>NC_059079.1:56396100-58896100 GCF_020497125.1 Mauremys mutica
AGCGGAGTAATGTCCTTGCTCTTTTATTGAACTCATTTATTGGTGCTGCTTTTTTAAAATCAAAATCCTTTTTTAAAACCTATAAAATATTTATCACAGACGCACAGCCTGCAAAACTCTTTCACTGCTGATTAAGAACCAGCTATTGCACCAAGAACCCTCAGCTTTTTAAATAGCTCTGCAAAAATGGAGAGCCTGACACAGAATACACGTTCTAATTACTTTTCTGCACACTTTGGACCAGATGGCCTCTCCAAATGATCACACTGTGTTGTCTTATTCCCTGCCAGAACTTGTTCAGCGTAGAGAAGTGCAACAAGCAGGTAAGAGAAAAGAGTATCCTGTTGGCTTGTCAACTGCCCTAAAGTTGGCACGAAAGGGGCATGGTTACTACATATATTGAGCCCTGGTATCCTGAATTTTCCTAGTCTTTTTTATTATTCTACAAAAAGCTGATGGTTTAGCTAGTGCACTGTGTGCTACAGCTAGCTACACGATGCAGAAGCAGGGAGCGAAACACATGATGCAAAATACCATGTTGGGTATAAACAATCCTTGGGTGTTTTGATGCCAGCATGGTTTCTAGAACTTTCTAAAACTCCCCCGTATACAATTTTTAATTTAATTTGTCTTGTAACAAAATGCTTTTATGACATTCACAGAACAACATGTTTTTTTTTCTGGTGACCTTAATGCCTTGAGAGCTTCATTGATTTAATCAAGTCAATTTAGTCCTGTGGATAAAATTGCTACCTTATATTTCAGGGATGTCCATTCCAAATCATCTTGGTGACACATTGTTATAAAAAACTTGTTAGAGCTTTTTCTCACTCTGTCAGCAAAAAATGCATTACTACATTTTCAAACTCTTAATTACTTACAGCATTCCAAAATTCACTGCGTTCGA
Source organism: Mauremys mutica (assembly GCF_020497125.1). NCBI lineage: Eukaryota > Metazoa > Chordata > Testudines > Geoemydidae > Mauremys > Mauremys mutica. The sequence continues at coordinate 56,397,008 of NC_059079.1, forward strand.
CACGTTTAAAAGACTTTGTTGAAGCAGCAAAATGTGATATGCAGTATTCCCCACCAGAATACTGCTATCCTGCCATTTAAGAGCATAGACATGCCTGCAACATTCAGAAAGCTAAACCTGGTTTCTTGATCTCCACTGGGGAATGGAGAGATACTTCTGGTGCAAGACCCTTGACCCAAGGTATCAAGCAGGGAGTGCAAGTAAGATGGAGCACGTTGGTTGTGTTTTGAAGGGAGCTGCCATTAAAGGTAGGCAGCTTCACATGCCCACACAGCCCCAGCAGCATATAGTTCAAAAGGAAGGGGGTACAGCATGCAGAAGATCATTACCGTAGTTCCTGGGTAAGGAGTTTGTGAGGAGTGTCGAGACCTGATCATGTTAAACTGTTGTGTGTTTTGAATGTGGAACGTTATATTTCAGTTTGTTAATAAAAATTCTTTTTAAATCCAAGCCAGAGCATATCATTATTATACAGGCAATGCCAGAGTTTATGCAGGGCTTGGCTAATAACAGGTATTTGGGTTATTTGGCTAGCTTGTGGCCCTGTCTCATGACCTCGGCTACCATTATTAACTCGGTGCACCTATAATGTTACTAATGTGGTGCAAGCATTTTTGTGCACCACAGGATCAGGGAGAGCAGGGTCAAACCCGAAGTCTTATTTTAATGAACTTTTGCAACATTTTCCATCAAAGAATGTTACCTGCCAGTTTGGTGTGGACATTCACTACCTACCATACATGAACAATTGGAAGCCTCTAGCAAATTTTGTCTTTTTCAGTGGGTTGTTTCCAGTGTATTGCAGCTGCCGGACCAGAAAAGCAACAGTGGGTGGAGTGATGTCAAGTGAGATCAGAGAGCCTGCTAAATCCACAACCATCCTAATGAATAATTGTAAGAGAATGCAACTGTTCTGAATGAAACATAGTCAAGAATGCCACATTGGGGCATGGGTCAGAGAGAGTTTCTCGCCACCGGAAATGATTGCTGCTGGTAACAGTGTTACAGAGCTTATAAAATGAGAAGGTGCGCTTGACCTAGTTTTGTGCAATCTACCAGAGTCAATACAGAAAAGAAGTGTCTTTGAACCACCAAACAACAGCGTGCACAATATAATTAAATGTGATGTTCTCCCAAGGAAGGTCACTCCATGTATATTATTGTATTTGCTACAGAACACGTGTAGAGAGGCAGCATGTTGCCATGGGCAGGGCACTGCACTGGGGGCAGATCCTCAGCCAGTGTTAAGCCTCATAGCTCCATTCTGGGATATTTTACGTCAGCTGAGGAGCTGCCGCCTGCGTTCTATTCCCAGGTCTTCCACTGACCTGCCGGACGGCCTTGGGTAGATCACGGCAACTCTCTGCCTCTGTTTTCCCTCGTAACCTTGTCTAGTTAGATTGCAAACTCCTTGGGACAAGGATTGTCTCTTCCCATGTGTCTGTACAGCACCTGACAGTGATTCCAGCTGAGCCTGCTGGGTGCCGCTGTGACACGAATCAGAAGAGAAGAAAAAATAGAAGGCCGCTGGGTTAATTCTTTAGAACAAGTTTTTATTTTATTTTTTTCTGACAAAAAAACATTAAAGTTTTACATTTCCCCTCCCCCTTTTGTGGTTTTCCTTTTGGAGCCAAACAAGCATTTATGTTACAATATTTACACCTCGTCAACATGCAGCGCTGAGCTCAGCAGCTGGCTTGGGAGAGGTGCACCCAGACTTCCACAGGGATCACGGCTTCGGGCTGCCAATAAGAACTGCATTTATTGGAGGGATCTCGGACTTGCCCTGGATGTGCCGGGACTGTGACTATGGAAAAAACCCAAAGGGAATGCTGTATGCCAGTTTGATTAGCATGCACTTTGCACCTCAGCAGCTGCTCTGCTTTCTCTTAGTCAATCTTTACATGCTTTGGGTAACGAGCAAGTGAAAACTGCCCAGAGTCAACTCCAGAGGCAATGGTTGTTGTTTAGAACAGCTGGGTGTCTCAATACCGACTGGGGATCAGTTAGCCAGCTGTGCACCGGTAGTAGTATTGTATCGGTGCACCTCCATTTGGATTGGACTGAGCAGGGTCTGGTTTATCCTGAAACACTAGATCCAGATGCAGACTGGATTTCCCTGATTTTCTCTGCCTCCCCATATCCTGCCATGGCCCTCTCCCTGCATGGACATTCCTGTTAGCTCCTCCCCCACCTGATGTCCTGCCATGGCCCTCTCTCTGCATGGAAGCATATTGTTATCACTCCAGTTTTCCCCCTGCTATGTTGAAGGGTTATTAAAGTCATAAAGAACATCTTCTGGCTGGATTTAAGAAAACATCCCCTTGGTTTGGAGATGCTTGCTTCAAGTACAGCAGTGATGCTTGGAACCTGACCATGAGCGGAGAGTTTAGCAGCAGAATCTCATGGGCTTGTCAAGGGGGAGAAAAGTTCTGTTGGCTGTCAAGCCTTCTTTAGGCCATGGAAGATACATTATACAGAAGCAAAGTTAGTCCGGAGACTTACAAAAGGGTATGCAGGCTGCAACAGTACCTTGAAACAATTTGTTCCCCTGTGGAGAGTCTTTCCCTTAGCTCTCTCCTTTTTTGGTTTTACAGGCAGATACAGTATTGTCTCTATTTGCTTTCAAATCCTATGACCCCCTGGGGTACTTTATCCCCTCTAGAAGTGTAACCATATCCTGGACTCCGCAAGGTAGATCTAATCAGTCCAGGCTCGTGGCACCACTGAAAAGAAAGATTCCCAACACTGTGGTTTATAGTGTAGCTGCATACAAACAGTTTCTGTATGTTAATAAAACACCAGTGTAGATGAATAAAAAGCTCTACTTGGGTTCCGCATCCATGTTATCGATGAATGCTCATTACTTGGCTGATGAACCCAACAGGTTTTCAATAAACCAGCTGGTATCGGCATATAATACGGCAACTCTCATCAAATAATTTGGATGAGGGCTACTGTAGAACGGGGGTGACAATGTTTTAGCACTTGTAGCTCCATGGATGCCAACCATCCCGTAGTGTTGTATTTTAATGGCACTTTGATTTTTACTGTTTCTCCTCACTTTCAACAGCAACTAACTTGTCAAACGGAAATTTCAAATGATTCCCACCCAAGACCACTGATAGTCAAGAAGAAATCTCCTAATCCTAATCTCCTAAATCCATCTCCTAATCCAAATACGTAGTGAAGTGTCTGTGCAATACATGGGTGAGGGGAGGGGGGAGGAAGAGACATTCCATCCAGGAGCTGGGAAGCACAGAGCTCCCCTGACTGGCAGCTTTAACATCTGGAGAGAGACCCAGCTTCCAAGCTACTTCAAAGTTTTGGCTCCAGGAGCTGGACATGCCCCTTTCCCATCACCAATCTCAGTTCTGATTTGAGTGTCATGGCGCCAACTTTTGGAGGGAGATTGAGTGTCCATTCTGAGTCAAGGCATTTTGGGAAACAGCTTGAACCGGAGACTGATTTTGTGTGTCTGGAGAGCAGCCCTACCTCTGTAGGTGCTCAGATGTTATGGCAATAAGCAGACTAAATACTTAGCTTGGTCAGATAGATCTCTCTAACCTATCTCAGCCCCATTTCAAGCCTCTGGCGCCATCACTAGGCTGGAAACCCCATCTAGGTCCCGATCCTGCTGTAGCATTCAGACAGATCTGAGCCCACTCCTGGTTCTGTGCTCTAGAATCTAAAGAGTCAGCTGATCTCAGTCCTGAATCCAGACTTCACTACCTGCAGAACCACCTGTAGCCAAAGCTAGATTCCAGTTCCAGCCCCAAGCAAATGACCCAACTGGCAACCTCATGGCCAGTCAATAAACTCTGAGCTTAAAGATCTATCATTTCCCTGGTGGCAGATACCAACACGCTGTCTAGATTGCTGGGGGCCAGGGGAACACACCTTCCCTCGAGTGGCGGGGACCAGGATAAGCCTTCATAGGGGAGAGAGACCAGTCTGTGTGCCGAAGTGATATTACGCTTGAAATATGATTTAAAAAATTTAAGAAATATTTCAAAACTCATAAACTTCATTGCACACTTGCTGGTCTGCTAGAACCATAATAACGAGACTAAGTTATAAGCTTTAAAACCAATGTGAAACAAGGACCCTCTTTATAGTCCCCCCCACCTAATGCACACACACAAAAGAACCCCACCTCCCACCCCCAGTAATGTATTTACACAGAGCATGGCTTATTGTCATAAATCTTTTTGCATTTAGAAGGTCAAGATGCAAACCCCTTTATTTACAATTAGGGTGACCAGATGTCCCGATTTTATAGGGACAGTCCCGATTTTTGGGTCTTTTTCTTCTATAGGCTCCTATTACCCCCCACCTCCGTCCCGATTTTTCACACTTGCTGTCTGGTCACCCTATTTACAATACAGATGGGGGAGGGTCATCTCATCCACACCCCACCCGCCCATGGCCACCTCCTGTCCCAACAGTTTGTACCATGAGGAGATATGCCTTTGCGAGGGACCTTTGGAACAAGCTGACAGTAACACAGCTGCCTTCCTGCTGCTGGAGAATCAGAGTCAGTTCCTCAAAGCTGATTGGTTCAGAGTTATCCAGCTGCTGATTACTTCCTGTCACTTCTGGAATAATTAGTTTTTCCTTTGTTTTCTTTAATTGTGACACATTTCTCCAGTATCAGATTGCACAGTACAGCCATGCACCCCCCACCCCACCCCAGTTGGAATAATAAATGTGGGAGCCATCCTTAGGTTTCAGAGAAAACAGCTAATGGGGATGAATAGGGCAGGTCTCACCTCTTGATCCAGACAGGTACTGAGTACCTGCAATGTCCCTTTGTCACAGGCAATTATGAGAGCCAGAATGGGCCTTTTACAGCTATTGATTCTTCTTGTACGCTCAGTCAGGGCCCAATTCAAAACCCACTGGCATCAATGCGAGTTTTTCCATTGCCTTCAGTGGGCTGCAGACCAGGCCTTAACACCCTTCCCCTCGTGGTTAGTTTTCATTCTCCTCACCCACGAGAGAAGCTTTAGTGTAAGGAGGGCTTTGGGATGTATGGCCACTGGGAGGCATTCATGGACAGAGGACTGTTCTCTCAGGATGGACTTCACCTGAGTAGGGAGGGAAATAGACTTCTAGGATGGAGGCTGGCACAACTGATTAAGAGAGCTTTAAACTAGGAATTTGGGGGAGATGGTTGGGAGATGTCCAGGTAATCTCCACGCCAGATTTTAACATTGAGAGGCAAGAAAACAAAGTAAGAAAGGATACAGCCGTGGGTAGGAGAATGGACATACGGAGGAAGGGTAGTGTAGATACCAGTCTAATAGGTGATACTGGTGGTAGAATGTCTGGGCCTAATCGGGTAAAGAATGTGAGCGAAGACAAACAGCAAAAATTAAGATGTTTGTACAAAATGGAGGAACTAGAGTTACTGGTGCAGGAAGTGAAACCAGGTATTATAGGGATAACAGAAGCATGGTGGAATAGTAGTCATGACGGGAGTACAGGTATTGAAGGGTATGTGCTGTTAAAGAAAGAAAGAAAGGCAAAGGTGGTGGAGTAGCATTGTATATCAATGATGAAGTAGACTGTAAAGAAATAAGAAGTGATGGAATGGATAAGACAGAGTCTGTCTGGGCAGAAATACATTGGGGAAGAAAGCTATTAGAAGCTCCCCTGGGACAGTGCTTGGGGTGTGCTATAGACCACCAGGATCTGATTTGGATATGGATAGAGACCTCTTTAATGTTTTTAATTAAGTAAATACTAATGGGATTGTGTGATCATGGGAGACTTTAACTTTCCAGATATAAACTGGAGGACAAGTGCTAGTAATAATAATAGGGCTCAGATTTTCCTGGATGCGATAGCTGATGGATTCCTTCACCAAGTAGTTGCTGAACCAACAAGAGGGGATGTCATTTTAGATTTGTTTTTTGGTGAGTAGTGAAGACCTCATAAAAGAAATGGTTGTAGAGGACAACCTTGGTTCGAGTGATCATGAGCTAATTCAGTTAAAACTAAATGGAAGGATAAACAAAAATAGATCTGGGACTAGGGTTTTTTTATTTCAAAAGGGCTAACTTTAAAAAATTAAGGAAATTAGTTAGGGAAGTGGATTGGACTGAAGAACTTGTGGATCTAAAGGTGGAGGATGCCTGGAATTACTTCAAGTCAAAGTTGCAGAAACTATCAGAAGCCTGCAACCCAAGAAAGGGGAAAAAATTCATAGGCAGGAGTTGTAGACCAAGCTGGATGAGCAAGCATCTCAGAGAGGTGATAAAGAAAAAGCAGAAAGCCTACAAGGAGTGGAAGATGGGACGGATCAGCAAGGAAAGCTACCTTATAGAGGTCAGAACATGTAGGGATAAAGTGAGAAAGGCCAAAAGCCATGTAGAATTGGACCTTGCAAAGGGAATTAAAACCAATAGTAAAAGGTTTTATAGCCATATAAATAAGAAGAAAACAAAGAAAGAACAAGTGGGACCACTAAACACTGTGGATGGAGTGGAGGTTAAGGATAATCTAGGCATGGCCCAATATCTAAACAAATACTTTGCCTCAGTCTTTAATGAGGAGCTTAGGGATAATGGCAGGATGACAAATGAGTACAAGGATATGGAGGTAGATATTACTACATCCGAGGTAGAAGCCAAACTCGAACAGCTTAATGGAACTAAATCAGGGGGCCCAGATAATCTTCACCCAAGAATATTAAAGGAACTAGAACATGAAATTGCAAGCCCATTAGCAAGAATTTTTAATGAATCTGTAAACTCAGGGTTGTACCGTATGACTGGAGAATTGCTAACATAGTTCCTATTTTTAAGAAAGGGAAAAAAATGTGATCCAGGTAACTACAGGCCTGTTAGTTTGACATCTGTAGTATGCAAGGTCTTAGAAAAAATTTTGAAGGAGAAAATAGGACATTGAGGTCAATGGTAATTGGGACAAAATACAACATGGTTTTACAAAAGGTAGATCATACCAAATCAACCTGATCTCCTTCTTTGAGAAGGTAACAGATTTTTTAGACAAAGGAAACGCAATGGATCTAATTTACCTCAATTTCAGTAAGGAATCTGATACGGTTCCACATGAGGAATTATTAGTTAAATTGGAAAAGATAGGGATCAATATGAAAATTGAAAGGTGGATAAGCAACTGGTTAAAGGGGGACTACAAAGGATCATACTGAAAGGTGAACTGTCAGGCTGGAAGGAGGTTACTAGTGGAGTTCCTCAGGGATCAGTTTTGGGACCAATCTTATTTAATCTTTTTATTACTGACCTCGGCACAAAAAATGGGAGTGTGCTAATAAAGTTTGCGGATGACACAAAACTGGGAGGTATTGCCAATACAGAGAAGGACAGGGATATTATACAGGAAGATCTGGATGACCTTGTAAACTGGAATAATAGTAATAGGATGAAATTTAATAGTGAAAAGTGCAAGGTCATGCATTTAGGGATTAACAACAATAATTTCTGTTATAAGCTGGGGACTCATCAGTTGGAAGTAACAGAGGAGGAGAAAGACCTCGGAGTATTGGTTGATCACAGGATGACTATGAGCCGCCAATGTGATATGGCCGTGAAAAAAGCTAACGTGGTCTTGGGATCCATCAGGCGAGGTATTTCCAGTAGAGATAAGGAGGTGTTAGTACCGTTATACAAGGCACTGGTGACACCTCATCTGGAATAGTGTGTGTAGTTCTGGTCTCCCATGTTTTAGAAGGATGAATTCAAACTGGAACAGGTACAGAGAGGGGCTACTAGGATGATCCGAGGAATGGAAAACCTGTCTTATGAAAGGAGACTCAAAGAACTTGGCTTGTTTAGCCTAACCAAAAGAAGGCTGAGGGAAGATATGATTGCTCTCTATAAATACATCAGAGGGATAAATACCAGGGAAGGAGAGGAATTATTTAAGCTCAGTATCAATATGGACACAAGAACAAATGGATATAAACAGGCCATCAGGAAGTTTAGACTTGAAATTAGACAAAGGTTTCTAACCATTAGAGGAGTGAAGTTCTGGAACAGCCTTCCAAGGGGAGCAGTGGGGGCAAAAGACATATCTGGCTTCAAGACTAAGCTTGATAAGTTTACGGAGGGGATGGTATGATGAGATAGCCTAATTTTGGCAATTAACTGATCTTTGACTATTAGCGGTAAATATGCCCAATGGCCTGTGATGGGATGTTGGGTGGGATCTGAGTTACTACAGAGAATTCTTTTCTGGGTGTCTGGCTGGTGAGTCTTGCCCACATGCTCAGGGTTTAGCTGATCGCCATATTTGAGGTTGGGAAGGAATTTTCCTCCAGAGCAGATTGGCAGAGGCCCTGGGGGTTTTTGCCTTCCTCTTCAGCATGGGGCACGGGTCACTTGCTGGAGGATTCTCTGCACCTTGAAGTCTTTAAACCATTATTTGAAGACTTCAATAGCTCAGACATAGGTTAGAGGTTTATTATAGGAGTGGGTGGGTGAGATTCTGTGGCCTGCATTGTGCAGGTCAGACTAGACAATCATAATGGTCCCTTCTGACCTTAAAGTCTATGAGTCTAGGTGGAGGCATGGCCAGGCGGCTCTGTGTGCTGCCTCTGCCCACAGGCGCCACCTCTGCAGCTCCCATTGGCCGTGGTTCCCAGCCAATGGGAGCTGCAGAGCTGGCGCTCAGGGTGGGGGCAGCGCATGGAGCCCCTGCGGCCATCCCTTCGCCTAGGAGTCAAGGGTCATGTTGCCTCTTCTGAGGAGCTGCGCAGGTAGAGAGCCTGCCAGCCCCACACCAACTGGACTTTTAACAGTCTGGTCAGCAGTGCTGACTGGAGCCGCCAGGGTCCCTTTTTGACCGGGCGTTCCAATCAAAAACTGGACATGTGGCAACCCTACCTGGGACTCACTGCACTTCACCTAACCTGAGAGGCATCAAGCTCCAAGGAGCTGTGATGCACAGGGGGAGCGACATCTAGCCAAGAAAAGCTCAGCAGTCAGGTGGAGGCTCATCTGGCACTGCCCGTGGACCACAAGGGTCTTTGTTCAAGTCTCCTTGGGGGTGTTGTGTGTTGCCCCAAAGCGGCAGGGGCTCAGGTAGTTACAGGCTCAGAGCTGCAGAGACAGTGGCTGCTGCTGGCAGACAGCTGCACCTTCTCCAGATTCACTTTACATGGAAAGATTTGAGTCCAGGAAATCCCCTGAACGAGTCTTTACATTTTGGCTAAATGAAGGACTTAAAAGAGTGAAAGGAAATCGATGGGCCTGGACCCATAAGCAATAGGTCCTGTGCTGCATTCTCCTGGCTGACAGCCGGCTCAGCAGATATGTTTCCAAGGTCTCTGCTGCCTGCCTCTCCCTGGTGTTCGGAAACGCTCTTGTGAGCTTCATTGGCAATAACATGTACTACAAATTGCAGGAGAGACGCTCTTCGTACTGTCGAGAAGCCACCAAAAGCTCTTTATAACGGCAAACAGATCGGCAAGGAAAAGCTCCATATCGGAGATGAGCCTGAGCCAAACCCCCAGACCCAGATAGCCCCAACTCTCTGAGCCGAATTCACACAGCCCAGCGCAGCAACTCAGGCCCATCTCTACCAACCTGAGTCTAAAGCCCCTGAGAGGGCCCTCTGCTCAAAACACAAAATGCCCCACCCCCCGAAAACACTGAAAGTCAGAGCCACATGCCTAGCCCTGGCAATGACAGCCCAGACCTTTAATCACTGTTTGTTTGTTTTTAAATGCACTCATCCCCATATCATCTGGTGCCTGACAAATTAAAACCAAGCAACACAATAAATGAAACTGCTACATTTCTGTATGGTTTGGCAGGTGGGCTAACGAGATCAAGCATAATGAGGTAGAGAGATCCTGCAAAGAGGTTTTGGATGGCAGTGAATTACTGGGCAGCCATTTGGACCTTGGGTTAACCCTCATTACAGTCCAGCAGGATGAGACCTAGCAACCGGACAGCATGGGAGCTGACAGGAGAGCGGGCTTGCTTGCTGAGAGAAGTTAAGCTGCTGGAAGGCGGGATCTAGGTCACTTTTAGGGATGCTTTGTGTGAATTAAGCAACGAAAGAGCTGTGCAGGGATGGATTCATCACTTGTTTAGGGACAGCGAGAGGGTCAGATAGCTAAGAGAGGGTTAGGATGGCTGGGGAGGAATTGGGTAGCTTGTTGGGGGCGTTTGGGGGTGGCAAGAGGATTTGGCACACAGGAGAGAGGGACAGTCACTCCTTGGAGTGAGGCACAAGGGCACAGATAGGCAGTGAAAGCATTTGGCACCTAGAATACGGATCTTTTCCCCAATCTCTCCCCTTGAGAACTGGGTAGTTCTTAGAGCTGGCTGACATTTTTCATTGAAACATTTTTCAGAAACTCAGAAAACGATGTGGGAGGCTGATCTTCACTTCCAGTTTCAGGTCAGCGAATGCCACCGGGATTTCTAAGGACCGAGCTGTAGCTTATCCAGTGGGTAGTGCAGAATTAAATGTCACTTGTCTAGAGTTAGGTTTTGGGTGGCCGAGGCTGCTGCACAACATGGACAAACTAAAACACAATAACCCTCCGACAGAAACGAGGGCATGATTGCAAGAAGCTAAGGGCCAAGTGCTCACACTTCCCAGTTAAATCACCCCAAACATGTGCCTTCAGAGCACAGCATCCCCTCCTAGTCTGACAAGGCACACCAACGTAACTGTAGATGCACAATTCAGCCATCACGACTGGCCCAAGTAATATAGTACATTGGGTATTATAATTACATAGCATCTTCGGTCCCAAAGCATTTATACAGCCCCCAAGCCAAAGTCTAGTCCTGCTGAAATGAATGGCAAAACTTCCACTGACTTGTACAAAGATCACTCCTCGCCCTACTGAAATGCAACCACCTCTGGGGTGGAAACAAAACAGCTACCCTACACTAGCATCCCTCTGCCACAGTGAGCACAGCAGAGAACACACATTTGAAACCACAGGGGGAATTCAGGCTGGCAGAACAGAATTACAGAGCAGTTACAACTGGAGCTGGAATTTAGCCACATGCTGTATTCCTGTATTAGGAAGTTGTCCCAGATGACTCAACTTCATGAACTCTACAGATAAGCACACTCGTCCCGAATATGCTGCACTGCAGTACTGCAGGCAGGCTTACTCATCCATACTCTGCTCAACCCTCTTCCTACAGCCGGACAATCCCGGAGTCCCCCAGCACCCCTTATGCTGAATCCGCTTGCACCCTCCACCTCACCACTCTCAACAGGAGCAGGATTTTAGCCCATTTATCTGTACAGGTACCTTAAGACAAAAGCTGCTATATAATAATACCCACACCATTATATTATTGCCAGCTGCTGATTTGCTGGTTTGTTCCCTTCCATTTGCACATGTGTATGTGGATGGGAGGGGCCAACCCATTCTGGGAACACTGGAAGCGTGGGCGGCCAGCCCTCCCCTCTCAGACTGGATTTATTTTGTGGCATAGCTGGACTTTAGAAAGGAAAATTTCAATTTTCAAGCAGACCAGGCCAGCCACAAACTAACTGCAGACAAATCCATTTCAATCCACTCCTGCCTGCCGGGTAAGCTTTTGGTCTGCACTCGCATATCCTTAGTGCATTCGGGTCGCAGTTCAGTATAGCATCTAAGCACATGCTTAAATCCATCCTAATTCAGCGTAGTTAAGCATGTGCTCCCATGCTTTGCTGGAGAGGGATGGATTGCTGAACCAAGGCCTGAACAGCCTAAAACCGGAAGTGAAAATCAGCCTCCTACCTCAATTTCTGCATAAAGGCCACTGAAAGGGAGAAGAAATGGTTGATTTGCTAAATCTGTTCTTTGGGTCCTCTGAAGGACTTGTGCTGGGTACTGCACATTGGGGACAGCACACATGGCTGATTACTTATGTGCTTCCCTTGAAGATTATCGCTGAAAGACAGAAGACAGAGCACGTGCCTAGAAACACACCTTCTGCAGGAAAATAAGTCCTGTTTACATGAAAGCCATGTCATATAGAATAAATGCGCTCCCCCGTCCTCCTCCCACAGACTGAGGTGCTATGCACGTGCAAAATTGCAGAGCTATGGGATAGGTGGCAGAGCCATGGGAGAAAAATGGCATAACCATGCAATAAACTGCATTGATCTTGCTCCTTCATTCCCCTTGCTTGCACTCTGTCCACTAATCCATCATCACACCAGGATGACTTCTAACAGCCGAAAACCCTGAGCAGCTCCCCAAATCAACCTGCCACAGAATTGTTTCTTCTTGCCCCCAAATGTGGAATTTCTCCCCATCATAATTAGACTGGGCAGAGGCCCCTTGACAGGCGATAATCATTCCTGATGCAGGGACAGCTCGATGGCCAAATACTACGTAATGCTGAAGTGCTAGAAATGGGAGCTTTAAGGGGAGATTTTTAAAGACCCAAATGGGAGTTAGGTGCCCAATGTTCACTGACCTTCCAAATGTGATGTGGGTGTCTAACCCCCATGGCTCCTTATCCCATTGGAGAGGGGAGATTCTCAGCGAGATACACAGCATGCTGCTCCTAGCTCTGGAAGGTGATGAGATACTGGGTCTTGCAGCCATGACGTTTTAATGGTTAATAAAGCTCATTTTAGGTCCTGTTGCACCTGGCTAACAGGTGAAGGGATACAATAAACAGTCCCAATACACCTGTCTAAAACTTGCTCCAAATGGATTTTTTCTGTACACTGCATGGCATAATGCACGACGGTGTAATGGAAAGGTTGAAGAGGCCCTTGGTTTGGGTTGAGCTGACAATTAACCCCTGAGTAACGTAACCTTCTCAAGACAATGCTAATAAAACCCCGCTTGCATGACACTGTCCCATCAGGTACTACATATGTATATTTTAAAGCTTCTCAAACAAACCTTCTTCAATCCATATGAGATTGAAGGCATAATGATGGTGCCAATCTGTTTGTGACCTGGGGGAGAACATTCTGCCTAGAACTGCTCCAGAGTGCCCGTAATTTGCCAGTGGAAGAGTAGGCAGCAGGCCACGAGGCAGGAAGGTTAAGATTTTGGAAACTGACTGGGGTCACACAGCTCATGGCAAATTGAGAACAGATGAGAAGCTAAATCCTCCAGTCGGCTTTGAAAATCTCAACCCTGGTCTCCTCGGTCAGATCAAAACCCTCTTCCATTCCAGGTCAGAGGGAGCTTGCCAAGCCCAGGAGAGGTTCCACATCCAGTTCCTGCACCTGAACTTGGGAAATAAAGGATGCTGCCCTCCTTTTTCCCAGTAGGGACGTGGGGACTGGATTCAGTCTGTCGCATTGCCTCTGCAGGAGATCTTGAAAGGCTAATATGCCTAAAAAAAAACAGGACTAACAAATTTAAGGTGCCACAAGTACTCCTGTTTTTTTTGCGGATACAGACTAACACGGCTGCTACTCTGTAATATGCCTAAGTGTCCCTCCATGCAGCGATGAAGCTGCTTGGGGAACGGGGAGGGGAGAAGGGCTCACCCCCAATGGCCATGCTTTCCATCTGCACCTTCCATCCCCTCTCTACACCAATTAGTCTGGTTTTGAAAAGTACTGTGCTCACTTCTTCAGTTTCATTGTTTGAGAGGATGGATGCATTTCCTCTGGGTCTCTTGGGTTAGGACTGGGCTGGGCAGAGATTTATGTACTTATCTGCATCACCTAGCCCTGCTCAACTGGCACTAGGGTGGCTCATTAGGGAAGAATCTGCTCATGTTTGCCAAAGCAGTCTGCCAGTGCACAACACTTTCACGCTCAGTCAGAACAAAGGGGCATCAATCAGGACCTGATCCAAAGCCCACTGATATTTGTGGGAACACTTCCACTGACTCTAGTAAGCTTTGATCAGACCCCTAGTGCATACTCTGTCCATGCATCAGTGAAATGCAGAGGCACCTGAGCCGCAAGGAAGAGAGTATGGTGCCAGGCCAGCCGCACACATGAGAGGAAGTGGGGAAGTATTGGTGTAAAGAGATATTCCCACTCCTTTCTCTAGATTTTCATAGTCCCATAGCCCAGCGAGGAACTCAAATAGGTGTCCAAGTGTAAACTGTGAAGTGGTAACTTCTTTGGCACACACTCAGACTCTCAGTCTAGCTGGTGCTCAACCACGTGCAAAAATCACAGCCCAGCAATAAAACCACCACCCATGTTAATATCTCCTGGGAGGCGTTTCCTTCTGTTTTAAATCCACCTACAACTGTATTTTACATTTCAAACAACAGGTCTGCCACCTTCCAGGCAGGGGGAAAGAGGGGCCTGACCCAGCCTCGTTTGTCCAACTGAACAAGACGCAGGGTAGGAAAAATACCATACTGTAAGTCAACAGAAAGTGTTTGCCTGCTGGCTAGAGGTCCTGTGGGAGAAAGGTGGCCCTGGAGATACCGTGCACCAGTTGACTAAAACAAAAACCTGCATGTGTATATCTTTATATATACAGCATATAAATATATATACACACACATACCGTATATATACACACACACCTATAGTTCTCAGTATATAAATAATATATGTACGAGCAAGGTGGTTACGTTCAGCAGCATTGCCCCCAGCCCCTCCTCCCAAAATCTCCCCATGGTACAAGCCGTTTTGTTTTGGTTTCACCTGAACCCATCCCCTCCCACCATGCACAGCAGTGGCTGGCTGTCTGCTGGGCCCCGGGGCCACCGCCCGCCCCCACCCCACCTTCCTCCTGGCAGTTTTGTTGCTAATGCATCTGGGAAGCAAACCAAAAGCCACGGGCAGCACAAGAGAACCCCAGTGATGGTGTCCGTTTCTCTGGAAGGGCCCCGCATCTGTCTCAATCCTCCCACTCCGACTTCCCAAGGGAAAAATGAAACATGCCCAAAGCCGCCTGCTGGGATCTTTTGCCAAGCTTCAAGGGACCAAGGCAAATACAAATAAATCTCATGGTCCTGGCTGCTTTCTGCTGAGTTTTGCTTGGCAGCAGATCCACCCTCTGGTTTCCCATAGGCATAAAGTCCTGTTTTGCTTGGGAGGGGCATTTCCATGGTTTCCACACTCATCCCACTGGTGCATGAGCCTTACTGGACCAGAGGTGTGCAAGCGAATCAAATGCTTCTTTGTGCAGAAAAAAGGGGGGGGAGGGGTCAGCGGGTTCAAAGTTTTTTTGCACAAAGATTTTATTTCTCCTGCATTTGATTTTGGGTTCGTTTCATTCCCACGCGTGGCGAAGAGCATGCAACAGAAGGAGGGAGCGGCCTCTAGCACTTGTCATCTTCTTCCGTATCACTTAGCACGTCGATGCTAGCCCCACACATCACCCCCTGTGCTGCCCCTCTCCTCCTTCTCCTGTAGTGCCCGTTGGGCATCTGCCAGCCGTGCCGCAAGGGAGGGGCTGACCCGATGGTGTTGGAGCGGCCAAGGCTGGTGGCGACAGCAGCCTCAAAGGTGAGTGTCTCCTCCTCGCCGCAGTCTGAGGCATGGGAGTCGTCATGCAGGGCCAGGTATGGCTCCGAGATGTACCGCTGGGGAGTGGAGTGCCGGCTCTGCTTTCCCTGCGGAGAGCTGGAAGACTCGGTCAGGCAGGTGTCGTTCGTCTCCAGCGCCTGGGAAAATAGAGGGGACCCCCCCTCGCTCTCATCGGGCTGTGGGGATGTGTCACCAGGGTGCCGCATCATGGAGGCATAGGAGAGGAGCGGCCGTGGCTTCGGGGGGACCGGAGGGAGTTGCCGGCGACCTCGTCTCGGGGTGCTGGTGTCAGATATAGAGGGGATGGAGCTTTCACTCAGGGAGCCCGTGCCCTGCAAAATGGAAGGAGACAAACACGTGTACAGTACAGCTGGGATGGGATGGTTTGGTCAAAAGCTGCATCTTGCCCCTTCAGAAGCCCCTGATGAAAAGCAATCTCTCCATGGGTGCGTCTTCCCTAGGAGATAAGGTGTCTTCTTAACTCCAGTTAGCCACGGGAAAGCCTGGTCTTGAACTCAACCTGCAAACTCCTGTGAATACTCCAATCTGCTTTGTTTTCACGAGGATTTTACCTTGAGTTACACCTGGGCTACACCTAAAATTCCTCGCTATATTGCTCAGGGCTGTGAAAAATGTCACTCCCTATGCAATGGAGTTAAATCAACCTAAACCCACTGTAGACACCGCTAGGTTGACGGAAGAATTCTGGTGATGTAGAGAAGCATCTACCCTACAGTAGCAGTGCCACAGCAGTCCCCCTGTAGTGTAGACACACCCATAGCTAACTCGAGTTAAGAACACACTGGCTACATCTACATCAAACCACTGCAGCTGCATCACTGTAGTGCTTCAGTGTAGCCAATCACTACAGAGACGGGAGGGGTTCTCCCATCGATGTAGCTAATCCACCTCCCTCAGAAGCGGTAGATAGGCTGACAGAAGAATTCTTCTGTTGACCTAGCGCTGTCTACACCAGGGGTTAGGCCGGCTTGACTATATCTTTGAGGGATGAGAATTTTTCACACCCCTTAGAGACATAGTTATGCTGATGTAGCTCTTTAGTGTAGACCAGCTTCTAGTGAAGATAAGGCCTCAGGAGATCAGAACAGAGTAAACAGAGGTGGAAACTGTCTCAGCTGCTCCCACTTTCCTTCAGTGATCTCACAATGGCGTGCATTGGGCCTCACAATCATCCATTTGTGCATTCACAGTCCTACACTTGTTGCATGACAAAAGTGCACCGGCAAGGCCAGGGACGGACGTCTGCAACCCCTCAAGATGTCAGTGGTAATTAATGGTGTTCTCAAACACACTGACAAAGAAACTGTTCACATGAACAGGTCTGATTCTCCCCTGCCGTGCTGCTTGGGCAGCTGTTTGCACTAGTGCAAAAGGGGTGTTAAATACTACCAAGAAGAATGGTACCATTTCACACCCACGTATCATGGGTGTAAATGACTGGACAAGGGGCAAAGCCGTGGAGAAGCTGGGCCTGTGTCTTGGTGGTGGTGGTGGTGGTGATATCGAAGAAAAGGCAAAAACCCTTAGACTTAAACAGGGGTGGGTTGAATGTGGCTGGGGCTCGTCTGGCAAAGAGCTATATGGAGGGATGGTGACTGTTCCTCAGCTACTGGTAGCACTGCAATGAGCTTTCTAACTGATGGCACTTGGCATCACCTGGTACTATTAACATCACCACCACCAGTTCCCTGCTAGATTTACAGAAGAGGCACTGTGGTTTCACAACGGCAAATCACGCAGCTTGCACTAGGATAAGACAATAACACCCAGTGTGGTCTAGTGGATAGAGCCCTGAATGGGGACTCAGGCATCCTGTTCCAGGCTCTGTGATCTAGGTCATGTCATCTGTCTGTGCCCATGTTTCCCCTCCCACCCATTGTCTGTCCTGTCTAATTAGCTTGGAAGCTCTTGGAGGCAGAGTCTGTCTCTTGCTATGTGTTTGCACAGCACCCAGCAAAATGGGGCTCCAGTGGCAGGTAGGGCTTTTCAGTGCTACCGTAATATACAGAATAATTGACCAGTGGCTGCCTAACCCCAGAGATAGGAGTGCAGGGATCTCCATGGTTTTGCAGATTTCTGAGGGGAATGGTTGCTTGCCTCCTTTCCTGCCCCAGGATCTCTGCCTGGAACAATGGTGTTTGGGCTGCTGGTTTCATCCCTACCTGCCTGTTTGGCGTCTGTGACCTGCCCTCGCTGGGTGACCTGGACTGGCGCCGGACAGGAGACTCGCCATCTGCCTGCGGACTCCTCTCCTCCGAGTTGCAGCGGGAGATGTCTGGGGACAGCAGGTGCTTGCGTTCTTTGGATCGCCCTCGTTCTCTTCCGCCCGAGCGATGTGTCTCGGACCTGTGGCCTGGGGAGGAAAAAGCCAGACTGTAAGGCTCCCCAGTGGGACAGCTGCTGCAATTTGTTCAAAGTGGGGGTCCAGAGATCACAACCACGCTAGGCGGGTGCTGTCATCTTAACTCTAATGTCCAGAGCTCCTGTTATCTCATACTCTCTCCATCCTGCTAACCTAACACTTCCTCTAGGCCAGGCAGGTGAGGGGCTGTCCTCATGCCTAGGATCCTATAAGAGCTCCCTCTGCCTCACCAAAGGAGGAGTGTATCTCTACTGCCTCATATCTTCTTACACCCTCCTCTTCCCCCTGAGCAAAGTGCTTGTGACAGCTGTTGTGATTTCCTTCAGTCTGCAGTGGCTCTGGCCATAGCATGGAAATTGCTCTTTCCTTGGGGCTGACAAAGTCTTGCTCCTTCCTCCTTCTCCAGAGCCTCAGTGCGTCCTCTGACACCATGGACCACTGTCTCCTCCTGCGGCACCTCCTGAACTGTACAGCTCCCTCCAACAATGGCTCTGCTCTCGTTTTATTGGACTCTTTCCTCTCTGTCTCTGGCAGTGACTCCTCCTGTGTCAAGACACCACCTTGACTGAGCCACAGAAAGCTCAATTCGCAGCCTGCTGCTGTTCTGTGACTTCTCCTTCTCAGTCAACTTATCTCCACCTTTATGCTTCCCTAAAGCACCACTCTCAGCCAGATGGAACTGGCAGTGCATTTGGTGAGCCCCACCCCACGTACTTTTGACCTGTCTCAACCAAGTAAACCCCAAGACTCTGTCGCAGCTTCTTTCAGGGGAATGCCTGGCCATCCTCAAACACAACTCTACCTCCCGCCTTCTTGGCACAGACCTCCCATTTGCCTACACTGCGTGTAATCTTAGCATCTGAACTTTCCTTCTCCTCCCACATCTCCCGTGCCTGTAAACCTGCCCATCACCAGCTCCGCAACTATGCCAATGCAAGCCATTGCCTCACTTTCAGCTGAAATTCTCATCCATGCCTGAGCCATGGCAACTCTCTTCTCCATGGCTTTGCCAAGCCCCATCTCACCAGACTCCAGGAGGTGCAGAATGCTGCAGCCCTGTCTCCATACAGTTCCACTGACTCCCCAGTCATGTCAGGATCCAGTTCACACCTGATTTTTTCTCAAGTCTTCTATGGACTGACTCCAGCTTAGCTTACAGACCTGATTTCTCTCTACTTCTCACTCCGTTTTGGGGAAGCTCATGGATATACACCAGACGATTTTGCCATTTTGTTTTGGCCTATCCCTGCATAGCCCTCTCTTCTCCTTCATCTAAACAGCACTTGCCAATCAGAAAGCCAGTGGCACCAAACTCATCTGGTGCTGCAGTGAATCCTTTGCACGTATAGTGGGAGCCAGAGTTGAGGATCTGCAGCCACTCATGTAAGGCAGGGATGGCAAACTTGTACCACTGCCAATCCTGATGCTGCCTGGGACAGGGGACGGACAGCACTGCTGCTGTACAAGAGGGCTGGTGGCTCAGCACAACTCCTGTACATACTGCTGACAGTGTGAAGGAGCAACAGGAGACCAGGATGGGGGTGGCCTCCTTCAGGGTTAGAGGAAGAACACCCCACACCAAGTAGAGCTGAGCCAGATGCACACTGGAGCAAGGGCCTGGTTGGTAGCCACATCATCGGGACCTGATTCTGAGATGTTTTGTGGCTCACCCCAGCTGGAGGAATGCTGGACCACAGTGGGAGGGACCCCAGGCCAAGACCCAAACATGGGGCACCAGGTGTCCTACTGCAGCTGTTCTGGCAGCTTGTTTTGACAACTCTTGGACTGCGGGTGCAACTCTTATAGAACACTATTCTTCCCTGGTCTGCCCGCTGCCCCCTCTGCTTGTCCAGCCCCTGCCGCTTTTCTGTCATCTCCACACCTGGTACAAGGTAGCCTTCCTCTTTGCAGCGCCTGCATTTCTCTGGCTCATGGACTCTCCATCTATTTTCAGATTTCATAAAATATAAGTCTTCCTTGCCCATATTTCTTAGCAGCTCCCTCCCCTCCTTGCTCCTTGTGGCACTCTCCGAATGTATAATTTAATCCTGTATACTGTCCCGGGGCACATCTTGCATGGAAGAGAAATGCATGATGATAAAGCTGGATTGGATTGGACTTCTAGTTCTTGATTCTTTACCGTTGTCTTTGGGCAGAGTGCCCCACGACTCTGCCATACCCAATAGTAATACCGAAGCTCGGACTGCAGAAAGTAGTGAATTACTCACCCAAAGAAGATTCTTGTACTCTGGGAAAGAACCCCCCTCACCTGAGTCTGCATTCAGGCGGCGAGCAGACAGCTGCAGCGAGGAGTGGTAACTGCGCCGGCGTGACTTGTACGTGTTTTCACTGCTTCGCTCCATGGAGAACTCATCCAGCCAGGAGCTGTTAGGACGCTTGTCCCGGATGGTGGAGAATGATCGTCTCATAGAGCTTGTGTCTGTAACCACCTGGAAATGCACCCCATGGGATGATTAATGGAAGCCAGCAGCAGCGGCAGGGGGAGGCAGACGGACCACTCCGAAGTCAAGGTGTCTAATATCAGAGAAAGACTAGTACAGTCTCTCCTGCTCAGACACTTTCCGGGAGGGAGTGCAGGAAATGTAACAGCAAAGGCTCCAGAGCTGCTCCAGCATCTATCACTGAATTAAAAAGCTATGGCCAGATTCTCACCTGGTGTCAATCAGCGCAGAAAAAGGAAGAGCAAAGGAAATTCAAAAGGGAAGAGAAAGGAAAGCTCCTATTGGTTTATTTGCTCCCATGTCTCTCTCCTTTTCAATGTATTTCCGTAACTACTGCCATATTTCCATGTACTTCTCCTCAGCCTGTCCCCTTCTCACCAGCCCACCATCCTGTCCTTCATCTCCTGCCTCTTCCCCATTTGCCCTCACTCTCTCTTGTTGCTCTCATAGCCAACTACCTGTCCTTCTAACTATATTCACTCTCCCTATCCTTCACTCCCCCTTACACCATTTCTCTTCCATCCCTCCTTCCTTTCTGCCACCTTATTTCTCCCCATTCCCTCTCCTCTCTCATCTCAGGTTTCCATGTTTCCATGCTTTCCCTCTTCCTTTCGCCATTTCCTTCCCCTCCTTTAGTCCATCCCTTGTTTTCTTCCCTCTCTCCACTCTTGTCTTCTCTTGTTCTTTGCCGCCCATCAGTTGTCCCTGCTTGTATTTTTTCTTGCCTTACCTCATCCGCTTTTCCCTTCTCCATCTTTGGATCCATTCTTTTCCTTCCCTTCTCTCCACCCAATCCCCTCTCCTTTCTCTTCTTGTGCCTTCTTTCTGACTTGCTTCCAGCCGTCTCCCCTTGCTTCTCATGCGTTTTTCCCTTTAAAACAAAGCTATTTCCTTCCATATCCCTCCAGTCCCTCGGTGCTGCTGCCATGTTGCCTCCCATCCCCATACTGTGTTCAGCCACTCCTCCCAGAGGTAGTCAGTCCCCTCTGTGCCTGATGGTAGAGCAGCTTCTGCGTCCATTTGGACTGTCTCAGACTATTTGGGGATGGTTGGGCAGGCAGTATTTGGGAAAGATACAACAAAGAGCCATCAAACATCCACCCATTACCAGGTGCCAAATTACCAGTTCACTCAGTAGCATCAGCAGAGAAAAGTTCTCCTTATCTCCCCACTCCCCAAAGGGCCACTGTAAACAAGCAATGTGGATTTAACCCAAGGAGAATACTAGGAATATTGCATCCCACCCCCTTTGGCATGGAAGGGCCTGTTAATACTGTCCCCACTACTGAAGAAATGTGAGCTCCTGCTACTCCATGCCAAAGGGTTATGAAAACAACCCAAGAAAAGCTTTCATGTCTCGGTCAAAACAGAATACGAGACAAACAGACAGAAAAACCAGGCAGACAAACGAAGAGATGGAGCATGACCCAGACTGATCAGGACAGACTGCCCAGGGCCAGACAGGTGTGCACATGTTTCAGGACAACGGCAGAAGAAGGAAAGCAGAAGTTGGGTAATTGTCAATACAAATATTTGCCAGGTGGGGAGGGATACTTTGAAAATGTTGCATGTTGAATGAAACACCCATGAACCAGTCCTGCTGAACGACAGTGGGGGTGGGCTAGGGGGAGCAGAAGGATGATCCAGTAGTTTGGGTTCTATCTTGGGAGACCCGGGTTCCATTCCCTGCTCCACCACAGGCTTCCTGTGTGACCTTGGGCAAGTCTCTCTGTGCCTCAGTTCATCATCCATACAATGGGGATAATAGCATCACCCTTCCTTCCAAGGGTGTTGTTAGGATAACTACGGTACAGACTGTGGGGTACTCAGGTACAGTAGGAATAGGGGCCATGTCATCCCCTAAGATAGACTGTTTCCCAATGCCATCCAGATAGAGACCTGCTGGAAAAGCACTAGTGATACCTAGCACACTGCAGTAGGGCCTGGCAGTGCAGCACTAAACATCTCACAGGGAAAAATATGGGCTCTCTTTTCATTTCAGATAGCTACAGCCATGTACTTCCACTTCTGCTTGTCCGGCTATGGTTTCGCTTGGTGTTACCTGGGGATCCACAGTCAGGCGTGGCATGGAGGAGGCCCTCCCAGATACAGCGCGCTCCTGAGTGTCCACGGGGAGATAGTTGCCACGGTTAGAGGGCTGCACGCTTTGAAACTCTCTAACCTCTGGCTCCTGGAAATAAACACACAGCCAAGCTCGTGGGATTTTGTTTGATTAGGTCACCACTCCTCTCCTGCCAGTGTCTATGCTCCTGTTGGACTGGGAACCGCTTGACAGGAGGGGAACCTGCCTCTTTCAAATCTCAGGAACAGAGCGCAGTTTTTTGGCTGGCCAAACACTGAGAATGGCTGGATTCGGTATTAATAGCAGTTTCAGTCTCAGACTCCATTACAGAGACCCAGCTCACAGGTTCCTGCCCTGGCTGACACCTAGGCAAACTTCACTACTTTTTTATTTTAGCAATGAGAGAAGGAAAACCAAGACTGATTTTTCTAGGTCCCTGGAATATCTACCCTTCTACTGCTTAGTTTTCTTTTATTTCCGTTTTTTTAAGCTTGCAGAATCTTCTCTGTTTTGATTTTCTAAAAGGTTTTTCCAGTCATGTCCAAGTTAAATGAATCAGAAAGGGCTCAATGTCACATTTGTATATTTTGGTTAATTTCCAACTTAAAAAATCTCTTTTGTTTTGGTCAAAGAGGAAAAACGGAAGCAAGTGCTATTATTTTGGATTGCCTGGAAGTGACATCAGATAGATGTAGGTCATCACTAGGAAGTGACAATAGAAGGGATGAATTCAGAGACCCCCTCCTTCATAGCCAGCAGTCTCCATGAAAGGTTGACCGGGAAGTTTCCATTTTTGGCTGAAGGGCTGAGTTGTATGGAGAGGTGCCGTGTGTGTGATACAGAATTCACAGAGATAGTGCTACAAACTCTGAGAAGCATACAAATCAGACTGGAAATGTACAGTGATACAACACTGCAGTCCAACAAGAGTAAGGGTGGTGTCCAATGCACACACGTGTACATATATACACATACACAGACACTAGTGCTGCTGACCGGAATGTGGGCATATGTGTATGTTCACGTTTGTGCGACACAGTTCAACAGTTCAGTTTTGATAATGGACACCAGCACTGACAACAAGATGAACACGAATCCCAAAGCAGCCGATACCATCGTTCAGCACAGGGTAACCCACTGAAATGAGTATTTAATAAAAGGAATTGACCTGTGAAGAAAAGGATAGTTTACTGCATTATATCAATCCATTGTACTACAGCATCACAAAGTCTTAGAACACCTCCCAATCTGTGGTATTTCCTGTGCACTTGTGTCCTGGGCCTGGAAACAGAGAGAGGAGGAACACTGGGCTGCTCAGACATTCTTTAGAAACATAGTTAAACAGCACCAGGCACGTGGCATCCTTAGTAGCTCTGATAAACATGTCAGGCCAGATTTTCAGCTGCTGTAAACTGGCATAGCTCCAATGGAGTCCTGCTGATTTACACCAGCTGGCCATCTGGATCCACCTGTCAATATGTGGTGTGTGTACATTTTGCATCCCACAGTCCCTACAAACCAGGCCTGTGCACGATCTGAAGCTCCATGCCCTGGGCATAGCTGAACGCAATCCTTTCCATCTTCAAAGTTAAGATGGATTTGTTTTTAAATGGGGGAAGAAGTAGCAAGAGAGTTGGTATTATTGCTTGGACCAGTGGTTCTCAACCTGTGGCCCGTGGTCTGCTTGTGGTCCAATCAGCACAGAGCTGCAGCCCATGTGACATCCTCAGGGCCATTCAGATAGTATTGGATGTGGCCCACATAACTCGTTGTGGGCTGCATATGTGGCCCACAATGGAAACAGGTTGAGAACCACTGGACCCAAGAAGGTTTTTGAGCGGTGTGCATGTGCGTGGGACTGCCCACGGCACGCCCGCAGGATGGGGCAATAAAATAGGAACTATCTTTTGGAAACAGAGCAGAGCAGTGGTGCTGAGACCATAAAGTAAGTACATTAAAGGCAGGACATTGGTTTACCAGAGATTGCTGCTCCTGGAACTGCCCATGTGTCGAATCCATACAAGCCAATTGGAATATCTCTTGAGGAGAGAGTGGACTCAGCGACGGGTACCCACTCCGGCTGCTCCTGCAAAGATATTCCAACTTCAGAGAGACAGAGAGAGAGAACAAATCTTCATGCTGTGATCACTGATGGCCTCTCTAACTTAAACCTCTTAAAGAGAAAAAGGCGACCTCATTTCACTCAGCATTGCATTCTCAAAGTTCTCCTGGCAAGAGGCGCTCCTTTGGTGGGTACGCTGTGAATTGAAATTAACAACTTCTCATCTCCCATACAAACCTCAACCTGGCATTCCTGAGTACTGTCCTGACAGCTGGCACTTCACTGAAAAGGGACATCCATTGTGCCACCTGCAATGTGGGAGCACAGTGACAGTTCCAAAATGAGCCTCCACCTGGCGGTCATACTTGGCTGACAATCACAAGAGTTTTACTGTTCCCAGATTGGATATTTTGTTTCTCTGTGAAGTAATCCAGTTATTTTGCAGCTAACAGTGGCGCAGTGGTACAGTGATGGCTTCCTCAGGGATGCCTGCTATTATGGGGATGGCATTACTAATGTGACATGCACGTGCCTGGTGGTTGCATTGTCTCTGAAGAACAGGGTGTTATGTCACTTGTAACAGAAGTGTCAATCATGTTCAAGCATTATTGATTTTTTCTTTTCCTCTTTTAACATTTTTTCAGGTGAATTTAGAGTTGGCCAAAGCCACAAGATTCCCAGACTGAAGTGCACATTGACTCTCAGAAAAGGTACAGCAAGAGTAGAGGCCGGGCAAGCTTCCTCATACAGTGCTGCAATAGACCTCTGTCCTGACCCAGAGGGACCACCTCTAGGGATGAGAGGGTAACACAGTCTCCATGCCACATTTCTCATTTATTTCTTGACCTCTCTGCTGAGAGTGAAACAGTTGCCACCTGCTATGGTGGTGCTTGCCAGCTGGGAGAAGGACTGAGACCATAGGCTCACTTCACATGAGCCAAACAGCAATCAGACAACAAGGACTTAGAATCCTAGAAATTTAGGGATGGAAGGGACCTTGAGAAGTCATCAAGCCTAGCCCCCTACACTGTGGCAGGACCAAGTAAACCTAGATAATCCCTGACAGATGTTTGTCCAACTTGTTTTTAAAAACTTCCAATGATGGGGATTCCACAACCTTCCTTGGACGGCTATTCCAGAGCTTAACTACCCTTAGAGTTAGAAAGTTTTCCCCAATATCTAACCTAAATCTCCCTTGCTGCAGATTAAGCCCATTACTTCTTGTCCTATCTTCCATGAAGATGGAGAACAATTGATCTCCAGCCTCTTTATAACAGCTCTTAAGATACTGGAAGACTGTTATCAGGTCCCCGCCTTAGTCTTCTTTTCTCCAGACTAACCATGCCCAGATTTTTCAACCTTTCCTCATAGGTCAGGTTTTCTAAACCTTTTATCATTTTTGTTGCTCTCCTCTGGACTTTTTCCAATTTGTCCATATCCTTCCTAAATTGTGGTTCCCAGAACTGGACACAGTACCCCAGCTGGGGCCTCACCTGTGCCAAGTAGAACTGAACAATTACTTACTGTGTCTTACAGACAACATGCCTGTTGTTACACTCCAGAATTATATTAGCTTTTTTTGCAGCTATATCACATTGACTCATATTCAGTTCATGGTCCACTATAACCCCACAATCTTTTTCAGTAGTACTACCACCTAGACAATGATTCCCATTTTGTAGTTGTGTACTTGATTTTTTCTTCCTAAGTGAAGAACTTATTGAATTTCATGTTGTTGAATTCAGACCAATTCTCCAATTTGTCAAGGTAAAATTGAATTTTAACCTGTCCTCCAAAGTGATTACAATGCCTTCCAGCTTGGTGTCATCTGCAAATTTTATAAGCATGCTCTCTACTCCATTATCCAAGTCATTAATGAAAATATTGAACAGTACCGGACCACAGACTGACCCTTGTGGGAATATACCCTCCCAATTTAACAGCAAGCCATTGATAACTACACTTTGAGTATGGTCTTTCAACCAGTTGTGCACCCACCTTATAGTAAATTCATCTAGACCACATTTCCCTAGTTTGCTTATGAGAATTTCATGTGGAAACTGTGTCAAAAGCCTTACTAAAATAAAGGTATATCATGTCTACTGCTTCTCTTCATCCACTAGGCCAGTTGTCCTATCAAAGGAGGAAATTAAGTTGGTGTGACAATTACTTACAACCCTATTATCTTCCAGGTGCTTACAAACTGATTGTTTAATAATTTTCTCCAGTATCTTTTCAGGTATTGAAGTTAGGCTGACTGGTCTGTAACTCCCTGGGTCCTCCTTGTTCCACCTTTTAAAGATAGGTACTGTGTTTGCCCTTCTCCAGTCTTCTGGGACCTGCCCCGCCCCCCAAGAATTCTCAAAGATAATTGCTATTGGCTCCAAGATTGGGTCAGCTAGTTCCTTAAGAACCCTAAGACGAATTCCATCAGGCCCTGCTGACTTGAACACATCTAACTTATCTACACATTCTTTAACCTGCTCTTTCCCTATTTTGGCTTGCGTTCCTTCCCCCCTGGTTGTCAGTATTAATTGTGTTGAGTATCTGGTCATCATTCACCTTTTTAGTGAAGACTGAAGCAAAAGGCATTAAGCACCTCAGCTTTCTTCATGTCATCAGTTATTAGCTCTCTTTCCCCAGTAAGTAGAGGGCCTACACTTTTCTTTGTTTTTCTCATGCTCCTAATGTATTTAAAGAACCTCTTCTTATTGCTTTTATGTCCTTTCTATATGTAACTCATTTTGTGACTTAGCCTTTCTGATTTTGTCCCTACATGTTTGTGCTGTTCTTCTGTACTTCTCCTTATCATTTTGACCATGTTTCCAATTTCTGTAGGATTCCTTTTTGATTTTCAGGTCATTAAAGAGCTCCTGATGGAGCCATATTGGTCTCTTCCTATCTTTCCTTTGCCTCGGAATAGTTTTGACTTATAGTCACTACTAACCTTGACCCAGTTTTAAATTGGGGACCTTGAAGTGAAAGACTCACTATCTCTTTACCACTCCCAGATGCATACTAGTCCTCCTTGATCGTGCTGCTGGTTGTTCTGCTAATGCCATGTTGGGTTTTCAGTGCTGTCTACATAGAGCTTGGTGTAATTTGTCTGCCAAAAAAATGCAGATTTGGGACAACTGAAACAATTTGCAAATTCATGGTGATTTTGGCAAATTATTTTGATCCTAGTAAAAAAAAGAAAATAAGTTTGAAAATGTCAGAACGACATTATCAACACACAATATTTGAATTTTTGGGGGCTAGATTCAAAAGGGCAACAGTGGTACAACTGCAGACTTAGTGCACCCTACTCCAAAATTGCTTATACCTTGGGGAGTAGGGCACTCACCTAGGAGGCAGGAGACCTGGATTCAAGGCCTGAGTGATTCACACTAGAGTCTATCACATCCCCAGTAAGTGCTCTAACCACGAGGATATTGGGTGTATGGGGGGCTCTTCCTCCTCCTTTTCTGTGACTCTAGACCAGTAGTTTTCAAACCTTTTGTACTGGTGACCCCTTTCACACAGCAAGTCTCTGAGTATAACCCTCACCTTAAAAAATAAAAATGGGGGGGATTAATTTAACGAGAGCCGACCCCCATGTAACCATTTTGTGACTCTCCCATTTGCGAACCCCTGCTTTAGACCTTCATTTCCTTTGCTCTTAATAAAAAGATCCAAAATGAAACATTTGAAAAGTTTCCCAACTTTTTCAATTCATTGAAAAGTCTAAGACATTTCAGGTTTGGTGCACTAATGGAAATATTTTTCCAGTTTTTTGGAACTGCCAACGAACCGAAAAAAACAGTTATTCTCACAGTTCTACATCTATGTGGCTGGATACATACTGATGCTGTCCATAGGCTGAAATGCAGCTCTTTGTGGTCCTTTGGTAACACTAACAAAAACACACCAGAAGCTCATACTTCTGCATTCGTCCTACAATGACCGTGATGTTTCTGATGACTGCCAGGATTTCCTTTTCCCCTGGGCTCTGCCTACTACCCCTATGTGCACCTCCAGTGCCATTCATTCAGGAAATAAAATAATGTCTGTAGGAACAGAAACACCAGAGCAGATATGTTACAGGTATTAAGGGCTATACTTACAGGCCTGAAAGGGTGTCCTGCTGGAGGTAAGGCAAAGCTTTGGCATTAGAAAGGATCTCTGGAGGCAGAGATGAGGGCTCCATGCGCTGGAACATAGGGGCATTTTTCTGTAATAAAAAATAAACAGTCTGAGTCCGTTTAAAATGCAAAACATTTCTGCTGCATAAAAAAGAAATCCCTTGTACAGAAGGTTAAAAGCAAAACAATGCTCCCCCTTTCTGAATCCATCTTCTGGACTGCTGTCTATCTGTCTAGTATAAACTCTACACTGCTATGAACACATTTGCTTTAAATCACCCACCTCTTCTTTTACCTGTCGTCTCCTTCACTCACCCATCCCTTAAACCTTCAGATGGCCACTCTCTTAGTGCTGTGCCAGCCATGTCGAGAATCTGTGTGTGGTCAGTGTCTTGTCTAAAGGTCACTTTGATACAGAACCCTCGCTCTGAAGGTGTCGTGAGCTCTCCGCTCTCCCCACAGCCAAAAAGCACTAGCCAACTCTTGCAGTGGTTGAACTCACCTGTTCCTCCAGCTGCTGTTTCTGCTTCTTTGCTTTGCTCTGCTTATAGTAGTCCATGATCATCATGGCTGCATATATTTTGCCCACCGTCAGGTCAGAAGCTGCGAGCATAAGAGGAACACTTTGATGTTAGCAGAATCAATAGGAGGGAAGGTCTGAAGACTCTATTGCCCACCCTTTGCGATCTCATGATACCCATCTTACTCTCCTGATCCTTAAAAGACAAACTCTGTTCAGTGCTCTAGAAGAAATGGAATTAAAAGACCAAGTACTGTGGGTGGAAATCCCTCCAGATTTAGGACAGTCTGGAGGTGGACAGCTTAGAATCACAGTAATAAAACATTGGAAATACGCAGCCTCATCACACAGTTGCTGTAACTCCATCAAAAGAAAGGGGGAACAAACAATCCTCCCCCCCACACACACATATGGGTCAGAGGATCCTCCTGATCAAAGGGGTTTGAGCTGAGAAGATCACCTCATGCTATTTATTTTTCAAGCGGGTTCAGGGTATTGGGGTGGAGCAAGGAGAAATTTTGCTTGTGTTAGAGAAAATCTCCTCTGGGCTTCTCCTTAAGCAACGAGCCACTATTGCCATGTTCCTGTTCCCCTTGCTGGACATGCCTCCCCAACCTTGGCATTGTGAGAAGTTGGCAGCAATGATGCAGAAGGAGGAGACTCACTTTTTGGCAGGGGCACTAGTACGTCCAGCATCTTCTGGGACAGGTGAGGCCAGATGGCCAGAATCTCCTTTTGCAGCTCCGAATCCAACTGTTGCCAGTCTGCACCACCTGGAACACAGACAGAGTGGGTCCACACAGACTACCGATGGGACAGGCTGCAGAGAGGCAGGGAGGTTCCTTATGGGTATGTCTACACTGAACATACTGGGTCAGACCAATGGTCCATCTAGCCCAGTGACCTGTCTTCTGACAGTGGCCAATGCCAGTTGCTTCAGAGGGAATGAACAGAACAGGCAGTCATTGAGTGATCCACCCCGTTGTCCACTCTAGCGTCTCGCAATCAGAAGCTAGGGCCACCCAGAACTTGAGGCTGCATCCCTGACCATCTTGGCTAATAGCCATTGATAGACCTATCCTCCATGAACAAATCTAATTCTTTTTTGAACCCAGTTATACTTTTGGTCTTCACAACATCCCCTGGCAACGAGTTCCACAGGTTGACCAGGCGTTGTGGGAAGGAGTACTTCCTTTTGTTTTAAATCTGCTGCCTATTAATTTCATTGAGTGACCCCTGGTTCTTGTGTTATATGAAGGAGTAAATAACACTTCCCTATTCATTTTCTCCACACCATTCATGATTTTGTAGACTCTTATCATATCCCCACTGAGTCGTCTCCTTTTCAAGCCGGATTGTCACAGTCTTTTTAATCTCTGTTCATATGGAAACTGTTCCATACCCTCTATCATTTTTGTTGCCTTCTTCTATACCTTTTCCAATTCTAGTTATCTGTTTTGAGATGGGATGCAGTATTCAAGGTGTGGGCATACCATGGATTTATATAGTGGCATTATATTTTCTGTCTTATTATCTATCCCTTTTCTAATGGTTCCTAACATTCTATTAGCTTTTTTGACTGCTGCTGCCATTAAAAACTCATGGTCAGCCCGTGCCAGCTGACTCAGGCTCATGGGACTCAGGCTAAGGAGCTGTTTAACTGTGGTCTAAACATTTGGGCTCAGGCTGAAGCCTGGGCTCTAGGACCCTGTGAGGTGGGAGGCTCCCAGAGCTTGGGCTACAGCCCAAACCCAAATGTCTACACAGCAGTTAAACAACCCCTTACCCCGAGCCTGAGTCAGCTGGCAGGGACCAGCTGCTGGTGTCCAACTGCAGTGTAGACAGACCCTATGAGTCCATCTCCATGCCCTGGGCATAGCTGAACGCAATCCTTTCCATCTTCAAAGTTAAGATGGATTTGCTTTTAAATGATATGGCACCATGCAGCCATAATTGGGAGAAAGAGCTGCTACCAACAAGTGGCAACTCTGAATGGGAACATTCAATGGCATAAAGTGCTAGAAGGGAAATCTCATCCATAGAAAAATCTCTCACCCAGTGCAGATCTCCCCTCCTCCATCCCACACGCACCTGCTGCTACCCCACTGTCTCTTCCTTTAAACTAAGTGCTGGTGAAAGGTATTGAAAGCCCGGGAGAACAGGGGTAAGCCAGGCAGAGACAGTGCAAGCTCCCCTATATGGCCTTACCCCCAGGCTTCAGATCTCACCTGGTGCAGCCACCTCTGGAATGAGAAGCTAATTCACCCTCCAGACTCATTCAGACCGTGGGCTCTCAGCTGAGGCTGTCAAGAATGGTGCCAGTTCATGCCAGATTTGCTGGAGCCATGGCTACTTCTCCACTGGCCCCATGGCTGAGGCCACCACTCCAGTTCACGTTCACACAGGCCACTGGACAGCTATGAAATGGGGATGGCTTTCGGTCTCTTACGCCTGGCCCCGAGACACCCAGTACCATGCCTGTCCACTGGACTTTCTACTTGTCTCTTGTTATGGGCCAAGAATGGGCAGTGTATTGGAGTGAAGTAATTTCCACATCCTCATAAGGATTATTTTTAAATATTTCCCTTTCTAGGGGTCTCCCTCCAGGGCTCCACCCCCTCTCCCCCAAGATCCCACAGGCTGCTGAGCGCAGGATGTGAGTTCCACAGGCTCCTACGAGTGCTGTTTTCTGTCCTTTGGGCAAAAGAGGTCGCTAGAGAACAAGGTGCTTGGGGTCGGTTTTTGTGATTCTCTTTTGCTGGGAGGATGGAAACTCTCCTCCTACATCTCTCCCTCTGGCTGTCACGGCCAGGAGATACGTTCCTGTTTTCTGAGCACCGCAGCTTTAAGTGGAAAGCTGCCCATCATGGAAGAGGGCAGTGTCAGTACTTATGAGGAAAGCAGCTCCTTCCAGAGCCGAAGATAGTTTCAGACTGGAAAGGTTACAGAGCCAGACGTAGACTAGGGTTGATTTCTCTCTTGCCCTCTCTTACTAGCAATTTCCTCCATCCCTGCATCTGACCCCAGAGCAATGATCCCACATACTACTCAGCCTGCCAGAGGAAGCAAATAGGACTGAATGAACGGCCTCCTGCCCCTTGCCAATGTAATAAGTCAGCTCCACCACCCATCACGCCGTCTGCACCGACTGCTCCTGAATCCTTGTGCCGCTGCTCCCCACCCTCACCTTTAGCGATTTTGATGTCCAGTGCCGTACGGATCAGAGCCATCAAGGTAGAGGTGAAATGGACCGTCATGTCCTCGGCCACAGGCATGTTCATCAGCACCAGCCTCTGCGCAAAAAAGAGAAAAAACAGCAGGCGACAAACAATATCGAAAAACACATCAAGCAGGCAGGAGGGGAAAAAGCAAGAGAGCATGTAAAACAGCACAGCCAAAAAAGAAGGGCAAGGATCAGCCCCTCCCTCTCATTCCAACTCCTTCTATCCCCCTCCCCCAGTATTCCGGCTCACTGCCTTCCTATGCCTGTCATTTGGCTCTCCAGAACCCTATACTACAGCCCAAGAGCAACCCCCTAGCTTGGGGAATGAGTGGGTGTTCCCTGTGCTTTCGGAAAGGACTCCTGAAAACTCAGGGATTCGGCTCTGGAAATTACCGACGGGGAGACAGCCCTGGGGGATTGCTCCATCTCCTGCTTCAGAGCAGCTTTGAAATCCAGCTTCTGCCCCATCCCCTGGGGACACCCCTAAACCATGGGCAGTTCTGATTGGCTGGCTTGCCTAATATGCAACATCCTGGCGCCCCCTTTTTGAGTCTTTCAGAGATGACAGTTGCCGGCATATGATCACACATGCATAGGATCCAACTTATCCAATGGGGAGATAGAGAGAGGGCAGCCAGGGAGAGAGAGGAAGGCGACCAAGGCAGGAGAGGTCAGGCCATGCTCCCTTCACCCAGAGGGGGACAAACTCAAATGGCCAGATCCACTTTCCAGAGAGTATATTTTGCTCTGTGTATACATCAGGATTTCCCTCTCCCACACCTACCAACATCCGTCCCGTCCTTAGTACTTCCTGCTGCATCGTGCACAGCAGTTCTCCTGGGCACGAAGGTTCTCAACCAGTCACAACACTAGCAGGGGTGTATGCGGGATCAAGTGAGAGTGCTTGTGTGAGTGTGAGCAGCTACACAGGAATATGTGGGTGCAGAAGCTGTTGCTAGCTAGAACACCACAGACACTGTCAGCATTCAGTAGGGGATGTCTGGAAGCCAAGTTCTGGGGAGATCCTCCTGTGGCTTTTGAACCAATTATCTCAGCCTCTGATCTTGGAGTCTCCCTCATAATTCTCTTTGAGTTTTGTCTCCAATATTGCAACAGGGTATCTCACTCTGAATACCTTTCTGGGCCAGTCTGCTCAGAGCTCAACATTGCACAGCTCCTGACCCATTCACAGCTTCCTCCCACATCACACATCCCATGCAGCTGGCCAGCAGGTTCTAGAGTGCTTCCCCAGAGGCAGGAGCACAGGACACTGCACCAGCAGTGCAATCAAAGGGTCAGTTAAAGATAGTCACTCTAGCGCCCAAAGGTAAAAAGCCCCAGTGGGCAAAGGGATGGGACTCTCACCAGCTCAACCTCAGCATGGAGTGTTCTCTTTCCAGATTGCATGAGCTCTCCCTGGGGAACTAGTGCCAGGCTGGCACACCGTGATCACTGCACGCCCAGGCCTACACAAGGGACCCTCATGGCCTACCACCTTCTCATTTCAACCTTTCCAAGTGAGAGGGGCTGAGAGCAGTATGGTTCAGGGTCAAGTAGGAATGGGCCATCCTGGAGTTTCCTCCACCACTTGGAGGAGGCCTAGTTCCAGAGAACCCCTATCAATCCCACTTGGGGGGCTGTCCAATTGGCCCAACTGCAAAGGGGCTGTGTTATCCTTCTACTTCCCATTCTTATACTGAGCCACATTTCCATCCTTTCCCATATCAGGAATGCTACATCCCTGGGTGTCCTGATGGGTGTGTCATACCCAAAACAGAGCTCTGTCAGAGTGGACAGTACCTCTCCTTATGGGGCATGTAATTTCTGATTAAACCAAACCAGGCTGGAGCTTACTGAGTATTCAACAATTCCCCCTCCCACTCCCTGCTCAGCACTAGCCCAGAAGGAAGGAAGGAAGGGTTGGTCTACCTTATAGGCCACTTTGGAGGGACATCTCTTGCCGAGGCCTAGCGGTGGTGACATGAGAGTCAGCATTTCATACATCTCAGTGTAATGGATGCGGCCACTGCTCATGGAGGAGGAAGGGGTGGATGGGAAAGATGGGGAGGAGGAGTAAGGGAGGGTGGGGAAGAGGAGAGGAAGGAAGATGCAGACAGAGAGAGGAGAGGAGAAGAGGCATTCCCAGAGAGCAAAAACAAACAAACAAAATAATAATACAGGAAACAGGAGAGAAAAAACAAATGGACAAACAGGAAAAGAACAGGAAACCCGTTAATCAAGGCAAATCATACACAAGTGTCCGTCCTGATGAGGATTTATATCACTCCACACACAGACCCAGGAACACCAGCTTAAACCACTCGCCTCTCCAGCTCTCTGCTGCTGCTGCTGGCTAGTTCTACTTTTCCCTTCAGTCTTGGCAGTAACTTCCTAGTCTGAACCCACCCTGCCCACCCCTCCAAAATACAGTTGTTCCACAAGTCCCAGGGCTGTGTGCAAGTGGCATAAATCAGATATACGGCGCTGAAGCAATGGGTTATTTGAGATGTGGTGGCACATATCTCTGTGACACAGAAGAACTAACAGTGTTCCATGGACTCCGTAGTTTCTTCCCTTTCTGGGTCCCAAGCACTGTTTCAAAATGTCACATAACCCATGGCTGGAACGTCGTGTATCCCCATCTTGTAATGTCTATGCAATTGGGGGCAGCATCTTGCATAGAAGGCAGCGGGCCAGGGTCATTTGTCAAAGGAAATATGCCCAGTTGCTTCCGTCTGGCCCTGTGGATGGAGCACTTTCCCACCATGCACCAGTGCAAAAGGCATGCTAGTGGCTGAGAAAAGAAAACCAGGAGGAAAGTTCGGCATGCCATGCTCCCACCCCGGCTCTCTCCCACATGCGACTGCAAGTTCCGCCAAGTTGGAGTTTAAAGAGTCTCAGCAGAGGCAGCTGTTTGGCCTTCCAAGATTGAAGCTCACTGGGATTCCCCCAAATGGAACAGTAACTAGGATTGTTTCCTTGATGGATTCCCACCTTGTGCTCCTCTGCTTGCAATGACCTGTCCAGATCTGTTAAGCTCAGGAACAGTATCACAAATTTGTCATCTGATGGATTTCCTTTCTGGGACTGACCTCTTCCACAATGAGACATTTGGGCTGCACCTCTCTTCCTGCAAATATTGAAGGCAGTTCAGATGGGTCTCACAGGACCCCCAGGCTTGGCCACTTCTCTTCTGCCCTTGCACCAGATGAACATTTCAATGTCTGTATTGAAACACCAGATGGTTAATGGATAAATGCAAATGCTTAACAGTGACTGTATTAACTATACACATGGAGTGGCAAGGCAGCCATTGCAAAGGCATCTGAAGAAGGTATCTCAGGTAGGGTTGACTGGGAGAGTGGTCAGTTCTAGAGAGGAAATTGTCAAGTAACAAACATTCCATTCAGGATCCTGACCTCTTTCCCAATCAGATGTAGCGAGCAATAAGGAAACGTTAGTAGAGAGAGACTGATAAGGAGGACAGAGGAAGAATATTTCTTCTTCTCTAGTATTAGTCTAGTTTGGGAGCAGCTTCCTATTGAATGATGCTACCACCGAGGGTTGGAGGTACAGTCTGCAATGTTTTCTATAGGTCTTGCTGCATAACCTGGGGACGCCATCAAGGAATGTAATGAGTGAGCTCTGTCGCATCCTGAAATTGGCATATTAGCGTCTGTAGATACTTCAGAAATGCAGCACTCGATCCAGCTGGCTATGGAGGATTTTGATGTGTTCTAGCCCAGGCATTTAGGACAAAAGTAAACAAATGAAGATGGTGTTTCCTGAATGGGTTGGTTCCATCTGGGTAAATTTTAGCAGTTCTTTTCACAGCTAGCATGCACTCTGCTCCTCCCCAGAAGTGCGGCGCTTTTCAGCAAAATGAAGGAAAAATTATTTCTTGTGAGGTGCGGAAGGAAGAGTTTACCTTGGTAATAAATGACTGATGTACGAGAGCTATGTTATCCTCACAGAACATTCTGTAAGCTTTGTGTCTTCTCAAAGCAAAAATTTCACAGCCTGCTTATCAACACGATCGTGACCAGAAAACTTGTCTTTATGGCAAGAAGAACAGGGAAACCGGGGCCATCAACCCAAATGGGGTGGGTAATTGGCTTGTAGCACTGAGGGCAGATCTCAGACAGGCCTAAATGCTGGTTTAGATGGAAGGGACGTTGATCATCTGGTGATGCATCAGTAACTGGACGTATCTGCTTTTATAGCACTGTTTATGAATGAGATGCAAAATGTGATGGCGGAGGGTCTTAGGCTCAATTCTTGGTTGACCTGTAAGAAATCCAGGACAGACATGCCTTGTTTCCCATCTTAGCACCATTAAGAGGATCCTGTTTGTATGCTCTGCATAAATGGAAAGGGCAGAAAGCCTGCAGGGGACTAGGAGATTGTACATGGCCTTGCACTGCCCATGTTGGTTAGGAATTACTGTTCAACAGCCAAAGTGTCAGGCTCAGATAGTCTGGGCTGTGACGCAGGAGTGGATTCCAGGATAAAAGATCCAGTCTGTTGGGAAGGTGAACTGGAGGTCTCTGTGACTGCTCCACTAAGGCTGACCCATGGCAACCATCTTGGACAATTTGTGGCAAGAATGACCATCACTTCCACCTTTTAAAAAATAATCTTTTAATCTCTCTTCCTAGTAGTAGTAGAAGGGAAGTGGGTGGCACAGAGAAGCAGATTTGGCTAATCAGTGAGTCAGAGCTTCCGTTCCCAGCGATTTCTGGTCTACGTTGCTGATGAAGAGCTTTGCTTTCATGTTCTGACTGAATGTGAATAGGTACCCCTGGGGGAACCTATCTTGTTGGATCTCAGCTAGTATACTTCTCATTTCAGTGACCACTTTGATGTGTCTGTCTGCTGGTGGCCTAGCCAGACAGCTTTTGTATTCAGTGTCCCATTTTTGTTCATCGTCCTGATAGAGGCCAAGCAACATCTGCCCAGGAGCCTGTCTCCATCACTTTAGTATTTAGACCTGCTTTCTTGTGGATTTATGCATGGCACAGCCATTGTCCCATCTGAACGAATCAGAGTGTGCTCCTTCTTCACCTCTTCTTGAGGTCATCAAGAGCCTGATCACTTTTTTTCTCTTTGATCCTAAATATGTTCCTTGTGTCCCATGGGTCCCAAGTGTGCTCCTCAACCTGAAAGGCTGGTGTTTGTGGTCAGAATTTTTTATGTGGATTGTGGAGGGAGAATGGTACCATCATGTGTGCTTCCTGTTTTCACCAATTGTGGGTGGCACCTCTCCTTTCTTTTGCATGTCTTGTTGGGAATGGTTCTAGGAAGTAGTTAATTTGTGCTGGGGCTTGCCGGGGCTCAGATCCAGCACCTCTCAGCTTGGCAGTTCATAGCCCCAGCACCTCTGGGCTTGCTGTGCCAGTATGAAAGTAAAAAAATTGCTTGTGTCCCAGCACTTAATTGCTTGAGCCCCAGCCCCTCTTTCATTACAAACTAAGCACTGGTTCCAGACCTGTAATAGGAATCCCTGAAGCTCTCTCATGGCCCCTCTAGCCCATCAAGTGATTTCTACATATAAGCCAAGAAGACCCAGGGGTTGCAGGTGAAGATGGATGGAAGATGCCGAGTTCCTTGACGCCGTGGAGGTAGTGGAAGCTAGTGTCTCCATCCTGAATTTCACCACCTTCATTGACCGGTCCAGCTCTAGAGCTCTAAGATAGCTCACACTCCCCCAGATCTTTATCTGACTATGAAGAATTGAGGGGAGAGTTCCAAGCAGTTTTCATACTGAGAGACAGGCTGTTCTGTCCCTAGCTCTGGGATGTGAAAGATCTCCTTCAGGATGGATCAATGCTTCTCAGCATCTCTTGAAGTTGGAGAAGGACTGAAAAAGGGATGGGTAGGAGGAGAATCTGGAGCTCCATAGTATTCATACTGCAATTCTCTTCCGTATCTACCTGTCAGCTAGACTCTCAGGCTTGAAAAGTGTAACGCCCATGAATCCATGTGCTATGAATGTAACTTCTTTAGCCGTGAATTCCATTTGTCATAGTTCTAAGGAGGTTGATGCCTTTTTGGTTGTTGCACCAGGACACTGTGGCTTTTGTGAAGCGGGTGCTTGTTAGTCAGACTCTTAGGGCAGCTGAAGAAGCTTAGAAGTCCCTTCTGATCATGTCTTCTATCTTCTTGTCTGCAGGGTATTCTGGGAAGAAAGAACCTTCAGCAAAAATTACCATGCCCTTTGCCAGGAAGGCCACTGCTGCATTGGCTGAAAGGAAGATGAAGATAGAGTCTTAGGCTTCTCAGACGCTGTGGAATTTCAGGACTAACCAATCAAGCCTTTTGTCAGGAATCTCCCACTCTTTCCAAATGACTTCTGCAAAGGAGGGATGAAGGGACATGCCAACTTTTCTTGTAATTCTGGACAGGAGAGATTTGCTCTTGGCTTTAGCTTACACCCCATGATTTCAAACATGCCCAGGGAAAGAACCTCTCTGCTTCTCTGGCACAGGGCTATGTTGGGAAGCCAAGAGTTCCCATGGTGTGGCAAAGGAGCTGGTGAAGGAAGATGAGGATCTGGGATGCTTTCTGGCCTCTCTTGTGTTTTCTAGCCATTTTGCTTCTCTTTTGCCTTTTGGAGGGAGGATTCGCAGCCACATCAGAGATGAGTCTATTTTCTTCATTGGGGCTCAGCCCCTGGTGGGGTGGGACGAGCTTCTGTAACTGATGAGGAAATGCTGGGATACATTTACCCTGAAAAAGCCGAGATCCCTCGCTTGAGAAGGAAAGTTGGAAAGCATGGCAGCCTCTTCACCATGCAAGTCCATTATCCACTTGAGCATAGGGGTGAAGCCACTGGGGATTTTCCCTTTTGGACTGGACCACATGGGTTGAGGGGACTTTTGTGCTATCCCCAAGGTCATTGAGGAACATCCAGCTTGTTGAATTCCAGGTGCTGAAGATGATTGACCCACACTCTTGTGAAGGTATCCTGAGATGATGATGGGGTGGTGGGGGTGGATGTGGAGGCTACACCATGCCATCCAAACTCTGAACCCCCTTCCCTGGTGGAGTGAGGGACTGTAGACTGGGAACGATGGTGGCACAGAGCACCACTTTTGCAACTCCCAAGAGAGTCTCCTCCCAAAAGGAGCATCTCTGGTTCTTCTGCTTGTTCCACCTGACCTGTTCCGCCAAGTTGGGAGAGAATAAATGTGGAGAAGGAGCTCAGAGGGGTTGTCCTGTTCTGATGCAGAAATTTGGGCCCCCTGAGGAAGAGGAGGCAGATGGGAGGAAGATTTTGCTCACTGCTGCCCCAAAACGAGCTTGAAAAGATGGGACAGCAAAGGATCTGGCCGGGGTGCCGCGTGGCTGCTTTGTTTGCCTTGCCAGAGGCAGAGAATTTAGCACAAACAGTGGCAGAGCATGGCCAAGAGCCTCGTGGTCAAGTCTAAATTGCTGCTGGAAGAGAGGCAGAGTCCAGATGTGTTGGACTGGGGGGCAAGGAGATCAGAATAAACCAGAAGCCATTGAGTCCAGCTGCTGGAGTCCCAATGGGTCACCTGCTCCATTGAATTGTCATCTCTTTGCATCATGGCAAACCAAGAGCCGTGGTCCCCATTTGTCACCATTATGTAACAGCTCTTCGTAGCCACTGTACACCATGGTAAAAGGCTGCAGTGTCCTGCGAGCTACCACAGCGACTGAACCTCTGAACAGGATTCCAGCGATTGATCAACGGGGTCTTTGCCTCAACTCCCTGCCTCGTTCTCCTTTCTAGTTTGCGCTCCCTCTTTCCAGTGACATCCCCGCATCTCTGGCTTTTATTCCTTCTTATCCTCATCCCCTAGTTGTAAACAATATTTGATCTCCATTCATCATAGGAAAGAGTTCCCATTGGGATAGCTCTGTGATTCTTGGAATTAAAGGTGCCTTCTCTGTGCCACAGGAAACATTCACACACTGCACAAGTGTTTTGGGAACTCCAGGGTTCTCTGCTTTAGGGAGGAAGGCAAGGGAATAAATTTGTCTAAATCCACATCAATGTGGCTCTGAGACGGATCCCCCTCCCCCCGCTTCCCTAAGGTAACAGCTGCTGGTTCTGGGGCGGGTTGGACCTCTTTAAACTCGTAGGAAAGCAACGTGAGGGTTCCCTTGTGAGACGCAGTGGTGGTGGAGCAGAGGAGGGTGAAGGAGGGGTTAATGGTGCGTCCCGTTGCCAGGTTATGGCTGGGGACTGGGAGGCAAACCTTGCACGCCACCCTGTAGGGGCAGTTCTTTCCCAGGCCCAGAGGAGGCGAAATCACCCGTACTAATTTGTACATATCCTTATACGGGATCCTGCCGCTGTAAAGGAAGCACACGTGGGTTAATAGGACACTGAGATAATGGAGAAGAGGAAACGAGAGCTTAACCAGGGGTGAGAGACCCAGTTCAGGTCCATGTCTCTCTCCTTCTGGCTCCAACAGACCCAGACTGGAGAAGGCTGTGAAAAGTCACCACCATATAAGCATAGCTACCACCTTCTCCATTCCAAAGGGGTTAGCATCCTCATTCTCACCCAAACTGGAGATTCCCCGTGGAAAGGCTTGCCCTAAACATGCACTCACTCAGATACCCCAAGCACCAATAATGCCATATCACAAGCCTTCGACTGGTCAGAGCGACCTGAAATCCAAGGACATGATTGTACATCAGTACACAACTACTTGTTTAGGGTTCTAGGAATCTTTGCACTTTTATGGAGTTGCACCCAATTATACCAGCAGAGAATTTGCCCCACATTGTCAGTTCATTATAGAAATCAGTTAATTCATCCTCACAATATTTCTATGAAATCAGTCGATGAGTACATTTTAACTCCATTTTACAGATAGGGAAACTGAGGCATGGAGAGTTAAAGTGACTTGCCCAAAGCCACACAGCTGCTCAGAGGCAGAGACCACTGCGCCTCCCTGACCACTATTAGGAAAGCCATGGAGTGAAGCTGCTTTGTCTGTTATTTCCTCTGGTCCTGCCTCACTTTCCTCCCATACCCTAGGTACTTTTGCATCACTGGCCAGGGATAACCCAACTTGTCTAGGCAAAACCATTCATAACAGAGTACAGGCAACTGGACAGAGCACATGGAAACCTTATGGGTCTCTTTATTTAGTGTAGCTGGGGGCCTCTGATGACATTCATTTACAGTATTTATCTATCTAGCCCCTTCTCAACACTTAGACCCACAGCCCCATTCAGGTGACAGGACCCGCTCACACTTGGTAACCCTTCCCCACTCAGCAATGGGGATTAGAGCTGCCATCAATTTTAAAATTAGCCTACAGCAGCTTGTTTCCTCCTGGTATTTCCCATAATAACTGGCTAGACTCCATGACAAAACAGCATGGGGCCTCTTGCTTTGTGAGACCTGGGTGAGAGCAGGCACTGTACCACATTTGGAAAATGCCATCCACAGGGCCTGACAGCAGGTTCTTTCTTTGACTGAACTGAAGAACCCATTGTAGCACCCAGTTCTCAGTGCAAAGGGCACTAGAAATTGCTGGTATCAAGATGTCACCCTTCCTAAATTTCTGAGGAGAGAATGAGCCTGCTTTGCACTGCTTGGACCTCTCAGGTCTACATGACCATAGCTTCTCTGCTCTACAGCATCACACACTGAAGTCTCAGAACTGTACAATGCCTGGGCATCTGATAAGAGGATGGCCCTGCCTATTCCAGCCTTGGTGATGTTTTCACAGCCTGGGATGCTGCTGCTGAGAAGCAGTCCTGGGGAGATGGCTAACTTGAGTCAGGCTGGAAAAGGTGCTGAAGTGGATCATGCTAAGGACAGATAACGTTAGGAACAATCACTGCCTGGGTTAGCTCTCAGTAAGCAATAAATCAGGTTGCAAAAACGTGAAGGTGGATTGATTCCAAATGGTGAGCTTCCAATTGGAGCAGAGTTCTGGAGCTGACATCATCTCGTGCCTGAAGCTGACGCAGCACCGAGTGTACATGGTTTCAAAGAGGCTGCCCAAAGTGCTGACCCAACACCGACAGGAGATAGAGCCTTGTGGCACTCGTGGTGCCAATGAGCATCTGCACCCAGAGAGGGCATTCACAGTATTCCTAATGCCGAGAAGGGCTGATGTTATGACCAGCAGCCCTGATGCACTCCCAGTGTTGCTGAGGGTTAGACCTCAGTAAGCTGCCCCAGGAACGCTCCCAGTGATCTCAGATATGTAGGCTGAAAGCAGCCTTCCTGGAGCACTGCTGGGGGTTGTGTCTGGAGCAGTCACCCTAAAGCACTTTCGGCTCCACCCCAATGGCCACGTGAGTGACCACCCTCACGCAATGCTTCTTCTCCAGTGTGGCAGCGCTAGGCTGACTTGCTCTCCCAAGTGGGAACTCTCTTTTCAGAGGGATCCTGGAGAGGCTGCCTGAGGAATCATTAGAGGATTCAAAAGCCTTCTCCTGTCTCAACAAGGATGGGCGAAGTCCATTGGCCATATTAAATCTAGCCCTGTCCTCAGGCTCATTCCCATCCAAAGCATCTCAACCCTTTCTCAATGTTTGAATAAGGTCCTGAGCAGCTAAATTAGCAGGAGTCCAGCTACCTTCGCAGCCTCTCAGCTGGGCTCACACACTGATTCAAATGGTGATTTTGCACACTCCGGTGCACAAAGTATTTGGGGGCTGGAGGATGGACAGTTGCTTGCAGATTGTCTTGAGGGTGTGGGAATCTGATTGGCACGAGGAAAACAGGAAAGGAGGAAGATCCAAAGCCAACAGTTGGAAGGTGGCGGTGTGCGGAGGTAGCTGGGGGCTGCCAGAGGAGCTACAGAGAGGGATGCAGTAGGAACATCCAAAGGTTTGGATAACACTGTACTTATCATGCTTCTCCGAAAAGAAGCAGCCAAAACCTTTGGACTTCAGCCCATCGCTAGTTATCAAAGGAGCAGGATGCCCAGGGGGCTATAAGGCAGCCCACAAACAGGAAGGTGGCTCCGTGCCATTGGACCTCCCAGGAGCCAGCCAGTATTTTCCTCTCACAGCTGCGTGTTCCAGCAGCTCTGATTCCCTTCCCTTCCCTGACTGTCCCAGGTATTACAGCCAAATGGGTTCCCAAAAAAAAGGGGCTTTGAGAGGCCAGGGAAAGGAGGCGGAAGTTGGCTACATACCACGCAGCTCTGTCATACTCCGCCCAGATCCGGACAAACTCATCTAAGTGATGAGGCCCCAGGATGGAGGAATCCCGAGTCAGGTATTCAAAATTGTCCATGATGACAGCCACAAACAGATTGAGCATCTAAGTGAAAAGGAAAGAGACAGAGAGAAAGGGATGGAGAGATAGGGACAGAGCATAAAAAAGGGAGGGAAGATGGGAGAGTAATATATGGAAGAAGACAGAAGAAAAAGGAATCTGTAAATAAAGAGCATGGTAGTTTTGTGGCAGCTTCCCCATACACAGAACTCCTATTGAAGTGCATGCATGGAGCAGCTACAGAATCAGATGCTTAATTGTCACACAGATCAATATTAATATTTTCAAACACCGCATCCAACTAGGTGCACACTGTATTACAATGGAAATAGCCTCTCTTTGGTGTGTCAGTAGCACCAGGTAGAGGATCCTCCCTGACCCGTTACATGTCGACCTGCGCCCATTACGCTTGGCAGCTGTGGATTGTGCTGATCTGAATGTCCCACTAAATACCAGCATTTAACCTTCAGGCAGCTGAGAGCACGAGTAAGGAACCACACCACACTGGGCAAGAGGCAAGCAGGTAGCAGTGGCAGCTCCAGGCACCAGCTCTCCAAGCACGTGCCTGGGGCAGCAAGATGTGGGGGGCACCCTGCTAGTCCCTGTGAGGGTGGCAGTCAGGCAGCCTTCGGCGGCTTGCCTGAGGGAGGTCCGCCGGTCCCACAGATTCGGTAGCAATTCAGCGGCGGGTACGCTGAATCCGTGGGACCGGCGGACCTCCCGCAGGCAAGCCGCCGAAGGCAGCCTGCCTGCCGTGCTTGGGGCGGCAAAAAAGCTAGAGCTGCCCCTGGCAGGC
This sequence comes from Mauremys mutica, assembly GCF_020497125.1. NCBI lineage: Eukaryota > Metazoa > Chordata > Testudines > Geoemydidae > Mauremys > Mauremys mutica. The sequence goes on from NC_059079.1 coordinate 56,441,305, forward strand.
AGAAAAGGTTAGTACATCAGCATTACTCCCCTAGGCTGTGTCTAGCTAATCAGTGAGAATCTGAACAGCACCTGGGCTCTCCTCACAACAGTGACGTGGCTGAGCCAGGGATCAAAGAACACAGAAGCGAGGCAATCTAGCCAATGCCTTCTGATAGTGCCTTCCGAGCCCACAGCGTTCTTTAGCTGAGCAGTTCACAGTGGGGGCAATGACCTTTTACCACCAGGATACTTTACATCTGGAGTATCACGTTTACCATTACATCTGGAGCATCACGTTTCATGCCCAGGGCTCTACTCTTCATTACTTCCACTCCCCTACAAACCATGTCCCTTCTTGTCTCTCTGTCTGTGCCTCTCACTGCAGTTTCTCTATACCACACCTTTGCCTTCCTTATGAAGGATGGGCAGAGTTAGACAGCCAGCTGTAACTGGGGTTCTCCATCGCATTTCTGGCTTAGAGGCTTTGCTGTACAGGGAAATTTACAAGCATTACTGTAACTGGTGCTATAGTTATTATGGCTATATACTCTCCATCTGGATATTCTTATCTGGCATAACAATGGCCTTTTTTCAGTGTAGCTCATGTCTCCATGGAGGCATAGTGGTTCCCAGCCTTGAGGACCTGGAGAGCTACTTTACCATTGAATGGATTACTGGGAAGCAACTGCGAGCTGAGACCAGACAGTGTAAGTGGAGCTCTGACTGGCTGCATGGACTGATACCACCCGCTATGATCAGCTACATGTAGGGATGCCAAGAGCCACAGGCTGAGTGTCAACTGATTCAGTGCAAGCCCGAATGGTGCCTTTTCCAAGCACCCTCCTGACTGCATCCCCTTTTTACTAAACAATTGAGATCACTTCCGCCTTTCATGAGTAGGCTCAAATGTGTGTGTGTGTGTGTGTGTGTGTGTGTGTGCGCGCATGCGCACGCTGGTGGGGGGACAACTGTAACTCCCCCCAGTTTCCTGCCACAGAGAGCATACATTATCTTTTGCAACCACAACTTCCCTGTTCAATGAAAAAATAGGGATAGGAGGCAGATATAGATCATGTACATCACCTTGACCCACAGAGCAGGTGGGCCTGCTCTCCATACTGACAGTCACATGGCAGATCATTTGAAATCCTAAATGCAGGGCAAAATCATGCTAAGTTGTATTCATGATGAAAGGGACAGGCCTCTGGGTCAGAACAGTCCCTCCTTACCACTGTCCCTGAAACCAGCTAGGCATGGCTCTTACAGTGGTAAAACCCTTCTTGAACATTTCTCGCTGTCCCTGGTGTAAGAGTGCTAGCTTCTTCAGCAACCAGGGGTAACAGAACCTGGAGCAGAGAGCACAAGGCGAGATCTCTCTGAGTCTCTTTGCAGAGTGAATCCCACCCATCATGGAGTAGTGGAGGGTAGGGTAGGATGGGATGGGGATGTCTCTGGGTTGGGAGCAGTCAGTGCTGAGTCCTCCCGAGAACTGAGAGATCAGTGGGGTGGAAGGAGGTGAACTCACCAGGAAGGAGCAAAAGAAGATGAAGGAGACGAAGTACACGTAAGCCAGATCCGTGCCACAGTGCTCATTCTCGTGCTGTCCGGACGTTGCCGTGGTGTCTGGCTCACAGCCTTTGCCTTGCAGGCATGACAGCATGATCTCCTGCCATGCCTCACCCGTGGCACTCCTGCATCCAAAACACACCCACCATTAACAGCTGCTCAAAGCAGAGCCCCTCACTGCTCCACAACTTTACTACATATGAGCAAGATGCTTGGAAATTTGCCCCACCTCTCCCTTTGGAAATAAAATCTGCCACCTCAGAACTTATGGTCTCTGCCAATAACCAATGCTAGCGGCTTCTTAAGATGGCATAAAACCCCCATAACGAACTAAAGTGTACAGCACTGTATCACGGTGGGAGGCAAGGTGGCTTCCTGACTCCAGCTAGTGATCATCTTATGCCCTAAAGCAAAAGGAGAAAGGACCCTTGAATTCCGACCTAGATGGCATGACTGCAGATGCTGTTCTCAGACACAGCTGTTTTATTTCTATCCTGCAGCAGCAAGTTCCACAAGTCAGAAATCCAACGCCTGAATGTCAGCAGCCCACATAGGCCAGGGAGACTAACAGCTCCAAGTGTAAAGCTGAAAAGCCATTGTTGTGTGTGTAGAGCTAGGGTGACTTGTGATCCCCACCTGCTTTTCTAGCTGGGGCACCCCAGCTGATCTGCTGTGGCAGACACTCATGCAGCCAGGCAGGCCTTCAGCATTTTGACTCAGGTAGGGACGAAATGGGGAAAACCAAGATGTTTAGTTATGATTCAAAACGCACGTGTACCTAAAAAGGAGCATAAGGGAGGCCAGGAAGCTGCGGAAGTTGTTGTGACGGTTAATGTGGCTTTCTTCATCTAATTTGATATTCCCAAAAACCTAAGGGCAAAAAGGAAAGAAAACTCAACACACAAGAACTGCCAAGCAGGAAGTGCACCGACCTGCGCAGCCAGGGACTGGAATCGGTTATGTTCCCTCCCACCTGCCCATGGAGCAAACAGCTGGTCTGATCTCAGTGAGGATTACACATCACAAAGGCTGCTCCTTCTGCTGGAGTGCACCCTTCAGGTCAGAGAGCAGTTATGCTGGCTGTCACCAAGGGAGGGACTGCACTAACACAGACAGACACACATATGCGGTGATGGTGAGGAATCCATCTGGCCAGCAGCTGCCTCCTTCAGAAGAGCAGATCAGGAAAGCCGTTGAATGCTTTTCACGCTATGCTATCAAGAGGTTCTCTTTGTAAAAGGGTAGTAACGCCTTGGGTTAAATTCTCCTCTCTCTCAAAGCATGTTGGTGCAACTCCATGAAGCCAACACATCGGTAATAAATGATGGGAGAATCTGGCTTATTGAATATATGTGCAGACATTTCTGGTACACATCAATACATGAAAGATTGCGAAGTGCTCAAATATTATGACAATTGGAGCCATGTAAGTATCTAAGACATCTAGAGATGATTTTCGGTACATCTTGTGTGTGTTTCAGTGTGTTTTGAGTACATGCCTCTTGAGAAAGAGGCATGGTCTGAACACAGAACTGGAGCCAGGAAGTCCTAAATTCTAAATCTGACTCTGACAGTGATACTTAACTTGTGCCTCAGTTTCCCATCTGTACAATGAGGATAATAGTAGTGACCTACAACCTTGAGGTGTTGTAGGGCTGAATAAGTTTGTGTTTGGAAAGTACTTTGGAGAGGAAAAGTATTGTGTTAGTATCATTACATATCTATTCTACTTTCAGCATACCTAAAAATACACTAACCGCTGACTATTTTTTCCACAAAGGTTTTTGGAATGTGTAATTGTAGAATATTTTCTGCCTCCAGCTATTTTGCTCAAACACCGCCCACTCACCACTGCTTGGGGAATTTGCTCACAAAGGTGTTAAAACAAATCAAATACTATCGCACCACAAGGGGGATTAAATCTGATGGCAATTGTGAGGGGCTGAGAAAGCCTGCAAGAGGGTGGGGAGGCAGGGGAAAGTGGCCAAAAATAGATCAATAGAGCACAGTCAGTCAAATCTTTTGGGGGAAAACCCGCTAAACAAATAAATTTCCACTCAAACAAAGGAAACCAGATTCTCTATCCAGAGCAGGTGGCAATGGCAGCCCTAGCAACAACCCCCCAACAACCAAAGCGCTTCCGAGCTGTGACCATCAGACAGTTTTAGTTGTCACAATGCCTCGATCACTGTAGAACGAAGCCCTGAGTATTAATAGCCAAAGCTGCCTTCCCAGAGATGGAGTGTGGGTCTTGGACAGTCTTCAAACCACAAGATCAATCCGGCAAACCACGTAATCATCTGCTTAACTTTAAATGCACGAACGACTCCATTGACTACAGTGGGGCTCCTCCTGTGCTTACGGGCTTTGCTGGACTGGGGCCTAAAAGCCTGGTTCTGCAAAGCGCTGAGTACCCTCAATGCCACTGACTTCAACTGCAGGATCAGGCCCTAGCCCTGGTTTCTGCAACACGAGACCTTCCCAAACCAATACAAGGATGTTGGGCAACAGAGATTAGCGAGAGGAACCAGATCAACAAAGGTTCTCACAAGGACCCTGTCAGGCAGGACGTTAGTTGTGAATTGGATTCTGCAGGTTGGGGCCAGACATTAGTGGGACCTGAGTCATTCCTAAGGTTTTAGGCACTATAGAGTTCTGCTTGGAAAGAAAGAGGTAAACTGAGCTGTCCACATGGATTGCCCAGCTGAGCATAATATGAGAGATGATGTACTCCACAGGAAGGATTCCATCCAGGAGTACTACATCACTGGAGTCACGGTGACATAATCCTGGAGAAGGTAGTCTGGATATGTACATTGCCAGAGGATTCTGGGGGGGACACACTGCAACCTGTGGGTGTATTAAACACTGCAGCGCCTACTGAGCAAGCCTTCAAACCTCTTCAGCACCTGACCTGGTCAATAGACTCCAACACAGTAAGCAGATGCGAGACTGGATAATGCTAAAGTGGGTTACAGAGTGGACCACTCTTCACTGTCTGCCCCAGAGAGAAGCAGCCTTGTAGGAGCATACGCACACCTGGACGCCTTTGCTTACCTGCATCCCAATGATTGCATATATGAAGAAAAGCATAGCGATCAAGAGACAGACATATGGGAGGGCCTGAAAGGGAAATACACAACAGTCTGGTTTAGCAAGGTAGAGGCTTCAGAATATTAGTAAAATGCAATAGCTTGTGAACTGTGCTAAGCCCCCTATGGCCTATTGCAATTAGTTGCAAAGAACCAGCCAGAATCACACTCCTTGCTGGAATGGTGCAACATCTTCTTGACTGTTGAATTCCAAAACAAACACAGGGACTAGAAATTAAAATACCACATAATTGTGATTTAACAAATACAGACAAAGAATTTAGCCAATGCAAAAGCACAACACCAGACAGTGCTGCTGTCGAACAGCTGGCAAACCATGCTGGGTACTGATATGCAAATGAGCACATCCAAAAAGTCCTCCAAGGACCCTCTGGAATGGTGCAGTCCCCTCCCCTCCATTTTTTGCAAGGAAGCTTTTACTGCTTCTCCCTTCTGCATTTAGAATTAGAGGTGGGTTAATTTTAAAAAGTTCAGAGGGTTGGTTCATATAAACTCTCCACAGTTTGGATGCTGATCCAAAATTTTCTGGTTCATCCTGAACCCCAACAGCTTATAAATATCATAAGAATAATACTTAGTCCTGCCAAGAGTGCAGGGGATTGGAGTAGATGGCCTCTCAAGGTCCCTCTCAGTCTTACAATTCTATGATTCTAAGAATGACACAAGTTGAGTAACTGTTCCACCACCACACCTGCCCCCACAGGGGAGACTAATGTGTCCTTTACCTTGAAGGACTGCACAAAGGTCCACAGCAGGATACGGATGGTGTAGCCCTGGCGGAGCAGTTTGATGAGGCGAGCAGCCCGGAACAGCTTCAGGAAGCTCATGTTGAAGCTGCTGGTGTTCACCAGCTGCAAGAAGATCAAACAATCAAAAGAAGGCAAAAATCACCACGTCTATCCTCCACCCCCAAGGAGAGGAAAGGAGCAAGGCACCCCCCCCGCCTTCAATCGCTGGTACGAATTTCCAAGGTCAGAATATTCACCTTGGTATCTGTCAAGATGATTTCGGTGATGCTGCCAATCACAGTGATGAAGTCAAAGATGTTCCAGGTGTCCCGGAAATAATTCTGCAAAGAGACCAAAAATATGTGGATGGGGAGCACAATGATCTCAGATTCAGGCAACGCTGAAACATATGCCAAGTCTTCACACATCACCACCACCACCACCACAGACAGATATTGTCATCTTTCTATGCAACCAGCCTCTGGAATATTGTCTTGTGTCTGAGGGGGTTGTAGCCCAGAACATATATATGATGAGGCAGATTTTCTATAAGGTAACTCTTGCGTTGAATAGGCCAAACTGCTAAAAGAAGGCACAGAATTCTCTTGCATTGTCAAAAAGGGACTAAAAGAACAGAGAAACTACTGCAATCCTGACTGAAGGCCCAATCACAAGTGGATGAGCCCAGAGACACAGTTGTCTATTTAAACTATGCAGCGGAGTATCTATGCAACTGAATATTTAATACAATCAGGTGCCTAAATGGCTATCTACAACTTCTGAAGTCAAAGGAATTTTTGCCTGAATAAGAACTTCAGGAACTGGCCTACCAATAACACTTTGCCTTTACATAGCACCTTCCATTTGAGGAAATCAGAGTGCTTTAAAAGGGTGTGTAAGTATCATTGTTCCCCTCTGATAGATAGAGAAAACGAGACAGAGTGAGACTGAGAGCCCAGGAAGTCAGACATGCAGCCAGGAACAGAATATAGGTCTTTTGATTCCCAGTCCTTTGCTCTAAACACTAGACCATGCTGCCTCCTAGACAGATAGATCCATGATTTGGAAAAGGGTTGCTGGTGTGCTGTGCACCCCAAGCCCACATGCTGCTGGGACAGAGGAGGGCTCTTTGCACTCACACAACTGTCCATTGACTGGCTCAGTATTCTGTCTCCATGTCTCGGAGGTTGGTTATTCACTATTAATTATTACTTATCAAGTGCAACAGGTGTACATGGCCCCTCATCAGCTTGCAACAAAAAAGTCACTGCCCCGTGCATCTTGTAATCTAACAGTAATAGTTTAATGTAAGTGTGCCATATGCTGGACTGCCACAGTGGAGAGCAACCAGATGTCATCCAGCAGGACAGGTGAGAAACAAAAGGAAAAAGAAATAAAGAACAAACAGAATCAGCTTTTCCTAAGGGTAGCTGAAGACAAGAAAAAGTGTTATGTTCACAAATAACAGATTCCTTGGTCTGAATAATGAGATAATTAGTGGTGAATGGCTGAGACTCAAGGGAATGATAATTAAATATGAAGCCCTTTCACCACTATATCGCCAGTTCCAATCTGGGATCAACAGTTATCAATGAATGGGTATTTCATGGCCTGGTTGAAAGGAATTAGTGGACTCAATCCAGTTCCTAGTGCACAGGCATCAACATAATATCAGCCACCAACACAACTGGTAATAAACTGGCACCCTGGTTGGCAGCCTCAGCAGAAAGGCCAAAGCCTGAACAGGTCTAGACACTGAATTGCCCAGGTGGGAATGGGTGACAATCTGAAAGCTGTCACCAGCAGTAAATTCACACAAAATATAAAAGTCCGTTAAAAATAACATCGCCACTTGGGTTCAGCAGTGGGGGTGACTCTCAATTGCTCAGATTAAATGAAAATCCCAGAGATTTCACTCTAAGATATTCACTCAGGAATCTGGAAAGCTCCAGATGTTGGGCCAGGAATCTGGAAAGCTCTGGACTGACCAAGAAAGCTGGTAGAAATCCAGTGTCATGGTGCTTAACAAGAATCTAAAGCAAGACTCCAACACCCAGAATAAGTACAGCACTCAAAAAGATGCCAGAACTAAATACCAGTTACATTCTAGGAAGCAGCAAAGAATCCTGTGGCACCTTATAGACTAACAGACGTTTTGCAGCATGAGCTTTCGTGGGTGAATACCCACTTCTTCGGATGCAAGACTTCATACCAGCTTGCATCCGAAGAAGTGGGTATTCACCCACGAAAGCTCATGCTGCAAAACGTCTGTTAGTCTATAAGGTGCCACAGGATTCTTTGCTGCTTCTACAGAACCAGACTAACACGGCTACCCCTCTGATACTTGATTCCAGGAAGCTAAATCCAATTACTAATGCCAAAAGAACAGAGTATTAGCTACACACTAGGAAGCCAAAGTCCACTACCACTGCCAGTTGAACCGAGCACCCAAAGCTGGTATGAAGTACTAGTACCAATCACTTACCAGGAAGCCAAAAGCTATGATCTTCAGGACACATTCCAATGAGAACACCATGGTAAATGCGATGTTCAGGTACTTAAGAGCCAGCTCATATGTGTAGGGCGCAGAATAGTACTGCCAGAAAGAGAGAGAGAGTCAGAACCATCTACCGTCAGCTACCAAAATTGGATCTTACAAGGAATCTTTAGTTCCATGGTGGGATTAGACTTTGCCCAAGATCCTGCGATTTATCCCATGTGTTTTACTATTGACTGGCTAGTGACAAGCCCCCCACCCTTTTTTTAAGCCCGCTACATATCCAGTAATATTCATTCTGCCCTTCTGCTTTGTTTCTGCTGAGGCAAAGGAAAGAGAATGGAGCTGAGGGGAAGAAGGGTTATCCAGATGGCAACCACCGCTTAGGTGTTGATCACAGAATCCAGATTACATTACAATTGCCAGTGTCTCACTAATTCATGAGGTCCTCCTGTTGAAGGCAATTGTTGTTGCAGTGTCACTGCTTGTTACCTACACTGTTCACAATGTAAGGGTGTACTGAACTTTCAAGTGTGCGTTTGTGCTCTTGAAAGAATTTCCTACAGGCTATGGGGAAAGCAACAGCAGAGATGGGCCATATTGAAACAGGAGAGTATTAGCCATCTGCCTCAAGATTTGAGGAGATGGAAGTTGGCATCTCAGTGTAGAACATACAAGTGTCTGCACAAGGAAGACAAAAAAAATTAGCCTTAGGTGGAAGAATTGCATTTGGGCAAGCAAATCATTTAGTCAGATTCCTAATGTGGGTGTGAAAAATGAAGGTGCAGTTTCAGAGGCTGGGGTGAGGTCCCTTTGAAAATCTGGCCTTGTGTGCCATCGAGATTAATTGCCTTTCAGGTTTCACAGCAAGCACTGTGCTCGACGGATTAAGTGCAAACTGGAAATATTTGCTTGTATAATAAAGACATCGGTGTAAGAGCTGAGGCTGTGACCCCATCAGCTTTCCTAGTCATCTATACCAACAGACATGATATGATATGGGACCTGGATGCCAAGACCCCAGCATCTTCTTAAAACAAATAACAGTTTCTAAATCCCTCCCTGTCTGTTTCATCTCCCCTCCAATTCCCTACACAGAGGCATGCCATCCTGGGCTTCTGGGACACCCAGTCAGCTCACCTTCATCATTAGCACAACGGTATTCAGTGCTATCATGGCCATGATGGTGTACTCAAAGGATGGGGAGACCACAAAGTGCCAGACACGGTACTGGAAGGTGTGTCGGTTTTGAGGCATGTAGCGCGTGAGAGGTTTGGCACTAATGGCAAAGTCAATGCATGCCCTCTGAAACAAAACAAAGTCTGTTAGCTTGCACTCAGCTTCTCGTCTTTCCTCTCACTACCCATGATGCCCTGTTACTGGTTCTCTGCTACAGTTGAATGGAAGAGAATAAATATTGTCCTCCTGAGCTGTGTGAATCCCAAGTCCCTGGGGGTTCCCTGCACGTCATTATGCAGAAGTGTGTTGTTGGGCTGGGGAGAGATTGGGCAGAGTATCTGCCGCTATCAGGATCCTCAGGTCCTTCCTCCCCTCGAGTTAGGTGGGTTGCCTGGGGCCATGGAGGCTACTCCAGTCATTATGCTGGAGACGCAGCCCTACAAAAACTCTTCTGCCATTCGGCGATCTTGGGGGAGACTTCCCCAGCACCCAGCTGAGCTAATCAAGCTGAACGTGGGGAACGGATCTGTCCCAAGAAGCAGAAGGTTACTATAATCTGCAGCAAAATGTATACCCTGTGATGTAGTGAAACGATGTAGGATTTTCCCATGACTGCACTGTAATCAATTTCACTTCATTCACATTCAGCATAAAATAACGGCATGAGTTAATGACGTTACTACTGTGGTTTAGGCTCAGATGGAATAAACGTAGTCAATCAGAGCACAGGGACTCTGTGCAGTTAACTGAGCTGTTATGCGACAGTTGTTTTCAGAAACTGTCTCCTATACAGATCCCCGTGTCCTATACTGCTCTCCACATGCACACACTCGCTACAAACCACACGATCACACCAAACCTGGCAGCCCCAATTACTTATTTTATCCAGCTGACAGAACATAAAAAAACAAACTTAGCTGAATTATGTCTCAAAATTGTTTCTTCACTAGACGTTCCAGGCGAGTCAGACTAGGGTTCTTCCTGTGAATTCAGTAATAGCCATCCCCTGGAATAATGAACATGTGTGTCCTTCCACCTTGGCATTTCTTTAGGCCAGGATATGGTTATTGCCACATGGACAGGAAATGGCCTCAAGTTACCATCTGAAAATCACCCACTATTTGGGAGCATTTGGGCAGTAACAGCACAGGAAATCCAGGCAGTTACATGTACGCCCACACCTTGAATACTGCGTACAGTTCTGGTTGCCTCATTTCAAAAACGATATATTAGAATTGGAAAAAGTACAGAGAAGGGCAACAAAAATGATCAGGGGGATGGAACAGCTTTCATGTGAGGAGAGATTAAAAAGACTGGACTGTTCAACTTGGAAAAGAGATGACTAAGGGGGGATATGATAGAGGTCTATAAAATCATGACTGGTGTGGAGAAAGTGAATAGGGAAGTGTTATTTACCCCTCCATATAACACAAGAACCAGGAGGTCACCCAACCAGGCAGCTGGTTTAAAATAAACAAAAGGAAGTACTTCTTCACACAATGCGCAGCCAATCTGTGGAACTCTTTGCCCAGGGATGCTGTGAAGGCCAAAAGTATAACAGGGTTCAAAAAAGAACTAGATTAAGTTCATGGAAGATAGGTACATCAATGGCTGTTAGCCAAGATGGTCAGGGATGCAACCCCATGCTCTGGGTGTCCCTAAGCCTCTGACTGGATGACAGTCAGATAGATCACTTGATAGTTGTCCTGTTCTGTTTATTCCCTTTGAAGCACCTGGCATTGGCCACTGTCGGGAGACAGGATACTGGGCTAGATGGACCAATAATGCCGGATAAAATGCAGATGAGGAAAATCATTTTCCTTTTCTAGTCTAGGGCAAAGCCTCTCTAGCAAGGAAGCAGGTGGGGGAGGGAATATGGCTCCCTAGCTCTTCTGTTTGAGTGCCAATAGGGGTGATTCACCGCCGCCACAGATGGGTTTCCTTTATAACGATAGCCTCCTTTTCAAATAGCTGGGAAGCCTGGTGAACTATTGCTGGCTGGATGGTCAGGACAAAAATGTAATCAGTGAGAATGACTCAGGTGTGATTAAAACATCCTACATTCCAGAAGAAAATGCAAAGGGAAGGCAGATGTCGCATAAGCTGGAGTCTAGGCTGAAGAGAACTTAACTGGAGTCCAGCCAGGCTTTCACATCACATGCTTTAGCCCTCAGCTCCACCACTCCATGGTCTATACTGGAAGCTGTCTGTTGCCACAGTACATGCAAAATAAAATCATCCTGCCCTCTGCTCTCCTGTTTTTATGTGTTACCTCGTTCTTCTCCAGACTGCACTCCTCCATCATTTTGTCTCCTTGCTCCTGGAAAGTGATGATGATGAGAGCCACAAAGATGTTGACAAAGAAGAAAGGGAAGACCACAAAATATACCACGTAAAAAATGGACATCTCCATGCGGTTACTGCGGCTGGGCCCCCGGTCCTCCTCAGTAACATCCACTGAATGCTGCAGCACCCTGGATAGACAGGGAAAAAGAAAGGCACAAAGGGTCACATAGATGCCAATGGCTGGTCCATTCTGGATGTCTCTCCACATTGTACTTGACTAGGAGAACATCATGTACCGAATGGTACCACCTTTAATATTCATCTCCATCTGGCCCCATTATGCATACTGGTTATGGTGATAAAGCAAGTCTTCTACCTAACCTGCTCAGTCATGGACACTCTGACAATGCTGGCTACCTGTTTCATGACAAGATATTCCCCTCTCCTACATTACAAGAGTCCCAGAGCTCTTCCCATTGTCTACCCTGGACGGTGGGCTTTGCCAGAGTTAAACATATGTCCCTCATAAAAAGGAGTATCCCAGAGCACCCCCTTGTTCAACACATGGTAGGGAACTGTTCGAGTTCTGCCAACATGGTGAGTGGACTAGCCCACAGAGTTCCCCTCTGACTTATGCTGGGAGATGGACTGGCCTCAAATTCCCCTCAGGCCCAATCAGGGCAGTGGACTGTCCCAGCATTCACCTCCCAAGAAGGAAGTTGGTTCCACCAGGATCCTATACCCATTAACTGGTGAGAGTTCTCACATACTGGTATAATTTCTTGACCTATCTCCTTCCCCGTACCTCTTCTGTCAGTGCCTTCTACCCCTTTCCCACCTGGAGAAACCCAGTTACTAGCCCTACCATTTAAACAGCTCTTCAAAAGGGGAACGTGAGGTTTCTTCATGAATCCTGTGCCCACAGACACCTGCAAGCAGACAGGTCCAAGAACAATACTCACTGTGGCCACCCCTCTCCAGTGGAGACAGTGAAGAGCGTAAGCAAAGCCCAAATGATGTTGTCGTAGTGAAATTCATGGCGCTTCCATTCACGACACTTCACTTCCATCTTGTTTTTCTCATGGTCCACGTAGTTGCCTCTGTAAGGTTAGGAGAGAACATCAGGACCTCTTTATACTGCCAGGACTGAAGAGGATTTAACTTTGCAGGGCAGCAGGGACACTTTTCTCCTCTTGTTAGGATGGAGAAGTCTTGATGGGGAGAGAAAATTAAGGAAACTGGAGGTGGGGAGAAACAAGATGAACAGGTTGAAGGAGACAGAGAGAAGGGGAGAGAAAAAGCAATCAAAAAGAGAAGGAAAGAAGAAAACAGACTGGGAGATGAGTGGGGAGAAAGAGTCAGGGAAAGATTGAGAGACAAATGAAAGAGAGAAGGAAAAAGAGACAGCTGGTAGGCTGAGCTTGTAACAGAGAATGTGTCAGAAGGAGAGTTCATGTAATTCTTCAGGCAGCAGCACCTCCAGATTCTTAGCCCATCACAGGAGTTAATGTGAACATTTTGAACAGGGCAGCAATTCAGAATCAGTTTTTTCCCCATGGAATTTTTAATTGAAAAATGTGCTAGAAAGTGCAGGAGATGCTCTTGGAGCAAAGGAAGCACAGCTCTGGCTTGAGGAGACCAGTCTGTCTTTAAGTGAGATGGGAAGCTCACTGTTCATTTAAAGACAAGCCTTCCCGTACTGATCCCACAGTGGACTTCTCCCCAGAATGGCGGGGACCATGCTCTGAAACGCAGTAAAATTTCACATAAAGGATGAGAAAGGAGTTCATTCCTCACGGAGTCCAGATATCTGTACTAGTCCTTTAAACAATGCTTTGTGGCTTTGATTCCCTGGGAAATGAGGAGTGGCTCCAATCATGACCAAGGACTTACTTCACAACCCAAACTGGATATTAACCAGCACCTGAGGGGGTGAAAGATCAGAGTTTTCACTACTAGCCCTTCATGTATCTACTTCTCTCCACACCATGGGCAGGAGTGGATGCCTTTGCCAGGGAAGCAGACTGGATCATGCATGCTGCACGGTGTACCTACATGCAATCCTTCTGTGTGTCCTTAGAGCTGTCCGTACAGTAGAAAAATTTGCCCTTGAACAGCTGGACAGCGATGACTGCGAAGATGAACATGAAGAGCTTGTAGACGATAAGTATGTTGAAGACATTCTTCAGGGAAGTCACTACACAGTCAAAGACAGCCTGCAGGAGAAGGCAAACCCAAGGGCATGATTCACCATGGAGAACCTATGTATTTTGTCAGAGGGTGAGACCAAAGCTACCTAAAAAGAACATCTGAGATGTGTCTCATTCCTGGTAGGAAAAGGATGCCAGAAGCAGATACTGTCCCAGTATTTTATAAATGACCAGAACATCCCAAAATCATTTACGGAAAAGCATTGCCCCAACAGGCACAAAGGATATTTATACCATATGAAGGTTCTTCACAACCATGTCTCAGGGCAGGATACAAGACACCATAGTACGATTAGCACTACTTAGTGAACACTTGTTTATTTCGCCTCACCTCCAACAACAAGACAGACTGGATATCTCTAATTACAATCGAAAGACACTGCCCTGTATGGCAGGTAGGCCTGAGGAATAAAGAACTGTAGGTAGGTGACCCAGACAGATATGAGATCCATAACCTTACCTGCACTAGATGTTTATTCTTTCAGCATGATCATTCTTACCACGGATTTCAGATAAAAGAACGCTGCTGTTTTGTAAAATATGCTTTTCAGAAATAACCTCTATAAGGCTTAATCTCAACAGAGTTCACTTTTTAAATGAGTCATTAATTTAAAAGCATTCAGCTGCTTTTAGTATACTATAAGGCTGGGGTTTTTTAAAACTCAAGTTTCCAATTATGCATCCTGAGCTCAACCCAGGATGTGAAAATGCCAGTGCAGTTGGGATTGTCTTTTTGTTCTCTGTGCAGCGCCTAACACAACAGGGTCCTAGTCCATGACTGTACCAGACACTACGATAATACAAATGACATCAGAAGTAATAATTGCATGAGCGAATGAATCCTTTGGACATCTACCTTCCTACCTGTACTGGCAAATCAGATAATTAGACCGCTGCACTATCATTTGCGGCAGTTGAAGGCTGATTTTAAAAATCAGGCCCTGTGAGTTTACTCTTGCAATGGAATATTTTGTTTTATTTTGTCTCCAATTTATGCAGGCTCCATTGCAGTATTCTGGACTCTATTCTGGACTCCGCCAGCCTAATTAAGTCAGAACTGCCGGGGGTATGATAGATACTTCAGCCAGCCTTGTGGAAGCATCAGAACTTCCTGCAATGCTGAAAAAGGATCAGTTCTCAGTGCAAAAGGAGCTCAGGCAGTCTTGGTGGGATCTAAAGACAGACATTTAGATCAAGAGCTGAGCTTTCCCAAAGTTTGTTGGTGGAGGGATCCAGGTCTGGAGGTTCCATCAGCCTATCGGAGTCAGCACCCAGGATCTGGGGGCTTGTGTTGAGGCTATTTTTCATTGCAGTGGCAGGTTAAATGATTCCTGTATACTGTGGGTGCCAAAACAGGGTTCCTCAGTCCCACATCCAATGGGCATTTAAGAATCCACACCTGCTTTACATGACTGAGTATCCATATATGAAATTTAAGCCGTCTATTATTAGTAAGGTGCCATGACTGAAGACTTGAGTTTGTAGGAGACCTGTAAACCAATCTGTAATGTTTGTTGATTTCTTTGAGGTTTGGGAATGAAAGGTAATTGATATAAAGCGCAAGCACTAATTTATCTATTCCTAACCAGGGAATTGGTCCCAATTCCATGGGCTGGAATTCAAATGCAATGAGAGAGTAACGAGGAAGGATCTCTCTTCTACGTTGGGAGATACTCTGATTGTTACCTCACCAGGATTCTGTCTGAAGCTGGGGAGAAACGGAACCGAGGACAGAGAATTTTAAGCATTACCTTGAGTTTGGGCAATCGTTTAATGGTCTTCAGAGGCCTCAAGACCCGGAGCACACGCAGAGACTTAATGGTTTTGATATCCCGGCCTTTGTTGGTCCTACAGAGTCGGAAGGAGGCACACACACCCAAAAACAAAAAAAAGAGAGGCAATAAACTTCCTGAGTTTGGGAGGAACTCATTGGAGATTTTCAACAGCATTCACTACTTCCCAAAACAAGCACACGAGAAATCTAGGGCCACAGGCAGCCTAGGTGAAAGCCGGTGTCAATCCATTAGTGTCCAGGGGGCTGTACCTGTCTCCAAAAACAATGGGTGTTCAAAACACATACTGAAAACGTTTGCAAATGAAAAATTAGGTGTCTCTGGATCAGAGGACGGCAAGCAGAGCACTAAGCTCAAAATCAGCTTTAGTGCATTCCCCCTTCATCGAGGATCAACTGCAGTAGCAAATCTTGTTATTGTGAGAAAGAGTGAGGTAACAAGGTTAATGCAGGTGATCCAACACTCTCGCTGTGCTGGGCCATCTGTTTCAAAGGCGCCATGCCACACAGCATTCCTCCGATGTCATAAACTCATGCTGCCTGGCATGTCTGAGTTTGTTTTCCTAATGCAAACGCTTTCTCCGCTCTGTGCAATTTGCAAACGCAAAGAACAAAATGTCACCAATGTTGCAATTTTTAAACAACTGCTTCTGCTGTAAGCAAATTACATCGCTATAACAACAATAATGTACAAAATAGAAGAATGCAAATTTCCTTTGTTGGCAAAGTGCTCTATCTACTGGTATCTAGCATAGATTTTTCTACTGCACTCATCTCTAGTATCAGCCCTCTCTGTCCTAGATAAGCTTAGGCCATGTCCTCAGTTGTTTCATGGCTGAAAAACCTGGGCTCATTCACCATTAACTAGCCTGCTATTAGCTGTGGCTTGCTGGGCTGAGAAATGCTTTCCCTAATCAATCTGACGGGTAATCTATAGCAGTGGTCTCCAAAGTGGGGTGCGCACAGAGGATCTTTGGGGGTGCACGGCAGGAGGAGCGTTTTGGGTTTTTTTGCTTCATCAGGCGGGAGTCCAAGCACCGTTTTTTTTTTTGCTCAAATTTTTTTTACTGATAGGGGTGCGCGATCAAAAAAGTGTGGTGACCACTGATCTACAGCATAACCTTATACTATGGTTATAAGGAAAAAAGAGATTTTTGTCAAGGGAAATGTTGTTAAAACCCTGATTTAAACTGTGATTTAAAAAAAAAATCCAAACCCAAAAACCTAAGTGGGTAGCTACCAATATTCTGATCTGAGAACAATCAGAATCTTATTTTGTATTAGTAAAATATACAAGGCTTTCAGTACATTTTGCATCCATCTGCTGTACTTGAAAACCTCTAGAAGGAGACTTATGACAAAGGGTACTTCTAATTGCACGGCTCCTTTTGTAAGGGTTAATACAATAGAAAGCACAATAACAAACCTAACCATAAACAGATGCAAAGAAAAACACTAATTAAAACTCCTGAAGAACAGTACAACCCCACAAACACCACATTTAACGCAATTGCACAAACACTGGAATTAACCCACTTCATGCTTTGGCACCGTTACTCTGTGGGAGATATTTCAACACGTCGAGACCTCTCGCAGAAGCATTTATCAGACTCTGCTGGCCTGTGGCGCCGCCTGTGCAATTTTCACCTCCTATTTTTTTAAAGCCTTTGGGAGACAGACTGTTTTTTATTTGGAAGCCAAATTGCAGCCCATTTTCTCAGCCCAGCAGTGTGACGGCCCCCTGGTGAGATGTTCTCCTCACCTCACAAGGAATATGCTGTGAAAGGGATTGAGAGGGAACATCTAGCGGTCAGTAGCTGACATATGATACTAGGACTGTGTGAGCTTTTTCTAATGAAACCAAGAGTTCACAAGCGGTTTTGACAAAGCTTGGGGAGTTTAGGGTTATGCCCAAAATGTGAAACCAGGAAGATTTTGCCTTGTCTCAGGTTTCTTTTGGCTTGGCAGGTCCTGGATCAGCATCTCCAAACAGGCTTCCTCCTGATCTTTTGGTATCTGCTGGGGGGAGGAGTGGGGAAACCTTTTTGGCACTCAGGAGCTTTTCAGGGGCAACTGTCAGATCCTGTCCCTAACCCTTCTTCTTCAGGGAGGTGGAGCTCTTGCCAAATACTCAGTAAGACAGGCATCTCACAGTGGGACCAGAAAATGGTCCTCAGACCCTATTGCTGTGCACCACCCTTTGCTTTATTCTGGGACTGAAACACCAATAGCCGAGTGCACCCTGGGGGTCTCAGCCCCAGACCAAGGTAAAGGGCAGTGTGAAGCAGCATAAGTGGGACCGGAGGATCATTTCTCATTCCTATTGCTGCAGGATGGAAGAGGACAGGGCAAAGCACCTATTTCCTGAATTTACCTGCTAAGGATTTGCGAGGAATGGGAAAGAAAAAGTGTTTGACTTGTTCCTCTCTCTGAAGCAGAATGGGAAGGGGGACATGCAGCGGTGGCTCCAGGCACCAGCGCTCCAAGAACACGCAAGGGCAGCAGTCAGGCAGCCTTCGGCGGCTTGCCTGTGGGAGGTCCGCTGGTCCCGCGGATTTGGCGGCAATTCGGCAGCGGGTACACCGAATCGGCGGGACCAGTGGACCTCCCACAGGCAAGCCGCCGAAGGCAGCCTGCCTGCCGTGCTTGGGGCAGCAAAAAAGCTAGAGCTGCCCCCGGGGACACATCATACAGCCATCCCTGAAAAATCAGTGGGAGAAGAGAGAGCTAAGATTTCCACAGGAGATGGCAAAGTGTAGGTGGAAAGCCCAGGTCTGGGGGCTTGTGATCCTCACCTGAGATGTGGGAGAGTTAAGGGATGTCAGGGATCTTCTCCCTCTGTCCCTACTGAGACCAAGGAAAGGGGCTGCCAGAGAGGGAGAGGGATTTACAGTGCCTGGTGAAAAGTATGTAGAATTCTTCATAGTTTTAACCTGGGCATTGGCAAGACTCAGTAATTTCATGCAGAGTTGTCTTGTGTGTCTAAAACACAAGGGGTGCACATACACACAGCGACCCTTTAAAAGGGCCAACAGAACTAAAATCATTATGTGTCACACTACTCTAACATGAACACCCAGGACTGAACAGTGCTATATCTTCAGTTAGAACCAGATAGCAAGTGTGAAAAATCGGGACAGGGTGGGGGGAAATAGATGCCTATGTAAGAAAAAGCTCCAAAAATTGGGACTGTCCGTATAAAATAGGGACATTTGGTCACCCTAGTGAGAACACAGGGGTCTCTTCCACAAGACACTCTATTATCACATAGTCCCCAGAGAATACTTCTAGGAAAGTCACAGGCTGGCTCACAAGCATTTTGACTAGCTATTAAAGTGGCCCCTGGGAACAATGTTATCAATCACCTTTCCCAAAGAAAAGGAACTCAAATGTTTTTTGGAGAAGATCTTCAGGTTTCTTTTCATTTTGGGGTCCAAAATGAAATATACAGGATCTGATCCTGGAGCTGTGCTCATCTATGCCACTCAGCTGAAGATGATAATTCACTCCGCCACTCTACCACTTGAACATGGAATAGTCCAAACAGCAGAATGCAAGGTTTGGAAAACTCAGCCAATTGATGTCTCTGATTGGGATAGCATCTGCTACCGCTTTATGAAAAAAGAAG
The DNA here is from genome assembly GCF_020497125.1 of Mauremys mutica. Lineage (NCBI taxonomy): Eukaryota > Metazoa > Chordata > Testudines > Geoemydidae > Mauremys > Mauremys mutica. Next base: position 56,460,285 of record NC_059079.1, read on the forward strand.
GATAGGGCATATAACCATGGCTTCCTATTGTACCATGGACATGGTACTCTTCATCAATCTCCACTGTGTGTTTATTTCCAACACACACACACACACACACACACACACACACACACTGAGAGAGAGAGAGAGAGAGAGAGAGAGACTGCTGTGTGTTCTTCTATCTATTCTGGAATACAAACCCCGGTCTCTCTCCTTGTGAGGATTTCCAATATACACCTGGTGATGTTCCATCTGAGGCCCAGTTCATTGAGCCCAGATAGTCACAGCTGGAAGGATTGAATATGGGGCACAGAACTTGCATCCTTTACAATGTTCTGATGTGTGCACCCACACGATTTTGATATCCCCACGCCACTCAAATTCTCCCCACCTTTATCTCCTTAGCATGAAGTGCTGATGACTTTGCAAGGTAGAAAGGACAAATGTAGGCAGGAAGTCGTATGGGATAAGAAAACTTCAGTTACACAGTCAGACAAACCACCTTCCCCCAAAGCCCATTTTCCTTGGCCCGTAACCCCAAAGAGAATCAAACAGTATAATTACCCCAATGTATTCCTGTGGGTGATCCAGTCAGGCAGCCGCAAAACAAAAACAAACAACAGGTGGGGAGAAAACAGAGAAGATAAGAAAATCCAAGAGAGAGAGACAAGGATGACAGGGAACAAGATCTGCATTAGAGTGGAATCATAAGCCTGTCTCACAGCCTTGGCATTCGGATATTCTACACATTTCAGCACTACAAGGCCTTTTTTTTGCTTCTCCCCCTCTCCCCCAACCCAACCCAACCTGAATTTAAAAGGCAACCTGTATATCCACAGTACCACTAAGAAGATTCCATTTACCAGGAACCAAGCGGCAAAAAAAAAAAAAAAAAAAGCCACGATCGCGATTGGCGCCTGCTCCTCCGCGCCACTTTCTTCTTCGGCGGCAATTTGGCAGCCGGTCGTTCCCTCCAAGAGGGAGTGAGGGACCCACCACCGAATTGCCGCTGAAGAGCCCGACGTGCTGCCCCTTCCCCTTGGCTGCCCCAAGCACCTGCTTGCTGAGCTGGTGCCTGGAGCCGGCCCTGTTCAAGACATTAACCTCTTCTCCATGGAAAATCAGGAATGACTAATCTACATGTCACCTGGAGCCACCCACCTCTCTTGATCCTGATTAACATACTCTAAATTCAGATGAGAAGAGGAGGTTGGTTTGTAGCTGAGGTGTGGTCACTAATACAAGAGAAGCCAGGGGAGCGAGGTATGCTGGATGACACAACGGGCACAAGCTCTACCCCTCTCCTATCTGAATAAAATAGACAGAACATGGAATGAATGTGGTGATCATCCCAGTCTAGTCCCTGAAGGACACGTACATGGAACATTATATACTCTGGAGGCTATATATATAAAATAACTAAGCTAAAAGTTTGACTGTGGGGATTCACTGGAGCTGTTGCACCAGGCTTCTCCCCTGTTTGTTTGAAAACTGGTCTTTGATACGATCAGAATGTTGCTGAGAATGTAGCTGGTCATTGTGTAATCTCTAAACGGGCCAGGATTTGCTGGAGATCATTTGGCTACTGACCATTAGATTTGGAGTGGAATAAGATTAGGTGAAATCCAGGTTAACCAAACAGCAGTTTGTATGATGGCGCCCATCTCTGAGTCTCATCTACTTTGGAACTACCAGGAAGCATATTCTGGGAGCTTAGTCTCTGAGCACTAGCTCTGGCTTGGATTTAGATTCAGACCGGTGTCTTGTAGGTTCGCCTGAACTCTGTAGACACTGAAGATTTTGTTAGTTTCTAATTACGAGTTTTATCTCTGCAGCAGTGGTTCTCAGGGCCTTGTGACCCTGATGCATCACATACATATAGGTTCTATTATGAATCAGCTTTTCTATGCAACTTATCACAACCCTCAATCACCATAGTAATGCAGCACTTCACATCCCTCTCTCATGGGGGTGTTGGTTAAGTATCACTATCCCCATTTCACAGATGGGGAACTGAGGCACAGAAAAAGTGACTTGCCCAAGGTCACAGAAAGTCTATGGCAGAGCCAGGAACTGAACCCAGCTCTCAAGCCACAGGCTTGTGCCTTAACCACTCTTTCTATGGGAATTTCCAATGGCTTATGCCTTACTGCTCCTGTCCCACCATGGCTTGGGAAGGAGGCTCACTCCGACATTAGCAAATGGTTGCACAGGCACAGCTGTGGTGAGTTTCATGAGGAGACTTCTCAGGACTATGGCTCATCCCCAACCATCAAAACAAGTACGCTTCTTTTGTTTTCAAAGGAAATTTGGCTGGGACACATACAATTCGGCTTTAAAATGCTGCTTCACGCTAGTAAATAAACTTTCATTGATAAATTTGTTGATTAGCAGCAGACGACGGGAGTTTTTTCCCATATGAGTGAGGCCTCCTGGTAGGCCTGGAACACTGAGGTTTCTGGAATTTTCCCGTGCACTCAGCACTCTTGGCGTGCCACTCGTCCTCTGAGGGAGCACTACTAGCGCTGCTGAGTGCATACGGAAATTCCAGAAATCTCTGGGGGGTTTTTTGTGCATGCGGAGGAGAAGCAGAGTGGCGGCGCGCTCCGGGGAGGAGGCAGAGGTGAGCTGGGGGGGAGTGGTTCCTCTGCCCCCCCCGGCTTACTTCTTGCAGCCCTCCCCGCGCCCCCCACCGCTGCAGCTCACCTCCGCTCAGGGCCGGCTCCCGGCTTTTTGCACCCCAAGCAAAAAAAAAAAAAAAGGAGCCAGAGTGCCTCCCCTTGGAAAGTGCCGCCCCAAGCACATGGTTGGAGAGCTGCTGCCTAGAGCCGGCCCTGCCAAGCTCCTTACTCTCAAGAAGTACAGGGGCTCAACCTTTTATAACACTGTAGAAATGGCTATCGTCACCTTTTGGTGAACATGTAAAGCTGCAAATGAGTGTTGCTAGTTTACATAATACCTAATAAGAGCATGAGGGGAGAAAATACCTAGCAGTGTATTTAGTTATTATTTATTATTATTATTTATAAATAGAGACCTTTGTAGGTATGTTGGGGGGGGTTATGTAGGCTGCATTTAGTTAGCTCTCTAGGCAAAGTTTGAGTAAGAGGAGTTAAGATGGCTTCTCTCTTTGATGGCATACCAGAGTTTTAGGTGACATGGTGAAGTAGCAGATGATGTATGGATTTGTGGCTTTACAGATCTGGGTTTGTCTGGATTAGTTTTTAATAGCAACCAGGCTGTGGTTATTTCTCTGGAAACCTCACAAGAACACACAAGGATTGCATGGCCGTTTTGTGATAACTGTGTGCCATCAAACAATAGACTGAATGCTGTGTATCTAGAGAACCTGTTCTTCCAACATCTGGCCTTGTGCCCATTGGATTGCATCAGATACACGTTGCTGATTCCACAACCATAGGGGAGTGTCCTGGGGCAAACCTCCTCGAATGAAGAGAAGGTATCAAAACTTGCACAAATTTACAGAACATTCAAATACTCCATGAGTGTTCTAGCGTTTCTTCCCATGAGAAATACTGAAGGTGATGACATATCTTTGTAAGGATATTCTATACATGCCAACCTCCACTCCCCGCCTCTCCCCGCACCTGGATCCAGTGTTCCATCTCTGACTCACTAAGCTCAAGTCTCCCGATTTCAGGACTCTACCACATTGAGATTGATAACAAACATAATAGACTGACATCACCCACAGAATTGGCGTTATGGGTCGCCACAAATATACAGCAAGGCCGTAAGACAGCCCCTCCTTCACAAATGGCATGGCAGTAACCCAGCTAGATGTGCAAATACCCAAAAAGTCCAAGGCTGTGTGCCTTTGTTTTGCTCCCCCAAAAAGCAAAGGTGGACAAGGGAGAGGGGTGCATAGCCCCTGTGTGTGAAAACCAAATTCCGTACAAAGAAGATCATCCAGGGAAAAGAAAAGTGAATTCAAGAGCAATCCAGAAGACGCTTCCCCTTGAAACCACAATGGAGCAAGGCAGGCAGCTACGGACATTTATAGTTGGTGAACATTCTGCATCTCCGCAGGAACAGAGGATGGCAGCAGATGTGCCAATGCCTGGCAGTGCACAGTGCCAGAGAAAAAGCTCCACCCACTAGGCTGAGGAGATGACAGGCAATCCAAAGGAGAGACAGGTGTTCTTATAAATGCTTTATAATGTAAAAGCCGATTGGAAATCACAAAGGAGCAGCCGTCATTACACTGAGGCAATTCTTGTCTTCTTTCCCTACCCAAGGTTATGAGCATCAGATCATTTCTCAAAAACAGGAGACAAATGCCCCGGGAAAAATTTGCTGGTTTACATTATAAAGAGCTCTTGTACATGGTGTAAGCAGCTACTGATCTATATATCTAGCACTACTATGTAGGGCAACATATATGTTTGCTGCAAACATACATGAAGGCATGTAGGCCTTCTGAGTTGGAATTTTGAGTGTTTAAACCAATGGACAGAGTGCTTTCCATTGAGAATTCAGCTGCTCCCCAGTGCCAAAAGATAGATTCCCTTTCTTAGAGATGGCCATAGTTGTAAAGGAGCCAGTTGCCAGTCACTGAGGAAACTATTTGGGCCTGCAAAACACTGGGGACAGAACCCTGGGCATTGTCTGGGTTGGTGGGAGGGAGAGGATGTGGTGGTGACAGTGTCAGGCTGACAGCTCTGCAGACTGAAGTTCTGTTTAGCCACAGAACAGGCACAGCCTATGCAGTGACAACGCAAGCTCCCCCACATTGCCCTGCTGATGGGCCCCAACACTGACCAAGAAGGACCACCAGTGTGGGTGAGAGCAGTGTAGTCACCAGGTGCCATTCAATCAATCTTTGTCCTTTCTGTTGAGGCTGAAAAATAGGGGGTTGGTTAGTGCTAACTGTGGTGGTGGGTTTTGTGATGCAGACACTTGTCCACTGGAAAACGGGCTGAGAAGCCACCAACAGCCAGCAGATGGTAAGAACTTCCAGTAACTACTAGCTGGGCTGGATCTGAATGGTGACCGAGACATGAAAGGCTCCATTATCCTACTACCTATCCCTTGAGCTGCGCAGCCTATCCTTAATTGCTGGTATCCCCAGTACAAGCGGCTGTTCTTACAGGCGGAGCCACAGCCAGAACAGTAGCTCAAATGGGGATGAGTTCAATCTCCATGAGAAACAGAACCTGGACAGGAGGCAGGAAGACCTGTATTTTCTCCCCAGCTGGTAGAGCTGCTAGACAGCTCCTGTGGCATAGCTGACTCTAAATCACCTGAAGACTATCCAAGGAGTCAGTTATATCCCCACCTAGCAGAGTACCTGCTCAGTCACCTGGCAGCCTGGCTCAATCCTCAAGATATGGCACCAGGTAGGTCCCAGAGGGCTGACCTCATTCCCCCACTTCACTTTCTGGTTGGGTCCCCAGCTAACCTGGCCAGATGCAGAGCCAGCTGAATTCTCCAGGGCTCTTCGTGAAGAGAGCTGTGACTGAAAGGACCAGAGAGTGTGTGAGAGAGAGAGAGACAGAGCAAGTGCATGAGCCAGTAGAGAGAGGGAGCGAGAATGAGCAGGTGTATGTGCCAGGGGGAGCGGGAAAAGTGACACACAGAAAGGGGAGTGATGGATTATGGCCCATAATCCATCGAGTGACCTCAGGCCTCAGGATCCCTGAGACCCCCTGCACAGTACCTGAGCTGTGGACAAACAGAGGGCTTCGCTCTCCACGACTGTCAGTCCCTCCCCTTCCACCAGCACTAAAGCCACGAGCGCACGTTTCAAAGGCACAAAGAAAGAACAACAATATGACAAACTCACAGCATGCTGGCACAGAGGGCCCTGCTCTCCGCTCCTTCCCTTCTCAGGAGGTACCCGAGCACTGAGCAGACACCGCTCAGCAGGATCACTGGCCCTCAAGATGTCCTTCTCTGAAATTCTATTCAGGTTCTTATACCGTGGCCATCACCACGGACTCAGAGCCCCCAGATCTCCGCCCCCATCCTTCCCAGGGAAGTACAGACCAGCCCCTCGCTGAGCTGACACCGTATGTCCAGGGGTGAAAGTAAGGCGGTACGGGCTGGTACGGCATACCGGTAAAAAGTGGCTGCCGGTACCGGCCCCTGCCGCCTTACTTTAAAACGCTGCCGTGGCAACACTTTAACATCGCTGCTGCTTTTGTGCCCCCTGCCGGGTCCCTAGTGGCAGGGATGCCAATGGAGGAGTGCAAAAGGGGCAGCGACGTTAAAGCGCTGCTGCAGCAAAGACCCTGCTTAAAGTGCTGTCACGGCAGCGCTTTATCGTCTCTGCCCCTTTTGTCCCCCCCATCCCCGCCCCTTCCACCCGAGGCCCTGCCCCTTCCAGGGCGGCGGCGGGGCTGGGAGGAGCCAGTAAGTTTTCAATTTTACTTTCAGCTCTGGTCATGTCCTCACTCAATGGGATGGAGGGGGCTCGGCAAACAGGCAGAAATTAATTCTAACCCCAAATATCTCCCTTGGAAACAGAAGGAAAAAAGGCAGATCCTCACTGACTGGGGCGAGGACCTGATGAGGTCAGCATGAGGAGCAGGTATGCTCCTTTTCTCTGTCCCCATCACAACACACAGAATAAGCAGGGCAGTGCCATCCTGGTGTAGACTGCCTTGGAGCAGTCTAGGCTGAAACCACTTGGCTTCTGAGCGTTCAGGAAGGTCAGCATGTCAGGTTCTTCCCCACCCGTCCTGTGTGCTAAGTGCAAAGTATCTCTCCTGCTCTGAATGGCTTTTAAACGGCAAGCCAGTCCTCACGCCATACCTCTCTGAGATTGAGAAACTGCATGCCATGAGCCTGCACCTCAAAATGGAGAATGCCGATCAAGGCGAAGCTAAGGAACTGCAGAATTTTCTGCCCCTTGGGACTGGCCTGTCCCTGCTGGCTAATGTACCGCTCCCAAGATGTCCCTGATAATACAACTGGTGGCACAGAGGACAAAAAGGTTAAAACAGCCAGTTGTGCTGCTATCTTTAATGAGGAGTACAGGCCTGTAGCATTTCCTGAGGGAAATGCCCCCCTTCCACCAGGAGGCGTGTGATGGGAACTGGCCCACGGATGTCATCACTGCATGGGAATAAGTATTTGTTTGCCAGTACCAGCTCTGCCTCACACCGTACTTGTGTCACCTCTGTCCACCCTAGGTATAATTAGCAGGTGCCTAACTCCATATCTGCCACCCCTGCTCTCCTTCTTTCTTCCCCCTCTGTCTCCTCCTTTCTTCCATGTCAGTGGCTGATGTCCCTGGCGGACGTCCCCACCAACGCTGACAGGGAGAAGTCAGCAGCTGCGTTGCTGGGAGGCTGGGCCAACCTGGTAGGACTCTGTCTCTGCAGTGTGACTGTGGACTGCCAAAGGAATGGGAGGTATTCAGAAAGTGAAGGAGACCAAAGAAGGAATGGATTCACAAGAGAAACCCAGCTGGTTCTCGCTGCCACCCTAAGCTCGCCCTGCCAAGAGCGGCTCGACACACCACCCTGGGAAAGCAGGGTAAAATGGGAGACAGCCACTTACGCCAAGGCAAAAGCCACCAGTGCCCCGACTACCACGATGAAATCCAGGATGTTCCAGAGGTCTCGGAAGTAAGAGCCGTCCTGCAGGATCAAGCCCTGGTCTATCATCTGCAGGGAAGGGATGAAAACACAGGCAGTAAATGTCTCATGTAGCATCATCAAGTAAAAACCAGCCCACAGGAGGCCTGATTTTCAGGGTTGCTGAGCGCCCCACTGGCCCCATTGACTTCAGGGAGCATCATGGTTGACCAGCCCTTGGACTCTGCTGCCTCTGTCTTGTTGGGATGCAGTCAGGTCAGGATTTGCAGGAGGTTCCATAAAGGGGTTTTTTAAATCCAAATTTAAGACAGAACTAATCCCAAGCTCTGATTTCACATTCTGCTCACAGCAATGCTCAGACAATTTCCATCCACAAGGAAGTCACAGTAAATTGAGATTGTGCCAACAGCCGCCCTCCCCCCATTCTACCTGACCTTTCCAGGCTCACTTGGCACTAAGGGAGAGAGAGTTCAGGGCTAAGCTCCGCTGCCTGGAGTACCCTCACCCTCAACGGTGCTGCACAGCCTGCAGTTCAGCACACCAGGCAGTGATAGGGCAAGGCATAGCAACAGATCTGGGCGGCTCTAGGGGTTAAAGTGACAGCCACCCTCATTTACTTTCTTCTGACCAAATATGTTGTGCAGAATTTTGTACAGGTAGAGCAGTGGCCCGTGGGACAGCCCTGACAGCCTCTCCGCTTGCCAGCAGGTGGCAGCACTAAGGAAACAGCTGTAATTTAAGGGGACCCTGTTGGGAAAGCAATACACATCCCTCTTCCCGCTCCCCTCTCCAGCTCACTACATTGGCTTTCGGGAGCTCCTCCGAGTGATTCTCTTACCTTTATAATCATCTCAAAGGTGAAGACACCCGTGAAAACATAGTCAAAATACCTCAGGACCTGCGAAGACAGAGCAGAGGCAGTGGGTGTATGGGAGGAACATCCCCTCAGCTGGCAGCTGTACAGTGTTCACGCGCCCGGGGCTGCACGTTGGGAGGCTCACTCGTGCACCCTCCAATGGACCCACACTAACTCCTCCACCGCTGAAGATCAAAAGCAGGGCCTAAATTCTTGTCCTGGAGCCAAGCTAGGAAAGAGCCTATTACCTGGGAGCATGGCACAGCCGGAAACTTAATCCAGGTATCCCATGAAAACTTCCTGTCCATTCATCAAGCCGCTACCTATGCTATAAAATCTTGGGTACCTTTGTGTCTCAGCCAGGAGGAGCTGAAGGCCTCTCTGCAGAGACTTGTGGCTGGGACGCCCAATTCCCATCCCTGCTTAGGTAAAGCCCTCTGTTACACTAGCATTGTTGCCTCCCCCGGCTAATGTACCCTGTCAGAGCTAACCAATCGCAGTCATTGGGTCTAGAAATCATTCAGTGCTGGGGGCAGCTGAAGAGGATTTCCAGCGGCCTGTGCAGTAGCGAACGCTGGTTTGATTTTTAACTCAGACCAGTGCGACAGGAATTCAAATCCTCCATGTCCATGCAGCGCAGTGAGAAATAACTGGAGGCACGCTCATCCTTCCCATTCCCCGCTTCCATTCCCTTCTGGCCCTGCTCTGCTCCCCCACTTCACTCTGCCTCCCATTAATCTTCCCTCGCTGCCCGCTCCATCACTCCCTGCTGCTCCTAATGCTGCACTGACTTCAGACTCCTTCCTCCTCTCTGCCATGGAGTCTTCTGCAGACTGTCTCTTCTTCTGTTAAAGGGGCAGCATCCCCTGCCACTCTGCTAGCTGGGGGTGAAATTCACTTCTGTGCTGGGCCAGCACCAGGCATGCGTCCTCTTACATCCAACTGAGGCCCCCCAAAGACGACATAGATCCTGCACAGCCTTTGGGCTGCCACTCTGCACAGGGATGAATTTCTGCCTGCATGAACATCAGTAGAAAGGGGACAATTTGACTACTGTGACATGGTATCCTGGGGACAGTGACTGACAGGCCCACCTGAGCTGAGGCTCGCTAATGCCAGATTCCTGACTCAATTTACTTGTGCAGTCTGTGTCACCAACAACAAAGACAAGTAAGGATTTGCCATCCCAGCTTGATAAATTCCAACTCTGGTTCTGCCCCATGCAGCACAAATGGCTGGTTTCAGGTAGGCTCTCCTAGAAGGGCCCCTCCAGGCATGATGGCCATTCTAAGTGGCTTACAAAGTAACCGAGGCTGGTCTGTGCTTTCATCCCCTGCTCAGTCTGTCAATGCACCCAGGCTGCTGAAGTGCAGGTGAGATCTGATCAACAGCTTGTCCTCCAGTGACTGACGGATGTAACACACCCATTACATTGCGACAAAGTAACGGCTACAATAACACTGGAACAAACTGCGATTTCTCATTCGACAACTAAGCCCCCATTCAATTTTCCTTGGACAAATCAACACAAAACCTTTTTCCTAGCCTCACTCCTGCTGGGTGGCGTGATGTGATAAGATGAGACCCGCATCACAGCAATGGCCGTCTGTCCTGCTCCCTCTCTTTCTTGTGAGCCCTGTCAAACCACCGGCTTCTGCTCATGCTGTTCCTGTGACCATCTCGCTGCACGCCCCTTCATTCAGTCTCCTTTCCTTTAAACTTGACATCCCCCAGCCCAACTCCGGCTATGTCTTCACTGCTAAGAAAAGGTGCAGTTTACTGCAGGAAAGTCATGTGCACTAGCTATCTTTCTGTGCTTCCTACTGGAGTGACCTACAGATACACTAGGCAAGGTCAGTTACAGGCAAAGGTATAACACCAGCCTTACCTTGCTATGTCATGGGGAAAACTACAGGTGCTTTGTCTCCCCCAGGATTTCACGGTGGGATAACGATCACGCGTTAGTTATCTCGCTATATAAAACCCCACCTCTTGGGCAGTCTCAGTTCATCTGTCCATCACATCGGACAAGTACCACCAGCCGGCCTCAACCACCCTATTTCCTTCTCTGGCCTGACACCATATCCTCTCCCATCAAACACATGCCCTTCCTGACCCTTGGTACCCAGATGTATCTTTCCTTCCCAGCTGACTCTGCCCCCCCCCCCATATTCCTAGACTTCAGATCTCCCTCTCGCTAACTGCACACTAAAGAATGCCAGGGTTTGGAAATGATACGTGAGCATCTGGTTGCTCTGAGGGTTTGTAGTTCTGTACTTGACGCTGAGGCAGGATCGAGGGTGTCATGTGGATAGGTACATGCAGTAGCAAAGAGGATGCTGGGGAATATATCCCAGCATGCCATCTGCTACCAGTCTGCAAAGGAGCAAGACAAGTTAGCAAGTACAATTGTTCTTCCTCCTCTCCCCACTTTGGTCTATGCACATCTGATGTACTGGGCAGGAGGGAGTGGGGAGATCAGTAAGAAAGTGTGCAATTACTTTATTCCTGTCAGAGTTGGTCAGGACAGGGTCCTCTGCTGCCAGGGCAATGCTGCTTGCGGCAATCACCAGGAGGATGCACATCTCGAAGTAGCGCAGGTTCACGATGTAATGGCAGGCTCTCCGCACTCTGCAGGAGATACAGTTCAGAGCAATCACTAGCTGTGTGTCTACATTACCCAGGCCTTAGACAAGGCTACACACAAAAAACTGCATTTAATGGTTATTGGTTCGGTTGCACTCAGAATTAGGAAATGCCAATTTTGTGGTTGCCTGTGCAACCTTAATTTGTCCCCCTGTGCATTGAATCAGGCAGGGATCTTGTGGGGGAAAAAACAGTCAATGAAAATGTAATTAAAGCTCACAATGCACATGCCCAAGGGGGCTGAATGGCGAATGAATGGAATGGAGCCAGGCATTGTAGGAGCTGGGCAGCTGGAGTCACAAGGAGTCCATGCACCTGCAGGGGCTGAGCTCTACCCCTATATGGCTTCAGGGGTAGCAAGCATCAGGCTGCTCATGCATCTCCCAGCCCTGTTGTGTTGCTGAAGCCAGCTGGGCATCTGGGGATGCTGCGGTAGCTGAGCAGGTGGGTGGGAAAGCCTGGGCCAGTATTGCTCCTGCCCCCCTGGAGCTGAGGAAGCAGCAGCAAATACAAGAAGTTGGTGGGGTGCAAGTAGGAGGCCCCGATGCTGCTCAGGCTTCCCCAGCTCCTTCAGAGACCCAACTGGCTGGTGGTAAAAACCTACAAGGCCCTGCCCCATGAGATCCTTCCCTTCTCCAGGGCTCAGCTATTCCAGTAAAAAGACCAAAGAATATCTCACGGGTTTGTCGTGCTGAAGATAAACATGGAGCTATGAGGCACCATCGCTTTGCCCGTCTCTGAGCTTTTCTCCTTCTTCCGTTTCTTCTTCTCTTTCCCCTCATCCTCTTTTGTCTCTGCCTCCTTTAAGGGGCTGGCTTCTCCATCCGTCTTGTTGCTAACTGCAAAGAAATCAATCCTTTTACTGACCCAGCAGGCTAACAGCTGCATGGGACATTTACCCTAGATGAAAGTATAGGACATTTTCCTAGGAGACGGGCTGACCATATAAACAGCTACTATGAGCTTTGACCGAAGAGCCTAGTGGTGGGTTATCCACAAGGAACTGGCAACTGGTTGATGGCTTCCCTGCCTGGAATAAACTGTTATTCCCAAAATTAGCTCCCTTGCACAAGCACTTTCAAGAGAGTATTGCACACCGAGGCTGCTGTAAAACTTCATGCTCCTCAGTCATTGCTCTGGCTGCTGCCTTGTGGGTGCAACAACAAAAAGAATGATGCACGCTACTCAGCCACCTAAGAATGTCATTTCTCCACAGCGAGAGGGACGGTGAACAGCAAGATTGCTGTTTTACATTCCCACATGCAAGTTCTGCTGTTAGCGAGAGACAGATGAAAAGGAAAGGACAGACACAGACTGTCAAGCAGAGACAGAGACAAGGGGCTCTAACGAGGCACATTTTTGTGGTGATGTTTAATTAATAACCCAATTTAAAATCTCTCACCTTGAAGGTGAGGGGAAATGTTCCTCTCGTTTTTAGGGTTTGATTGACAGGCAATCAGAGTGGGATGGGTTCACTGTACATAATGTTTATTGTAGTGTTTCGCATAGGCCTTGGCAATAGGGAAGGAGACAGGGAATGAGGGAGTAGGGAGAAGGAGACAGGATGGAGATGAGAAAGGGAGAAGGAGAGAAAAGGGGAAAGAAGTCAGATGAGCGAAGATGGATGGGAAAGAGGGGAGGGACTGAAAGAGACAGTAGGAAGGAGAAATGGAGAGGGAGAAAAAGACAAGGCACAGCACAAGAGAAAGTGGGCAACTAACAACCCCTGTACAGCAAGCCACGACTGTGAGACACACCCACACCGTGCAGGAGTCAAGGGCAGAATCCGGGGCTGAGTTACACATTTGAGCACAGCACACGCCCAAAGGGGAGGTGCTATGTTCTGCCCGAGGGCTGGAGGGTTTCTCCTGAGCAATATGCATCAGGCTGTTCCACCCTCATGGCACAGGCCTGGGTTTTTTTCTAGCACAGCTCTTGCAGGGGGAGTTTCCCTGTGGTCTCAAAGCATGGCTGAGAGATTCCTCCTGCATTTCCGTAGTTAGTGGAAAGAAGGCCTTGCCCACCCTGGGGATCTGCCCCAGTTACAACCTCCAGGCTAGCTGTACTAATGCAAACCCCTCACGTAGAAAGGAAAAATCGTGTTTCGCTCCAGTGCCGCTTTTTTTTCGTCTGCTTAGTTGTGTCTATTACAGCAGTGCCTGAGGCCCCATTGTGCTAGGCCAAGGGTGGGCAAACTTTTTGGCCCGAAGGCCACATCTAGGAATAGAAATTGTATGGTGGACCATGAATGCTCAGAAAATTGGGATTGGGGGCTCTGGCTGGGTGTGCGGGATCCGGGGTGGGGCCAGAAATGAGGAGTTCAGGCTGTGGGAGGGAGCTCTGGACTGGGGCATGGGGGAGAGGGGGAGGGCTCCGGCTGGGGATGTGGGCTCTGGGGTGGGGCTGCGGATGAGTGGTTTGGGATGCAGGAGTATGCTCTGGGCTGGGACCAAGGGGTTCGGAGGGTGGGGCAGGGGTTTGGGGCATGGGGGGGGTGAGGGCTCCGACTGGGGGTGTGGGCTCTGGGGTGGGGCTAGGGATGAGGGGTTTGGGGGTGCAGGAGGGTGCTCCAGGCTGGGATTGAGGGGTTTGGAGGATGGGAGGGAGATCAGGGCTGGGGCAGGGGGTTGGAGCATGGCGGGAGGCTTAGGGGTGCCGGCTCTGGGCGGCGCTTACCTCAAGCAGCTCCCGGAAGCAGCAGCATATCCCTTCTACAGCTCCTACGCAGAGGCATGGCCAGGTGGCTCTGCACGCTGCCCCATCTGCAGGCACCGCCCCCTTCAGCTCCCATTGGCTGCGGCCAATGGGAGATGCGGGAGCAGTGCTTGGGGCAGGGGCAGCATGTGGTGCACTGGAGTGGGGCAAGCCCCAGACCGCTCTCCCCAGCGGGAACTTGAGGGCTGGATTAAACCAGCTGGCAGGCCGGATCCGGCCCATAGGGCATAGTTTGCCCACCCCTGTGCTAGGCACTGTACAAACACAGAGTGGTAGACAGCCCCACCAGGAAGAGCTAGCAGTTGAACTAGAGCAGACCCAGGGTGGGAGAAGGGCTCTAACACACAAGCAGAGTGAACAATGGGATGGTAGCAAGTGTCATGTTAGTTCCATAATTTTGTTTTAGGGGTGGTGTGTTTCGTTAGGAGGAGAATCGGCTAACTGGCAAGAAAAGGGAAAGGGGTGAGAGGGACGGAGCAGGGGAGAAGGTATGAAGGGCAGGTGTGGAGTGAAGCTCAGGTGACGAGATGTGGGTATGTCTATGCTCACACTAGCGCTGAGCCAGCTAGCACGCTAAAAACAGAAGCGCAGCTGTGGTGGCCCAAGCAGCAGGACAGATGATCCTGTCCAAGACACTAACTACGTACTTGGGTTGACTAGCCCCGTCCCGCCACTCAGGCCACTCCCAGCTGTGCTTCTCTTCTAGCTCACTAGCTCAATGGGCGCTAGTGCAGGTACGTCTCCTCGAGCAGGAGCGGTCACCTCCCAGCCCCAGCGCAGACATACTTGGCGAGGAAGCAGGGTGGGAGCAGGGCAGGGGAAGGGTGAGAACAGGTTTGAGTCTTTTGACTGGAACGGCTGAAGGTCTCTGCCTTGGCTGCTCCTGCCCCTGATGGCTGGAGTCACTGGCTGGCTGCTCTCTGCAGTTTTCCCCCAAGGCCCCAATGGAGTGTATGCGGGGGAGGGGGGGGAGACATGCCCTGCATGTTTCCTACTGTGTGTGGGTGGGGGGGGGGGTTCAAGCAGGGATAAACTGCCCTGGATCAAATGACAGTTTAAAGTGTTTTGGGCGGTCTACACTAGGGAGGTGCGTTAGTGCCCCTGTACTGGGCCCTGGCTACTAATGGCTGAGATCCTCAGTGGAGACGTGGCCTAACCATGAAGCAATGGATGTGAACATGACGAATCAGAGCTGCAAGTGCCATTATTCTTTGAGGCAGCCTAGTAACCACCCAGCCACAGAAAAACCCTGGCGTTGGCTTTCCACATGTGGTAGCAACAGTGAGGGAGCTAGTGTCATCTAAGCCCATCCAGAGCATCTTTCGGGACTTAGGTCCAACTTGCCACACAGGACATGGGGCCTTGGCTATGAATTCAGGGTTTGAGGGATGATGGGGTGGGGGTGGATGGTTGACAGTGCTGGGGCTGCATGAAAGCTGGAGGATCCTCTGGGGAATCCACAGTGTTCCCAGCAGCCCTCTGGGGCCACTGTGAAGGAAAGCAGATCAGAGAGAGGCGAACAGCAAAAGAGACAGGTCCTCACTCTGTACCACAGTGGAGTCTTGGACATCAATCATGATGGTGGTGCTCTCGGTGGCTTTCTCCGTGTTGGCCGTGACGGAGGACAGCTCGGGTTCGCTCCTGCTGACGGCTCTGCTCATCTCCATCTGCAAGCTGCCCAGCAGGGCTTGGTCACTGGTGTCCAGGCCGCTGCAGTCCTGCTCTGTCAAACTAGTGTTCTTCTCCTCGTTGAGCTCAAGGGGGACTTTGAGGGGACTCACTTCCTGCATAGCCCCAGCAAAGGCAGCATCACCGGCTGGGATTTCATTGGTTCTACAGGAAGAAAGGAGGAAGGCAAGGGGAGAGAGAAGGACAGATGGGATGGGGTGGGAAGAGGTGGGATGTGGGGACAACAGAAGAGAAGATGACAGAGGGGAGTAGGGAGAGCAAATGGGGAGGAAATGGAGAAGACAGAAAGGAGAGAATAAAGAGGGAGAAATGGAGGTAAAGATAAAACAGGGAGAAAGAGAGAGAAATGAAACCATGTGTGCTTTTGGAATGACTGTTCTTGCAATGTTAGAAAGGCTTCAGTTGGAATATAGTGAATGCTGGCTACAGTGCCCAACCTCCAAAAAGCAACCCCTTGTCTTAAGCAACCCTTTTAAAGTTTTCTGTGCAATATTCTTTGGTTAAAGATCAGCCTCTGCTAAGCAACCAAGTTTTCACTGGTCTCTTGCATGGCTGGTTAAAATGGATTTCCCAGTATTTCATCAGTAAAGGGGGATCTGAGGCACTTCTGGAAATAATGACTATTATATTATTTTTATATTCATATTTTTTGGCAGCTGTTGGATTTGTCTCTTGTGTGCATTGAACATTTCCCAGCAAGTTCCTCTGGCTACAGCGACACTAGTTGATGAAGGCAGAAATAAAAATTCTATAGCATTTTTCATCCACTGTTGCTCTCCAAGTGCTTTAACGTCCTATTGCTGGAGTCTCTTCTTTCCTAAGGCAAGGACTGCCCTGTGTTCCTAAAACCCCATGCCAGCAGAGAAGACCAGAACAGCTGGGATTGCAACAAGCTGCTGTGGGGCTGGGAGGGACCAGCAGATCCTTTCCTGCCTTTGCTGATCTCCAGTCTCGAGGATGGGGAGAGAAATGATCTCCCTGCGGGATATCCAGGAGGCCCTGGAGAGCACAGGTGAGAACATCTGAATAGGCTGTTGTATTCGATTAAATGTAATGGATTCGGCATAGCAGCCATAACACAAACGTTACATTTCATGTTGGACCTTGTAGGGAGATGGGGGGAGGGTCCCAATTAAATCAGGAGCCACGAGATTTGCTGTCCCTGATCCTGATCTGAAAATATTTCTCTTATGCCAGAAACTAGACACAGACCTGGTCAGAGCTTTATCACCTTGGGAGGAGACAGGGAGACTTCCCAGACCCTGGAGAAATGAGGATTACAGACCAAACCAGTGCCTTTTTTAAAAGCCAGCAGATGATGGTATTCTACATGACGGCTTACAGAAAGTTTACTACTGCACCTCGGGTGACTACTAGGGCACTGTCTGGAGCATTGTTCTGAGCACCGCTTCCTGTTCTGGGGAGGGCGCTATTGTCCAGGATCAAGGGACAGACTGGTTCCTCAGGACAGACTGGCTGAGGAAAGGGAAGCAAAGCAAAAATGGACTAGAGGCTGCCCAAGGCTGGATGACAGATGAAAGGAAGGGCTCATGCCTGGAGATGCAGAACCATCAATAGATTGGCCCACCCACACTGCCCTCCCACCCCCAGGCGCTAGGCTTGCCATTTCTCCACAAGAAGGAGCCACGGATCATAGCCGTCAGGGATGGTGCGCCCTTTACCTGTTCAGCTCCTCTCCCGCCAGTGGCTCCTCCTGATTCGTGTCCTCCTTCCCCCCTTCATTTCTGGCCTGCTCTCCTTCTGTGGGATTGGCTTCCTCCAGGCCGGCCTTTTGGCTGGCTGACCTGCTCTCCAGGGCCCCAGATGGCTCCTTCCCCTCAGTTCTCACTCTCCGGTGCCGGCTGCGCCTCTGGCTCTGCCTCAACCGTGCTCGATCTTCAATCCCTGCGCCTCCCCCTCCGCCTCCTCTCCCTCCCCCATCCTGCTCAGTCAGATCACAGTTCCCATGGCATGATTTCTGATGCCATTGTTCCCTGTCTCTCGTGGCTTGAGGGGATGGGCTTTTCTGGTCCTCTTTGGTGCTTGGGCATGAGTTGGTGCCTGCGATGGGTTGGTCCAGGCATTCCGCCTGCGGGTGCTCTGCGCTGCCTCCATGATCCTCTTCACCCTTCTCCAGGGTTACATTTTCCCCAGGAATTTTCCTCCTGAATATGCTGGCGTGAGGGTTGATCAAGGGAGGGGCATCCTTGTTGAGGCCCTCCTGGCTGGACATCTGCATGTGCCTGCGGAGCTGACTGGTACGCTGCTCCCACACTGACATGTGATGTCGCCTTCTCCTGTCCCTCCTGGGAAAGGAAAACAAAGGGGTTCAGGCCACCTCTGTGCTGTCAGAAACCCAAGAACCCACCCCTAGACATACAGCATGCACCTGGGCCCAGACGGACCCATACGGAGACCCTCATCGCCCTGCTCCTCGGACAGTCGCTTCCCGCACAGCGGGCATGCAATGCTACCACTCTGACTTGGGAGCGTTCTACACCCACTCGGCACTGGTGTCAACACCTACACAAGACACAGGGCTTTGGAAAATCAGTCCCAACGTATGGGAGAGCTCAGACATGCAGACACAGGATCCGTACATCAAAAGACAGAACCCCACAGCTGGGGAGGCCCATACACACAAGCATGTGTGAACCTACGTATGCAACCACAAGACCATACACCTACAGACACAAGGAAACGTGGGCGTGCAAGAGCCCACACACGCAACTACATGAACATTTGAACCTATGGGGCCAGTATGTGTGGAACAATGTACACAAAAATATGGATGTTACAATTGCAGATCTACCGAGGTAAACACGTCAGTACATACAAGTCGCCTAATGTACAAACGCACATGGCCACATATGCATGGGCTACTCTACGCGAAATCCAGAGGCCGCTACATGTAAAATCGTGGGCAGACATGCACAAATGTTTGTTAGCAGTCTGCTGGTCTCATCTTGAGAACGCAGTGCATCCGCTGACGGGGACTGTGCTGTTTGGTTCATGCTGTTCAGGGTGACGTTGGTGGATAATAAGATCATTGCTATCCCAGATTAGTCCTAGCAAAGCGCTCAGCTTTGTGTGTATCACCAAGACCTGGCTGGCTGATTCAGCTGCCCCTGCACTGACCCAGATTTCCCCCAGTTCGGGATGAGCTGAGAGAAGACAGGGCAATAGTGGAGTCATGTTATTTGCATCTGATCCAGAGGTAGGAGGTACCCTGTTCAGAAATAGATTCGTCTTAGGCTATGTCTACCCAAGAGACCTTACAGCGGCACAGTTGTACAACTGCAGATGCGCCGCTGTAAGATCTATTGTGTAGTTGCTCTATGCCGGCGGGAGAGAGCTCTCCCCTTGACACCTCCAACAAGCGGCGGTAGCTACGTCAGCAGGAGAAGCTCTCCCACCAACATAGCTCTGTGTGCACCACCACTGGTGCTGGCGAAACTTTTGTCACTCAGGGGGATGGTTTTTTCACACCCCTGAGCGACCTACATTTTGCCGACATAAGTGCTTGTGTAGACATGGCCTCAATGGCATACATGTCCCAGGACAGAATGAAATTGGGATCACAATGTACAGGCTGCCATCGCAGATTTCCCATGCCTGCTGCCTGGGTATTTGTCTAGGTCAGTGTTGGAGTCACTGAGGCTTTGGAATTACACTATGGCCCCATAATCAGCACTCTGGCATTTACACTGACACCCACATCAGGGCCTCTCTTCCCTGTCAGAATGGTGCTGAGGGGCCTTAATGTAAATAAGAATCAGGCCTGTACTCGGGGCTCCTGTGGGATCTCAGAGCTGCTATGAGTACTATCGGACTGGCCCCAGTGACTTCTGGCTCTGCACAGATAACTGGAGGTGAGGAGGATGAACTTCTGTGTCATGTTCTCATTATTGCTCCTTCCAGTTTGAAGTCAGAACCCTCCATGACTCCCACCGGATCAGAGGATTTCTTTTACTGGACTGACGGACTTGGTTGGGTTTCAGATTTCTCTAAGCAGAATACTGTGCAGCCAATGGCCCACTCTAGCAATGATCTGATAGGAAAGTATGATTATGTTTGTCTATTAAACATCCTCTTTCCATAGATCTTCCTCGCAAACCACAGCGTTATCTGGGTGGCTTGTGATGGATTAAATGTCAGAACGAGCCATCATCCCATTACCCAGATTCAAAAAAGAACTAGATAAACTCATGGAGAATAGGTCCATCAATGGCTATCAGCCAGGATGGGCAGGGATGGTGTCCTTAGCCTCTGTTTGCCAGAAGCTGGGAATGGGCGACAGGGAATGGATCACTTGATGATTATCGGTTCTGTTAATTCCCTCTGGGGCACCTGGCATTGGCCACTGTTGGAAGACAGGACACGGGGCTAGATGGACCTTTGGTCTGACCCAGTATGGCCGTTCTTATGATCTGTTCATTCTAAGGCAGACTGAGTCAAGTATTTTTTTGCTGCAAGGATTTCTTCATTTACTTCCTAGGGAGTGTAGATCAGATCTGGACTGAAACGGACTCCCTCCACAGCAGCAGGGCAGCATCTGGAGAGGACAAATGCAGTATCTTCTCTGGCTGAATTTCAGCCTGTTTTGCTAGGAGAGCTCTAATTGAGACAACGCCCCTTGAGACGGATAAATTCTAGCCTGGGAATTCTGGGCCTACTATTGGATAACAGTATAAACAACTCCCTTGGGGAGGGCAGGATGTCAACCTCCTCCAAATGATTATTCTCAGGATCTAGCTCAGAAAACCATCTTTTAAATGTTGCCTGTCTCTAACCTTCCCCTGGTGGGGAAGGTCACTGGGAAAGGCGTTCCAAGGCAGGTGTGGGGTCCTTTGGAATCCTCAGATTTCCTTGACCCCTTTGAATCTGGCTTTCTACTGCGTGGCTGAGATACTGGTAGTCTTCCTGGTAGTTGACCTGCCTCTAACAAAGGCTGACGGGCAGATGTCCATGTTGATTCTTTCTGATCTATCTTCCCCCACCCTTTTAAAAAAAATAGACTTTTTTTCTTCCAAAAATAAGGGAAGAATAGGAAAAAGGACAAAAGAACAAAAGAGTAAAGGAATGGGAGGGAAAGGAAAGGAAAAGAAGAGAGAGACCAGGAGGGGAAAGGAGAGCAACATCTCAGTTTCCATCTGCCAGGAATTAAACAACGGTTGCTAATTAGATGTGCCTTCGTCACCTTGAGAACTCTGGTTCGGTGGTTCCATTCTTCCCTGATGAAGAGATTCCAGAGGATAGCGCTGGGCAACTGCTTACTTACCCTCATGCATAGGATTCAGTTTTGTCACCCATCCTCTTCAGTGTGGACATAAAGCCAGTGGGAGAGAGAGGGAGTGTGTTTGGGCTCCATTGCCATCGACATGCAAATGACAAAGAGATGGAGGTCTTTGGCATCAGACCCAGACTGCACAGTCTCCTTGCTGACTCGGTGTGTAGCTGAAACAGGAGTTTAGATGAGAGTCCAGCCAAGATGTAGGGTGGTCGGGTAATGGACGTCAGGTAAACGGTCTGCCTCTCTTGTGGAAAGGGAGCTCTTACAGAACTGGGAGCATGGTACGATTTTATCCCATCCGCTTCTGGCTGAAACAATGGCAAACTTTTATCTTGGACATGAACTGCATCCCGGCAATCCAGACCTGTCACCTTCAGCTTGGACTGTTGCAATGTGGCCTCCCTGAGGCTATCTTCAAAGCTAGTGTAGAACCCAACTGCCTGCTCACTGAGCAGTTCAGGGAGCTACAGCCATAGGGAGCGTGCTACACCTGTTCTGCAACATCTGCACGAGCTGCCGCTTCCCTGCTGCTTCCCTGCCAGGTGAATAAGGGTCTGATTTTACTGATCTACAATGCCCTGTGTTGTCGGGCACTGTACCCCTGAGGGCCTCCACACATACACACAGACACCACTGCACCAGCTGAGATCAGCTTTTACTCACAGTCTTTCCATCTGAATGGCTGGAGGCAGGGCATTCTGAGTGGAGGGCTCTCACCTCTCATGCTTGCTTCTCTCCTGGTCTGACAGAGCCAGAGTCTCTTGGCCAACAGGGTGGCAGTAATGTTCATCTGCCTGCTCGGCTTAGTGCCTTGGCAGGGGAGGGCTAAATTCTGGGGGAGGAGGTTTGTACACGTACATTCTCATAGATGCACTCAGAGGGAGGGCTGATGGGTGCATTTTAAGGGATCAGATAAAACCTTTAAAATATCACAAATGTGCACACAAACAGGCTTCAAAGGACAGACACCCCTACACAGGCACACAGATGCACACCAATAAACGCACGTACAAGCAAGCACACGCATACGGCACAAACATATGCATGGGCAGACACACGCCAGCACACGCAAATAAACAGACACCAGCTCACATGTACCTACAGTATCCGCACACACACTGAAATGCTAACCTACACAAGCACACACAGACACAAGCAAATGGCAGCACAAGAGAGCACACTTAGTTTAGACACACACAAACCCACACACACGCACTAACAGATGTGCAGAAGCAGGAGAACACACAAATCATATGCCCAGAGGAGCAAACATAGGCTCCAAAATAGGCTATGTAGAGGCCTAAATTTAGCACACACAAAAATACATGTAACCACATATGCACATAGCCACGCACAACACACAACCATATGGCACACATACAGTTGGCTGCTGCGTGGCTCCCACATCGACATGTGGTGTCTCCTCCTTCTGTCCCTTCTGGGAAAGAAAAATGAATAGGTTCAAATCACCTCAACCCTGCATGGACTTGCACATCGACAGTCACAAGCAGAGAAACACACGCACTCCTACGCATGTGCATAAAGTGATTTCAGGCATCCATCACTAGCATGCATGCGCATGTAACTGCACAGCATGCATATACATGTACAAATGGAAAGGGGTTCATCACACCCACAAACTTCTACATAAACATGTAGAGATCATGGAGAAAATACTTTTGCAAACAAATTCATCCATCCGCACACACGCAAACAGATTTATACAGAGATAGGCACACACTGATGTAGGCATTTCAAAGGGGTTGGGCATATAACATTATATATATACAGACACATGCACTCACTGAGCCTTAAATACACAGCACCTGATTCTCATTTAAACTAAGAGCCCTTTACACTGCTTTGACAGTATAAAGGATTCCTAAAGAGGGTTATGGAAAATCATGCCCATACACTTACTGTAGCATTCAGTCACATATACATACACATGCCACCTAGAATACATGTGCGTGAAACACATGCAAATATATGTACAAAAATGTACACATTTTGCCAACCCATATACAAATCATACATATTGTGTATACATACAATATAGGCAAGGATATATTCACAGACTGCACACAAGCGAGAACTTGGTACCCATACAAAGTACATGCACACAGGACATGCAAGGAAGCAAATGACTGCATGCACACAACTGCGTAACTATACACTTATCACCAGGGATAAGAATGCTAGTCCTCTTTGTACAACTCAAACAAAGGTATACAGACATGCAAAGAAATATTCAGAGTTACACATTAATAAAGGCATATGTGCCCACATGGTGACTTCATGACTAATATTCACATGTGCAAATACCAATGCATGTGTGTGCAGTTATATACCAGAACAAATGCAGACATAAAAAGTACATGCTAATACATTCCTACATACAGTGGCAAAAGCACAAATATGTCCATGTGCCAAACCTGCAAACCCACCTGCACATTAGGCACCGACATACCACACCGCACACACCCAAACCCATATGCACAATAGGCACTCACATGATGCACCTTACACACAAACCCACCCACATGGTAGGAACCTATGCATCACACACACAAATCCATCTGCATGGAAGGCACCTGTGCACTGTACATGCAAACTCATCCACACAGTATACACTCATGCAAACCTGTCCATATGGTAGGCATCCACATCCCATTCACTCAAACCTACCTTCATGCTACTCACCCAGTCACCCACATACATACAAATCCACCCTTGTCCACACATGCCTGCACACAGATACACGTACTTCCATAATTTCACTCTTCTTCCCCACATCCTTTTAGCATTAGGTCTTCTCCTCTTCACCTTTGTTTACACTCTACTTTAATTCCCACCGTTCCTACCACTGGTACTCCAGCACTAGCAACCATGGGTGTGCTAGAGTAGACAAGGTACAAGCAGCTGTCTAGAACTCTGGCCAAATTAGAGTTCCCCGCCCATCGTTCACGCTAGTGGATTACACTGTACTGGCAATGCTTGGTAACCTTTGATGGAAAAGTCTAGTGTAGACACAACCTTTGAGTATCAAACTTATTCCACCTATCACCACTTCCTTCCAATTTGCCTATATCCATCCATTTTCTAGCCTTCTGCTACAGTCTAAATCCCTTCGTTTCTTAAAATCTGTCATTCACACTACGTCCAGCGGCCAGCTTCCCAGACACTGAGAGCCCATCACAGCAGTCAGACTATGAGTTCTCTCCCCAAACCCATCCCCCAATATAGCCGCTTCCACCTCCACAGAAGAGTCACACCGGCAGTTCCTTTCCCAGGGAATGGGCAGGTCTTACAGCATCTCTGGCCCAATTAGGAGTAGGACATGACAGAAATCCAGCAAAGCAGCCTGTTCTCATGACAATCTCAGCCCAGTGTTGCAGACCTAAGACGTTCAGATAGCATCCAAACTATCTGGAGAAACAGATGAAGTCAGGAGCTTCCCTGAACCTTCACAGTAGAGCTGACCAGAAGATGATAACTCCGTTTTGCAAAGGATTTCAGCATTTGGCTTTGTTTAGAATTGGAATGAAACCTGAAAATTTCAAAATCCTCCACGGAAGGAAAATTCCAAAAAGATTTCCTTTAGGATCAAAACATTTATCTTGAAAAGAATCAAAACATTCCATTTTGACTTCATTTTAGAATATATAATACCAAGTACAAACGTCTGAAACTCAAAATCATTTCAAAGTGAAAAATGGAAATGTTCTGTCCCCAAAGTGACATGGGACGTTTCGACACTGGCAGAACTTTTTTGCTTTTTTTCCCCTGAAACAAAATCTCAGCAAAATTGACACAATTTCCCAAAGCATTTAGATTTCTATGGAACTGTTTTTTCTGATGGGAAATGGTTCTGTCAGCATTGTTCTGACCACTTCTAATCCAGAGACTCACTCATTAAATCCCCTTTTTTGCCCTCATAATGGAATCACTGATGGTTGCCCCCCCCACCCCGCCACAATGGAATTGCTAGTGGGAACTCCTCTTACAGAGGAGCCAACAGGGTTCCTTCCTCCTCCTCCTCCTCCTCCAGGAATAACTGTGGGGTCTTCTCCTTTATCAGAGGACTCAGTGCAGGCCTCTTGCAGAGGGTGTGGGTCTCTGACTTCACACTCTTAGCACATTCAGAGATGAAAGCCTTTCTTATTGCTTCTGTATAAAGACTTGAGCTTGGGATATTTATGACAGCAAGCACAATCAGTAACCAGCACTGTCTGTTGATGTAGCTACCACCTTGAAACTGCCACGATCCTCTGTAATTAACAGCAGACCTGGCCCCTTTCTATTGGTCTTATCCAATTGTGTTGCTTCAGTACCATCAATGAACAGTGCCAGTGCCCTGCACGAGAGCAATACCTCTGTGTTACCTGTACCCTAGATGTGCATGCATATGTACATGCCTCGCACTGGTGCTACCTCTTGCAGAGTCCCCTCTCTCTTTCATGGCATGAGTGGCTATCACCATAAGAGCTCAGGGACAGGCAGAAACGGTTGCTGAAACGGTGCATGCAGAGGGTGACTCACTCAATGGAGGGCATGTTTGGAGCAGACATCGGGCTGACTTCCTTGGCTTTCTGCAGGGCATGCTTTTGGTTAAAAGCCTCCTCTTCCTCCTGCTCATCCTAAACGTTAAACAAAAATGTCCATTACAAGGGAGCACCAGGGAGTTTATATCCATCCAGATGTTGCAGGGGATTTGCAGGGTTATGCTGGATGCAAGATGCTGCAAACCAGGCCCAGTTCAGCCAGTAAGAAAAGGCTCAGGATGAAGCCACCAGAGCTGAGATGAGCCTTCTGAATTGCCCGGTGGGGTTTTTATTTTCACAAAACCCAGTCAAAACTGACATGGTTTCCTTGTTATGCCCAATCATTTCTAGAGTTTTCTCAGCAGGTTAGGCTCCACAGCAGTGCCCCATCACATAGTATTTGCCATAGCAGGACCTACCCAGTCTGGCATTCTGACTCTGGCAGTTGCTAATATATGATGTTTATCAGGAAGTAGATGAAAAATCCCATAGTGCTCCTGACTTATCATGACCAGAATGTAAAGACCAGAACCCAGGATACCTTCGATACTGCTGCAGAGAAGAGGGGTGAGTGTACGGTACCTCTTTCCCTCCAAAAGACGTGTGAGGGGAAACGGCTGCACTGGGGAGAATGGGACACTCCCTGAACCTAACAGACCCGAGCACTGCCAGTGTGGGAGCTGAGAGGGGCAGAATGGGGCATCCTCTGACCCCAAACTAAGCAAGTGGGACAATGGGGGGGGGACAGAGAGGTATGCATGAGGATAAAATTGGGAGACCACCTGCTTCAATAGGTGTGTGGGGAAGACTGGTGCCACCCTGCCCCCAGAGTATGTAGGGAGGATCTGAGGAGAAGGGAGCTCACCCTGCCCCCAAAGTGTATAGAGATATATACATGCACAAGCACATAATGTGTGTGGGGTGTTCACATGAACACAGTGTGTGCACGGGAGCATGTGAGTGCTGTGGGAGGGGGGCACAGAGTGCAGGGGGAGCGCAAGGGATGCATGTGTGCACGTGCAGTATAGGGTGTGTGTGCAGGGGTGTGATGCATGGGGGGGCACGTGTTGGTGCTAACATCTGAACAAATATTTCCCGGGACAATTCTCAGCATAAGCCTGGGGCAGTTCTGTGTATCCCAGTGAATTTTAGCAGATTTTCCCTAAGATTACTGAGGAGATTGTAAAAGTTTGGGGCTGGGATAAATTACTAGATATTCAGGTGCTTATCTATATCTGAAAATGCCCCATATGACTCCTGTATCTCGCCCCAACTTCTGACTCTCCCCTTCTTTCTCCTTCCCTGAGTCTTGTCCAGTCAGCTACTGCCCCTGCCAGTATCCACACAGTGGGGTCTAGTGGCAGGGGGAAGCTGTTCTCGTTAAAAGAGGAAATCCAGCAGCAGCAGCAGCCAACCTTGCCTAGGCATGGACCAGGCCTGGACTACCAGCCAAAGCGGGTCTGATCCATGGCCGCAGTTTCTGTACTGGGCAGCACTGATGTTTAGGTATTTCTCTGCCTGTAAGACAGGGTGGTCAGGGTCAATTCCTGACCCAACATGGGATCATATTACCCTCATGAGCTTGGCTGAGTTACTGCAGCAGGAAATGCCATTTGTGGCCTTACTTCTATTCAGCCCCAGTAAAAACCCGGCACACTCTTTCCTTCATTGATGCTGCCCAGAATCAAGGATGTGAGGAAATGGAGGTGAATGGGAAAGCCTAGATTTCAATATCTCAGGTGCTTCGCTCCCCACTTTGGCCACATACACCATCCTGAAAGCATTAGAGCTGCACCCAGGGGCGGCTCCAGGCCCCAGCACGCCAAGCGCGTGCTTGGGGCGGCAAGCCGCGGGGGAAAGGTAGACAACATAATGGATTATTCTGCTCCATTTCACTCGACTCAAACAAATCCGATTTACACTGGTGCTGGAGGCTACTCGCGGAGCCCTGAGAGCGTGAGGAACAGACAGACCACACTGGAAATGGGCAGCATGGAGCCTCTATGCTTTGGGGACCAACCCATCCTAAGAGTAACAATGATCCTGGCTGTTTTTACCTACACACGACAATCCAGATGGTATCACAGCCCAAAGACTTCCCAGCAGGGCACTGAAGTCTAGTCTGGCATCGTCTCAAGCTGCGATGGTTAACTAATTATAACTGCACCAGTGTCAGACGGTAATAGGTGAGATGATTTTAAAATTGTTTCAGAATGCTGGACAAATCTTAGCTAATGAATCCTCACACCACACCTTGGGAGTCGGAGATAGGCTAAACTGAGGTGGAGAGATTACAGCCCTAATTCAGGAAAGCACTTAAGCACATGCTTTAGTTTAAGAATGGGTTTGAGTACTTCAGTAACTCAGCCCAAGGTTAGGGGTCTATTACAGGAGTGGGTGGGTGAGGTTCTGTGGCCTGTGATGTGGAGAGGTCAGACTAGATGATCATGATGGTCCCTTCTGGCTTTAAAGTCTATGAGCCCATGTGTGTGAGTGCTTTCTGGAACAGGGATGGACTTTAGCACATGCTTTCCTGAATCAGGGCCTAAGTGACTTGCCCAGTGGTAAGGGCTTGTCTACACTTGCAAGTTATTTCAGATTAAGGTAGGGTGGGAATTTGAAGTGAAATAGCTATTGTGCAATAGCTATTCCAGTCAATTTCCCCATGTAGACAAGCCCTAAATCAGTGGTAGAACCAGGATTAGAAATCAGGCTTTCATCTCCAACCTCGTCCCACCAAGCCATGCCATCTTTCTCAAGGCAGGAGCTCAGTGATGCAGGGTCTTGATACTCTTGCCCTTCACCAACAGAAACACAGGTTGAAATCTTATCATAGAATCATAGAATCTCAGGGTTGGAAGGGACCTCAGGAGGTCATCTAGTCCAACCTCCTGCTCAAAGCAGGACCAAACCCAACTAAATCATCCCAGCCAGGGCTTTGTCAAGCCTGACCTTAAAAACCAATAAGGAAGGAGATTCCACCTCCCAAGGTAACCCATTCCAGTGCTTCACCACCCTACTAGTGAAAAAGTTTTTCCTAATGTCCAACCTAAACCTCCCCCTCTGCAACTTGAGACCATTACTCCTTGTTCTGTCATCTTCTACCACTGAGAACAGTCTAGATCCATCCTCTTTGGAACCCCCTTTCAGGTAGTTGAAAGCAGCTATCAAATCCCCCCTCATTCTTCTCTTCTGCAGGCTAAACAATCTCAGTTCCCTCAGCCTCTCCTCATAAGTCATGTGCTCCAGCCCCCTAATCATTTTTGTTGCCCTCCGCTGGACTCTCTCCAATTTATCCACACCCTTCTTGTAGTGTGGGGCCCAAAACTGGACACAGTACTCCAAATGAGGCCTCACCAGTGCTGAATAGAGGGGAATGATCACGTCCCTCGATCTGCTGGAAATGCCCCTACTTATACAACCCAAAATGCCATTAGCCTTCTTGGCAACAAGGGCACACTGTTGACTCATATTCAGTTTTTCATCCACCGTAACCCCTAGGTCCTTTTCTGCAGAACTGCTGACCAGCCATTCGGTCCCTAGTCTGTAGCAGTGCATGGGATTCTTCCGTCCTAAGTGCAGGACTCTGCACTTGTCCTTGTTGAACCTCATCATATTTCTTTTGGCCCAATCCTCTAATTTGTCTAGGTCCCTCTGTATCCTATCCCTACCCTCCAGCATATCAACCACTCCTCCCAGTTTAGTGTCATCTGCAAACTTGCTAAGGGTGCAGTCCACACCATCCTCCAGATCGTTAATGAAGATATTGAACAAAACCGGCCCCAGCACCGACCCTTGGGGCACTCCACTTGATACCGGCTGCCAACTAGACATGGAACCATTGATCACTACCCGTTAAGCCCGACCATCTAGCCAGTTTTCTATCCACCTTACCGTCCATTCATCCAGCCCATACTTCTTTAACTTGCTGGCAAGAATACTGTGGGAGACTGTATCAAAAGCTTTGCTAAAGTCCAGAAATAGCACATCCACTGCTTTCCCCTCATCCACAGAGCCGGTTATCTCATCATAGAAGGCAATTAGGTTAGTCAGGCATGACTTGCCCTTGGTGAATCCATGCTGACTGTTCCTGATCACTTTCCCCTCCTTTAAGTGGTTCAGAATTGATTCCTTGAGGACCTGTTCCATGATTTTTCCAGGGACTGAGGTGAGACTGACTGGCCTGTAGTTCCCTGGATCTTCCTTCTTCCCTTTTTTAAAGATGGGCACTACATTAGCTTTTTTCCAGTCATCCGGGACCTCCCCCGATCGCCATGATTTTTCAAAGATAATGGCCAATGGCTCTGCAATCTCATCGGCCAACTCCTTTAGCACCCTCGGATGCAGCGCATCCGGCCCCATGGACTTGTGCTCGTCCAGCTTTTCTAAATAGTCCCGAACTACTTCTTTCTCCACAGAGAGCTGGTCACCTCCTCCCCATACCGTGCTGCAGAGTGCAGCTGTCTGGGAGCTGACCTTGTCTGTGAAGACAGAGGCAAAAAAAGCATTGAGTACACTAGCTTTCTCCACATCCTCTGTCACTAGGTTCCCTCCCTCATTCAGCAAGGGGCCCACACTTTCCTTGACTTTCTTCTTGTTGCTAACATACCTGAAGAAACGCTTCTTGTTACTCCTAACATCTCTGGCTAGCTGCAACTCCAAGTGTGATTTGGCCTTCCTAATTTCACTCCTGCATGCCTGAGCAATACTTTTATACTCTTGCTTAGGTCCCAAGTGGAAGATTTGGTGGTTATAGCCATCACACTCTTCAAAACTACTGCTCAGCACTGCCCAGGAGAGGACCAAAGCTGGAAGAGCAGTGCGCGACAGAGATGTATTGACAGAGCTCTGAGGAGGAACCGGGCTAGAACAGCAGGTGTGGGGCAAGGTTAGCACTGAGGAGCAGACAGAGGCCAGACTCAGGGCAGGTCTACACTAAGGGCGGGGGTCAAATTAGGGTACGCAAATTCAGCTACGTGAATAGCGTAGCTGAATTCGAAGTACCCTAATTCGAACAACTCACCCGTCCAGACGCGGCGGGGTCGAACTCCGCGGCTCCCCTGTCGACTCCGCCAACTCCTTTTGCCGAGGTGGAGTACCGGAGTCGACCGCGGCGCTTCCGGAGTTCAAACTATCGCGTCTAGATCAGACGCGATAGTTCGAACTCCGAAAAGTCGAACTCTCCACGTCGAACCGGCAGGTAAGTGTAGACATACCCTCAGTGCAGCGTTACTAGCCCTTCTGTTTCATAAGCACTATGTTTACTCACAAATTTAAAATCAAAGAAGGAAAAAAATAGGGAATGGGCTTCCCAGATGACCATGACAAGGACTCAGAAGTGGATTCCTGGGCCATATGGCATGGACCCTGTGTGGGGTCCATATGGACAGTCTGAACGAGGCTCATTGGGTAGTAAGGTGCGGGGGGGAGAGAGGGAGAGCATTAGGATCCCTTACCTTTGTCAGCTCCTGAGCATTGGCTAGGTTGTCCACAGCGATGGCCAAGAACACATTCAGCAGGGTGTCTGGAGGCGTTAAGAGTCGACACGTCATGTGATAATGGCCTGAGCTCCTACAGCAGCCAATGGGGAACACACAACCCCAGCCCCCTTGCCACAGAGGAACATGCCGGCTTCAAAGAGAGGAAACCAGCACCACTGAAGGGACCAGGCAGCTGAGGGGCCCTACTTCACTTCAAGGATAAACCCTCTACTTTTCAGAAGCAGAAAAAGGCTGAATTTGAACCAGGATGGTGGGGAGGGGTCCCATGGCCAGCCTATAGCATGGTCCCTCAGCAGGAGATAGGAATGCGGAGTGTCAGGAACATACTTTTTCCTCCATGCCTGAGGGGGGTAGTTGTAGGATCAGGTTCTTACCCCTGCCATGTGAGATGCAGAAAGGAACTCTGGGACACTCACTCCCTCAATATGAACAGAGCATTGAGTCTCTGATGAGCAATGGGAGGAGTTATCCTCTCACAGAGAGACAAGACAGAGGAGCTCTCACTAAAACATAGCAACCAAGAGGATACAGTTTCCAAACAAGGTGAGGATGATGAAGTAGATGGAGGACCACATGCCTGAGCGGACTCCACCCTGGGAGCGGATCCCGTTGTACATCACCTCATTCCAGTCCTCGCCCGTCAGGATCTGAACAAACAAACAGGTGGCACTATCACCCACGCTATTATTTTATATATAGCCCACCAGTTTTCTATCTGCAAATGTGTGCAGGAGGTGGTCCAAGTATGGAGATCCTGTCTCATGGACAATCCTGCCCCACAGCTGGGTTACATGGGGAGAAGGGATCCGCTCTGTGGTGAGGAATTAGGTGTGTCTTCCAGAGATTTTTGGAATCTACAGCATGTGGCAGCAGAACACCAGCTTTCATTTAATTTAGGGGCATGGATCTCCACTCCTTTATGCCAGAGTAACTCACTGAAGGCAATGGAGATACACTGTAACTGCATGGAGAACCAAGCCTTAAGCTTAAGAACATAAGAACATAAGAATGGCCCTACTGGGTCAGACCAAAGCTCCATCTAGACCAGTATTCTGTCTTCCGACAGTGGCCAGTGCCAGGTGCCCCAGAGGGAATGAACAGAACACGTAATCACCAAGTGATCCATCCCCTGTTGCTCATTCCCAGCTTCTGGCAAACAGAGGCTAGGGACACCATCCCTGCCCATCCTGGCTAATAGCCATTGATGGACCTATCCTCCATGAATGTATCTAGTTCTTTTTTGAACCCTTTTATGGTCTTGGCCTTCACAATATCCTCTGGCAAGGAGTTCCACAGGTTGACTATGCATTGTGTGAAGAAATACTTCCTTTTATTTGTTTTAAACCTGCTGCCTATTAATTTCATTTGGTGACCCCTAGTTCTTGTGTTATGAGAAGTAGTAAACAACACTTCCTTATCTACTTTCTCTACACCAGTCGTGATTTTATAGACCACAATCATATCTCCCCTTAGCCGTCTCTTTTCCAAGCTGAAAAGTCCCAGTCCTGTTAATCTCACCTCATATAGAAGCCATTCCAGATCCCTAATCATTTTTGTTGCCCTTTTCTGAACCTTTTCCAATTCCAATATATCTTTTTTGAGATGGGGCGACCTCATCTGCACACAGTATTCAAGATGTGGGTGTACCATGGATTTATATAGTGGCAACATGATATTTTCTGTCCTATTATCTATCCCTTTCTTAATTATTCCCAGCATTCTGGTTGCTTTTTTGACTGCCGCTGCACACTGAGTGGATGTTTTCAGAGAACTATCCACAATGACTCCAAGATCTCTTTCTTGAGTGGTAACAGCTAATTTAGACCCCATCATTTTATATGTTTAGTTGGGATTATGCTTTCCAATGTGCATTACTTTGCATTTATCCAGCTTCTAGATCTTTTGATTGTAAAGAGAATGTTAGAACATGAACCACCCCGGGTGGTGGATAAGAATCAGATAGCCGGGGGTATTGACTGTATGGTAGAAAAATCCAGCTGCCTCATTTTTACCAGGCCCCTACCTGAAACACTGTCATGATGGCTGCAGGGAATGTGTCGAAGTTTGCAGAAGGAGTCCCATCCATGAAATTAAATCTGAAAACGAACCACAGGGAAATGCACAAGGTGGAATATAGAGGTGGCACCACATCGCTGTTTTCTGTCCTCTTAGTTCTGCTGCTCCTATAATAGCCTACCCCATCCATTCACCACTTCCCTCGACTTTCCCTTCTTCTTTGTCCCCATTTCACCTTTATCATGAGACAGGTAAGGACCCTGGAGCACTTGTGCAGGAATCTGAACAGACATCATGCCCATCATGCCCTGAACTAGCCTGATCTAAGGTCCTTCAGAAAAAGGAACATTATTGGTACTTTGGTGCGAGCTGGTGGGTCAGTGTTTTCCTTGAAAGGGTGGGAGATGATATTATTCACTGTAAATAAAAGGGCTCCAATCTTCCCTGGCCTTTCATGCACTTACCTGCCTCCAAACAGCTGCATTCCCAACAGAGCAAAGACAACAATGAAGAGGAAAAGGAGGAAGAGCAAGCTGATTATCGACTTCATGGAGCTCATCAGGGAGACCACCAAATTCCTCAGGGATGCCCAATACCTGGAAAATGCAGACGTTACTGTAGCAGTAGCAGTAGGACTGTGCAGAACAAGGGGAATCTGGATCTGTGATGGCAGCCAGGTGAGAGCTAGGAGCCAGAAGGGGATAGTGAAAGGGGCCAGGTGGGCCGAGGGGTAGGGAGCCAATAGGCAGGGATGCATGTTCCTCTTTACTTACTTTGTTATTTTAAATATTCTCAGAAGACGGAGGGCTCGTAAGACGCTGATCCCAAAAGAGGTTCCTGGTCTGAAGATAGCCCAGACCACTTCAAAGATGCTTCCTACTGTGACCTGGGGGATCAGAAACACACATGAGAACAGAGCCTGCATAAGTAACATGGGCTTAGAGTGTCAAGGACCATAGTAATCACAGGAAGTCCCTCTCAGGTGTGCAACTCCATGTGCTGGCCAGCCCTATGTAATCTGAAGCTAGTAGTTTGGCTCTCAGTATGCTGTAACAGACTATGTTGCTTGCCTTTCTATCCCTTCTACTAGGCACACCCCCTCCCCACAGCTCTCTGGAAGGACTGTCCCATTCCCATTCCCCTCTTTAAGTTATGTTGTAACCTGCCCCCCAGAGACCTGCAGACTGTTCTGCTGCCTACAGCATTTGCTCTAGTTTAATGCACTGCTTACCCCACAGTCAAAGCAGTTGAAAGAGGAATGAAAGTAAAGGCGCGGCCCCATTCCATACATCTTTAAGGACATCTCCAGGAGGAAGAGCCCAAGGAACAGGAACTCTGCATAGTCTGAAACAGGGAAATTCAGGTGCATTAGCTACACATCTGCTTCTCCTTATCTGTGCTTAGAAAACAGTGTAAAGAGCTGATACAGTGACCCCTGCATGGGGTGTCAGCAGACAAACCTTCAACACTCCAGGAGAACCTCTACCACTTGATCTAAAGGAATAAGTCCATTAGCTGGTTGCAGCTGTAGGTTATTAACCTCTAGTGGCCCAGCCACTGCAGGGGGACATGACAGACTTTACCAATGTGTTATGCTGATACTAGATTTTATGGGACCTTGTGCAAAGACAAGCAGGGTCCCCAAACAGAGCTCACTAATCCACTCAGCACATTCTAGGAGACAGGGCAAGCAGACAGGGGGATCAAGGTCCTTTTCACTGACTCTGTAGGGAAGGAATGTGGAATTGGTTGCTTCTCTCTTGAGATCTAGGAAGTTTGTGTATCATTAGCTGGTACGCAGAGAATGGATCAAGGTGCTTGCCTTCATGAATCACAGATAATTGCACCCCCAAAGGGTGTGTGTTGTTAGGGAGAGTGTCACAGAAGAACGGGTGCACTCACTGAAGTGAAGTCACTTCTGCAGTGGAACACAGCTGTGGTTAATAGCACACAACAAACACTACACAACAGTTTTAGGGGCAGAAATGAAGAACTTCTCCAAATTAAACTGCAGGGAAACTTTCGTAGCCCTGATGTAATTACTCCACAGCTGGAGTTTGGCCAGGAGATGCAGTTATCAGCTGTACACTTGTGAAAAGTGTCACGGATCTTTCAGGAGCATTAGTGGCCAAGTCAGTTTTCCATATTGTCCAAAAGGTGGCTCTTATTAGAACCAGCAGACATACCACATCATCTTGTGCTGACATCTCAGCAGATAGCTTCATAGACTTGAGCTGAATCCGTATTTGAATGGGAGTCTTTCAAGGTGTAGCAGGAGTGGTATACATTCAGTAGGTGTTACTCATCCTACCGTGTGAGTACTGAACCAATGCCCCAAGAGCACTATGTTGCTGTCTGTAGGATGAAATGTAAAACTGAGGTTCTGATTATTCATGGCTGTTAGTTCATGGCCGTCAGATCTACGGCAATTTTTTTAACTCTGATGCCCTGGACAAACTCTAATTGGGAATTATATTCTGTCTCCCTACAGTCCTCATTGGATTCAGTTGGCTGCAACACACTTCTCATTTGTGCCCAGATCTCTTGTGTAGTGTCATTGTTTCTATTAAACAATTCAAGGATGGCTGCATTTCTATGCTGGGACAAAGGATTCCACTCTGACCTATCTCAGAAGGGTGCTAATTAGTCTTTGTTCCTTACATTACTACAGCAGGGTAAACTTATATTATGTCCCCACTTCACACTGATACAAAACAGAGTCACCTCCCTTGCAATCTGTATTGGATTTGAATGACATGAGTCCAATCAAACTCATTCTTGTTTATCTGCTGGGAGGGAAGCAGAACTGAAAATGATTTCAGTGATGATGAGCAAGACAGCGGACATCGGTGGAAATGGGCTGTGTACAATATTCAGGATGGCAAGCATGATTCTGATCTCCCTCAAGGTTCATGCCAGTCTGACCCCATTGACCTCAATGGAGTTCACTCCTGATTTACATTGGGGTGACAAGAGAATCATACCCAGTGCCGCCAACAGCTAAAGATCTTCCTGTAACAGGCTGTGAGTTGCTGCCCTCTCCAGTCCTCCTGGAATGGAAAGGTAGCAAACCATGCCATATGCTGATAGTCCTGGGGCTCCAAGCAGCCATGTCGTACTTGCACAGATGGTTGACCCGTGTCCAGGGGGGTTGGTGTTCTGTACAGCCTGTGTCACTGTAACACACCCAAACAAGGAGAGGGACCTGGAACTCACAGAGGAGGTGGGTGAGCCACGGAGGCTGGTTGTGATGGACAATGGCCACGCAGGCAGTGTTGAGAGCCACCAAGCTCAAGACGGTCCAATAAAACACTTGGGATTTCACCATATGGCGAACGGAGATGCGCAGAAGTCGCTCCTTGTGCCGGAAATAGGAGGCGCCATCCACTTTAGCACTCCTGATGCTGCCACGAGCGAGAGGGGTACCTGAGGGGGAGAGGCCAGAATTGAACAATGGAACATGGTGGTTTTGCTCAGCAGAGGACCTGACCAGGTCAAACTCCCTTCTGACCAGGGAATGGGAGGAATTATTTCCTCACTCAAGGGCTCCACTATGGCAGGATGGGCTTAACCTGCCAGCTCCTATACAAGCTCTGAAATGCAGCAGAAACAGTGTGGGGGCTCCATTCTCTGTGCTAACAACGAACAGAAACATAAGGTCTTAGCCCATCTCCACTTTGGCTTTGCTCCCCTCAGGATTTTACAAGATGCTCCACATCATTAGAGGACTTGTGGGGAGGAGACTCTGGACTGACTTAGCATTGGGCTCTGAGAAAGAGTCTATCACACAGGCTGGCAAACTGGCCTCCACTCACCCACGGAGGAGATATCGACACAATGTTCGTCACTCGAGTCACGATTCACTGCTTCTGTCCGGTTCCTTTTGATGGTTGCTCTCCTGAGCACTGGAAATGAAGAAGAGGGAATTCTAGTTACTACTGCATCTAAATGCTGCCCACAGACTGTTCGACTGACTCCTATCCAGGCTGTTACTTGGTACCCAGCTAACCCGGTAACCGGGGTCTCAGTAACTGAATGGGGCTGCCGTCCAGTTCCCAGCACTCAAGTAAGTCAGGCGCTCTGTACTGAGAGAGGCTGCAGATTGGCTCCATGCTCTCTGGCATGTTGCACCCTCCCTAACCAGGAGAGGCTGCTGTCGAACCCCACTGCTCTAACATGATGACCTCCTGTTAACCAGCAGAAACAGTTCCCAGCACTCCCCAAAATCATGTATCTGGTTCCCATTTCTCTAGTGAGTTAAACTGGAGGTTGTAGCTGGAGGCAGAAAAGGGAATGCAGCTACATTAGCTAGCTTATTGTTTTCCTTACCTTCCAAGGCTGATGTCCCAGCATTTTTATTCTCTTCAGCCAGCATTACTTCCTCTGCATAAAAACAAATGGTTTAGTGAATTGTCTCCAAGTGTCTGATATACCAGGGAATGAAAAGAAGAAAGCTCAGAGCACCCACAGACTTCACATCTGGCGCTCCCAGCCAGAGGGAGGAGGAAGGGCAGTGAGGGAGAAAGAGACAGAGAACTCGTCAGAATCACAGAAATGTAGGAGTGGAAGGGACCTTGATAGGTCATCTAGTCCAGTCCCCTGCACTGAGGCAGGACTCAGTATTATCTAGACCATCTCTGACAGGTGTTTGTCTAACCTGCTCTTAAAAACCTCCAGTGATGGCGATTCCACAGCCTCCCTCGGCAATTTATGCCGGTGTTTAACCACCGTAACAGTTAGGAAGTTTTCCCTAATGTCCAACCTAAATCTCCCTTGCTGCAATTTAAGCCCATTGCTTCTTGTCCTGGCCTCAGTGGATAAGTAGAACTAATTTAACCATCTCTTTAGCACCACCTTCTATGTACTTGAAGACTGTTACCATGTCTCCCCATAGTCTTCTCTTCCCCAAACTAAACGAACCAAATTTTTTCAAGCTTCCCTCATATGTCATGTTTTCTAGACCTTTAATCGTTTTTTTCTTGTTCTCCTCTGGGCTTTCTCCAATTTGTCCACATCTTTCCTGAAATGTGGTGCCCAGAACTGGATACAATACTACAGCTGAGGCCTTATTAGTGCTGAGTAGAGCGGAAGAATTTCTTCCTGTGTCTTGTTTACCACACTCCTGCTAATACAACCAGAATGATATTTGCTTTTTTTGCAACTGTGTTACACTGTTAACTCGTATTTAGTTTGTGATCCACCATAGCCCTCAGATCCTTTTCTGCAATACTCCTTCCTAGGCAGTCATTTCCCATTTTGTATCTGTGCAACTGATTATTTTTCCCTAAGCAGAGTATTTTTTATTTGTACGGATTGAATTTCATCCTGTTTATTTCAGACCATTTCTCCAGTTTGTCAAGAGCATTTTGAATTTGTTTTGAAGGTGAAACAATGGAGGAAAGGCAACATTCATTATATGAGAAAGCCATGTAGTGAAGTGGAACAGTTCCACCATATGACAGCAACATGAGATAATACACGATTAGTCAGGAGATGCTGCTACACTGCCATTAGTGTTGATTAGAACTGTACTAATGTGCAGTGGAGACTGCGAGCCCCACCATGGCTTCCTGCACCTTGTGAATGAGCAGATACGATTTGACAGCAGTGGAAAGAGTCAGCTACACAACAATACGTCAGCTAATCGGAAAGAAAAATGACTTCCAATCCACTGTCCTGCTGCCTCCTCCAAGAGGTAAGCTCTCTTAAAGGCCAACAAAGATCTTTAATAAGCAGAGCTGGGCTATGTTTTTAGACAAACGTTTATTAATTTATTTGATGAAAAATGCAGTTTCAGTTGACCTTAAACTATTCACAAATTTTGACACAAATAATTTTGGTTAGTCACAAAATGGCTATAGGAGGAAGTGATGGTCATGCTACCACCCCTCCATTATAGCCTTTTGCCCAGTGGTTAGGGCACTCCCTGGATTGTGGGAGATGCAGGTTCAAATCTCCACTCTGGAACAAACCCAAAACGGGACCTTTTAAATTCACCAAAAATTCTGAAAAATTTCAGATTAGGTTTGATGAGAACTGATATTTTTATCCAAAATTCTTGGATCTCCAAAACATGCCTGGAAATCTCCACTCTCCCTTGCAGGATTCCCAGTACGCCCTGCTTCCAC
Source organism: Mauremys mutica (assembly GCF_020497125.1). Taxonomy (NCBI): domain Eukaryota; kingdom Metazoa; phylum Chordata; order Testudines; family Geoemydidae; genus Mauremys; species Mauremys mutica. The sequence continues at coordinate 56,499,220 of NC_059079.1, forward strand.
TCAGAGCAGAAATACCATAGAAACAACACTTCTTGTTGCATTTGGGGCTTCCTTTTCTGTCCCAGCCAGAACCAGGAAGCACATAGGCATGAACCAAAACCCTAGATCCAAACTCCCCCGAACACTGGAGAAGTCTGGAACTAGAACTACAGCTGAACTTTGTGGCTTAGGCTCACCTTGAAGTTAATAAAACTTCTGTGAATCTCAACACATTGTTGGTATGAGTTTTGAATGAAGGTGCAAGTCTTTTCTTATTTTATCTGAATCCACTCCCCTAATCCTATTTAAAACCCCTTCCTACACACCATGCCCTAAACAGAATCCTTTGGTTAAATTCCTCAGTGACAAATGAGGACATAAGTGACACACTGGTGACAAGTTAGAAAATAGGTGTGATATCCAAAGTCTATATCATGCCTATTTGGAAATCTATAGCTGTGCAGAAAAAGGCTTCTGGGAATGGAATTGTTCTCATCAAAAAAGTTCTCAACAAAGGGACCGTGTATCCAGTCAGAAAACCCTGCAGGGGTGGAACTGGCTGGAAAGTGACTAACTGACCCTCACCTACTCTAATTTATGGCCCCACCATAGCAGATAACTTCAGAAAATGAAAAGCCCCACCCAGGCCTCTCAGTGTGGTGGGAAGTCCAACCACACAGGGTTTCAATATTTAACATATGGAATTGGCACCTCTATATAACTCATATGTACACACACAAATCTTTGTTAGAGTGAAGTGAAGTGCATGCTGGTGGTTTGACTTGTATACGACCTTTCAGTAATGTGATAGTTAAAAGAAAACACAAAAAACAAACACTAGAAACCCAGGAATTTCAGGGTTAAAGTTAAACTAGAAACCCAAATCTCTGAACATATGAATGTTCTCAGCTATGTTACCAAACTGCCTTAACTCTGCCCCCTGTATAGATGCTGACCTATCATTGGCCCTTCTTTGCATGCACAATACTAAAAATATGCTCCCCGGAATGTGGGCTTGATAATCTGGTTTGTACGTCCACCTTTCCAACACAGCTGCTAAGTGCTATGTTGGGTCATCACACCTGCTGAGGCTGTTTTCCTGAGAGCTCTGATTTCATGATCTGAGGTCGGGAGGGTTGTGCGCATGGAGATGTGTTAGCTCGGTCACTGATGACACCTGGACAAACAGTTGCCCCATGGAAGCATTAGGGCTGAGCTCCTCCTGTGCTCAGCAGCTCCCAGGATCAGCTTGTTCCTGAGGATGGGGAATGCTAGCATGCTGACGGCAACCTGTCAGACTCCTGTCTGTGTGCTGTGCATGACTGCGAAGGTGGTCATACAGCAGCATAACCACTCTGGCTGCTGTGCTGCAGTGAGCTCTGTGCAGGCACAGGGATCTCCCCGGGGGAGCTCCCTGCAGGACTGGTGGGTGGAGGTTGTATGGAACACTAGAATTGTGGCCAAACTACTTAGTACTGAAGGATACGTCTGAATTTCTGATTTCCTCAGGGCATCCTTATGGGAGAAGGGCAAAAATCTTTTAGCTGTGTCATTGGGCAGCTGTGTTAATGGCCACTAAAGTTAGCTCCAATGCTCGTAAGGCTACCAAATACATTGTCCCACCCACTCCGCCTGGGATTTAGACCTGCCTTGTTTGCACGCCCAGTATCACAGTGTATCAAAGGAATACACACCTTAGCCAAATCCTGCCCTCGCTTCTACCCATGTCACCTCCTCGGATGGCAGTGGACTTACGCATTTGTAACCAAAGGTGAAATTCAGCCCAACCATGGCACCTTTCATGCACTCTGGTCTCCAGCGTGCAATTCAATCACATGCGACTCAGCAGAACATTTTCTGCCCCGGTGAAATATTTTGTGGGGGAAGCATGCAGCAGAGACAGTCTTGGTGTGGGGGAGGGGCAGAGAACCGTATGCACCCACAAGCTGTACAATACGGAGCTAATTCATTAATCAGTGATGGCAGCCTCCGACTTTGCAGGCATCTGCTGAACTACAGAGCAAGCGCAGCAGCTCCCCTCCCCTGAGCCAGTGGGGTCACCCCGTCATTCACATTCAAACGCTGACCCTAGGCCTGCCACCAGCCTTACCTGCTTTGTCTATCCACGCCCTATAGCCATTCAATTCCCGTTCGATCTGCTGCTGGCGACGCAGCTTCATGAAGGCTCTGCGGTTCTCCACCCGCTCTCGCTCTTTGGCAAATTCCCTATAGACACAGAAGGGCAATGTTAGTTTTACTGAAGAACCGTGGCATGGCTGGGATAAGGGAAAGGGGTGTGAGAGAGAGAGAGAGTGAGAGACAGAGAGACAGAGAGCAGGGCAGCACGGCTAGGGTATGGGTGTGTGTGTGCAAGGTGGCATGGCTGGGAACATGGTGTGTGTGTGCATGTGCGCAGGATGTTATGGTTGGGACCATTGATGTATGTGTGTGTGTGTGTGTGTGTGTGTGTCCCGCGCAGGGTGGCACGGCTGGTACCATGGTGTGTGTGTGTGTGTGCGAGTGTGCACGTGCAGAGTGGCACAGCTGGGACCATGGTGTGCGTGTGTGTGTGTGTGTGTCTCCAAGCACAGGGTGCTATGGGTGGGACCACTGAGGTAGGTGGGTGGGAGTGTGTGTGCGTGTGCAGGGTGGTAGGGCTGGGACCATTGGGGAGGCAGTGTGTGCAGGGTGGCACAGCTAGGATCATGGTGTGTGTGTGTGTGTGTGTGTGTGTGTGTGTGTGTAGGACAGCACAGCAGGATCAGTGGCAGGGTTGGGACAGGGCTGGGCCAGTGCTGTGCAAGTTGGCCTACTTGGGGTAGAAGGGTGGGCATGGGGCAGCATGGCTGGGATTGGGGACAGCTCTCAGGGCACAATGTGGGGTGGCGGGCTTCAAGGGATGGACAGAAGGATACCTGGGAGGACTGGGAGGAGAGCCAGAGCGGTGGAGGGGTGGTCACACAGCTGGCCAGCTAGGGCACAGGGAAGCCAGAGAGATGGCTGAGGCAGATGCAAACACTGCCCTCGGATTGAGGCACTCAGAGGGAGGCTGGCTGGAGCAGATGGGTGAGATGAACAGATCTACTGAGCCAAAGCATCAGTATAACTGGGATGAAGGGGGCCAATGGATGGGACCAAGGTCCAGACGGAGCAAATCTACAGTGCGGTGCATGGAGGGGGGTGAACCGGTAGGAAAAGTAATAAGGGGTCAGTGGGAGAGAGGAATGAAGCTGATGAATGTGCAATGAAATCCCCTTGTTCTCCAGCATCCCTGACCAGGGGCAGCCCTGCCCAGCACCAGTGCATGGTCCAGAGGGGCAGGTTATGGCCCAGATACTAACTCAACTCTCCCTCCTCCCAGTGCTCGCCAAGGTCTCTCCCCCCCCCCCACTGACCCCTTTCAAAGGTGTGGAAGGCACGAGTGGGCGGGACATGCAGCTGCTCTGCAGACTCCTTAGCGTCCCTCCACTTGGATGGGAGGAAAGAAATAGCAGATGTGACCTGAGAAGGGGCATGCGCAGTGGGTAAAAAAGAGCCAACGCTGGGCAACCCCAGGGGGTGGGCAGTCTGGGGCAGGTAGAGCCAGACCGTGCAGTGCTTGGTTCAGGAAGCCAGGTGAGAGCATTCCTGCTGCATGAGCTGAAATTCGCTCGGCTCATCTCCCAGAGAGATGCTTAAAACTCCACTCAGTCACTATGTGCTGGCTTGTAGTAGGCACAGCTCCTCTTTACACACACTGCAGTGTTGCTGGGGGGGAGGGAGGACGGAATGCATTATTAAGACAAAATTTATTCCACTGCAGCCCTGCTATGTGCTCTGTGGATCTGTGCAAGCTGGGGAAGGCCGGGGTGCAGACATGAGAGGAGGGGAACCCTCCTTCCGCCCCCCACAGAGCTGACAGCCCAGCACGGGAATGAGGCGGAGAATCAAAAATGACCAGTGTGACCCAGGTGAACACATTTTTCCGCCCTTGCTGCACGGCACTGACTGAGCGTTGTGATCCCACCCGGCCAAAGAGACTCTCCATCTCTCAGTCACGGAAAACAGATCAGGCAAATATTTCAAGTGTGCAGCTTCACAGTGCCTGGCTTCCCGGCCCCTTCTGCCAGGAGAGCAGGGGTCAGGGCTCTGAGGGGGAGGGGCAGAGGCCCCTTGGCATGCCACTTGACTCACTGACAGTTCATGGGTTTGCTCTGGATCAAGTGCCCAAGGGTTTATCCTTTGAGGCTATCCACATGCCCCGTCTGCTCCCAGACAGCTCTCAAACACTGAGACTGGGTCCCCTCCCGCCTCAACAGGTCACCTAGGAAGGCTGTAGCAGAGCTGGGAACCCAACTCTCCTGAGTCCCAGTCCAGGGCCTTAACCACTGGACCATCCTACCTCTGTTGTCGTATTTCTTGTTCTTATTTAGTCACCCATTCCTTGTTTGAGGGAAGGCTGTTGATCACGTGTGCACTAGCACAGGGCATTGGGGGACATTTTCTAAGCCAAAAATACACAGCTATACATCTGGGCAGACCCTACGGTGGCTTGGCTGCATGGGAAGTCATTTCTTTTCCTCAGGTTTACTTGTACAGCACAGAGCGCACTGGGTCATTTGGTGCAATAATCATAATGCTCAAAGCTCAACTAAATCTGATCAGGTCTGGCAGCAGGAGCCCCTGCAAAGCGATCAGTTAGGGGCAGGTGGGAAAAGGAAACAGAGGAGTAGCCTTTCCTACCTTAATACTCTACTAGCTTTAAGAAGAAACAAACAGATTAGTAAGTTTCAAAGCAAGATCTGAGGCACATAAGTAAGGGATGCCTCTGGGGCACCGCTAATGATCAGCCCTCGTGCTTCATAGTCTAAGCAGTTCCTCACTCAAGAGGCAGGAGGAGATTTCCCCTCTGTGGGATAAGGTTGCATGACGGGGGCTAGATTTTCAAACAGAGCTCAGCTCCCATTTAGGCACCTGCACAATTGGGCCAGGTTTTCCAGAGTTCAGCACCCAACGCACTGAGCTGTTTTGAAAACCTGGCCCAGTTTGTGGGTGCTGAGCTCCTTTGAAAATTCTGACCTTGGGAAGAGGAAGAGAGAGAGAGAGAGAGAGAGAGAGAGAGAGAGAGAGAGTGTGGGTGGGTGGGGGGGGGAGTGTGGGTGTGGTAGACCTTCCTCTGAAACGTCCAGCTTTGGCTGTGTCCAGAGAGAGGACGCTGGACTACTGGGTCTGGTCTGGTGTCTCCTATAGTTACTATCATAAACGGAAACCACAGAAGCTAAAAATCTATGAGTGGATTCCCTTTGGACTTCAGCATACACCTATAAATATCAGGAAACAGAGTAAAGGCTGAGATTCCCTCCTTAACCCACCACCATTGTACTTGCATGCTGCTGGCTCACCACGCTCTGGGAATCTTACCTACTGCAATCCCTAGGCACAGCAGGGGACAGCTACAGAAAATGGAGTTTCTCTTGTTTCTCTAGTTTACTCTTGACTGGTTAACCCCTTGATGGCACTAGAACAGGAGGCATTTGTGGCTGGAGACCCAACTACCAGGTGGGTTAACTCCCAGCTCCACGACAGCCATGCCTGATGCAGGAGCTGCTCCTCCATTTCCACCATCCCCATCCCTGACGCACCTGAATGGAGGGTCAAAGGATTAATCTACTTGAGGGAGAACTTCTAAAGGGTTTGTAGGGAGACCCCTCTCTCTGTAGAAACTGCTTTGCTTTAGTGATCAGCAATGCACGCTCCTCCGATTCAGTACAAATAAAGCTTTTGTGTATGGATTCAGGGTCTCACGCTGTTGTCATAGTAACCCAGTGAGAAATGAACCCCTCCGGGATGGGCAAGCCTGCAAGATTCAAAGACATACTTAGGTACACACACAGCTCTACAAATCTACGCACATGAGCATTAATGCTCATACACTGGAACACACCCATCTGTATGCTTTGCACACCCACATGCTGGACATACACAGACAAAGAAAAGCACACATATGCAGACATACTTGTGACCATACTAGCACATATATACACCATGCCCATCCTTCACAAAAGAAAACACGCACACACCTGAGGCTTCACACTCACGCCCCAGATTACTCAGACAGCAACACAGACATAGACCCTACCCAAATGTATGAAAACACATGAAATAAATAAATCCATAAATACAATCTTCTGCAATTACACACATGATCAAAGACATACATGCAAACAATATGTATGCACACAAGCAGGAAAACACACAAACATATATACACACCATGCACCCTGTGCAAACTTGCATCCATACATTCCCATAACTATATATAGATATACATATGCTAATACACAAATAGAACTATATACCTATACATACATTCACTCAAAATGCATGATCATATGCTGACACTTCTGGTTTACATACTTGTGTACACACATCAGTGACCATATTCATAAGCAAACATGCACCCTTCCTGTATGCTGCTATACAGAATGACCAGCATACCAATATGAACAAACATGCAGCACTACATGCACTTATGTATGTATGGACCAAAAGGTTAATGCAGAAATAGAAACATGGGAAAATATGCCAAATAATACACCTATGGAACTGAAATACACAGGCTCATACACATACTGCCTGCAGGCATGGCACACACATCAATACAGGAACCATATGCATGGAAGTTCACATGACTACACACACTGTACAAAGTGATGCATTTGCTTTACACACCCACACATGCATGTTTAGTCATAAGCATAAGATGACACGTGCACGCACACACACTCTGTGTTGCCACTTGCATAGACACAATACTTTCAGGATATGAACCTACATATACAACCATACACCTACGTAGACTCCCACTCCCATACCCACAGTGGGCCAAATTAATCTCTGCTGTAACTCCTTTGAAGGAAATGTATGAACATGTGTGAAATGTATGAATTCTGAACATTGTGCCCAGACATACATAGGCACACACATGCTGAGTGTGGCATGTATACAAACACACACACCGAGCACATGGCTAAGGTAAGTGTCAGTCACAATACTTGAGCAGGTACAAAAGCCCATGATGCATGAAGAATAAGACACAAAGAAGTTCACTTCATACACTGCACCCCCCTTCTGGCCCCACAGCATTCTAATTACAGTGTGAAAGAGACATGATTATGAAGAACAAATGGCCGTGTTCCTTTACAAGACAAGTGTCTCACTCCTCTGAGATCCCAGCCGCCATCTCCCTCCTCAAAACATTCAAAGGAAACGAAAAGAATTGTATGTCTGCTTTTGAGGGAGTTTGAGTTTATTACCCAGGCAAAACCATTACACACTTAGCATTGTGTGGGTATTTTTTTGTGGGAAAAAAAAAGTTCTGACAGTTCCCAGAATCCCTTGTTTAAGCATTTTTAATTCCATTCCAGGAAGGTTAAGTTTCCTGCCGGTCTGGTGTTCGCATCAAACAGCTCTCCCCCTCCATCTGCGGACGTCAGACTAAAATGAGACCTTCTCTACTCCTATACTAGAGGAGGAGGGAGGAGAGCATTGAGAGAAAAGGAGACTGAAAATGGGAGAAAGAGGGAAGGAGCGGAGAAAAGGAATGGGAGCGGGGATAAGAAAGAATCTTTAACAGCCAATCAGCAAATAGGCTCACAGCTCTTGGCTTAATATTTGGGAACAAGGTGTGTGTGAAGCATTGCAGAAGGCAGTAAAAACAATCTGTTAATTTCCTCTTGATCTCTGCTCACCAGCAGGTTCTGAGTGACACAAAACAGGGAGATGCCCAACAAACTAAGGGGTTGTCTACATTTGACATGCTACAGTACTGCAGCTGCTTCAGTGTAGCCACTACCAATGCTGACGGGAGGGGTTCTCCACCCACCTCCCACACAGGCGACAGCTCTGTCTACACTGGGGGTTAGGTCAGCTTCACTTCACAACCCTGAACAACGTAGCTGGGTTGAGCTAACTTTTAGTGTAGACCGGGCCTAAGCTAATTTGGGTCAAAGGTCGGGCTACCACGATTCCCAGTTTGTTCTGCTGCTTGAGCTCATTGCTTTGTCACAACATTGTTATGGTCTGATACCACCTCAGGGGGTAAAACTTCACCTTCAGGGCCACGTAACAGCCAGCAAGCCCAACATGCAGGGAAAAAGCCAGCAGAGCTCCAACTATCTTGTGAAAGTGAGCGCAAGTGGCTACCCTGCTTCTGCTGCAGGAAGCAGGTGTTTTAAGACCCACTCTCCTCCAGATGAAAAGCTCAGGTGAGCGGGAAGGAGTATCAGTTTCTGCAAGGTCCTGGCCCCCACTAGGTGGATGAGCTGGCTAGGAAGTCTCTTTCTGGTTTTCATTCACTGAGTGCCAATACTGGGCCTGCCACTGCACGAAAGATACAGGAGACACATCTTGGGTGAGATACTTCACTGGTGCACTTCAGCACCACCACAGTCAATAGAACAATGCTCTTTTACCCCAGCTGAGAACCTGGCCCCATCTCTCTTCCCTCTTGCCTGGCCCTGCCATCTTCTGAAATGCTTCGCAGCTCCCACTTTGGCTGTGTGGGTGGCCTTGCCTTCTTTATCTGAAGGAGCCGCTTGCTTAGCGAGAGAAGCTGTCGTAACTGCGCGACAATGGTGAAAGGGATGGAAGTGAGCGTCTCAAGAGGCTCAGTCTGTTTAGCTTAAGAAGGAGAAGGTTAAGGGGTGACTTGATCATAGTCTCCAAGTACCTATCTGGGAAACAGACATTGGATAATGGGGACTCTTCAGCTTAGCCGAGAAAGGTGTAACAGGAGCCAATGGCTGGAAGTTGAAGGTAGACAAATTATGACTAGAACTAAGGTGCAGATTTTTAACACTGAGGGTAATTAGCCATGGGAACAATTTACCAGGGGCGGTGGCAGATTCTCCATCACTGCAAATCTTTAAATCAATATGGGATTTTTTTTCTAATAGGTAAGTTCTAGTTCAAACAGGAGTCAATTCAGGGAAATCCTATGGACTGTGTTATACAGGCGGCCAGACCTAGTCCTTCACAGTGTTCTCCTCTGGCTTTACAATCTAGGAAATGAATTCAAGAAGAAACCCAGCCAGAGAGGCAGTTTGGGAATGAAAACAGCTGTTTTCAAGGACTCAATCCCCGGAGAAGCCAATGGAAACTTCCCCTTCTCAATCTCCCTTTCTGCAGCTTTATTAGACACAGTGAGCTCACATCCTCTCAGCGCATGAGGCAGGACACTCCAGGGGTGTACACTGATGGTCTCTTTCCACTGCAATCAAACCCTTGTTTGGGAAGACCTAATTTAGGGGCTGATGCTGAGAGAGGGCCTTCCTGGGTGTGGCAGGTGTTCAGCATGTCCAGGGATTGGGCCCAGTCCACTAATGCACTATTTTCAAAGATAAAATTTGTCAGACTGAGAATCTCGAATATGGGCTAATTGCTTTTGTCCATTAGGAGGAGGGGGAAAAATAAGTTAAACTCAATGTAATGGATTATTTCATTTCAAAGAGACACATTACCGAGCAGGGCAGCAGCGGAGGCTGGTGACATCTGAAAGTGGGTGGGCGAAATTGACAGATCAAGGATTGCTCAGAACCAATTTACAGCACTGGGTAAAGATAATGCTGTAGCTGAGTAAGAACCGGGCAGGCAACGCTGATTGACAGCCATTTAGAGACATTCCAAACCAGATGGAGGGGGAGCTTTTCAAAGGAGCCTAAAGGTGTGACAGACCTCACTAGACAAAGGAGCCTAGAGGTGTGAGGTGCTCAACTCCCATTGGCATATCAAGGGCTTGTCTACACATACAATACGGCCGTGGTGCAGCTTCACTGATGCAGCTCTGCCACTGCAACGGGGAGTGTTTCCCCTTCCCTACAAGCACATACGCTGTACAGGAGAGAGAGGGATTCTTTTGATAAATCAGGGTCCCCAGGTCTGTGCGTGAAGAGCATAGAGGGATCTGTGGGAGAAGTGTCTTCAGATTTAAAAAAAAAAATCTCACCATGACAATTGGCTCCCTTTTTGGTAGATACACCGAAGAAGCCAAGAGTTGCATGGAGACTGAAATCCTCTGGGATCCTACAGGTGCTTCCCTCCCTTTCAGGGTTGGTGCACACTTGCAGATCAATGAGCATTGGTAACGCTATCCATTCTGTGAACAAAGAGCTTCCATATCCAAGGCCACTGATCCAACACCTTTCAGAAGCACCAAATGCACCACTGACAAAACAAATAAAACCTCTCTGAATCCCAGCCAGGCCAGTTCTTTGGACTCCACTTCACTCCTTCCATAAAGTGGTTTGGAAGCTAAAGCTGAGATGTGCACAGGGAGTTTTCAAGTCAGATCTTTGGAATCTAGTTTCCAGATAATGTTATGGAGGGTTCATATCTGCCATGGTAAAAGTGGACTGGCATTTTTGCAGTCTAAGTCAGAGGTGGGCAAACTATGGCTCGTGGGCCACATCCAGCCTGTGGGAACATCCTGCTCGGCCCCTGAGCTCCTGGCCCAGGAGGCTAGCCCCTGGCCTCTCCCCCGCTGTCCCCCCTTCCCCGCAGCCTCAGCTCACTTGCTCCACCGCCGGCGCAATGCTCTGGGTGGTGGGGCTGTGAGCTCCTGGGGCAGCACAGCTGCAGAGCCCGGCCTGACCCAGTGCTCTGAGCTGCATGGTGGTTGTGGCGTGGCCCGGCTCTAGCCGGGCAGCGTGGCTGTAGCACCACCAGCCACCGGTGTTCCAGGCAGCGCAGTAAGGGGGCATAGAGCGGGGGGGGTTGAATAGAAGGCAGGGGAGTTCGGGGTGGTTGTCAGGGGCAGGGGTGTGGATAGGGGTCGGGGCGGTTGGGGGGAGGAATAGGGGGTTGAATGGGGGCAGGGATTCCAGGAGGGCAGTCAGGAAGGATGGGGTGGTTGATAGGGTGGCAGGGGAGCCAGTTCTGAGGTTCAGCTGCAACACACGCCTCTCTTGGGCAGTACAAGCCCAGGAAGTTTGAGATTCCAGGCAAATGACATTGGCTGGGGGGCGGGGAGGACTAGGAAAGCACAATGGCAAATGAAATTGAACCAGGCAGTCAGGGGCAGGGGTTCCGGGGGAAGTCAGGGGACAGGGAGAAGGGGTGGTTGGATGGGGCAGGGATCCGAGGGGGCCGTCAGGAATGAGAGGAGGGGTTGGATGGGGCAACGGAGGGCAGTCAGGGGTGGGAGTCTGGGGACGGGGGTGTGTGGATGGGGCAGGAGTCCTGAGGGGGGGAGCGCATCAGGGAACAGGGGGGGTTGGATGGAGCAGGAGTCCTGGGGGGGCAGATAGGAGGTGGGGGCCAGGCCACATCCCCTTCCCCTCCCCTAACCGGCCCGCCATACAATTTCCAAAACCCGCTGCAGCCCTCAGGCCAAAAAGTTGCCCGCCCCTGGTCTAAGTCCTGCTCCCAGGTTCCATCTATGTCCGTCAATGTCAGGTGAGCTCTCACAGAAAGATGGCAAGTGCTTTTCTGCTACACTATTCTTTCCAATATATTTGTGTAGTTATGTATTTATACTTCAGTTATCACTGTGGCACCTGAGCCCCAAACTCGGGTTATTATTGTGGGAAAGCTATGGCAAAGAGATGGACGCACAACTGACCAAACTAGGTTTAAACCAAGACTTCAGTGGTAAAAACATGGGCCTCTCCCACTTGAGCTAAAGGATTAACTCCATTAATTGACAGCGGTAGCAAACTCAAACTACTTTTGCAAAGCAGCCATTAGAGGGGGACAAAGAAGCACTCCATTCTAGTGTGGGTTACAAAGGCAATGAAATGGAGGCCACTCAACTCTTATTAGAGGAAGTTCCATTGCTGTAGGCCAGCCAACAACGAGACTGTCTCTCTTGGTCCCCCAGTTGGTATGGGGAGTTGCACTGTCCCTGAGGAGTGCTGCTGTCATGGGAGATGCTGTTTGAAATCTCTCAGGTCCAGCTAGGGTGACTAGATGAGAGGAAGAAACGGGGGGGTCGCTGGCGGAGCAACAAAAAAAAAAGCGCCGAGTGCTGCCGGCGGAGCAAGAAAAAAAAAAGAGTACCATGAAACATCGGGACAAATTGCATCCCGACCAAAGATCAGTCGGGACGTGGGACAAACGCCTAAATAAACGCCTGGTCACCTTAGGTCCAGCCCATTGACCACTTTGAAGGTTAAATTCAGGAATTTTAACAACCTGATATTTGATGGGGAGCCAGAGCAGTGACTGGAGCACCAGACTGATGTATTCATGTTGTCCACCCAGGTCAAGAGGCAAACTGCAGCAGATGTTGCACCCGCTAGAGCTTTTCAGATGTCTACTTTCATTTCGAGGTACAGTGTGTTGCAGTAATCTAGCCTGTAGGTCACAAATGCATGGCTCACCAGGTCTAGATCTGTCAAGATAGGTCATAATCTTCTTGCCAACTGCAGGTAGAAGGTGGCAGTTTCAACAGCTGCTGCAATTTGGGTATCTAATATCAGTAAGGAGTCTAAGAAAACTCCTAGGCTTTGTATGGTATACGATGGGGAGTGGAACCCTCTGGGTGATGATATGGTATTGTCAAGGTCTTGTAAATGTCTCCCTCTTCCCATCCGCATTCCTCTATCTTGCCTGGGTTTAGCTTAAGATAGCTGTCCTTCTCCCAGGAGCTGATTTCCCTCAAACACGGGGAACGCTAGCAAATGGTGCTATTTAAGTTTGATGTGAAGGAGATACAGAGCAGGGAACGTCATGTGCATCTTGCTGCCATCAAAGATCATGGTGTCTTTACAGATCCTCACCAATATAAGCCAATGTAGCGCCACTGACTTCAGAAACTTTGGGCTCTTTTCTGAGCTCTTCCAGTGTCTTCTACAGCCTTGGGGAAAATCACATGATCTCCTTGTGCTTCAATTTCCCCCATCTTCAAACTGAGAACAATTGGACCCAACTTTTTCAGGTGCTTAGAGATCCTCAGTTGAAAAGCACAGTATAAGTATTAAAGCTGAAAACTAGTGGGGAAAATTGCCCGTGAATATTCATGCAATTACGAAAGCAAATTTTGATTCAACTGCATTCACCACCCATTCATGTTCGCTTCCTGGGAACATTTGAGTGCTCAAATTGAATACTTCATTAGTCACCTAAAGTGAATTTTGAATTGTATATTTGAGTGTCAAATTCACATTCCATGCTATTTTGGTTATATGTCACTCTGTCACAGAACACTCACAATGGTCTACATTTTAAAAAGTGACCAGTAATCTTAGCGCCTCAATTTTGGGTGCTCATCTTGAGTCACCTTAAAGAGGTCTGATTTTCTGAAGTACTGAACACCCAATCTCTTAAAATCAGGCCATTTAAGCAGTCTCACGTTGAACGCTCAAATGCTGAGACCAGTACCGGGTTTATAATGGTGTCAGTGGTGCCCTAGCGCCAGGCTCACACTCAAAAGAGTCCCCAGCCCGGCCTGCTCGAATATGTGCTGCTCCATGAGCCTCCAGCTCCTCTCCACCCTCTGGCCCTCCCTTTCCCTTCTCCTCCCTCGCTCGCTCCTCTTGGCCAGCTGACCCAGGGCTTCTCTCCACCCCCTGGCCCCACCTGCCAGCTCCTCTCCACCCCCTGGCCCTCCCCTTGCCCACTGCTCGCTCCTCTCAGCTGGCTGGCTGAGGGCTCCTCTCTGCCCCCATCACTGGCAGGCAGCAGATGGTCACAAGGCCTAGTGCTTGGGGGTGCCCTGCCCAGTCCAGGCTCTAGTCCTGCAAATAAGCACTTGCGGGTTTCCCAGCCAGGCTCCGTTAGTGGCTCTCCTTGGGCCCCCTTGCTCTGGCTCCCTGCCCAGCCGCTGCTGCTCCCCTACAAACCCCACACAGAGCAGCACCAGCTGCGATGTCTGGCAGGTGCAACCTGTTCCATGCGTGGCTCTGCCCAAGCTTCCCGGGGCTCCCACCCCCTGATAGAGCCCAGCCACACCCTGGCTCAGGACCTTTCCTCTTACCTGGGCTGTACAGTGGGGAGGGGCTGAAAGGAGATGTAGTCCCTCACTTTGCAGATCCATCACCCTGGGAAGCAGGGGGTGGGGAAATGGGGTTTCTGAGCAGTGGGATGGGGAGCTGAGCAGACTTGGGGGAAGAGATGTTCAGCTGGCAATGGTCAATGGAGGGGACACCCAGCCCTCCCTGCTGTAACCAATAGAGACCACTCCCCTCCCAGGGATGGTGAGAGAACCCAGGAATCTTAACTCTGAGTCTCTCCCGTCTGCTATGACCAGATTGCACTGCCTCCCAAGAGATGCGAGTGCCCAAGTGTACTTCTAAATCACAGAAAAAAGTATGCGAGGAGAAGGAGCAATGACACCGGTGTGGCTGATCCATGACCTTAACACGGGGATTCATTAATTCAGTCAGTCACATGTACAGAGCAGGTCTGATTCCCTCAACCAGGGGCCAGACACACACTCTCCAGAACTGGCTGGCCCATCTCTGCGCAAAGATCTTTGTCTCGCCCTATCTCTGATTCACAATGAAATATGCACCCTGCTCCAAGCCAGAGTGACCAGTCCCTCTGCTCCTTCCACCTGCATGGTCCTGAATCGCTGTTGCCTGGTGTGTTACAAATGTGGCTTGGCTGGGGCCACAGCTGCGGAGCAAGCAGCATCCATTGTGGTCCCTCTCCTGCACACTCATTGGGCGACCCAGGTGGAACCACCCAGCCCAGCCACTTTCTGGCTGGATCTTGAGGCTTCGAACCAGGGGGCTGCAATTGTGTTAATGACACAGGCCCAGGTGGGTTTGGAGCATTCCCCTGCCGGAGCCTGTGACAGCACATGTTTGCAGAGACACAGAGCCAGCATCTTTCAAACAATGCAGCATTTATTTTCCCCCACGGCTCCGAAGCACTTAGGAGGCTAGGTTAACGCATGGGGCTGAGAGAAATTGTCCAACCCCAACTTTTTTCCACTGAAAAATGCTGATTTGCATTTGAGACGGGCTTGGGCCTGATTTTTAAGCCTGGGTAGTATGGGGGCACACAAATATGTTTGGCACTGGGCCCACAAAAGGTTAATCCAGCCCTGGCTGAGACACCCAAAACCATTAGTCAAGTCTCAACACCAGGCCAATGCCGCAGAATTTTACGTAACTAACCCCCACAACACAAATTGTGAACATTTCCAACAAGCTTTTCATAAACAATCAGCAGAGCAAGGATTATCTGCCGAAGAGATTCACAAGGAATTCTCAGAAACGAACATGTTTGAAAGACAAGAGCCATTGGTGAATAATTCATGAACAGAAATAAAAAGATGAAACTATCAACTCAATTATTTGTTGTGGATTTTTCCACTCAGCTGTAAGAAGAATTATTATTGTTTCCGGTAAAGTGGGGATAACACATTCCAACCTCACAAAGCTATTGTGACTCTCCTTGTTTGTAACAGGCTCGGAGACTCTCAGCTGAAAGGTGCTACAGAAGTGCAAAGCATTCAGTGGCTTATTGAATATGGATGCCCACCTGTCTACTGAATATAGATGACCATCTCCAAGGTCCCTTTGCTTGAATTATGGAAGGCATTCAGATACCATGGTAATGGTATAAGAGCCTTGCTAGAACAGAACAGAATTATCCAGGTGCGTTTTGCCCACTACTCAGGATATTATAGAGCAGATCAGCTTCTTGCTTCGGTAAATCCAACATGCACCTCGAGATGTCAGTTGAAATAACCTGGAGAGTGGCTATTTTCTGTGGATGTTCCAAGACAAGTGGGAAGAACTCTTCAGATGCAAGTGTTTCTCTATCCCCTTCCCCCTGCCTTTCCTATTCAAAAGTAGTTCAAAGAGGCCACTTTCACAACTCATTAAGTTGTCATGGCAACTGGAATTTTCAAGGTTTATTTTCCCTCCCCTCTACTCATCATCACCCCTCCCCAAACACACACACACACACACACACACACACACACGCTTCATCAAAGCTGCTTCTCCAGAAATTATACTCTTTAAAGGAGAAGAAAACACAATGCTAGTTGCATTGAATCAGTCCAATAAGATATTCCTTGGTTGTGTTTTTCTGCCTCTTAACATCTCTCATGATCTCGCCTCACATAACCTTTCCATCTTCTACAGACAATTCTCCCCTGTCACAAACCACCCACCCACTTTCCCAGTAAACTATTATCTCATGAGCATTTCTTTTTCATCCTCCCAATCCAGCTGGAACACCGCCGGCCCCAGGTTTTGCACACAGCCATCCAAAACCCCAGCCTCTGTCAAAAATGTGCGCTTGCTCCTTTAACGGCTTTATTATTAATCACTAAAACTTAATCTTATTCATCGTTTGTTATGCCTCTAAAATTGGCTGGATTTTTTTTTTTAAATTAGGAGAAGTGAAAAGATTTCAGAGATGGCTCAGAAGCTTCTTGAAGAAGCTGAAGAATGCTCTCCGGAGACTGAGAACACTACAGTAACCAACCTGAAAGAAAGAAGATCTTAAGACAAAGAAATGTTGCCAAATTGATCCTTTAATTATAACATTAGTCGTTTCTTTCAAAGGCTTAGTAGTGTGTGTGGGGGGGGAGGTGTTTCAGAAAAGACTTAAAAATGGAGAAAATTAGATTTAACATCACCAGAATGACTGCAGGCAATTATAAGGGGATTTAAATTACTCTCTCATTTGGTGCACGGCAGCTGGACGGGACTTTTCTGGCCCTAGTGGTTAACTTTTTGTGCTGTTCTTGGCTCCTACTTCCCAGCTGAGCCACTTCAGACCTGCAAATCCTGTCTCCCTCTTCATTCAGGCAGAACTCCATTGCCCATCACACCTCTATAAACTGAAGTTATTGCTCCAGACAGTACTGAGCTGGAAGTCCGAGATTGTGGGTAAAGAAAAGGAAATGGTCAATGAGTGGATGGTCAGAGGTAATGCAGGCAGTGACAGGGCCATGTGTTGTACTTAGGGGAATGGAAGTAATCGGGAACTGTATTGCAAACCACATGGGGAGACTGGGAGCCCTGCAGGGCATGGGAAGACAAGGAGTTTTTCTGCAGGAGTGGGAATAGCAGGAAAGAACATGGACAACACCACCCTTTCGGGCCAGGAAATTCTATGGATCCTGGAAGTTATTCACTCAAATCATGGTTCGTGTTTCTTTGCTTCTCCCTATTCTAATCTATTTTGTTCTTAAGGACAAGCTGATTAGTTTGGCATCTTTTCACACACCTAGGATTTAACCAAAGCAACTCTTAGACCACAGGAAAAAGAACCTCTCCAAGGTCTGGCTTGCAGGGAGATAACTTAGATTTAGGTATTAAAGAAAGCATTGATGGCCAGGGGTGGCTCCAGGTACCAGCACGCCAAGCACATGCCTGGGGTGGCAAGCCACAGGGAGCGCTCTGCCAGTCGCCGCGAGGGCAGCAGGCAGGTTGCCTTCGGCGGCTTGCCTGCGGAGGGTCCGCTGGTCCCGCGGCTTCGGCGGACCTCCCACAGGCATGCCGCCGAATCCGCGGGACCGGGGACCTCCCGCAGGCAATCCGCCGAAGGCAGACTGCCTGCCGTGCTTGGGGCGGCAAAATACCTAGAGCCGCCCCTGTTGATGGCACTATCAGTGCAGGACCCAAATGGATGGGGAATTTGCTACATTGCTTTTGATCCACACCTTGAATACTGCGTGCAGTTCTGGTCATCTCATATGAAAAAAGATGTATTAGAATGGGAAAAGGTACAGAGAAGGGCAACAAAAATGATTAGGGGTATGGAGCACCTTCCATATGAGGGGAGATTAAAAAGACCAGGACTGTTTTCAGTTTAGAAAAGAGATGGTGGATCTGATAGAGGTTTATACAATCATGAATGGTGCAGAGAAAGTGAATAGGGAACTCTTATTTACCCCTTCACATAACACAAGAACCAAGGGTCATCCAATGAAATGAATAGGCAACAGGTTTAAAACAGGTTTAAAATGAAAAGGGGAAGGGCAAAAGTATAACTGGGTTCAAAAAAGAATTAGATAAATTCATGGAGGATAGGGCCATGAAGGGTTATCAGCCAAGATGACCACGGATGTAACCCCATGCTCTGGGTGTCCCTAGCCTCTGACTGCCAGAAGCTGGGATTGGACGACATGGGTCACTCACAACTGCCCTGTTCTGTTCATTCTTTCTGAAGCATCTGGCACCAGCCACTGCCGAAAGACAGGATACTGGGCTAGACAGGCCATTGGCCTGACCCAATTTGGCCATTCTTGTGATCAGATTTTTGTTAGTTTTGATTTGTAGAAAAGCAGCACGAATTAATCTGATCCAAAACTTTTTACTGAAAAAAGAGCACAATTAGAAAAGTACAGACCTGCCCTATAAAGACATAGGATCAGAGCCTTGGCTACAGGTGAGGAACACGAAGCATAGCTCCAGTGGGGTGCGACAGTAACATCAGATTGCTCTGTGCCAGGCCAGTCCCGTTACATTGGTCAACAACCCCAAGGGGCCAACATCATCGCTGGAGATCAGTAGAATGTAGGAACAGCACAGACACACCCCCTTCTTCCTAGCCACACCACTCCCCCGCACACATCACCAACAGCAAATGGGATGGCACAGGCGTTATAACACTCTATACCACCAGCAGATCCCCCGGTGGCTTTAAGGCCATAATTAACCAGCAGTGGGTGTACAATAATCACACCACACTGGAAAATCTGGATAGTAATAACCATATTACCCTTAGAAAAGGATTACATGTTTCTATGATCTGGTTAAACAATACACAATTTGAGTTAACCTACTTTCATTCAGAGGGTTCCTAAACCCAAAGCAAATTCTGAATCATGGGAAAGCGGACATCAAGTGAGTCTAAGTTAGGTCTTGTTTAACCTGACTATTTAAATAACTAAATTTTTCCTAGTGGGACAGTTTTGGTCGATAAAGGCAGCAGGTTTAATTAATAGGCAGCAGGTTTAAAACAAATACAAGGAAAATCTTCTTCATGCAGCACACAGTCAACTTGTGGAACTCCTTACTTGAGGAGGTTTGGAAGGCTAGGACTATAACAGTGTTTAAAAGAGAACTGGATAAATTCATGGTGGTCAAGTCCATTAATGGCTATTAGCCAGGATGGGTAAGGAATGGTGTCCCTAGCCTCTGTTTGTCAGAGGATGGAGATGGATGGCAGGAGAGAGATCACTTGATCATTGCCTGTTAGGTGCCATTGGGGCACCTGGCATTGGCCACTGTCGGTAGACAAGATACTGGGCTAGATGGACCTTTGGTCTGACCCGGTACGGCCGTTCTTATGTTCTTATGTTATATCACAACTTTATATGGCTGAATCGTCATGCTGCCTGGGATTTTATACCAGGGAAATGTTCTGGAAGAAAGGTGATTTCTTTTTTTAATTTTTGATTGTTTGAGATGAGAATGAATTGATCTGTAATTGCATGGATGGAGAAAAAGTGAATAGGAATTTTAATAGAAGTAAAACTTCAACAGGATTTGAACTCCAGATCTTTGCAGTACAAAAGGAGACACTTTATCTGCTATTATTAGCATTACTATACACATTTCCAAGACACCACTCACCTTAGTATTTAGAGAAAGTCAAGAATCTTAAGAAGGGACTCATTCTCTTTCTCTTACCCATATTTTGAAGCCACTTAGGAGCAAATGTATCTAGGTTGTTTACACCAGTGGTGAGCTGGAGCCGGTTCCCACCGGTTCGCAGGAACTGGTTGTTAAATTTAGAAGCCCTTTTAGAACCGGTTGTCCCACGTAGGACAACTGGTTCTAAAGGGGCTTTTAAATTTAACTGGTAAAGCTCCAGCAGCTCCCCGCCCTGCCACCAGCCCCACCTCACTTCTGCCTCCTCCCCTGAACACGGGAAGCTTTGGAGGGCTGAGAAGGGCTGCTTTGCGCAGGTCGGGGGGGGGGAGCGAGGAGGGCTCTGGGGTGGGGCGGTGCGGCCCAGCTCCCTGACCTCGGCCAGGCGGCGCACCTCGGCCCCGGCTTCGGTCCTGGCCGGGTGGTGTGGCCCAGCTCTGGCCCCGGCGGCATGGCGCGGCTCGGCCCCGGCTCCGGCCGGGCGCCCCGGTCCCGGCTCCTGCCAGGCAGTGCCCCTCAGTCCCGGCCCGGCTCTGGCAGCTTGGCCCACTTCTGGCCCCGGCCCCAGCCAGGCACCCCGGCTCCAGCTTTGGTCCTGGCCAGATAGTGTGGCCCGGCTCTGGCCCCGGCGGCACGGCACGGTCCTGGCTCCGGCCGGGCACCCCGGCCCCGGCTTCTGCCGGGCAGCACGGCTCAGTCCCGAACCAGCTCCGGCGGGGCGGCCCACCTCTGGCCCCGGCCCCAGCCAGGCACCCCGGCCCCGGCTGTGGTCCTGGCCAGGTGGTGTGGCCTGGCTCTGGCCCGGCGGCACGGCACGGCACGGCCCTGGCTCCTGCCGGGCGCCCCGGCCCTGGCTCCTGCCAAGCAGCGCAGCTCAGTCCTGGACCAGCTCCGGCGGTGAGGCCCACCTCTGGCCCCGGCCCCAGCCAGGCACCCTGGCCCCGGCTTCAGTCCCAGCTGGGCGGCGTGCCCCGGCCCCGGCTCTGGTCCTGGTGGCGCAGCCCGGCTCTGGTCCTAGTGGCGCGGCCCAGTCCCGGCCCAGCTCCAGCCCTGACTCTGGCTGGCTGGGCAGCATGGCTCCAGCCCGGCCCCGACTCCGGCCAGGCATCCCCAGCCGAGTGGCCCCGGCCGAACGGCTCCGGCCCGGCCCAGCACCCCCGGCCCGGCCTCGAGCGTGGTAAGGGGGTAGGGAGCAGGGCGGGGATGTTGGAAGAGGGCAGGGGAGTTTGGGGGTAGGTGGATAGGGGTTGGGGCAGATAGGAGTCGGGCGGTAAGAGGGCAGGGAACAGGGGGATTGAATGGGGGCAAGGGTCCCAGAGAGCCATCAGGCATGAGAGGAGGGATTGGATGGGGCGGCAGGGGGCAGTCAGGGGACAGGGAAGGGGGGTGGATGGGGCAGGAGTCCCGGGGGGTGTGGTGTCAAGGAACGTGGGGGGTTGGATGGGGCAGGAGTCCCGGGGGGGGAGCCACAACCCCCTTGAGGGGTGAGGAGGAGGGAACCGGTTGTTAATTTTTTGGCAGCTCACCCCTGGTTTACACCCCAGAGGTCATGCCATGGTTTAACAACTGGGGGCTGACTGCTGAAAGAGATGAGCAATAGAACCTAGAGGCTATAAGATTTGGGCTCAGTTGGATTTCTGGTGGCAGTAAATTACCCAGTCCAATATCCTTTCTCCAACCTGTGCACGTTCAAATCTCAGCTCTATCGCCCATTGTGTCCTTAATGAAAGCAGCTGCCCTGATGAAGTGAGGGAGGGGGCAGCCTTTGAGTTAGCTATAGCCTATTTAGTACTTGAAAGAAAATGAGCAAGACCTTGAACTGTACCCCAGGATTGGATTAGCAGAGAGTAGAGTATTAGCGTAACATGCTCCTGCTGAGCTGTTCTGCTTAGCAGCTTGCGCTGTTGTGTGTTGCACCATCTCTAAATGATAGAAACTATCTCTTCTTTGTCAGGTAAAGGTAGAGCACGTTGAAGTAATCCAGTTTCCTAGTGTGAAAAACCCTAATCACAGTGGCTAGCTCCGTATCTGGGGGCATGTCTTCACCAGAGAGTTAGCCTGCGCTATAGCCTGGGTCTTGCCCCAAACCCTTCTGCCGTCCACACAGAAAAAGCTCTAACCTGGCATTAAGCCTGATTTATCAGGTACAGCTGAAGGTACAGGCTTGAGGTCGGATTTTGCTTCAGCCTGGCCTGGCAACTCCCAATACTCTGCAGTGAGAACACTGGCTAATCATGCACAGGTGCGCTTAGCCCTCCAGTGCTATCCCACAATTCCACCCGGGCTGTGCTTTCTTGTCTAACATCTCCCTTTTTCTCCACTGCTTTTAAACCCCATGTTTGCCAGCTCCAGTTCTGCTGTGCTTCCACAGCATTTCGGTAGAGTGGCAATCCAAGAAATCCTTTTCCTGTGCTATCAGTTAGCTATAAGCTGGAGTGTGAGATCAGTAAAGACCATCACTTGGGGAAATGCCCCCAAATGACACCTTTATGTTTAGTGGACAGGGAAGAAACAGAGAGTCCGTCAGGTGCGCTATGTTGTGGTGTGCAGACTGGATTCCTTAATGACAATCTTCATTAAAAGTAGGGCTATCAATTAATCGCAGTTAACTCAAGCGATTAACTCAAAACAAATTAACTTGATTAAAAAAATTAATCGCAATAGTAGTTTTAATCGCACTGTTCAATAATAGAATACCAATTGAAATTTATTATAAATATTTTTGGACGTTTTTCTACATTTTCACATTTTCTGCATTACAACACAGAATACAACGTATACTGTGCTCACTTTATATTATTATTTCTGATTACAAATACTTGCACTGTAAAAAAGATAAATAAAAGAAATAGTATTTTTCAATTCACCTCATACAAGTACTGTAGTGCAATCTCTTTATAGTGGAAGTACAACTCACAAATGTAGATTTACATTTGCACTTTTGTAGCTGGCATTGCAAGGTATTTACATGCCAGACATGCTAAACATTATTTTATTTATGCTTTGGCCATCATTCCAGAGGACATGCCTCCATGCTGATGACACTTGTTAAAAAAATAATGTGTTAATTACATTTGTGACTGAACTCCTTAAGGGAGAATTGTATGTCTCCTGGTCTGTGGTTTTACCCATATTCTGCCATATATTTCGTGTTATAGCAGTCTCGGATGACAACCCAGCACATGTTCGATTTAAGAACACTTTCGCTGCAGATTTGACAAAATGCAAAGAAGGTACCAAAGTGAGATATCTAAAGATAGCTACAGCACTCGACCCAAGATTCAAGAATCTGAAGTGCCTCCCAAAATCTGAGAGGGACGAGGTGTGGAACATGCTGTCAGAAGTCTTAAAAGAGCAACACTCCAATGCAGAAAGTACAAAACCCTAACCACCAAAAAAGAAAATCAACCTTCTGTTGGTGACATCTGACTAAGATGATGAAAATGAACGTGCGTCAGCCTGCACTGCTTCGGATTGTTATCGAACAGTACCCGTCATCAGCATGGAAGCATGTCCTCTGGAATGGAGGTAGAAGCATGAAAGGGGCATACAAATGTTTAGCGTATCTAGCATGTAAATACCTTGCAACGCCGGCTACCACAGTGCCATGTGAATGCCTGGTCTCACTTTCAGGTGACACTGTACATAAGAAGTGGACAGTATTATCTCCCGTAAATGTAAACAAACTTGTTTGTCTTAGCGATTGGCTGAACAAGAAGTAGGATTGAATGGACTTGCAAGCTCTAAAATTTTACATTGTTTTATTTTTGAGTGGTTATATAAAAATATAATAATTCTACATTTGTAAGTTGCATTTTCATGATAAAGAGATTTCATTACAGTACTTGTATGAGGTAAACTGAAAAATACAATTTCTTTTATTTTTTATAGTGCAAATATTTGTAATAAAAATAATATAAAGTGAGCACTGTACACTTTGTATTCTGTGTTGTAATTGAAATCAATATATGTGAAAATGTAGAAAACATCCAAAGATATTTAAATAAATGATATTTTATTGTTTAACGGTGTGATTAAAACTGTGATTAATCACGATTAAAAAAATAATCTCATGATTAATCATGAGATTATTTTTTTAATTGTTTGACATCCCTAAGTAAAAGCTCTTGCTGCCAAATGCTGTTGGCTTTTGCCTTCAGACCTATCAGCATTCATAATGAGCAAGTCCACTTGGAGGTTATTTACCCAAAGTATTGTTCCCATGTCAGTGCTACAGACAGCAGCTCCACCTTACAGGAGAGAGAGGGCACACCCTGCAAAGGCAATCATAGAGTGGCCAAGTTTAATGCATCACTAAGAACCATGTAATATGCCACCAGCAATCCATGCCAGCACATGGGCTAGTACAGCACCATTGTGGACACAGTTACAGGGGAAGTGCTTGCAGGGAGGACACTCCACTCATGCTAAGATAGTCCAGCTAATTGCAGTGAAGACATACCTTAAGAGGTTAGGACGCAGCCTCTTGGCCAGCTAAAGGTGAAAGAAGCTATTTCCAATCTACACGCTATCTGGGTAGCCATTAGGTTGTGCACCACCTTTACAGGATGGCACGCACCCTCAATAGAGGGTGAAGTCACAATTTTCATTGGTTCCTTCAAATGCATCCCACGTCCCACCAGCATCGTCTTCTGAGTACGCACAAGATAGCTAACCCCTTCTGACACTGGAAGAGCAGTGAGACAGCACTGCACAACCTAGAGGAGAGGTAGAGCAGCAGAGTGTTGGGTGCACTTTGGCGACACTGTATTCCATATCATCTCACGATTTCACACAGCAGTCACACACGTGTGTAATAAGACAGGTGATAGGACTGAGACCTGAGGAACTGGGCCCGTGACAGCTCTCAGAAAGGAGTTGCTATCTGAGAGGAAGGAGCTAATGTAACTTAAGCAGCTTAATCTGACTCCATCTACCACTGGTGAGGTCCAACAGGTCAGTGACAGCTCATGATTGAATACATCAAATGCTGCCAATAGCATAATAGAGCTAAGTGTGGAAGTTTGGCCCCTGGAGAGTCTCCCGTCAGCATTACAAGTTTTGTCTTCGTGCCAAACCCATGTCTGAAGCGAGATTGGAAGGGCTCTTGGATCTCAGAAGAGGGGTTTGTACTGCTGGAGCTAGCCAGCGATCAGTTTCTAATGGATCATACCCAGGGAAGGAGCCGTTAGAGACAGGGCATTAGTTGGCAGGTTTGTTGGCATCAGATGATGATTTCCTGAACCCAGACCAGACCAGTGCATGTTTTTGGGATGCTGAGAGTATGTGATTTCAGAGGAAAGCATTGCAGGTCTCTGCTAGAAACAACCCATTTGGGTTCCATGAGTCACAAGGGAAAATGTCCCGGTTCACATTCCATGTCATGGCTTCCCCAGTGGCTTTCAGAATATTTGCTTGTAAAGCTGGCCTAAAATCAGTTGGGGAAGGAGATGTGGCTTCTTTCTTTGTCCCTGACTCTACTTCCCCAGAGCTCAGATGCATTCAGACTGACACTCACTCCCACTGTCAGACGCTATTCCACAAAGCAGTGGAATAGCTTGATGGAAATATTTATTTTATGTCTAGGCATTTTATCACCATAGGACCTCAATGTCCCAAGCTATCTGACTGCAACTAAACCTAGACCTGTGCAAGAGTCCAGATGTGACAGACTCCCTAGGTTTACGCAGTCTAACTATGACACTTGAGAGTTTAAAGCGAGGTTTTTGGCATCTGGAGTATGCCCCAAATACTTCCCCTAACAAAACAGAAACCTTAGGAACAAATGACGTATTATAAATGTAATAAAAGCTAAAGAAGTCAAACACGTGTTCTAACTAAAGCCTAACGCATGTGCATTTTCATGACAATCAGACTTCGTCTTACTGTGCGTCCCAAATGAAGAGTTTTCTACATTTTCTTCTATAAAGGTCTCCACTGGGCACCTGTTAATGCTCCAGTAGCTGATATTAAGGGAACAGCCCAGATTCCCTGTCACACTGGGGCCTGTACAGGTAGTGGAGGTGCTCTCTTCCTTGGCTCAAGTCACAGCGATGCACAGTATGCCCCTCCTCCCTGCAGCCATCTGACTTTCTGCTGCTCTGGAGTGAAGCTTCACCCCCTCCTGCAGCACTGCAATGGCAACGTGTGCAGGAATGTCACACTCTCGGTCTGTTGCCTGGGCATCTTGCAAAAGCCCAAATCTTCACCTCTCTCTGTCCTCCTGGGAGCTGAACAGGCTTGCTGTTCCCTAGGTATCTGGCACACCACTAGATCATCACTACTGCCAATTAGACCAGCCACCCACTTGCATCCCTCCCCAATACAAATCCTCATAAGAATAAATAAACAGTGGAAATGCCAGCTGGTGCTTGGGAAGATCACTAGACAGCTATCTCCAATCCAATGCAATCAGCAACCAGTTACCTTACACAGGCCCAGAACAGACGAACAGCCTCACACAGAGCAAAGAAAGATCTGTAATCAGAAGACCCTTTGTCATCCACAGTCTTACTGCTGATGGGTCACCTGACTGGTCTGCATCACAGGCTCTTGGCTGGCTGACACTGCTGGACCAGGTGAGCTCACATTGTCTCATCTACCTAGGGTACTCTAGTCTTCACACACCCAGAGCAAAAAAGGGCAAATATGGAAGCAGAATAGCCATTCCCCTCTCTTCTGGGCTCAAAGGCATGAAAAGTTCACTAAAAACAAAATCCTTTGAATGCATCTACTTAATCTGTTACTCCTGAGACTAAACTAACCTGAGAAATCTACAGACCTCCACACACCCACATGGTGATTAAGTTCACAAAACTCACTGCCTTGAAAGACTTTAACATCAGTGTAGATGACGCTTCTGACAGGTTAGCCCAAGCTTCTTATCCTAACCTTTCACACTACGTTTCTCATAGGCATACTCTGAACCAACAGACACCTGGACACACTGCAACCTGAATCCTAATGCTGGACATGAACATTAGTAATGCAAGAACCACCCAGTTCCAGTAGCACCACGTCCTCCTCTAGGAGGAAATAACTCCCCTTATTACAAGATAGTAAGAAACCCACCCAACCCCCACTATGGTCTGCCCCCCAAAAAACTCTTGGACTTGGCCAGATTCCAGAACTTAATTATGGAAAACTCTACCCTGCCAAGAGGCCACAGAGAAGAGTCAATGAAGCAATACAACCACTATCTCTGATGGCTGCTATAAAGCGCTCCCACCCACCCCGTCACGCACACAGATTGCCACCGTTCTTGAATGATCTATGACAGAAAAAGATGGGAGAAAGAACGCTTAAGCATGAGAGATGAAAAAATGAAGTCTGATACACACAAATTCAGACCAACTTTCCTAAAAACCTCCATCATTGCTATGAAGGAGGCAAAGAGAGCATACCTCTTCCTTGCCACCACAGACAGCAGATTTACACCCCACAGAGCCTACTGTTATGCGAGATTACTTTTCCACATAGAGAAGATCACCCACATATGGAATTACTTCACAGATCACCAGGAACAAGCAGAAAGTGGGACCACTTCGGACATCAGCGAGAGCTGAGGGAATAACTGGTTATTTAGTTCGGTGACCAAACCAAGATATCAAAAAAAAATGGTTTGTTTCAAACTGAAAATGAATATTTTGGTTTTTCTCGCTAAAACGAAACAGTGAAAAAGTTTAGTTTTGGTCAAACTAACTGTTTGAACTTCCTTTCAAAATGGTGTTTTGAAACAAAATGGTTCATTTCAAAACAAAATGTTGAAATGGGTCATTTAGACTTTTAAGAATTTTTTCCCCTCTGTTTTATTGAGCTGAAACTATATGACAAATTTTACACAAATTTGCCAATAGACTCAAACGCCCCGAAACTGCATTATTCAGTGAATTTACTATTGGACTGAAAACTTTCGCTCAGCTCTGTAAGCTAATCTGAGGGAAGAGTAGAAAGGACAGTTTCAATTTTTGATCCTGCACCTTGAAACATCCCAGAGCATTTTACCAACTTCACAAACAGGAATTATTCCATGTAGTGCTGGGTAATAGCTGCCTGTGGGGTGGTATCCAACAACAATTCACCGGTACTCCCAAACTCCACAGAACCACTTAGAATGGGAAATGAAGAAGAGTACCATCATGGATTGAAACCTGAGGAGAAATGAATTAGGCATAATGCCAACCTGGATGCTAGGGTCAATATCCCAACTCTTACTTAAGTAGATCTACAGTGAGATGGGAATGTTTCATCTGAAAAATAGCATGTCTCTACCACTGCTCCCACTAGCACTGAGCTGGGACACTGAGTTGATTGTCTGACATTAATATCGAAGAGGAATAAACATCTGGGTTTGACATAATCAGCCAGTGGATGACACCTGAGGAACACTTATCTGACATTACAGCTATTATACTCCCTCTATAACCCCCTATTTACTATCCAAGTCATTATCCTAGTGGTTCATGGTGTTTCAATGGTGTTCAGAGGCGACATCAAATAGCAGAGGACAATGATCATTATGCATGTCACAAAAGACACTGCTGTTTCCGTGGGGTCCTTGTCATAACTCATTCCTTCTCCAGCTGCCTGGATGTGTTGGGTAACTAACGATAGAAAAGGCCCCTTCCAAGCACTGAGCCACCCCAGAACCAGAAAGGCTGCATCCATTCATTCCTAGGCATTTGGAGTGTCAAGTCATTATTTTCCTACCAGCATGTGTCACAATGCAGAGCAGCACACGGGGCTACGAAGCCCACACACCTGCACTGAGCTCCCCGGGCTTTACTAATGGAAAGTCAGCTTGTGGGATACATTTTCTGCCCCCCACATGGCTGTCCCTGGACAGTCCCAGTTCAGTCCTTCTGTGCAGACCTCCAGAATGATGGAAAACGAGGATTAGGGAGGAGATTGTCTTGCTGAAATTGTTCTCTTCTTGCTCATCTCATGCTCTAAGCCTCTGACAGTATTTCAGGGCATGCTGGTGCATCCATGGTTCATCACCATGGAGACAAGAAGCTCTGCTTCTCTTCAATCCCCAGCTAATGGGTTTCATTAAACTCTCATATCCTCGGAGAGAAGTAAAACGGTTACGTTGCTGTCCACACGCACCCGACCATGCACTCACAGGTCAGCCATACCCTGCGCTCAGAGCCGCACCCTGCACTCACACACAAAACATCCATACCCCGCACTCACACAGAGCTCAGCCATACCCTGCACTCACACACAGCTCAGCCACACCCAGCACTCACAGCCACAGTCTTCGCTCACATACAGCACATGTACACCTCGCCCTCACACTCAGCTCAGCCACATCCTGCACCCACAGCCACACCCTGCACACCCACACAACACATCCACACCTCGCCCTCACACTCAGCACAGCCACACCCTGCACCCGCAGCCACACCCTGCACACCCACACAACACATCCACACCTCGCACTCACACTCAGCACAGCCACACCCTGCACCCGCAGCCACACCCTGCACCCACACACAACACATCCAAACCTCGCATTCACACTCAGCTCAGCCATACCCCGCACTCACAGCCATACCCCGCACTCACTCACAGCACATCCACACCTCACACTCAGCTCAGCCACACCCCGCACACACAGTCACAGCCTGCACTCACACAGAGCTCAGCCACACTCCGCACTCACAGTCATGCCCTGC
This sequence comes from Mauremys mutica, assembly GCF_020497125.1. Lineage (NCBI taxonomy): Eukaryota > Metazoa > Chordata > Testudines > Geoemydidae > Mauremys > Mauremys mutica. The sequence goes on from NC_059079.1 coordinate 56,528,423, forward strand.
ACTCACATACTGCCCAGGCACAGCCTGCTCTCCCAGCCACACCCCACACTCCTAGCCACATCCCCCACTCACACACAGCTCAGTCACCCCCTGCACTCTCACACACAAAGATCAAACACACATAGCAACATCCTATACTCACCTCACTCTCTCACACGCAGGCAATGGCTTCACTTGGATCTGGGGGTGTGATTCCCAGCTCACACTAGGTCCCATCAAGCTAGCATGCTGAAGATAGAAATGTACCCACGGTAGCACAGACAGTAGCAAGAGGTAACATGGACTAGCCACCTCGGGTGCCCCCTCAGCATGGCTAGTCTGAGCTGCTGCTTACCCCGGCCCAAGCTGCACTGCTCTGTTTAGCTCTAGGAGAGCTAGCACAAGTATGTCTATTTAGGAATCACACCCCTAGCTCTAACTGTAGACACAGCCGCACACACGTTATAGCCACGCCCATGCCCTATATCCTGATCCACAAGCTCCATAGCTAACCAGCTAGTAGCACACACCCCTATGCCCCGCCTACCAGCACTCTCCCTGTGTGCCCACACCCTACACCTCAAACACCCCCCAACCTGACATCCAAACTATACATCACACACTCGCTCCCCTCCCGTCAGCTCCCCCCAGGAACACAATGATCCAGACCATTTTCCCTGACAGCTTTTGACATCAAATGGCAGCAGCCAGTCCTTCCTGCCCTCATTGCTCTGCCCCACCGCGAGATGGCTCAGCTGCTCAGCCAGAACGACCCAAGTAAAAGCCCGCAAGAGAAGAAAACACTCCAGTTCAGCCTCTTGCTGCCCCTGCTCCACGCTCTGCTGCCAACGCCACTTCCCAGTTCAGGATTTATCTGCACACCAGTTGTCCCTGGCCGCTGCAGCTTCACAGGCTCCTCCAGAAGCTCATGAGGCATATGTCACTACAACACTCTGAACTCTCCAGCCAAAGGAGATGACATTCCTGGCTTTAAAAGAGATCCCAGCACTGTGGCTGACTCAGACCAGCCCTTGAAAACCCCCCTAGACTGTGTTTTCCATTCATATTGTGCTGACTGTCCCTGTCTAGGTGGGGCTGAGGAGCCAGACAAGAATAGAGAGAGCAAAGTACATGTGTAGTGCTAGTAGTGATGGAACTATAAGTGCTTTGTCTGGCTACTTGGAGCAACCGCCCTCCATGATGATCCTGTGGTACCAAGACAGCGTCCCATCTCGGTGACTCAGCATATCGTCACCCCCAAACACAAAGCAGCATGTGGCACTGCATCAGTCAGAACAGCAAGACACGAGTGACAATGCAGGTCCAGACACCCCAAGTGGAGAACAGGGGAGTTGAACCCCAAAGAATAAGCAGCTGAGTCAACTGGTTGGAGCTAATGGTATTGTGTTATAAAAATGTATCGAGTAAGGTCTTTTATTAAAGCTTGTATCTGAACTTAATGATCATTATGAGACATGTACAGGGCATGGTTATGAATTCATGTATATATAGAGAACTGAGCTCATAAACTTCAGCTCCACCTCACAGCAGGGCAGTGAGCAATCAGGGAAGACGAGGTACCCTCCAAATCAGGTATTTACACAAAACCAGACAAGTAATGAATAATGATCCATTGAACAATCTAGGAAAAGACAATGCTGGGCCACTGAAGTTAGTGGAAAGACATCAAGAGACCTGAGGATTTCCCCACTTTGAATATCTATAATGACTGAAGAAAATAAACCTGCAAATCTCTTAAATATGGATGGGGTTGGAAGTAAAAGGCATTCAGAACTTGAGGGACAGTCTGTAGGCGGGAAGCTATCCATGAAAGGCTGGTGGGTACGCTGGGAAATTGTTCAGTGGTAATAGATAACTTGTATTAGCGAAGAGATTTTATCTAATACAGAAGTGTAAAGTCTGAGGTTACATCTTTTATGTTTCTTTTCTGAGTAACCGGTATGTGTTTGCTCTCCCCTACTATTTCAGCTCTGAATCTGTGGGTTTTCTAGTAAATAAACCTTGTGTTTATTTTTATCCCAAGCAGGTCTCAGTGTGCAAACTGTGTGAAGTGTGGGAGCCAAAGCAACTGATAACTGGGGCGGCTGGTTTCACACCTTTGTGGTGGGGGAGCGAACCAGAGGGGAAAGGTCTGAGTGTCTGGTAATTAAGAACTTAGGGAGGATAGATTTGGGGAGACTTGGTACTGAAATGGGCATTGGGGTCACCCTGCCAGGAGTAACTGGGCTGGTGGAAGCCAGGATGAGACCTTGTGCTTGAGGGCAGGCTGGTGGTGTTAGCGCTTTCGGCCACGGCAGCACAGCATTAAGACACCCCAAGGTTACAGGGCAGGTGGTAACAGAACCCCTTCCTGGTCTGAGTGAGCCTCCAACCACCACAATGAGGCAGTAGCCGCTGGCTGTATGGCACCAGAGAGGGAGCCTGTTACACTGTATCTCTTGCTTAGCACAGCTTGGGAGATTCAGGAAGGCTGGAAATGGGCTGAGTTTTCACATCATACCAGAGGCTGGAATGAGTAACAGAGCCCAGCAGCCCACCTGCTAGGCAAATGACCGACTGTGTGACCAATCTCTGGCACCCTCCTCCCCTGGGGAAGCTGCTGAGATGTGCAGAACTGGTGTGCTGAGGATTAGTAGGGAAGGTGGTGTGGAGGGCAGAAGTCTGTGTCATGCACTAAGCCCAGTAGAGAGAATGTCCAGAAGGGCGAGACAAAGCCAACTCTAAACCTAGTGTTTTCTTCTTTGGAAAAGTAAACGTCTGGTGAGACTGGGGCCATGTCAAGGGAACTGTGCACGATCAATAACTTCAAGTGGCATTCAAAGCTCCAGAGACACTTATACCATAATACAAAACATCCTGCCCAGACCAAAAGAGGACTGGCCAGCAGCAGCGGCGGTGCAATCACATTGATGAGTTGGGAGGGACCAGGAGGCGATACAGCTGCATGGGGGTGGGGGGGCTTCCTTACTCCACTAGTGGCTGCACTTCTGAGCAGGCAGCCATGGAGGGAACAATGAAGCTATGAGTGAGTTCACAGCTATTCATAGATTCCAAGGCCAGAAGGGACCATTGTGATCATCTAGCCTGACCTCCTGTACAGCGTAGGCAGTAGAGCTTCCCCAACATAATTCCTAGAGTGTATCCTTCAGAAAAACATCCCATTGTGATTGAACGGTTGTCACTGATGGAGAATTCACCGTGACCCTGGGGAAATTGTTCCAGTAGTTAATTCCTCTCACTGTTAAAAACGTACACCTTATTTCCAGTCTGCATTTGTCTAGCTTCTACTTGCAGCCACTGGATTGTGTTAGACCTTTCTCTCCTCGATTAAAGAGCCCAGTATGAAATATTTGTTCCCCATGCAGGTACTTAGGGACTGTCATCAAGTTATCCCTTAATGTTCGTATAGCTCAGTGGTTTGAGCATTGGCCTGCTAAACCCAGGGTTATGAGCTCAATCCTTGAGGGGGCTGTTTAGGGATCTAGGGCAAAAATCTGTCTGGGAATTGGTCCTGCTTTGAACAGGGGGTTGGACTAGATGACCTCCTGAGGTCCCTTCCAACCCTGATATTCTATGATTCTCTTTGCTAAGTTAAATACACTGAGTTCCTTGAGTCTATCTACCCCAGCTTCTCCTGTTAACATATCCCAGGATCACTTGAGCCCTTTTGGCCACAGCGCCGCACTGGGAGCTCATGTTCAGCGGATTATTTACCGCAACCCCCAAATCTTTTTCAGGGTTTCTGCTTCCCAGGAGAGAGTCCTGCATCCCCTACTATGGCCTGCATACTTCGTATCTAGATGTCTACATTTACATTTAGACATGTTAAAAAAACACATTCTTTACGTGTGCCAATTTACTGAGCGATCCAGATCATTCTGTCCTCTTCATTATCTACCAATCCCTCAGTTTTTGCGTCATCTGCAAACTTGATCAGTGATGATTTTATGTTTTCTTCCAGGTCAATGATACAAATGTTAAGTAGCTTATGGACAAAAACAGATCCCTTTGGGACCCCACTAGAAACACTATTGCAGACCAAGCCTTCCCCGGGAGGAGTCACTGAAGGGAAACCTGAAGGAGGGCTGAGCATGAGGAAGCTCCCAAATACCCCAGTGCTAACCCAAGAGCAACCAGTGATTGGGTCAGGACCCAGCAGGGTTAACAGGGGCTAATGGACCCAAAAGAAGGGGAAAGCAGCTTGCTTACCCAGAAAGCACTCCCAGGACAAGGTTAAGAACAAAGAAGGAGCCGATGATGATGAGGGGGATGAAGTACAGCCAGTTCCAGGTGGCTCCTAAGGCATCATTGGTCTGAAAGGGAAAAAAACAACAACGTTATACTGTGTTCCACCTCTGTGTGACCATGAAGGGCTCCGGTTACTTCATCCCCCAGGGTCTATAACCAGGGCCCTGTGTGCCCCGGGATTCCACAGCCACAGAGCCTTCTGCAGAATCCTGCATGTTGCCCAAGTGCCATAGAACTGACTATGCCACCCTCCCACCCCATGTAATTCACTGAAGTTGCCATTTGGTACCCAGCACTGGATGGGAGCCTTTGCCTCCTGCCTCCACCCTGCCTGTGCTGTCCTGTACTGTCCTTGTCAGGTGCAGTTCACCAGCACAGGCCTCGGCACTTTAAAGGGCAGAGCAGGAGTCAGAGAGGGAGAAACTGGCTTGGCATCTTCCTGTCCTGAGCCAAGAGCACATCCAGACCTGCCCTGATCCAACCAGGAGGAGCCACTTGTACACCTTGGAGAGGTGTTGTTTGGAGCTCTCACCACTAGGCTGGATTAAGCTGAGGAGCCGTGCCATGCTCAGACAGCTCTGCTCCCCGCTCTGCCCTGATGGATATGGGCAGGGGGCTGGGGAGCCAGGGTAGCTGCAGAGCGGCACCACAGCAGGCCTGAGAAAGAGAACTGAGGCGTCGGAGGCAAGCTGCTCTAAACTGGCTCAGCTGCCCTTGTTTCCCCAGGGAATGTGAAGCAGTCACCTGCAGTGGGAGTGAGGGGCTGGGCTCAGAGCTGGGCCAGGTGGTGGCAAGGTTGAGAAGGGAACTGGAGCTGGGAGCATTAGAACTGGCCTTCATGGAAAGCACTGAGCACCCAGCACAGAACAAGTTACGTGGTACTGAGCTGCTGCTGGCTTATGAGCTTCCTGGACAGTCAATGCTCCAAGCTCTGCATGCCGAGCCGCACCAGCCTGGAGGAAAAGAGAGCGGTCAGTGCCTCTGACACTGCACACAGTGGCATAAAGTCAGAATCCCGGCTCTAGCGGAGGAAGAGTCTTTATCCCAAATCTTTACACAAATATCAGGAGCTGGGCATTTGGGGGGTTGCATGCAAACTCTTCCAGAGTCTCAGTTCCTCTGCTTCTGCTCCAGTGATTCTCCCCAAGCCGCTCCCTCCAGCCATGTCCAAAGGGAAGGGAGGTGAGCTAAACTGACTCATTAGCTGGCCTGGCTCCTGGCAGCAGGCTGTCTGCTGAGCAGGGCTGGGCTGCAAAGGGGACGGATACTGCAGGCCATGGGCTGGAGGCTGCGCCAGAGAATTTAGGGGGCCTCACCCCACAATGCCTGGGGCCTTGTGCTTCAGTAAGGCAGTGCTATAGCCAAGTCAAATAACAAACAAATGAATATTGCTCATATCTGTGTCTCCTGGAATAGAACTAATGCGGCTGGAAGCCCATGCCAGGCATGGGCCACTGGCTGGGATGGAGAGAATGGCACCAAGTTAGCTGCAGGAGGTCAGACTAGATGATCATGATGGTCCCTTCTGGTCTGAAAGTCTATGAGCCTATGAGCTGGAGTATGGCCACAGACACTACCGGTCCTACCAAGCAATGTTTCATCTTGATCCAAATAAAGGATGGAGAATCGTACCCTGAGACAGAGTGTCTCAGCAGGCCACGCCTTGGCATACTAGAGAAGGCAGCTGCCATCTGCTCCATTATAAGCAAACCAGGGGAGGTTCTCAGTCTCCTTACACCAGGGGTTCTCAGACTTTTGTACAGGTGACCCCTTTCACATAGCAAGCCTCTGAGTGCGACCCCCCTTATACATTAAAAACATTTTTTATATATTTAACACAATTATAAATGTTGGATGCAAAGCGGGGTTTGGGGTGGAGGCTGACAGCTCGCAACCCCCCATGTAATAACCTCACGACCCCCTGAGGGGTCCCGACCCCCAGTTTGAGAACCCCTGCCTTACACATTGCAAATGCTGCCCTCCGAGGGGCAGAACGGGCAGCTGCCAGCGTCTGCCTGAGCCAGTCACCTCAGAGGATCTCAGAGAGTCCTCCCCTGCCCCACACGACAGTAGCACGCTCTCGGTGCTCCTCGCTCAGTAAAGACAGGGATTCACAGTGCCAAACCCAGGCTGAAATGTTGTGCCTCTCCCCTTTCCTCCTTCACCAGTCCCAGAGTGCCATCTCCAAGCTGGGTTAAAAACTCTTCCTCCCCACAGAGCCTGGATTCTAGCTATACTCCGTCATAGGCAGTGCCAAGCGTTGGCACCCGGCCCTCTGTCACCTCCCCTCCAGCCCGCCACAGCTGACCAGACTTGGGGACACAGACACTGTTCGTCCCCACATCATGACCTGACAGGTGGGTGGATGGGGACACATTTCCTCCTCTCTCCCCGCTATAATCACACCTATCATTGTAATGGCCTCCCGCGAGTGACCAGCCCGTGGATGGGTGGCAGGTCAGGTTTCACATTACAATTAAGGAAGAGATAAGCCCAGAGCAAAATACCCTTGGATTCTGGAGAAGTTTCCATCTCATCCAAACACGGCAGCTGGACCCATCCTTCTCTCTGAGGAGGTATGGCCTGAGGCCATGCACAGAGCAGAATGTGTAAGGTTTCTCTCTTTGCACATTCCTGCCTGACCTCATTTGGGGCTCCCTTGTGTCTTGCCTGCACCATGCTAAACAATACAAAACGCACAGTGTTTGTGTCTGTGAGGCGTGACCTGGGTTCAGAAGGAAGAATTATATGCAATGAAGTTGGCATCTCAGCTAGAGGTTGCCAACCTTTGCCCTTCCAGTTCAGAGTTATTCCAAGCACACGTCTAGTCTGACCATGTCATTGTAAATAGCATATCAACCATGTTGCATCACGGCCTCACTGGTGAGACTCAGAGGAACAGACAGAGAAGATGCCAGCGCCCAGGAGAGCACTAACCACAGGGCCAAACCGTATCAGCTTAAAAGGCTTCTAGCGAGCATCGCTCCGTGACATCTCAATACAATTATTTACTGAGCCTTTTAATAAAGCAGTGCCCCCTCTCCACCTCCCTGCCACTTCTCAGTTCCCATTCGTCCTCTTGTCAAGTCATCTGCGCATGACGCCGGCCTGAGCAGTGATGCGGCAGAACGTGACCGTCTGAGGGAGGTGGCATCAATCTTGTTGGAATGAACGATTCTTTTTTTCCTAACGCTAATTAAGCCCTCAGCTTCATGTGAGTCATCAGCAGCACATCTCCAGATCGGCCAGTGTAGGGACCACTGTGAGTCTCTTCAAAAAGAAAAGTAAAAGTAATCTCCAAAGACTGGAAGAGCAGGCAAAAAAAAAAAATCTGCAAGGGGGGGGGAAACCCTCTTAACAGGAGATGAGAAATTGCTGGCTAAAACCCCTGAGCTGTGACATTGCTTCCTCACTTTCTGTGCCCCCCAGCCCTGCCCTGCCCTGCCTCCCAAAGGCTTTTAATGAAAGTGACTCCAATGCACTAAATGCTCCTGAAAAGACTGAATCAAGACTTTGAAGCAGCTCCTGCCGTCAGCCCAGAACAGACTGTGACACTGAGTGTTGGGAGGTAGTAAGAAAGGGCCAGATGGGACTACATCCACCGTCCAGGAGCCCTCCCGCTCGCGAACGTGGGCCTAATACTCCAGTGCCCTGCACCCGACAGCCATTTCTCCTGTGCTAAGTGGATGGAAAACACGCCTGAATCAGAAGGAGGCTCCTCTCCAAGCCAGCTGCCCGGCCTTCTCCTGCCACGGAGGCAGGCAGCCCATTCCCTGATCCCTCCCAAGACAGCGCCACTGTATGTCACTGCCTGTCTCTCTGCCCTAAGACCTGCCTGCTGATGCTCCCAGGCTTTGTGTCACTCTCTTGTTGTCTCTGCCTCGCTTTCCTCACCTGCAGACTCTAATTACTGAGAGTGACACACAAACGAGAGGGGGATCATGACAGACGGTGAAAGCAGCTTGGGGGCGGTGGTGCACCTGTGCCGGGAAAATGGTCTCAATTACCAGCAATTTCATCCGTGACGCAGCGGCAATGTTTTCTTTGACGAACCTGCCCAGCTGGGGGTGGTGCCACCTCCTCTTGAAGTAAACAGTCACACATGGCAATTATCACATTAACCTCCGGAGGGGAGCGCGGGAGAGATGGGCGGATGGATGAGGAGGCGGTGGTGGAGGGGGGATTAGAACCCGTGTCTCTCCATGCTTTGCAGGCAGTGCAAAGAGGGGCATCTCCTGCCTTTCCCAAGTCCTTTGGGGAAGATGCGAAATGAAAGCCAGATGAGAGGAGAAGCCCAGTTCATAAAGCACTGGAAAAATGGAAGCAAAGCTCCCATCTCTCCAAAGGCATCTGCCCTCAGCCAGGCTGGGCTTGGGTGCGAGACAGAGGTTCATTCCCCCTCCAGTCCTTCACACGTCTCTCCAAAGGGCCCTGCATTTTGAGAGCTTCCCTTGGTATCCTCCCTTCCCAGCATGTCCCTGTGCCCTGCTGCTCACCATGGCTTGGAAAGATGGATCTGGGGAGCAATCCCTTCCCTGCCCCTACTGACAAGCACCATGATTCCTCCCAATGGCCTAACTCTTATAACAGCCCCCGCCCCCCTGCGGTAACAAGCAGTCTCACCTCCAGCTGGCCTCCCAGCGGTCCAACCTTCCCCCTTCACACATGTTCTTTGTGGGAATCAGCCTGAGGCCCTCACCAAGCTTAGCTGGCATGGAGCCCTCCCGAGCACTGGGCTGAGCCAGGTAGCTGCCTCCTAACTGGAGCTTGCTGAGGAGGGCTCTGAGTTATTACAGAGAATTCTTTCCCAGGTGTCTGGCTGGGTGGTTCTTGCTCACATGCTCAGGGTCTAACTGATCGTCAGATTTGGAGTTGGGAAGGAATTTTTCCCCAGGTCAGATTGGCAGAGACCCTAGGGGGTTTTGCTTTCCTCTGCCGCACAGGGCACAGATCACTTGCAGGTTTGAATTAATGAAAATGGTGGATTCTCTGTAATTTGAAGCATTTAAATCAAGATTTGAGGACTTCAGTAACTCAGCCTGAGAATAGGGGCCTGTTACAGGAGTGAGTGGGTGAGGTTCTGTGGCCTGCAATGTGCAGGAGGTCTGACTAGATCAGGGGTCTCAAACACGTGGCCCGTGGGCCGCATGCGGCCCGCGAGGTTATTTTCTGTGACCTGCGAGGTCCTTGCAGCCCCCTTCCCCCCCCCCGCCCTCTTCCGGCGTTTACCTAGAGCGGCTCCGGCCCGACGCGCACCGCGGTTCCCTGTTCCCGGCCAATGGGAGATGCTGGGGGAGGTGCCTGAAGCAACAGCAACACACACACCTCGTGCCCCTGCTCCCCCACATTCCAGCCACTTCCTGGAGCGGCGTGGGGGCAGGGCGGGCAGGCAGGGAGCCTGCCCCGCCCCCGGTGTGCGCCGGGCCAGAGCCTGCCCCCCGAGCCCCTCTTGCAGTCGAAACCCCTGCCATAGCCCTCCTGCACCCCAACGCACTGCCCTGAGCCCCCTGCTGCACCCTGACCCCCTGCTGTACCCTGCACCCTGACCCCCTGCCCTGAGCCCCCTGCTGCACCCCGCACCCATCCTCCACCCCAACTCCCTTCCCTGAGCTGCCTGCCGCACCCCTCCTGCATCCCGATCCCCTGCGCTGACCTCCTGCCGCACCCCTCATCCCTCCTGCACCCCACACCCCAACCCACTGCCCCGAGCCCCCTGCTGCACCCCTCCTGCACCCTGACCTCCTGCCACACCCCACACCCCTCCTGCACCCCCTGGGGGCAGGGAGGGGACGGAGTTGGGGCAGGGATTTCGGAGAAGGGTTTGGAATGGGGGCAGGGAAGGAGTGAGAAGAGGCAGGGCAGGGGCGAGGCTTCATGGAAGGGGTAGAGTGGGGGCGGGGCCAAGGGCGGTGGGGGGAGGTGTCAGTAATGCGGCCCTCAGGCCAATGTACTAGTCCTCATGTGGCCCTCGTGGTCATTTGAGTTTGAGACCCCTGGACTAGATGGTTCTGCTTTGAGCAGGGGGTTGGACTAGATGACCTCCTGAGGTCCCTTCCAACCCTGATATTCTATGATTCTGTGATCATGATGGTCCCTTCCGGCCTTGACATTCATGAGTCTATAATGAGAGGCAGTATCTGGGGGTAGACACAGGTTTGGGTGGGAGCTCCAGGAACCACAACGACTGATAGAAGCAAACCTCTGGAAAGTTAGGAGTCTGGGGTGTGCTGAGTGTGAGAGTGGTTGGATCCCTACCCATGCCCCCTCATCTGGGCCCACTCAGCCACTCCCAGCCCCAGCTAGAACCAGGAAAGGTAACGGTGCACAGGAATGAATCACAACAAGGGGTAGAGTTGATCAAAATTTATCAAAGCTTGAAAGCACAGAGGTCCTGTCTGAGACTGGGGGGACAACTGTTTCACTCATCCCTAATATTGACATTGCCTTTTGCATTAAACCACCTTCTCCTCCACCCCAGTGTAGGTGACGAGACACCCTGGCCATTACTAGATGCTTAAGGCAGCATGGCCTAGTGGGTAGGGCACTGGACTAGGGTCTATTCCCAGCTCTGCCGCTGCCCTATGGTGTGACCTTGGGCAAATCACTTCACATCTGTTTCCCTCTCTGTCTAGCCCATTTTGACTGTAAGCTCTTTGGGGCAGGGATTGACTTATTCTGTGTTTAGACAGCATCTCGCACAACGTGGCCCTGATCTCAAGTGGGGCCTCTAGGCACTACTATGACCTAGATAATCATGCACCTAGCCTACACAGTGCTGGGGACTCTGGCTCCAGGTAAAACAGACCAGGACAAAGTTGCCAAGAAGAACTGGGTTCCAGCTCACAGCCTAAGGGACTGGCGGGTTTATTTCCTTCATGCTTATATGTGAACTGACTGGAGGGGGGCCAGTGCCGGATTTATAGCCCTGGTCTCTTTAGTCCTCTCTTTATCTACCAAAGAGGCCAGCATGGGCAGCAGCTATACAGCCATCCCGCTCCGGTCATGGAGGAGGACACACTCCTCTAGGCAGGGGGCATCTCCGGGCATTCTGCATGTCAGTGCCAGAGGGGTGCACATGTGCGGGAGCGACAAACACCCGTTAAGTGGGAAACAGACTCAATAGCAAATAGGTAGGAACTTTCTGTCACTACGGACCTGGGGCAGTTTCTCACCCCTGATCTGGAAGCTCTCTATTCCTTTCCCAATCACCCAGAGCATCTGGCCTGACCCCTCCCAAGAAGTCCCAGGTCCTCAGTTCTACTTAGCCAGGGCACTGAACAGTCTCCTTTCCAGCCTTTCTGCTGCTCCTCCAAATGCCAGCCTCTCATGGATTTGCCAGGACACTCCAGCCACACACCGCCAGCAGCATCTGCAGCTGTGTTTGAAGTGTTCTTCTGAGCAGGAGCAGAGATGAAAAATCACCATGGACTTTACCAGCTGGAGGGAGACTGTGTTTGCCCGACGCACCAAAGGGACAGGGAGCCGGGACGGGGGGAAGGAGACAAGAAATGCAGTAACTTGGAGACAAACCACACAAAAGCTTCCTTCTGACATGCAAAGTGACTCTGGCAATGCCGAGGCTTGTGGAGTCCCAGGTCAGTGGGAGCCTTTAACGAACATGCTATGGTTCAAGATTGATACTGGCTTTCCCCCCCCACCCTCCTTTCTGTCAGGGGATCTCCAACTGCTTTACGCTCGATCGTCTGGCATTATAAAGTATTATGCCTGTTCTTCCGACAGGGAAACTGAGGCATAGAGGGGCTATAGGAAACATCTTCAAAAGCTTGGGCAGGTGCAGATAGGCATTTGGGAGCCTATGGGCTCAGGGGGCAGTTGGGTGCTCAAAAGATTTCAGCAATGCCAGTGCTGCCTGACTGCCCTGGGGCTTCAGCATCCCAAGAGGGAGAGGCGTGGTAGGAAGAGTCACTGTCACAAAGCCTTGGGACATTCCCGGGCTGCAAGTTCGAAGTCAAGCAAGCACAGCAGATGGACAGCTCCACACTCAGATGCTCCTGGCAGCCCCCAGCACATGGTGACCTGGCAATCTCAGGGGTCAGCTGCTTCCCCAGGACCGTGGCAGCTCTGTGCCTTAGGTAAACTGACGTTAACTACACTTTGGGTGATGGATCGGGGCTCTCTTCAGCTGGCCACAGCTACAAACTCCCTTCCACCAGTTACCAGGCTGGCCGCAGATCACCCCACCATCAGAATACAAGGTGAACTCTGCCTCGTCACGCAACGCTTCCTCCCACCAGCTCCCTGTGGCTGGCAAGGACAGCAAGCAAACATCCCCAACCAAGCAAGCACAACCGCACAGCATCACACAGGGAACAAGACGGATTGCTTGTGTTATTTACACAAATCCTGCACTTCATATGGAGAGTGAGTTAAAACTACCTAGACAGGGGAGATTTAGATAGACCTCTTCCCACAACTTGCACTCTCTCTTCCCCGCACAGCTAGGTTAGCGCAAGCTACATACAGTGTGTTGGGCAGATGGAATTGGGGGCGGGGGTTGTAAATTGGGTCAAGACCGAGCAGGGGAATGAGAAGGATGTTGGAGACAATAAGGGAAGGATTTTGATTGGTGAGCTGGACGCTCTCTATGGCAGTTGCACGCTGTGCTTCTGCACAGCCCATGCTTGAGTAAAAGGCATTTACTTTATCCCCTGGGGAAATAAAAATAGCTGTTCAGCTCAACAACGCAACGCATCCTGCTCCCTGACTGCCTCGGTGAAAAGAGACCTCAGACGGCACGCTGAACATTTGCATGGGAGCGCAGCCCTCTCTAGCCTCTGGAAATGAAATCCAGGCACCAACAAAGAGATTTAGTGAGGTTCAACCAATCAAGACGGGAGTTCAATTGGAGCGAGGCTTTCCAGGGAATTCAGAACCCTGGGATTTTTTTTTTTGCCACCTTATAGAGCGGCGTTCAGCAGCAGATTACAAGCGACTTCACCAGGATTATTGCTTAATAATAATGCCCAGAGAACATGTTGTCATCTGTGGAATTCAAAGCGCTGTATAAAGGTGGCTCAGGATTATTGGCCTTATGCAAACTTGGAAAACCGAGGCACAGGATGAAGGACTCACCCCAAGGCCATGGAGCAGGGCAGGTTTCCTGGGTGACCTAGGGCAAGCCAGTCACTCTCTTTGGGCCTCATTTCTCCCTCTGTAGCAGGGGAATAGCCCTGCCCTGCCTCACAGGGGTGTACAGAGGATAAATACATTAGACTGTGAGGGGCACCAGAGAGGAGTGTCTGATATGGGTGGACGGTAGCTGAGCGGGGAAGAGACCCCAGGAGTCCTGAGCCCCAGGTCAGTGCCCTCTCCACGGGACCACACTGCTCTTCCTTGAGTCCCAGACATAAGAAATTCCAATTCATCCTCAGAAGCACTGAGACATTGCTCTGACAGCCCCTCTGCAGATATCCCAGCCTAGCCAGGGCTATCAGCAGGTGTGGCAGAACCTGGCAAGATTAAGGTGATCTCTAATCTGATGGTCCCGCCCCTTCTGCTCAGGGAATTGGGAGAGGAGAACATGGGCAAAGGAGAATCTCAGTTTTCTGCATTTGAAAATGGACACAAGTGTTTCCCAAGGAAAAGGCTGAATACACTCACAGTGGAACAGCTCCCCTAGGACCACGTTCCCGCCCTCGTCACAGCCGCCATAAGGCCCCCCACATCTGCACTAGTGCCATACCCACATCTTAACCTGCAACGCCCCTTCCCCCTCCTGATAAACACTGGCCGTTGGGGGCGGAGGCAAGGACCCTACTTCACCCGCCAGCAATCAGCTCAGTTGCTTTGGCACTGGGTATGGGGCATGTCTCATCAGGGGGCAGAAACGGAGCACGGCTTTGTTAGATATTGCTGCTGAGTTGGATCCCGGCCCATCTCAAGGGGAGCACAGTAGCATCGTAGTTCCCCTAGTTCACACCAGTTTTGCCAAGGCCTTCAGCTGGGGGATACATGTGGGGTGGATTTGCACTGCCCGCCCCTTACTGGCTTACCCAGCCCTCTGTCTCACCCAGCCCACTGGTGTAACTGCACCTGCTTTGTGTCAGGGCAGGGTCCCCTTGCCAGGGCCGAGTGGGGGGGAAACCCTAGCACTGAGGTTTAACGCTCACTTTGTGCCAGTGCAGCTGCCAACACACACAGTGGGGGCCACAAAGGTTCCAGCCAGCTGTAGTCCCCGTGTCGGCTGCTCAAGTCTACATAGCATTGTCATCGTCCTTACAGCCATTAACAAGATTTACGGTAAGTTCTGGTCTAGTAGCTCTGAAGCTCACCTCCTCTACTGGCAAAGCTGAGGCCTCCATTCTGTGCGGTGCTGAGCAACCTGGCTCTCCCCCGGTTAAGCACTTACACCCATCCTTAAACAGAAGTTACTGAGATTACTCAGGTGCTTAAAGGTACGTATCAGCTTCAGTGTTTTGCTAGATCTGGGCCAGAGCACTCAGCATCTCGCAGGACTGAGCCCGAAATGGACAGCTCCTTCTCTGGCCCTTTAGCAGAGAGAACTGCTGCAAAAGCACAGCTTTCACAGGATAATAAAGGACTACGGTGCATATATTACAAACACACACCTCCCAACTGAAGCCCATCACGACAGGAAACCAAGCACGTCCTAACCCTAGCCGTATGACTTGTTGTGTTTGTGATATTTTGATACGTGCTGTCATGTCTCCACCAAGCCCAAATGATTTGCATTTGATCGACAACATAATCCTTGCAACATCAACGATTCATGTGCAAAGACAGTGGTTAGAAAAGCGAGCCCAGGACAGGCCAAGCAGCCTGTGACAGTTGAGAGAAGATTGGTAGGCTGGAGGGAGAAGGGACACGCTTTTAGGGGCTGGCTGAATATAGTGGGTTTAGGTTCTGATCCCTTTTTCCACTGTAAGTTTAACATTTTTCCTTTCAATTAAAGAAGAGTAACTTGTTTTCTAGTGGAAGAGAAAAGGCGGTTACTCACCGTAGTAACTGGTGTTCTTCGAGATGTGTTGCTCCTATCCATTCCATGTAGGTGTGCGCGCCGCGCGTGCACGGTTCTTCGGAACATTTTTACCCTAGCAACTCCGGCGGGCTGGCTGGCGCCCCCTGGAGTGGCGCCGCTATGGCGCTGGATATATACTCCAGCCGGCCCGTCCGCTCCTCAGTTCCTTCTTGCCGGCTACTCCGACAGTGGGGAAGGAGGGCGGGTCTGGAATGGATAGGAGCAACACATCTCGAAGAACACCAGTTACTACGGTGAGTAACCGCCTTTTCTTCTTCGAGTGATTGCTCCTATGCATTCCATGTAGGTGATTCCCAAGCCTTACCTAGGCGGTGGGGTCGGAATGAGACGTGGCGGAGTGTAATACCGCGGAGCCGAAGGCTGCGTCGTCTCGAGACTGCTGCACCAACGCGTAGTGGGAAGCGAAGGTGTGGACGGAAGACCAGGTGGCCGCTCTACAGATGTCCTTGATGGGAACATGGGCCAGGAAGGCGGCCGACGAGGCGTGCGCTCTGGTCGAGTGTGCAGTGAGTCGGCACGGGGGGACGCGAGAAAGCTCGTAGCACGTTCGTATGCAGGCCGTCACCCAGGATGAAATCTGCTGTGAGGAAACCGGCTCGCCTTTCATGCGGTCTGCGATCGCTACAAACAGTTGGGTCGAACGCCGGAAGGGTTTCGTCCGGTCAATGTAGAAAGCGAGGGCCCTGCGGACGTCCAGGGTGTGGAGCTGCTGCTCACGAGGTGAGGCGTGCGGCTTCGGGAAGAAGACCGGGAGGAAGATCTCCTGGTTGAGGTGGAAGGCCGACACCACCTTGGGGAGGAAGGCCGGGTGTGGCCGAAGCTGCACTTTGTCCCCGTGGAAGACGGTATACGGGGGACCCGCCTTCAGGGCGCGGAGTTCCGAGACTTGTCTGGCGGATGTGATTGCTACGAGGAAAGCCGTCTTCCAGGTAAGATGGAGCAGAGAGCACGTGGCCAAGGGCTCGAAGGGTGGCCCCATCATCTGGGCGAGAACCAGGTTTAGATCCCAAGTCGGAGCAGGAGGACGCACCTGAGGGTAGAGACGGTCTAACCCTTTAAGGAAGCGGGCTACCATTGGGTTGGAGAAGACGGAGCGACCTCCTATAGCGGGTCGAAAGGCTGACAGAGCTGCCAGGTGCACCCGGAGGGACGAGATCGCGAGACCTTGACCTTTCAGGTACCAGAGGTAATCGAGGACGATCTGGATGGGGGCCGAGAATGGGTTAAGACCTCGCTGGTCGCACCAGAGCGCGAAGCGTTTCCACTTCGCGAGGTAGGTAGAGCGCGTCGAAGGCTTCCTGCTTTCCATCAGGACTTGTTGCACCGCCGTCGAACAACCCCTCTCTGCGTCGGTCAACCACTCAGGAATCAAGCTGTAAGATGCAGCGACTGCAGGTTCGGGTGACAAAGCCTGCCGAGGTCCTGAGTGATGAGATCCGGCCATAACGGAAGGGGAATGGGATCCCGAACTGACAGCTCGAGCAGCAGGGTGTACCAGTGCTGTCTCGGCCAGGCCGGAGCGACGAGTATTACGCGGGCCCCGTCCCTCCGAAGCTTGAGTAGCACTCGGTGGACGAGCGGAAACGGAGGGAACGCGTAAAGGAGGGAGTCCGTCCATGGCAGGAGAAACGCATCCGAGAGGGAGCCTGGAGCTTGACCCTGGAAGGAGCAGAACCTGTGGCACTTCCTGTTGGCCCGGGAGGCGAAGAGGTCTACCTGGGGAAACCCCCACCTCTGGAAGATTGCGTAAGCCACATCTGGGCGAAGCGACCACTCGTGGGAGGCGAAGGACCTGCTCAGACGGTCGGCCAACGTGTTCTGCACCCCCGGCAGAAAAAACGCTTCGAGGCGAATCGAGTGGGTCATGCAAAGGTCCCAGAGGAGCATCGCCTCCTTGCAAAGCAGGGAGGATCGAGCTCCGCCCTGCTTGTTGACATAGAACATGGCTGTGGTGTTGTCCGTGTACACCGCTACACAGCGGTCCTGCAGGTGGGTCCGAAAGGCGAGACACGCCAGACGGATCGCTCTCAGCTCCCGGACGTTGATATGGAGGGAGAGCTCCTGGGCTGACCAGAGACCCTGGGTGTGCCGGTCTCCTATGTGAGCCCCCCATCCAAGCGCCGACGCGTCTGTGGTCAGGGTGATCGACGGTCGAGGAGGGCGGAACGGAACCCCTGCGCAGACTGTCTCCGGATTTAGCCACCAGTTGAGCGTCTGGAGAGTGGGTCTCGGCACCGTCACCACCATATCCATGGGGTCGCGATGAGGGCGATAAACCGATGCCAGCCACATTTGGAACGGGCGAAGTCGCAGCCGTGCGTGCGCGGTCACAAACGTACACGCCGCCATGTGACCTAGGAGACGTAGGCAGGACCGCACCGTTGTTGTCGGAAAGGCATGCAGTGTCCGTATAAGGGAGACCAACGTCTCGTGCCGAGCATGAGGGAGGCAGGCTCTGGCCAGATTGGAGTCGAGGACTGCTCCTATGAATTCCACTCTTTGCGCCAGAACTAAGTGGGACTTTTCGGCGTTGATAAGTAGGCCGAGAGACCGGAACAGATGCAGTATCTCGGACACCTGAGCCGCCACCAGCTCTTGGGTGCGGCCACGAATCAGCCAGTCGTCGAGATATGGGTATACATGAATTCGACGACGACGGAGGGCTGCGGCCACGACCGCCATGCATTTGGTGAATACCCTCGGTGCGGTGGAGAGGCCGAAGGGTAACACCGCAAACTGGTAGTGGGCCTCGTTGACCATGAAGCGCAGGTAGCGTCTGTGGGGGGGGTAAATCGCCACATGAAAGTAAGCATCCTTCATGTCGAGGGCGGCGAACCAGTCTCCCAGATCCAAGGAAGGGATAATGGTCCCCAAGGTTACCATCCGAAACTTGAGCTTGCAGAGGTACTTGTTGAGCTCCCGGAGGTCTAAGATGGGACGAAGACCCCCTTTCGCCTTGGGGATGAGAAAGTATCTGGAGTAGAATCCCCTGCCCCGCCTGCTGGGAGGCACCTCCTCGATAGCACCCACGCTCAACAGAGACTGGACCTCCTGTAAGAGGACTTGCTCGTGAGAGGGGTCCCTGAAGAGGGACGGGGAAGGTGGGTGGGAGGGAGGGGGCGAAATAAACTGTAGGCGGTAGCCGTGCTGGACGGTGTTGAGCACCCAGCTGTCCGATGTTACAGAACACCACGCCTGGAGGAAGCGGGAAAGGCGACTTGAAAACAAAAGGGATGGATCCAGGGGGGAGAGTGGTGGGCCGTCCTCGGGCGTCCCATCAAAAGGCCGGCTTTGGACCTTGAGGAGCCTTGGACGAGCCTTGGGTCTGGTTACGACGTCCCCCTGACGGTCTGCGGCGGAAGGGGGCCCTTCGATTATTAAATGGCCGAGACCTGGCCTGCGGGACGGGCCGATAGGGTTGCTGCCGGAACGATCGCCTTTGTGTGGCCGGCGTATGCATTCCCAACGTACGGATCGCCACTCGTCCGTCCTTTAGGGTCTGAATTCTCGTGTCAGTTTTTTCAGAGAATAGACCCTGCATCTCAAAGGGGAGGTCTTGGAGGGTGTATTGTACCTCCGGCGGCAAAGTGGAAGACTGCAGCCACGCAATGCGCCGCATGGTTGCCCCGGATGCCACGGTTCTGGCCCCCGAGTCCGCTGAGTCGACCGCCGCTTTGATTAAGGTCCTGGAGGCCAGCTTTCCCTCTTCCAGGAGCGCTGAGAATTCTCGGCGGGAGTCCTGCGGGGTCAGCTCCGCGAATTTTCCCAGGCATCCCAAGATGTTAAATGTATATCGGGATAGTAGGGCCATTTGATTTGCAATGCGGAGCTGGAGGCCTCCCGCCGAATAAATCTTGCGGCCCAGTAAGTCCATGCGCCGGGACTCCTTGGACTTCGGCGCAGCGGCAGGCTGTCCGTGACGTTCCCGGTCGTTCACGGACTGGACAACCAGAGAGTCCGGGGTTGGGTGTACATAGAGGTATTCGTACCCCTTGGGCGGGACGGAATATTTCCTCTCCACTCCGCGCGCCGTGGGAGGGACGGAGGAAGGCGACTGCCAGATGGCGGCATTGTTCCGCTGGATTGTGCGGATGAAAGGCAGCGCTACTCTCACGGGGGCCTCCGCCCCCACGACATCTGTGATCGGGTCATCGACCTCTTGGACCTCTTCGACGGGCAGGTTGATGGCTTTCGCTACCCTCCGGAGAAGGTCCTGATGCGCCTTGAGGTCAATAAGCGGGGGTTCTGAAGGTGACGCCCCTGCCACAGCCTCGTCGGGAGAGGACGACGAGGAGTGACCTGGCAGCACCTCTTCAGGTGCCTGCTCTGCCTCTGGGCGATCAGGCGCCAGTGTCTCATGCCCCAACGGTGTGCCGTGAGTGGCGGTCTGTGGCGTTGGAGACGGGGGTGGCCTGCTGATAGTGGCCACTGGCACCGAACGCGCCGAGCCTGGCTGCCTCGGTGGAAGGGGAGGCCCTTGCTCATGTTGGGCCCAGGGCACCCAAAATCCCCACTGCTGGGGTCCATGGTCCTGCGGAAGAGACCCCGCTCGGAAGTCTACCGCACTGCCCTCAGGGGAAGCAACTGAGGGTTCCCTCGAAGGCCAGGGAGGAGCCGTAGCGGTTCCCGGGCGGACGTCCGGTGCCGGAGTAAACTGTCTCTCCGGTGCCGAAGGACGGTGCCGGTCGTCATGCGGTCTAACAGGCGAGCGGGATCTGCGCGTGGCGCGGTGCCGGGAGCTCGACCTGCGGCGCCGGGAGCTCGACCTGCGGCGCCGGGAGCCGGACCTCGAGCGTGAGCGGCGGCGCCTTCAGCGGCTGCGTGACTCTCGACGTCGCCCGCGCTGCCTGGAGCCGGACCTGGTACGGTGCCGGTGACTCGGCAACCGGGACCTGGAGCGTCGCCGGGAGTGTGACCGGTACCGCGATTGGGAGCGGTACCGGGACTGCGACCGGCGACGAGACGGGGAGCGGCGTCTCGACGTTGACCCTCTCATGGATCGGGCCCGGTGCGTCAGCGACTGTCGCCTTGAGCGAGATCGGGATCGAGACCGGATCGTGGTGCCGCGATCACCTCGGCCGCCAGGGGAAGGAGGGCGCATCATCAGCGGCTTCCCAATGGACTTAAGTGTCCGCACCGGCGGTACCGGTAGCTGATGGCCTGTATCAGCGGTGAGGTCGATCAGCTCCCTCGCCGTCGCGAACGCCTCGGGCGTGGACGGGAGCCTCAGCTCCTCCTCGGTAGGTACTGGGGAGCTGGGCGGTGCCGGACTCGACGGCCCTTGCGGCGCCGGAGTCAACGGCCCGGTGCACTTCTTGTGCACTGCCTCAGCCTGTACCGTTTGCGTCGGAGGCGGCTGGGCTAACGGCTTCTGCTGCTTCTTCGCAGAGGCCGTCTTCGGCACCTTGTGCTTCTTCCCCGGGGAGAGGGAGCGGTGCCGGGTCTTCGGTGCCGGGTGCCAAGAGGCGTCGGCACCGGAGTGGCTCGGTGCTGCCGGTGCGCTGCTCACGGAGGCAGGCTTCGGCGCCGATGGAGCTGGCGCCGGAGGTTGGAGAGCCGACTCCATAAGGAGTTGTTTTAGACGAGAGTCCCGCTCTTTTCTCGTACGCGGCTTGAAGGCTACGCAAATCGGGCACTTATCCGATCTGTGCGACTCTCCGAGGCAGCGGAGGCAGGAGTCGTGCGGGTCACTCACTGGCATGGGCCGCTGGCAAGCCACGCAGGGCTTGAATCCCGGTGCTCCGGGCATAAGCCCGCACCGGGGCGGAAGAAGAGGGCTAACCCCTCTAATTCCCTAACTACTATACTATACAACTAACTATACAGCTATAACAAGAAAACTTTAACAAATTATTAACAACTATATACACTAAATCTATGGAGAACGCTAGGGCTGTGGAGGTAAGGGAGCACTCCACTGTTCCTACTAGCCGTCACGGGCGGAAAGAAGGAACTGAGGAGCGGACGGGCCGGCTGGAGTATATATCCAGCGCCATAGCGGCGCCACTCCAGGGGGCGCCAGCCGGCCCGCCGGAGTTGCTAGGGTAAAAATGTTCCGAAGAACCGTGCACGTGCGGCGCGCACACCTACATGGAATGCATAGGAGCAATCACTCGAAGAAGAATCTAGTGCTAGCACAGAACGTTGCCTGGGCTGATTTACACATGTGACACAGGCTTGATCCTGACTGGGGTTGATCCCCTGCAATTCTCATGGCCAGCGGGGAGTGCTCAGCATCAATCAGGACCAGCCTTCACCAGGGTATTTCATTTTTGTTAGCATTTCTCTCCCACTCCCTCACCCCACCAGCTCCAAATTTTACTCTGTCTTTAGCACTGGATTTTTGGATTCAGATACTTAGTTTGGGGATCTGCACTGGCTCTCTGGGTGTTAGCCATGGACCTATAAATGGTCTTACTGACCCTCTCCCTGCGTCATGCTAACACTGCTGAGCTGCGCAACAGAGCTTGAGCAGAATCCCCTACGGTGCAATGGACAGGGGGCTCCTCACAGGGTGGTCTCCACATGGGCCTTTGGCATGTGCTCACCCTCTGATCAGAAAGAGCCCAATCCTGTTGCCTTTCAGAGCTCGCTGCAAGTCTAGTCTCTTTAATTCAGTTTCCAGGGGAGCAAATCGCTGTTGGAGGAGTGGATGTCTAGGGGTTAGGGATTTATTTACATGAACCCTGTACAGTTCTATTAGCTATGCCTACTTCCATAGTTGGTGGGGTTGCTGCTGGAACTCTTCTCTTGAGATTGCATTTGTAACTAACAGTCAGGGGCATGCAGGATATAAAATAAGGCCTCATTTGGGCTTTTAAAAATCCAAAGAAATCAATATATTATGTGGAATTCAAGAGCAATTTTGCAACCTACATGTATCCTTCCTCGGTCTGTATTCATATGGGATGCACCTGCCATGGGTGGAGGGGACCCTCTCCTACCTAAAAATAAATACAAACGTGCCATTTTAGCAGCTAGTCTCTGTTCCTTTTCTTAGTTACTTTTTGTACTGCGGTAGCACCTAGAGGCCCCAGGCAGGGATCAAGACTCCACTGGGCCTACACAGACAGTCCCTGCCTCAGAATTTCTATAGCCTAAACTTCCTGACCAGAAAAGTAGCCAAACCCACCTATCCCCTCAAAACACAAGCAAAAGTCTCTGCAGCCTGTATGCAATGGACCCTCCTGCACAAACTCGTCTACATTAGCAGATAGTCACTCACTGGTGCTGGAATCCAGGCCAAAGATGCACAGAGTTTGATTGGTATAACATACAGTCATTACCGTCACCAGCTTTCCCATGACCTATTCATGGAATAGATTGTGCTGTGGTGGACAAAAAATGATGTGTACACAAACTTGGCCTATAATTGTGCACATCTGTACCTTTCTGCAAAGAAAACCTCATGGTTAGTCATGTCTGCCATTGGCCGCTGGAGAGCTTGTATTCATCTCATGCCTCTGGCAAGACCTCTAGGAATTTTCCACCCAGTCTCAAATTCACCCACACAGAGACCCATTAATACTGCCATGCTACTGGCAATAATGCTACCACCTGGCCACAAGAATAACTCCAGCATGAGACACAGTTGCTGCCATGAATAAATAGCATCTGTGATGTCCCAGGATGCGGGGAGCCTTTAAGTAATATTCTAAAGCTCAGTATTACAATAACTAACTAACATCTTTAATTACTACATCCAGTTCAGATGGAGATCTGCCCAGAGTATCTCATTCCAGTATGCCTGATGAGATACCTGGGAAGGATTCCACAGGGATTGTCTCTAGTTGGGGAATTTCAAAGTCTTGCTTAGAAACGAGGAGGGGGATTTCTCCAGGACACTATGGCGTCACTCAGACATGAGATAATCTCACTCCAGGTCAGAAATAAACTCAGCAGCAGGTTGACATGCCAAATACTTGCCTGGCTTGAGGGCAAAGTGAGGTGGAAGTGGCTGACAAGGGAGAGTCTCTTGTATAATCTCACCACAACAGGAGGGATGTTAGTTTCATATAAAGCAAAAGTAACAAAAGAAAGGTTTTAAACTAAGGATATTCGCTAAGGTCAAAATCACCACTAAAGAGATCTACAGCCTTTCACCCTTCCCATTTATATATTTGAACAAGAGGATTTGGGGGAAGAGAGAAAGGCAGATGTTTCCTGTAGTCTCTTGTCCAACACCCGCGTAACTCTGTCTGCCTTAAAGTTCACAGCTGGTTTTATACTGACATCTCATTTAGAGGAAGTGTATTTTCTAGTGATCAGCCCAAACTGGAACACTGGGTATGAAATCACCAGCACCTCAAGAGTAAGATCTAGTCCCAAACTTTGCAACTCCGTCTTCTCTCAAAATTGTAAAAGACTCCCAAACTTAGGATATGTTGGGATCCAGGTCTGAATTCTATGGCTCAGACCCATCCTTACAATCTTCACTTGGAGTGCTGCCTACAACCTCATCTTCAAACCTCTTCCTCTCTGGCCTGTCCTGACATGTAACACATCCCCATGGAAGATGGATCCCATTTAGGAGGATGGACACATGGATGTACATGCACACAAAAATGAAACCAAGTAGGAAAAACCATCATGACTGGTATATTACAAGCAAAGAGTCACTACATTCCCACCCTCCCAGCCCCAAAGACCCTGCCATGCACTGCAGAGCTGTCCATAAGGCGGTAGATTTACTTCTTCACTTTAATAACCGTAATCTGATCTCCTGTATGCATGGCCATGCTTTATTCCTGGCTGCTGGTGCCTGGCATCCATCGGCTCCCCAGTTACTGTACATGGTTTGAATGAAAATGCTTTGCTTTTCTAAATTAGCTTAACAAGGAAATTGGTAAATTTCCTTTGCAGAACAAGGGCTGCTGGCTTTTAGGGAGCTGGACTGCTGCTCTACAGAGTGCCTCTGAGGCATGAGAACATAGCTGTGGCATGAGGGTCAATTATGGGTGTCATGTGACTAAGAATACACACGCTACTCTGAGGATTCGAGAGTCAGAGGTCCTGCCAGAGCCCCAGAGCCAGCGATGCTGTGCTCAGCTGCTGAGTTTCTACTTTCTCCTTTGAGCTGACAGTTGGCCACTGTAGGCAAAATGCAGGTTCCTCCTACCTTCAAGGGGATCTGAATTTAGGACTTAAGTTTACTCCCTCAGTTCCACTCTGGCAGGAGCTGGAAGCCCTATGGAGGCAGCTATCCCAGCTCTGGCACCGGAGGAAGACCCTTTCATGGCTTATTTGTGATCCTTCTGGCTGATTCTGTAGGGGCGGTGGCTGGCTCTGGTTGGCACAACATGGGGGCTAAATCAGGGGAATTGCAGGGGGATGTTTCTAGGAATCTTCACACGGGTCAGCCTCAGGCTCTGCTGTTCATCTAAAATTTGGCTGATTCTAACCCAAATCCTTCTGCACAGTTTGGGTTTGAGTCCCCATAGCTCGCTGCTTCCACATGCAGCTGGGCCCCTGCCTCCCCTCCAGCTCCCCAAATGGGGTAGTCTGTGCAGGCTGCTCCCCTATAGGCTAGGCCTCTCCTGCCCACTCACTTGGTACTGGATTCCCAAGCATCAAGGCTGCTGTGATCACCCTAGAACCTGGCAGCTCAGACTCAGACATTTCAGTGAGCTGGCAGTCGGGGTTTAACAAGTTCAGACTCCCACCCTGAGAACACAGAACTCTAAAAGGAGCGAACACAACTCCCCTGCACTAGGAGGCCCTTCTGCTCTAACTCGGGACTCCATTGACAGCCATTACTAACACCTTCCCCATGCACCACTCCCTGGCTCCCCAGAGCCTTTTTATTATGCAGAGGAAGTTTGAAAGAGGTGCCACTTAGTGGTCTGAACACAAACCCAGGAGCCAGGAACGCCCGAGTTCTAATCCTTGCTCTAAAGCTGACTCCTCCTGAAGCCTTGCCAACTCAGACAGACTATTCCCATGCAGATAATATTTAAGTACTTACAGGGCTGACGAGGTTTTCATTATGCAATATTTGTGAAGTCTTTTGCACTCATCATCTATTAAACTCCACAGCTTGGGGTGGTGTCTCTGTTTCCACTCTAAAGCTCTGTCATTGGGTGCTTGAAACTTGAATATCAGGATTCAGACTGAAGCACATACTTTGCTTTTCCAGCAGGATGGATCCCATAAGTTTCCAAAAGGTAAAATAAGTTCAGGCCATTTTCCAGTTATAAGGCGAGATGGACCCAAACTGCAAGGCTTCATACTGCTTCCCATCACCATCAAATCTGAGCACCTTCTGCATAAAATCAATAGCAAAGTCCCTATCAGATTTCATGGAATCCCTGGTATTTCTCCCTTTATAGGGTCAGAAATCTGCTTAGAGCAGGGTTTTTTTGTAGGGAGTTTGGGACTAAACGGAGTGTTTGAACTGTGAGCATCACTTATGATGGAAAAGCTTTCTCAAAGAGGAGGACTTTGAAACGTTTCCTGAAGATAGTCAGATTCTGGATTTGCCTGATCTCCCCTGGAAGATTGTTTCACAGCCAGATCCCCTAGTCAGAAAATGCTTTGTCCCCAGTTCTCACCTGCTTCATGTTCTGCATTGTCCCAGGGGATTGCAACTGTCATGGGGGTTCCTAAGTCGGAATTCGGTCTCTGACGTAGCTGGGGCTTGGTCCATTCAGTCAGAATATTTGGAATGTTAATGTTCTGAACATCCAAAGGTGTTGGCTCAGGCCTATCTCTTTAAAATGGTGTCGACTGATAAGTTTGGTACATTCAGAGACCTCCCTGATGGCTTTGCTTTAAAATTAAAGTCTGGGAATGATTCGTCCAAGTTAGTCAATCAACTGTTTATCTAGGGAGGAAAAGGTGGTCTTGTATTTACAACTCTGTGCAAGGACTCAAGGGATTTGGGTTCAGTCCCCCACTCCATCTCAGACTCACTGTACAATCTTTGCAAGCCACTTAGGCCCTGATTCCGAAAAGCACTTACGTGCAGTCCTCAAGTGGAGATGCTTTCCTGAATCATGGCTCTAATCTTTCAGTTCCTCATCTGTAAAACTGAGGTAATAATTAATCTCTTACACCTTTATCTTGCCTATGCAGATTCTAATCTCTTGGGGGCAGGGACTGCCTCTTACGGTGTGCGCCTAGCACAACAGGCGATCTTGGTTGAGACCTCTAGACGCTCTGTAATACATACACGATAGTAATTATTATAGGGAGATTTATAGAGCAACTTTGTGAATCCTCAGTGATATGTTCCAACCTCAACACTGAACTAGATAATGAAGTGTAGCTGTTGGGCTACAGACTGACCCAAGACCCCCTAATTCTGCTCCCAAAGGAGCTGCTGTGCCAACCCAAAGTTCCTTGTGCATTTCTCCCCGTTAAAATACCAACTCTTACTCAGACTTTTCAAGAGAGTGACTTCCCTAAGGGAAGAGCATTATAAAAGGGGAATGGCAGGGAGTTTTTGACAGAGCAGATCTTTAAATACATGGATGCAACAGACCGTGTGTTTCTTGCTGTGTCATTTCAGCAAAAAGCAGGAGCATTTGGTGCCCAACACAGAGCTCTGACTTCACTGAGTGCTAAGTACCAGAAATGAGCCAAGAAGAAAAAAAAACATTTCCCCTGGTTCTTGCTAGGTAGCCACACACTTTCTCCCTCGCCTGTCGCCCTGCAGAACTGCTGGGGATGGCAGGTTGAGCAACACCGAGCCAAACTCATTTCTTTTCAAACTGTATTGACTTCAGTGGGAAAAAAGCAGGGATGGATCTGATCCACTGATTACACACATTCTTTGGGACAACAGCCGGCTGTTTAAGAGCAAAAATGTTAAAGGCTCCTCTACCAGCCTAAACATGGATTCACAAGGACCAATAGTTCTCCAAAGGGGAGAGAGGCCAAACAGCAAAAGATATATGTACTTTACCTCGGCTACCCCACCACGCAGCATGGCATTGTGGGCCAGTCCATTTGCACCGATCTGTACTGTGTCCCACACATCTAGCAAGCAGACCCCATCCCCATGTTTGAAACCATTTTCAAGCAGGTTTTAGCCACACGTCACTCACTAGAGATGGGCCTGAACACAAAAGCTTGGGGATGTCTGGATCCAGGTCCTGGTTCAAAGCATAATACAGACCAGGGTCAGATACAAGTTTCTGCTAAGCCCAGGAAAATTTGAACCAGGGGGCGGGGCAGTTCTGGTTTACATTCAACACGCTTAAAATGAGACCACGCTCAGTGAGAGCATCAGAATGGGCCCAGTTTGAGGAAGATTGGTTTTGTCATTTTAGAGGTTATGAAGATTTTAAATCTTCAGGTTTGAACTTGCTGAAGTCCTTGCAAATTTATATCGTGTTAAAGCACTTCATGGGTTCTCAGCCACTTTAAAATGAGAAGTAAGCCTGACAGTAAAACTTACTGCATGTGTATACACCAGGATTCTGAACTGTAGATCAAGTAATGAAAAATAAGAGATGCCTAACTTTAAAGTATGTATGTGAAAAAAACCCAAAATGTTCCCAACTTTACAACTACCAAATCAATTTCCTTCCCACTTGGTTTACTCCTTGGCTTCCAATGAGATCTGAGAAACAAGCCAAACTTGTACAAAATCCATTGGCAAGGTATGCATGCAAAAAATGTCTGACTGGAATGTGCCAGGTTAGGATTTAACGATCAGATATTGTAAGTTCCTTGGTTTAGAGCTAATAGGCTTGCAATGCTATAAAGATTCTGTACAAACCTTAGTCTGGAGCCAAATGGCCTCTCGCACTAATAAACACCACTATTCCCGTCCATAGAGGGGAATACACAGCACATGTGATGATATAAAGGCTGTATTGGCACTTGCTTACTTTGCATAACCCACTTTGCTTCGCCACTTGCAAGTACCGTAGCCACCCAAACCCCATATCAATAAACCCTTCCTACCATGCCACACCAGCACGTTGTCTCTCTGTGTGCACGTGTGCCTGTATCTATTACACTCTCTTGTACAGTCTCTATGCAAAAGAATAAATGGACAAAAATCTGACATCAGGAATCATAACATTCAAAAACCAGTGCGAGAACACTTCAACCTCTCAGGTCACTCAGTAGCAGACTTAAAGGTGGCAATTTTGCAACAGAAAAGCTTCAAAAACAGACTTCAATGAGAAACTGCTGAACTTGAATTGATATGCAAACTAGATACCATCACTTTAGGCTTGAATAGAGACTGGGAATGGCTGAGCCATTACACACATTGAATCTATTTCCCCATGTTAAGCATCCTCACACCTCCTTGTCAAACTATCTGAAATGGGCGATCTTAATGATCACTACAGAAGTTATTTTTCTTAATTAATTAGCCTCTTAGAGTTGGTAGGACAACTCCCACCTTTTCATGTTCTCTGTATGTGTGTATATATCTCCTTGCTACATGTTCCATTTTATACATCCGATGAAATGGGCTGTAGCCCACAAAAGCTTATGCTCAAATAAATTTGTTAGTCTCTAAGGTGCCATAAGTACTCCTGTTATTTTTACTCTCTTGTATGTACATACACACTTACTCACTCTATTTCCTCTCTCCTTCTCCCTAGCTGCTGCTCTTGCTGGTACAGAGTCAGCAGTCAGAGCCTCACATATTCTGGGCAGCAGCGCTGCTGAGAGGGCTGGGATCTGACAGAAATAGCTGCATAGGTAATAAGATTTGTGCTTGCTACAGAATTGCTAAGAGCACTGGGTGTTGATTAAATTTTCATACCTCCCAGACAGGGATTTTTGTATCTTTTTTGTTTTAAGCACAAGAAGGGCTTTTTCTTTTCTTTTTGTAGCTGCTCCAACCTGAGAAGCTGGCGCATCCCCAGGGCACTGCTCCTGCTGCTCACAAGACTCTTTCTGCGTGCTGCAATGCATTAAAAACCTAGCACACTCTCCTTCCTGCCCTCTGGATCTCTCCCCCCACCTGCCTCTCCTTCCCCTCCCCTACATACATCTCTCCTCTGCATGTGCCACTTCTCTCTCCCAGCCATGCTGCCTCTCACTTTCACAGCCTCTCTCTCCAAAGACACCCCTCTATTTTTTACATTAGGAAAGGGCATACTAACAAGCCTGCATACCATTTGGAAACCACGAGCAATTAGCCACTGCGTCCTCCTCACTTCATTGTTACAGACACAACCCTTTAACCTCCTCACTGCCGCTGGAGCAACAGGGTGACTGAAAGCTCCCAGCCAGCCCCAAAGCAGATGGCTTAGCAGGCCATGCCAAGGGTTTGCTAAAAGGCTAAGCCAAGCCTTTCCTCCTCTGAAGCCCCAAGCAGTTTACTGCGGGGTGGGCATTTTGGCTGCAACTTTAAGAACAGAGGTCTCTGCTTCACACACACTTTTC
This sequence comes from Mauremys mutica, assembly GCF_020497125.1. Lineage (NCBI taxonomy): Eukaryota > Metazoa > Chordata > Testudines > Geoemydidae > Mauremys > Mauremys mutica. The sequence goes on from NC_059079.1 coordinate 56,558,046, forward strand.
GTAGGAGCAGGGGTGTGACAGGTCACGGAGCACAGCAGGATTCTGTGGACTGAAATTGGCTCTCTGTGCCACTGCCTCCCAGCCTTCACTCTAGGCTAGGGGATCTGGCGTTTCGAGCTGGGACAGCTGGGGTGGTGGGGATGCAGAGGAGGGGCTTTCGGTGGGGTCAAGGAAGCAGGCACATGAGGACTTCAGCAGCTCAAGGATGGGGAGAAGGAAAGGGTACCCACTCCTCACCAAAGCAACACCCTTCTCTCTCCCTCCCCACATCCCTGTGTGTCTGGCTCCACGTGTAGGGGAGAGCTCTCCTGAGAACTCACGCAGAGATGGAAGGGGTGGGGAAAACTCAGAGAAACTGCCAGGCCTGGCGGTGGGGAGGGGGGCAAGGTGTCTTTGAGGTTCACCAGAGCTCGGCCAGCTTGTCATCAGTGGCACCAGCTCAAATGTCCAGGGGCTCCTTCAGGCGGCTGGTTTGCTGGGTCACGGACATAACGTTGTGCCAAGCTCTCTGCTCGCGCAACTCCACTGACCTCCACGCAGATGCATGAGCAGGGAGTTTGGCCCACTGTCTTCTCTGAAGACTGGGGAAGATGGAAAACAGGGAACTTCCCAGTCCCCCCCCAATCCCCGAATTCTAGGGATGCACAAGCAGGGTGGGCGCCCTGGGCACCAACTTCCAGGGGGCTGTGCTGACTGGGCGGGGGTATTTTTTGGTTTCTTGCTTCACTCTGATTGGGTGGTCTTTTCTCCCCCTCCACTGATTGGCTGGCTGTACAGTTTTGGGGTATTTTGGCTCTGACAGTGGGGTGGGGGGAAGCACCGAAAACATTTTCCACCCTGGCTGGCTAAATGGCTGGGGCCGCTACTACCCCAGTGAATGGGCAGTGCTGTGAGGCTCTGGGCTGCAGCAGGAGGGCGGTCTAATAATGAATGTGCAAATTTCCCAGCACAGCACTGTCCTGGGAGCTCATGATGGAGAGGAACAGAAGCTGGGGAGACAGACTGTGCACACCGGGGCCTGGAGGGGGAAGCCTGGATTCACCAAGCACATCATTCTCTGCGGGGGCGGTTAAAGGAGCCCTTAGCATAAAAGAGATAGGGCTGAGCCACCATGTTCAGAGACAGGTGCAAACTTTCCAAACTTCAAGGGGGCATGGCTGTGCCGGGGGGTGGCGAGGTGGACAGCAGGAATTTCATTTGGTGAATTGTTACAGATCTTGAAATAGATGGATTAAAAGTATCAACGAGAGCCAGATTCAGTATGTGTAACAGTAGGAACGATTGCTGTGCACAGCTATGCAAACACACCTCAAGCTTGGCCTTGCAGTGCACCCTGGTGTATCAATCCCAGGCTCCTCACACAGCTCTGTGAACACACCTCAGTCCTGGCCTGCAGCGCACCCTATGGCAGTCCTATCCTGGATCCTCTTTGTACTGGCCCTACTCACCCACCCCACCCTTGCTTCAGAAAGCCACGTTCTGCTCTGCTGAAATAAGAAAGACAATAAGTCCAACCAATTCTCAGATCTGTATTGGACACTTTGAGATTTAAAGCTGTTTAAAGGTAAAATCAACCCGTTCTTCCTAGACCCACCATCCCCATGTCACATCATTGCGAGTGAGAGCCAAGTCTCCCCAAATCCACCTTTTCTTTTACCTCAAAACGACTCTCCTAATGTTAGATCTTCACAACTTTGGGTACATCTGCACTGCAGCTGGGAGGGCACTTCCCAGCTTGAGTGGACTGACACGCCAGCTCTGCTCAAGCTAGTATGCTAAAAATAGCAGTGCTGCCAGGGGTAGCATGGGCCATGCCTCAAGCTAGCTGTCTGAGTACATACCCAGCGGGCAGGTTTGTACTCAGGCAGGCAGTAGCCTGAGCTGCTGCCTGTGCTACCTGGATACACTACTACATTTAGTGCAGTAGCAAGAGCAGAGGTAGCACGTGTCTGTTACCCATGCTGGGGAATATGCTCACAGCTGCAGTGTAGACATACCCAGAGAGACAATTCCCCTGAACTCCCCCTCCCAGTGCCAGGCTCCTTGTGACTGAGGGTTAATCTCTCTTCATTTGCTTTAACTGCCGATTTTCTGCCTGTGCTTGGTTTTAAACCTCTCTCTTGTGAGCTTCTTCACAGTCACTGGTATTCAATTAGACAACAGAAGCATGGCTCTGAGCTTTGTCATCACCGTGGCGGAGAAAACTTCCCAACACCTAGAAAGCAGCTACTAGAGGAGGAAAAATCCAACAACACATTCTCCTTCTTTCTCTGCCAAGCTGCAGAGGGAGTGGGGCTGATGCTATGACGAGAATGCAGGGAAGCGATGACAAGGAATCCATCTCTCTCTGGATATGATCACTTCAAAGCAATGGCTCTCTGGCAGATTTCATCCCAAAAGAAACAACAAGGCAAGAAACCATGCCATTTGCACCACTGAAGGGCCACGCATCACCCATCTCAACCATTCCAGAGGAAGGGGCTAGACTCAGGAGATCACAGGGGAGATGTGAAGATAACTACGTTACCAATTGTGAGGAGCTCAGATACCATGGTGATGGGGCCAGAGAAGTACCTAGGAGACCAGCAGCATAGTCTCGTGCAGGGTTCCCCAAACTGGGATTGCAAAGTTATGCCAAAAATCTACACACCCATCAAATAACACATTGAATTTTAAACAGATCCACAACTTAAGTCCTGTAATGTTATGTCCCTTTAAGGCCACTGTACTGTAGTTACCTGAGAACCACAGTGGTTCAGCACAGATCCAGGGCAGGTGATGGTGATTTTGGGCAACTTCCATTTTTGGGTGTCCCAACTGAGATCACAAGAAGGGGCCTGATTTTCAAAGAGCAGGTGTTCAGCTTTTTGGGAAAATCAGGTTCCTTAAAAGGTGTCTCAGGTTGGGCACTCAAGAATTTAAACCAACCCAGATCACAGATCACTTTAAATAATCTTGGCCTCAATATGAAACCTGGACTTGTGTGTGTGCCTAGATTTACCTTGTACCAGCCAGTATAAGCCTAAACTCACATGGTTTCAGTAGTCCTCATGCTTTCAGTTTCCTGGGTTTACTGCAGATTTCATTTGGATAACTTCTCTTCGTTGGTAGCCTTCATGCCTACCCAGGAGAGGACATTTGGAGCTCTGTTCTTGTGCTTTTCAACGCTCAGATCATCACTGTGGATCATGGCTGACCTCATGCTGTGTATTACAACATGATGTCCTCTATGCATAATCCCAATACAGGCAGAAATTTCAACTCTAGCTCCCAATACATGTTTATGCACGGAAACGTCTGGGATGTTTCTGCTGGGCATCCATCTAGAATTACTCTCTTGTAAGGCTGACTCATTCAGTGTTTCGCATTTCAGCTTGTCAAGTTTGGTGGCAGAAACATGTAGCATTTGAGTCATATTTACTTCAAATTCCTCTTCCAGCAGCAACTTGATTCCCTATTTATAGGCAATCCTGAAAGGAGTTTCTGCTGTAAGCAGCGCCATACCAGGCTTGGATTTCATATTTCATAAGAACGTTTGCCATTTCATGATCATTTACAGACTGCTGTTCAACTCCAGCACAGGCAGGACTTCCTGTTCTGCAGCTTCAAACCCTACTGAGTGGGATCCCTCCTTGGCCTGACCAGCAAGCATAGCTTTCGTATCGTGGACACAAGGTCTCCTTTTGTGTCCACGATCTGACACAATCTCTAACAATAGGGGATCAGTCCCCTTTTTGTATGCATGCGCTATGCCTGACTACTTTTCACTCAGTTTCAATATCTATTTTGAAACTTGCCTTTTGTCCATCTATGTCAAATGTCAACCATTAATCTGTCATAGCATCTTGCTCAGGAAATTTAAGAGGACCCGCCAAGAACTCAGTTTCTGCATCCTTGTGAATGCATTTTGCTTTTCTGTTTCTTTGCAGGTTGTGCTGAAAGCGACATGCTTTTGAAACACGGTTGCATTCTGTGGCACAAATGCCATTGCAGCTCTTTTACTGGGCACCTCTGCATTATGCTCTGATTCCCTCCACTTTTATTGCTAGCTAATCTGGTCTGTATCCTGTGCTTATGCCTTGCCATGCATTTTTAATTAGAGGCACGTCTGCTCATTCACTGCTTGTTAGCACTCCCATTTGGGAAGTGTGTTTCACTTGCCCTGCAAAAAGCCATTATTCTTTGCAGTCAAATCTATTTCTTGCAATAACCTTGCTGTAGCTTGGTTATCAGTTACTGCACAGATAACTCAGTCTGTAATTAATCTATCTGTGAATCTGAACAATTCACATGGCTTGGCTGTATTAGCTCTATAACATAACGATGAAGAGGCACACTTGGCAGCTAGTTACTTGTCAAGACAACATGCCTTTCCCAGTGACATTCTTGCCAGAATCATGGCATTCTTGACATCCCTGAATGACTGTGTAGCAGATTGCAGTGCATTTCATTCTCCCACTGGAATTACAGTAGGTCTCTCATGCCTCTGGTCCTGCCCAGAGTAACAGTGTAGAGGTTTTCAGCCTCCCTGGTTTCTCTACAACCTCAGTTGCTTCCAGGAACTCTTGGAAGTATTTCATCCACACCCTCCATTCTCCACCAGGTTCCCTTCCAGATTCAGGTGGCTGCATTTCCTCCAGCAGTGACAAAAAGGTGGGTTTGTCCAAGCACACATGTTTAACTGCCACTGTGAGACTTCAGAGTCCAGGACACCGATTAAGCTAACTCCTGACACCATATACTAAAGGAGTGCTGTATCAAACAACATCGTGCTGGGTTACGCCAAGGCTGGGCTGTGGCTAATGCTACAATCACCAGCTCCAAAGGTTTAGGAAATGATTATCCTGTGGCCTGAGCAAAGGACTAGGAGTCAGGAGCTCCTGAGTGCTAATCCCAGCTCCCCCTCTGGCTATGGACAAGTCCAGTGTTGTCGACTCCTGGAAGTCTTACTAGATTTGGTATTTTTTCTTAAAGCCCCAGGTCCTGGAGCCATGATGAGAGTGGATCTTAAAATCATGATATTGTTATATTTGGAAAAACTATTGTAGGTAACTCTTAGAGATTTCTAGGATGTACACCTCTACCCTGATATAACGTGACCCGATATAACACGAATTCGGATATAACGCGATAAAGCAGCGCTCTGGGGTGGTGGGACTGCATGCTCCAGCGGATCAAAGCAAGTTCGATAGAACGTGGTTTCACCTATAATGCGGTAAGACTTTTTGGCTCCCGAGGACAGCGTTATATTGGGGTAGAGGTGTATTAGTTATGATTCTCCTCTCTCCCTCCAAAACCCACACAGCAAGCCTCATGGAGCCAGATGCTGATCCCCGTACTCCTGCTCAATAGTAGGTACTCCACAACAATCCCACTGCAGTCAGGGAGTACCACATACTCAATGAAGGGCACAGAATATAGTGTGAGTCAAGGTATCACATTCTGGCCCCTGGTAGCTAACAGGGTGCCCTGGCCTAACAGGCCAAAGAATACTCAAAAACCCCAACAAACCAATAAATATTGTCATGGTTACAGGGCTAGCTGCACCTCTGTCCAATTCTCTGGTCTTTTAGTGCATGCCCTGAGGGGTGGAATTCCACCGTTTTCCCATGTTTAGACTGGGCCCTGACCTATAATACCCTGAGTATCCAACCTGCTTATCCAGCAGATCCGACTGGCTTCAGCACCTGTGGCTCTTCCCTTTGGGGGACTATGACCAGTGGTGCAGAGTGACCAGACAGTCTCTGTAAAGCCTTGTTTACATTAGAAGTAGGAAGAAAGCATCTAGAGAAAAGGGATTTCAAAAGAACCATCTATCTTACCCGCAGCCCTACCATCCTGTGGTGATGACCTAGACAGGCCTAACTTCAGCAGACACCACCCCCTGCACGTGCCTGTGTCACAACCTAGTTCCCTCAAACAACTATCACCTTCTTGAGAGAGGGCCCCTTTGAATCCTGCCACAGTTGTTTCACCCTGTACTAGGGGCCTTCTCCTGTCCTAGTCCAAGCCAGTTTTTTACTTGGCTGGAGAGCAGGCAAATCATCAAAGCTAACAGTCCCGGCACTGTCCCTTACCAACTCTCAAGCGTTTGCTTGAGCCAATCTTTTCCTTCCTTCCAGACAGTCCCTAGTTGAGTTAAACCAATACAGCCATACAGAAAACATCCCAATAACCAGGCCCACATACAGTATTCATACATCGTCATAGGGCAGCTTCAAACTCATTGCACAGATCTACAACACTCAAAAACATTTTCTCTGCAAAATGTGTGGCGATAGGATACAAGAAGGTGCGGCTTTCTCAGCATGAATTTGGGATGAGCTCCTCGTTTTGCTTATGGTTCACCACTTACGAGTGCAGGAGAAATACTATATTCATGCTGATAACACATTTATTGCAGGCCACCCCACAATGCATGCTTTACAAACCACCGCTGGGATGAGGAGGGTACATTGCTTGGTGGCATGTGGGCTTGTGTGTGTGTGTATTAGAGAGAGACAAGGTGGGTGAGGGAATATCTTTTATTGCTCGTGAGAGAGACACGCCTTCGAGCCACCCGAAGCTCTTTCTTGGGTCCTTGAGAAGTTGACCCAATAACGGATATTACCTCACCTACCTTGTTTCTTTCATATCCTGGGACCGACTCGGCTAAAACTACACTGCATATATGTATTAAAGAGAGGCAGGCAGAGCACACTGCGTTTGCTGGGGTTTCTGTTCAACTTTCAGTCCTGTGTTTGGGCAGGACCCCAAATAGAGCTCTGAAGGAAACCACCCATCTTGCTGTCAGCAAGGTAAAATTCGCCACACACACCGCCCCATGCTGGGACTGTCATTCAACATGCACCAACTCCAAACCTCTCTACACCCGGGAGGGCTGCAGCTGTGGGTGGATAAGCAGAAACCTGGCAAGCAGGTGCGGACACATGCTCAGACATTTTCAAGATCGAATGCCTTCTGCTGGTCCTGTTTCTGAAATCTCTAACCACAACCAGCCTCTTCAGTCATGCTAACTGCCCACCCCCTTTCCCTTGAGCTGTGTGAAAGCTGCTTGGGCTCCTGTAGAAATATTGTGGCTTATTTGGTCAAAGAGGATAGTCTGAAGCTGAATGCAAAAAATAAGTATAGTGTTAGAGCAAGGCACGCGCTCTGTCTCACACACAGACTAAACACTAGTAATTATTCTCTGCAGTAACCTTCCCCAGGCATTGAGGGCTGGTATTTACAGCGGCACAGGCAACAGAAGCTGACAAGGAAGGGTTTTGTCTCTTTGTCGGAAGGGGCTGGTGCCACCCAGTGCGTGTGGCTGAGAGCAGCTAGGCAGCCCCATTCCCTCCCAGCAGGGGGAGCAGAGCTGCCACACCCACCCTCCGGTGCTGCTGGGCGCTCCAAGGAGGGCAATCTTCTCCCACCACCTGCTTCACCCGTGGGCGTTTGCTGCTGCTTTCATCTGAGCCATGTGACGCGGGTCCCACGGGAGTTGTGTCATCCCCACAGAACGCAATTATCCAACTTCAGCGCGTGTGTGATTAAAGAAGGGGAGGAGAAGAGAACACGCTGAGGGAAGGGGTGGGCTGGGCTGGATGGGGAATGTTGAGAAGTGTCAGTTAGCTAATTGCCAGCTCTGCCCGTGTCAGGCAGACGCGTGCTGTCAGGAGCCTGAACTCTGTGTACCCGTGTGTGCACCTCTCCATCTCCTGCTCCGTGGATGTTTTGACAGGAGCAGCACAGTCTAACAGGCTGTGCTGCAAGGCGCTGGCCCAAAGGTAGGCGTTTACCTGCCCCTCTGGGAGCCAAAGTATGTACCAGGGGCAGCATCTCATCAGCAGCAGCAGCAGCACCTGGTGTTTGAATCATTGCGCAGGAGACTAACAGAGTCTCCTAGAGCATGGATCAAATGCCACATCTCCTTCCACTGGGGAAAACGGCTTTGGGTGGACATACACATGCAAGCTTTGATCATGCTAAAAATAGCACTGTGGCCTGACAATGCGGGCAGCAGTTCAAGCGAGCTGCCTGAGTACAATGCCATCCAAAATCCTAGGTAGGTGCTCTACTGCTCCACACCACCGTAGCCACAGTGCTATTTTCAGCACACTAGCTCAATCAAAGCCAGCATGTATATGTCTGCCCATGCTCAGAATGACACCTCCCAGCTGCAGTGCAGATGTGCCCAAGACTGCAGTGCATGATGGGAAGAATGCATCCTGGGAAGCCCTAAAGAGCATGGCCCTTGGGTATGCAGCTCTTCCCTTACTCCTCTGCTGACTGAAGCCCAGTGTCCTAACCAGAGATGGCTGTAGTACATGCAGAGAGGTGCAAATGGAAATCTCAGTCCTAGTGAACACTGTGATAATTTGACCGTGCGTGAGGGTGAATTCCATTCACAATGTAGACTATATAAACACTGACTCCTGGAGTTATAGACGCGAGATCACCGAGCAGTGGAACTTTTGTGAACCCCTTGGACATCTATCAGAGCTGCACAGCCTTCGGAAACAAGAACTGGGCCCCAAACTAAGCCCAAATCTGCACTTGAACTAAACCTTTTCTGAGCCAGATGGGCTTGAGCCACAACGTTTGGATCAATATTTGGGTTTCCACAAAATCCACGGTTATTTAGATCCAGGATTTCGGTTTGGATTCTCTGATTCTGAGCTTTGCAAATGTTCCACGGAGTTCCCATGGGATCTCTGGTCTGGCTGGAATTCGGGGGTACTGGAAGCCTCATGGGACTAGAAGTCCAGACTGATTTCTAGTCTGAGGAGGACAGGGAAAATGGATGCTGAGCTGAGCCAAGTCTCCAAGCCTTTTGAGGCTCAGTCAGCACTTTTTAACGGTAGATGGGTAAAGAGCAGGGCTTGCATTCTAGAATACAAAGCCTGCAAGGACACTGGTCCAGCTGCTTTTTAGAGAACCTCTTTGTACAATGCTTGATTGGGGCTGTCTCCATTGGCCTGCTATGTTTCTTTGCTTCTGTGTATTACATGGGTGTGCGAGGAGATTTTGGGTGCTTGTGAAAAGAGCTGTGCACAAGAGAGGGGCTCAAACCATGAAGCTCAGCTCTCGATCCAAACTTTCCCCATGTCTGGATCTCCATATTATGGGCTTTGGATCAGACTTACTGCTATAAGTCAGAGCAGCTTTGCAAGTGAGATAATAAAAGCAAACAAGAACCACTAGCAACAGGGGAAGGGGCAGATTCACCAAAGCTCCAAGAGCAGATGTGAATGGAGGAAAACCCTTCCAGGCTACATCACAGCACATGACTAACAAGCCAGTAGTGTCACTGGGAACAGAACGGCAGAGGAGGTGGTGTGCTGTGATGGAAATAGGCAGGAGTGTAATTCTCACCCCCTAGAAGCTCAGATCTGGGTGAACCCAGCAGGGGTGGCTCTATGTATTTTGCCACCCCAAGCACGGCAGTCAGGGAGCCTTCGGCGGCGGTTCTGCAGGTGATCTGCCGGTCCCGCGCCTTCGGCGTACCCGCTGCTGAATTGCCGCCGAAGCTGCAGGACTGGCGGACCTCCCACAGAAACACCGCCAAAGGCTCCCTGACTGCCGCCCTCATGGCGACCGGCACACCCCCACCCTTTCCACCCCAGGCATGCACTTGCTGCGCTGGTGCCTGGAGCCAACCCTGGGACCCAGCAAGGAGCTGCCTGAGCTACAGTGCCAAAGAGGACCCAAAACAAGGTGTCAATGGTTGGCCTTCCCTGAACCCGCCCTGTCTTTCATTTGCCTGCAGAGGGAACTACAGAGGCTTTCAGTCACTGGGAGAAGAAAAGGAGCAGAAAGGAGCAGGGAATGTAGCTAAACTCCTCCCTCCCCACTGAAGTGCTGCACTATGGAGTGCCATCCTGCTGAACACAGCCTTGAGGGCATCTGTCCACCAAAAGTAGCTGTCCCTTCAGTTCTCCTGGCAGAGCAGTCCCAGGGCCAACTGTACCCAGGGTGCCTCTCCTGTTCTGTGCTGGGACTTCCAGAAGTAGCCACTTCAGCCGGATTCAAACAAGTGAGCACTAGAGCTAGGCCTTCTTTTTTTTTCCAGCAAATAGCAAAAGCGTAATTTAGGGGCACTGAAGCAATTTGTGAATTCAGAGAACAGTTTGGGCCACACAAAGAGCTGAAATTATTTTTTGAAGTGTCAAAACATTTCAGTTAGATCCTCTGTAAACAAAACGTCTCGACGTTTCACTTTGAAACGGCGTTTCATTTGCAAGTTTAGCTTAATTTAAACAAAACCCCAAAAAAGGTGTGGGGGGGAGGAACAGTCCGGTAGGTTGCCCTCGGGCGTACCCTCAAAATGGGTGCTTGCCTGTCTGCTTACTGCAGGTCGAGCCCACCTGGGATATAGACAGGGATTGGTGGCCAGGGCACCTCTTGTAGCCCCTGGATCTTTTGTGGGGAGACTCCTGGTGGGGGTGGCTCCCCTGGCTCCAAGGCTGCTGCAGCTTAAACCACTTGCAGGCAGGGCCAGGGACATACAAGCCCAGTGTTTTTAGGGTTGTACAGGAATCTTTCAGGACACGGAGCTTAATGTCCGTCTGTTCTGTGAACAGGGCATGCCCGTCGAAAGAGAGGTCTTGCATTGACTGCTGAGCCTCCGAGGAAAGACCAGAGAGGAGCAGCCACAAAGCCCTGCGCAACGAGATGGCCGATGCCATGGTACGGGCGGTGGTGTCTGCCGCGTCCAATGCCGCCTGGAGAGCTGCTCTGGCTGCAGTCGAGCCCTCATCCAGGATCACCTGGAACTCCTTTCTAGAAGCCTCAGGAAGGGCGTTCTCAAACTTGGTCATGGCCTGACACGTATTAAAATCATAGCGTCCTAGTAAGGGCTGATGGTTGGCCACCTGCTACTGTAGACTGGAGGATAAATAAACTTTACGCCCAAACCAGTCTAGTCTCGAGTCTTTATTTTTAGAGGTAGCCCCCCGTTAACCCTGTCTCTCCCTGTGGTTGACAGCCTCTACCACTAGGAAATTGGGAGCAGAGTGTGTATAAAGGTACTCATGGCCCTTGGATGGCACAAAGTACTTGTGCTCCACGCTCTTGGAGATCAGAGGCAAGGAGGAGAGGATTTGTCAGAGGCATTTGTAATTTTAGAGACCCCTTCATATAGGGGCAAAGCTTCCCTGGCCAGGGCCACGGGGCAGAGAACATTAAAGAGGGAGGCTGCGGGTTCCTGTAACTACTCTGCCTGGAGGCCCTGGTTGGCAGTGACCCTCTTTAGCAGCTCCTGATTCACCTGAGCATCATCCTGGGGCACTGGTGGAGGGGGCCCCACTATGGCCTCATCTGGTGATGACAAGGAGGAAGCCGGTACCAAGGGGTCCTCCGCACCCATAGGTAGTCTGGGGGCTTGTTCGCCCACTTCCTCCTGTGCCTGTGGGTGCCTTCAGATGAGGCCTCTTGAGTGGGTGGGGACAGGAGAGGGCGGTAGCCGGGCTCTCCGAAGCTCCGGACACTGAGCAGGCACCCTGGGGGGCTGAGTGAAGCCCCCTGGGTTCCATGGGTAACACTGTGCCGGCCACAGAGCCTGAGGCCATGGGCCTGGCTGCAGTGCCGCCGACGTAGTCTGCACCGTAGGTGCCGGAGCCTGTCCTGCTGCCAGGGAACCTTGCTCCGAACCCGAGCCAGAGCCCGAGTGGTCACTCCCCTGCGACCAGGACGGGGCTGATTGGTGGCTCTGTCTTGATCGGTACCGGTCGCCACTCCCGGAGTTGGATCTGGCTGACCTCGAAAAGCACCTGGATCGGACCTCGGTGACCATTGGTGGTAGGCGGATCCACAGTGGCACCCAGGCTGGCGTTCTACGCCTCACACTTGAGGAGTGGGACCGGGATGTGGAGCGTGATCAGGAACTAGAGCAGGCTTGGCGTCGTGAAGATGTAGCCGCACGCAGTGACGCCACCCTGGGGGATCGGCGACGGTCTGGAAAACAGTACAGTTGGTCCCTCAACCTGTCCCTGGAGCGGTACTGGTGCCACGGAGATTCCGGGACCCAATTCTGAAACTCCTGCCGGGGGGCGCGTTCCTCCAGAGGGCTGTGCCCGGTTACTGGTGAGCCGTGCCTCGAGCCTCTCTGCCCTTGTCCTAGGTCTGGAGACTGGATGGGGCTATGAACCTTCTGCCTATCGCGATCAGAAGCATGTTGGCTGCGAGAGAATGATCACTGGCGGGATGTCCCCTGTGACAGGGAGCACTGCCGGAAAGGTGGAGACTGTGATGGTCCCAATGTGGGTTTACCCTGGGACCAGGACCCCACAGGGGCCGGAGTGGGCGGCACAGGGAGGTACATAATGTCCTGCACTGCTTGGAGGGCCTCCGTCGTGGACAGCACCCGGAGCTGACGAGGACCTCCTCTGCTATCCAGGGTAGCCGGCAAGGAGCAGGCTGGGCTACACTGCTCGATCTGAGCTGGGGCCTGGGATCCCCAAGGGGGTGAAGAGGTGCCCGAGACAGGCCCTTGGTCCACCCCAGACTTGTCCTTTCCCTTGCGGGAAACTGGAGACCTTCCTCACCCTGTCTTCCTGGGATTCTTGGCTGGAGCCACAGAAGGAGACTGGTACCGGCTTGTAGATGGTACCAGCGGGGTGCTGCACACCAAGGTCATGGTGCTCTGCGCTGAATCGGACCGCTGCTCCAGCATCGGGGTAAGGGCACACTCCATCAGGAGCGCTTTCAAATGAATATCATGCTCCTTCTTCATCCTGGGCTTGAAGGACTTGCAGATTTTGCACTTGTCACTAATGTGACTTCACCCACGCACCGTAAACATTTATTATGTGGATCGCTAATGGGCCTGGGCCTTTTACAGCGATTGCAGGGTTTAAAGCCTGGGCACCAGGGCTTTAGGGACCTACTAAGTCACTAACCTAACAAACAGGTTGAACTAAACTAGAGGGAAACTATATACAGTAATATTTGCAAGAGGCGAATGAGTTTGAATGAACGAAATGCAACAGCTCTAGCTGAAGCAGACAAGTTCCATGCACCATCACTGGCGGCAAGAAGGAACTGAGGGTGGAGAGGGCCAGCAGTGCCCTATATGCCGTGGCATACGTGTGCCACTCCAGGGGGCACCAGAGCCGGTCCCCTATGGCTACCGCTGAGGGAAAAGCTTCCGGCACCGGTGCACGTGGCGAGCACACACACCTGATTTGAATGGACATGAGCAATCACTCAAAGAAGAACTTTGTTATCACAAGGGCAGCACGGAAACGGCTAGGGAGGCCAGCTGAAGCAGTGGTCTCTGTTTTAGGTGCCTTGTTACAAGAGGATTAGTAAAGACAATTGTACACGGTCCTGAAGCAGATAAAAGGTCTATGGTGTTCTGTACAAGGCCATGTGGAGAGGTTAGGAGAGCCAGGCTGGCTGCATTCATTAGGAAAGAGGTGCAAAAGAGGGGAAGGATTAGAGGGGCATACAATCCTGAGGGCTTCTAGAGAAACTAAACCAGTTCAGGAGTGCACCCGAAGAAGAGAAGGATGGAGTGGGCATGAGAGGCATTTAAACTAAGTGCCTGACTTACACAGAGGGTAAGCTGCTAATGTGAGAAGCAGCCTGCCAAAGGCAGCAAGAGGAGCTGTGAATGTACATGCACTGAGAATAAGAGCAAGGCTTTGAGCAGAAAACAAGATTGCAGAGCACAAAGGCTAGTGAGATAGGCAGGGGAATAGAGATGGGCTGCAGTCCCAATATTCCTAAATGAATAATAGGCTAAAAGACAGAGAGGCACATTCCCTATTAAGCTCAAGCTGTGCGTAGGAGGAATATGTATATCTTATCTGTACATTAGCTCACTCTCTCGTATGTGCGTGCATCATAGAGTGAGAGCCACACACACAAGACAGCCGCACACTAAAATCCAGCGTTCACCCTGATCTTCCCATGCTTTTGCAGGACATTGTGTGGGAGATGGCTAAATAATTCTAACAGGCAGCTCCTATTTAAATGCTTCAAAGGAACAGAAAAACCCCCTCAAGGCTTTCTGTAGGAGAAAATCTCATTCCACCTCCTAGTCGGTTCTGCGTGGGCAGCCATCACTACAGTTAAGCTTGTAATCCCATTTATACCCTGAGACACCACTGGTGTCCAAGAAAATTTTCCGTCTTAAATCCCAGGAAGGTGGATTCTGCCACTCCCTTCCAGGGAAGAGAATTCCAGACATTGAAGAGCTTCTTAGAAGGAGGAAGAACAAAGCCCCTTTGTGGATTTAACTTACTATCTCTTTGTTTTCTTGCCGTGTTTGTTTTACCCAGTCCTCTGCAATCCCCACACACACTCTGCTGCTTATTCCCTCCCAGAAAAGCCCTGTGTCTTATATACATGGACTAGGACCCTTCTAAAGTTTGGATAGGCCGTACTGTGTCTCTGGCCGCCATAGGGTTAGGTTAGCAACTCTGCAGACAAAATACACATTCAAACTAAGGGCACCTCTGCATCCAGGCAGCAGAGTTTGCATGACGTGCTGCTCTCCAGTCACTGGGGTTTGCTATTCCCAGATTTCCCCGTGATACATGCCTTTCTACAAACTTCTGTATGGGCTAGACAAAATGGGACATAAACATCCCTAGTGTAACACTGCTGGTGTCAGCAGAAATTACACCAGGGATGAATCTGGCTCAGTTGTTTCTAGCCCATATGTTAAAACCCATACATAAAACCCCAGTCCCACAAGACACTGGTCGCAACACCACCTGAGACGCTGTCAGTATCTAACACTTGACAGTAACAGCTCCCTTACAAAGAAACAACCTCAAAACTCTGGCAGCTTCACCAGCACATCAAGGAACCTGCTCCACAAATGTGTAAGGCACAAAATCCCCCTGTGTCATCATTGCACAACCCCCTCTCCTGCTCTCAAGCGAAGTAGCACGGCTAATGTTATCGCTCCACTCACAGGAGGCTGCAAGTGTTATTGAATTCCAGCCCTTGCCAAGTGCAGCGAAGCAAATCTGCAGTTATGGCACTGCAGCTGCAATCTTCAATGAAGTTTTGCATACGCAGTGGCTGCAGGTCTGTTTGTTCCACTAGGACTGGGACTGGGGATAAATTGTGCCATGAAACATGCTCATGGTGTGCTGGTTGCAGAAAGAGGTGGGGGAGGAAATGGTGTGTAGGGCTGAATCCGATCCCACCCACTTTTCCAAAAGCCCCACCCTCAACTGAAGGTTCGTTAGAGCCAGCACAGGGGACAGGTCTTTGCCATCTAACCAGCTCTTTGCAACATGTCACAAATCCAACCACAGATGGATGCAAAGTCACATGTGCCTCTCCAATTAATTAGTTTTTCCTCCTTCTCAAAGGTACCCAGCTGTGCAGTGGAACCAGAACTGAGTCCAGCCTGCACTCACCCATAACTGTACATCTCACCACTAACAAGCAGCCCCGTTTCCATCATCAGCCCAAACAGGAGACCTTGGAGCACAAAGAGCTCCACAGCTTGGGAGCTTTGTTCAGGAAAAACACACCCCACTTCTGCTTCTCCAACCTGTGGAGCTCCAAAGAGCCAATGCACCACTGCAGCCTCACTCACATTGTACAGCACTGTGGTCCACCCTTCCATGGTAATGCACTGGAAGACAGTCAGCACAGCAAAGAGGATGTTGTCAAACTGAGTGATCCCGTCGTTGGGACCAATCCACTCCTTGCACTCGTAACCCAAGGGGCATCCCTGCACCCCACACGGATGTGGGGGATCCAGTTCTTCCAGTTCACCTGCAATCACAAGAAAACAATGCCCGGAGGGCACAGAGATCAGGGAGGGGCAGAGGAGACACAGAGAAGCAGACAGAGCCCAGCCTGGATACTCAGTGGAAGGCGAGGTGGGACGAGCATCCAGCTGTGTTATTAAAACTTTCACATTTGGGGGGACATTAGGTCACTGGAATGTTCAATACCATGATTTTCCAGTCTCCCCCTGATTTACTCCCCCACTTTCTGACCCTCAACGCTCTGCCAATACATCTCGGGTTTGACCTGAAGCACTCCTTGCTAATGCAGCCCCAGAGCCCATGTGCCTCTTTTAATGCACCTCACTCCTGACCTGAAACAATGCTAGGCCTTCTTGATTTGGCACCTCCTGAGCAAGGATGGCTGGTCGTGTTGACATATGTCAGCATGTTTTGTCCCATTCCCCCACAAACCTTGGACTGTCAACTCCTTGGGGGAGGGACCTCTCCCTTCTTGCCTGTCTAGAAAGCAGCTAGTACACAGTGGGCACAACTAATAATAATAATCTAAAGAGGTGGCTTTTCTTCTCTGTATTGAAGTATTGTCAACCCTCATGACTTCATGGCGAGACTCATGATGCTTGGTGTTTTCCTTAAAGCCCCAGCTCCTGGAATCCTGTGATTACTTGAGCATCTCAGGGGGGGGGTTGTAAAGCAAGTTTCTAGCCCTTATAAATGTGAAGAAAATCTTGAAAATGTGACTCAAGTGCACCCAAGACGGTGAAAAACCCAAAGCAAGTAGAATCCACATTGTATTATTATTATTATTTTAAATCCCATGATTTGTATGCCACTCTCATGATTTCTGAGTCCTTATTAATGATTTTTGGAACACTCACAGTTGCCCATGCTAAGTCTCAGGAATGGGAACCCTCTCTCTTTAAATGACATCAGCTGGTATTGGATGTGAAAACAAGACAGATATTGGGGATGGTTTTGATTGATAGAAACCACTCATAACATCATCAGTCACTGGGCCTCAGAGCACATGTGGGCCCGTTATGGTCCTTGGGCCCTTTAAGAGCTGGCATTCTGGGAAACATAGTTCTCTAGGAAGGACTGAGAGTCCAGAGGTCATGTGACCAGAGAATCAGCTTTTGGGAACTATATAAGGGATAGCCTGAGGGCAGTATGGGGAAAGAGGAGGACTGAGCCTGGAAGGGATGTTGAGATGGGACTGAGTTGCTTTGTTCTTAGCTGGATTTTACTTTGTTAAGCCCTGAGGAAAGAGACTAGAAGTGACTTATAATTGTTTGTATTTACCATCTCTGGCTGGTGAAGCTGTCCATTATCTCACAGTAAGGTTATCCTTGGCTGGAATCTATTATAAAACCAACCCATCTCTCCATCCTCACTGGAGAGCTGGCTAGAAAATGGGAAATATAGTCACGACAAATCTGTTTTTGCTGACATTCTTCTAACTGTGAATGTTTGCAACCAGCTCTACCTCATTGCCACCCTCCCTGGCTGATAGCAGGCTCACAGAGAGGACGACAGAGTGTGGCATTCAGTAAAAGAAGAGAGGAAATCACTGAGCCCAGAGCTCCAACAGGAACATACCAGTGACAAGAGGGAGTGACCCCTGAGACCACCTGACTCCAATTCCAGCGGGCATTGTGTGGAAATGGAATTTTTCCCCACCATGCACCAGGGACCAGCAGCTCAGTCTTTTCTCACCCATTGTCATCGTGTGGTGACAGTTGTGTGTTACAGTCTTAAGTGTCAATGCCATTATGCCACCTGCATCCCGCATCATGGCTTATGCCTCGCTGCAGCCTGTCTGGGGTTCAGCATGGCTCATGCAGAGTCAACCAACTCATCTGAGCTGAGAAGGGCGTTTCTCACAACGGCTTGCCATGCACAACAGACAGAGTGAGATGGCAGCCTGCCTACCTGAATTATTCGTGTAGCAAGCTCGGTGCAGTTTCCCACTGTAGAACTCCAGGCCGATGATGGCAAACATCAGAATAGCGAAAAAGAGCAGGAGGCCTATCTGGAGAAGGGGCACCATGGCCTTCATGATGGACTTCAACACGATCTGTAAGCCTGGGGAAGAGGAGAGAGGACACAGCTCACTGACCCTCCCACCACCTTGCCCAGCGAACAGCAGAGACGACATCTCTCTGTCTCCCTATAAGAGAGGATCTTGGTAAGAAGATGGTGAGCTACAGAGATGGTGAAGGATCAGTAACCTGACAAATGGGACTAGGCAAAGCACAGAGTGAAGAAACCTTTGCCAAATAGGCTTGGGAATTTGAATATAGTCTCCTCCCATCTGCCATTCCCATAACTGCCCAGCATCGACGTCTGGGTTTTTGGCAACTTTCTTCTCTCCACTGCAGCTCTCTCTGGGCATATTCCGCCTATGGAATTTCCACTGAGATCTACAGACTTCTGCTCCAAGAGCAAGGGTAGAATGGGCGATAGAGACATGCAGTGAGGATCAGGGAGGAGAACTTTGCCCTTACAAAAGCACCATGAGCTAGTGGACAGGACAATGGATTCAGGATGGGTTCTATTCCTGGCAGTGCCTGCTGCATGACCACAGGCAAGTCAGTTCACCTGTCTTTGCCTCAGTTTACCCTCCACCCCATGTTTGTATTGTTTATTTAGATTGAAAGCTCTTCAGGGCAAGGATAGTCTCTTACTTTGTATTGTGCAGCACCCAGCACAATGGAGCCCTGATTTAAGGTGGGGCCTCTATGTGCTACCATATAAAAACATCCGCTACTTGTTCGGATTTGCCTCCCAAGTGGCAACTCCAAGGTAAACAGGTAGGACCACATTTCAAAGTCCCGCCGCAATGAATGAAAAATCGCCCAGTAGCCACTGCAAAAGCACACCTGCATGCAACTGTTTGTGAACGAAAATCAAGAAACTGCACATGCAGCTACCAGTGTCCATGTGCAGATATCTAGTTTGTGCATCCAAATGCACACATTTGTGCATGTACAACGGGTAAGTGCACATCCTGCATGGCTCCCATGTTGTGTGTGGCTTTTGACTGCTTCCCTCTAAACTGCCCACCCGTGCATTCACTTTGGATAACAATGGGGGAAAGCCATTGGGAGCACGAAGAGTTTTGCCAAGTACCTTGCAGAAAGGGAGGTTTTAAAGAATTTTCCCCATGTGACTTTCACATGGCAAGAGGAGTGCTGACAGCAGTGCCAGGAGCCAGGCATGCTGTGGGCCAAATTTGACAGTGTGTGTTCTCTACACCCAGCTCTGTCACAGCACTTTGCTCCTGACCTGTTCTCCCATCTCAGGGCTCTCCTGAGCAGGGACCGCAAGTGCTGGCTTGCTGTCAAATTCATATCTTAAAGAGTGGATTTTGTCCTGCTGAAAAGTGCCAGACTGAGACGGGAAAGATGTGGGGTACAAAGAACAGCAGCACAGAAAATCTCTCCCACTATTGCCCTGCAACTGCGCCACCATCTTTGAGGAAGAGATGAGAGGTTCAGTCTCTGTGACTACAAAGCTCCCGGCCTCTCTCTTGAGGCTGTTGACAAGAGAACCACTCGTGGGAGGGTGGATCCTGTGACATGGCCCTCTGTCCACTAGGATCTAAGCCAGGACCATCTTACACAGACCACTGACCAGCTCTCAGATGGAAATTGACTTATACAGTAATGCAGGGGAGAGAGGCCACCCGGTGAGCAAGAGGTGGAAGGCGTCATATCCCATGACCAATCCCTGCGACCATAAACCAAGTCACATCCAGTCCCATTGAGGACATTCTGCTCGTGACCAAATTCCTTGCTTCCCAGAGCTCTCTCTTCAGAAAGGGGAGCCTCAGGCACTTATTCACAGTCCCCCTCCCCGCCCCCGTCCCACCCCTGTTTATTAACCCAGCAAGCGGTACATTCAGGGCCCAGGAGCGGGGAGGATCAGGGGCACCAATAGACTGATTCCTTTACTTATCCCACTGTGTAAAGGGAGGGAGAGAGGAAATACCTAATGGATACACCGCAGCCCTGGAGGGATCCACCCACTGCCTTCTGGGATGGGAGTGGAATTAGAGTCTCTGGCCTTTGTGAATCCTGGGATTCGCAGTTGTGCTCCACCAAAGAGCATTCAGACTTGTTCTAGATCAGGGCCCCCTGGGGCAGAAGAGACCGAGGGAGGCAAAAGGGGCAATTTCCCCAGCCCTCCCCCAGCTTGAGAGGGCCACCAAACCATGTGGCATTGTGACCTGGTGTGAGGAGTCACTGAGCCACTCAGGTCTGGCCTGGTGACCCTTGTTTGGCCCAGCAGCCCTGCCGTCATGACAGTGGGGTAGCAGGGCCAAACCTGTGCAATGCTGTGACCCTTGTGTACCAGGTTGCAACGCCCAGCATGGGAAGCCGGGCCCATCCCCGCAGCATGGGAACCAAGCCACTGCTGCGGGGTGAGAGCAGGGCTTGCTCACTCTAACATCACCACTACGTTCCCCCCCCCCACCACCCCCAGCATCCCTTCAGTGGTAATTTTTTGGAACGGGCGGGGGCTTAGTGTCAGAATTTACCCCTGGCCCTCCAAACACCTCTGTGTGGCCCTGATCTAGATGCAGGGGTGGGCACCAAATCTTTGCATGCTGAGTTTACCCCTCTCCCTTCCACATCAACAATGGCACCTCTCCTGTAGAAATCTAGGTGCGGGTGCACTCCTCCCTGCTGGAAAACATTGTTGGCAAAATCATGGTCCCTCTGAAGTCCATGGGAGTTTTGCCGTTGACTTCCATAAGGCCAGGATTTCACCCTCTGTCTCCAGTGGTGGTATGAATGCTTCCGAAGCCTGAGGGACATACACAACTCATGTTCTCTGCCAAAGAGCAGGAGATCGAACTTACTGGGAATGCCTGAGACGAGCTTCAGAGGCCTGAGCACACGCACCGCTCTCAGGGTCCGCAGGTCCACATGGGTGTTGAAGTGAGTTCCAGCCGTGGCGAGGATGCTGCAGCCAGACAACGAGAAGGCAGAGTTATTAGCCACAGAGACCTGGCAGTGTGAATGTGCCCGTGAGAGGGAGGCATCGTGACTAGGCCATCACAGACAAGGCATCCGACAGCCTGAATTGGTGCACCTTACCCTCCGGTGAGTCAGCAGCGATTGCTAGGGTCTAAACTTAGCAGTGTTAACAGAGTGATAAAGACAATAATTAAAACAAAACACACTGGTGCTAGGATCTGCATTCCCAGCCGGAGTGCAGTGCAGTGCAGTGCAGTGCAACCCACCCCGCATCGCACCAGGACGAGGAGTCACACTCAGCCTTTGGCTCAGGTCCTCAGCGTTGGCCAGTCAGCATCAGGTGCAGCTCAGGAATGGGGTGGGGATGTTAAACCAACTTCATGTTTCCCTGATCCTGGAGCCTCTGAGCATCAGTTGGGTCCCAAGGCACAACTCAGAGCAGCCTCAAGGCTGACTTGAGTTAGACCCCAAATTCATTAAGAAAGGCAAGAGATCGTCCAGACATAGCAGTTCTCTGGCCACACCCCCTACACCAAGAACCAGGAGGGGTTGCCCAGCAGCTGTCAGCACTACATCACAAAGGGACTGCATAGGGCGCCAATTAAGTCTGTTTTTTCACTAGCAGACCAGCCCCAGGTGGCTGCTGGAGCACGGATCAGGCCCTCGATCAGTGCCAGGAGTCACACGCAGTCTCTGAGTTCAGTGGGCCCAACCAGCCATACACTAGAACACAACATGTGCCTGATTCACTGCTGCTTTTCAGCTCATGGGGCCATTTATATCTGTGCAAAGTGTGCACAAACACCCCCGAATCAGACAGGTAATGTTTGACACCTGCTTTGCACAGAAGCAGGTGACAAACAGAGCATGGCCATGGAGAGCCAGGCCCCACCATTCATACCCAGCTGCTCTAACCATTAGCAATGCTATGTAATTATGCTCTAGGTTTTTAGACTGCCGGGACGGTGCTTTTCAGATCTGTACTTTGTCTCCTTGGGATCAATTTAATCTCTCTCCAGGGCACTATCAGTCTGGAGCAGAGACAGCACTCAGAAGATCAGAGTCTTTGCCCGGGTGGTTAGCGACACATCTCAGGATTAATGCTCCGCAGGCTCAAGGTACCAGGCTCCCTGAACCTGGCAGTGCCACAGAACAGCAGGACAAGGATGGAGAGGAGACTTAAGAATTAAAATGTAATCAGCAATCAGGGTGGGCAGGGGAAGCAACAACTGGGATGGGCTCCTTCTGCAGGGAAGCTATATACCCACCCGGCCTCAGCTGCATTGACCCCAGATGGCACACTCCGCACGGGTGTGACTGGCAGTGCCAGGCTGGATCGTGGGTGCTGCGTGTCACAAGGCAGGACGGAGGGACAGGCTGGGATTAGACTTTCACAGGTAGGCAAGAGGAGGTGGTGGGGATTCCCTCTTGAGCAACCCCACCCAAAGGTCAAGCACGACAGCAGTGCAGGAAAGCCAGGACTGCTCAGCCCTGGCTCCTGCTGGCGGAGGGCAGGTAGGGGCAGAGCTGGGGTCACGACAGACACAGAGCTCACAAGGCTGCCCAGGATGTTTTAGAAGGAGGAAGGAGGCAAGCAGGGAAGACAGATGGAGAGTGGGGCAGGAGGAGGGAGCGACCTCAGAGCTGTTTGCAACAATCCAAAAATCAAGGAAAACTGGGTCATTGTTCCACTAATTCATCTAATTACAGGCCAGAGCAGCTCTGTGCTAGGTCTCTTGTGTGCTGCGCAATTAGCAATCTTCTCTCTCTCTCCTTCTCCTCCCCCCCCACTCCCCCCAAATGTACAGTAGGTACAAACCTACCCCCTTCAGAAACCAGAGTTCTGTTTCCTAGGATACACAGACAGGAGAAATGATCTATCATCATCAAAATAGCTCATTGCATCTGATTTTTCTCCCTTTCTATTTATCATACTGGATTCGAAAGGAGTGAAATTACAAGGACCAGGAGAAAAATCTGAGCCAGGCGCCTGCTTAATCTGGGAGGTGGCTGCAGCGGTGGTGTTCTGGCCCAACAGTCTCAGGCCTGGCCACCTAATCCCACAATATCCCATCCAGAATCATGGTAAGATCCATAGACTCCTACCACATGCCTGGCTGAACAAAGCATCCCCTTACCCCCCACAACAAGAACCCAGCTTCAGCTGCTCCATCAGGGGCCAGACATGCTGCATGTGGCCCCAGGCTAGAGAGAGCCTCCCCTTCCCTACCTGGGGGTGGGTGCATTTCTGCTGCCATGACTAGTCCTCCTCCCCTCCAAACATGCCCCAGGGAGGGAATTTGAATGAGAAACCAGGCAGCCGTGAAAAGGGAAGATCTGGTGGAACACAGGGAGCCTCAGGGAGGGTGTGGTAGGAGAGAAATGGGAGGAGAGGACATGAGGTAGCGAAAGGCAGGACTTGATACCAGAGTTGCAGAGCGAGGGAGAAAGCCCAAGGAGCAGTGGGGAGGGATCAGGTAGCAGGCCTTGCCATGGGGCAAAATGGGGAGAAAGATAGGAACAGAAAAATGAGTAGCAAGAGAGGACACAGGGAAAACAGAGTGGGAAACAGGTGGGAACTGGGAGTGAAGGAGAGAGCAAAGGGGTTGGCTTCAGGCTACAGAGGAATGAGCCACCAAGAAACTTTGTCTCCTCATGTTAGACTTGTTCCTCCCTGTATCTCCTGCCCAAGGAAACTTCTTCCCCCTCAAACACGTCCCACAGCCATTCCCAGACTTCTCCACTAGCACTCCCTCCTCACCATGTAACCCCAGCCATCCCCAACATGCCTGACCGACAGCCTTTAGTCCACTCCCAAAGCACCCTACCACACTCTGCCCGATGCTCCCCCTTCAGCCGCCATCAACAGGCCTCATCGGCCCAGGCCCTTCTCTGACTTCCCCACTGTGCCCCACCCATGGAGTCTCTCCTGCCGCTGGGGTCTCCCACAATTCGTCCCTAGCACCTCCCGCTCTGCCCTAGAGGCTCCACAGCAAAGGCGTACAAAGGCCATTTTAAAAAACCTGAACCATTCTAATGTTATGGTTTCCAGAAAACCTTGATAGCAAACAAACGAGAGAGACTGGAAAACATCCGGTCTAGACTGCTCAGAGAAGGGAGCTGGAACAAAGCCAGGGAAGTGGCAAATAGCCAGGCAGCTTCTGATGAGGATGGCATGTGTGCATTTAATGGGCCTCGCTTTCCAACCTCCCACAGTCATAGTGGTGACATACTGCATTATGCAGAGGCCTGGACCCAGCAGAGACGTGGCCAGCTGTTGCACGTTGGGTGGTTATGGGCTCCCTTCTTCCTCTAGAGGAGGAGGTGGGTTTGCACTGTGAGTCCTTGCTTTAAAGCCCAGAGAACTAAGAGGTTTGGGACCTGCACCTCTCCTCTGATCCAATACTCCTACAGAAAGAGAAGGATTTTCTAAGAGGGTGTTTCCTGGAGAGGTCCCCACCCCATGCACTCACCTCCCCTGAGCCACAACAGCTCCTCTCCGTTGGCATGCTGGTAACCTCCTTCCCCCTCCCCACCCCCCAGGTTTTTGAGAAAGGAAGGGCATGACAAGAGCTGAGGTCGGATACAGTTTGGGGTTCATTTCATCTCTGCTTGGCTATTTTCCAGTTTGAAGGGGACAGGAGCTGCTGGCTTTTGCCTGTTTTGCCTCTGTGCTTTTAGCCCCCAGTTCAGCAAGGCACCTATGCACGTACCTTATTTTAAGTGAGTTGCCCCATTAACTACAATTAGACACAGGTGTAAATACCTCACTGAATGGGGGCCTTAATTAAGTCAAGGATGCCTAGAAGCCCAGGATGGCTGCTTTGCTAAACTGGCTGTAAAGTCAAAATCAATAGACATTGTAAGTTGTGGTTGCACTGTAGTACTGTATCTAGGAGGGGGCAGGCAGAGAAGCTGAGATTTCTCCCCTTCCTTTGACAGGTAACTAGAGTCCAGGCAGTCACAGCTGGCTCTCCACTTCTGCTGCAGAAGGAATTCTAGTGTTACACTCTGGCCAACTTAACGTGCATTTTAGAGCTGTACCAACTCCCTGCTTTAGGTTGCAGGGGTGCCGAAGAACCTTTCCTTCAGCTTCACATGCCTCCAACTTTTGGGGTCCAAATGAGCTTCAAATGTCCAAGCAAAACCCAATTTGAAACCACCAAGTCTGATACAGTTTTACACCTAAACTATCTGAACCTGCATCCCAGTAGACAAAGACGCGGCCTCAGCGACACCCACCTCTCAGCTGGACTACAGCAGTGTGATATACCTGGGCAGGAAGCCCTCAGTGCTTAGGAAATTCCAGTGCTACTGAACACTGCAGTGCATCTCGTCAGCAACACAGGCCACCGTGAGCACATCAAACCTGCCCTCTGCTCCCTACGCCAACTTCCCATAGAACATGAAATAAGTTCAAGCCCTTGGGTCTTATCTGCAGGGTTCTCAGCGGCTTTGTCCCAGGGTATCTAAAAGACCATCTATTTCATGGGGCACATTGGAACTCTTTGCCACAAGCGTAAAGCTAGTCTGTGCAGGAACCAGAACTTCCTCAGGGGCCAGTCTGAGACTGTGACTTGAACTCACCCAGGAACAAAGGACCATCACAAACCTCCCCACCTTGGGCTCCCAGCACAAAGTGCATTTCTTTCCCCGGCCTTCTCTAACAGAAACACTATTGGAAGGCACTCAGATACTACAGGGATGAGTGCAGTATAAGAACCTATAAAGAATACTTTTGACACAAAGCCGTAAATTAACCCCAATTTATTTGAAGCATTGGAGACCTTTAGATGAGCCTTCTCTGAGGAAACCCTGTATTAGGGTGATACACACTGCTCTCAATTAGTGACTAAGAGGGGGATTCTCTTATGGCAATGTGAAATACTCACTGTCCCCACTTGGGAGTGTGGGGCCCATGGATCATTTCAGAGCAGGCTTGAACAGATTATTTAAGCAAGACACCTGATGTGCTGAGTAGCAGACAGCTCTGAAATCTGCTTGCAATCGAAAGGATCGCCCTGGGTATTTTTCCTTCTAGGATCTGACTGTCAGAAAGATGAGCTTGCATTACACACACAAAAGCAGAGAGTCAACACCCAATGGAGTATGCAACTGCCCTTGCACAGACTTTGATATTCACAACAGGTGCCACTTAAGAAATGATTGGATCTCTCAGATAAATTGCTGAACAGGCTCTTGAGCATCCATTCCAGCATGCAAGTGTATACTTGGCTCCAATATTACCAGAGATGGGGCTCACCCAAACCCATGGATCCCCATCCCAACACTGCCAAACTCTGGAGAAGTTTCTGACCCATTTCTGAAGACCATCTCTAATTAGTAGTAGCGCACTCAAATAGGAATATTCCTTTGCATGTCTGTAGCCCCTTCCATCTGAGGATCTCACAGCACTTTACATAAATGAATGAATTAAGCCTGCAAGCAAAGCAGAGAAAGGTTCTTACCCCTATTTTCCAGTGGAGGAAACAGAGGCAGAGAGAGACTT
This sequence comes from Mauremys mutica, assembly GCF_020497125.1. NCBI lineage: Eukaryota > Metazoa > Chordata > Testudines > Geoemydidae > Mauremys > Mauremys mutica. The sequence goes on from NC_059079.1 coordinate 56,584,241, forward strand.
TGGTTGAGATGGTGAAGAATTGACCCCCACCCAGTCTAAAATCAGAGAAGACACAGAGATCCATGTGGTTGTTACCACCAGAGGAGGTGGTATTTAGACATTTCTTAAAGGAGTGAGGGATGGGGTGTGGCAACCATTAACCAGGGAGCTGTTCCAAGCACGAAGGAGGCACTGAGTCCAAAGTGGGTCCAAGGCACCTCTCAATCTGCCACACCCCACCTTTGAGTGGCAAAGACTCAAATGAGGGTCAGAAACAAAAATCATTCAGAGTACTTCAAATGCTGCAGGATTCTTCTCTGGGTATAAATAATGATTTCTAGATCCTCCACTTCATGGTTCTTCATTTCTGGCACAAATATTATTCAAAAATAAAAGCGAGTAGATGCCAAATGTGTGCAGAATGCAGGAGCTTTGGGACTAAAATGAGTGGCCTCCCTCAGAACAGGCACTTTTGAATTAGTCAAAAGCTGGGTGAACCAACTCCCCAGATCCAAACATACTTGAACCTTTGTACCTCTGGCTCATCTCCACTCATTGGGTGGAGACTATTTAGGTTGCATTTGATATTAAGATTCCCTTTGTAAAGGGTTAAGAAATGATTCAGAGATGTCTCAGTAAATGACTAATCAAGACTAGAATACAACACACCACTTGGTTTTTTTAGAACCATAGTTTAGGAACTCCCATAATGTCGTCTACTGAGCTGTGTGTCACCATCTAACACATGCACTAGTCAAGTATGTTACAACAGGTACAATTTTCATAAGCACCTCAGAGCCAAAGGTATCTTCCTATTTGACAATCTCACTGGGCACCTATCGGCATCTTTAGGCACCTAAATACTTAATACAGTTCTAAAACTTAGATGTTGGGTAATTTTTTTTTATAAATGCCTATTAATCATGTATTAAGCTTTTTAAAACTACTTCTAATTGGAACCTTATTATATAGAGTGACCCAAATTTGCATGTGTATGCAATTCTGATTTACTGAAAAGAATTTCATCTGTATGACATTTTGTTCTCCATTTCCTACAAATCAAATTACTCAGGGCAAGATCTGAATCTGAAATCATTTGGGAAAAATCCTCTTTGGGTTATTTTTTATTATTTCCTTTTCTCCGTGCTAAGTGGCTGCAATGTTACAAAGACAATTTAAAGAGCTCAAGCAGTTGTACCAAATACACCAAAATGAAATAAGGAACAAACCTGAGTATAGAAAAACATGGAAACCTGTTTAAGGCAATATAGAAAACAATCTAGAACTAAGCAGTATACAGACTATCAACCCATGTATTTTGGGATATAAAACAACCAATCACTGCCTGGGGTTAGGAAGGAACATTCCTTTCCTAATCTCCCACAGACATCTTGTTGCAAAACTTTTCATTACGGGGTTCCTTGCTCCTTCTTCTGAAGCATCTGGTGCTGGTCATTGTTAGAGAGAGATACTAGAGTAGATGGACCATTGGTATGATCCAGTCTGGCAATTCCGATGTCCTTAGAACAATTTAAATTCTATGTAACAGCTATAATAAACACAGTTTATCCAAGGCTGAAGCACTAATAATTATTCCTTATCTTTAGACAGAGACCCAAACTAAAATTATATCTCACAGTCCAAGTTATCTGAAAAAGCTGCCAGATTGGTCTAGAAGAATCCCAGTGATCTCATACTTTTCATCACACATATTGACAAAAGAGAGCAAAGGTGTTTTATAGGTCATGCAGGCAAAGGGTTAGTTTTTAACTCCTGAAGGAAAGGGAAAAAAGATTTCAGGTGAGAAAAGAGCAGAGAGAATTTATTTGCATGATTCAAATGAGGGCAGAGGCAGGAGGGGATGTATGGGCTAATGAGCAAAGTACAACTGATTAGGGAGCAATCACAGGCAGAAATAACACACCTTGACAAATCTGATATTTTGTGTGCACAACTGAGTGATTATTTATTTACAGCATTGCAATTTAATTAGAAAGCTCCACTCTGTAACTGTGTGCTTGTACATTCTTTGGCCCTGACTCTGATCATCCTCCACCAGTGTAATTCTATTGGGTCAATCTCACCTACTGCAAATTGGCAATGCTCTATGGAAGTCAATGGAACGACACTGATTTGCCCCAGCCGAGAATCTGGCCCCAATGATTTCAGTGCTGTTCCTCCTGATCTATCCCAGGGTAAAGGAGAAAAAAAGTCAGGCCCCTTTTGCTTAAGAACAAAAATGTATATAAAAAGTTTCATTGCAACAAAGCTCTCGACCGACCACAAATAAAGCTCTTCCCCTCAATACCCCATTGAAACCACCGGCTTGGGGAAAGACAGAAAAAAAAATCAGTATCTCACAAGTGCTCTGAAGATCAACAAATCTGGGCTGTGTTGAAACAAGAAAATTGACTGGAGGCTTGATTCTCCTCTCACTCACACAAGTTCTGTTCTGGTGCAAACTGCCTCTACTGTATTTCAGTATATTGACACCAAAGTCTGTGAGGTCAGAAGCAGGATCTAAGTGTGCAACTGCACACACACAAAAACATCCCTGCTCCTGATACTCCATGCCCCTGCACTTGGATAATCATTAACAGCTGTTCAAGTGAGGGCAAATTTCTAATTTGGGAGCATTTCACACCCTATTTGCTTTCATTTTGCACTGGCAGAAATGACTAAACAAGGGGCAGAACAGCAGAGTGTCAGGCCTCAAGTGTCCAGTTGTCAGGGTTCCCTCCCCACTCTGAACTCTGGGGTACAGATGTGGGGACCTGCATGAAAGATCCCTTAAACTTATATTCCACCAGCTTAGGTTAAAAACTTCCCCAAGGCACAAATTCCTTTCCTTGTCCTTGGATGGTATTGCTGCCACCACCAAGTGATTTAAACAAACATTCAGGGAAGGGCCACTTGGAGTCCTATCCCCCCCCAAAATATGCCCCCAAGCCTCTTCACCCTCTTTCCTGGGAGGGGGAGGGCTTGAGAATAATATACCAACCAGTAGGTTAACAAAGTGAGCACAGACCAAATCCCTGTTTTTTTAGGACACTGAAAATCAATCCGGTTCTTAAAAGAAGAATTTTATTTAAAAAAAAAAGGTAAAAAAGAGTCACACCTGCAAAATCAGGATGGAAGATAACTTTACAGGATAAATAAAAAGATGTAAAACCCAAAGGATTCCCCTCTGACTCTGCTTCCCAGTTACAAAACAGGAATAAAATTACCTCTTAGCACAGGGAAAATTCACAAGCTAAAACAAAAGATAATCTAACGCACTTCCTTGCTATTACTTACAATTTCTGTAATTTTAGATGTATTATTTCAGGATCTTTTTAGGAGATGTTTTTTCCTGCCCTGGTCCCTCATTCTGTCTGAGAGGGCACACACAAAGAGAGCATAAACAAAACCTTCTCCACTGCCCCAGATTTGAAAGTATCTTCTTTCCCTGTTGGTCCTTCTGGTCAGGTGCCAACTAGGTTAATTGAACTGATTAACCCCTTACAGGTAAGTGATTCTGTACCTCTGGCCAAGAGGGATTTTATATTACTGCACACATAGAGGTTGTTACCCTTCCCTTTATATTTATGACACCAGTTTTACTCATTATGTCCCCCTGAACAACAAACATTTTAGTGACGAAAAGCACTGGTGAGGACAGTGCATCGCTGGCAGGAGCTCGTGGTGATGAAGCTACTGCTCCTTGATGGAGGTGGTTTTATTTTGTCGCCGGGAGAGCTCTCTCCAGACGATAAAGATCGGCCACACAGTGCACCTTACAATGGCTCAGCTGCAGCAGCACAGCCAGGCTGTGTAAGGTGTGCAGTGTAGACATAGCCTTAAATGAGTTATTCACACACCCATCTCCCCCTCTCCTTCCCTTCTCCTGATTGCAAAGCTAAGAATAAGGGCAAGATTCCTTTCATCCTTATCCTGGGATTAGGCAGAGGGGTTAGCGAGATAGATGGAAATCTACCTGCAAAGGGCTTCAGTACAGGCACGTGATTTTAAAGCAGGCAGGTAGCAGTCCCTGTTGTCGGATGTATGATAAGAGATACCTACAAAGATATTCCTTGATTAGATTTGCACACTGAGATTCGCTACCGTTTTCTTTTCAAATTATTATTTCCAGGGTTATCAACTGACCAATGAGCAAATTACATTTATAATGAAATGGAAAGGTCCCTCAACGGTTACTCAGCCACTTATTCTGCTAGGGAGGCTCCTTCACAATTAATAGAGTGGGTCAAATTATTCACTGCAAATAAATTACCAGATTAATTTAGCCCTTTTTTTCTGCTGGTGAATCAATCCCAGTTTGTGCAAATGGATCCGTTATTATTACATGTTTGCCCAGTACTTCAGACAAACCAATTTCAGCCTTGGGAATGTTTGCAAACTGTTCACTTGGACTCTCCATTATACGTTATTCCTGATTGTTCACTTAAGCCACGTGGCATTGCTCCCAGTCCCTGCTTGGATTGACTGAACATGTGAACAGGGGAAGAGAAAATAATGACGAGTGAATTCACATTCCCCAGACATCTGTACAAATAAAATCCCACTCCTGCGAATCTCCACAAAGAAAGACTAAGTGAGGGTACGGGCATGGACAACACAAACAACCACTCTGAATTCAAATGACTGTTTGTGAACAAGCTGTTCACCCACTCACACAGTTAAACAGAAGGGAAAGGTAAACATCTGGAAATTTCTGACATTTGTCTATGTTCCTACTCCTTTTCCCCAAGGATGCAATTCCTACACCAACAGTCTCATCATCAAACTCCTCTTGAACTACTCCTCAGCTCTGAAATGCCAATAAAGTTGTACCCCATGGCCTAGTGACTCTCTAGATGTTGTTTTATGTTGTCCAGAGATCATCTTGGTAGCAGGCACCTTTCCTAAGCTGCTCTAAAACACAGTCCACACAATGGGCCCACATGTTCAGCTGGTATACATTAATGAATTACAATAGCTTCAGTGGAACTACACCAATTTACGCCAGCTGAGATCTAGCCCATTATGCAGAGTCCAGGCTCACCTTTCCTTGTTCAACTTTATTAACAAAAATAAAATGATGTTCAGCCGAAGCCTTGTCTTCAGGCATGGCTACTGCTCTTTGGGTTCCTACCTCAGGACTGGTCAGCCCATGCCCTAGGTCCTTTCTGCCTCAGATCCAAGATCTCTGTAGACAGAAGGCCACTCCCTCTTCCATTAAACCTATAAACAAGCCACACTTGCAGCACTGAGTCAGCAAGATTCACTTATCATCTCCTTAACCACATCTGCTGACAGGGCTGGCTCACAGAATTGCCAGCCTGCTCCTGAGACGGCCACCCCCATTGGCTCTGCACCCCCTTAGAGTCTCTTAGCTATTCTGTATCTGGATACTTTAACCCCAGTCAACAGCAAAGTGCCCAGTTTCTTCAGAGGCGTATTGCTTGCGAGCTGGCTTGAAACTGCACAAACTGCTGAGCGAAGCACTGGAATCAGGGCTGGGGGAGCATCCATCCCATTCCCTGTGGGCCAGGCCTACTGCCCACAGCTACAATGTATCCAATACACTTACGTTTATGCAATGTGGGGATGCAGCACCACGGTGTGACAGCACCTGAGGCTAGATGCTGAGATGTACTAGAGCTCTGCTTGGCAAGCAGGGGGAGAGGTAGTACAATGGTGATGCTACGTCCACTGGTCCTGCAGCCAGTCTGAGGCGATTCAGCTCCCTGCACATTTTAGAGCAGCCTTGAGACTGCTGGCAGTTTTGCTGGCTAGGAACGGCTGTACTGGGCATTATGCTGGCAAGGGTCACCCAATGTGCAAGGAATTCCAACCCCAACATAAACCATTCAGACAGGAGCAAATGGGTTTCAGTTGCCACCACCTCTCCTCCTTCACAGGGCACTTTTCTCACATGCAAAATCATAGCACTAAATATGGTTACTACTGTAAAGACTGAACTGGTAGTCAGTACCTGAGGTATCCCAGAGGCAGGGTTCCCACGGGCTGCAGTAAAGAGTTTGTTTGTTTGTGGAGAGAGACATTAATATTCTTGTGTTAATATTTTCTTGAACAACTCAATAGAAATGTCTCAACCCCAAACTCGGAATTTTGGGGGAGTTTGGATCCGGCTTTGAGTTCCAGAGGCCAGCTGTATGGAAGAGGACCAAAACCCTGGCTCTGAGCACCCCTGAGTTGCAAGGAAGTTCTGATCCACACAGCTCCAGATCATCTGTAAAAATTAAGTATACTCCTGCTGAAAGTTTTGGGTTCCTGTTCATGAATCTGGTGATGTTGCAAATGTGTCAGCTGATCTCACCTTTTCCGAGAGAATTAAAAAAGCCATGTATTAACAAGCCTGTGTGAGCTGTGAAAATGGCTGTGAATTTTACACCTCCTAACAGGACTTTTCACATGTGCTTCCTATCCTGGAAACTAAAGACAGAGGAGTTCAAGTATATCATAGGTCTAACCAGGGCTCGGCAGCAGTCATTTTGGCTCAGTCACGGATAACAGGACCCTGTACTTTTGAGAGTGCCAATTTCACCTAAAGAGGGTTTAGGAGATCATTTATAGCAGACAGACCTCTGGAGGGATGGTGCAAATCACGTCCAGGATGGTTCCTGCCATCTGATGAATATGCATTAACATATGTACGAGTTAGTTGGCTCAGTGCACTGGTGACCAAATCACAGAGACACCACGACTGGCACCTTTCTGGTTGGCACTCTCAGACTGTGTCTATACTGGGGGCAGGTGCCCTGATTTCAGTCTCTGGTGACCTCTAGTGTGTCAGGATAAACCATGATTTGCACTGATGCAGTTTCCCAAGGTCTCCAACAGTGCAAATAGCAGCTTTGCCCGTCTACAATACAAAGTTAGGCCCGCCTAGCTACGTCACTCCCAGATGTGAAAAATTCACTCCCCTGAGAAATGCAGTTAAGCCGACCTATGCACCAGTGTAGACACAGGTTGACAGAAGAAGTCTAGCTACCACCTTTTGGAGAGATAGCTTTACACAGCGATGGAAGAATAATCTACAGTTGTGCCGCTGTAGTGCTTCCAGTGTAGACATACCCTAGGGGTTCACCAGTGCTGTTATACTGATTGTTGGTCAGTGATGGCTGAAGCCAGGGCAAACCCCAGTGTAGAGAAGACCTCAGCAGAGATGCAGAAGACTGACTGGGCACAGAGACTGAGCTACCCTCTCAGCCCTAGCAGTGACCCCACCCAAGCAGGGCACAAGAAAAGAGAACAGCCTTCTTTGGGCATGGCAAAGAAGGAAATCAAGTCTCAGAACACCATGCAGACTCTTGTACAACCAGCCCCCACAAGCTCATGGAGGACATTAGGGTCTGGTACTCAGCAGGTGCTGGGGAGGGGGAGCAGGACTGAACGATCCCTAGTGCTCTGCCCCTGTTGCTGGGTCTTGTGATGACAGGCAGGTGATCTGGTAATGCTGGGAGGGGTCACAGTTCACAGGGGCAGACCCTGGTCTCTTGGGTTAGATCTCTTCCATTGTTCTCAGGCCTGTCCCTTTATTACTATCCCCTCCCACAAGCATGACGGGGCCCAGGAGATAGCCCCCTCCTCTCTTTCCACAAAAACACCTTGTGTGCATGCCAGCAAGGGGGGCACTACCACCCCCAGAATCACACCCGACAGAGGACTGGTCTGATACTGGCCTGATATGAAATCCCCCAGGCCTCCCCTCCTCGCCATACTGCTAGGCTCCTAAAGCCATTAAGCCCCAAGATGTCTTGTCTGCACAACGCATTGTTAATAATGAAGGATCTGGCTGGATGAGCTGATGTTTGTGCAATGTTATTTAAACAAATGATCCTGTGGACTCCTAAACTAATTGTGAGGGAGACTGGAGCCTAGCCCCAACGCAAACAGCACAGTCACCAGCCAGCTCCAGAGGCGCAGCCAGGCACAGGCCCTTTGCTCCCACAGCAATCACTCCCGAGGGCCAGCTGCATCCAGCATAATGTCTCCACCAACAAGGAGATGCACCCAGCATCTGAAGGAGTTCATTATACCTCCTTCAAGCTGGCACCAGTGGCAGCTTTAAAGCCAGCTCTCCGAGATGCTGCGTAGCACGGATATCTCAAACCAGGGTCTAAAGACATCCATTATCTCTTAAGAAACCAAGAAAACCAATCCTCACAGAGTAGGGCTGTAAATCAGTGTCCCGACCTCGCCCACGACCCTACACCCTGCCTCAGAGATGCACAGATTTAGACCACACGGCATTGAGTCAGTCTTTAAAACTAAGAGAGAAACACAGTGGTTTTGACTGAGTTTCACTCTGGAGCTTGTTTGAACACACAGTTCAAAGCAACAACTGGGGGATAGAGTCCACATGGATCAAACCACAGGGAATATTCAGATGCACCTACATAAACCAAAATTGCAGTGTTCCATGCAGCTCTTACAGAGTTTGGGCAAAAGCCTAATGAATTTAATGGCAGCTTCTTTGATTTCAGTGAGCTCTGAGTCAGGAGACAGGCCCAGATCACAATGTTCAGATCCCAATCCAAAGCCTGAAGGGAGTTTAGCTACGATGCTCTGGCTGAGCCCAGTTCTAACACTTAGCCTATAGTTAGCAATAAATACTGTCTGTCAATACAGGCATCTGATTAGGAATAAACCCTTCAACCTCTTTTCCCTGCGGGTCACGTTTCTAACCAGAACTCCATCCAGTCACCAGATCTGAGCTTCCACCAGCCACTTGGCAGCCTGTGATTTAAGGGGAAGAGGTCTGTATTAACACAAAGAAATGGAAGTCAGAGAACAGAGTTTGGTTTTATTCCTTCCTTGCTGGTATGACGTGAGGGCTTTGCTTCCTACTCAGCTCCCCGTGTGACCTAGGACTTCTAGCATGTAGGAATTCAGGCCTCAGTCCCATCTCAACAATCTCAGAGGCATGGGGCGTGCTGGTTTGGAGAGAAGAGGCCTAAGGTTTTTTATAAAGTCTGGTGGGTCCGTGAAGGAGGGGAGGGTAACCCAGAAGACAAGGTGCTGCGGAGAAGAGACAGAGATTCAGTTCCGAGCAGCCCACACATTTCAAAATGCTGCCTGAAGTGACGTGTGGGGATGGTGTGAAGCTCATGGACAACACAGGAGAGGCAGTTGGTGTAGCTCTGCTGACTTCAGTAGAGCAACGCTGATTTGCACCAGCTGAGGATCTGGCCCCCAATGTTAGTAACCTGAGGAATCCAACTCCTACAGGATTTAAAAATAAAGAAGAGCCTTCCTGTTGCTGGTACCAGCCTTATGATACCAGCCCCTTCTGTTCCCTGAACCCCCTATCTCTCTGCTTCTGGACTGTACCCCAGCCCTGATCTCCCTGAAAACCTGTCCCCAGAGCTGGCCTGACAGGGTTAAGAGTTAATTGCCCTGGGGCAGGATCAGCTGTGCAGAGGATGAATTTCCTCACATCTGGTCCTTTCTGCCTACCTCTCCAGATGACTCTGGACCATTTGCCACTCCTCATTGCTCATATTTCCAAAGGGAAACTTGCTACTGACCCTCTGTGCAGCCCTATCCCTTGATCTCATTCTCCATCAGGACACTGGGAGTGGAGGGTTAGGGGAGAGAACATATCTGGGAAACAAAATGGGAGATGACTGCCTAGGAAGGAGTACTGCGGAAAGGGGTCTGGGGTCATAGTGGATCACAAGCTAAATATGGGTCAACAGTGTAACACTGTTGCAAACAAAGCAAACATTATTCTGGGATGTAGTAGCAGGAGAGTTGTAAGCAAGACACATGAAGTAATTCTTCCATCTACTTCACTCTGATTAGGCCTCAACTGGAGTATTGTGTCCAGTTCTCGGTGCCACATTTCAGGAAAGATGTGGACCAATTGGAAAAAGTCCAGAGAAGATCAACAAAATGATTAAAGGTCTAGAAAACATGGCCTATGATGGAAGATTGGAAAAATTGGGTTTGTTTAGTCTGGAGAAGAGAAGACTGAGAGGGGACATGATATAGTTTTCAAGTACATAAACGGTTGTTACAAGGAGGAGGGAGATAAATTGTTCCCATTAGCCTCTGAGGATAGGACAAGAAGCAATGGTCTTAAATTGCAGCAAGGGCAGTTTAGGAAATACTTTCTGTCAGGGTGGCTAAGCACTGGAATAAATTGCCTAGAGTGGTTGTGGAATGTCCGTCATTGGAGATTTTTAAGAGCAGGTTGGACAAACACCTGTCAGGAATGGTCTAGGTAATACTTAGCCCTGCCATGAGTGCAGGGAGTTGGACTAAATGACCTCTCGAGGTCCCTTCCAGTCCTATGATTCTAATTCTCTCCTGAGACAACACAGGCACGACTGGCAGCCAAAAAGATTCTCTCATCCACCCACTTTAAATATAAGAGCTGCTTTGGGTGGGGGGCGTTATGCAGAACTGGGGAGCCTGTCCACCCAGGCAGTTAGAGTGGATGGAAGGAGGAGAGGAATGACAGGCAGACAAGCTGCCAGCCAGAACGATACAAAGTGGAAGTGTTTCCAGGTGAATGATCATAGAATCATAGAATCATAGAATCTCAGGGTTGGAAGGGACCTCAGGAGGTCATCTAGTCCAACCCCCTACTGATAAGCTAAGAAAATGAGAACGGCCCTACTGGGTCAAACCAATGGTCCATCTAGCCCAGTATCCTGTCTGCCGACAGTGGCCAATGCCAGATGCCCCAGAGGGAATGAACAGAACAGGTAATCATCAAGTGATCCATCCCCTGTCGCTCATTCCCAGCTTCCTAGCACATCGGCTGGCTCTGAGAGGACTCTATCCTGCAAGGTGCTGAGTGCCTCCTGGGAGATGGTGCCGGGAGCCCTCAGCTCTCACTAGAGTCGGTGGGAGTAGTGCCCCCCTCCCCTTGAACACCTTGCAGGTTTGTACCTAGAAAGCCCGAACGGAAGGTGGCAGGTAAAGCATTGCTCAGCAACAGAAAGACAGCCTGATTCTGAGAAGAGCCAAAAGTCCCATTCACATCAATGGGAGTTTCAGATGCCCAGCACCACTCAGGATCAAGCCCATAGATGATGACAGAGAATCAGTTGTCTCTACAGTCGCCTCGTGGGCTGAGAAAGGAAAGTGGCAGAGACTCAGACTGCAGGAACCAGATGGCCTCAGTCATGTCTGTGTGGGAGACACACACAGGGACTCTCTGACCCCATTCATGCAATGAAGCTGGCAGGAGGCGCCCCCTGGAGACCTGGCCCATATGCTGCCAGTACACACACAGCTCTGCCTGTAGGAAGCCTATCCCTGCCTCTCCTGTGCTCCCACCACTTCCCCAAAACCATCTGAATCCAGACAAGCCACTCGCAGCACGAACCCTTCCCTCTCCTCCCACACACCATCCCCTCTGCTAGGCCAGGAAAATGGCATGGCCCTTGCACGAGGTGACGGTGTCGCACACATCCTGTCACCATAGCATATGGCACATGAATCATTCACAAAGCCTGAGAATTAAATTATTCATCCAATCCAAAGACTAAACACTTTCCTAATTGTCCTAGAAGGACAGAAAAGAGGGGAGGGAGGAGGGAGATCAGGAAGGCATCATGTAGGTAACCAGCAGCATTCATGATTCACTGATTTAATGAAAGAGAGAAGGGGGTGGGGGTCTCTTGTCTATGTTGACCAGAGGATTAGCTTGTATTCAGAATTAAATAGGACCACCTCATGCATCGGCAAATAGCCACATTTCTGTGGCCACATAATGCCGCAGACTTCCTCATGACAGTCATGTTATGATGTTGCTGCTCAGGGTCTCGCCGTTAGATAGGGACTCCCTGATGTTATGGTGTATCCCTTCTCTCATGGGCCTTTCAATCCATGCCTTCCAACTTTCCAGTCAAGAAAAGCCCTCGATAACTTAGACCCACATTGTAACCTGTCTTCAAGGATGGATATTCCCCGAGGAATGTACGTGAGGTTCACAGTACCCACCCCGCACCCTGTCTCTGAGAAAAGAAAGCAGCCCTGAAAGGCCCTTCCCACTTTGTGCGGGCAGCAGGTCAGTTAAAAACGCAGGGCCCTGCACCTTGCAGAGTGGATGTCAGGGGCTCCTGTTCGGAGTAGGTCGTGTTTTGACAGGCCTTTAAACAAGGACAGAAAGAATAAAGCAGTGCAGGCGCAGACCCACTGCACATCCTCAGGGAGGCCCTCACCTAAGAAGCGAACAGAATTGAAGTCATGATGCAATTCAGCTGTTGGAAGGTGTGACTGGACCCATTGCTAGATAGGAAGGTCTGGGAACATTCTCTGTTCTGGTGGAAGATAGATCCACCACCGTGAGACATCTGCCACAACAGCACTGGTCTAGTGGGTCTCTGAGCCATCGTCCCCAGGGCATGCAGCTGTTGTTATGGCAGCACACACCTGGGAATACCAGCAAACACATGGGGGGGTCCCAAAATCGCTGCCTGTGGCAAAGGGAGGTAGGCAATGCTCTGGCTGGGAAAGGAGGGACTCTAATCTACAGCAATTCATACAAATGAGATACTTTCTCTCCCAAAGAGAGAAAAGGCTTTTAAAGCCTTTTAAGCCAAATTGGTAATAAAGAGAAAACGCAGCTAAAGGGACACAATTACTGCGCTGTTTGTGCTCACAGCTCTCCACTGGATACAAAAACAGGGAGATGCCAGCATCTGGGTGAAGATACAGAGGTGCTTTCACATGGGATAACACACACACAGCATGCTAGGCTACATATGCAAACACACATACCCAAAAACAGGGACGTCAGTTTCCACTTTCATAGGAGGGGAAAGATTCCCTGCTCATCCTCCCCCACCCCCTTTCCCGCTGGGCAGCTCCTGACAGTGCATCAAACTTTAATGAGTTCATTTCTCAGCAGAGGCACAGGCTGAATACAGATGGATAGATACAAGGCTCTCTGATGGCTCCCTTATTGTGAGGAGGAACAGGGTACCCAGGAGATAGGGGGAAGGAAACAAGGAGTGGTGTCTTCAATACAGAGCCTGCATTAAGGGCTTGAACCAAAGCCCATGGGAGTCAGTGGAAAGACTTGGTTTCAATAGGTTTTGGATCAGGTCCAGAGAGAATGTATCTTATGCCATGCTTGGGTGTTCAGTTAAAGACCTGCAGGTAGCATTTGTCAGCTTGAGACAGATGGGAAGAGCACACAAAGCAAGTCCCCTTAAGTGGGGAACATCTGAGAGACAGCGTGTCTAATGGATTGTCCAGGACTTGGAGCCAGGAACTCTGGGGTTCTAATCCCAGCTCTGCCAACCACACGCTATGTTGACTTTGACAAGACAGCTTCTCTGTTTCCAGTCTGTACAATGGAGAGTAGGACACCGGCCTCCCAGGAGTTTGGTGGATTAGTTAATATGTGTGACCTGCTAATGTCATTGGGTGCTAGATAGAGGAGGGGTAGAGCCCAGCTGCACAGGAAGCAAGGAGATCCATTTAGGAGAAACAGATGATATTCTTCCCCAGGGAAAAAGGACACTGACTGGAGCAGGAGCTGTAGGTGAACAGACATCTGGGTAACAATGTTCTCTTTCACCTGTGGAAATGGAGATGTTTGCTCTTGGGAAATAACTTGCTAGCAATTCTCTGTATGTATGTTTGTGTGGATGAGAGCAAGAGAACACATGCATGCATATACCCATGCACAAATACACCTAAGGCTCGGCACAGCCACCTCTGTGGCACCATCTTCTCTTGTCCATGGACTTGGAGGACACACACTGTCTTCCCTCAAGCCTGACGGGGAATCAGCCCCAGAATGCAAACTCTCTTGTGCAGAGCTGCTTCACACTTAATGGGGGTGCCAGGAACAGCCTCCTGGGCAGGATTCCATTGGAACCGCACAGCTGTAGGCTTGGGGGAAGTGGAGCAGCAGGCAGAGATACAGGCCAGCCCTCCGTGCACAGGACACTGCCTCTCAGGAAGACCCTTGGAGATGCAAGCACATCTCAAAGGATCTGCAAAGTGTGGGGGCTGAGCTGCCTGCTACTCTGCTAGTATTGAGGGGGGAACAAGGGAAAAGCCCTTCCCCTAAGCCTGCCCCCTTCAATAAATAATGGAGGAATTATTTGGAGGAATATGGAGGAAATTCTGGGAGGGGAACCTAACAGCTTTCTTCCCCACCTTGTCCCAACCCTTCTAGAGGATTCCCAGAAGGAGAGCAGGGATGGGGCCTATGACCATCACGTAGGAAATGTGTCACCAGCTACGGGAAATAAATGCTCCAGAGCTGCCCCTCTGCCTCTCAGTCTTGTCTAGAGGTTTGCAGCAACAATAGAAACACAGCTGTCTAACAACTGTCCCCTGCACCTCAGTCCAGCCATGCCACAGCATGGGTTGTAACTGCAAAGAGGATTTCCCAGTGAATAGCACAGCTGGGATAAGATGCACCAGCAAATGCTGCTTAGCCCACACTGGGGGGACTCTGACCCAAAATTACCCTCAGCACCCCACAATGGAAGGTCTATGACTCAGAGGCTACTCACCTCTCACTCCAGCACAGGCTGGTTCTGTCAGGCCAGTTATGAGGTGGTTAGTGGCACAGTGCACGTGTAAGGAAGCCCAGGAGTGGCAGGCTCCGCATGGCACTACCCCCTGGCATAGCAAAAGGCCGGTGTTCGTTCATTCATTCATTCATTCGCCCTGGCCACGTTCCACCACATGAAGTACCTTAATGAAAACCACAAAGCCCCCTGGGCTTCCAGGAGGCATTCAGGTGCAGCAGCCATTATTAAACTCTTGTTAAAAGGCCTGAAGCTAGTACTTTTTTTATTGACCCCAATTTATTTATCCTGGTTTTACACAGTCGATAATTCATCTGCTGCTTCCCACATCATCAACACTCACACAGAACTATGGCTGCGGGAGCAGAGCACCAACAAGATCTAGCTGGTTTACATCGATCCTCACATCCTCTAAGCCCTTCCCCTAGCAAGTCATTTCTCTGCATTCGACAGGTGTAAATGTCAAAGAATTGGATCTGGCAGGTATCAGTGAGGCTTGATGGATCAGCAGGACCACACTATGGAAGCCTGGCCATTTGAAAAACAGAATCTCTTTGTTAGCATCTGCAATTAACAAAAGCTGGGTCTCCATACAAGTTTGCAAAGACTTTCTTTTTGCATAGTAAAAAAGTTCTCCCAACTCTGTCTCTCTCTCTCCTGTGACTTGTTATTGTTTTATTATTGTAATTGCTATAGAAAATCCAATACAAATTCTATAATACTAAAGAATCACATTGTGCAAAGCACACCCATCTAACCGTTTGCAAGGAGTTAACCCCTTTTTTCTCCTTCCCTGCTTTCTAAAATTATTTCATGTGAATTTAATTCAGGTGAAAGGTCCCTGACTGACAGCTCTAGGGACAAACATCCTCTCTAAGTCCATGGAGCAGGCACTGCATGGCTGGTTATTGGGAGTGCAAGCTTCTCCCACTGTCTTGTCAGGTGGATAGGCCACCATTAGGGGGAAGAAGGGAGTTGATTCTCCAGACCCATTCAGTCCTTGGTGTCTCTGCTGAGACTAGCAGTAAAGATGGTAATTGGTGTTAGCAGTGGTGTCCCTGTTTACATAAATGATGAGTGCTAAGATCCTACATATGCTCAATAGGCAGCTTTCTAATGTTGATAATTATGCTAATTTCCAGCCAATATTTGTCCATATTTGATCCTGGACATACTACTCAACGAGAGCTGTCAATTTAAATTTCAAAGGCTGGCCAATTTTTAGTTGTGTGGGGGGAAAAATGAATATATACATATATATATATACACACACACACCAACAGGGAAAAGCACATTTTCCACACAAACACTAATACCTCCAAATGAAGGACAGAATTTTGCTCTCAAAAACCCATCCCTTCAGATGAAAAGCAAGCATGGAAAAAATGCATTTTTTCAGAAAATTATGATTACATGGCAGTACAGGTTAGAAACAGAAAAAAATTATACACTTAACTTTAGTGTTAGCTGTGACACTGTCAGCTCATGCCAAGACCCCAGGCCTCACTGAACACTAACAAATGGATAGCTGGAAACCACTCTGACTCACCTGTGTGTTAGCATTATCAAAATTGATACAGAAATTTAAGTTGATAAGAATGTGTTCACCACGTTTAGACTTTATAAAATGCTTGTCGGAGGCTGCATGTATTGATCTCATTTATAACCTCTATAGCCCTTGATGTAAAGTTATCGTGAGTGTTTGCATTGTAAACCTCTGTAACTGTGTAACTCACCAAACTGGAAAAGAAGCATTAATCAAAGGGCTCATCCTGCATGCAAGATGGCCTATTGAAGTGAAATGAGGTATTGTGTAGCATCAAAGAGAGAGGCCCTGTTGATTGTATTCCTCACTTCCTCCAGGAAGTAGAGACCTATGCATGAACTCATCCCATCAGTTTGGACTCTGGAGTGAAGGGGATAAAAATTTCTGACAAGAAGAAACTGAATCTCCTTCATGCTATCTGGCAGGGCAAAGATTCCTAAACATAAGCAAAGAGGTCACCATGCTGCTTGGCATGGGTTAGTCCTGAAAGACATTCTGAATTGACAGATTACTACAACTCTGTCACTTTCTGAATCACAGACTGAAACTCGTTTGTATATATATGCTCACTTGCTTTAACCTGTAAATAACTCTCATTTCTTTTTCCTAGTTAATAAATCTTTAGTTATTTATAACAGGATTGGCTACAAGTGTTGTCTCGGGTGTGAGATCTATGGTACACATTGACCTCAGGAAAATGACTTGTCTCTTGAGACTGGGAACAACCTAAATATTTTGTGATCTTCGGTGTAAGTGACCATTTATTACATACACAAGATGGGTCAGGTAATAACTTTTATTTGACCAAGTTCTGCTGATGAGAGAGATGAGCTTTCGAGATACACAGAGCTCTTCTTCAATTCATTTATCACATAGTCCAGCTCGCCCGGGTGGCAAGATGGAGTGTCTAAAGGGACTGTCTGTGACTGCATTACAAGACTACTGTAGTTCTTTGGGAGTTCACATTTGTTACTAGGTTGGTGAAATCTAATTATGGAAATGCCACCAGTTTGGGGTGTCTGCCTTGCTTTTTGACAGCCTGCCCTGAGGTTAGAAAGACAAGATGGGGGAGGTAATTGGACCAGCTTCTGTTGGTGAGAGGCATAGGTGCCACTCCACAATCAGCCCCACAATCAGCGCCTCCCCCTCCCTCCCCATGTCTCCCACCCATTTCACAGCATGCAGGAGGCTGGGGGCAGGAGCGAGAATGCGGTGCACTCGGGGGGTAGGGGGAGGAATGAGGTGGGAAGAGGTGGGGCAGGGTGGAGCAGGGGTGGGAGAGGAGGGGGTGGGGTGTGGCATTGAGGGAAGGGGTGGAGTAGGGGTGGGGCCTGGGGCAAAGCCAGGGGTCGAGCACCCCCAGGCACAATGAAAAGTCGGCATCTATGGTGAGAAGGGCAAGCTTTCGAGCCACACAGAGCTCTTCTTCATGCTCTGAAGTTGGCACTCTTTGTCATGAGCCACTCCAGATAGCGTGACGTTAGCTAACAAGTAGAAGCTAGAATGTTAGTCAATTCTGATTATTAGTTTCCATTGGGATGAATATCCAGATTTATTGATCTAAGAAATAAATATTGATTGAGGCAAAGTCAATGTCAACACAGTAACAGGACAGATTCTCAGCTTGTTCCCGGAAACATGAATCCAATATATGTATTGTTCCATACCATCCAAATGTTTCTATCATAAAGATCTGAACAGCCCTACATTAGGGCCACAGATTTCAAAAGTGTAACAGCTTTTCCTATTAGACACTTTGTAAAGGAGTGAAATGAGCTACAGGTCTTTGAAAAAGAACACTGTCTTAACTCCTGATGAGCCAGTCAAGAACCAGATATGTGTGTGTGTTGATTGGCTCGTCAAAGAATGATCACTATCTAGTCAAGATGCAGTCAATTATGTTCTCATTCTGATTGGTTAACATTGATACAGACTCCTGAACTGTTTAGCTCCTCAGAGATCAACAGGATGGGCTTCTTTCTAAACTCCAGAGCAGTTCCCAAGGACCATACTTTCCACTTCAATGACAGTGTCCTCTCTCCCCCAGGAATATTTTTGGTACCCGGGGGCTTCACCTGATAAGCCTTGAATAGCCTGTATACCCCATTACCCTCCTGAACAGAGACTTTTAAGCACAAACACTCAAATACTTGTTGAAGGCAAATTTCAATTTGCATATTTCATTGCAAAATCCTGCATTTGATCTCAGCTGATTAGTTATGCAAGTCACCTAGGCAGGGAGCAGAAACAATATTACCTGACTTATGTAACTAACCAACCCAGCATGAACTTCACAGTGCAAATATTCACCACAAGAATGATTGGCAGCCCAAGAATTATTTGCTGAAGAAATCCTCTAATAATGTAGAACAGCAAATACACTTGGGAATTTCATGATCACTCAACAAATCCATTACACAGAACAACAAAACTTTTTCTGCATCTTACCCATAGTTCCTTCCAACCCAATGCCTAGAGCAACAGGGGTTCACAAAATCCCATAGGGTAACATGGTGCGAAGGCAAACACTACATCTATGGCAGTGTCCTGAGCATGCCACAGCACTCAAACCTCAGCCTACCTCATCTTCTCGTTACACAAGCTTTTACTTCTCAGATGTGACAGCATGGATCTTAGTCCAAACACAGAACCAGGCCTTGGATGGGTTGGGAGAGATGGGCTCAAGTATTGCAGTCGCCTCCTTAGAAGATCCTTTATACATCAAATATTGTTGGCACAAAACTCTTGTCTTTCTCCAACTATCTGCCAGCAGTGAGACAACAGCAGAAACTCTGGGGGCGCTTTCAGCTGCTTCACAGCTACTGCTCTGCCCAGGTTTTGTCTTGCTGAAGTGAAGATCAGGACACAGGATGGCTGTTCAAACATCAGGAGTGTCCAGCAATGGTTATAACAGGTAGTGATCCACCGAAGAATGGGGCTGGGAGAGGCGCATCGCTGGCAGGGTGAAAGCCATGCAACAGCTGGCAAGAGCAAGGTCTCATGTGAGGCAGGCAAGGGGAGGTGCTGCCCTCGGACCCACCACCAGAAAAGGGAGCACTTTCTAAATAAACCACAAGGACACTTGCTGTTGAGGCCTATGTGCTTGGTAACTGGGTCCCTGATATTTGTCAGCATGTCGAGTTGTATGGAGCTCAGAGCCCTTCCTCGACAATTGATTCCTTGGCACCAGGCCCAGAGCACAGAGAAGCTCGGAAAGAAATCGAGAACGTGTTCATAGGTGAGTAACCGTTGAGTGCTGACTCAGCCTCCTGTCAGTCACGGTCAGTAGGGAGAGAGGGGAAAGGTGACTGGTAACCACTGGTAACCACAGTGAGAGGAGGTAACCACACTGAGAGGAGGCCTGTGCCAGAAACCCCCTCTGCCTCTCTGCTGAAGGGCCCTGGTCTGGTGAGGGCTGTCTCCATAGTTCCCGCTCATGCAGCCCCCCTCCCTCATCCCAGGGCATGCTCTGCTTTTTGACAGATTCAAGCCAGAGCCTCCTGTTTATTCCCCTCCACCTGGGAAGCTGCCTGCCCCATCCGAAGCCCACCTGGGAGCTTCCCTTCCATGTTTTTGTTAGCGTAAATAGGGGTTGAGATTGTCTTCCATTTTCTCCAGGAGACTGTGCGGGGTATATCCCTGCAACGCCCCTGGTGACATGCACCAGCCCAGCTGCAGGGGCTCAGGGGCTCATCTGGAATCCTGCTTCTCAGGGGCTATAAACCAGGAAACCTCCATCCTGGAAGAAGAGAGGGGATTGCCCACTCCACCCCAGGGAGGGCAGGGGGTGAGGGGAGTGGTACTTCTCTGTGACATCAACCGCCCTGAGGCATCTGCAGACTCAGCACAGTTGGCTATCTCCTTGCTGCTCCAGGTCTGCCACAGTGCAAGTCTACAATGTATGTATGCGCCAGTCCCCCGGGCAGTGAATCACAGCCAGAGCCATCACTAGGGAAAGAGGAGAGGGATGCAAAATGACTCTGGAAAGACACTGATCTGTCCCAGCAGAGAGGCCACTGCTCCGCTCCCTACAATCATTCACCTGGCCCAGGAGCCAGCTTGGAAAGCCCCGAAGAGGATACCGAGATAGGATCAACTTCACTGACCCCTGCTGCCTCCGCAAGCCAAGCACTGCTGGGTCATGGGGAAGAGAAACCAGTAGCTGACCAGGCTGCAATGAGGAGCAGCACAGCTAGCCATGCCCTCACCAGCCTGACAACGAGGGAAAGGAGGGTGCCTGGGGAAAGCGATGGCTCAGAGCAGTGGGAGAGGGTTTTCTCACTGTGTTCAGTATTGCTAAGGAGTAAGCGAGGAGGAATACCCCACACACACACACCCAGCTGCTCCTCCTAAATCACAGTCCTTTGGAGCATGAGTATTTGTTGTACGTACAGCCTAAAAGTGAGCTAGCTGCTGAAGGCAGTCCTGGAGAAGGGCCAGACATGGCACAGCCTGCCAATGGGATTTCATTGGTTCATAGTAACCTTTTAGCTTCCTTAGCGTGGGTACTGGTGAGAGCAGACTCGGAGTAAGTTCCAGAGGGAAATGGCCGGAATGTGCCAGTGGGTGAGCACTGGGCAATGGCACAAGAAGGGGATGGACAGCAGAGCCTGAGGGGCTGCTCTCCAACTGGCAAATGTCCAAGCCATTAAGAAAGGGACACCAAAGACAAGCCCATGAGATCATCTCCAGCTGCAATCCCACACACACCCAATCCCCAGGGCATGGGACCACCCCTCATGCCTGTGCATCGTAGGGCCATTATGAGTCGCACCCCATCCAGCATGACCCAGTACCCTGTACAGTGTGAACCTATGGCACACCTGAAAAGACGTTGCAAATCCACCAGGAAACAGTCTATCTTCTGCTTGTTACTCTCTGAAGAGTGAGGCACGTCCACTGACAAACAGAAAACCACCAGCAGAAAACAGAGATGGACAAGCTTCCCATCAAATCCCTCCAGGTCCCATGATCACTAGTGGCACTGGGCAAGCAGAATCCATGGCCATAGTCCCTTGCTCCTTCACCGCAGTTCTTCTACCAAACAGACATTTCTAAATAGCAGACCATCTGTCAAAGATGCCAGCAACCAATCAGAATTGCCCATCACTGTACTTCTGGCAAGACCCCCTTTGTCTCCCTCCTATCAAAGCAGGGAGCCAACAGTGCCCCATCCTGCCTGGTGGACACTGAACAGTGAGTGATTGATACTGCCCCATGACAGTATACCCCTGGAGACACACACATTGATGCACTCCCTGGACCTGCCTCGTTGGCTTTAGCAGCCAGACAAGTGACGGAACTCACTGCGATCAAACAGGTATGGACAGTCCCAACATGGAGTCTCTCTAAATGCAACGTGGAATACCGGCCCACCAGCATTCATTGCCAGGAGATGTGGCTGGGCAGTTGCAGCCATGAGCTATACCTAGGCAGTAGACATTTGAACAAGATGGCCAGTCCGCCCTTAGCCTTGTTTTATCCCGTCTCCGCAGCCTGCCCACATGGTGGGGAACAGCCACCTTCAATAACACTCCAGCCCTTCCTCTTCGGACCCTGTACCCGAGCATAAACCTCCCCGGCAGACATGACAATGTAACTGAGCTCTGGGATTCAGGTCTCCTGGACTCTACTCCTAGCTCTGTCTCTGATTAGGCAATAAACCTTGGGCAACTCACTTCACCTCAGTGATTCAGTTACCTCCCCTGCAACATGGGGAGGATGTAATAAGACAGGGGATATGCCAGGCTTTATTAATGAAGTTCTTTATTAATTATTATTAATAATGTGCACTGAGATCCACAGATGACAGGAGCCACCTGCTTCTATATACTAAATTGGCTTCTTTGCATGGATTGGCAATATTTCAATCAGCACAACACGTACAAAGGAATAGAGCTGTAGTCTGGATGGGTTTTTTCCCCTCTTTGAATCCCCAGTCTCCGTGGACACCAGTTTGAATACACTCCACTTCCAAAGGTTCCTGTCCAAGAGGGATTGCACTTGGGAAGCTAAGGAGTCCTGCTTGTTTGATTTGTCTCTGCAAATTATCATCATTCTAGCAAATTTACCAAAAAAGATGTTTGTTTGCTTTCATATTATCTGTGTGGAGACCATTAACATCTCCTGACATCAAATCCAGAGGTGAAACCTGAGATTGCGTCACAAACCCTGGGTTAACCACCAGTCCAGTGACATATGGCACGGCCAACAATTCCCAGTAGTCTAGAAGTGCTTTGTAGACGACCATCCATGAAGTCAGCACCCCGCCCCAGCGTAAAGGATTGCTGAGTGGAGCATTATGTGGAAATGGATTCCCACCTGGAACTGCTTTCTTTTCTGTTTTTCTTCATTTTATTTCTTTATTTTTATTGAGAAAGCAGAAGCCAGCACACTAGTGACTGGGTCCCAGAAGGCACTTTTGGAGTGACTGGTAAAAGAACCTTTCCATGCCCCAGTTTTGACATTCTAACACAGCCCTTGCTTCCAATACCAGAGCTGACCAGCTCCTCATCAAAACTATCTGCCCTTCATTTTCAACAGGAACCCCACACACACTCCCACTTTCCTATTCTGCTTTTCCATCACAGAGTCCCAGTGTCCGGGTGACACCTCTGCTCTAGCTGAGGAAAGCTGAACATGACTCCATCCAGCACGTTAGAATGAGGTCATTCTCTTGCCTCTGAGAGTAAGAATGTCACGAGTGGAGCATGCCCAGCCCCTGCCAAGCTGGGGGAGCGAAGCCCAGGATTAAAGCAGACTGAAGAGCAGCTCCCAGCCTTTAATAGGGACTAGTAAGTAGCGCTAGTCAAAGTCAGGCCTCAAAGGAGCACAACATTTGGTTAATGAGGTTGCAACACAAACATTTGTGCACTTTCCCTCCTTTGGGGATGTATTTTAATCCCTGACAATGGATTCAATAAGGCAATTGTCCCAAGATCCTGACATTAGACCCCTACTGCTCTGGTTTTACACCACAGCGACCTGCTGTTGGATCCCACCACACAGCACCCTCCTCACCAGTCTTTTGGCCACACCACTTCATGCACTGAGGAGAACTTACCCACTGAGGACCACGATGAAGTCCATGACGTTCCAGCCATTCCGGAGGTATGAGCCCTTGTGGAAAACAAATCCCAGAGCAACTATTTTAATTCCAGCTTCAAAGCAAAAGATCCCAATGAAGTAAGGCTCTGTCTTCTCCTGTGGGAAGGGACGAAAGAGATTGGTGAGAGAGGGAGTCACAGCAAACGTCCAGAGGGGAATGCTGCTTATACCTTTTTATTTAACATTGTGCTGGAGTTTGGCTGTTCCACCATGCTCACTACTCGACATTGGACCTCACTCTGCCTGCTCTGCTCTTAGCACACGCTGAGGCCCCACAAAACCCTTGAATAATTAACTGAAGGGCTCAGGCCTCATCTCTGTTTCCCAGTAACCCTCCCTGCACCACTTTCTAGCTGATGACCCTTTCTGACACCTCCATTAATAGCAAGTATCCCTGCCCCACCCCCCAGAGTTGGAGAAGTCTTTCAGAAGCATGAAGAGCCCAGAGGAAAGCTCCAGCCACATTCTGTCCTTCCCCAAAGGCACTCTGGGATCACCACCATCAGAGACAGAAAGGAGATCACACCTCCAGTTTTCTGAGAAGCTGTAGGCACCAGAGGCTTAAACCTCAGCAACTGTATTCGCCAACGGGCTTGCTACCAGCTAACACCCACGCCCGTGAGAAAGCTGCAGCTGCTTCCAGGAGAGAAGGAAGATACAAGAGAAAGGCACTTACTAGTCGTCGGGACATGGGTGTCTTGTCATCCTCGGGGAGGTGCTGCTCCAGCGCTAGGACGATGCAGTTTGCAATGATGGTGGCCAGGATCATGTATTCAAAGGGCGTGGAGGGGACAGTTAAGGAGCAGAAATGACATGACATAGAGATGGAACAAGTCTCTAATCCACAGACTCCCTTCCTTCCTCACCCTTTGTCGCTACTTGTGACTGCTCAGGAAGCGACTACCATTTCTCCTCACACATGCGCGCATTCACACAGCAGCCAGATAAGCTTCCATTTTCCTCTACTCCTAGCTAGTGGGGTGAGACCTACTGATTCAACTGTTTGGAAATGAGACAAGACAGCCAAGAGCACCAAGCCCATCAGCAGCTTCTCACCAGGGATCCAGTGGTGCCCAGCGCTCCTCCTCCACCTGGTAACTACAATACTGGCACTGGTGATGGAAGGAAGCCAATGCAATACAAAGGACTGGGCACCCATAGTGTACTAGGACAATGCAGGATGCTGGGGGGCTGAAATACACATACAAAAATGAATAAGTACAAAGGTTTAAAATTGCCCAGAAGCCCCCTTCAGAGCCCACATGAAAACCGATGTGACCCAGGAAGCCTACCAGGTCGGGCTGCACAATATAAATGCAAAACACTCCCATACTTTATCTATAAAGGTCCAACCCAGCCAACCCTCCTTCACTAAATTCCGCTGAGAATCTGGACAAACCCCAGCTCTTTGAACATCCCCCATAGCCTCACACCCCTCCTTCCCCACTCAGTCTTACCTGCCATCCTCAGGCAAGCCCCCCAACCTGCCATTTCCTTGGGGGCCTCTCTAGCCAATAAGTGCCCATGCTGGCATTAAATACAGCCCCAATGTGGAATTTAACATCAGTCACCTGCATTTATAAAAGCCTAGCTCAGTCCAGCTGGGCTTGGGAATTATAGACCAGTCTATACCCTGCTATTTTTGGCTAAGACCCACGGCAGAGAAACACTGGGCTTACTCGTGCATCTGACTGATTTCAGTCTGGTTTCAGGCAAGGACACATGGCTGAGTCTACCTTTGTTAGAGTCATAAATGAGGCACGCCCTACAATGGACAGAGGAGATCTGTCCTTCCTTGCTGCTATTAATGGGTTGCTCATTGTATTCCACTGCATTGCCCCACTGGTCAGTTGGATATGATTGGGGATGTTTGGAACCCATTTGGGCCATGCCTGATAGAACATTCCCTGTTTGTATCATTGGTTCAATTCCCATCAACCTTGTAGCTCAGATGCTTTCTGCGGTCACCTAGGGATCAATGCAGCTTCCGATGCGCTGTCATTTCTGCATGGTATCGCTAGGAGCTCTGAGTGAGGTTTGGACCAAACAATACCCATTGCCCCCTCTCCAGCCTTTGAGAAGGTTATTAGGCATCTAGGTGCTTGTAGTGGGGAAATGAGATATTGGATGGCTTGGAATTGGCTGGAGACTGAACTACAGCTCTCCAGGCCAGGGGCTCGTTTGATTATAGTGGATCACACAGCCCAGCACAGAGCATGCTGTCAGCACTTAACAAGGAATAAGAAACAAAAAATATGGCAAGGCTAAAATTATCTTAGCTGGGTCAAAGAGGTTACGTGAGGAGAATTTCCACAAGTCAGTCATTCGGTAGTGGGAAGTCCCTCAGAGGGCAGCATACCACCAGGGTTTAAGGGGGTGTAATGGGGAGTCTCTCAGAGGGCAGCATACTCTGAACCTGGTATTTTCAGAAGCACTCAGCGTTGACCCAACTCTGCTCCTGTCGGATTCAATGGGAGCTTCCCTGTTGATTTTAATGGGAGCAGAGTGAGGCTGATGGTGAGTGCTCTTGGGAATCTCATCCTGAACACAGCTTTAGAGCAGGGGCTGATCTCAGAAGATTTGGCATTAGCTGTGGTCACAAGGCTCACAGGTCGACTCCCACTTTCGTTCTGCAAGCGCTGCCAGCCCAGCTTCCCTGATTCTCCTCTTCCCCCACAAGCACTTTCATGCTACCAGGCAAAATCCATACAGCTGCTGCCTTGACCTCCTCAAAACTCACCTCTGTTATAATGCATAAGGACTCTGCCCTCTGACAACAGCTAGCGCCTTTGCTGCTGACTGTCTGAGGATGGAATACACCCTGGCATATCAGTTCCTCTGGTTCCCCCAGCCCACTTGTTATGGCTTCGATTCGAGATTGTAAGCAATTTGGGGCAGAGAATGACATTACCTATTCGTTTGTCCTGTGCCTAGCACAATGGAGCCTGACCTGGCTGGCCTTTAGGCACTACTGTAAGCTGCACATTATATAACAACAACAGCGCAGGCTGTTTTTTGCCAGCTCAACTGCAGCTGTAATTCTCCCATGCTGATCTGATAACAGTTACGCAGGAGGCCCTTTGTGATGCCGAGGTCAGACTGTGCAATATGCACTTAATGTGGGCTACTGAAAAGGCTGATCTGTCAACTCCTACCATTAAGTAGCAGCTCCATTGTTGCTGGAGGGTAGGCAAGGCAGAGCTTTGGGGCTGGAATGTACTATGTAGGGACCAAGTACGAATATTATTATTGTTATTAATATTACCTGCTGCTGTGTGCCCTTCACCACTTGGCAGCGTGGGCAGGGATTGACTTTAAAAGGGTTGGGGGATTGACTTTTAAGGCCATTAATGGCCTGGGTCCTAGATGCCACTCTGACGCCCTGGGGTATGTTCCATCTGTCCCTCTGGGATCCAAGGAGATATGGCTGCTGGGCTCTGATCTCAGAGCTCCCTCCCTCCCCACATTTAGCCCAAACACAAGCACAGAGTAAGGCCTTTCCAGAGCACATCAATGCACCTCTCTTTCCAAAAGCCTGTGGCCTGGCACACCGATTGCATTGGCATATGGGTGCTAATCACTATTTCAGCCTCATGAACCTGAGCCACACTGGGCAACTCTCCAAGGATCTGACCTTTAGGGGCTGATCTGCAAACAGCCCCAGCCCTGTGGACCCTCAAAATCAGTATCACCATCCAATATCTATAAGATGATAGTCCCCAGTCAGGATAGGGGACCCAGCATGCGGGACAAACACAGGAAATGGACACTCCTTGCCCTGAAGATGACAATCTACCATCAATGGGACTTCAGCCAGGAGTAAGAAGCTGTGTAGAACTCTGTAAGGCCCAGCATTTAGATTCCAAGCAGTATAGGTGCACCTTGACACCCACAAGGAGGCCCAAGATTTTCAAAAAGTGATGCCTCCAAGTACAGGTGTCCACTCGACAGGGGCGACTCTATGTTTTTTGCAGCCCAAGCACGGCAGTCAGGCGGCTTTCAGCGGCACGCCTGCGGGCGGTCTGCTGGTCACACGCATTCGGCGGCATGCCTGCGGGAGGTCCACCGGTGCCACACCACTGGCTTCCCCGCCACCGAATTGCCGCCAAAGCCGGGGGACCGGTGGACCTCCCTCAGGCACGCCGCCGACAGGGGCGGCTCTAGCAATTGCGCCGCCCCAAGCAGGGCGGCACGCCGCGGGGGGCGCTCTGGCGGTCTCCAGTCCCGCGGCTCCGGTGGACCTCCTGCAGACGTGCCTGCGGAGGATCCGCTGGTCCCGCGGCTCCGGTGGAGCATCCGCAGGCATGCCTGCGGGAGGTCCACCCGAGCCGCGGGACCAGCGGACCCTCCGCAGGCATGCCTGCGGCAGGTCCACCGGAGCCGCTGGACAATCGGATCCTCCGCAGGCACGCCTGCGGGAGGTCCACCGGAGCCGCCTGCCACCCTCCCGGTGGCATGCTGCCCCAAGCGTGCGCTTGGCGCGCTGGGGTCTAGAGCCGGCCCTGGCCGCCGAAAGCCACCTGCCTGCCACCCTCACAGCAACCGGCAGGCTGCCCACCATGGCTTGCCGCCCCAGGCATGCGCTTGCTGCACTGGTGCCTGGAGCTGCCCCTGCCACTTGAGATGCTTTGGCAGGGCGTAAGTCTCAGAAGTGGGTGACAATTTGGGCTGTTTAAGGCATCTCAAGTTGGACACCACAAAATGGAGGCACCCAAAATCACTGGTCTCTTTGAAAAAGCTGGATCAATGATTTCAAAGGGACCCCACCCAGGTGTAAGGCCCCAGGCACATCAATCTGACTGCAAGGCCTGAGTCTGTACGTGTTTTATCATGAAACAGCTAGGGCCCTTGGCAAAGAGAGGTGATACAGCATACACATGGCAATTAATTATTAGGATTATTAGATCTCCTCCCTTCAAATTAGATTGACCCCACTACAAATCACCTAGATATTAACATTTTCTTAATTGGGGGAAGGAGGAATAAACTGAGGGTTCTTTGCATTTAGAAGAAAGCATGAAGCCTAGCCCCTGATCCTTTGATCTCAAGACGGCTGTGTTAAACAAGCCGGACATGTAAAGAATTCCCTCCTCCCATTTGGCCTGCTGCCCAGCAGAGCCAAAACAAAGCACACTTCAAAGCAAAAAGATGACTAAATCCTTGTCAGTGACCACTGAGCTTTAATGCATCTTTGTAATAAAAGTACAATTATCATCAATAAACACGAGGAGACGGGCGATGCTTCCTAGCCCCTGCTACCTCGCAGCTGGAAGGCAGGAGGAGGGGACCTTAGATACACCACTGTTTTGGGATGGCGAGTCATATTTCAAGAACAGTGAGATACTGATGGAGAACAGACACCTCTTTACCCCTGCAGGTGAGTGAATCAACTGCCATGCTCCCGCCTCCGACCTGGGGGACATTTTCCTCCCAGAGTTCAAGAGGAGGCAGTAGATCCAGTGCACCAATTCATTGTACCTGCTGTGTTATGGGAATAAAGATCCCGGGCAAAGTGAATAGGAGTGGCTGTTTACACGGCAGGCAGGAGGTCTCCACATGTGCCTCGTTTAATTTTGGGCTTGATCTTCCCTGTAAAAGAAACTGGGTGAATTTTAGGTCTTGTGACAGTTTGGGAGCATGGTGGGGCAGACTGGACAGGTCTGTTGGTGCCTTGCCCTGCAACGCAGTGATGTGCCCAGAGGGACCCATTGCACCAGGCAGCAGCCTAGCAATTAGGGGTCAGCATTAGCTCAGAGAGCTAATTAGGCCCCGTTGAGTTCAGTCAGGCTCAGCACTTTTCACAGAGGGGCTGAGTTACTCCCCTGGGAAAAACACAGGAGGGGATTGCTGACCAGGAGGCAGGATAGGGAGCCCTGGGGAAGCAGAAGTGCTGTCCCATAAGTTGGTTTGTTATGTTTGCGTTGGAGCTGGCTGGCTGGAGAGCTGCATGGCAGGAAGGGAGCAGCCAGGGACTTCTGCCAAGTGTGTGCCACTTGAGTTAAAGCAGAACTCCTGAAATAATCCTGACAGGGAGGGATTTAAACCAGAGCCAAAGTCAACTTCTCCTCTCCAGCTGCCCACCCTCTGGCCCTTCCATCCACTGTCTAGAAGCACATGTGCTGTGCAGCCATCTCACTGCATGGTTCTGCCACAGCACTTCACCGACCCCGCTGCCCCTCCTGCCATGCCAGGACCCACACCCTCAGTCATGTACCTTAGTCCTGATCTGCAGTGCCCTGCACTGTCTCCTCTGCCAATCCACCCCAATGCCGACCTGCACTCCCTGGGCTGGTCCAGTTCTCTGGTTAGCATGGACTGTCACTGGGGTTGAGTTGGCTCAGGGATCTGAACAAACATACACTGGCAAGGGATAACATTGAGACCAAACTACTCATTTCCACCATTTCTCTTTCTGTGCAGGTCTTTGTAGTGCTCCATCCTCATCAAAACTGAACTTCTCCCAAGTATTTAAAGTCAGAAGCAACAATCTTTCTCTGTCTGCTTTCCTCTCCCCAGCCCATAGGAGAATAATTTGATCAGTGTGGAGGGAAGGAGGGAGGGACGGGAGGAATGTGACTTAAAGCTAAGCAGAAGTGATGTCTGCATTTAGCTCTGGAAGTGGAGAGGCCCGTTCCCTTGGCAGATGTTCCAGAAGTGAGTTCCACCATTTAGGCCCATCTCCTGGGTAGTTCTGCCTCCAGCTTTCAGAACTGCCCCCTGCTGGTCAACAGTACAATTGCTTCCCTGAAACAGCTGCTGGTTTGGGGGTGGCTGTGATGAGGAAGAGGCAATCCAGGGCCAGACCTGGGGGCAGCTTTGAATAGTGGGCCAGACAGACCTTGAACTGGACTCCCATTTAATAGTGAGCCCATTCAGAGAGTCAAGCACCAAAGTGACTTGTGGTGCTAAGCAGATGGGCTGCTGTGCTTTACATCGGCTGGAGCTTTTTTAGGGCCTGTGGCTTCATTCCTAGACACACTAAATTACCCTACTCAAGTCTGGAGATCACAAACATGCATATCACCATAGCCAGGTCTGTGTCCCATAGCATGGGGCATAATCTTCTGGCCAGACACAGGGAAGGGAGCATTCTTTGCCACCACAGCTAGCTGGGCATCCTATTGCACTGAGAAGTACAAAAGAACTTGTAAGCTGCAGACCAACTTAATCTGACGCCAGATGCCCCAGATCATGGGTGAGACTATATAAGTGGGAGGCTCTTCAAAGCACTTCCCTCTTGCTACCATCCTTGCCTCATTCTTGCCTGGGTTAAGCTTCAGCCAGCTGCTCTTCTATCCAGGTGCTGGTTTTGGATAGGCGCTGGGAGAGCTAGAACATTGTGACATCTACCTTTGCAGGAGAGGTGAGATAGGGCTGGTAACTGCTGGCACGCCTATACGAAGCTAGGACTGAGCCTTGCATGAGTCTGTGGATGAGGGCTTTGGAGGTGCAGGGAGAGTTGACCCTCTGGGTTTGGTCTAAGACCTGAGCAATTTTTAGGGCATGTCCCTTCACTTCTGCAGCTTCCTGAAAGTAGTGGAAGAGTATCGCCTATCTGGTGACCAAAGACAGGCTTTCAGTCCATACCTCCAGTGATCTCGCCAAGATGAGCAATTGCAGAAGTTAGGACTTCTTTAGCCTGGTACAGAGAGGAGTCAGAGGGGATTCAGATGAGGTATGGACAAGCCAGGCCACTCAATGAAATTAATGGCAGATAATCAGGGCCGACTCCAGCCACCAGCATTCCAAGCTGGTGCTTGGGGCGGCATTCTGCAAGGGGCAGCAGTCCCTGTTGTTTTGCCCCCAAGCAGCACGCCGAATTGCCGCTGTGGACAGCGGGGGCAGTCCGTGTGCCTTTAGGGCGGCAGGCGCGTTTCCGCGGTGGTGGCAAT
The DNA here is from genome assembly GCF_020497125.1 of Mauremys mutica. Taxonomy (NCBI): domain Eukaryota; kingdom Metazoa; phylum Chordata; order Testudines; family Geoemydidae; genus Mauremys; species Mauremys mutica. Next base: position 56,615,281 of record NC_059079.1, read on the forward strand.
TCAGCGGCAGCTTCTATGTTTAGCTGTCCGCAGTGGCTTCAGCTAAACATAGAAGCTGCTGCCAAATTGCCGCCGCTGCGGAAACACGCCTGCTGCCCTAAGGGCACACAGACTGCCCCCGCCGCCCGCGGTGGCAATTCGGCGCGCTGCTTGGGGCAGCGAAAACTGTAGAGCCGGCCCTGCAGATAATTTAAAAACAAATAAAAGGAAATATTACTTTATGCAGCACATAGTCATCCTGTGGAATTAACTGCCATGAAGTCACATCCTGTTATTGATATTAACTATGGCAGCATTAATTATGCTTGTCATTAGAAAGGATAAGATTGAGGCAGATCAAATCTCCTGCTACAGAGCATATGCTGGGCACCCCAACAGTCAGGCAGGAAGGCGTTGGCCACCTGCAGCATTGCACAGTGTTGGGCCTTGAGGGAGGGTGGGTCTCATCAGACAAGGGCACTACCAGAGAGGGAGGACACTCTGAGTGGTGTGACAGGTTCTCCATTCTCAGATGAAAAGTGATAGATAAATCTATGGTGCCACCACCCCTCAAAATGGGGATGTTCTTTGCCCAATTGTAACATTTACCTTACAGGGTGGGGCCAGAAAAGAGTGATGGAAACTGCCATGAGCTGACCAACCAGGTACCAAAAAGTTTTCCCAGGGGGCTTTATATCAGCTGTGATTTCCCTTCAAGGCTCCTGTTAAGGCCACACATTGCTTTGTTCCCCAGCCACACCTGCAAACTTCCAGCAATTACATAAGAAATAATATCTGGACATGAGCCACTGGCCTGTTTTGGGTCTTTTGTTCCCTTTTCCTGAAAACCTGTGAGCAATTAACACTGGTTCAAAGAAAACAAGCGCTTTAGCAGTGCTGCTGCAGCGAGCAAGACAAGTCCCTAGGCGCTAGATCCACTTGCCTAGATGAGAAGTGTGGGGCTGGCTGGCAGCACTGGAGTCTCTTTCCTCCCACAGGGTCTGTTTCACCCTGACAAGTGGTGCTTGCTATTTCTCACTCCCTTCCTTTCTGAGACAGACATTTAATGCCCCTCTCTCCTTCACAATCTTTAAATTTGATTATCCCAGGATGGAAAAATCCAGATGGAAAAACCAGGTACCTCTGATAGAGGCAGGAGCCAGAAGGAGGCATGAATGCTGTGTCTGGGGTATTACAGAGTGGGACAGAGGCAATGGCAGTGCCTGGTAGGGCAGCACCCTCTAATCTCTGTGAACACAGACCCAAGCTGAGCACATTCCACTAAGAGGGGAGAAGTGGCTTGTAGCCATCTGATCCTTAACACAGAGGTGTGGTGCACAGAGACGATGGGTGGGGGGTTTGAGAGCACAGTGTTGGCCCAATTCTTCTCCAACTGAAATTAAAGGGAATTTCACTACTGACTTCAAAGGGAACAGAATTAGGCCAACACCCATCTCCATTGGGAATCCCACCCTCAAGGCTCAAGCATGTGCTGCTCTTACACCAAGTGCAAGTATTCAGATCGACATTGAGCACTGCATGCAGGGATCTCTAGCCTCCATGGGCTCCGTACCTCCAGACCGAAGTGGGCAGTTTTGCTTGGCCCCATTCTGTACAAATGAAGTGGGGTTCTTGGGAAGGTTATCAATGAAGCCCTCAAATGGGTCAGCGTTGGGTGTTGCTGCCTTTGTGTTACCCCCCCTTCCTCCAGAACACCTAGCACTGAGCGACTGCCCTTGAGTAAGCTGGCCCAGCCAGTGTGAGGACAAGGTTCCTTCACTCAGATTAGGGGAGGAGTTAGAGCCAACATTTTCAAAAGTGGCTTTTCATTTTCAAAGCTTCATGCTTTAGGTACCCTCTGTGTGACACCTTGACCCTATATCTCAGCAGGGCTGAGCACCCACTGTTCCAGCTGACATCACTGGCCACTCTGGGCTCTCAGCACCTCGGAGAATTAGGCCCATGGTCTCTCAGTTTTGGACCCAAGAGAGCACTTTGGAAAACTAGGCTGTAAATAGTCTGGAGATCCCCAAATTCCTTTGCTCCACCCCAAGAGAGATAAGAGATGGAAACTATTAGCAAAAGGGTGAGGGGAGCTTCAATAAACACTAAAATCAGTCTCCCTTTCATTCTGCCAAGGAGGTGATGATCCTCCCAGCTCAGAGTTAGGGATCCCCAGAAGATGCCCTCTCTCTCTCCCACTTCCTTCCTTGTTAGGTGTCTAATTATACAAAACTTACAGTCACCCAAAATGCACAGTAACACTTGCCTCCCTCTGAGCCTGGTAATGAGAGCCTGTCTCTCTCCTGCTCTCTCATTTTACCTTCATCTAGCTTCTCGGATAAGATCATTAAGGAAACGATAAAAATAGGTTTTCTTATTGATTTATCTCCTTTATCCAATGCTCTCTTCCTTGAATAGTTGACTTGTTTCCTTAGCAACTCAGCTAATTCCAGCCATGCTGCACACCTGCCGTTTGTTAATTTCCTTCCTGGTGAATTTAAAGCTGGGGAAGGAGATGAGAGGCCAGTGGCAGCAGTGTTGACTTCTTGTTAGTCACCAAGCCAGACAGAAATTAGCCCAGGCTTCAGCAATAACCCACTTTTCTCCCCCACCCCCAGCTATATCCTGTCCTGGAAGCACTCCACTAGATTCTGACCTGGTCTTGCTTGAGCCATAAGTCTGTATGATAGTGGGGATGGTGCTCGGTGCTGAGCCCCCTTCCCCTCCATCAGCTACTGAATTACATCAGAGCAATAGAGGCAGAACTTTTTTGAAGTTACCACGTGGGGATTAGCTAAGCAGAGCAACAGAAGGGAATGTGGAGCTCTTTCCCTTCTCCTAGGGGAGCAGCCTCTATGCTACTGGGTGCTTCCCTCTGGTCACAAGGGACTGTGCACCTACATCAGAACCACCACGGGAACAGGTCTAGGATAAGAGCTAAAACCAGATTCACTCAGAGTCTATTGCTCATGCAGAAAGCATGCCCAGATCCAAGCCCTGAAGGAGAATTTATTATTCTAACGGCATGCTGATGCAATATGCCCAAATGGCTGGATAGGACATAAATCACACCCTGGCTGAGTGCTGCAGAAAGCCTTCACAGATTCACCTGCAGCATCTGTGACTTAGTGATCTGAAAGCAGTGAGATCATGCTAGCTTCCTCACCCCCTCTCTGCCTTCAGAAATGAAATATGCTGGTGGAAGGGTGAGATTGAGAGGACTGGGGGCTGAATGAATGCAGAATGCAGAATCAAAGCAGCTATCCTAGCATCTGCATAGAGGCTGGACCCTTTTAAAAGTCTGCCTTAAAGAAACCAGCTGATAGGGGAAGGACTTCAGTTCCCATGTTTATTAAATCAGGATTTGCTACACCACCTCACCAACGATCCCCCAGCCCTGCACTCAAGGAACCAATTTCTCCTAGGCTTCTTCTCAGTCTCCATCTTCATTTAACTCTGACTTCCCCCATCAATAGACCCTAATCCAAACCCTGGAGGAAGCACTCCCCTCTGATATGAGAGGGAATTCAGCCTCTGTGTTCATTCATTCATCTCTTTGCTCCCAATCCCCTCTTCCTTCTGCTTGTCCACCACCAATCTCCTCTCTCTCCCTCCGCACGACATGACCCCTGTGAACGAGCCTTCTCCTCCACAGCCCCTGCCACTTGAACACCCTTTCTCTCTCTGACTCCCCAGCACTCCATCTAATTCCAAATTTCAGATGAAAGCAATTCCTCTCTTCTCTGCCCCTCTCCTGCAATGTATTTTGGGATACATTTTGCATGAAAGATCTTATTCCCAAAATAAAGTTGTAGGGTACTGTCCCAAATTCAGCCCAGAGCTTCTTCACATCCCCACTTCACTACCCCTGACGGGGGAAGGAAAGGGGACACAAGAAAGTGTAGCACCTTTCTTCAGCAGGTAGGGAAGTTTGTTGTTTGATGCTGTCTTTAGTTCAATGGTCTGAACACTGGAATTTTGATAATGGTCTCATGAATGTACTCAGTCTTGTGACATTCAAGCCTCTGTCCAGTTCAAGTCACACACACCAATTGCCATTGGGTATGCAAATAGCACTGAGAGTATTCTATACATATACCTTAGAGAGCATATATTTATATAATATGGGTGTGTGGATATGTGCATTTGAATCATGTCTTCATATGGGGAAGAGCTGCAGGGATGGAACATGGGTCTGCTGGTCCCTAAGCGACTGCCATATTCATACCACCACCTGACAGCTCTGGCAGCACCGCAGTTGATGGGCTGTGAGCCGTGGTGGCCCAAGCACCACCAGATGTGCCACCCACAAGGAGCTTGAAAGGCAGTGCTCTCGGAGCCCCTGATTGGTCTAGGCACATTATTAAGCTGGGTGGGAACACGAGGAAGGTGTCTGGGCAACTAGACGGATCCTAACCTGGCTGCTGTGACAGACCCTGCTCCTTCACCTTGCTTTGGTTCCTGGCTTCCAACTCCAGCTCTGACCTTTAGTTCCAGCCCTACCCACTAGGCATGACTGCCCATGCCCTAACCATGATATACATACAAATAATGGGCCAGACCTACATTCCTGATATAGTCCATTTGTCTCCAGTAGCACGAAAGAACTGTGAAAGTGCCTAAATGGAGCAGCTAGTGAACCCCAGTTGTAGGGAGCCTGTCAAAGCATGGCCAAAAGAAGAGGTATGGCTGATGCATACTGCACTCCAGCAATCCTTAATTGGAGCTGTACCCTCGACAGGGCTTTTACTGCCAATGCAAGCTAGAAAAGCGCAGAGGCTGCTCTAAATTGCAGAGTGCCAAAGAAGATGATAGCAGCCCCCAGCTATTGGGGGAGCACAGCTGTGGTGTACAATCACCCTAGCCCCTCCTCCTCATCTCTTCACACCAATGTCTTGCAGCAAAGAGACCTCCATCATACAGGAGGATTGGGGCTAATGAACCTAATTCTCCTTCATTTACATCAGTGCCACTTAGCTGACTTTAATGGAGTTATTCTTGATTTAGGCCAGTCTATGTTACAGAGGGATCAGACTGAGTATCTGAAAGCATTAAAAAAACATGGTATACAATTCTAAAAGTTCACGCTCTAAATCTACATGAAGGGCCAAATTCAGATCTGTGTAAGTGGGCACAACTCTACTGCCTGCCCCCACCTACATAAGGTTTGAATTTGCCATTGTAATTTATACATATATACACATATTAATAAGTTGTATACATGTGGTTGTTTACCTGTCATATATGCAATCATATCTGTATACAAATTGTTTTTCTCCACCCAGCCTTGCCTTAACTGGAAACCAAATCCCTCTCTCTCTTTCTCTCTCTCTCAAACAAAAAAGAATCACATCATATGATTTTGCTGCCTTAACATCAGTTTTTTAACTTTGGTTGCCATAGCAATGGGATGCAACTTGGCATCACCATGACAACAGCTGCCTCTTGTTTAAATTCACCATCTGACAGGCAGCCTCTCTCTCTCTCTCTCCAGCTGTCAGAAAGATGGACCTGCCATTACACCTACTCCCAAAGCAGGCTTGAAATCTAATGAATGAAAGACAAAGAAAGCAGCACTGAAAGAACATCAGAAAGATGTCAAAAGGCTAAGAATGTTTCTCCCATTTAGCATGGCCATGCTACCGTCCTGAGGCATAAGCCAATGGATGAAGTTACTCCCATTACGAAATCCCCAGTACTAGCCAGTTTTGTTTTAAACAAGTCCATGCAAAACTTTTACTGCTCTTCTAAAGGCTTCTTTCTGGGCCCTAATCACCTTTAATAGGGCATTGCAGTACATAAGCCAGCATGCTGGAATTGTGGCTGGGCATGAGAGACAGGGAACTGCAGTCAGGCATCCCCCCACAGCTGATCCATGCTAGGTACGAAGAGGGCTCTGCTGTGCACTGACAGGGCACTGTAGTAAGGAAGCTCCTACCAATGGCCCTGGTTGGGCACTGACATAGAACAGCTGGGCATTGATAGAGCACTGCATAAGGAAGCTTGCATAGCAGGTCCTCAATGGTCATTGTCATGGCATTGCTAGAGTTCTGATTGGATCCAGACAGAATAATGCAACTAAGGGCTTGTCCACACTACCTGTCGGATTGGCGGGCAGCGGTCGATCCAGCAGGGGTTGATTTATCACATCTAGTATCGACTCCGGTACTTCACCAGAAAGAGAGCATCAGCTGTCGACTTACTACAGTGAAGACACCGTGGTAAGCAGGGCCACCCAGAGGATTCCGGGGGCCCGGGGTCTTCGGCGGCGGGGGGCCCTTCCATTCCGGGACCCGCCGCCGAAGTGCCCAAAGACCCGCGGCGGGGACCCCCCGCCGCCAAATTACCGCCGGAGCGGGACCCGCCGCCGAAGCGCAGCCCGGTCTTCGGCGGTAATTCAGCGGCGGGGGGGGCCCGCCGCGGGTCTTCGGGGCACTTCGGCGGCGGGTCCCGGAACGGAAGGGCCCCCCGCTGCCGAATTACCACCGAAGACCGAGCTGAACTTTGGCGGCGGGTCCCGCTCCATCTTCGGTGGTAATTCACCGGCAGGGGGTCCTTCCGCTCCGGGGCGGAAGGCCCCCCCCCCCCCGCCGGCAAAGACCGGGAGCGAAGAAGCTCCTGTGCCCGGCCCCACAAGAATTTTCCGGGGCCCCCGGAGCGAGTGAGGGACCCCGCTCCAGGGGCCCCGAAAAACTCTCGTGGGGGCCCATGTGGGGCTCGGGGCCTGGGGCAAATTGCCCCTCTTGCCCCCCCCCCTCTGGGCGGCCCTGGCAGTAAGTAGATCTAAGTACGTTGACTTCAGCTACGCTATTCACATAGCTGATGTTGCGTATCTTAGATTGACCCCAGCGGTAGTGTAGACAAGCCCGAAGATCCTCAGGGATCTTCCCCACTGGTTTGTACACCTGTGCAAAGTGACTGCATAATGGGGGCAAAAAGTGCAAATGACCTCCCAGGATGCAAGGCAGTGGAGAATGTGACTCCCGCTATCTGGGATCTCAATGGGCACTGTTGCGAAGTGGTTGTCACAAGACCACCTCTGCCACAGGAACTTTTGATACAGATGACATCAGAGCCAGTGCAACAGAGAAGATTAAATGAAGGCAAAGGGAGAGAGAGAAATGTTGTCAGAAGCCAGCAACAAGCCAGCTTAGCCCTGCACATTTAGGCCGTAGTGTGAACTCCTCCAGTTAAGCAGGACGATTATGATACAGCACACACACTATCACTAGGTCATTATTCCCAGCACAACGGCATATGGTTCCTGAGTCGAACAGGGTTAACTAGCACTTTCTGAGGTTTTAAACAACCACAATCAACACAACTGTCCTTCATCTGAACAATCTAATACGTCTCAATGAGGCTCCTTTCTGGCTTTGTAGGTTTTCAGCGGGCAGTGAACAATGCTGCCAGCAAACAGGAATGCGTCCTCAATCTGTATCAGTGATGTGAGCAGAAAATTAAACCATGTGCGTCTCCTATAGAACAAAATCCACAGACTAATTCCAATTCCAGTCTAGTGGAGGGACAGCTAGGCTGCTCTGTCCAAAACTTAGCTCTGGACTTTCTGTCCCCGGTTAGGAACGCAGTACTAATGGAAATGCAACTGGGATGTATATCATTACAGCTATCCTGTAAATTACAACTATGTGGAAATTCACTGCCATTCTGTCCCAGACTGGGACAGGGTTCCTGGGGAATGGGTTTGAGGTAAGTGACTGTTGTATAAAGAGTTCTAGCCTTGATTAGCATAGGGATGTTGGAGAAGAGAGAGTCAGCTGCAAGTCTCATGGAAGGCCATTCTCCCCTCAGTGTGGATAGATAAATATTAACAAGGGAATACATACAAGCATCAAGGGGGATCCTACGCCCCCTGCTGTTTATTGAATTAACAGGGATACCAGGAGAGAAGCAGACAGGGGACTGGAACCAGGGACCAGCAGATCACACAAAAAGAGATTCTGTTTCTCTCTTGGGATAAGACACCTGCAGAAAAAGTGCCCACTATTTATTGCACAGGTGTCCAGACAAGATGAGGGCAGAGGGTGAGAAAGAAGAGAATAAATTCTCTTTTTATTCATGTCCATCGGTTTGGTCTCTCTTTCAGAAAAGTATGGCAGAAGAAAGACAGCTATAAAAGCAGGAGATTTCTACAGCTCCCTCTCCCCTACCATAGGGCCTTACTGAAGCCAATGGGACAATTCACATGCTTAAAGCATAAGCACATGCTCAACTGCTTTGCTGGATCAGGGCCAGAGCGCTTAGAACCTTGCAGAATCAAGCCCCATAAGTAGCAACACTGAGGCTAAAGAATAAAATACCAGGATATTTCTCCATCTGACCCTCTGCAGTAGCTCTCATGCACCTCCAGATCAGCCCAACAGCTTTACATGTCAGCATGCACCAAGTAATCCTAGGAAAGCCTGCATGGTCAATGCATAATTCATGAAGATGCACTGGGAAAAGGAGCCATAATCACAACACAGCTTTTGTTTGCTTCTCCCCCACACACTTTTTTTTCCCTTTTCTTTTTTTGGAGGTGGGAGTTGGTCTAGTTGTGATCAAACCTGATTAATAGAAGATGAATTGAGCAGATATTGATAAGCTGCTTCCCATCTCACACTAACTGAATTGTAGTTCTCCAGGCAGCCAGGCAAATGAAATAAAAACAGGAGGTCTGGGCACGGACAGCTGCTCCCCTGACAGAACAAGTGCAGTCAAGGGAGCAGGAGTGGGGCTCTGTTTTTAACAGATGTAATTCAATTTTCATTTGAATTTTAAAAATGACTTAAGAAAAACAAATCTAATGCTCCTCTAGCTAAAATACAACCAGCTCATGCCTAGTATTTTGCACATTAACAGCAAAAAGGCGCAATTCCACCTGAAGCTAATAAATCTGGTTTTCAGTTTTGTATGATTGAGAGGATTGGATCCCCCACAAGAAAAGAAAGCCTTTGTCTCATATTTTTCTTTCTTCCTCCTTATGTATCATCCCTGTTTATAATGAAAAGCAAAACTGAAGAGACTGCTGGTTATAATTACACATTTACCCAGCAGATATACAGGCCTGAATCACCAGTTCCCAGTTATTTTTATCCCTATTACCTAGTCAACTTGATGTTGATAAAGAAGGCACCTCTCCTCCCCCCACCCTCCCAATCCAAGTCGGTTTTCCTCTGTGTCATCCCTGTGATAACCAGCACCAATCACCACTGAAAATAGCCTCTCATTTACTGTGGTCAAGATCTAAGACTCTCCTCCATCAACTAGTTTGATTGCAAGTTCAGGGGCAGTTCTGGGATTCAAACAGCAGGCTTTGCTGTAGACGGTGAAGACACACACACAACTGTTTGAAGTCAGGAACACTGGTTAAAGGCACTATCCCTTTTAACTGATTGCACCAATGTACAATTACAGGGAGAAAATAACAAGCATTTTACATTATCTGATAATAGTATGCAATTACTATGCCCCCTAATTAGGAGACTCTGTTATAAGCTTAGCCCTGTCCTAAATTATTGCACTTTGAGCTCTAACTCCACTGAAGTGCAATATAAACTGTCCTGTCATTTCAGACATTTTGCCACAACACAAGATGATGGTACCTCCATGCTGTCTAAAAGAAGGATCACATTATTATGCTGACAGATTGAAAAGCTGAAATGTTCACAGCATTGGCGCTTTGTCTCTAACCACATTTCAGTTTTCAGTCTCAGTGCATATTCCACTCTGTCCAAGACACATATTGATTGTACAAGGTTACTGTCAAAAAAACCCATCAACGTAAGAGGTAGCGTAAACTACCAGGTCATGTGATGAAGAACAGCATGAATTCTTTCAGGTAGATGAGTTCCCTGGAAAGATGAGACCTTCACTTGTTCCATCTGTTCAATGGACAAGTGTTGAGGAGACCAGGATTCCAATATTTAAATTAGAACTGTGCCTACCATTTGCATGGGAATATAGTATTTACTTTGACAAATGGAACTAAAAGCTAAACTATGCTTTGTAAATTCTTGGGAAGAATAATGTGGGGGGAGAGGTTTAAGTATAGCAGGAAAGCACTATGAATGTAAGCTGTATGGGGCAGAGACTGTTTTTATATCATGTACATGTACAGCATCTAATACAAAGGGACCCACTTGGGGATTCCAGCCATCAGCAGCATATAAATAAATTATGATAAAGCAAATTAATTAGCCCTCCATCTCACAAAACAAAGCTTATGAAAATTTGACATATTTTGAAAAATGAGACATATTCATCTAAGAAAGGGGATGCAGTGACCCAAAGAAATGTGCACAGATGCTCCTGGGCTGTAGATCTCTTGATGCTTATGCTCAGACACTTCATCCCAGACTACAGAGATGAGTAATACATTATATGGATAGTTAGGAGAATGAGATTTAAACCTACCATAAAGCATCTGAAGTATTTAATAGACTTAAGCAGCTCTTTCAATATCAAAAAGCCCTTTCATTTGCCTTAACTACCTCGTGTGCACTGCCAATGGCCTAACATCTTTCATCATGTCACTCATGGGGATTGGCCCCACTTCAGCAAAGCACTTGAGCATGTGCTTAAGAGTTTTGCTGAATTGGGACCTCAGGGTTAGCAAGGCTATTTTCTTGGCATATTTTGGTTCAATCAATTCCTCCACCCTCCTTTCATATTATAGCCTTTCTAAAAACAGCCCTTTACAGCAGATAAAGGGAATTTTCATTTGGTACCAGGGCAAGTTCCTTTACATCCAAGCAAGCAGTTGTCAGATCCCTCAAGCAAGCCAAGTAGTGTGTCAGGGGAGAAAAGTAATGGCCGAAACTATTGACATTTGTCACTGCAAGTGCAAAATATAGGGCAGAGTTAAAAGTGAACAGGGCCAGCTCTAAGCTTGTCAGCCTGGCTACCTTCTACAGCAAGGAGGCTATGAAGAGAGCAGTGTGAAAGCACCTATCTACCACATCCTACTGCAAAACTTCCAGGTTGCCCTGCATCCCACCCAACCTTACACAAAAATCTTCCCTCTACAATACACCGGACAACAAGTGATGCAGGGTGAGCCCAGGGGTTCCATTGTCCTGTCAACACTTTACAGAGGGCGTCCTTCCTGGCACACGGCTGACCACGGAGAGGGAACTGTCCTGGCTGAAGCACTAGCAGGAACTGTAACCGTGCTCCGGCCAGAACCTCCCAGCGAGTGCCATGCAGTGCCGGTGGGAACGCCGCGCGGTGGGGCGCTGTCTATGGTGCTGAGCGCGTGCGTTGGAGAAGGGCTGATGAGCAGGGTGGAGTCTGGGCTGCTGTCTAAGGAGGCAGGGGGAGGTCTCTGCGGCGGTACTGGGAGTTCTGTGCGGCGACGAAGCTCTCCTGGGTATCACACGGAAGGAGAGTTGAGCTCTCTCAGCCAGTGCCCGGCGCTGGACACGAGGGAGGGGCTCCTGGGGTAACCCCAGGCAAAGTTCTCTGCAGTGTTGGACACCACAGAGCTATCAGAGGGGCTGAAAGGGGAGCGTCCTTCAAAACAGGGGCCGCCGGCAGCTAGGGAGCTCTGCAGGGGGCTGAGCAATGGGGGCACGGGGATTACCCACAGAACAGCGGCTGGGGGGGGGAGAGGTAAAGCCAGGGAAGGAGATGGCTGAGGAGGGGGAATAGCAATACACACCCTGGTGGGGGAGCAGCTGGACAGCAGTGCACAAGCTCCTTGAGGCTCTGAACCCACCCAAGGGATCTGCACTCCCCCTGCCCCTGTGGAATAAGAAGGCAGCCGACCTCAGCTCCGGTACTAAGCCCAATTGAGGCAGGAGGAGCGGAGGAGGCCTCCTCCAGAAATTTTCAGCGTCTCCCTCTGCCACAAGTGCAGGGAGACCTAGTTTCTTGTGCACCCTGGGCCATTCGGTGCCAGAACAGTGTAGCCGTCCCTTAGCAGTTCCAGCACAGCACTGAAAAAGGCAGTTTTCCTGCATGTCTCACTGGGGGCGTGGGGAGGGCATGGGAGCCCCTGGGAGAGAGGATAAAATTAATGATTTATTAGAAGGCAACATACCACGAAGCAGAGTCCTGCAGAATCAAGGAGGGGTCTGTTCTCATAAAGAGGAACACAGAATCCACTCTGCACAATGCCTCCTCCATTATAGCAAGTAACAAAGAGCAAAAGGATTTCAAGATCTTTGAGGCTTGGGGAGAAGGAGGGAAGAGTCATCAATGAGCTAAGGGGGACCCCTGTCTGCGTGTCTACAGAGTTGGAGGAGAAGCTGAGGAGCTGAGCTGTGACTTGGTTGTAGATCCGAACTCGGACACACACACACGAACCCAAGCTTCCTCGCCAGATATGGCCCCATGGGTGATCCAAAACTTAGTCCTGAAGTCGGTTGCAGGGACCAATTTGATTCTAGTCCAGAGTTCTTAAACCAACTAACTGGAGCCTTTATTCCCCACGGAGACACACTCAACTTCCGCTCGCCCTGCCAAACCCAGGAAAGGGGAGAAAGAGACAGCCTAGAAACCAAAATGAATGCAAACTGGGGGCACAGGGGATGGAGGGGACAGCACCCGATTAACCCGGGCACTCTGCTTCCATATGCCATCGATTCTGGACTGAAAGCAGAAGACAGGCGCTTACCTTAGACACACTGCTGCGTGCCTGCCAGCTAATGCAACATACATGTGCTGTGGAATTGCACCGATGCAAATCCGGGCATGAGAAACAAGGGTTTTCACCAGGGCAACGAGGGGGAAAGGATATGGCCAGTCGATGAGCTTCTTGGCGTATTTCCTGACCATGTTATCTTCCCCAAAGAGGAAGAGGGATCTGTTGACTGTGAAGCAGTTCTGTCGGACTGGGATGGGGTTGTACAGAGCCATAGTCCTGGCCCTCTGCGCTTTGGTTTGCTTGAAGGCTCCCGGGGTCGCTCCGGAAGGCGCGGGGGGTCCTTGGCGGATCCTGTTCTGTTCAGAGCCCGCATCTCCGGATCCCAGGCGGCCAGCCACCGCCTCCCCAAAGCGAGCCATCCTGGAAGAAAACAGAGGCGATCCAATCAAGGCACCCACCAACTACCAAGCAACAGAGCCAGTGGAGGGGGACGGGGGGTGAAGCGATCCCAGTCGGCAAGCCCCCTCTCGGAGCTGCTCAGTCTAATGGCCAGCGCTCTGGGTCTCCTCCATTCCTCTGGAGCCAGGGAGCCTTTCAACACCAACCCCGAGGCATGCTTTAGATCTGGCCGCCCGCGAGACAGCTCTTCTCCCGACCGCCCCGCCGCCTGGCCAGGGAGCAGGCAGGCTGACGGCTGACGGCTGTCCCAGAGGGTAACAGTTTGCGGAGCTGGGGGGAAGCGGCGGAGAGGCTGAGTCCCTTGGCGCAGCCCCTAGGCAGCATCCGCGCGCTCCACCCCGGAGCCAGGGGTTAAACCCGACGCAGCATCGTCTCGGGTCTTTGTTGCAAATCAAAAGGCCAGGTCGGATCCCCTGCTGCCGCCTTTAACCCCGCACGGGAGCCGCTCCAGAGCCCGCTTTGCTCCGGCCTCTCAGAGCCTCCACGCCTCCAAGCCTTGCCATCGGGCCATGCAGCCGGGCGGGGAGGGCAACAGGGCGCGGGCAGCACAGGTGGCAGGCGGGCCCCGCTAGAGCCAAGCGCTGAACTTCCTCGCCAGGGGCTCCATCTTCCCCCTCAGCCTCCCAGCTGCTCTCCGGCGCGCGTGGAGCAAGGCGCACCCCACTCCCGCGCGCGGCGGGGGCGGGGGATGCAGCGAACCGGGCTGGCGGGCGGCGGGGAAGCTGCGGCGGCTCTGCAGCCCCGCGTTCCTCAGCGCTCAGGAAGCCAATGGCAAAAATAGACCCCGCGCCTTTCCCTGGGCGGGCGGGCGGGCGACGGAGCCGCGGGAGGGGGGCTGAGGGGGGCTCTGGAGGGAACAAAGAAGCGAAGTGGAGTCCGCTCCGAGGAGCTGCTGCCCGGCTGGCTCGCGCTACTCTCCCTTCTCCCCGCGGGGCCCCGGCCAGGCAGCCCCCAGCGCTGAGTCAGGGCGGGGATTTAAAGCAACACCCCCCTCAGCCCGCCCCTGGAGCCCCAGCCCCGCTGCCTGCCCCGGGGAGCCTCGCGGCTGCCCAGCAAAGCAGCCCCGGAGCCAGCAGCACGCGCCCCGCACCTCCTCCGCCTGGCCGCCCGGGCCCCGGCGCGGGCCTCTTGGGCACCAACTCCCCGGCAGCGCCGGAGGGGCCCCGGGCGGGTTTGGCTGCTGCAGGCTGAGGCTCTGCGCGCGGAGCCTTGCGCTCACTCAGCGCCAGCTCCGGGCTGGGCCCAGCTCCGCACCCCCGGGGGCGCGAGCCAAAGCCGGGTGCCCTCTGTCCCTGGCTGCCTTGGATGGGCTCTAGCTCCGGCCCCCGCTCCACGGGATCCCATTGGCACCCTTCACTTCCCCCAGCCAGCGCCAGATGTGCCAACAGCTGCCTCTAGCACCCTCCCAGCAACCAGTGGGTCACTGGGGCCAGTGCCTGGCCACTGATCTCCAGTGCTTCAGTTAGTGGGTGCCAGGGAGGGTAAGCAGACCTACCAAAATTAGGGGCTTTGTCTTATATACGCAACTCCTCCCCCCCCAAAAAAACACACTTACTCTCAGGTCACCTCCTGCCCAGCTTTGGAAACCCTGGCCTCCTTTCCAGAGGTGCTGAGCCCCCAAGACTCCAACTGGCATCAAAAGCTACTGCCAGTGCACAGCATCTCTGAAAAACCAGGCCCAGGTGTCTGGAGTTGGTCACCCCAAAACCAGAGGCCCTCCAAGTCAGGGGCCACTCCTGAAAGCATTGTTTTAATGCCCTATCAGTGGCCCCCAATCTACCACAAGCCCCACTGAGCCCATTTCCAGATGTGGTCTTTAATGCTTAAATTATAGATTCATTAAGGCAAGAGCTGTTTCCAGTGTATGGTTGGACAGCACCAGGCACAGTGGGCCCCAAAGTGCTACTGTCATAAATAAAAAAAACACAACACCAGAGTTTTCTTTTTAAGCAGAATGATCACCCCTGCTAGAAAGCAAGGAGGGTTTGGTGAGGGGTGCAGAGAAGAACCTTAGAGCACAGGCCTGCTTCAGCCGGCAGAGTGAAACTGGGAGGATTTGTTTTTTTAAGGGGGTGGATTGGGTTTATTTTAAACCCAAACAGCTGTTAGGAGCCTGTTAACATTTAGATTTCCTGTCTGCTGTGTCTCCAATCACCTTTGCTCCAGAGAGCACTGATCTCACCAGGGAACTGAGTTATAATTGGTGGTTTCAGTATAGCCTTACCAGATCCCTTAGAACTATCCCATTGACATTGTCCTCCAACTCCCCAAGAGAACAGAGCAGATGGCCCACACTGAGGAGTTAATAGGTTCCCAGAGCCACCCAAGTAATTCCCAGCACAGAAGCAATGCAATGAATTTCATTCCCTCCCCTCCTCCTCCAAGCTCACTGTTTGAACTGCTTGTGAAAGTCTAATCTTTTTCTCAAACCAGCAAGTGAGCAGTAAGTGTGGGGCAGGGTGAGCAGCGTGTGGTGAATATTCACAGTTCACATGGTGCTGGTAAGTTTTATATAATCACATGGCATTGCCACTGATTGGACAGCACACATGTAGCTAACCTGTGTGTGCAAACTGTAAAATCAACAACTAGCCATATAACCTGACATCCTTTGGGCCAATATTCAAGCATTCCTGTGTACAGCCATCTAGGAATGCGTATTCATGTTGGCCAGCTCCAGCGAGCATGGGGGGGGACAACTGCCAATGCATCTTGTGGGACTCAGTTTCCTTCTGCATGGGAATGACTGGCCCAGCTCCTGGGCTGTGCGTTGTGCCCGTTACACCAGATTGCTGGCAGAAGGCAACCCAAAAGGAGCCGTAGCTGGTAATGTATGAATCATCCCACAGGCAGGTGGCACAGAGCTGGCGTGGCTTCCCTCTGCTTGGACAATCCTCAGCTGCTGGACTGGTTACTTGGGAAATCTCAGAGCTGGCAAAGCTCAGAGCAAGCCAGGCTGGAGGAGGGCAAAGATGGATTTAAACCTACCTTTTATTCCCTCTGCCTCCCCCTTCCCTCCCCTGTGTTGTGCTGTGTACTCCTTAGCCCCAGCTTTCCACTTTTCCCTCCACTCTAGCACAAAGACACATCTAGAGGCTTCCCCTTAATATGTCTGCAAGGCTGGAAACTCCTGTCCTGCATCCCCACCCTCCCCTACCTGCCCACACAGTTTCCCCACACAGGGAAGATGGATGGGGGTGGGAAAAATAACGCAGAGCCTGAAGAGGGTTTAGACCTAGGTGCTGGAACTAGGGGTGCAGCAGCACATCCTGGCTTAAAGTGGTTTCCACCATATACAGGATTTACAGTTTGGTTCAATGGCTCTCAGCACCCTCACTGTACAAACTGTTCCAACACCCCTGGATTTTAGAGGTTCTAAGTAGGGAAGAAAGGCAAATATTTGGGCTTATGGAGCTCATCACACTCCTGCCATAACTGCTGAAATCAGAGGCACCACAGCCCTGGATTTGGCTTGCTGTCTTAGAGGTGTGGCTGCACTGCAAACTAGATTCAGTGCAACCTGAAGTGGTTCCTAGGCATTGCCAACATGCTGCTAGCTCGGGGAAGGGGTGGAAGCAGTACTGACTGATGACTAAATACAGTACAATTGATTCACTTCAGGCAAGATGCTGGCCTAACTGAATCAATTATGATTTGTGGATCCTTCCCTTCCCCTCTACCCAGCACCGCATTAGGAATGAGGTTGCTGTTCCTACCTTTCGACTATGTTAATTCAGCCTGTAGTATGGCAAACTGCCAAATAACGATCCCCAGCCCAACCAAGCTCCCTGCCCTCCCGCTTGCACTGCTAGGTGCTCCCAGGGTTTTCTCATTCATGTCAAGTTAGCAAAGCTCTTCTGGGTTTTGGTAAGAACATTCTCGCTGGGCCTAATGCTTGTGGCTCCAGCTACTAACCAGGTATAGCTAACTTCACAAGTAACTATGCAAAATGATTTCCTCATCCCTCCAGCTCCCTCTGTGTCTCACACACCCAGGTTGGCAGACAGTAAAAGAACAATAGGCTCTTTCCCCTCCAGCGAGACCCAGGGAGGCAGGGACAACTAGATGCTCCTTTCTCCCATCAGAGCAAAGAGCTGCCGATTGCTCCCCTCCAAACCTCCCCGTGGCAAGAACACAGTCCGGTAGTCATTTCCCCCCTCCCCATCCTCTCCTCCTTCCCAGTGTGCAACAGGGATCTATAAGATGGGAATTCCTTCATGGAATGGGGTGCTTCTGAAGCAACCTCCCTATGCCAGTGGAACCAAGAAGTCTCGCTACATCTTCCTACATAGCCCAAGATGACGACGGGCCACTCACTTGTCCCAGTGCGGAACAAAGGGAATGCCAGTGTTAAAAAAAGAGAGAGGAGAGAGACAGACAGACACACATACACACTCCTCCAGGGAACACAGAGGATGCTTGAAACAAAATTGCCCCAGCCAGGCAAGGAGCTGCAGGATTTATTTCCCATGAGGATCATTACTATTCTATTTAATGACTCCCACTCTGGCATACAGCTCTGCTACTGTTTTGCTGGTCAGTGGGAAAGGTGACGAGCATACAGATGTTTAAGCAGTACAGATACCCAACAGGTTTAGAGATGGCTAAATATATCGTGAATGAAAAAGATCAGGATAAAAAGTGTTACCGACAGACAGGGGCATGGGGAGTGCTTTGAGGGTATCAGGATTGGGAGTGTTGTGATAATCGAGCCTAGACATTTACTCGAACTGTGAGCTTAACCACAAGAAGTGAGTTAAAGTTCATAAAATGTCATAATTTATAACAAATGTTGACAGGACAAGGTAAGAAACGGGGGTGGATGGACTGAATTAGTCCAGACAAAAAGAGCCCCCTGATAGAACTCGAGGACTGTGTTAAGATCATGCCTGGTAAACAGGAAAAGTGTGGAATCAGTGAATCTAAATTGGTGTCAGAAATTAGGCCAACTTAGTGGACAAAATAATGAGAGGATGGGCTATTCCGCCCACCACTCCCTTTTGGGGTACTTACAAAAAAGAGACCTTTGGGACAAAAATTGGCTATTGTAGCAAGCTTCATCATCATGGCTACAACCCCCACCATCTCTTGGGACCACAGACCTTCTGTGCCCTAATCCTAAGAGATGTCCTGACTAGACCAGGCAAGAGTGAAGGACCTAGATGATATCACCAGCTCTGCTAGCTCCAGCTGAATCCCTGGGATGAAACAGGATTCAATTTTAGCAGCAGCAACAGTAACAGCTCCAGCCCATCTAATCTAACTTCTCTTTTCCCCACAAGAATGGTGATTACCACTTTGCTACCTTTTAAGACAGTGGTTTTCAAACTTTTTTTCTGGGGCCCAGTTGAAGAAAATTGCTGATGCCCGTGACCCAGTGGAGCTGGGGATGAGAGGTTTGGGGTGTGGGAGGGGATTCTGGGCTGGGACAGGAGGTTGGGGTGTAGGCTCTGGCGTGGGGTCAGGGATGAGAGGTTTGGGATGCAGGAGGGGCTCCAGGTTTGGGGGGGCTCAGGGTTGTGGCAGAGGTTTGGGGAGCAGGGTTGGAGCATGGAATTACCTCTGGCAGCTCCCGGTCAGTGGTGCAGCCAGGGTGCAAAGGCAGGCTTCCTGCTTGTCCTGACACTGCGGACCGTGCTGCGCCCCAGAAGCAACCAGCAGCAGGTCCGGCTCCTAGGCAGAGGCACACAAGCGGCTGTGTGCAACTCTTGCCCGCAGGCACCGCTCCCCCCAGCTCCCATTGGCTGGTTTCCGGCCAATGGGAATGCGAAGTCGGTGCTCAGGGCAAGGGCAGCGTGCGGAGCCCCGTGGCCCCCCTGCCTAGAAGCCAGACCTGCTGCTGGCCACTTCTGGGGTGCAGCGTGGTGTCGGAAAAAGTAGGCACTAGCCTGCCTTAGCTGGGTAGCACCGCCAACAGGACTTTTAATGTCCCAGCCGGTGGTGTTGACCAGAGCAAGGTGACCCGGTGCCTGACATGCACCCAGTACTGGGTCACAACCCACAGTTTGAAAAACACTGCTCTAATAGATGGTCAAATAAGAAGGGTTTCCTACTAAAAACCTCTCTCCAGCTCAAGGGAAAGGGAACAAGGGATGCTGTTAAAATG
Source organism: Mauremys mutica (assembly GCF_020497125.1). Classification (NCBI taxonomy): domain Eukaryota; kingdom Metazoa; phylum Chordata; order Testudines; family Geoemydidae; genus Mauremys; species Mauremys mutica. The sequence continues at coordinate 56,634,417 of NC_059079.1, forward strand.
AAAGCCTCACTTAATACTTCACATTTCAACTGCTTTTCTTTTTTTTCTTTATCTTTAAAGAAAGGTGAAAAGGATATTTAATGGTGTGTTTGCCATGGTACTAAGCAGGCTGAAGCCTCTGTATACCAAACCCTAACACACTGTTTAATGCTGGACTGTTACTGGGTTATGTTAATACCTTTGGCCCATTTATTCCATCCAAATTAATACAATGTGGGGGAATCTATCTTGACAGAGCACTGACTAGTTCCTAAATAGACGTTGACCAATCCAAGAGTCTAGCAGGGAGCAGCACACTGCCAGAATATGGGTTTCCTTATAGCCTGGCTTTGAAAGCATAGGGCCTCATTTTTAAAAATGCCATTGTATTACATATGGTCTGATCCTGCGCTTGCCATCAACTTCACAAGGAGCACGGTCTAACCAAAATGGTGGGGCAGTTTGCAGTGGTGCAATATCTTTGTTTGGAACAATAACTGTAGAATTCTGAAGTAATGTTATAAGAGGAAGGGATTGGGCTTGTACATTTCCTGAAAACTTCTCTCTGCTACCACAGCGCCATCTCCTGGCTATTTGTTACATCTCTAACAGAATGAGAACCAGTGGATCCACATACCTCTCCAAAAAGAGTGACATTACGATTAACGGGACATTTTACAGGTACGCATTTAACTTATTAGGACTTCATAATCATACTAAAAATAACTTTTTCCTTTTTGAAGAATTTGGAATGTAAATCAAAGGCTGCTCTCCTCCCAGAAAAAAAAGCCCATTATTAAATGCAATCACTCTAAGATGATACAAAACGCCGCAAAAGGGGCAACTATTGCCTACAATATATTTTACATTTTCCTTCTGTCCAGCAGATTCAATTTCACAGTAATCCACAGAGGTAACAAGTACTCCATGGGATTCTACCCAATTCTGCTAATTGTGATTAAAATATTTTTGCGCTTACTATGCAATGCATGAATATAGCAAAAATAGTGTTATCTCCACATCGGCCCATTTTACCACAGATAAAAACATACAAACAGAGACTGAGTGTATGATAAGCACAAAGAGTCAGCTCACATTTGTAAACGTTTTCTTCACGCTTATAAAGGCTGAATTTCACAATGAGCCATTGGGATGAATTCCACAGCAAACTGAGCCCAACCAAAGCCCACAGAAGTCATTAGGAGTTTTTCCATTAACACCACAATATCCTGGATCAGATTCATTATAAAATGAAGGCTAGCTTTGTGATAAGGCACTGGATAGGGATTAAGAAGATTTGGGCTCAATTACTGGCTTTGACATGTCTCCTCCTCAAATAGTCAAGCTAAGAGCTTTCTCGGGGGCCAGCTCAAGACTGTGGAATGAACTCCCCAAGAAACTAAGGACCACCACAAACCTGACCAACCTTCCACTCTATTTCTTTGCCCTTGCCTTCTCTCACAAATATGTATGACTGATTATACAACTCCATTACACATGCTTCTCCCTATGGGGAGAGGATGATAGAAACACGTGACAGATGTTAGTCATGTTGCTTAATGCACTACTGGAAGGCATTCAGATAAGACAGTAATGAGTGTGTTATATTTAAGAACCTACAGAGAACAGAACAGAACTGTCTGGCCTTGTCAGGAGTGTGAAAAACCCACACACCCCTGGTGCCATGGTTATGCTGACAAAACTCTGGGTGTAGATCCAGCTGTGTCACTGGAAGAGTGCTTCCCTCAGTGTAGCTAGCACTTTTTCAGAAGGTGGTGTTCCTACACCAGCAGGAAAACTCCCTTTCTCGGTGTAGTCTGCATCTACAGTAGGGGGCTATACCCACATATGCTCCATAGTGTAGACATACCTTAATCCCTCTGTTTCTCAGTTCCCCTTCTGTAAAATGAAAGTAATAATACCCCCTCCCTTCCACCCTTTTTCTGTTTCATCTAGTTAGATTATAAACTTTTTGGGGCATGGATTGTCCCTTATAAGTTATTATAAAAAGCCTAGCACAATGGGATGCAAATCTTGATACTGCCTACTAATCATAATGGTCAGAATTTCCATACATATTTATGACTAGTCCAATTTCAGAACCAGTAAAACGAAGGGGAGACACACTGACAGTTAAGCAGTAATTCAAAATGTTGGTGATGTTTCACATTTGACTCTCTTTTCAGTTCTGATGTTTTTAAAGTGTAAAACAAAGGCTACATCATGACTCCCATCAGCCAGTTGTGTTTTTCGGGAATGGTGCAGCTGCTATCAAAGCCAAGGATGAAAACCATCAGATCAAAGAGTCTCATGTTTGTGGATGGTGAAGGATTCTGCTTTCCTCATTTGTGATGTTTCCAGAATGTTTGATGAGTTAAACCCTCTTATTAAAAGTTGACTTTTAGCATCACTTTCTTAAAAAATGATGTTTCAATTATAGGAAAAAATTATCAGTGTCAAATTAGAGTCATATAAGGTACTGGTGCTGGATTTTAAAAGGAACTAGATAATTTTATCACCAAGAACAAAATTTGCAGCAATACAGGCAATCAAACCTCCTGCTTCATGGCATAAATTGATTACTGGCAAGGATCAGGAAGGAATGTGGCCAAGTGCATTATGGCTTATGGGCATTTCTCCCTCTGAAGGGACACACTCTTCTGTGAAGTATCAGATAGTAGGCACAGTCAGAGGCAGAACTCCAGAATTTATGGACTATGGATCCTATCAGGTATGGAAGATCTTACAATATTTTATTTCTGTAACAATGTATAGAACCTTTCAGGTCATTTAACTCTCCCCTGCACCTACAATGACTCTCACCAACCTGTGGCACTGCATGGGGAAGGAGATTCCCTTCCTGCTTTGTGCCCTGAAGCTTGCACATAGACAGCTACCTACTCTTGAACAGGTTGTTTTAAATAAAATGTTACTGGCTATCTATAGAAATAGATGGAAATGGTTAAATAAAGAGCTGTGATTATACCTATGACCGATTGCACCCCTGTATTTGCACAATACACACTATTGTGATAATCTTTGTACACAACATGCCTTGTGAAAGTGTCATTTGAAAATGAATAACTTGCTGGTCAATATCATCATGGTAATAGCAACAGTGTGTGTAAAGTTATGAAATCTCCCCAGTATGATGTTGAAGGCACATGTTCAAAACTCAGATAGTCCCGATTTGGTAAAACTGATTAAGCAGGTCTGGAACAAAGGGATGTGTGTTCACCTCAATTGGTATATAAATTGTAAATAGAGTCCTCAGACAGCCAGAGGAAGAAGGAAGAAAACAAAGGGAATCTGCATCTCAGGAACAGCATGAAATGTCCCCACCACGAAACTCCATGTCTCCTTGCTATCTCAACTGGAAAGAACTTTATCTAGGGGTCACTCTCAGGAAAATACATTTCAAAGGGTTACTGAACTCTGAAAATAAGGAGCAAAAACACCCCAAGTGATCTCTTCCTGTCCATCTCTCTCTTTTCGGTCTAAGACGACAAAAGAAACAGCCTATGGACTTTGGGTGCAGATTCTGACCTGAAACTTGTTCAGCAATGATACTGGGAACCTGTGGTCAGAACGTCACTGTAGACCAAGTCTAGTCTGTTACATTTAGTACTAGGAAGCATTTTATCTTTATTTTCTTGTAACCATTTCTGGCTTTAATGCCTTAATACTTGTACTCATTTGAAAACTCTCTTTGTAGTTAAATAAACTGTTTTTGTTCTTTAATCAACATTAATCCAGTGTTCTGAACTGTGTGGGTAACTTCATTTAGGGTGGCAAGTTGCTGAGTATCATTCCCTTACAGGGACAACAGACCTTTGTTATCTGAACTGTCCAGGAGAAGGCTGGACAGTGCAGTACACAATACATGTTTGGAGGGAGAGGGGGGAATCCAGGACTGGGAGTGTGATGCGGTCACCCTGCAAGTGGAAACTAAGGCTGGTGGAAGCCAGAGTGTGACTGAAGAGTGGCTGGCAGGCTGCAGCTACACACTGACCCTCAGGGTGTGTGACTTGCATGCTCGCAGGCTGTTTGTGAGTGGCTCATGTGGGAACTACAGCAGCAAGGCATTGTGAGGTTCTCTAGGGTCCAGGGCAGGGTGATACTGCCCCTCACTGGTCTGGATTGCACCCCAAAATGTCATAATATCCCTGCCAACTGTACACTATGGAAAGTATCACTGGCCTGGCCCTAAACTTAAAGTTACACTGCAGAGAGCCTTTGGGCCAATTCTCTGCTGGTGTATATGGGACACATGATGCAGCTACAGTTACTTCAATTGCTATGTTGATAACAATCTGCTATCTGCTGATCTAATCTACATGATCTGTCTAACTTATACTGTAACGTGAACACAAACAAGTAGATAAAGACAAAAAGGAGGGAGCTGAATATGAAACAGCCAATACATATTGAAGGTCTGTACCTCCTCAGGTCTAGCAGGACCTTTTTCTTCAGGCCTGCGATGTTTCAGCAAGGATCTCATCAGGTTAACGGTGTATGTGTGTGTGTATATATAATGAAGGTACTTCAAACAATCGGGTCCAGAACACATTTTACAACCATGCCCAGTGTGTATAAAACGCTAACAGATCAGGAGCAGTTTTACAGCCACGTGGCCCAGGTGCAAATGACCTTGCAAGGCAGTGGAGAACCAGGCTCCTTGAGGAAGATTTTCAAAGGCACAGATGGGAATTAGGCACCTCCCACTGAAAGTCAATAGGAGTTGGGTGCCTAGCTGCTATCTGTGTCTCTTAAAATCCATCACTTGTCTGCACAGAGCAGGTATGATCTTAGCACCAATGAAACCACAAAGCCATGTTACCTTGGTGGGGTGCTCATCACAAGAAAAAAGCCATTACAAGACACACACACACACATCCCCATCAGTAGGGACAATACCATTAATTTTTAAAACTGCACGGTCAGAAATTGGATTCCCAGGGTGTCTCCAGTTAAAAGCAGCAGTGTGTGTGAATTACAATATGCTTTACACCATTGTACAACAAATTACACTTTTCACTTAATATGGTTTGAAACACCTCTCTCCCCCATTGTTGACACTGGCCTCACTGCCTGGCATGGCTGTTCCGTGGGGCTTTTGGAGATTGTGGCAGTTAGTTAAATATGGATGCATAATTTATAGCTTTGTATTAAATGTACAGGCCTCTCTGACCTCTTATAGGTACAATTTCTCTTTGAATAAATGTATGCTTTTGACCTTGGGAAGTCAGTTTCTTGGGTTTGCCTAGGTGACAAGTCCAGGCACTTATCCAAGTGGATGCTGTTTAGGAGTCATTAAAGCCGACAAAGGAAAGTCTAATAATTATGTAGGCAGTTCCCGGGGGCGTGATGGGCGTAGGAAGTAACATGGGTTAGACCAAAGAGGAATGTGTTTTAATGAGCAGACAGCAAAAAGGAAATACCCGTCTTGATCTGGACTATGGGATGAGGTAATCCCCTAAATATTAACTGAGATTTAAACATGTTAATTGCCAGAGCCTTGGGGCTATAATGGTAGGATCTTTAGCTATAGTGAGACACGTACCTTTCTTGAACGAGAGTTGAGAGAAAACAGATAACTCTGTAGCCATGGGGGAAACACAAAGGGCCAAATTCTTTGCTGGTGTAGCAATCCTAGGCACTTCTAGGAGTCCCTTCCACCCAGGGATCGCAGAACACTTTGCAAAGAGTGAGTGAAGTTTTACTCACCCACAGGAACTAGGAAGTCTTATAACCTTTGTACAGGTGAGAAAACTGGGGAACAGAGAGGTTCAGTGGCTTGCCCAAAGGCTGTGCAGTTAGCCAATGCTAGCACTGGGAACAGAATTCATGAGTCTCTTTCCTTCAGCCACGCATGCACACACCTCACCGTGCCCGGTTTCTTATGACATTCACCTTCATGAGAAAGAAATGCTATGACAAGTATGCTTCCACAAGTCAAATTAAAGGTCAGAACAGGAGTCAGTCACTATAAAACCTACCATTTTCCCCCTCCTCACTGTTCAACACTAAAAATGCTGTAGGGTCAGGAATGTTTGGAAGATGTAAAAGTCACAGGCTCCAAATACTGCTGAATCTGTAACAACTTGCAAGTTATGCCAATGAGACACTGAGGGCTTCATTCTCATTTACACTAAGGCCCCTTCAGACTGCTCTGGCACTGTGATGATGCTCTAAAGTGGGTGTGAATTATATTTTTAAACCCAGTTTAAAGCCCTTAAAGCAGTGTAAAGGGGCACTAGAGTCAATGAGAATAAGGCCCATAAGCACGTTGCCCATCTCTCCAAGTTTTTATAAGATTGCCCGTCACTGTGATATCAGAGCACCTCTACCTGCAAACAAAAAGGGGACTTTACATACAGTTTATTTGATGACAGAATGTAAGCCAAGAAATGTGATTTTTCAAGGGCTAGAATAATTTAAACAGCTTTCAAGGGAACACCGAAAAATCTGCCAATCCAGTGTCATGACGTTAAAAGAAGAACACAATAGCTTTTGCAGCACTGGAACAATCAGAACTGCACCATGCCACATCAAGGTCACCAGCATCACGGTACAGGGCTGCCCGGGGGCAGAGGGGGGGCGCAAGTGGGGCAATTTGCCCCGGGCCCCACAGGGGCCCCCCGTGAGCCCTGGCCGAGAACATGAGGATCAGCACTAGAGAGGGAGGGGACACACTTTGCCAGATACTTTCACAGATAGTTGCTGACAGCAGAGAAATGGGGAGACTCAGGGACCTTGGGTTCCATTCCAGGTTCTGAAGGGGGGTGTCCTCTCAGTCATAGACCCTTCTTCCTGTTCTCCCCACCACAGGGTGGGATTGACCCCATCTGCTCTGTACCTGTCTGGGACCCTGTCTCTTCCTTACCTTTGGCTCCATGCCCCAGTCTAATTTTTCCTTGCCTATGCAGTCCCAGTCTCCACTCACGATTCTCATGCCAGTCCCAGTCTCCTTGCCAAGACAATCCTAGTCTCCCCTCTGGGATATTTGTCCAAGTCCCAATCTGCCTCTCCCTATTCTCAGTCCCAGGTTCTTCCCCCACCCCACATCCTTGTCCTGTCTCCTTGCCCAATCAGTTTCTCCCTCAAGTTCCTCATCCACTCTGTCTCTCCCCTCCCTCCACTCAACTGGCTCCCAGACCTGGTCTTCCTCCTCAGTCTCCCTTTCCAGTCTCACCGTCCCCCTCACACTAATCGCTCCCCAATTTCTTGTCTAAGTCTCTTTAGCTAGTCAGCCCTAGTCCCCCCCACCCTCCTGCGCATACCTCACCTCCCAATCCCATCTTTCTTCCTCTACCCCCTTCCCTCTCACATTGGTTCCTAGTCCCACTCTCCTTGCCCAGCCAGTACCAGTATCCAGCTATTTGTCCAACCTTGGTGTCCTCTTCCCCCGCCCCATCAGCCAACTGGCTCCCAGTTCCCCTCACAAGCTCTCAGTCCCACTCTCCTTGCCCAGCCAGTTCTCCCCTTCTCTCCTCACTGGATTTCTGCCCTAGTCCCCTTGACCAACCAGTCCCAGTCTCTTCCCCCCACCAACTCCCAGTCAGGGTAATAACCAGAGCGGGGCAAGTGGGGCAGCCGCCCAGGGCGCCAAGGTGCAGAGGCAGAACAATGGGGCACAAGCAAAGGTGACATGTAAAGCGCCACACAGCAGGGCTGGAGGCGGGAGAGACACCTACATTCCCTGACACTTCAGTGGACCACCCAGCCTGTCTGGGTTGGGGGGCACAACCAAAATATCTGGAGGGGGCATATGACCGCCCCGCATCACCTCGGAGCAGAAAAATGACCAAAAAAAAGAGGTGGGGGGCGAAATAAGCTTGCTCAGCCTCGGCACTAAAATGCCTACATAGGGCTCTGCTCCCAATCATAGTTTGTCTTCCCCTCAACTCCAATCCCAGTGTCCTTGTCCCATTCTTCTACTTTCCTTACTCCTGGTCCAGCTCTTGTTCCCCTTGTGCGAGAGTCAGGCAGCTGCCTCCTCCATGCTGAAGGTGTCAGCAGGATGGGGTCACAGGAGAAACAGGATCCTTGGGCTGGGTTCCAGTGCCCAACTCCACACAGGGCCAGAGCAGCTAGGAACTACAATTGCAGGGAAAGTCCTGCTGAGCCCCAATATCCCTCAGCTGGTGCATGCTCAGTTGCTCTCTAGAGATGGTGTGTGCACCATCTGGTCACATACAGGAGCTGAGAGGCGCTCGTGCATGCTCAGTGAGAACTGAATTTTTGGAGATTTTTAGCTAATAAAATTGTAGACATCTCCACCGAGCATGTGCAAACTGCAATTTTTCAAAGGCTTATAAGTTGTCCAATTTGGGTGGATTTTCACAGGAACAGCAAAAGGGCACATCCCTGATCCAACGGCCACCATCTTGGCACACTTCAAGTCCCCGTTTCAAAGCCTGGGGGTGTAACAGCTTCTCAAAGAAAATGTCTCAAGAAGTTTTTAACACGGGCAAAACATATTTGTTCCTAGCCTTGGTCTTGCAAACAGCTGACCCATTTTGGCTGAACTTAATCCAAAAAATTCAGCCTGAGGTAGACATTCAGCAAGGAAAATTTCACCCCAAATCATTAGTTTGGTAGAGTTATAAGCAAATGAGAGACGATCTTATAATGGGAAACGTTGGGTACCTTGATAATACGCAGCGCTACTAGCCCCACCTATAACATTGACAGGTATAAATCAATGTACTATTATTTGTATTGCAGTAGTGCCTGAGGAGCACCACACATGGACCTAGATCCCATTGTGCTAGGTGCTATACAAACAGAACACACAAAAAAAAGAGTTTCTGCCCCACGGAGCTTTCAATCTAAGTAGTTTCAGAGAGTGTTCCCATGCAGAGTTGTACCAATTTAAATAAATCCATTTAAAACCACACCTTTAGTTAAACACATGCAGCTCTGTGTGTGGACCTGCCCTAATTGCGGTCAATTAAGTGGTCTCATTGAGTTGTTTACAAAGACATGGGTGCAATATCAACTCGGGTAATTAAATTTCTGACCATTGATCAGCTGTAACCAATCATCCTCACACTCCTGGGAGCTGGCAGCAACATTTGCTCCTACCCAGATACCCACTTCCCCCATCCCAATGCGATGCCCATTGCTAGTGATAACTATCCCATTGTGTCGATGATCGAGGGGACATTCCCTGGTCTCTCCTATGCAATCAGTAACTGGTGGAAACCTTCCACTTTATATTCAATACATTAGCCCAGGGGTAGGCAACCTATGGCACACGTGCCGAAGTCAGCACGTGAGCTGATTTTCAGTGGCACTCACACTGCCCAGGTCCTGGCCACCGGTCTGGGGGGGGCTCTGATTTTAATTTAATTTAAATTAAGCTTCTTAAATATTTTTAAAACCTTATTTACTTTACGTACAATGTTACGTATAACATTTAGTTATAGATTTATAGAAAGAGACCTTCTAAAAATGTTAAAATATATTACTGGCACACGAAACCTTAAATTAGAGTGAATAAATGAAGACTTGGCACACCACTTCTGAAAGGTTGCCGACCCCTGCATTAGCCTCTTTCCAAGAACCAACGTGCAGCCTCAATCCCTTGAGCACCTAGCTCTCAGGCTTGTGAGCACAATGACCTCTCCAATGCATACATCCAAAACAAACTCACTTTTTACCAGAGTGCACAGGGTTTGTCTCTATAAGAGGTTAATTCCCCGTATCCTCCCCTCAGATCCTCTCTAGTTCTGTAACAAACCCAGGGAATGAAGATAAGGATTGGTTCTCCCCTTCCACACCTCCTGCTCTAGTTTTGATTTCACAACAAGAATAGGAAACTCAGGCTGTATGTTCACTGAAGAGCGTAGCACTTCTTGGGCTCACTCCCTCTGCCTTCGGCTGCTGTGCTTTACAACACGTCCAAAGAGGCATGAAATAATCAGCCATTAATAAACTGTCCAAAGTGCCCTGCTGCTTTATTTGGCTTTCAGTGCCGGTCTCTAATTAGCATGCCAAGTCACATCTCTGCTGCTGAAGTCACCTTTCCACTGGATAAAAAAATTAATCGTGCACCATCCTTGTCCCAGCCCTAAAGGCAAGGCATGCCCCTTGCAAGGTGCAACCAGACCCCCTTGCGCTGTTTAGCTCAGGAAGAAGAGGTTCTCTTTTTGACTGCCCGGTGACTCCCCGCCACACGTCCCTTTGTCTCCTCTTCCTCCTTCCCCAACCCTCACCCCCTTTATCCCCTGCCCATGATGTGGAAGCACCATTCATGAATCACCCAGACAAGCTGTCTACTTGTTGGGAGGGGGGATCCTATCAGAGGAGCTGAACAACTAGACAAATTGTACAGGGACGGCATGTGAAGTGTTGCCAGACCTTAGATAGGAAGCTACAAAACAGGGACAACATACTGGACAGTGGATCAGGGGTCTTTTAAAAAGATTCCCTTAGACAAAAATCAAGCAGGCTCTAAGCGTTGTTTCAAATCTCTCCAGTACAGCACTCACCTACCTCTGTGCTTTGCAAACCCTGCACGAGGTCCTGTGATGGAAGGTGCTATAGAAGTGCCTGACAAGTCAAAGAACAAGTAGGATACCTTGGGCCAGATCCTCAGCCCCACCCTGGCAGCATAAAGCTGACACGTAAGTGGCACTCTAGAGCCTGCTATGGCACTCGTCCCGCGCCCAACACAGGAGCCTGCACAGAGGAGACTGGGGCGCCCCTACCACCTGCCAACCCCTGGCTGACAGAACAGCTCCTTGGGACATGGTCAGCAGCCATCAGTTTGAACAGCCTCACATTGCAGACCCGACCAGGCCAGGCCCAGAGATCAGGCCAGTGTAAAGGGTGGCTTAAGGCTAGCCCTGGCCCCCATCCCCTGTGGGGCTGAGTATTGTTCAATCAGACGGAGGATTTGGCCCTTTGTTTGAGGTTGCGTCTCATATCCATCCATGCCTACGGGGAGAGGCTGAGATCACACGTACAGGTCTCTCATGAGGAGACTCCCTTTCCCTGAGAAGTTCTCATCCCCTCCTCTTATGTTCTCTCCTCCTCTCCCTAGGCCCTGTGTGAACCTACATTGGCAAGGAAGAGGGGTTGGTTAGCTGGAGAGCAATGCAAGGGGCCATTCCCTACAGGACATTTGGCCCTGCACACTGGGATACACCAAGGTAACACACTGAGAGGCCCACCTAAAGCCTTTCTGACACAAATATCCCCACCTAACAGCAGCCATGAGCACAAGCCAAGAAAGAGCAGGTGCCTCAAGGAAAGTGAGGGCTTGCAGTCCCCAGCAGCGGGAGAAGAGATGGTGGGACTGAGGCCCCGTCAGACACCCCTCCTCCCCAACAGAAGAACCATATGGGATGGCAACTCACAACCTGATCCTCATTCTCTGGTAGCCTGGGGCCCCACACTTAAGGAGCCAACAGTCTTCACCGACACACCTATATGCCCACACCCCTCATCAGTCTACTCCTCCACCATCCAAAAAAACCCACTCAGGAACCCAGCCACTTCCCAAGCTCATTTCACCTTTCAGCCTCTGGACAAGGAGGGAAGGAAAACCCCACAGATGCCTCGCTCCAGCCTCCTCATCTGAACTGTGTCATTGGGGTGGATGCATTTTTCCTCCACCAGGAGGGAGCAGTGAAGGAGACGCATCCTCCACCCCTCCTCAGTCTCAGCTCAGAAACTGGATTCTTCAGCTAAATCTCCCCTAGAAGAGCACAAATGGAATGAGAAACTTCGGCACTCACAGCCTTCCCAACAGCCTGGGTCACTGGGTGATTCAGCTCTCTGAAGAAGGAGCTCAGGCATGCTCAAATTTCCTGCTCTCACCAGAAGGCTGGGAAGGGAGAGGGTCCCAGAAGAGCCAGGAGGGTCACATGCAACATCTCAGAAGATGACATTTCCATAGTCTGATTACCGAGAGGAATTACAGAAAGAGGTTCCAGATTCTCAAACCCGCGGCTGGGTCATTTGTTACCATCACATTGTTTGCTCTGCTAGTGCATTCTATCCCCTTCCCCCGCCTAGCGTCTGTATTGCTACTTAGACCGTAAGCTCTTCAGTGCAGTGACTGTCCTTTTGTTCTGTGTTTGTACAGTGCCTAACACGATGGGGTCTAGGTCCGTGACTGGGGTTTCTAACTGCTATGATAATACATAACACTAAAAGTGCTATGGCTGGTCACAGAGAGATTTCAGGCAGAGACCACAACAGGGAACGAGACCTGTCAGTTTCAGCCACAGAGAAAAATCTGTTCTCCTTCCTGCTCCCCACACCCACATCTCTCATGCAGCTAGAAATAACTACTTCCCACCAGAGGAAGTAATTCACACACTACAGAAATCTTTCTTCATTCAGTGTAGTCCTGTCTGGCAGGGTCTCCGGCTTCCATTGGTGAGGCAGGGGCAGCAGGCCAGGAAAACTGGATTTGTCCTTCCCTTCCAGTTCCATTGGGGAGAGAAATCAGGAAATGGGGCACTCATTTTACCTGGGCTCAAGGACTGTCCTGTTCTCTTCTGTTGGCCAGGAAGTCTGTTGACTGGACTGTGGACCCTAGCGAGACCACATCTGAATGTTTCCCTTTCTTTTTAAGGGGTGCCAAAGGGTAACATTGGCCAAACACTTACCCACCCAGAGTCCTCTCTCATGCAGGGCCTCTTTTGTTCCACCTGTACATTAGGCTGCTGGGGGAGATGAAGCAGTTTGAGGATGACCTGCAGTTCTACATCTCTCTTGCATCAGACCTAGAAGGCAAACAGTGTCTTGACTGTCCCAGGCCTTGTCTACATGAGCGAGTTGTACCAGGTTAGCTAAATCAATTTAAATTCACAACTTAGGTTAAACTGGGCCAACTTTTCCATGTTGCCAAGGCTCTGGTGCCTGATTCAGAGAGGGGCCGGGAGGAGAGCAAGCTAGATGAGGCTCAGTCCAGATCAGATGGAAATTATGCTGCTTGGCAGTGGGTAACATCTAGAAAACATGATGGGGATGGCATGGGACCGTCTATAATTCTGTCAGTGAGATCTCCTATTTCGTGGTACTGCTACACCGTCAATTGCTCCAGCAGGCCCAGGTGGGAATAGTGACCAAAAAAAGCTCTCCCCTCCCCCTCCAATCTGGTTTGGCAGGACTACTGGAACCATTTTTCTCCTAGCCACAGTGACTCCGTGACCTGGCTCATGCCCGCTGGGCTGCTCTAAGTGTCACCAGGAACTGCCTGAGTGCTGAGATGACTGGCTCCATCTCCTTTCTCTCAGGAACACTCCCTCTGCTGGAGGCTGAGAGGGGATGTGTCACCCAGACGGTCCCTCCCCAACTCAGCCAGCATTACAGCTGCTTGGGTCCGCTGGAGCGCACAGCATAGGCAGAGGGAGAAGTAGAGGGCACAGGGGGGGAAACAGGAAACACAGCAAGGGACAGGAGAACTGTGTGTGAGAGAAAGAGAGACAGAGTGAGAAGAAAGGAGAAAAGTCCTAGGTACCCAACGGGGAGGGAGTAGGCAGGAGAGTTAACAAAACACAGCCGTTCCCTCTCTGTGTTTGCCAAGCCTCCTCTCCCTGAGCCTATGCTCTGTGTACTCCAGTGAGGGAGAGACAAGGTTTAATTGGAGGATGATTCCTAGGAAAAGGGTGTGGGGGACAAACAACCCAGCTGACAAGCCCAGCCTCCCGCAGCAGCACCGATGCTGCTTCAAACAGGACTGAGATGTGCTAATGACTCTCCCTGACACTGGCAGCTGGAGTTGAGGCTCCAAGGGGAAGGCAATAAAAAGATATGCCAGAAAATAGCGACAGAACGCTAGGCAGCAAGTCCCGAGCTGTGACATCCGCCGGGAGCCACCTCTTCATTTCCATTTAGCAGCCAGGTACTAATCAGCACAAGCTCTTTTACAGAGAGATATTCACACTGGGGAGGAAAGAGAGCATTTAAACGAAAAGTGATTTACTTTGTAATTGTGTGCACTCCCTCTGCAGTTATGGGCACAGGCACCAATCAGTAGTTTTTACCCTTACATTCCAGATTCTTGCTCCTGCCAGATCCTCTATGCTGCTCCCCGTCTCAGCCCTTGTGATGCCTTACACAGTTACAAAGGGAATATGGGTCTTATTCCATTAAACCAGGGGTTGGCAACCTTTCAGAAGTGCTGTGCCGAGTCTTCATTTATTCACTCTAATTTAAGGTTTCGTGTGCCAGTAATAGATTTTAATGTTTTTAGAAGGTCTCTTTCTATAAGTCTATAATATATAACTAAACTATTGTTGTATGTAAAGAAAATAAGGCTTTTAAAATGTTTAAGAAGCTTCATTTAAAATTAAATTAAAATGCAGAGCCCCCTGGACTGGTGCCTAGGACCCGGGCAGTGTGAGTGCCGCTGAAAATCAGCTTGCGTTGCGCCTTCGGCACACGTGCCACAGGTTGCCTACCCCTGCATTAAACAATGCCTTCTCACATGGGCCTCTCACATGTGCTGCTTACAAAGAGGACATCTGCTTGCATAGGCGGCAGGTTTGTATAATTTTTGGTGGGGCCCAAAATGGTGGTGCCCCCCCGCTCCCGCCCTGTAAGCCGATATAAAATGAAGCTACAACGCATCAGTGCCACAAGATTACAAGGGTCAATTAAAAGTGGAAAGTCAGAAGCAGCAGTTGCCTACTTCAATATACAGTATTATATTTTGTTGCACCTGTTGTGATGAAGTGGGAATGTCCTTAATATTTTCTCTGAATACTGTGTGGGTGCCTCAGTTTCCCCTGCAAGACGCCAACTGAAGGTCTTGGGGACAAAGATCAGGTGGCCTCCTTGTCCGGAAGAGACACAGAGGCCAGAGGAGGGAGTGTCAGTTTGGAGCTGGTTGGGGAAATGGGGAGAGACCCAGAACTTGGTTCTGGGCTCCCCACCCCCCAAGATGGACCTGACAGAGGGGTTCTGTTTTCTGTACCTACAAGCTCTGTTTAAACTGTGTTCCCGTCATCTAATAAACCTTCTGTTTTACTGTCTGGCTGAGAGTCACATCTGACTGCGGAGTTGGGGTGCAGGGACCTCTGGTTGCCCCAGGACCAGCCTGGGCAGACTCGCTGTGGAAAGTGCATGACGTGGAAGGGCATGCTGAATGCTCCGAGGTCAGACCCAGGAAGGTGTAAGCTTCTTGCCCTGGAGACAGTCTGCTCCGAGAGAGGAGGCTCCCCCAGAGTCCTGACTGGCTTTGTATGGAGTTGTTCCAAAGCATCACAGCATCCCCTTCCACACCGGGCACTTCCCAGAAGTCCGCACAGGCACTGACACTCCCTCCTCCGGCCTTTGTCTCTTTTCCAGGCATTAGGAGGCCACCCGATCTCTCTGTTCTCCAACACCTTCAGTTGGCACCTTGCAGGGGAAACTGATTTGGGAGAAATGAAGTAAAAGCTGCCCAAACCGAGCTTGAGCACACCTGAATTTTGAGGTGTTCAAATCTGGAAGGCAGGTGCTGGGGGTGGGACAGGGCTGTGGGCTCCATGGGGGAGCATGGCAGCAACTGTCTGGAGCTGCACGGAGCCAGACACGCTAGTCTGAGTGGCACAGTAAGCAGTTTGGGGGTTGGAGAAGAGGTAGGGAGTTCCGGGGGGCAGTCAAGGGACAAGGAGCAGGGGGGGTTGGATGGGGCAGAGGTTCGGAGGGGCAGTCAGGGGACAGGCAGCAATTGGATAGGCATGGGAGTCCAGGAGGTTTATCAGGGGACAGGTAGAGGGGTTCTGGGGGGAAGCTGGGTGGGGTCTCAGGAGTGGGCAGTTGGGGACAAGGAGAAGGGAGGCTTAGATAGGGGCTGGGGTCCCAAGGGGCAGGAGTCTCGGGAAGGGGTAATCGGGGGACAAGGACCAGTGGTGCTTAGATATGGGGTGGGGGTCCTGGGGGGGAGTTGGGGCAAGGGTCTGGGGAGGGGGCAATCAGCAGCCAGGGGCTGGGATTCAAAGGGCTCTGGGCTCCCTGCCCCTGGGGCAGTGCAGAGCCCTCTGACTCCCGGCCGCGGCTGAGATTTAAAGGGCACTGGGCTCCCCGCGCTTGCAGGCAGCCCAGAGCCTCTGACTCCCGGCCGCAGCTGGGATTTAAAAGGCTCTGGGCTCCCCGCGCTTGCAGGCAGCCCAGAGCCTCTGACTCCCGGCTGCGGCTGGGATTTAAAGGGCTCTGGGCTCCCTGCGGTTCCGGGCAGCCCAGAGCCCTCTGATTCCTGGCCGCGGCTGGGATTTAAAAGGCTCTGGGCTCCCTGCGGTTCCGGGCAGCCCAGAGCTCTCTGACTCCCGGCCGCGGCTGGGATTTAAAAGGCTCTGGGCTCCCCGCGCTTGCAGGCAGCCCAGAGCCCTCTGATTCCCGGCTGCGGCTGGGATTTAAAGGGCTCTGGGCTCCCCGCGCTTGCAGGCAGCCCAGAGCCCTCTGATTCCCGGCCGCGACTGGGATTTAAAAGGCTCTGGGCTCCCCGTGCTTGCAGGCAGCCCAGAGCCCTCTGATTCCCGGCCGCGGCTGGGATTTAAAAGGCTCTGGGCTCCCCGCGCTTGCAGGCAGCGCAGAGCCCTCTGACTCCCGGCCGCGGCTGGGATTTAAAAGGGGCGAAACCTAGCTCCAACTATTGGTGGAGCAGAGCCCCTGACTGTAAATATTCCTGGGGCTAAAGCCCCAGGAGCCCATATAAGTCGGCGCCCATGTCTGCTTGTGACCATGAACAGAGCTTGCAAAAGAAATGTCCACCTCCAACTAAAAGTGTCTACTATAACCTCAAATCAAGGTACCAAATTACTGGCCCACAACAAGCTATAATGAACACATTCAAATCTCTAATTAAACAAGGATGGTTCCTAAGGCAGAGCAAGGGAACACTAAACCCTATAAAAAAACTCAAATCATGCAAGGGGGAAAAAAAGAGGAGGCTCTCTTGCACCACCAATGGCAGCTAAAGTTGTACTCTGCTCTCTTCCCAAAACCAGATATCCAAAAAAGAAAAAACTCTAACCATCTGCTAAGCCAAACCTAAAGTCTACAACTAAAAGAAAAAAAGGACTGATCAACTCCTGACATGCAAAAGAAGCTCAGTTTATTTGCACCATCAAAACTAGTTCTCATCTAAAACCAAATCACATATGTTGAAAACTCAAAAATAAACAACCTAAAAGGGCTTTTTTATAGAATTCAAAAAAGTGTGAATTCTCTAACATTTCATGAAAATGTGCGCATTTGTGTGTCACTAACCATTTCCCCAGGTTGATACTAGGACCCTCCCTCCCCTGCCCCCAGTCTTTTATTTAATCAGTAAAGGATTTTGGGTTAAAAGCATGTTATTCCGAAGCCGCTAAGTGCCTAATTTAAAAATCACTTTGACATCTGTGTAAAAGTGTCAAAAAATGCAAACACTGTATTGCTGTAAAAAGACTAAATAAGCCAAGCAAATAAAATGTAGGTTAGGTTACATGTTAAAAAAACTAAAGGTAAAACACCAAAGTGAAAAGCTATTTAAAAAATAATTCTAAAAGTTACACTCCCTTAAAACAAAGGCAAGAGTCAGCTTCTGCTTTTAACACATTCTTAGCCCAATTAACTACATTTTAAAAATGTTCTTCCTTAACTTTCCTGCAAACGATTAAAGTAATTCTTATGTTAACACCATAAACTAATTTAATTACTGTATATACTCGTTCATAAGCTGTGGGGGCAAGGAGAGGCAGCACAGCCAGCAGAGCCAGAAGGGAAGAGTTGGGGCTAGAGTCTCTCTGCTTCTGGCCACACTGCTCTCCCCCCCAGCCTCTGAAGCAGCTGCAGCTCTGGAGCTGGCAGGCTGCGGCCATGCCGCCCAGTCTGGCCCACCGGAGCAGGCTGGAGCAGCTCCAGCCAGGCCAGACACATCCTCCCCTGGCCTGCCCCAGCTAAGGTGGGAAGGGATGGGGAGAGAGTGGGGGCCCCAGGCTAGGGGTGGGGTCATGTGGGGGGCAGGGCTGCCCAGAGGGGCAATTTGCCGCAGGCCCCGAGCCCCACGGGGGCCCCCACCAGAGTTTTTCAGGGCCCCTGAAGCGGGGTCCCTCACTCGCTCCGGGGTGCCCGGCAAACTCTTGTGCGGCCGGGCGCAGGAGCTTCTGCCGCTCCCGGTCTTCGCCGGCGGGGGGTCCTTCCACTCCGGGGTGGAAGGACCCCCCGCTGGCGAATTACCACCGAAGACGGAGCGGGACCCGCCGCCGACGTGCAGCCCGGTCTTCGGCGGTAATTCGGCGGCGGGGGGCCCTTCCGTTCCTGGACCCGCCGCCGAAGTGCCCTGAAGACCCGCGGCGGGGGGCCCCCCGCCGCCGAATTACCGCCAAAGCGCAGCCCAGTCTTCGGCGGTAATTCGGCGGAGGGGGGCCCCGCCGCGGGTCTTTGGGGCACTTCGGCGTCGGGTCCAGGAACGGAAGGGCCCCCCCGCCGCCGAAGACCCCGGGCCCCCGGAATCCTCTGGGCGGCCCTGGTGGGGGTGGTCACAGGAGTTACTTCCCTGACCCCCAGTTTCTCCCCTCCTCAAAATTTCCCCACCAGCTGCTCTCCCGGCCCGTCAGGCTAAGTAGCTGGTGTGCCAGGACACTTTGTTTACTTAGGTTTAACTCCGTGCCTGCAGACGGTCGAGGTAAACAAACCATCTCGGCCCCCCAGCAGCTTATCCTGATGGCCGGGGAGCCAAAGTTTGACGATCCCTGAATTATAGGGTTGGCTTATGAATGGGTCATTAAAAATTTCCATTTTTACTTATCCATCTGCAGGGGTTGGCTTATAAACGAATCAGCTTATGATCGAGTATATATGGTACTCATTATAGAAACTGGCAAGATAAATAAATTAAATAATCTATTAAATTTAAATTGTAACTTTAATCTAATCACTACATTGTGTTATATTTAATTAGTTTAGAAAAATTAAAAATAAATTAATTAGTAACATTGGTACATAGCTTCATTTTATTTACTTATTCTTTTAATGAAGCTATAAAAGCACACTAAACTGGGCCCTCTTTCAAACTTCACAGAAAAACAACCTATCGAAAGGTAAAGGTACGTAGCTCCTGGATCCATCTTTTCATTAAAATCCTATTTTGACTACAGTTACCCAGGAAAAGAAAAGAAAGGTCCATGACTCCAGGCTGTTTCCCAGTCTCAGTCCTTTTAAGGATGATGGGTTTAGGACAGAGATAGGCAAACTACGGTCTGCAGGCCACATCTGGCCCATGGGACCATCCTTCCCGGCCCCTGATCCCTTGGCTGGGCAGCTAGCCCCTGGCCCCTCCCTTGATATCCCCTGTCCCCTGCAGCCGCGCCATGTGGGGCTGCACGCTCATGCCAGGCAGCATGTTTGGCTCCGGCCGGGAGGTGGGGCTCCAGACATGCTGCTCTGAGTGGCATGGTAAAGGGGCTGGGGGGTTGGATAAGGGGTAGAGGGTCCAGGGGGGCAGTCAGGGGACAGGGAACAGGGGGTGGTTGGATGGGGCAGAGGTTTGGGGGGGCAGAGGATGGGGAATGGGGGATTGGATAGGAGGTGGGGTCCTGGGGGGCCTGTCAGGAGGCGGGGGTGTGGATAGGGGTCAGGGCAGTCAGGGGACAGGGAGCGGGGAGGGGGGTTGGATAGGGGGTAGGGTTCCAGGGGGTGGTTAGGGGTAGGGGTCCCGGGAGGGGGCAGTCAGGAGACAAGGAGCAGGGGGGGCTGGATGGGGGGGATTCTGAGGGGAGCAGTCAGGGGGTGGAAAGTGGGAAGGGTTGGATAGGGGGTGGGGCCAGGCTCTTTAGGGGGCACAGCCTTCCCTACCCGGCCCTCCATACAGATTAACATCCCGATGTGGCCCTCAGGCCAAAAAGTTTGCCCACCCCTGGTTTAGGATGTTTACGGTACCATCATCTGCCATATTGAACAGGAAGTCACCTATTCAGGAGTTATGATTTCACTCCTGCGTCAGCTAGAAGGATGAGAGAGAAACACTCCCGAACAGTGTTTATCCTTACCTCACGTGGGTAGGAAGACAGAAGGCAGCGCTGCCAGAGGTAAAGGGAGTCATGCCATCAGATTAGTTTTCAAACGCAGATGCCAAGTTTAGGGCACTCAGTTCTGTACTTCAATACTGTCATAATAAACAGCAACCCTTCTATAGCGCTTTTCATCATTCACGTTTAAGACAGTTAGTCAATACCTTCCCGAGAAGGCGATTGCTATACTTGCCAAAGGGATGTTGTATGATTGTGAAAGCGCTCGTGACTGAGAAGCTACGAGATGGCCTTGAGACCCTCTCACTGTGGAGACATGGTCCACACAATGAAGAAATCTGAGAAGCCCTGCACTAGAGAAACCCTCTGCAATTGGGAGAAACTGCAGATTGATTCCCAGAGCGCTGGTGTTTTGGACCCTGAATGACAGAAAGGACTTGGTTTGATTTTCACCACTTAACCACAGCCTCTCCTGATAATGGAGGAGCTGATGCACCAGGCTTGAGCCCCTGTCTCGATCAGTTGTGGATGGTCCAGGGCTAGAAAGAGACAGGCACTGACCCTCATGCTGTCCTGATTACAGAGGGTCCGACACATTGCTGTGCTAAAACGTGCATTATAACCTCCCTCAATTGTGTAGGGCCCAGCACAAGAGGGCACCAAGAAGCAAACTGCAGCCTCTCTGACTCAGAGAATGCACAGCACCAGGACAAAGATAAAACTGCCATCTCTCTCAGCTAATGAGGGTCTGACATTCCCTACAGCAGCAGGGCCAGCTGGGAAAATCAGAACCACGGCTGCTGTTAAATTCCCAGAAGCCAGCGCTTGGAAACCAAGTAAACAACTTGAAATCCTGTTAAATCAGATTCTGGGCTAATCAAAGGGCAAGGCATCACATTCACAGTGGCAGCCTGTCACCATATCATGCCAAACAAAGATATTAAAGCAGAAATAAAACTGTTTACACTATTGGTAAATATAGAGATAGCTAGGCATACTGACTGCTTTCTAGTAATGTGCTACCTGGTGGGTAAATTACATAGCTATAACGTGGATCTGAAATTGCGAACATACTGTATCCTTTCTGTCATTAATTCAGGTTCCCCAATGTGAAGCTTTAAACCAGAAATGAGCAATGGAGAAACCAAACAAATTCAAATCCCAAAGAAAATTTACCAAAAAAAAAAAATCATAAAAGAAAAGTATGAAGGGCAGCAGTAAGTTTGCACAGAGAAAGTCACTGAAGGAGCTCAATTTAAAGGGACCTGTCACGTCATTTGGACCCAAAATGTTGGGTTTGTGAAAACTGTTGTTCAAAATTAACATGAACAGAAATTAAAATAAAAAGTATCTATGAAAACAAAGGTTTGTTTGGATTTGAAAACATTACCAGGAACATAGAACATGGGGCTAGTGCATGAAAGCCAAAGCTGGACAGTGACTAAAAGGAAGGTTAGTATTGTAGAGCTAAGGCAGCAGCCCAAGACTGAGGAGATCTGGGCTCAATTCCCACAGGTTCCCTGGCTCATGGTGAAATTTCCAAGGGAGCCCCATGCGCAATATGCTGATGTGTTTTGAAAATCTGACCCCTTATTCTGGTTCTTAAATAGGAGCCCACCTATTTTGTGGATCTGGTCCTTCCCGTTGCTGCTGAGCTTTGCTGAAGATCTTGCCCTTATCTCTCTCGTGTCTCAGGTCCCCAGGCGTAAGATGGGGACAATAATGCTACCCTATTTCATGGGGGTGTTGTAAAGGAGGAACTCATTCACGTTTGTGAGATGCCACAGTGACTTGGGCCATCCAATCAGAGAGAAGTGGCCCCAGACAACACTATCAGCAAGGATTTGTTTATCAGTAAGAGGGGTCACCAATTTTTAAATACACATTTATTAAACTGACTGTGTCCTCTTGACCTGATGTCTTGCAGAATCACATCTGACAAGTCTGGGCATCTGTGACAGGGAGTTTTACAGAGGGCCCTCCCTGCCAGTCCCCTCTCACGAGTGGCCAGCAGCAACAGCTGAAATCCTTCCTGAAGCTGCTCAACAGCTGAAATCAGAAGGGAAAGGGGGCTCGGCCCTGGAGCAAATAAGCCAATGCCAGCAGTGCAGCCCTTCATGTGCAGCAGTGCAAGAACCCACTAAATTGCTGAGACATCCTGTCTCAACCCAATGACCTGTGGTGCGAGCGACTGAGTTAAAGCTAGACAGTACAAAGCCCTGGGAAATATGCTGCAGGCAACCATTCTAGACCAGCCTCTAGGGCATGGTCAGAAGGCTATTAACTTTCCACCTCTAATCCTATGATATACTATAGACCCTTGTATGTCAGTTAGCCAAGTCATGCCTGATCAAGGCCAGACTAGATGTCTGCTTTTAAAAAAAGACTCTGCGGCTGGAGTTGACTGATCAATAAACATCAAAGACTCTTTTAAAGATGATTGATTTCCTGGTGCTGAACTGTATTTATACCAGCGTGCGCAGTGTACACATGCCAAGCAGACTGTCCCAGTTCCAAAAGAGCCACTGGATACATCTCATGCATTTTTCAAGCTGTTTTATTCCCTTATTGTTCCTAGTAAACCCACAAATGTTAAATCGTAATCATTTTAATGCTGGTTAATATGCCAGATGCTGTACTGGGTTGGGAAGTGGAATGTTCTCCTGCAGGCCTATTCCATGTACCAGAGGCATCATGATGTTCCACTGGGATTTCATCGGCCATCACTAACCAGATTATGGAAGGGAGAATGAGCAAAGTCAAGATATTAAACCCGCTAAGTCTTTCATGGCACTGCTTTCCACACAGGGTGAAATTCACGCCAGTGCAGAGCACAACACCCACAAGCTAAAATCAGGGCATATGTGGGACTTCAGTGATGCACAGGGGTGAAATTCATCCTCATCTTTTGCAACCCAGAGCCTGGAAAGAGTCTAAGCTGACTTGGTCAATTCATAAGCAATTCCAAACTCTTCTCACCCCATCCTCCAAACTCCTTGGAATGGTGAGTGCATGACTAACATATACAGACACAGGTCTGGTGGCCCTGTAGGGACAGTGGCTCTAAAAGGCAAGTGAAAGGAGAGCTAGTTATGAAGTGCTCTCAGCTCCAAGATGTTCTTCCCAAAATCCCACTCGAGGGGTCACTGAAGAGCGGGGATATCTCACATGCTGCAGAACTTACTGAGGTGCAACATGGAGCAAGCCGAGTGCTGTTTCTGAATAGGTTGCTCTATTTAACCATGAATTTTCCATTTTGGGGAATTCAAGCCAGATTACACATCACTTTAATACAGGATTCTGGTGATTTAATTAAGTCTTGGAAGCCATAAGTAGTGCATTAGTGACATGAATACCAGAACAGGGAAGAAATGGCTGCAATAATTCTTAACTGCATGAGCAGAGGAGAACACAGTCTAAATAATGACACAGTGGTCTGCTGTATTAATTAGATCATTTATAATAGCCCTATCCAGGAGTGCTGTACTATAACGTGATCAGAATACAGCACTGTGTACTGGACACAGAAAAGACTGCATTCTGCCATTTATTATAGCTTGAGCATCCTGGGTTCTCCTGCTCCAAGACAACCACATTACCTCCACTCTCCACTATATTATACAGCACTCACCAGGGAGACACAGCTGCACTACCTCTGTTTTCCACCAGATCATGGTACATAATGCAGGGTCCCCCAGCACTGAACGATGACCACACCTCCTTCTCTAAACTACAGTGTAGCAATAGAGACCCTTCAGCACGGAGACCACAACTGCATCACCACTGTATTGTGTCACAGTGCCTTGAAACCTTCAGCAACTGAAATACAATGGCATTTGCCCCCATGGTATTAGAGTGCAACACCCAAGATCCTCCAGCAGCGAGAGAGTTGCATTATCCTCCAATTATGACATGGGCTCCTCCACCACCAAAACATAACTGCATTAACTGTACTGTATCAAAGCACAGCCTCACAAGCAACTCCAGCAGTGAGTCATGGCCCATGATTCCAGGACATCTGTTGCAGATGGGATCAGCCCCCTCCCCGAGATGTTCCATCCACTGTCTAACTGGCCTGTAGGGAGAGAGAGGAGTGAGAAGCTACAGGAGTGATGAATACTGTAGAAGCACCTGAACAGAAGGGAAGCAGCAGGCATCACCGAATGGGAGAACAGAGGACCAGCAGAGTGGGAAAAGCTGCCAAATCCTCTCTCCCCATGGCAGAAAGCTCTTCCTGGTGCCAGGAGGTAGAAAAGTGACTGGCAGAAGCTGTGAAGTCACCTATCTCTCTGCTGCTGAATTTGGAAGCAGCACATGCAGTAAGATAGCCAGGCAGAAGCTTAGTAGTGGGGACCCCTCTTGTAGACCACCAGTGCAGGTGGACAAAGACACTAGAGAAGGCTGGGTGCAAAGGGTCAGAACCACCATCGGAAGGGATAGTAAGGAGAAGGGCAGCATCAACAGAGACTAGGTGGAGCCAGCTCCACTACTCTCCACCCTCCCTGCCCCCCGTTGGGGCACAGGGCACTCCTGCATGCACTGTACTCTCCTGAGCACAGGGAATGCAGTTCACCCAGACCTTATGTTGCTGTGCAAGAGGAAGGCTCCATTACCCCCTCACTCATTGGGTACCTGGCTCTAGGCAGGATAGGATTTAGCCCTAAATGATTAAATACAGTATTAAGGGTCTAATACACAGAAGAAGGCAACACTGGACTCTACTAAACATGGAACAAACAAAACCATCCCAACCCAGGGTCGCCTCCCACAACATAAGCAGCAGCCCCGCTGGCCACTTGTCAGAAGCCTGAGGGTCCCAGCACAAATGTATTTAAATGTATTAAAACAGTTTGTGCTTTGCCTGTCCCCCTGTCTTTCCTGACAGATACAGTACATATAAATTGCCGTCTGAGATTCCCCAAGTAGAAAACCCTGAAGCTGATCAGCTTTGACCTCTGCAGTTACACGGAGAGGGCAGCTGCAATCCAAAATTATCCATGGGGCTGCAATTTGGACATCCGTGGTCTGAGCCAATAAATCCTTACATTTTGCTAATAAGGAAACAGAAAAGGGCACAAATCAGAGATTCCAAGGCCAGAAGGGAACATTGTGATTATCTTGTCTGACCGCCGTGTGGCAAATTGCCAGCACTGTTATGATGGGTCCCACGCTTTCTCCTCTTGTGGGGGTTCAGGGTGCTGTTTCTCACCCCTGAAGTGGGGTATCAACTGTCCCACTAGTGTCCCAGAAAAGGGGAGTGGAGAGGGAGGGACCCAGGCCCACCTTCTACTCCAGGTCCCAGCCCAGGGGCCCTAGGGATAGCAGTGAACCACTTGAACTAGCGATTCCTTCCCCTGGGCTACTTCCCTCTCCGGCCCTTCAGCTTGTGGGGCTTCCTGCCCTCTCTCTGCTTGGGCCAAGTTTCTCCCAACCCCTTGTGTCTCTAGAGTCCCTGTGCTCTGCACAAGCCGGGTTTCCCTTTACCTAGGGTCTTGGTCTTCTGGCCCTCTCAGCAGCCTTCAACTCCTTCAAACTGCTCTCTGCTCCAACACCAAACCACTCTGCTTCAACTCCTTCAAACTGCTCTCTGCTCCAACACCAAACCACTCTGCTTCAACTCCCCCTACTGTCTGATTGAAGGGGGGGTTATTAGGTGACTGGCTTCAGGTGCTCTAGTTAATCTGTAGCAGCCTCTCTTCCCTCTACAGGGAATAAGGCTCTCATCATCCTGGGGCTTACATATCTCCCATCGATCACTCTCCTGCTGCCCTCTGGCTGTGCTATATCACAGCCTGCATAACACAGGCCACAGAGCTTCCCCAAATAATTCCTAGTGCATAAAAAAAATTAGAAAAACATCCAATCTTGATTTTAAAATTGCTAGTGATGGAGAATCCACCATGACCCTGGGTAAATTGTTCCAATGCTTAATAACCTTCGCTGTCAAATATGTACACTTTCTTTCCAGTCTCAATTTGTCTAGCTTCAACTTCCAGCCAGTGGACTGTGTTAGACCTTTCCCTATTAGATTGAAGAGCCCATTATTAAATATTTATTCCCCATGTAGATACTTCTAGACTGTGATCAAGTCTCCCCTTAACCATGTCTTCGTTAAGCTAAAACGATTGAACTCTTTGAGCCTATTGCTATCAGGCAAGTTTTCTAATCCTTTAATCATTCTCACAGCTATTCTCTGAACCCTCTCCGATTTATCACCATCATTCTTGAATAGTGGGCACCAGAACTGGACACAGGATTCCAGAAGCAGTCGCGCTACTGCCACATACAGAGGTAAAGCAACCTCTGTATTCATACTGTTTATACATCACAGGATTGCTTTAGCTCTTTTGGCCTCAGCATCACATTGGGAGCTCACATTCAGCGGATTATCTGCCATGACCCCAAATCTTTTTCAGAGTCACTGCTTCCCAGGATAGAGTCCTCATTTTACAAGTATGGCCTACATTCATTGTTCCAGGATGTACAGTAACTCCTCGCTTAACATTGTAGTTATGTTCCTGAAAAATGTGACTTTAAGCAAAACGATGTTAAGTGAAGCCAATTTCCCCATAAGAATTAATGTAAATAGGGAGGGTTAGGTTCCAGGAAAAAAAAATTCACCAGACAAAAGACTATATTATATAGTCCTAACCCCCGCGCCCCCAATTTACATTAATTCTTATGGGGAAAATGGATTTGCTTAACATCATTTTGCTAAAAGTTGCATTTTTCAGGAACATAACTACAATGTTAAGTGAGGAGTTACTGTACCATCCTGGAACAAAGAATATATAGTTCTTCCTCTGCCTTGGTGGGTCCTACGCTTATATGTGGATTTGCTTGCCACAGAGATTCACAGCAGCCCTCAGTTTGGCCACTTTTGCTAGTGGCTCAAACCTGCCATCCACTTAGCTAACCTCATCACTGGCCGGCATGGGGGAAATGGAGAACAATCCCCACAGTCTCTACGCCCCACCTAGTGGGTCGGGGACAGGCCAGATCCCTTTCCAATTTAGACCTTCCCTTCTGGTGTTTCTCACAGACCAGGTCAACTCTTCCTGTGTCCGACTGGGAGTTGGGGGGGGGGAAGTCAGGGGAACCCAGGCCCACCATCTACACCAGGTTCCAGCCCAGGGCCCTGTGGATAGCAGCTGTCTATAATGTTCCCTGTATCAGCTGTGTGACAGCTACAACCCCCTGGGCTACTTCCCCACGGCCTTTCTCCAGCACTTTCTTTATCCTCACTGCAGGATCTTCCTCCTGAAGCCTGATCACACTTGACCGCTTCACTCCTCCAGCAGCACCCCTTCTCACTCCTTGCGCGCGCACGCACACACCCTACTAACTGATGGGAGGTCCTTTTTAAACCAGGTGTCCTGATTAGCCGGCCTACCATAATTGATTCTAGAAAGTTCTTAATTGGCTCCAGGTGTCTTGATTAGCTTGCCTGTCTTAATTGGTTCTAGCAGGTTCCTGATTGCTCTAGGGCAGCTCCTGCTCTGGTCACTCAGAGAACAGAAATTGTTCATCCAGTGGCCAGTATATTTGCCCTCTACCAGACTCCTGTACCCCACTGGTCTGTCTCTGTCTCTGTCTCTCTCTCTCTCTCTCTCTATATATATATATATAGTATAAGTTTTAAACAAACAATTTAATACTGTACACAGCAATGAAGATTGTGAAGCTTGGTTGAGGTGGTGAAGTCAGAGGTTGGAAGAGGGTGGGATATTTCCCAGGGAATACCTTACTACTAAATGATGAACTAGCAGTCGACTGAGCCCTCAAGGGTCAACAAATTGTTGTTAATGTAGCCTCAGGGTACGTCTACACTTACCTGCCGGTTCGACGCGGAGAGTTCGACTTTTTGGAGTTCGAACTATTGCGTCTGATCTAGACGCGATAGTTCGAACTCCGGAAGCGCCGCGGTCGACTCCAATACTCCACCTCGGCAGAAGGAGTTGGCGGAGTCGACGGGGGAGCCGCGGAGTTCGACCCCGCCGCGTGTGGACGGGTGAGTTGTTCGAATTAGGGTACTTCGAATTCAGCTACGCTATTCACGTAGCTGAATTTGCGTACCCTAATTCGAACCCCCTTCTTAGTGTAGACCAGGCCTCACACTCTACAAGGCAGCACAAATGGAGGGAGGGGAGACAGCATGGCAGACAGAGACACATACCCAGTGTGTGAGAGGGAGATGCACATTGCCCCTTTAAGTATGCTGACCCCACTCTAAGTACACTGCCTCTTAAAGTAGATCAGCAAGTTGAGACAGCAGCTGCTGTCAGCAAGTTCCCTCTGTCCTGAGCCCTGTTGTGTGTGTCCCCCCGCCCCCACTCTATGGAGATGGGGTAAGTGGGGGGTAGGAGCAGGGGGGAGGGGGATACCCTGACATTAGCCCTCCTCCCCCCTTACCCCCACCCCCACACAGCAAGCTCCCGGGAGCAGCTCCAAGGCAGAGAGCAGAAGCCGCACATGGCAGTGGGGGGAGGGACAGCTGAACTGCAGGCAATGGATAGCCTGCTGGGTGACTGCCACACAGGGAACTTAGGGGAGCGGGGAGATGATGGGGGGCTGCCGGTCTACCTTGGTTCCAAGCCCCCACCAGCTAGCTCCAACAGGCTGCTCTTTCTGCAAGCAGTGAACAAAGCAGGCAGCTGCCAAACAACAGTATAAGGGAGCACTGCATAACTTTAAACAAGCATGTTCTCTAATTGATCAGCAATGTAACAACGAAACAGTTGGCAGGAGCAAATGGGACAAATGCCCACCTTTGCCAAAAAAGTCGGGATGGCTGGGACAGGACTTAAAAAAGGGATTGTCCTGGCCAAAACGGGACATATGGTCACCTACCCTAATCCCTAGTGTGATTTTGGCAGCCTATAGCAGACACCAACTAATACCATGTCTTGTGTTTTATCTGTTAGTACATTGATCCATAAGTGTTCAAGATCATTTTCTTCAGAGTTCTCAGTGACTCAGAAACAGGTAATGCTGTTTTTGACACACAGTGCCACTCCCCTCCCCTTTTGCCCACTCAATCCTTCCAAAATAGGTTTGAACCACTGATTTTAAACATTCCCATCATGCAAATCATCCCACCAGATCTGACAAAGTTGAGACAGGGAAACTTTAAAAAGATGGAGCTGGCACTTGGTTCTGGGAAAGCCTGCAGCCCTACACCTTTCCCTTATCTGCAACCTTCTGATCGGAATACATGCTGCCCTCCTGGGGCAAAATAATTCTTTTGCTTGAGAGCATCTCCATACCAATGGGACACCCCTCCCCTGAATGAAGGTGTGCCCTGGAATCCAGCCAGGAGGAAAGTGTATTAAAGGCCCCAGTACACCAGCCTCACAACCCCAACATAAAAAGGAGTGTCCCACTTCCATTTGCTATTCTGTGGGGTAACATCAGCACATACCATGAACAAGAGAAGGATCAGAGGGCCAGTGGAGGGAGGAAGGGGTCTTTTTAGACCCTGAACAAACCACGAGGATGATTCCTAACACAACTACCTCTAGCCCAGCAGCATCATTCCCTCTCCTCAATAATTAAAGTTTTAAAAAATCCACAATATTAACCAGCCACGTCCAACTATCAACCTTTAAAATATCAGCCGGCCTTTCCACATTAGAGACTGATCCCTTAAGGATTCAGCTGCACTAAGCAAAAGGCTGTTTGGGTCCAGTTCATAAGGATTTGGCAGAAGAATGAGCAGAAGGATCCTGCTGTACAAGCTGTCCATCACAGCCGTGCCTGTAATTACAGCAGCGTCTACAGACCCAACAAACAAGTCAGAGGCCTGTTGCGTTAGAGACAGTGACTCCTCCTAAGTGCTTACAGTCAGAACAGGCAAAATAGGCAGTGTGAGAGGGGAAACCAGGCACAGAGGAGAAGTGAACTGCCTGAGATCACACAGCAGATCAGTGGTGGAAGTGGGACTAGAACGAGGTCTCCCAAGTCCCTGTCTGGGAAGTTATGTGGTTGCATTACCTAAACCTGCCAATAGGGGGAACAAGCAGATTAAGCAAAAAAAGATGCACACACAAGAAGGATTTTTCTGTGTACTTCCCATAGGTGGGTCTAAGGGAGAAAGCTCATCTGTATTATGCTAGACTTACTACTAGACTGAGTAGCAAATACCCATGTCGGGGAAAGACACAGATCTTGCCCTGGTGCATACATGCACTAGAATAAGCAGTGAGGAATGGGACTCATTTCACTGGCCTGAAATAAAACTGAAAACAATCAGGTCAGTTTTACTGTTTCACTATTTTAGGTACTCAGCACACTCACTGACAATGAAGGGCTCCATCCCTCTGCTCCTGCTTGTCCATTATTTATTAATTTGGTGTCCCGGGTGGGTCCCAAAAGATAACGAGGCACTCAGCACTTGCAAAGCCCAATCTCCTGTGCCCAGTTTCATGAGTCGCTCTCATGGTGAACGCTAGGTGCACATTCTTGGTGTGGAAGTAGAGCAAGAACTGACAGGGATTTGAAGGGGATTTCAATGCAAACAGTCCCCTCTGTGAGCAAGAGTCAGGCTAGCTGTGACCCTACTAACGCGAGATTTGTAGAAGCGGGACTGTGTGAGGTGAGTGGGAAAGAACTGTGTGAGAAGTGTTGTGACCTTGTGTTAGATAAGTGTGGAATGTAGACTATAGTCTAAATAGAAGTGAGAAAAATAAGATATCAAGATGACCTATGTATAAACAAAATGCAGCTGTTGCTCATTATTGTATGTAACAAAAGTGTATCTGACTTGCTGCACCCAACCTGAGAGTGAGAACTCTGTTTTTCTCTGACAATTTGGGGACTCGTCCGGGATGGCAACGCCCGCTGAGACAGTGGCAACTGCTGTGGATCATTCCCCTTCGAACCCCATGGTGCCACAATAGAGATACGAGACCTTTTGAAATCTCTATTGAGGTGTCAGAGGAGGACTGTCCATGGGGCTGTTTGTCCCTTTTGGGCTTACGCCATCCGAACTTATTGACTATGCAGCAAGATCAGATGCAGAGTGGTACTGGGGAATTGTTTGCTGCCCCCAATAAGGTTAGTTTGAAGTAGTACTGAGGACTTAGTTTGCCACCCTCAATAAGGTAGTTGTATGCGGTACTGGGGACTATAGTTTGGGCACCCCCAATAAGGTTAATGCACCGGTGCTAAGGGGTTGTTACCACCTCACAAAGGGAAAGCTGTATGGAGTCCGGACATAAGGTAAAGATGCATCGTGATATAAAAGAATAGAGGCCTTGGTGTGTGTGGGTACACCAGTGTGAATGAGAGTCACCGGAAGACGCCCAGAATACTCTGCGAAGTCATAGGCTCGTAACCGGAGATACTCTAACGCAAGCCCAGTGACTCAACCTAGTGGACCGGTAAGAAGGTCCTGACTAAGGTGGCTCTCTCTGCCCGGCATCGTCCGGCGAGGGGCCTGCCTGGGTCTAGAATTGTGTGAACCCATCTTCCCTCCCCTTTTCTTCTCCGCGTGAGCCACTGACTGGTCTGACCATCTCACTGGAAGCAATTAGAGTAAGCGGCGCCGTCTCTCTGAGACTAGCCAATGCTCTTGGCTGAAGGGAGGTGTAGGAGGGTCATAGACATCCTCGTCAATCTTTCCTGTGTGAGTGACCTGAACGGACGGTGATGTGATACCCTTAGTTTATGAGCCGCTAGAGGACAGGGCGCCCTCCCTGTGTGTATGATTGGAAAATGGGTGGAGGGCAGTCTAAGTATTCCCCCTCACCGCCTAAGGGTTCCCCAGCATATTACATGTACGTACATTATGGTCCTAGAACCTGCAGGTATTTACAAAATTGGAATTTTTTACACGCGTGATAATCCATCTAAACAATTCCCACTAGAAGGTACCTTAAATCTAGATAAGATCATACATCTCAGAGGAGCTTTTTAATCATCAAAAAGCCTCTGACACACAGTGGGAGCAATTTGTCTATTGAGGAAAGGAACGGGTTAATTTGAAATTCTGTTTGGCCCAGAGATAAAGAGAAAGCTGCTTTGCGTTCAAGGGTGTGAATTGACACAGACCATGCCAAGCATAGAGAACAACAAAGTTTAGAGGCTGCAGAGATGGAAAACCCAGACGAAACAGCGAAAGGAGGAGCCGAGCTTCGTGTCCCTGCAGCCGATGTGGTTTGGGGACGCTAAAGAAGTCACAGTCAGCCAGCCTGGACTGGAATACTGAGAAAAGGTCTCTGAAAGGACGCCCAAAAGACCCCAGACCCTGCCTGTCTCTCCTACCCCCGGGCCTGGCCAGCATGTTTGTGAGTATGAAAGTGGGTCAGGGTTTGAGCATTAACGCTTCTTTCTTCCTTTGAGTGATGTGAAAGCAGTTCCCGCACTCACCGCTGTATTATTAGTTTATTAATAAAGCTTTAAAATTCAGTCACATGGTGTGTTCTTGTATCTTACCCCCGAATGGTCCTGGGGTCTCAGACTGATCACTTGAGATCCTAAGCAGATTGGCAACAAATATCTGCTACAGTTTTGGTGGAAAATTGAGTAAGGGGGGAGCCCTGCAGAATGCACACCATCTATTTGTTTTGCCCTTGTTATTTTATGTTTGCTTTGCTTGGTACTGTTGGTATTATATGTTAAGAATTGCATGATTAAAGTTGCAGTCTCTCAGCCGCAGTAGGTCTAGGAACTGGAGAGGGGTTTAGTATTCCTCTCTCCACCCCGGCTGACGGGAAAGGGTTGCAAGTGGATCTACCCCCGGTCATAGCAGGACTGGGCAATAGAGGCGTTGGGGAAAAGGTATAAATGCTTCCTGGTAATCGTTTACCTGTAGAGAGACCCATTTAGCTCTCTCCCTCCACGCAATTGCTAGAGAAAATAAAGTGTATCTGACTTGCTGCACCCAACCTGAGAGTGAGAACTCTGTTTTTCTCTGATGTTTTTCTCTTATGTGCAATATGGGGAGTGGGTTAACTTTTCATGTCCTGACTTCCAAAGACTGTTGGTGTGCAAATTTTAACAACAATTTTTTTTCAATTAAAAAATCTGACCAACGAAGTTTATTTTTCTTACATAAGCAAATGTATTAGACTTTAGTATATCACATTTTCTTGATATTATCCAAACACTTTGTATTCCAAGTTGAATAAAACAAGTATCTGCATTTTGATTTAACCCTTCTATTTGATTTTGAACTAGATTGTCCTATGAAAATATTAGACATAATAATTCTGGCCACAAGACAAATACCACAACGCAGGACATAAAACACAAAACATAATTCCTATTGTGCCAGTAAATAATAAGACTAAAGTACTGTATAATGGCAATGTGTATGTGTTCATTGTTGGGAAAAAGTGTATGAGTGAAGAGTGGAAGTTTCCTTTGTAGATTAAAAGAAGCCAAGACGAGGAGAAGGAAAAAGAACAGAATAAGTTAACTAAAAAAAAAAAGCTCAGTCCAAAAAGATAAGACGCTGGCCCCTTTCAAGGACACTGCTCACAACTAAGACTTGGCTGACAACCAAGAAAAGAGGGGGCTTGAATGTGCCCAAGCAGCTGTAAAATCTGCAAAACACTGCCAGGCATTAATGAAATGTGTTATGTTTCTTTTTTCACAGGTATAAGAAGGGCTACCCAAAGACCCTAGCAGCCCAGCCACTCCTTGGAATCAGGAGATTGGGTCTATGTAAAGGTCCACCAATGAAAGACTGCTTTGGCTTCATGCTGGAAAGGCCCTT
Organism: Mauremys mutica; assembly: GCF_020497125.1. Lineage (NCBI taxonomy): Eukaryota > Metazoa > Chordata > Testudines > Geoemydidae > Mauremys > Mauremys mutica. The sequence goes on from NC_059079.1 coordinate 56,668,074, forward strand.
ACCAAGTCCGGCTGACCACCAACACCACTATGAAGTGCCAAGGACTACCTACCTGGACCCAGGCTTCTCACTGCAAAAAGATCCCTCCACCTGGAGATGACTCTCCAACTGATGATCAGCCTATTTCTCCTTCTAGCTCTGCTGTGCCTTCTGGACAGCAGTGAAAAAGGACAAGGTGAAGTGCTAGTAACCTCTCCCTTGTCCACTGACAGAGCTAACCTGCATTCAGTATTTGCTACAGAAACCAAAGCACTACAGAGTGATGTGCTGGTAACCTCTCTCCTGTATGATGCTGAGCTACGATTGCTTCAGGAAAGAAGAAGGAATACTTGCTCTGCTGAAATTGCCAAAGTCCAGGAATTCCTGACTACAAAAGACATTAAGAACTGACCCTGGTGAAGAAACAAAGAATTATACACTGGCAGGAAAAACTTGTGGGACCCATGCTTGGAAATGTGGTATTGATTGGATTTGGGGGTTTATTCTACAGGCTGCACCCTGTGTTTTTGAATAAGTACCTTCAGCATGTATTTCCCTCCCTAACTGGATTTTAAATGACAAAAGTACCAAAGGCACCTTGTTGTCACTGCCCCCGCTATCTTCTCCATTACACTATTACCCCTGTAATACATCCAAATACAGACAATGCCATATATCTGACAAAACCCAGTGGCCAAGGCCTTCACACTTTAGTGATTTATTTAAATATTGTTTGGAAAAAAATATTTTTTAATGTTCAGGATATCCCATATAAGCAAACAATTGAGTGGAAAAAGACTGGTCAGAGGAGATAAAAGTATATGACATCACTACAAATGAGCTTCAAGAATTTGAAATTAAGGTTTTATAATGGGGTTGATATAATGGCCATTCCAGGGGGTCTGTAGTATATCAGGGGGAAAGGGTCCTTATTATTTTGATTACCCAATTAGTAAATAATCAGATCCATACTCACAGAGTGTGTTCTGCCACTGGAAATTTTACCTGTACTGAAATGATCCCAGTAACTAGTAATTTAACCTGTACCATATTACAATATACCCCTTCCTATGCTATTATTGTTAATGCCTCTCTAAAGTACCTGAGAATATTTAAAATAATAGAAATGGTATAATGCTATCCCAAAGAGAGATGTACTAGGACATCTAATAACAATAATTAATGCCCCATTAGGGACTGTAAAATTTACCCTGCCCCTATCCAGTTTTCAAATCACTTCCATGTATCCAAATTGCTCCAAGGGAAATGCTATTGGCTAGCACAGCAAAGGGCACAGAGGAAAGTCTCCTCTAGGAAGAAAAGAAGCTTAGCTGGACACTTATGGGATGGTGCAAATAGTGCAGCAACAATTTGGAATATTCTTAAGGGCCAACAATATGATGAGAAATTAGCGCAACTAGAAAAAGCCACAGGCCTTATTTCTGGAGCACAACTAACTGAAGTACAGGCTGGAGTTGGTGAATTACATGTTATTCTGCCCTTAGTTCAATGATCCAGAAGTTGCTGACAGAGATGGTATTGAATATCATTGAGGCTGGGAAGGCATTGCAGTGGGATTTGGCACGTTCAGACATTCAAGATTTCCTGAATGACTAGCTAATGGCCATGCGGAGTGATCTCAAGCATGAAGCGTGACCCACTGCCCTTACAGATACCTCAGGAATGCCATCTGATTTGTGGCCATGGAGACATACTTGGAGATTTTCAGGATGGATGGGCAAGTACTCGCAGTGCTCCTTCCAAGCAAATGGGCCAGTAGGAGGGATGTGGGCTCCCACATACCGAATCCTGCCACGCCCATGGGGAGGATGCATGTGGGACTGGATTATTCACCGTGATATCTGGGAGATTAGACCACCTGGTAATGCCTACCCGATTTGTTGTTAGTGCTCCTGGAATAACACCTGATATTTGATTGGAATAGGGAATCAGTGGACATTTTGGCCCTTGGAACCTCCATAGCTTTAGTATGTAAGGAAATTGAAGCAAGTGGAAGTTGTCACAGTGTTTGACAAAGTTTGGTGGGAAGGTATGGGACAAGGAACTACTTTTTCAAGCTAATGATAGCTGGGTGTATGTTGAGGCCACCGCTTTGTGAGATATACATTTTAATCTCACTACTGCTGTGGGCAATCATATTATTTACTGGCCTGCAGATAGAATTTTACAAGTAGCCCTTAGGTTTCAGATACCCTTTAATTGGACTAGTTTAGTATTTGATCGGTTTCAAAATTTGCTTTCACTGTTACCAGAGATTCAAAGAATTTCTGAATTACAAGGGCAAATTCATATGCTTCAAAATATATATCAAGTTGAAAAGTATGCCTTTCATACAGCTTATAGAGTGTCTACTTTATGTACTAAGTATGATGTATTGTGCTTTGTGACTAAAACTGTACAACAACCTCATCATGTTATTACTGTGGGAATGTTACTGCTTTTCTTGTTGTTATTTGGTTTAGGATTATGTTATTGTTGTTGTAAAGGACATGATAATAGTAATACCTTTCATGTCCATGCTAATCAGGCATTGTCACTGCATCCAGTCAAGATCCCTAACGCTGAAGCATTTGATGTAGAGTCTGAAATCCAAGGCTTGATGCAAATAGAGATTTAAGAATGTTTGTTGTGCTAGAAGCACAAAAGGGGTGTGTGTGGAAGTAGAGCAAGAACTGACAGGGATTTGAAGGGGATTTCAATGCAAACAGTCCCCTCTGTGAGCAAGAGTCAGGCTAGCTGTGACCCTACTAACGTGAGATTTGTAGAAGTGAGGATTGTGTAAGGTGACTGGGAAAGAACTGCGTGAGAAGTGTTGCGACCTTGTGTTAGATAAGTGTGGAATGTAGACTATAGTCTAAATAGAAGTGAGAAAAATAAGATATCAGGATGACCTATGTATAAACAAAATGCAGCTGTTACACTTTTGTATGTAACAAAAGTGTATCTGACTTGCTGCACCTAACCTGAGAGTGAGAACTCTGTTTTTCTCTGACATTGGTATAGGTGGCACAAAGTGGGAGAAGGATGGACATGTCTAATAGGGACACAGGAGCCTATTATAGAAGAGTGTGGCTATTAGTGAGTTTTATTATAGGCAGGGCTAGTAGTTTGTGATTGACTCAGTCGGCTCCTAGGATCTCAAACTGAGCCTCCAAAGCAGCAGTTCTGCTCAATTTCTCTGGGTAGAGAAGGCCTTCGGGAAACTCTATGCCTGGCAATAACTGGGGAAATGTGCTTCATAATGGTGCTTTGCAGCTGCAGAGTCAGGGCCTGAGATGAGGCTCCTCTTCCCAAGCCCCACTGCCTTCACCAAGCATCACCTCGCAGCCCCCTCATCCAGGGCATGGGGACAGTGCCTGTCCAGGCAGAAGAGACAGGGAGCAGAGCAGAGGATATCAGTGGAGGAATCTGCCTCCAGCCCAGTCCCAGAAGCTGGGCCCCACCTGAGCTGCCGCCAGATCTGGCACTCAGATCTACACCATGCCAGGTCTCCCCCACTGCCAGCTGGGCTGCATGCTGGAAGCACACGCCCATGGCCCTGGAGCTACAACAGGGAGGTACATATCACCCTGCCTCCCAGGCGAGCCAGGCCTTGCCTGATACTACTCTCCCCTGGCCTTGGCAGCTGCTGTCCTCTCAGGCTCCAGAGCCCACAGTCAGAGGGGAAGAGAAGGATCAGCTGGGAGGTGCAGGGAAATTCATCCCCCCCACACACACACACACACTTCCAATGGCACTCCACAGCCCCTGGTGCAGATGTTTTTAGGGAGCGCCTCCCAAGCACCAGGGGCAGCATGGGAAAACAGGGCCACGGTGTTTGTTTGAAAATGTAACAAATGGATGATGAAGCACATCACGGACATGATGCATATGAAAGATAGGATGGGGATAAGCCATAAAGGGTCCTGAAAGTGAAGACAAGTAGCTTATATTTGATGCTGTGGAGAAAGGGGAGCCTGTGGAGGGATGCAAAGATATGGTTAAAGCAACGGGCTAGGAAAACTATCTTGGATATGTGCAGGGCAAGATTGCATTTGTCCAGGCCAGAGAAGAGGACACTGCAGTCATCAAGATGATGAGAGTTTTAGCAACGTCGTATCTTAGAAATGTCCTGCAGAGATGTTATGCATCTAATGCCTAGTGGTTAGAGTGGGTATACACAGAGGGTGGAGAGGGTGAGGCGTTTAAAACAGCTCAGTATGTATATTGCACTTTTCCTTTCCAAAGCTCTGTGCAAACACTGACCAATTATCCCTCAACACCCATATGAGGTGAGTAACTATTACCCCTTTTTACAGACGTTAGAGACTTGTCCCAGGCCACAGAGGTGGAGATTCCAGGTGTAGTATCAAACACAAGGGACCATTTCTGCAGTGATGACCTGGCCATTAGAAAGGCTATCTTTGGATATGCAAACTGACCCCATTCCATAGGACAGTAAGTGTGGGCCCCTACAGCATCACTTGTAGTTACAATCCCTGTTCTCATTACAGCCCTCATTACAGCCCCATTTTAATTCAAAGGAGCTCAAAGTCCAGAATAGACGCTACATGTGACAGCAGGCAAGGCATGAGTGCTAGCAAACAGAATCTTATTGGCATCAGTCTACTGGGTAGGATGGTCACTAAAATCCCCATAAGGAAGATGTGGTTGACAAGCTAATAACCTACACACTTAAGATGCATGCAATAAAGCTTGAAGCCAGACAATCAGCATCAGGGACATCTCCATTCCTGATGCATTTAAAATAAATCACTTCCAGGATGCAACCAGGCTCACCTGGAAACTGCATCTGCTTGTTTGGCGAAGGGTCACATTGCCCCAACACTGCCTGCAGCATCATTTTCAGGTCCCCAGTTCCAGAGATATTAGCTCCTTCCCTGTGTCTGTCTTACCAGCCAGTCATATCCTTTCAGGGTTGGCCTTAGAGCTTCTGGTGCCTTAAGTGTCACAAGGTTAGATTGTGCCCTGTGCAGGGCCGGTGCAAGGATGTTTCACACCCTAGGCGAAACTTCCACCTTCTGCCCTCCCACGTCCCCGAGCCCCCATCCTCAGTCGTGCCCCCTGTGGCAGCTCCCCATCCCCCACCCTCCACTCTGAGGCACCCCCCCCACCCCAGCTCACCCCTGCTCCGCGCACGAGCATGAGCACCCTGAGCACACTGTCGCTGCTTCACTTCTCCCGCCTCCCAGGCTTGCGGCGCCTAAGCTGTTTGGCACCGCAAGCCTGGGAGGTGGGAGAAGTGAAGCAGCCACGGCGTGCTCGGGGAGGAGGCGGGGCAGGGGTGAGCTGGGGCGGGGAATTCCCCTGCGTGCCGCCCCCCGCCCCCCTTACTTGCTGCAGGAGGCCCTCCCCACGCTCCCCTGCCACAGCTCCCTCCGCCTAAATGCTGGCGGCGACCAAGGTGGCCGAAGATCCGGCCGCCGCGGTGGCTGCCGAAGAAAATGCTGCCCCCCAAATCCTAGAGCCCTAAGCGACCGCCTAGGTCGCCTAAATGGTTGCACCGGCCCTGGCCCTGTGACCCTGGAGACTGTGTCTAGAGATCAAATTTACACCAGGGATTTTATGCCAGTAGGGTTTCTCCTCTACACAGTACAACTAAATACCCATCACCAAGGAAACCAAGTGTAATGGGGCAACTGCCTCACTCCCGCAGAACAGAGGTTAAAAGCAGCCAAGCTAGGCTGATTGGGGAAGCAGCCACAGGTGTGGCCAGCTCAATCAGGGCCCAGCTGGCCCGGATAAGAGGGCTGTGAGCTAGGAGCTGAAGAATCTCTCTCTAGCAGTGGTAAGAGAAGGATCTGGCTGCTTGACAGCTCAGGGTACCGGGAGTAGAGCAGTGCTGGGGAAAGGCAAGAGGAGCTGGGGAGCTCCAACCTGGCAACCCCCCAGGTTACAGGCCTTGGTTAAGGCCTACAAAGGTACTGGGGCTACAAAGGTGCAGCCTGGGGTTAGGCAGAGGCAGTTGGTCCAACCCCCGTGCCAATGATGAGTGGCCATTATGGACTGCAGTTTGCCCCAGTGAGAGGGGGCTAGATGATGACTGGCAGTAGCCACTGAGGCAAGGTGGGGACAGAGGGTTGGGGGTTCCCCTGGGAAGGGAGACCCAGACTGTGGAGTACTAATGAGTCAGAACCCTGAGGTAAAGGGCACCGGGGTCCAGGAGGAACGTGAGGCCTGAGGCAGGTGAGCCACCGGCCTGCAGAGGGTGCTCTGGGCTGGAATTGAGCTAATTCCCAAGATGACCAGCAGGAAGCGCTGCACTAGAGTGTCTCATTTCGCTACAGCAAGGTAATCTATAGAGTGCTTTTTCCTGACACTCTAGTGTAGTTAGAGTCAGACACTTCGCTACAACCCAGAGACAAGGGCAGGCAGGAGCGGGAGAGAGGTGAATTCTGTTTGGCCTTGACTGATGAGTACTGAACTCCCTAATATGATGTAATCCACTATGGCACACATACCAACCTCCTCCCATCAAAGCACAAGGAATTCAGGCCCTTAGAACAACATGTCCAGAAATTCCCACCATCAGCGTAGAGCCAAGGGTAACAGCTATGAAGCCGGGAGAGCACTGAATGCAGTAATGGTGGGGAGGACACAGAGAAGGGACCAAAGAAAGGATGGCAACTAGCGGTGAGCAAATCTGTCCTGGGTTCAAAAAGCTGGTTAAGGATCTGGCCCATTCCCGGGGGAAATGGGAGAGAAAAGACCCCAGACAGGGATTTTTTCATTCTATTTTAGAATCACTCCCTACAGGAAGGAAGAGCAGGCTGGGTGGGGCACGGGAAGATATTGGCATTGGTAGTTTAGCAGGCAAGGCCTCCATGATCCCTCCAGCTCTTCCTCTCTGTCTCCCAAAGGGCCTGTGCAATTGGCTGACCTATCTTTCTGGCTGATGATGGCTCCCTTTTGGAGTCATTGTGGGAAGGCAATTGTGTAAGGCTTTTCCTCCCCGCAAGGCTGGGCATGCCACCTCCAGAACCCTTGTGAGCCCCTGCTGGCCACTGGAGTCAGGGGTCTGAGCTCCAATCACCCGTGAGCAGTGGGAAGTAACATCTTCTCGTATGTAGAGCTGCCTTGTGCTGCCACCACAGGGCCTGCTGGGTACTTACTCCCACTCCTTCCGCCTCGCCTGCGGCGTGCTCTGCATCTTGTGAGCCTCGTGCGCCTTGATGATGTCCCGCTGTTCGATCAGCCCGCCCCTCCGGCGCTTAATCACATCTGGGCTCACCGGGATGTACTGGCTCAGTCCCAGGTCAAAAGTACTGCTCCCCTCAAAGCCCAAGCCGGCCTCCGCCTCCCGGGACCCTGGCTCATAGAGGATGTCAAAGCTGGCCGTGCGTGAGACCAGAGCGTCCCCCAAGGCCTCGGGCTCCAGCAGGCTGCAGGACTGGGTGGCTTGCATCAGGCCAAGCTGGTGCTTGCGCCATGTCTCTTCCTCTGGAAGGGCCAGGACGTATCTCTGGGAGTCGGAGTCCAGCTCGGCAACCCCACTGGCCGTGAAAGAGCTGGCCTCGGAGAGCGTGTGAGCACTGACAGAACATGCGCCGAGTCCAAGCATCTTCGGCGCCGTTGCGGTACATCACTCTAGAGAGGGCACAAGACAGACAGGGGAAATTAATGGCAAGCTCCTGATCAGTGAGAGGTAATGTGAGTGCTTTAGGGTCACCCCAATATTTTCTTTTACTCCTCACTTTTATAGGCCCCATCCTTCCAAGCCAGCGAGGGCTGGGCTGTAGGGAAATCCTGCTTTTTAACACCAACCCAGGTGGGCACTAGGGAGATGTGCAGTACTCCTACCCATCCACAGCATGGCCATCCCACCCATGCTCAACCAGCCTGGGGGGAAGAGAGCACGAAACAGGAACTGTGATCTCCAGGTAGCCATGTGTAGCCACTACCAAAGAGCCATGTGTAGCCACTACCAAAGAGTTTAACAAAAAGCTAGTCGTCTCCAGGGACCTGGATGTGATGGGGGGGCTGCAAAGCAGGAGGGAAACGGCTGTTCACTCCATACCTGCAAGACCCTATTTCTCAGGGCCTTTGCCTGAGCAGGTGAATCTCCCCCATCTTGATCTTTTACTAAGTCCCTTTGCCTGGCCTGGAAAGGGACTCCCAGTTCTCATTTAAATAAGCTTAATAACAGGCCCAAATAGGGTGACCAGCTGTCCCGATTTTATAGGGACAGTCCTGATTTTTGGGTATTTTTCTTTATATAGGCTCCTATTACCTCCCAACCCGTCTCAATTTTTCACACTTGCTGTCTGGTCACCCTAGGCCCAAACCTTCCACCAACAGTGATGGATTAACCCTCTTTTGCCCTGGGCCAAGAACAGACAAATGTCCCCCACCGCTTGCTCTTCCAAGAGCTGAAAGTGGTCAACTTGCCCCCACTCCCACATTCTAGTGGCGGTGAGGGAGTTTGACAAAACTTCAGGCTGCAATGGTAAATCAAGTAGCATCTGTGACAGTAGGTGGTGCTGTCTCCCTAACTAGAGGGTGAGTCCCAGTGCATGTGGCTTTGCTGCTGGCTCCTGTTGGGGGTTTCCTCTTTGACCTGTGCATGTTGCGGTGTTTTGAAGCATTGTCACAGGAAGGGCAGCAGTTACAACACTGCTGCCTGCTAAGAGTACAAGGCCACACAGAGAACTGTGGAATAACTTTTCATCTGGGTGAACGAGCAGTCCGGGAAGAAAGCACCAGAGCATCCCAGCAATGCAAAACCCTTTTGTCAGCAGCCTCCCAGTTATGCTGACTAGGACTGCATAAACAGCTAGTATAAGTAACAAAGGAAAGAGCCACTATCAAGGAGGACTAGCTCTTCCGAAATGCCACAAGTGATAGCAGGCCAGGATACACCAGGCAGGCAGTCCCTCGATAATTACCTGTGCACTTTACAGAGGCTTTGACAGAGCTTCGCACCCAAATCAGAGATGCAGCAGGTGAAGCAGAACCTGCTGCACTGAATGTCGAAGCCAGCAAGCTAGAAAGATCCTATGCTGCAGGCAGTGACGGAGCCCACAGGTGGCAGGTATCAAAGGCTGGGGTAGGCTGTGCCTCCCCAAACAGCCTGCCATGGTCCCGCCCAAGCTCCGACCCCAGACCTCCTCCTGAAGTTCCCTGTGCTCTGCCCTGGCCCAGGCTGGCTGGGGCTGGCCGGCTGGAGCACCAGGACTGGGGGTGCTGCTGCCTGGCATTCTGGGCTGGCCACCCAGCCCACCAGGGCTGGGGGCACTGTGGCAGTGCTGCCCGGCTGCCCAGTACTGGGGCCGTGGTCCGTGGTGGGGGTGCTCTGGGCTCCTGCAGAGAAGATGGAGCAGAATAGAAGAGGGAGGGGTGGGGCCTTGGGCACAAATGGAGGGGCTGGGGGATAGTCTGCCCATGATGGAGCCCTGTTAGGAAAGTCAGGTTATAAATGGCTTGACAAGCAAACTTCCCGATCTGCTGGCAAAAGAATTTAACACACCCATGAATAAGCTGATGGGTCAGAGTAGAAGCAGGGTTACAAACACGCAAGTGAACAGACTGATTCTGACCAGCCTGTTAGCTATTAGTTTTCAGTTGCATCAGGGTCGCCATTTTGGTAGGGGGGGGCAACTTTAACTGTTATTCTAGGGGCTACTGAGGCACTTAAACTCTAGTTTTTTGGCAGATAACTTAGCAATTAGCTGACAGGAGCATTGTTATCTTATTCCTAAATAAAAGAAAGAAAATTAAATAAATATTAGACCCACTCCGCTCTAATACTAACATGTTCAGACATCTTGTGGCAAGTCATTTAAGGAACACTGGTTAGGTTTAAAATTTTAATGTATATTCTGAGTTTGTAACTCTGTGGAGAGAGAGACCCCGTCAGGACTCCTGGGTTCCATCTCAGCTCTGGGAGGGGGGTGGGGTCTAGTAGGTTACAGCAGGGGGCAGATACATCTGGGTTCTATATTAGAATGCCCATTCTAGGTCAGACCAAAGGTCCATCTAGCCCAGTATCCTGTCTTCCAACAGTGGCCAATGCCAGATGCTTCAGAGGGAACGAACAGAACAAGCAGTCATCAAGTGATTCATCTCCTGTTGCCCACTCCAAGCTTCTGGCAAACAGAGACTAGGGACACCATCCCTGCCCGTCCTGGCTAATAGCCACTGATGGACCTATCCTCCATGAATTTATCTAGTTCTTATTGGAACCCTGTTATAGTTTTGGCCTTCACAACATCCCCTGGCAAAGAGTTCCACAGGTTGACTGTCAAGAAATAGGTTTCAGAGTAGCAGCTGTGTTAGTCTGTATCCACAAAAAGAACAGGAGTACTTATTAGTCTCTACGGTGCCACAAGTACTCCTGTTCTTTTTGTGAAGAAACACTTTCTCTTGTTTGTTTTAAATCTGCTGCCTATTCATTTTGTGACCCCTTGTTCTTGTGTTATGGAGATAGATCTATACCCATCTCATAGAGCTGGAAGGGACCTTGAAGGTCATTGAGGCCAGTCCCCTGTGCCTTCACTAGCAGAACTAAGTACTGATTTTGCCCCAGATCCCTAAATGGCCTTCTCAAGGGTTGAACTCAGAGTTTAGCAGGCCAATGCTCAAACCACTGAGCTATCCCTCCCCCCTACTATGTGAAGGAATACATAACATTTCCTTATTCAGTTTTTCCACACCAGTCATGATTTTATAGACCTCTATCATTTCCCCTTAATCATCTCTTTTCCAAGCTAAAAAGTCCCAGTGTTTTTAATCTCTTATCATAAAGACACTCTTCCATACCCCTAATCATTTCTGTTGCCCTTTTCTGTACCTTTTCCAAATCCAATATATCTTTTTTGAGATGGAAGGACCTGCAGTATTCAATATGTGAGCATACCATGGATTTAGATGGAGGCAATATGATATTTACTGTCATTATCTAGCCCTTTCCTGATGATTCCCAATATTCTGTTCACTTTTTTGACTGCTGCTGCACATTGAGCAGAAGTTTTCAGAGAACTATCCACAATGACTTCAAGATCTCTTTCTTGAGTGGCAACAGCTAATTTAGACCCTATTATTTTATAAGTACAATTGGGATTATACTTTGCCACGTGCATGACTTTGCATTTATCAACATTGAATTTCATCTGCCATTCACCCAGTCACCCAGTTTTGTGAGATCCCTTTGTAACTCTTTGCAGTCAGCTTTGGACTTAAGTATCTTGACTAATTTTATATCCTTGGCAAATTTTGCCACCTCCCTATTTACCCCTTTTTCCAGATCATTTACAAATGTTTGTGACAGCACCGGTCCCAGTACAGACCCCTCGGGGGCATCACTATTTACCTCTCTCCATTCCCACCATTTATTCCTACCCTTTGTTTCCTATCTTGTAACTAGAGTGCCTGGCAATGATTTCAGGATCATCTAAGAATCCTTAATTTAATGACAAGCCTTTTGTTGTCTTAATCATCCTGCCTCTGTTTATAAACAAACTCCCTGTCCCAAAGGTAGAAGCTGGGAGCAGCACTGAGCTCCTCATATATCACACTCAAGCTGTACAGCATATGCAGTAAGCAGACCTCGGGTACAAAACTGGCGCCCCTGGTCACATGCTGCCAGGCTTTTCCAGTTTCCCATCAAAATCAGGAGGGTTCTAACCAGGAGGCCGGTAGCAGGAGTGGCAGCAAAGGGCTCCCCTGTTTTGGGGGAGGAGAAACCTTGGATGGAGTAGGGAGGCTGGCTGGAGTTGGACGAGAGGCCCACTAAACCTGACCCTCAACTCTGAGGTCACTGCCTGACCTCTGCATCCAGAGTGACTGTTCCCCACTAGGTGGTTGTTTTAGTGGAAAACAGGCTTTTCTGATTCTTCCCACTGATGCCTAGATAGGGTGACCAGATGTCCCGATTTTATAGGGACAGTCCCGATTTTTGGGTCTTTTTCTTATATAGGCTCCTATTACCCCCCCCCTCCCCCCCCCACACACACACCCTGTCCCGATTTTTCACATTTGCTGTCTGGTCACCCTATGCCTAGAACACTCCCAGAGAGTTTGGAATTGATCAGATGTGATCTTCAAGTTATCACACTATAAACAAACAGAGAAATGCCACTGAGGGCCTTGCTTGACTCACCCAACTAGAGGAAGCAGACATGCACGCAGCTCACAAGCCACACTTTGATCAGATGAGGGTGGCTAACTCTTCCCCAGTTGGGCCACATGACATTTACAGGGGAGGTAAAGGCCATTTGGAAATAACTGCCCCACCCAAAGGAAACGAGAAGAGGAGTTAGGAAGAGTGGAGGTTGCCGATGTGTTACAGTTACCAGGTTAGCCCATGTTCAGCACAATTCCCTGCACAATATCCACATATCCTTGATGGATGTTGGTAGGAGTAAGTGCTCACACTGTGAGGAGGTCAGGAGGAAGATCTTGGGAGCTTAGAGGTCCCACACTCCCACTAACATAACACGTGGAGAGAGAACCTTCTCAGGATCACTAAATCAACTGTCCTGTCTCATTCCTGGCCTGGAGTAAAGTTGCTATGAAGCTAAGTCATCATGCACCTGTAAAAAGAATGGAAAGCTGTGGAGAATCTAAGGGCTTGTCTACACAGGCAATTTACAGCGCTACAACTTTCTCGCTCAGGGTGTGAAAAAACACCCCCCCCCCCCCAGGCGCAGCAAGTTTCAGCGCTGTAAAGCGCCAGGGTAGAGAGTGCACCAGTGCTGGGAGCTATGCCCCTGGTGGAGGTGTTGTTTGGTTTTTTTAGAACGCTGGACGAGCTCTCTCCCAGCGCTCCGATGCAACCACCCAGCGCTTTAGGGTTTGGCTACACGTGCAGGTGTGCAGCGCTGGGAGTTAAAGCTGTCTTCGTACAGCTGTGTAGGGAAAGCGCTGCAGTGTGGCTACATTTGCAGCGGTGTTGGGAGTGGTGCATTATGGGCAGCTATCCCAGCGTTCAAGTGGCTGCAACGTGCTTTTCAAAAGAGGGGGGTGGGGTGGAGTGTGACAGGGAGCGTGGGGGAGACAAAGTGAGTGGATTTTTGGAGCTGACATTCTGTCAGCTCCCTGCCTTGCAAGTTCTAAGGACTTGAAGATACACAGCACCAACCTTCAATCATTTTAAAAGTTTCGACCCCTTCCCCCACCCCTCTCTCATTCACTAAATGCAAATAGCCTTCAGACCAGATAAGCAGCTGCTCCAAAACGGACCCACCCCCACCCCAGGCTGCTTCTCTCCTCAAGCAAACACTAGGGGATCCCCCCGTCCCTGCTTCTGCTGGAGCAAACAGTAGCTGTGTTTGTTTTTTAGATAAGCAGCTCTGGGAGCCCCGAGTTAACAAAACAAAGAGAGGCATCACAACAAAACAAAGAGAGTTATCTTTACTTAAAAAGCATTATGGGAAGGTTCCGGAGGTCAGTTACAGCACAGTAAGATTAATCACTGTTTACACTGGCACCCCAGCGCTGCAAGAGCAGCGCTATAGTCGTTATTCCCCAGGCCGAGGTGGAGTACAGCCAGCGCTGTAGCCAGGGAGATACAGCGCTGTATGTGCCTTGCCAGTGTGGACGGGGAGTAAGTTACAGCGCTGTAAAGCCACCACCAGCGCTGTAACTCTCAAGTGTAGCCAAGCCCTTAGTGTTGCCAGTGTAGACTAGCCCTGAAGGAGCATTCGAAGTTATGAATACACAGTCAGAACTGGCATTTAGCACAACTCGGTTTCAAGTAACCCCAAAATGGAAAGTTCTGGGTCAGAGTAATCAGTGTGATTGAGAAGCAGATACCACTGGTAAACAATTAGCACGAGACAATATTGTCAGAGATGCCACCTCATCACCTGTCGCAGGGGTTGTGGCCAAGAGATGAAAAGCAGCCCCATCCAGAAAGCAATTTAGAGATTGGACAGAAGCCTCAGTGAAAGGGGGTAAAACTAAATAATTAGAACAGCTGCACCTCTATATATGTGACTGAGTGCTGCAGCACATTTTCTTTAAACCTGAGAGTGCCCTGCTAAGACATCCCCTGTTGGTAGCAGTAAAAGAACAGCTCTATCCCTGGCTGGAGGATGGCTTATTGGGCAATACACTTCACCCTTGGCATTCCCAATAGTAACTGTTAAAAAGTCTAATAGAGACAGGAAACACATGGCAGACAGTTGAAGACAGCCATCTTTGTTAACATAACTGACACTCTGGATAATGGCTGGAGCAATATGTTGCAGCAGTTTTGATTTAGGATCCAGATCCCAGCAGAGAAGCAGCAAAGGCGGATCAAGGAAAAGCTGCCTTTGTGACACACTCTGGATTGTTTCATTATTAGCTAATAAGATCTTTGGAGGCTCTTAACTTTCAGACTCCAGTTCATTCATTAACGGTAACAAGATGCATTACAGTCTGCGGTTGGATTTGTGCTGGAGAAGACGGATGACCTTGATAAACACTGTCCAGGGGTTTCTGGGAGCTGAAAATTGAATTAGAAAGAGATCAAGTATTCAACTACTGGAACATCTGGCTATTTAGCCCCAGCTTGCAAATTTATTAGTTGCAGAATTCACAGAATATACACAACCAGGGCTCCAACCCAGAGGGGCACTTTTTGTCAGGGCTGAGATGAGGGCAGTCAGAGCAGGAGTTAGGAGTCAGATACCAGGAGGCCAGAGTCTGAGATAGGACAGACCAAGGTTCAGGTGTCAGGAGACAGGCAGGGTCAGGTTACCAGGAGACCAGGGTCAGGTGCCAGGTTATAGACAGCAATTGAGGAGTGAAGTTGAGGACAAACCAGGGTCGGAAACCGGAGTCTAGGGCCCATTGCAAGCAGGGTCTAGAGCAGAGACAGGCAGGCACTCTGTGTTGTTGCTCAGACAGCTCCCTTTCATGTCTTCCTGGTTTAAGTACTGGTACTGGCCAATCAGTGATCTGTAAGGGGCCCACACTCAGGTTCTGCTGGGTGGTACTTCCTGTTGAGCCCAATCTTGCAGGGTTCTCCTGTGGGAGCCTAGCCTAAGCCTACAGTGGAGATGCGGAGGCATCAGTGGCACAGAACCCACGCACACCTAGGTTCCAGCCCTGCAGGATCTTGTGCTTGTGGACATGGATTAGCCATGTGGTTGCATATATTCTTAGCCTCCAATTAGTCTTGCTCAGACATCTTAGAGTAGCCTAAATGCCCTGAGTTACTTTTCAGTAGCCCAGCAGATCTGCTACTGAATGGGAAGAGCTCATACCATCCATCAATCCTGGTACCAATTTGCTTGTGTAGGAGGTGATGTTCTTTTTTGGGGAAAAGAGAAAAAATTAGTTGATATGGGCTGGGGCTGTTGTTGCAGTTAACATCTGATCCCATTTCCTAGAAAGAGAGGAGAAACACACACACACACACACACACACACACACACACACACACACACACACACACACACACACACACACACACACACACACACACACACACACACACACACACACACACACACACAAAATGCAGCTTCTGTCTCTGGCATTGACTTTCATTTGCAACCGCACTGCTAAAACACGATCAGATCAGCCACGCTGAGACCTGGCAAACTTGTACCAGCATTAGGCTGTTTAGGGCATTGGATTTAGCAGCCTCTCTGGTAACAGGCTTACAGCAGTGTTGCAAAATATGCTGTCTTGGCCAGCTAAGCCAGACTCTTTAGACAGAAGAAAGAAGGAGAGAGGAAAGAAAAGAAATAAGGTAGGGAAGGAAAAGGACACAGGAGAGGGATAGCAGACCATGTCTCACATGCCATCCCAGGTGATGTTTGGGGTTTAGCTGGAGCTGGGGAAGGTGGTTTGTTATCTGGCTCCCACTTTCTGGCCTAGTCTAGTCAGGACACTTCTTAAGAGTAAGATGAAGAAACTTGAGGGTCCCAGGAAATGGTGGGGGTGGCAGCCATGGTGGTGAAGCTCACTCCTTCCCCTTCTCTCTTTCAGTCAGCCAGCCAACTGCATAGCCAGCTTTTCTTCCAAAGTCACTTTCATTTTAAAGACCCCCAAAAAGGAGTGATGGGAAGAAGAGTCCATCCTCTTATTATTTTATACTCCCAGAGGCCTATTTTCCGACACACCAATTCTGGTTCATTGCCTCTCGGTTTAGTACAGTTTTTGTATACCTGGCATGATCTTAACGCAGTCATTGCATTATCAGTAGGCCTTCTTGTTTGGATTAACTCCGTCTTTCCTTTGGGGGGGGGCACCTTTTCCCATTAACATTTGTTGTTATGGGTTATTGAGACATTTTAGGAACTTGTACTTACTTTTCACAGTTGAGCTGACACTTAGGGTAAATTTTTAGACCCACTTATTACAGGGTAGCAGGATTCCCTGCCAGTAAGCTTACAAAGAACATCTCGGGACTAATCCCCGGGGAATGAAGTAGCAGGTTATATGGACTCTGAAAAAAATAATCCGAATGTCAGATGTTCTTTTGGCTGAAGGTGGTTGGTTCTGTTAACAGGGTATATACTTGGCTTATATGTCAGGAAAGGAAAGCACCAGCAGGAAGAAAGCTCTCCCCTAGGGTATAATACACATTTCTGTAGGAGGACTGCTACTAGATATGCTTATGGTGTACGATATCTCCTCAACATATGTGATAGGACAGTTCCTGAAAGATAAATGGATTAAAAAGACACGGTGCTGCAGTTTATTGCTCCTGCATTTGCAGTGATCGGGGGAAGGAATATGAGTCAAGAGCATTGAGTAAGGTTCACCATAAACACCAGGTAGCCAAATGTTACTTTCTCCTGGCTCCACTGCAGGATGATTAACCCTGCCATCGGTTCCTTGTTCAGACTCTTAGCCAGTAAAGAACAAGAGGTTGTGAAAGCAACTTGGTTGAGATTTTCAAAGCTAAACTTCTGTGACTTGACATACGGACATGAGGAGGTAACAGACCTAGGAAGAAGCACAGAGGTGAATGAGGTGCAAGGTTCATTCTAGTGGGTAGTGAAACAGGTGAACAGTGAGGCCTGGTCTACACTACGAGTTTATATAGAATTTAGCAGCGTTAAATCGCATTAACCTTTATATCGATATAAAGGGCTCTTAATATCGATATCTGTACTCCTCCTCGACGAGGGGAGTAGCGCTGAAATCGGTATTGCCATTTCGGATTAGGATTAGTGTGGCCGCAATTCGACGGTATTGGCCTCCGGGCGCTATCCCACAGTGCACCATTGTGACCGCTCTGGACAGCAATCTGAACTTGGATGCACTGGCCAGGTAGACAGGAAAAGCCCCGCGAACTTTTGAATTTCATTTCCTGTTTGCCCAGCATGGAGTGCCAATCAGCACAGGTGACCATGCAGTCCCAGAATCAAAAAAAAGAGCTCCAGCATGGACCATACGGGAGATACTGAATCTGATCTCTGTATGGGGAGATGAATCTGTTCTATCAGAACTCCGTTCCAAAATACGAAATGCCAAAGCATTTGAAAAAATCTCCAAGGCTATGATAGACAGAGACCACAATAGGGACTCAACACAGTGCTGCGTGAAACTTAAGGAGCTGAGAGAAGCGTAACGGAAAGCCAAAGAATCAAATGGACACTCACGGAGGGAGGGAGGGAGGGAGGGGGAGACTGAGGACTCGAGCTATCCCACAGTTCCCGCACTCTCCGAAAACCATTTGCATTCTTGGCTGAGCTCCCAAAGCCTGAAGGGTCAAAAACATTGTTGTGGGTGGTTCAGGGTATATGTCGTCAGTCCCCACCCCTGTGAAAGAAAAGGGAAAAAAACCGTTTCTCGCCTTTTTTCAATGTCACCATAGGTCTACTGGATGCTGCTGGCAGACGCGGTGCTGCAGCGCTACAAAGCAGCATTCCCTTCCCTTCCTGATGGCAGATGGTACAATATGACTGATATCCATCATCATCATCCTGTAAGTGCTCCTGGTTGGCCTCGGTGAGGTCGCCGGGGGCGCCTGGGCAAAAATGGTAATGACTCCCGGTCATTCTCTTCTTTAAGCTTTGTCTCCTGGAGATTCACTCCTGCCTGGAATATCATAGCAGCTGGAGGCTGCCCTCCCCTCCCCCCTTTGATGTCTAATGGAGATTCAGTCCTGCCTGGAATATCATAGCAGCTGGAGGCTGCCTTCCCCCCCATTTATCTCTGCTTGCAGAGGCAATAAAGTCAGTGTTGTTTCTTATTCATGCACTCTTTATTACTTCATCACACAAATGGGGGGATAACTGCCACGGTAGCCCAGGAGGGGTGGGGGGGGAGGGAAGCTACGGGTGGGGTTGTTACAGGGGCACCCCCGAGAATGGCATGCAGCTCATCATTTCTGCAGGATGTCTGGGGCTCTGACCCGGAACGGCTGTTTGCCTCTCTGGTTCTTTAGTAGGTTTACCTGATATTTTAGGCTGGACTGACTCTCCCTTTAGACAAAACTTAAAGAAGGGAATGACCTGGGGAGTCATTCCCATTTTTGTCCATGCGCCCCCGGCTGACCTCACCGAGGCCAGTCAGGAGCACCCATGACAGCAGCAGATGGTACAATATGACTGGTAACCGTCATTATCAACTTGCAAGGCAGCAGACGGTACAGTAGGGCTGGTAACTGTCTCTGCTAACTTGCAAAGGCAAGGGGATGCTGCTGTGTAGCGCTGCAGTACCGCATCCGTCAGCAGCATCCAGTAGACATAAGGTGACAGTGAAAAAAGGCTAAACGGGCTCCATGGTTGCTGTGCTATGGCGTCTGCCAGGGCAATCCAGGGAAAAGGGTGCGAAATGATTGTCTGCCGTTGCTTTCACAGAGGGAGGATTGACTGACGACATTTACCCAGAATCACCTGCGACACTGTTTTTGCCCCATCATGCATTGTGATCTCAACCCAGAATTCCAATGGGCGGGGGAGACTGCGGGAACTATGGGATAGCTATGGGATAGCTACCCACAGTGCAACGCTCCAGAAATCGACGCTAGCCTCGGTACATGGATGCACACTGCCGAATTAATGTGCTTAGTGTGGCTGCGTGCACTCGACTTTATACAATCTGTTTCCAAAAACCGGTTTCTGTAAAATCGGAATAATCCTGTAGTGTAGACATGCCCTAAGTGTTCAAGTCAGGGTCAGAATGAGTGATGAAAAAACATTTGGCTACACCACTTGACAGAACTGGAGGAAACCCTAAATTGATTCCATTTTGTGGGACATTACATAGTCATCAAGAAACTAAATAACATATCCATTCTCATAAAAGAAAAAAGATTAAGGTCTTGCTTCAAGTACATGCAGAATGGATGTACAGATTCATGAGAGAAGACATCAGATGAACATGCATGTCAGACATCTTTTACGGGGGCAGACGGCTGTTTGGAAATCTCTCAACACGTTGATCTCAGAGAACAAGTTATGGAAGAGAAATTACCAGGAATTCTTTTGCAGCCCAACTTGTACAGTCATTGAAAGACAGCCCATAAGAAGTCAGTCTGATTTGGAGAGTAGCCACATGCAATCTGATGACTCACATCCAGTTGACTAGAGATACAAGGCCAAACACTCTGCTGTGTATATTGGCGCAGCTCCATTGGCTTCAAAAGAGCTGTGCCAATCAACACTCACAAAAAAAACTTGGCCCATTGTTTTGATTGTATACAAGACACATCCAGAAACTTATGAAGATGGGAGACTATAATATGCAGAACTTTTGTTCGCAGTTTTAGAACCCTAATTAAACAAAATGAGGAGAAAGCAAGATAATAAATGCAAACAGCACTGAGCTATACTCTAGCCTGCATGCATTATTGCTGGTCTAGAAAGAGGAGGTCATGTCAGAGGTTTTTCTGCTGCCTCAGTGCATGTGCTGCAATAACATCAATACAATCTCTTATCCAAGTACCCATGTATTACCATCATGATAATACTGAGCGCTTAGGTAGTACTTTTAATGATCAAAGCACTTTACATCTATTCTCTGAATAACCTTCACCGCAGCCCCGCAAGTTACAACTGCACTAGCCGCACACTTGCATCACTCTCACTCCACCAACTACAACAGGGCAACATCACATATGTAGGAGGATAATGTGTCCCCGAACGTCCAGGCGATCAATGGGCAGCCAATAGGTCGCAGCACAACGTGCTGCTGAGTCATGCTGATGTCATCCTGAAAAATCCACTCTGTATCAGTTCTCTCTCTTTTGGGCACTGCATGGTGCCACTGGCCATGGCTCATAGGTTAATGCAATACAGTCTGCAAAACTGGGCCACTTGTCCTCCACCCTATCCCTAGTGGTAGAGAGGGCTAAGATGGGGTCTCATCTAGTGCATATGCAACACCAGATTATTGCTTTCCAGACTAGACATCTGTCAGGTCCCCTTGGTTTGACTGAGTTCCTGAGGTGAAAGTAAGCCGGTACGGCGTACCAGCAAGAGCCAGTACGCCGTGCCGGACCACACCGGCTTCCACGGCAGGGATTTAAAGGGCTCTGGGCTCCCCGCCGCAGCGGGCAGCCCAGAGCCCTTTGAATCCTGCCCGCGGCTCAGGCGGCTGGGCTGGGGCTGGATTTAAAGGGCTCAGAGCTCCCGCGGCTGCGGGCAGCCCAGAGCCTTTTAAATCCTGCCCGCAGCTCTGGCGGCCGGGCTGGGGCCGGATTTAACGGGCTCTGGGCTGCCGTGGCTGCAGTCAGCCCAGAGCCCTTTGAATCCCGCCCGCGGCTCCGGCGGCTGGAGCTGTGCTGGGGATTTAAAGGGTCCGGAGCTCCGCGGCGGCTGGAGCCCCGGGCTCTTTAATTTGCCCCTGAGCCCTGGGGGCTCCCAGCCACCTCTGCAGCTGGGAGCCCCAGGGTTGATTTAAAGGCCCTGGGGCTCCGAGCCACAGCCGGTGCCCCAGGGCCTTTAAATCTTGAGAGGCCACGCCTCTTCCGGTTGAGGCAATGCCCCCCTCAGGACTCCGGCAGTACCAGTAGGTCCTGTAAATTACTTTCACCCCTGCTAAGTCCATCACAGAATGACTACAACCAGCACCTTCCAGAGGCAACACTGCAAGGCACAGTCCTCTTCGTATCAGGTGATGAAGACAGTAAGTGGTAGGGAAGAGGTTTCATCCAGCCTCAGAGCAAGAACACAAATATTCAAAACACTTTGTATCCCTGAATTCAGACTCCAGTCAATCACAGAAACCAAACAGAGCCAGAGGAAGGGGCAGTCACCTCAAGGGTCTTAAGGCACAGAGGAGGAGAGATCTTTGCTTGGGGGCAGATTTAAAAGTCGATAAAGGCAGCTTTAGAAACGCCTTCCCCTTTTCGCCCATTCCTCCTGCTCTCTCTGCATCTTTTCACCCAGCCAGCCCACATCCCCCTCCCTGAGACTTCACATCCATATCACCTTCCTTCCCAGTTTCTGCTCTCTCTCTTTGCCCTACCCCTGTGACCACCACCCCCTTTAGTCTCCCATTTCACCCCCTCTTGCCCACTCCAACTCACCCCTCTACCTTAACATCAGGCCACTTAATTATCACCTGTTTTCCTTCCCTGAACAGAGTTCACTTTGTCTGAGCTGCAGAATGTTAGTCCCTGGTCAAAGAGATATGAGAAAAATGGGGGAACTCATTTAATGATGCAAAGCTGTGCTCAGAAGCAGAGCACAAAAGGTTAGCATGATAACAGTAAATTAATTACAGGGCCTCACAGAGCAAAGTCAAGTGGACTCTCAAATGAGTGATTCATTCTCATTGCTTCACTATGTCTCTTACCATCTTAGTATGTTTAGTTGTAAATTACCCTTCACTCCTCTTGCGTCTACGCTTGTGTTTCACAATAGTGATGTAGCAGTGGGTGAACAAAACCTAGAGCTACTCGAAATTCAAGGTTTAGTTTCATTTAACAACAAACTCAAAAACTGGCCAAGTAGCAGACAGCTGTGTCTGCAGTTATGACCTCCGGGTAAATATAGGTGTCACTTTCAGCTGATGATGTATACAATTTTGAGTCACATGGCTGTTTGTTACTTGAGCCTGAGCAAAAGCTGCTTGGTTTTGGTTTACAAAGGACCTCTCTCACAACCAGTGTGTGGGATTGTTGAGGCTCTATACGCGATAGCAGAAGTGAGCATTTAGGCCTAAGGGCTTTGTCTACAAAAATTGTACCATTTTAACTATACTGGTAGAGGTAAAGAGATACAAGCCCCTAGCATGGATGAAGTAACACCAGTATAAAGGTGCTTTATATGAATATAGCTATTCCCATATGGGAAGGGGAATACGCTTCACTAGTACAAGGCACTTTATTCCAGTATAACTGCATTCGCATTAGGGATTCTGCCAGTATCACTATCTCAGTAAAAGAAAATCACACTGCGAATCAACATGGGTACAAAATCTGTGTGAAGAACAGGCCTCAATGTAGACTTAAGGTTTTCTGGTGCAGCTATACCTGTAAAGCATTACTAGCATAGATGCATTTGTTGTTATAGCTTATACCAATTCAGTAAACAAAATAAGGTCTTGTCTCTACTTAAAAGGATTTTCTGGTACAGAAATACCGGTAGAGTTATACCAGCAAACCTCCCTAGTGGAGACGCAGCTTATTACCTGCAAAAAAGTTCTTTTGCCAGAACAGTTTAAGCTAGTTCCATGAACAGAATAGGTTACACCAGCAAAAGCATCTATGCTAACTATGTTGATTAGTCAGTGATTTTTTCACACTCCTAACAGTCATATCTAGGGCCCTACCAAATTTCTAGCTGTGAAAAACATGTCACGGACTGTGAAATCTGGTCTCCCCTGTGAAAGCTGGTCTTTTATATATTTTTACCCTATACTTCAGAGCTGGGCATCTGGAGAGCAGCGGCTGCTGGCCAGACGCCAGGCTCTGAAGGCAGCGCCACCAGCAGTGCAGAAATAAGGGTGGCAATACTGCTGCCACCATACCATGCCACCCTTACCTCTGCACTGCTGCTGGTGGGGATGCGGCCTTCAGAGCTGGGCACCTGGCCAGCAGCCACAGCTCTACGACCACCCAGCTCTGAAGGCAGTGCAGAAATAAGGATGGCAATACCACAACCCCCCCTACAATAGTTTTGCAACTCCCTTTTTAGTTGGGACCCCCAGTTTGAGAAATGCTGAGTCTTAACGACTTTACATGTTTATATTTTGCTGTTTTAAAATACATATTCATAGTTGTTAAAACACCATGAAATTTAAGATTTAAATATCTGTAACCATGAAATTCAAGATTTTTAAAATGATATGATGATGAAATTTACAAAAAATGGACCATAAATTTGGTAGGGCCCTAGCCCTATCTATGCCAGCAAAGCTTTCTGGTATAGACCAGACCTATGCCCTACCAACAAAAGCACTTTTATGCCAGTGTAACTGCAGCTGCACTAGGGCTTTTCTACTGGCATAGAAATGTCACAAGAAATAAATAAATCCCATCCTGACATTGTTATGAGAGAACAGGTTTTCTAGCATAGACCTGGTTTAGACTTTAATTCACTACAGCACTTAAGCATGTTCTTAAATCCCACTCATTTCAAAGGGAACCATTAGGAACCACTAGGACAGGCACAGATAATAAAACAGAAAATATCATAATGCTGCTATATAAATCCATGGTACACCCACACCTTGAATACTGCATCCAGTTCTGGATGCCCCATTTCAAAAAAGATATTCTAGAATTGGGAAAGGTATAGAGGAGGTCAACAAAAATGATGAGGGGTATAGAACAGCTTTCATGTGAGGAGAGATTAAACAGACTAGGACTGTTCAGGATAGAAAAGAGATGACTAGGGGAGATATGATAGAGGTCTATAAAATGGTGAATGGTGTGGAGAAAGTTAACAGGGAAGTGATACCCCTTAACATAACACAAGAACTAGGGATCACCCAATGAAATTAATAAGCAGTCAGTTTAAAGGCAAAAACAAAAGGAAGTATTTCTTCACACAATGCACAGTCAACCCACGGAACTCTTTGCCAGGGGATGTTGTGAAGGCTGAAAGTATAACTGGGTTCAAAAAAAAATGAGATCAGTTCATGGAGGATAGGTCCATCAGTGGTTGTTAGCCAAGATGGGCAGGGATCAGGAGCATAGCTAGCGGGGGAGTGGCCGCTCCCCCACTGACCACATTCTCCAAAAGTGGCACCTTAGGCACTGACTCCTTTGGTGCTCCACCTCCACCTCCGCTCCGCCTCCTCACCTGAGTGCACCACCACGTTCTGCTTCTCCCCCTGGCTCCCAGCGCTTATGTTGTGAAACAGCTGATTCGCAGCAAGCCTGGGAGAGAGGGGGGAGGAGGAGGAACTCAGCATGCTGGGGAAGAGGCAGGGCCACGGTGGGGATTTGGGGAGGGGTCCAGTAGGGGCAGGGAGGGGGCAGAGTCAGGGCGGGGCCAGGTTGTTCTTCGGCGGCGGGTCCTTGACTCGCTCCAGGTCTTTGGCAGCACGGCGGTGGCGGGCCCTTCAGAGCCACCAAAGACCCAGAGCGAGTGAAGGGCCCACTCCTGAAGTGTCGCCAAAGACCCGATAGGGAGCCGCCCAGTGAGTACAAGCCCCCTGCCCCCTCTCAGAACTCACAACCCATCAACCCCACCCCCGCTCCTTGTTCCCTGACCACCCCCTCCCGAGACCCCCCCAGGATTGCACCCCCTACCCAACCCCCCCATTGCCCATCCCCTGACCACCACCCCCAGAACCTCTGCCCCCTCCAACTGCTCTCTGCCCCTTATCCAATCCCTCCTCCCAGCCCCGGCCTGGCCCCCTTACCATGCTGCTCAGGGCACCGTGTATGGATGCCCCGCGGCTCGCTGAAGCTCGCAGCCCCACCCCCTTACCATGCCGTTCAAAGCGGCAGGAGCTGCAGAGCTGCCCAGGAGTGGTCCAGAGCGCTGGCACCGGCGGCGCGGCACGCTGAGGCTCTGCAAGAGGGGGGAAGGCAGAGGAGGGGCCAGGAGAGCCTCCCCAGCCGGGAGCTCAGGCGGGCCTGATGTGGCCCACGGGCTGGTGTAACGACAGAAAAACCTCCCTCTCCCAATTGCCCACCCCTTTAACAACCGCTTCTAAACCAGCTTCTAAGTTTAACAACCGGCTCCAGCTCACCACTGGATACAGGTGCCTCCAAATAATTTTTGAGCGGTGTCATTTTCTTCTGGACAAGCTTCTGACACCCCCTCCATGCACTTGAGTGTCAAGTTTTCTTTGGCATTTGGAGTGGGGGCTGAAGGAGTGGGAATGACGACCCCTCGGGTTTGTTTCAGCAACACTAATGGGGTGGGGCAGGCAGAGTTGTAGGAGAGACATCTTTATTGGGCACGCTGAGGCTGCAGAGTTTGTGGGAGGTGCCTGGGCCCCGCTTGCGTCCCTGAGCCCCTGGTGACACAGCGAACTAGGTCCTCCGGGAACATGGCCCTCTTTGGCCCAGGTCAGGGGAGAGGCTGCTGTCTTGGGTCTGGACTAGAACAGTTCAGAAGCATTCTGCCATTGCACGATGTGTGTTATAGGAGCAGTCAGAGACCGTAACAAAGATCTGGACCCCCACCATAGTCATGTTGAAAGAGACTGAGCCTGCAATCTACGTGGGCAAGACAGGCCCAGGTTGGGAGGGGAAACAGAGGCACAGAGAGGGGAAGTGACTTGCCCAAGGCCACTTAATGGGTCGGTGGCAGAGCTTAGATCAGGGCCCAGCTCTCCTGATTCCCAGTCCAGTGCCACATCCACTAGAACCATGCCACCTCCCACATATGTATCGGGTTTGATCCCTTCTTGTTCCACTCATTCAGGTCACCTTTATGGAAGGGGGCCTATATGATCTGAAAAAAACCCTTCTGGTATTAGGAAGGTAGCTCCTGGAGGCTCCAGCTAGATGAGGGCCCATTGTGCTAGTAAGAGACAGTCCCCGCACTCCAAACAGACTGAGGATGGAGTATTATCCCCATTTTACAGACAGGGAGCTGAGACCCAGAGAGATTAAGTGAGTCATCCAAGGTCCCCCCAGGGAGTCTGTGGCAGAGGCAGGAACTGAACCTACATCTCCCAAGACCCAGCCTGTTGCCTTATCTAGAAGCCCATCCCCTAAGCTGCAGATGCCCCCTAAAGAATGGGAAATGCTCCAGAGCTCATGTCTGCACCCCACGCTTTCTAAGATGACAGCTGAGTTTTCTTTAGCAGCAGCAGGGTTGGCTGCTTTAAATGCTATATTTACAATACCCGCCCCGCCCCAGAGATTGTGCCCGGGACCTGTAGCCCCACAAGTACCAACCCCCTTGAGCCAAGGGAACTACCTCATTGGCTGTAAGTGGAACCAGCCACCAGGGGGTACTGCACTCCCACAGCCTACCAATGGTTACACCCATAGATGAGTGAATCTGATTTCCCTCCCCCCACCCCTTCACTAAAAATATATCCAGGATCAGCCCCCTCCCCCATGCCAGCACAGAAGATGGCCTGGTCGCTGGTCCCCACTGAATCCCTCTCAGATATCATGCAGTCCCCCTGCATATCTGGGTTGGTGGGGTGCTCCCCAGCACCCCTCGCCACAGGTTCTTTTATGCACAATGTAGGCTCCAGCAAATAAAACCCAGACACCTAATCCGAGCTCTCAGGCATCTCTCTTGCCTCTCTGCACTAAGCCTTCAGCCACTTGGAATTGCTCACTGTCTTCCCGAATGGGTTTGTAGTTGATATTCTGCGCATGTCACTGGTAATACCTTTGTCTGATCCTTTGAAGACATTTTGCTGCTGTAAATGGAACTTGGGAGGGTTTTTTTAAAGCTTTTTTGTTTTTGTTTTTTGGACTGAATGGCACACTGGAGAGAGGTGATGGATTGATTGCTCTGGTACCTAGAGTCACCTCTGTTCCTGTAGAATAGGAGAGCAGCAGGGCCAGCCAGCCAGCCAGCCGCCCCCCCCGCCCCCCCATGATTCCCCAGTGATGGGCTTCTGTAGATAAATCTCTGATAATTTTCATATGACTTTACATTGTGCCTCTTCATATAACCTTGTAGTGGGTCTACCCACGTGTGGCCTCTGTTTTCATTAAACTTTGTATCAAAGCCTCATATAGAAACCTTGTATTGATGAGCCTTGGTATATGAAAACTTTGTATCAAACTCTGATATAGAAACTTTGCATTGCCCTTGGTATAATGTTATAGCCCCTAAGGATAGAATAAGATAGAAGAAAAATGTCTCTTTGCTAAGAATAGACTAAGGCCTTGGCTACACTTGAGAGTTACAGCGCTGGTGGTGGCTTTACAGCGCTGTAACTTACTCCCCGTTCACACTGGCAAGGCACATACAGCGCTGTATCTCCCTGGCTACAGCACTGGCTGTACTCCACCTTGGCCTGGGGAATAACGACTATAGCGCTGCTCTTGCAGCGCTGGGGAGCCAGTGTAAACAGTGATTAATCTTACTACGCTGTAACTGACTTCCAGAACCTTCCCATAATGCTTTTTAAGTAAAGATAACTCTCTTTGTTTTGTTGTGAACTCGGGGCTCCTGAAGCTGCTTATCAAAAAAACAAACACAGCTACTGTTTGCTGTGAATGAGCAGAGGCAGGCAGGGGGCTCCCTTTGGAATGCCCACAGCTAGTGTTTGCTTGAAGAGAGGGGGAGGGAGGGGGCTTGAGGAGAGAAGCAGCAGGGCACCCGGGAGGGAGGGAGTGGGGGTCCGTTTCGGGGAGCGGCTGCTTATCAGCTGCTGTTTGCTTTCAGTGAGTGAGAGAGGAGTGGGGGAGGGGGTAGGAACTTGCAAGGCAGCTGCTGACAGTGTCAGCTCCAAAACTCCACTCTCTCTCCCCCCACATGCTCCCTGTCACACTCCACCCCACCCCCCTCTTTTGAAAAGCACGTTGCAGCCACTTGAACGCTGGGATAGCTGCCCATAATGCACCGCTCCCTATGCCACTGCAGATGCTGCAAATGTGGCCACGACAGTGCGCTGGCAGTGTGGACAGACTGCAGCGCTTTCCCTACTCAGCTGTACGAAGACAGGTTTAAATTCCCAGTGCTGTACAGCTGCAAGTGCAGCTTACCCTAAGATTTCCCCCCACCCCTTAATCAGTTGCCCTGTTGAATGAATGAGGTGTGAATGAGGAAGGTGTGGAAGGCAGGCACCTCCAGACAGCTGCAACAGCTGGAGAGGGGATGGAAGCCAGACCCAAGGACAATAAAACTTGTCAAATGGGCTCACATACTTATACATACAATATCATTCTTGTGTTTTTATTTTAAGTACAAAATAAATATGTATAACGAATTTAAAATTATGTAATTAGTCATTTGATATGTTGGGTGGTGCTTTTTTTTATGTGTTTGCTCCCCCTGATGTTAGAACCTGGCTATGCCACTACAGGGATGCAATCCCATTCTCCAGGTGTCCCTAAACTTCCAACTGCCAGAAGCTGAGACTGGACAACAGAGGATGGATCATTCAGAATTACCCTGTTCTGTTCATTCCACCTGAAGCACCTGGCATTGGCCACTCAGAGACAGGATGCTGGGCTAGATAGAGCATTGGTCTGATTGAGTATGGCTGTTATGTAAGTATCAGAGGGGTAGCCGTGTTAGTCTGGTTCTGTAGAAGCAGCAAAGAATCCTGTGGCACCTTATAGACTAACAGACGTTTTGCAGCATGAGCTTTCGTGGGTGAATACCCACTTCTTCGGATGCAAGTAGTGGAAATTTCCAGGGGCAGGTTTATATATGCAAGCAAGAAGCAAGCTAGAGAAAACGAGGTTAGTTCAATCAGGGAGGATGAGGCCCTGTTCTAGCAGTTGAGTGAAAACCAAGGGAGGAGAAACTGGTTCTGTAGTTGGCAAGCCATTCACAGTCTTTGTTTAATCCTGAGCTGATGGTGTCAAATTTGCAGATGAACTGGAGCTCAGCAGTTTCTCTTTGAAGTCTGGTCCTGAAGTTTTTTTGCTGCAGGATGGCCACCTTAAGATCTGCTATTGTGTGGCCAGGGAGGTTGAAGTGTTCTCCTACAAGTTTTTGTATATTGCCATTCCTAATATCTGATTTGTGTCCATTTATCCTTTTCCTTAGAGACTGTCCAGTTTGGCTGATGTACATAGCAGAGGGGCATTGCTGGCATATGATGGCATATATTACATTGGTGGACGTGCAGGTGAATGAACCGGTGATGTTGTGGCTGATCTGGTTAGGTCCTGTGATGGTGTCGCTGGTGTAGATATGTGGGCAGAGTTGGCATCGAGGTTTGTTGCATGGATTGGTTCCTGAGTTAGAGTTACTATGGTGCGGTGTGCAGTTACTGGTGAGAATATGCTTCAGGTTGGCAGGTTGTCTGTGGGCGAGGACTGGCCTGCCACCCAAGGCCTGTGAAAGTGTGGGATCATTGTCCAGGATGGGTTGTAGTTCCCTGATGATGCGCTGGCGGGGTTTTAGCTGGGGACTGTATGTGATGGCCAGTGGAGTCCTGTTGGTTTCTTTCTTGGGTTTGTCTTGCAGTAGGAGGCTTCTGGGTACACGTCTGGCTCTGTTGATCTGACCAGATCAGCCACACCATCACCGGTTCATTCACCTGCACGTCCACCAATG
Source organism: Mauremys mutica (assembly GCF_020497125.1). Lineage (NCBI taxonomy): Eukaryota > Metazoa > Chordata > Testudines > Geoemydidae > Mauremys > Mauremys mutica. The sequence continues at coordinate 56,697,572 of NC_059079.1, forward strand.
TAATATATGCCATCATATGCCAGCAATGCCCCTCTGCTATGTACATCGGCCAAACTGGACAGTCTCTAAGGAAAAGGATAAATGGACACAAATCAGATATTAGGAATGGCAATATACAAAAACTTGTAGGAGAACACTTCAACCTCCCTGGCCACACAATAGCAGATCTTAAGGTGGCCATCCTGCAGCAAAAAAACTTCAGGACCAGACTTCAAAGAGAAACTGCTGAGCTCCAGTTCATGTGCAAATTTGACACCATCAGCTCAGGATTAAACAAAGACTGTGAATGGCTTGCCAACTACAGAACCAGTTTCTCCTCCCTTGGTTTTCACTCAACTGCTAGAACAGGGCCTCATCCTCCCTGATTGAACTAACCTCGTTATCTCTAGCTTGCTTCTTGCTTGCATATATAAACCTGCTCCTGGAAATTTCCACTACTTACATCCGAAGAAGTGGGTATTCACCCACGAAAGTTCATGCTGCAAAACGTCTGTTAGTCTATAAGGTGCCACAGGATTCTTTGCTGCTGTTATGTAAGTGTATGCTTAGGCACTTTGCTGAACTGGGGCCTCAAAGAGGATGTTGCCAAATATACAACCATGTTTTGGAGTCAGGAACTGCATAGAACGAAACGATAGTCCATTAAACCTGATTTTTAAGGGACAACTCATATTTCTATGAACATTCAGGTAAAAGAAATTACTTGTTGGTGATGAGCCGAGCCAAGCTGTGCAGTACTTAGATCCCACAATGAAAGGCACTATAACCAACTAAAATAGATCAGATAAAGGAAGAAGGAGCTCTGATTAGCTGACATTTCTCCTTGGGACATGAGATATTCTGGGACTAGACGTCCAGACAGCCTTTAGTCTTGGTGAGTGCCTTTGTTCTGCTGTACATTACTTCTCCTGTATCTTATACAATGCTTTAACTTAAACCATGGGCCTGCACAGCAGAACTCTGCAAAGCATCCAGCCAGGTGAAGGTGTGTTCGACCGATCTTACTTCCTGACTCTTCTTATTTCTCAGGAAAGTCTGTTTCTATTTTAGATCCCCGGAACTGGACTGTGGATGGCACAATTACTAGCAGGCATCTCAAAGGAAACTGACCTCAGGGAAGGCAGAATCAAAAATGGACAATGGCTGAAGTACAAAAGAGTCAGAGGCTGCTTTGTTCATCTGCAAACAGTGCAACAAGGAGGCCAGGTTTGAGGAGAGCCAGACAAACTGGGAGGTCAGCTACAAACCTCCTTTCACAGAAATCTCATGAAGTGGGCGGAAAGTTTATGAGAGAGAGAGAGAACGAACTCAGGGCTATTTCCAAGGGGAAAGAGGCCCATTTCTTAATGGTTGAAGGTACAGACCCATAATTGGTCAATTCAGTCTGTAGTTTAGATGTATGCCTGGATTCCTTACTGATGCTGAGCTCTTGCTTAAGAAGTATTACTTGCAGATGCTGCTGTCATCTCTAATTGGCTAGGAGACTCGGTCCCATGCTGGCAGACAACAGACTTGGCCTCAATGATTCACACTTTCATCACCTCTCGGCTGGATTACAGCGATGCAATATTCATGGGCATGAAGTGCCTAGAAACTCCAACTAGTCCAGAACACAGCAGAATGTCCCTTCAACAACTGGCTACTGTGAGCACATCTAACCTGTCCTCTGCTCCCTATGCTGGCTTCCTACAGAATAACCTAATAAAATTCAAGGTCTCAGTCCTTATCTTCAAGGCCTGGGCTCAGGGCATCTAAAAGACCATCTAGACCTCTGGGATGAAGATAGTGGTCAACTACACTCCTCTAGCACAATGGAACTCTCTACAATAAGGGTAAAGCTCATCTGTGTAAGAGACAAGTCCTTCTCGGGGGCTGGCCCTAGACTGTGGAATGAACTCCCCCAGGAACTAAGGACTATCACAAAGCTTATCACCTTCCACTCCAAGCACAAGGTACATTTCCTTGACCTTCTCTAACATAAATACAGAGCACTGTATCTAAAAAAGCTCTACCACAAGAAGACACTCCACTGCACACACTTTCCCCCGAGGGAGGGAGAGAGAACAAACAGCACATGACAGATGATAGTCATGATGCTTAAAGCGGTACTGGAAGGTACCCAGATACTATGGTGATGAGTGTGGCATAAGAACCTATATAGCAATCAGAGACAGCTCTCATCCAAACAGTGTGACTGTTTGCATTTCCAAAGCAAAGATAGATGCATCCAGACCGAATGGCTTTTGAAAAGAGATGCTGCAGCTCAAACAGAAGGGATGGGTTTGCTGCGGGAATCCCTAGGGGAGATCTCTGGCCTGTGTTACGCAGGTCGGACTCTATGATCACAATGGTCCCATCTGGCCTTGGAATCCATTAATTTTGTTCAAATTGCAAATACAGTAAATGTGAGGTGGGAGAGGCAGAAGGGGTGTGAAATGCACAAAATGGCACCAGGTTCCTCTGGGTGAAGTTCTGTGACACATTGTCAGATTTGCTCAGCTTTGGGAAATGATGCGAATATTCCACCCTCCTCCCTTTCTGAGCTACACACAGGCTGCTCCCACACACCATTCCCAGGCTGATTCCTTATGCTTTCCCAAGGCTATTCCCCCACACTCCTACTGGGCCAACCCAGGCCTCTGCCCCATGCCCTTCCTGGGCTGCTCGCTACTCCAGCTCTTTTCCATGATCACTCCGCTCCCCCATACGCCCTTCTCCAGCTGCTCCGAATCAACCCCAAATAGCATCTAGATTCACATGTCCCCTCCTCCTCAACTGCCCCTTTCTCGCCAATGCCCTTCCCCAAGTGATCTGGGACTCTGCCCTCCCCCTCTCAGAGAGGGAGGAAAGAAGAGAGCTCTCTCTGTAATACATAGCAAGCTCCAGATTCAAGGGAATCAATTTTAAGAATATCAAAACATGAAATTATCTCATCTTTCCTTTAAGAATAACTGTTAAACAACCCCACTATTATTTATACAAATGTATGTCAAGGAAATCAGCCCTCCATCTCAGGCACAGCACTGCGGGGAGAGCAGGCGGCTGCAAGGAACCAGGCCTTTCTCTCCAGAAAAGCAATTACTGGAGCAGAAAGGGATGGCTGCAGGGAGATTAACCCTCAACCACCTTCTCAAGTCAGAGTTGAAATGAGCCCTGTGAGGCTGTTGGAGGAGACAGTGGGACAGCCTGTGTGGCATTGTCCTGACTATGTGCAGGACACACCGCTCAAGGACTCCTTATCCTGAGGCCTGGATCATGAGGTGTCTCAGTCCAACTGAGCTTGGGATGCGGCTGAAGGTGAATGCAGACAAGAGGAAGGGAGCTGAGGCAGGTCCTTGAGGATGGCTCCTGCCCTGGCGATAAACGGGGTCTGTCCACCCTTAGTCTAAGAGGTTGGTAGCTTGTAATCCCCTTCTGCCGCTGGAATCTCAGGTGGCATTATGGCTGTAAGAGTCAATTGGCACAGGGCAAGGAAGCTGCAGGTATCTATCTCAGCACAGCTCTCCATGTCTGTGCAGCTCCTAGACTGTATTACTGCTCTGTCCAGGGCCACCCTCCAGGACGATTTGGTAGCCCCAGCTTGTGCAGAATGTGGCTGCCTCATGGTCCTCAGCAATTACTTTGGCTTCAGGTACAATTCCAAGCTTAGGCATTGATCTACAAACCCTTCTTTATGGCTGTGGTCCTGGATGTCTGAGACATCTCCTGGCACGACCTGGTCCAGTGCTGCACTGTAAAGACACTGCTGTGTTGAGCTTGGACCCAACAGCTTCTGTGGGTCCCGTATGCTTCTAAGCCAACTGGGGCTGGATAGAGCATAGTCACTGTTCCTAGCTCTGGGACTTTAGGGTGCACGCTCAGGCTCAGACCTCTCGGGACACGGAACGCCACCATCCAGCTGTCCTAGAACCCAACACCAGTGCCTCAGGCCTCCCAAGCCCCTCAGTTATATATACATGCTCCCCTGGAGCATCACCCAGCCATGGGCACTCTGGCTTCTACTTTAACCCCTTCAGCATTAACATGGCAGGAAAGCAAGAAAAGCGATAAGCTTAGCAAAAGGGTTTCTTAACCACAGTCACTTTACTCTTAACAAGCACTAGAGCGTTACAGACCTTAGAGATGCACCACCCCTACTCTGATCTCACTACTTCTATGAATCCAAGGTTTGTCAGACATACTCTGGGCAGGGTGAGCTGGTGCCAAAATAGGGATATGCGTGCCATCTATCAATCCACCACAGTTCAGGAACCCCATTGCTGCAAATCCCTCCACTATGTCCCGCATATTGCAGAGAGTTACAGTCCTGCATAACAAGAAACGATTAAAGGTCCTGCATATTTGCATGACAACGGCCTCCACAATGGATTTTCCAGCTCCAAAATGATTTCTCACTGGACCAATAGCAATCCAGTGTTGCAAGTTTCCACAGTGTGATCGCCACTCGCTTCTCCACTGTCAGTGCAGCTCTCATTCTGGTGTCCCAGTACTGGAGGGCTGGGGTGAGCTCAGCACACAGAACCAGGAATGTGGCCTTCTGCAGCCACTGCTTATCATCCTCACCTGCATTACAATGCAATCCCACCAATCAGTGCTCGTTTCTCAGGCCCAGAAGCAGCTCTCCACCATCTGCAGCTGCCCCGTGAATGCCCCCAATCACCTTGAATTGGTTCTCACTGTCTCCCACAACAATCAATCATTCTCCAAGAAATAGTCATGTTCCCTGCTGATGCGATTCTTCTTGCAGCTCTGCATATACCAGAGAACGATGAGTCCTGTGCTTGCAATGCTCATGACAATGGTGCAGAGCTGTGCAGGCTCCATGCTTCTCTCAGAAATGGTGGACTGAACAGGTTCATGGGATTTTTTTAAAAAGGTATAAAAATAATAGGATATGGATGACATTATGGGATGGAGAAAGTTGCATGCTGGGAACTTAACCTCTTGCTCCCAGTCACCCCTAAGCAACTTGCTTCCACCCCATCATGTATTGCCAAAACTTCCCAAAAGACAGTGCACTGGACGGTGGTGGGTTGCACACTTGGATACCTACCCATAGTGCACCGCACTGTGCATTGACCCAAGCATGACTGATAATAACGTGCAGCATCAACGCAAGGATGCTGGGTTGGACAAGAAGGGGGTTGGACTAGATGACCTCCTGAGGTCCCTTCCAACCCTGAGATTCTATGATTCTATGAAGGAGCCAAGTATGCACACGCACAGGCGATATACTAACTGCATCGGCTTTATGCTGATGTAACTTGTGTTGGTCAAACTTTGTAGTGTAGACATGGCTCATGACAGACACAGGGAGGATTGTTCTCCCTGTTTTAAAGAGGGAGAACTGAGGCACAAAGAGTCATTGCCCTAGGTATGTCAGAGCCAGAAATTGAACCCAGATCCTGAGTCCCAGTCCGGTGCCATGGGCCACAAGACCAGCCTTCCTCTCTATCCTTCAGAAACAACATTATGATCTCTAGAAATAAAACTCAGCTCCAACAGGAGTGGAGTACCAAGACGGAGATAGCTCCATCAGAGGCAGGGAAAACCCGCTCCCACTCCCTTCAACTTGAGTTCTAACAAGGTTCTCCCTGGAGCCCCTCCAGCATGTCACTGGAGATGCAAGTGTTATTTAGATCGCAAGCTCTTCACTGGACCATCTGTGCCTTGTCCCGTGCCATGCAGACTGCAGACACTTTAATAACGTGCCATGAATGTAAACAGCACTGAACACCTGCCCAAAATAGCCCTGCATTTTCCCAAGCTGCTCCCGTAACCATTTACACTGGGAGAGGGAGCTCCACTGTGGGACAGCCTGCAATTCCCTGCAGATACTCAGCTCTGCACACCAAGCTGACAGCTTGCACATGTAGGATATGGAATATGGAACATCATTTTCCATGCAGCGGCAATGAGGAGCATGGAAATTCATGGTTTAATAAAGCAAGATGTTCTTCACATCTCACATCCTGAGTACTGCTCCTCCTGACTGCTCTAAATCCATCCTAACATCTTCCCCCACTGCTGCTAGGAGTGGCTGGGCCTGGCATAGATGCAAGCTTCTCCATAGCAGTGATCCTGCACCGTTCAAACAGTGACTCCTGCTGGGAGAAACTGGGACTGCAGTTGCTGTGACCTACTCTCCTTTATATTGTAATACATTTGCGGAAAGAGCTATTGATCTTGGGTGGTAACCTCAAAAGTGCCTCAATGAGTTTAAGCAATAATGGGACTTGTGCTCCTATGTTAGTCATCTGCCTCATCCCAATAGCAACAGCAGAAATGGAAAAGAGCCAGAAAAGAAGGGAAAAAAATACATGACTGGAGGCATGTTTTTGCAGGAGGAGCTTCCATGCAAGGAGCGTAAGAGTAAGACTAAGGCTTTAGCTACACTTGCACTTCAAAGTGCTGCCGCGGCAGCGCTTTGAAGCGCTAAGTGTATCAAAGCGCCAGCGCTGGGAGAGCTCTCCCAGCGCTGTCCGTACTCCACCTCCCTGTGGGGAATAACGTACAGCGCTGGGAGCGCAGACCACACTGGCGCTTTGCAGCACCGCAATTTGCAGCGCTGGAGAGGGTGTGTTTTCACACCCTGCTGCAGCGCTGCAAATTTGGAAGTGTAGCCAAGGCATTAGAGTATTTCATTTGGAAAGGAGAAAACAAAAATAGATAAAAGACTTAATAGTTAATGAACAGCAGTTCTCAACCTTTTTCTTTCTGAGACAGCCACCCCAATATGCTATAAAAACACCACCACCCACCTGTGCCACAACTGTTTTTCTGCATATCCAGTAGATAAAAAGCCAGGGCTGGTATTAGGGGGTAGCATGCAGGGCAACTGCCCAGGGCTCCTTGCAACAGGAGGTCCCATGAAGCTAAGTTGCTTGGACTTCGGCTTCAGCCCCAGGCAATGGGACTCAGGCTTCAGCTTTCTGCCCTGGGATCCAGCAAATCTAACACCGGCCCTACTCTCTGCTTTATTTTGGTGGAACCACTGAAACCTGATCACAGCCTCCCAGGGGTCCCCGGACCCCTGGTTGAGAACCATAGGCATAGAGAAACCCAGTCAGGAGTTACTAGTTACACGTTCTCATAATATGTAAACAAGAGAGGCATTCAGAAGGCAACTACTTTCTATAAGGAACTTACATTTCATATATAAGCTGTGGAACTCACTGCCATATGATATTATTGAGGCAAAGAGCTTAATAAAACTTTGGTTATAAAGTATAATTATAGCCATGTTGATCCCAAGATATTAGTGAGACCAGATAGGTGAGGTAATATCTTTTATTGGACCAACTTGGTGAGTGAGAGAAACTTTCAAGCCACACAGAGCTATTCTTCAGGTCTGGGAAAGGCACTGCGAGCCTCACAGCTAAGTGCAAAGTGGAACAGCTTGTTAAGCAGAGAGCATAGATGCCGACTCCGTGGGTGCTTTGGGGCTGGAGCACCTATGGGGAAAGCCACCTAGTAGGTGGTGTCAGAGAGTCGTCAATTGGCCTGGTTAAGCTAGTCATCACGGTTGAGGACTACAATGGCACCTCCTTTACCGCTGATTCAATCGCTGTCTGGTGGTTAGATTTCAGGGCAGTGAAGAGATTATGGTGGATGTGATGTTTGTTAAGGATTTCGCAGTTAATTTTCTTCCCGAAGCAATCAACGTAATGATCAAGGGTGTGGTTTCATCCACTAACCCCCTCCTTTTGTCCTATGACTACAGAGATGTTAACAGGCCGCTCTACCTTGAATAGTCTCTTATGATATGTGCTAACTACTTATGCTAAACAATCTATTCCACTTTGCATTCAGCTGTGATGCTCAGAGTAACTTTCTTGGGCCTTGTCTACACTGGCAAGTTTCTGCACAGTAAAGCAATTTTCTGCGTTGTAACTCCTGAGGTTTACACACTACCAAGCCACTTAGCGCACAGAAACTGAGCAGTTGCAGCGCTATAACCCCCGCCCCGACGAGAGGCGTACACCTTTCTGTGCCAGAGGTACAGTGCCGTGGTGCCAGTGTAGACACCCTGTTACTAACAGCGCTGCGATTGGCCTCCGGGAGGTGTCCCACAATGCCTGTTCTTGCTTCTCTGGTCATCGGTTTGAACTCTACTTCCTTGCCCACAGGTGACCAACCGTCATCCCCACCCCATACATTCCTTTGAAATATTGAGAGTTCCCTTTCTGTTTGCTCGGTGATGCGTGCAATGGTCTCAGCGCATCTTTCTAGGTGGCCATGCCTGCTCCTCACACCAGGCAATCCCTCACTTGGAGCAATGCCGAGCTGCTGCACCTCATTTGCATTTGGGGAGAGGAGGCTGTGCAGTCCCAGCTGCGCTCCAGCTGTAGAAATTATGATACCTACAGACAGATTTCACAATGCATGACAAAAAGGGGCCATGACCAGGACACAGTGCAGTGCAGAGTCAAAGTGAAGGAGCTGCGGAACACCTACCACAAGGTGTGGGAGGCAAACGGCTGCTCCGGTGCTGCACCCATGAGCTGCCAGTTCTACAAAGAGCTGGATGTGCTACTCGGTGGTGACCCCAACTCCACTGCCAAGGCCACTGTGGATACTTCATTGGCTCACGTGTCAGTCAAGAGTGGACCGAGCCAGGAGGAAGAAATCTTGGACAAGGATGTGGAGCGGGAGGGAGACCCAGAGATGCATGCAGCCAGGAACTCTTTTCTACCCCGGAGGAGGCTAGCCAGTCACAGCTGTCAGATATTGGCAAAACGCAAACAGGAGAGGAGGCCCCTGGTAAGTGGATTTGATTTGGGGAATCACTAAAGCAAGTTGTTGGGGGCAGGAGGGTTGCAGAAAGCAGGCTTGTCTCCCACCCCATGCCTAGTCTAAGTGGCGGAACAGGCTGTTGATTGACTCCCTCACTTCATGGGAATCTGCCTCCGAGATCTCTAGGAAACTCTCATGGAGATACTGGGCAATCCGCTGCCACAGGTTCTTTGGCAGAGCTGCTTTGTTTCTTGCCCCATTAACAGTAACTTTCCCATGCCACTCTGCTGTCACGGGGGTCAGCCAGTTAGCGACAGGTGTGTGAGTACTGGCTGTGTTTTAAATCACTGAATCAGTGTTCTGTTTGTTGCAAACAATACTGCTTCTATAAAATGTTGTGTTTTGGCTTCACAGAGAGGACCTTGGGAGCCCAGCCTCCCCCTTTGTTATCGGCGGCTGAACAGCTGTGCAGAATTAGAAAGTGGCCAAGAAGAACTAAGGAGGACTTTCTGCACAATGTTATGATGCTCTCCGTGGCCAAAAAACAGGAATTGAAGGACAGTGAGAAGAGGGACTGAAGAGAATGCAGCACGCCAGAATGAAGCCATGGAGCAGCTCTTAAATGTTATGGAGTACCAAGCAGACATGCTCCAGCTGATACTAGCACTGCAAACCGAGCAGCTCTGCACCCACCCTCCCCTGAAGCCTCTGTCACAAAACTGTTTCCTATGTGCCTCCCGGACACCGCCAACACACTCTTATCAACCTCCTGGCTCCAGTCTGTACCTGCGGCATTCCACTCCTCCCCCATCACAGTCCAGCACTGCGGACTCTCAGTACCCACTGCACTCAACACCCATCCCTCTGCAGTTTAGAGAAGGTTGGATATGACTGTGATGGGTCCGGTCACAGAGATCCCCTTGAGACTGTCACCTGATGCGCTGAAATTGCCTCCGAGCCCGTTTTCCTTGCCAGCTTGGGACTCCCAGAACCCTGTCTTGTTGAGCTAGACACGCTAACCTGCTGCAACATAGACCCAGGGTCCAGTCCATGCCCCCAAAGCTGCAGACTTAATTGAAAACAGCTCCGAAGGTTACCTTTCCAGCACCCAACCACCCAAACCCCAAATAAATCCGTTTTACTCTGTATAAAGCTTATACAGGGTAAACTCATAAATTGTCCGCCCTCTATATCACTCAGAGAGATATGCACAGCTGTTTGATTAATACCTGGGGGAGCACTTACTCTTGGTTTATTAATAAACAAAAATGATTTTATTAAGTATAAAAAGTAGGATTTAAGTGCTCCTGTATTTTTCACTCCATGCATCCGATGAAGTGGGTTCTAGCCCACGAAAGCTTACACCCAAATAAATGTGTTAGTCTCTGAGGGCTTGGCTACACTTACAAATTTGCAGCGCTGCAGCAGGGTGTGAAAACACACCCTCTGCAGCGCTGCAAATTGCGGCGCTACAAAGCGCCAGTGTAGTCAAAGCCCCAGCGCTGGGAGCCGCGCTCCCAGCGCTGTCCGTTATTCCCCACAGGGAAGTGGAGTACGGACAGCGCTGGGAGAGTTTTCTCCCAGCGCTGGTGCTTTGATTACACTTAGCGCTTCAAAGCGCTGCCGCGGCAGCGCTGCCACGGCAGCGCTTTGAAATGCAAGTGTAGCCAAAGCCAAAGGTGCCACAGGGACTCCTCGTTGTTTTTGCTGATACAGACTAACATGGCTACCACTCTGATACAGAACGAAGTAAGTCACCAAACAAAATAAAGCAAAAACACAAAGCAAAAGCCCAATAATTTAAGATACTGATTACAGGTAATATCTCACCCTCAGAGATGTTCCGATAAGCTTTCTTTGACAGACTAGATTCCTTCCTAGTCTGGGAAAATGCTTTCCCCTGGTACAGTCCTTGTTAGTTCCAGCAGATCTCAGGTGGTAAGCAGGGGTTCTCATGACTGGTCACCCCCTTTGTCCTGCTCCACCCCCTTTATAGCTTTGGCACAAGGCAGGAATCTTGTGTCTCTCTGGGTCCCCACCCCTCCTTCAAAATGGAAAAGTACCAAATTTAAGATGGATTCCAGTGTCATGTGAAATGGTCACATCCTGTGAGACCCCAGCCTCCATTCTTCCTGGGCTGGCCCACACATACACAGGAAGGTTTGCAAGTAAACAGAGCCATTTACAGTTCATTGATTCTGAAGCACCCTAAATGGCTTCCACTTAATATGTTTACATCAGTAATACAAGTTTATATCTTATTCTCCTAACTCAAGACATAGAAATAATACATGCAAACAAATAGGATGAACACACTCAGTAGATTATAAGCTTTGTAATGATACCTTACAAGCAGGGACGGCTCCAGTGGCGGGGTGGGGGGGGAGCCGCGATCGGCAGCACTTCGGAGGTAGCTCTACTGAGCTGCTTTATTCTTCGGCGGCAATTCGGCGGCAGGTCCTTCCCTCTGAGGCCTTGGCTACACTTGCAAATTTGCAGCGCTGCAGCAGGGTGTGAAAACACACCCTCTCCAGCGCTGCAAATTGCGGCGCTGCAAAGCGCCAGTGTGGTCAAAGCCCCATCGCTGGGAGCGCGGCTCCCAGCGCTGTCCGTTATTCCCCACAGGGAGGTGGAGTATGGACAGCGCTGGGAGAGCTCTCTCCCTGCGCTGGCGCTTTGACTACACTTAGCGCTTCAAAGCGCTGCCACGGCAGCGCTGCTGCGGCAGCGCTTTGAAGTGCAAGTGTAGCCAAAGCCTGAGAGGGACTGAGGGACCTGCTGCCAAAGAGCCAGACTTGCTGCGCTAGTGCCTGGAGCCAGCCCTGCTTTCAAGAGACCTTTTGCATAAAGAATATTCGAGTTACATCATATTCACATTCATAAGAATATTGTCATAAAGCATATGGAGTGCAACGTCACAATGATCCCTGCACATACACAAATCTTTAACCGTGCCGAAACCCTACCTCCTCCGGGGACCTTCCCTTCCCCCATCCCCCTCAGTGCTGATGTGTTTTTCTCTTTGACTCTCTCATCTGTTTGTTGTTTTTTAATAAAAGAATTGTGTTGGTTTAAAAGCAATCTTTATTCTATTAATTGAAAGCAAACAAAGCCTTGCAAAGCAACAGACAATTATCTTAAACCCTCATATTGCATCGTCTGCTCCAATCACAATCACCTCCTAGCATTACAAGCCCTGCACTCCCAAGCATAGCGACAAATATTAGTGGCTTCAAATTGCTGCCTGTAACGGGTCGGACTCACCCCTGCGGCGCCTCCTGCTGGTGACTCCGGGGAATTAGCTCGTTCCAGCTTCGGAGCGCCCTCTGCAGGCCAGTGACCCACCTTCCAGCTACTGGCCCCCGTGTCCCTCCCAGGACCCCAGTGCCCCTTTAACTGGGTCTCCCCCTCCCAGGGGAACCCCCACCCCACTATCCCCACTTTGCCTCAGTATTGGCTACTGCCCAGTCTCCATCTAGCCCCTGTTCACTGGGGCAGACTGCAGTGTCAGCCACTCATCATAGGCAAAGGGGTTTGGACCTGCTGCCTTTGCCTACCCCTGGGTTGCCCCATGCAACCCCCAGTACCTCTTGGCCTTTAGGCTAGGCCGCAGCCTGGGGCTTTCCAGGCAGGAGCTCCCCAGCTCCTCTGCCTTTCCCCAGCCCTGCTCCACCCTAGGTACCTTGTCTCACTCCCTGCAGCCAGGCCCTTCTCCCTCTACAAGCAGAGGAAGACTGTTTGGGCTTCTGGCTCACAGCCTCTTATAGGGGCCAGCTGGGCCTAATTGGGGTGTGGACCAGCTGCAGCCTACTTTCCCCAATCAGCCCAGGCTTCTTGCCCCAGCCACAGCCCCTTCCCAGGACTGTTTTTAATCCCTTCAGGGCAGGAGCAGGGTCCACCCTGCTACACTGCCTCAAGGCATCCCTGATCTTTATGGCCCCGTGCTGCATCCCTCTAATAGCCCTGGTCTCTGGCTGTTCAAATTCAGCCTCCAGGCATTGAGCCTCAGCAGTCCAGCCCTGAGCAAAGCTTTCACCCTTCCCATCACAAATATTATGGAGTGTAAAGGACTTTGGTTGCAATGATCTATACAGTCACAGTTGATGTCAATAATGTCACAATGCATGTGGCATGCACCTTTCCAGATCAGCCTGCGTTAATGTCAGTGAAATACCACAGTGATCCACAAGCGCCTGGAGAACCATTGAGAAATACCCCTTCCGATTAATGTACTTGGTGACTAGGTGATCTGGTGCCAGAATTGGAATATGCGTGCCAACTATCATCCCTCCGCAGTTAGGGAAGCCCACTTGTGCAAAGCCATCCACAATGTCACGCACGTTGCCGAGTCACGGTCTTTTGAAGCAGGATGTGATTAAATGGCCCTGCAAACTTCCATCAACATGAGTCCAACGGTTGACTTTCCCACTCTGAACTGGTTAGCAACCAATCAGTAGCAGTCTGGAGTAGCCAGCTTCCACAGTGCAATCACAACGCACTTCTCCAATGGCAGGACAGCTCTCATTCTTGTGTCCTTGTGCCGCAGGGCTGGGGCGAGCTCATCACACAGTCCCATGAATGTGGCTTTTCTCATCCAAAAGTTCTGCAGCCACTGCTCATCATCCCAGACGTGCAGCAGCATGACAATGTTATCCCACCACTCAGTGCTTGTTTCCCGAGCCCAAAAGCAGCGTTCCACTGTGGTCAGCACCTCCATGAATGCCAAAAGCAAGATCAATGTCGCACTCCTCTTGCCTCTGTAGTTTAAGGAATAACTCCACTGCCACCCGTGATGTGTTAGTCAGAGCGAGCAGCATACTGGTCAACAGTTTGGGATCCATTCCTGCAGACCAAAGAGGCAGAGTGTGCAGTACACAAACCATTGAAAGATGGCACCAGATGCAGATGGAAGCACAGGGATTGCTGGGATGCGAAGCAATGCATCATGGGGCACTGGGACAGGACTCAGGATGCTCCGCCACCCCCTCCACCTTCCCACAACTCTTAGCGGCAGAAGAGGTAGAGATGCTCTGTGGGATAGCTGCCCAGAGTGCACCGCTCCGAATATCACTGCAAGTGTGAACATGCTATTGCACAGGCAGCGGACACTGAACACACAACAGCGGTTTCCCTTCAGCACTTTCTGAGCGGTAACTATATCTGCCGGGGCTGTAAATCTGCCAGTGTAGACATACCCTTAGACCTGAAGAAGAGCTGTGTGTGGCTTGAAAGCTGGTCTCCCTCACCAAAGTGAAGTTGGTCCAATAAAAAGATATTACCTCCCCCACTTTGTCTCTCTAAAGTTTTGGGTGGTGTTATTGGGGGAAGAGGGGTGTTTGTAGAATAAAGGGGAAAGATGGGATGAGGGGCATGAGGAAAAGAATCTAGCAGTGCCTACCAACCATGCAGGCCTGCTCACCAGTCATCAAGGTAGGAGGAGCTGAAGGTACATGGTCTCAATTCCCAATTCTGAACACGTAGATGCAGGCTCCAATCCAGTGTGAGCTCTTCAGGGCAGGGGCTGTGTCGGTGTGTGTATGAACAGCACCTAACACGGGGTGAGCACTACCAGAATACCTCCACTAGTAATAGTCCCTCCTAATGGCATTCATTCAAGATGGTTTCACTCTGTTGTATTTCCCCAGCCTCTGTGTTCAAGACAACAGTCATCAGCAAGACCTCCCATCTGGCAGCATACTCCTGCTCCACAATCCTGTTGTGCTACTAGCTGCTGAGGTGCCGCTGACCCAGAGCTGACTACCCTCCCACACCAGTTGTGTATTGTATTTATTTTAAAGCCGCTGCACCCCTGCTAGATTCATTTCTAGGAAGATCCAAGCAAAAACCCACAAAACTAAAAAAGAACACCTGCCCCATGGAATTACTAACTAGCTATAACACCCTTTAGGAACTGGGCAGGGAAGGTATTTGTAATACTTTTCACTAGTATAGTACTTTCCAGAGGATCAATTTTTACATATTAGTGAATCGAGCCTCAAAACATCTATGTGCCGGTAGCTACTATTATCCACATTTCACCTAGGGGGGAAACTGAGACACAGATCTGTTAAGTGGCTTGCCCAAGGGCACAAAACAGAGCCAGGAGAAACCAGATTTTCTGTCTGATAGTCCTCTGCCTTAAGCGCAAAGCCAACCTTCCTTTCCCCTTGTGCTCCATAAGCCAAGAGGAGGTGGGGTGTGTATGCTTCAAGAACTTTGACAACATAAAACAGGGACCCAGAGAACTGTAGAATCCATGCTAAGATACTAATTTATCATGTGACTTTGGTAAGTCTGTGAAGTCCCCTCAGTATCCCCAAATACAATAGCTCCCTGCAGACAGACAACAATCTTTTAGGCCTTTCTTTCTGGCTTTTCCTACTCATAGTTCATACCTATTGAGTTTCCTCACTGCTCTTTTCACTTTGTTTTCCTCTCCTGCAGTTTGCTGGATTGCTACCAAAATAATCAATCATAATAATGATGAAACCCTTATTTAACCTGGGGGAAGCCATTGAGAATGAGTCCTCCTTGCCACTGGTGCCTTGGCCACTCACAAGCCACAATGTGCATCTGTCATTATTCAATAGACCTATGAAGGCAATTAACAGATCTTGCAAACACCAAATTTAAAGCATAGGGAGTCATAGCACCACAGAGAGGTTAAAACAATGGGATCCTTTAAAGATGAATTACAAAGGAAGACATGTTTTTGCACTTTAGTGCTTCTTTATTATATACAAAGGCTAGCTCAAAGGGTCTTATTGTCCCCCGCCCCACCACCAATTTTTTTTAATTTGCATTAGAAATATCAGATCCTTATTTCTCCTTTTCTGGAGATGCTTGGTCACAGCTGGAGGACCCAATTCATGATGTCACACCAGGCTGCAACCTACATTGCCTAGAAAGAATAGTATCTTACACTTCCTGGAGAATTTACTCTCTGCCACAGTGAGGATAGGTTGATTCCTAGGTTGATTCCTTTTCCCCCCTGCCCCTTCCAGTGAGGTGGAGAAAAAAGGAGCTGCAGCTTCATGAGACAAGATTAATCAGAGCCTCCAAATCTTGCAAGGCATCTGCCTCCTCCAGCAGAGAGAGAGAGACATGAGGATCAGCTGGTTTTAATGTACAAGCCAAACCATTTATTTTTAAACATCAAGGCCACCTTTATACATCATTAAACAGAAACTAAAGGGAAGAACAACAAGCTGGTTTAATTTTGTAGTTTGTCCTTAAGCTTTTCCTTAACTTTTAGGTTGTGAATCAAAGGCGTTTGCTCCTTTTAATTCTCCCAACAACTTTTCCCAGTTCTCACTCATGCTAAGGCCCCTTCACACAACTCTGGCAGCACAAAGGGGCTTAAAGCGAATGTAACTGTAATTGACACTGGCCAGAATGGTGTAAAGGGGCCTAGTATCCATGTGAAACTGGCTCGATACCATCCCTCCTAAGATGCCTTTCCCAGTGCTGCCCAGCACTTGGGTGACTTTCACCCACTTCGGCCCAGTGCTGACCGCTGGCTGCCCAGCCTTTACCCAGTGCCCAGCTCCAGCAGTCTGCGGTTCCCTAACCTGTCACCTCCAGCAACCTTCTCCTAGAATCCCCCATTGCTTCCAAACACTTGGGTGACCCCTGAACACAGGACAGCCTCCTTACTTCCAGCACTCATGGCCAAGGTGAGGCTGTACTGGTTGCACTGTACCCAGTTTCATTGCGCCATTGTACTGTTGTGGGCTGTTCGGCACTTTTCTTTGTTCATTTGGCACTTTCAGTGTTTATTTGCAACCGGCTGGGAGGCCTGCAATGGTTTTCTAATGTTATTTCACTGATCCTTTGTCTAGGAACAAATTGGTTTGGTTGCAATAAATGTCAGTGTTTGAGTGCACAGGAAAAAAGGTTGAGTCAAAGTTGTATCTAAAGGCTTTTAAAAAACAACAAATCCCATATAAAAACACTTGCAAATAAACTTTCATGTCTACTACAACACTACACAGCATCACATTTCCCCATGCAATGCAAGGATGTGAGTGCCTACGGCATCCTTTATTTCCCTTGCTCACCTAGACCGGACCCGGTGGTGCCAGCTGCACTTTCTGAGTGCCTGTACCAAGCCCAACAGCATCCTGAGCCACTCCATGCAAAACTTCAGTCTTATCCTTGCAGATGTTGTGCAGCGCCACAATCATATGGACAGCATTGACCACGCTGGCATCTTTCAGCCTGCCAAATGCACACTCCACCAACATGCTGCAACAGCTAAGCGTGCACGACAGTGTCTTTTTCCAGGCTTGTGAGCTCAGGGTACGGTTTCACGTGTCATTGAAGGAGTGGGTAAGCACCATCACCGAAAATAAAGCAGGCACAGATAACCATGTCATTTGGAGGGAATACAGTCCCTACTTGTCCAAACAGGTAAACACCAGATCTCCTCAGCTCAGCACCTTAGTGTCCTGCACCTGGCCAGTTCATGAATTGGTGTTCATCAATTGTCCCTGAGCTCTGAGCAAGGCCTGCAGAACCATCAAGCAGTATGCACTGCCGTTCATATATTCATGTGTGCCTTCTGGCAGGCAAGCTGTGGGCACATGAGTGCCTTCAATGGGCCGCAGTGCAGCCTGGGAAAGCTGTTCCCTCAAAGCCAGCTATTGCTTCAGGCACATTAGTTATGTTCACCACTAGTGCGCAAATCACAGTATTAATCGTCTCACAAACCCTCCCTACCCCAGTGCCAACAGGTGACTTGCCAACACTAAATTGTTTAGTCACAGCCCTGTAGCAATCGAAGGTAGCCCACTTCCTGATGGCAATAACACCCTGCTGTGAGGGAATGTACCCCTGTGTTCACACCCTACACAATACTGTAATAATCTTTGTGCAAAGTGTGCCTTGTAAGGTATCATGTGAAAACGTATAATTTGTTGGTCAGTGTTGTCCTGATAAAATGTGTGTGGCAACAACGGTGAAGTTGCAAGATTCCCTGGCATGATATTAAAAATCTACATTCAAAACTGATGTAGCACCAAACTGGTCAAGCAGGCCCGTCTTGAACAAAGGAGTGTATGTTTGCCTTAATTTGCATTTAAGCGGTAAAACAGAGTTATCAAGCAGGAAGGGAAAACAAAGGAAGCTCAAACAGGTGGGGAGGAAAAAACAGCAGGGAAGATCCTTCCACATAGACTCTGAGGCTATGGCTACACTTGCACTTCAAAGCGCTGCCGCGGCAGCGCTTTGAAGCGCTAAGTGTAGTCAAAGCGCCAGCGTTGGGAGAGAGCTCTCCCAGCGCTGTCCGTACTCCACCTCCCTGTGGGGAATAACGTACAGCGCTGGGAGCCGCGCTCCCAGCGCTGGGGCTTTGACCACACTGGCGCTTTGCAGCGCCGCAATTTGCAGCGCTGGAGAGGGTGTGTTTTCACACCCTGCTGCAGCGCTGCAAATTTGCAAGTGTAGCCATAGCCTCAAGTCTCCTCGTTCCCAGATGGAAATGTTTTTGAAGAGGAGGACTAAAACCATAAAAAGCAGAGACAAATACCCCAAGACACCCTTACCTGCTCCCCCGATCTGTCTCTGGCATCACGCCTAACTAAGACAAAGGAAAACAGCCATTCGACTTTGTGGGAGGGGTCCTGACTTCCAGGAGTTCTGGAGCCACTGCTGAACATGCCAGGTCTGCAGGACGATGCAATGCCAAACTGCTGTGCTTTCTCTCCTGCATCAGAAGCACCAGTCTACAGCTGGGAAATCTGCAGCTATGGCAACAAGTATCAGGTGTTTCAATTGTATCATGGATGAACTTCCCTCCGAGACCCACCGCCAGCTTCCAAACGATGGAAACTGCCACTGAAATGACTGTCACTGTTTCTCAGCCCCTCTAGCTGTATTCTGAAAAACAGGAACAGCTCATCCACTGGCACTGGATCCATGGTTTGGCTCCAGCTGGATGGAGAGAAGCAAGGAGTGTGCAGAGCTTGAATTTCCTCAGCTAGAGGTGTTGGAGGACTAAGAACACTTCTACACAGGGGCTTCAGAAGGACAGACAAGTTTTCCCACAATACATGGTGAAAACCCCACTAGAGCAGCTCCAGCTAGTAAGACCCAGAGAACCCTGGCATACACCCTCAGAAATACTAGCGGCAGACATGTGACACCACAGCTCCACTGTGGCTAGGGGTCATACATGATTCTGCAATGTGGATGCTGTCAGGTTGGCTTGGCAAGCATGGGTTTGTATGCACAGGAGCATGGACACAGGTATGCTCTACGATGTAGACATGCCCAAAGTCCAAGACTCCCTGTGCATTTGTATTAGGATAGTGCCTAGAGGATCCAGCTGAGATCAAGGCCCCAATACGCTAGAAACAAGTAGCATGAGACTGTCTCTGCCCTGACAACATTACAGCCTAAGTACACAATACCAAGAGCAGGAGAGGAAATACAGGCCCAGAGAGATTAAGTGATTTGCCCAAGCCTTGAGGTCACCCAGAAGGCCAGTGTCAGACCCAGTCTAGAACCTGGGTCTCCTGAGCCCCATCCCAGTGCCCTATGCTCTAAACCACACTGCCTCTCTCCTTGCCTCCTTTTCTATCATCCCCACCCCTGCCATCTCTCCCCCCCCCCCCCAATCTTCCCTGCTTGTGCAATTTAATAGGTATGAATAGGGAATTCTTCTTGGCTGTCACACAAACACAAAGAGTTCAGCCTCTGAAAGAGTTTCCCTGATCTCACTTTATCACTCAGCTGTACTCCGTATGAAAGGGGAAGAAAATAACTATTTAGGAGGCACTAAAAGGAACATTTTGACAACCCTGTTTTATCTGCAAATATGAACAAATCAGCTAAGTTCAACGTCTAATATGAAGAGACCACAGCTGGCTCTGTATCCATCCATGGCACCATCTGCCCGCATTAAACCTGGGCCAGGAAATCTAGTCAGAGTAGCTTCTAGAGCCCTAGGATCTCTGCTCCCATTACACAGCGGCATGAGGTGGCCGAGCCCTTTTGAAAACCTGATCACTTCATACAGGTGCCTAAATGGAAACAGGGCTCTTCAGAAAACTATTAAGAGTGGAGGGGGTGTTGAGACTTTTTTGAAAATCTGGCTTCATTTAGGTATCTAAATGGGATCACAGCTCTTCTGAAACCCATTGGGAGCTGCTGGACACTGCTGAGCCCTTCTGAGGATCTGGCTACTTCATTTAGGTAGCTAAATGGCATTGGAGCTCTTCAGAAAAAAAACGGCCTGAGGCAAGGTGCTGACCATGCAGAAACAACCTGCTGTAGGAGACGGCAGCCGGGACCGACTGTGCAAGCAGGAAGACTGACATTTGCAGAGAGAGGGGGGATGATTGCATTTCCCAGATGAACACATTGATTTTTACTGCTCCAGACCACAGAACAGTTGACTCTGTGCAGCGTGAATACAGAAAGCGTGCCGCTTACACAGCCGGTCCCAGCCATGGTTTATTAGGATCGTGAAGACTGGGAATGACGCTATAATTATTGCAGGCTGCACTGATTATTCCCATTAAGGAGGTGCCAAATGTGTGTTCATTAGAGTAAATGTCTACAGAACGAACAAGAGTTTGGTCTCCCTCTGTCCCCGATGTGTGTTACATGCTGCACCTAAGACACAGCATCAAAGTTTCAGTTTCATAGATTTTAAGGCCAGAACGGACCATTAGATAATCTAGTCTGATCGATCTCCTGTGTATCACAGGCCATTACATTTCACCCAGTGACTCATGTACTGAGCCCAATCACTTGGGCTGGACTAAAGCATTTCAGTCCTCAGGAGACTAATCAGTTGTGTGCCACAGGAAAAGAACAGGAGAGACCAAAGTGCCACCAATGCCTGGGGCACTGCAATGGCAGGGAATTGATTACTTGACACATGCCCAGATGATCCCAGGAGGCCAATCATGCCCCATGTTGCAGAGGAAGGAGAAAAGCCCAAAGGTCCCTGCTAATCTGACCTGGGGGACAATTGTGTTCCAACCCCAAATCTACAGCACAAATAGCTGAGTCTTTTAGTTACAGGAACTTCTACCAAACAACAAAGGACTGTTCTCTGAAAAACCCACTTGCACATCTGCTCCATCACTGTCCAGCCAATTCCCCTTCCCCAACGTGTGGGAAGAACAGTGCCCAGATGACATGCTAAGTCTCTCCGGATATTTTGTGGACATCTGAGTTTCTCTGGCATTAGACTGCCCCATACATATGCAAATCACTGCACACAGGTCTACACGCTGCCCTCACAGCACCATCTACAAAGCTGACCACAGAGATCATGAAGTGAGGGCAGCAGAGGTTACTACACACCAATTAGAGTACCAAACAAGAGAGCTTAGTGAAAGCACAGACTCCGGCCACTGCCCGCTTAATGCCTCGGTGCCTGGGCACCAACAAATAGGCATATTTTCTAGGGTAAGACAAGTGACTCGATATCCACGTTTCCCCACCCACACCCTGCAGAAAAGAGGCATGACCCTTCAGAGCTGACTAATCCACGTGGATACACACACCACCACAGCACCCACGGGACCCGCAGTTCTGTACACCAGTGGAGCTAGGCAACCTCCCTGGGTGCCCAGGGTTTTGGGGCTTCCTGTGCCCTGTGTTACACTAAACAGGTGGTTGGATAGTGCCCTGGCATTGCTCATGACAGGAGCTCACGCTAAATGCAAGTGGGTCCATTCGTTTCAGCCTGTGCATACTTCTCCTGAATCAAGGCTGTCAAAGGCAGACTGGCACCCAGCCCTCCTCCGATGAGCCCTCCCAGTCATTCTTCTGATGAAAACCCTGGTATTTACTCATGATGGTATTTCCAAAACATGTTAAATATGCCATGACCACAGCCCACTACTCACCATTTACATCTGTTCCCCTACACACACACACACACACACACACACACACACACCAATCTTCTC
The DNA here is from genome assembly GCF_020497125.1 of Mauremys mutica. Taxonomy (NCBI): domain Eukaryota; kingdom Metazoa; phylum Chordata; order Testudines; family Geoemydidae; genus Mauremys; species Mauremys mutica. Next base: position 56,719,237 of record NC_059079.1, read on the forward strand.
TTGGTGGTTTCCCTGGGCTTGCACCACAGAAGGCATGTGAGGCTGTACTTCCGTAGCTGAAAGGAGCAGGCCATGTGGTCTAGTGGCTAGAGCAAGAGACCTCTTGGTTGCAGAGAAAAGCTGGAAAATATGATCTGAGAGTTCTCTGGAAGCCCAGAAAGCAAAGGAGATGAACCCACTGTTTAATATTTTTATCTTATGATTTTGAGGGGGACCCTTCCTCATGATTTTTGGACCCCTGGGGTTGGTGACAGCTATTACTTTTCTAGCACAGAACAAGCTTTAACAAGCCCCTCATTTGTCCATTCACTCTCTGTAGGGTGGTAACTTCTCTGGCCTCTCCTCCACCCTTACATTTGATCTGTAACCTGAAGACTGGAGGGTGCAACTCACAGTTCTACATTCATCAGCAGACTGTAGGAAATGCCTTGGAGTATTCAGCTTTCAGATGAGGTCTTTTTTGTGGGTTGCTTGGCTCTTACAGCCTGGCATCACTTCTTCTACCAGTTCACTGGTGTGAAGCCCTAACATACAGGTCACAAGGGAGGTAGCTGAGTACTGGGCACCAGCTAGTGTGTCAGCAAAATTGTTGTTGGCACCATGTGTGACAAGTGATTTCAAAAGGGGGTGGTCATTAGACCATAGTTAATTCACTATGGACTAGATAGTAGCAGAGCAGAGGAATAATGCCCCCTTGCTCAGCCTACCTAGATATTAGGCATGGGACTAGCCTGGTGTGAAGCCCCAATGCTCTAGGTCTTCTCCCAACAAGCAATAAGCTAGGGATGGGACAAAGCCTGTGACAACCAGTGAGGATTTTATGTTTTCTTTGTGTTTTCTTTTGGGTCATTGATAAAATATGTTTAACAGTGTAGGGCCAAGAATCAATCCCTGAAAGACCCCACTGGAAAAACACACCCACTCAATGATGATTCCTCTTTTACAAATTACATTTTGAGACCCGTCAGCTAGCTAGTTTTTTAAATCCATTTCATGTGTGCCATGTTGATTTTTGTACAGTTCTAGTTTATTAATCAAAATGTCAAGCAGCACTAAGTCATAAATGCCTTACGGCATAAGTCTAAGCATACTACATCAGCACTATTAACTTCAACCAACTTGTAGTCTCATCAAAGATGATATCAAGTTAGACAAGAGCTATTTTCTATAAACCCATGTTGATTTGTATTAATTATATTACACTCCCTTAATTCTTTATTAATCGAGTCCTATATCAGCTATTCCATTATTTTGCCGAGAATAAATGTTACACTGACAGACCTATAATTACTCAGGTCATCATTAGCACAACATTAGCTTCTGTAATTTCCCCAGTGTTCCAAGACCTAGTGAAAAATCAACACTAACTATACAGATTGCTCTTTGGCTAGCTCTTAAAACTTCAGTATGTCAGTTATCTGGATCTGCTGATTTTAAAATGTCTAACTTTATTAGCTGTTGTTTAATATCCTCCTGGGTGACTGACGGAATGGGAAGTATTCGATGTCATCAGGCTTTTTCCTAATTACAGAACAGAAATATTTATTGCCTTAACTCTGCTCTCTATAGATGTCTCCTTGTGTCCTTTTACTTCCCTTATCAATTTTCTACAGTTCCTAGCTTCTAATTTATAATCATCATTATCTACTACCCCTTTTCCCCATTTGTTTATATATAAACATTTTATAGCTGCTTTTACATCCCCCTCTAATCCAAGTTGGGTTTTTAATCAGTGTAGCCTTTTCTTACTTATGACTTTTGGGGCATCTAGTAAAATATTCTTAAATAGTTCCCAATTATCATTAACATTTTTCTGTTTAAATTCTCTCTCAGTTGATTTGACTCATAATTGTTTCCATCTTTGTGAAACTGGCCCTTTTAAAACACTGTGTATACATATTACTGGTTTGGACTTTATGATGATAGTTGTATAGTATCAAAATAAAGTAATGATCAATTGCATCTAAGCTACCACTAATTTTTGGTTCTGTAGTCAATTCCTATTTACCTGTCAAGCCAAGGTCTAACACAGAATGCCTCCATGCTGGACGCAAAACTTTTTGAGTTATGAAATTGTCATCTATAATGTATAGAAATTCTGAGGATGTTTTAGTACAGGCAGCACGAGACCTCTGGCATGTCACTCAAATTGAAGCACCCCATAATAATTCAGCTTTTTTTACTTCACATTATGGATAGGTGCATTAGGAGCTGATTAACCTAGTCTCTTGTGCAATGTGGAGTTCTGCAGCAGACACCAAGTAGCACCCCATCTTGCCCTTTAAGTGTTAGGACACCAATCCATAAATATTCAAGATCATTTGCTTCTGAGTTGTCAATGACTCGGAACCACATAATGCCATTTTTGAGAGCGTGCCACTCTCCCTCGCCTTTTGCCCACTCCGTCCTTGCTATAACCACTGATTTTAACATTCTAGTCATGCAAATCTTCCCACTGGGTTTCAGTAATATCAACTAGGTTGAATTTATGCTCATTATGAGCAATTTCAGATCCTCTTGTTTATTACCAGGCTCCTCATATTGGTGCAGGCAATTAAAGAATTTCTTCCCTTCACATCTCTGAGTGCCTTGATTAATTTTGTTCTCAACATCTTGGCTTTGTGCTAAATGAGTGCTCATCTGATCCTCCTTTTAACCCTCCCCTTTTGTTAGTTTAATGCCCACTTGACTAGTCTAGCCAGCCTGTCCCCTACACAATTTGTTCCCCTTCTACTGAGATGGAGACTGTCTATTTTACAGCTGGAAGTTGAAGCTAGACAAATTCAAACTCAAAATAAGGCAAAAATGCTTAACAGTGAAAGAAATTAACCCTTAGAATAACTGACAGAATTGTAGATATTCTCTAGTTCAACCAGGAATTAATTTAGAGAAGATCTACGGCCTGTGTTATGCAGGAGGTCAGACGAGATGATCACAGAGGTCCCCTTCAGGCCTTGGCATCTACAAATCTATCTTGGCTAAAAAGCAGCCATGTCAAGGTTCCTTCCCCACTCTGAACTTTAGGGTACAGATGTGGGGACCTGCATGGACACGTCTAAGCTTAATTACCAGCTTAGATCTGGTATCGCTGCCACCATTCACAAGCACTCCCTTCCTTGGGTAGCCTTGAGAAACTTCACCAGTTTCCTGGTGAACACAGATCCAAACCCCTTGGATCTTAAAACAAGGAGAAATTAACCATCCCCCCTCCTTTCTCCCACCAACTCCTGGTGGATCCAGATCCAACCCCCTTGGATCTAAAAAACAAGGGAAAAAATCAATCAGGTATTAAGAAAAAGGCTTTTAATTAAACAAAAGAAAGGTAAAAGAAAACCCTCTGGGAGAGATTAGCATACCAGCTACTCTCACAGACAACAGATTCAAAACACAGAGGATGTTCCCCTGGGCAAAAACTTTAATACACACAAGAATACCCAAATTTGATAATTCCCTTAATGGTACCAAGACAAGTTACAAAGAAATTAAACATAAACCTATTTATTCCTTTCTAAAACTTACTACTCTGATAAGAGGCTGGTTCCTTGATCTTTTTCACTCCGGCTGAAACTGAAAAACTAAACAAAGGAAAAAACCCTCCTTCCTTTTGAAACATCTTGTTCCCCCATTGGTTCCTCTGGTCAGGTATCAGCTAGGCTAGGTGAACTTCTTAACCCTTTACAGGTAAAAGAGGCATTAACCCTTAACTATCTGTTTATGACAGCAGCAAACATACAAATATGAATCTTGTTCTGCTCCCCTTGCATAGTATGGCACATGGCAGGCACAACACAACTGATGCATGCAGGCCAAGCACAGCAGCTGAAAGAGAGTGGGTCATTTGGAGATGTGGCAATGGGAAATGTACCTGCCTGGCCTCCCCCTGACTAGTGTTCAAGAAGCACATGGCAATTGTAAAGTAAAGCTGGCCCAAGCAATGTGACATTAAGCTCCCCAGAAAGCCAGGTCACAGCAGGCTGAGCACAATGGGTGTGCACGCCTCATGGATCTAGCAGTGTCTCTACTGTATCACAAACCTGGCAGCTTGGTCTTGGCTCTCTGTGTTTGTGGGCTGTGCTCATCTCGTACAGCTGCATGAGGCACTGCTTTGTACTACACGTCTGAATCCATTGCTGTGCTAAGAAAGGTTTGTAGTATGCGATCACCAACAACTGGGGGAAGAAAATGGAGCATTTGCTGTAGAGCTGTGTACTCTACCCTATTATCCTCACTACCTACCGGACACTTGCTTGTAATAGACTGTGGACCAGAAAGACCAGCATGCTACTGGCATAAAATTTGTTATGACCCGTGTGGTGCTGTGTTAAGCTGCCATCTGTGCAAATTCACCCTCTCTTATGAGCCTATTACACCAGCCCTTGTCTCTTACCTTCCATATACAGACCGGAGATCTGTCCCTCTCTCGTCTTCCATTTCCCACCATGGTCAAGATGCTACAACATTTGCACATCTCACCCTCTTCACAAGGTCCCCAAACATCTGCCACTACTAACTATGCCACTATCAGCCACAAAGGCAAAGGCTGCCAAGCAGAACTGATTCAACTGACCCCGTCCACACCTCTCGACTAGAATTGGTCAAAATTTACCCCATCTTGAGCATAATGTTTTTCACTGGAAAAAATAAATCAAATTTGATAGAATCCCCCCCAGTACCTCCAAAAATATGATATTCTGTTTTTCCAACCAGCTGGAAAGTTGGTCAAAAATTTTTGACAATAAAAACTTTGATGAAGCTTCAGAGCATCAACAATTATTTCAATTGTATTGGAGGAAAGAGTAATACATTTTGAAAAAATCCCACAATTTTTATCCTTTTCCCCCTGACCAGCTCAACTCTCTATACATATAAAATCACCCCTAGTCTGCCTTCCAGTGTGGGTCTGAGCCTGGGGCATCCATTCAGAGCCAGGTATCTAACCTATCTCCCTCCGCTCTGCAAATATTAGCCACAGATCAATGATTCAACCAGCTTCCCACTCTGTAAGCTGCACACTCTGCCCTTACCAGCTGCACATGCAGGATAAAGGGGACTTGACCTGCTGGCAGTATATGCCTTCTGAATTGTTAACTTTTTTAGACATTTGCGAGGTAGCTGTAATGCTTATCCTGGACACAAAGCAATTTCACATGCTGCAGAGGGAGCCTGGTATGCTAGAATACAGGGAGAGAGCAAAGGTTGTTTACGGAACTTTAACTTTTGTGTTCTACATGTTATGACTTTGTGCTTATTATAAATATAAATATTTTTATGAGGTAATTGATGTATTTAAAACTTAGGACTGCTTTGCTAAGGCTTTTTGAGTGAGAGCCTATTTATCCAAGATACTTATCTGGCCCCCATCAGTGCAGTATCTGAGCACCTCGTCATGCTTACTGCCTTTGTCCTCACAACAGGTAGGGAAGCATTATCTCTGTTTTTCAGATGGGGAACCAAGGCAGAGAGAGACTTGCCCAAGGTCACACAGAAAGGTCTCCTAAGTCCCAGCTGAGCACCCTAACCACTAGGCCATCCTTCCTCTGCTCCTGAGTCTGCAAATCTTCTGTTTGTGGTTCTCCCAGTGGAATTGTTGCCCCTTTCCCAACATGGAGAGTTCACAGAAACAGGCCCTAGGATTCTATATACAGCACAAGTGGGTTTTTCAAAAGCATTCAGCTTTGGCCAAACTATACTCCTGTGGAAATTAATGGGAATTTTACCATGGGAACAAGGTTAGGCCAGTGCTGAGTGCTTTTGAAAACCCACCCTACGCTCTCCTGGAGACAAAGATTACATATGTGCAGCCTGCTGGGAACTGGTGACAAATCTCATTTATTCCACCCTTGGCTATTGGCATATGCAAATGAAAAACAAAACGTCAAAAAGCAGAGAGGAGATAATAAAGCATTTCCTATAATTTCCATTGCTATTTAAGTAGGAAAAGAGCCTCTGCTGGGAAACCATCATGCCATCTTTAAGAAAACCCATGTTTCTGAGAGTGCCACTCAAACTAGAGTTAGAAGAAAAACTTATAATAGCAGATCTGTCAATGTGCTTCCTTTACAAAGAACACCACTAGCTGAGTTTCCTTGCTGCTGCATTCATATGCAGCATTTATTTTAGCAACTAGTTATTTTAACAGCCAAGAAGTAAAATATGTTACATGAATTTCTTTGGTCAGAACAGAGATACAAGACTCAGTGCGAACATGAAACCCACCCAGACTGCAGTCATACAGGGCACTGGCAGGACCGCAGGCAGGCATTACACACAAGCAGCAAACAACGAACAGCGAAGGGGTGCGGAGACAGCTTGCTACGATTGCTGTGTATTGAACCCCAGGGGCACCCAGCCAGCTGTTTCATTTGGAAGGAATGTTGTGGTAGTAGCTTTAGAGAGAGAGGTGTCCCAGCTAAATTCTAACTGTTCCACCTGCATTCACCTGTCATTGTAATGATGGGGAGAAAGAGCATGCTTCACTTCTTGACCTGAATTGTTGTGTAGTGTTGCTGTTAAACCACTGCTGAGCCTCAGCCCAGAGATGGCTGCATATCACTTGGTGATAAGGCAATCCCTTTAAATCAGACACAGTTCATCCTTAACTATGGAGCCATGACCACTATCTCTATGACACCTTGCAAATCCACTTGTCAAGTGCATGGGGATTTTTAGGAGAAAGGCACTAAAATAATGACTGACTGACTATTATTAAGGACAAAGGGCTGAGAGCTCTATGCTCCGACTGACATCGGCATATTGTAGGATCAGGCTCTAGGAAGCGTTACATATCCAAGATACCATACAAGAGAAGCTGACAGAGGCAGCATGGGTATGACACAGCAATAACCAAGAAAGGAGTACAGTGGGTGCCATTAAGAAATGAGTGCTTATCACACAGCAGTACTCACGTCTACTGAGGAAGCTGGAGGGTCCTCTATTTATAGAATGGAAATGCTACAAATCCCAGGGATAAATTTTGCTTCTGCAAGTGGTGACTACTAAAGAGCCAGTTCTCCTGTGCACTTTGGCCCCAGTAGAAAGGGGATTGGAACAGCCCCCAGAGAGCAACCCCAGTGTAACGGGGTTACCAGAGCAGTGAAGAGCTGGAAGGACAGCACTCCTCTGCCTCTCCACCCAGTCTCCATCACATGGGGTGCTTCAGACGTGGGCATAGAGAGGGGGAACTTGGCTGGAGCCCAGTCTTTCTTGCCACAATGACCATGAAAGGGGCTGTTGCAGCAGAGCATAAGTTAGAGTAGCCCAGAGACTCCTTTAATTTACATCAGGGGTCCACCAGCCCTTCGATGTCTCTAGGTATCTCACGTCTCAATATTACTGCACAGTCCTCTTCTCTGGCCTTGACTAAAGTGCTCTCGCTCACACTCGTATCTAGAGCCCCATATTTTCCGCAAATGTGAAATAACATGAAATAAAACAAAGCAAAAACCAACATAAAATGAAAAACTCCCCCGGCACCACAGCAACTGCTGCTACTGCCCCCCGGGGCTGCCTGGGCTCAGCTCCCCACTCCAAGCCTTACCACCTGGTGCTCAGGGTGGCAGCGCTCCTCAGGTTTGGCCCCCCACCCCTCTGTCCTGATGGTGAGTGGTGATGCAACCTGGTTCATGGAGTCGCGGCATCACTCAGTCAAATTTGGCACACCACCTCCATGATAATGGAGTGGTGGCCAGGCCCAAGCTGAGCAGCTCTGCGACCCAATGTGCCAAGTCATAACACCCAGAGCAAGGAGCAGAGTCCAGCCAATTCCTCAGGACAGGAGCCACATGCGCTGCTGCTGCAGAGTGAGTGCAGAGCGGACTCGCTCTGCAGACCCAGGGCCCACAATCCCACGGAGAAAGGACCCAACCCCTCCCCCACACAGGGTGTGGAACTAGTGGGGGGGGTTGGGGTCCAATGGGGGAAGGGGAATACATAAGGGGTATAGAGATGGTGTCCCTGGAACTAGTGGTATGGCTGGGGCACTGGGGCTCAATGGGGAAGGAATATTTAAGGGAGGGGGGTAGGGGAGAGGTTTCTTGGGCTAATTGAGGCTTGAGGCTCAGTGGAAGAGGGGGAATACATAAATAGGGTGGGAGCCCCAGGAAGGGTCTCTGGGGATATAGAACAGGGAGACGCTGGGGGAGGGGGAACAAGAGGAGGAAGCAGTAGGGGTTGGGAAGATCCATGGTGTCCCATGGGGTTTGTATCACTGAGTGGGCAAGGAGAAGTGCACGTTTTTTAAATTATTGCAAATGGTATAAAAAGAAATAAAAACATTTTAGTGGATACAATGAAACAAGAATAAAATGACAAACTATTAAAAACATCAAAAGAATTCCATGGGGTTCTATTCAGATTCATCCAACGTGCTGCTGCAATGATCATTTTCCTGGTCTGTCTCTTTGATCACGTCACCTTTGTAGTCTATAGAGATGATGCTTGCTTACGTTAAATAGAAATGTGTTGAAATACAAGTAGAGAGCAGGCCTTTAGGCCTAAAGTTTAGGCTTCATATTAATTGCAGTTAAGTTATTAGCATGAGTGAACAGAGGTATCAATAGAAGTGAATCAAGGCATAACCTTGGGTCATGTAGTAAATAATAATAAGGCCTAATAAAATATGAGTGGAGTAAAGTGAAATAATTTAGAAGCAAGTTAGAGATAAGTTGGGACATAACCCCAGGCCATGTTGTAAACATGTTTTGGTTTCCACTGCTTTTAGCAAGTGTTGGAGGGGAATTTTTGGATGCTCTGGAATACTGGTAATTACAGAATTTGTATTGATGCTGATGATAATCAGAATGATAGATTCATAGACTCAGACTTTAAGGTCAGAAGGGACCATTATGATCATCTAGTCTCATCGCCTGCACAATGCAGACCACAGAATCTCACCCACCTACTCCTGTAACAAACCCCTAACCTATGTCTGAGTTACTGAAGTCCTCAAATTGTGGTTTGAAGACCTCAAGCTGCAGAGAATCCTCCAGCAAGTGACCCGTGCCCCATGCTGCAGAGGAAGGCAAAAAACATCCAGGGCCTCTGCCAATCTGCCCTGGACGAAAATTCCTTCCCGACCCCAAATATGTTTGATGTTAATAGCCAATAAAGTAGAAGATGATATTAGGGTCTGGGAATACAGAAGATGAAGTATGGTAGCAGAAATACAGATATGGTAAAAGGTAGGCTAAATGCTAAGAGGTATTATAATTGATTATCAAAGGATAGTATGCTCATTTTAGATTAGCACGCTTATCCACCATCAAGGTACTGTGAGGGAAAGGACTGTATACCCATTCTTCTCATCCAGGAACTGAGCACCCTGGATGCAACATTCCCTCTTGGTGCATGAGTACCAATGCAGTGTGTGGCTGTGCTGTTTGCTTTAACTATTTTATTTTAAATAAAAGTTGTAAATGCTGTCACTCATTGTGACATTCACTGTCCTCCACAAAATTAAATGATCAGTAATCACCTTGAAGACTTGGTTCTATTCCTTATTTTTAAACTATGATTGGGGGCACATGAATCTAGGTTACTCCTTCTCTTTGCATCTCTACTTGTCTTCACTTTCAAGGCCCTTTAAGGCCTATACCTGCCCCTACCTATCATCTCTCATTCAGATGTCAACTCCCACCTCTGATCGGTACCAGCCTCCATCACCCACTTGCTACATTTTCAAACAACCTTTGTGCTTTCTCCTGCCCCTCCCCTCCCCCGATTCTTGTACTGAGCACAGCTTGGCTGGAACGTGAACCTGGATCTTTAAGTGGTACTCACTGTGTTATGTGATGTTCACTCTCCATTGCTCACTGACAGTAATAAACCCTTTGAGTTACCTCCACCTCCCCAGCAACGTCCTCCCAGCTCCACCTAGAATCATCATCACAGACCCCAATGAGTGATTAACCCTCAAGCTCCTAGCTCGTCCCACCTACACCAGTAAAATTGTGAAGGGACATTTACAAGTGACACACAGGGTATGTCTAATTCTTTTTGCGGATACAGACTAACATGGCTGCTACTCTGAAACAGGGTATGTCTGTACCACAATCACAGGCTGTGATTGCAGCTCAAGCTGAAATACCTGAGCTAGCTTTAATCTGGCTGAGGTACCAGCACTTGTGAAGTTGTGGCAGTGCAGGCTTCAGGGCGGGCTGTGCAAACCCACCTGGACCCCGGGGTAGTTACTCCTGGGGCAAGTCCCAGCTAAAGCTCCCGCTGCTGGGAGCTAGATTAAAGCTAGCTTGGGGATGACAGGATAGACATACACCTCTACCTCGATAGAACGCTGTCCTCGGGAGCCAAAAAAAATCTTACCGCATTATAGGTGAAACCGCATTATATCGAACTTGCTTTGATCCACCAGGGTGCACAGTCCCACCCCCCGGAGCACTGCTTTACCACGTTATATCCGAATTCCTGTTATATTGGGTCGTGTTATACTGAGGTTGAGGTAGAGGTAGAGATGTATCTGAATTGGCATCGCAGGAGTTAGCTGCATTCCAGCGAAGAACTTCCACCCCCACAATAATGCTGCCTGGTGGCTGTCATCACTTCACCTTCTCACACAACTCGATTTGGCATCTGGCACTTCCAAAGACAGCCAGGCAGCTACTCTTGCCACTCACTCCCCGATGGACTGCTTGCCACTTGCACAATCTTTCTTCATCACGGGAAAAATCATCACAGCCTCTGTGGCAGCCACACCATTCAGATTCTCTCAAGCCCCATGGAGAGACTGGCTTTCCTGGGATCAGCAAACAGGAACTGCAGACCCATGGGGGAGTTCAAGGGCCCCTGGACTTATTGTTGGAGATCTGCAAAACTAGTCAAGTCTCAGAGCCCTTTGCCCCGTGTAATTTAAACCATTTTGTAATAAATTCTAATTCAAGGGAAACTGACCCTATTTTCCACAGATTCTTATACAGCTGTCATCCCCACAGCATCTGACAGTCTTCCAGCAGTGCCATGACATGACTAACACCTGTCACATATGATTAACATCCTGCACCATGTACTAGAGGAATCAGACACCCCCCTCCTCAGCAATCTAGGCAGACAGGAGTGGGTGGCCTACCTACAGCGTCTAATTTTTCCCATTAGAATTTCTCTTCCCTGCTCTGCTCCCTCACACCTGTCTGCCACAGTCTCTTCTAAGCAGATCCACAGGGACCTGATTCGCAGTTACTCCCTTCCTGCTCTGAGGGTGTGAGGATTAAGGTGGCTTTGAAAACCACTTTTGCACTCTTCATATTCTGGGGCAGTGCAGGGGCCTACCCTTTCTACTCAGGGTTGTGGGACACACAGTGTGACTCGCCCTAGTGCACTGGACTCAGGTCATGTCCCCAACACACCCTGATGTGCCCCCATGCCAGGCCCTTGGTGGAGGTCTGGTTTAAAACTACCTCCTGGCCATTCTCTGGAAGCTATTTACAACCATTTTAAAGCCCCTTTATGCTGTAGGAGAGAACGCAGGCAGAAGCCCAGCAGCAGAGTAGGGGCTACCCAGTTTATTGCCCTGTGGGCGGGTGGCGTATGTGTGAATTCGGTGCAAGATGCTCCTGGCCCTCAGAGACTGCGTACGGGCTTTGGAGGCCAGGGTGGTGGAATTGGAGGAGCTAAGGAAAACGGAGAGGTATGCTGATGAGGCTTTCTGGGACACTGTAGAATTGTCCCACCTCCGGTTAGACAGCCCCTGCGCTGTTGAGGAGGATGAAAGGTCCATGGAAGTAGAGCAGTCAATGGGAGCGGAGGGAAACCTTCCCATAGTTGGGACTCTCCTTCCAGATGGTGTTGGGGTATGCTCTCGCACTGAGGTTACCTCTCTGGGGGAGGGAACTCAAGTCACTAGGAAAAGGCAAGTGTTAATAATGGGAGATTCAATCATTAGAAACATAGATAGCTGGGTTTGTGATGACCGGGAGAACCGTATGGTGACTTGCCTGCCTGGTGCGAAGGTTGCAGATCTCTCGAGGCATCTAGACAGACTTATGTGTAGTGCTGGGGAGGAGCCGGTGGTCGTGGTACGTGTAAGTACCAATGACATAGGGAAGGGTAGGAGAGATGTCCTGGAGGCCAAATTTAGGGTGCTAGGGAAGAGACTGAAATCCAGGCCCTCTATGGCGGCATTCTCAGAAATGCTCCCAGTTCCACGCGCAGGGCCAGGTAGGCAGGCAGAGCTTCAGAGTCTCAATGCGTGGATGAGACGATGATGTAGAGAGGAGGGGTTTAGATTCATTAGGAACTGGGGAAACTTTTGGGATGGGGGAAGCCTATACAGGAGAGATGGGCTCCACCTAAACCAAAGTGGAACCAGACTGCTGGCACTTAACATTAAAAAGATTGCAGAGCAGTTTTTAAACTAAGAGATGGGAGAAAGCTGACTGCTGCAGAAGAGCACATGAATCAGACAGAGACTTCTCTTAGAGGAGAGTCTATTGATAGAGATTCTCTAGATTTTAGTCAGGAGGAGAGGATGGAAGAGGATAATCTAGGGGCCAGAACAAACGAGAAACATTCACATAAAGAATTGGACACATCAGAAAAGGGCAGACAAATAAACAGTGACAATTTTTAAAGTGCTTGTACACAAATGCTAGAAGTCTAAATAATAAGATGGGTGAACTAGAGTGCCTCGTGATAAGGAGGATATTGATATAATAGGCATCAAAAAAACCTGGTGGATTGAGGACAGTCAATGGAACACAATCATTCCGGGGTACAAAATATATCGGAAGGACAGAACAGGTGGGGGGGTGGAAAGGAGGAGAGTGGCAATATATGTGAAAGAAAATGTAGAATCAAATGAAGTAAAAATCTTAAGTGAATCCACATGGTTCCCTAGAATCTCTATGGATAGTAATTTCATGCTCTAATAAGAATATAACATTAGGGATCTATTGTCGACCACCTGACCAGGACAGTGATAGTGACGATGAAATGCTGAAGGAAATTAGAGAGGCTATCAAAATTAAGAACTCAGTAATAGCGGGGAATTTCAATTATCTCCATGTTGACTGGGAACATGTCACCTCAGGACAAAATGCAGAGACAAAATTTCTCGATACTTTAAATGACTGCTTCTTGCAGCAGCTGGTACGGGAACCCACAAGGAGAGAGGCAACTCTCGATTTAGTTGTGAGTGGAGCGCAGGAGCTGGTCCAAGAGGTAACTATAACAGGACCGCTTGGAAATAGTGACCATAATATAACAACATTTAACATCCCTGAGGTGTGAAGAACACCTCAACAGCCCATCACTGTGGCATTTAATTTCAGAAAGGGGAACTATGCAAAAATGAGGGAGTTAGTTAAACAGAAATTAAAAGGTACAATGATTAAAGTGAAATCCCTGCAAGCTGCATGGACGCTTTTCAAAGACACCATAACAGAGGCCCAACTTAAATGTATACCCCAAATTTAAAAAAAAAAACACAGTAAAAGAACTAAAAAAGAGCCACCGTGGCTAAACAACCATGTAAAAGAAGCAGTGAGAGATAAAAAGGCATCTTTTAAAAAGTGGATGTCAAATCCTAGTGAGGTAAATAGAAAGGAACATAAACACTGCCTAATTAAGTGTAAACATGTAATAAGAAGAGCCAAAGAGGAGTTTGAAGAACGGCTAGCCAAAAACTCAAAAGGTAATAACAAAATGTTTAAGTACATCAGAAGCAGGAAGCCTGCTAAACACAACCAGTGGGGCCCCTTGATGATGGAGATACAAAAGGAGCGCTTAAAGACGATAAAGTCATTGCAGAAAAACTAAATGGATTCTTTGCTTCAGTCTTCACGGCTGAGGATGTTAGGGAGATTCCCAAACCTGAGCCGGCTTTTGTAGGTGACAAATCAGAGGAAATGCAGAGACAGGACATTGGCTCCAGTGACCTCAGTCTGACACCTTTCAAAATATAACCTTCTCTCCTGGTCTGGACAGCATAAGAGAAGCCATATTCTAGGGCTGATGGCTGGCAAAACTCTACTTAGTGTGACAAAGTTCCTCCTCTACCTTGGTGGGTCCTGCGCTTATTGGCAGATTTGCTCACCTCAGTCATCTTCCCCTCTGGTGGAACCCACAGTCTGGGTCAACTCCTCCTGTGTCTGGTCAGGAGTTGGGAGGTTTGGGGGGAACCCGGGCCCGCCCTCTACTCCAGGTTCCAGCCCAGGGCCCTGTGGATCGCAGCTGTCTATAGTGCCTCCTGGAACAGCTGCGTGACAGCTACAACTCCCTGGGCTACTTCCCCATGGCCTCCTCCAAACACCTTCTTTATCCTCACCACAGGACCTTCCTCCTGGTGTCTGATAACACTTGTACTCCTTAGTCCTCCAGCAGCACACCCCCACCCTCTCCCTCTCCCTCTCAGCTCCTTGCACCTCTTGCTCCCAGCTCCTCACATGCACACCATAAACTGGAGTGAGCTCCTTTTTAAACCCAGGTGCCCTGATTAGCCTGCCTTGATTGGCTGCAGGTGATCTAATCAGCCTGTCTGCCTTAATTGGTTCTAGCAGGTTCCTGATTACTCTAGTGCAGCCCCTGCTCTGGTCACTCAGGGAACAGAAAACTGCTCATCCAGTGGCCAGTATATTTGCCCTCTACCAGACTCCTGTACCCCACTGGTCTGGGTCTGTCACAGTAGAAACTCTTATTTCAGGTTAGATTAAACTTGTAAGGAATCAATTTAAGCTAAAGCAACATGAGCCACTCAAACTGAAGTAACGGTCTGTACACAGGGGTACACACTGGTTTCCCCAAATCACTGTAAAAGCACACCTTTGGTTACACCAGCATAAGTTTGTGTATTAGACAGGGGCTTAATCTCCTTGTACCTCAGCTTCACTTATCCATAAAATAGGCACATTAATACTTCCCGCCCTGTCAGGGTGGCAGGAGGCTCTACTCATTTTGGAGGGTGTTCAGAGATCCTTGGAGGAAAATTACCCAAGAAGTGCCATCTATTACAGGACGAGGGGGCGCTCCCTGTCTGGTCTAGTCTACACAGAATTTGTTGCCCTGTATGTTAGGCCTAGGGCCAGGGCCGCCCGGGGGGGGCAAGTGGGGCAATTTGCCCCAGGCCCCCACCAGAGTTTTTCGGGGCCCCGGAGCAGGGTCCTTCACTTGCTCCGGGGGCCCCGGAAAACTCTCGCGGGGCCCGGGCCCCCGGAGGTTCTTCCATTCCGGGTCTTCGGCAGCAATTCAGCGGCAGGGGGTCCTTCCGCCCCAGGACCTGCTGCCGAAGTGCCAGGTCTTTGGTGGCAATTTGGCGGTGGGGGGCAGAGCTGCCCGGGAGGGGGCAAGTGGGGCAATTTGCCCCAGACCCCAGGCCCCACAGGGGCTCCCACAAGAATATAATATTCTATAGTATTGCAACTTTTTTTTATGGAAGGGGCCCCCAAAATTGCTTTACCCCAGGCCCCCTGAATCCTCTGGGCAGCCCTGGCGGGGGGTCCTTCTGCCCCGGGACCCGCTGCCGAAGTGCCCCGAAGACCCGCATCGGGGGGTCCTTCCACCCCACGACCCGCCGCCAAAGACCCAGCACTTCGGCGGCAAAGACCCCAGGCCCCCTGAATCCTCTGGGCCGCCCTGCCTAGGGCCAGATTTTCAAAAGTGCCCAAGCAGGTTAGGATGCCTAAATCCCAGTGGCAGTCAGACACCTAGCCTGCTTAGGTACTTTCAAAAATCCTACTGGGCACCCGTCTACATCTTTAGGCACTGAAATACCTTTGTAAATATGGCCCTAAGGTCTTTGTCCTACTGAATCAAGGCACCAGCCCCCCCTTTCATTGACAAAGGCTCTGCGCTGCACTCAAATGCTGGGCATGGCTCTGCAAGTGCGCTCAGCAGTTAGACGGTTTCATGCAGGGCAGTCGTTTGTGTCCCAGTAACGCTCCCTGGGGGATGCTTTCAGCATTATAGATGACAGGATCAGGAGAAGAAAGATGCTGCATATGAGAAACTTTTAAAATTAAAATGGAGAATGTGGCCTTTGGGGAAGATTCCTGGATAATTAAAGCATTAATTCAGACTTCAGCTTTGCTTAGACAAGGCTAGTGCCAAGAAATCTGCCTGAAAAGATCTGCAATTCTAAGCAAGGCTACGGACTCTGAACAGCAGCTCCACACACTGAGGGATAAGCAGAATCCAACACCTCACTCCACATTGATAGCTATGGGGAATTTCTGCCAATTCAGAACAGAGGTCCCCCAGAGGGGTAGTGTGGGAAAAGCTCCAACTGAATGAGCCTGGAGAGTGGATTTCCCTTTCCCTCCCAGGGAGAAAGGATCTGTTGGATTGCTGTCTCTTGATACAGCAGCAAGAAGAGCGGACGGGACTGAAGGGAAATGGGGAACGTATGAATCTCATGCTCCACAACCCTGCCTACACTATACGAGCTTCAGAGCATACAGCGTGGTTTGTGACCACATGACAATTCTAAAACTATGTTGCAGCCGTGTCATACACTGAGTGAGTCATGCTGAGTGCTGGAGAAGTAGCGTCTCAGATATTCTTCAACATGCCATGCGTCCAACCCACTGCTCAGAGTGCGTTATGAATATCCTTCTGCGCCTGTTCCATAGAAGATACAAGTCTGCTATAGCCGCTGGCTATGGGATTTGGTTCTTTAGCCCAAGTTGTAGAGGCTCACTCTTTAGCTCTGGAAATCCTGGACTCAGACCCTGAGAATGACCAAGGATATGGCCTTCAGATGTCCACATACAAAAAGGCTCCCAATGGCATTCAGCCAATCGCAGCTCCTGGGAGGCTAATGACCAGGTGGTCTTCCACTGTGTCAAGTTCCACGTGGTGCATCCATCACAGCCAGTTCTAACATGGACAAGGCTTGAGAGAATGGTCCTTCCAGATCCTAGTGACAGAACAGACTGGGAAGCTCAGTACTTCATGAACATTGGGCAGAAGGCTCCCTTGTCTGAGAAGAGGTAATATTTACTGTACAAGAGCTACTGGAGAGCAGGGTTCCAGCACAGGGCTAATGTCCAGGACTGCCCTTTGCGATTGAATGCATCTACAATCCAGTGCATTAACTTAACCAACTAGGATACCAAAGAAAACAGGTGACAGTTTTCAACTTAATCTCTTGATGACATGAACATTTTTCTGCATGAGTAAAACATAAAAATGGCAAAAACTAAGTCACGACACTCACAAATAAGTCAAATGAGATCTGCACATAGCTACATTTTGTCAATTAGCTGTAAGCAATCACTAGAATAAAAATCACTGAGTGTCAGTTCCAACCCCTGGGGAGCCAGCCCCAGGCCTACAAATAACCCCCCTGTATGAATGTGTGACTTTTGTTTTTGAAAGAGCCTGCATTCTTCTTAATGCACCTGAACAGAACAGCCACAATTGCTCCACGCTCTTCTAGGACTGAAAAAAGAAATGCTATGGTACTGGTACATCTGCAGAGCTAGAACGCCCATGGTTTGCATGGACATGGCACGAGCACAGAATCAGACACATTACAGATAGGAAAAGCATCAAGCTATAGCAGAGGTGGGCAAACTACAGCCCGTGGGTCACATCTGGCCCGCAGGACTGTCCTGCCCGGTCTCTGAGCTCCCAGCCAGGGAGGCTAGCCCCGGGCCCCTCCCCCGCAGCCTCAGCGCGCCGCAAGCACTCTGGTCCACCGCTCCTGCCGGGCAGGTGGCGTGGCTGGCTCTGGCCAGGCTGCAAGCTCCTGCTGCTCTGAGCAGCGTGGTAAGGGGGCGGGGAGCGGGGGGAGGGGTTGGATAAGGGGCAGGGAGTCCTGGGGGCAGTCAGGGGACAGGAGGGGTTGGATAGGCATGGGAGTCCGGGGTGTGTGTGTGGATATGGGTCTGGGCAATCAGGGGATAGGGAGCAGGGGGAGGTTGGATGGGGCAGAGGTTTTGAGGGGGTGTCAGGGGATGGGGAACAGGGGGGATTGGATAGGCATGGGAGTCCTGGGGAGCCTGTCTGGGAGCAGGGGTGTGGATAGGGGTCAGGTCAGTCAGGGGACAGGGGAGTTGGATAGGGGGTGGGGCCCGGGGGGGCAGGGAGCAGGGGGGGTTGGATGGGTTGGAGGTTATGAGGGGGGCGGGACGTGGGAGGGGGTGGGGGCCAGGCTGTTTGGGGAGGCAACGCCGATGTGGCCCTCGGGCCAAAAAGTTTGCCCATTCCTGAGCTATAGTAATCAGAGCTGGCATTTAGTGTCCTCAAAGCCACTGCTGAGTCCCCCTGCTACAGAGAAGCAGAAGGGTAAAGGAGAAGACTAGCTTTCATTTAAAAATCACTGTGATGGGCTTGAATTTCAAAGGTGCTGTGCACCCACAAAGCCAATGGCAGCTCTAGCCCTTTTCCTTGTGAGGGCAGCTCTGGAAACAAATGGATCACTGGGGCTGAAAGCCTCTTATTGATTTTTCTTGGTAATCACGGGTTATCCAGTCTCCCCTCTAGCATCCATTGTACATGTGCTCAGAGGTCTCTCGATATTTGGGAGGACTCGTGATCAGTTGCTGGCTGCCAGAGGCAATGCAGTAGACTGATTCTGAAGGTGGCTCCTCTACTAAGTGGCCATTGATCTCTGGCCAGAAGGACGGCCAGTACAATAGTATGGTCTAGTGAAGTAAGCAAGGGCCTGAGAACAAGGTCCCCTAAATTCTAATCTTGACTCCAATGCAGACTCCCTCTGGAACCTTGGTAAAGTCACTGATCCTTTCTGCCTTAGTTTCCCCAGCCATAAGATAGGAGTAAGAATAGTTCCTTTCCCCTACAGGAAGAAGTGATGAGCTGTTAGTATCAGTAAAGTGCTGTAATTCACTGTAACTTGCTCAAAACCCTACACTGCCTGTGGGCCTTGTGTCCCCGTTCATAAAGTGTGGCGAAGTGTGGCAACCTCCTTTGTAAAGCACTTCGACATCTAAAGATGAGACACTATATAAAAGCTAGGTATTACCGTTATCACTGAGTTTAATTGAACAATTCTCCCTTGCTATGCTTTTATAAAGTTGGCAATTGCACATAGGCCCTCGTAAGATATAAGCAATAGAGCTGTGCAGAGGATGGAAATTCTGTTTTGTGGAGGATTTCAAAATTGACATTATGAGTAGGATCAAAACGTTGTAAAATTCTAAATTCTCTGCAAAAGAAAAAACATTGTTTGGGGGTTGACTGAAACGTTTAGTTTCAACAAACTGAAACATTTCATTTCAATTTCACTTTATTTCATAAGAAAAATATAAAAATTTCCGAATGAAAAGTCATTTAAAAATGAAATCAAAATGGAAATTTTCAGTGTTGTCAGAATTTTTTTCTTCTGATTTCTCTTCCAAACGAAATTTCAGCAAAACTGACAGTTTCACAGAGCATTTTGACTTTGATAGAACCACATGCTGCAAAGGAAAATGGTTCCATCAAAGATCTTCGGACCCGCTCAGAGCATAATCTAAAGATTAGAATTGGTTGAGCATTCCACAAAATGAAATTTTGCCAAAATATGCTGTTTCCTCTAAATGGAAACATTTTCCAGAGATGTATTATTTCAATGAAGTTTGGTTCAATCCTTGCTCTGCCTGATTCAAGTGATTGGAAATGAATTGGTCAGAGCAAGGACTTGAACCATCCTAGGCAAGTGCCCTAACCACCAACACTACACACCCACACACAAGAAGCCCAGCTTTTAAAACAAAAAATGGACATTTTGATACAATTTTGTTGCAAAAATGTTCAAAAGCTTCTGGTTTTATTCCAATGAGAAGCAAACACATTTCGAAACGTCATGCTAGCAACATTACTACTCAATCTATGCACTTCGATTTAAGGAGCTCCCAGTATGACCGGGGACTCAGTCATCCTGTCCATCCCTCAGGGGCCAGTGAAGAATCACTCCTTTACTAAACCCTCTTTCCCAGGGCTTTGCCTAATCGATTTGTAATTGTTTCAGACAATGGGGCATGCACCACTGCCTTTGCAGAGCCTATTTCACAGTCTAATAGTTTCACCATTAAGAAATATTTCAGCCTACATTTGTTTCACTCAATTGCATCCCACTAGATGGAGAGGGACTGAAAGAAATTCCCCCTCCCAGTCTTAGGAATTACATTGTTATTCCATAATCACAGGTACACAGAGAATAGAGCAGAGCAGCAGCATTTTCAATGTCATCTGCGAGATCTAGAGAGGAATTTTCAAGTGCCCAGCATCAATCCAACTCTGCTCCCACTGAAGGCAATGGGAATTTTCCTATTGCTGGGAATTTTCCCATTGACTCCAATGGGAGCAGCTGATGCTGAATGCTTTGGAAATTCCCATCCCAAACAGGCCATGGGCCATGCCCCCAGGAGCTCACAATCTAAAGGAGACAAACCTAGAACACTCAGGCAGGCAAGGCAAGGTGATATGGGATGGAAGGAGGAGAGGTGGGGGGTGAGGGGAGCTTGGCTGCTGGTGGAGTTGGCACCTATGGTGGGCCGCAGGAGATAACTCCGCGGGCCACATGTGGCCAGCAGTCCATGTGTTTGAGACCCCTGATTTAAGGGGTAATGTTGACCTGCCCTCTGAGAGACTAGTTCAGCTGCTGGAAGTTGCATGGGCTGAAGACGCTGAGCCAAGGAGGCTCCTCAGGAACTGGTTACTCAAGCCCAGGCAAGAGAGGACTATGGAAAAGGATAGGGACAAATCAAAGTTAACCACAAGGTTGGAGGTTTTCATGGCAGGGGAGGATACTGGCCACAATCTTGCAGTGGTGGAGGTGAGGGTGGGAAGAAGGGCTGCAGGTAGCGTGTGGATGCTGAACTAAGCACCGTGGAAGAGCCCACACAGTGCCTGTGTTTCAAAACTAAACTCTAAAAGCAACTTTTGGAGTAAATGACACATTTGCAAATAGCTGCAGAGAGCAGCAGAACACAGAACTAGACATTAGCGTGCATCACCGGAGCTGTGTTTTGTAAACATTTTTCAGGCTGCTTAGTAAGTCGCTAAACATCAAACACAAGCATCACTCTTCTGATGTGTCTGAGATAAAAAGGGGGGCTAATGGGAGACAAAATGCCAGAAGCTGAGAACGGGGCAATATGAAAATCATACAAAGACACTGCTTGCCTACTCGCTGGGGGCACAGAAGGGTGTGGGGCTAACCCAGCAGCTCCTGAAGAACCTAAGCTTTTATTTTTAAATGAAGTTTCCCACCCTGTGTCTCTGGTCTACTGAGACAGCAAGCTCTTTGGGGTATCAGTGCACAGCAGCACCCTCCACTTTGAGTTCATTCTCCATTTCTCTCTTGGCTTTACAGGTAGGGGGACCATATGCCCCGTTTTGGCCAGGACAATCCCTTTTTTAAGCCCTGTCCCAGCCGTCCCGACGTTTTGGGCAAAAGTCAACATTTGTCCTGTTTACTCTTACCTACTTGCTCTGCCGCTCCTCACTGCTGCCTGCCCCCTCCCTCACTTCCTGCATAGGAGAGTCACTAAAGTCCCTACAGATGCTGTTCTGTTTCCTCTGTGGACTGCAATCCAGGTCTCTGCTCAGAGACATAAAGGTACCTGATGTCCACTTACTTCCCTGCACAGCTCCTTCCCTGGCATCGCCTATTACGATGGGCCTCAACTGTAGTACAAGTAATTACTAGTCTGAGCCCTTCAGGTTGTTTGGAAGGATTGCTGCACTTGACCTGGCATGACACTGCCTTATGGAGTCTTCAGGCCGCTGGAAATAACAGCGAGTTACAATCTGCCTCCAGGCATCTCCGGGGTACATTAAACATGTATTTCTGCAGCCTCCCATCACCATAATATCTGTAGCCTAAGCGAAAAGACCCAGCTCTGCGAGCTCAGAGGCTGCAGTGGAGCCTTCAACTTCTATGTGGCTCAGCCAGTGGAGGGTGACAGAGCCACTACGAGTACCACAGGGCCCACTGCACTGGGCAGCAGGTGATGTTGGGAAACAAATGTTACCAACAAAGTCTTTTGGGATTTGATCCCAAACTGGACAAATAGAAGGAGGTGGGGGGAGTGGGGCAGCAAATTGTCCTTGTTTAGCTCATGGGAAGCACTCTGATACCATGGTGATGAGGGACAGGGAAGTACCAGGAAAGACAAAGTCAGAGAAAGTCAAGGGAAAATATTTCTCAGAGCCAAATATGGGCATACCCAAGGGTGGAACATAATGAAGCTCAAGATGAGAGAAATGGAGAGTGAATGGCTGAGCAAGAGGAAGAGAGAGACAGAGATGAGCCCTGCAGTGAAGGAAAGAGGCCAGGTGCCTGGGCTATGGCAGAGGATTTCCTACATCTGTCTGAAATGTTGAGTATGGTAGGAGCTGAGATAAGGAAAGCTACAGATGCAGCTCTTTTTACACTAACCTGTATCCACTTGGCGTAAGGAGGGAATTTCCCCCAGGGACCTGTTATTGCACAATGGTCCATGCGAAGGGTTTTACAGCTTTCTCTGAAGCATCTAGTACAAAGACAATTTACCATCTGCACGGCAATTCACATATTCTTAACCTCCAGCAGAGGGCAACCATCTAGAGCTAGCAACTGCCCTCATATTCTACTAAATGCCACTTCAGGTAGGGGTAACAGGTGCCATGGGCCATAAGGTTTCATGTCCTCCTTTCCAAGGCAGCTGAGTCTGTCCAATACAAATAATATTCGCATCCAAGCTAACATGATCCATTAAGATGGAGGCAAGGTTGAGAGTCCATACAGTAACTTAAGAGTAAAAACCATCACAGGGATGTTGAAATTATTCCCAAACCAAACATTAGGAAAAAAATCCAGAAATTCAGTGTTCAGGTTACACTTAAAAGAAATCCAAGCACATTCAAATAAGAAATGCACCTTGAAGGCGCCCAGATAACCCTCCCTCTGTCCTGTAGCCATGCCAGGGAATCACAATACGATTGTGATTAAGACATTTTAGAATGTGTGGCTTCTGTGCGTAGTTTTTTCCCTTGGGATTTCCTTGGTTTTTAAAGTTATTAAACATTGCAGGCATGAACACTGAAGAAGAAACCCAAAGTGAAAGCTGCTACCTGATACTTCTAATGAAGATTTGTAACATTAACTTTCAATCAACCTTTAAGGCCAGATTCACCACTGACATCTGAGCAGTGCAAAGCAGCCCAAGCGAACTGGTGAAACTGGCCCCTCCTTTGCAGCGGAATGATTGGCTGAGAGGGCTGCATTAATGAAACAGGCAAAATGTGGAGGGAGGGAAGGCCCCACTCCCTGAATCCCAGTCTTTCTGTGCTGTGAGGGTTCCCCATGCGCCCCTGCCTCAGTCCCTCAAAGAGTGCTCCCTTGATGTACATGGGAGCTAAAGCAGCAGTGGCATGGCAAGCCTCTCATGCACTGATCCCCAGGCTAGCATGCAGCCATAGAACCTGTAAAGAGCAGGGACAGCTGGGCCCAGTAGTCTACCAATGAGAATTCTGGACATGTGTCCAATCTCCCTCCCACCACTGAGTGACTACAACCAACGGAATCGGTCATACAACACAGCTGTAGAGGAAGAGTAATGGTTGAGTTATCTCTGATTTCACAATGCCCCCACTTAAGAACTATCTGAATTGCTGAGCTGAGCCTGTCTGTTGCCTATTAATCATAGCAATTAGATCCAACGATCATTAATAACTTCACTTAATTACAACCTAATTTCTTCAAATATAGTCTGTGCACAAGATTTCAATTAACTCTAACTATATGGAAAGTGAAGGGTCTGCATTATTCCCTTGTTAAGATCATTCTGGACAAAGAAAAGACTGGCAAATGTTAAATTTCTTCAGGGATCCAAATCCATTAATTTTAACTCAAGCTAATTGCAGGATTTACCACAAAATTCATTCTGGACTCAAAGGGCAAGCGCTGTAAGTTTGAGGCGACATTGTAGTTTTCATGCATAATAAACAGATTGAATCCCTGATTTACATGCAAAACAGAACTCAGTCTTAACTTTGGAGTTGTGACCAACACCTCCATATTATCACATTGAGGGGTATCTCTCAGTTAATCCAAGTTCATGTCACTTTCACCTCACACTGGGCACAGACACAGATAGTGAACACACTTGCTTTAACTGCCACAGTTCATATTTCCTTCTCAACTTCGGGCTACAGGGAGCAGCTAGCCTATTGTCTCTTTCCTTATTGGGAATGGGCCATCCTTGAACCCGCAGACATGCAAATTTTCCAGGGCTGCTTGCAGGCCACTGCCTGCTGCAATGTAACTGTGTGCTTGGCTGGCTAGGATTTATTTGATTATCCTTCACAAATGAAATCTGGAGCCTTCACTATTGATCTCTCCATTGCCTCACACACTCGTCAGTTTCAGCAAGCTACCTGACCGGGCACCCTGGTAAGGAAGCTTGCACTGGCATTAATAGGGAGCTTCGTTCCAGACACGACGCAGGGAGACTAGATGCAGGAACAAAGCATCCCAATGTGCAGAAAGAATAGCAAATATGGCAGGCGACCAGCTTGGCTTAACAGTGAAGTCTTCAGTGAGCTTAAACTCAAAAAGAAAGCTTACAAGAAGTGGAAATTTGGACAGATGACTAGGGAGGAGTATAAAGATATTGCTAAAGCATGCAGGGGTGTAATCAGGAAGGCCAAGACACAATTGGAGTTGCAGCTAGCAAAGGATGTGAAGGGTAACAAGAAGGGTTTCTACAGGTATGTTAGCAACAAGAAGGTGGTCAGGGAAAGTGTGGAACCCTTACTGAATGGGGGAGGCAACATAGTGACAGATGATGTGGAAAAAGTTGAAGTACTGAGTGCTTTTTTTGCCTCAGTCTTCAAGGTCAGCTCCCAGACTGCTGCACTGGGCAACAGTCTGGGGAGGAGGTGAGCAGCCCTCAGTGGTGAAAGAACAGGTTAAGGACTATTTAGAAAAGCTGGACATGCACAAATCCATGTTGAACCTCAGACTTTTTTTGGCCCAATCCTCTAATTTGTCCTATTCCTTCCCTCCAGCGTATCTACCACTCCTCCCAGTTTAGTGTCATCTGCAAACTTGCTGAGGGTGCAATCCATGACATCCTCCAGATCATTAATGAAGGTATTGAACAAAACAGGCCCCAGGACCGACCCTTGGGGCACTCCGCTTGATACCGGCTGCCAACTAGACATGGAGCCACTGATCACTACCTGTTGAGCCCAATGATCTAGCCAGCTTTCTATGCACCTTACAGTCCATTCATCCAGCCCATACTTCTTTAACTTGCTGACAAGAATATTGTGGGAGACCGTACTTTGCTAAAGTCAAGGAATAACACGTCCACTGCTTTCCCCTCATCCACAGAGCCAGTTATCTCCTCATAGAAGGCAATTAGGTTAGTCAGGCATTGGTGAATCCATACTGACTGTTCCTGATCACTTTCCTCTCCTCTAAGTGTTTCAAAATGGATTCCTTGAGGACCTGCTCCATGATTTTGCCAGAGACTGAAGTGAGGCTGGCCAGTCTGTAATTCTCTGGATTCTCTTTCTTCCCTTTTTAAAATATGGGCACTATATTTGCCTTTTTCCAATCATCTGGGGCCAGGCCTGGCTCCAGGCACCAGCTTAGCAAGCAGGTGCTTGGGGTGGCCACTCCGGGGAGGGGTGGCACGTCCAGGTATTTGGTGGCAATTTGGCGGAGGGTCCTTCACTCCTGCTAGGAGCAAAGGACCTCCTGCTGAATTGCCGCAGATCGTGATCGCGGCTTTTTTTTTTTTTTTTGGGTGCTTGGGGCAGCAAAAGCCCTGGAGCCGGCCCTGTCTGGGGCCTCCTCTGATCGCCATGAATTTTCAGAGATAATGGTCAATGGCTCTGCAATCACATCAGCCAACTCCTTTAGCACCCTCGGATGCAGTGCATCCAGCCCCATGGACTTGTGTTTGTTCAGCTTTTCTAAACAGTCCACTTCTTTCTCCACAGAGGGCTGGTCACCTCCTCCCCACACTGTGCTGCCCAGTGCAGTAGTCTGGGAGTTGACCTTGTTCGTGAAAAGAGAGACCAAAAAAAGCATTGAATACATTAGCTTTTTCCACATCCTTTGTCACTAGGTTGTCTCCCCCATTCAGTAAAGGGCCCCCACTTTCCTTGACTTTCTTCTTGTTGCTAACATACCTGAAAAAACCCTTCTTGTTACTTTTAACATCTCTCGCTAGCTGCAACTCCAAGTGTGATTTGGCCTTCCTGATTTCACTCCTGCATGCCTGAGCAATATTTTTATACTCCTCCCTGGTCATTTGTCCAAGCTTCCATTTCTTGTAAGCTTCTTTTTTGTGTTTAAGATCAGCAAGGATTTCACTGTTAAGCCAAGCTGGTCGCCTGCCATATTTACTATTCTTTCTACACAGCGGGATGGTTTGCTCCTGTAACCTCAATAAGGATTCTTTGAAATACAGCCAGAGGATGGAGCTAGGCTGTTCTCAGTCCTGGCAGATGACAGAACAAGAAGCAATGGTCTCAAGTTGCAGTGGGGGAGGTCTAGGTTGGATATTAGGAAACACTATTTCACTAGGAGGATGGTGAAGCACTAGAATGGGTTACCTAGGGAGGTGGTGGAACCTC
The DNA here is from genome assembly GCF_020497125.1 of Mauremys mutica. Classification (NCBI taxonomy): domain Eukaryota; kingdom Metazoa; phylum Chordata; order Testudines; family Geoemydidae; genus Mauremys; species Mauremys mutica. The sequence goes on from NC_059079.1 coordinate 56,745,760, forward strand.
CATCCTTGAAGGTTTTTAAGGCCCAGCTTGACAAAGCCCTGGCTGGGATGATTTAGTTGGTGTTGGTCCTGCTTTGAGCAGGGGATTGGACTAGATGACCTCCTGAGGTCTCTTCCAACCCTAATATTCTATTCTATGATTCGATTCTACTCAAAGTGCTGGAGATTTCAACTGGCACCACCAGGGGACTACAGTGATGAAGCACAAGCAGCTAGCAGCCCATTGGCACTGCCAGGACACTGCTGTGAGGAAGCTCACACAACGTCTCAGCTATTCCTGGATAATAAAAGCATGCAGACAGCATAGATGACAATGAGCTCTCTTTTTCTCTGCAGTGTAGTGACAACACTGAGAATAGGGGACATAGGGCAACACAAAATATTTTGCTGAACCAGAAGACTTCCTTAGAAATATTAGCCATGGCTTAATTAGCTTTCCCTGTGCACTCATCTGAGTGGGAGAAGTCTCATTATCTGCCCTGTGCTGCCTACATCTCAGCACTTTAAGGAACCCTTTCTGTCTGGTTTCAGACTTATTTATAGACAGCAATCCCCTGTGAACTCTGAGGAGAGATTAAGCCCAACCCCTTAAAAGGATTTAGACAATCTTGAGGTTTCTTGCCACCTTGCCAAGTTAGGAGAAAGGGGAACCAGCTTATCGGGGGGCAGAATTAAAGTTACACAGGCTACCTTAATTCTGACCGAGCCTAACTTTGGAGCACTTGGACTCCACAGCCTTAATGACATCCTTTCCCCCGAGTATTTTGTGTATGAGTTTTAAAGAGAATTTCTAAGATTTGCTCATTTTTTAAAAGAAAACTAAAAATCCCAAAGAAATTCCATGTGCCTCTATTTACTAGACAACAATAGACGGCTGAAGCTCAGGACTCCTGGGTCCTGTTTTGGGCAGGGGGTGATCTAGCCAGGACTGAGTATTGGGGCTATTTGTTTAGATCAGTGGTTCTTAACCTGGGGTGCACTCACTCCCTGGGGGTGCGAGATGCCCTTTCTGGGGGTGCGAGACATGCCAGATTTTTTTAGAAGGTACATCACTGAAAACACAATTTAAGCACAGGCACATATGTATTCATGTATTCTTAATTTTACTGCGAAATTAAAATATATAATTCTCTTCCATTCTATAGTTATGATATATCTAGATTTAAAGAAGTGACCTATTTCAACAATTTTTGATAAGGGGTGTGAGAAGATGTTTTGAGAACCAAAGGGGTTCAGGCTGCAGTAAAGGTTAAGAACCACTGGTTTTGATGATATTTTGAAAAAATATAGTATTCAATGTGGACTGTTTTCAGAGGCGGACTGCAGTAACCCGGCAACAGCACCAAAGGTAACACCTCTTCCAGCACTTGGGAAAAGTGTCCTGTCAGAGTTAATGACCACCCACGATCAGGACTTTGGTTCTATGTCTCATCTGACAGAGGGCAGCTCTAGCCTCAGTGCCCCCGGCACTATGTCAGGGCACTGGCTCAACACTGACTCAGAGGGTTAGGTGCCAAGTCAATTCCCACCTACCCAACACCATGGGCCATATCCTGGAACAACTGATCGACTCCTGAGAACTTTTAGAAGCCACGCCCTTCTTCCCGCACATGCTGGCACCAGGCAACACATATTCTTACCAGAATCTGGTCCCAAGAATCGCCCTTCAAACCTGCTTCAGGAAATAGCCCATGGCCACAGCCTGAGACCATCTCCCAGCAGGCTTTCAACCTGGCTCCCATCCTCAGCCTCCAGCTGCATGGACACAAGTCACACTCCTCTCCATCTTTGGGGAGGTTATATTCTTTCACTAATTTATTCAGGGGTCATCATAGTCCAGGCGTCACCTGTCTGGCCAGCCAGCATCTTGGCAGAAGGGGGGGAAAGACAGCCTTAATCTGCACCAGAGGCATCGTGAACCAGAGGGAAGCAGGTGGAGGGTAGAGGGCATGGGGATCCCAAAGCCAGAATCTGGCCTCTGAGAGCCCCTTCCCCCCCACCCAAATTTACTGCTCCTGCAAACTGTGCTCATTTCTCAGCCTGACATGGAGCTCAGCGGTTGCTCCCTGGGCAGAAGGCCTCACAGCTGCAACTAATGGTATGTTTTGACATCTCTGAAATACTCCAGCACTTCATTTCAGCCGCAGGGAATAAGGAAGAAGGAGGGACATGATGGTGGGGAGCCAAGCCAGAGATGACAGGGAGGAGGGGTTGCAGCAAGAGCAACGAGCACAACAGAAATAAATGTGCCAGGGATGTAGGGTTTGGCCGAAAGAGGGGAAAGGGCCGGAGGCAGGGGGCTAGGACCCTAATGGCACGTAGGACATAATTTTACTCTTGTAGATTACACACACCACCAATAATCCACAACAACTTGTGCAACGCAGCTCCATCCGACTTGGATGAGATCATGGACCCTGGAAACCAGAGCCACGTGGCTGCTGCACTGATTACCAGAGTGAATCCTCTTCCCAGCAGAAAGATCCCTCCAGCATCGAGAAACAGCACGACCTGGAACAGCCACCAGCCCTGGTTCTAACACCCAGCCTGGCAGGGGAACGGGGGAAGGGAGGGTGCTAGAAACATCCCTCCAAGCCTGCACCCCTCCATCTCTGCAATGATTCAGAGTTTCTCTCTCAGCAGCACAGTAGGAATGGAGTGGGAGGGGGGCTGAGGAAGGTAATTAACAAGCATCTTCCCATTGTTAAAACAGTATCTCCGGTCCCAGGGGGCCAGCCACAGCCACAGCCCAAGCCTTCAGCAGAAAAGCAAACAAAGTATCCTGGCCACCAGCTGAGCAGATGACTGCTGCCATCTGTCACACCAGCAGCATGAGGGAGAAGAGCAGGAAAGAGCATTCTGAAGGCTCTGGCTCCTGTCGGCCCCTCACGCTGGGGTTAAGATGTTTCTTGTGCACTCAAGGGGCTTGTGGTGGGCAGGAAGGGCTGGGGGAAAGTCACCAGATCTGCAGACTGAGTCTGGTTTCTCTCTGTATTTGCAGCAGGAGTGAATCAGAAGGGACACTGGCAAAGCTACTCATGGAGATGCCTCTCCCCCGCTCTCCCCACCACAGTCAGTGGAGCCAGGCCTCCAAAGTAGCTGCTTTCACACCCGCAGATCAGGTGTTCCAAGCCCCCCTCCCTCCTGCACATGCCCCCGACTGCAGCCTGTGGACCAGGAGTTCCAAGCTACCCCCACAAACACATAAACACCCCACCCCAACCGCAGCCCGTGGGACAGGGGTTCCAAACTTCCCCCGCACGTGCACACATACACACCCCCACACTCCTGATTGCACCCCGGGCCAGGGTTTCCAAGCCCTCCACCCACCCACCCACTCACTCACACGTGACCACATTCCACGGGCCAGGTGTTCCAAGCCCCGCACAACACACGACCACAGCCCATGGGCCAGGGTTTCCAAGCCCTCCCGACACGCACACATACACGCACACACCCCTGACTGCAGCCCATGGGCCAGGGTTTCCAAGCCCTCCACGCATGCCCACACACACACGCGCACACACACACACACAACACACTACTTCAGCCAGTGGGTCGGTCAGGGGTTCCATCCCCTGCTGGTGTAGGCCCCACAGGCTAACCCAGCTGGTGGATGTCCCTTCAGCCCATAGCCAATAGCCTTAAGGCTAAACTGCTAGATCCTCATGGACTTTAAGCAGTGGGTCCCTGCTGGTAAAGCCCCTGGACACAGATCAGAATGTGCCTTGGTTCAGCCTATGGATGTAGGTCATGGGGGTAGAAAAGTTAGGGGAGCTCTGGCTCCAGGAACTGGCCTGAGCCAAGGAGCTTGGGTTCATGGGGGTTGGGAGGGGGTAATTGTTTTCTCTTTTCAGCTGTCACTATAGTCATTGTTGCTGTGAGTGAGTGATTCACACCAGTGTATGAAAAGCCTGTGACTCACTGTACTGGATTCAGTGGGTGGGCTGCATTGACTCAACCACTCAGGGGGAGGAGGGGGAGAAGAGGGGCCGCAAAGTCACAATCAATGGAAGAGTTTTATTCACGTTGAATAAGAACTGACACTTGCCCACAGTCTCCGCTGTGCAGGGTTCGATCCACAACTCCTAATGTGTGCCTTCCTCCACAGGCAGCAGAGAGGGGGCCGACAGACAGGAAGCAAGACAGCAGGCAGCAGAGACCCATCTACACTACACACAATAGCAGACTCCAGCTCTTGCTTTCAATAGTGCCTGGCCAGGACATAATACAGTTTGGTCTCAGGTGTGTGGGGACAGAACCCAAAGCACATTATAACCAAATTGCTAGATTGTGCTGCAGCCCAGACCTTCACTAGGGTTGGAGTCTGATTCCTTAATGTAGAGCATGCTCAGGGCAGAAGAAGAAGAAACCCGCCAGTGACAGAAGCAGGGTGCTCAGAGTGAGTCCATCACTCTAGTACAGGGGTAGGCAATCTATGGCACGGGTGCCGAAGGCGGCACGCAAGCTGATTTTCAGTGGCACTCACACTGCCCGGGTCCTGGCCACCGGTTAGGGGAGCTCTGCATTTTAATTTAATTTTAAATGAAGTTTCTTAAACATTTTAAAAACCTTATTTACTTTACATACAACAATAGTTTAGTTATATATTATAGACTTATAGAAAGAGACCTTCTAAAAATGTTAAAATGTATGACCGGCACGCGAAGCCTTAAATTAGAGTGAATAAATGAAGACTCGGCACCCCACTTCTGAAAGGTTGCCGACCCCTGCTCTAGTACATAGCAGTACAGGATGTAAAGAGCCATGGGGAATCTACAACACCCCCCCCCCCCCGCCCCCCAACATGGAAACAGAAGGAGGCCAGCTTGGAGATGGTGGTAACTGGCATAGCTCTCTCTTCCTCTGGGGAGAGGGTGCAAAGACCAGAGGCAATACACTCCCCGGGACAGCCCCTACTGTCAGCTCCTTCTGGAGGCCTCCAGCAAGCCATGCATAGTTCTCCCTCTGGCCAGTGGAAAAGCAAACTGGCCAAGGAACTTTGTATTCATCTGCTGGGCAGCGCTGCCAGGGAGGCCACCCTGCACAGCATCCATGTGGCCAGAAGGCACTATGAGAACTACTGGAGGACTGCAGGTAGCTGGCATGAAGCTACAGCTGGTTTGGGCAAAATGATGAGTAGCAGATCTAGACTGCCCTGGCACAGAGCAGCTACTCTGCAACAGCAACTCTACACAAAGGATTTTAGGAGGCGGCAGTGGAAAGGAATGTCTCTGAAAGAAGCTACACTTTGGATTCTGTTAAGGAGAATCATTACGCAGCTGGCAGCCTGTATTCCAAGTATTCAAGAGCTGTAATGCTCCAGATCTTGCCAAAGATGACTCCTGATGGCAAAGCTGAAATTTCATGTCTCACCCTACAGACAGCACCTTTGGCAGCACAATGCCTCTTTAACCCAGGCTGGAACAATGGTCAGTACCAGCTCAGAGAGTGTCATCCACTTCCTACAGCATCAGGGGTGGAGTTATCCTATGTTCACACTGACTAGGCCTAACTTGCTCCAGCTTGTGAATTAGGAGATCACAGCCCCAGGTGGCATGGTGCATCTTGGAAAGTAACATAGGCCAAGATCTTACGAACCACAATATCCAAGTCCTGCAAGTCGAGTCCATTCAGCATCTTTCAGAAAGGAAAGAATTGGCTTCCCTATCAGTGAATGCTGCGGTTGAGCCAGATCACAGCACTTTAAGGCAGGGACAACATTTGCCAGACAGGCACTTGGTGTAATGCTCAAGAGCCAAGAGAGCTGCAGAAGCAAGACAAATAACACAGTGCTACAACTCGGGGGCCAATCATTCATCACTCTTCAATCAATGCGTCTTGAGTGGCCCCAGGCAGAGCTCCACTTGTTAGCTGCAGTTGGACCCAGCCTCACTCAGACCAAACAGAAATGCAAACTCATTTTGGCAAGGGAGCAATGTGTACGGTTACTATAGGGCCATTGCTCCAAGGACATGCAGGTGGAGCAGGGAGGGAAGTGGCAGGGCCGGCTCCAGGCACCAGCCCAGCAAGCAGGTGCTTGGGGTGGCACATGGAAGGGGGCGGCATGTCCGGCTCTTTGGCGGCGGGTCCCTGAATCCCTGTCGAAATTGCTGAAGACTGGAGTGGCAGCGGTAGAGCTGATCGCGATTGCGGCTTTTTTTTCCTCTCTCTCTCTCTCTCTCTCTCTCTCTCTCTCTCTCTCTCTCTCTCTCTCTCTCTCTCTCTCTCTCTCTCTGCTTGGGGTGGCAAAAACCCTGGAGCCAGCCCTGGGAAGTGGCATGGCATAAAGACATGCATTTTATAGTGGGGGGAGGAATTAGGGAGGCAAGCTTTCTAAAGGAAAAGAGATAAAGTACATTACAGAGGCCTCAGGTGTGGGGAGAGGGACAGAACCAAGACTCATTTGAGCAAGCCCAGCAGGCTAACCAACCGATGGGCAATGGACATGACCCTGGACAGCTGTGGCCCGAGTGGGCTTTCAAAACACCTTTGGAAGGGGGAACAAGGTTTCCAAGGGCCCCCACAGGGAGAAGGGGAACCCAATGGAAGCGGCAGTCATGGGTCACAAGAACGCGCAGCCACACACTAGCAGGGAACTGAGCTGAGTGGCCGAGCTAGAGAAACAAGGAAGCTGTGGAGCATAGAGCTGCATCACTAACGAAAGGTCAAGCTAGTAGGGAGAGAGAATCAGTGTGCCAATAGAGTCCGGAACTGCTTCACTGACATGTATCCAAGAGGAGTAGAGGGGCTGTGCACCAGAAGGGGCCGGAGCTGTACCCTATGGAGCGGACAAGCCAAAATAATAAGGGGAGTTGGGGGGCTGCACTAATAGGGCACAAGGCCAGGTCACTAAAGGGCAGCCAAGAGAGAAGAGCAAGGGTAGTATGGCACAATCCCACTTTGAGACTAGAGCAGGGGTGCTGGAACCAAGGGCGCTGCGGCAGCACTCCCTGGCTTGAAGGGGTTTCCATCACATACAACAGGTTTTACAGTTTTGTTCAATGACTCTCAGCACCCCCACTATAAAAACTGGTCCAACGCCACTGGACCAGAGGCACCAATGGGTCAAATCTAAGCCTTCAGCATATTAAGACCAACAGCCTCACAAAAGACCCTCGCAGACCCGCACCATATAAACAATGAGGATTCCTTTGCATGGCACTTGGCCCAAGCATGGAGAGAAGTGAGTGGAAGCCTCATTTCTGTAGCCCCAATGAATGGGGTCCACAAACATGTGAATGAAACCTGAGGAGTTCAGCATCAATGAAGCAGGAGCTAGAACACTCTGCCTGCGTGGAAGGGAAAGCTACCAGCACTACTCTGATGGAAACAGCCTCAAACTGCCTTTTAAAAAAAAAAGAAACGCAAGCCAAGGCAGGATAAATCCAACACAGAGCTCACCATTTCCCCCATCACCAGACTCCTTCAGCTTGCAGTCCCAATGAACGGCATCTTGCCCCTCTCCTTCTCCTGAGCAATTCTGCTCATTTAGTCAAAGCTCATCTTAAGGAATGAAAGGATCCACCTTAAAGTAACTGAATAGCCTCGGAATGCACAAAGGCTACCTTAATAAAAACTTTCTTGAGCCAGAGCTTCTCCTGTGCACAGCAAAGCCCCAAAGGTGCAGAGAATTCTCCTGTGAAGAAGTTCCTCTTCCAACTTCAAAGCCACCTAAGTGCAGTGTAAATCCCCTGTAGTGGAATGTAGAGAGTTGTGGGGAGAGAGAATATACACAAACATACACACACACAGTAGTGTGTAGAAGATCCATCAGAGAGGAGAGTTGTAAGTGACAACATGATATTCTGCTTTAGACCAGGCTCCCGTCCCTCTGCTTGTAGTTCTTCAGCATGGTTTGTGTTAGACAGCAACATATAGCCCCAGAGCACTGCCATAAGGAAAGATAACACAAAGCCTTGCAAAATTTTCATCAGAGATTAAATCTCTTTCTGAGATAAAAGCAAAGAAGCACCCACAGTCTAGAGTGGATTTTTTAAAGTATATATATTTTTTTAAAGGGTGTGGGGTAGTTGGAGAGCAGAAAGCCAGCCATTTCCCCACAACAGGTAGCAGCACTCGCCGGAGTCTGGCTCCAGTCTAAGGTTCCCTGTGCTAGGTAGGAATGCAAGATGCCAAAAAAAACCACACAGCATTATCTACTTTTAGAAAGCTACTGAGAAACACCAGCCCTACAAACAGCAAGCAAAAGCAAGAGCTTACCTTGTATTAAATGCATGGCTCCTGCACTTAAGCTGGGAGAGGTTATGATACTATTCCAGAGACATTATTTGTAATATGAAGAGAAAAGAAGCCTGAGGAGGGGGGAAGAGAGGAGAGGAGGGAGAGACACAAGAAGAGGAGGGGGAGAAGGAGAGAATGAAAAAAAGGAATGAGGAGGAAAGGGGGGGGAATAAAAGAATGATTTTTTTTTAAAAGGGGGGAAAATAGAGAGACAGTTAAAATCTGTCTCCTGCCCACACAGTGGAAAAGAAATTTCTGACAATCAGAAAGAGAACTCACACACATACCAGAGGGGGCAGACGGAGAATAACAAAGGAAAAATAGCGAGTGAAGCTAAATCAAAACAGAAAAAGAAATGTCCAGGCATATCTCACACACACACACACACACACACACACACACGAAAGAGTGGGGAAAGGCTTGGCCCATTTTACATAATTAGAGAAGTAAACAGCCACGTGCCTGGGAATTCAGGTCAGCACGGCTGTTAAGAGTTCAGCACCCTTAACTTACTCCTTAGCTATAGTCGACAAAAAACAAACAATTGTAATAATCCAAAACCGCATCTACCTCCCATTTCTGCAGAGAGGAACCAATACACCGCACATGCTCCAGTGTCTCTCTGCCACCTCTGGCTGGGATTTGTGACAGGCTTCTGAGTCGCTGATCAGGGCACTGCCGGGAGGAAGTTCTCCAGGATGGAGGAGTGGGGATGGGCAACCTGTGGGTGAAGGAGATCACACATGGCTGCCAAAATGCTCATGTCATTAAATTCTCTTTACAGGCTGGAGCTCCTTGCAGTCCAGTTACCTAATGGTTTTTATTTTCACCTCAATCAACAGCCGAAGCATGGCTCCGAACCAGAAGGCAGAAGGTGGGGAGAATAAGGAGGTCCGTTTTTTGGGTCAACCAATGAGATCAACAATGGGGATGGAGGACACCAGTGATAGTTTTGCTTTTGCAGCCAGGAATTATCCACATTCCATGTTTCAACAGCCTGGAGTCCAAGAGAAGAAGACAGGGTGGAATAAAAGACTACAGTTTGAGTACAGCCCTAATGAACAATAAAGAGTTATAAGACAAATAAATTAAATGGACTCTTGTGTAAAAGACTCCTTGAACCTGGGAAATATTCACCCCCAATTTCAGCACACTCTAGAAAGAAAAAAAGTGTCAAAGAGTCTATGTGAAGCATTCGAGATTGGACTCCGCGTCATTCCATTAGGCATTCCTCTCCCAGTCCCACATGGGACAGGCAGACACACCAAGGGAGGTGCGGAAGAAAGAAGCTAAGGGTTATTCCTTGTCTTTTCTCCTCTTTGCTAAAATAAACAATCCTGAAATAGCTGAATGTCAGTACAAACAGCATTCCTCTTCTCCGCCCAGGAGATCAAGCACCAATCCACGCTTAGGGTTCATTAGGGAGAAATATGGAATAATCTATGGTTAAATGAACATGACACAGAATTCTTCCCTTAGCTCCAGGAAAGGGTGGCCTTCCTGGGTCATGGTCTACGGATGGAACAGCATGAGGATGCTTGGAACTGAGCAACTACAACACATGGTTTCTCCTGCTCCATCCTTGCCACCCAGCCATCTGGACAAAGGCAGATTTAAGGTATCTATTTTTCAAGGGCACAACATCCAGAATGAAGTTTCCATATTAAAAGTTTCCAACTAGAAGCCTAGGCTTGATGCTGTGACTGCATGTAACTGCAATCAATGGTCCATGCTGTGAGGTAGGTCATCAGCAGCTACAGCTGTTAGCGACAATTTTCTGAATGCTGTCACTCAAAGTGAGGGCAGAGAACGGAGGAGACGATTGTACCCATTAAAGTGACTTTGATGGGTGGACTCAGTCCCACATGCTCTGTTAACTAGAACCTTCATTATGTCCCCTTCAATGGCACCAAGAGACAGCCCTGTTTTACCCAGGGAGTGAGGGAAGAAAAGTCACCAACAGAGAGTCAGTTGGTATCCTGCTTGAGTTGTGCCAGATACATCATGAGAAATTTCAGTCCGGTTCCTAGCAAAAAGGGGTTTTGTCTCTCAAAAACCATTGCTAGATGCTGCCAACGAAGCCAAAGAGGCCAAGGACTTGATGTGCATGGTGGCTGAATTCCCTTCTCCCAGTACAGAGGTGCACTGAGTGGGCACTTTGTGGCTGTCCACCCCGTGGGTCCTAGAGAGCTTGGCCATAGAGCTGTCAAACCAGCAGCTTTCAGCAGTATAAATTCACTTTAGAAACCAGCTGATTGGAGTGAAGAATTTGAACACCAAGGACATTGGCTTCGAAATCACCAAGAGAGCAACACTCAGGTCTTCCCGCTCCCTCCCAAACACCAAGCATCTGTCCCATGGGCCCATGCTGGAGCACCAAATCCTCTCCACCTCTAGCCCCATGACAAGATGATCCCAGGGCATCCCTGCTTGATAGGTATTTGTGGGTGGGTGCAGAGTCCACAGCCCCTATGACACTCATGTGCTCTCCCAAATATGCACAGTTCAGTCACCCACCTCATTCCCTACCACACTCAAAACCCACCAACCAATTAGAGCAACATGGAGTCCTTCCAAACAGCACCACACAATATGGATTTGGTCCTTATCCTTCACACTCCAGCAACAGCTTCTGTCCCAGCCCTTTTCCACAAGGCAGAGGGGCTGGAGCAAGCTGGCTGGGAGTTCCCTCAAAAGTACCCTTCTTCCCTATGCGCCAGTATGGGCTCCGAACGCACATGTTTGGAGAGAAGGGGGATTGAAGGAAGGTTCTCTAACTGTGTCAAGCTCGCTGGCGAGGCCTTTCCCTGCACTTCTCTGCTGTGTCCAAAGCCACTCCGGACAGCAAATGCCTTTCAATACCCTAGCAAATGCTCCATTCCACAGACTGTGCCACCTAAAATGACTTCTTTAATGGGAGCAGCAGCTCCAAAGAAAAGGCCTGGTTTAATAATTCAGCCGGCATGGATTCCATTTAGTAGCCATGGCAACCAGCTTGCTGACATCCAATTGTAAGCAGGACGTTATTAGAAGGGGAAAGGGAAAAAAGAAAGTGCGCACACACATGCACACACTATCAGGCATCATAAACTTTCCAATGACATATTGGCACAGGCAGCCTCTGCCAGCATTATTAATCCTATTCAGATTTCACACCTTCCTCATTTTTGCTGATTGCTCACTGCTAATGCCACAAAAGCACCTCAGCTCCCAGAAGGCATCAGCCTGTGTGACATCCTCTCCTTGTTTGGCTTTTGTCTTGCTTAAAGAAAATAAGAATTGCTTAGAGGAATTTGCACAATCTCAGGAGAGCCACTAGATCCAAACCAAGACCGCTGCCCAAACAAAATGGGGGACAAAATTGCGCACACGAAGTACGCCCAAATCCACATGCCAGCTAAACATGGTGAGGCATATTGCAAGGCAAAAGAGTCACACATGCATAGCGAGGCATAATAGTGCATGCATAGAAATGCCCACTGCCCAGGAGGTCACACGTCTGTTTGCACATCCATTCATGCAGCAGACCTCTTTGCAGACAGTCCGGCAAGTTAGGGATGTTGGGAAGGATGACAGGCCTACAATATAATTGAGATGTAAATACTGTTTTGTTTTTAAAGATACCCCTGGAGAGTGAAACATCAGCCTCTGTAAATCTGGCAGTCTGACACTTCCTGCTCAGGAGAGCAAAGCGGGCTGGGGAAGTGGTTTGAGCAGGCAAGTGGGCTATCTAGCTGAAGAGCCAGGATTTAAAACAGTTGAGTTCTTTTGGCGGGATTGTCAGGTTTTGGAGGATCCAGAGAAGGGTTTTTTTAAACCCATATTATTATGGGTATGTTCCATTTTGACACTGTCCCTTTAAAACGTTCAGCTGTAAATCTGAATGAAACTAGGAGAAGGAAAATCCTGTAGACAAGTGTTCCATTTAAATGCCGCCGTCAGAATTCTGTTTCATTCACACACACAAAATGAATATGCTCCCATGCAAATGCAATTCCATTTATAGGCTTCTCAGAGACATGGCAATCGTATGAAATGAAGAGAGCCACCCATTCAGACAGCAAGCAAATCGAAATAAGAGCTCTTGCACTCACATTCGGGGCACAACACATGCAAACACTGCACACACCCAGCTCCTTAATACTATGATGGATTCATTCAGAGGTACAGTACACAGCACAGTGAATGGCCAACAAACCTATACCAAACCATAGAGTCCACACACACCTTTGGACCAGCATGAGAAAACAAATACTGCCCATATATATGCACAAACAAAACCTGATACGTTCAGACTTTACATGTGTAGCACAGAGGCAGAATCACATACACATCTCATCAGCAGCCATGCAAAACATAATACACTAAGCAGCACATCCACATACACCTTAATGCACTTTATTACTACAGTTCACACTTTGCAGACTAAGCCAACCGTTTCCAGATATACATACCCAACACTAAGAAGAACACAGAGTATGCACAAATTCAGCATCCTTAAGAAAGTTGGAAACATACACACTCCGATATACATGTACATGTCATCAATCATACTTATACATACAAAAGACAGCTGGCACACAAGAATCCCGTACTGCCCGCATGCCCAAACGGCGTGCCCAATGGCACATCCTACACACAACTCAAAGGAACCCCAACATGGCACCCATGCTGTGTGTACACAACACAACCTACTCCCCCTCACTGACATGTTCAGGATTTTTATTTTTTATTTATTTTTGCTGTTGCTCAGGGACGATGGATGCCTTGGATTATGTTTCCATGGTTACCTTTTGTGGTAGAAGCTGGGGTAATTGAACTCTTGGGGTTCGCTGTTCAACACACTTGCTCTCTCTCAGCATTTCATCACAGATCAGCTCTGCTATTCCAGGTATAAGCCATGCCAGTGTGAATTCCAGCCCTTACCTGCTCTATGGGAGCAGAGCAAACCAGGGTTCTTCCCCAGGGCTCCATTAAGGGTATAATTTTGCCAGCTCCTCAAGGAAGCAGATGTTAATGGGCATTACAGGGAAGGGATTCTATATACACCGAAAGGAAGGTGACTCCACATCCACAGAGAGAGGAAATCAAGAGTTTACTCCCACTAACTCAGCTAAGGATAGACTGGAATGAAACACAGGAAGATGTAATCATATCAGTGCTGACAACTAAGCATTGAGACTGCATTAGTCTCTTGGGAACAAATCACAAAACACACACTCGCCCACATGCTGGAGTCTCTCCACAGCAGTCTGCCAGTCTGGTGTTCCCAGGATTTTAACTATAGCTTATTTATTATTTGTATTATCGTAGTGTCTACAGGCCTTCGCCATGCACCAGGACCCCACTGTGCTAAGCACCATACAGACAAGATGGACTTAAGGTGTAAAGTTCAGATCCAGCTCCAGATCCTAACTTCAGAAAAGTTTGGACCAGTTTAGATCCACGGGCTTATCGCTAATGTTTACCTTCCCTTCTCCGAGCAGACCCAGCCCAGACAAACAAAAGACTTAAACAAGGCTTCCTTGGCCCACCAGAGGCTTCTGAAATATACGTCAGTCAAAAGAAAGTGACATAAGGAGGACTCTGTACCCACAGGTGGTAAAGCAAGTCAGGTGGAGAGAAGGGACAGCACTTTTATGAGCTCCATGAGCAGCCAGCTCAGACTGAGTCTACCCAGGCTCCTGGAAACAGCGAGTTCTGATGGGACATGCTCAGAAGCGTGACTCCCAGGGACTCCCAAACTAACATTATTTCATCTCATTAGCACAGTTACTGCCATACTAATAATACAACACGTGTTCTTGCATCGTTAGTCACATCAGTCCTATACAGCAACGGACAACAGATTTGGAAATATCACTCACAGCTCTAGTGTTTCAGCCCTGCAGGGAACTAGCTGGCTTTTTCCTGCAAATGCAGCCACTAACATGACTCAGTTCAGGCTAGTTATGCTGTGACTTCTGCCAGGGGCTTTGGCAATGCCACCAGCTGCAGTGACTTTGCTGTCACCAATACAGGCACCAGGCTTGGTTCTCCATTGTTTTGCACCAAGTCAGAAGGGTAAACTTTTACACACACTTTGCACAGATGCAAGTGACTGCTCAAAGCTGGAGAGAATCAGGTCTCCTCCCTGTTTCCCACATCTGCTCCTTGAGGAATTGGGCTTTTGCCTTCTTCTCCTGTATCAACAGGTGGTGTTGCAAGTAACCCTTGGTTTCCTTGTGTCCTCCATTTCCAGAACATAAAGTTGTGGCTGTGCAATAGGGATAACCATGCTCACTGCTAACAGGCTTCCAGCTGGTGCAGTCTGTTCTCAGGTGGACTGGCCTGGACAATGGTTAGATAGGTTTATCACAGTGATGGTTTTCCCCGTCTCTTCTAGTTTTACCTTGGTTAGCCTTGAGTGACGGAGGTCGTGTGGAAGTAAAGTCTCTGTTTTCCTTTTAGCAACTGTGCAGAGAAGGCCACACACTTCATACTATTGTTCTTGTAAGTCAAAGCATTTTATCATCCTTTCTTTACGGGATTTTGCTAAGAGGCTCTCTCGGCCATCCATTACTCTTGGGGTGATTTTGGCAAGGAGATGATGAGCTGTGGTAGGATTTTCTGATATGCCTCACTTGTGAAGACATCTACCTCTTGCCAGTCATGGGAACCTCCTACATTCCATGCCTTTCAAATCATAATTTGATCCTGGCAATCACCATGTGTTGGGTATTTCTGAAATCTCCATCAATATAGAGTAGCAACAGAGGTGAAAGTAAGTCGGTCTGGTCCGGTGCGGTACGGCGTACCGGCAAGAGCCAGTATGCCGTGCTGGACCTCACCAGCTTCCACGTCAGGGATTGAAAGTGCTCAGAGCTCCCCGCCGCTGCGGGCAGCCCAGACCCCTTTAAATCCCAGCCGCGGCTGAGATATAAAGGGCTCAGAGCTCCCCGCCGCTGCAGGCAGCCCAGAGCCCTTTAAATCCTGGCCGCGGCTGGGATTTAAAGGGCTCAGAGCTCCCCGCCACTGCGGGCAGCCCAGATCCCTTTAAATCCCAGCCGCGGCTGAGATTTAAAGGGCTCAGAGCTCCCCATGGCTGCGGGCAGCCCAGAGCCCTTTGAATCCCGGTTGCGGCTGGGATTTAAAGGGCTCAGAGCTCCCCATGGCTGCGGGCAGCCCAGAGCCCTTTGAATCCCAGTTGCGGCTGGGATTTAAAGGGCTCAGAGCTCCCCGCCGCTGCAGGCAGCCCAGAGCCCTTTAAATCCTGGCCGCGGCTGGGATTTAAAGGGCTCAGAGCTCCCCGCCACTGCGGGCAGCCCAGATCCCTTTAAATCCCAGCCGCGGCTGAGATTTAAAGGGCTCAGAGCTCCCCATGGCTGCGGGCAGCCCAGAGCCCTTTGAATCCCGGTTGCGGCTGGGATTTAAAGGGCTCAGAGCTCCCCGCGGCTGCGGGCAGCCCAGAGCCTTTTAAATCCCGGCCGCAGCTCTGGCGGCCGGGCTGGGGCCAGGATTTAAAGCGCTCGGGGCTCCCCTCAGCGGCAGGAGCTCTGGGCCCTTTAAATCCCTCCCCCAGCCCCACAAAGCTCGGGGTTCCCCCCGGCGGCCGGAGCCCCAGGCCCTTTAATTTGCCCCTGAGCCCTGGGGGCTCCCAGCCACCTCTGCAGCTGGGAGCCCCTGGTTGATTTAAAGGCCCTGGGTCTCCCAGCCACAGCTGGTGCCCCAGGGCCTTTAAATCTTGAGAGGCCACGCCTCTTCTGGATGAGGCCACGCCCCCTCCAGGTGAGGCCACGCCCCCCCTCCGGACTCCAGCAGTACCGGTAAATCCTGTAAATTACTTTCAGCCCTGAGTAGCAATCAATTAACAGTAAATCCATGCCATCCTTTGTCAAATGGAAATCAGGCACCTTCTTGGCTTTGCTAGGGTTACCCTGTGATTTTGTGATCCTGTATATTCTTGTTTGCTCTTTATGGAAACAATTGGATGGATAACAATCAGCTACTGATACTGTTCTATCACTTTTCCTAGGCAAGGACAATTAGCTCTTGCCCATTACTTATGTTTTTCAGCACAGAAATAACAGCTATGCGTTTTAATGAGCATTTCTTTTCTCTGGAACAAGCCTTCTTTCTCCTTTTCATAAAGTACTGACCCTTCATCGATTTATTTCCAAGATGGTTTAAGTTTGTGGCTCTGCTCCTTTTTGAGGGCATCCTTGTAAAATTGTTAATTTCAGAATATTCAAAGCAGGATTGTGTCTGTGACTTGAAATGCTGCTAATTTTGAAGTTCCAGCAGGCTGAGTTTCACTTCCTGAATTTTGTATTCATCAAAGTCTCTTTCAAGGTGATCTATTTGCGGTTGTGCTAAGGGAATCCACTATGTTTACATGTATATATTTTAATATCTGAGAGGAAAAGATACAGGTAAAAAATGACTACAAGCCATTTGAAAATTTGTTCTTAGAAAAAACATTTATCTTGATGATGCTGAAGCTGCAAAGATATGGGATATGTGATTTTCTTCTCACATCGGTGCACAACTGTAAAAGAGAAGGAGACCATGGCGTCTGGTGTAAATCAGTGTACCTCCATTGAAGAGCGGATCTGGCCCATAATTTCCATAAGGAATATAAATAGGTTAAAGAATTCCACATAGTTTCAACACCTTGTAATGCCTCAGAATCCTGTGAAATTAGTCACCGACTACCTCAGGAGCAGAACTAGGAGAATGCCTTTTAGTACAAATGTATATTGTCTAAATGCTGTATTCAGATCATTGTTAAAGCTTTGTCTTTTATCACTATTTGCCACAAAAAGCATGTCCCACATTTCATAACACTTGAGCTCATAAAAAAATTATAACATTCTTCATGGAAAATTTTAATTTTGAAGTTTTCCAGTTTTCCTCCAGAAAAAGCAAACCAACAAACTTTGGGGGTTTGCTCCATTTTTTAAAAATCAGTTTTGATTTTCAAAAATCAGGAGTTTTTGCTGAAATGTCTATTTTAAAAAATTCAAAAACAGTTTTAAAAACTAAAAAAAGAGAGTTTGCTGTTGTTTTGGGTTTTCATCAAAAAACAAAAAGTTTTCATGGCAATTTTTTTAAATAAAAGATTTGCTGAGAAAAGTTGGCATTTTTGACCAGCTGTAAATCCTAAGTAATATTTTCACTTCTGAAAACGTAGTTGCCACTTCAACAGTTTAGTCAATCAATACTCATATTTTAGGACTTCATTTAAAAATCACATGGCTCAATGCATATCAATATTTAACTTGGCTTTTGGATTCCAATTGAACAATTAACCCAGCCTGTAGGATGGTCTTACTTTTCAGTAACTCCCAGCTTTGCCGTAATATTAAGTTTAGTTACTTTATCACATATGGCAAATGGAATATTTCTTAGTTGATGGATCACAGAAATTACAGATTTGTCTATTTTAATATAGCATTCACCTTTCAGACATCATAGGACTTGGCAGATATCCAAGAATGTCCCTAATATACTCATTATGTGATTCTCTTACATTTACAGCAAACATTCATTAGCTTCATGGCATGGCAATTTTAATTCTAACACAAATAGCGTATCTCCTGTTTGGATAGTTAAGTCACACTGGTTTTGAAAAAATTGTGCTAGCAATTCCCATTAGGTACTTATCTTGTACAGTTGGTCTATGTCCGGATTACAAAACATCCTTTATTTTAGATTTCTGATCTGTTTCCTTAGCCTCAGCATTTTATATTTGCCTTGCACTAATTTTGCATTGCGCTCCAGTATCCAGTTTAAAGGCTACAACTCATTAAGCATTGAAGCTGCACTTGCCAATTGGACACAGTGACCATGCCTACAAAGAGATCTGCATCATTGCCTGGCTGTGCTCCAACCACTTTGAAATGCCTGGATTTAAGCATACAACACACCTTTGATTATATTTCTAGCTGCATTTGACATATTTGACCAAATTCTGAGCAATTTCTTGGCTTGCGTCTCCGCTCTCCATCTAGTGCAGGGGAAATTGTTGCCAGAAAGCCATTTATTCCTATTCTGATTATTATTTTGTTTTCCAGCCTTTCTAGTTTTAGATTTTTGAAATGATGCCACATGAAAAATGCACATTATGTATGAGATCACAGAGACCACAACCGCACTTTATTAGTATATTAGTAATTTCACTCTGCAAAGGTCTCTGGATCAGGTTACATTAGCTTCTTGCAACAGCCTGCCCCTTGCAAAGCCATGTTGTGTTCCATGTTCACTCAAATTTTAATAAGGTATCTCAAAGTCCTCCCAGATTCAGCAACTGGCTCGTATTATCCTGGCCTATGTAAGTGGGTTTGCTCAACAGGTGGCCTACTTCCCTGCTGGTGAGCCTAGCACAGGGGTGGGCAGACTTTTTGGCCTGAGGGCCACATTGGGGTTCTGAAACTGTAGGGAGGGCTGGGTAGGGAAGGCTGTGCCTCCCCAAACAGCCTGGGCCCTGCCCCCTCTCTGCCCCCTCCCACTTCCCACCTCCTGACTGTCCCCTAGTCTACTATTCTGTTCCTCTCCATCCCTCACCACTGTCTTCCTCCCTGCCCACTCTCCTCCCCACTCACACTTCTCCCTCCACACTCTCCTGTGGCACCCTGACCCCTACATTTGGCCTCCCTTTCCCTTCACGGTCTCCTACCCTCACCCCTCACATTTGCCATCTCTTCCCCACCCACCCCAATTACTCTAAAGCCCCTTCGCCTCCCTCCGCACTCCCCATTTCCCCCTTCCCTGCTCATCTCTCATGGAAGGGAAAGCTCTGCGTGTTCATGCTCTAGCCATATCATCTGGGGACGTTGTTCCCTGGCAAAGAGTGAGACACACATTAGACTTCAAATACATGGAGTCTGTGACAGGATTTTTCTTTGATCTTCCAAAAGATCCATTTCCCTGCCTTAAAAAATCCTCTTAAAATCATCGTTATTACATAGCTGGGGTAATTTTTTTAAGCGTGCCTCCCAGGTC
Source organism: Mauremys mutica (assembly GCF_020497125.1). Classification (NCBI taxonomy): domain Eukaryota; kingdom Metazoa; phylum Chordata; order Testudines; family Geoemydidae; genus Mauremys; species Mauremys mutica. The sequence goes on from NC_059079.1 coordinate 56,764,986, forward strand.
ACAATGCTCTAAGCACATGTACAATAAAATCAGCTACAAATCCTTATCAATCAGCCCATTCAAGTACTCAGAACTATCCGTAATCACCAACCACCTAAAGTGTACGTCTACACTGTAATAAAAAACTCCTGGCACTGAGCCTGGGTCAATTGACTCTGATTTGTGGGACTCTGGCTGTGGGGCTAAGAATTGCAGTGTAAACGTTGGCGCACAGGCTGGAGGTAACTCAGGCTCCACCCTGCTTGTGGGGTTTCAGGGCCCAGGCTCCAGCCTGAGCCCGAATGTTCACACACTGCAATTTTTATCCCCCAGCTGGAGCCTCATGAGCCCAAGTCAGCTGACCCGGGCCAGCCACAGCCATGTATCTATTATAGTGTAGGTGTACCATTAGAGTCCTTCTCCCCATCCTGACTGCCTGGGGGAATAGATAAACCCTACAGCATTCTCTGAAAGTCAACTGACTTGGGCATTGCTCATGTGACAACCAGATCGATGAGGCGGAAAAACAGAGGACTGTGAAGGGCCCTAACACAGAGACAAGAAAGGCCCATTCTTCAGAGAAGGGGAGGGGCCAAAAAAGGAACTGGGGTACACTAACTATGTGGGACAACTCAAGAAGGGTGGGGATGGGACTGAGGTCAAAGGCTGAGCAAAAGGGAGCCTGAAGAGGACACTAAGCAGAGAACCCTGAAGACAGACTTTGGCTCAGATGGATCAAGGGAAGATCTGAATAGCAAAAGCTGAGGGCCCATCCCTTGCCAGCACCCCTCTCCCACTTAACCAGGGGTCTGTCAGCTCAGACACCTCACTCAGTGGCAGTCAGCATGTGCACGCCGCACCATACTCAGTCTGGAGCAGAAAGCTCAGCATTCGGGATCTATCCAATAGGCCAAACCATGGCTTTGCTCCTGTCTTTGATTTTGATGGGTTTGGACGTTGTTGTGGTCTGATGCCTAGTCTGCTGAATTATATTAAATGCACACTTTGATCTGTATCTTTTCTCCCAGCCTTCATCTGTCTCATCTGCTTAGATTGCAAGTTCTTCAAGATAGGGACTGTCTCTTGCTGTTATTATCATAACAGCGCTGTGTCTCTGCACAGCCTACCCCAGTCAGGTCTGTTGTTGGGAGAGCACTGACTGAAGAGGATATCCTGTACTGAATCGACATACAGAGACTGAATCCCACTTCTTGCCTAGGAGGAGGAGTTCAGTCCAGTTCACGGACAATGGGGGATATTGAAGGAACAGCATGGGGAAACTCAGGACTGAGCGAACACAGTTACAGGATTTCTCGACTGTCCACTGGAACTGCCACTTCAACACCCCCATTCCGACATCAGTCAGTGGGAGCTCAACTGTATTCCTCTCCTCCCCACACACAAAACCCATCTCCTTCACTGTTACCACCATAGCTCAGTGCTTTCTGATTTACCCCTAGGTTTCTCCAAGTACCCTTAGTGTACCTACACCTAAATCCAAGGGAATGCACTTCTGGGGAAGAAATCCTTCAGTTAAAGCACCATGCCTGTGTCCCGCATACACTCCAGGGCCCTGCAGTCTGATTCATTAGTCATTCTGTTCAGGTTTGGGCTCACACACAAGGGAAAAGAAAAAATAAACAAATAAGAATTCCTTTTCAATTAATTAGCTTCCTCTTGGAAGCGGTGCACTTTCTATAGCACTCCCCCAATCCCCCAGCCTCTAGCAGCAGGTAGCTTGGAACTTGTTGAAATCATATTGGAGTGAGCCCCTTGAGTGGCTCCATTTGGCTGCTGTGCATTAAAAAGGTCTGATTATTATCCCATCAGTTTCCATAGATTTTTTTCAGGCCAGAATGTATCGTCGTGATCATCTAGTCTGACTTTCTGTATGACACAGGCCATAGGACTCCCCTGAATTAATTCCTGCTTCAAGCTGCGGTTGAACTCAAGCAGGTCTTTTTGAAAAACATCCAATCTTGATTTTAAAATTTCCACTTAGGGAGAATCCACCACAACCCTTGGCAAACGGATCCAATAGTTGATTACCCTCATTGTTAAAAATTTACACCTTACTTCTAGTCTGAATTTGTCTAGCTTCAACTTCCAGCCACTGGAACTTCTTATACCTTTGTGTGCTAGACTGAAGATTCCTCTATAATCAAATTTCTGTTCCCCGTGGAGGTACTTATAGACTGCGATCAAGTCATTCCTTAAACTTTCTCTTTGTTAAGCTAACCAGATTGAATTCACTGAGTCTCCCACTAAGATATGTTTTCTAATCCTTTAACCATTCTGTGATTCCTCACTGGAACCTCTCCTACTTATCACCATCCTTCTTGAATTGTGGACACCAGAACAGAACCTTATCTTCCTGTAGCCAGCGCACTAAAAAGGGGTAAGATAACCTCCTTACCCCTACTCGAGATTCCCTTGGTTATACACCCAAGGGCGCCATTAGCCCTTTTAGCCACACTATTACATAGGGAGGGGAGCTCATGTTTAGCTGACTATACACCAAGACCTCAAGTCTCTTTCAGAGTCCCCTCTTCCCACAACAGATTCCTTCTGTGACACATGTGGCAATTTCCATGCAATATCTTACTGCATTAAGTTTATGTATCATTGTGGGCTGTATGTAATTCCATGGGGGAGGGTAACTACAGTCCTCCAAGAATTAAGAACAGTGGAGGGTGATTAGGCAAATTCATTCAGGATGTAACACCTCCAGTGAGGTACCCGCATCTGGGGAGGCTTGCCTATACTAATTCAAAATGGATTCTCCAGAGATCAATAGATAAAAAAAAAAAAGGGACATTTGGATAAATAGCCTGAGTTTAAAGTGTCTCAGGGCCTTCATTCTGATCCAGCAAACAGATGGGACCTTCTGTCCCGGGGTGGGACCCAATCCTTAGAGAAGTGTTGGAAGGACTGACTCCAACCAGAGCCCTAGTTAGAGTTGTTGTGATCTCTGGTAAGCTTCTTAGCATACACGTAGATACTTTTATTGTTTGTAATGTGTTTTCTCCGTAATGCTTTTCCCTTAAGAATTAACGTGATTGCTTAGAAAAAGCTATGTGGTAACTTAAAACCGTGACCAATTACCCTTCGAAGAGAAAGCAAAGCACAGACACTGGCCTCTCAAACCAGTCTGTCTGGATGGGGATATCACAGTGTAGGCAGGGTGCTGTGCAACCTGGAAAAACTCCTGTCAGGAGGGAGAGAGAGAGAAGCAACTCCACCAAAGAGAGGTGACAACTGAGGAGCCAGAAGCCTAGAGCAGGTCCCCTTACTGGACCACAAGAGGAAAAGACAGGTGCAGTTTCCCTGAACCGTGACACCCCATCCTGTAAACATGGCCTACCTTTTTTGTTCTTAGCTATCTAACTTTACATTTGGCAGTATTAAAAAACATATTGTTTGCTTGTGCCGAGCTTACCAAGAGCTCCAGATTGATCCATAACAGTGACCTGTCCTCTTCCTTATGTACTGCTCTCCCAATCTGTCTCACCTGCACATTTTACCAGAGATGATTTTACACTTTCTTTAATAAAGAAATAGGACAAAATAGCTAAAGAGCATAGGGCCAAGAACCAATCCCTGCAAAACACCACTAGAAATACACCCACTTGGTGATTCCCATTTACAATTACATTTTGAGACTTGTCAGCTAGTTTCGAATCCATTTAATGCATGCCACATTGATTTTATATCATTCTAGTTTCTTAATTAAACTGTTCTGCAGTACCAAGTCAAATACCTTACAGAAGTCTGAGTACATTGCATCAAACACTATTACCTTTATCAGTAATCTCATCAGAGGAGTTCCTTACTTCCTAGGCAACAGTCACTCACTCTCTCTTTCTCTCTTTGGCCCAATGAATAGTTAAGTATTTGTGCAGAGTGGAGTAGCTTCCACAGGAGAGACAGATACCCACCCCAGAATAGTCTGGCTGGTAGGGCATTCGCCTGGGAAGGGGCAGACTGGGGTTAAAGTCCCTGCTCCAGAGCAGGGGATTCAAACCTAGGTCTCCCATATGCTAGAGGCAGTGCCCTATCCACTGGGCTAAAAGTTAAGCCATGAACCCTGAACCCCCTCTTCGGGCCTTCAGACAACTCTCCCACCCTGTAGCCTCTCCAAGCTCATCATTAGAAGCAAGCTCCCCACAGACCAGGACACACCAACTCAAAGCAGCACCTGATCCTGCCAGAACAATAGATGCAAAACCTGAAGACATACCTCCACTGCTACAATCAACACCCCCCACAACACACCTTTCAAGATCCTTGGGTACTACGCATGCCTGTCACACATGCGATGTACCTCCTCCAATGCACTAAACAACCCAGTAACAACTATGTAGCTGAAACCAGACAGTCACTGTGCTCTTGAATGAACTCACACCGGAAAATGATAAGACAAAAACACCAAATCACCTGTGGGTGAACACTTGTCACAAAACAATCACTCCATATCTGACCTCTCAGTCCTCATCCTCAAAGGAAACCTGCACACCACCTTCAAAAGACAAGCCTGAGAGCTTAAATTCATAACTTTGCTAGGTATTAAAAATCATGAACTGAACAGAGACACTGGATTTCCCCTTCCTACCTCTGCCCAGCTATCTTCCCCCTCCCCCCTATGACTGGAGGGGTGTTAATGGCCCACTTTTTGAACTGCTCCTTGAAATAGGTGTTGATTACTTATGCAAAACAACCTGTTCCATCTTGCATTTAGCTGACACTCCCAGTAACTTGTTTCCCAGACCTGAAGAAGAGAAGCTTGGTTTAAGCGTTACAGCTTGTCTCTCTTGCCAACAGAAGTTGGTCCAATACAAGATATTACCTCACTCACCTTGTCTCTCTATCATAAATAGCTGCTGTTAAGATCCTCTTTAGCTACTGCTGGAATGGAAAAGTATTTCATCATCAGCTGATATTGAACATTGCTAATCACCTCTCTTGCCATACAAAAGATGAATACATCATCTGGATTGTTCACAAATATAGATCAGACATTTTTATTGAACACTTTTACCTTGCCTGCATTATTAAGAAGTCAGTGGGAGTTATACATGTGCAGCTGATGGGATAACCGGACTCCAAACTTCCCTGTTCTACTGCCAAGTATTGGGGAAGTTAATTTCCATGGGGCTTTTTATTTTTTTAATCATGGCCTGCCATTGCTCACATCCTATTATTCCCCTGATAGATTCATAGTTTAAACCTACAAGTGATTTGTGCCCCATGCTGCCGAAGGTCTCTGCCAATCTGATCCGGGGGGAAATTCTTTCCCGACCCCAAAGACACCAGACCAAGCCACTGTTGCCAATAAATAAATAAATTAATTAAATTAAATAAAAAAGCAAACATCATTCTGGGATGTATTAGAAGGAGCATTGTAAGCAAGATACAAGAAGTAATTCTTCCGCTTGTCTCTGTGCTGATTAGGCCTCAACTGGAGTACTGTGTCCAGTTTTGGGTGCCATATTTCAGGAAAAATGTGGACAAATTGGAGAAAGTCCAGAAAAGAGCAACAAAAATTATTAAAGATCTAGAAAACATGTCCTCAGAGGGAAGACTGAAAAAATTGGGTTTGTTTAGTCTGGAGAAGAGAAGACTGAGAGGAAACATGCTAACAGTTTCGAAGTACATAAAAGGTTGTTACAAGGAGAAGGGAGAAGAATTGTTCTTCTTCACCTGTAAGGATAGGACAAGAAGCAATGGGCTTAAATTGCAGCAAAGGAGGTTTAGGTTGGACATTAGGAAAAATTTCCTAACTCTCAGGGTGACTAAGCACTGGAATAAATTGCCGAGGGAGGCTGTGGAATCTCCGTCATTGGAGATTTTTAAGAGCAGGTTAGACAAGCACTTGTCAGGGATGGTCTAGATAAGGGCTAGTCTACACTTACCGCGCGGGTCGACGCGGTGAGTTCGACTTTCCGGAGTTCGAACTATCGCGTCTGATCTAGACGCGATAGTTCGAACTCCGGAAGCGCTAGTTCGAACTCCGGTACTCCACCTCGGCAGCTGGAGTTAGCAGAGTCGACCTTGGAGCCGCGGAGTTCGGTTCCGCGGCGTCTGGACGGGTACGTAGTTCGAACTAGGGTAGTTCGAATTCAGCTACGCTATTCACGTAGCTGAATTTGCGTACCCTAGTTCGACCCCCATTCTTAGTGTAGACCAGGCCTAATACTTAGTCCTGTCTTGAGTGCAGGGGACTGGACTAGATGACCTCTCGAGGTCCCTTTCAGTCCTATGATTCTATGTGGGCAAGACCCACCAGCCACCTTCTTCTCATTATTAGCGAGCTGGAAGCACCAGCTAAGAATCAAGTATCAGAGGGGTAGCCGTGTTAGTCTGGATCTGTAAAAAGCAACAGAGAGTCCTGTGGCACCTTTAAGACTAACAGATGTATTGGAGCATAAGCTTTCGTGGGTGAATACCCACTTCGTCAGACGCATGTAATGGAAATTTCCAGAAGCAGGTATAAATATGCAGGCAAGAATCAGCCTGGAGATAACAAGGTTAGTTCAATGAAGGAGGGTGAGGTCCTCTGCTAGCAGTTGAGGTGTGAACACCAAGGGAGGAGAAAAAGACGGTTACTCACCTGTAGTAACTGTTGTTCTTCGAGATGTGTTGCTCCAATCCATTCCAGTTAGGTGTGCGCGCCGCGCGTGCACGGCTCTTCGGAAGATTTTTACCCTAGCAACTCCGGCGGGCCGGCTGGGCGCCCCCTGGAGTGGCGCCGCTATAGCGCTGAATATATACCCCAGCCGGCCCGTCCGCTCCTCAGTTCCTTCTTGCCGGCTACTCCGACAGTGGGGAAGGAGGGCGGGTCTGGAATGGATTGGAGCAACACATCTCGAAGAACAACAGTTACTACAGGTGAGTAACCGTCTTTTCTTCTTCGAGTGATTGCTCCAATGCATTCCAGTTAGGTGATTCCCAAGCCTTACCTAGGCGGTGGGGTCGGAGTGAGACGTGGCAGAGTGTAAAACTGCTGAGCCGAAGGCTGCGTCGTCTCGAGACTGCTGCACCAACGCATAGTGGGAGGCGAAGGTGTGGACCGAAGACCATGTGGCCGCTCGACATATGTCCTGGATGGGGACCTGGCTCAGGAAGGCGGCAGACGAGGCTTGTGCCCTCGTGGAATGAGCGGTGAAGCGGCCCGGGGGCACGCGAGCCAGCTCGTAGCATGCTCTGATGCACTGAGTTACCCAGGAGGAGATGCGCTGGGAAGAGACCGGCTCGCCTTTCATGCGGTCGGCGACTGCTATGAAGAGTTGTGTAGAACGCCGAAAAGGTTTTGTACGCTCGATGTAAAAAGCGAGCGCTCTACGGACGTCGAGGGTGTGGAGCTGTTGTTCCCGAGGCGAGGCATGGGGCTTCGGGAAGAAGACCGGGAGAAAGATGTCCTGATTGAGGTGGAAAGCCGAGACCACTTTTGGCAGGAAGGCCGGATGCGGACGAAGCTGCACCTTGTCCGTGTGGAAGACAGTGTATGGCGGACCTACCGTCAGCGCCCGGAGCTCCGAGACTCGTCTGGCCGATGTTATGGCGACGAGGAAGGCCGTCTTCCAGGAGAGGTAAAGAAGAGAACACGTGGCCATCGGTTCGAATGGCGGACCCATGAGTCTGGACAGGACGAGGTTCAAATCCCAGGTTGGGGCCGGACGCCGCACCGGCGGGTACAATCGGTCCAGGCCTTTCAGGAAGCGGGAGACCATCGGATTGGAAAAGATGGAGCGACCTTCCAGGGAAGGACGAAAAGCGGACACCGCTGCCAGGTGTACCCGCAATGAGGAGACCGCTAGACCTTGCTCCTTAAGGTACCAAAGGTAGTCCAAGATGGTAGGGACGGGTACGATGAAAGGGTTGAGCCCTCGTTGGTCACACCAGAGCGCGAACCTCTTCCATTTCGCCAGGTAGGTGGAGCGAGTGGAAGGCTTTCTGCTCTCAAGCAGGACTTGCTGCACGGCCGCCGAACAGTCCCTTTCTGCGTGGGTCAACCACGCAGGAACCAGGCTGTAAGATGGAGGGACTGCAGGTTCGGATGGTGGAGTCTGCCGAAGTCCTGCGTGATGAGGTCCGGCCATAACGGGAGGGAGATGGGATCCCGAACGGAGAGCTCGAGCAGCAGGGTGTACCAATGCTGTCTCGGCCAGGCCGGAGCCACGAGTATGACGGTGGCTCGATCCCTCCTCAGCTTCTGGAGCACTCTGTGCACGAGAGGAAAGGGAGGGAAGGCATAGAGGAGGTGAGTCTGCCAGGGATACAGGAACGCGTCCGACAGAGAGCCCGGCGAGTGACCTCGGAACGAGCAAAACTGGAGACACTTCCTGTTCGCCTTGGAGGCGAAGAGGTCGACCCGGGGAAACCCCCACCTCTGGAAAATCGCATGTGCAACGTCGGGACGAAGGGACCACTCGTGGGAGAGAAACGACCTGCTGAGATGGTCGGCCAGCGTGTTCTGCACTCCCGGAAGAAAAGACGCTTCTAGGTGAATGGAGTGGGTCACGCAGAAGTCCCACAGGAGGATCGCTTCCTCGCAGAGGGGAGAAGAGCGGGCTCCGCCCTGCTTGTTCACATAGTACATCGCAGCGGTGTTGTCCGTGAGTACTGTTACACAACGGCGTTGTAGGTCGGAGCAGAAGGTCCGGCAGGCGAGGCGGATGGCACGGAGCTCGCGGACATTGATGTGTAGCGCGAGTTCCTGGGGCGACCAAAGGCCTTGGGTGTGAAGCTCGCCCAGGTGGGCCCCCCAACCGAGCGCTGAGGCATCCGTCGTCAGCGTAACGGATGGGCGAGGAGGATGGAACGGGACCCCCGCACACACGACCTCCGGGGTGAGCCACCAGCGGAGGGAGTCGAGGGCCTTCCTGTTGACCGTGACCACCATGTCGATGGGGTCTCGATGAGGCCGGTACACCGTCGCGAGCCAGGACTGGAAGGGGCGAAGATGGAGTCGCGCATATGCGGTGACATACGTGCAGGAGGCCATGTGACCCAGAAGGCGTAGGCAGGAGCGCACGGTTGTGGTCGGGAAGGCGACGAGATTCCGGATTATGGAGGTCATTGTCTGGTGCCGGGCGCGGGGAAGAGAGGCCCTGCCAACCGTGGAGTCGAGAACCGCTCCGATGAACTCCAGCCGCTGCGTTGGGAGCAAAGTGGACTTCTCGGTGTTGATGAGAAGACCAAGCCGCTGAAAGAGAGACAGAATTTCTGCCATCTGTTCTATCACGAGCTGACGGGACTGAGCTCGGACCAGCCAGTCGTCGAGATACGGGTAGACGTGCATCTGACGACGGCGGAGGGCTGCTGCTACGACTGCCATGCATTTTGTGAATACCCTCGGTGCCGTGGAGAGTCCGAATGGCAACACGGCGAACTGGTAGTGGGCGCTGTTGACCACAAACCGAAGGTAACGCCGATGAGGAGGATAGATCGCGACATGGAAGTAGGCGTCCTTCATGTCGAGGGCGGCAAACCAGTCTCCCGGATCCAGGGAAGGAATAATGGTCCCCAGGGTGACCATACGAAACTTGGGCTTGAGCAGATATTTGTTCAGCTCGCGAAGGTCCAGGATAGGACGTAGCCCGCCTTTCGCCTTGGGGATGAGAAAATAACGTGAGTAGAATCCCCTGCCCCGCCTGTCTTGAGGCACTGCTTCTATGGCACCCACGCTCAACAGAGTCCGAACCTCTTGCAAGAGGACTTGCTCGTGAGAGGGGTCCCTGAAGAGGGACAGGGAGGGTGGGTGGGAAGGCGGGGGCGAAACAAATTGAAGGCGGTATCCCGACTGGACTGTTTGAAGCACCCAGTTGTCCGATGTTAAGCGGGACCACGCCGAAAAGAAATGGGAAAGGCGGTTGTAAAATAAAGGGGAAGGATCCGGTAGGGAGAGTGATGGGCCGTCCTCGATCGTCCCATCAAAAGGCCTGCTTAGCCCCCTGCGGGGTCTTGGAAGCGGCCTGGCCCTGGTTGCGGCGGTTGCCGGACGGACGACGGCGATTTTGGGTCGGACGTCTGCTGGTGTAGGGGCGATAACGCTGTTGATAGCGGGAGGGCTGCGGCCGGAAGGGCCTGCGCTGCGTCGCCGGCGTGTGCATTCCGAGCGTGCGGATGGCAACACGCCCGTCCTTCAGGGTCTGGATCCGAGCATCCGTCTTTTCGGAAAACAGACCCTGGGTGTCGAAGGGGAGGTCCTGGAGTGTATGTTGCACCTCCGGCGGCAGGGTGGAGGACTGCAGCCAGGAGATGCGCCTCATTGTCACGCCGGATGCCAAGGTCCGAGCCCCGGAGTCCGCGGCGTCGAGGGCGGCCGTAATAGATGACCGAGAGGACTTCTTCCCCTCGTCCAGCAAGGCGGAGAACTCCTGGCGTGATGTGGAAGGCAGGAGCTCCGAGAACTTCGCCAGGGACGTCAGAATGTCAAAGACGTACCTGGCGAGGAGGACCATGATGTTTGCGATCCTCAGCTGCAAACCCCCGGCGGAGTAAATCTTACGGCCGAGCAAGTCCATGCGCTTGGCTTCCTTGGATTTAGGCGCAGCGGCAGGTTGGCCGCGCCTCTCCCGGTCGTTAACAGATTGGACCACGAGGGAGTCCGGGGTTGGGTGAGAGTAAAGGTACTCATAGCCTGATGGTGGGGCTGAGTACTTCCGCTCGACCCCGCGTGCTGTGGGAGGAATAGAAGCGGGAGTCTGCCATAGCGTAGTAGCGTTCTTTTGAATGGTCCGGACGAAGGGCAACGCCACACGGACGGGCGCATCCGCACCCACCACGTTGGTGATTGGGTCCTCATCCTCCTGGACCTCCTCTACGGGAAGATTCATGGATGCCGCCACCCTGCGAAGCAGGTCTTGGAAGGCCCGGAGGTCAATGGGCGGGGGTTCGCTGGTCGCAGCCCCTGCCACCGCCTCGTCCGGCGAGGATGACGAAGATGCACCCTGCAGAACCGGCTCCGGCTCTACGTCCGGTGGGTGAGCCTCCTCCGAACCGTGAAGCGTGGGCGATTGGCGGACCGGGTGAGCAGATGGCTCGTGCGGAGGAGAGGGAGGCGGCCGACTAATAGTCGCTTCAGGGACCCTGGTGCTGGTGGTCACATCCCTCCTGGGAAACGGGATACCTTGACCTTCATGCTGTCCCCACGGGACCCAGTAGCCCCACTGCTCATGTGGAAGTCCTTGTGGGGTAGGCCACCGGTGGGTAGTATCATCGGCACCGGAGGCTACGGAAGCCGTGCGGGATGGCCAAGGTGGTGCTGTAGTGCCGACGGACTGAACCGCTGACGGCGGGAGGCCATGCACCGACGGCACCGAGGGTCGATACGCCGAGCGCCGACGGGACGGTGACCGTGAGCGTGGACTCCGACGGTGCCGGGAGCTCGACCGGCGCCGGGAGCTCGACCGGGACCGGGATCCGCGGTGCCGGGAGTGACTCCGGGAGTCGCGGTGCCGAGACGACCTCCGACGGTACCGACGGTACGGTGACCTGGATCGGTGCCGGGAGTGCGACCGGTACCGAGATCGAGAACGGTACCGGGACTCAGACCGGCGTCGGGATGGTGCTCGGTGCCGCGAGGAGGAGCGGCGACGAGACTCCGAGCGGCGGGACGGGGACCTGCGCCGGGACCGGGACCGGGACCGGGACCTCGACCGTCTTCCGCGCCCCTCGTCAACTGAGGGCGGTCTAGTCATCCTGGCTGGCTTGCCGAGAGAGACAACAGCCCGCACCGGCGGTGCCGGGGGCCGGAGGCTCGGAGCCTCTATGAGCCTGATGAGGTCTCTGGCCGAGGAGAATGTCTCCGGCGTTGAAGGCAGCCTTGGCTCCACCTCGGTCGGTGCCGGGGAGCGTGGCGGTGCCGGACTCGACGGCGCTTGCGGAGCCGGAGTCGAGGGCTCAGGGCCCGTTTTACGCACTGCCGCAGCCACTCTCGTAGTGGACTCTGTGCGTGCCTTCGCCACAGCCTTCGCCAGTCTCTGCTTGCGTGCAGGCGAGAGCGAGCAGTGCCGGGTCGTCTTCGGCGGCGGTTTAGGTACCGTGGCCACGGTGCCGGCGCCGGTCGGTGCCGCGGGTGCACTCTGCACCGAAGAAGCCCTTGGTGCCGGCGCTGACGGTGCCGGGGGCTGGAGGGACGCCTCCATAAGGAGCTGCTTGAGGCGACTGTCTCTGTCCTTACGCGTCCGCGGCTTAAAAGCCGAACAAATGGCACACTTATCTGTACGGTGTGCCTCGCCCAGGCAACGGAGGCAGGAGCCGTGAGGGTCACCCACTGGCATAGGCCTCTGGCACGTTGAACAGGGCTTAAAGCCCGGTGCCTTGGGCATGAGCCCGCACCGGGGAGGGGGAGGGAGAAAATACTCCCCCTATCCTTATCTAAACTAACTAACTATTAAAACTAACTATACTAACAGTAAAAAACTATATACAAAACCAGTAGAGAGAGCTAGGGGTGTGGAGGACTACTGAGCACTCCACAGTTCCGACTGCCGTCACGGGCGGGAAGAAGGAACTGAGGAGCGGACGGGCCGGCTGGGGTATATATTCAGCGCTATAGCGGCGCCACTCCAGGGGGCGCCCAGCCGGCCCGCCGGAGTTGCTAGGGTAAAAATCTTCCGAAGAGCCGTGCACGCGCGGCGCGCACACCTAACTGGAATGCTTTGGAGCAATCACTCGAAGAAGAACTGCTTTTGTAGTTGGCTAGCCATTCACAGTCTTTGTTTAATCCTGAGCTGATGATGTCAAATTTGCTAATGAACTGAAGCTCAGCAGTTTCTCTTTGGAGTCTGGTCCTGAAGTTTTTTTGCTGTAAGATGGCTACCTTTACGTCTGCTATTGTGTGGCCAGGGAGGTTGAAGTGTTCTCCTACAGATTTTTGTATATTGCCATTCCTGATATCTGACTAGTGTCCATTGATCCTTTTACGTAGTGACTGTCCAGTTTGGCCAATGTACATAGCAGAGGGGCATTGCTGGCACATGATGGCGTATATAACATTGGTGGACATCCAGGTGAATGAACCGGTGATGTTGTAGCTGATCTGGTTAGGTCCTGTGATGGTGTTGCTGGTGTAGATATGTGGGCAGAGTTGGCATAGAGGTTTGTTGCATGGATTGGTTCCTGAGTTAGAGTTGTTATGGTGTGGTGTGTGGTTGCTGGTGAGAAGGTTGGCGGGTTGTCTGTGGGTGAGGACTGGCCTGCCTCCCAGGGTCTGTGAAAGCAAGGGATCATTGTCCAGAATGGGTTCTAGATCACTGATGATGCGTTGGAGAGGTTTAAGCTGAGGACTGTAGGTGATGGCCAGTGGAGTTCTGTTGGTTTCTTTCTTGGGCTTGTCTTGTAGCAGGAGGCTTCTGGCTTGTCTTGTAGCAGGTACGCATCTGGCTCTGTTGATTTGTTTCCTTATTTCCTTGTGTGTATATCGTAGTTTTGAGAATGTTTGGTGAAGATCTTGTAGGTGTTGGTCTCCGTCTGAGGGGTTGGAGCAGATGCGGTTGTACCTCAGCACTTGGCTGTAGACGATGGATCATATGGTGTGTCCGGGGTGAAAGCTGGAGGCATGAAGGTAGGCATAGCAATCGGTGGGTTTTCGGTATAGGGTGGTGTTAACGTGACCATCACTTATTTGTACTGTGGTGTCTAGGAAGTGGACCTCCCGTGTAGATTGGTCCAGGCTGAGGTTGATGGTGGGGTGGAAGCTGTTGAAATCATGGTGGAATTCTTCCAGAGTCTCCTTCCCATGGGTCCAGATGATGAAGATGTCATCGATGTAGCGTAGGTAGAGAAGGGGTGTGAGTGGACGAGAGCTGAGGAAGCGTTGTTCCAGGTCAGCCATAAAAATGTTGGCATATTGTGGGGCCATGCGGGTGCCCGTGGCAGTGCCACTGGTCTGGAGGTATATATTGTCACCAAATTTGAAATAATTGTGTGTGAGGATAAAGTCACAGAGCTCAGCAACAAGTTGTGATGTGTCATCACAAGGGATACTGTTCCTGACAGCTTGTATTCCATCTGTGTGTGGGATGTTTGTGTAGAGAGCCTCCACATCCATGGTGGCTAGGATGGTGTTTTCTGGGAGATCACCAATGCATTGTAGTTTTCTCAGGAAATCAGTGGTGTCACGGAGATAGCTGGGAGTGCTGGTGGCATAGGGTCTGAGCAGAGTCCACATATCCGGATAGTCCTTCAGTGAGCGTGCCAATTCCAGAGATGATGAGGCGTCCTGGATTTCCAGGCACATCCACCAATGTTATATATGCCATCATGTGCCAGCAATGCCCCTCTGCTATGTACATTGGCCAAACTGGACAGTCACTATGTAAAAGGATCAATGGACACTAGTCAGATATCAGGAATGGCAATATACAAAAACCTGTAGGAGAACACTTCAATCTCCCTGGCCACACAATAGCAGATGTAAAGGTAGCTATCTTACAGCAAAAAAACTTCAGGACCAGACTCCAAAGAGAAACTGCTGAGCTTCAGCTCATCTGCAAATTTGACACCATCAGCTCAGGATTAAACAAAGACTGTGAATGGCTAGCCAACTACAAAAGCAGTTTCTCCTCCCTTGGTGTTCACACCTCAACTGCTAGCAGAGGACCTCACCCTCCCTCATTGAACTAACCTCGTTATCTCCAGGCTGATTCTTGCCTGCATATTTATACCTGCCTCTGGAAATTTCCATTACATGCATCTGACGAAGTGGGTATTCACCCACGAAAGCTTATGCTCCAATACATGTTAGTCTTAAAGGTGCCACAGGACTCTCTGTAGCTAAGAATCAAGTATTTAAAGGGATTTCACTGGCACTCAATCACAATATTAAAGCTTCAGCAAGTCCCCTCTGCAAATCAGAGCTTTTCTACCTTCTACTTTTAAGATGATTCCTTGCAGCAGCAAGGCTGGAATTCTTTCTGCACTGAGTGTAATTGATAGACAGCAGTTTGGGGAAATGTAGCTTGGTGCCTGACTCTGTCCCACAAAAGTCAATGGGAGCTTTACCAATGATTTCAGCCCTTAATGCTGTCCAATAGGTGCATTCACACAGGAGGGATTGAGGATTAGGAATACTAAAGGCACTGGGAGGTGTAAATGGGTAGACTCACCCGGCAGCACCACCTGCTGGTCTCTCAGGGAATTAGCTCAATGTCCAGCCTGGAGTGCCCTCTGCAGGCCGGTGATCTGCCACAGCTTAGCCCCCGTGTCCCTCCCAGGACCCCAGTGCCCCTTTAACTGGGTGCTGCCCCCTGGCAGTACCCCCACAGTTCTGCATCTCCCCCTCCCAGGGGAACCCTCACCCACTATCCCCACTTTGCCTCCGTCTTGGCTACTGCCCAGTCTCCATCTAGCCCCCACTCACTGGGGCGGACTACAGTGTACACCACTCATCATAGTTAAAGGGGGTTTTGGACCTGCTGCCTCTCTCTACCCATGGGCTGTCCCCTGCAACCCAGTACCTAATAGGCCTTACCAGGCCTGCAGCCTGGGGCTTTCCTAGGCCGGAGCTCCCCGGCTCCCTTGGCCTTTCCCCAGCCCTGCTCCACTTCAGATACCTGCTTAACCTCCCTGCAGCCAGGCCCTTCTCTCTGTGTGTTCAGAGAGAGACTCTTGATCTCCTGGCTCTTAAATAGGGCCAGTTGAGGCCTGATTGGGCATGGCCCAGCTGCAGCTGCTTCCTCAATCAGCCTAGTAGCTGCTTTTCCTGCCACAGCCCTCTCCCAGGGCTGTCTTAAGCCCTTCAGGGCAGGAGCGGAGTAACCACCCCGCTACAGGAGGGTACCTTGGGGTAATTCAGAAAGATCTGACTGGTGGGGGTGTTATTGCTACATGGCGGTTAGTTCAAACTGGAGTGTGACGAGTGCAGGGCTGGAGGAGTAGTGGAAAGGGAGCTCTCTATGGATCATGGAGAGTGGGATGGTATTTCTAAACCTGTGGCAGATGGGTCGGGGGAGAGGGGCAGCAAGGGTGAAATTTAAAAGCTTCATGACCCCACCCAGATCCACCTTCCCATCTCTCTCTCCAATGAACATGGGCTTCTCCTTGCCTTCCCTCCCTTCTCTAAGGGAGCTGGCTGTTGGGAGCTGCTTTCGCAGGGCTGCCAGCACTGCTCATCTGTCGGTGGCAAGCAGCCCAGCCTTCTGGGGAGCGCAGGAACCTAGCCACACAGATAAAGAGAACAATATTTATAAAACAGAAGAATTTTTCTGTTTCAGTAGGAAACCCCCCAAGAAGAGGGAACAACCAGAGAAAGAAAATGGCAGTGGAGAGAAAAACTGAGAAAATTTGCAATGGTGCTGAGCTGTGGAGCGAGGGACACCAACGGGAGGCTGGGGACGGGAGCCACTGCCCTACGCACTGTAGAAAGACTCCAGGAGCTGCTCAGCAACCTCACCCATGCAATTTGATCTCTTCCCCCTGACCTCCGACTCCCCTTTTGCCACAGACGTCCCGTATAAATCTGTACATGATCAGCTAACACGGGCAGGTACCAGCATTTGCTCCTGGAAGATTTCAGACACTCTACTAGTCTGGCACTCGACTTTCAACACCAGCAGAGCCCATGGAGTTGCTGTGGCTTGAAAGCCTCACTTTCATCCCATGAGCATTCTTCTCACTCTGCCCCAGACCCAGCAGAGAAAGCTAGAGAGGCTGAGCCGAACCTTGCCCCAAGAGAGCAATGTTTAAGGGCACATAGTATCAGAGGGGTAGCCGCGTTAGTCTGGATCTGTAAAAGCAGCAAAGAGTCTTGTGGCACCTTATAGACTAACAGACGTTTTGGAGCATGAGCTTTCATGGGTGAATACCCACTTCGTCGGATGCATGACATTGCACATAAGGGCACATAGCGCTATATGCACCATTGCACATAAGGGCACAAAGCGCTATCTGCAGCTCAGTAGCCACAATCTGAGTATCACTGCCCTAAATGCTTTCATTCCTCATTCATACAAGAGACTGCAGTTCAATACGCCCAGGGGTTTAGTGGGCAGTGCCTAATTCACCCATTTTTATGCCCCTGGGTTGGCAGTTAGAATTTAATTAATCTGCTTTGATGCTGAAGGATTTAGCAGACAGAATCCTTTCACCCACATTCCTGAACATCAAAGGAGCATGAATCTCATTCCCCTGGTTTTGTCGCCTAGGAATTTATGGATAGAGCCTTGTTCACCCAAGAGATGCTGACCCAATTGCCTGGGGCTTTCCCCACCTCTTCTTTATAGATACTGTCTGTGGCAATGAAAGCAGTCTGGCTGTGGATAACCCTCAAAAGCATTCTCCTCCCCAGGCTGCAGCAGGCTGCAGGGGTGGCTCTAGCCATTTCGCCGCTCCAAACACGGTGGCACGCTGCGGGGGATGCTCTACCGGTCTCCGGTCCCGCGGCTCCAGTGGACCTCCTGCAGGGACACCTGCAGGAGGTCCACCTGAGCCGCCTGCCACCCTCCCAGTGACCGGCAGAGCGCCCCCCCGCGGCATGCCGCAGGGCCGCCCAGAGGGGGGGCAAGTGGGGCAATTTGCCCAGGGCCCCGGGCTCCGCAGGGGCCCCCAAGAGAACAGCTGAGGCTCCCTCCCCGGCCCCGGCCCGACCCCGCCTCCGCCCCTCACCCGGAGCCTCAGTGCATCCAGGGGCGTCCCTCAACAGCTGCAGCATGTCTCCGGCGGGGCCCCTGAGCCCCTCCCCGCTCAGAGCTGTGTAGTCAGGGGCCGGGGCTGCGAGCTCCAGGCCGAGCGGAGGGAACTCAGGCCCCCGCTGGAGCTCGCAGCCCCGCCCCCTCACCACACGGCGCTGAGTGGGGCGGAGCTCAGGGGCCCCGCCGGAGACACGCTGCAGCTGGTCAGCGACGTGCTGAGGCTCCGGATGAGGGGGGAGCTGGGGGTAAGAGGCTGAGGCCGGAGGGGGTTGGCTAAGGAGCAGGGAGTCCCAGGGACAGTCAGGGCACAGGGAGGGGGCAGAGGTGGGGGGTGGTGGTCAGGGGCCAGGGAATGGGAGGCTTGGATTGTGGGTGCTCCGGGGGTCTGTCAGGACTCAGCGGGGTGGGGGGATGGATAGAGGTCAGGGCAGTCAGGGCACAGGGAGCAGGGGTGGGGTCCCGGGGTGGTGGTTGGGGGGGGTCTCTGTGCGATGGTGAGGGGACAAGGAGCAGGATGGGTCGGGAATTCTGAGGGGGCATGGGCAGTCAGGGGGCAGGAAGTGGGTGGGGGTCGGATAGGGGGCAGGGCCAGGCTGTTCGGGAGGCACAGCCTTCCCTACCCTAAAGCTCATTCAGCAGTTTGAGGCTTGCAGAAGAGCCAAGCTGTTAGCTTTTCCATTAGGGCTACCATCCCTTTCACTTCTCAAATGCCAAATTATAGTCTATATGTAATTTCAGTGCCATAGGGAGCTTCATGTCAGGGGAGGGTAGTTTCATTTAAAATTAGCCACTGGGGGAGGGATCACATGAGAAGAGCAATATCCTGCCCAACCCTACCAAGGGAGACCCCCTCTCCCCTGCATTCCCTGAGGCTTCAGAGGGGTTAATTCAATGATTCTCAAACTTTTGTACTGGTGACCCTTTCACATAGCAAACCTCTGAGTGTGACCCCCCCCCAACCCCTTATAAATTGAAAACACTTTTTTATACATTTAACACTATTATAAATGCTGGAGGCAAAGCAGGGTTTGAGGTGGAGGCTAACAGCTTGCAACTTCCAGTAATAACCTCGTGACCCCCAGTTTGAGACCCCCTGGGTTAATTTAATTTTAGCACTTTGTGTCCATTCACATGCATGTGCTATTTTGAGCATTTCAGTTTTCACAACATAGGCTCATCCCAGATTCTGGAACAAGCTCAAATGCTCAGTTCGTGGAGTATGTACATAAGCTATACTAAAGACAACCCCCCCAGTAACTGTCTTCAGTTTGTGAGGGGCCCCATGGAGCCAGTCTCTAGGAAACAGCTAAATGCATGGAGGTTAAGTCCATTAATGGCTGTTAGCCAGGATGGGTAAGGAATGGTGTCCCTAGCCTCTGTTTGTCAAAGGTTGGAGATGGATGGCAGGAGAGCGATCACTTGATCATTACCTGTTAGGTTCACTCCCTCTGGGACACTTGGCATTGGCCATTGTCAGTAGACAGGATACTGGGATGGATGGACCTTTGGTTTGACCCAGTATGGCTGTTCTTATGTTCTAACCTAAATGAACCCAAAGTTATGGAGACAGATATGAGTCAAGGAAGCCAGAAGAGTATCAGAAACCTGGAAAAATCTCTGATCAGATGGGCACAGGCGTTTGGTCACAAGCTGAGGTGGTTCAAAAGTTTTGGATTTTTTTTAAGCAGAATTTTTTTATTGTTTCTTTAAACAATCAAACACAGCAAGCCACAAATATTTGGCCACACACGTCTGAAACCCCAAATCATGTTCAGGTTTTGGCAGACTAATTTCAGCTTTTCGATTGAAAAAAACACAACAAATTTTGAAGGAAAGCAGACATTGTCCGTGATTTTTTTCTGCTTTTTAAAACCCCCTAGTTTTCAATCCAAAAAAAGTTTTGATGGAAAATATTTGTCCAACCCTTTTAATGAGCTTTAGTGCCTTTTAGCACTAGCTGATGCTGAGAACCAGTGATACCTTGTAAAGAAGTTTTCTCCAAACTGGGTTTGTGCTGAGATGCGGAAGGTTTATTTTTCCCATGGCTGCCCGTGGGGGGGAGCAAGTGGGGAAATTTGCCCTGGGCCCCGCAGCGGCCCCCATGAGAATATAGTATTGCAATTTTTTTTATGGAAGGGGCCCCCGAAATTGCTTTGCCCCAGGCCCCCTGAATCCTCTGGGCGGCCCTGGCATGCCATCCCAAGCACGCGCTTGGCGTGCTGGGGCCTGGAGCCGCCCCTGGCAGGCAGACTGCAAGCCCTTTATTCTCCACCTGGAGCTTAAATAACTCTAGCCTGCTTCACACCACTGCATTACTCCAGCTTTATGCTGGTGTAAGATGACATCAGTGGAGTTTCACTGGCATAGATCTGGCGTAAGTCAGAGAGGAAGCAGGCCATTCTTGGAATAAGCCATTTAAAAGAAAAATCTCATGGAAAAGGGTGAACTAACAAACCATGTAAATGTCAGATACAGACATGGAATCCTCTAGGCATTTGTTCAGCTCAGGGTTCTATACATCAGTGCTTCCCAAAGTTGGGCTGCCGCTTGTTCAGGGAAAGCCACTGCCGGGCCGGGATGGTTTATTTACCTGCCGCGTCCACAGGTTCGGCCAATCACGGCTCCCACTGGCCGCGGTTAGCTGCTCCAGGCCAATGGGGGCTGCGGGAAGAGGCATGGGCCAAGGGATGTGCTGGCCGCCCTTCCCGCAGCCCCCATTGGCCTGGAGCGGTGAACTGCGGCCAGTGGGAGCAGCGATTGGCCTAACCTACAGATGTGGCAGGTAAACAAACCAGTCTGGCCTGCCACGGGCTTTCCCTGAACAAGCGGCGGACCGGCTTTGAGAACCACTTCTATACATTACACACAGAGAGGAAGGAGCAAAGCTGCAGCCAAGGGATCTGGATTTTCTCTTCTGGCTATGTTACCTATAGCCTGTGTGACCTAGGCAAGTCACTCGTTCCTCAATTTCCTTATGTGCAAAATGGAAAGAGTACCTAGCTTCCCAGCTGTGCTGTGAGCCTTAACCCATTCATGTTTACAATGTGCTTTGAAATAATCATACGAAGAACACAATGCGCACTACAGGGCATTCCAACTGAGGACTGACTCGACTGCTCATTTCCTCCACTCTGCGCTGAAGCCACCAGACTTGTCTTGGTAATACACACATCAGTGTGGTGAACATCCAATGTCGCCCTTCTGCAGCTGCTTGGAAATGGCTTTAGTATTAGTGTAAAAAATAACCATGCTCTTTTCTGTCTCTCTTACGGTTTCATACTGCCGCCTGTCACCATTGCATCTGGGCGCTTTCTATGTACAATGGATAGTAAGAGCAGAGCTTCTAGTGGACTTCATAGAGTGTAGCTCACTGCTAACAGTGTTGCCAAAGACAACACATTCTGACAGGTCTATAACAAGCCTTCTGTACCAGTACAGGAAAGTCTGCGCTCCCCTTCACTAGCAACCAAGCCATTTTCAACAGGTAGCAGGGGCCTGTTGCTAGTAGCCCCAACGTGTTTCAGGCCTTTAGGTACTACTATAATATTTAATGAACAATAATCCAACATATTCTAGTTTAGCTGGATCCCAAAGTGTATCCTTCTGCTAACCCATGAAGGGGACCTTTAACTAGAAGGATTCAAACATATCTGGGTGAGAAACAAGAATATTTCTCACAATCAACAGCTTGTTTATTTTAAAAGACTGTAAAGCTGAGGCAGCTGGGAATTCTGGCCTCTGAGCAGCCTGGCCCCTCTGGGGGAGGGAAGGGGGTACCTCTGAGCTGCAGTTAAAGGAAAATATCTCATACTTAGGGGCTGAACTCAAGTACACCTCTACCTCAATATAACACTGTCCTTAGGAGCCAAAAATCTTACCGCGTTATAGGTGAAACCGTGTTATATTGAACTTGCTTTGCTCCACTGGAGTCACTGCTTTACCGTGTTATATCCAAATTTGTGTTATATTGGGTGGCATTATATCGAGGTAGCGGTGTATGTATGCAAACATTGGCACCGACTCCGTGGATGCTCTGGGGCTGGAGCACCCATGGGGAAAAATGGTGAGTGCTGAGCACCCACCGGCAGCCCCCCTATCAGCAACCTCCACTCCCCCCAGTGCCTCTTGTCCACCAGCAGGCCCCATCAATCAGCACCTCCCCCTTCCTCCCGCCCGCCGCAATCAGCTGTTTCTCAGCATGCAGGAGGCTGGGTGGGGACAGAGGGAGGAGCAAGGACACAGCATGCTTTGGGAAGGGTGCAGAACTGGGCAGGAAGAAGCGGGGTGGGGGTGGAGCAGGGGCGGGAAGAGGTGGGGTGGGGTGTGGCCTTGGGAGAAGGGATGGAGTGGAGTGGGGGTGGGGTCTGGGGCAGAGCCAGGGGTCAAGCACCTCCCGCACTTTGGAAAGTCGGCACCTGTGTATGCAACCCCACCCCCGCCTCCCAAAAGTGCGCTTGTCTGGTCCTCACAAAACAGTCTGGACACAGAGAGCCCAGAAGGGGATTGGGGAAACCAAGTTTTGGTTCCACCCATATTAATAGATTCCAAGGCCAGAAGGGACCCCTGTGATCATCTAGCCTGACCCCCTGGATAACACAGGCAACAGAATTTCCCCCAAAGTAATTCTTAGAGCAGCTTTTAGAAAAACCTCCAGTCTTGATTTAAACATTGTCAGTGATGGAGAATCCACCGTGACCCTTGGTAAATTGTTCCAAAGGTTAATTCCTCTCACTGTTAAAAACGTATGTCCTATTTCTAGCTTCAACTTCCAGCCATTGGACCATGTTAGACCTTTCTTGCTAGAGCAAGGAGCCCATAATTCAATATTTGCTCCCCATGTAGATACATATAGACGATAATCAAATTGCTCTCTTAGTTAGCAATAGTTCCTCCAATAGCGGGGAGACCTGTTACAGAGTCAGGGGCTCCCAATTAGGTTAAAGTCTCATTCAGTCTTGCAGCACAGAATGGGACCAAATCACACTCCCAAAGCATCGGTGTTCTTGTCTACATTTCAAGCATGAACAGTGCTAGCTGTGTCCAGGGACTAGCATTCTGTCATTTATGGGCCATCTGCTTAATTAGAGGAGCAGTGAGGAAAACAATCTCCATGAAAAGGAGATTGCAGTGATTTTACTGCACAGGCTGCATTCCGCATTCCCCGCAAAGCAAGAGCAGACATTCTCAATGCTTAAAACTAATCCTCAAGCTGCTCACATTAAACCTCTCCATATCCTAAACCTCCACTATTCTAAATAACTCTTATCCTTGTACTTAGCAGAACTATTTACAATGGGGTTTAAGCTCTTCCAGAAATGGTTGTCAGACACCATATCTAGGAGAGCTGGGATATTTCTGAGACAGCTCTTATCAGGTTTAATTCAGTTCACCCAACATGTCAGTTGAAATGAGATCCCGAGGGGACTGGTAAAGAGCCTTTCCCATCCAGATTGTTGGTTTGAATCCAGGCCAGGAGGGAAATTGTTACCACCAAGGGGCTGTTTGGTGGCACAGGTGAAATGCATGAGAGGTTTCCTCAGTCCAGTTCCCAGTGGACACAATAAGGACCACAAGTGGCCTCTTTGAGGTAGTCTCTCAGGTCAGGGACTGAATGGGCATGAGACGACTAAGGCTCACTGGTGAGTGAAGGTTGGGGAAGCTTGCACGACCAATGCCTATGCTACTGCACCTGTCCTGTGAATAAATCACACAACGGAACCGAGAACTGTCAATCCAGCTCCTTTCATAAATACTCAACAAAAATGAATAGCTCTGAGCTGGTGCCTAACATTCAACGTAAATAGCCTCCTGGTTCTTCTAGCCACAAGGGCACTGGAAGACCTAAGTAGTCTGAGTCCATGCTCTCGCAGAGGAAATCTGAAGTGTTTTCACTCACATATTGGGAGAGATGATCTCATTCCTAGGCAGTCTGAATGAGACAGCCATGAAGCAGACCCAAGAAAGGCATGACATAATACACTTCTGAGCCATTCATTCTGCACTTCTAAATCTATATTGGCATAGCTATAGTGGTCAGAGGTGTGAAAGAAACACATTCCTGAGTAACATAGCTGTGCTGGCAAACCCCGCAGTGTTGACGCAGCTATGCTGGTGAAGAGCATTTGTTGACAGAGCTAGTGTTGTTCAGGGAGGTAGTGTTCCTACAGCAACAAAAAGACACCTTCTGTTGATGTTTGCTGCGTCTACACTACGGGGCTATGCTAGCATAGGGTATGCAGTGTAGACAGAGCCTCAGTTATGTGTAAGATCAGATCTAGACTAGATGGTTGTGTCCCACCCCTGTAAAGTAGGTATCATTCAACTTCCAGAAACATTCACCTTGTAAGTTAAAGGGTTTCTTCACTTGATTGCTACTGGAAAGTGGGTATTTTTTAAAAATCTGAGCCAACTTCCCTTCAGTGCAGTAGAGAATCTTGCTAAAGCAGTTAGTTAAGCAAAGAACAAACCAATGCAGAGGTCAACAATAACCCAACTTTATATTACCTTTTATGGGATTGGCCATCTCTCTTATGGAAACAAATCAAGGGTTGTGTATTTTATTTAGACTGAATCAAGCAGTCCGTAGGATTAAATTCACAGAAACAAAGCATAAACCCGGCCATCTCTCCTCCTCCCTCTCAGCACCTTCCAGTGTCCTCAAGTGTGTAATCCATCTACGCACTCTTGCTCTGTTCATTTGCCTTAGATAGAACATGATATTTTACTGAAAAAAACCCTTAATTTTGCAGATGCGAAGTGTGTTAATATACATCCTTTTCTGCAGCAGCAGAAGCAACAAAACACCTTCCATTCAACCGCACTGATAGCACAAGAGAAATTAACCTGACTGTGTTAAAACACAAACACATACCCCTCCAGAAATCACAGCACACTCGCTCGCACTTACAGGGCTGCAGTCTTATATAGCTCAATATATGAACTTAAGCTTCCCATCAATCCCCAAACCTTGCATGCCTCACCTTTACACAGTCAGGATCAATCTTGTCAAGAGCTGCAAAGTTTCAGGTCTTAGTACTCCTCCACTCAAGGCACTTTCACAACAACATACTGGGCTGACATGAGAAATGAAGTCATTTGTTAGCATTTGCAGACAACTTTAAAAAAAAGAAAAGATAAAAACATGATCAGTTTAGAATAAAGCAGGTCTGACCATCATTTTAAACACGTCACCTCTCATACGGATGTCACCAAAATGGTATCTTGGTAAGCGGAGCACAAAGAGGAGTTTGTTAATGTGCTGCTCTCTCTGAAGTCATGCTTATAAGAAGGCCATGCAAGGCTTTTGATACTGACTCACATGAACTTCTCATAAGCAAACTAGGGAAATATAGCCTACACAAACCTACTATAAGGTGGGTGCACAACTGTTTGGAAAAATGGACTCAGAGGGTAGTTATCAATGGTTCACAGTCAAGCTGGAAGGGCACATCGAGTGAGGTCCCGCAGGGCTCTGTCCTGGGTCTGGTTCTATTAAATATCTTCATAAATGGTTTGGATAATTATATATAGAGTACACTTAACGTTTGTGAATGACACCAAGCTGGGAGGGGTTGCAGCTGCTTTGGATGACAGAATTAGAATTCAGGATGATCTTGGCAAATTGGAGAAAGGCTCTGAAGTAAATAGGATGAAATTCAATCAGGACAAACGTAAAGTACTCCGCTTAGGAAGGAATAATTAGTTGCACACATACAAAATGGGGTTATATTGGAACACAGAATAAATAGGAGTCAACAATGTCATACTGTTGCAAAAAAAAAAAAAGCAAATGTCGTTCTGGGGTGTATTAGCAGGAGTGTTGTAAGCAACACATGAGAAGTAATTCTCCCACTCAGCACTGATAAGGCCTCAACGGGAGTACTGTGTCCAGATCTGGGCACCACACTTTGGGAAAGAAATGGACAAATTAGAGTAAGTCCAGAGAAGAGCAACACAAATGATTAAAGGGCTAGAAAACATGATTTATGAGGAAAGCTTGACAAAATTTAATGTGTTTAGTCTGGAGAAGAAAAGAGTGACAGGAGGACATGGTAATGGTCTTCAAGTACATAAAATGTTGTTATAAAGGGGAGAATGATAAATGCTTCTCCTTAACCACTGAGGACAGAACAAGAGGTAATGGTCTTAAACTGCAGAAAGGGAGATTTAGGTTAGGCATTAGGAAAAACTCCCTAATTTAAGGGTAGTTAATCACTGGAACAAGTTACCCAGACAGCTTGTGCAATCTCCATCATTGGAGGTTTTTAAGAAAAACACCTGCCAGGGATGGTCTCTAGACAATACTTAGGCATGCTTCAGTGCAGGGCACTGGACAAGATGACCTATCTAGGTCCCTTCCAGTCCTGCATTTCTGTGATTTTGAAGCAGCCATGCATTATATTGTCTGTTTCCTGAGAATTTTGTGATTTCTACTGGATCCAGCTCTTTGTATGCGTTCATCAGCACAAAGCCAACATCTCACGTTCATCCAAAAGAAACACGGTTTTGTGTCAGTTTTAGGGCCTTAGCTGATGGGAGAGAGGATGGAAGGGGAAAGTATGATTGACTGAGCAATCCATAGACAGATCAATCATCAGGCATTGCCTGTTACTGCTCCAGCAAGTATTTTAGCTCCAGGAGGAGGGTTGCCCTTTCAAGAGGATGCTGCACTGTTCTTCACATCCAGCCCTAAATTCTTGAGTCCTTAGGCAGTGTTAAGCAATTACCATGTTTTGCACTGGAGATGGCTGCATGTCAAGGATGCAATCCCCACATACAGTTTGCATGTTATTTTGAGAGTCTTCAGAATGAAAGGACAGTATCTAACTGGAAGATACATACTAGTAGGATTACAATGGGTAGTGCGTGTTCAGAAGCCCACATCAGAACTGATGCCTGTTGAGCCATCAATGCAGCACTGTACAGCGAGTCATCTCCCACATCTCCTGTCCATCCTGTACTTAGCTCAGGCACGTGCTACTGATTGTCTGACTTTCAATAGCCCTGATGTTCACTGAAATGAGCTAACATGAAAGCAGGAAAAAGTGAGAATGTGGATACAGTTCTTGTTAGTGGTAAAAACTAGCCGTTGGGGGCACGGAGATAGGAGTGAGAAGCACCTGAAGGGGAACTGCAGGCATGATGCCACAATGCTAAATGGACAATCTTCTCCTGAATTCCTTTTGCCTCTGTCAGCCTTTGATAGTCCATGAGTCTATACAACAGGGCCAGAGAAGCCAGCTCAGGTTAGAGCAGATATGGCTATACTGAGAAACTCAGTGTCCTTCATGGCTCAGAACCCAATCTCTAAACGCCTCCTTGAAGTGGTTCCAAGGTGGAGAAAGGCTGGAACTAGGAGTAACTCTGAGGTTCTCCTATCATTTTTTCAGCACTATATTCTAAAGCAACAGCTGCTGGGAAAGGCAGGTGCAGCAATGCTGATGGAATCCCACTGATGTCAAATGAAAGCTCCCAGTCATGCTTGCCTTGCCCTGTATGTGTTAATCCCCAGACTGAAAGGCTGCACTAGAAGAGATATGATTGGATCTATCACCCAACCAAGCCCCAAGAATGACTGGGTCAGAAAGTCATGGAGCTCCATGCTGAGAAGGAAACATTGACCAGCCGGGTCAGGAAACAGTTGGCACCTGTTAACCTTCGGGGAAAATTTATAAGAAGAAATTCATCTGCTGAAGGCTGCTGGGTGTGAGCAGCAGACTAGGTGGCTGGCTGAGCCGAGCCAGGAAACATTTGCTCCTTCGAAGAAGCCATGTTAGCTTTTATTTGTCTATATTTGGTTATCACTTGCTTTGCAAGGCTGTGCTGCCCTGAGGAGAGGGAGTCCATAGGAAGCGCGGTACAGCAGTCTGCTAAAAGGACCTTCAACTCAGCCTGCAGGAAGAAAGGGTGTAGATCTGGGCTTGGCTGTGTTTCAATCCACAGCAGGGCTGAACTCTGGTTTTGCTTTCAAAGAGAGAAGGAAGCCAAAGAACTGTCTCCATCTGCTGCCTGGCTACAGCCCTGGTTCTACTGAACACTGAGGGAGAGAAGTGGTCTTGGGAAGGCAACAGGAGGGTTTAGTTTGAGACTGCCCTAGCCCCAAGACGGCTATCCCAGGTGTAGGGTGGGTGGGAGCTCTCCCTCCCCTCCACTGTACAGTGGCAGGAACACCTGGGTATAGGAGGCTGTCAGTCACTGCAATAAGTTGCCATGGGACTTCCAGGCAAAGTAGCATTCTGTGAGCACTACAGATGTTCCCAATGTTTTGCCCATTAGAAACTTCTTCGGTGCAAACATCCCAATGTTGTGCCCCTTACAGAAAATTAAACCTCCAAGTGGGTTGGAGGAGAACAAAAGCCAGTAGTTCCCCTCTTTATGCAGTGAGTGAAGTTCAATATTAAAAAAAAAAAAAAAAACACATGCTGCCAGTGCAATTCATGTTTTAAGAGCCCCTTGGCCCATGCAAATTATTTGCCTTTGTGCCCCATGGTACAGAATGACTAGAACTAATTCTGATTCACGGACTGTATTTCACCCATTGAGGTGACTTGTACATGCTATGAGCAGGTCTGCACAAGTGTTCCAAGAGAAAGCTGCACTATGCCCTTGAGAGCAAAAAGGCATTGTACACGTTAGCTAACTAAAACCTGAGAATGCTGCTCTAAGAGGACTTCTTTGCTCATTCCACATTGTTAGAGACAGAAGGACGCTATCAGGTTCAAAACAAAGTAGGCTTTTTAAAAGAAAATTGAGAGGACACTCCTGTGAATAACTACTCACCATTGTAACAAGGGGTTCACAAACTGGACTCTGGGTAGGTACAGACCATAAGGCTTGCTGCTAAGAATCCCGTAAACTTTATTTTCATTCTCCAAAAGAAAGACACAGCCAACTTCTGGGTAGGAAAATGCAGTTCCTGTACTAAGCAGTACTGTATTTAGAATTACCACTAGTGAGTACTCCACACGATGGGAGCTGGATTCCTCTCTCACAAATCGGTATATAACTCCATGAAGTCAGCTTGGTGTGAGATCATGTGTGCACAGGTCCTGATTCTGGTAACAGCAGGAGGGTGTGTCCTATTTACAAGGTACTTGTATCTAGGGCTGAACAACATACTCCAGCCTGTGGCTGAGGTATTTTTTATCAAGTTCAGAAGATGAATGCCTACAGATTCCTTAGTGAAGGACTTGGTTAGCAATGAGCTGATGAAAACAACTCAAGTTGTTGTAGTGGATATTTTAAGTGAAATATTCAAATGTTAAATCTAAGAAAGAAAAACACTAGAGTGGGCCACGAAACTGCAGAAAAACAGACTTGCTTTTAAGAAGTTAACCCATTTGGGGCCCTACTTTCTCCACCCCATAATTGCCCTCCTTTCTCCACCCCGTCATCGGAATTGTCATACTGAACCCATCTTGTCCAGTATCCTGGTTGACAGTGACCAGCACCAGAGAAGAAACCCTGCAGCAGGCAGCTATAAAATGAACCTGCTTCCAGAGAAAATTCTTTCCAATTATTGACTTAAGCCTTGAAGCATGAGGGTCTAAAGTCCATCTCCAAAACTCTTGGGTGAGTTTTGTTTTTAATTATTTCTGTTCTAACTTGGGTTATTTTTAATCCACATGAATGTCTAATCTCTTTTTGAACCTTGCAAAGCTCTTGCCTTCAGGGATGTCTTTTGGCAATGAGTTCCACAGGCTCCTCTCCCCAGACTGCACTACAGTATGTTTGTTTCTGCTGCATTTCAAAATTAATCTGGAGAGCTGGTTGGAAAACTTCAAACCTTTAGAAATTTTGACAAGGGGAAAAAAGTTACTGTGCCATTTTTCAACCAGCTTTGGATTTCACAGGGAGAGACTGGGATTCAACCAATATAAACACGCTGGAGCTGGTAATAAAGTCAATAGGAGAATTCCCATCAGATTAAGAGGGAGCCGGAATAAACATGGAGGAGGGAAGTGAGTCCAGGCCAGGGTTCTATGGGAGGGGGGCTGTAATCTTAACTTTTTAAGAACATTTTCCCTTTCAGTTTCTCAGCCTCAGTTTTCTGTGCTATTTGGTATTTCCTCCACTTCTCTTGCATGTCAAAACTGGTGTTTTGCTTTAGCTGAAGGGAGCTAGAAGCTGCAGAGGCATATTTGTTGCTGGGAAACAGTTCAAAAATCCTGGCTAGATGAGCCAAACAGAACACAGGGATAATAGTAGCCCGTCAGCTTAGACTTGCATGGTTACAGACAAATCGCCACCTGATTATGCAAATTTCTGCACTCTGATTGGCTGACCACTGTTATTAGCTAGTCCCAGCATAGGAATTTGCATATTGTACATTTATTTAGCATTAACCTTACAGTGATTATGCAAATCATACCAACAGAACCAATAAACCAATAGGAAATGATAGGTCACGATCCATACACTGACCAAGATTTTCACCTTATTAAACACTTTACATAAGAACGGCCATACTGGATCAGACCAGTGGGCCATCTAGCCCAGCATCCTGTCTTCCAAGAGTGGCCAGCACAGATTCTTTTATTTTAAATTTCACAAATGTTTTAATTCATATTAAATTTTGTTGGACTTCGTTTCCCCCACTATATTTTGGGCCTATCCTTGATGACAGTGTTTGGTTTTGCATGATTGAGATTAAAAAAAAATGGGATGAAGTAATGACTAGATCTGTGTGAATAATTATCTTTTTGGTTTGCTACCAATTCTGAAGTTGGAAAAAAATTCATTTGGGGCAAACCAAAAATAAGTTTTTTTTAAACCTTCTCACAAATCAAAGTAAAAAATAATGTTTAAAAACTGAACCAAAATGTCTAGCTTTGAGCATTTTAAATTGTTTGATTAATTTTATTTTAAAACAAAGTACATTTTTAAATGAAAAGTCCCTTCACACTGGAAAAAAACAAAAAACAAAACATTTCTTTTAGAAAATGTCAAAACAAAATGTGTTGGAGTTCTTCCACCCCCCAAAAATACAATTCAGCTAAACCAATGCTAATTCACAAAAGGTTTCAGTGTTGATGAATCTGCATTTTTCATCAAAAAGTTTTGTACAAAGGATACCACCCACCTCTAGCAACAAGCTAAGTAAAACCTCCTAGAAAAAAAATATTATTTCTGTCATTCAGGGTAGACGAAAATTCAGTGAAATTCTCGATGTTTTGTAACAAGATTTAAGTGCAAAATACAGGCTGTTTGTCCCTCACAGAAATTTGCTTATATCTTTCCTGTCCCCAATGGTGCCCATTGTTCTGACCATTCTGGAATTCCAGAAGTTGCATAGTTCTGGAATGTTCTAATCTGCTCCAGTCTCCTCAAAGGAATCCCAAAGTCACTATGACCCATCAGCTCCAGGTTACCTTCCCCCACCCATTTCGTAGTTAAGGGACTTTTCTCTCTCCCCCATCTGGGGCTGGTGAGGTATCTGTGGAGTCCTGGAATGGCACACAGAATTGATGCAGCGTCACCTGCTATCTTAGATGAAGGGTGCAAATGTGATTCATAGACTTTAAGGTCAGAAGGGACCAGACTAGACGATCACAGTGACCTCCTGCACATTGCAGTCCACAGAATCCCACCCACCGTGGTTTCCCCAGGAATTGAAATTGGGGGGGGGGAGGTGTTCGAATTTACAGGGCGGGGTGTCAGGGCCGATGAGGGGTGAGACTGTGAGGGTGAAGGTGGGCTGTATGGCACCACAGTAAAAACTGAAAAATGTTTACATCCTTCTTGGTTTCTTGTTATAATTTTGCACAACTCTGTTAATGAACTTCTTGAATGCAATGCGTTCATCTTTGGTGGCTTCTCGTTTGTCCAATACTTCCATTCCTTCAATTGATATGCTCATTAGTTCATTCACATGATCAGGCAGAAGGCGACTTCTTTAAGAACACAAAATTCTATTCAGTGATGGGAGGAGGGTCCTGGCTAGATCCCACCCCAGAAGAGGTTGAGTGCCACTAGCCATGAGATATGAATGCTCAGCTCCTATTAGTTTTAATGGGCACTGAGCGCCCACTGATTTAGGAAAAAATCTCAGCCTTAGAATCCAACAGGACATTCCCAACCTGTCTTATAACCAATCTGACATCTAAATGCCTTGAAAGCCTCTCTAAAACATCCTGGGGCTTTCCAGGCAGGAGCTCCCTAGCTCTTCTGCCTTTCCCCAGCCCTGCTTCACCCAGGTACCCTGTCTCTAGCTCCCTGCAGCCAGGCCCTTCTCCCTCTACAGCCAGAGGGAGACTGTTTGTGCCTAGCTTCCCTGGCCTTTTTATACAGGCCAGCTGTGGCCTGATTAGGGTGTGGCCCAGCTGCGGCCGCTTCCCCAATCAGCCCAGCTTTTGGAGCTGCAGCTTTTAAGCCCTTCTTGCCCCAGCCACAGCCCTCTCCAGGGCTGTTTTAAGCCCCAAGGGGTAGGAGCAGGTAACCACCCCGCTACAGGCCCTCTGAAAACTCTCCTACTTGAGTTGTTCAAGATCGCACAGGGAGTTCATGGCAGAGCCAACAATAGTCCCAGTCCAGCACACTAACCATTGGACCATCCTTCCCTTATTACAATGCTGTATTCCCTCGGGGACTCAGTGTCCTTTGAGACACTTGACCTCCTTGATCCTTTCTGGACGCCACAGCTGTCCATGTTACAGGAGGTCAGGTCTCAGATGAGTCAAGGACCTCCCTCAGAATAGCCATTTCCTATGCTGACTTTTACCTGCCAGTGTAAACTGGCCCCGTGTAATCCTGGTCAGTTTTGCCTACCCACATTCAAAGTGTCTCTACTGGCTGTCTTTTGCAACGGCATCCTACAGCACATATATGCCAAACAGCCAATGGCCTTTTGAGGGGACAGCCATCTTCACCCGCAATCATGGGGCAGCGCTGCAACTTATTCCTGAGCCACAGTGTTGTGACTTTTGACGAAAAGCTAGTCAGGATCCAAGATTAAGACCTTTAAAACATGAGCTCTGCTGAGACAGGCTGCTGTTTTGCACATTAGCTGGGTGTTCTTTCCCCCCACCCCCGCACCCAATCCCTGTGTGGAGCACGTTAGGAGCAAATGGGTTTCTGCTGCGTGTATTCTGTGAGTTCCTCGCCTCAGTTCCGAACCTTGTGACGTAATCTTGTAACCTTCCTCTGAAGAGTTTTTTGTGGAGAGACAACTTTCCCCTGACTGTAACTTGTATTATCAGCTCATTAAAGGAAGAATCCATCACTGCCTGTTTAATAGTTCAGATCACTAAATAAAGGGTCTGGTGCAAAAGGAAGTTTCAAACGCACTGGAAACAATATTTCAGTATCCCATGTGAAGGGAGCTGGTATCTCCCATTGAGAGCTGCCATGTCACCGATACTTGGCACCAGAGCGTTCAGCTGGATGATGGTGTTTGAGAGAAATGAAATGTAGCTCAGTTAAAAGACTTCCAGGGATGGAACTTTCCTGACATCAGCTTTGAAACTGTCCTCTATTAACAAGCCGTGTTTCCTCCCCTTTAAACCAGGGCATTCAGAGTGATAGACAGGAAACTGACCGGTGTTGTCACTGCTTTATTGCACATAACATTTGTCGATGATTTGCTTATTATACTTTGTGTAACTACAAACACAAATGAGAACCAAAAACAAAACCAAGCAAACCCACACACCAGTCGATGCCAGCCAGAGGAGTACTAATTCCAGAAATAAATAATGTGCTTGCATTGAGCCCTACTTAACAGTTACATTATCTCTTTGGAGGAAAATAACTGGACACTCGATTATTTTTGTCAGAGGAAAGATGGGCTTGTAGTTAGGCTACAGAGTGGACAGAGTTGGGCTCAGCTCTTGACTCTGCCACAAACTCCTTGTGGGACCCACCCTGGGCAAGTCACTTAGGTGCTTTTGAAAATTTTACCTTTAAACTCTCTGGCTTTCAATTCCCTTTAAAACACAGGTACTAATTCTTACTCTCTCTCACCTTTTTTCTGTTTGTCTATTTAGATTGCCATGTCTTCAGGGCAGGGACTGTCTGACACTTTGTCTGTACAGCACCTAGCACAGAGCCCCAATCTCAGCTGAGATCTCTAGGCATGATCCTACAAATAATATTTTTGCACAAGATGCTAACAACTCTGATTTGAGCATACTGTGTGCCAAAGTGGCTAGATTCATTTTTCTTTCACAAAATACATACAAAGTCATAATGCAACTTAGTTCACAATTCTTGGCATCAAAGGACACGTCACCTCCCAGCACAGACTACACAAAACAAACAGCAACCACACAGCTATCATATGGTTAAATTAGCGTTTTCACCCAGAAGGTATCAGTCTGGTTTTGTTTAGCTACTTTCTTTTTCTATTCTCTTCTGTAAAACTTACTACGAGCACACGATTCCCTTCTCTCACTACTAGGCCTGAGGTGACCTATCCAGAACATGATTCTCCTCTCTGCAAGGGGAAAAAAATCAACAAGTTGGGATTCCAAATGTTATCTATCAGATCAGACCAACACAGCTGTAAAAAAGCAATCAAGAGATGAGTGGGGGGTGCAGAGAGCAGTTTATTATGGACTTCGCCCAGTGACAGGCACATCCTCAGCTGGCATACGTTGACATAGCTCCATTGCCCCGAGAAGCAAAATACCAGAAACAAAGTATTTCAGCTTGTCTGATACCCCCACATCCTTAGGGAACAAGAGCCGGCATCTCATGAAAGCTAGATTCAGTTCCCACTCTGCCACAGACTGACCATCTGTCTTTAGAAAAGACACTTAATCGTGCTGTTCCTCAGTTTCCCCTATCTGTAAAATGGGGATAACGTCTTTTGTCTACCTCATCTCCCACTCTGTGTGTGTACAGCACCTAGCACAAGGGGGCCCTGATCCTAGTTGGGGCCTCAAGGTGCTAGCATAATACAAACAACAAAGGGATGATAATATGAAAAATGGAGGAAAATGGGAAAGGATATGTACTGAATTGAAGTATGAATCATTACCCTTGTATTGGCTGCTTCCCTGTTTTTCACTCCCCATTAATTTTGGTTCTTCCTTTAGACAAAACTGAAGAGAATATTCCTTTTGCTTCCTATCTGTCATTTGGTTAACACTGGAGGGTA
The DNA here is from genome assembly GCF_020497125.1 of Mauremys mutica. Taxonomy (NCBI): domain Eukaryota; kingdom Metazoa; phylum Chordata; order Testudines; family Geoemydidae; genus Mauremys; species Mauremys mutica. The sequence continues at coordinate 56,799,699 of NC_059079.1, forward strand.
TTTTCCCCTGTGTCTCTACTGATGTCAGTGAAATTACTGAAAAGGCACCTATAAGGTAACACTTTTAAAAATCTGCCCTAAGTCCCATCTTCAGTAGTGACTCTGGCTTCTTAGGCATTGAAATCTCATTGGAAGTCACCCCCTGGATGGCACTGAAAATCTCAGCTGCAGAGTTTGCATTTAGCTTGGCTCTTTGCTCACCTCCTGGCTGGTGCACCAGCCTCAGTGTCATTTGACAGCCCAGCTCTAGTTGTAAAAGTTAATAGCTGACTGCAAGTGCATTGCACCCAGCTGAAGACTGTCAACAGGCTTGTGTGGCTCTGCTTCCACAGGGCTAGGCTGTCTCCGCTATGAGAGGGCAGAGAACATGCTTAAAAAACTGGAAACAGGTCTTTAGCCTGAGATTTGCAGAGCCACCCAAGGCCTGGCCTCTCAGCCAGGGAGTCATGTTCCCCCAGACCACCAGAACTCCCCCATACCCTGCCTTTCCCATAGTGCTAGATGGGAGGAGGGTTCTGGCTAGATCCCACCACAGAAGAGGTTGAGTGCCACTAGCCATGGGATATGAATGCCCAGCTCCCATTAGTTTTAATGGGCACTGAGCACCCAGATTTAGGAAAAAATCTCAGCCTTAGAATCCAACAGGACATTCCCAACCTGTCTTATAACCAATCTGGCATCTAAATGCCTTGAAAGCCTCTCTAAACATCACAGGGGGATCCCTTTAAGAGGCCTTGAGACTCATTTGCACAACCAAGAGCCTCTGCTCCCTTGTGCTGTCTCTCTCTCTGCAGCCTTTGCACCCCGGGGAGTGCACATCCCCCTTGACTGCGGGGAGCATCTCACTGGGCAGAGCTGTAATTACAATTAGTTGAGAGGATTAGGTTAGCCAGCTTCTCAGGGGGTCTCTCGTGTCCCCTCCAGTGGCACATGGTAACCTCTCCCCCGCCCCTCCCTTCTCTCTCCCCATTTACCTTGGTTGCAATATTGACTTCTCAAGCCCAGAGCTAATTACTTCCTACAAGAAGAAACGAGCCGAGTGGGACACCCTGGAGCAGCAGAGACTGAAACACACACCATAAAATGTGCCATGCTGTAGCCTGACAGGTGGCAATGAAACAAGCTCCTTGTGCACCACCTACATCCTGGCCTCCCCTTAATGATTTTGCCCAGAGCCCAGACAGTGCTACAGACGCATGCAGGTGGGGAGCAGGACCCTTTGACGCCAGCCCTCCTCCCCAGCTCTGGTGGTCTCCCAAACAGGAGGGAGGCAAGCCTCCACCACAGCCTGCAGGGGAGACTGCCCAGCTGCAGGGACGGCTATACGCCAACTGCCGTAGAAGCTGGCAACGCAGAGTTTCGAGGTTAGAGACCTCTCTTCTCAGGATGGCTGCTACTCCTTGGACCTTGGCATAAACTCACACCCCAGAAAATCAACAGCCTCCAAATGACATAGCAAAGGGAGGGCAGGGTGACTCTGCAATGGGGCCCCAGAACGCAGAGATGGGAAGCAGCGTGAACAGTGTCGTAACGCCAGGCACTCTGCCTCCTCTGTCACACGCCCTCCAGCCTCTCCCCTTGGCTCCCATGCCCAGCCGGACACATTGTGCAGTTTCCTGAGCGAGCTGGTTCAATGGGCCACGCAGAGAGGCAAGACCAAGGCTAGCTCTACAGTGGCCCTTTCGCCTCAAAATACTGCACTGTTGGACCCTCTGGCGCAGATCCTCCAGTGTAGACAAGGCACCAGTATTTTTCTCCTCATCTAACCCTGTCCAGGACAAAGCCAGGCAGGAAGGTGGTAAAAATTCCAAGGCACCAATGGCTGCTATCTACGCTAGTGCTCCCACTGCTGCTACCTATAGAAGAGTTGGACCAGTGGCAGTAACTGTGGAAAATTGGGAGTCTGGGGAGAGTACAGCGAGACCAGGCCTAGATGCCACTTGCACCAATTTATTCTTCTTCCCCCCCACCCCACACTCAGGGCTTGTCTACACTGGCACTTTACAGTGCTGCAACTTTCTCGCTTAGGAGTGTGAAAAAACACCCCCCTGAGTGCTGCAAGTTTCAGTGCGGTAAAGCGCCAGTGTAGACAGTGCACCAGCGCTGAGCGCACTGGGAGAGCTTTTTCCCGGTGCTCTGCCATGACCACACAAGCCATGTTAAAGCGCTGTCACGGCAGCGCTTTAACGTTGCCAGTGTAGACTAGCCCTCAGTATTCATTGCTACATCAACTTAGACTCCGTACAGATTTAACACGCTATGTGGGTATGAGTCTACACTACAAAATTAAGTCAGCATACAGCTGCCACAGTAATTACATCGCTTGTGCATGTCTGTGCTTTGCTCCTTCTGTTGGTGGTGTGCATCCTCAGCAGGAGCGCTTGTATCGATCCTACTGTCAATGTGGGGGCATTGTGGGACGGCTCCTGAAAGCCAATAACAAATCGACATAAGCAATGCAGTGTCTACGTTGACACTGCGTTGACCTAAGTACAGCGACTGTGAGTCTACGTTGCTCGTGGAGGTGGAGTTATTAAGTCAGTACAGCTGGGCACTTACGTCAGCAGGAGTCAAATTTAAGTGTGTAGACACTTCCATAGACACAAGGCAGCTTATGTCGACCTAACTCTGTAGTGTAGACCAGACCTGAGTAACTGACAACCTCCTCCTCACCCATCGCCTCTGACTTCAGCCCACTGGGTGTGAAGGAAGATTAAACATTAGCAAATGTTGACCCTATCTTTAAAAAGAGGCAGTGGGGTGAAGCTGGTCATTACAGATGAGTGAGCTGTTTTCAGTGCCAAGGAAATTGGTTGAAATGATAATTAAAAATAGAATTTTAAAAGACCTAGAGCAGAGGTTACACAGAAGTCTTCCAGGAGGTACATCAACTCACCTAGATATTTGCCTAGTTTTACAACAGGTGACATAAAAAGCACTAGTGAAGTCAGTACAAACTAAAATTTTATATGGATAATGACTTCTTTACACTGCTCTATATATTATACACTGAAATATAAATGCAATATTTATATTCCAATTGATTTATTTTATAATTATATGCTAAACATGAGAAAGCCAACAACCTTTCAGTAATAGTGTGCTGTGACACTTTTGTAATTTTATGTCTGATTTTGTAAGCAAGTAGTTTTTAAATGAGGTGAAACTTCGGGGTACACAAGACAAATCAGACTCCTGAAAGGGGTACAGTAGTCTGGAAAGATTGAGAGCCACTAAGCTAGAGGAATGTATGGTAGCGATAAAACCTCAGGACTTCTGTAAAGGAAATTCATGCCCCGCTAATCTACTGAAACGTTATAGCATGTCAGCAAGAGAGTGGGTAAAGAACTGGTTGGTATAATTTACTTGATCTTTCTAAAAGCTGTTGATACAGTCCCCCACGAGAGGCTGTTCAGGAAACCTAGTAGGCATGCAGTGAGAGGTAAATTACAATCATTGATCAGAAACTGGCTAAGAGACCGAGAACAAAGAGTAGGAATAAATGGTCAGTTTTCAGCGTGATCAGTGTTTAACATTGGGGGCCTCACAAGGTGCCACACCGAAGCTAGTGTTCTGTGTGTCTGTTAAGAATCTGGAAAGGCTGGTAAAAAAAATCTGCAGAGGACAATTAATTTAAGATAGTCAAAAAGACTGTGAGAAACTCCAGCGTCAAAGGTAGGTGAATGGGCAGCATGATGGCAGACAAAATTCACTGACAACAAATGCAAGATAATGCACATTTAAAGGAATCATTTGAACTTGCTGGGTTCTAAATTTATTACAACCATTTAGGAAAGAGACCTGAGTCCCATTGCCAACAGCTCAATGAAACCCCCCTGAGCAGAGTGCAACAGCAGTCAGAATGAAAAACAAACCAAGCAGTCGGGAATGGGAAAAGACAAAAGGATAGGATTCTCAGAAGTGGGTCAGCCTAATTCTGCTCTCACTGAAGCCAATGAGAGCAGAGTTAGGCCAACGCAGAGTCCTTTTGAAAATCCTACTCTTTAAAAATAATTCTGCTGCCATTCTGCAGATCAATGGAATGCCCTCTCCCGGCCCTCTGTGTTCAGTTCTGCTCATCTCATAAGTGGCTAGATCAGAAAAGGGGGGGGGGGCTGGCAGTTCAGAGACAAGCAACAAATCAATTAGCAGCATGGAAAAAGCTTCCATATGAAGAGAGATTGAATGGGAGGCACTGTTTAGGTTCAGACAGGAGACAAGAGGGGACATGAGAGGTATACAGAGCTATGAATGATATGAAGAAGGTCGACCAGACATGCCTGTTTACCCTCTCTCACAATGCAAAAAAATAAAATAAAAAAGATATTCAAAATACTGAAAGGCAATACATTAAAGACTAATAAAAGGATTTTTTTCAAAACAACATATAATTAACCCGTAGAGCTCATTGCCACAAGCTATAATTGAGGGCAAGAGCTCCCGAGGATTCAAAAAAAAATGACATTTATATTCATAATGAAAACACTCACACTAGATAGTAGATTCACATTAGACAATACATTGGATAAAAAAAAATTATGAAGAAGATAAGCCCTCATGTTTCAGGGCACAAGCTAGTCACTAGCTGCCAGGAGGGAGGAAAAAGTTTCCTCTAGAGGTTTATTATTCTATAATTGTTTCTTGTACTTTCCTGTAAAGCATCCAACCACTACACAGACCACTCGTCTGAGCCCATATGGTAATTCCTTGGCATCGAGAATGGTGGCGTGTAGACCCATTTCAGATCAGTGAGGGGAAGACTGGCAGAAAAGCCACCCAATATCTACATTATTTTATAGGTAAGAAATTGGGTATTTAAAAAAAAAAAAAGAAAGAAAGACTTGCCTAGTTCAAAATGCAGGTAGTATCTATACAGACTCTCCCCCTTTCTAATGACACTTTTACAGCGTTATAGCTACTGGCTGAACTGTACCCTTCAGCAGAGACCTCTACAAGTGGAGTTAGAACACTAATGTCATTAGCAGGTAGCAGTTCTGTTGGGATCCTGGAAGTGGGCAGGTGGAAGCCCACCCACTGCTAAAGGACCTCACCCAGCCTAAGGGGAGAATCCGCAAGGTCCAGGATCTCAATTAATTACAGGGGACAATGAAAGATATAACAGGAACAGGAGTGAGGTCACAGGGCTAAATGAAGGGAACCTGATGGGGAACCGAGCAGAGAACCCAGGACAGCACCCACTGCTCCTCGAAGGTGTCAAGGCAGCCAGCAGACGCCGCCCAGAGGAACTCCGTCTGGATGTGTGAGCAGACGGAAGATCAGAAATAGGCCCCACAGTCGCAGGAAACCCCGTCAGCCAACCTCCTCTCCCTGGTCTTCTAGATGGCCATTTTGGCCAGGGCTAGGAAGAGGTTGACAAGGAGGTCCCATGACTTTGTGGAGCCATGGATACGGAGTGCGTAGATAAGGAAGTGAGGGGAAAAGTGCAGCCAAAAACGCAATAGGATATCTAAGAGGAGCCGGAACAGGGGCTGCAACCTGGTGCACTCCAGATATACATGTGCCAGGGTCTCCCACATGCCACAGAAAGGGCAGGTGTCCGGGATGGGGGTTGCAGTAGAAGTTGTAGGCTGTTATCCTTGAGTGCAGCAACCACTAACTATTCTCAGTCCTGCTAGTTCTCCAATCATTCTAGTCTCTACCAGACCAACAGGACAGACATGAGCTGATATTCTAAGGTAAAACCACCCCATGCCTTGCAGATGTTCTTTATCCCTCATGAAGCAGCAGAAAAAAGGGCACAGACCCATTTCCTCCCTTTACAGGTCACCTTTAAAAATAAGCCTTGTTGCATTTATTAACAAAGGGGGAAGGGGAATTGCAGACAGCTGGAGACAGACACATCACAGCAACACCACAGCAGAGAGGAGTCTTGGGACTACTTTGTCCCAAACGGAGACTGCCTGTCGCTGTCATTTTCTGTTTATTAGAACAGGAATGCGGTGCCTGACGTGGGTCTTTGTAGAACAGAGACATGGGATCTCATTTACCCTGTGAGCACCCCTGGCAGTGTAATGGGACCTTACACCCATTTTCAGGCCAGAGAGACACAAAGGGATCTTACTGCGACCAACAACCCCATAGACCTTATAACACCACCACCCTTTCTTCTTCTCTATTATATTCTGACAGCCCACAGACATTCACCCTGCCGGAGGGATGCACCAGATAGGAGCCTCTGGCTCCTGCTCCCTCTCCCGTGCTGTAGCAGCACTGGAGTTTGTTTGTCCGTTTGTCAGTTCACAGATTCAGGCGCCTCTTGCATTTTCTCAGTCTTCTCCTTTCCTTATATGGCTTGACTGCAGTTCCCTCTCTTCCTCTTGCTGTGGCGCATTCAGCCTCAGAACAGCATCTCTTGGCCTGATTCTTTTGGCCTGTCACAGCAGGTCGGACTCAGGGACCTACATTAAAGGTCACCTTTCAGACCGTATTATCTCTGAGTGGCTGGAAAAGCATCTGGAGCACCGCTTATTTTCCCCTTTTTCTAGCCACCAGCTAACGGCCTTTGTCCTCACGGGTGCTGTCTGTGTTTCTGTAATTTCCACTCTCCCTTGGAGACCCAGACAATACTTTTTAAAACATGGCACCAATAGATCCCATTGATTCTCTACTAACCTTCAGATGGCTAGGGTTTAACCCTTCACAGTAGGTGACTGAATGATCAGTCTTTGCTCAAAGTCTACATTGCCAAATCCAAACACACTGTCAGGGGCAAAATAAGAGAAAACTGCCTAAACTATTGTCTGGTGCCTGATCTTGAACCCTCCCACTAACAACTTCTTATGTCATTTACCACCTGAGTGAGTAGAAAAACATAGGGAGGAAAATTGTAAAAATCTGTGATACATTTGCTTGATTCTTTGCAAAGCTGAGACTTGGAGACTGGCTAAGTAGGGGGATTGATAATAACCCACCGATTTTGTGGGTTTGTAGTTCAAATGCAACCTAGTCCAGGACTGACACAGCCAAAATCTATTACTATTGGCTGTCTGATCTATATGAAATGTAGTCTCAGTTCAGGTCCCAGTGGACAAGAATCCACTTCAAACCACCACCACTCTAGTTGGCAGCCTTGTGCATTGGCAGGGGAGAGATGAATGGGAACAGAAATTCAGATACCCTCCAACTCCTAAAGTCACTTGCCCTGCTAACCAGGTTGAAGCATTCTGGAGGAGCAGCACAAAGAGAACTTCCCCCACAAACCACATTTGCAGCATACTGTGATTGTTATGCACTTCTCAGTATTCAAAGTCCAATTGCTGCAGTGTGTTGTATTTGCTAGAGTTGTGTGTAGGGAATTTTTCAGTTTGCTAGCAAACCCAGAACATCTCCAAAAAAATTGATTTGTGTAAATCCAAAAAACTGAATGTTTAAAGTTGTTTAGCAGAGTGAAAAGTTAAAAAAAAATAATTTGGGGAAGATAAAATGTTTCGTTTTGATGTTGAGGGGTTTTTATGTTTAATTTTTTTTTAATTAAACTGAAGGAAACTAAACTAAGAATCATTTTGAAAACGTGGAAAGGAAACATTTCAAGTTTGGGGGAAATTATTTTTTCCAAACCACAAGAATTAAGCAACACAAATTATTTAAATATTTCAGTCCACCCAAATCTGCATTTTTCACTGGAAAAAATTTTAGTTGAAAAATTTTGCCCAGATCTAGGTGTTTGCTTTAAAATGTCATAAAAAAGCGCACACATACAAAATCAGCTGCAGCCAGGAGTCTCTGTGAAGCTCCTGTATGTCAGATAGTTACAAGCAATGGTTAAACTTCAATCTAGACCAGTGGTTCTCAAACTGGGGTTTGTGAAACAGGGGGTTCTAGGGGAAAATTCCCTAATGGCGGACAGAGCTCTCCCTAGGGACTCCGAGCAGCACAGGGCCAGCTCCCTGGAGCCCCTGGACTTCCAAGAGCTAAGCAGATCAAAGCAAGCATATCTATCACACTGAGGAGATTTAAACATCAAGACTCCTTATAAGCAATGGAAAGGGAGGTGGATATTTTTTGCTGTTTTTAAAATTAAATAGGCAGCTAGTATTGTTTTTAAAATTATTATGAAGAACAAGTTTAAGCTTTGTTGTAATGTGCGTTGTTTGCCTGGACTGCTCAAGACCTGAACGCTTGTGTAGGAGTGTAGCAGGGTGGACCCTGCTCCTGCCCTGAAGGGGTTAAAAACAGCCCTGGGATAGGGCTCTGGCAGGAGAAGACAGCCTTTAGCCTGGGCGGCTGATTGGGGAAGTGGCTGCAGCTGAGGCCACGCCCCAAACTGAGCCACAGGCCTTATAAAAAGGCCAGGGAAACCAGAAGCCCAGACACTCTCTCTCTGCCTTCAGAGAGGGATGGGCCTGGCTGCTTAGCTTGAGGATAGGTACCTGAGTGAAGCAGGGCTGGGGAAAAGGCTGAGGAGCTGGGAAGCTCCAGCCTAGAAAGCCCCAGGCTGCGGCCTAGCAGTGGGCCAAAGGTACTGTGGGTTGCAGAGGGCAGCCCAGGGGTAGGACAAAGCAGCAGGTCCAAACCCTCCTTGCCTGTGATGAATAGGCTGATACTGCAGTCTGCCCCAGGGTGTGGGGCTAGACAATGACTGACAGTAGCCACATACTGAGGCAAGGTGGGGATAGAGGGTGGGGGTTCCCTAAGGAGGGGAGACCCAGAGAGAAAGGGGTTACTGCTAGGGAGCAGCACCCCATGTAAAAGGGCACTGGGTCCAGGGAGGGACACGGGGGCCTGAAGACAGGTGGATCACCAGCCTGCAGAGGGCGCTCCAGTGCTGGAACAGAGCTAATTCCCGGAGTCACCAGCAGGAGGCGCCGCAGGGGTGAGTCCGACCTGTTACAAGGAGGAACTCTTTGAGTTGGCTTCTTAAATACCTTCATGTTGTTTCACATATGATACTCCTTGATGAAACATAGGAGCCTTGTCTTATAACAGGTTTATTCAAAGTGCTATAAGCTACGAAAGTGAGATCTTGGAAGAGTGTTGCTGTTTTCATAAGGTAATCAAAATACTGCAATGATTAATAATTAATAAATAGTGTGTAATAAGCAAGTCACAAAAACACATTTTATATTTCCAAGATCACTGTTTTTATCATTTATACTCGGGTAAAGAAGAAAACCTCTGGAAATATTCATTTTTAGGAGGGGGTTCGCAAGACTTGACATTTTAGTGAGAGGGATTCACGGGTTGTTAAAGTTTGGAAACCACTGATCTAGACCCAGCCTTTCACTTCCCCAGATCTGGGAGGGAGTAGGCCAGGGGTTCTCAAACTGGGGGTCAGGACCCCTCAGGGAGTCGCAAGGTTATTACATGGAGGGTCGTGAACTATCAACCTCCACCCCAAACCCCACTTTGCCTCCAACATTTATAATGGTGTTAAATATATAAAAAAGTGTTTTTAATTTATAAGGGGGGTCTCACTCAGAGGCTTGCTGTGTGAAAGGGGTCATCACTAAAAAAGTTTGAGAGCCACTGGACTAGGCAAAGCAGCAATGTCTACTGGGACTCGGTGGGTGAGGAGCAGGCCTTGACACTGCTATGCAAGGTGATGTATAAAGCTGATTGCAGTAACAAAGGGGGAGCAGGGAGCAGCATGCCTAGCTAGCCTCCAATGCAATTGCTGCCGAGGAGAAGAAGAAATCCCAAGCAGAGAGAACCTGGATCTTCTCCTAGTCTAGGCACTGGGGCAGGAATCCCTGCTTCAGGAGTTGCTATATGGGAATAGAGATTATCAGTCATTGTCTCCAGCATGCTGGCTCTGACTCCATGCAACCCCACGTGCTTCACTACTCCTGGGGGGGGGGGGATTCTGTGCCAAAAAATTAAAAATTCTACAAACAATATTTTAAAATTCTGCAAATTGTATTTGTCAATAAATAAATGTGGAGGCTCCAGCATGGCATAGAGGAGCACAGGCCACTGGCTGCAAAGAGGTGGGAGATCACTGTGCAGTTTCCCCATGGGACATGGACTCAGCAGTGAGGCTGCACCCAACCCTGGTACAGCGCAGAGACTGGGCCTGCCCCAGAAACACCCCAGGGCCCTGCCCCTCTCTGCCAAGTGCACCAGGTGTAGGCAGGCAGGCTCAGCAAGGCAGGATCCAAGTGAGGAGGGGCTTAGTGTGGGGGGTCCAGGTGTGGGGTGAGAAGGTTCTGCATGGGGCAATCTGGGTGCGGATGGCTCAGTGGGGGATCTGGATGCACAGGTACTTGTTGGGGGGTTCTGGTGCAATGGTAATGGGACTTTGCAACGGAGTCCAGGTGAAGGTGGTTGGGGCTCAGCAGGGGGGTGTCTGGGTGTTGGGGGGGATAGAGCTCAGCAGGGGGGTCTGGGAGTGGAGGGGCTCAGTAGTGGGGTCCAGATGCTGGGGGAGTGGGGCAGTGGGGTGGAGATCCAGGTGCAGCTGGTTGGGGCTAAGTACAGTGGGGATCTGGGTGTGAGTGGCTTGTTGGGGTGGTCCAGGTGCAGGAGGGGAATAGGGCTCATCGGGGCGGGGTTCTGGGGTGAGGCTTGGTAGGAGGGTCTTAGTAAGAAGGGGTCTAGATGCATGGGGGTTGGACAGATAGGGAGCATCTCCCTGTACAGTGGTCCTTCCCCCTGCAGCTGAGGAGCAATGGGTGCAGGAAGTATGGGGGGATGGAGTTTGCAGAGCTTCCTACAGCCGGGGGAGAAATCTGGAGGTGGGTCTGACACCACCCCAGATGCCATGCATGGGAAGAGAAATTCCCGTCCTCCCAAGCAGGGCCGGCTTTAGGCCAATTCCCCCGAATCAGGCCCCGTGCCTAAGAGGGCCCCACACTCTAAAGAAGAGCACCTAACTTAGGCGCCTTTTTAATTTTTACTCACCTGGTGGTGCTCCGGGTCTTCAGCGGCACTTCTGCGGTGGGTCCTTCACTCACTCTGGGTCTTCGGTGGCATTTCAGCGGCGGGTCCTTCAGTGCCGCGGAAGACCCGGAGCGAAGACCCAGAGGGCCGCCGGGTGAGTCATCCCTGCCGGGGCCCTGTAGAAACTATTCAAATCAGGCCCCACACTTCCTAAAGCTGGCCCTGCTCCCAAGCCCAGCTGGAACTAGCAGCTGAGCCCAGCGCAGGGTAGGAGCCACCAGTTAGGTCTTCCCCAGTCCCGCCCTGTACCCCACAGTGATTTACCTCTCTGTCAGCTGCCCTGGGCACCCGAAATATACTGCTGGGGAGGGTTAAATGACCGCTCTTATGGCTTCCCTTTGCTTCCCCATCAGAAAGTAATTTTTCTGTAGGGAAGCAAAGAAATCTGCAGAGGACATAAATTCTGCGCATATGCAGTGGCACAGAATTCCCCCAGGAGTAGCTTCCCAGAATGGTGTAAGACTTGGGCTAGCGCACAATCCTTTCACATAAAGAGAACACAATTTCATGTCATCCATTCAGGCCAGCCCAAGCCATGTCACCACACAAACGAGCAGTATGGTACTTCTACCACTAATGCTTACAGTGTCAGCATTCATTTGGCCAGCAACTGTGTAAGTTTCCTCCATAGCCATAGTCAACAAGCCAGGCAGGGCTATTACCCCCCCCCAATCCATTGTACAGATGGGGAACTGAGGCCCAGAAAGACTAAATGACATGCTCAAGGTCACAAAGGAACTCTGTGGCAGAGCAGGGAATTGAGCGCTGGTCACCTAGCTCTATGCTAGCACCCTAATCATTGGGCCATCCCACCTCTCCGTGTCCCCTGGGGCATGGTGGGAGGAGAGCCTGTGGTGACAGGTTTTGTGACTACACCTGTCCACTAGGAATGGCCTGAGACCAGCAACTCCTTTCCCATACTGTCAGTCACTGTGCAGCCATAAGATGCTAACAACGGATTCGCCTCAATCTGGTGGATTCAGTGAACAGTAAGTGAAAGGCAGGGCCTCTGAAGTATCACCCCTGCCGCCCCTCAGAGCAGAACAGTTTTGCCCTGGGGACTTCAGAGCAAGAGGAAAGTGGAAAGGAGCTGGACCGATAGTTGGGTGAAATGCACTATTTGCTGCTTGGAGAGGAGGAGAGAATCATTAATTTCAATAAAATCATTCTAGGTCTGCAGGTTTGTTTTATTACTTAAGAGATGGCAGAGGGTAATTTATCGATCAAAAGAGTAAATGTTGCTGAACAATTACAATTAATTCTTTGCCACCGTGCTCACAAAAAGGACTGATGGAGAGGGGATGGGAGGGATGCCAGGAAATGGGAATGGAAGAAAAGCCAAAGGACCACAGAACGAGGAGTGAGAAATGAGCCTGAAGAATGATGAGACTCCTGGACCAGAAAGGGCCTATCCCACAGAGCGGATAAAGGTTACTAGAGAGGGAGTGGTGCTGAGGGAGAGCTCGCAGCAGGCATATTTCAGCTTTTCGTGGAAATCGCCCTGGTAGCAATGGCCCATAGGGCATCAAGCATGACCATAAGCAGAAGAATGGTTAGACCTGGCTCTCAGTTACAGCCAGGCAACAGTATTAAAGGCAGAGGGGCTCTGCTGGGCAAGAGAACTGGATGCACTGAGTTCTGCTGAGGTAAATATTGATCAGAAAATCCAGAACTGTTAATCCTGGGAAAACACGGGTCTTGATCTGAAGACGTTCACTGAACCAGGAAGTGTGAGGTACATACAGCCTCCAATTGGCTTCCATCAGAATTCTCTGAAAATCTCTTTACCCAGCTTGGAACTCGGCAAGGAAAACAAGGATTCCACCACCACCCTTCCTCTCGCCAATGCTGTCATGGGCCTTTGCCTGCTCATCAATAATTGACTCATAAGAATTCAGAGCCCAGCTTTTACCCCTGACCTGAAGGGGTGCCCTTCATATCAGCATTGCACCCTCTAGTGCAGTGGCTCTCAACCTTTCCAGATCACTGTATCTCTTTTCAGAAGTCTGATTTGTCATGCGTACCCCCAAGTTTCACCTCATTTAAATACTATTTGCTTACAAAATCAGACATAAAAATACAAAAGTGTCACAGCACACACTCACTGAAAAGTTGCTGACTTTCTCATTTTTACCATATAATTATAAAATAAATTAACTGAAATATAAATATTATAGTTACATTTCCGTGTATAGTATATAGAGTAGTATAAACAAGTAATTGTTGCTATGAAATTTTAGTTTGTACTGACTTCGCTAGTGCTTTTTCTGTAGCCTGTTGTAAAACTAGGGAAATATCTAGATGAGTTGACGTACCCCCTGGAAGACCTCTGTGTACCCCCAAGGGCACACATACCTCTGGTTGAAAATCACTGTTCAAATTGCCATGCTGGGGCCCTGGTTCAGCACGGACGCCAGGAGGAGGTGCTGGACCTACTGAAGCACCAGTGATGTTCCTTGGAGGGCTCCCATCCACCTACTCACCAGGCCCAGCCTTGCAACATCTCACCAGGTCCACAGCCTGGGGTGGGAGATGGGACCTCTGGTCACAGGCACTTGCTGACTCTCCTCAGTGTGGTCTCAGCCCAGAAGGTTCCACCCATGAATCACAGGGGGAGCTAAAACATGTAAAGGGCTCTCCCTCTAGGAGGGTGCAGCATATTCTCCTTTATCCAAAACCCTGTCATCCGAACTGCCGCATTATCCAAATCCATTCCTTGGCCCCCAGCATGAGATAGATAAAAGCTCTCTCCAGTGGGTATCTATCTATCTCGTGCTGGGGGACAAGGAGGGGATTGGGCTCGTGCAGAGGTTTGGATAATAGAGCACAGGTCCTGACCAGGACAACAAGGAGGACAAGCCCCCAGCTGTGGGAGAGGCCTCCCCACTCCTGAATGGATCCTGCAGCAGCTCATGTAGCTCTCTGCAGCCCCGCTGTCACGGGGTAAGTGAGCGGAGCAGTGACCCGATCCCTGCAGGCACAAGGTGTGGAGAGGAGGCTGAGGTCATGGAAAGGCAGAGCAGAAACCCCCAGCCAGGACTCTGTTCTGCCCTGCAGGGATCAGGGGTCACTGGCCCTGCGGCAGCGCAGCCCTGTTGCCATGGCAGTGAGTGAGCTGGGCAGAGCAGAGACCCCCCTGGCCAGGACTGCAAGGAGGAGGATGACACCCCACCCACAGCCACTGCTGAATGGTTCCTGCCCTCTCAGTTATCCAAATCAAATCCATGGCCCCCATGCTCTCTGGATAGCCAGCAATATACTGTACAAGTCTTTTTACAAAGGGGTATGTTCGGGGTTTGGTTTCCTGTGTCCTGAATGCCCAACTCCCAGCCTGGTTAGTGGGGGAATTCAGCACATACATCCACGCCAGCTTCACAATGGTGAGCACCTTTGTACTTGACCTTTAAGGCTCTTGAAGGTGGGCAATGCCACAAAATCCATGTCTGAAGGCAAAAGAAAGTGAGTTCCTCCTGGCCTCTCCCTGACGAGTTGAGCCAGATCTCTACTGGGCGATGTATTGCCACACCTGTTAGTTCTGGTCTCCTACTGGAGGTGTCCTGCGAGAGGCAGGAAGTTTTAAGGAAAAGCTCAGCGAACTAAAAGCTGGAAAGCAGACAGCCCTGCCCTCCCTGTCAGTACCTTCCACAGACGCCGGGGCATTGGGAAAGTTAGGAGCAGATCAGAGGCGGTTCACAGGGAAATGGGGTTGAAGCGGGAATGGCTCTGCCAAGTAAGAGCCATTGCAGGTGGCCAAAGTCCCTGGCAGCAAAAAGCTCCTGGGGGCAGCGAGGGGAGAAGTAATTCCTCAGCGCGCAGAGGGAAGATGCTGGTTTTTCAGCAGGCCAACTGCGGAGGGGCGGGAGAGAGAGAATGGATTGAAATGACTTCAGTCGATGATGAGATGTGAGTGGAGCAGTTATTTTTCGTGCCGTTGCTGTTGTCTGCAGTGTCATTATTCTAGCGCAGGCTCCTTCCCACCAGGGCTGGCGCATGAGCCAGACGGGGGACCAGTCTCCAAAGCGGAGCTCGGGGCTGATGTCAGGCTGCACAGCATCGCCATTGAGGAGGGGCAAGCCGTGGCATTGCCTCGGACAAGGTTGACCCAGGATGGGCCGCCAGGGATTAAGGAAGGGGGCACTGAATAATCCAGAGATCCACACTGGGACAGCCAGGCCCCTATTGTCTTGCTATGCATACACTGACAGCCATGGCCAAGGCTCTCCGACACCCCGCAGCCAACCCATCCTGCCTACTGCTACCGAGCAAGGGGCCTGTATGAAATTTCCTTGTGCCCCTGGCTCAGCTGTCACCTTCCGCTCACGTTTCCCCTCCCCCCCCCCCCAGCTCCTTGGCACGCCCCATCCAGGACCCCTCCCACCTCCCTTCGGAGCCTGTCAGTGTAGCTCCTTGATCAGCTTGATGGCACTGCACCAGGCAAAGCACCCCCTGCTGCAGCCACTGGGCTCTTAGCCATCAGCCCAGGTGACAACTTAGCCTCTGCTGAGGTGGCGTCTTCAGACTGTGGGCTGCAGCCCCACCTGGTGGCAGATCAGTGAAATACACATCCCAGAGCTGCAAGACCAACTCCAGCTGGGCATTGCTAAAATCCACCTGTTCCCATTCACAGTGATGCTTCCAACCCTCCCCACGCACCCCCCAAAAAAGCCATCATTGGGCAGAAATCGCTGTACTCTGTGCTGGCTAAGGCTGCACTAGCTGCTGTTACCTGGGAGGGAAGGTTCAAACCTGGCTCCTGGCCCATGCTCCGGATCTGAAGAGGCTCTCTGGAAATGGGTGCATGACCCAACTCTGTGTGTTCAGAGTGTTCCCCAGCATATTCTTCTGCAGCCGTGAATATGGACCATTTTTAAGAGGCAATATATACAATGGATTAGCCCCCAGGAAGATTGCACCATCCTAGCAGACCTGCAAAGGCCTCCTTTTGCATTGTGGGCAGGGCCGGTGCAACCATTTAGGGGGTGCCATTTTCTTCGGCAGTGACCGCAGCAACTGGATCTTCGGCCGCCCCGGTCGCTGCCGGCATTTAGGCGGAGGACAGGGCTAGATCCACATCCCTGTACTGGGGTATGGTGTAATTTTAACACAGTTTTCAATACAAGCCATCACTTTAACTTGTAAGGGGTTCCTGGTCCTGCTTTCAGGCTCAGGGGCTCTGTAGGGCAGCCTGTGATCTGAGTCTTGTGCAGTCAGTCTGCAAAGAGCCAGCCTCGAGTAAGGTGGGGTGAGTGGTGCCTTATGGAGCAGCCTGCCTTGTCACTGCTTTTGGTTCTGGATTCTAAGCGGCATTATGGTGCAGCCCTCCAGACAGAGCATTTGGGGTATCTAAACTCACTGTGTATTTGCCGTGAAACAGAACTCTGGGCTCTGTAGGTTCCTGACTGCCAGGCTGGACATGATTTGTCCAGGAGGACAGCCACAGGGACCCCTTGGGGCATGTCCAGCCTGTCCAAGGTCTCCATCACCTCGGCATCCAAGCACCACTCACATGGGAGCCACACAAGGTCACTTTCCTCCTCCAGGAGATGTCCCGCCAGAGGGAACAATTCCACCTTCGGGTTTCAAACCCCCTCCTTTAACTGGATGCTTGATTGGAGACAGAGCCTTTGCTGTAAGACCTCGTGCTCCTGCTGCCTCCGCAAACCCCATACATCACCTGGTAGGTTGCTGTGGAAGTGGCTGTTACACAGAAGTGCCTAGAAGCCACACAAGGGCCGTGTCCCATTAGACAAGGTGCTGTACAGACACTCAGTGAACGACGCCACCCTCAAAGAGCTAAGTGAAGAAGGACAGAAAGGGAAACAAATGAATAGAGAGGGGAAGACACTTGCCCAAACAGTTCAGTAGCAGAGCCCGGGCTCCAGACCTACTGACCCCCAGGCCAATGGCCAAGCTACTAGACCATGCTGCCTCCTTCCGTTACTGTTACTAGATTACAGTAGCACAACACACAGACACTCACTTTAGTTACCCTGACTTTTGCCTTATATCAGGGCATCCAATCCTTGCCACTCAAGGGCCCTCTCAACAGCTTCTCAGGGCTGGTCCACACTAGCTCTTTAAATCGAATTTAGCAGTGTTAAATCGAATTAAGCGTGCACCCATCCACACCAGGAAGCCATTTAATTCGACATAGAGGGCTCCTTAGTTCGACTTCGGTACTCCACCTCGACAAGGGGAGTAGCGCTAAATTGGACATGGCTATGTCGAATTAGGCTAGGTGTGGATGCTAATCGATCTTAGTAGCTCCGGGAGCTATCCCACAGTGCAACACTCTGTTGATGCTCTGAACGCCAGTCGGAGCTTGGATGCTCTGACCAGCCACACAGGAAATGCCCCGGGAAAATTTGAATTCCTTTTCCTGTCTGGACAGTTTGAATCCCATTTCCTGGTTGCTCATTGGGGCGAGCTCAGCAGCACCGGCAACGATGCAGAGCTCTCCAGCAGAGGAGTCCAGGCAATCTCAGACTAGAAAGAGGTCCCCAGCATGGACTGACCGGGAAGTCTTGGATCTGATCGCTGTGTGGGGCGATGTGTCTGTGCTTTCGGAGCTGTGCTCCAGCAAACGGAATGCAAAGACCTTCGAGAAGGTCTCCAAAGCCATGACAGACAGAGGATACAGCCGGGATGCAACGCAGTGCCGCGTGAAAGTCAAGGAGCTGAGACAAGGCTACCAGAAACTCAGAGCGGCAAACGGACGCTCCGGAGCCCAGCCCCAGACATGCCGCTTCTACGAGGCACTGCATGCCATTCTCGGTGGGTCTGCCACCACTGCCCCACCAGTGTGCGTGGACTCTGAGGATGGGATAGTGTCGACGGACTGTTCCTCGGAGATGTTCGCGGACGGGGAAGATGAGGAGGACGAGGCAGTCGACGGCGCTTTCCCCGACAGCCAGGATCTCTTCCTCACCCTCACTGAGATCCCCTACCAACACTCCCCAGCCGTTACCACGGACCCTGAATCGGGAGAAGGATCAGTCCGTAAGTGCTTTAAACAAGTTAACATTTATTTATTAAAAGCAGCTAAGACCAACGAGTTAACATTTTTTTAGTAATTAAACAGGGAGAGACATTAGGAGAACAGAAGGTCTACATACAGGGGGATGGAACTTTTATCTTCATAAGATATCTCCAGGAAACTCTCCTGGAGGTAATCTAAAAGTCTATGCAGGAGGTTCCTTGGCAGAGCTAGCTTATCGTGTGCCCCGAGGTAGCACACTTTGCCTTTCCATGCTATAAGCTGGAACTCCGGGACCATTGCCCTCACGAGCATGGCGGAGTAGGCCCCTGGGTGGTGGTGGCTTTCTTCCAGCATGCGCGCTCTCTCTGCCCGTGAGACTCTCCTCAGGGTGATCTCTCTCGCACACTCCTGCATGAAATTAGAGTAATTGGGGTACTATTAGTAATGGGAGCGCTTAACTGTTCCTTTGCATAACAAGAAGCCTCACTTAACAGCCACGTGCTGCAGTCTACAGAGTGGCAGCATACAGGGATCTTTCCCAGTGAACAGCCGCGAGGGGGTGCAACAGGGGCCGAGTTTATGCTTTCAGGATTGCCTGCATCAAGAGGACAGAGCTGTACATTCACTTCTATGAATCCAAAAGTGTTTGGCTTACCATGCCTTGCTGCTACACAAATTCTTCTTTCCTGCAAAGGTTCTCTGATCTGCAGCCCAATACCCCAGGCAATGAAAGCGCATTCAGAGAAATCGAACTTTCCATTAGAGAGTGCGCATGAGACAGGTGCTGTGCATACTCTTGTTCACAGACACCGAGTAGACTATGTTTCTTTGTTTAAAAAATGTATCATTGTAAGAAATTCACTACCTTTTTGACATCACACAGGTGCAACTGTATCACGACCTGATGCACCATGCCCCTCACAGATGATGGCGCAAACTAGAAGGCGTAAGAAAAAGACAAGGGACGAGATGTTTGCTGAACTTATGGGCTGCTCCAGAGCCGAGGCGGACCAGCAGAGCCAGTGGAGGGAGAACCTCAGTCAGCAGCACCGCTCACTCTGCGAACGGGAGGACAGGTGGCGTCAGGAGGACCAGCAGGCGACTCAAACGCTGCTTGGACTAATGAGGGAGCAAACGGACACGCTCAGGCGCCTTGTCGATGTTCTGCAGGACCGCAGGCAGGAAGACAGAGCTCCCCTGCACTGTATCTGCAACCGCCCACCCCCGCCTCAAACTCCAATCCCCCCCTCATCAAAAATAACAAGAAGGAGGGTCACCAGGGGCCGTGAAAACTGTCACTGCACCACAGGACAGTGTTAAATTACCCAAAAGCTATCAGTTACTACATTTTGAAAAGTCCTTCCCTTACTGTGTTCTTGATTATTAAAAGTAGTTTTCTGTTACTTACTTTTTCCGTCATGGTTTTTTACACAACGCTGTGTTAGATGTCTTGGGTGGGTCGTTGGGTGGTTGAGGGGGTAGTGTAATGCATAGGACAGTCACCTTTAGCAGGGTACAGAGACGGGGGCTGGATCAGCAGCATGTCACACACACAGTGCAGTCAGTAGGCGGTTAGCTGGTATGGGAGGTGGTTTGCAGGTTTTCTGTCGTTGGGGGTGGTACGTGCATTTGTAGCGGGGGAGGGGGGTTACAGATGTCATGCAACGGTCCCTGTAATGGACCGCAGAGCCACGCAGCAGAGGAATCTGTATCCGTCCTCCCCCGCAACAAGGCCACATAGCCCCCGCACACAGAGTCCAAAAAAGGAGGGATGGCAGGATCCGTTGAAACAGCCAGTCCAGCACTGCTGACCGGTCTGGGAGCGGGAGCATGTCAAACCTCGACTTTAGAGGCGGTCTTTACATGACCACACACCCTACCCAGCACAGTGTGCGTCCCAGTTTCAACCCTTTAACGCAAAGTCATCAATAAAGACACCGTTGTAAAGCTACAGTGGAGCACGTACTTTAATTTTTAAATGTGTGTTAGAAGTTGGGGAAGCGGGGTGGACGGGGTATGTAACTGCAGAGGCTAGTCAACAGTAACTTGGTAAAAAAACAGGGGCAGGTTCAGCTTCTCTGTGAAGAAACTGAACAGTCACAGTTCACGCTGCTCGCTGCTCGCTGGTACTTGAAGAGTTCCTTGTCGCTGTGCAAGGTGCCTGCATAGGGCGTGACGAGCCAGGGCATTAGCGGGTAGGCTGGGTCCCCTAAGATCAGTATGGGCATCTGCACATCCCAAGCATTATTTTGTGGTCCGGGAAGAAACTACCTTCCTGCAGGCGTCTAAGCAGACCAGAGTTCCTGAAAACACGCGTGTCATGAACTTTGCCTGGCCACCCGACGTTGATGTTGGTAAAACGTCCCCCATGGTCCACCACTGCTCGCAGCACCATTGAAAATTAGCCAAATTTCTCAGCAGCTGACTGCGGAAGAGGTGGATGATAAGTTGCGAGGAGCTGACAGCGGCCACAACTGCAGCGGGATCCGTGCTCGCAGTGCTGTGGCGCCCGCGCTGTCACTGAAAAGAAAAGTGCACGAACAGATTGCCAGCTGGCGCTTTCAGGGAGGGATGCTGGGTGTGATTGACGGTTCAATGATGACAGTTACCCAAAACCACCCTCCACACAATTTCCCCCCCCCAGCATGCATTGGTGGGAAATCCCAGCATTCCAATGGGCGGCGGGGAGTGCGGGAACTGTGGGATAGCTTCCCACAGTGCACCGCTTCCAAAGTCGACGCTTCGCCCGTTACTGTGGACTCACACAGTCGAATTAGTGTATTTATTGTGGATACACAACTTTGACTTCATTAGGTCGATTCCAGAAATTCGAATTAAGATGAATCGAAATAGTCTTGTAGTGTAGACGTACCCTCAGTTGACCCTCATGTCTCCACCGTGTCAGTCAATCTGAGCCATATTCAGACTATTGGAGATAGGATATTGACAGATTGAGAGGGGTTTATGCTCTGACCAGAGTGATTTCATTTAAAATGGTAGAGGATGGGGTAGGACAGATAATCTAAGCAGCCAAAGTGGATTGAGTAGAAATCCCTAATGTTTATACATAGGTTCGGCAAACTTTGATTTTTTTATTGTGTGTAATTTTGATGGATAAAATTGATGTTTATTTTTAACCTTCTCCCTCCCACCCCAATTTTTATTGATTTAATTGTTCTACAGTTTCATACCAAGTCCTCTGATCTTGGCAGGTGCTAGATGCAGGAGAGGCTGCACTTGTCGGGCAAAGAAGAAACCCACATTTGATTACTGTAGATGGATTTTTTTGACCAATTTCTGTGTGTAAGGTGAAACTGACATTTAATGACAGTTAACAATGTAAATTGACTCTTACCAAGTCTATTTATATTGTTTATATTCAGCCCCCAACTGAGAGGGAGGCAACTGTACAGCTTACATGCAACCAGCATGCCAATTTTTTTTATACCTGGAAATACAAGAATATTATTTACTACATACCAAATACAATACATTAGAATGATTTGGGAACCGCAAAAATCAAGTACTTTGGTAAATTCAGATGCTAGAGGGTTGCAATGTAAAAGCACAGCTCCTGTAGCTTGTAAAGGCTGTGCTGGGTTTATTATGAATAAAGGCTGCATTTACACTACGGTGCCTTTCATTCTGAAGGATCCCAAACTGTTTATAGAGCTACATAAAAAGCTAAGTCGCCCACTGCTGAAATGGAGCCAGCTCTGGGGTGGAACACAGCAGCCAGCTGATGTCAGCAACAGTTTTTCCTGGAGTAAAAATACAGGAACATCTTTGCCAATGAAACTACAGGGGTGTATGGCTGGGAGGGGCAGGGAAAGTATTTTAGCTAGGCAGGATGTAATTACCCAGACTGGAATTAATCCAGGACTCCGGGGCCCATAATGCAATGATATTTGTAAAGTCACCATTAAACAGTGCCTGAAAATAAAATGCAAATAATCCTTTAGAGCTGTTCATTCCTTGTTCAGAGAGCTGGAATACTGTCTGATTTATAGAGCACTGCAGGGGACACAGTAGTTTACAATGGATGGCGTGTACCCAACAAATAAAAGAACCTCTGCTCAGAACGTGCTGTGCAATCCAGAGGCACAAGAGGGGTGCAGTGCAATGCAGACACCTACCATGTAGGCAATATGAATGTCCAAGATGTTCTGTACAAATTTTAGGTCTCAACAGCCTGGGGCCTAACCCTGCCTTCCCTTTCCTGGATGCTGCACCCATTCACTTCTAGGGACGTTCCACCGATTTAACTGAAATTAGCCCGATATTTACCATAAGCATCCCAGGCTGCAGACAGCACAGATGATAGCTCACTGCATAAACATGTGCAACGCCAACAGGACCAGACCAGACATACTACAGTAGCCCAGCCAGTCACCTGCCCCAGGTAGTAGCCTATGCCAGATGCTTTAGAGGAATCAGGCAGTAAAGAAACAAGACACACCGATGGGCAGATTTGCCAAAGAGCTCGAGTGCTCTGTGCCCACAGTTGGGTCCACTTGTCCAAAGAGCTCAGCACACAACATGCAGCCAATGTGCCAAGCATTGCTGAAGATCCAGCCTCTTACTTTGATGGCTTCATGGATACCAAGGTGTTTTGAAAGACTGGCCCCTTGTACACCTGGACAAGCAGGCAGTGCTTTCCACAGCCAAGGTATGAAACCTCTCTTCCCCCCAGGTTCGCCTGAGCGTAAGGGTTCTAACATGCACCCCAGTTGGCGTAACTGCAGGAGCTATTCCTCAGGTGCTACTTTACATTTACAGAGAGACACCCTGTAACCAGGTTACTCCATTCCCATAGCCCATGAGGAGCTGAAGATATTAGACTAACAAGTGCCTAAAAAGAAAAAATAAATCTGCAGTCACAGCTTCATGAGCAGACGTGTTAATTGAGTCAGCACAAGAATAGTGCCCAGTCCATGCTCTCAGTAGCTGTGCAGTGACAAAAACAAGTACTGTAAAAGCTTATTTCAGTCAGACAAGCAGAGACCACTGTGGGGAGCAGCTAGGTGTGCAGAGTAAGAGAGGGTATTATTTTTCTTAGTGACTTTTCAGAGCAGAGTTGTACTTTCATGTCCCAGGGACCACAAACCACCTTGACAGGGCTCAGTCCCCCACCAGTGAAACGGAGCTGGCTCTGGGGTGGAATGCAGCAACCACCATATCAAACCCCCTCCTTTACCCGCAAAATCTCTGTGTGTCACCTCCATGTTTCCAAAATGATCCCAACCCATCAGCTATTGCACAGGAAACACAATAAAGAAGCCAGGCCACACAGATCACTTCTTATCCCAAAGCAGAATCCTTGTTCTTAGCTACAGTTCATATTGGAAATACCATTAGCTACCAGATTGTTTTCACAGATTTCCTTCCACAGCCAGCCATGCAAGGACCCCCTGACCTGAACACAAACTTCCCTCCACCTTGGCTGATCATTGATAGCTAAGTGCTTAGTACAGTCCAGAAACACACCTTATACAGGGCCGGCTCCAGGCACCAGCTTAGCAAGCAGGTGCTTGGGGCGGCCACTCCGGAGAGGGGCGGCAGGTCCAGTTATTCGGCGGCAATTTGGCGGAGGGTCCCTCGCTCCCGCTTGGAGCGAAGGACCTCCCGCTGAATTGCCGCAGATCGGGATCATGATCACGACTTTTTTTTTTTTGGCTGCTTGGGGCGGCAAAACCCCTGGAGCCAGCCCTGACTTTATAGCAACCATTCCACTGAGTCAAAGCATCCAACCTACTTCACTCACCTCCGGAAGAGTCCAGTGAGCTGGCCGGTACAGATGGAATCCACACTGCTCAGCTGCACGCCCCAAGACTGGTGCGGTTACAGGCTAAGAGCTTGATCAGGCACAGCGCGCTCCAGCATGTGCTTTGAAGGCCGAATGACATTCCACACGTATGTGACTCCAGTCATTGCACTCCCTGGCATCAGGATATAGCACTGCAGGGGTCTTCACTTCTAGAGAACCCTGCTGATCACCTCCTTGGCCTATTTCTGCCCAGCACTTAGTCCTCCAGTTAAGCCACACCTAGGCCAGGCCCCTTCTGTGGCACCAAAAGTCCAGTTAGCAGTCTAGACAGCCTCGGGCCAAAAAGTTTGCCCATCCCTCCTCTAGGCTCAGCCCCTTCCTGGGCTGGAACTCCAGCTGACTGAATTCTCTCTGTGAATTCCACCCTGACTCTTTCACAGCTGGAGTTATTAATGGTGACTACAGCACCAGAGAAGGCTCATCTGAGGATTAACTGTTTGGTCACAGACAAGGCTGAGTTCAAATCCCCTTCTAGGGCCAGACAGGTTGTGCCAGCGCAAGTGAATACGCTGCTGGATCGGGGACCCATGGCTCACCACCTGGCAGGACTGAATCCTAACAGAGAGCTTTCTTTTTGGCTCCAAGTATCCAGAGCTTCTATTCTGGCAGCAGGAGGAGCTCTATCCCCATACCCCTTTGTGAATGCTGAGTGCCCACAAGTGTCAGAATGTGTCATTTCCTCCAGAACAAACAAGGGAAAACATAACAGGACCGAACACTCACCAGCAGGAAGAGAAGGAGATGCAGCAGCTTGATGCAAAATGGCTGTTTTAGGCCTACAACTGCCTGGCTCTGCCATATTTAAAGGGCCAGCCTGCGAAAGGCATGCTGGGAGAAAATTTCCTGTAAGAAGGTGACCTGGGCTGGGGAGGGTTCATAGAATAAGACAGTTACCTTTTCTGTAACAGGTGTTCTTCGAGATGTGTTGTTCATGTCCATTCCATGTTAGGTGTGTGTGCTCACCACATGCACCGATGCTGGAAGTTTTTCCCTCAGCAATATCCGTAGGGGACCGGCTCTGGCGCCCTCTGGAGTGGCGCCTGCACAGCATGGTAAAAGGGGTGCTGCCAGCTCGCCAAACCCTCAGTTCCTTCTTGCTGGAAACTCCGACAGTGGGGAAGGAGGGTGGGTCGTGTTGCTCATGTCCATTCCACATCTCGAAGAACAACAGTTATGAAAAAGGTAACTGTCTTTTCTTCTTCAAGTGCTTGCTCATGTCCATTCCATATTAGGTGACTCCAAAGCAATACTCATGGAGGTGGGTAGGAGTTCACGGACATGTAGATTGCAGCACAGCTCTGCTGAACCCATCGTCGTCTCTGGCCTGCTGAGTGATGGCATAATGAGCGGTAAACATGTGGACCAAGGACCACGTTGTGGCTCTACAGATGTCCTGGATAGGGATGTGTGCCAGGAAGGCCGCTGAAGATGCCTGCGCTCTTGTCGAGTGGGCTCTGACAATTGGCAGCTGTGGAATGCCCACCAAGTCCTAACAGGTCCTTATGCACGAGGTAATCCAATTGGAAATCCTCAGCAAGGACACCAGATGACCCTTCATCCTATCCACTGTAGAGATGAAGAATTGAGTAGATTTTCTGAAAGGCTTGGTACGTTCTAAGTAGA
The DNA here is from genome assembly GCF_020497125.1 of Mauremys mutica. NCBI lineage: Eukaryota > Metazoa > Chordata > Testudines > Geoemydidae > Mauremys > Mauremys mutica. The sequence goes on from NC_059079.1 coordinate 56,825,027, forward strand.
AAGCCAAGGCCCTCCGGAAATCCAGAGCATGAAGACGCCTCTCTTCACTGGTCTTGTGCGGTTTGGGACAGAACACCAGGAGGAAGATGTTCTGGTTCATATGGAAGGTGGAGACCACCTTTGGCAAGAAGGCCGGGTAGGGCCGCAACTGAACCTTATCTTTGTAGAAGACCATGTACGGAGCTTCTGAGGTCAAGGATTTAATTCCAGAGACCCGTCTTGCCGACTTCTCTGTCATCAGGAATGCAGCCTTCCATGACAGGTGGGAAAGGGAGCAGGATCCCAGCGGTTCATAGGGTGGGCCAATGAGCCTAGAGAGGACCAAGTTAAGATTCCACTGTGGGACAGGAGTCCGTACCTGAAGGAAGAGTCTCTCAAGCTCTCTCAAGAATCTGACTGTCATGTCATGGGAAAACACCTTTTGTCCTTGGATCAGCGGGTGAAAAGCAGAGATGGCCGCAAGTTGCACTCTAATGGAAGAGTGTGCCAGACCCTGGTTCCTCAAATGGAGCAGGTAGTCCAGGACAGCCTGTATGGAAGAACGCGAAGGACATATGCCACGCTCGGACGCCCAGCAGGAAAACCTCATCCACTTGGCCAGGTAGGTCAGTCTGGTTGAGGACTTCCTACTCCCCAGGAGGACCTGTTGGACTCCTTCCGAACAGGTCCGTTCCTCCGGGTTCAGCCACGCAGCATCCACGCCGAGAGATGGAGGGACTCGAGGTTGAGGTGTAGGAGCTGGCTGTGGTCCTGTGACAGCGGGTCTGGGCGGTTAGGCAGGGGCCAGGGAGGGGCTGCTGACAAACTCATGTGCATGCTGAACCAGTGCTGGCAACGCCACACTGGGGAGATCACGACAACCCGCACTTTGTCTCTCTTGATCTTTGCCAGGACCCTGCTGATGAGTGGAATCAGAGGGACTGTGTACATCAGGCTCCTTGACCATGACAGGAGAAAGGCATGGGGTGGGAGCCCTTGTTCAAACCTTGCTGAGAGCAAAACCGGTGGCATTTCCTGTTCTGTCTGGTAGCGAATAGGTCCACTTGGGGAGTTCCATCTTTGGAAGATCATGCAGACTACCTCTGGATGGAGCGATCAGTCGGGGTGAGAGGAGAAGTCCCTGTTGAGCTGGTCCGCCAGCATATTCTTGAAACCTGGAAGGTGACAAGTTTCCAGGTGGATTTTGTGGCTGATGCAGAAGTCCCATAGACCGAGTGCCTCTTGCCAGAGAGTCGACAAGTGCACTCCCCCTTGCCTGTTGATGTAGAACATCGAGGCTGTGTTGTCCATCAGGACTCGTACCACCTTGACCGACAAGTGGGGCCGAAAGACTCCACATGCCAGCTGGACTGCTCAGAGCTCTTTGACATTTATGTACAGCTTTGCCTCCTCTGGGGATAACATCCCCCGTGTCTGGAGGTCGCCGAGATGCGCACCACAGCCGAGTCCGAGGCGTCCGACACCAACTCAATGGTGTGAGTGGGGCTGTCAAACAGAACCCCCTCCATGACTGTCCTTCGGTTGGTTCACTACCGCAGTGAGGTAAGTATTGCCTGGGGAATGGTAACAATCTTTTCCGGGGGGGGGGGGGGGTCTCTGGACTAGGAATAGACCATCCCCAGCCATTGTTACAGGGGCCACATTTGGAGCCTGGCATGGCGGACCATGTAAGCGCACGCTGTCATATGACCCAGGAGGCGCAGACAGACCCTGGCTGTAGTCAGAGGGAACACAGAGACTTCTGCAATGAAGTTCGTCAACGTGTGGAACCTTTCCAGCAGCAGGAACGCCTTGGCACAGGTCGAGCTGAGGACCGCTCCAATGAACTCTATCCTCTGCACTGGCATTAACGTCGACTTTTTGTCATTTACCAGTAGGCCCAGAGAGCAGCACATGGCCTGAAGCACCGCGCCATCCCTTTGGACTTGAGACCTGGAGCTGCCTTTGACAAGCCAATTGTCAAGGTACGGGTAGATCTGAATACCCTGGCACCTGAGGTAAGCCACTACCACCGACATGCACTTGGTAAACAGCCCGAACAGGAGGACTGCAAACTGGTAGTGGTGGGGCCCCACCGTAAATGTCTTCCACTGGAAGAGTCTGTGTCCTTGAAAGATCGCTATGTGGAAGTACGCGTTCTTCAAGTTGAGGGTGGCATACCAGTCTCCTGGATCCAGGGAGGGGATAATAGAAGCTATGGAAACCATGCGGAACTTTAACTTCTTTAGATACTTGTTGAGGTCTCACAGGTCCAGGATGGACTGTAGCCCACGCTTGGCCTTTGGGATTAAAAAGTACCGGGAATAGAATCCCTTGTTCCTATACTTGAGAGGAACTTCTTCCACCGCACCCAGCTGTAGTAACCCCTGTACCTCCTGTGCGAGGAGACTCTTGTGAGAGGGGTCCCTGAAGAGGGACAGGGAAGGTGGGTGGGAAGGGGAGTAGAAAGGAACTGGAGGGTATAACCCTGCTTCACTGTGCTGAGGACCCACTGGTCCAAGATTATAGCAGTCCAGGCAGGGAGGAAGAGGGAAAGGCAGTTGGAGAACACAGGGAAGGATGGATCCAGGGAATAGTCTGGTAGATCACCCTCGGGCACCCCCTCAAAACCACTGTTTGGTCCCCTTGCTTCTTACAGGTCGAGCCCGACTGGGCAGAGGATGGAGGCGGGTGGCTCGGGCAGCGCTTTTAGCCCTTGGCTTGTTTATGGGGCTGGTCCTGCCAAGGCTGACTCCCCTCGCCCTGCAGCTGCTGCAGTTTAAATCGCTTACATGCCAGGGCTGGGACATAGAGACCCAGGGTTTTTAAGGTGTGTGATGTTGCATTCTCTATGATTTTATGAAAATATGCTAATAAGTGTGAATATAATGTAACTGGAATGTGCTTCATGCAAAAGGTCTCTTGTAAGGTATCATTACAAAGCTTATAATCTACTGAGTGTGATCATCCTATTTGTATGTATGTATCATTCTTGTATCTGAAACTAGAAATATGAAATATAACTCTGAGGGCCTATTGTAGTTATGCAAACTGTGGGTCTGGCTAACCATGAGCTGCTGGGACAAAGGACTCCTGGGCAAAAGCTAACACACCACATCTTCTAGGGCAGGGGTCGGCAACCTTTCAGAAGTGGTGTGCTGAGTCTTCATTTATTCACGCTAATTTAAGGTTTCGCGAGCCAGTAATACATTTTAACGTTTTTAGAAGGTCTCTTTCTATAAGTCTATAATATATAACTAAATGATTGTTGTATGTAAAGTAAATAAGGTTTTAAAAATGTTTAAGAAGCTTCATTTAAAATTAAATTAAAATGCAGAGCCCCCCGGACCGATGGCCAGGACCCGGGCAGTGTGAGTGTCACTGAAAATCAGCTCGCGTGCCAACTTCGGCACCCGTGCCATAGGCTGCCTACCCCTGTTCTAGGGGAAATGCCTGTGCCATGGCTCCATAGTGGGAAAGGAACACCACTGTTTCTATCAGTGGTATTTTAGTGTAGCACAAGCCTCATTAACAGACACTGCCTGTCCTGGGAATTTCCTTGGCTCAGGGATCAGTATACATTGCTATCAAATATCTTGCAGCACTTCCTTCTCAGCTACGCTGCTGGCTTTAGCTGCCATGGATGTGCTTTACTAGGTTACTGGTACAGAGCATTGTTCAGCATAAAAGGATGATCCTCCCCAACCAGGGCAGAACATACTCCCAGCAAGGAGGTAAAAAGGAGAACCTTGCTAGCTTTCTGTGCGCCATCCATTCGTCCATGTACTCAGGCCCCTACCCAATGAGCTAAAAAGGGCAACTCTATTAGTTCAACTCTTGGAGCTTCCCCCACAGCCCCATTAGCTACAGCTTGCAGTTCTGACTAGTGCTCCAGCTGCAGTTAAGGTGACTGAAGCAACTCCAACCTATCCCTGCTTTCAGGTGTTCATCAATAGCTCAAAGTTTCACCTATCAGGATGAAATTAGCCAGGTCTGACCTCTGCCTGAAAGTGATTTATTTTCTGACTGAAAACAGGCCAGCTGTGTTTGAGCTCAGGGAGGCAGAGGGGGAATCAATGTCATTAGTGTATAGTTATTAACACCTTGGCATCCAAAGTGGCTGGGATAGCAGTTTAGCAGGGTGATGCCTTTATTAATGATAAGTGCCAATGAATATCACAGTGAAAACTGGCTGGGATTTATCTGAATTATAAAACTCGGGGGAAGGGGGGAAGAGAGGAGGAGGGAATCCCATTTTGCACACATTCAATACATTTTTAACATTAGTGGGATTTTTAAATGTAAACAATATTAAGCCTGCGGGCTCTTTGTCCCCCTCTAGTGGCCAGACTGTATAACAAAGTTTGTGTGGCTGCTACTGTCTGTGCTAGCAGCTGTGCTCCTCTTGCTTAAGCAGTAAAGATGAATTATTTTAGAGTCATAGCTGGCAGCTTTAGTCCCCATTGCTGATCCAGCCAGGTCATTGTTACAAGTAGTGGCCTGTGCAGGGATTTGGAACTGATGTGGATCCCCCATGAGCAGGGGCATCTTGGCATAAACAGTGTTAGGTAGGACAGTAGGCTGATATAGCTGCCTGGCAGGTGGGCCTGGCTCCAGAGACTCCACACACTGACAGGCTGGGATCCTTAGGGCTCCGTCTCAATCAGCAGGCTTTTCTAAGGTGTGCATTGAGGGTTCAGCCACCAGAAAGTGCTGAGTGACCTCAACTGGCACAAAACTGTTACTGTTTGGTAATACACAAAGACTCCAGGTTCTTTAGATTTCTAGGGCCCCAGTGCACACAACCAATGTAAGGGGTCAGAGGGAGAACCAAGCCTATTGGCTCATTTAGAAAATGAGCCTGTCATCCATAGCCTAACCACTAAGCAACAAGAAATTACCTGCTCTGTCCACACCAGCAGAAGATACAAAGATTGCATATGCAGGATGCAACAAATATACAAGAGTGTCCTGAACAAGGACTGATTCTTTCCCAAGTGATCTGTTCCTGTCATGCATTGTCTATGTATGTTCTTGGCACTTTTGGCAGCAGGGGTGTGGAATGGGGAAAGCTCTATAAATAACCTCGTGTAAGCCAACAAGGAATGTTCTGACGTGGTACTCCCTCCTGCCTCCTACCTCTTCTAAGGAAGCAGTCCTTGTCTATTCCATTATACCAGATGGCATTTTATCTGGTGTGCTGCTTCAGATGTCCACTAGAGGTCTTTGCTGTACAAGAAAACAAAAAGAACAGGAGTACTTGTGGCACCTTAGAGACTAACAAATTTATTTCAGCATGAGCTTTCGTGAGCTACAGCTCACTTCTTCGGATGAAAACAAAAGTCTGTTATTGGAGCTACAATTTCAATGTGCTTTTGGCTACAACACCAAGTATCTCATATACCTGCTGTGCATTTCTTTGCATTTAAGGTTTAGTAGGTAAGCAGCAGCAGAAGTGGCCCCACAAACACAAGCACAGCATGGTGCTTAAGAGTGGGTAGAAAAAACTAAAAAGTAACTAATTCACCCAAGGACATAGCATAGAAAATCTCAAAGAAAAAGTCTGAGAAACTCAGGGGGGAAAAAAAATCAATGGGCTAGTCCCTACAAACAATGAAATAGACCAGAATCCACCAAATCCAGCATCCTGCCTCAGTCAGTAACCAACACCTTGTGCACAGGGATAGGACACCCACAGTGTACCTGGCTAGTTATGAGGTACTATACCAAAGAGGGGAAGTTTCCTCCTGACCCTAGCTGCTGAAGTTAGTTTATGCCCTGAAGCATGTGGATTGTTAGCCTTTAGAGTATCTTCCCTGGTAACACTAGGTGCTATTCTTAATACCTATTCTTCTAAAAAAACAATACTATTTTCCTCAACAACTGCCAATAGCAGCAAGTCCCACATTAACTACACACTGTGTGAAATCTGTTATTAATTTGGGGTACTGTAGTAGCCCTTCCTACTGGCCAGTCCAGTGCTTAGGCTTTTGGAAGGGATAAATAATGGTATACTATTGTCACTCTCTCATCTGCAGCATTTAAGTTAAGGGTTTCCTGCTATCACAGTGCTTCAGTGGTATTACCATAAATGGTTTGTTTTTGAAGCATCTGCAGGGTAATTTCAGGGTGACCTACGCCCCAATTGCCTCAGGAAATCTAGCCTGACTTCCAGGCCCTCTGTGTGCAGCTGACACACCAGCTGGAGTCTGGAATGGCTCAGAGGACATTCTCAGGCACGTGATGAGCCTGCAGCGACAAGCGGCCTTCCCTGTTCTTCCCAGAAGGGGTCAGCATGGTAACGAGTTCAGGGATGAAAACCATTCAGATCGGAGGTAGGTTCCACTCCCAACAGTAAATCAGAACCAAAAGCTACTGTCCAGGGCAATTTAACTGCACAATCAGCTTGCTCTATCTCAAGTGCTGGTATTGCTACTTGGATAGCTGAATGGATATCACCAAGATGCATCCGCACAGCCCAAACAAAACAGGTTGCTGCTGCTGGTTCTGTAAAGGTCATGCTGTTCCGGTGCTGCTGATCAAGGGTGGGACTGTTTTCCTTGATATGCAAGGCCTGGAAATTAAAAGAAGCTGTGTTGTTGGTTACCACATCACACAGAGAGAGAAAACTTTCCTAGCAGCTGGATTTCCCTGCGAGACAGACTCAGTGTCAACTTTCCAGAAGGAATCTTGCGTAAAATCTGGCGCTCAAGCACAAAACTGGCCCAGAGAAGGATGCAAAAGCATCATGGATAAGAAGCTCATGCACAACACCCTCCAAGGCTCAAAATGAAGCATACAAGCTTACCTCCTACAATCTTATCTGACAATCACTGTAATATCTGAGCAGCACGTATTTAGTCTCTCAGCACCCTTGGGAGGTGCTGGTATCCCCATTTTACAGATAAAGATTGAGGCACAGACAACTAAGTGACCTGCCACAGTCACACAGAGAAGCTGTAGTGGGACCAGGAATTGCACCAAGATCTTCTGAGTCCCAGTGTAGTGCCCTAACCACTAGACCATCCTTCCTGCTTCATAAGCCAATACAGAAGCATGTTCTCCTGGTGGTATAAGTCACCTTGTGCATCTCCCTCCCCACACACCATAGCATTTTCTTGAGCAACAGCTGCTACCAAGTGAGCTAGTGGGGTTTTGAGTCTCTATTCACTGATTTTCTAGGGGGACTAATTGACTAGCCCCTTTACATTGCTTTTCATTTACATTCTTTTCAGCATTTAAAAAGAGATCCAAATCATTCTGAGAGGGGCTTTGCTGGTAAAGTCCTCAGGGCCAGGTTAACAGCCACACATGAAGCTAATGGGGTTGCACCTGCTTCTGCCAGCCAGCTCTGTTATTTATATTACAGCAGCACCTAGGCAAATTTAAGTGCATTTGTTTGGGTATCTATTGACTCCCAGGTGTAACAAGTGACTGCTGGAAGCAGAACCTTTAAACCAACACCCTCCTCCCACACTGCAATGTTCTCACTATGATGGATCTTTAACCACTCCTGATTTTGGTTTTGTAAGACCCAAAGCACAGCCCATCTCTAGTTGGTCCATCCAGGCTGCTATCTTAGGATATCAGCCCTTTACAGACAGATATCAGCATGCAGCCAGCAGAGGGGACAGGCGCAAGGACAAGAGGGGGTCAGATTATGATATAGAAATGACAACAGGTTGTAGAGCCAGCGAGCTGCAGGAGGAAGTGGCAGCTTCCCTTTCAAAGTCATGCTTCTGTACTTCCCCCTGCAGCTGAACTCCACTGGGCAACCCTGAAGCTGAAGTTAGGCTAGGGAGTCGGACTAGGAGCTGGTATAAGTATCCTAATTCAGTTCCTTAAGAATAAGGGGGGGAGGGAAGCGAGCCCAGGGGGGCAGCCATGACCTATTCACAGGCAGTTCTGCTTTCTCTTTCCTGCAATCCTTGCAGGTGCCCCCTAAGGCTGGGTGAACTGATGCAGGATACGTGCTCAGCTCAATACCCTCAGATGATAAGATGTGACTTAATTGCAAAGTGCAGACAGGTGTCCTCTGGCAGGGACCCCCAGATGAAATTCCTTGTGGCTAAAGGAGATTCTCCTTCAGACCTTTATTGAGGATACTCCACCCTTCCACCAAGAAAAGCAGATTCTGCCCCCTCTCCCTCCACTAGAGCCCCATCACCAAGATATTCAGATGCTCTAGGGAAGGTTTGAGCATGAAGTCAGTACCACCAAAATTCCCCAGCTTTCTAACCTCCCAGGAAGAAAGTCCAGGGGAAATTAAAGCAATCCTCCAGCTTGGACCAAGTATGGGGGATTTCTCAGTTGGCAGCCCTGGTGACCAGCTCTGAGGTTAGTGCTGGTGGGAAAGCACCAGCCTAGCTCAGTACCCACATCCTGGTCCTGTATGCTTCTGCGCTCACTATCTGGATTTGGAGGAGCCATGGGCAGTTCCCAGGTAGTGTCCTCAACAGCTGCTGCTATCAGTCCTGCCACTTTCTTGACTTCCTGCCTTGTAAGCAGCCTTGGGAACCAGGACATGAGGATCTGACCACAAATGCAGGCAAAGGAAACATAGGCAACAAAGAAACATGTGACCATAATAACCTCTTCTCTGCTCTGTTAGGGAATTGCTGCTAATACCTCATGGGCCTTTAACAAAAACATGCCAGCCACTCATAGGGCTCATGCCCACTCCTCCCATCCTCCCCATTTGCCTCTCACCTTCTTGAACTTAGCACCTTTGTTACCACTTTTCAGATGGGACATAAACCCAAGATCGTGACTGTAGCACGATTTATGACCCAGGAAGGCTCTTCTGGCGACCCACCCTGCTAGCAAAGATAAGAAGCCTGCAAAAAACTACTAAGTTCTGCCAACATGTATTGGCAGATGCACCTTGTTAATTGCACAGGGATATGAGAGAGGTAAGGCATGATTCGCTGCGCCAGGGAACTAGGGGCAGAAACAAGGTGATCTTGCAGGATACTCTATGTAAGCTTGGGAAAGCTCAGGCTGAGGTTAATATTCTGTTACCTGACTTGCCAATCAAACCAGCCTCAAGAAGGAGAGCATTTGAACCAACTTGTCCAAGTTTTATTTAGTCATGTTCACACCTGCCTGATAGGTTTCCCCCTTCTAGTCCCACCACCTACCCCTTTAATTGTCAGCACCTTTCCAAGATTGCTGTGTGGCTTCCTTATCTGCTTGGCTAGATGAGGGTATGTCTACACTACGGGATTATTCCAATTTTACAGAAACCGTTTTTTTAAAACAGATTGTATAAAGTCAAGTGCACGCGGCCACACTAAGCACATTAATTCGGCGGTGTGCATCCATGTACCGAGGCTAGCGTCGATTTCCTGAACGTTGCACTGTGGGTAGCTATCCCATAGCTATCCCATAGTTCCTGCCGTCTCCCCCGCCCATTGGAATGCTGGGTTGAGATCCCAGTGCCTGATGGGGCAAAAAACATTGCCGCTGGTGCTTCTAGGTACAGCCTCACCCCTCCCTCCGTGAAAGCAGCAGCAGCCAACTGTTTTGCGCCTTTTTTCCTGGGTGAACTGTGCAGACGCCATTCCACAGCAAGCATGGACCCTGCTGAGCTCAAGACAGCAATCATGGACGTTTTAAACACCTCGCGCATTCTCGTGCAGTCAATGCTGAACTGGGACCTGCAAAGCCAGGCGAGGAGGCGGCGGCTACGGCAGAGCAGCGACGAGAGTGATGAGGACATGGACACAGAATTCTGTCAGACTGCGGACCCCTGCGCTTTGGAGATCCTGCTGGTAATGGGGCAGGTTCTAGCCATTGAACGCCGATTTTGGGCCCGGGAAACAAGCACAGACTGGTGGGACCCCATAGTTTTGTAGGTGTGGGACGATTCCCAGTGGCTGCGAAACTTTCGCATGCGTAAGGGCACTTTCATGGAACTTTGTGACTTGCTTTCCCCTGCTCTGAAGCTCCAGAATACCAAGATGAGAGCAGCCCTCACAGTTGAGAAGTGAGTGGCAATGGCCCTCTGGAAGCTTGCAACGCCAGACAGCTACTGGTCAGTTGGGAATCAATTTGGAGTGGGCAAATCTACTGTGGGGGCTGCTGTGATGCAAGTAGCCAAAGCAATCACTAAGCTGCTACTACGAAAGGTTGTGACTCTGGGAAATGTGCAGGTCATAGTGGATGGCTTTGCTGCAATGGGATTCCCTAACTGTGGTGGGGCGATAGATGGAACCCATATCCCAATCTTGGCACTGGAGGACCAGGGCACCCACTACATAAACCGCAAGGGGTACTTTTCCATAGTGCTGCAAGCACTGGTGGATCACAAGGGACGTTTCACCAACATCCACGTGGGATGGCCAGGAAGGGTTCATGACGCTCGCATCTTCAGGAACACTACTCTGTTTAAACAGCTGCAGAAAACTACTCTGTTTAAACAGCTGGTACTTCCCAGACCAGAAAATAACAGTTGGAGATGTTGAAATGCCTGTAGTTATCCTGGGGACCCACCCTACCCCTTGATGCCATGGCTCATGAAGCCGTACACAGGCAGCCTGGACAGTAGTCAGGAGCTGTTCAACTACAGGCTGAGCAAGTGCAGAATGGTGGTAGAATGGGCATTTGGCTGTTTAAAGGCGCGCTGGTGCACATTACTGACTCGCTCAGACCTCAGCCAAACCAATGTCCCCATTGTTATTGCTGCTTGCTGTGTGCTCCACAATCTCTGTGAGAGTAAGGGGGAGACTGAGGCAAATCACCTGGCCGCTGATTACGCACAGCCAGACACCAGGGCGATTAGAAGAGCACACCAGGAAGTGGTGCGCATTAGAGAAGCTTTGAAAACCAGTTTCATCACTGGCCAGGGTACAGTGTGACTGTTGTGTTTGTTTCTCCTTGATGAAACCCACCCCTTGATTGACTCATTCCCTGTAAGCCACCACCACCCCCTTCGATCACAGCTTGCTTTCTAAGGAAATAAAGTCACTCTCGTTTAAAAATCATGTATTCTTTATTACTTAATTATAAAAAGAGGGAGAGAACTGACAAGGTAGCCCGGGGTGGGGTTTGGGAGGAGGATAGTAGGGAAGGAAAAGGCCACTAAAAAAATTTCATAATAATGAGAGCCTTTTGGTTGGGCTGTCCACTGGGGTGGAGTGGGCGGGTGCACGAAGCCTACCCCCATGAGTTCTTACTCGTCTGGCAGGTGAGGAGGCTAAGGAACATGGTGAGGGGGGAGGGTGGTTATACAGGGGCTGCAGCGGCACTCTGTGATCCTGAAGCTCCACCAGACGCCGGAGCATGTCAGTTTGATCACGCAGCAGCCCTAGAGTTGCATCCCGCCACCACTGATCTTCCTGCCGCCACCTCTCATCTCGAGCATCTCTCCTCTCATCTCGAGCATCCCTCCTGTCCTCACGTTCGTCCCTCCTGTCCTCATGGTCACTGGCATCTTTCCTGTACTTTGCTACCACGTCCTTCCACTCATTCAGATGAGCTCTTTCATTGCGGGTCACTTCCATGATTTCCGAAAACATTTCTTCTCGCGTCTTTTTTTTCCGCCGCCTTATCTGAGATAGCCTTCAGGACGGAGTAGGGAGGCTTGAAAAATTTGCAGCTGCATGAGGGAGGGAAAAAAGGGAGAGAAGTATTTAAAAAGATACATTTTAGAGAACAATGGTCATACTCTTTCACGGTGAACAACACTATTCACCTTACATAGCACATGTGTTTTCACTACAAGATCGCATTTCGCATCTTAATATTGAGTGCCTGCGGCTTTGGTGTTACAGATCACAGACGCAGGTCCAGGCAGCAGAATTCGGCTTGCATGCGGCCATGCTAAGCCATTGTCTTTCGTCTTCTGCAGCCTTCATCTATCCAGCGCCCTCCTTTCCCAAATAGCAAGCAAAGCCCATTGAGTGCTGCTTCTTTCCTGTTAACGTGCAGCAGCAGAAACCACTCTGTGGCTGGTATCATGGAAGATCACTGCTAAACATCCCCTTCCCCCACCCCACCCCCAACCACGTGGCTGGTAGCAGGGAAGATCCCTGCTAGCCAAATGCGGAAAAGCTCAGTGCCAATCGCCCCCCCCCCCCGCCCCGCCGCCCTTTCCCCTGCTTGGCTACCTGCAGGGAAGGATTTCTTTTAAGCCACAGGCAAACAGCCCAGTAGGAATGGCCATCTCTGTCCCCTTACTTAAATTCCTGAATTTCAACCAGGTTACCATGAACGATATCACTCTCCTGAGGATAACGCAGTGAGATAAAGAGCGGATGTTGCTTGAATGCCAGCAATCACCGGGACCATACGCAGCTAGGCTTTGTCATGCAACGATACCAGATTACTTGCTACATGCATGGCGTGGTCAAGTGTCCTACCATGGAGGACGGAATAAAGCAGCACTGCCCAGAAACCTTCTGCAAAGGCTTTTGGAGTACCTCCAGGAGAGCTTCATGGAGATGTCCCTGGAGGATTTCCGCTCCATCCCCAGACATGTTAACAGACTTTTCCAGTAACTGTACTGGCCGCAAATGCATCCCAAGTCCTCAGGGCAAATTAATCATTAAAAAACGCTTGCTTTTAAACCATGTCTTATATTTACAAGGTACACTCACCAGAGGTCCCTTCCATGGCTTCGTTGTCTGGGATAGTTGCTTGGGAGGGTAATTCCGTCAGGGTGAGAAAAAACTCCTGGCTGTTGGGGAGAACGGAGTGCTGTGTGCTCTCTACAAGCTCATCCTCCTCTTCCTCCTCATCTTCCCCATCCGCAAAATCCTCAGCCATGGCTGCAATTACCACCCCCACCTCGGAATCCACGGACAGGGGTGGGGTAGTGGTGGCGGACCCCCCTAGAATTGCATGCAGCTCAGCATAGAAGCGGCATGTTTTCGGCCCTGCCCCAGACTTTCCGTTTGCTTCTTTGGTTTTCTGGTAGGCTTGTCTGAGCTCCTTAACTTTCACACGGCACTGTACTGAGTCCCTGGTGTGGCCTCTCTGCATCATGGCCTTGGAAATTTTTTCAAATGTTTTTTCATTGTGTCTTTTGGAACAGAGTTCTGTTAGCATGGAATCCTCTCCCCATACAGCGATCAGATCCAGTACCTCCCGTGCAGTCCATGCTGGAGCTCTTTTTCGATTCTCAGGAGACTGCATTGTTACCTGATGAGCTCTGCGTGATCACCTGTGCTGATGATCTCTCCACGCTGGGTGAACAGGAAATGAAATTCAAAAGTTCACGGGGCTTTTCTACCTGGCCAGTGCATCCGACTCCAGATTGCTGTCCAGAGCAGTCAAAATGGTGCACTGTGGGATAGCTCCCGGAGACCAATACCATCGAATTGCGGCCACACTAACCCTAATTCGACATGGCAATACCGATTTGAGCACTACTCCCCTCGTCGGAGGAGTACAGAAATCGGTTTAAAGAGCCCTTTATATCGATATAAAGGGCTTCATTGTGTGGATGGGTGCAGGGTTAAATCGGTTTAACGCTGCTAAATTCGGTTTAAACGCGTAGTGTAGACCAGGCCTGAGATATAGTGTCTATTTTAGGAGAGATCCTGCAGGGGGCAGCAGCATGTGCCTTAAAAATTACTAGGGTTGCGTGCTGGAAAGATGCAATCTCAGATCCAGAACACCAATGCCAGTAGGGAACTGTGGAGGCATATGTGCTGTTCAATCCCAGAAACAGAACCTGGTAGATGTCAGGAGGACCAAATCAAGCGGCAGCAGCATTCACCAAGACAACTAGATCTACCCTCTAAGCTCATGCCCTCTAAAGCTCAACTCTCCTAGCCCCCTACTGGGGAAGTGCCCAAGGATTGGAGAAGTCATCCACAGGTCCAACAGCTTCTAATGAGAAGCTGAGGTGAGAGAGAGGCCAGCAAAGCTTGACATGGGGCAGGGTCATGAAGAGTCAATCAGGTAGTCCTGGTCACCCATGAAGGCACGGGACATCTTATTATTGCTGGCTTGACAGATCTGGAGATCAGTCCTCTCTTTAGCCACAGGGCAGATAAAACCTGGGCAGCAGCCCTGCAAGCTTCACTATCATCACTCAACCCAAACCTACAGGCACCACCTTTAAGCCTTAGAAGATCTTTCACTCCTCAAGACCAGGCAGAATTGATCTCCCTGCTGGCTTATTGAACTGGATCGAGACTCTCAGCTCCTTCCCATAGGCCATAAAACAACCCAGATGCATTGATGGCTTATGCCCGCTGCTGACCTGGGCTGCTGCTGAACTTTTCTATAGTCCTTTGCCAATCCCATCAAGCCACCTGCAGCTATTACTAATGTCAGGCATCCCTAATGTAAAAGAGGACAGCTGAGATGCTGAAACTTGGATCTTCTGGGCTCTGCTCCCCTCACCCCTGCTACTGCCAGAATAGGCACCAAAAGACTTGCGGCAGAGGACAGCCACACAAAGGGGTTGTTGTATACATATGAGCACAAGGCTGGTTAGAAATGCAAGATACATGTGACCTAGTAGCAGTGTGGTCAGATGTTAACTACTATCTAAGGACTCCTGAGCATTCAGCTCCCACTGTCAGGCCATCAACCTTTGGCTCAGCAGCTCTGCATCAAATGCACAGAGAGCAGCCAATTTGCCCATTCCTGATCAAAGCACCTAGGAGCCTGCATTTTATCCCGAGGCCACTGGGGGATTTGTCTGCACCATCTGGATTCCTGTTTTGTGTGCTTCTCTTTGCACTCTCTCCCCATCCCCCCTAGTCATACTCTAATGCTGCCAGCAGAAGCTGTCACCCACTGTCCTCTTCTCTTCGCCCCCCCCCCCGACCCCCGGCAGCTGTGCACAGCAGATTAAAGGGGGCAGGTGCAAGGTTTAATCGGAGTTCATTCCAGTTGGAGACAAAATTCCAGCTCAGATTCTCCTACCAGGAAATAAACCCACTGCCCTTTCCAGGTGGGATCAAGAATCCAGTTCTGACTCCCCAGCTGCTGCTTCCTGGTGTGATTCAGATGGTATGCAAACATTTGCATCCGAGATAGCCATGTGGGAACCCACAGATGGGCTTCTTGTCCCTCTCTGGGAAGAGCCTGGAACACGTCCATTTGTGGGCCAGGAGTAAAGGGGGATGGGGAAGATCAGCAAAAGGTTCAAATCTGCCCCCTGGCCTCCAGTTCAAGTGCAGATTCCATGGAAAGATCACAACACGCACTGGACAGGACTGTTCTGAATTGTTACCGTACTGTATTGCCAACTGCAAGTGTTCCAGAATCAGGAGCCAGGGCCTGGTAAAATCATGAGACTGGCTTAAAAATCATGAGGGTTTTTTTTTTAAATGTATTTTGGGTGTTTTTCATCAGTCTTCTGGTGCTGAAGCCTTTAAAGGTGTCATATTTTCAAGCTTTTCTGTGCAACCATGAATGGTAGAAGCTGCCTTCTTTTTAAATAGCTGCAATCCTAACAATCAGATATCAGCCATCGATTAAAAAGTGCTTTACTCAGGTGAGTAAGGCATCTCATCACCATCCCACAGATACACAAACTGTGATGGGATCTGCCTGCACCAATATAGCAGAGCTGTAAACAGAGCCCAGATCTCCTGCATCCCAGCCCCATGCTTAGTCCACTAGATCACAGCTGTGCCCCTTAACCTGAGTATTTTAACACTCACATCTCTCTCTCTAGAGAAGGCGTTGGAGAGATCATATGGCCTAGTGTCCCCACTCCTATCAGTTGGTGTCTTTTTCACCTCATCACCTATGGGGGCTATTTATTTTTACAACCCTTCCCTCCTGGTGTCTGCCTTTCAGCCAGCTGCTCCCTCCCCTGGCACATCCTGGACAGAACCTTCAGTCTTGCTGTGACCTCTGACCTACATGGCAAAACCTTCTAGTATTCTCTCTGCACTAATCCAGCACTAATCTGTCTTCTCCCACCGTTATTCAAATCAAGACCAGACAGTCACTGGCTGGCCGTCAAACGGGGACAATACATCACAGCCTCTCAGCCAATGCAAATTAGTGTAGGGACACAGATAAGCTGAGTGCATGGTGCTCAGAGGTGTGAATCCATGCAGCAATGGAGGCAGGGCAGGCACTCAGATGATGTCTTTACTACCAAAAAAGGTGGATTTGCACAGTGAGGTAACTAATGTGCATGAGCTACCTCACCGCAAAAATCTTAGCAGAGACGACATGCGGGCAGATTTTACCCACATGTAGATAGGAGAGCTCAAAATCGGCCTTCTCGCCCCCAGTTCGCAAGTGGATTTGATGTAAGATTGCAGGACTGTACTGAATTGTTACCATAGCACCAACCACAAGTGATCCACAATGAGGGCCAGAAAACCATGCGATTGGCTATAGCAGGGGTAGGCAACCTATGGCACGAGTGCCGAAGGCGGCACGCAAGCTGATTTTCAGTGGCACTCACACTGCCCGGGTCCTGGCAACCAGTCCGGGGGCTCTGCATTTTAATTTAATTTTAAATGAAGCTTCTTAAACATTTTAAAAAACATATTTACTTTACATACAACAGTTTAGTTATATATTATAGACTTCTAGAAAGAGACCTTCTAAAAACATTAAAATGTATTACTGGCACGCAAAACCTTAAATTAGAGTGAATAAATGAAGACTCAGCACCCCACTTCTGAAAGGTTGCCGACCCCTGGGCTATAGTATGAACTCCACCCTAGCTACAGTGCAGTAAAAGGTACAGGTGCCTGGTCTCCACATGGTTTTGATAGTAAGGTAGCTAATGGGTGTTAGTTATCCTGCTGAAAACTCCACCTTTTTTTGGCCTTGAATCCATAGCCTGAGAAGGAATCCTTGCACCAATGTGCTGGCGGGTGGGCAGATCCCACTGCACTCTAAGGTTTCATAGCGGTGTCCTATGGAAGCCAAGGGGTAAAATGCTAAAGTAGCTCTTGACTCCTCTCAGGCGGTGGTATCTCATGAAGAAAGAGCTGCAGGAGAAGAGCAGTGTCAGTGGTCAGGCTGGGGAAGCCGTATCCTAGAAATGGGGATCAAACCCATCCTGGGGGGGGAAGTGAACAGAGAGGGTTGGTGCCTTGGCTATCCAGCTTCTCAGAGGAGCCATTACCACAATGAAAGGTCGTTGAGTGGGTAGAGATGCTGTCTCCACTTCTCCATTTCCAGTATGTGTAATATCCAAGGGGCAAAGGAAGCACAGGTGAAAATGTGGGAAGGATCCCAAGGACGTGGACACAATCTCTCCGTACAGAAAGCAGCATGTGGGAACACATAGTGATGGGGGAAGATACTGTGACTCTCTCGCAGAGTTTTTAACCATTCTCTCTGGATGGGATTTCCGCCCCTTTGATGCTTGCTTTCCATGAATATACAAGTGGAGCAGCAGGACTGTCCACTAACTGCAGATATTAAGCAAATGGCATGAGATATTTGAAGCTATTTGTAATCATACATGTTCACAGAAGTGATCGGATTCCCAGACTTATGACCCTCCCATTAAGGAAGAGGAACATAACCCTGTGGCCCACAAGTCCAATCAAAACAGATCACATTTAAAAAAAAACCACCACACATTCAATTTGAGCACCAGTCCAAGGATTAGTCACAAAAAATATATGGCAATTAATGTCATTAATTCAAGAGTCACTCGCCGGTCACAGGTAATTCACACCCACAAAGAGAACTGTGATGTACAAAGACCACCCAGTCAGCAACAGCAGCAGCTAATGGAAATAAGCTTTCAAGACGAGTTAGATAACTGTAGGAAGGAAGTATAAATGTTTATCAAAGGGAGATGGCCCCGCAGTAGTAACACCTCTATCTGTGGGCCTGTCTGCTCACCCAAGCTAAGGCCTGGTCTACACTAGGACTTTAATTCGAATTTAGCAGCGTTAATTCGAACTAACCGCTCAACCGTCCACACCAGGAAGCCATTTAATTCGAACTAGAGGGCTCGTTAGTTCGAATTTGGTACTCCACCCCGACAGGTGGAGTAACGCTAAATTCGACATGGCTAGCTCGAATTAGGCTAGGTGTGGATGCAAATCGAACTTAGTAGCTCCGGGAGCTATCCCACAGTGCACCACTCTGTTGACGCTCTGGACAGCAGTCGGAGCTTGGATTCTCTGACCAGCCATACAGGAAATGACCCGGGAAAATTTGAATTCATTTTCCTGTCTGGGCACTTTGAATCTGACGTCCTGGCTGGACATCGGGGCGAGCTCCGCAGCACCTGCAACGATGCAGAGCTCTCCAGCAGAGGAGTTCATGTTATCTGTGAATAGAAAGAGGGACCCAGCATAGACTGACTGGGAACTCTTTGATCTGATCGGTGTGTGGGGCGAGGAGTCTGTGCTTTCGGAGCTGCGCTCCAAAACAGGGAATGTGAAGACCTACGAGAAGGTCTCCAAAGCCATGAGAGACAGAGGATACAGGCGGGATGCAACGCAGCACCGCGTGAAAATCAAGGACCCCAGACAAGGCTACCAAAAAAATCAAAGCGGCAAACGGACGCTACGGAGCCTGCCACCACTGCCCCACCAGTGACCGTGGACTCTGACGATGGGACAGTGTCGACGGCCAGTTCCTCGGTGATGTTCGCGGACGGTGAAGATGAGGAAGGGTTTGTGGAGGACGAGGCAGGCGACAGCGCTTACAACGCTGGTTTCCCCGACAGCCAGGATCTATTCATCACCGTCACGGAGATCACCCAACAACCCTCCCCGGCCATTAACCCGGACCCTGAATCAGGGGAAGGAGCAGTCGGTAAGTGCTTTAACCATGTTAACTTTTATTCTTAATATAACAGGAATCTTAACTGTGTGAAAAGGAGGTCTCTCTAGATATGGGGATAGAACAGAAATCATCCTTGGAGATCTCCACGAAGCTCTCCTTGCGTTAATCGAAAAGCATCAGCAGGAGGTTCCTGAGGAGAGCTGCCTTATTGGGTGCTCCGTGGTAGCACAGTTTTCCGCGCAAGGCTTTCATGAGGTACTCAGGGAGCACTGCCTCCCCGAGCACGGCTGTATCGGGCCCTGATTCGTGCTAGCTTTCACGCAGCATGCGCTCTCTATCTCCTTCAGTGACCCTCCTCAGGGTGATCTCGCTCGGAGACTCCTGCATCTAATTAGGGTAATTACTGTAATTTTACGCCTGGTCCAAAGTATTTTTAAAAAATCTACGGACAGACGGCATAGCACAGACTCAGCACGCAGCTGCGTGACGAGCGTAACGGAAAGCCAAAGAATATAATGGACGCTCATGGAGGGAGGGGGGAATGAGGACGCAAGGTATCCCACAGTTCCTGCTGTCTCCGAAAAGTATTTGCATTCTTGGATGAGCTCCAAATGCTTCTAGGGTCAAACACAGTGTCTGCGGTGGGTCAGGGCATAGTTCGGCAATTTGCGCACACACCCCACCTACCACCAGAAGTGAAAACAATCCTCTGTTGACTCTTTTACATGTCACCCTATCTTTACTGAATGCTGCAGATAGACGCGATGGTGCAGCACTCAACACCAACATCCTTGCTCCCCCCACGCTATGGATGGCTGATGGTACAAAACGATGGAAATCCGTCCTCATCATCAGCCTATTGGCACATGGGGCAGTGCAAAAGGGCTGGTAACCATGCCGACTAGCATCAGTAAGGTCGATCAAGGGCGCCTGTCCCTAATTTTTGATGGCAGATGGTGCAATATGGCTGGTAACCGTCCTCATCATTGCAACAGGGGGCTGAGCTCCATCAGCCCCCACCCTTCATTGTAAATAAAAGATTCGATTGCCCCTGGACTAGCACAGGGATGATGGGCTCCTTCATCCACACTCCTTAATGTCCTGCCTGGACTATCATTGCAGCTGGAGGCTTCCTTCCACTCATTTCTCACAAACAAGTCACTGTGTCTTATTCCTGCATTCTTTATTACTTCATCACACAAGTGGGGGGACAATGGTATGGTAGCCCAGGAAGGCTGGGGTAAGAACGGAATGAACAGGTGGTGTTGTTGCAGGAGCACCCCCTGTGAATAGCATACAGCTCATAATTTATGCAGGATCGGACACAGAGCAGCTGTGCTCTCTGGTTCTATGATACAGTGGTTCTCTAGTACACTTGCCCATAATCTAGGCAGGACTGATTCTATTTTTAGGTACCAAAAAGGAGGGATTGACTCAGGGAGTCATTCCCAATTTTTGCTTTTGCGCCCCTGGCTGCTCGGCCAGGGGCACTTATGACAGCCCCAAATGGGGCAGTGCAAAAGGACAGGTAACCATGCCCATCTTATTACCATCTTATTACCAATTTATGGTATGGTTGATGGTACAATATGGCTGGTAACAATCTCTGCTGTCATGCAAAAGCAAAAGCATGCTGCTGTGTAGCGCTGCTGGCCCGCCTCTGTCAGCGGCATCTAGTACACATACGGTGACATACACAAAAGGCAAAACAGTGTCCATGGTTGCCACGCTATGGCGTATGCCAGGGCAATTCTGGGAAAACGGGCTTGAAATGATTGTCTGCCGTTGCTTTCCCGGAGGAAGGAATGACTGGCGACATTTACCCAGAATCCACCGCGAAAATGATTTCTGCCCCAGCAGGCACAGGGGTCTCAACCCAGAATTCACAGAGACAGCCTAGACTCAGTTAATTGTTCGCAAAAATGTATCTTTGCAAGGAATTCACTCCCTGTTTCCCATCTCACAGCTTCCACTGTCTCCAGACCTGCCACAGCATCCCCCTCGCAGAGGCTGGTGAAGATTAGGCGGCGAAAGAAAAAGACAAGGGACAAGATGTTCGAGGAACGTATGGGCTGCTACCTAGCAGAGGCGGACCAGCAGAGCCAGTCGAGGGAGACCGTCTCTCTGTGCCAGCGCTCACACAGCGAACGGGAGGAGAGGTGGCGTGAGGAAGACAAGCAGGCGACTGAAACAATGCTTGGACTAGTGAGGGAGCACACGGACACGCTCAGGCGCCTTGTGGATGTTCTGCAGGACCGCAGGAGGACAGAGCCCCCCTGCAGTGTATCTGCAACCGCCCTCCCCCACCACAAAGTCCCATACCCCCCTCACCGAAAATAATCAGGAGGAGGAGTGGCCGGGGACGTGAGTACTGTCACTGCACCACAGCACAGTGCTCAAGTACCCAAAAGCTCTCATACCCTATATTTGCCGAAGTCCTTCACTTCAAGACTCACAGTAGTCCCAATCCCAGTCCCATCCCCTAACTGTCTACTTAATTAATAAAAATGCTTTGCTGTTAATTACTGTTTCCGTTATGTTTTTTCAAAGAAGACTGTGTTCGAATGGGGGGCGTGGGGAAGGGGGTGGTTAATTGCATAGGACAGTCACCTTTCCCAGGGTACAGACACGGGGGCAGGATCAGCAGCGGGTCACACACACAGTGCAGTCAGTAGGCAACCTGGTCGGTTTTTGGAGGTGGTTTCCAGGATCTGTGTGGGCGGGGGAGATGTGACTTTGCAGCGGGGGAGGGCGGTTACAGATCTTATACAGCGGTCCTTGTCCTGGACCGCTGAGTCACGCAGCTGAGGAATCTGTATCCGTCCTCCTCCACCACAAGGTCACATATCCGCCCGCACACAGAATTCCATAAAGAGGGATGGCAGGCTCCGTTGAAAGAAGCCTTCCGGCACTGCGGACCGCTCTAGGAGCAGGAGCCTGTCATTCCTTGAGTTTAGAGGCGGTCTTTACATCACCGCACACCCTACCCAGCACAGCCTGCGTCCCAGTTTCAACCCTTTCACGAAAAGTCATGAATAAAGAAACCTTTGTTAAGTAATAATGGGACATGTATTTTATTTTTACATGTGTGCTGGAAGTGGGGGTAACGGGGTGAACGGGGTATGTAACCGAAGAGGAGAGTCAACAGTAACTGGGTAAAGAAACAGGGGCAGGTTCAGCTTCTCTGTAAAGAAACTGAACAGTCACAGGTCACGCTGCTCGCTGCTCGCTGGTATTTGAAGAGTTCCTTGTCGCTGTCCCAGGCGCCTGTATAGGGCTTCATGAGCAAGTGCATTAGCGGGCAGGCTGGGTCCCCGAGGATGACTATAGGCATCTGCACATCCACAACAGTTATTTCGTGGTCCGGGAAGAAACTACCTTCCTGCAGGCGTCTGAGCAGCCCACAGTTCCTGAAAACACACGCATCATGAACCTTGCCCGGCCACCCGACGTTGATGTTTGTAAAACGTCCCCTATGGTCCCCCAGTGCTTGCAGCACCATTGAAAAGTAGCCCAATTTCTCAGCAGCTGACTGTGGAAGACGTGGACGATAAAGTGCGAGGAGGAGAAAACGGCGATGATCGCAGCGGGCTCCATGCTTGCAGTGCTGTGGCGTCCGCGCTGTCACTGACCAGAAAAGTGCACGAACAGATTGCCCGCAGGCGCTTTCACGGAGGGAGGGAGGGAGGTTGTGATTGACGGTTCAATGACGACACTTACCCAAAACCACCCTCGACACATTTCTCCCCCCAGCAGGCATTGGGGGCTCTACCCAGCATTCCAATGGGCAGCGGGGACTGCGGGAACTGTGGGATAGCTTCCCACAGTGCACCGCTTCCAAAGTCGACGCTGGCCCCGTGAATGTGGACTCAGAAATTCGAATTAGTGTATTTAGTATGGATACACAAATTCGACTTCATAAGGTCGAATCCACAAATTCGAACTAAGTTGATTCGAAATAGTCTTGTAGTGTAGACAAGGCCTAAGTAGAGCTAGGCTAAGCTTCACCAGTAGATGGATCAGGCAGGGGCCACTCAAGAAAACCCAGGCTGCTGCAGGAAGCTGTGTTGGTGATTCAATAGGCGGCACTCTTCCTTCTGTGTCAGAACTGATCCATGGTGGAAGAGCGCACAGTGCTGCAAACTGCAGCCCTGGCTCCTGCAGCGACAACAAGGAAACGGGTTAAGATACCATGAAAGGTCCCGCAGCAATTTTCTCAACTGTACACATTAGGCTTTCCCTCCCCACACGCACACTACCACCTCTCCTAACAAATGCCAGCATGGGTAATTTACAACTCTCTGGATTCCCCCTGCAGTTTCAATGGGATGCAATATCCCTTTTTCACTTCCTGTCCTAAACTGTTGAATAGTTGCTGCCTTCCATCCCAGAGGTGGCTGCATTTCACAGACTGTGAAGGGATCCCTGCTTGTTCTTTGGGACATGATTTGGGATGAAAGTGCTGTATCAATATAAGGCTTATTAGGTGGGTCTGGTGACAAGGACAGCTGCTAGAGGAGATACAAATGGAGACAAACAATGAGTCAATAGCCTGGAGGTTTTTAGAGCACTGACCTCAGAGACTGGGACCTCACCCCTAGCAGCCTGGACAGTTATCCCAAAAACCAAACGTCACACTGCAAGAGAAACAAATCTCAGTGCCCCCTTCAAATGACTGGGGTTTGAAAACGGAGGTGGAGAGCAGTTCACAAACAGGAGATACTGACAGTGTCTGAGCTGAAAGGTATGCAGAGCGAGGGATGGGGAAGAAAGCCAGAGAGAAGGGATACGGAAAACAGATCCAGGCTTCGACAGGGAAGACTGTCTGAACTTTGCCCTCTAGGCTCATATCAGCCCAGGCAGCTAGTGGCTGGGAATAAATATCATATGACAGCTGCGTCCTGTCCTGTGTAAAATGAACTAGTCTCACTCCAGTTCCTAACAGATAGGTGTCCACACTCCACGTGGCACTAACTAGCCCCCTAGTTGACATTCTCCGCAGAAGGGGCTATACCCCTAGAACAGGTCCCTCCATTTGGGACAGGAGTGAGGCCGGTTGGTGGGGAAGCTGCTGCTGCTGCCCATGCCGTCCCTTGCTCTACAGATAAGGAACTGCAGGGCTTTCAGTTCAGCCCCTTTCATCAGCAGCGATTTCACCAGTGTGAGTGTGACACTTACAAGGAAGGAACATTGTCCTATAGGTGATGTCACTGTGAATAAATCACACTGCAGACATGGCGTGGCACGGCACAGCATGGCTTGGCCACTCAGTTCCACCTGGGACCCGTCACAATCTCCACTGGCCACATGAAAACAGGCTGCTCATGGGCCTCCCTGCACCCACGTCCACGTTAAAGAGCCAGCAGCTCAAGAAGCCTTGGCTACAGGCCTGTTACCGAGTGGGCAACCAGCTGGGGCTAGACTTTGGCTCTGCATGAGGCCAGCTTGTGGTTTGACTTTCAGTCACAAGGAAAAATAAATGCCCCACTCCTACTCCTCCTCTTGCTGCTGCTAGACCCTTCCTTCCTTCCCTCGCTCCCTCCCTTCCTGTGGGAGTCGCTCTGCTGGGCCTTCCTGCGGACACAGCTCCTCCCAGCTTCTCTGCGGCCAAGGGCATCCACGGTCAAATATTCCCTTTCTGAACGAACAGCATGATTGGGTGGAGGAGGTGGGACAGGACAACAGAGAGCAGCTCTTCAGAGCGGTGCAAGCCAGAGCTCAGCCCCGGGGGAATAGCTCTTCTCATTAGTGCCTTGCTGAGCCAGGGGGGCAGCAGCCACCTCCTCCAAGGCACCAGATGTACCCTAGGAAGCGTAGCTCGCCAGCACAGCCCTTTCAGCCTGGGGATGGGCCGCTGGCATGGTATGAGGGAGATTAGCCTGCTGTGGCTTTAATTGCTTTCTCTTTGCATTCTGTGCTCTTCTCACTGCAGTAAGTGGGGATCACTGAGAGACAGACAGGTCTGGTAGGGGGCAATAGATGGAGCTCAGGAAAGAGAGGAGAGACAGAGCTGACTGGGGGAAGGGGGAATCTGGAAATGGGACAGAGAGAGAGAGAGGAAGGGTTCTGGAAGGACTAAACAAAGAAAGAAGTAGTACACGGGAGAGGGCAACAGCAGTAATGCAACCAAGAGGAGAAAGCCCTGGAGGAAGCATGGAAAGAGAATTTCAAGGAGCATGAAAATAAGCGTGTCACCAGAAAGACAGCAAGGAATCAGCATGAGTTACCAGAACTCCACCCACATTCACAGCCAACTCAGCCACCTTGGGCTGAGAGTCCCCTACCCCACTGATAAAGGGGTCTCCTATCCCAGGATCAGGGCACCAGCTGCAACCCTTCTTTTGAGCTCTCTTAGCCCCCCCATCACCACCGTGCCCAGCAGGGAATCAGTCACTTGTTTATGTTTCGCTTCGCAGCCGCTTGCTCCTGGCCTGCAATAGAATTACACCCTGGGAGGGTGCCACTGGAATCTCGCCTGCATTGAAAATAGCAGCACCATTACCATGGAGACAAAACAGCTACTCCTTCCCCAGGCCTTGTCTCTCCCTCCCTCCTGCCAGCGCAGCAGGCTGCTTTCTCCTCCAGTTGTCACACAAGTTACCCTGGTAACACATGGCAGGCAAGGGCAGCTCATAAACCCAACCAGTGACTCCCCTGGCTGCAGGTCCCACTGCACTCCCACATTCTGGATAAGACAGCCCAAGGTTGATGTCAGCATGCTGCTCAGAGCAGCAAGGGCAACTGCATGGGGAGCCCAGGCTAGGGAAGGGCACGGCGCCGCATGGGCATATGCAGGAAATCCTCTGTCCAGCCCTGACCCTGAGCTCTGAAAAGTCAAAGGGAGTCAGCACCGTGATAATATTTCCACCGGCTCCACCTCATTCTCCCCTTCTGCCTGGCATGGGAACAGGGCAAGGAAAGTGCCGCTAGCAATATGAAATGTGCACACAAGCTGGCAAATCTCTGTCCACCTGCCCCCTCCAGCAGCAACCCCACACACTCCCAGGGCCAGCCTAGTCATGGCACTAACTCAATGAGAGTCTTATAGATGTGGTCTGCGCCCAGACACAAGAGTCTGGAAGCTCTACTCCTTACTGACACTACTTCCCACTGTGGCCTTGGCCAAGTCACTTAACCCAGCCTCATCAGCGTCTCCATCCGTAGACTAGGGATAATGGGCCAAATTCTCCCCTGCTGTAATGGAGGTACAGCAGGGATCATCTTGGCCAAGCAACACCTCCCTCCCCATGACGGATCACCCCCGTCTGCCACTAGCACTTTCATACTTTATCCCATGCTGCCCCAGCAAGAGAGAAGAGTGCCCAAACTTCACATAGCCACCCCCTTATCCTCATTCAAATCCTTCTTCCAAACTCACCTCTTCCATACCATGCATTCCAGAAACTGCAATCTGCTAATGGCCAGGCAGGGGTGAATTGTGACAGTTGCTCCTAATTGGCTAAGAATTACAACCCTATTCGTTTTTTGTAATACTGTCTTCCTCGCACCCCTTTCCCGCTCCCAATCCAACCTGCTTATTTGTTGCATCCACCTGTAAATGTCTTGTCTTTTAGATTGTAAGATCTTTGGGATAGGTAGATACTACCATTTATTCTGTATTTATACAGCATCCAGTACAATGGGGCCCTGCTCTGGCTGGCCTTTGGACACTACTGCAAACTCAATGTAAAATAACCACATTTTGCTCTTATATAGCAACTTTCAACCAAACATCGCACAGTGCTTTGCAAAGGGGAGTAATTATTATTCTCATTCGGTAGATAAATGGGGACACACGAAAATAAAGTTACAATCCCAAGGTCACAGTGAGTTGGGGTGGAACTTACAACTACTGACTTCTGGTCAGTCCCTTGCTCCAGCCACTAGACTTTCTGCCTCTAGCTAGCACAGTGTTAAGTCCGAAGACCAAAAATAAGTGCTCCTGACAACCATAACAACTGCTGCCCTTAGCGAACAAAGTGTGCATCAAGAGCTAAGATCTGTGCACCTGGGTCCAGATCCTCAAAGGTTTTTAGGCACCTAATTCCTATTGAAATCAATGGCAGTTAGGCACATCAGTACCACTGAGGCCAGGATCCCTGTCTACACTAGGGTGACCAGACAGCAAATGTGAAAAATCGGGATGGGGGTGGGGGGGTAATAGGAGCCTATATAAGAAAAAGACCAAAAAATCAGGATATCTGGTCACCCTAGTCTACACTAATGTCTTCTGTGATTATTGGACCTACAAAGTTATCCTAAGCTCAATTTTAAAAGGATGTGAAAGTTCATAAGATGTTACAATAATCATGAAAAACAGGTCCAGCTGTTTATAATGATGAAGTTTGTAATAGATGCAAAAATCAATCATACAGAGAAACCGTATTAGTCTAAACAAAATGGCCTAGTAATATAAATCAAGGACTGTGGTGAGATTATAGTTGGTAAATGAGAAAATGTGGGAAGCAAGTTAACTATGCCAAGTTTGGCCTTACAGAAATGCGTTTAACTGGTGGACAAAATAATGAAGATAAAATATCCCACCAACTTTTACTCTTTCTGGGGGCTTTAAAAAAAAAAAAAAGAATCATCTTCCCCACAGCTCTGCAACTCATCCTGACTCATCTAAAGGACTTTCTTCCTGAGAGGAACTTTGTTTTCACCTATGAGTGCTGAAAGTCATCACATTATGACATCCAGTTCTCAGCCCACCAGTGGGGATAACTAATTACCAGTAAAGGCAGGTAAAATTGTATTCCCTTCCCTTACTGTGTTATTTTCTGCCCCACAGTTTCTTTCCTCTTATCCTCTCTCACTCTCTTCACTTTCCATCAGATCCTGATGTCATCTATTCTGCATTCATCCAAACCTGCCCTGTCTAAGGACAATGGATCCAACCAGATGACAGCCCTGACCAGATCATAACTAACCAGGGTCCAAGCAGCAAGTGCTGTGGTTGACCTCCAAGCCAAACCAGTGGTCCAGTTTGTCAAAGACATCAACAAAAGCCACATTTCTTCTATCTTTTCTATCCTGTCTCTCCTCCACCTTGTGTCTGTCTGTCTGTTAAGAACAGGATAAGTGAAAGCTCTCCACACAGCAGGCCTGAGAGTAAAATTAATCTTTTCCTTTTCATCAAAAAAGGTTATTCTGAAAATAAGAGACTCTTATCGTTTGACTCCAAAAAGGAGACTTTGATAAGCTCTGACTGTGCAAAACAAACAATCACTCAATCACAGTTTCAATAGAAATGCTTGCTGTTATATCTTGTTCTTTCTTGTGTTTAATCAATAAGATTTTGGTTTGAATGAATGCTTGTGTTTCCCAAGTAATGGAGTAAAGCAAGGGCTCAGTTTAAAAATAACCCCTAACCCATCTGTCAAGGCTGATTCCCCACTCTGGCACTTCGAGTGCAGAAGGTGGGGGCCTGCAAGGATTATAAAAATTAATACTGGCCACTCCAGGCTTGTATTAAACTCCCAAGGTTACAGCTTTTCTCTAACTTTGGATGAGTAGATGCTGCCACCACCTAAGTGCAAAAAACCTTTTAAGAACCCAGGAAAGCACGCTTGGGAATTCCTTCCTGTGGGGTACCCTCAAGCCCTTTCACACACAAACCCTACATGGAAGAGCTGAGAAAGAAAACAAAAGAAATCAGCTGTTGCCACCAGCTAATTAAACAACATGCACAAACCTCTTAAGGACACAAAAAATCCAATCCTGTTCTTAAAAAAAACGTAAATTTTAATAAAAACAAAAAGAAAGAAAATACATCTGGAATTTAGGCTTTTTGCTAGGTTTTAAAAAAAATAATTACAGGGATTAAGCATCAAGATAGCTTCTTGAGGTCCATCTTAAAGGTTACAAGCAAAACAAAAGCACCTGGGTTTAGCACAAAGAAGTCCACAAGCCATAAAGAAATAAAAGATAAACCTAATAGCATCTTCCTAGACATTTCCTGATCTACTTACATATCTGGGGTTTTAAATGAGTAGTTTTTAGGTATGATCTAATGATTTCCATACCTGCCCCAAAGCTTTTTATAGCATAGTTCCAGCACTGTCTCTGCTCTCCAGGAGAACACCACAGACAGACAAAGGGGAAATTTTTTTTCCCCCAATTTTAAAAGTTCTAGCCTTCCCATTGGCTCTTTTGGTCAGGTGCCCACTCCCTTCCTTTTACCTATGGACTTTTTTAACCCTTTACAGCTAAAGCAAGTAGAGAACAGCTACTAACAGGGATTTTATAGCTAACTGGCTGTGTGGGTGTCCATAAAAGGGAGCTACACTCCCCACTGCATGTATCACACCATCTATCACTGTTTAATATTGGACAGCGAAAGAGTTAGTTTATAAACACCTTTAGCACTTTCACCTTTGAGATGAATAGCCATAAAACATGTCTCAGATCAGTACTGCTTATATGAATACTAGCTGAGTATACAAGTGTATACCACAGCTGTATACTCAGAAGTAAGCTGCAACATAAAGAGACTAAGCCCAGAGAAAAACTTGTTACTGGTGAGCTATGGCAAGAAGGAGATACAGCCCCGACTCCTGCCAGTTTCCCAGAACACCTGAACTGGGATTCCAGTGTCCCCAAACTCCCAAAACTTGAAGGAGACCCTTCACTCACTCTGAACAAAGTGCTATATGCACTGAAACATACCAAAGCAATGAGGTATCTAAAGTTAAAAGTAAAAGGATCATGGAAAAGTACATTAACCTGGGGAAGGGATACACTGTCTATGCACCACCAAACCAAATACCCACCAGACAGCAGTAGAGGATTTGTAAGTCAATATCAGCTAGGCTAGGGGAATACGGCTGTTATACAAGGAAACATTTTCCATGCAGCAAAAATTAGAGTTTAACAGGGATCTGAGAATCACAGCAGTGATTTGAGCCAAGTCATAAAAAGAAAACTACATTCTAGTTCAGGGGTTGGCAACCTTTCAGCAGTGATGTGCCGAGTCTTCATGTATATACTCTAATTTAAGGCTTCACGTGCCGGTAATATTTTAACATTTTTTAGAAGGTCTCTCTATAAGTCTATAATATATAACCAAACTACTGTTATATGTAAAGTAAACAAGGTTTTCAAAATGTTTCAGAAGCTTTATTTAAAATCAAATTAAAATGCAGATCGTGTTAGTTTAGTGTGATCCTTGCCCTTGCTTTTCCTTGCTGAGTTTTCCAATGCCTGGCAGCACCTATTTAGATACTTTAAGCTGCACACAGGCTTCTGAGTGATCAGTTGTTAATCGGCTGGAACCCCAGATCAGCAGCTGAGGTGAGTGGAGCTGGCGGCTGGTAGGGCTGGAGACCTGGACCCTCTCTGGCAGGGGGCCTGTGCTGGAACTCCAACCGGAAGCAAGGTGAGTGGGGCTGCGGCAGGGACCCTGGCTGGCAAGGGGCCAGCAGCCAGAACCCCAGAGTGGCAGTGGGCTGAGCGGGTCAGCCCTCCCAGCTCTGGGGTTTTGGCGGTGGGCTGAGTGTCTCTGCCTGTTCCTGCTCTGGGGTTTCAGCTGCTGACTCCTGCCAGCCGGGGTCTCAGCCCACTGCCAGCCTGAGGTTCCTTCCCCCAGGCCAGCAGTGGGCTGTGAGTGGGACCGGCAGCGGGACCCCGGCTGGCATGGGCCAGCAGCGGGAACACCAGAGCAGCGCTCAGCCCACCCCACGCTGGGGTTTCGGCCGCTGGCTCCTGCCAGCCGGGGTCTCAGCCCACTGCCAGTCTGGGGTTCCTTCCCTCAGGCCAGCAGTGGGCTCTGAGTGGGACCGGCAGCGGGACCCCAGCTGGCATGGGCCAGCAGTAGGAACCCCAGAGCGGTAGCAGGCTGAGCAGCTCAGCCCGCCGCCGCTCTGGGGTTTTGGCAGCTGAGTCCTGCCAGCTGGGGTCTCAAACTGCTGCCAGGCTTGGGTTCCTTCCCCCAGGCCAGCAGCAGGTGCTGAGTGGGGCCAGCGGCGGGAACCCCAGAGCAGTGGCAGGCTGAGCAGCTCAGCCCACTGCCAGTCTGAGGGTCCTTCCCCCAGGCCAGCAGTGGAACCCCAGCTGGCAAGGGGCCAGCAGCAGGTACCTCAGAGTGGCAGTGGGCTGAGTGGCTCAGCCCACCCTGTGTGCCATCTTTGGCACATGTGCCATAGGTTGCCAAACCCTGTTCTAGTTATTGATACCACAATAGCATTTAGGCTCCTAACTTATTTCAGTGGGATCTGGACCTAAGAGCAAATGAGGTCTGAGCTCTGCACAAGTTGCGGTTTCCTTCCTTTTACAGTTGTGAGTGACTCAGTGGTTCATTTTTAATGGATCCTTTGTTGTAGCGTCAAGGTGCCAACCAATCCTTCAGTGGAGACTCTCATGCACGTGAGGGACTACAAATGGTTTCTAGCCAGTGGACAAATTTTGCTAAGCAG
The DNA here is from genome assembly GCF_020497125.1 of Mauremys mutica. NCBI lineage: Eukaryota > Metazoa > Chordata > Testudines > Geoemydidae > Mauremys > Mauremys mutica. The sequence continues at coordinate 56,856,103 of NC_059079.1, forward strand.
GCATCCTCCCAGCATCTTTAGGAAAGCAAGTGTGTTCTGACTTGCAGCATCCTTGCTAGTCAAATCCTGGGTTCCACACCTCTCTGCCACTGCACCCACATCCTCACCCATAATATCCCCAGGGCTGGGTCCCCATACAGCCTTTGTCAACAAATAGCAGAAACCCCAGTCATAGGCAGACTGCTTTGCATTTGCTCAGACCATGGGAGGGACAGAAGAAAGTGTGTGCTGGGACATGCCCCCAAACTCCTGGCAGTTTAAAGGGAAACTCCCCAACGGGCTAGGGAGCATTTAGAGAGAAAACTGTCAGATACTGAGAAACACTGGCAAAGGTGACCAAGACACTTGGGAGCCTACTTCCCAATTTCAGACATGACTTAAGCACTTTGGAGGCTGGGTTTACTGAAAGTCAATGGGACTTCAGCTCCTAAGCCACTTTAGCACTTTTGAAAAAGGCACCCAGTGTTCCTACTAGATTCCCAGGGCAGCCATCTATGGCAGTCATAGGAATTTCCTGAAAGACCACCACCACTCACACTCATACTACATCTGGTTTGGTGATACAGCCCCATCTCCACTCAGGACAAGGACGAGACCAGAACACCCACGTCAGTTTTCTATCTAAACTGGGCTTTGAACTATCGTCATCCGCAGACCACCACCACCCTGAAACTAGCATGCTTAACACAGTCGGAAAGCACAGTAACCTGCAATCAGCAGGAGCCCAGTGGCAGAGAACTGGACGACACACATTTAGAGAAAGGGCAGATATGGTGGGGAAGAAGAGATAACAGGTTTAAAGGGCATAGGAGGAGCATTTGTTGCTAGTATTTGGTGACTGAAGATTGATGGGGGTTTCTCTCTAAGAATGTCACTTTCTCCCGTCTTCCCAAGTGAAATTCTACCCCAGTGACTGCTGAACATGAAGCAAGTTTGTGAGAGAGGGGGTGTGGAAGTCTGCATTCTCCCTCACCTGCCTTGCTCTGTTGTCTGGAGCTTTTCATTTGTGTGGCTGGGAAGGAGTGGGAAACTGCAGCAACCCCTCAAACCCAGGAGGAAAGGGGTGGTCAGGAGAAGGGGCATCCGCTGAGCCTTTGCTTCTTTTTGGGAAATCGACGAGGGAACTGTCCCTGACTGCAGGAAGCATCAAGCTGCTGGGAAACAAATTGCACATTCCAACCTAGGCTCCGTTCAGGCACAGGGGGTGCTATTGGCTCAGTCTCCCCACTTTCTCTGGGCCTGCTCTCTCTTTCCTGTCCTTATGTGCCTCTGATTGTTAATACTTTCAGGCTGCTCTCCAGATTCTGTGTGGGTGATACTCTGCCCTCTACTCCCCATTTTACACTCCCTCTCCTATTTCAGCTGCCTCTGTATCTCTTTCTTTTCTATTTTCTTCCCAGCTCTCTGCTCACAGCTTTGTGCTTTCCCTTGCTCACTATTCACCTTATCTGCATCTCTGCCCACCCTCTTCCTACATACCTGTTTTCTCACTCTCCGAGATTAAATCAGCAGAGCAGTCTCCAGGCACCAGCTCAGCAAGCAGGTGCTTGGGGCGGCAAGTCAGGCTCTTCGGCGGCGGGTCCCTCTTGGAGGGAAGGACCTGCCGCCGAACTGCTGCTGAAGAAAGCGGCGCGGTGGAGCTGCCGCCGCTCACAGCTTTTTTTTCCCCTCCCCCACCACTTGGGGCAGCAAAAACCCTGGAGCCGGCCCTGTAAATCAGTCATTTTGTTGATGCGACTTTAATGTAAGCCTCACTAAAGAGCACAGAGGACCAGGAAGAGCTACTGAACTTAGAAGAGGCAAAGACCAGAGTCCATTACAAACAATTATCCGGGAATCTAATTGATTGCACTCCCCACCACTCTGGTATTACATTAAACACAGCAGTTATGGACTTGAGGAAGAGATTACTAGGTGAGTTCTGGCCTGTGTTATGCAGCAGGACAGACTAGACTATCAAAACAGTCTCTTCTGGCCTTAAAGTCTATGAATTATCATGACAGAGACCTTAGAAATACTGGGCAGAACTATTAGAGATGGGCCCAATCTGCACATTTCAAAGCCTGGAGTTCTGTGGATCCATGGATCCTGGACATCTGACTGTTCACAGATGTTCTGCTCCGGGGTTTGGGCTCAGCTTGTAGCAACAGGAGTCATTTCCAACATTCAGATCTCAGTGTAGATTAAGAACCATCCCATCCCAGTGCTTTGAGTGGTGGGAAAATGAATCTGGGGCTCAGGTCCATCTTTAACAATTTATAGAAGCATTTCTTCCTCTTACTCTGCTCAGCTGCCTTGTGGGGCTGCAATAGAATGCTTCATTGTCCTCCTCCCCAATGCTGTGTGTAAAGCTCGCCTGTGCATTGGACATGCCTGAACCTGCCCTTAGGCTCAGATTAATCCCCTACCTACAACATCAGAGGGGGAGGGTCCTTTAGCAGTGGGCAGGCTCTGCCTGCCCATTTCCTGGTTCCCAATAGGAACATCAGAGACAACAGTGGAAACCACACAGGTTCCTAACCAGAGCACTGAACGTGAACAACAGACAGCCATGAGGATTTCTCGGAGACTGTTAATACTGCTGGCAAGAGCCCAATGCTTGCACAGCCACAACATGCTACTGAGTCCCAGTGCTTTCCACGGATCCATAGGAAGGGGAGGAAACTTACAATCCTTATGACACAGCTATAACTTTCCCAATGGGGAGACTCCAATCAGCTCCGCTCAGTAGGGAGACAATTTTATTATTCTCTCCAGTGTTAGAGGGCACCCTGAAAAACAGGACAGGGGCAAATGACAGAGTCCTAGATGGCAGTGCTGGGAGGCAGCCTTTGCTGCTGGCACTGACTGCCAAGACTCTTGGAGAGATGTAGCAGCATCTCAGAGCTATTTCTCCAGCATAAAGAAGAGGGTTAAATGGTTAGGGTAGAGAGTTATTTGTCTAAAAAATAAAGATCAGTCAATGTACAGACACAGCTGAGTTAAGGAAATCTGGTGCCCTAGACCAGAGGTGGCCAACCTGAGCTTGAAAAGGAGCCAGAATTTACCAGTGTACATTGCCAAAGAGCCACAGTAATACATCAGTAGCTCCTCATCAGCTCCCCCCACCCCAGTCCCAGCACCTCCCACCGGCAGCCTTGCTGATCAGCACCTCCCCTGGAATCCCCCCACCTCCCAATCAGCTGTTTCATGGCATGCAGGAGGCTTGGGGTGGGGGTGGGGAGAAAGGAGCAAGGGCATGGCAGGCTCAGGGGAGAGGCCAGGAAGGGGTGCAGTTGGGGCAGAGCCAGGGGTTGAGCAGTGAGCACTCCCCAGCACATTGGAAAGCTGGCACCTGTAGCTCCAGCCCCGGAGTTGATGCCTATACAAGGAGCCGCAGATTAACTTCTGAAGAGCCGCATGTGGCTCTGAAGTCACAGGATGGCCACCCCTGCTCTAGGCTCACCATGACTCAGGGTTCCTCTGTAGCTCCCCCCACCCCCCTTTCTTCCCCCACTCCCAATAGGAATGGGGGTCTTTTCCCCACCCCACCCTGCAGAGGCAAGTGTGCACTGCCAGAAAGCCCCACCAAACTCACCCCAGCAACTTGAGTGGGCCCACTGCTTGCTTCTCCAGCTGTCCATACGGCTCCTGCTGCAGTGGCACTGGCAGCCCCCACACCCTATTATTAGACCTTGAAGATAACACCCCACTGAGATACATGAACAGATTCCCCCTGTCACAGCTACTGTTCCAGGCTGCCTGCAGACTCAGGCATACATAGCTACACAAGTTATGTTTTCAGGCTTTTCTTCATCATGGCAGCTGGATTTTTGTTTTTAAATGAAAGCTAAGAGTCTGCTTTTATCATGATTCCAGGGGCTGGGGCTCTGGGCATGGGTCTACAATACCCATCTCTTGATCAAGCCTTGGGTAGAGGTAGAAATAGAAGACGTTCTAGCTGTGCATTGGGCAGCATGGATGCACTCACCCTGCTCCACTCTCACACTATTGGAAGACCACACCATCCTGCCCCGCAGTCTCCATCTTTACAGCTAGACGCATAGGCAAGGAGGGGCAGAAGACCAGGAGCAATAACTTTACCAGAGCAGGTACTCTGTATTTCCATTATACAAGGAGGGACTCATCCAATTTTCCATTCTAAAATCCTTATTTTCTGTGGTTTCTACCACAGCTGTAGAAAATATTCACTCCAGATTGGAACTTGGCACCTTGCAAAAAGAAAAGGGAGGAGCTGTTCTGGTTTCCCAAGGGTGTTACGTGTTTTTTAACAAACACCTGCCTAAACACAAGTCAAAACAGCTCCCTCAGTCTGGTCCAAATCAAAAAAATAGTTTGGAAGTGAAGCGATCCAGGTTGTGACCCAGATTGACAATAGCCAGGAAATTCCAAATTAAGCCAAGTGTGTCTGCCCTGAACTCGCCTCATGTATGTTCAGACTAAATATCTTGGAAGTTGTGAATTAGTTCTAAGTGGGAGGCCTGGAAAATTCCCCCTTCTCCCCCCCCCAAGCTATCTATTCACTGTCCTTTCTTCCATGACTTCTCGGGCAAGGAATGCACTTTTTCCTCCTCCTTCGTTCTCCCTGAAGTTTGCATTACTATTTGGGAAATACATTAGGACAGTTTCAGATTACAGCTCCAAGACTCGTCTACAGTTATCCCTCTCCCATAAGTAACAAAATCACACACAGACACAAAAAAACACACCAACCACCACTGCCACCTACTTCGGATAGGAGAGGGTCAGCAGAAACATGAAGCAAGAGAGACCCAAAACTCAAATTGAGTTTTTTGGATTTGCTAATCAGAGGAATGTGTCATTTCATTCTCTCTCTCTGCAGACCCCAAGGAAGCATATCTAGTTCTAGCTATGGCGGTCACATCTTCTTGCTGGTCTGGATCTGACCCCACCTTCTGGGGTTTACTGGCACTAGTACTTCCAGGACTAGGCCCCTCACCCCCTTGAGCAGCACGGTACCCTAAATGGCTAATGAAACTTTCAAGGTAGCGTCTGCCATCTCACCTGCTTACAGCCATGTCAAGGTGAGGTACCCCTAGCTCAGCTACCTCTTCTGCTTCCAAAACAGGGCTCTTTCCACCCAATGTTCATGGCCCCACTGCTGAGCCTCCTGTACCCTGACTGGCAGTAGCATTTCCATGACTACAGAGTCTGTGCATGTCTTTTAGGGTGAGGTTCTCTCTTCTCTGGTCTTCTGAAAGCCCTGTCAGCAAACCAAACCCTACCCCTCCCTGCCAACCTTCCACTCTTTTTCCATTAGCAACCCTCCCTGTACCATCAAATTCTTTCCCAATGAGCCCCCTCAGAGCAGCAAGAGCCTGAAGCCAAGGCTGGAGAGCTCTCTCCTCTCTGCCCTAGAGAAAGCTCCAGGAGCCAGCAGGGAAAGCAGCATTAGCCAGCTCTATCACCTTTTTAGTTTCAGGCACACAAAACATACCCTAACCTAACAGCACAGAGCTCAAGACAAAGGTGTATATATTTGAGAGGGGGAGGAAATTCTCCCTCTACCCAGGTTAATTAACATCTCTATAGCAGGAGAGGGGTGCACAGTACTGTATAGCCAGGCAAGTCCCAAAGAGCTTCCAAGGGGCTGGGGGAGATCAGGTCCCTCCCCTCCCCCTTCAATTAACCCTTAGAATTGATACAGGACAGTATGGAAGGTTTTTATAAAGCACCAAATGCCCCTCTTCCCCCTCCCCCCAGCCCCACAAAATGCAGGGAGCTTTTTCAAGCCCCTCCACACATGCTTTTTCTCCTTCTCCATTCAGGTACCAGTCTGCTATTTAAACCTCTCCAGTGTTTTCCTCTCAACATCCAAGTGTTACTGCAGCTCCAGCTCTCCCTGAAGTGGGCAGCAGCCAGCTGCTGCTCCTCTCTAGGCAAGGGAGTGGCCGCATCAAGAATGCGGCCCCTTGAGGTTTCTCTCCCTTGCTCCAAGCAGCTCACTAGATTCCAGAGGGCTGAGACAAGTCCCAAGGAGATGCTGCAGTAATGAGTGTAGGCTCCCTGAGGCAGGAAAAGGGATGTGTAAGCAGGGTCATCTTGGGGCATGTTCTTCCAGGGAATCCCTGGAGTACGCCAAATGGGAGAGAACACATGAAAAGGAACACTGGATTTGGCTTTTAGCCTCCCCTCTACCCATGCCTGTTTTGTCCACTATCTTGGATGGGAACACTGGCTGGCATACGCTGAGATACATATTTATCTTTAAAGGAGGAGATGATTCAGTTTTAATGCTCCCTTACCATTAAATGTATTTTTAAAATGATTTCCTCTCTCCAGAGGGCATCCTTAATTAGATCAATAGCACACACACCAGGGGTGGAAATTGGCCATAATTCATTAATAGTTACAGGGTAGGAAAGGTGAAAGCAAATGCATTCCCCCCGTATCTCAGGATATATCTTCTCCATGGGAGAATGACTTCACACCCTATTCCAGCCCAGCTCTTTTCAAGTTATTACCACCCTCTTCTCATCCTAAGGGCTTGGCTACACTTGCAAGTTGCAGCGCTGGTAGAGGCTTTCCAGCACTGCAATTAGTAACCTGCAAGGCACATCCAGCGCTGCAACTCCCTGGCTGCAGCGCTGGCTGTACACCTGGCCAGGTTGGGGTGTAGCGATTGCAGCGCTGCTCATCAAGTGTGGACACACACCAGCGCTTTTATTGGCCTCCAGGGAATAAGGAGATATCCCAGAATGCTTTTAACTAAATTACTTCCTTTGTTTTGTTATGCAGCCTCTCTTTGTTTTGTTGTGAACTCCGATCGGAGCTCCGTTGAACTGCTTATCTAAAAAACAAACACTGATCACAGCAAACAGGAGCTATCTGTACCTGGCTGTGAAAGATCAAATGAGAGGCAAGCAGTTTGCTTGACAGAGAAACAGTGTTGGATGCAGGCTGTTTGCAATTAAGACTAAGGGTTCACAAACATTTTGTGATTTTTCAATCCAAGGAAGCTAACACACAGTGTTGGCTCCAAAAATCCACTCTCTATCTTCCCCGCTCCCTGTCACAGTACACCACCCTCCACCCCCCTCTTTTGAAAAGCACGTTGTTGCCACTTGAATGCTGGGATAGCTGCCCATAATGCAGCACTCCCAACAGCGCTGTAAATGCTGCAAATGTGGCCACACACCAGCGCTGGTAGCTGTGAGTGTGGCCACACACCAGCGCTGGCCCTGCACAGCTGCACGACCAGCGCTGTAACTCCCAGCGCTGCAACTTTCAAGTGTAGCCAAGCCCTAAGTGAAAGGATTTTTATAGCACCTTCCACTCAGGCCCTCAAAGCATTTACAAAACACTGATTAAACCTCATAGCAGCCCTTCCAGGTCAGTATTACAGCTAGGGAAACTGAGGCAGGGTGCTGAAAAGGTCACATACAAGTCCATGCAGAGATAGGAACAGAACACAGATCTCTTGCCACGCTGCCCTACTTTAGCTGTTCTTCATTCTTAATAGTTCAATGTTCATTGTTATTATAGGAAGGCAAGGATTCTGCCATATATCATATCCTTATAGGCCTTAAGTAGTTTCCATAAGGCTTTTCCTATCTTTCAAGTGATGGAAGTTTTTATTTGGTGTACTTATGTATTTCTCTTTCCTCAATGGGCATTTGCATATAAGTTGTATTTGGATTTGTGTGCCTATTCTTCATGCTTCTTCTCCAGCCTCAATTCTGTTTGTGCCATTACCTTCGCTGCTACTGCAAACTAAAGGCACTGCCATCAACAGAAGAAAATCAAGAGGAAGAATCAGAAGGTAGAACAGATGAACTAAGGAAAACAGGCCCAGAGCCTCAGATTTCAATAGGAGTTTGGCACCTAAATAAATTGGAAGACCTAGGCCACAGTTCCTTTTTATATGCCAGCATCCATAGTAATGAGAAAAATAAAAGGATCGGAAAAATCTGATAGTCCACTGTATCTAGAATCAACTCTATTTGCCATGAGGCTTCAGTGAGTCTTTAATGTCTCTTTGCTGTGGGCCTGCTGTTTGCTATACCATCACTATTCTTATTGTTTGCATCGGTTCCCACAGAAGAGGGCTGATGCTTTAGGAAGGTGCAAAGTATTTGCTAGAGAAGTTTGTACATTACTGCATAGATCACAAGTTCTCTCTCCCAGGGGAGGGGGGGGAAAATTACACTTCTCCAAAAGCTATGTAAAGACTTTCAATAAAGTACACAGCACTGCCTCAAGCATGAGGCCGTGTGCAGTCTTTGAACCAGTGTCAGAGTGTGCCAATAGCATGAGAAGCAACTATAGTTCAGCTGATCCCTCCAGAGCTATAACTAAACAGCCTCATTCACTATGTCCCACTCTTATGGTTTTGTCTAACCAGCACAGCCATCAAATAACCTCACCAAGAAAAACCAATTTCTGCTGCACTCAGGCTTCCTGGTACATTTGTTTCCAGGCAGTGGTGAAACAAACTTCGTTTGTAAATGCATTGGTATAAGGGAAACAAGACAATAAGTTCAGCTATTCTTCCTACTCACATACTGGTTGGTGGTAGTGCTGGTTAGCTGCTACTCACTGCCCCACATGTGGATGCATTTCATTGTGCTCTATGAAACCCCACTGAAGTCAGTTAGTTGCATGGTATAACCCAGGAGGTAGTTCTGGGGGCAGCTTGTGAAGTTGGATTGTGCCCTTTTTCGTGAGGCTATTTATCACTTGACAAAAGGAGAAATCACACATTTAGATGTAAACTGGATGGCTCACTGCAGTTAGAAGCAGAGTTGTGATATGTACCAGAATAGTCTTTAGTGCTGCCATTTCAGATGCTGCCAACCACCAAGCTATTTTGTTGCACATCAATTACACAACTCCTCTTTGGACATTAGCTATATGACCAATGCCAAGTACTCTGCTGAAAGGATGTTATGGCTTCTCTACAATGTAGACAGGCATTCAGAGCCTTCTGCACAGCTGTAACATCAGACCTTCCTTTCTTCGCTGGCTTTTAAATACAGAATCCCCATTGGGTTATGTGCAGACAAGGAGTTTTTCCTAATTAACTCCATGTGTGGACACTATTCCAGAGTAGGAGTATCCACACAGAGTTAAGCAGGAACAGCTTCATATCTACACAGGCCAATATTTAAAAAATGTGGAAAGCTGTTTGGAACAGCTTTCCCAAGAGAAGAATCAGGAAGTAGGAGGATTGAAATCTACTCATTCAAGATTTGAATAGAAATCCTGACTGAGGAGAGACCTTGATCTTATGATCCACCCTTTTGCTCAAGAACAAGGCCCTCTCTCAGCCCAAAACTTTCCCCAGTGAAACCATGGGAAGGGAGCAGCAAGAGAGGGTTCTCATGGGTACACCCCCAAAATGGTATAAGGATAAAGTCTCCCTCAATCCAGCTCTCTTCTCCCCACCAAGCTCAGTTCTTTTTTCACCTCTGCCAGTTGGCAATCCTTTTTCAGTAGAGGACTAAAGACTTTGTTTGAAGGTGACCTGATAAGGGAAAGAGGGGGGAAAAAAAAAAAAAAAAAAAAAAAAGAGGGCTTTGGGCCTTTTTCCTAGATATATGAAGTTGTGAAAGCTTCCCCCTCGCAAAAAAAGTTCTTAGGAATTGAGTTTGTATCTACCAGCTTGTGTAGTTATGTCATACTGTATAACATAAGTATCACAAAAGTGAAACCCTATTGAGATTAAAAAGTACTTAACCCAGAAAACAGATTTTCTCTCAACTGTCATTTGTTAAAAGGTAACATGCACAGGGGGCTTTTTGGTTTTGTTTTTTTTAAAAGCCAGAGCAAGATGGGCCCAAAAGGTTTTTTCCTCCCCATCAAAAGCAAGATTTTCCCCTCTGCTGGTTGTCTAGTATCCTAGACGAGCCAAGTCTTGTCCTTACATGGTTTCACTAGAGGACTTGGAGCTTCAGGGCATAGTTTGTTTTAAGCCTCAAAACAGTGACTCTTTATCAGAAGCATCACTTATCCAACACATTAAGGAATGTCTATTTAACTACATCAACACAAAAAGCAATTATCTAGACAGTTACAAAAAAAAATTTTCATTGCTCAACTTTCACTCATGATATCATTTCACTAGTTGTCCAGTCTTCCCAGACAAACTGGAACTTAATTTGTATTTTTAAAAAGAGGGGAATAAAAGATGTTTCTGGCTATTTTGATATAAAACAGCAGCAAAACAGGAATACAAACCCATTTCCACGGGATTTTTAAGAATTAAATCTTCATTTATCAATTACAGGCTGAAAAGACTCCCATTACTCAACTAAGCAACAAAACAGGACTTTCCTTAGAAAAATTCTCTATGCATTATGAAATAAGGTTACACATCCATTTTCTCCCTCTGTAAGTCACCTTTAATTGTAACCTGAACACACTTTGGAAATAAGGACAAAAGCCCATAAAACGTATAGCTATTTTAAGTAGTACTGCTTCAGTACTATATAGAAGGGCTGTTCTACAGAATTACTTTAAGCACTCACAATTGGTGTTTACCACAGAAGTGGGTGAGCATGTTCTGAGGAATAGGAACCTGGGGGGGGGGGGGGGGCCACGATGACTTGAGTAGGTTAAGTCAGATATCCCTACCTAACACTAAGAACTGACTGCAAAGTCTGACAGCTACATAGAACATTATGCAAGAAAATTCTAGTAGTCCATGTGCTGTTTTGACATCGAGCAACTGTTCTCAATGCAATGAAGTATAAGGTGTTAAGCTAACAATTTTGCATCCTGACTATTTTCTGAATAAGAGCTCAAACTGCTACAACCCCATCCCACTCACAAATACATTACTAAAAGTCTCTGAACCAATAAGCATATGTTATAAATAAGGAGAACTCGAGAGCCATTCAGCACTTCCTCCTCAGTCAAACCTCACTAAAGTCTGTGGGCAGTTTGCCTAAGTACAGCACTGAACAGGGAATAGACGGCAGCAAGAGGTAGTTCAGATGACTTGGTCAACTCTTGGGAGGGGTTTTCACCATCTTCCCCTAACAGAAGGTTCCTTTATATACAGTTCAGACGAATTGGAACCAAAACCACCCCAAGCCTCTAGCTGTGGAGGGTGGATACAGGCCACAGACACATAACCACACCCACTCCATTTCTATCTACCCAGCCCTCACCCTCCCCGTCCGGCCAAGCGGCTACAGAAATATGACTACACTTAAACAGCTGCAAAATATTTAATACGTGTTATACACGTAGAATTACATTTATACAAAAACAAATTACATCAGTGGAAGAGAGAATACTGTACAAGAGCCCCAGCACATCCCCAAGCCTTTATAGAACAAAGACCAGGAGTGACCAAGCCTACTCCAAAAGCCACAACGACTTTCTATCAATCTGTAAACTTTTTGTTCACTGCGTTACTCATTTTAAAGCACCATGTAAAAGTTCCGACTTCCAGCTTGTCAAAACAGAAGCTTCCAATCAACACAAGTCTTTCCTAACAAAGTATTGTCTGGGGGAGTGCTCCAAGTGTTTAGGATGGAAACAGCCTCTGGAAGATTTCACCCTGAGGGCAGGATGTTCGAGGTTGGGAGACATGAAGTCAGTTAAAAGCTAGAAGGGGATTCCTGGCAGGAAAGGGGCCACATAGGAAGGCAAAGAGTCGCACAGGTAGATCCCTAGGTGGGAAAGAGATCGCGGCATGTCCGTGTGCAGGAAGGGAGAAGTGAAGTGCTGCTGCTGCCCAGGGCAGTTCCCAGGGCGGCGGGGCAAGGCCCAAAAGTCCCCAGCGTCGGCCAGAGCTTCCTGCCTACTTGGAAGGAAGCCAGTCCCAGCCCGCCGGTGCCGCGGCGCGGCCAGTCCGCGGCGGGGCTCAGAAGGCCACGATGGCCGTGCTCCAGGGGTTGAGGCTCCGCAGCACCGGCTGCTCGCAGCAGACCTGCCCCGGCTCGGACGCCTCCGCCGCGCCACGCTCCTTGCCCAGCAGCCCCGAGAAGCCGGAGCCGAAGATGCTGATGAGGCTGGCCACGTTGCCGGTCTCCATGTCCTCCTGCGGCGGGGGCGGCTCCGCCTCACGCCGCGGCTTCTTCCCCGGGGAGCCCGCCGCCTGGCCCCGCTCGGCTGCGCTCCGCTTCCGGGGGGACTCGGCCAGGCATTCCGCCCGCCCCCGCGCCGCCGCCGGCTCCGAGCCCAACGGGCGGCAGCCGCGCCGCAGCCTCTCGCAGTCCGGGGGCGGCGGGCCCGGGCGGGGCGGCAGAGCGCACTCGCCACCGGGCTCGCCCAGGTAGACCCGGCGGGCGCTGCGCAGCACCAGCGACACCAACAAGTTCTTGTGCAGCTTGAGGCCGCCGCGCTGGCCCCGCGCGCTGTAGATCTTGCCCAGCGAGATGCTGACGATGCGGTGCGCCTCCAGCCGGAACTCCATGGCGCTGCCGGCTCCGCAGCCCGCGCGCTGCCCGCTCGCGCCGCCGACTGAAGCTAGCCCACGCGCCAGGATCGCTTTATATAGCGCCCCCGCCCGCCGGCCAATCAGAGCACCCCGCCGGTTGAGCTAACAGCCGACTGGCCCCCCTCCACTGCCCTCTGCGCGCCCACTCTGGCCAATGGGGAGGGAGGGAGAGGGTTCGAACGCTAGCCCCGCGTAGAGGGCTCTTAAAGGGGCAATGATAGAGCAGGTGGGGAGGCCATGGCCGGCAACAACAGCCGACCCTGCGCGTGTCGGGCTAGGGGGCGCTCGGTCTGTGCAGAGCGGCGAGTGGCTGCCACCTTCCCTGCCGTGCCGCAGCCTCGGATCCTGTCCCAGAGACCTTGTCAGGCGGCTGGGCCCGAGTCTCCTCTCGTTCACCCCCTCGATGTTCATGCAGCAGCAACCGCACTGTCTGCTGGTGCGGGTGCGAGGAGAACCGGGAGAGCAGTTTGGGCTGAGCACGTGCAAGCCCCCAGGACTCATCTCAGGCATGGAACATACTGAACCTCTGCCCCGCAGCTCTTCCAGTGAGTCCTGTCCCTCCCCGCTTCCAGAGTCAAATCCACAAGGTGAAAGGGAAGAGGGGAAAGAGACTGGCTGTTTGGCTGAGAAAAAGAAAAAGGAGGATCTCTCCCTCATCCTTCCAGGCACAACTGGATGCTCACCCAAAGCAGCCCCTCCCTTGTGATGTCATGGGCACCCCCCAGCCCTTACCTTATCTGACAGGTGTCCCAGATTTCCTTGTGCTCGTTTGTGTGAATTTGGTGCTGCTGAAAACTGCCATATTCCAACTGAGGTTCTCTATGGGTCTGTCCACACTGCAACTGGAGGTGTGATTGCAGCTTGCGTAGACATACCCGTTCTCCTCGGAAACTTCAACGCTAGAGTCTGGCATGAGTCAGATCTCTGGAATGGTACTATCGGAAAAGAAGGAGTAGGAAAGGCCAATTCCAACGGTGTCCTCCTCCTGAGCAAATGCATAGAACATGAACTGGTCATTACGAACACCCTCTTTAGACAAAATGAGAAGTATAAGATCAACCTGGAGACACCCTCACTCCAGGCATTGGCACCTTCTTGACTACGTTATTGTTAGAGCTCGAGATCAAAAGGATGTCCACATCACAAAGGCCACACATGGAACTGATGACTGTTCGACAGACCATCACCTTGTTAGATCCATCATGAATTTCCAGATCATCTCAAGGCATCGTAATCAGGCAAAATCAGTACAAAAGAAATTAATCGTCAAGTCTCTTCAAGATATATAGTGACTTGTGAAAAACTTCAGCAGTGTCTTCAAGAGAGGTTAACCGCCATATCTACATCTGATGATGACAATGAAAATTTCTGGAAGGGATTAAAGGCTGCCATTCTCTCGGCATGTAGTGAGTCCTTTGGCTATGTCACCCACCATCTCCAAGATTGGTTTGATAAGAATGACATTGAGATTCAGGGCCTGCTTGACCAGAAAAGAAAAGCTCATCACATATGGCAAAATGACATATCACACCAGCAGAAGAAAGAGTCATACAAGCAACTCAAGGCTGAAGCCCAAAGGAAAATCTATGACATCAGAAACAAGGGGTAGTGAGAAAAGGCCAAGGAGATCGAGCTTTACGCTAATCAACATGACATGAGCTTTTTTCAAAAGGGCCATTTATGGTCAATGCTCCCATGGTGTCTCACCACTCTGAGCCTAAGACGGGTCGATGTACCTTAAGGACAGTGAAGCCATCAAAGCCAGAAGGAAGGAGGATTTTGAGTCACTCCTGAATCATGAGTCAACTGTCTCTGATACTACTATCGAATCCATACCTCAACAACATGAACGAGAATCTCTTGCTGATCCCCCCGCCCTCGAAGAAGTAACACAAGTCATCATGCAAACCAAGAACAACAAGGCAGCAGGACCAGAAGGCATACCAGCTGAACTCTACAAGTTTGGTGGTGAAGAACTGGTAAAGAAGCTCCATAAACTTTATCTTCAAATTTTGTATAATGAGAAGATTCTGTAAGACTTGAGAAATGCCTACATTGTTACAATCTTTAAGAAAGGAGACAAGTTGGAGTGTGGAAATTATCAAGGCATTGCCTTGATATCTACTGCTGGGAAAATTCTCACCTGTAGTATCCTCTTAAACAGATCACTTCCCCTTGCTGAGGAAATATTGCTGGAATCTTAGCGTGGTTTCAGACCATCCCACAGGACAACCAACATGATCTTCGTTGCCCGCCAAATCCATGAAAAGTCTCAAGAGCAAAATCAGGACCTGCACATAGCCTTCATTGATTTGACAACGGTCTTCAAGTCCATCAGTTGTGAAGCCCTGTGCAAGGTGGTGGCCAGATTTGGCTGTCCTCCAAAATGTATTAGGGTCCTAAGGCTTCTTCATAATCAGATGACCGCAACCGTTCTCTGTAATGGCTTTGAGACGGAACTTTTCATCATCAAAACTGCCAGATTCTCATCTCCCAAAACAAACCCTCTACTCTCCATTCATCTATGGTCACATATGGTCTTTTGGTGGTCAGACGAAATACTACAAAGACACATTGATGCGCACATAACAAACTGGGAGGAGCAAGCCACGAACTGACCTCACTGGTATCACATCCTCCATCAGGCAGTGGCCTGCTTCGAGAAGACGTGCCTTGCCCTCAAAGCTGAAAAGAGAGAGAGAGAGAGAAGGAAGAAAAAAGAAAGAAGTTTCTCCCACCAGGCAGCTGACCCACCAGGAAATGTCTGTACCTATTGCAGGTGGATCTGTGGTTTCAGAATCGGACTCCTGAATCATCTCAGGCATCCATATGTAAATCCATGGCAGAGATCGTCCTCGAATAGAGGAACCACCAATGATGAGACATACCCATGATAGCTTTTGTCTAGCTAGTGCAGCTATAAATAGCAGTGAAGATGCAGCAGCACAGATTTCAACACAGGGTGTAAAAGACAGCTTGGAACGCTGAGTACATACTCACATTGCTAGCCCATGCTGCCGCCAGGGCCAGATTAACCTATAAGCTAATAAGGCTATACCCTTAGGCCCTCCTATTTTTAGGCCCTACTATAGGCCCTCCATTCTGTATTGAAAGAACAGCTGAGCGACAGTAGCGGGGCCATCAGAAATATTTTGTCTTATTAGATACAGCTTTGTACAAATTAATCCATCAAGACTGTGAATTCAATTTATGGTAGTTGTGATTTTGTCTTTGTGGGCTAAGTAAGTGTTTGTGGGCTCAAGCAATATTGAACTTTGTACACAGTATGCCTACACTGGACAACAGAAACCATGTTGAAGAAAGGAGGATGGCAGAAATTGAAGGAGGCCAAAGAAAGAAAGCAAAGTGCTGAAAGGTACTCCTCTCCTAAAGATTTTTCCTCCTACTAAGTCCGGTGGTGAGGAAGTCGAGGCAAATACCAGCCCAAGTGAACCCGCTGCACCTGCACCTGAGGAAAAGAAGCAGCCTCCTGTGACTTCTCTAGCTGCAGTCTCACCCCACTCCTCTGAAGACTTTTCCAGTGATAGTAATACAAAAATATCCTTCCCCAAAGATCTAGGCGAGTGGGACATGACTTCTCAAGAGCTCATTGCATATTATACTGAGAAGGGCTCACAGAAATTCCAGACTCTAAAACAGGGGTCGGCAACCTTTCAGCAGTGGTGTGCCGAGTCTTCATTTATTCACTCTAATTTAAGGTTTCGCGTGCCAGTAATACATTTTCGTGTTTTTAGAAGGTCTCTTTTTATAAGTCTATAATATATAACTAAACTATTGTTGTATGTAAAGTAAGTAAGGTTTTTAAAATGTTTAAGAAGCTTCATTTAAAATTAAATTAAAATACAGAGCCCCTCGGACCGGTGGCCAGGACCCGGGCAGTGTGAGTGCCACTGAAAATCAGCTCGTGTGCCAACTTCAGCACGCATGCCATAGGTTGCCTACCCCTGCTCTAAATGCTGACTTTTCATTGACAAAGCGAGAGTACACCAATCAGAATCGTTATTTGACCATATCAGTGTTTGAATATGTGAAGCCTAACAAACAGATTGGCAAGTGAGAATGGCTCATCTATTCAACTTCTAAGCAGAAAGTTTATGGTTTTTACTGCCTCCTGTTTTCTGATATCAAAAAGTGGAGAATGTTTTGTGCAGGCTTCAATGATTGGAAGAATACTGAATATATTACTAATCATGCAATGGGTGAGCAGCATACATTGTCAGTTAGCAGCTACAATGCCCGAAAGAAAGTTAGTGGCAGAATTGATAACCAAATGGAAACCTGTTTTTGGAAGCTCGTGCTTATTGGAAGAACATTCTCAGATGCGTAGTTGAAACCATAGTTTTTCTTGCTGAGCGTGGTCTGCCATTACGTGGCTCAGATGAGACTGTTGGTTCGAAACACAATGGCAATTACCTTGGCATTCTAGAGCTAATCGCTAAGTTCAACCCTCTCTTAGTTCAGCATGTCAATAGAAAAGGCCATACATAATATCTATCAAAGACTATTTGTGAGGAATTCATTGCACTGCTGGCAAAGAAGACACCATCAGCCACTGCAGATGAGATCAAAGATGTGGGATATTTTTCAGTGTCTGTCGACTCAACACTGTATGTGTCATATGTCAGCTGACTGTCATCTCGCATTATGTGCTACCCAATGGATTTATAGTCCTTTGTCTATTATTGCATGATATATCATACATCTCTCTCCTAGATACTTATTAGAGACACAATCTCTCCTCTTTTTTACAGAGCTCTGCTCTTTCCACATTCTGTCCTAACTCTCTCGCCTGCTAGTTGTGACAAATCATGCTTAATCAGCACTACTTGTGCCACTCCTGAGGTTTTACAAATGACTCTGATTTCTCATGCTAGTCAGAAGGCTAGTCTACATTGGCAACACTAAAGCGCTGCTGCGGCACTGCTTTAACGTGGTTTGTGTGATCGCGGCAGAGCACTGGGAGAGAGCTCTCCCAGCGCTCTAAAAAACCCACCTCCACGAGGGGCACTGTCTATATTGGCGCTTTACAGTGTTGAAAATTGCTGTGCTCGGGGGAGGTGTTTTCACACCCCTGAGCGAGAAAGTTGCAGTGCTGTAAATTGGCAGCGTAGATAAGCCCAGAGACAGACAGAAGGGGAACTGCAGTCTTCTGGGGCTTTTCAGATGTGTCCCTGAATTCCTAAGCATTTTTTCCCACCCTTGAATGCCACCCTCACTAACATATGAAGGCTATAAATGGAGTCATCTGGGGGTGGGAATAGGAACATCTGTGCACTGAAATGCTGTGGACAAGGAAAGCTTTTCAGAGGAACAGAGTGGAGAATGAGTGTAATTATTCAGCTGAAAATGAGGGATTTGTCCTTCCTACATAGGCAGATGTGGCAGTGGTGGAATTTCTCCACGATAACGGAGTCCCATATGTGAACTCTCCATTATTTACTGAATTCATTTCCATTCCTTTGGTTATGTTCCCACACTTCCAACATTCAAAATGTCAGCTTTCACGTGCCAGTGACTCCTGTCCTGAGAGCTAATGTTCATTGGCAATAGGAACTTCCACCAAATTCTGACTTCCTGAAGGTGCAGTTGATTCTGACAGTAACAAAAACCAAGGGAGGAATAAGCCATAAATACATCAGAAAGCATCTTACACTGAGGAGTTAACAAAAGACCCTCAACTTCAAAAGACCCTCAACTTCATGTTCTCCTCTAGCTCATCAACTCTATATTTAAAGTCCAAAATACTGCTCTATGAGATTGTCCTCCTGAAAACAATGCACCTGTCTCCTAAACAAAGCACAGTTCATGGTTTGGCATCAAATTTTCCCCCTTTCCACAAGCCTGCCGCAATTCCCCCTCCCCATTGTTATAATATCATAGCCTCAAAACAGGCAATTTGTGACATCTACAATGCTACACAAACTCTTTTGTGACTTGGAAATTATTTCCATCTCTTTTGTGCTTCCAGCCCTTCTTGAGTTATGGAGAAGCTCACTGTCACATGAGTTCTGTGCCCCACATGTGGTCTCTGGCAAACTGGGAGGGAGAAGAAATCAGGATAATAGTAGAGAAAAATGATAGTCTAAAGGAAAAGAATTGGCTCAAATTCCCAGACCCACAGAATCTGATCCTCTGCCATGGAAAGGCTACAGTTCTATGGTGTAAGTACTTAAGTCAGGGTTTAATTAGCAAAGCTGATTCTAAGCCTGGATGTTTGGGGTTTGCGTTGCTGCTATTTGTATGTCTGTGACACGTTGAAATAAGTCCATGATGTGACATCATGCTATGCGGTCGCAAGCTAATTTACATTTTTTTAGTGACACCATGAGTCACATTCAGATTCTGGAGCTTGCAGGATCGGGGGCTGTGATGACATTCAAAGAGATGATTCCAGTTAGAATAATTAGACTTGATTTTATAGTCATTATTCAGGTAAAATTCCTGTTGATTTCCTGATGCCATATACCTGACACATGAAGCAATTAGTGTTGGTAGGAATGTGATTCTTTTACTCCAGAATCCCTAAGATGGCTGGAAAAGACTTTCAGTGGCACCCTCACCTGGGTAAAGGCCCCTGGATCCAGCCCTTATTACAGTAACTCCTCACTTAAAGTCATCCCAGTTAACGTTGTTACGTTGCTGATCAGTTAGGGAACATGCTCATTTAAATTTGTGCAATGCTCCCTTCTAACATCGTTTGGCAGCCGCCTGCTTTGTCCACTGCTTGCAGGAAGAGCAGCCTGTTTCAGCCAGCTAGTGAGGGCTTGTAACCAGGGTGGACCGGCAGCCCCGCATCAGCTCCTCCTATCAGCTCCCCGCTGCCCTAAGTTTCTTGTGCTGCAGGCGCCTTGCAGGCTATCAATCGGCAGTTCAGCTGTCCCTCCCCCCCACTGCCATGTGCTGCTCCTGCCCTCTGCCTTGGAGCTGCTCCCAGAGACTCCTGCTTGCTGTGCAGGAGGGAAAGCGGGGGCTAATGTCAGGGTGTCCCTCTCCCCCCTGCTCCTACACCCCGCTTACCCCTTCTCCATATAGAGCAGGGAGGGGACACGGACGGAGAGAGCCTGGGGCAGCAGCTGCTGTCTCAACTTCCTGATCCACTTAAAAAGACAATGCACTTAAGAGTGGGTCAGCTTACTTAAAGAGGCATTGTGCATCTCTCTCTCACACACACACACAAGGTGTGTGTCTGTCTCTGTCTGCTATGCTGTCTCCCCTCCCTCGTGTTCGTGCTGCCTTGTGTGAGAGGCTACATTAACAACAATGTGTTAACTCTTGAGGGTTCAGCTGAGTGCTAGTTCATCATTTAGCAGCAAGGCATTCCCTGGGAAATATCCCACCCTCTAACTTCACCACCTCAACCAAGCTTCACAATCATCATAGCTGTGAACAGTATTAAATTGTTTGTTTAAAACGTATACTGTGTGTATATCTATATAATATAGAGTTTTTTGTCTGGTGAAAAAAAATTCGCTGGAACCTAACCCCTCCCATTTACATTAATTCTTATGGGGAAATTGGCTTCACTTTACATCGTTTTGCTTAAAGTTGCATTTTTCAGAAACATAACTACAATGTTAATCGAGAAGTTACTGTATTTACTGACTCATTTCATTTGTCACCAAGTGATTCCTCAAAAGATCTTAAGGGTATGTCTACACTGCAATTAGACACTCGCCATAGCTGGCCCAGGCCAGGTGACTGGGCTTACAGGGCTCAGGCTATGTGGCTTTTTAATTGCAGACATTTGGGGCTGGACTGCAGGGTCTCACAGCCCAGGCTCCAATGCAAACCTGAAATCTACAAAACAATTAAACAGCCCCTTAGCCCGAGCCAGCTGACGTGGGCCAGCAGTAGGTGTCTAATTGCAGTGCAGACATACCCTAAGATGAGTCAAGATTAGAGAAGGGCCAAGACTTCAATATAAAAGTTCCCCAACCCTTGAAGTTGGAGCCATATCCAACAGTGATAAGCTGCCAACATTTTAAGAAGCAGCTCCCACAGATATTTCCTGCCACAGTGAGCAATGAAAGTGGTATTCCCTGCGTAAAGAGCCCTCCCCTTCATGCAACTCCCTCAATCAATTTTTGGTCACATTAACCAAGCATAACCAATTTCTGTCTACAACTATCACATGGCTAAGTACAAAGCAAGATTTTGGAGAAGGTTAGTGAGATGATTGTGTGGGATACCTGCCAAACTGAACTGACTCATCTCCTATAAAAACTGTATGTGGTGTGTGTACATGGGGAGAAATCTTGCTGCAGAAGTGGAGCCCAGCTGCACGTTTCTTTCAGCCTTAGCAATCAGTTTGTGTGGGTACACATTTTACTTCCCAAGAAAAAGAGCTCAAGCCTTCCTTTTACGAAACAAATAGTAAGCTGAGATCCTTTACCAAGACCAAAGGTCAACTCTATTAATAAGGGGATTGGCATAAGCTCCCTCTTGATCATCAGTGTACCTGAACTTTGCAGCTTGGGACTCTCTCTATTCATGTTTCCGCTATACATTAAGTTTCTGGGCCCAAGTCTCCTCTGCCTTGCATCTTTGTTAGTCATTGACACCTATGGAAGGCAGCTGCTGATTTGCCTGGACACATACAAGGTAAGCACATGACTTCAGTTAGTGTATAGGGCCATTTTCATCCCTGGTTTAATTTGACTGGCTTCAGAGAAGCTACACCAGAGATTTATTTATACCACTGACTTTACTGACTCATTTCATTTGACACCAGATGTTATCGGCTTCCTCACTGGAGAGAAGAGAGAAGAGGAGAAAAAGGGAGGAGCACAAGGAGCAACTTGCCTCTGATGGCCCAACAAGCCATGTGCAGGGCAACAGACAAGTGGAGGAAGCTAGTAAGCAGTGATCCTTCCCTCCTGGGAAAAGCTGACAGGTATTTGGAGAGAAAGCACTATCTATTGCTTCAAAGCAGGGAATACAGAGATTCTCGGTTTTACCACAGATTTGTTCCATGTCCTTGAGAGAACTATATTTTCAAAAGCTATATTTTCAAAAGTGGGCACTGATTTTGTGTGTCAAATTGGACACTCAAAAATTAAGGTATCCTAAGTCAGTGGCCACTTTTGAAAATGTTGGTCTTAACTTCTGTGCCTGCATTTCCATTTCTAAAATGGACATAACATCACCAGTCACGTAGAGGTGAAAGGCTTCACTGCTCATAAAGTGCTGTGAGATCCTTGCATGGAAAGTGCTACATAAGTGTCAACTATCATATAACCTTAAATTTAACAGGCATTAACTAATACCTTTATATTTCCAGTGTCATCTATCTCCATAGAATTAAATCACAGCTGCCCAGTGCTTGGCCAAACCCTGTTTCGAGCCTACACAAAGACTCTCCCAATTCTACCTCAGCATATATCATGATCCTAAATGGGTCCTGTGCTTTAAGACTACACAAAATAAAAGGGTTTTATTATAAACATGCCCTTCCCACAACTCTATGACATCTGCAAGCCAGGCAAGAAGGCAGAAGGGAATAGCACTCAAGGAAACAATCCAGTGCTCCTTAAAACTATGGATGCGATTGCCCTTTTAAGAAGGCCAATATTTTGGTCCCAGCACTTTTCTTTCATTCCCAGGCTGATGTAATGCAGTAAGTTTCAGACAGAGTCACATGGTGGCTTTTGAGGTCAGAGCCCTGAGTGGCTTTGTTGTCTGCCTGCCTGTCTCTGGGGTTGTGGTTGTATGTGTGTGAGAAGTCTCTCTCTGCTTTGATTAACGGGAATGTGTATGTGTGTGGGTGTTTCTCTCTGGGCTGTGATTGGTTTTAGAGTGTTTCTGTGCTTCATAGCCTGTGCCACGATTGGTTTAGCGTGTGCTCTGTTTCTGGAAGTGTCAGGATCTTTCTTTGAACTTGGACTGGTTGTTGTGAACGTCTCAGTGTTGTCCTCGCAGCTGTGGCTGACTATAGAGTATGTCTGTTGTTTGTGATTGTGTGTCAATGTGTGGTGTTCTATGTCTCTCTCCCTGCCTGGAAAAGGGGCATTCCCCATTTCCTCCCAGGTCACAGGGGGGTAGGAAAAGAAGGCAGAAGAAAGGATGTGACTATGCACTCTATTCTCTGCATGGGATCTAACTGGTCTGGAAGGGTTTGACAAACAACAATCCTCCAGCTCAGCTGCTGTTTCCCAAAATAGCTCCTTGACGGGGGAGGGGGAAGGGCTCTCAGACAAAGGTGGCCTTTTTGCAAGCGACATCAAAATCGTTGCAGCAGGAGATGATGGAGAAAGGAAACCTAAAAGATTAAATCAGCAGGGAGCCACAACCCCACCTGGAAGGAAAAACCATACAAGATAAAAGAAACTGGACAGGACACAGCTTGCAATGCAAACAACAACTGAAGAGGGCTAGGCACTTCACTGATTTTTTGTTGTTTAAATTTGTGTTCATCATCCAGTGAAGGAAACCTTAGCATGCCCCTCATGAGGCTCATTGAGTATTCATGACATTGCCTCTTGGCTGGAAAACAAACCAGATCCTTCCTACTTTCTCGCACACACAAACACACAGAGAGCCCCCTGGCTAATACCACTTCCTCTCTGCCAGCATTAGGATGCTCTAGCATACATGGGCTGCAGGTATTTTTAACATAGCCTCAATTAGATATGCAAATACCCATGGCAACCAGTGACCAATCTACACTAGGATGCCCAGTGTTGTTGTTAACACCTGGGAAGCTGAACCTGTGCTGTTAGCAACTATGAAGTGTAAGAAAATTTCCATACCAGGTAGATAGGGCCACACATACATTAAAACAATCAAGATGAATAGAAGCATTGGTTCTTTTTCATCCTTTGGCTCAGTTTAAGTGTACCAACCTACACATCCTCTCTCTGGGGACTATATCCCACTATTACAGGGAGGTGGGCATGATGACCTTATAGGTCTCTCTCATCTCAAACTGCAGCAGTCATGTCCTGATAAACGATGCTTCACAACTCCTATCTATTTTGCACATGCTTTATTTATTTATAAATGCAAAGTTAGAATGACTCAGACCCTTCTAAAAATGAAACAAAAAGGGACTGCTGCTTAACAGAGTCTAGAATGATTTTCAACTACAACATCTACATAGATTTACTAAACTGGTACAGATTTAAACTAGAATTACAAATACATAAATAAAAACCTACACCAAAAGGTTAGGAAGTTACTGGCTCAGCTTCTGAATACAATCTAGTGTTAATATATCTGGTGGGGAAAACCCAGAAAAGGATCTTATTACAGCAATCTGTTAAACACCAGATTTCAAAAAGTATTGAGGCACCTAAAAATGCAGATAATCACTTAGTGTGATTGTCAAAAGTGCCAGGCATCTAACTCCCAATAAGGACTGTGCAACAATGAATCTAAGGGCATTTTTGTTTTATAGTTCTTATTGAGCCATTTTTCTGTGTTCTTTCAACAGATATACTTGAAATGGTTCTGTTATAGTACCAAAAAAGTTTCAGAAGCATACATAATTTGAACAGGTTTTCTCTCTCTATCCCAGTTATGTCCTGTGTATCCAGCAAAAAGGATCCTTGTTACAGCTTGACATTCAGATCCCGATTGAGTTGTCCTTCCTTTGGGTTATGTTTACGCGACAAGTGCTATAGCAGTACAGCTGCAGCTACGCCGCTGTAGTACCGTAAATTAGAAACTACAGCAACAGAAGTGGATTTTCTGTCGCTGTAGTTAGCCTACATCCTAGAGAGGCAGTAGCTATATTGCTCAGGGCTGTAAAAAATGTCACAGCCCGTGCACCGTAGTTAGGTCAACCTAACCCCCCACAATAATCACAGCTAGGTTGACAGAAGAATTGGAAGGACCGTGCAACAATAAATATCACAAGATATTTTTGTTTGGTTTATGGTTCTTGTTAACAATCATTGATACCAAAGCAAGCTCCAAAGTAAGTCCGGAGGAAAGCCCACACATAGGTCTCAGTATATCAACTACACCCAGAAGAGCAGAGCAGAGCATGAGGTCATACCATAATCCTCTTTAAGGAGCAGAAGCCTATAGTAAAATAAACAGTCTGTGCTGCATAATGAGATGCAAAATTATGTGGCACATGAGGCGGGGGGGGCGGGAGTTAAAGATCTTATGGAACTTTTGACCCCCTCTGCTCAAGGATCAGGGTGTGAACTCGGGTGTCCTACCCAAATCCCAGCTTGAGTAATTCTGGTCCCAGTAAAATTCCCCTTATGTCCTCAGTGATAATGGCCTTCCTCCCCACTCTCTCTTCTGGCACCATGACTCCACCTCCAGGCCAAATAGCCCCCTTTCCTCATTAATCCGACCACTGGCTCAGTACCCTATGGTGCCACCATGTACTTGATAATCCACACCAGGCACCAGGGTTTGCTCTCCCTGCTCATTCCAAGTCTATGGCCCCATTCTGTTAATAATGAAAATAAATAACGTCTATTTATTATACAGCACTTTTCATCAGTAGATCTCAGAAGGCTTCACAATGTATTTAGCCTCCCAACACCCGTGAGGTAGGGAAGCATTATCATCCCCATTTTACAGAGGCACAGAGAGGCCACATGATTTGCCCCAGGTCACACAGAATGTCCATACCAGAGCAAGAAACTGAACCTCAGTCTCACATCACCTAGGCAGGGCTCTAACCACTGGACCATCCTTCCCCTATTGTGAAGCCCTGCCCTTTGGCTGCTCTATCACCATCCTTTGCTCTGTAGTTTTCTCATTTTATGAACTGACTCCGTGACTATTTGCTCTCATAAAAATGGGATTTTCAGGCAGTTGCTTAGGAGACAGGGAGAGGGTACACAAAATCAGGAGTCTCCCAGGGAAACTGGAATACTTAGCATGGTTACAGATTAACTTGGCCCAGGGAAAGTTCCTCCTAAATCCCCCAATAGTTGAGACTTTGGCTTCAGCCCCAAACCAAGAGGGACTATCTCCCTTCCAGAACTCTTGGTTATTTTTGTGTATAACACAAATCTGGCTACTCTCATTATCCATATCAATTCCTTTTTGAATCCTGCTACACTCTTGGCCTCAGTGATATCCTGTGGAAATGAGTTCCACCGGCTAGCTGTGTATTATGTGAAAACGTATTTCCATTGGTAAGCTTCTTGAATTTTATATAGACATTTACAGTTTATTTTTGGACCATGCACCCATTTTTATTTAACCCCTTCATCTGACACCATGTTGATTTAATAGCAGTTACCTCTGATATTTACCAACCCTTGTTCCAGTTCTGCTGTATTGTGTGTCCTGTCTGGATGCAGAGATACCTTTGTACTACTGACATCTCTCACATATGTCTCTGCCTGACTTGAATGCTCCTCATTACCTGCCAGCTTTCCAGTCTAGCTGCCCAGTGTGTGGAACTGGAAGCATTTCAGAGAAAGCGACTACAGAAGTCCTGCCACGGAGCCTTCTTCCTAGCAAGCTATATTTAATTTTCAGGACCAATCTCCTACGTCTCCCTGTGTCACCGGTACCAATATGTAGCACAAACACAGTAATTAGAAATCTCATGGTATCTGCTCCCTTTGCATGCTACACGCAAGTTGCCAAACAATTCTCATGATTCCTACTTACCCAGCTACTGATATTTCTAAAGATTCATAGACTCATAGACTCTAGGACTGGAAGGGACCTCGAGAGGTCATCGAGTCCAGTCCCCTGCCCCCATCACTGTAGCCTCTTTTCATTGCTCACATGTAACCACCTCCCGTAGAGCAATATTCTTGGTGCATGAGAAATGATCAGCCTTGCCTACCTCAATCAGAAAGTGTGTTCTGTCCCCCATTGTGAGACTGTCTTCTGCAACTGGAGGATCAGAGAAGTCAGTTCTGAGATGTTTCAGGGCCCTACAAGGGATGAGGTGCAATTAAAACCCTAGTTGACTGTTATAACATTGAAAAATTATTGTGTAGGGTTTAGTGTCAAGTTATCGCTGGCTTATTCCCACCATTGAAAACCTTTAAAATCTTTTACTAAAACACACACACAAAAGAGGAAATGAAACACAGTTACAGCATTTGAAATTAGTAAATCTCATTTAACTTAGTTCTCTTATTGCCTTTCCTTTAGTTGTGCAATCTTCTCTAGAGACAATCCTCAGTTTGACACTGTTTAGCCAGTATTAAGGAAGAAGGGTTAGCTGTCCATTTTGGGGAAAAGAGGGCAAAATCAGTTTGAATGGTTTTGAGTTACTGATGAAATCAGAATTTGTTCCCTTTAAGACCAAGATAAAAACCACAAAGGGAGAAAGAAATAATAGCAAATATAGAAAATGTATCTCCTGTTTCTGATACCTTCTTACTTTCAACGTAGCTGCTGAGAAAGTACAGGCCCACCACATAATCTTATCAGGTATTCTAAGACCTGGCCAACTTTTACTAGCATCAGCATTACTTTTAGCTTATATAGGCTCATAGCAGTGTTAGAAAAGGTGAAAGTTATTGTGGCACTCTGTACCTCTAAATCAGTGGTTTTCAAACTTTAGCAACCCAAGGACCCCCATTTTGATTTAAAATTTTTCACAGACCCTCAAGGCCCCCGTTTGGCCCCAAGTCCTGTCCCCACTTCACCCCTTCCCCCAAGGCCCCACCCCCACCCCACCTCTTCCCGCCCCCGCTCCACCTGTACCACTCCTCTTCCTCACCTCTTTCCACCCCCTTCCCCGAGTGCGCCTGTGTCGCTGTGTACCTCGGGGGGGAACACCCAGCACCGCCATGTTCATCCTTGTAAAATGATTGTGTAGTATCCAATGCAAAGTGTGTCGCATTGGGTGTCTTCGGAAGACTCATGATGCACTGAGCATGGTTGTTTTAGTGATGTTATAGTAATTGTTGTTATAGTAATGTCACAGGTTATAATTTCATGTATATAGTTATGAGGCTGAAAATGTGTCTTCATGATTTAAAATAAGCCCAGGCAAAAACTCTCCAAGAGCAGAGAGGCAGTTCACACCTCATCAGGGCATGTATGGGACAAACGTAGCCCAGCCTCACAGGAACAAAGGATGCTGGCCTAGACAGCAACAAAAGGATCTGTTGGACTCTCAAGTGAGTTACTCCCCTTCTCTTTGGTCAGTTTGGGACTGCGATGAGGTAATGCTCACCAGATTCTGAAGGGGGGGGGAGGAGCAAAGCCAAGAGGGAAGAAAGAACATGATAAAAGGGAAAGAGATTTGCCACACTCTCTCTCTCTCTCTTCTACCTACATCTACAGCAGTGGCTCTCAAACTTTTTTAGTGGTGACCCCTTTCACATAGCAAGCCTCTGAGTGAGACCCCCCCTTATAAATTAAAAACACCTTTTTATATATTTAACACCATTATAAATGCTGGAGGAAAAGCAGGATTTGGAGTGGAGGCTGACAGCTCACGACCCCCCCCCCATGTAATAACCTCGTGACCCCGAGGGGTCCCAACCCCCACTTTGAGAACCCGTGATCTACAGACACACCAAGCAATTGAAGCGCTGATCAAAGGGGAGAGCCTGGCTGAACAGCAACCAGCCAGCCTGTGGAGAGAAGCATCTAAGTTTGTAAGTGCACTGAAAATGTTAAGATCAGTTTAGAATGCATTTTGCTTTTATTTCATTTGACCTAATCTGACTTGTTATGCTTTGATTTATAATCACTTAAAAATCTATCTTTGTAGTTAATAAATCTGTTTGTTTATTCTACCTGAAGCAGTGTGTTTGGTTTGAAGCATGTCAGAGACTCCCCTTGGGATAACAAGCCTGGTACATATCAATTTCTTTGTTAAATTGATGAACTCATATAAGCTTGCAGCATCCAGTGGGCATAACTGAACACTGCAAGATGAAGGTTCCTAGGGTTGTGTCTGGGACCGGAGATATTGGCTAATGTCATTCAGTTGCACAATCCAAGGAGCAGCTTACATGCTAGAGGCTGTGCATGAACAGCCCAGGAGTGGGAGTTCTCACAGCAGAGCAGGGTAAGGCTGGCTCCCAGAGTCAAGGATTGGAGTGACCTAACAGATCACCAGTCCAGAACACCAGAGGGGAACGTCACAGCGCTCCATCCCCGCTCCTCCCTCTCCCTCCCAGTGCCTCCTGTAAAGTAAAACCTATTTCCCTATGCTATTTTTCCCCCTATTTTTACTCACACCTTCTTGTCAACTGTTGGAAATGGCCAACCTGATTATCACTACAGTTTTTTTTCTCCTGCTGATAATAGGCCACCCTGATTACTCTCGCTATAGTTAGTATGGCAACACCCATTTTTTCATGTCCTCTGTGTTCTATCTTCCTACTGTATTTTCCATTGCATGCATCCGATGAAGTGGGTTTTAGCCCACGAAAGCTTATACTCAAATAAATTTGTTAGTCTCTAAGGTGCCACAAGTACTCCTCGTTCTTTTTGCTTATATTTAATAGGGTTGAGCAGAAGGTAAAGAATTAAACACTATATTCACTATATTACAAATAAGTGACTAGAGTTGCTTGAAGAGAAAGTGTAACCTTTTGATAGATACTGGTTCACCATTTTGATATTGTGTTTACAAAATACTGAGTGTGTACATTTTAAGGCTCTCAACTGAACTGTTAAAAATTCTGTTTAACATTCTGAAAATAAGGATGTTTTTAAAAATGAATGTGGCATTTGGCAATTAATATATACTATATATTTTTCAGGTCAAAGGTTTGAATGCAATGGCATATTGGACCTAACTGGCTGATTCACAGCAAATTGGTAGGAACAAAAGACTAATATGAGTATATTTATCAATGTTACATTGGACTACATTACTTCAGGCAACTTTCTTCTTAACAGGTGACTTCTGTGTTTAAATTCTTCCTCACAATGCCTTGCAACAGCTGAGAGCCCTGGACAGAGCAAGTTCAGTACAGCTGACGTGAATCCATTGAATAGTGTAACAAATGACCAAAAGGGTGTAATTCCTATGTAATTGCATGTTGCACCACAAAAACATAATCTATGTTTTAAAAATATAAAATGTCTTTAAGATGGTTCCTCACTGTTTGAATTAAATAAACCACATGATTAAAATGATACGGATTGCAAAATTAGTTTGTTTAGTTCACACAGTGAGGAAGCATCCTTAAAAACAATGTTATCTGCCATTTATGGCACAACACAGAAATAACACAGGGGTTGCACATTTTGGTAATGGGTACGGGTGTGGTGGTGACCCCCATTTATGATCTCCCCAAATTTAATGAATGCAGCTCCACGTATATATCCATACACAGGTACATGCCCGTCCCCTCTCAGGGGCACCCTTCCTGTCCAGTTAGTGCCAGCTGTGCCCTCTCTACCTTGCTACTGCTTCTCTATTGTCCTCCTAAGGCCCAGGAACTCCCAGCAGCTCTGGGCCTCTTGCTCCTCTACCTCACTCTTGTCCAAGGAGCAGAGAGAGACCTGTGAGAGAAGCTGTGCAGGAGCCAAGAAGGATTTAAAGTAGGAATGGGCATGGAGTGGAACCATTTTTTCACAAGGAGGTAAGGGTAAGCAGAAAGAGCCCAGCAAATCCAGCTCCACTCACTCTTCCCCTTCCTGTTTTGGAACTAACATGTCAGCTCAGAACTTCCTCTCTTGCCTGCCCCACCCCACCCCAAAACTAAAAACAAAACCCTTTCTGGTTCTCGGGCAGCTTTCGTCCTTTTGGCCCAGGCCTGTCTTTGCTCCTGAGAGAGGGGTTGAGGAGCAGGGTTCCAAAAGTGCAGGCAAACTGTTCTGTAGAAGACCAGTTGGGAATGCAGTGAGACAGGGCAAAGAAGCTGAGCCAGCCCAACACAGGATGTACTTATTCAATGCAGTACTGTTGGGATATTTGCCTAGAGAACACAGTGGGGCTGGAATATAAGGAGATTTTCATCTCTTAACCATTATCGAGCCATGTGCTATTGGCCGTTTTCAAACATTTATAACTGGCCAAATTTGGGTGGATTTTCACAGGGACAGTAAAAGAAATCTCCCTGAACCCAGAGCTCTTTCTTCACCCATTTCAAATCCTTACTCCAAACCAGGAAGGCACTAGAACTTCTTAAATATATGGCTGTAAGGGTTTTTTTGTTTTTGTTTTTAAACATTGTCAAAACAACCTCATTCTTGGAAATGGCTATACTGTTTTTGCTAAAACTCCCAACAAAATTCAGCCTGAGGCAGACATCTGGCATGGAAAATCTCAACCCAGATGGTTAAAGTTTCGCAAAGTTTAACCAACTGAAAACAGAGTGTCAGAGGGAGTAGCCGTGTTAGTTTGGATCTGTAAAAAGCGACGAAGAGTCCTGTGGCACCTTATAGACTAAGAGAAGTATTGGAGCATACTGGAGAAAGCTTATGCTCCAAATACTTCTCTTAGGGTACGTTTATACTTACCGCGCGGGTCGACGCGGCGAGTTCGACTTCTTGGAGTTCGAACTATCGCGTCTGATCTAGACGCGATAGTTCGAACTCCGGAAGCGCCGCGGTCGACTCCGGTACTCCACCGCGGCAGGAGAAGTTGGCGGAGTCGACCTTGGAGCCACGGAGTTCGCTTCCGCGGCGTCTGGACGGGTAAGTCATTCGAACTAGGGTAGTTCGAATTCAGCTACGTTATTCACGTAGCTGAATTCGCGTACCCTAGTTCGACCCCGGGGCTGTGTGTAGACCAGGGCTAAGTCTATAAGGTGCCACAGGACTCTTTGTTGCTGAAAATAGAGTGTTATAATGGAAAATAATATGCAGTTTTAAATCTAGGCATTGCTGCCAGCTCTACCTGTAAGGAAGGAAACAAATAGGGTGGATAGGGCCAGATTAAGGCCCTAGACACCATAACATGGTTCTCCCATACTGTGGTCCCACCTTCCAATTGGAGTTGTGGTGGCAGGGGTACTATCTTCCCACTGAGGCAAAAGCAGTGAGATGAGTCCCCCTTCTGTAACCCCAAGAGTAGTAGCAGATTCCCCTCCTCAAGGGGAGCAGGGGTTCCCTAGAAATCCAAAGGCCAGGAAGTATCTTAGGTGGGTGCATAGAGTGGGCACTGAAGGATCCCCAGAATACTGGACATTCTGGTACCTCCAGGAACACCCTGCCAGCGTGATGTGTGTGCAAGCTCATGCCTCACAGACTATGCCATTTTGAAGAGCAAATCGCTCTGCTCCCACCAGTATGAACTGAGATGCACAGTGCACACAAGGTCATATCGGTGGCACTGGCACATTCTTTAAAATGGTGCCTTCTGGGCATGTTACTAGACAAAACCATGCTCGGTTTTGCCTCAGTACTGGCTAGGGGACAAACCACCCCCCAATAAGCCTCTCTGGCTTCAAACTGGCCCATGGGTGGCCTGGGGCCTGTTGCAGTTGTCTCCTGGCACACAAAGCCCCCAAACAGGGTGTTTACAGGACCCCCCCGCAGCAGTGGGGCATGGAGTCACCACACCATTCAGACGCACAGGGGTGGTCACCTCTCTCAGCTACCGCACCAGGCTCTCTGCAGACTCAGGCCTTGTTGCCAGCTATAACTGGGGGCTGGGAAGCGGCACCTCTGCCCTCAGCAGGGGACTCCAGGAGCTGAGGGCTTAGCCCTCATCGCCCTGGGGACGGGGCCTCGAAGGCCACTTTCGCCTCCCCTCAGCCTGAGGGCGCGAGGCGGCAGCCCCACCCCCCCAGTACAGGGCGGGGTACGCACGCCTCGCGTCACGCACCTACCCCACTCTCGGGGGGAGGCGATGCGCTCTCCCGTGTCACGTGACAGAGCACCGCCCCTCACGCCCCTTTCCCACTGGAGAACGCTCTCGCCTGTCACGTGACAGCGGAGGCCCCTCCTCGCGGAAACGGCGACAAGGCCACCTAGGCGCTACCCTCCGTCACGTGACGGGGAGTGGGCGGGCCCCCCCGGCGGGGCAGGAGATTGGGGCTCTCTGGGCTCGCCTCGTTCTTCTGATCGTTTCACACGGGGCGCCTGGTGGGGCGGGAGAGGGAGGCCGGAACTTGCGCCGTCGCGGCAGGGACACCGAGGCGCCCCCGCCCCCCGGGCTGCAGGGAGGGGCCCGGGCGGCGCTGGTGCAGCTGGCCATGTCCATGGAGGACCCCTTCTTTGTGGTGAAAGGGTGAGTGGGGGAGGGGCAGGGTAAATGGTGAGGTGGGGGGCAGGGTTAATGAGGGGGTGAGGGTAACTGGCGGGGGCAGAGTTCATGAGGGTGTGGGGGTGAGTGGAGGAGGGGGTCTGGGTTAATGAGGAGGTGGGGGGCAGAGTGAAGGGGGTGTGTGGAAGTGGGGACGGAGTGAAGGGGGTTGAGGGTAACTGACAGGGGTAGAGTTAATGTTGAGGGGTGAGTGGAGGTGAGGGGCAGGGTAAATGGGGGTGAGGTGGGGTAACTGGCAAAGGTGGTGTGGGGGGGCTAGTGGCAGGTTAGTAGAGAAGATGGAGATCAGTGGAGGTGAATGGAAAGGGGGGGTTGTTATAGGTTTTATGATGTGAGAATCTCTGGGGCAGAGGAATTCCCCTCTTTTTCCCCCAATCCCATGGAATCTCCCGCTACTCAGTCAACGAACTTCCTTGTAAGTGCTTCTGGCCCCACCTGCCTCATGCTCTGCTCCAAGGGTGCATGTGGGATGGGTGATCACATTTCCAGCACTTGATCTGCTCCCATTGAAGTACAATGGACTATGCCATAGTCCACTAGGGGTTGTATGTACTTGAGTAAAATTGCCAATTAAAATGGGGATAGCTAATGTTTGTGAAAGCTAGTCTACATTTCACAAATATTTTTTCCAGGAGACAAGTATTTGTGATATCTTTCAGTCTAGGCTGAGCCATAGAGTATACCAGAAACATTTAACTTAGAGTAAATGTGTGGGGACTGTCCAGACTAGCCTTTATAAACCTGTTACCTACCTTGAGTTAATAGGCAATCAGTTAAACTCAGGGTAAAAAAAAAAAATCTCCTACATACACAAACAATAGTGGTTAGAGAATGAGATGGGGGGGAGAAGAGTATTTCTTCATTGCAGAGTTAACTCAGGTGATCATTATTTGGGTGTGACCACTTGAGTTGGCCCAGCTCTAGTTAGAGCAGCAAAACTCTACAATCCTGTGAACCTAGGCAGGCATTTTGAGGGGAAAACAGCTTTACAAATTTTGGAACCCAGTCTACTGCTGAGAGAGAGGGGACTGGCTCATGAGTTGCCAGTTCATTGTGGGTATCTAGTGTTCCCACAAGTGTGGCATTGAAGGGTTTGCATGCATTTATTGTACCTATGGCTGGCCTTGCATAGAGAGAATATTTTGCTTGAGATGAGTGGAGACAGATGAGTTGGGGGAAAAAAATCCTCTATCCCAGTGGTATAGAGGTTTGCATACCTCTGGGGGTGCACAGAGGTCTTCCAGAGGTACATCAGTTCATTTAGATATTTGCCTAGTTTTACAACAGGCTACATAAAAATCATGAATAAAATCAGTACAAACTAAAATTTCATACGACTTGGTGATACTTCTGTATATACTGTACATTGAAATGTAAGTAATATTTATATTCAAATTGATTTTTTATAATTATGATAATGAGAAAACAAGAATTTTTCAGTA
Source organism: Mauremys mutica (assembly GCF_020497125.1). Classification (NCBI taxonomy): domain Eukaryota; kingdom Metazoa; phylum Chordata; order Testudines; family Geoemydidae; genus Mauremys; species Mauremys mutica. Next base: position 56,890,094 of record NC_059079.1, read on the forward strand.
GTAGTGTGCTGTGACACTTGTGTTTTTGTGTCTGATTTTTGTAAGTAAATAATTTTCAAGTGAGGTGAAACCTGAGGTACACAAGACAAATCAGACTCCTGAAAGGATTACAATAGTCTGGAAAAGTTGAGAGCCACTGTTCTATCCTAAGGAGACAAGTAGGCAGATGGAAGGAACAGGCTCTTTGAGTTCAGGAGATGTTGGAGGGATACAATTAATATGATGCTAGTCTTGTGGGTCTGTGGCCCTCAGCATTCATGAAGCCAGTGAGCCAAAGATCTCAAATTGGGGATAATGTACAAAAAATTGGAAAAAGGGAGATCAATATTTAGGGAGAGCTGCTGGCATAGACAATATTGCCCTAAGAGCCATTGATGTGGCATGACTTGTATGTGGTTGCAAAGAGTTTGGGCTTGAAGGGGTTAAATAAACTGAAAACTTGCACTGGAAAATTTTATCTTAATTTCAAGTCTGAATGAAATCATAACAAGCTGAACAGAGTTCAGGGATGGTTGAGAGAGACACAGGGAAGCAGAGGAAGGAAAAAGCAGTTGTGAACATGGTAAGAGGTGGGGAGAGGGTAAGAGTTCACCAACGTGGAGGGTGAAAGTGAAACTTGCTTCAAGGATGAAATGGTGTTATGGGAGAGAAAACAAAATGCTCTGGGTTGGGAACTGGGATATATCCAGGCAAACTTTACAGAGTTTGTCTAGGAGTGTGGAGACTTGCTCATGCTGTGTGAAAGGAGGAGATGTAGCTTCTCTCGTGCTGTCCCCTCAGATGACACTAATTCTGCTTTTGTCCTCTTCAGATTTAGTGCTGAGGATAGCCTTTAAGCTCATCATATTTAAGTAGTTTTTTCTTTTATGTGTAACTCTTCTCATCTATGACCATCCAACCTTACTTGAAATTTCCACTTCTTGGTACTTTCCAAATATGTTTGGGTACAAAATAAAAAAACCCAAACTTCCATTAACAAAGTTTACTTGTGACTGAGGAAAGCAAATAAGTTGTACTGTATCCTTAGTCAAAGTTATTATGTTTAGTGCCCCAAAATATGCTAGGCCATTTGATAGGTGACAAATAAGGGGAGGAGAAAAAGGCATGTGCCTTTTACGGAGGGGTGGGCAAACTTTTTAGCCTGAGGGCCACATCTGGGTATGGAAATTGTATGACAGGCCTTGAATGCTCACGAAATTGGGGGTTGGGGTGCAGGAGGGGGCTGCAGGCTGGGGGTGGAGCAGAGAGGTTTGGAGTATGGGAGGGGGCTCCTGGCTGGGACGGGGGTTGGGGCATGGGAGGAGGTCAGGGGTGCAAGCGCCAGGCAGTGCTTATCTCAAGTAGTTACCAGAAGCAGCAGCATGTCTCCCCTCCAGCGCCTACACAAAGGCGCGGCACTGATGGCTCTGCAGTTCCTGGCCAATGGGAGCTGCAGAGCTGGCTCTTGGGGCTGGGGCAGTGTGCGGAGCCTCCTGGCTGCTCCTACGTGTAGGAGCCGGAGGGGGAACATGTTGCTACTTCCAGGAACCACTCAGAGCCATGACATGCGTGGAGGGGGGCAAGCCTCTGACCCCATTCCCCAGCGGGAGCTTGAGAGACGGATTAAAAGGTCTGATGAGCAGGATGCGGGCCGTAGTTTGCCCATCATAGTTTGCTTTTATGACTGGTCATGCTTGTCATGTCCTGAGTCCCATTAATTTGAACGGATATTCCACAGGAATAAGGCTAGCAGTATTTGCTGGTAGATATTTGCTACTTGTTAAGTGATAGTCACAGTGCCATCAGCAAAGCATGCATTTCCATGATATAAATTGAATGCACTTTTCCGTGGAGCTTGCGGCAACAGCAAAGGCAGTTCAGTTTAGTAAACTACCATATCTGAATGGTAATATTAAAATCACCAGGGCCACACTGAATACAATCCATGTAAAAACTCTAGTGGGACAATTTCTGCAATTCTTATTGCCTTTGTTGTGAAGTGAAACTATTGTCATAGGGGAGAACATAATGTGCACCTGATACTACAGTGTTAGCTAGGTACTTCTCAGTCCTGAGATGAAAGATGCAATAGAAATGCAAAGCATAGGCTGGTTCCTCCATCCAAAGAAGAGTATTGACATACCAATATAACTACTAGGGAAATTGTGTGAAGATTCTGTTGTATGGCAGAATTGGCTGAAGGCTTGGGTCCTTTCAATAATTGGGATTGCTGTGACAATTTCATAATGTGCTAATTTCTACCACACTATGGGAGGAGACAAGATGTTGACTGTTTCGCATCCACTGTATGTGAAGAATCTTTCATTTTCAAAAGAAAGGAGGGTTTGGAGGAAGAAGTTCTGGGGATTATAGATGTAGGCAGGTTTACAATGAAAATTAGTGACAACCGTTTCTTGCCCCATAGAGAAAAGACTAGAATAACTAACAGATTAGTCAATTTCTCCATCTGGACAAGCCCTTAGTCTTGTCAATACAGAGAATACATGCTAATCATCATTTACCTTCTCCTCTTCTCAACTGCAGGGAGGTACAAAAAGCAGTGAACACTGCACAGGGGCTGTTCCAGAGATGGACGGAACTCCTGCAAGATCCCTCCACAGCTACAAGAGAAGAAGTTGACTGGACCACCAATGAGCTCAGGAATAACCTGCGGAGCATTGAGTGGGACCTGGAAGACTTGGATGAAACTATTAATATCCTTTCTATAGGGCTGCTGCAGTCCTTTGGATAAATCAGATATGAACCTACATAACAGCTAGCCAAGAGATCATTATGGCTCTTAAGGAGTAGTTCAGTCTTAAATATGCATCACACTCTATATAAATTTCTCATTGGAGTTACTGTTTTCATTAAATTGCACTATGTACAGTTTAGTTTAGACAACAGTCAGTTATATCTCAAATTTCAAACAAAAAGTACTTCCAGGCAAAAGTGTTCCTTATGTTTTCCTCCCCAATAAGATGCAGTTTAAAATGAAATGTTCAGTTCACTAAAGCACCTTCTGTTGGAGAAATTTATTTCATGCAATTAAGCTTATATTAGATGGTTTTGGGAGGATGCTAGTCTTTCTCCATTTTAAGTTCAAACTTCTGAAAGCGCTACACAGTACAGATCAGAGAACTCAAATATTCAAGCAGGAGAAGGAGACTCTGCATGCTCATACATGTCCTGTAGAATGCATTCCTACCACGCTTTTTTCTTTAAGTGGTTGTGATAGGAACATAATCTATCTAGTACTTTACTAACCAAAGTTTTGGAAAGGTCCAATTACACTTATTAATTATAGGAGTTGGGGAGCCCTTTCCGGGCAGCCAGGATATCTCAATCTTCATAAATGCTGAATACCAGTTAAATTATTTCCTTGACTTACTTACGCATTGTTGAAGCAAATCCTCGGAAATTCAACCTTGATGCAACAGAGCTGGGTGTAAGAAAAGCCTTCATCACAAGCACACGGCAGGTGGTCAGGGTAAGGAGCTTGGCTGCTCATTGTTTGTGGAGGGGATTTTCAGTGATAGTGTTTAAAAGCCCATGGCCACTACAAAGTACTGGAAATTAGTTTCCAGTGTCAGTCTAATATCAAACTGTTACCTGATTTCTCAACACCCTCATTTTCAGCATAATCTGTCTGATAAGGGTTCCCAAGCCTTGGTCAGTGAAGCACTTGCTTGCAATCTGCAAAGAGCTGGTTGGATTCTACTACTGGTTCTCCTCACTTCCAGCTGCTTCTACAAGTGTCCAGTTTCCTCTTTGGGATGAACAATCTGGAGCCTATAGAAGCAGCTGGAAATGAAGAATCAACATAACTGCCTGTACTACAGCAAGAGGCGGAGAGGAAATTAGTCTAGCTTTGAATGCTGTTTTAATTGTGCTGTGCATATTTGAAGTGCAAACTTTCAAAGATTCAAATCAAAATCAACTTTCACTGAACCGTTTAAAGGCATGTCATGCTATTTACATACCAGGCATCAATTTCCTACCCTCAGCTGTTCTGGTATTATAACTGTTAAAGGTTACTAGTGTTTAGTTTATTATGGGAGAATTGTGGGGTTTTATTCACCAATGGCTTAGTTCTTGCTTGGATTTTAAAACGCTCACCTTTGGGCAGACGCATCTAGAAATTTTTGACCTAAAAGATCACTTTCACAAAGCTTTAAATACAGTAACTCCTCGCTTAATGTTGTAGTTATGGTCCTGAAAAATGCTACTTTAAGTGAAATGATGTTAAGTGAATCCACAAAAAGAACAGGAGTACTTGTGGCACCTTAAAGACTAACAAATTTATTTTAGCATGAGCTTTCGTGAGCTACAGTGAATCCAGTTTCCCCATAAGAATTAATGTAAACGGAGGGGGGAGGGGTGTTCCAGGGAAAAATTTTTCACCAGACAAGACTATATATACATACATACACACACAGTATAAGTTTTAAACAATACTGTACACAGCAATGATGATTGTGAAGCTTGGTTGAGATAGTGAAGTCAGAGGGTGGGATATTTCCCAGGGAATGCCTTGCTGCTAAATGATGAACTCGGCTGAGCCCTCAAGGGTTAACATGTAGCCTCGCATTCTACAAGGCAGCTCGAATGGAGGGAGGGGAGACAGCATGGCAGAGAGAGACTGGGGTGGGGGTGGGAGTGTGTGTGAGAGAGAGAGACATATGTTGACCCCACTTTACATACACTGCCTTTTAAGTAGGTCAGCAAGTTGAGACAGCAGCTGCTGCCAGCAAGCTCCCTCTGTCCTGAGCCCTGTCAGATGTCCCTCCCACGGAGATGAGGTAGAGGGGGGGACACCTTGACATTAGCACACCCTCCAACCCCCCTTGCACAGTATGCAGAAGGCTCCCAGGAGCAGCTCCAAAGCAGAGGGCAGGAGCAGCACATGGCAATGAGGGGAGGGACAGCTCAGCTGCCTAGCAATTGATAGCCTGCTGGGGGACTGCCACATGGGAACTTAGGGGTGCTGCCAGTCCACCCTGGTTCCAAGCCCCCACCAGCTAGCTCCAACAGGCTGCTCTTTCCGCAAGCAGTGGACAAAGCAGGCGGCTGCCAGACAACATTATAAGGAAGCATTGCGCAACTTTAAACAAACATTCTCTAATTGATCAGCAATGAAACAATGTTAACCAAGATGACTTTAGTTGAGGAGTTACTGTAACTTTGAAAACAAAGTTAGAATGGAAATGTAGTCTTAACTATAATGGGAGCAGCAGTTACTACTATAAGTATGGAGAAAAGGTGAGCTGGGTTTAGTTGGGCCTGAATGAGTAGGAGAGATTCATATGTGATTGGGAGGGATTTATAACAACCAGAAGATAATTGAAGAAGAGGAGAAACATCAGTGTTTGAGAGAGTGTTAACATCTGATAAGTAAATACTAGTTAAGAAATTATCTCCCAATTGGATTTAAGATTTTTTTCCCCCATTGTTTAATATTTTAATACAAACCTTAATTTCTGCTGGTTCTGACAAGATTCTTAGTTGATACTCATAGCAAGCCACCAAATAGTGTTCTTATTGGGAACTGAGTTCTTACCCTGTTTGCAGTATTGTTATCTAAGTACAATTCTTCCTGAAGTAGAAGCTTGCTTTCTAGGGAACTAATCCTGAAACTGTCAAAGGTAATGGATCCATGCTTATGTGGCTGCCTTTATATTCTGGTTTTTTTTATCTTGAGTAAATCAGATAAATTCACACTGTCCCCTCTTGTCCAGGCTGCAGTCTGACTAATGTGAAAATAACCCAGCTCAAGAACACCTCTGAACATAAATCACTAGCATGGTCTTATTTTTGAGCAATGCTTTTTATTTTTAGTTCTTAGGCATTTTAATTTACATAGTTGACTCTACAGCTTTAGTTAGCATTTCTAACAGATTTACTAGAATGCTCCCTTGTGAAAAGTAATTCTTTGGGGAGGTCCCAGTATATTTGGGATATCTTATGTGGCTTTTATCAGTCGCTGTCTGGAGCAAGAATGCAATGGGTATTCTGGTGATATCGGACATTTGTGCCAGTCTTGAGATTATCATCCACTTTAGTTATCATATTTGGCCACTACTTCACTTTTATATATTTGTGGTAGCAGGGGGGTCTCACTTTCAGTATAGACTGTTCCAAATGTATCTTCTAGACTTCAAAGTCATCTGCTATCATAGTGGCTTTCATCTAAGGAGCTCAAAGTGCTCATTGGTTAAAGACGACTTCCATGTACTTGTATAGTGACTTAAAGAATGATACCCATTTTATAGAGGAGAAATTCAAGCACAAAAAGTGGCTTGTCCAAAGTGGCACTTGGGGGGAGGGGGGAGGAAATGCAGGAGATCTAACTTCCAACAGCTAGAACACAGTCCTTCATACACACCACTTAAGAGAGAATATTTTTTTCAATCAGCTACACAAATCAAGCATTGTTTCAGCAGTGGAGAATGGGGAGGAGCAAAGCCAGTAGTAAATCACTAACCTTTTCAAAATATTCTGCCCCAAGGGTTTCTAGGCTTCATTAAAATTTTCCTTAGCATTAGGGCAACTGTGAATTGTAATGTTACTTTAGTCTTCCAGGATTTTTTAAAGCACATGCCTGTAAGTAAAGGGGTTTTTGGTCCTCCATAAAACTTGCTATGTATGTTTAATTAAGCCATTATTTTAGCAAATTGGCAATTTAAAATTTGATCATATCTTTTTCTTGAATAAACAGGAAATGAAGGATCAGATGTCAAATTCATCTGTGCAGGCACTGTCTGAAAGAAAAAACAGGAAGGTGAGAACCAATAGCAGACTGCTGGCTAAAGTGGACACAAGAATCCTTCAAGATGGTTGATAACTCCTTATAGTTCAAGTATAGTAGCTGCTGACTTAAGCTACATGTTAGATGAAAGTACACTGACTTGGCTAAGGGGCTCATGTACCTTAAGGTAGAGTACATTGGTATTAAACAAAATAAATGCCAGTTTAAACACCTGACTGCCAGCATCCATCTTGTTATCCTGTTTCCACTAGAAGCTTTGTTTACAAAAAACAAATCTATCTTAAACTAGAAAAGCATCCATTTTGCAGCCTGTCATCTTTTTGTGGCTAGTAATCAGTTAAAACACTTATTCTTGCGGGCACAGTTTGCTCTGGTTGCTTTCCAAACCTTTCACACAAGGTAATAAGTTACTAAGTGGTTTTTGCCTCAAACTGCTTATACACCATCCAGTCTTGCATTGCTCCTAGGAGGGAGAAAAATATCCCCATTTCTCAGAGGAGGAATCTGAAGCCGGAGGGGTTGTGAGTCTCTGATCTAGGACTGTAATTCTAGCATTCATGGCTTCTAATCCTATGTTTAGCAATATGTATTTGACTACGTAAACATAGCAAAGCTTCATTCTAAGAAGAGTCAGGAAAGAGTTGGTGTAAAGGATGTGGTCAAAGCACATGCCTGTAAGTAAAGGGCTTTTTGGTCCTCCATAAAACTTGCTATGTAAGTTATGACAGCAGTGACCAGTAGCAGGTCACCACTGAGATATTAGCATCATGCTGTAAGTGAGTTCTCTTGAATGCTGCCTTATTAGAAAAAGTTATTTGACAATCTGGAATATAGGTATAAGGTTGCAAGTTCACTTAACTCTCATACCATGTTAAATAACACTAGGATTGCCACCCCTGAACCTGGAAGTCCTAGCCAGAACTAATTTCTTAGTCACTGGAGAGAACCAGCAATGTACTCAACCTTTTTGGGGACAGTGTTTATTCTCTGTTGGCTTACTGCTTGTCTTCTGTTTTTCCCCTTCCCTGACCTTCTGTTCCAGGCTCACACATTATCTGCCACCTGTTAATCTTCTTTCAGTGCCTGGTCCTCTTCTCTCTCCTGACCAAGTGGGTCCAGCTGCTCTCAGTGCACTTTTCTTCATATTTGTTCCTTCTCTCCAGCTGTCCAATTGCAGCAGTCACAGAACTGTGTGACCCCACCATTCCATCCATTCTCCTGTTTAAGGGCCAGCAACTACAGCAATCTGCTGCTGGAATAGGAATAGAGATGGAACAAAAGTGACTTGTTGTATATACTCTGTTTTGGGTAACATGGGGTACTACTCAATTGTCTTTCCTGCTTCCATTTGGAATTTGGGTTTAGGTGAGGTGACATGACCATATATTGGAGTGTCTTACTGATTAAATTCTCCTGTGTGTGTATGTATACAGGCACTGCTGGGAGAAAGTGGAGGTCAGAGTTGGAGCTCTGGATCAGATAAATATGGCGGTTTGGATCGAGAGCTACAGTTAGCCAATTCACACTTCATTGAGGAGCAGCAAGCTCAGCAGCAGGTAAAGTATTTCCTGCATGATAGTGCACGTGGATCCCTTGCTAATGGCTGTGTAAGAAGATGGTGGTACTGGCAGTAATAGCCTAAAGTCTTCAAACATCCAGCACACATTAAGCCATGAGTCATCTTCAGTGCTCAATACAATGAGAGCCCATTTGTTTTCAATGTTGGTTGCCTACATACCTGTTGTAGGTACCTAAATACTGACTGTTGTGCTTAAGGTGGTTTTGGTGTGTAAGTTTTGGCACTCAAACCTTAAAGTTTAGGCCTTGGCTGTATAGGCTTGTATAGAAGGCAACTAAAAGATGTATCCCATCTGGAAGCTGCCACATGCTGATGAAATCCTTTGTGAAGCATAGAAACATAAGGGGGTGGGTAGAATACCTGATTCTGCCAGATTCCTCCATTCCAGTTCAAAAAATGATTCTGCTTTTACAATTATCTTGAATAAAAATTTGTTTAGGGCTGATGCATTAAATACTCCTCTTGATATTGCTGCACTGACTTTTCTTCATCTCGAAGAAAAAACAGATGCATTTATTCCACCCCAACTGGACCCTTCACTGTAAAATTTGTGTGCAAAATTATAATGCTGACTTGTATTAAACTGATCTGTAATGAAGCCTCTTGTCTTTTAATGTGTGCTTTTAGCTTCTATTGCACTAGGACTTTTTGTGTGTGGGAGGGGAGGAGGAGGAGGAAGAGGGGAGATGAATTTTCCATTTTCCCCTAAAGACAGATTGGCTTAGGTTCATTCTGATCACCTGTAGTAAGAAGACTTAATGTCAGAGACTCTCCACTGAGACTGGCTATTGATGCTGAGAATTCACACATGGGCATGGACAATTTCAGCTTCTCCCCTGAGAGCAGGTGCCACTGAACTGAAATGTTCTTTGAGTTAATGAGGCTCCACCCCCTTAAGTATTTGTACTATGTTCATCACCTTATCTGAGCACTGTGATTTACTGCATTAAAGATTAGAACCAGACCCTTGAATTAGCTGAGAAGCCAGTGTGGGATACAAACCATTAGTATTATGGGCTCTGCCTGCTTAAGATAGGCTAATCAAGATGGATGTAACAGCGTACACTTCTAAGGTGATGTAACCATTACAGTTAAGTAAAATAAAATGATAAGCTAGCTCTATAAGCTTAATGTCTACTACTTTGTGCTTTTGACCATACATTTATGATTTAATAGAAAATCAATCATTAGCACTGCTAGGAACCATTGTAGGGTAGCTTACTTTGACTGCTGCAAGCTCATTTGAAGAGTTGTCTGGACAGTGCCTAAGTTTATATGTAGCTGTCCACACAAGCATAGGTTCTTGGAAGAAATGAAGTGAGGTATTGGTAACATTCTCCACAAAGTATCTCTAAACAAACTTTTCAGATCTTTACGTGATTGAATAATCCCAACTATGTACTGACCTTGTAAAGGGCAGCTGATAGATAGATCTTTAAAGTGTGTTTGTGCACCAAAGTCAAATGGTATAGTCTTACTGAACAACTGTTTCTTTAGTGTATTCAGAGCAGAGTTGGCAATTCCCTAGGAGAAACTTGTTTAGGACAGGGTGCTGGTAAATACTGGCTTAAGTGTACAGGAAGTTTAGCAGCCATAGAGCAAATCTTTTCAATTTGGGAATACATCCATTCAAAACAGGAGTATCCACAACATCAAAATTGGTCTGCTGCTACAGAATGCTGCATGACTTAATGGACCTGGACTGGTAGTCTGCAGCTCTATCACTTCTGATTGCTCAGTGCTTCAAGCCTGCCACTCTGCATTCTTGTCTTTTTCATATCATTGAATGTTTTCAACATGTCATTTCAGTTTTCAGTATTACATAGCTTCCTTGAGAAAATACCAAATAAAAATGTATACAGATATTCCAGTGTTCAGTAGCATAATTACATTAATCACAGCCATTTTATTTATTTGTAAAGCCCTAAATCTGCCTTAAGTAACCACAACTTGAATATGTAACTAAAATTAAGTGTAACATTTGCCTTAATGAAAGTTTTTAAAATAGAAAATGCCTTAAACTGGGACTAACTAATGTTGCCCAGTACAGTAAAACACACCTTTGGTAAATACCTTGCCATTCCTGATTGTCATATCCAGTCATTTTAGTGACTAGTTTTGTACTTACGTTAACTCTTAGCTATGCTGACTCTGCAGTGCGATCTGGATTCTGTTCCATCATATGCATCATCAGAATTGCTACTAAGTTCCAGTCTCTTCCACCCATTAAAGGTAATGAGCTTGCACAAATATGACATCAGGCCTGCAGTAGCCTACAGAACTGTTCTACTGCTGATATGCAAGATGGCAAGAACCCATCTTGATTCAAAGCCCGGATTGAATTTGCAGGGCTGATAGGGAACAATTCCATTTTACTTGTCAAGTGAACACTCGATAAGGAATTACTGGGACAAATGTGGAACCCAATCATGCTGCTTTGACAGTCATTCTTCAGGATTGACCAACACTAAGCATTCCTCTGAATTACAAGACTAGTCACTAGAAGTTCAAGCCTATTTCTAAACTCTGCTTGCTGCCCTGCCAGTTTGGACAGGCATGTGTCAGAGCATTCGGCTCTGAACCAGTTGTAACTGTATGTTGGATTTTAACTGCTTGTTTCCCTTCTCTCTGGCACCAGTTGATTGTGGAGCAGCAGGATGAGCAATTGGAACTGGTCTCTGGCAGCATTGGGGTGCTGAAGAACATGTCCCAGCGCATTGGTGGGGAGCTGGAGGAACAAGCAGTGTGAGTGCTGAGAAACAAAACCCCCGCTGTAGGAGTTCTCAGGAATAAGACATGGGGAAGGGCTGGTGATAACACTAAAATGTAACTATTGGTGCTCCTGTGCCCAGAAAGGACAAGCGCTGTATATCATTGGCTGACTGGGGCTTTGAAATAATATTGTCAGCCTGGTTAGTGACACAGAGGAGATCCCAAATGCTATTCAATCATAGCTAAAAAGTTCTGCCCACACAAAGAATTAAAGGGTAGCTCACAGCTGCAGTTTTCATTCTTACATTTATATATAAATTAGATTTCTTCTTTCCAAGTATGTATTCTCTAATCAAGTAGTATATCTGGAGTTTCCAGTGACATGGATCGCAGTTTTATTTTCAGTAAGACTAGTGGTTCATACCTATGTTTAAAGTTTCTCAGTAACAGTTAAACATATCTTTTGTGTAACTCTGCAGAGTCTCTGTGCTACCAAGGCCACTCCCAGAGCACAAATTAACACAGTGGTTCAAGAACTATAGTGATAACATCATAGGTAACTACATACTAGTAAACAAGGCAAAGCAATAAGAACATAAGAGTGGCCATACTGGTTCAGACCAAAGGTCCATCTAGCCCTGTATCCTATTTTCCAACAGTGGCCAATGCCAGGTGCCCTAGAGAGAATGAACAGAACAGGCAATCATTGAGTGATCCATCCCCTGTTGGCTTGTGCTCTGTTAAAAAGAGAGAGATTGGGGGGGGAGAATAGAACAAATGGGATGGGAAGGCACAACAAACAATGGAAAACAGTGGGAGACAGGGAGAGAAGAAAATCCTTTTAAAAGCAAAGCAACTGGTCAAGGAAGCTTTAAAACCTTACCTGTTCAAGAATAAGTGATAAGTTTATCCTGGATGTACCTCTCTCTCAAAATGGATTCTTGACAGTGATGAAACAGCTCCGGACAGGTTTTAGTAACTTTCCTAAAGCATTTAAAACCAGAATAGTAGATACTTAACAGCAATTCCAAATCACATTCCCTTATGATACTTAATTATCATGTAAGTGACAAAGCTCCATGTAAGTGACAAAGCTTTTAACAATGTGACATTTTGGACCTTAAATGGTTTTAAGCCTAAACATGTTTTGCTAATTTTGGATCAAATGTTTATCATCTACTGCTCACCTTGCAGAGATCACCAGAGCCAGCTTATGTACTGACTTCACACATCAGGGAAAGCCCTTAGAAAATTAGTCCAAATGAGTTCTTATTTACCACCAGAGTAAAACTGCTGGTTGAGCAAATTTTTGTTTTGACACTATCAAATAAGACCCTAAAATGTGTTTTTGTACTTTGCCTGGGGATTGGGTTATTTTTTGTAGGTGTGTGACAGTCTTGTGCGTGTAGTGAAGTTCTTGAGATACGTCACTAACTAATCAGTACAAGTTGCTTAGGTTGTTTACCTGACACAGCTCCCCCTCTTCTTTGTCCCCAGGATGTTGGATGACTTCTCTCATGAGTTAGACAACACTCAGTCACGTCTCGATAATGTTATGAAGAAGCTTGCAAAAGTGTCCCACATGACCAGTGGTAGGTGGCGGAAAATGGGTTCTGACGTCTAAAACAGGGAATGAAAGCTACATTGGTCTGAGGTCTGGAATGTGCTGTGTTGTCTCCTGGAGCTGGGACTAGTGTCTAGTAGTTTCTCTTAAATAGTATGGTTTTTGAGAGCATGGCAAGACAGGAAGCAGTTCAGTGTATAAATAGCCAGGGAAAGATAATCTTACGCTACTTGAGTGTAGAGCCTGACAGTTTATAGTTCATGCTGGGACTGTCCTTTTTTTAGCCTGTTCCTCAGCCTTTTTTCACCTGCATGGTGAGAGAATGTACCTTGGGACTACAATTGTAATAGCTTTTGCATCATTCCACTTTCAACTTTTACTGTAGGTTCCTACAAGCTTGGAGGATGCTTACACATGAAACAAGCTAGAGAACTTTAGTTAAACCCCATGTGAGCAGGTAGCTTTTCCTTGCTGTAAAGTCCAAGCAGTAGCTGCCCACAATGTACTCCTGGCATGGAGTTTGGCTTTATGGAGTTCTTTTTGTGAATGAAACAAAACCCAGCCTGAATCTTCACTCCAACTGTGGAAACTACACCCAGCCACAGGAATGCTAGCATCTGCCACTACCCAAAGGCTGTGGATAGTAAATCTCAAAGGTGCCAAAGCAAATAGCTTAATTCTAGAGCATATGAGAGGAGGGAGAGATTATTGAAGACTTCTAGTATCTTATTGGATTGGTTGCCAAAAAGCACCTCAAATCTAGCAATGCCTCCTCGGCACTCATCTGTGTCTTGAATGCCTGAAGCCAATGGTGAGCTCATGCATCCAGCTGGTGAGATTCTCACCTGAGAACTGAAAGACATCAGGTTAGTTTCTCTAAAATGCAACAGGAAATGAACGAGAAGTGCTCTAAATTAATCATATTGTGCAATTCATGCTCCAGGTCTTTCCCTGTGCCTCAGTGTTCAGAATAAAGACTCCAAGAACAAGCTTAGTTTAACTCTTAGCTTTACACTGGAACAGTGTCAGATGAAAAGCTCCTTGCCATCAGTAGGAGGAAAGATGGTGTCTGGGCAGGCATAGCCTCTGGGAGGATGGGGGAGGAGGCAGTACTTGAACCATGAGAGGGGGTCCCAGAGCTGACAGGATGCCCAGGGTAATAAAAACAGGAAGTATGATTGATTGTGTAGGCTGCCTTCTGACTTCCAGGAAGTGTCACTCCCCAGAGTTGTTTTCATTTATAAACAGTATGTGTGTGCGCTTTATAATACTCTACCTAAATGTATTATCTTCTCTTCCATGGTTGCTTCATGTATCTCTGGAAGCAGTGGGTATATTACATGAGTCAGATAGAAGAAAGGTACTATCAGCCTGTCAGTGTCAGTTATCTGACTGCTGCTTTGAGGATCCATTGAAAATCACCACCTGGTACCCTTTCAGGCAGTAAGCATCACAGAATCACATGGTGAGAAGTGCTTTCTGCCATATACAAACCGCATCTGAAATCAAACCATTGGATTAATGCAGCATTTGGGTCAGTCCTGCTGGTGAACATTCAGCTCAAGTGACGTCACTTAGAAGTACAGACAGCTCACTTCAGTGTTTTCTCCCCCAGACACTGGTTTAATGATCAAAAAATAAACTTCAGTTTCCTTCAATTGTTGTGAAAGACTGATGTTTTTAGAAAAGATGGCTTGTGGTTTCTATTAGTACCTGCATCCTAAACTAAGGATTCAGCACTAGAAAAGTTGAGAGCTGTGGGTCTCCATTAGTGCAGCTTTGCTAACTGTAGCAATAATGGAAGTTATGGTGTGAGCATGGTTAGATGAGGAGTGATACAAACAGCTCTGTCTACAGCTTCCTCCATTGCCACCACTTGTGGAACTGCGCTAGTGGTGAAGTATGGGCCTAGCTTTGCCAATGCAGATAGAACCTGCAGGGAGCACCAGCAAGGACATGACCATCTTTCCTTCAGCCTTTAAAAGTGCATTGCATAACACAGACTTTTTCCAGGACCTGCTCTGATGATGGCTAGAGAACCTCCAGACTTCTTTCCAAGGCTTTGACAAATTCTGCTTCTAAAACTCCACCTTTCTCCCTCCATTTAGCTGCAGCTCTAGTGTCAAACTGTATGGTCACCATCCTGATCCCCTCAGGATCTTGCTGTCCCCCAACAAAGAAAGAAGTTAGGACGAGATGTTTTTAAGGCCAGGGGTAGGTGAAAATAGAAGAGGAAATCAAGGTAGTCTTGACACCTTTTAAAGGAGGTTTAACTAATTCTTTGCTACGGAGTGTTACTTTAAAGGTTAGTCTCACCTTCCTACTGGTGGCTGTTCTCTTGCCGAAATTTCTAGCGTCCCAAAAGTCCTTAGGTGGAGGTGAGGGGAGCTCTTATGCTTTATATTGCTTCTTGAAGATTTTGCACAACGTGCGTGTGTTATATATATGGTGCAAAGTTCTCAAAAGGTGGGAGCTGTGCTGAGTTACATACGGTTGGTTGGTGCACCTTCGCTTCCAGTCGTAGTAATACTGCTGAGGCAAAATCTGGCTCTTGGGATTCTCCTAAGGAGAGTCTGGCTGAATTGTTCCTTATGTAGCTCTAGTTTAAAAGGCTTCCATCAGACTTTCCTTTCTTTCTGGCTTAAATTAGGTCCTCCATAGTGCAATGGAGGAAGCTTTCTTCCTCTTCCCCTCCCCATGGAAGTAGAAAACTAATGTTTCCTTTTTCTTCCAGATCGACGGCAGTGGTGTGCAATCATCATTCTCTTTGTTATCTTACTTGTGGTGCTTATCCTGTTTTTTGTGCTGTGATGGACTAACCTCCCTTGGACTTGTGCCCCCCGCCTCAAAAAAAAAATGGGGAAATGAAACTTGGTTACCGTTTCCCTCCACTCTGAGATTCCTGTCATGAAAACTTACATCTGGACCTTACTGTTCTTCTGTGGACTAACACCTATGGCATGACTCTTGCAACTTCTTCGTCTGATTCTAAGCCTCATCAACTTGCCTGAGGGGAAAATGAAGGACGGATGTGATCCCAAATTCTTCTGTACCTGGGACATACTGCTGTGTGGACAACAGGCCCTCTTCTCTCTCACCATCCTATGTGGAGTGGCCTAGATTTAGACCTAGAAGGGAAAAGGCAATTCAGAAGGAGTTTACCACTGTTAGTATTTTCATCCATTACAAGTGTGAACCATATGAAGCCTGGAAACATCCTAAGCTGTCACATATTCCCCTTTCCCTTGTCAAATGCCACTCTTGTCAGATTTAGACATAGAATAATGGTTCCTTGGGACAGTATTTCATTGACTACTGGAAGCTGATCATCAGCCAACAGTGCAGCACTTCCAAGCTAATAAAAGTTGCTCACTAGGAAGGAAAGAAGGCACCAGAGGAGTAGCGTTGATGTCAGTAAATGCATTAATTTATACTCTGGCTATCTTCACTCCAGTGCAAAGCTATAAAAGACAGATGTGCGGAGATAGTATTTTCAAAAGCAGAATGTGTATGCACCCTTAAAAGTAATCTAAGTGTTAGGAGCAGCAAGGCCTTGGACCCTGTGGGATTAATAAAATGGGAGATATGGCTCATAACTGCTGACATGAAATCTAATGTGAACTTGTCTGTATCTAACAGGCTACTGGCACTGTGCTAGACTGGTCTCATAGCAGTATTGATTTGACCTTCCACAGTTAAGTAAGTAGCTTGGACATGTTAGAAAGAATCATGGGCAAAACAAACTTGCAGGACATCTCAGCAGAATCTTACATACTGTGTATTTGTGAACTACAAAAATACTGTGCTGCCCTGCCTGATGCAGCTGCAGTTCACTGCAGCGCTTTAACTTGTTTCACTGCACTGTAAGCCAAAAGTTGACAGACTCTAGGCTGAGGGTAAACGTTTTCTAAAACTTTCAACCTTGATTATACAAGCCTCAAGCCCACTGAGTGTGCTTTTTGCTGTTGTGTAACTGAATGACTGCCTGTTTAACTGCTGTTACTGTTTGGCAAGTGATTTGTCAAGTTTTAAAATAACATACAATATTTTGATAAATAAACTTCAAAGATATTTAATATTAATGATATGGGCCATATTCTCTCCTTGGATATGTCACATCCATTGACTAATTTATACATGCACAGGGTAGAATATGGCCCAGAGCTTGTACTCTAAATGTATACTAACACGTAAAAATAGGATGTCTTAATTTTTCCTGACCCAGTATTTTTTTAGAAATGTTAAGCGCTGTTGTGACAAACAAAAAGCCAGAAAATGCAAAGTCAAGGGAGAGACTCCAGTTTATTATTTCCCCAATCCTTACATTACCTCTGAATTGCCTGGCACTTCAGTTTTGTTTCACAACATTGTTATTTAAGTCTAGTTTTGTCACAGTGAATTGGAAATTAGACTTAATCAGTCACTGTTTTATTTAAGTGTTGCTAAAAGCTGTCAGTACCAAAACTTGGTCTAGAAGGGCTCAACCTGGTAGCGTAGGTGTGGGGACAAATAAATCCAAATGGCTATTTTATACTGCAAAACCCCCATTTTCCTTTAAATTGCTGCTCCTGCCCTTCTGACTCAGATTAATTTAGAAAAGTTTAAGGCAACCAGGCTTTTCTTTTAAAAAAGAATTGCCCTTTCAAGGCCAAAACTTGGGAGTGAGTTAGTGCCCATACATAGCAAATCTTGATAGCTAAAACTGCATGCTGCTCAAATATAAGCCTATTCAGTGGGTTCCTTCCTTTGGATACCCTTGAAAGTGAGATTTCAGCTTTAATGAGATTTTTGTTAAACACTGAAATAGACTTTAATCCTAACTAAACTTGCTTCTGCATGGCAATATTGTGATTCTCAGACTAAATTACAATAACCCACCTATGTAAAGAAAGTTGAATTTGTACACAGAACACTTAAGTTGTAACATGGAAAGTAAGCGTGTACTATATGCCTTCTAACTCCTGCAGGATTAGGGATAACTGCCCCAAACTTTTGGATGACAGTCTTTCACCTTTAAATGGGACATTCGTTTGTTTAATGTGCCCTTATCTCTATTTTGGGGAACATTTGCCAGACAGGCCTTCTATATTTAAAAAAAAAAAAAACCTTGCAGATCACCTTTAACTGAGGGTTTGTCTCTACACCTCTACCCCGCTATAACATGACCAGATATAACACGGGTTTGCATATAGCGCAGTAGCAGCGGGGCTCCAGCAGCGCTTTAAAGGGTGCGGGGCTCTGGCTGCTGCAGCCACTACCCTGGGGTTGCAGCAGAGGGGCTTGGCCAGTGATTTAAAGGGCCTGGGCTCCCCGCAGCTCTTTAAATCACCGCTGGAGCCCTGCCACTGCTACCTCAGGGCTGCAGCAGCAGGGCTCAGGCAGCGCTTTAAAGGGACCGGGGCTCTGGCTGCTGTGGGGAGCCCTGGGCCCTTTAAATCACCGCTGGGGCCCTGCCGCCACTATCCCGGGGCTGCAGCAGCAGGGCTCTGCCGGCAATTTAAAGGGCCTGGGGCTCCCCAAATCACTGCTGCAGCCCTGCCACCGCTACCCTGATATAACGGTGTTTCACCTATACGCGGTAGGGATTTTTGGCTCCCAACAACCGCATTATATGGGGGTAGAGGTGTACTAGAAAGTTAATACAGATTAAGGTAGATTGCAAATTTAAAGCACAGTAGCTGTTTCTGAATAACTCTGTGGATCAACCCTTATTCTGGAACAAGAATGCCTTGTTGCTGTTTAGCTTAACCCACTTGGAAACTGTAGACAAGCCTTGAAATATTCCTTGAGTTAGTTTGTCAGAAATAAGTTAAATTTATCATTGGTGTGTTAAATACATGCTTTGCTTCCTCTAGGATCTGTTATACTCTTGCTGTGCATATTGGAAGCTAAGTAGACTTGGTCCATTATAATTACACTTGCATTTAATATCTCTTCAAGAGTAACTTTTCAGTTGGAGATCCAGGAAGCTAACTATGTAACTCCCATTAGGTTTAATAGGAATCTGTGTGGACCTGACCTTGTACCTTTCAATGCTTGGCACTTCAGTGTTGCTGTTACAGAGGGGATTTGGGTATATGCACCCACTGCTGCTGTGTCTTGTCACTGGAGAATATACTAGCCTGTTTGTTTTATATTTGGAACAGCATCCTGTGAAATGACTAACTTTAGACACATCAGAAAACTTGAGCCTAGATATAAAAACCAGAGGAGCCATATTCAGTAGGGGGAAGGAAGACTTCCAGTTCTATTTAACTTCCTGATACTGTAATTTCAGCGTAGGGCTCAGTGCTAGTTGTTCATTGTAGAATGTGGGAATAGAGAGACATTTTCACTGGTAGTTGCACACGCAGTTCCCCACTTACATTACAATATGCTGTGTTGTGTGTTCTCCAAGAATTCTTAATTAAATGAGTTGTACAGAACTGCTCCTACACTTAAGGAAATTTTAGACTATAACATGTTACCAGAAGCCTATTAAACTGCTGTGCTTAAGTATGTCTGTCTAGATGGTGCTGCTAGCTAGCAAATTCAGTGTCTTTAGTCCTATTCTCCTTGTAAACCTGATTGCTCCTGTTGCCTTTTCATTTAATTATGTCATAAATAATGGACTGTGGCATCGCCAAATGAATCCAGCTACTGGAAATAGTTAAATGGTGGGTTTTTTGATAATCCTTTGTTAGAAGTGTAAATATATAGAGAGAGTCTGGTACAATATTACATTTGAAAGTTCAGACTGTCTCTAAAGCTTGGAGAAGCTAGACACTGCTTCTGTGAACATATTTCAGACTGGTACAGAGCGTTCATCAAAATGTAGCACTTTTTGAACTCTGAGAAAGATCTCTGTACAGAATCTGGACCAAATTTAACAATGTGATATTTTCATCTTGGTGTGGCAAGGCTGGGCAATTGGAACATTTCTCCGGTCCATGCTAAGCTGTAATGAGGAGGTTGTAAATAGCTGGCTGTAGAGTTCGATGTCTTAATGCTGTAGTGGAGCTAGGTGGCCTTTGAGGAAGCTTTTTGGACCATCCCTTGTGGTTGAGCACTGTGAAAGATCTGTTATACTTGATCCCTGCGGAATCGGAAATGGCTACCTGTGGCTTATTTTCATACTGTAAAAGTTGCCGTTCTTCCTCCATTCAGAAGAGCTGTTAAAACTGCTGGTTGTGTTGTAATTGACCTTTCCTCAAAGAGGAACTAGACAGTCATCTCCAATTTTATATTTGTTTTAACTTTGGGACAGTGATATTTCATTATGTTGTGCTCCACATTGTAATAGAGAGGTGGGTACTGTGCTCTGAGTCCATCTGCTATTTTCCTTTCTTCAGGTTAGGGACAGGCTGACAAAAATTGCATTTTAGTAATGCAGTTTATAAGGGGAGCCACTTATTGCGTTCTCTTATAGGCAGGGGAGGATAGATTGTACTTCGCAGGACCCTACTAGCCCCTCCTGTTCCTCTCTCCATACAGGTTTTTAAAGGAACTACTCGATCATCTGAGACCTAGTAGTCCATGAGTGCAATGAGTTAAATGCAGATTTGTACTCTGCTATATGCATCCCACACTAAGTGGGCTTGGGAGGTGTATAGCACAATACTTGCAGTGTACACACATGAATTGTCTAGAAGCCCAGTGAGTGGTGTTGCAGGTGGTTGGTAATGAGATGGTGGATGAGTCTCCCTTTCCCTATTTTTTCCCCCCTCCATGACCATACTTCAGTTCCATGTAATCTTGTTCCAAGGTGGCTTCTGCCCTGTAATTCATTGAGAGAGCAATCTCACAAGTACTAACAGAACCACAGTCCACTGACTGTCCAACAGTATTAGATATTTATGCTATTATCTAAACTTTAACTTGCATTAAAAAGCTCTGCATAGCAGACATGCTTTGAGAACTGCTGCCTTAATGCACTAGTTTACTGTGGCTGTGTTGCAGCTTATTTTATAAAGAGGATAACCGCATTGGGGGGGGGGGGAGGGCTGTTGCAGCGTACAGCCACATAACTTTAAAGGAACTCTGCTGATCTTTACTTCAGGATTAGCAGATCTTCCCTGTTTACTATAGAAAGATCTTTGCACAAAGCTGAAACTTTTTTTAACCTGAAGGGTGCAGCTAAAGGGGTGGTGAGATGGCTTAAATGGTCTCTCACTAACAGTTTCCAGCAAAAAGAGGGAAGGCAAGCCTTGATTTTTCTGATGTAAAAGCAAAAAATGGTTTGGGGAAGATGGCACTTTGTAGCTGTCTTTCTGATTCATTCCAAAGGAGCAATACAAGAGCACAAACACTTTTCCGGTAGTGAAGAAACCCTAATCTAGACACATGGGGGTGATGGATTATTTCAGCCCTAGAAAGTTGTTTTGCTAAAAGCGTCGATTTGGATTGAAGACTGTTGTAACTCAAAGGCTTCTACCACATTTCTGCTAGGGCTTGTGCCAAATTAAAGCGTATAGTAGAACATTGATTCAGCCCCTACATTCTTGAGTGTGTTAAGTAGGAATAGACTGACGGAGGCTTGACCACAGCAGTCAAGGGCCTAGTGCTACCACCATGGTTAGAGCTAGTGCTAGCCCCAGAAGAGTCCTCGAGCTGAGTGACCTCAAAATACTGATAGACAACAAACCACCTATCATGTAGAGGAGGTTGAGATTACCATCAGCTTTCGCTTTCCCCTCCAAGAGGAGGCAAACCCTACCCTCTCCTTCATCCCCATGATTACCCTGGAATCATGGTACAGTAAAAACCCTACGGTGCACAGTAAGCAGGCCTGGCAAGTACAGTTCAGGGCAGCTGGGTATACCAAACATGATGCTGCAGGGCCAAATGTTTGGATTATTCCACAGCACTATGGAAAAACTCAGAGCTTTATATTCAGAAAATTAACTCGTCTCCCACAGTACCCCTCCTTAGCACAAGCAAGTCCACCCATGGAACATGCTAGGTGGACTAAGGTTTGGGAATCCCTTCTTACTGCTTCACTTTCCCTCCCAGGCTCAGATACAGCCAGTGCAGTGCAAAGCAGTGCACATGACAACAAACAGAAAAAACAAGCAATGGATGGGCAGCTGACTAACAGTCATTCATCCGAAACACTGTTCCATTGTTTCAGTATTTAAATGCAGCAGAGAGTTCTAACAGCACTGTCCTGTGCCAATGCTGCCAGAGTGCAGCAGCTGCTTGTTCCGTTTGGATGCACTGGCTGCTCTCCATGGTGATACTCATAAGGACAGTGCATCTGGGGGGATTTTGTAAAAAGCTCTATGACTTACCAGAATGCAGAAGTAACTTTCCTTTACTCTTTCCCTCTTACCGTCCTCAGCGGGGGAGCAAAGATTGCAGTAATCGATTACCAACCCTCTGCCGCTATTCCCTTGAGTGTTTTAGATGACAGTAGAACTGCTACTCTGATCTGGAAGCACCACAGGCATGAGTGGAAAAAACAGCTCTGGAATATTTGCTTGGTGTTGAAGTGATTGTGTTGTGAACTCCGGTGTGCTGACTTGCTAGCAATGGGTTTCTGCACCAGAAAACCCTGACTCAAGTTCCCAGTAGCCCTTCATGAGATGTGGAAGAAAGGGACAGTTAGCTGAGGGAAGAGGAAATATAAGGGTTTGGCTATGCAAAAAATCAAATCTGTTTTAGTGTGAAGTTATGAACTGATCTTTAAGGGGGAGTGAGTTTGGTAGTTAATTATGTAGAAAAGTTATTTAAATAGATACAGTCAGGGAAAAAGTAGTTTCCCCTTATGTTCTAGAAGCCAGTTGCCACTAAGGAACATACGGGTCAAGACCCAAGGGGACAGCAGTGGAGTGGGAGGCAAAGCTAGTCCTGGAAAACTTACAGTTCTCTCTTCTGATGATTCTTTACCCATGTGTATACATGTTTTAGCACTCATGATCCATATGCTGTGTTGCTGCAGCACAGGAAAGCAGCTGGTCTGTGCCTGGGTGGGAGATCCTGCTGTCTGTTTTCCCCTGGAATATTCGGTGAGGATTGACAGCAGTTCATTCCTGTGGAGTACAATGTGATTACACCACGGCAACTGTTCCCATGAAACAAAATGTGATAAATCACAGCTTAGTAGTAGCTGTTGGAGAGTAAGGACACTGGGCAATAGTGTAAAGCCTGCGAGAAACATTTTAAATAATGAGCTGCAGTAGCCTGCTAAGGAAATGGTGTTACTCTAAAATATCAACAAATGTTTATTTCTGCTGTTGGAATCATGTTACAGTTATGCAAAGAATCCTTCATCCTTCTACAGTATTAAAGTGGAGATTTGCTGAACTCATCGATTTTTTTTTAATGTGTTTGGGTGAATGGTTTGGCAGTGTAGGCCACCCCACAAACCATCCCCAAATAGGAAATGGTTTTCAAGCACATACAGCATTGTTGGTATATTATCATGATGCAGAAAGGGCACAGGAGTTGCTTTCATCTGTGCCCTTTCTGCGTAGGGGGTATTGAAATCCCTGACTAATTGACACAACCTGCAATGATAAGTTTAAGAAGCCAGCACCACCTCTGTGATTCACAGTAGATGGAGAATTGGCTGAGCACAGACACTGAAGTATATGATCACCAGCAATAGGATGTCTGCCCTCATACTGAGAACTTTCCCCAAGACAGGCTTTCTGCTCTTCACCGGTTTCCACCACAAGCCTTATTTCACAAAAGCTAGACACCTGAAAACAGTGCATCTATTTTACCAATCACAATAATACCTCTCAATGGCAGCTACTCAGCCCAAATAAGCAATTAGACAAAGCTGAGCCTACACTGGCATGGCCAGCTGAGTCAGCCAGCAAGGTCCTGCTAATAGATGCAAGATCAGGTGCCTCAGCCATTTTCTTACTAGTGAGTGGCCATGAATTAAGCAGCAGGAGCCAAAGGCAGGGGCACTGCTTGCTCTTTCCCTGTGCTACTGCCAAACCGCAAGGACAGAAACCAAGGGTATGTCTACACTGAGTCAGCCGACAGGGGCCAGCCATGGGTGTTTTAATACAGTGTAGCCATAACCCAAGTGTCTACCACAGCCCTACATTTGGCAAATGCCCTTTTGCCACCTAATTCCACACACACGGCAAGGATGTAGGAGCGCCGTTCCTGGGGCTGGTCTCCCTTCGCCTTCCAGATTCCCCAGTGCTTAAGCACTGCTCTAGTCTGCCAGTGTAGCTACATCAGCAGTGAAGAGTGGGGACTGCCATAGCCAGGCACTGGAGTAACCAGCAAAACGAAGGCATCTCTTGCTTCCTTTACATGGGTACTGAGGATGGAATGTAGTTCCCTGAGATCCCTGTAGGCCTAGGATTTCCAGCTAGTGAATGCGAGAACTGGCACCACACTTTCCCTGTCCGAGGATACTTGTGCCAGTCCCTGTTTACTGGGCAAGCTGTTTCCACCAATTATTTGGATCAAGTAGGCAGGAGTTTGGATAAAATGGCCCCGTCACAGCAAGTGCAGCCAATTTTGACAGTGTCAAGTAGCAGCTAGTTTTTTAAATAAGTGAATTAATTGCCCATGAAAAGTGCCACCTTGCTCTCCCTGACAACTGGAATCCTCCATTCCTACAACAGATGCAGCACTGGCAGGAGCAATGCAGGCTCAGGGCCTATAGTGAAGGGGACCATACAAGCACCTGAATAAACAGAGAGAATCCTTCCTATACAGGGCCTCTGCTCTGACATGGAGTGCCCACCTCTAGGTCTGATGGAACAGTGCAGTCTCCAGGTCCAAAAGCCTGTGGCTTGGGCTGGGAGTGCTACCAATCTGGAGACCTGGCTAACGCTGGCAGTAAGCCCTCCCGTTCACCTCACATCAGTCGTCACAATGTCAATGGATGGCACCAGCTTTGGGCAGCTACTAAACTAGTTTGTATTTCAGCAAGCCACCTCCCAGGAGAAATGCTCTGTTTCCCGTTACTAATCCCCTGAATCATCTCATTTCCCTCTGTCAAAACAGTTGGCCATTTAAAGAAGTTGAACACTTCCCCAAAGCCCACTGGATGGAGAGATTCTGCCTGCAGAGTTTGTGCTAAGTGGTTGCTGCAAATTGCCTGGCACAGCAATAGTTCATTTTACCTCCACTTTCCTTGCTCGAATCCATGGAGATGGTGTCTCCATGTATTTGCCTGATACACACTTTGCCCTGGGGAATCTTACAGTCCCATTGGCAGCATCACAATCCAAGTGACCAATTGCCAAAAAGCCTGAAATTGAAATAGTGGGGAAGTTATTTCCTGCCCATTGGAGCCAGTTGACCTTTTCCAAAATTGCAGCAAGGTCTTTGTCAAGTGGGGTATTGTCAAACCGGCCATCTGTGAGCAGGTGCTAGTGTGCTGGGGGAGCATAGTGCCAGGTCTCCTATGGAAAACACTGCTGAGGGGAGATGAGAGGTGTCAGCAACTCCTGTCACTGCTGCTCGGGAAGTTGCTAGCAGCCTCCCCTCAAAGACAGAGCTTCAGTGGAGGGCAAAAGGCAGGAGAAGAAGGGATTATGCCATCACAGCCCTCTCCCCTGAAAAACCCACAAGTCTGGTTGTGACCACTAAGGAGAGAGGGGGCAGTGCATTGATCCCTTAGCAGCAGCCATAGCCTAGCTTAGAAATTGAAAACTGAAGCATTTCCTCACTGAGCACATATGCTGGTTTGTCACTGTAGGGTCCCTAATGCTGCCACTGCCAGCTTCCTCCCACAGTGGGGAGACACAAAGAATTAAAGTGAAGAAAGTAGGTTATGTCTGTGTCTTTCCATTCTTCACTATAACACCCAGAACATGAGCACCCCAGGAGCTAGCTGGAGCGATCGCAGGTTTTCTGGGTTGAGCACAAAGGTGCAGTGATGTGCCTGCTGCTTTGTGCCAGAAGCAGATGTTTCTCTTCCACCCTCTGACACAGCCATTGTCCCTATTACAGTGGATGAAAGGACAACAGCTATCTGAGGGCAGAATTTGGTGTAGTGGAGGGGATGGCCCAGCCTTTGGCTCTCACATTACCTGGTTCATGTGGCCTTCTGTTGGACTTAGGGCCACTTGTCCCCACCAGCCTCTCCAACCCATGGTTACAGAACCGATCTCACCTGATTTTACCTTGTCCAGCCTATCCAATAGTAGGTGATGCATCTTCCTGCCGAGTCAGCCATCGCACCACAAACTTATGTGTCTCCCTCTTCACTTCCCACCTGTTGAAGGGAAGCCTGATGAAGGAAACTCTAGTGAAACTAACACAGACAGATGCCTGCTTGTGGCTCACTCTGACACAGGGACGGGGTGGGCGTTTTACACAGGAGTAGTGAAGGTGGGGGACTACAGAGATCACTGAGCATACTGCACAGTCACAGTATGGTTATAAGCTGTCAGTCCTGACGAGAGGCGGAAGAGATCATGTTAGTGAATTTCTCTTTTCGCATGTCTCCCACTTCACCATATGGGGCCCTGTTCACATTCACTGTGACAAACTTAAAAATGCTCTCGACTTTTACTTTGATTACCTTGATTCCAACAGCATGACTGGCTCCCAACTGCGGAGCACAGAACCTAGAGCGGAGGAACCGCCAAGTCACACCACTTCCAGGTGAGCTGGTGAATGTAGTGAGGAACCACATCAGGGAACAGGCTGGAGAGCTGCCCTCTGTCCACCAGCAGCGGGAGCTGGAGATTCTCCCCCAGCAACTAGAGTTTGCTGGAGATGGGCCTGAGGCTAACTCTGGACCCAGATCCAGACCTGAACTTTCAGTAAAGGGGGGAAAGGTGTTTGGATCTAGGGGTTTGGGCCCCAGTCTAGCACCCAGTGCCCGAAATGGTGACAAGTCAATTCACCCCCACCAACCCAAGAGTGAGATTCTTTACATTCTAATTTACTTTTCAGTGTTTAATGTCCTTTGCTTTTTGGGGTCCAGCTTAGCAAGTGGGGTCACACTGGTCACCGATTCACATGCGCTGGCCTCATGCTGCAACATCTGGGGTGCAAACTCTGCTGAGGATAATTTTAAAAGAATTCCCATGGGACTGACATGTTTTGAATAAAAGCTGCCGTTAGCCCTTCCTCAGGCCTATATTTTGGGGCACATTTAGGCTGATTGTGTCTCTTGGAGGCAACAGTGGTTTTGTTTTTCAGAACAATGGAACTTACACTGCCCAGTGCTTTCTAAGGGGAAGTCAGCATTCTCAGTCTTACTTTGCATCAAGAGGCAGGTTCCTGTTTATCATCAGTGTTGCCAACTCTTAATTTTAGCACCAGTCTCACGCTTTTTGGTGGTGCTCTTAAAGCCCCAGCTCTTGGCATTAGTTATGACATGAGAATCTCAGCATAAAGATTTTTCTAGCCCTCGCAGCTAAAGACAAAAGCTTGACATCATGAAATCGAAAGGTTCAAAATACAGAAGCAAATCAAAAGAACACAGAACGTTTTTAAAAAAAAATCTCATGATTTCTAAATATCTGGGATTGGCAATATTGGTGCCATCAAGACACCAGCATTTTCAATAATTTGCTTTGCTGTGTAGTTAGATGTAGTGATCAGAATCTACTGTGCAAACGATCTCTGGCCCAGTGCTGCATTCTACAAGGAGGAATGGCGAAGGAGGAGACACAGTACAGGCTTGAAGCAATAGTTTTCCAGAACTGCTGTGATCTCTCCCACACAGAGAATGGCTCCAGCCTGCCACTCATAGGGCTTTTATTTGGGTTAATATTTTTAAGCTGCAGCTAATCTGATTTGCTTGCTAGTATTTTGTTTTTCTTTCAGTTTCTTTTTTTTCTAAAGGCCAGTTTCAGATTCGCCCCAGAGGTGGCATTTGAAGGGGATGGCCCCCTCTGGCTGGGGATTTTGTAGCAGCATGATGCTGCTTGAGAGAGAGGCGGAGGTTATTTTTTATACTTCACAGGCGCTTTCTTTAGAAGAAAAGCTCTGCAAGCAGCCAAGATCCCTCCCCCTGGGTGAAGAACAGCCAGGCAATCTGTCCAGACACCCTGGGATCATTAGCATTGAAATATAAACTCTCTGGGGGATGGAGAACAAAAGCCGAATTACTCATCCAAGGAGCGGGGGCGGCGCTGGGCGAAAGGAAGGCGGCTGGAAGAGCTGTAGCTGGGCAGGTGTCTTCGTTCCTTGGCTGCTGGCCCAGAGCCGTTTGGGGCCTGCAGTGAGTGGGGCACAGAGGCTTGCTGCTGCCGCAGGGGGCCCTCCTGCCTCCGGAGCAACAGAGGCAGCGTGGGGGGTGTGCTTGAACTGAACTGGTTCTCTCCAGCTGCCATGGAGCAGGAAGATGCCAGCTGTGCCCAGGCTGCTTGGGGCTGCATGGAAAGCTGGCACAGAGCAGAGGCTACAGGGCCCAGTTTTCTAGAGCACCGCAAGAAGAGCTCCAATCATAAGAGGGCTGGCAGAGGGGAGCAGTCACATTCAGCGGGGAGGGGGCTAATGCCCCGTCTGCTGCTGGGAGAGACAGCAGCCTCCGGCCAGTCACTTTGTCTGTGCGTGGGCTGAGCCTTCCACACACACGCGCGCCTCTCTGGCTGTACTGCGCTTTTCCCCATGGTACCCATGCACCATCGGCGCAGCACTGTGTCCAGATCATTGCACCCCCCCACCCCAGCAACCTCGGACTCTTCTGCTTCCCACGGGATTAGCCGGCCTGCTCAGGGAGGACCCTGCGTACTCCCACTTGCGGCTCCCTTCGGCCCCAGCTGCTAAGTGGGCTTGGCATCCAGCCCTGCTGCATTGGGCTCCATGACGAATCTCTAATGGGGTCAATGGCACTTCCAAAGTGCACTGGGACAGTGGAGGGGCAGCATGGCCCGGTGCACTGAGCACAGGGCTGGGAACCAGGAACAGCTGACTTCTAATCTTCACTCTGCCACTGCCATCCTGGATAGTCCCAGGCAAATCGCTTCACCTCAGTGTCCCACTTTCCTCACCTGCTCGTTACAAGCAGCCATACTTACTCCGCCTCCCAGGGATGTCTGGGCAGCACTTTGAAAGTGTAAAGTTTGACCTAAGTGCTAGGTAACAGTATTTTTGCAGGGGGCTGTCAGCACTGGCCCTTTGGCCCCACGTAGCTTACAGAGCTTCCTGTGTGTGTGTAGGACAGACCTGGGTAGCTGCTGCTCACACACAGCCACCCAGGCTGCTTCTCCTTGCCATGAGGGAAGAGAACAGGGGAGATGTTGTTCCCGTTCTTCCCATGCTCTCCCCCCGCAGGGCTGTCTGGGATGTCTGCAGGCTGGAACAAATCCAGAACTGCGCTCCTGCTGGCTTTGACTAGCTTTCCCATCAGAGCGCGGGTTGCCTTCACATGTATGGAGAGCACCCGCAGGGTTTACTTCTGGGACACGTCGCAGCCAGCTCGCTCTCTCTCCGACATATATTCACTAGAGTGGCGATCAGCCTGTGCCAAAATAAACCCGGCCTTAACCAACCTCAACTAGCCCGTGCCAGTGGCTAGTGAAGGATGTTCCACTCCTAAGTTATAAGCACTTGAGGCAAGCTGCATGTTTCACCCCCGAGTGTCTATTGACATATCAGCAAAGCAGAGGCTCTGTTGTGTGAAGCAGGGCACCCTGGTGCCTCCTATGTGTAGCTCAGCACTTCTCATAATGAGACCTTAGCTTGCCTGCCATTCCAGTGACTCTGCACCTGGGTTCCCGCCATCTGTCGTCCTCTCACAGGTGAGACTGGCAGCCCCTGGAAAGGTGACCTGCAATGGAAAAAAAATGGGCTCATCGTGCCTTTCTTTGTGAGGGATAAAGCAGCATGAAAGGGTTTTTCCTCCCTAAAAGAGGGGTGGTGGCATCAGAAAGTCAGAGCTTTCCATCCCTGGAATGGTGCGAAGGGCTGGAGACTCAGTGGGCTTCACAGCTTCAGTACAGACAAAAGCTGAGCAATTGAGAGAGGTGTCCAGCCTCTAGGGAAAAGGACATCACTGTTAACAATTCATCCCCTCTACCCTGCTCTCCCGTACTGGACCTCCAGCAAAAAATCCAGACACTGCCTCCCTGTTGTTCCTGAGGGGGGGAAATCTAGATGCAACAAAAGAGGCACAAACCCCATTTTAAAATATTTCCCTTTGCAGGTCACCTAAAACCAATTGGCCAGGCTGGGAAAGCACAGCTGTGAGGACACAGTTCATGGCCGAGCAGCTGTTACCACACAGAAGCCAGAATGGCTGCCTGCATAAACCACTCAGCTCAGCTCACCAGTGGAGGGAGTGTTAGGGTTAACTCAGGCGGCCCTCCGCAGATACAGAGCCACATAGTGTTTCCTTTCAAGAGGCAGCACCTGGAGCCCGGGGCTATCCATCTGCCGCCCACCGCCATCCGGCTGTGACCCCTGATGGCCGTCTCCCTTGTGCTAATCATAATTTTTTTGGAGGGCAGAGATGAATGGCTCTTACTGTCTCCTCTGAGGTGGGAGCAGAGGGGAGCTGTGGGCACTGTTTTGCCATTGGTTTTGTTAGAGTTATTTAATACATACATTCAGCGAAGGTGCCAGATCAGCTGGGCCCCGTACTCAGCTACAGAGAAAGCACAAGCCCTCCCGCCTCCCCCCCCGGGGCTTCAGCCCTGACCCAGACAGGCAACATCTAGGGTGAAGAGGGGAGCGCGGCGCCCAGGCTCAGCCCATTGTTGGCCTTTCTCCCTGGGGCGAGTTATGGCAATGGAGGTGTGATGGAGAAGCTTGTGCAGTATGGACTGGCCAAGCCCACAAACCAGCCAGCCCGTGGTAACATGTTTTGGCCATTATCAATCTGGGCCTGGGGTGAACTGCCCTCCTGAAGCAAAAGCATCCTGTCCCCTCCCCTCTGCCACAGAGAAAGGTGTTACCTGGCAACTGGAACGTGCTCCCTGCAGAGAGTGGGGTGGGGAGGGCTGGACCCAGCTGATCAGTCTGGCAGTGTTGCCTGCTCCCCAATAACAAGATTAGTTAAAAACACTGGCAGTGAGGAGGGGCAAAAGTGACCTCCTGGGAGAGCAAAGGCCCCAGACGTGATGAGGAGAGCGAAGGCCGAGGAAGTCCTAGGAGAGCCAGAGCGTGAGTGTGTACATCAGACAGAGCATGCTCCCCGTGCAGCGGGTGCTGGAGGCAGGGGCGGGAGGGAGGCAGAGATAAGGTTGGAATGAGCAATTTGCTTAGAACTTCCCCTTTTCCTAAGTCCTCCACTTTGCCAGCAAAGTCCCACCCTGTGCATCTTACAAACCTCTCCTTTCCTTGCTTTCCACTACCAGCTCCCTCTCCTGGGCTGGCTCCTCCATCCCTCTGGCCCCGCTTTTAAGCAGCATCCCGTTAGATTAGTTCACAGTATACCGGAGCCCTTTCTTCACTCTGGCCACCTTTCCATGCCTCATCCTAGGCAGTCCCAGGGACCAGATTGTGCTGGTTCTGGTGTCCCAAGCAGAACCGTCACATCCACAAACGACTAAACACCGGTAAGGTCCTTGCATGATGTGTCCTCCGCCATTTGAGCTCCGCAGGCTGGGAGGTCTCCAAGCCCCCAATTTGCATTGCCCTACACATGGCACACTGAGCTGCCAGACCAGCTGCCTGTCATCCGGCCTTTCTCTGGGACTTGCACCAACTCAGCCCCACTTCCGGTAGGACTCTGGTTTCTAGCCATTAACCGTGTCGAGTTGCCAGACTAACCTCTGACAGGGAGCTTACTGCGCAGCACTGAGGCACTGCAGGCAAGTCTGCTTGTTCGTAAACAGACTAACCCCACAACCACGTCCCCTTTTAAGTGACTTAACCTTCCTGCTGCTCCAGCCACATAACTGGCCTGCAGCCCCCCACACCCAGACTCAGCCGTCCTGCTCCTCTTCCCCCAGATCTATGGCTCCCACCCTCCCATCCACCCTGTGAACCAGCTGTGGGATGGCTTTCTTTGACAGATGCCGAGACTGGCTGCTCCTCCTTCCTGCCCATCTCCTTATCTCTCCCAGCGCTGCGCATCTCGACCAACACCAGCTACCCCCGCCCTCCCCGCAATTTATCTACATGCCCCTTTTAGGGCACCGCACCCCATCAGTAAACATGGTCCTGACCCGGCCACCCTCAGAGCACTGCCCGCAGACACTAACAGGCCCGTTCCCTGGCCCCCACTCTCACACCTGCTCCAATAACTCAGGTACAGGGTGTGGAGAGTTTCCATCAGAGATTTTTAATAAGTTAAGAGAAACACAATGATGAACATACAGAGGTTTCCAACACTGGTTAAACGAGCCCCTCGCCAGGCCGAACGGGTCCCATCAGCACATCCAGCAGGTCCCTGGGCTCTATGTCCCGCCCTTTATTTTGCCAGCATGAGTTAGCCCAGGAATGACATTGGCCTTCATCTCAGGCTGGTACCAAGGACCCAGTGGGAAAGCTCTTGGTTCGGTGACAGGAGGCAACCGGAGAGGGACTGACTGCACCCAGGGCACAAAGGCAGACCTGGCGAGAGGGCGACACTGCACAGCAGCCATGAGCTCTTGCTGCACAGCTGCCAGGCTGGCGCTCAGAGCTGAATACGCTGGTGCTGCCAGGCCCCCACCATGGGAGCCTCTCTTGGATATGCTGATCAGGCAGCGCCCCCTGCTGTTTGGCCACTGGGAACAGCAGGGACCGAGCTGGCAGGTCACGGATCCTTCCCGCATTGCCAGCAGTCACTGTGTGGTGGATGAGAGCAGAAAATAAGACCCCTGTCTGCCCCAAGCTGGAAAATATTGGGGAACAAAATATTGCACAGAAAGTCTGGCACCGAATGCTACTCAGCATGTCTGGGTGCAGAGCCCCGGCCATTAACACTCACCGCAGGGGAGCCGAGCGGCCCAGGCAGAGCAGCAGCACCCATTATTTCTGTTGGACTAGCATGCATGAGCTGCTTGGTGCACCAGCCCGCCCAACAGAGACAGAGGCACTGAAGCAGACATCGCCCTGACAGTCCCTTGGCCACGGACAGGGATCCGCATTGTCCGTCACAACTTTGCACACGCTCACTATTTAGCACAGAAAGGTCCCTGACACTGAGACAGCACTGCCTGTGGCATCAGGCATCTTTCCAGTCACAAAGGCATCTCCTAGCTGCAGGAGTTGGGCTCCATGCCAAGGACTGTGTCCCTGCAGCGCCCCATGAGGCAGCAGGGGCTTCACCCACATGCTGGTCTCTCCTTGTTCAGCGAGGCCACTGAACACTGCGTAGCATCGTGCTTCCTGGGTGCAACTCAGCAGGACCCTGGCCTCCTCCATGCTACCGCTTGGTGGGTCTCTGCTTGAGCACTCGGATGGACAGGGTGTCAGCCCATAACAGCAGTTCACTGATGTGGGCCAGGCCGAGCCCGGTGACCTTGGCACCGTTCACCTCCAGGATCTCATCCCCCACTCCAAGGAGTCCTGCGTACAGCTTGGCTGTGCTGGTGTCTGCCATCTCCTGGACATAGATGCCTGCAAGGCAAGTGGAGAGCCTGCTCAGTGCCCCAGTTATGCAGAGAGTAAGGTGCAGCTTCCCTGCACCAACTCCTACCCTTCCTATCAGCTCCTGCTGTTGCTAATGTTGCACACTGCAAACAGACCATTGCTTAGGTCATTTTGGCCTAGCTGCTCTTCCTTTGTGAGTATTAGGTACAACGCTCTGGTCTCCATCTAGTCAGAACCAGGCAGGTGTTTTCAGGCCAGCTTTTCAGAGAGCAGGGGACTAAGGCAAATCCAGAGTTATGCTGGAAGGCAGATTGGGAAAGCTCTGCGATTGGACCAGTTAGGAGAATGGAAATTCTCACTGTGGCATTTCACTAAGGTGGAAAGCCAAATCAGCGCACACAGGGATATTCTTCTGCTTGTAAGACATTTAGGGCAAGGACTCACTCTTCCTACGTTTGTACACTGGCCAGCACTATGGGGCCCAACTTGGACCTTTGGCCAGCACAACAATAAAAATAAACGATCTGCTCAGAGCACACATTCCCTGCACGTGCGACTGACCCCTGCTGCTTCGAATTTCTGACCTTCCTGTTCGCTCCAAATTTTACAGCATGCCAGATTGTGAGGCCAGGATCTGAAGCGATCCAAGACCTCATGGTGCACCAAGCCACAGAGGGATCTGGATAAGCTGCAAGTTCACTAAAAATCTTTGGCCAACACTGTTCCAACGGTGAGCACTCGCAGTCAGAGAGAGGGGTTCAGTTTTCATGCTCGCTCAATTGATGGCCTCTGAAGCAACACTGCCAATAAGGGTGCCTGCTGGGGCATTGAAATCTCTGAAATTACACACGTCTACTAGTGATGGGACCACAGCCACCACTCACTGCACATCGGCCGCCAAACCACCCTGTCTCTGTAATTTGGGCTGAATTTGGAAGCAGACCTCCACTGCTCATTACCAGCAGCAGGCAAGCCCTCATGGTCATTTCTTAAGGTAGGACAGGGATGCTGAGAGGGGCTTAGGCCACAGACCGCAGGACCATCACTGGCCATCCATCCCTGCCTGCAGGCCACCTGTTGGTCATTCCTTAGTGCCGATCTAAGTCTCCAACTGTCCGTAGGGGGGTGTGGCATCTCCCCTGTGCAAATAAATATCAAACATGCAACACGGTGCGGGAAGCAAGCAGCAAAGCACACGCACAACAGATGGGAAAAGAGAAACATGAAAACATCCTGGCCGCGCCTGCCAAGAGCTGCGGTGCATTCACCCACAGCACTCACATCCGCACAGCCCCAGCCCCGGGCCAGTCTGTAAGAGGAACTCCGCCATAGTCAGGGGATCTGAGCCCAGGGGTGTCATGACCACCCTGCCCAATGGGAGAGGGGTCCTGGTGCGGAACAGGCCGAGACTCACTGGCCCTCTTTAAAGAGCTCTTCAGCCATTGGGTGTATGCAAGTCCTTACTAGCCATCCTTCCTTCTCTTCCCCCAGGGGCTCTGAATGGCTGTCCTTGTTCTGAGTCTCAGCTGAAAGGCCAAGGACTGCAGCGGTGCAGAAGGAGCTACCCCCGGAGCCCAGGATGGTCGGGTTTGAGGCACCCGGCAGCGCTGCTCGCTGGACCCGCTGCTCTGTGGATAAACTGAGGAGTCGGGGCAGCAAAGCTGTCATGGCAATAAATTCACTGAACATCTTCAATGGAATATAGTATCCAAGTCAAGGCTGGCTAAATCAAATGCCAGCTTCCTCCTGGAGCCACCTACCTGACGCCAGGAGCCAGATGCACTGCAACACTGCCAGGAGCCCGGCCGGGAAGAACCCTGGAATGTCTGAGCTCAGTCAGGCCCTGAGCCGTACCCATTTCAGGGGGCTCTTCTCTACTTGGAACGGGGAAGAGATTTGGGGGGGACTCCAATAGCAAAGGGCTACTCTGAGGCTGGTGGAGGTCCCAGAGCCCACTACTGCCTGAGGGCTGCTTTCCAGGGTGGCACTCCAGGGCTCCATGGGGATTTACAGAGACAGCTGGCCCAGACACAGGCGCTTTCCCCATCCCAGCAGAGGACGTTAAGGATGAGAGCTCTAGTTGGGGTGTTTTGGGAGCTCCACTACTCTGCTGACAAGCTAACAGCCCAGGAACTGTCAGGCTGAGTCAGCCCCGGGGACCATCCAGCGCATGCCCAGTGTTCCACACGGGCCAGCAACAGCTGCTTTACAGGAAGGTGCAAGACCCTTTGCAGCAGGCTAAGGCAGCCACCTCTCCAGCCCTGGGCTGCCATGTCCCGGGGTGATGCTCATGGGAAGCCGGAAGTAGGGCGCTGCTGCAGAGGCCCCACTGGTGGAATTTGCTCCCACCCAAACCATTCCTAAGCCTGAGGCTGGCTGCCCGTAGGTCACACTGCTGTCTTTGTCCAGGCTCCCCCAGCCAGGGCCAGCCATCCTGAGCACTGAGCAGACTGACTGGCTTCTCTCCACCTCTTGTCCCATAAAGCTGCAGGGGGTCACGGTGTCATTGCTCCCCACCCCAGGAATGTCAATTGCTCCCAGTCCAAGCTGGGTAACATACACAGGCACCAAACATTGTCACGTGGGTACAACACACCACAGGAAAAGCCCAGCTCTCTTCCAGCAGTAGTGTATTAACACATGCCGTTCTCAAAGCTGTGCCGCAGACTCAAAGGAGAGACAAGCCAGGGTTTTCAGCCGGGCACACACACCAGGCAGGCTGGGACTAACAGCACTAAGCAGGTGCTGAGAGGGGGGTATTTTTAAAGGTCTTGAAGCTGAAACAAACCATAAAAGCTACTTGATGGTGCTGCTATAAAGCCCCACGCGACTATTTACTGCAGGTACCTGTGTCAGGTCGACCATTCCCTGAGGAGACACGGAACCCAAAAGTGCCCTGTGGGGGGCGCTGCAGCTCCAGCTGGCTGGTTCCATCCGGGAAGACTTCTACCACCCGCCCGACTGTTCGCACTAAATCAGGGGTGCCAATGTCCTCCACGCTGAGGGAACGCCGGGGCGGAGCACCTGCTTTCCTGGAGGGAGAAGGGAACGAGCCAGAGGGAACGTTACTGCTGTGTGGAGCAAAGAACCCACCACCCTTGGAGCAAGGAGGTGTAATATCTCAGCTACTGGGAGTACAGGGCTGATGCCTAGAGCTTCTGACAGATCCTTCATCTCAGGATCACAGGTTCAAGTCCAACTTGCACTCTAAGGAGCCTGAGGCAAGTGCTTGAATTGTTACTACCTAATAAGGACTTCCCCTTGGTTCTCCCGTTTCAAGGCAGAAGAGACCCTGATCTTACTAAGGGGAGACTCCTGGAAATTAGAAATAGAAGAGACCTGCAGCATTAGACCCTCTAAGGCCATCCCTCAGGAGCCCAGGCGGGGTTGCCTCACTCTCCGCCCACTGTCTCCAGGCCTTTGTTCATCCCTGTTTCAATTGGCTCCAGCAAATGGTGCTCCCTTCACTTCCCCATAGGATAGCGGGTCACGCACTTACAAAGTTTTCCCTGATATTCACCTGGATTTTCCTTTCCTTCATTTCATCCCATCTCTCTTCATTAGACCCTCCTACCCACAGCAGACCAATCCTATCAGCGCTCACGCTAACAAGCAGCTGCTTCCGAATCCAAGTTCTGTGTCTGCTGCTCTCCACTGCACCCAGAATGGAAGTTTTTGCAATCTAGGCATGAAGTTTGCAAGGCTTTCCTGGAGCCAGTTCCCCCAGAGTAACTTGCCCTTTGGAGGCAGCTAGGCAGAATTCCAAGCAGGTGCGAGGTCTTTCAGACAGTCTGGAACTAGGGTCCTGTCTGTTCTGCCTGAACGTTAAAAATCCAGCAGCACGTTTTTCAAGCATAAAAGTCTCCCTCACTCAAACATCCCCCAGGCCCTCAGTACTGTGCTGTCCGCCAGCATCCCGCCTGGAGGTGACTACACCACAGCAGTGAAGTAATTTCTCTGGCATTTAATGTGCCTTGGGGAGCAAGCGCTGCATCTTCCTCTCCTCCTACTCAGAGTATCATATCCCCCTTCAGCTCCCTTTGCTGGCTTCCCCTGCCAGCCCTTTGGCATCACAGTAACAGTGTCTTCCTGGTCTCCCCTCTGATGCCCTGGATAGTTCTGCCCCACCTGCATTTCCACTCTTATTGCTCCCTGTTTGTCTCCCTCCCCCCCAGCCAATTTCCTAAAGGGCTTCTTGGCCCCTCTTGCTCTTTCCCTGGGTATAACAGTACCCACTGGAGCCTGGCATGCGACTGGGGCATTTCTTTGGAACCTTGACCCAGGTCATGTGGCACAGGCCAGCCAATAGAGACTCCTCCCAGCACTCCTGTGTATCATTCTTATTACGCTGGCACCTTCTTCCAAGCTGCCTCATGCACCAGGAACTCCTCCCTCAACACATTCAGACCCCCTACAGACAGGCCCAAGCGTGGCTCCTTACCAGAACCTCCCCAAGAAGAGCCACACACAACCCAGCGTTCCTGAAATAAAGTGATGTCCACACTGGTTTGTAACAGAACTACTCAGTGTGCAAGGACCATATCTCGCACCAGGCTTTGTGCAGCACCAAGCACACAGACAGAGCTAAATAATCAATTATTTACTACTGCATTGGCATCACCACTAGTGGAATAAACTTGTATTACAGACTAATGTAGAACACTATCACCCAGCACCAGCTGCAACCTCCATTGCAGATCAGTAGCATCAGCGTTCTCAGAACAATTAAACATCAGCAGAGATCTGGAGTGGGGTGAACTGGGAGCGCCCTGGCCCTCCCACATTCCTACCTGTCAGCTGCTTTGCTTTCCCCTGGCTTGCCCTCCAGATAAAAGCTGGAACGGTCAGTCTTGCCCAGGAGAGAATGCAGGTTCTGTACCGAAGAGGCTTTCCTCAGTTGGCAGAAGGGTGACACCTAGTGGGAGAATGAGAGTACTGAAAACCAGAAGTACTGGAAGAAAATCCAAGCAAAAGTGTCTTTTGCCAGAAGGGGACGCTCAGGGAGCTCCCAAGTGACCAGCATTTGAAACCCCAAATCCTCTTGATCCCTCTTGAACCCTCTGAAGACCATAAAAATCAACAAAGGAAGAAAAACAATCCCAGTTTCTTCCATCTCTCCAGCATCACTGTATTAACA
This sequence comes from Mauremys mutica, assembly GCF_020497125.1. Lineage (NCBI taxonomy): Eukaryota > Metazoa > Chordata > Testudines > Geoemydidae > Mauremys > Mauremys mutica. The sequence continues at coordinate 56,928,213 of NC_059079.1, forward strand.
AATGTACTAACAGGAGTGTCAGATGTAAGACCTGAGAGGTACTTGTCCTGCTCTACTCAGCTGGAGTAGTGTGTCCAGTTCTAGGCACCACACTTCAGGAAAGATGGAGATAAACTGGAGAGAGTCCGGAGGAGAGCAACAAAAATGATAAAGGTTTAGAAAACCCGACCTGTGGGGAAAGTTTAAAAAACTGGACATGTTTAGTCCTGAGAAAAGACGACGGGGGAGGGGGAGGCGACCTGATGATAGTCTTCATATATATATATATATTATGGTCTGTTGAACAGAGGACTGATCAGCTGTTCTCCATGTCCACTGAAGGTAAGACAAGAAGTAATGGGCTTAATCTGCAGCAAGGGAGATTTAGGTTAGATATTAGGAAAACTTTCTAACTAAAGCTCTGGAAGGCTTCCAAGGGAGACTGTGGAATCCCCCTCATTGGAGCTTTATAAGAACAGGCTGGACAAACACCTGTCAGGGATGGTCCGGGTTTATTTGGCCCTGCCTCAGTGCAGGGGGCTGGACTAGAGGACCTCCCAAGGTCCCTTCCCACCCTACATTTCTATGACTCTATGATCAATGCCTTCCAAAGAAGCACTGGGCTGTCTTGCTTTTATAATCACAAGCAAGCACAGATTTAATGATGTTTGAAGACAGCTCACACACTCTTCCAGGTTAGCTCAGACACTGTGCACCCTGAAGGAGTCTGATCGCTTTCATAGAATGCCCTCAGCCACCCGGGACTGCTTAGCGCTTGTTGGGAGCAATGTTACTCAGGGCCCCAGTGGGATCGCAGGGGCTTTGGGCCAATTACGTTAGCAAAGGGACTTCATTTTTGGATCAGTATCTCAACTCCATATAATTAAAGGCTGCAAACAGATTAGGCTATAGACCACCCTCCCAGCTCCAGTGTCCTGCTGGGCTTGGGTATGTCTGACCCTGAAAAGGCCCAATCAGCCAGGACTATGCAGAAAGTGTGACTGAACCCAGCCTGAGTGATCTATGCATGCGCGCACACACGCACACACACGAGCACACACAGTTGTCCGTTCCCCACCCCCACTACACTCTTCCATCTTCTTCTTTCTACCTTATTCTGTTACACTTCCCCAGCTCTTCTCTTCCCCTCTGCTATGCCTGTGGCACAGGTTCAGCTGTGCTGACCAATTTTCTTGTAAGCTTCACTCCACAGTCTGTGCACACAACACAGTGGGGCAGACTGGCAGGACGTGAACGGACAGGGGTGCGCTTAAGGGTGGTAGTGCAAAGCTCTCTCAAAGTCAGTTCAAGCTGCAGCAGCCTGCATACTCTTAAAAGGAAAACAGAGTAGGTCAGATGTAAATGGTGCATCTCTGCAGTGTGGTCTGGTGGGTAGAGCACCAGACTAGGACTCAGGAGACCTGGATTCTAATCCTGGCTCTGCTGCTGGGTGACCTTGATTAAGTCCCTTCCCCCTCTGTGCCTCAGTTTCCCCATCTTTAAAATGAGGATAATGACACTGTTCTCCTTTGTAAAGTGCTTTGGGATCCAGTGGTGAAGACTGCTGTAAAACCTAAAAGGGATTATGATCATTTAGCGTTGTTCTTCCACAGATCTCAATGCACTTCCTCTAGGAAGGAGGGTAAGCATCCTAACTCCCATTTTACATAAGGGAATACTGAGGCACAGAGAGGTAAAGTGACATGCCCGTGGTCACAGAGCTGGGAATCACACCCAGCACAGGATTGTTCCCTACTACGCTATATTCCCCAGTGCTCTGTCCAATCTAAGCCCCACACAGACCCTGTGTTCTGCCTCCATTGTAAAGTATCTCACAACTGCCAGACCTGCAGCATGTACAGAGTCACGCCTGGGACTCACCAGGCGCAGTGACTGCAGGGAAGGTGCTTTCTTCAAATTAGAGCCATCAGCAGCATCTGCCTTGGCTTCTGGGGGTGGAGCCAGGCTTGGCGCCTCGGCGGGAATCTGATCCATGCTGTAGCACCGGAACCTGCCCAGTTTCTGCTTGGTGCTCTGGCTGAGGGTGCAGAAGAACTTTTTCAGCCCTGATGCGGAAGAGCCCCCTCCTTTCCTGCTTGTTGCAGAGGCCGACGGCTTCTTTGGCTCTAGGTGGGCATCCAGCAGTTTGCTAAAAGACAAGTGGTTTCCATTTCAATAGAGATGTCAGAGTTTGCAGCCAGGATTAGATTCCACTAAGAGAGAACAGCAGGTGAGGGGTTTGTTTTACTAAGAGCATCAATACATGAACAGTTTAAAGTGGCATGGCAGAATCCTGCAGCAAAGACACATGCACACAGGGCCTGGTGGATGTATTTGGTGGCTTGTGTGAAATGACTTGACGGGTCCAGTTCTTAATAAGCTGGTGTCCATATCCCCAAAGCCACCTTCCTGGCCATCTCAGCAGAGAGAAAGAACTCCCGTCTCACGTGGCAGTGCCAGCAGGGCACAGCGGCACAGAGAAAGCCTACACGGCCACTGTCCATGTGTTCTGACGGAGAAGGACTTTCACCAGCACTACATTTGCTAAAACCCAGGAAGATCAGCCATAGATGTTGCTAGTGTTGCAATGTAAAAAATACAGAGTAAAAAGGAAATAAAGTGACTCCCCTGAGTGACAGTGAATGGAAAAATCCCTTCGCATGGCTTTGGTGCACAGACTCTAGCTATGAAAGGCGTCTACACAGGGGTGAGAATTATGCATGATCAAAATTAAAAACAGACACATGACTGGGCAGAAACCATAAGCCACCAGATTCTTCAGCCTCAAACCTGCAGCTTGGGGAACAGAAACGGAGCACACACACACAAAATTGCTAGTGAAAAGAAATCCTTGAGGTTTGTGTCAATTCTTTCTCTGGCTTTTAAGCCCTGTAAACTATTCCGTTCCTAAAAGCCGGCAGGGGCCGGAGGTTGGCGGGAGGTTAGCTTATATGAGAATCAGCTCTGGGAAACCCAGAGAAAAACACAGTTTTTTTTAAAAAGGCAATTGTATTTCAAGGTAAACGTTACAAACTAGACTGTTAACCTGCCATGAGTAAAACATCCAGATTCCCCTCGTAAGAAAGATCACAAGGAATAATGGAGAATATTGTACAATGTAAGAATAAATTACATATAAATAATCTGCATTAAAATGACATTATATTAAGGTTGAAGTAAAACACTCAAAAATTAGGAAACACCAGAATGAATGTTGCCTGGGCAACCTCGATTTGGCTCCCTTGTGCATACTTAATTACTCAGTCACATACTATTTTTTCATGGGGCCCCTGCCTCATTCAGCACACAGGATGGGTGGTGTTCACTTAACTAGCATCTATTCAACATTTTGTTTTAGCCTCATTGTTCAGTGTGTCCCCAGGCCTTATTTACTCCACACTATTCAAACCCTGCTCTGAAGACAGAATTAGTAAGTTCCTCATGGTCTGTCTCTATGGTGCTCATCACTACAGTATCTGAGTGCTTTACAGACATCAACAGACTTTTTTTCACAACACCTCTGTGAGATGAGGTGGTGGTATTCCCATTTTACAGATAGGGGACAGACACGGAGAGGGAAATGAGGCAGAGAGATTAAGGTCAAAGGTGTCCACTAATTTTGAGTGCCAAATTTGAGACCCCTAGGACCTGATTTTTCAGAGGACTTGGTGTTAAATGGCACTTTGTATGTTCAGAACATAGCTCCTGTTGACTCCAGCTGCAGCTGTGAGTGCTCAGCCCTTCCGCAAATCAGCCCCCAGGGTCTCATGTCGGGCACCCAGAAAACGAGGAACACACAATTAGTGACCACCTGTGAAAAGCTTGGTTTAAGTCAGTGTTTCTCCTCCACCTTTTCAAGTTGGCAGCCTCTTGTTCAAAGTCAGATATTTTCACAACCCCCCTTCCTTTTATCAGAGTAAAAATGTAGCAGTGACAGCAAGGATCAGCCTATATAATTTAACTCTGAGTTTTGAGAAGTAGACCTTGACCTTGAAGGGTAACAGTGTGTGGGGAGCGAGATTGTCTTTGCTTTAGAGTGTAATAAAATAGTCAATGCCACCCCTCCCCACCCCCACCCCTGATTGCCTTTCGGGACCCTTCCCACTCTCCTGAGGGCTGTGGCCAGTGTTCCCTCTAATTTTTTACACCCATGTGCGAAATACATTTTGTTATGTGCACCAACATGGAGGTGATGTGTCACATATTGACACAGCACCTCCATATTGGTGCACATAACAAAATTCATGTGGTGGGGGTGGAGCCAACGGGTTCAGAGTGTGGGAGGGGGCTCAGGGCTCTGGCTGGGGGTGCAGGCTCTGGGATGGGGCTGGGGATGAGGGGTTTGGGGTGCAGGAGAGGGCTCAGGGCTGCAGCAGAGGATTGGGGTTGGGGGGGCACAGATGAGGGCTTTGGGGTGCAGGCTGCCCCAGGGCTGCAGTGGGAAGAGATGACTCCCCCCAGCCCTCTCTTGCCACAGCAGCTCAGGGCTGGAGAAGAGGCACCTCCCCCCGGCCACAGCAGCTCCAGCAGGCCTGGCCCAGGCTGAGGGAAGGGCTCCTCCCCTGTCTGAGGCAGGTCCACACTGGGCTGGACCGAGGGAGGGGCTTCTCTCCCCTGGCCGAGGCAGGTCCGTGCTGGGGCTGGACCGAGAGAGGGGCTCCTCTCCCCCGGCCGAGGCAGGTCCGCACTAGGGCTGGACCGAGAGAGGGGCTCCTCTCCCCTGGCCGAGGCAGGTCTGCGCTGGGGCCGGCAAGAAGAGGCACCTCTCCCGGCCACGGCAGCGCTGGGCTGGGCCAGACCAAGGGAGGGGCTCCTCTTCCCCAGTGGAGGCAGGTCCGCGCTAGGGTGGGTGGGGAGGGGCGCCTTTCCCCATTTCAGCCCTGAATGCCTGCGTGGGGCTTAATAGGCAGCTGTGTGGCCGCACAGCTTAGAGGTAGACCCATCGGTTGAGAAACACTGAATTGACTTGCCCAGCATCACATAGGAACTCTTTGGCAGAGGCAGGGCTAGAACCCAATTCTCCAGGACATTATTCAACTGTTTTAACCATGAGACCATCCTCTCTCTCCCTCATTCACTATGCACCTTCCAACTTCACTACACAATTCGGATTCACCCCTAGAAGCAGGTTGATCCTGTGCAATAAACGAGTTAAGGGTCCTGTGGAAACAGTAGCATGTAATCATGTAATTAAAGACTAACATAATGCATGTGCAGAAGGGGCCACATTAAGGTTGCCTTAATTCTGGAATTTCTAACTTTTGAGTCCTTGACTTTACAACTTGAATAATGTTCTTTTAACATCGTTTGTGTGTGTAATTTCCGAGGTTACTAGAAAACAAACCAAAAAACCCCCAAATTCTATCACGTAGAGTCACACAGAAACCCGCACAGTTCATCAGCAGGGTTGGAACCTTTAGATTCACATCACAGATCTCTGCTATTTAAGCTAACAGAGTAACTGATAGCAGTAGCAGGTTGTCATCCTCTCTGCGAACTAGAGGGGGAGGACACACACTTTGCCAGTGGGTTTCACAGATATTTGCGGACATCAGAGCAAATTCCAGTCCGGGCTGTGGATGGGAGGTACTCTACTGGTCAGGTCCGTCTGTTTGACCCCCCACGCTTAACCCCTTCTGCTCCATCCCTTCCAGCCTGTGTTCTGTTCCCCACCCCAGCTCCTTGTCCCAGTCCCATTCTCCTCACATAGTCAGTCCCAATCTCCATTCCTCAGGCTTCTCATCCACGTCCCAGTCTCCTTGCACAGCCTGTCTCAGTTTCCCAGCTCCTCATCTTATCTATTTCTCCCCAACCCATTTGGCCTCCAGTCATCCCCCACCCTGACTGCCCCTTGCACTGGGTCCCAGTCTTTCTCCCAGGCTCCTCATCCAAACTCAGTCTCCCCAACCCTTCCCCAGCTCCTTGGCCCAGTGTTTCCCCTCTCTGGCTCTTTGCCCAGCCACAGGTAGATCAGAATGATCCCCATGCTACTGGAGGAGAGAAAAGCCAGGTTTTCAGAGGTGCTGAACACGTGCCTCACACAGTGACTTCCCCTGGACTTGTGGCTGCTCAAAATCAGCCCCCATCACCACAGACCAAGGTCACTGAGTCAGTGGCTGATGGGAATACAACCCATATCCCCGACACCTTGTCATCAAAGCTAAGATACAAGCCCCTTAGTGATGATTGTGATGCTGCTGTAAGATATTAGATTAGGTGATGGCAACATTTCAGTGGGAACTGCTCAGATTACACTTCCCTGCACAGACAACACCCATCATGCATGCCTGATGGCACCTGGATTAACCTGCAAGGAACCCAACATCTGGGTGGGATTCCGGGGCTGTGACAGGCCCTGTTGACAGACAACAATGAACATAAGCAGTAGGGGTATATGCAGGAGAGGTGGCCTCTCCTACGGGCAGGCAGGTGTGTGGGGTAAGACTCTGACAGTGCTTTAAATTGCCTTTGCTACAAGAGACCACAATAGTTTGGCTCCACTTTCCTACCCCACACCAGGGTGGGCTGTTCAAACGGTGGAAAGACTCCCAGGTAAACTTCAAACTCTCCCAGGCCTGAAGGAGCAACACTGGCCTTTAAACTAAGTGGCAGAAACTACAATTTGGGGAGGAGTGGTAGAGAACAAAGAAAAACATTAGGGATGGAAGAAGCTGGGAAGATCCTTTCTTTAAATGGCACAAAGAAAAGGGCAAAGACACCACAATACCAGCGGCAGGGACACTGAAAACCTCTCATTGCTGATCAGAGATCCATTTGGGTCTACAATGAACACCATGACTCGCAATCAGGTATAATTAACTCCTTCATGTCTTCACTGAAGTATTTATTTCTAGCATTCTGGGATGTGGACGGGAAAGGGGAAATGCATGCTGGCTGAGGGGTATCCTCGGTAACGGCAGCAGCAGCTTTTGGGGGAAGGCACAGTGGGGAACAGGAAGTTCCTGGCCAGCTCTAGGGAGAGCAGGGACACCAAGGAGAGGCTGATAGAGGAGGAGAGATGGGCAGGTACATGGATGGGAGAGCAGAATCAGCAGGGGAAGGTTTAATACTGGAAGGCTGGCTCCCCACCAATTAGCAGCTACAGCTGTGCCAGCCAGCAAGCAGTACTAGCGGCAGCTGGGGGAACAAAGAGCCAAGGAACCAGAAAGAGGCTGCAGATCTGGAGAATGGAAAGGTTGCTGACCCCCTCTGGTCAAACAGCTGCTCCCAATTCCCTCTGAAGGGGTACCAGAGGATGACAGGTATTTACATATGCATAGCGCCTCATTACCAGCAGATGGGTGTGTCTTAGGCCTGGGACCTAACTGCCACACCCCTGCCTGCCTTGATGACCCCACTGCCAGGCAGAGCTGCCAGTGCGTGGGTTGCCAGTCTCTCTCCTATCTGCCACCTCCATGGTCACAAGCATCGCTCTATATACCAGGCACAACACAAGCCGACCCATAGACCCCGAGGGTCGTTACTTGCTAACTTTTGCAGCCACAGAAGGAGCTGTGCAGTTTACAGAAGTAGGAGTCAGTCCAATGCCCAGCCGGTCCCCTCCACAGCTCAGAGCCCTTCCACTGATGTGGTTACAGAGCGGGGAGCTTGCTGTATATTTACTCACCTCCCTTCCGCGAACGGCTTTGCTTGCTGTGACCCAGACACTGGCGCTTCCCCGCTGGGTAATCGACCAGCCTGGGTGGGCTCGGTCTCCTCAGCTGCCAGGGAGAGGGTGATGCCCACTGAGCTGATGGCGCTGGGAGCAGCAGAGGGAGCTGCTGCTGAGGATGGACCTATCATGACAGCAACACAGTCAGACAGGCATCTACTGGCTGGTTCAGAAACAGGCTCGGACAGGAAGGCGAGTCTGACCCAGTTATTGGAGTCAGCAGGGACGCAGACCTCACTCAGCCGGACCCGCTGTACTGCAGGAGTAGGGATAGTTTTCATTACTCTTCCTAGATCCCCATTGAAATGGAGCTGCCAGTACCTCAAGTGACGCCTTTTCATTTAGAGGGTCTAGTCTCTCCCGAGATACCCATCCCCAAAGCCTCTCCTGTCCCGCAGTGGGTGGCTCTCATCTCAGCTGGCTGAGCGGATTTGTGCCATGCATCTGGGACTCTCCCTTCACCCACGGATGACAGTAACCCCTCTCTGCCCCCTCCAGTTCTTTAACGTCTATCCTGGATTGGGCAGCAACCAGCACCATTCCCATATTAGCCAGCCTCACCCAGCTCGTGGACACACCCCGCTCGAGAGTCTTATCCCCAAGCACAGCAAATGTGTGATTCTGGCACCGCAGCCTGATGACCAGCATGTTCAGGCATTGGTGAGCTGCCAGAGAGAGGGCAGGTTTTACCAGTGAAGAATCTCTGCTCCGAGAGCCCACTACTTCCCTTGCTGCGGAGTTCAAATCTTGAGACTGTCCGCAGGAGCACCAGAGCTCGCTCACCTGTCCTGAGAGCAGGCAGGGAAGTGGCCAGGTCTCCAATCAGACAGTGCTTATGAGAGCCCAATGGGAAGCCAGCTCAGAGCACAGAGGACAGGCATAACACAGCCATGTCACTAAGGGGGCCAGCAGCAATAAGCCCATCTTACCTTTACTGTCTCCCAAGGAAGCAGGCAGTTTCTGGACTCTCACGGCCCGCTCTCCGTGGCTCAGAGCCGCGCTGGCAGCCTGGCCATCATGCTGACACTGAGCCCATGTGTTGTTGCAGTTATTGGTGGACAAGGCCAGGAGTCGGCCCTTGGAAAGCACTTTTGGGCTGTGCTGGCTTTTCTGCTCCTCCGGCACAGACCCACACTTGCCGGGAGGAGAAGTGGGCCGAGTCACCAGGCCACTGGTCTGGTCTAGGCGCCCAGTTTTGTGGCCTGTCAGCCTGTAGCTACCCGTCAGGATGGCCTTCCTGTAAGGCACAGGGGAGGAAGCTTTCCCAGTCGGCGGCGGGGCAGGGACCCGAGCCAGCAAGTTGTAGCATGGTGCCCCCTGCTTTGCTTGTTGTTGGGAGATGCCTGTTGCTGGTCTGGGTTGGCTGAAGTTGTTGGCTGGCTGAGGGGCGGGGGCAGAGCTTTCCAGTGTGCCTCTGTTGCCTGGGATTGACGGTGCTGACGGCTGACCCTGGGCAGGGGGCGGAGGGTGGACATGCCCCCGCTGGACAGGGCTGAGCGCTGCATCACACCGGCCACTGTTCTTCCCAGCCAGCCGAGGTGCAGCTGGGAGTTGGTCACCTTTGGAAAGTGCTTCTACCCCATTGCCTGTTGGCTTGGTCACCTGACCCTCTTTTAGCACGAGGGTGTCCTTCAAGCTGGAGTCTCTTTCCTCACTGATGTTCTCACCAATGGCAGCCCTGCCAGTACAAAGCATGTTGTCAGAGATCCTGGTCCCTCCACTGTCACCATTCACCCTGCACTCCTCTTGCCCCGCCTTCCTGCCCCTCGTGTCCTTCTCCGGCGCATGAGTTCCCCTAGGAGCTTGGTGCCCGCCAGGCCAGCGGCCTCTGGCATCCTGGTAACCCTGGGGGTGGCAGCTCCCTGGCCCAGCCTCTTCGCTGTCAGTCCTGCAGCTGTCAGACGTGTCGGTGCTGTCTAGAGCTGAGTCCACGTCATCTATGTACGTGACATCCCCGATGTACGTCTCCCTGATCCGCTCTGTATGAACGCGCTGCCGGGAGGGAAGAATCCAGAGGGGAGACCCCCTCGGGCCCAAAGTCCTTCCTCTCGCCTCCTGCTGGGAAGCGCTTGGCTCCCCACTTTCAGCCCCGGTGCTGATTATTTTGTTTTCCTGAGTTACACTGTGGCTCTCCGATAAGGGCTTAACGGTCTGATCAGCCCTGAGGTCCATGTTCTGATTAGCTGCTGAGCCCCTGAGATAGGAGCCACAGGCTCTGCACTTCCCCTCTGCACTCAGCGCAGTGGGCCCAGCCTTCTCAGAGCGCCCCCTGCTGGTGTGGTGTGCAGATGTCCCTGCAGCCTGCCCACGATTCTGCTGCTCCTTGCAGGCTTTACTGACTCCACTCTCCTTGCGGTGGAAGTCCCCGTTGATGTAATCTGAAAGGTCTGGCTTGGAGACCAGTGGGCTCTGTCCCAAAGTCAAGAGGACCGAGTCCAAGACCCGCTTCTGGCGCAGTTGCAACCTCTCCAAATAGCGAACTTCGGCATCCCGGAGAGACTCGTCCTCAAAGCGCACACGGGATGGGGATGGCCCTCGCTTCCTGGCCTGCCCGCAGCTGGATTCCCCACTGGAGGAGTCACTCAGGTTCCCACTGGTGTGAGCCTCCCCATCCCTCAGAGCATAGCTCTTCTTCAGATCTGGAGCGGTGCTCCCACCCGCATCCCTAATGCAGCAACACAGGGACAGAGAGGATGGTTATGGAATCGCCAGCCAGTCACCCCTCCCCTTTTACTCCCTTCAGGGGAGTCCTGCCACTCTAGCATACTCTGGGCAAATGGCTCCACCCTGCGGAATGGACCCTTGTCCATCTGAGTGATTCCAGGGCCCCAGGGTCAGGACTCATGCCTCACCCAGCCCACCTCCCTTTCCCCAGGAGGCAACTACATCCACCTTATATCACCCCCTTTTGGAACAAGTTTCCCTCCTTTGCTACCAAGAGTCAGGGGGATACGTCCAGTGCCCATGGTGAAAATCCCACTGAAACCATAACAGAAAATCTTAAGGGACCAGTGGGTTAAGGGCTAAAGGCCACCAAGGTGCAAACTCAGTCCAGCTGCTGTTCAAATCAGTAAATCAATCTGTGGTAAGTACAGAGGAGACCAGGAGCACCAGCAAAATATGAACAGAGAGGATAGATGTAGGTGCCCTAGGGGCCGGGCTAGGCAGTAATATGCAGGAGACCTGTGTTTGTTTTCATGCCTGGATCCAGACTCTGCTGGCCTAGGGAGGTGTGGGGGAGCACACTGGGCCCCTCGGGAAAGGCAGTCCTGACACAAGGCTCAACACTGACCTCTTCAACAGATAAGGGAGTGGTGTGGCCAGGCTCCCTCAGAGGTGACTGGGACAACAGGCCTTGTTCTAATGTGGAACAAAACCAAACAAATTTTAAAACCTCATAAGCCAAAACTGTCATCCTCCGGAGCGCTTGAGCTTATTTTAGTCTGGGAGACCTTTCTATATCAGTAGCAAAATAAACTGATCTCTGGGAGCCAGGAACTTGCAGTTGGTGCCTCTGTCATCATAAAATGAAACAATCACACCCCATTCAAATCCTCTAGTGTGTGTCCATTGTATGTGTCTATCCGGTACACATGGAGCATGTGTACGGTGAAGGTGTAACAGGCTTCTGCTGTGCATGTGACATTTGTTTACGTGGTGTAGTAGGCTGCAGCAGTGTCTCTGAACCCTTTTGATACCAGAAACCGGCTTGCTGCCTTCCTAAACTGTGTCAGGAAGATCTCATGGACTGGGGCCAGTCCACCGACCAGTAGTTGAGAAATACTGGGCTTCAGAATGCCTAGTGTGTCTGCATCTACATGAAAGCAGGGGTACTGGAACAATTTGGATAGTGGGGGTGCTGAGAGCCATTGAACCAAACTGTAAACCCTGTATGTGATGGAAACCACTTCAACCCAGGGGTGAGGCAGCACCCCTAGCTCCCCTAGTTCCAGCCCGTGTGTGAGAGCGAGGATCACAGTCTGGTTCTATTTCCACACATGCTTAAGAGTGTGAGTGAGGCAGGAAAGCAGAAGAATCCTGCAGGGAGACTGGCAATAGAAGCAGGTCTCCCGCCCCCTCCCCCTGGCATTCCCTGGAGCTGTGACTGACATGCGAGGCATTGCACTCACCGCCTGGCCTGGGGAACAGCAGGAAGGATGTCGTGGCTGGCTCGGAGAGGGCTCGTCCTGGCCTTCATGCGGGCTCTCTGCAACAGCTGCTTGGCCTGCTCATGCCTGGGGCTCAGCTCAAGCTCCTGAGTGGGAACAAAGGCCCTGCAGCCAGGCCAGTGGGGAGCAAGGCAGGGGGATTAGAAAAAAATAACAAGGATTAGAAGTGGTTTAACAGTGACGAGGACGATGCGGCTCTGCCTGGAAAAACAACTCACAGTGCATCCTCAGACCCACTGCAGGCCTGCAAGCCAGCACTAGAGGGCAGCCTATGCCACCGACAGGGGAAGCCAGGGCTCTCACAAGACAGGCATGGGTGCCTGTTTCCAAAGACACAGTGATAGACCTGTCCAGAGACAGGAGGAGGAAGGACGGGAGCATTCCCTAAGCAGCCTTACAAGTGGATGCAGCAGGTCTCAGGGGCCTAAGCCAAGTTGAGGCCAAATACCCTGAAAACCTGGACAAGGAGCCCACTTCCAGCCACATTAAATGCACCCTCACGGTTTCCACTCCCGCTCAGTTTGACCTTTAAAGACAAACTTCTACTCAGTGACTGGTTTTTTGCTGGTCCCTCTGGTGGCTATTTACCAATAGGCCAGAGCTAAAAAGAGCCTGCTAGGCCCCCTCCCCTCTGCCAGTACAGGACTGTGACTGCTAAGTTCCCAGCATACATAAGGGGAAGTTAGATTAAAACAATATACTCGCAATGGAAGGTTGCAATGCAACACAGCTGTTTCTAAGAGTTCAGAACAATTACACACAAGAACACAAAAGCAGACACACAAAGCAGGCTGCCCCCCTAGAACAGAGGCACAACTCTCCCCATCTTGCTCTAGGCTGGCTGGCTGAGCGGGATCTGGGCCTAGCAGCACATATTCTACAGAGCCCCCTAGTCTGCAAGCAGGAGCAGCAACCCACCCCCCAAATTTAAAGGGACAGTGTGTCATTTTTATACAGCTTTCAATGCACCACAGCACCCTGCATAAGCATCTCTTGCAAGTCACCTTAAATATTTGGAAATAGCAAGGCAGAAGCTCTCCAGGGACACAGTTGCTGGTGTTTCTGCAGTTTTGCACACCCATCACACTCCACAGCTTCAGCTGCATGGTATATTTGCCCAAAGAACACCAGAATGCTGCGCTATAAGTCACAGTGAAAATACTACTTCTCTCTGCTTTCTCTTTGTAGATCTCAAAGGGAATATCACCCCCATTTTACAGATGGGGAAACGGAGGCACAGATAATTGAAGTGACTTGCCCAAGGTTACCAACCAGGTCAGTAGCAGAGGTGGGAGTTGAACCCAGGTCTCCTGAGTCCCAGTCCCCTTTGCACAGGACCACACTGCCACTATAGCAATAATCTGTAAACTACAGGGATGACTGGCTGAGCAGAAACAAAATGAAGCAACCGGGAGTAAAGGTTGTGCAGGAGGAGGGACTCTTTCTAATAGGAACTAAACAAAGGTAGCAGAAGCAAAAAGAGCAACAAGCAGGTTCGCAGCCTGAGATCAACCCGACATTCCCCACCTTGTCTCTCTGCAGCAGCCCTGTTTACAGCCTATTCCTGCAACACCTGTGCAAAGTGAAGGGGAAGGAGAACTGAAGTTAACCCCTTGTGCACCGGAGACCATGTAGAGCCCCTGCAGACAGCTGTTGGGACAGTCCCTCCCCAACTTCCTTTCTCTCAGAGTTCAGCTGCTCTGTTCCCTGGGAGCTCCCTCCTCTCACTGATCTCTGGCAGTCTTATCTCATCCTGGTGCTCATTGGCCAATTAGCTGCCAGTCAGACACCTAGAGAGTTAAATTACAGATGGACTTCTTCTCTTCAAAGGCCAGCTGCCAGCCACCCCATGACATTGGGCAAGCAGTAGTCTACCCCCTTTCGTCCACCGAGATCTGCCCACATGTCCTCACATGTAGCACCCTCTCCTATCCCAGTCAGCTTCGCCAATGCATCTCAGCCCAGACCATTTGTTTCCTTCAACAGCTTCCTCCCCTCCTCCCCAATGGCCCCACATTGTACTGGGGAAAACCCCTTGGCGGCCAGCACAGCAGGTGCAGAGTGCAGCTGTCCACCTGGGAGGTGCTGTTACCCAATGGGAATACTTGACCCCAATTCTCCAAGAGTCGCACTGGCTCCCTGTCCACTTCCAGTGCAGGCCAGGGATTGGCCTTGATCTGAAGAGCCCTAGGTGGTTTGTGTCCTGGCTGTCTGAGACACACCTCCCTCCCCACCTGCCATGCAGCAGTTGAGGCTCTTGAACAAACAGTCCCTAAGCTGGCTGGGTGTACAGCATTCAAGTCTGTTGCCCTGAGGCCCAAACAGGGGGGATTGTCCAGTTTTCTGGGAGGCCATTGTGCCTATGTTTTTAGTAGGCTCTACGTTCTGCGGAGCCAGTGCACAGGAGAGTTAATTTGCAAAACAATGCAGTACATAGCACAATACATGGCACTTTCCTCCTCTGTGCACATCTGACTCCCTCTCCAGCTAATCTGCTGATGCCATTCCCGCCCCATTCCACTCAGAGAAATGTCAGGTGCTAAGGTTCCCGAGAACAGGAGGGTGCTCCACAAAGCCTGCCAGGGTCATCAGCTTGCAGATTTAACTGAGCCAGGAAGCACTTTGATGCTCTAGTGATGGGTGCTCTGCCATAAGACACCTCTCACACGTGGCTGTTCAGCCCACAGAAGAGAGGAAAGGGGTGGGTGCGTCCCCCTTCGTGTCAGCAATGCCAGGAGTGTAACCCACCAATGACAAAGCCAATGACCATGTATCTCAGGGAAGGGAGGAGAGCAATGCCTTGTGCCCCACTAAAGTTGTTCAACCACAGAGGTTCTTTGCCTACCAAAACATTGAGGGGACGCTTGGTTCCCAGCTCACCGGCAAGTGTCATTAGCACCGCCTTCTAATGCAGCATCCAGCTGCGCCAGACACATGCTGTGGTCTGACTGAGGCTTCCCCCTGGGCTCTGTCACGGGGTCAGGGAAAGGGACATACCAGCACATCTACATCTTCCCAGGTAGGTGCACAGCGGCTTTTCCCCTGATCTGAGAGCACGGAAGGGGAATTCAGTCTCTTGGGACATGCACCTGTCTGGGGCATGGGACTAAGTGAGCCCCTTACAGGCAGGGGAAAAGTGTTCCCAAGGGCAGGCAGCCCCACAAGTGAGAGAGGGCACTGGGGGATGTTCAGTGGCGAAGAATGAGGGGAAGAGGAAGAAGAGTTTACCAGCGGTGAGTACCCTCCTACACAGTCCATTAACCATGTGGCTAATCGCTTACGGGACCCAGACACATGGCAGACTAGGCTGCTAGCAATGATGGCCCATAGTTAGGGTTGAGTGGTGATTACCCACATGCTGTACAGATATGAGATGTTCTCAGCTCACCGGGCCCCTAGCCAGTTAGTGCTCTGGGGTTCACACCCCTAGCATTTCCTTCCATTCGCTTTTGCTTTCAGATTGTCTTCCCCAAAATCACTGCCCCCAGGCCCAGAACTCACAGACCTACAGGCAAATATGGCCTGGAGTGCCATGGTGAGAAGACACCAGAATGAAAGGGAGAGAGAACAGTCAGGCTGCTTAGTGCCGTGTGCTAAGAAAGCAGAATTACACTGCCCCATCAATGGGAGAGACTGGCCCCATACAGAGGCTGCCTCCTCCCAATTCACTAAAGCAGCATAGAGAGACAGCAGGGAACACCTGAGAGTGCTCTGGGCGCTGTTCCCATTTCTGCCGTGCTCTGCCTCAAATGCTCACTCAACACTCCCATGCCAGGAAGGTTCCCAGGACACCAAATGACCACTCTGTCCTTGAAGGAGGGGACTGTGGGTAGAATGTAACAATTCCCAGAATCCTCGGCAGAAACGGAAGGGGCTCTGAAAAACAGCCATTGTCCTTGGGATAGCTGCCCAGAACACACTCCTAGCATATACAGTTAGGCAGAGGGGGGCACAAAACCATGGCTGGCATGGAAGAAAAGCAGCTGTGTGGCCCCACACCAAATGTCACTTTTAACTAGCTGAGCACACTCATTGTGTCCCAGGCTGGCAGGAGCCTTCAATGAATGCACTAAACTCAGTTTTATGTTCAAGAGCTAGCAGGTTTGTTGAATGCATCCAGCCTCATCCATTGCTCACACTCTCCCGGAAGGCCCTGCATTGGATAGGACCCATGGTGAATTTTTCAGAGCCTCTCTCTCACATCCTGGCCATGACCATGGAAAGGGATCAACCAGCTTTGAAGTAAAGTGACACCCCAACACCAGCTACACCCAAGCCAGAACTCAGACACTTCACTAGCCCAGAGGCACAGGATTTCTGTCAGTTCCGCAGGAGCCACACAGAATGCACTCTGCAGACCCTGCCCAGAAGCAGCAGCCTAAATCCACTTGGAATCAGAAAACAATTTCCCAACTGTAATTGGGGCTATAGGCTCCAGTCCCTGGGCACTCAAACTACAACTGGAGCATTACTGGATCTGTAGTAAAGCCCCTTCCTCCCCCTCCCCCCCATCCCCATCCCCACCAGGGATTGCACTGCACTCTCTCCACTGCAAGAGGGTCTGCAGCAGCTCCCTCCCCACACAGCTGTGTCAACACAATGCAGCTCCTCTTTCTCCCTCATAGGGAACCACCACAATCCCTCCAGTGCCGCCAGCTCCCTAGGGAATAACTCCAGACTGTCTCAACAGCGGCTGTACGGATATGCATGTTAAATCTCACCCCCAAAGGAACAGGGCAGTAAGCTCCATTCTCTCAGGGGCAGTAAGCTCCAAGCTTTCCTTCCTGCTATCTAGTTAAGCTGCTGCACTCAGGACAATCCCCAGGATGCCTGTCCCCACCCACTCCTGTGCTCCCCTGTACATTGCACTGCCCTGGGGAAAAATCGCTCCCCATTCTTCCGCTTCACATCGTCTGCAAGCTGCCCCCTGCTCTGTCCCGCCCCACATGTCATCCACAGGCTATTCCAGAGCACAGGCTTTCCCTACTGGCTGCTGCCATAATCCCCCTGATTACAGTAATCAGCTCAGGCAGTCACTTCAGAGAGTCTCAGATTAACCCTTTCATGCCCAGGGCTTCCTAGGAGAAGGCAGACGTGTGAAACACAACAGCATCCAAACTCGCTTCAGAGCAAGACATGCATTTCGTGGGCACATCGTGCTTCCTACTGATTGATGGGTAGATTTGTCCTGCCTGTGGCTCCTTTCCGTCACTTGCAGCCTCCATAAAGGGATGGCTACCCACACAGACCACTCCAGAGCCGGAGCAAGTGTATGCAGGGAGCACATTATACTCACCTCTGCAGCGGAGTCCAGACGGTTTCCCAGTGCCATTTAAGGCACTGACTGGATTTATGAGGCCCTTTATAGCTTGGGCCCTAGTATCTTAGGGCTTGTCTACACGGGGGCTAAACCGGACGAAGTCCAGTTAAGCCAGTTTGAAAACACTTGCATACGCTAAATGCACATCTGTTGCAAACTCTGGAATCGTCTTGCTAAGTTCAGTGTGAATTGAGTTAGTTCAATCTACTGTTCATGTGTACGTGATGCTGCTATGGCAGTCCTCCAACTGCTATCCCACATGGCCTTGTGGGTGGTGGTTACTGACCTCTCTGTTTATCTGTGTGCCCTCCACTGCTGTGGTGTGAAGTTGACCAGAAGTTCCCCTCCTCCAGTTAAAAACTGGCAGAGGGCCAGGATATTTGCCCATTTGCTCCTGGATTCAAATACATCAGCTTTGCTGCAGCATTACTCCAGAAACCCTGCAACATGCCTCGAGCAGCTGCATGGAGCTATGCTGAGACGCTAGATCTCATTGCCATCCAGGGAGAAGCATAGGTGCAGGAAGCCCTTGTGGTCAGCCACCAGAATAAAGATCTGTGTGTGGATATTGCTGGACAGATGTCTTCAAGGGGTGACAACAAGGACTCCTACCAAGGCAAGCTCAACAGAAAACAGGCAGAGGCCATTAAGGAGGCTGTGTGATCCAGTGGCTACAGAACTAGCTTGAGAATTATGAGAAAAGCGAGGTTCCCTTCCCAGCTCAGTCACTGATGTGCTGTGTAGCGGGCCGGTGTGGCTCCCCTCCTCCCCGGAGAGAGTTGAGCCCCGGACACAGGAAGGGGCGGGGCTACAGCATGGTGAGCCCGCCCCTCAGAGGGTCAGGCGGCGACCCGGAAGAATAAAAGCCGGGCCTCCCAGCTCAGTCAGCTCTCAGCCACCGGGGAGAGCAGACCTGCCTGAGGGAGCTCCTACCGGAGGAACCACTGGAGCCCCGAGCGACTGCCTGGACTGGACGGAGAGCACCCTACCTCGCTCCTGGGAAGACCAGCCGGAACTCCCCCGCGCCACCTACGACGAGGAGCCCGGGGGAACGCCCCAGCTGCCATGCTGTTACCCCGAGGAGCCCCCGGGGCAGGATTGGCTGGACTTCCCTAAGGACCTACCAGACCTACCCCCCAGCCCGGGTTGGGACGAGCCCATGCAGTGGGACTTCCCGGGGCGAGACGCCATGGACCAGGTAGGACAAGAGGGGGATAGTGGAAGTGGCCCGGGGGCAGCTGACCTCAGTCAGGCTGCTGACCAGACTGAACCCATGTCAGTGTGTTGCGGTCAGGATCCCCACTGACCGGCAGCGGTGAGGACCGCTGCCTAGGGCCCCGGGCCGGGACACAGTGGAGTGGGTGGGCCTGTGTCCCCCCCTGCCACCCCACTCACGGGTGGCAGTCGTCCCCCTCTACCTACTGGCTCAGCCTGCCACAAGAGGCCTGAGCCCCTGTACTGCTTGCTACTGGCTCAGCCTGCCACAAGAGGCCTGAGCCCCTGTACTGCTTGCTACTGGCTCAGCCTGCCACAAGAGGCCTGAGCCCCTGTACTGCTTGCTACTGGCTCAGCCTGCCACAAGAGGCCTGAGCCCCTGTACTGCTTGCTACTGGCTCAGCCTGCCACAAGAGGCCTGAGCCCCTGTACTGCTTGCTACTGGCTCAGCCTGCCACAAGAGGCCTGAGCCCCTGTACTGCTTGCTACTGGCTCAGCCTGCCACAAGAGGCCTGAGCCCCTGTACTGCTTGCTACTGGCTCAGCCTGCCACAAGAGGCCTGAGCCCCTGTACTGCTTGCTACTGGCTCAGCCTGCCACAAGAGGCCTGAGCCCCTGTACTGCTTGCTACTGGCTCAGCCTGCCACAAGAGGCCTGAGCCCCTGTACTGCTTGCTACTGGCTCAGCCTGCCACAAGAGGCCTGAGCCCCTGTACTGCTTGCTACTGGCTCAGCCTGCCACAAGAGGCCTGAGCCCCTGTACTGCTTGCTACTGGCTCAGCCTGCCACAAGAGGCCTGAGCCCCTGTACTGTTTGCTACTGGCTCAGCCTGCCACAAGAGGCCTGAGCCCCTGTACTGTTTGCTACTGGCTCAGCCTGCCACAAGAGGCCTGAGCCCCTGTACTGTTGTTACTGGCTCAGCCTGCTACCAAAGGCCTGAGCCCCTGTACTGTTTGTTACTGGCTCAGCCTGCTACCAAAGGCCTGAGACCTATTTAGACTGTTTGTCGCCCAGCCCCTGCACCAGGGGGCCTGGGCCTGTCCTAGCCTTAAAGAGACAGGACAGAACCCCCGTGAGACAAGCAGGCCGGTGTGGCTCCCCTCCTCCCCTCAGAGGGTTGAGCCCCGGACCCGCCTGTTACAAGTGGCACCTGACCAGGGACCTGATCCCTTGCCCCTGTGAGAAGGGGCCGGTGAGAGGGCGGCGGAGCGCCCTCTTAGCCAGGACGATGGAGGCAGACCGGCTGTTCCAGCTGCTGGTGGAAAGCCAGGAGCGGCAACAGACGGCTCAACTCCTACAGCAGCAGCAACAGCATGCCGCCCAGCTGGAACAGCAGCGGCAGCGAGACGCGGCCCAGCTCCAGCAGCAGCAACAGCAGCAGGTAGCTCAGCTGGAGCAGCAACAGCAGCTGGTGCAGCAGCTTGGGACCCAGCTGCAGCACCTCCTCGGGCCCGCCCCCCGCCCCGCTGAATGGCCTGCGGGGGAGGTCACGGGAGGGGGTCCGCGTCTGGCGACCCCCCTGCGTCTGACCAAGATGGGCCCAGATGATGACCCGGAGGCCTTCTTGGTCACTTTTGAGCGGGTGGCCCTCGTGGCGGGATGGGCAAGAGACCAGTGGGCCACCTTGCTCGCCCCCTATTTGACTGGGCCGGCCCAAGCAGCCTACCGGGGGCTGGCGACCGAAGAAGCCCGCGACTACGACCGCGTGAAGGCCGCAGTCCTAGACGCTTTGGACATTAGCCCGGAGACGTTTCGGCAGCGATTCAGGCGCCATACCTACCCGGCGGGAGCCCGTCCCCGGATGGTGGCCCAGACCCTGAAGGAAGCCTGCCGTCGGTGGCTGCAGCCAGACGTCCGGACGGCGGAGGAGGTCACCGAGCAGGTGGTGTTGGAGCAGTTTATTCACACCATACCGGCCAAAGGTAGGGCCTGGGTACTCCGCCACCGACCGACGACCTTAGCAGAGGCCGTCGCGCTCCTGGAAGGCTTCCTGGCTGCTGAAGCCTCGATAGGGCCCGCCTTCCGGCCACCTACCTCGGGGCCCGAACGACCCCGAGACGAGAAGAGGGCGTCGAACGTGCCCCACCCACGAGGCCCGGACCCCGGGCCGGGACCCCGACAGGGAACCGCGACTCCACGCTGGGAAGCAACCCCCCAGCGGACTACCCCGGCCTTCACCCAGGGAGCGCCTAAGGTCCGGCGGAGCCCCCCCCGAAGTGCCAGAACAAGCCTTCCCCGGAGTGGACGCCCTGAGCTCGGTCCCTGCTTTAGATGTGGGAAAGCCGGACATGTACAACGAGACTGTCCCGAGATGGACTGCAGTTTCGGGCAGGTTTACGTAGGGGCCGGCCGGGCCCGCCGGGCGGGGCCCCCCCAGCTGATAATCCCGGTAATGGTTGAGAACCAGACCACACAGGCCCTGATCGATTCAGGGTGCGGCCAGACCTTGGTCCGCCAATCTCTGGGACCACCGGCCGACCCCCGTCTGACGCCGATACAGTTACAATGCATCCACGGAGATGTCCGACCTTACCCGAGTGCCTGGGCCCAGCTAACGGTGGGAGGCACTACCCGGAGGCTAGTCGTCGGCCTGGCGCCCGGACTGGCCTATCCTGTGATTCTGGGGCGAGACTGGCCCTTATTCGAAGAGGTCCTCCGGGCAACGCCGGGCTTGGCCGCTGAACCCCGGGAACCCCCGCCAGCGGCGGGGCAGGCCGGTGCGGAGAGTGAGGGAGAGGACCAAGGAGGTCAGAGGCCGCTGGAACAAACTCCCTCAGCACCTCGCTTCGATACGGACTTTTGCCGCGACCAGCGATCAGACCCGACGCTTAGCCGGGCCTATCAACAACTTGCGGCCGTCGACGGCTCCGTGGTAGATTCTCATCGGGCCACGCAGTGGCCTCATTTCGAGCTCCGGCGAGATAGGCTCTACCGCATCGATCGAGACCCACGCACCCGTGAACCCTTGACGCAATTGTTGGTACCCCGCTGTCACCGCAGGGCCGTGATGCAGTTGGCCCACGATGTGCCCGCCGCCGGGCATCTGGGGCAAGAGAAGACCCTCGCCCGAATCCTGACGCGGTTCTTTTGGCCTGGTATTCATCAAGAGGTGAAGCAATATTGTACCTCCTGTCCTGAGTGTCAGCTGGCCGCACCGCCTCGGGTATCCAAGGCCCCCTTGGTCCCCATGCCAGTCATCGAGACCCCCTTTGAGCGGGTCGCCATGGACCTGATAGGTCCGCTTC
The DNA here is from genome assembly GCF_020497125.1 of Mauremys mutica. Taxonomy (NCBI): domain Eukaryota; kingdom Metazoa; phylum Chordata; order Testudines; family Geoemydidae; genus Mauremys; species Mauremys mutica. The sequence goes on from NC_059079.1 coordinate 56,949,811, forward strand.
CCCGAAGCGCGGCCGGCTTCCAGTATGTCCTCGTCCTTGTGGACTACGCCTCCCGCTTCCCCGAGGCCGTCCCCCTGCGGAGCATCACCGCCCGGACCATTGCGGGGGAACTGATGAAGATATTTTCCCGAGTAGGGTTGCCTAGGGAGATCCTAACAGACCAGGGCACTAACTTCACGTCCCGGCTGCTCCAACAGGTCTGCAAGCTCCTGGGGGTGAAACAGCTGCGTACGTCAGTGTACCACCCACAGACCGACGGGCTGGTAGAGCGGTTCAACCGCACCCTTAAGGACATGCTAAAAAAATTTCCCCCTGAGGAATTGCGGCACTGGGACCAGTTCCTACCACCCCTGCTTCTGGCCATCCGGGAGGTTCCGCAAGCCTCAACTAAGTTCTCCCCCTTTGAACTGTTGTACGGGCGGAGGCCCCGCGGACTTTTAGATTTGATGCGGGAGACCTGGGAGGAGTCGGCCTCCCCAACCCAGGGCCTCCTCCAGTACGTCCACCAATTACGGGAATACCTGACCCAGGCCGGGACAGTAGCCCGGGAGAATTTGCGGGCCGCCCAGGCGAAGCAGGAGCGGAACTATAACCAGGAGGTCAGGGCCCGGACGTTCGCTCCTGGGGACCGGGTCCTACTGCTCCTTCCCTCCAGCGAGTCGAAGCTGTTGGCCCGTTGGCAGGGGCCCTATGAGGTGGTGCGGCAAGTGGGACCCGTGACATACGAAATCCGCCAACCCGACCGACGGAAGAAGCTCCAGATCTACCACGTTAATCTGCTAAAGCCATGGTGTGACCGAGAGGGCCTACTGATCGACCCTTGCCCGCCCGAGCCCGAGCTGGGTCCGGACACGGCTGAGACGAAGGGCGTGGAGGAACCCCCGATAGGCCCCTCGCTCACGGCAGAGCAGCGTAAGCAGGCTACATGTCTCCTGCAGGCTTTCCAAAAAACCTTCACGGCCGCCCCAGGTTATACAACCCGGGCCTGTCACACAATTCTGACCGAGCCAGGGAAAACGATCAGAGAAACCACCCGGCCTTTGCCGTACCGGATGCGACAGGAGGTAGAAGAAGAAGTCCGAACCATGTTAGCCTTGGGGGTCATCGAGCCCTCCTGCAGTGAATGGCGCAGCCCGGTGGTGCTGGTCCCCAAACCGGACGGTACGCGTCGATTCTGTATAGACTTCCGTCGGGTAAACGCCATCTCGCGGTTTGACGCCTATCCGATGCCCAGGGTGGATGAGCTCCTGGGCCGCCTGGGGGAAGCCCAATTTATCACCACCCTGGACCTGAGCAAAGGGTATTGGCAGATCCCCCTCGACGAAGCGTCCAAAGAAAAAACGGCCTTTGCTACCCCCTCAGGCCTTTATCAATTTAATCGGATGCCGTTCGGCCTCCATGGGGCCCCTGCGACCTTCCAGCGGTTGATGGACCACCTCTTGCGGCCTCACCAGGAGTATGCGGCCGCCTACTTGGATGATGTGGTAATCTACAGCCGCCACTGGGAAGATCACCTCAACCGGGTCGCCGCGGTCCTACGAACCTTGCGGGAGGCGGGGTTGACCGCCAACCCTAAGAAATGTAGGATCGCATGGCAGGAGACCACCTATCTGGGCTACACGGTGGGAGGAGGACGAATCAGACCCCTGGTAGGCAAGGTACAGGCCCTTGCGGACTGTCCCACGCCCACGACGAAGCGTCAAGTGCGGCAGTTCCTGGGGCTCGCCGGGTATTACCGGCGGTTTATTCCGCAGTTTGCCTCAATTGCCGCACCCCTAACTGAGCTCCTCAAGAAAAATAGTCCCCGACAGGTGCGCTGGACGGCCGAGTGCGAGGTGGCCTTCCAGACCCTGAAGGACCGCCTTTGCCAGGAACCAGTCCTGTACAGCCCGGACTTCGACAAGCCGTTTATTCTACAGACAGACGCGTCTAAGACCGGCGTCGGGGCGGTCCTGTCGCAGGATATGGAGGGGGGGGATCATCCCGTGATATACCTCAGCCGGAAGCTATTCCCCCGCGAGCGCAACTATTCCGTGATCGAGAAAGAAGCCCTAGCGGTGAAGTGGGCCTGTGACGCCCTCCGATTCTTCCTCCTGGGTGCCCCCTTCACCCTCGTCACGGACCATGCACCCCTCCAATGGTTGATGAGGATGAAGGATAACAACCCCCGGATCATGCGGTGGTACCTAGCCCTGCAGCCCTATGCCTTTACCATCCGGCATCGGGCGGGCAAGGACCACGCAAATGCCGACTTCCTGTCCCGCCTTGAGGAGATGGAAGGACCTGGCCCCAAGGTATGGGAGCCAGGCTTGAGGGGGGGGGAATGTAGCGGGCCGGTGTGGCTCCCCTCCTCCCCGGAGAGGGTTGAGCCCCGGACACAGGAAGGGGCGGGGCTACAGCATGGTGAGCCCGCCCCTCAGAGGGTCAGGCGGCGACCCGGAAGAATAAAAGCCGGGCCTCCCAGCTCAGTCAGCTCTCAGCCACCGGGGAGAGCAGACCTGCCTGAGGGAGCTCCTACCGGAGGAACCACTGGAGCCCCGAGCGACTGCCTGGACTGGACGGAGAGCACCCTACCTCGCTCCTGGGAAGACCAGCCGGAACTCCCCCGCGCCACCTACGACGAGGAGCCCGGGGGAACGCCCCAGCTGCCATGCTGTTACCCCGAGGAGCCCCCGGGGCAGGATTGGCTGGACTTCCCTAAGGACCTACCAGACCTACCCCCCAGCCCGGGTTGGGACGAGCCCATGCAGTGGGACTTCCCGGGGCGAGACGCCATGGACCAGGTAGGACAAGAGGGGGATAGTGGAAGTGGCCCGGGGGCAGCTGACCTCAGTCAGGCTGCTGACCAGACTGAACCCATGTCAGTGTGTTGCGGTCAGGATCCCCACTGACCGGCAGCGGTGAGGACCGCTGCCTAGGGCCCCGGGCCGGGACACAGTGGAGTGGGTGGGCCTGTGTCCCCCCCTGCCACCCCACTCACGGGTGGCAGTCGTCCCCCTCTACCTACTGGCTCAGCCTGCCACAAGAGGCCTGAGCCCCTGTACTGCTTGCTACTGGCTCAGCCTGCCACAAGAGGCCTGAGCCCCTGTACTGCTTGCTACTGGCTCAGCCTGCCACAAGAGGCCTGAGCCCCTGTACTGCTTGCTACTGGCTCAGCCTGCCACAAGAGGCCTGAGCCCCTGTACTGCTTGCTACTGGCTCAGCCTGCCACAAGAGGCCTGAGCCCCTGTACTGCTTGCTACTGGCTCAGCCTGCCACAAGAGGCCTGAGCCCCTGTACTGCTTGCTACTGGCTCAGCCTGCCACAAGAGGCCTGAGCCCCTGTACTGCTTGCTACTGGCTCAGCCTGCCACAAGAGGCCTGAGCCCCTGTACTGCTTGCTACTGGCTCAGCCTGCCACAAGAGGCCTGAGCCCCTGTACTGCTTGCTACTGGCTCAGCCTGCCACAAGAGGCCTGAGCCCCTGTACTGCTTGCTACTGGCTCAGCCTGCCACAAGAGGCCTGAGCCCCTGTACTGTTTGCTACTGGCTCAGCCTGCCACAAGAGGCCTGAGCCCCTGTACTGTTTGCTACTGGCTCAGCCTGCCACAAGAGGCCTGAGCCCCTGTACTGTTGTTACTGGCTCAGCCTGCTACCAAAGGCCTGAGCCCCTGTACTGTTTGTTACTGGCTCAGCCTGCTACCAAAGGCCTGAGACCTATTTAGACTGTTTGTCGCCCAGCCCCTGCACCAGGGGGCCTGGGCCTGTCCTAGCCTTAAAGAGACAGGACAGAACCCCCGTGAGACAAGCAGGCCGGTGTGGCTCCCCTCCTCCCCTCAGAGGGTTGAGCCCCGGACCCGCCTGTTACAGCTGTGACACCTTTTGGCAAGTCACTTCATGGCTATGTGCATTTGTTTCCCCATCTGTAAAGGGGGGATAACAAATCTCCTTTGCTCTGAGTGTGCAGAGAGCTCAGTATTATTCCCCACTTGTAATGGTCTATCTCCATTCTTTGTTAAACTGGAGAACGCAATAGAGCAGAATCCCTTGACTTACATAAAATGTTTTGCATGAAGGGTGATTCAAGACACCATCAAGTCTTGTCCATTTCCCTAGCTAGCAGAGACACCCACTAATGTGACATTCTCTCTCGTTAAGTGCTTGCCGAATTCCTCCCTGCTCCCAGAACTGATCTGTGAGATGCCTCCAGCGCTGCCCTGAGCCAGCCATTCCACAAGCTCACTCACCCGCCTACCATGAAACCTGTCAGGTGTCTCATCACCCACAACATCCCCACCAGCTGGAGGCCCAGATCATACAGCGAACTCAATCAGCAGATCCCCAGCCAGCTCCCACCTTTGGTGACCAGAGCATCATCCTGCACAGTACCACAGCTGGGCAGCCGCTCAGCTGCCTCAAATGAGGCCAAACAGAGTCTCTCTCCTCCTCCCGCACGCAAGCCTGACACAGCTGGAAATTTCACTCTCTAGGATCTCTCTCTCTTATTTTTAGTCCATATCCCTAAGGTTTATCATTAGTTCAATGAGATTATAGGTTCCTACCTGCACAATCTGCACTAGCCCATGGGGAGATTTAAGTCCTATTCCCTCCCAACCACAAGCAGTTACAACTTTCCTAGACCTGTACACGTTAACCCCTTTGATCATTTGGGTCAGTCTCTTCCTGGAGATTGTGCGGAGCACAAAGCCCACAACTGGGCCCAGATCTTGGGCAAGCTGAGGCCATATTTCCAAAGCGTGGCCTCTGCGGATGCACTTTAAAGCCTGTACACACAAATTTTGAGCACTAGCACTTGGTGTCTTACAAGTGTGACCTCCCAAGGGATAGTGCTTAAAAATCGCTTGGATCAGTGATTTGCATGTGCACAGATGAACATGGAGGCAGAATGGCCTGGGTAGGGCATGGCACTGGGAGACAAGAGACCTGGGTTCTATTGCTGGATGACCTAGGGCAAGTCTCTCCTCCCTCCACCCCGCCTGTGTCTCCATCGTTGCAAAGCGCTCTGAGAGGTGTGCAGATACTGTGGGGACGAGGGCCAGCAGGATGGATGGATGGACAGAGACCCACTCGAGGTCTTATTGAATATTTGACCCACTGTCTAAAAGGGGACTAACAAATCCCCCAGGGAACACTAGAACTATTGACTCCTCCTTAAATCCAGGCCCACAGTTTAGAGCCCATTATTTGCTTTGCCCTATGACCCAGCTCTACACTGATTTGCAAGATTCTGTCTAGCATCTACAACTGCTCCCAGGTCTCTCTCTTGCTCCCTATTCCACAGGATGCATCTACTCCATGAATACCCTGACTCTAAAGCCTCAGGCTCCTAAGCTAACTGTAAGGAGCCAAAAACTACCGTCACCACTGGCAGACTGAATAGAGGCCAAGCACTCGCTGGGCCTGGAGACTGAGCTGCCGATCTCTCACCCAGGGAACTGATCCGGGTGGCTGATGCATAGAGGCAGGGCAATAGCTGGTGGAAGCTCATGCTACCCTTGTTCTGTAGATAGAGGGCTCCAGAGATGTCAATCTGACACCTCTGCTAAGCACTAAAAACAGGTAATTGTCACTGGACTGGGACTCAGCAGACCTGGATTCTGTTCCCAGCTCTGCCTCTAGCCTGCTGGGTGACCTTGGTCAAGTCACTTGTTATTTGGGGGAGGGGAGGTTGAAACAAATAAATGAGCCATTTGTCCACCCATCCTCCCAGTCTGCATCCCCCAGAGAGAACAACAATTGGAGGAGGCTGAGATGAGTAACTCACTATGGAGGGGTTAAGGGGAAACTTCCACCCAATCCACAGGGCAACAGCAGACCCTCTGCAGCCTCAAGCATGCAGTAGCCCCCAGGGCTCTTGTGCTCGTGGGCAAGGGGGAGAAGGCCAGGGGATCCCTGCAGTCATGCCCTGCTCCTCTCTCATCCAAGAGCTCCAGGTGCTGGGATACAGCGAGCACAGCTCTATGGCATGCAGATGGTGCACCCCGGAGTCCTGCCACTCCTCCCCACAATGGAATCAGACCAGATCGTTGGCCCTGCTCTCACAGCGGGGCAGGAAGAGACACCTGCCACTCCATCTTTGCACCTGCTGGGAGTGTAGCAGCCTGACTTCCTAGTGGGTGCCATCAGCAGGGGGTAATTGGTGAGGGGAGCACTCTGAGCAAACAGGGATGGAGCATGGGGCAGAGTTTCCTTGGATTCCAGAGTCATACCACAGACTAATAGACAAGGTGAGGGGAGCAAGTGCAGCACAGAAGACACCCCCCTGGAAGGGAATGGGTAAGGCATGAAGCAGGCCCTTCCTCCTCCGCCCTCTCCTGTGCGCACGCACACATCCTAACCTCAAAAACCTTCCTGCTGACAATGATTGTTCCCTCAACAGCTGGGCCTGAGCTGCCACCCAGAGCCAAAGTCACTCAGAGATCCAGATCTGAACTGAGCAGCATTGGCCCCTCGTCAGCATTCCCTGGCAAGCCCCCTGAGTGGTAGCCAGCGGCGTAAGGTAAAGCTACTTTTAATGGCAGCCCCACACAGATCACGCTGCCATGCTCTGCTGAGAGCTACCTGTCCTCAGAGGAAACACATGCCCCACATGCTGGGCCTGCCCCTTGTAAAACACACCTGGGACTCTGCAGCAATATAACATTTGGGGCTATTCTGGGCTCCAGTTGAGAAGAACAAGTCCTGTAATGCAACAGCCCCAGGGCTTATAATGAACTAATACAAGCTGGCGCTGACGGGAGCCTAGAATTAACTGCTCTCCCAGACTTTACTCCTTTTAGCCTTCTGTTTAGATGTGTGTGTTATTTTTTCTTGTTCAAGTGGGTGGTGTATTGCAAACTGTTACAATTACACATTATCACTTTAAATCATAGGGGGTTTCCTGCTCCTGCTTGAAGGCTGGGGGAAGCTACAGGGAAGTGTGTGATTTGGACATAGCAGCAGTCAATCAGCTGCCAGCCACCCTGCAGAAAGGGATGAGATATGCTTCTCTGTCTTAGGGAGCAGCCTGTTTTGTCTCTCTGCTTTTGGGTTCTTGTGTGTTACCCTTCTGAAGTCTGGAAATAAAGTTGTGTTATGTTAAAAGCTTCCAGCAGAGTACTGTATGTTTCCATCTGCTCCTCTCCATGTGTATGCCGGGAAACAAAGCACAGCGAAAGCAATTCCCACCCTTGGTTTAGCGGTGCCAGGTTCCCAATCATCCATGGGCAAGGGGCACTGGCAGGGAACGCTGCGCATTTAGCGATTGCTATTTCGAGTGAACTGGGTGCTGGGGACAGCTGCCTGACTCGTGGCCCTGCAGACTGGAGCTCTCCATAGAACCTCAGAGCGGCTGAACACAAGCAGCAGCAGGGCCAGCTTCCCCCAGGCTGGCCTGGGAGAGCACCTTCGTTCTGGCCTTGTGTGTGTGAGGGGGAAAGGCCACCTCTACGGGGGAGGGGGAAGTTTAGGAACCAGACCAAGACCCACCAGGGACTGCCTACTAGTTTTAAAAATACATGCTGGGGGGGGGGCAATCTTCACTTCCTTCCCGCAGTGTTCTCAACTCTTACCTGTACCCTTCTGAGTCCTGCAGTGAGACCCCAGAGTCCCAGTCCAGGTCATTCACCAGCAGCTCTGCAACCCAGAACAGAGACGCACATCGAGTCGCACACCTCAGCAACAGGTAAAGCAGGGGGTGTGAAAGTGACCCTGCTCTTCTGTTCACTACAGATCCCATTCACCCGCAAACCAACCTCAGGGCTCATCCTCCAAAGCCAATCCTTTCCTTCTAGATTATGTCGCCATAATGCAGCGTATTTCAAAGGCTTCCAATCTGCAATATGAGGATTTTTGAGATACCTTCTGGTCTGACACCAAGATATCTTTGTACAGAACCACTGGCAAGAGAGCACAGCATGGGCTTCACTAGGGTTTGTTCTAAAACAAATCTACTTGGACTCGGATCACTCCACTGAGTTGGGTGGTCTCAGCTTTCATGAGATAGTGATAAGGAGAGCTACTGTTGCCTTCCTAGCCATGTTTCCACTAAGAAGGCTGATTACTCACTCAGCAACCCCTGCAGATGGTGCACTACCCATTCCCACAGAGAAGGGATTTGGGGGCCACTGTACCTAGAGCTACAGTTTTCTACAGGACAGTCTTGTTTCTCCTCACTCAGCCTTTCCCTTATAATATGGCGAGGACAGAGCTCACACAGCACTAGGCCATATTTTGGAAAGAAATGGTCACCCTGACAGGGAGTCAGCGAATTAATGATGCACTAGTGGGGGTGGAGACTTCTGGAGACAAACAAGTAGTGAGTTTGCTGATCTACTGTCCATAGTAATTCAAGGGTGGATCTCCAAAAGAAAAATTGAGCTTCTACCACTTTCTGTATGGATAAAGTGTCCTGAAAAAGGCTTTTTTTCTGCTTGTATTTTAAATATTAGAAATTCAGGCCTTGGCTCTTCTGTTTAACCTGGAAGACACTATGGATGACTGGAGAACTGGCAGCATTATGACCTCAGATCTATTCTACAAGTGAAACCTGATTAATTGAGAGAGGTGATTTTTATTCACACACTGTAAAATCTTGGGGTTGTATGTGTATGGAACAGAAATACCGGAGAAACACTTGACAGAAAAGCTGTCTTTGTTAAAGATTCAATTTTGAGCTGTGAACACTTGCAAACCACATCTGAAGCCTCCAACCAGGCTTGCCATTCCTCATTTTTAAGCTACATTGATAAGGCCTTGAATTTAAGTGACTACATAAGGAACGTGCACTGATTTAATTGAAGTGGTAGCTCTTTTTTTGTGGAGAAAAGGCCTGTGATTAAAAAAAAAATACAAAAACCCTCAACCCCCTTCCCCCCCCATTTCAGGCCTTCTTTTCCTATCATAAAGGAGCAAAAATGGGCAATGGTCACAACCCCAGTTTGTTGTGCTTTCTTCGCAGGGCATCTGTAAGTAACAGTGAGTGAGACCATGTAATTCAGAGTGGACAGCAGGGGTAGGTACTGCAAGGCAGGACTAAGGTGCATGGCAGAGCAGCGTTAAGATGGCTGTGACACTTCCCCTGCCCATTACACACACTTGAGATGCTCCCACATCAAATACCCACCTTGAGCGGCTCCATCCTTCGCTAGCATGAGCGCTTCCTTCGCATAGCGATGAGGCTCCAGAGGAGAGCGGTTCTGCCTCGACAGGCTCAGCATCTCCTGCAGCACAGCCCGGTTCCTCTCCACCCGCTCAGCCAGAGACAGCCCGCTGGCAACACTCGCAGCACTGCCAAGGCTGTCCCAGCTCTCAGCCCTCCACAGCCGCCCTGATGGGGCTAACCCCCTGCACAGATCATCCTTTTGAGCCAGGGGGAGGCTCTCCGAGTCCCTAGCCTGAGCCAGCTCTTCTCCAAAGGGGGCTGGTTTGCCATGGTCTTCAAGGGAAGATTTCTGGCTGCTTGAGGGAGGATTCCTAGTGGAGCTGGTGCCCCAAAGCCCATTTGGGGAGCCCCTTTGGGCCCTGTTTTCTGAGCAGTAGTCAGCATTCTCCTGCATGCTCCTTCCTGGGCTTGGGAGCCTCCAGAGTTCCTCAGCTGAACCACAGCCCAAGGCACTGCCTCCTCCCACTGTCCTCTGAGCCTTCAGAGCTTCTACATTGTCGGCGTAAAGGTCTGCAGCCACAGGCCCCCTGGCACCCTGCCCAAAGTCCACATTGTCATGGCTGTCTAGCAGCACGTCCGTCAGGTAGGTGCGGATCTGAGCCCGCGGCTCCACCACTGCGTCCTGGGGGACTCCCTCCACCACCGCTGGACCTGGCGCAAGCTTCCCTTTCCTGGCCTTGGGCTTCTTCAGAGAGGCCCATTCCTGGGACACTGCTCCTCCCTGCTTAACGGTCGACCTTTTCTCCTTCAGAGCCTTCACCTTGCCCTCCAGAATAGAGCGAGCGGTCCTGCCCGGTTCCCCTTGCAGCCCCGCTGGCTCCAAGGCCACTCGGACAGGCTGGTCAGTGCTGGGCTCGGCACTCTCAGCGGGGAGGTTGCTCCTACTGGCGTTCCTGCCATGCTGCTTCGTGCCCTTCACAGCTCTTCTCTTCTCCGTAGGCGAGTTCCCCTCCATGCCGGCCTTCTGCCTCCCGGGGGCCCCTTCAGAGAAAACAAACAGCAGTTAGGGCAGAACTCAGCTGGACTGTAAAGGGAGCTCTCTGCAGCACCACAGCTGGATGGGCCTACACACCCCACTCTCAGGGAACTGCTTTTCCCATTGCCCCCACTAATAACATTGGCCAGCTCCACACAGCCCTTGCCAAAGGTCTCTAAGCACTGCATACAATTATTTACACTGCAGTAGCCCCTAGGAGCTTCAGTCATGGACCAGGGTCCCACTGGGCGAGGTGCTGCGCAGACAGAACAAAAAGATGGTCCCTGCCCCACTAAGCTTAGATGTTTATTGATTATCCCTGTGTCAAGGAAGGGCAAAGAGAGAGACCGAGCAACTTGTCCAAGTTCACAGCATTCCGGGGACCAGAAGTCAGGAATCCCAGCTCTTCGGGCCCTGCTCCCACTACTAGCCAACAGGCCCTCCCCACAGTTGTGTGCAGTTCTTGGGTACAACCATCATTGCAGGCAGAAATTCACCTGGCGTTGCCATTTCGCTATTTTATACTTTCCATCGCAATCCTATGTAGTGAGAGTGGAGCGCGGCTTTCGGATCGGTTACTGCACTAGGCTGAAGCAGGGAGGAAGAGACAAGTTCTGTGAACTGAACTCTGTCTATGGCAATGGGCACTTCAACTTTCCTTGTCTTCAGACACATTAAACAAGTCATTCTCTCTCTGCTTTTGTCTCCTCTCCCTGTATAAATGGTTTAGAATAGCAGTAAGGGCCTCCAGACTCGGTGTTTCCTGGCAGTTATAAGATAAAATACCTGTTTGCATTTATCTCGTACATTCCATTCGAGGGCTTTTGCAAATGCAGGTGAGTATTATCATCCCCATTTTAGAGATAGGGAAACTGAGGCACTGAGCGATTAAGTGCATGACATAGGCAGATCAGTGACAACACTGAGATAGAACTCAGGTGTCCTGACTTGCAGTCCCCGGCCTAGCCTCTCAGTCATGCTGCCTCTCCTCAGTCAGTGAACCAGCTAGTCATTAAGAGCCACTATTGACTGAGAACTGCTGAGTTAGGAAAGTGACCAGCCTGAATGAAGTTTTGGGGGAAGTTTAAGACCCACCCCCAACTCGGCTCATCCAGTCTCACGCTACTGCTAGTTGTCAGCACGTAGCAAGGGCTCCTCCACTCCCAAATCTGTCTATAGCATCAGAGGGAACATTGGTGATTTTCAGAAGGTGTGGATCAGCCTCCAGAAGACTGGTTTCTAATGCTGAGTTCGCTAGGCTGGGCTAGTAATCTGCTGAGATTTCAATTACGTCCTGCCTTCAGCTGGCTGCCAGGGGAAGAACCTTGCTTGTGGCATTCCGGCACCTCCTCTCCCAGAACTGTGGAGCCGGGCAGAGGGGCAGGAAAGCAATGAGCCAGGAGAAGAGCAAGAGAAGATATTCCCAGACAGGCGTGGGTCAGTTCTGTGTGGGTTTAGAGCAGAGGTTGGGTGAGCATGTTAATTCCAGCCGCACCCGCATGATCATTCCCTAGAGTAAAGACCTCGTTCTAGGCATCACAAGCTGACTGCATGTGCAGTTCCTAGCTGGGAAGGTCAGGGCCCCAGGTGAGGTCAGATGGACTCCAGTGCAGAAAGCTGAGTCCCTCCACTACAAAATAAGTTTAAATTACTATTTTTAAGCGAATCCAGGTGTGACCCTTTGTATTGCTGCATTGTGGGAACTGGTATTTAGAAATACATAGATGTACCCCAGGCTAGATGGATCCTGACACCCAGTGTTCTCCTAGGTTTCCCACTAGGACAGTGGGCAAACACTCTCTGTGGCCCCTCCCCTCACCACAAGTCGAGATTGAGGATAAGAGTGAGCAGGTTCAGGCATTCGCCTAAGGCTGAGACGGACATTGAAGAGTGGGCACAAGGGTGAGGGCCAGAGCAGAATTCTGACCAGGCTTTGGGGGGTTGGAGGGGAAATCAGCAAGTGACATGAAACATTCTCCTGGACTTTCCAGAAGGTCACAGGGAGAGAGACTTCAAACACAAGGGCAGTATGGGGAGGGAAGGGGAAAACCTGGATCAAAAGAACTATACTCCCCCCGGAGCTGTTTCCAGACCTGAGCCTCACAGCAAACTGTTCAGAAGAGACAGAGCTGCTGCCATCTCCACTTACCACATGGCTCTCCACATGGCCTTGGCTGGGATGTAGCGACTGGATGCTGTCAAGGAGCAATGGCCAAGCCCAGCCCTCCCAGCTACACAGAGCCGCGAGAACAGGCATATTTAGTGCCTTCCCTAAACCCAAGTAGCTGGCTCTGAACACTTGGGAGCTACCCCACATCCCATTTTAAAATGGTAATGACTTTGCCCTTCTGTAGCACCTTCCACCTGAGGATCTCAAAGCCCTTTGCATACTTTAACCCATCCTCACAGCATCCCTCAAAAGCAGGGGAGGTATTTTCACCCCCATCTGACAGATGAGGTCCATGAAGTCAGAGAAGCTAAGGCCCAGATTTTCAAGAGTGACTAGTAATGGGGGTGTCCAACCTGAGGCATTGTGAAGATCCTGATTTTCAGAAAGGGTGGAAAATCAGGTTCCTTTAAGGTGTCTCAAGGTGGGCAAACAAAAATGGAGGCACCCAAAATCATTAGTCACCTTTGAAAACCTTGGCCTAAGTGACTTTCCCAAGGTCACACAGCAAGTCAGTAGCAGAGTCAGGAATAGAGCCCAGGAGTCCAAAGAATCACCCTCCACCCAGGTCACTGCAGGCTGATGATCCTGCAGTCCAATGCCTGTGTGTTGCTGTGGTATTCCACTGATGTGCCAACACCCGCCTGGAATGTAACGCAGTGCTACACTGAGTATCCAGGCAGCACTGCACATGTGCTTTGATCAGCCTACCTCACACACAAAGCAGCAATGAAGCGGTTAAAGATGTTACACATGTCTGGAGGGGAAAAAATGAATGTGACGCATTTCAACATGTTAGCCAGGGAATCTTCCAAGAGCAAAAAAGAAGCCGAAACTTGTTTTTCACCTCCAAGTTCAGCAGAAGTTTCACTGCTTAGGGCTTGTCTACAGGAGGAAAGAATGGTATAAACTAAGATGTAAATTTAAACCAATATAGTCACCCTCTCACCACCACGTAGATGCTCTTATACTGGTATAAAAGAGTTTTTTGTGATTTAGCTTAACCCTCTTCCCAAGCAACATAAACTAAACCGAAAACAGGCCTTCTTCCAAACGCTTACATGGCGGGTGGGGGAGTTATACTGGTACAACTATATCAGTATAATGTAAAACTTCCCCATGCAGACAAGCCCTTGGAGTCCCAATGACTCATTCAGAAATACGTATCTTAAAAAAACACCAGACTGGAAGAATCTTATGCAGAAGCCATAGGCGACAAGAGGCTAAAATCACAGCTTGCCTAAGTGAGTACAACTCCAAGTGTCCACTTGTGACAGTATTGTGTGGTCCAGTGACATGGAGGTGTCAAAGGGAGGTCAGGACATGCACAGCTGAGATTCCCAAATCAATTAGTTGTAATGCAGTCACGCCCTGCTGTGCTAGGTGCTGTACAAACGCAGCGAGAGGCAGCCCCTGCCCCTAGAGTTTACAGTCTAACTAGATGAGACACAGAGTAAGGGGAAAGGGAGGGTTATTTACCTGCATCTTGCAATGGGGGAACTGATGCAGTGATCTGCTCACTGTCACAGTCAGCATGTAGCAGAACCAGGAACTGGACCCAGATCTCCTGAGTCCCAGTTCCGTGCCTTAAGCCACGAGCACCCTTCCTGTCTTGTGGCACTGGGGGTAATAGTGGAGCACTCAGATAATACCGGGGTCTCCTCCTAATGTGCCACACCAGCTGAGCCTGGGCTTCACAGAGATGCATCACAATGACCCCTACCTTGCATCCTGTACCACAAACACCTACTCCCAGCCCTGTATAACCTCCTTTGAGGTCTGAAATTCAACTGTCCTAGCCAGACAGAGGGCATGGGATAACTACTGAGGAATCCCCCTTCCCACATCCTATTCAGTTCTCCACTTTCATACTCACCAAGCCTTCCTGAGTCAGCTGGGAATGGTGTGCTGCTTCTGTGTGGGACGCAGGAGCTCTCCCCACAACTGAGTGGTGGGGAGAATCTCCTCCCCAACCTCCATCCAGGCTCCAGATTACACCACGGGACAGAAGTGTCTGCGAACCAGCTGCCAGTGGTGCCGGCGGCGCTCCATCTCCCCGAGACTGGATCCCGGAGGCCCCATTCGCAAGGCGGGAGCTACTCCTCAAGGCAGGGCCGGGCAGAGGCTAGTCCGCTCTCCGGCCCTCTTCACTCATTTCTCTTTCCTATGCAGCACTGCAGGGATGATCATGGGAGGGAGGCAGGAAAAAGAGCACCCCTCCCGCCCCCAGATGTTAACCTTTTATAGCCGCACCGTTACAACCACCAGGCAGTGAGGAGGGAGCAGAACTGCACTCGGGAGAGACATACACCAAATATGAGGGGGCAGCGTGAGAGCTATTTTGGGGGAAATCATAGCAGGACCCCAGCTGGGGAGAGGAGGTCAACACAGGGATCACAGCAGGACCCTAGCCAAGGGGGAAGGGGAAATCAGCGCAGGGAACTGCAGCAGGACCCCAGCAGGGGTGAGGGGGCAAGTCTGCACACAGGATCGCAGCAGGACCCCAGCTGGAGGGGACAAGGGTGGGGGGAAAGCAGCACAGGACCAGCTGGCTCAGCACAGGGCTCACAGCAGGACCCCGGCTAGGCCTCTCTCTGCCACGACTCCCACGAGTTAAACGCGGTGGAGTTTTCCTAGCACTCCAGCTAGAGCAAGGGCCGGAAACCGAGAGGCAGGAAAACAAAAACCAAACCAAAACCTTTGCCAGCAGCGCCCGAGTTCACTGCCTGGGTGACTCCCCTCTGCAGCTGGGGTGCCCCCGCCCCCCTTCTCCCCTCCCCTCTCCCTCCAGTGACCCAGCTGTGCAAGCTGAGAGAGCCCGGGGAGCCGGCCCCGTGCATACCAGGGCACCCAAGCAAAAAAACATGCTAACCACGGAACCGCTGGCTATAAAAGGTAAGACATGTTTGGAGGGGCCCACGGTGTCGCCATGGCTACCCACTTGCTTGGCCAGAGGGGAGGGGTGGGAACGTGGGGGGGGGAGGCTACAAACCCACCCCATTGGCTGCACAGCCCCGGCTAGCTGAGGTGGGAGGGTGGAATTCTACACCCCGTGGGGAGCTGCTCAGTCCCAGCTTGGAGGGAAGTTGGGAGGGAGGCTGGAGGGCGGGAAGGAGGAAGCGGGAGGGGAGGGGAGGTGGTGGAAGCTTGGCCGCCTTTGGCTGCTAGTCAGGAATGTCCCTTGTTTAGTCTCCATTTTTGGAGGCGGCTGGTAGAACTGAGACCCACGGGCGGGTAAAGCGGCCCTAGGAGAGCGGCAGTGGAGGGAGTTATGTGGGCTTTTCAAAGGTGAGGGGAGGGGCAGGCTCTGACTGCACGTTGCTTTATCAGTCCCTAGGCTGGGGACTCAGCCCCCAGGGCCAGTCAATCCTGGATGTTCTTCAAACCATGGACCAGACGCAAACCTGGAGGAGCCACGTTCTGCTGAGAACCAGACTGAAATTCACCATCCACCTTCGCTCCACCCTAGCCTCCTAGTCTGAAGCCTGGCTGTGTGCACAGCTAGGGCACATGAGATGTGTATTCATTCTGTCCATGCATGTCACTCACACGCCCTGGAAAGCCAGGATGGGTTTTGAAAGCCCAACCTTGTAGAGAAGGAACTGGGCTGGGTTCAGTTCCTGCCTATAGACTCCACATGTGACCTTGGGCAAGTCACTTAGGCCAAGAATTTCAGAAGTGTCCAGTGATTTTGGGTACCCCAACTTCAGACAACTTACAAGGGGCCTGATTGTCAGATAGGTCCAGAGCACCCACCTCTGAAAGTCAGACACCTTCCAGGCATCTCAAGTTGGGCACCCAGAAACTGAGGCAATCAAAAATCATTAAGCATTTGGGTCTTAATCTCTCTGTCTCTCAGCCTCCTACCTGTAATGGGGGGATAATAATAATGCCTCTCTCCCACCTTGTCTCTTTCTGGTCTCAACAAACTAAGTTCTTCGGGGCATGAACTGTCATTAGCATGAGTCTGCACAGGGCATAGCAAGGTGGGGTCCAGATCTCCATTTTGGCCTCTAGAGGCTATTTCTGAAAAGAAATAGTATTATTCTAAACACATTATTCTTTCATACATCAAGATTTGATGAGCAAAACCCAGGGAATCAATGCACAGCATACCCCTCACTGGGCCTTTGTCCTAAGGGACATCACCAACACACAAGACCCGATGACCCAGCACAAATCCGAGAGCGCTTTTATGGTTCCTTGCTGTTAAATATTGACAGCAAAATCACTTGTGATAACTGGGAAGCTGTGGAGGGCTGGGAGAACGTAACCCTTAGCCAGGAAATGATTCCCACTTCATATCAGGCTCCTTACTTAGCTGTGGGTTTGTGCTGTGCCCTGTAAAAGCCAGCACTACATGTCCATGGGACCATCAGACCCTATGTGACAAGGTGGGAATTTTCTGTAATATTTTTATGATGCCTATGTGTGCCTCAGTTTCCCTCTGTACTTTGCATTGCTACCCAGTGGGGGCATATGGGTTAAGTCTGCTCTTGGGGCAGTGCAGGAGACATGAGGTGTGCCTGTCATCTGGTTGCTAGAGACAGACTGAATGGCTCATTAAAAGACTGGCCAAGGCCAAACCATACCAATGGAAAAATCCAAGTGGACAATGGAAACCCCACTGACCAGGACACTGACACCCAGCAATCAACAGCCAAGAGGAAGGTGGTTCCCCCCTCCCCCACCTCTCAGCAGAGGCCAGCTAGAGAACAGAGGACTGAGTAGTGACAGGAAGGGGAGAAGAGTTAGCCCCCTGGAGAGACATGGCTCTCATCAGGGTCAGACAAAGGGAGAGAGACACAGAGAGCCCAGAATGGTGCCCAACCCCAGCAGCTTGGCTGGTGGATTGCTCTGGCTTGGCCAGATGGACTATGCTTTACCCTTCATTACTCCATGTGTCCTAAGGAATTCCAGTGCTGTGTCCCAGCTGACTAATAAGCCCTGCTCTGGTTTGGAAAGGCTGCCGGGTGTCCCTGCAAATACCTTCTGAGGTGCCTGTGTCCCTGAAGAGTGCCCAACCCTCCAACCAGGAGTCTGTCTCCGTTGGCTTCACTGGGCCAAGCTCAGGGTGTGAGGCAGGAGTGCTGAAGCTCAGAGGCTCAGTCCTGGAGACAGTGAGGGTGTGTGGACTACCCTGAAGGAAGAGTAGGAGCTGTTGGGGTCTGGCAGGCAAAGCCTGTGGATCCATGACACTCTATAGCAACCTCCTGCTGTGTCAGGGATGAACCACTCAGGGCCTGAGCGTGTTTGGGAGCAGCTCACGCTTCAGACATGTTTCAGGTACAATTGCAGCTGGTGTAATTCCCTGCTGGGGAGGTGCCCGGCCTGCACAGGAGCAACACAGCAATTACCACAAGAGAGGTGCCTTTAGGATCATTTCCTGTCTCTCTGGCAGACTTGTTTCAGATTAAGGAGAACAACAAGCACAACCAAAAGCAGAGACTCTCCATGAGAGAGAGACAGACAGCACGACCCCAGGAGGTATCCATCTCCCCTCTGCAACAGGCTGCAGCCACATAGCCTCCCAAGTGGCCAGCTGACAATGCAGACAGCAGTGTCCTTGCAGATTTAAAGATGCAGTACATGGAAAACAAAGGTTTCAGAGTAGCAGCTGTGTTAGTTTGTATCCACAGAAAGAACAAGAGTACTTGTGGCACCTTAGAGACTAACACATTTATTTCAGCATAAGCTTTCGTGGGCTACAGCTCACTTCTTCGGATGCATAGAATGGAACACACAGACAGGAGATATTTATACATACAGAGAACATTAAAAGGTGGAAGTATGCATACCAACTGGAAGAGTCCAATCAATTGAGCTGAGCTATCGTCAGCAGGAGAAAAAAAACCCTTTGAAGTGATAATTGAGATGACCCATAGAAAGTGTGAGGAGAACTTAACATAGGGAAATAGATTCAATTAGTTTAATGACCCAACCATTCCCAGTCTCTGTTTAAACCTAAGTTAATTGTATCTAATTTGCATATTAATTCGAGTTCAGCAGTCTCATTGCAGTATGTATGCCACGTCTCCCTTTGTAGCTCAGATCTACAACTTCTTTCTCCCTTCACACGGCAAATGCAGCTCATTCACAGCCATACCCCTCCTTTTCTTCAGCCCCAGTGACCTGGTCTCTATTATCACTACCTGCAGGTCCAAGAAATCACCCATCAAAAGTGTCTGACCACTAGCAGGAGTGTGTGCATAACCCTGGCTACAGTTCCATCTTGCGCAGTCACTCACGCCTATTGAATAGAAGGAGCAGGCTTCTCTCTTGGATGCCATTTTGGCAGTTGGGAAAATGCCATCTCTACATCACAAGGTACCTCTACATAGCAGTGCAAGACCTGTGGCACTTGGTCAGCTGACTTGGGCTCACAGGGTGCGGGCTGGAGGGCTAAAAATAGCAGTGTAGACAAGGCTTGGCTGGAGCCCAGGCTCTGAGATCCTCCCCCCAAGGAGATTCCTCCAGCCCGAGCCCAGACATCTACACTGTCATTTTTAGTCCCACAGCCTGAGTCCAGGCTCTGGGACTCACCCCTGTGGGTGTTTTATTGCTGTGTAGACGTTCCCGCATTGTCCTGCTAACTTTTCACTCCCTCCGCCCCTTGTCCCCACTGGAACTCGTGTCAGTAAAAGGACATGCTGCCTACTGACTGAACCACCGAGTCGCCATGCAATTACACACCCAGGAAGCTGTTTAGTAGGACTGGAGACCAGTATTAAAGTGACCCAATCAAGTCAAAGCAAAGAGCAGGGGCACATTCTGTTCCTTCACGTGTGAAAAGCTAACAAAGCAAGGATGGCGTCACGATGGCCCTTCACCTCTGACTGCCCTCCAGCATCAGGTCCCAGCACAAGTGCGCCCAGCCTCAGTTTCCCCTTTCTTCTACTCATGAAAGTGACACATGTAGTTTCTCAGTGTCCGATACAAAGTCCACCTCTGGGCACAATTTATTCACATACATCAGTACAGTAATTCCCCCAAAACCTTGTAATATTAAACAATCCTCCAGTTCCCAAAGTAAACATACAAGATACAGAAGTTCTTCCATCCCCTTCTCCAGGGACCTCACCTCCTGCTCACCCACCCGACAGTCAATAGCAGCACTTTGTTCCCAGTTCCTTTTGCCCCTGATCCAGGGCCCTGCTCTCCAGACCTCCCTACCTGAGAGCGACCTGTCTTCACTCAGGTCTTCAGCCCGAGGGCTCCCCCTCCTGCAGCCTTCCACTCCTCCAAGCCTCCCTGCCTGCGAGTCCTACCCCTGCTCAGGGGAACCTACCCTCCCACAACCACCTTCTCTTGCTTCCAGGCAGGGCTTCCTCCGGCCTAGCTGGGGCCACTTCCCGAGCCTTCTGCTCAGCAGGAGTCCCTAAGCTTTGGTCAGTTCTCACCAGCAGCCCTGTTCCAGCTCCCATTCAAAGTCGTCTCTCTCCCAAGTCTTCCATAGCTGTCTCCCAAGCAACTCCTGCCCTTCCCTCTCCCCCCTCCTCCAGCAGCAGCTCTCACCTGCCCTGCCTGTGTCCGACTCTTAAATTCTGAGAGACTGACTCACCTGTCCCAGTCTCCTAGTCCTTCTCTCTAGGGCTCAGGTGCCCTCTCTCAAGCCTAATTGGGGGTCAACTGTCTAGTCACAGGTGTATTGGCCTCTTCCCACTTGAGAGGGCCAGTGTCACTCTGGTTATTGGCAATATGTGGGACTGTGAGGAGGTGGGGAGTGATGCAGCCAGCCTGCCCTAGAGCTAGGTTATATTGTAGCCTCAGGGAACCTTAGCCCAGCTCACAGCTTGGCCACATGGAATGCAAATGTCCCCAGGTGGTTTATAGCAAGAGGCTCGTATGCCTCAGAGTGCAATACGTAGAAGGTGGGCTAGCAGTATTGCCAGCTCCAAAAGTTCAAGCATCAGGAGTCAGGCTTCCCCAGATCCAAAGATTCCAAGAAACAATAAATCTGGGGTTTGTTCTGAGCCTTTGGGAGTCGTGTTTTCAAGTTTTTCTCTGCAATCAGAGGGCTAGAAACTTACTTGTATTCAAAATTAGGAAAGCTGATATTGTCATGAGATCATAGGATTCCAGGAGCTGCAGCTTTAAGGGAAACACCAAATATCCTACGAGTTGGCAATACCCAGCTAAGCCAAAGCAAGGGGAGTTTGGGGCATCTTGGGTTCAGAAACTGGGTGTCTGATTTTGCATTCTCTCAATTTTCTGTAGGGTACTGATATGCCAGTGAGCAAAGAGATGGGGGAGGAAAGACTGTCCTTCCATCCATGTCCTCCGCACCGCTCTGGAGGGAATAGCCTTTAGCTTTGCACACTGGGCTTTCCAAGCCAATGCCGCAACTGCAAACTGCAAGAGGAAATGTTACTGGGCCCTTCTCCAAGCTGGCCCCGACAGAATGAGGCCAGCATGCAAGCATACCCATCTCTCAGCAGAGGCAGCAGCAGCCAGTGCTAGAACTGAATGGAGTTCAATGAAGAATCAACCTTGTTCTGCTCTTTCATGTAAAGGATTTACTGAGGGGAGAGAGAACTGGAATTACAGTATTGATGCTGACAGGATGGAAGCTGTTTTAGGATCACCTTCCTCATTCTTGCATACCCAGATCCCAGCATGCAGCCTACTGGGGTGTTGTGAACACAGGAGCTCCAACCCATGCTGGCACACAAGACATGCACATACACGGCAACAGCTGTTTTCCTCCACAATGTCTTGCTTCCTGGTATTTGTGTTCAGAGCTGTGGATTATCTGCCTATCAGGAAGAGTTCACACTCGAGTTGATAGATCTGAATCCTGCCTTGATTTCTCCCGGGAGATGAGTGACTCCCTAGTAAAACAGCTTTGGATTTACTTTCATCACTCCTCAAGTGCAGCTCTTGGAGTGCGGTTCCCACTAAGGGAGTGAAATTTGTTTCTCTGGGAAGCTCAGATGCAGGACAGACACTCACCAGGACGCACAGGGGCTGTCATGCACTACAGAGCACCAAAGGTAATTTGCAACAAGCACCCAAAAAGTTAACTGCTCCCTACTTCTGGAAAGGGGATTTGCAAGAACAAGGTAACCCAGTCAGGACAATCACATTAAACAGCCAAAAAACAGTGGCTAACAGTTACAGCACAGAAAGAGACCTATCAATGGGGCACTGAAATTCATCTTCCCCTTTCTTACTAAGAGACCCCAACATCCAGATGTGCCTGGCTCACTCGCACCAAGGTTTAGCTGAAGCTCCTCCCCCCTCCTAAAGGGCCCCAGGTCAGGAAATGCCTGGCCAGCTCACTCTCACCAGGCTGCATATCCCTGCCTTAGAAAAGCAGACTGAAGACAGATGGCTGCTTTCCTGGAGAACAGGAGTCTGGTGCAGTGGGATAGATCAGTGGCACTAGAGAGACTGCGGCGGAGAACAAGAGCCGAAGGTTAAAGCTGGCACTTACCCCATGCAAGACGTATGTACCCTGGAAGACCCCCCCCCCCCCACCCTTCTCAAGCACAGCCGTGTGTTACCTTTCCAGGCAGTCGCAGTGGCGTGTCACACTCTTGTCCCATTGCACATCACACCAGCAGGGCACTTGGGCTTGAGGTACCTTAGTTCATCAGTCTCCCCTTTATAACATGGGGCACTTGGCTCCTAAGAACAGAGGCAGAAGAGAATGGGAACAGCTCCAACAGGCCTGAGGCAGCCCCAGTAGGTTTCGAAGTGTCAACGTGCTTTAATTAAGTATGATTCTTACCTGAATGCTCTTAGGCAGCCATCCCAGTCCAAACCAGTTACCACCTTACTGACGGGGCTCGGTGATGAATGGGGAGAGCGGGGGTGGGAGGGTGGAGGCCTCTCTGAGTGAAATGGAAGCCAGCCCTGGTTCTGCCTCACTTCTTTCCTGCTGCAGTCTTTGCCGGCAGCTGCTCTCAGGCTGCTGATGTAAGCTGCAGCTTTTGATATTCATGATTGGTTTCATAATCCCAATCGAAAGGAAATGGCCAGGATTACAGAATTGTTTTAATCCCCCCCTGCCCCATACATGGCTGCCGCCATCAGCGCAAGTCACAGAAATCGGTTGTATCTCCTTAAAACGGCTCTAACCGTCAGCTCCTTCCGAGGAGCCCCTGGGAGCCAGCGAAGGGGCCAGCTCCCAGCTCTCACTGCAACACAGACGCGAAACATGTCCATTTCCACCGCTCGCCCTGATTTGCCAGTCTCATCACGCTGGAGAAAAGATCCAGGTTAGAGTCCTCAGCGGAGTCTGGAGTTGCTCTCTTCTGGATTGAGAATACACTGATAGGTGCCAATGGGGATTATTACTGCACTCCAAGTAAACGCCCCATGATGGAGTCTTGGTGTAGTGAGGCGGCCTGGCTCCCGACGGCCCCTGAGAGGGAGGAACCGGAACAGCCACCTCAGTGGGCGGAGCCACCGCCGCCTGTTCCCGCCCCCCAGAAGTCAAGGGGCGGGACAGGAAGTATAAAAGCCCGGCCTCAGCGCTCAGTTGGAGCCCAGCGGCCGGAGAGGACGGACGCTCCTGATCAGGCTCCTGCCGGACCGAGCCTGCCCCGAGCCAGGTACCCGGACGCGGACGGACCGAGCCTGCCCCGAGCCAGGTACCCGGACGCGGACCGACCGAGCCTCCCTCGAGCCAGGTACCCCGAGGTGGACTGGCCGAGCCTGCCCCGAGCCCGGTACCCCGAGGAGCGGCTCGAGCGTCCCCCTGACCCGAGTCCGGAGGAGCAGCCCGACTTAGACCGCCTTCAGCACGCCGAGGAGCCCATGGTGTGGGACCCCGCTGCCGAGCCCAGCGACGAGCAGGTACCCGAGGAGGGGGAGATGGAGTGCAGCCCGGGGGTAGCCGAACCCTGTCCGGCTGAGGGCACGGACGTGCCCATGTCAGTGTGTTGCGGCCAGGATCCCCACTGACTGTAGCGGATCCACGCCGCTGTTAGGGCCCCGGGCTGGGACACAGTGGAGTGGGTGGGCCTGTGTCCCCCCTGCCACCCCACTCACGGGTGGCAGACTCCCCCTCCTGCCAGCACTCAGGCAGAGAAGCCTGCACTTACCTGAGCTTCCTGAGACTGATGCCGCTGCTCTGCTCCTGAGACAAGGACCTGAGCCCTGAACTGGCATTTATGCTCAGCTCCTGCTACAAGGACCTGAGCCTTAAACTATTGTTTGTTGCCCCACCCTGACCTAGGGCTGGGGCTTACTGACTATGGTGGCTCAGCTCCTGATGCAAGGACCTGCGCCCTGAACTCTTATTGTTGCTCAGCCCCTGCTGTGAGGAGCTGAGCCTAGAACTGCTGTGTTTGGTGCCCCGCCCTGATCGACGGCTTGGGCTTCTTGACTTGATTACTGCTCAGCTCCTGCTTTAAGGACCTGAGCCCTGAACTATTATTACTGCTCAGCCCCTGCCTGAGGGTCTGAGCTAGAACTGCTGTTTTGCTGCCCCGCCCTGACTGAGGGCTTGGGCTTAAACTAGTGACTTTGTGTGCTCAGCCCCTGCCTGAGGGTCTGAGCCTGCCTCTTGTGTGCTGCCCCGCCCTGAGCTAGGGCTTGGGCTTTACAGACTTAGACTGCTGCTCAGCCCTGCCTGAGGGTCTGAGCCCTGCCTCTTGTGTGCTGCCCGCCCTGAGCTAGGGCTTGGGCTTTACAGACTTAGACTGCTGCTCAGCCCTGCCTGAGGGTCTGAGCCCTGCCTCTTGTGTGCTGCCCCCCCCTGAGCTAGGGCTTGGGGCTTACTGACTTTGTCACTGCTCAGCTCCGGCTGCCAGGACCGGAGCTTAGAACTGGTTCGCTGCCCTGCCCTGACTGAGGGCTGGGACTCACTGCACTAACCGTGTGCCTTCTGTTCAGCCCCTGCTTGAGGGGCCGAACCCCCAAGACCTTCAGAACCCGGAGACTGATTTGGGCCGTATAGTGAGGCGGCCTGGCTCCCGACGGCCCCTGAGAGGGCACAGCCCCAACATCGGACTATTACACGTGGTGCCTTCTCTGAGGACCTTTTTGCCCAGAATGTGGGCACGGACTCTAGACACCGGTGAAAAGGGGGTGACGGGAGAGAGATCTCCCGCAAGAGAGATGGACCTATCCCAGCTCCTGACCCTCATCACTGAGAGCCAGGAACGACAGCAGGCGGCCCAGGCGCAACACCAACAGGAGCACCAGGCCGCCCACCAGCTACAGCAGCAGCAGCTCGTAGAGCAGCTGGGGGTCCAACAACGGCAGCTGGTTGCGGACCTGGTTACCCAACACCAGGACTTCCAGCAGAAATGTGTCCAGCAGCTTGCAGCAGCCCTAGCCCGACCGGGGGAACCCGCAGGGGCCCCGCGACCCAGCCCCCCAATTCGGTTGACGAAGATGGGGCCCGAGGATGATCCGGAGGCTTTTCTCGTCACCTTCGAGAGGGTGGCTGTCGTCGCAGGCTGGACCCCGGACCAGTGGGCCACCATCCTGGCCCCATACTTAACGGGGACTGCCCAGACGATCTACCGAGGTCTGTCGGTGGAAGCGGCCCAGGACTACAACTTAGTGAAGGCCGCTATTCTGGACGCACTGGACGTGAGCCCTGAGACCTATCGACAACGGTTTAGGAGCCTGTCCTATCCCCCGGGGGCCCGGCCGCGGATGGTGGCTCAGGAACTACGGGAGACCTGCAAAAAGTGGCTACAGCCCGAACGCCGGACACCAGAAGAGCTGATGGAACAAATTGTATTGGAACAATTTGCCCATGTACTTCCGCCGAGGGGAAGATCCTGGGTCCTACGCCACAGGCCGACGACGGTGTCCGCGGCCGTTACCTTAATGGAGGACTTCCTCGCGGCGGAGGCCCCGTCGGGGTCAGCTGGCCGGGCGGTCCCGGTCCGGACGGAGCGCCCCAACCCGGAAAAGAGGGGGCCGCCCCCACGGGCAGCCATCAGTGTTCCCTCCCGCAGCGTAGAGGGCCGGGCCCGGATGGCCGCGCCCTCCGGGAGACCCCCACGGACCCCGATGCCCACAGCCAGAGAGTACAGCCAGAAACCCCCCGGGGGTGACCCCGGGGCCCGGGCGCGGACGGAGCGAGCCACCTTGGGGCCCTGTTTCTCCTGCGGAAACTACGGCCATTTGCAGCGGAATTGCCCTGAAATGGAGTGTGCATTTGGCCAAGTCTACTCAGGGGAAGGCCGTGCCCGACGTCCGCAAGCGGCCAAGATCACCGTGCCCGTGGTCATTGAGGGACGCCAGGCGGTGGCCCTCCTTGACTCAGGCTGTGGCCAAACGCTGGTCTGCCAGGACTTAGGCCCGCCGGCGGACGGCCACCTGGAGAAGATTCCACTGCAGTGTATCCACGGAGATATACGAGCCTACCCCAGCGCCCAGACCCAATTGACCATTGATGGGATCACCCGGCGGATGAAGGTGGGGCTTGCACCCCGGCTGGCGTACCCGGTGATCCTGGGGCGGGACTGGCCCGACTTTACCACTGTATTACGCCGCCACCTCGAGGGTAGCTCGCAGGCCACGCCGGCATTAGAAGGGGAGACCCCCGTCCCTACCAGTTCCACGGGAGGACGTGAAGACCCTCCCCGAGGGGGAAGAGGGGATCCCTCGACACCCACAGATTTTTGCCGGGACCAACGGGCCGACCCCACATTCAAACAGATCTACGAGCAGCTGGCCTCCGTGGATGGGACTATTCTCGACCCCCAGCGAGCGGCGCAGTGGCCGCACTTTGAGCTACGACAAGAGCGCCTTTACCGCGTGGAGAAAGACCCCCGCACCAGGGAGATCCGGACACAGCTTCTCGTGCCGCGGTGTCACCGCCGGGCGGTCATGAAGCTGGCCCACGATGTCCCAGCGGCTGGGCACCTCGGGCACGACAAGACGCTGGCCCGGATCCTGGGGCGTTTTTTCTGGCCCGGGGTGTACCAAGAAGTAAAGGACTATTGCAATTCGTGTCCGGACTGCCAGTTGGCCGCCCCTGCCCGGACCCCTAAGGCACCGTTGATACCGATGCCTTTAATGGAAACCCCCTTTGAACGCGTGGCCGTGGACCTGGTGGGGCCCCTCCCGAAGAGCAGCGCGGGGTTCCAATATATTTTAGTAATGATGGACTATGCCACCAGGTTCCCCGAAGCCATTCCTCTTCGGAACATCTCAGCCCGCACCATTGCCATGGAACTGGTGAAGGTCTTCGCCCGCGTTGGCCTACCCCGGGAGCTCCTCACGGACCAAGGGACCAATTTCACGTCCCGGCTTGTTTGCGAAATCCTGGGGGTCAAGCAACTCCGCACCTCCGTCTATCACCCCCAGACCGATGGATTAGTGGAGAGGTTTAACCGGACGCTGAAAGGGATGCTGCGTCGGTTTCCCCAAGAGGACCTTCGCCGGTAGGACCAGCTCCTTTCGCCCCTGCTCCTAGCCATACGAGAAGTTCCCCAGGCGTCGACGAAGTTCTCCCCTTTCGAATTATTGTATGAGCGACGACCCCGGGGCCTCTTGGACCTCATGCGAGAAACCTGGGAACAGGCTCCCTCCCCGGCCCAGGGTCTCTTACAGTATGTGCTTCAACTTCAGGAGCGCCTGAAGCAGGCGGGGGATCTGGCGCGGGAAAACTTGAAAGCCGCCCAGGACACGCAAGCCCAGACCTATAACCGAGGCGCCCAGACTCGGGACTTCCAACCCGGGGACCGGGTGTTACTCCTCCTCCCGTCCAGTGAATCAAAGATCCTGGCCCGGTGGCAAGGGCCATATGAGGTGGTCAGAAAGGTGGGCCCGGTCACGTATGAAATCAATCAGCCGGACCGGAAGAAGAAGACCCAACGCTATCACATCAACCTCCTCAAACCCTGGAAGGAGCGAGAAGGGCTGTTGATTAACCCCTACCCGCCAGAACCGGAACTGGGGCCCCAGGTCCCCCACCCCGGAGACGCCGAGGAACCCCAGCTCGGGGAGACCTTAACCGAGGAACAGCTCCGACAGACCCAGTGCCTCCTCCGAGCTTTTTCCCACACCTTTACGGACCAACCGGGACACACCTCCCTGGTATACCATCGGATCCAGACAGAACCGGGGGTGGTGATCCGGGGGACGACCCGGCCCCTGCCCTACCATAGGAAGCAGGTCGTGGAGAAGGAGGTACGAGCGATGTTGGATTTGGGGGTGGTAGAACCGTCGCAGAGTGAGTGGCACAGCCCGGTAGTGCTGGTACCCAAACCCGACGGCTCGCAGCGCTTTTGTATCGACTTCCGACGCGTTAACGCCATCTCTAAATTCGACGCCTATCCCATGCCCCGGATAGATGAGCTGTTGGCCCGCCTGGGGGAGGCCCACTACATCACCACCCTAGACCTAAGTAAGGGGTATTGGCAGATCCCTCTGGAGCCCGCCTCCCGCGAGAAAACTGCCTTTGCCACTCCCTCCGGTCTCTACCAATTCACCAGGATGCCCTTCGGCCTCCACGGGGCCCCAGCCACCTTTCAGCGCCTAATGGACCGCCTCCTCCAGCCCCATCAGGACTATGCGGCCGCCTATCTCGACGACGTTGTGATCTACAGTCCACAGTGGGAGAACCACCTGGAGAGAGTCGCCGCTGTCCTGAGGTCCCTGAGGGAGGCCGGCTTAACCGCCAACCCGAAAAAATGTCGCATCGGGTGGCAAGAGACCAAGTACTTGGGGTATGCTATCGGGCATGGGCAGGTAAAACCCCTGATCGGCAAGGTCCAAGCCATTGCAAACTGCCCCCCGCCGACCACGAAGCGCCAGGTGCGGCAGTTTCTAGGCTTGGCCGGTTATTATAGGCGGTTCATCCCCCAATTCGCGACGATTACAGCCCCCTTAACGGGGCTCCTAACAAAGGACAGCCCACGGCAGGTGAACTGGACCACTGAGTGCGACAGGGCCTTTCGGACTCTTAAGACGTGCCTCTGCAGCGAGCCGGTCTTGTATAGCCCCGACTTTAACCAGCCGTTTATCTTACAGACCGACGCCTCAGAAGTGGGACTCGGGGCTGTCTTGTCCCAAGACGTAGGGGGTGAGGAGCATCCGGTTCTGTACATTAGCCGGAAACTGTTCCCCCGCGAAAAGAACTATGCGGTGGTCGAGAAGGAAGCCCTAGCCGTGAAGTGGGCTTGTGAAGCGCTCCGGTACTACATCCTGGGAGTCCCCTTCACCTTGGTCACCGACCATTCCGCCCTTCAGTGGTTGGCCCGGATGAAGGACCACAACATGCGGGTGCAGCGCTGGTACCTGGCCCTCCAGCCATTTGCCTTCACGGTCTGCCATAGAGCCGGTAAAGAACATGCGAATGCGGACTTCCTCTCTAGACTGGGGTGTGTGGAGTGGGCTGGCCCCGCTGCACGGGACCCAGCCTTGAGGGGGGGGGGGCGTGTAGTGAGGCGGCCTGGCTCCCGACGGCCCCTGAGAGGGAGGAACCGGAACAGCCACCTCAGTGGGCGGAGCCACCGCCGCCTGTTCCCGCCCCCCAGAAGTCAAGGGGCGGGACAGGAAGTATAAAAGCCCGGCCTCAGCGCTCAGTTGGAGCCCAGCGGCCGGAGAGGACGGACGCTCCTGATCAGGCTCCTGCCGGACCGAGCCTGCCCCGAGCCAGGTACCCGGACGCGGACGGACCGAGCCTGCCCCGAGCCAGGTACCCGGACGCGGACCGACCGAGCCTCCCTCGAGCCAGGTACCCCGAGGTGGACTGGCTGAGCCTGCCCCGAGCCCAGTACCCCGAGGAGCGGCTCGAGCGTCCCCCTGACCCGAGTCCGGAGGAGCAGCCCGACTTAGACCTCCTTCAGCATGCCGAGGAGCCCATGGTGTGGGACCCCGCTGCCGAGCCCAGCGACGAGCAGGTACCCGAGGAGGGGGAGATGGAGTGCAGCCCGGGGGTAGCCGAACCCTGTCCGGCTGAGGGCACGGACGTGCCCATGTCAGTGTGTTGCGGCCAGGATCCCCACTGACTGTAGCGGATCCACGCCGCTGTTAGGGCCCCGGGCTGGGACACAGTGGAGTGGGTGGGCCTGTGTCCCCCCTGCCACCCCACTCACGGGTGGCAGACTCCCCCTCCTGCCAGCACTCAGGCAGAGAAGCCTGCACTTACCTGAGCTTCCTGAGACTGTTGCCGCTGCTCTGCTTCTGAGACAAGGACCTGAGCCCTGAACTGGCATTTATGCTCAGCTCCTGCTACAAGGACCTGAGCCTTAAACTATTGTTTGTTGCCCCACCCTGACCTAGGGCTGGGGCTTACTGACTATGGTGGCTCAGCTCCTGATGCAAGGACCTGCGCCCTGAACTCTTATTGTTGCTCAGCCCCTGCTGTGAGGAGCTGAGCCTAGAACTGCTGTGTTTGGTGCCCCGCCCTGATCGAGGGCTTGGGCTTCTTGACTTGATTACTGCTCAGCTCCTGCTTTAAGGACCTGAGCCCTGAACTATTATTACTGCTCAGCCCCTGCCTGAGGGTCTGAGCTAGAACTGCTGTTTTGCTGCCCCGCCCTGACTGAGGGCTTGGGCTTAAACTAGTGACTTTGTGTGCTCAGCCCCTGCCTGAGGGTCTGAGCCTGCCTCTTGTGTGCTGCCCCGCCCTGAGCTAGGGCTTGGGCTTTACAGACTTAGACTGCTGCTCAGCCCTGCCTGAGGGTCTGAGCCCTGCCTCTTGTGTGCTGCCCGCCCTGAGCTAGGGCTTGGGCTTTACAGACTTAGACTGCTGCTCAGCCCTGCCTGAGGGTCTGAGCCCTGCCTCTTGTGTCCTGCCCCGCCCTGAGCTAGGGCTTGGGGCTTACTGACTTTGTCACTGCTCAGCTCCGGCTGCCAGGACCGGAGCTTAGAACTGGTTCGCTGCCCTGCCCTGACTGAGGGCTGGGACTCACTGCACTAACCGTGTGCCTTCTGTTCAGCCCCTGCTTGAGGGGCCGAACCCCCAAGACCTTCAGAACCCGGAGACTGATTTGGGCCGTATAGTGAGGCGGCCTGGCTCCCGACGGCCCCTGAGAGGGCACGGCCCCAACATCGGACTATTACACTTGGTCAGCATTGACTGGACACTAACACATTGGTTAGGAGCCGTTTCCCCTTAGCATTGCCCTCCATCGACACCAACAGCAACAGCCATAAGGTTGCTGGCATCTTAACCACTGCGTTGTCCAAAGCTGTAGAGAGCCCAGTTGGACAACACTGGTATCCATTCTGTGCTGTTGCTTCTACGCTATAATAAGTAGGACTGGAGAAAAAGACCCTGGTTTCAGAAGGATCCTAGATTAACGAGGGGCCAGAGGCTCAGGAATTTAAGGGGTGGGGGACTAGCTACTAAGAGGCAAAGAGCAGAGCCTCACATGTAACTCATCTATGCTTCTTTTACAGCTTCTCCTGCTTCCCACTTCCCTCACCGCTGAGGACACCTCTCCTGCTATCGAACCCGCACCAGAGTTAGTTACTGTGGGAAAGCACCACGTTGGCAAAGTTCATTTGTGATGGAGGCTGAACTCCCATCTGCCCCGGCCAGCAGTTGGTGTCGGTGGGTCAGGACCTGAAACAGTTTTCCTGCACATTCGCTCGCTGCCTGCCTGGTTAACGTTCTGTCTGACACCCCGGGCCTGTGTTGGTTCTTGCACAGGAGTCGTTCCCTTCTAGGAAGGAGCCCTGAGAAACAGTCACCTTGGATGGTAACATGGACTCTAGCACCAGAGACCCCGAATGACACTCAGCTGCTACAGTGGCCAAGCTGCACAAGTGCCACCTTTACCCAGGTGCTGGGAGTGGAGCTTCACCAGAATGCTTGGTCCCAAGACCGGCAGAAAGCTGTATGTCGCATATGGAGTTAGCCAGTCAAAACACCCCATTGGGCCCCTTGAGGTCAATCGCCAGTAGCTACAAAGAGGAGAAAGGGATTTTGCAGAATGATCTGAACAGGAGTGAACTTCAATGTAGTTCTTCTATCACATTCTCAAAATCCTCCTTGCCTGGCCGCCAGGACTCTACAATCTGCACATCACCCTCCTGGTGTCTCCGTCACCCTCATCATGTTGCCTTTGTTCCTCGTTCAGATAGGAATTGTTCTGGGGAAGTTCTCTGGCCTGTGTGATGCAGAAGGTCAGACCAGATGATCACAATAGTCCCTTCCAGCCTTAGACTCATGATTTGGCAACATTTAATAACTCATTCTGGTGCACGAGTACATGAGAGAACAGGATTTCTCTGCCTCTCTGATAACATGGAGCTGACAAAACAGCAAGAAAGTCAGAAAGGATTTAAGCAAGAGGGCAGGCTGAACTTGCAATGCTGTATAGGAAGGGGTTACATTTTGGAGGGAAGGAGGCGTGTGATGCTGGCTGACCAGGTCATGCTAGTGTGTATTCAGGTCAATTCAGTTGTGTATTAGATCAAAGCGACTGTAAATGTATAAGTGTTTGGAATATTTAAACTTCATAAAACTAATGGAAGGTTACTTATATTGTTTTCACTCATCTATTCCTGTCATAATGTAATAGCAAACATTTACATGGCAAATACTCTTGCAACTAAATTACACATCAAAGAAATCTTGTGAAATGCTAACAAAGAAAACGCTAATTTCTCAGCAGGTGGCCACTATGTATATGGCTGGAGGTCAAAAGTACCTTCCTCACTTGCTGTCATTAAATGAAAAACCAGCATGGGTAGAGAGACCATCAGCTCGTCTTCTGGGAGAAGAAAATATAAATATGGATTAAAAGTAAGATCCTTTATCTCTGGACTGTTTGAATTCTAACAGAGCAGAACAACTGAAGGAGTAGACGGAGATCCACAGAATTATTCTGGCAGCCCCAGAAAAGACTTTTGGGAAACTGGCAGTCTATTACATCACTGCCACCATCTGGAGTTACAAACTGTGATTTATCTGTAGATATATTTTACCTGCCTTAATCTTTCAATAACTCTCATTTTCTTAGCTAATAAACCTATAGTTAGTTTACTATAGAATTGGCTGCCAGCATTGTCTTTGGTGTAAGGTCTGGAGTACCAATTAATCTGGGTGAGTGACTGGTCTCTTGGGACTGGGAGTAACCTGATGTGATGTTAGGTTTAAATAACCTTTTATCACAAAGCTCAGTTTTTCTGGGTAGCAAGATAGACTGGAGACGCTAAGGGGACTGTCTGTGACTCCATGGTAAGACTGGTATAGTGATCCAGGGGTTCACATGTGTTACTGTTCTGGTGAAATCTAATTACAGAACATACCACCAGCTTAGGGTGTCTATCCTTGTTTTCTGACAGTCTGCCCTGAGATAGGCACTCCTAGTTGTGAGCCACTCCAGACAGTGTGAGAAGGTGTTGAACTGTAGACTAGGTATGTAGTTTTGAAGACCTTATTGTGTGTATGCAGACATGTCAATATTGAAAGGTGGGGTCTCAAATCTTTTGTATATTGGTTCTTACATGGTTTGCATCTAACCCACAACACCTGGGGTAAGGGAGCCCCTTGCAAGCAGTTCATAATCTAGCCTCCAGCCTTTGATTAACGCCTTACAGTTACGCAATATTGTGCTGCTTTGCAGACTGGCATTGTCTTATTCCTGTACTTTCCCTTTGACTTCAGGTCCAGGAGAATGCCCACCATCCAGCTGTAGCAGACACCTGCATGCCGTCTATCCTTTATCACTTCTCAGAAAGCTAGCAGCTGGGGCAAGGCCAGTGCCTCCTCCTGGCCAGGTCAGAGGCCCAGCCAGGGAGCTGCTCTGGGATGCTGTCAGCAAGCCGTCAACTGACCTTGCATCAAAGCTCCACCTGCCGACCAAATGGTCGGGCATCTCCCAAATCCTGACTACTGCCCCCCATTGCACCCGTGGGGCCCCTCTCACCCAGCCCTCCCAGACTTCATGCTTGGAGTCACAGGTCAAGCCTTTACCCAAAGCAATAATCAGACACCACTTAGCACTCACCATTGACTCCAACAGCTGAGGATATAGGCTGGCCATAACTCAGTTCACTGCTTCAATACCAAGGTGATAGGAACCTTCTGCAAAGGAGAGAGCAATTGCCATTCCCATAACATTGCCATTCCCATAACTTCCTGCTAACACTGAACAAGAATAAAGGAAAATGCTGATTATCCATACAGCTGCAGAGCTTCCATTAGAACCTTCCCCAACCTCTCCTGCACGGCTCCCTGCTCCGGAGCTACAGAAAGAGGAGACATTCTCACACACTCCTCCCCAAAGCAGTACTGGGCAAAAGGGGCATGGCTTCCTTGGCGCCGTAGTCAGATGCACGCCACTGGAAAAGTGCGGAAGTCAGCCTTGAGAGTCGAGTCAAATCAAGGACAAACAGCGAAAGCCTCTTGTGGCTGCAGTTTGCCCAGTGGTGTATTTTGGATGCAAGAGCCTAGCTTAGTTTCCTGCTGTGCTGCATGCAGTTAGCAGCAGGGAAAAATCAGTGCAGTTTGCAAAGGTGCTGATTGCACTGGGCACTGGATGGAGATAAACGCAGTTAACTCTCCTTCCATTCATTATGCAAGAGGCTTGAATTGTTCTTGAGCCTTTGGACCGAAAGGATTTAGGGATTCTTAATCAGGCTTATCCAAAGGCCAGCCACACTTCCTCACATTCCCTTTCCTCCTAATCACCGTGCTGAACCTAGAGGGACCCACTGAGTTCTGGAACAAGGAGGAATTTGTTCAGTTCCCATGTCTTGGGTTTCCTGGCTGTAATTCTGTTTCCAGCACAAAACCTTGTCCTTGCCCACTAGGGAATTTATTCCCTGAGCTAGCTCAGCCCTTTGCCTCTCCCGAGCAGAGCGCGTGACTCTAGCCACAGGGGGACCTGATGCTAACTGAGCCGAATCATGCCAGACTTGTGTTTGAGCTCTAAAATCCAAGCATGGGACTAAGCTTTATGGGGCTGGCACAAGCTCTTTGTTACGAGAGCCGGTCCTTGGTCCCCAGAACAGAGAACCTTGGCTTTTGACTTTA
Organism: Mauremys mutica; assembly: GCF_020497125.1. Lineage (NCBI taxonomy): Eukaryota > Metazoa > Chordata > Testudines > Geoemydidae > Mauremys > Mauremys mutica. Next base: position 56,984,004 of record NC_059079.1, read on the forward strand.
AAAGCAAAACAAAACACAAAGTCTCTTGCCTTTTCCCTTGCAAAGATAGCCCGGAAAGCGCATACAAACATTGTGAACCAGTTGCTGAGACCAAAGGGAATATACATCTGGGCTCCCTTTCTGCAGCAAGAGGAAAAGGGGGACCAAGCGATTCCTCCCCCAATCACATGCTTGATGTAAAAGGCCTGATTTCTGTTCAGAGTGTATCTGGAAGAATCTTTTCATTGACCATTTCCAAAGCCCTTCGCCCATCTCTGTGCATAATGGTGCATTACTCGTGGGCAGGAGGCGTGGTGACCAGTGGGTAAGTCATTGTCCAATACAGCATGGACGACCTAAAGAGACGAAAAAATCCTGAGTCAGACCCCCAAAATCAAGAGATTAAAAAAAAAGCCTATTGTGATTTTTAGACTGTCGACTTTTGAACTCCCTCTGCCCATCCTCAGTGCACGCGGGTTCACGTTTGTGTGGGTGAACAGCAGAACCCTCTTTATTTGATGTAATCGGGACTGGGCTAGATCAAATAATCAAAAATCTGGATAATCCAGAGGATGGGAAAGCGTGAGGCTGCCACGCTGTCCAGCGGCCACAGGAGAGATCACCCACATCTGGACCTGTGTGCGCTGGTTATTCGGTTAATAGAGAGAGCTGGATAATGAAGGGTCGGATAAACGGGGTGCTATTGTATGTGTGTGCATTGTTTAGTGTTGCCCACTCTCCTAAACTTATTAAGGAAGGCAATTTTGGCCCTGCTGCAGGAGCATTCACCCTACATCTGTCTGTCCCCTGCCCAGCAATTAACCCTGCCCTTATCAACTCAGCACCCCCCCACTAGCCTCCACCCTCCACCAGTTTACTCTTCCAGCCCCTAACCCTCAGAGGCCCCATCCAGTCCTGGCTGCTCATGGGAGAGGAGGGGGAGAGGTAGCAGGGTGCCCTGAGCTGCTGGGCTCTTTAGCTTCCCCTTCCCCTCTGGTGAGAATGGCTTTGGGTTGCCATGGGGAGGGGGAGAGAGCTCTGCCTGCAGCTACTCTGTCTTTTCTGCCCCAGGAGGCAGAAAATGGGGCAGGCAGCCCCGTTCGCTCACATTTGCTAGTGGGCTGGAGCTTCTCATGACATGGATGGGCTGGCTCCAGCCTCTGCCAAAACCCCGTCACTCAGGAAAAGAATCATGAGGACTGGCAGAACAGCAGATGGGATGGAGAGCAGATCTCGGGAGTCCTTGGTGTTACCAGAGTCTCAAGGACCCCAAGGCATCAGATGCCTTTGACAGGCGATGAAATGGTGTCAGCCTGAGTCTTCACAGGGTTTGGTTTCCCTCTTCTTATTAGCCTGACCTCTGTCTTGCTGAGCTTCAGCCAGGCACTAGGATAGCAGAGAAATGCATTCTTAGCCCCAGATGTGATTGATAGGCAGCTGCAGGTTGAGCTCTCTTCGGTGGCTGTGGGTATCTGGTTATTCTCTCTGCAGATACAGAAGGATGTTCCCAGCGTTTGTTTCTGCTCAGCCACTGAGGGATTGCACGAGGATGGAGGCACCTGCCAACTCCTTTCACCAGTGAGGCAGGCTTGTCAGCACACTGAACTGAGAGGGGGCAGTTGGCTTTCCTGGCCAGGGTCAAGGCTGCACTAGCAGAGATGATCACCGAGGAAAGTAAGCAGAGTGGCAATTGGATGACACTGCGGGGGTGGGGGAAGGTTTGGAGGTGGGGGGAAGGGAAATCACACATGGCCAGTTTTGGGGGCTGTGGGCTCATGAGGCGCGAGGGAGGGAATGGCAGTACCAGCAGGCAGAGGGGTTACAGCTCTTTAAGGACTATCCCCCAACAGCAACAGAGACTCCCTTGAGCAGCTGGAGCTGCTCCCTTGCTACTCGGCCTGTGAGGAGGGGAGGAAAGACTGAAGCACAAGATGTGGGGAAACCCTGGGGAAGGAGGACAGCAGAAGAAAGGCTGCAGCAGGGGCAAGGGAGAAAACCACGGGGATGAAGGGAGGGGAGGGTGAAAGGGGCAGAGAATCCATTGGGGCGAGGCTGTGTCAGGGGAAGCAGTGTTAGTAAAGGGGTAATTTTTCTAACCAGCCAGCAGGCTGGAGGTGCTATGGCTTGCATGTACAGTGTGGTGCAGTCTGCATTTGCTTCGGGGCTCCTCTCTACTTCACCCTTCTTAGAAGTACAGGAGTCCCCTGGCAGCTGGAGGCTTCATGGCCCCACCGCAGCGCAGCCCCATGGCTGATTTGGAAAATTGTCCGTGGCACAAATGTTTAGTGTTGACAACTCTGTAGTACTGTATTTCCAGAGGCAAACCCCAGGAGCTACAGCTCACTACACTTCATACTGAAAAGGCTTGGACGTTATGTTAAAGGAGAGGACATGGAGGATTAAATAACTGTATGGATGCAGGCAGGGAAGGTTGTTTAATTAGCCATCTGGAAGGCTGATGTAATATACAAAGGCAAGTCAGTGACTTGAGAACATCAAAGCATAGGCAAGATTCCACATCCTGAACAGATGAAAAATATAATGAAAATGGGGTGCAGATAGAAAACTGGCTTAAATTAGAGCCATCTTCCAAGAGGAAAGGAGTGGGTTATCAACAGGGTCAGTTCTAGGCCCTCTGTTCATTCTCTCTCTTATCCAGAAGTGCCTTCAGTGTAAGAGTTCTAATTATTTGCTTTTCTCCAGTTTTAGGAAAGTCTAGTGGGGCACTGCTGGAATCGCTACTAGGCCCAATGCTATTCAACATGCTCATCAGCGACCTGAAGTAAACAATCACTGAAGATAAAATTTGTGGATGACAACGACTGGTGGAGTGGTAAATAACGAACCCAGAGCAGCCATATAGAATGATGTGGATTGCTTGGGTAAGCTGGGTCTGTTCAAACAAAATGCATTTTAATACGGCCAAATGCAAAGTTGCACATTTAGGAACAAGGAACACAGGCTACACCTACAGAACAGAGGACTGTATCCTAGAAACAATGACTGAAAAGGAGTTAGGGGTCATAGTGCACAAGCAACTCAACATGAGCTCCCAGTGCGATGCTGTGGCAAAAAGGGCTAATGTGATCCTTGGATGTATAGACTGGAGCAGTGAGGATGACTTGATTAGTGTCTAAGCACCTTCATGGAGGGAACATAACAGATACCAAAGGGCCCTTTAATCTAACTGAGAAAGGCACAGCAAGAACCAAGGACTGGAAACTGAAGCCACACAAATTCAAATTAGAAATAAGGCACCAATTTGTAAACAGTGAGGGTGATTAACCATTGGAACCAACTACCAAGGTAAATAGCATATTCTCCATTTCTTGGAGTCTTCAGATCAAAACTGGATGCACTCAGGAAGACATGATTTAACTCAACACAAGTTTATGCTTTACTCAATCCACAAATTATTGGGTTTGACTACAGGGGTAACTGGGTGAAATTTCATGGCCTGCAATATACAGGACGTCAGAATAGATGATCTAATGGTCCTCTCTGGTCAAACTCTGAGTCTATGAAATACTTTATCTTGGACACGTTTAACCTTGGTAAAAATTCAAAACCTGTGATGAAGTCCTGCCCCTTTTGAAGTCAATGGTAAAATTCCCATTGATTTCACTGGGAACAGAAGTCAATAAAGCAACTCAGTCACAAAACTATTTTTTGCAAAGAGTAATGGCCATGCAGAATAAGCTACCAGAGAAAGCAACTGAAGCAAAATAAGCTTTGGTTAAATTAAAGAAAGACACTTGGATTTGCTTCTGGAAAAAAGATTGATTGAGGAATATGGTAGGAGGGGATTATAAACCAGTGTTGGACCAGATGACCTTTTTCTCTTAAAATGGCTTGCAGTCTAATATCCTGTCCACCCACTCAATGACTTGTTATTTTTTTTCCTATGGCTCTGATCTGTGACTGATTAGTCATGGGCAAGCCTTCCAAACTTATTTCAGATAGACACCCAAAGCTTAAGCTCCCATCTTTGGTCTGGAATTCTACTGGGATGTGGTTCTCATGAGGTTCTCCATCCCAGTTTCAGTTAGGCTAAAATACCACAAGAAACCTGCAATACCACTTAATTTCTTCTCCCTGAAACCAGAAAGTGCGGAAGTAGGCAAGTATTTAGAACAAAGGAGCAAACTTTCAATTCTTTCAGATCATCAGATTTGGGTTCCGTTAGGCTTTTGGGCACAAAGGCCCTATTCAGTTCTTGTTTCAATCCCAGTGACCCTTTACTTTTAGCAAATATCATGAGTGGAAGATTTCCACAAGCTGCTTCTGCTTCTTATGACAAATACATCTTATTGCTCAGCTTCCAATTTAGACTGTCTGCTCCTCAGTGTAGGGCTCGTCTGTCTGAAAAGCACCATGCACACCACATCACCATAGAACTAATAAGACAATATTTAGCAAATAGACCCAACTATATTTTCATTCTATTTTGGTCAAACTTTTCTCTTTTTAAAATGAATCTCCTACGATATGTGGCCGACTTACATATTCCAGGAAATCTGGGAGAAGCCCTCCCTAATATCTGGGCCAAACCATCCCTTCTATAGCTTCCAACTATTACACTAATTCTATTAAGCAGAATTCATTACCTAGATCCTGGCCTTCTATAGAACACAGAAATATAGAGCTGGAAAAGACCTTGAGAGGGCATCTGGTCCTGCCACTACTGCTGAGGCAGGACCAAGTAAACCTCAAACTGTGATTGGAGATTCTCAAACTGTGGTCCGCAGATCACCAGTGGTCCACGAGCTCCATTCAGGTGATCCGTGGATAGTTCCCTTTAAGGTGCGCGCCTGGGCAGCTGCACACGAGAGAATGAAGGGGCACCCACCTAATTAGTGGAGTGGCGCAGGTGTGGCTCCACTAATTAGGTGGCTCCACCCTGGAGAAGACACACAAGGTGAGGTGGTGGCCTTGGGAGGGAATAGAGGGTAGGTGGGAGGGGGCAGTGGGGTGAGAAGATGGGGTGGGAGGAATTTGGGATGTGCAGGGCTGCAGCGGCCAGAGAAAGAGGTGACTTTCCCCAGCTCCAGGACTGCAGCAGCCAGGGAGAGATGGCCCTCCTTCCCAGCCTCAGCTCTGTGGCTGCCGCGGTGGGGGAAAGAGGGCACATCCATTGCATTAGAAAGGTAAAACTACTGATGTTAAAATATGAGTTGTGTGCTTTTATTTGTAGAACAAAAAAAGTTAATTACTAAGGTTTTTTTATATAGCGCTTTTATCCAAAGTGCTTTACAATAGTCAGCTAATGATACAAACAACATTTGGAAAGATCACTAAGTGGTCTGCCGAGACCCTCCGCAATTTTCAAGTGGTCCGAGAAAAAAAAAGATGGAGAACCACTGACCTAGACCATCCTGAAGAGGTGTTTGCGTAACCGGTTCTTAAAAATCTTCAGTGACTAAGATTCCACAAACTCCCTTGGAAGTCTATTCCAGTTCTTCATGATCCTTATAGTTAGAAAGTTTTTCCTAGTATATACCTGAAGTCTCCTTTGCTGCAGATTAAGCCCATTACTTTTTGTCCTATCTTCAGTGGACATGTAGAACAATTAACCATCCTCCTCCTTATAACAGCTCTTACCATATTTGAAGAATTATCAGGTCCCTCTCAATCTTCTTTTCTTAAAACTAAACAGGCCCAGTTTTTTAACTTTTACCCCATAGGTCAGATTTTCTACACTGTATCATTTTTGTTGGTCTCCTCTGGACTCTCTCTAATTTATTTACATCTTTCTTAAAGTGTAGCACCCAGAACTGGACACAAGACTCCAGCTGAGACCTGACCAGCCTGAGTAGAGCAGGTCGGTTACATCCTGTGTCTTACATACAACACTTCTGTTAATACACTCCAGAACGACAGTTGCCTTTTTCACAATTGTATCACATTGACTCATTCAATTTGTGATCCACCATAATCACCAGATCCTTTTCAGCAGTACTACCACCTAACCAGTTATTCCCCATTTTGTAGTTGTGCATGTGATTTTTCCTGGTCTTTATTGAATGTTATCTTGTTGATTTCAGACCAACTCTCCAATTTATCAAGGTTGTTTTGAATTTTAAGCCTGTCCTCCAAAGTGCTAGCAGCCCCTCCCAGCTTGGTGTCATCTGTAAATTCCATAAACATACTCTCCATTCCATTATCCAAGTCATTAATGAAAATATTGACTAGTACCAGACCCAGAACAGACCACTGCAGGACTCCACTAGACAAGTCCGCTCAGTTTGACAGCAAACTATTGATAATTATTCTTTGAGTATGGTCTTTCAAGCAATTTTGCACCCACCTTAAAGTAGTTTAAGCTAAACCACATTTCCCTAGTTTGCTTATGAGAATATCATGTGGGACTGTCAGAAGCCTTACTAAAAATCAAGAAATATCACATCTACCGCTTCCCCCCTATCCATTAGGCTAGTAACCCTGTCAAAGAAGGAAATTAAGATGGATTTGTCAAGAACATATCATGCCAAACTGATGCTGGCTATTACTTGTAACCCTTTTATATTGTAGGTGCTCACAAATTGCTTGCTTAATTTGTTCCAGTATCTTTCCAGGTATCGAAGCTAGGCTGGCTGACTGGTCTCTAGTTCCCTGGATTCTCTTTGTTCTCCTTTTTAAAGATAGGCACTACACATTTGCCCTTCTCCAGTCCTCTGAGACCTTCATCCTCCATGAATTCTCAAATATAATTGCTAACAATTCTGAGATTGCTGCAGCTAGTTACTTACATACCTTAGGGTGAATTTAATCAGGTCCTGCTGACTTGATTACATTTAACTTCTCTAAATATTCTTTAAGCTGTTCCTTCCCCCTCTTGTTAACATTGTCTTAAGTATCTGGTCACAGTTTACCTTTTTAGTGAAGACTGAAGCAAAATAGGCATTAAACACCTCAACCTTCTTGATGTTGTCCATTTTTCTCTCTCTTTCTCCACTAAATAGATGGTCCACACTTTCCTTTATCTTTCTCTTGCACCTAATGTACTTAATAGAACAACTTCTTGTTGCTTTTTATGTCCCTTGCTAGGTGTAACTCATTTTGTGCCATAGACTTTCTGATTTTGTCCCTACATGCTTGTACTATTCTTTTGTACTCTTCCCTAGCAATTTCTTCATGTTTCCACTTTGTAGGATTCTTTTTGATTTTCAAGTAATTAAAGAGCTCCTGATGGAATCATATTAGTTTCTTACATTTCTTCCAATCTTTTCTTTGCATCAGGCTAGTTCACTGTTGTATTTTTAATACATCTCTTTGAGAAACTGCCCATTCTCCTTTTTCCCTTAGATTATCTTCCCATGCGACCTTACTGATCAGTTCTTGGAGTTTGTTAAAGTCAGCTTTTATGGTCCTTATTCTACTGTTCTTACTCCTTCCTTTCCTTAGAATCATGAAATCTATCATTTCATGATTACTTTCACCCAAATTGCCTTGAACCTTCAGATTTGCAACCAATTCCTCCGTTAGTCAGAATCAGCTCCAAGAACACATTCCAAGAACTTATTGAACATTTTGTGTTTTGTCCTACTACTTTTACAACAGGTATCTGGGTAGTTAAAGTCCCCCATTACTACCATGTCTTGTGTTTTGGATATTTCTGTTATTTGTTCTAGAAATGACTCATCCATCTGCTCTTCTTGATTTGATGGTCTACTGCAGACCCCTACCATCACATTGCCTGTTTTTTTTCCTTGTCACCTGTCCCCTTTGAACCTAATTGAAAGCCCTTCCTGCTAGGCTAGTGAGTCAGCATGAGAAGATGCTCTTGCCCTTTATCATTGAGTATATACTTTTTTGTTGCAGCAACTAACACTGATCACTTTTCTCCCCTCTTCTAAAATAAGCTCTAATTCTTCCTACATTTCAGACCTTAATCCCTAATTAATCAACCTAGTAAAAAAAAAATCTAATCCTTAGTTCAAACCGGGCACTGTGATGACCTTCTTCATATTATTTCTCTCCACCTTCCCTATTCAAAGTACATTTCTTCATTTGGCTTATTCCACTGTTATAGGGCATATTGCCCTGTAACACCCCCTGCTGGCAAAGTGTGGTGCTGCAGATATTCCCTGCCTCAATTTATTCCCCTCACCAGGGTTTCCTGTCTGTCCCAGGGATCCACACGGCTCAGCCCTCTGGCTGGGTCAAAGTTCACCCTCCTTCCAGGGTAACAAAACTCCAAAGAAAAGTCTCAAACAAAATGTTCTTCTGCCCTGCTTGGGCTTCTCTTCAGCTTCAGCCCACCCTCCAGCCCCTTCTGGCTTACTAGTAAGTCTCTCTGGCTGTGGGAGAGACCTTTATTCCAGGGCTGTCATCATCCTTAGAGTCCCTGTCACAGTCTTATTCCCTCTGGGCTACCTTTCCATCTTCTCTGCTCTGGGATAGAGCGCTGACTCCCAGGCTACATCCCTGGAGTCCTTCCAGACCCTACTTCAGGGCCTTCCACAGAAGCCCTTGTTCCCTGTGGTTCCTCTTCGAAATTGAGTTTCTCAGCCCTTTTATGAGGCTGATTATACACGGTTAGCTAGCCCCAGACCTCCTGGCCCTTAAAGTGTAACCACTCTGTTACTAACTTGCATCCGTTTTTCTGGTAATTTTGTTGTTTCTCCCTACATGCATCCCTGGGGGCTTTTAACTCTGATAATTATCCAAGAATCCACTGTTTCCATTGACACACAGACATCACCTAATGGGCTCTGCATGAGATACAAGCCAGGTGGCACTGTTTTGTTGTTATACTCTATCCTTAAGAGAGACAAAAAGCATCGTCATTAACTGGACCATTAAAATATAGATTGCACATACTTTAATGTCTGTTGGAAGATACAAGATGTTTGTGTGTCCTTCTCTAGAGTGGCAGAACCACTGTGATATATAGTTTTCTGATCCTAAGAACTCAGAGGGTGACAATCTGCCACAGGTTCTGTACAGAATAGTGTGTATGTGGGGTTTGTGTACAATTACTGACAGGTGCACAGGACAGCTACACAATGTCAATGTATTGTTCAGGGTGCACTTTTTGCCGAATCTTAGGATAGTGCCAGGCACTTCTTCAATAGGAACTGACCTGTTACAGATAATGGTTGTTAGCAATAGATCTCCTTGAAGTGGTGCAGAAAACAGCTTAATTGTAGCTGGTTGCCAGGGTAGCTGATTTCAGAAGCATTATGGAAAGCATTCTTGAGACTGGGAAGATAAGGCTCTGTATTGGTGTAAGGCTCAAATTGAACTAACCCTTGATATCCATATGACTTGCGATGCCTCTTTCTCCTTTTTCCTTCACACAGGGGCAGCCTTTCACACCCACAAAGCTTGTAGCCACAGGCCTTCTGATTTGTGGGACCTTTTAGATGTCGATGTGATCTTAACTGATTATCTTCAAACATTTCTAGCCATTTCTGTTGCCTTCAAAATGTAAAGCACTGGAGTTGTAAATGTTTGTGGTTTTTTTTTTCTGTAAGTCACAAGCTATTCACAGTCCCCCTTACAGCTTACCCAGGACCAACGTTTGCAGCCTGCAAATCTTTAGCTTCAGATGTCCTTTTCTCTTTAAAGAGACCCCAATAAATAAGCTAGCCATCCTTCCCGGAAACCCAACCCCATCACAGTTTGGCTTGTAAGTCTTCAGGTGAGTTAAGCAAGTAATGGTAGTGTCGATGTTCAGAAATGAAAAGGTCATCAACCCAGAGAGGAAAAAGGACACACACACACACACACACACCCACACACCACATCAGTGACAAAGGAGCCATCCAATCATTGGAAATCAAAGAGCTTGTAATAATGAAAAAAGGACAGATTTAGTAACCAATCACTTTTTTTCCTTTTAAAAACACATAACCACAGTTGACTTTGTTTTATACAACCACCTAGAAACTATGAAACAGTACCACATTGTGCATTTTTTAAAAACCTACTTATCAAGAAGGGTATTCCACACTTAAAAAATGTTATATCCATTTGGGAAGGAAAAAGGAGACAGCTAATAGCGCAGTCACAGATACATCATGAGTCCAAGCAAGCGGCAATTCTTTGTCCTCACCTTTTCCACTTAGCCAAAAGAAGAGTGGAGAAGGAGATAGCGAAAGAGAAAGGAGGAAAGAAAGAAAGCACCCACAGAGGACTAATCACATTCCATAGTTACTTTTGACATCTACAGCTCAGGGCTTCATAGAATAATCATCATTTAGATCAACACAGCAGGGGCGAGGGGTGTACAGAAAGATGGCAGAGAGGCAAGGGAAAATTTCTGAAGCGGCAAATACATTTCTATCCCAGGTCCCTTCCAAACACTGTTTGATAGAAGGATTGACAAGATAGTAAGGAAGTTGACAGCCACAAAGTGTTACAGGCTTAAGAGATTCACTGTCTGTACTGAAGGGCTCATACAATTTGGTTTTAAGAACTCAAAAGGAATTATATTTTATGGCCTTATTATTGGAAATCCTGGGGCTATAACTCCCCTGACCACCAACACACTGATGCTGCTGTGAGATGCACACAGACCAGAGCAACCTCACACTTGTCTGGGCTGCAGGGACAAGGGAATTGGTCCCAGGATTTACCCAATATTAAAGGCCCCTTTCCCCTGAGAAATCCACATTTCTTTTGTCACTCTGGTGATTTTCCCATTAAGTTGTGGTGGGGACTGATATCCCATAGGTAAACTAGAGTAGCAGTTTGATCCAGTACTGGGTTAAATCCATGTTGTGGCAAGTCTACACATTTGCCCCAAAGTATGCAGTCATTTTTAGGACCCAAGTCACACAGACATCATGATGTTACAGAGGCGGGGTTTGATTTAACGATCTACAATTGAGAGTCTGATTACATCTAAAGTTAGTATAATGATTCTCCACCCTTCCCCAAGGAGTCCTGATCCCCTCTTTTCCAGTGAGCAAAATAAATCAATAGCCTTCCAGAAATAATGCGTAAGGCAGAAAAGCTTTCTACCCCTTGGAGTGACCCAGAACCACTGTGGAAGAGATAAAAGTGTGTGTGTGGGGGAGGACGGGGACAGGGATGGGGGGTGTGAAGCCCTGACTTCCTTGCCAAGTTGATCTTGTGCTCTGAATACCTAAAGTCAGCTAAACTCTTCAAGGTAGGCCTTGCTAAATCACCAAAATGGGCAAGACATTTTCAAACGTGGGTGCCTAAAATTAGGCACTTAAAAGAGAGACCCCTGGTTTGCAGAAACAATGAGCACCCAGCAGTAACTGCTCAGCACCTTGGAAAATCAGGCCACTTTTATTCAGATGCCCAACGTGGACTCAGATGCCTCACTTGGGGTACTCAAGTTTGAAAATTTTGGCCCTGATTCCCATCACTCCTTGAGGATTCATGGCAAAAATACCCCAGGATATTACACAGGCACAACTAGTGCAGCAGCCCAAAATAATGAATCCTCCATCCCCCTCTGCAGACACATTGCTGTGAAGATGTGTGATCCTAGAACAGGGGTAGGCAACCTATGGCACGCGTGCCAATGGCGGCACACGAGCTGATTTTCAGTGGCACTCACACTGCCTGGGTCCTGGCCACCAGTCCCGGGGCTCTGCATTTTAATTTAAGTTTAAATGAAGCTTCTTAAAACATTTTAAAAACCTTATTTACTTTACATACAACAATAGTTTAGTTATATATTATAAACTTATAGAAAGAGACCTTCTAAAAACGTTAAAATGTATGACTGGCACGCAAAACCTTAAATTAGAGTGAATAAATGAAGACTTGGTACACCACTTCTGAAAGGTTGCCTACCCCTGTCCTAGATACAGAAGCCTCATATGGGCAATACTGAAAACTACAAAGCCCATTGCATTCTTCCCCTCCCCTTTACCCAGAGGAAAAGACTGAAGGATAAATTCTAGAGAAGGCTTGTGCAAGGAATCATCTGTTAGAGAGAAGGCTGGCAGAAGTATGGAGGGGAGGAGAAGAGAGAATGTGTTCATTTTGGCCCGTAGGAAGCAGCAGCTAAGGGTACCTGGAAGAATCAGAGCAGCCAACAGGAGGTGACAGAATAGTGGCAAGAAGAGCTTCGTTTTTCAGAAGATGGCTCAGTCTCATTGCACCATAGTGGGAACTTCTGCCTCTTCCTCTGTATTGATCTTCATGACACGACCCCGATATAAACAGTGATACTGAAGAAACAGAGAAAGTAGGGGAGGGGAGGGCACAGGGCAAGCAAATTTGCCTCCAAAATGTATCTGAATTTCAGAAGTATGAATATATTGAGACATTCGGGATACAGCCATAAGAAAGCAGGAGAATATGAAGGGAAAGGTAGCAGTAAAGTTAGTAGAGAATGAGCCTGACAGGCATGCTCTCCCCCACGATTTCTGCCATAGTTCATTAAGATTTGTTCTGTGAAGTTCTATGCAGAGAATCCACTGTCTCCCCCCCCACGCCCCAATTGCCTTCCTCCCATAGATAAATTTCATCCAAGAGAACACAGCAAAGGGATTCCGGCCTTTCTATGATTTGTGATAAGCACATGCCAGTGATCAAAATCTCATTTTCATATAGTACAGTCAGAAGCTGGAGGAAAGATCCAGGGAATTAGAGATCCGTGTGGATTCACAGTGGTCAATATCTCAACAGCCTGGAAACGGATCTGCCTGATTAACATTGCCTGACAATCCTCATAAAACTTTAGATGTCTGGGAGGGATGGAGACCCCTTTGAACAGGGAATGAATGTGGTCAACTTGAACTTCTAAACTACAGGGGTGTGGGGAAATCTCCATTTAAAAAAACATTCGGTGGTGAGACAAATACCATCCACTCTAAGCTCATGTGAATACAAAGCAGAACCATTGGGTAGGTCTCAATTCCAGCAGAAGAGCACCCTTTAAGAGAAGGGAAGGAGAGAACCCAGAGAGATCAAAAGGAAAGGCAAACATAGCTGCTATAAAATAGGAAGATGATGGGCATTTTCCAGCTTTTGCTTAAGGAAGTTGGAAGCAGGTTCCTGGCTCTCCTGCTATCCCATCTGTGAGTCGGAGGCAATCCACTGGATAAAAAAAACAGTTCCCTGTTATCCTTTCACCGCGCATTCTGCATTCAGTAATGCTAGTCTTCTACAGCAGTATTTTCACAAACACCCATTCCGTTATATTTGCAAAGGTCATTCATGAAGTGTGACCACCAGAGGGGAAACATCTTTTCTCACTTTCTCATTTTGCAGACCACTCAGTAGGAGAGGTGGTTATATTTCTTTCACTAGCTGCCCTGCTTGATTATATCTCATTTAACTGGCTAGATATCACTGTCCATTCAGAGAAGGAACCAGACAGGTTTTTAGAACTAACTCCTGAGAGGAGCTATATGCCAAATGGCTCAGAAATTTCTCTGTGTAGTCATGGAATACAAGCCCTTGTGGCACCAAGGAGTACAGTGATTCTGGAAACTGGGTTCTTTTGGACCATGATGCTAGGAGCTCAGGCATCCTGACCCAAGCATATGGACACCTTCATTACACAGGCTGTCTTCATGGTCATAAAACATGCATTTTTACACCAAGTTAGCTAAGGTCAATTAGTTCTCTCACTGTAATAAAACCCAACTTTTTTGGCAGGGAAAACACAGCTCGAAACAGAGTGTTCTTCTGCAGGGTGGGAAGAGAAAGAAGGTGGAAGCAGTGTATTGACAAACACAGAACAAAATATCTCTCTATTCCCCCAGAGTTTTGATACGTTGCAGAAAAAACTGACCAAGACCTGATCCTTGATCCTTCCATGGGTTTAAAGTTTGAGCCAATCAGCTCATGCAGTACCACTCATGTCAGAGGCAGACTAACCAAAACATGTTCAATTCTCCTAGCTGAGCTCAGAAACTCATTTGCAATGTTTCACTTGTTTCTACTTGTTCTGTGATATTTTAAGATCTCTCTGTACCAAGTTCTAAACATTTTTCAGATGCCCTAATTGCCGCTATGATACTTTCCATTCCTTTGACAAAGGAGTGCTAACAGTAAGACCCCACCCCTCCTTTTTAAAGCAATGCTTCCTTAAGTAATGACACCATTAGTTCAGGTTGTGCCCCTTAGTTTGGCTGCTACTCCTTTTAAACTGCCCACTGGCATATATGACATCGCTATTCTCTGACAGTTTTAGTTGCTGATGATATCCCAATTGTTAGCCAGAGTATCGTAGTTACCTCCCAGGAGAATGAGCTCTCTGTTCTGTGTGGAATCGAACATCGTGAACACAGCAAAAACCACTGAAATGCAAAATAGTGGACTGAAATACTTTAGAAGGCTTTCCATCTCAAACTCCACTTCCTGCTGGACAGGTACATCTGTCCTTGTCTGCACAAGAAGCATCAGTGAGTCAAGATCAGGAGAATCAGACTCCTGGGCACCAAAAGGGACAATGACAGAATTCAGGATTAGTCAAAATTGTTCAGATTCCTCTCACCAGAGATGGCTGGTGCTGAAATACCAGCTGGCCCTGGTCACGTTGGTGGAGGAATAACAATACACATATCATCTGTTCCACTGGAATGACACTATCACCTTCAGTAGATCAGTGGTAGTGCTGAGGCCTTTCCTAGCAGGTCAAAGTTTCTTGATAAGTTCAGGGTGCAATATGACAGTGCTGATAACTGAGATAATGCTCACTCTGTCGAGGGGCACCAGTTCACTACTGCCAATGTATGATCAAGTTATTTTGACCTATTTAAACTAAATGAATACAATTAAGTTTCCTTCTTCAGTTCCTCTGGGCAAGAGGCACAATAGGCAAACTAAGAAAAAGCAGTGCACTAGCCATATGTAATAAGCCATATGATTGGCTAAAGAAAGAAAAAATATTTAACAGCAGCTGAGCAGGGATTCCTAGCATCTGATTGCTAGAAATGCGAGTTCAAAACAAGGGACAGAAGTAAAAAATGGCTCCTCCTTAGTTGTTCATCTGCCACTTGGAGTCTGAACAATAACTGTATATGGCTAGCTACTGGCATTGCCAAAGAACTAAGAGTACTTGGAATACATGGAAGAGTGGTTAGAAACAAGGACGCAGAGCAGCAGAAACAGTGACCATGCCCCATCCGAAAAGGATGAAGAGTCTTCAATAGTCCTTGCTGTAAAGTCGGGCCTTGAGTTAAGGACAGGATTAAAGGGAATTGAAGCAGCTTCCCCCAGTCCCTGGTGTTAACCTTACATGCAACAGAGCAAGGACAAATAAAATTTTATTAATATTAAACACTGAAGCTTTCTGCACGCATTAAGGCCTGCAGTGGTGTAGGGCATGGCACTCTCAAACACTCATGCTGCTCTCTTCTAAGAAGGTGGTGGTGGTATCAAAATATACAAAGCTTATCAAGCTGGCCTTAACATTTCTACTGAAATTGCTAAGCAGTATGATGTCCTTAAACCCTAGCCTGCTGAGTATGATCACTCACACTCCAGTGCAAGGCTGACCTCCCACTTAACTGGTTTTAGACTACACTGAGAAGAGGGTGTAAAGGACGGGCAACAAACAAAGCAACCTGAAGGTGTGCTCAGGAAGTGACTGGTAGAGAACGCTTTGCCAAAGCCTGGCAAAACATATAAAATAAAATGTCATTAAAGACTTCTAATTTAATACCAACTTCCCTACCTTATGAACAACACGCAACCACCTCCTTGCCCCACAGCAAACTCAGTCAGGAGTGCCAATTCTCTGAAGCGTAGCCACCTATGAACCAAACATGTAACAAACCCCCCTCCCGCACATGGCAAAGATCATGTCCTCATCTCGTCCACTTTTATTTTTGCGGTAGTTAGCTGAAGCGGAACAATGGAAAAGCTCCCTATTTAATAGGGTGCACAGTACTCTAACCTTATCTCATGAAGATTAAGGCTTTGAAAAAACAGTTCTTAACCTAAACACCCCCCCCCTTTTTTTTTTGCCTGGGTGTTTTGCCTTGTGGCAAGATTTATTACAACTCTCCTTTAAAACAGAATCATTTACACTATCTTTGCACGGCCATGTGGAAAGATGAGCATGAACTGGTATGTGAAACATACTCAGGCTTCTGAAGCAGCAGCAGCAACTAAAACCAGAAAGAAAAACTTTGTAAATAAAACTAAACTGAAGAGAAAAAGGGTCAAACTGGCGCAAATTATCTCATGAAAGAGGTATTTGCAGGGCATAACCCTCACAAAAGAGATCCAGATCTACATCCCCCTGCCTTGTTTTACTGTTATCGCCTTCATTGCACAGGACTCAAAAAATCATTCTCATATGGTTAAGTTTCATAAATAATGTGAAAACTGTATGCAACAAATACATCGTATTTCCAAAAAAATTATAAGAAAAGTTACATCAAATTAAAAAGTAGCTTCGTGAATGAAGGTACTGCTCTAAGTGCACTTTCCCTGCAAGTGCAGCCAGTGCCTCAGCGCTGGATATGAAGGAAAGAAAAAAACAAAACACAAATTTAAAAACCCAAGTCCGGTTTCAACCAGTCGAAACCAGGCCAAGCAGAAGCCGAGTGTATTCTCGGTGCTGTCCCATCAGGGAGTCCCTATGATGCTTGTTCTTCATCCAGATAGGGTTTTGTGTCCTTGTTGTGATTGTAAACAATTCTTAGATACTTCTTTCCTTAACTGTCCTCTGATTGGCAAAACGAAGTAAATATTTATTTTAAAAGTAGAAAAAGAAAATTAAACCAGAAGAAAAGAAACACAGTGAGCTTGTTGGAGTCCATAGGATCCGGTCCGGAAGAGCTCGGAAAATGTGTTCAGTGTTTTCTCCTGTTTTCAGCTGGAACTGTACCAGAGGTTGGATTGGTCGGGGAAAGGGTAGTAGAGCAAGAAAACAAGGGATGTGGAACTAGACTCTGTGGACATTTCATGTGTTTGCTTCATCATCTGTGTCCTCTATCAATATCTTGGTGTCACGAGCCTTGGATCTGGGAAAAAAAACAAACAAAAATACTCACTCACTGAGGGGAAGGAAGACATTACTATAATATACAGATAAGATAAATACATTCTGTCAAACATATTCCCTACACAGGTAATATCTGGGCCAGCAGACTACTATAGACATATGTTAATTCATACTCTCCCCTCCCCCCAGGATGGGAAGATCACCCTATAAAAATACAGAGGGATGACCTTAATTGATCACTATCCTTATAGTGTGTATGGTAACATCCATTGTTTCATGTTCTGTGTGTGTGTGTGTGTGTGTGTATATATATATATATATCTTCCTACTGTATTTTCCACTACATGCATCTGATGAAGTGGGTCTGTAGCCCACGAAAGCTTATGCTCAAATAAATTTGTTAGTCTCTAAGGTGCCACAAGTACTCCTGTTCTTTTAGAGGGATGACTGATACCTTTCTGCCTCTAATGCTCATCTTTTTGATACAGCTAAATGCTGCAGGTTAACAGCGCCCTCTACTGGACAGTTACAATATAGCAAACAAGGGACAAAATGTAAACAACTTTTTTGAGGCTGGGAGTGAAACTAGAATAACCTTTATCACAGGCACTGACTTTTGTTTTTGCTGGGGGGGTGCTTTTGAATAGATGTGTGTGTTGGGGCGGGGAGGAAGGGCACTCTGCCAGTTTTGGGGGGCTGCTATTTTCAGCATATTTATACATGTTTTTTCATATTCTAGTTATTGAATGTGTCTATCATTGGTATCTTTAATAATGATTACATTGTTATGAACTACATAATTACATTATCATGAATTACATTATATTAAAATCATTGCAGTCACCTACAAGCTGTCTTCACTAACGTCCCAGTTTAAAGACATTATGTCTCACTGTAGCTTTCTGGATGAAACTGTCAGCAATCTTATTCACATCTAGTTCCCTGGTACTGTGTTGATACACATTAAGGACAGCCACATTATTCAGTTGCGTCTGTCCCATTGATGACTGGAGATAATTTTTAAGTCTTCTGAAGCTGGAGAATGAGTTCAGGATAATACAGGCACAATGAGAAGGATTCTTATAAATTTGCAGTAGTCTGGAATCATAGTGCTTCCAGAGTACCGCAAATAACTCCAATATCGCTTTCTTGATGGGTAACTGCTAATATAGGCACCATAATTTTGTATGTATAGTTGGGATTATGCTTTCCAATGTGCATTACTTTGCATTTAATGTGGATTTTCATCTGCCATTTTGTTGTCAGTTTTGTGAGATCCCTTTGTAACTCTTTGCAGTCAGCTTTGGACTTACCTATCTTGAGTAATTTTGTATCATCTGCAAATGTTTCCACCTTACTGTTTATCCCTTTTTGCATATCATTTATGAATATGTTTAAAAGCACTGGTCCCAGGACAAGCCCCTCCGGGACACCACTATTTACCTTTCTCCAGTCTGAAAATGGACCATTGATTCCTATCCTTTGTTTCCTATCTTTTAACTGGAGTGCTTGGTAATGCTTTCAGGATCATCTAAATTCTTAATTTAATTTAATGTGGCTGTGTAGTCGCGGTACCAGCGCTAGGAGAGAGCTCTCCCAGCGCTGTAAAAAAAAAACAAACCACTCCCATGAGGGAAGTAGCTCCCAGCACTGGTGCATTGTCTACACTGCCACTTTACAGCGCTGAAACTTGTTTTTTCACATCCCGGAGTGAGAAAGTTGCAGCGCTGTAAAGTGGCAGTGTAGACAAGGCCTTAGGGAATCAATCCTGTCCTTGGAGCGGTGGACATATACTACTGTGCATATTTCTTGTTCAGTCTGACACTGTGCTTCACACACACACACAGCTTATTTTATGACATACATGACATTAGCTTGCTTCACTGCAAGGGATAAACTGTGCCTTAAATGTGTTTATCTAAACAGAATTCTGTACCTGATGAAAGTACACTTGGTTACAACCTTACTGAACAAAGCACACTGCATCAATGCTACAAAGACTTGGCGTGAGAGGGTAAAAATGCCAATGTATTTATTTACTAGTTGGGTCAGCCCTCTCTTTTCAAACTATTTAGAGTTATGTCTCCAACATGGAACCTCAAACACTTATTACTAAATTAATCCCTTCAAATTTTGTTGTGAAAGAGAGCAAAGCAATACATACTGTGAAGAAAGATTAGGTCGGCGCAGGGACACGCTTTGGCGACGCTTCCACACCCTGTTCTTCTGGCGGTTTCGGACACCATCTTCCTGGTCCATCATCTGCTCTAGTAGTGTCTGGTCATCAGCATTCATTGGTGCCACTGAGATGTCCCGGACAGCACGGAATTCACCACAGTTGTTCAGATGCTCATTCTCCAGACGGAAGAAATTCCACACAAACCGCCTGGAAGGAGAGAGGGAAGGAGAAAAGGAATAATATAAAAACTAAGTACTGCTTTCACAGCTGTCACCAATTTTTGACAAAGCAGTGATACAGTCCCAAAGATGTTACTGCGTACACTTCCCTGGAATAACACATAGACTGTATGAGGGCAAGGCCCTGTAAATTGACAGGTTGGAGAGAAGTAGATGGTTGGAAAGGTGAATGACTAACAAGGAGCTACCTGCTACATTACTTCACAGCAGTAGATTGATGGTCTTCTTCAGGGAAGCAAACAGTTTTGATGGAATCATTCATAGTTTTAACAGTGAGGATTACCGCAGCATGGCTGGTGTCAAGGTAGCCCAAGGATTATCAGTTAGGAGGAATAAATACAAATTCCCCCCCCCCCCCCCCCCGCAGTGAGATTCAAAAGCAAGCCGTTTTGCATACTCTAGCAGACATGTGATTCCTGAAGTAACACAAAAATGCAGACAGCATTAATGCTCTGGAAGTGCCTGATCACAGTGAGAATTCCATTTTTTAATAATTTGCAAAACCAGAAGAGATTTGGGAAAATTTGTAAATTTAGCCTTGAAGTGACATTTCAATAATTTTTACCAGTGAAAATGCTTAAAATGTGAGCTTGCTAAATTCCCCCAAATAAACTCATGTAAGACATTGACCCCTGGCAAACAGAACATAGTGAAGTAGAACACAGGTCTCAGGCCTGCCTATGGTCAGACCTGCGTGTTTTCAGAGGTCTCTGAATCCCAGATCATAGAATCATAGAACTTAAGATCAGAAGGGACCATTATGATCATCTAGTCTGACCTCCCGCAAAATGCAGGCCACAAAAGCTGACCCACCCACTCTTGAAATAATTCTCTCCCTTGACTCAGCTGTTGAAGTCCCCAAATCCTGGTTTAAAGACTTCAAGTAGCAGGTAATCCTCCAGCAAGCGACCCCTGCCCCATGCTGCAGAGGAAGGCGAAAAACCTCCAGGGCCACTGCCAATCTACCCTGGAGGAAAATTCCTTCCCGACCCCAAATATGGCGATCAGCTGAACCCCGAGCATGCGGGCAAGACTCTCCAGCCAGACACTCAGGAAACAGACTTTCAATATCCCAACATTGACTCTCGGTACTAATTACCAGTGGCAGCACGTTATTGACCTATTGACTAAATAGTGTTATCCTATCAAACCATTCCCTCCATAAACTTATCAAGCTTAATCTTAAAGCCAGAGAGGTCCTTCGCCCCCACTGTTTCCCTCGGTAGGCTGTTCCAGAATTTCACTCCCCTGATGGTTAGAAACCTTCGTCTAATTTCAAGCCTAAACTTCCCGACTGCCAATTTATATCCATTTGTTCTCGTGTCCACATTAGTACTGAGCTGAAATAATTCCTCTCCCTCCCTGGTATTTATCCCTCTGATATATTTAAAGAGAGCAATCATATCTCCTCTCAACCTTCTTTTGGTTAAGGAAAACAAACCGAGCTCCTCAAGTCTCTTTTCATACGACAGGCTTTCCATTCCTCGGATCATTCTAGTGGCCCTTCTTTGTACCCGTTCCAGTTTGAATTCATCCTTCTTAAACATGGGAGACCAAAACTGCACACAGTACTCCAAATGAGGTCTCACCAACGCCTTGTATAACGGGACTAGCACCTCCTTATCTCTACTAGAAATACCTCGCCCAATGCATCCCAAGACCGCATTAGCTTTTTTAACGGCCACATCACATTGCCGACTCATAGTCATCCTGCGATCAACCAGGACTACGAGGTCCTTCTCCTCTTCCATTACTTCCAACTGGTGTGTCCCCAGCTTATAACTAAAATTCCTGTTAGTCATCCCTAAATGCATAACCTTACACTTCTCACAGATGGGTCAGTGAAAGATTCCATAGCACTCCTTCAGCCAGCAATTTGCTCAGACTTAGTGCATATTCTGAGCCTTGGTGCTCTGTGTTTTCATCACTTTGTGGCTTTTCAAACAGCAGCTCCAGGAGCCTATGGAAAGCCAGGCACTTCCCCACCTTTCTGGTGTTGTTTGTAAAACAAAAAGGATAAACAAGCAGTTTGAAATACTGTTTAGCTGAGCCACCTTACCGGAAAACCTCAAGTGGTGCAAAGACAGTAGAGATGATGTCCCCAGCATACGGAAAGACTTGCATGGAAGTGAGGGAGATCTGGATGGTCCAGGCAAAGCGCAGGATTACATCCTCCACAATGGCACAATAGTAATAGGCCTGAGGAGCAAAGAGTAAAATAGGACAGGTCAGCTGACATGTTCAACACAGAGCAAGGATACCTGTCAAATGACCAAGGAGAAGCAGAGCCAATCCCATCACTAACTTTCACGTTTATTGGGATTAATTCTTCAATACCATTGGTACAACCACTGATGGCTATGGACTTTATGCAGGGAAAATATAACACACTGCCAAGTTTAACCTCTCGTCCATCTTCCTTCTCCAGACAGAAGACTCTGGGACCCTAAAATAAGCTTTTCTAGTAAGAGAGAGATGATCACCAGAGCTAGACACAGGCCATGTTAAGTACGATATATATGATTGTCAGTATTTGTCAATACAAGAGATTGTCTACACAAGAGATTTATACTGATTTAACTAAATTTGTTTTGAAACTAATTTAATTAAATCAGTTCAGCCCTCTTGTGTGGAAACATTATCCACCAATTCCTGACCGATATAACTTAAATCAATCTATAGCATTCTTAAGCTGAAATAAGCATCCACATAAGTGTTGCATTGACTTGACTAAATCAGTTTCTAAACCAATTTAGACAAGGGCAAACTTCCCGATATGAGAATCAGACCTACATTTATTTCTCTTGTTATTTATTGTTTTTACCCTGGTTTTCCTTCCGCAGCTAATGTTTGCATAGCAATTGTTTATTTACCTGTAAGAGACTTTTAAGAATGTTTTTCACCAGGTTTTTAGTTTTATTGTACTTTAACTTGTTTTGATTTAAAACAAAACTGTCTCCAACCACAGATTCACCAGGTAGTGGAACACAGAAATACCGAAAAGATTTCTTACAAATATAACACCTCAGAATTTCTAACATCAGGTTGCAATAGCTGCATGAGCACCTACAAAGACCAGATTAATAACAGATTTTTGGGAGTTCCTAAAGTGCTCATTTCAAAATGTAAGGAAAGGGCTTTATCTTTTTTTTTTTTTTAAAAGAAGTTTACAAATTTTTCTGAACCACTTCAAATCTTTTATTCCTTTATATTTTAAGATGTTCTGAAGACAAATTACATACAGGCCTTCATCCTCAGTGTACCCAAGTACCTAATATAACGGCTGTATTCTACTTGTGGGATTACCTGCATATCACCCTTTGCTCTAACCACCTGTAATATTCAGGAATCATGGTGAAAGATCAATAAGTTTGATCTAATAAGGAGTCCAGTCTGTGAAATCTCCTGTCCTAGTTTGCATGGGATTTGAGACAGAACTTTAGACCTTTTATGTCTTCCTGCCTCCGCTTTTCAATAGCGGGAGGAAAGGGGACAACCATCTACAAATAATTGAAGGACGTAAACATTAAGGAGAAAGGAATTACTTAGGATGAGATAATTGGGAATACAACAAGGATCAACAAGATGAAATTAAAAGGCAAGTTTAGGCCCTGATGGATACCGCTAAGCACAATTCTCCAGCTTTGGTGTGCTGGGCCCATGCACACCCGAGTGGAATACACGTCTGTAAGCACTGGAAGATGAGATTTACTGTTCCTTTTCCAGTCTCCTAAAGGGCTCAACGACACTCTGATGGTTTTATTTTTTAAATGGAAATACCTGGAGTGGAAAGCTAATGTTCTGAATTAATAATGCCCTGTTGCTCCTGCTACATTTCAACCAACTGCACCTATAATAGGTGTGAGAGGATTTTTAATAATAATGAAATGGATTTTTTACATATAAAAGCAAGACTCAAATAATTCAAGTCAGTAAATTCAGAAGTGGGGTTTTCACTCCACCCTTTATTTATCTCATCAGACCATAGTACTTGATGCTATCTAGTATGTTTAAAAAACACCCTAACCACTCCATATACTGAGGCCCATTGCTGAAGAGCCACATGAGCAGCAGTATGTGGGCATGATAGAAAGGTGTTAAGGACAAAGGGGAGATGCCTTAAAACTAAATTTGGTGGCTTTTCTGTGTTTAAGACAGACCTTTATTTTTATTTTAATACTTATCCAATTAGTATTTTCCCTTTAAAGAAAGGCACTATAAGACGACCACAAACAGAGGAGAACACAATTGAACCATCACAAAACATTCAAGCACGTAAGCTCTGTGATGGGTGTGACATTGCATTTCATATGTTTTATGGAAATATGCTTATGAGTGTGAATATAATGAAACTGGAATATGCTTTATGCAAAAGGTCTCTTGTAAGGTATGATAACAAAGGTTATAACCTACTGAATATATTCCTCTTCTTTGTATGCATGTATCATTCTTGTGTCTGAAGCTAGAAATATGAAATATAACTCTGAGGTCCTATTGTTATTATGCAAAGTGTAGGCCATTAAATGGTGGTTTAGAATCTTGATGGCTCCCATTGACTAGGACAACTGGTTGTAAATGGTTTATTTACCTGGACGCCTTCCTGTGTGTGTGGGCTGACCCAGGAAGAATGGAGACTAGGGATCTTACAGTGACATGTGACCATGTCACATAATACTGGAATCCATTGATGAGACGGGGGGGGGGGGGGGTGGAGGACAAGCACAGAAAAAATTCCTGCCTTGTGTCAAAGCTATAAAAGGGGGTGGAGCAGGAGAAAAGAGGCTGCCAGTCATGCGAAAACCCCTGCTTACCACCTGAGATGTCTGCTGGATCTAACAAAGACTGTACCAGGGGAAAGGATTGGGCCCAGTCTAGGAAGGAGTCCAGTCTGTGAAGGACGCTTATTGGAACATCTCTGAGGGTGAAATATTACCTGTAATCAGTTTCTTAATATATTAGGCTTAGACATGCGTGTTTTTGTTTTATTTTGCTTGCTGACTTACTTTGCTCTGTCTGTTATTACTTGAAACCACTCAAATCCTACTTTTTATGCTTAATAAAATCACTTGTTTATTAATAAACCCAGAGTAAGTGATTACTATCAGGGCTTGGCTACACTTGCAAGTTAGAGCGCATTAAAGCAGCCCCAGGTGCTCTAACTCCTGATGTGTCCACACTGGCAAGGCACTTAGAGTGCCAGGACTCTGCAGCGGGAGCGCTCCTGGTAATCCATCTCCAGGAGAAGCATAACGCTTGCTGCGCCCCGGCTGAAACGCCCAGGCGTCAGTGTGAACGAGGTGTTGCATTACTGCGCTGTGACTGACCTCCAGAAACGTCCTATAATCCCCTGAAGTCAAGTGGCCACTCTTGTCATTGTTTTGGAATCAGCTGCAGGAATGCGGATATGCCCTTTCAAAGCTCTGTTTCTGACAGCTGGCATGCTTATCTGCTCTGGGACAGAGCAACCATTACTGTGGAATGCTGCTTGCTGTGAGTGTGTGTGTGTGTGTGGGGAAAGGGGGTCTGCTACTGCCTGAACTTACAAGACAGCATGCTGACACACTCTCAGCACCCCAAAAAACCCACTCTCTCTCCCCCCACATACACACGACACACTCCCTGTCACACTCCACCCTACAGAGTAAAATGGATTTATTTGGGCTTTGGATACCATTCGGAACTAGGTGTCTGGGTGCTGGAGACAGGTAACCTGCTGAGCTGTTTTCAGTTAAGTCTGCAGCTTTGGGGGCGTGGACCAGACTCTAGGTCTGTGTTGCAGCAGGCTAGCATGTCTGGCTCAACAAGGCAGGGTTGTGGAAGTCCCAAGCTGGCAGGGAAAATAGGCTCAGAGGTAATTTCAGCACATCAGGTGACAGTCCCCAGGGGAATCTTTCTGACCAAACCCGTCACAATGGATATTATTTTTTGCTATCTGTAATACTGAAATATAGTCTGTGCCTCTCACAGCTTTCAACATAGCACTGGCTTCCTCCAGGCCTGGTCCCTGCCCCCAACTGCCCCCTTCCCCAAAGTCCCCACCCCGTTCCACCTCTTCCCGCCCCTGCTCCGCCCCAGACCCCGCCACCCCACTCCTTCTCCCAAGTGCCCACCCACCCCTTCCATTTCCACCCCCTCCCCTGAGCATGCCCTCCCAGACCCCCCCCAAGCGCCTCCTGCATGCCGCAAAACAGCTGACTGCGGCGGGTGGTAGGCACTGGGAGGCAGAGGGAGGAGTTGATCGGCGGGGCTGCTGGCGGGTGGGAGGCACTGGGGGGGGCAGGGGAGTGGAGAAGCTGGCTGCCAACAGGTGCTAAACATCCGCTAATTTTTTTCCCATGGGTGCTCCAGTCCTGGAGCACCCACGGAGTCAGCGCCTATGGCTTTCAATAATCGTAATAAGGATGGGACTTTCTCTTTGGTAATGGACAGATTATATGATCAGAACTTCTGACACGCTGCATTTAATACACTCCAGCGGCCACTCAGAATGTGTCTTTAATCCAAAGGGTTTTGTTAAAACATTGGCAGACCCTCCCCAAAATGACAAAAGGCTGCGTACTCACTTTCTGTGGGTAGACGATCTCTTCCCGAAGGAAGGTATTTTCACCAGCATTCTTGTCAAAGAGACCCCAGTCCATCTTCAGGTCCCAAATAAGGGTGTAGCAGGAGCTGATTAAATAGAAGACAATCCACAGGTAGAAGAACACTTGGGTGTCACTGTGGTTTTGAGCTGCAAGAGAGAAACAACAGCATGACGCTGCATAATTTTAAACATTTCTTATAGAAGCACCAAAATTGACCACCAAAACTCCACATGACCGATGGTAGTTCCCCTTTTAACTAAGCTCCCTGTCCCACCAGGCTAAATAAACTCTCTGAAAGCCTTATCAGAGATACTTTTAAGTTACAGTTTGAATTCCTCCTCAAGCTCACTTCAATATGTTGTGCTTCATATGGAAATAATTGTTTAAATTTAACTTATTTGGGAAACTTGCTAGTTTGTAGGTATATTTTTGTAAATGAGTTATTTCTCTCACTCCAGCATAGGACTGACTATATTGCTTCCTGCTGTATTCTCTTACCTTTTATATTTGTCACACTCTTAATATTTAGGGAAGAAAATAAATTGTACTGTTTATTTTCTTTTTGAATTAGAACCTAAATT
Source organism: Mauremys mutica (assembly GCF_020497125.1). Taxonomy (NCBI): domain Eukaryota; kingdom Metazoa; phylum Chordata; order Testudines; family Geoemydidae; genus Mauremys; species Mauremys mutica. The sequence goes on from NC_059079.1 coordinate 57,010,460, forward strand.
TGGGCCCATAAAGAGTTTATAAAAATAAAACATGTTATATTGGATTGTACAGCTGAGACTTTTGCACCATCTTGCTATCAGGTGTCATTCTGCATAGTGACTGCAATTGCTTATTAATTGATTCTTTACTAACAAACCCAGTAGAAATGTTCCCGATACAAAAGCGACTCTGCAATAATATAACAAACTGTGGTGGTGCATTTTCCAAGTATGTGGCTTTGAAACAATAAAAATTCCTAGAGCTGCCTCCTGATCACAAAAACAGCAATAGCTCGATTTGTTCTCTTTCTTCTTTTCATTTTAATAATTATGATAGAAATGTAATGTGTATATATGTGAGTTAACACAATAAAATTAAGAGGGACACGTAGTGTAATAGTACATTCATTCCATTATGCCTTTCAGGACTTTTGGGACATGATGTGCAGGATATAGGTCAAATACACACTCATCCTCTTCACAACACATCCCCTAACCTACCTATTAAAGCCTATCTGCAGTGGAGTCTAAAATTAATAGCGCAAAATTATATAAAAGTGATTTTCTTCAGTCTTTTGCTTAGACTAGCTTTCTTGCTTTTGTGTAAAATAGGAAACATTTGTGTAGCGTTTTTCATCTTCCTAACAATTTTAAATGAATCTTCAGCCAATAAGGTCAAACAGTATTGCTATAAACATACCTAAAAACCAAAATAAGCTATTTACTACATCCATAACAAAACCCTGATAAGGATTAGATCAAAATACTTACAAACGGGCTAAACTCAGGGATCCTTAGACCTATACTGACCAGCTCCAACTTGGTCAGGCAGGTATCAGCAATGAACCCTTTACAAGTTTACTTTTTTATCCCCTTTAACAAAGCGATGTCACTGCCAACTACTGACTTCAGCTAAAAAACAATTTGAGACAGTTCACCCTTATTTCCAGCCTTAATCCAGATAAGATTTATAACCTCCTTTCTCCCCAAGGCCTTTCCTTTCTATCTCTTTCCGGCCTTCTCATTGATCAACAGTTTTTCTGTTGCACCTGGGTTCACGTAGGCCCTAATTTTTGAGATAACATTGGTAGGTGGGTTGGGAAGGTCCATGTTAGCTCTTTTTAAGACAGATTCTCTTTGTCTTGTTTAAAACCATCTGCAGTCACCCCTATCAGTCAGAGGCTTTCTTTTTAGAAGCTTCCCTTTATTTCATTAGCTATTCTTTGAACCAGACATCCTCGCTACTTCATTCCTTCTGGCCTTATAACTCATTACTTTCAAGGCCTTTCTTTTATTTGCTAATTAGGGCCTTTCTTTACAATAAATCTTTCTTTAACCAAACTACAGCTAACTTTTAATTCTCTAATTTTATATTTATTCTACAGATGCCATAGAGAAAACATTCTTCAGACAAGCCCTCTTTTCGTATACAGAGCTTGAGCCATGCAGTGCACTTGCAGAATTACATCCATAAGATGCAAGGAAAGGAAGACAATGCCACAGAGATATTCTGTACCCCCAAATTGTCTTTGGAACTCTCTGCTCATGGAGGGGAATGATCTGGCCGTAGATTTCTATTTCTCCGAAACGACATATAGAATGGCAGTGAGTCAGTGAAGCTGGAACTGATGAAACTGCACCTAAGTAGCCAGTTGCACAGAATGGTGATGTCAAGTTTTAATGTTGCTTAAAGCTAAATTGCCTTAAGAAGAGTTATTGAGGTCAATTATTGTGAGAAAGGCAGTATAGGAGAGAATTCAATTAAAAACTCTTGGTGCATTATCCATCAAGCTAAAAGGGATGTGCTAATTTCCAGTTACTCATCCTGGATTCTGTTCGCTTTCTCTCCTCATCCCTAGGAGTATTCTTTTCACTGGCACTTTGGGTCAAGCTGCATACTTTCCCCTCTCCCATTTTTTTTCTAAAACATTGATTGTGTAATGTGCTTTGCTCCTGAAAATTTCATTACAAATACAAATCATTCCCCAGTAACAGACTTCAAACAAAAATGGTCTCTTCTCTTAATCATTTGTTCTCCTTTCCATCCCTATTTTTCTCTTCCCCACGATTCTGTTTGACACCCTCCTTCTTTCTCATTGGTATTCAAGTGGTGTAACCGAGAGATATTACCGCTCTAGGCAAGCAATTATATCTCAATCTCCACTGGCTAGTCCTAGTGGCCCTCTTCAATGCTGCACAGAAGGTTGGTAAAAATCAAGGCATTGATATTCCGCCCAGAGTTTCCATCTACTACATGCCTGCCACTTCGGCAGAAATAATACACGCTGGGTATGTTTATAGTAATGTCAGGGTCTATTTAAACAAAAACAGTTTCACCCAGTGGTACTTCTTCACATAATGAAGTGCTGGAAACTGCCAGAAAGCTGTTAGGAAGACAGAGATTCAGGAAGAGACAGTGTCCTAGTACTTGCTCCCTCATCTCCTCACTTCTCCCGACAGTATGGAAAAGATGGATTCCATTATCTCCCATGGACTGCCTGTATAATTAGGGGACTGCAGACCTTTTCCGGCCTGATGCAGCCTTCAATCAGCCCAAGCTAGGAACACATAAGGGACATAACTCTCCATCTGCTATAACTCAAACATGGGACACAGACAATGTAGGGAAAAGACTAAAAACAAGGGGCAAGAAGAAAATTAGTGCAGGAAGCTTAAAACAAAGACCAGGAGTGACCGTCTTTTGGTGGAACATAGGTAGAATCTGGGTGCAATTTGGCTCCTATGGGGCACAAAAAGGCAGCTCCACTCATGCATCGTCCCTAAGGCCCATTGGAGAGAAGTATCAGAGCCTTCTCCCTACCCGCTTTGCTGCAGATCTCAGGAACTCTGCAGGACAGGGGCATTTGAAATTTCTGTGATGGAGTAGAGAAAAGGGCTCTCAGTCTCTAAATGTGAAAGGGGGATAGTGTGCTTTTACCAACTGAGAGGCCCTGAATATGATTTCTTCTAGAAATCTAAACTTCTGCTGCTTATCACCTACATAAATACCTTCAAGAGAGCTCAAAGATGGGAAGTGAGACCTGGAGAAGCAAAGTCAGGCGGCCTGGAGACACTTTGAATTAGAAGCCCTGGAGGGCAACAACACAGAGAGCATCCCCTGACCACAGTATGTTGCTCAAATATGCATGCGTGAATAGGAAAATGGCACAGGAAACAGTTTAGCATTTCAGCATATAAAGCTGTAGGCACATAATGCCTGTAACACTGAAATGCTGATTTCTATGGATCTTCACATTAGCAAAACTGCAACTTCTGTAAGGCCAACGGTTGCCCAATCTTTCAGTGCCATGTAGCAGCACTTGTGTTACCTGCCTTCTTTTGTTGTGGAAAGTTAAGGAAATAATATAAAAATACACACACACACAAATCAGAAACACAAATATCCCGAAATCTAAAAGCACCTCAGGGGACACAGAATATCTGACTAGCATTTTGAGATAATAATAAAGTATCTGCACATTATAACCCATTCTAAACACAGACCCAAAAAAAAAGGGCCATTTTCCACAGCAGAGCCACACAATTAATATCACAGTGAATGTAGTTAATATTGACTTTGCTTTAGTGAATGCTATCTGTTTACCCTCCTGAATTATCTTGCAGAAAGTAAACACTATATTCTATTCAATGCAGCTAAAAATCAATGCCAAGGGTTACTGAAGACCTGGCTCGGAGTACAATGGCCCTGGATAAGCATTCCTGGTGCGTTTGCTGCTGCGGCTAGCTGTGGTTTCTGCTGATGGTGAAAGCTGTGATAAAAGCAAAAAGAAGTCTGGGGTTATCAGAAAACCTTCTAAATCTAAGGTAAGCACTGCTGCCTGGTATGAGACTGACTGGTGTGAGACTTCTGCCACCTGCTTGAATTAAAACCCTTCAATCATCAAGTGGTGCCAAACTTGACATGGCCTAAGTTTAAGGATAAGGCCTTTGTCTGTAGCCATATTGCAAGACCTAAAGCCTAAGGCCTTCGTCTGTAGCCAGGTTAAAAGAGCAGCAGCCACTAGCTGAGAAGCAGGAAGTCACATCCTCACATTGTATCTAAATTACATTAAAACAATGTAATATCAGGTTGTTAAGAAGGAGACCACGTCCTAATAGCACCAACTATCACCAGATAAAGAATCAGATCTTAAGGTGGTTAAAGAAAACTTAGTTTGATAGCATTCTGTCCGTCAAGAAATCGCTCATCAGTAATTATGGTTGTGAAATCCTCATTTTTTTATTGTTTTGTCATTATGGTCCCCACTTCCCTATTGTTTCCCTGCATAATCTCTGTCTGGTTCTTTAATTGTTTCTGTCTGTTACATAATTAATTTTGCCAGGTGTAAATTAATTAAGGTGGTGAGGTAGGAGTGGTTATATAATTTTGTTACAATGTCAGGATTGGTTAGTAAAATGTTTAGTATAATGATTGGTTAAGGTATAGCTAAGCTGGGCTCAAGTTTCATTATATAAACTGGGATCTAAAGGCAAGTTCTTTGCGGGGAACCAGCTCCAAGACACAGCCCTAAGAACAGAGCTGCCAGACCGCAACACTCTGCCAATGACACCGTGCAGAAACTGGAGTCCTCCAGGTGGACCTGATCCTGACAGGCTATCAAGAAAAGTTAATTTATCTTATTGGAAGTGGTGCGCATTGTATATGTAGCATGTGCATTCTGGTTTTGGTGATTGTTAATAAATAGAGGTTACGTAGGATATTACTGTATAGGGCTCTTTCACTGGTAAAAGACCCCGTAAACCTGCAAAAGATTAAGCCCTGAGTCCACAGGGAAAGGGTGTTTGCTCTGAGGCCACAGAGAAAGGGTGTTTGCCCAGAGCCCATGGAGTAGAAGAGCCTGGAGCCCACGGAGGACTAAAGTTAGGTGTCTTTCGCCTGGAGCCTTAGGAACCGGGAAAGGGTGGGGGTGCCTAAATTAAGAGGGTTATGCCTTGAGCCCTAGGAACTTGTAAAGGTGGGTGCCCTAGAGTGTGAGTAACAGAGAATTTTGTGCAGGTAACGTAAGAGTAGATTATCAGGATTTCCCCTGTAAATTTGAGTAGAACCAGAACTGTAGTGTCACAATCCAAAATAAAAAGCTCATTTGCAATATACTAGGGACTAGATATACAAAACCCATCCTAAGTTACTGCCTAGTTAGCAGGGGCGGCTCTAGGCACCAGCAAAACAAGCTGGTGCCTAGGGCGGCAAAATGTAGGGGGCGTCCCCTGCCGCCGGGGAGGGCGGGAGGCTGGGCCGGCGGACCTGCCGCAGTCATGCCTGCGGGAGGTCCACCGGAGCCCCGGGACGACTGGACCTGCCGCAGGCATGACTGCGGAGGGGGCGCTCGTCCCGCGGCTCGGCTGGACCTCCCGCAGGCATGACTGCGGCGGGTCCCGTCTTCCCGCGGCTCCGGTTGAGCTCCCGCAGGCATGACTGCGGCAGGTCAACCGGAGCCGCGGGACCACGGCACCCACCGCAGTCATGCCTGCGGGAGCTTAACCGGAGCCGCGGGAAGAGGGGACCCGCCGCAGGACCGGGGAAGGGCGGCGCAGCGCACCGCGCTGCTTGGGGCAGCCTGATTTCTAGAGCCGCCCCTGCTAGTTAGCCACTGAATGACATGCCTCCATTAAGCCATCTATTCCATAATGCAATGGGTGAATGTGACAAGCGGAAATGACTCATCTACATGAGAACCACTGTCAGAATGACAGCTAATGCAACCCACAAATGCATTTATTGTCAAGCCTTATAACTACCTGAGATCAGTTCTATGGCTCTCATAATAAGCAGGCATATTTGGTGAGGAAATGGCAGGAAAGTACTAGCTCAGCATGAGGGGATACCTGTCTCTGTTCAACACTGACCAATGGCAGTGCTTCCACACAAAAATGGACTTTGCTGCTTTTGCACACAAACCAAACATCCCTATGTAGCTGTAGCAGAGTGCTGGTGCAAAGGCACCTAATTAGCCCCTGCTCAGCCAGCCCCAATCAGGAGAAATAGATTGGGCCTGGGGAGAAGTCTGGTGCCTGGCCTCTGGAACTGGCTGCACCTGTGGGCCTGCTAGTAGAAGAGCTATAAAGGCTGGCTGGCTGGCAGCCAGTGCAAGGGGGGAATGGCCAGGGAAGGGACAGTCTCCAGGTTGAAGGGAGACTCCCTGTAAAAGAGGAGATAGGAAGACCTGTGTGTATTTGTAAATAGTATTGCTGGTGGTGGGAACTGTATATAAATAAAAGCCACGGGTGCTGCAGCAAGAAAAGCCTCACAGTGCTTTATTGAGGGAGCACAGAGCTCAGCAAGGGGGGCGGCCCAGAAAAGGACCCGGTTACAGTAGCCTATAGGCAGTACTCCTTTTTATCCCACTGGTATGCTCTGTAAAGTATGAGCATTTTACATTGCAAACATCTCCGAAAGTTCCTGTAAACTTTTTTCTACAGTCCCAAGGCACAATCTATTAAAATGTAGCAAGATGAATTGCAATTGCCAGGAGATCATTCTTATTAGCTCTCTCACAGGCTCTCTGTAGGATTCTGGGAAACTCATTTAGCTTCTTTGTGCATCAGATTCTGTACAATGGGGATAATCCTAACCTATCTTTGTAAAACACTGTTATGCTTGTGTTGGTGCCATTAGGCATATTCCTAGATAATTCAGGAGGGTAGAAAACCACAGTATTAATGAAGTTTTTCTGTACTAGGCCTGAATTGAACCAAAGTTATTTTATGCTGGTCTAAGAGTCCCTTTCTGTTAAATTCTAGTTGAATTCCCAAGTTAGAAGTGAGAATGGAATGTGTAACTGTTTCTTATCAGTACAACACGGACAGCAGGAGATAGTAAATAGGGGCCCTACTTGTGTTTCGTTTAGAGAGGAGAGACAGGGTAATAAATTCAGAAGTAAACCAAGGTAACAGCCTTGAAAAGTTACGAGATGAATTGTCTGCTGTCAAGGATGATTTAATTGTTAACTATACAAAGTGCCTATTATATGGGAGGGGACTAGAAGGGAGAAGGGGGGTAAGTGGGCAATGGGGGGTAATGAGAATGCCTTGTTGAAATCATGTATAAGAAGGGACACACAGCTTGCATCTGTGTGCAGGATCTGAGATTGTAATATCTCCCTGGCACCTCTATTTGGGCTCAAATAAACTTTTTCTGCATTCTCCACCCTGGTGTGATAATTAGTGCGACGCACACCGGGCAACGAACCACTGTTTGCTGCCTCAGGCCTTTTGGGCCGGCAACAGTCTTGGCGTCCCTGGGTGGGCTCGAGGCAAAATTATGCCTTGCCCGGACTCCTCCAATGGCCGGTGGACGACAGTCACAGCCGATGCCCAGCGCGCACCGGTGCTTTTACCGGGGGCCTCGGCAGAGACGCGTCAGGCTGACCTTGGAGGACACAACGGTGCAACGCACTCAGATAGTGGAGAAGCAGCTGTGGGCGACGGTGAGGAACCGGTCCTGTGGAAAAGGTAGGAACAGTTCAGTGTTGTTAACCTTTTGTTTGCCTGTTAAGACCTGGGGACGCCCAGTGTCTTCCCATAGGTATGGGGCAGGGATGGAGTACAGGCAGGGCACGGTGTATGCCCCCAGAATGCATTCTAGCAGATTGGAAAGTGTTTGGTTTGGATCCAATGACTAAGGGTAAACTAAAAAGGTTCTGTACAGTTGACTGGCCTCAATATCAACTAGAGAGCCAGGAAAGGTGGCCACCAGAAGGATCGCTTAATTACAACATGATCCTTCAATTACTTTTGTTTTGTTAGCGAATGGGTAGCTTTTGAAACTCTTTGTATAAAGAGCTCTTGTAAAAATCCCCCATCATATGCCCCAGAGCTGCACTGGGAGGAGGATTGTCCGTGGGAATAATGGTCTTGGTGTGTGTGTGTGTGTGTACACCAGTGTGAGTGTTCGTTACTGGAAAACGCCCAGATTGCCCTGTGAAGCGATTGCTAATGATCAGGAGTAGTCTAACGCAAGCCCAGTAACTAGTGGATCTTTAGGAGATCCGACCCACGGTGGGCTGACTCAGCCTGGCATCGTCCGGCGAGGAAGCTGCCTGGGTCTAGGAATGTGTGAACCTATCTTCCCTCCCCCCCCTTCCTTTCCGTGTGGGCTACTGACAGTCTGATCATCTCATTGAATGCAATTAGAGTATACGGCGCTGTGTCTCCCAGAGACTAGCCGAAGCTCTTTGCTGAAAGGAGGTGTAGAAGAGTCAGTCATCCTCGTTAATCTCTCCTGTGTGAGTGTCCTGTAGGGAGAGATTCTTAGTTTATGAGCCGCTAGTGCGGACAGGGCCCCCCTCTCTGTGTGTGTAAGTGGAAAATGGGGGAAGGGACAGTCTAAATATTCTACCTCACCCCCTAAGGGTACCCCAGCATAGTACATGTACGTACATTATGGTCCTGAAACCTGCAGGTATTTAGAGAATTGGAATCTTTACACGCGTGAAAATCCATCTAAACAATGTCCATTAGAAGGTACCTTCAATCTAGATAAGATCATATATCTCAGAGGAGCTTTTAATCACCAAAGGAAAAGCCTCTGACACGGTGTGAGCAATTCGTCTAGGAATGGGTTAATTTGAAACTCGGCTAAGGCCAGAGATAAAGAGAGAGCTGCTCTGCGTGTTAGGTCAGACTATGTTAAGTATAAAGAAAAACTGCTTTTAGCCCCAGCTGGCTGTGGGAAAATATAGACAGAGGTAAATTAAAGGTAATATAAGTTACAGAACTGAGATTGCATTTGCAAAGCTTAACTGTTTAGTGAGATTTAACAGTCTTTGCAATCCCAGAGCTGGTATGGCTTGGTGACCTGAACTGGGATCTCTGAAAGAGACACTTCAGGAGATTCCAGGGTGTAAAAGAACAGCTCTCCCAAGAGTGGAAGCATGTTGGAAATACTGGACAAGCTGTATACAGAATAATCTCCTGTCCACCTATTCCCCTTTTCTGAATGTTATATACAGACGTGGTCGTCTGGATATGTGTGAGTATTAAAGTGGCTTAAGGCTTGGGGAAGCTTTGGGGTTTGGTTATATGGTGTGTTTTGTCCTCCCCCAACGTCCTGCAGTAGATAAATTGGTAACAGATTTGTTACAGTTTGGTGAGTAATTGAGAATGGGGAAGCCCTATAGAATTTACACCATCTATTTGTTTTACCTTTGTTATGTTGTGTTTCTTTTGTTTGGAACTGTTGGTGTTATATGTTGAGGATTGCATGATTAAAGGTGAGCCTACTCTCAGCTGCAGTAAGTCTGAGAACTAGAAAGGGGTTCTACCCCCAGTTGCACCAGGACTGGGCAATAGAGTAGTTGGAGAAAAAGAACAAATATGTACTTGATAACTAGAATTGAGCAATTAAGAGCATAGATCATGACCCAGACAGCAACTCAAACCTGCGCTCAGGGCAAGTTGCAGGCTTTGAGACAGGATTTTCTAGTTAGAAAAGGAAGCCCTGGTTAAGCAAGTACCAGTCCTTCAGGGACTTGCCAAAATTTAACTATTTGTGCTCAGCATACACCGTAATAGCAGTGTGTTTGCTACAAGGGGAAATTAAATAATTAAACACCAGTGGGCCATGTGTTTTGCCCAGGTGGCAAGCCTCACAAGGGAAGACTTAGGTAGTCTTGTGAGTTAAAATGTTTTAGGGAAAGAACGGTTCAGCTAGAAAAGAAGGATCGGGCCCAGGCAGGCAAACAACAGACGGAGAGATTGGAAAACGGGTTGGAAACTTTTGAGGGTCTAGTGGAAGAAAGGAGTAAATAGGTATAAACATGGGGATTTCAAATATCCAGGAGGATACTTGTAATAGTGATTTAAGTTGAGAAAAGTGGTTGTTGGAGAAAACAAGTGAGTGATTTAAGGCAGTGTGAAAAGTTAACTCCATAGTTGCTGGAGGGAACAGCAGTTGAACTTTGTAAAAATGCTAAAGAGAAAAATTCTTGGTGTTTTTGAAATGTTTGTAAATAAATTCAGGCAAAGAAATTATTAGATTGCAATCATTTGGTTATGACCCATTTAGTTGAATTATCTAAAAAATGTTTATATAAGTAATTGAAATCTTATTAGGTTCTAAAGGCACTATAAGTGATGATGTTTTCTTTCAGTGTTTAAAAGCAGGAGTTAAAAGTACAAAGCAAGTCAGGAAGCATCTGTATTGATGCAAGTTATCTAACTGATAAAGTAGAAGTCACTGAGACCTAAGCTGCCTATGAAACATATATATGAAAATATGGGGTAATTCCCCTGTTTTGCCTGAAATCAACGGAGGTATTTGTATATTTTCAGTGATGATTGACTACCCAGAAAAGGTAGACCCCTGTTTTTGTCTTTCAGATAATCAGAGAAAACTGATGCTAGCTGAACAGCATTCAACATACCATGCCTTTGATAGCACAGTAAAATTATGTTTTATGTTTTATGTTCTGTCTTGTGGTGTTTGTCTCGTGGCCAAAATTATTTTGTTTATGGGATGGTCTGGATTGGAATACAGATACTTGTTTTGTTCAACTTGGAATACAAAGTGTTTGGATAAATTGGGAAAAATGTGATATACTAAAGTCTAATACATCTCCTTAAGTAAGAGAAAGAGAAACTTTATTGGCCAAATCTTTTAATTGAAAATTGTTAGTAAAACTTGCATATTAATAGTTTTTGGAAGCAAGGACATGGAAAGTTAACCCACTCCCCATATTGTATTTGGATCCTTCTGGCTATCTCAGATTTCTAGCCAGAGGGCTGGGGATGGTGGGAAACTATTGGATTAGAGGCTCTATGAAATAAACTCGTCAAAGTGGGTGTGCTTGTCCTAACTTGTTGTCCCAAAGCTCTGAAAAAGTTATTTTAGTAAAAGGATAGATGTGACAAACTTTAAATAATAAGACTAATGTACTGTATAAAGGCAATGTATATGTGTTCATTGTTAGAAAAAGATGTATAAGTGAAGGCTAAGTTTCCTTTGTAGGTTAAAAGAAGCCAAACAGAAAAAAGGAAGAAGAACGAGTTAATTGAGGAAAAATAGCTAACATGCTGAGTTTAAAGATAGGGCATTAGCCCCATTTCAGGACACTGCTCTCAGCTAAGACTTAGCTAACAACCAAGACAAGGGAGGCTTAAATGTTCCCACACAGCTGTAAAGTCTGCAAATCGCTGACAGGCACTAATGAAATGTGTTAGGTTTCTTTTTTCACAGGTAAAGACGCACTACACAAAGACCCTAGGAGTCCTGCCACCCTTGGAACCAGGAAACTGGATCGATGTAAAGCTCCACCAGCGAAAGACTGCTTTTGCTCTATGCTGAAAAGACCCTTATTAAGCCCTGCTGACCACCAACAGCGTTGTGCAGTGTCAGAATCCAGGATTTCCTGACCAAAATGGACATTAAGGACTGACCCTGGTGTAGAAACCAAGAATTATACACTGGCAGGAAGAAATTTGTGGGACCCCTGTTTGAGACTGTGGTATTGATTAGATTTTGGGGTTTATTCTACAGGCTGCGCCCTGTGGTTTGGATAAATCCTTCAGCATGTATTGCTCACAAGGGGCTGCCATTAGATTAGCACAACAGAAAGCCTGGGTTGTTTCCTCTGCAAGAAGAGGGAATTGACCAGATCTCTGTGGACTCAGGCCAATAATACAGCAGCCATTTGAAATATTCTTACAAGCTGGGAACATGATAAGAAATTGGGCCAACTAGAAAAGGCCACTAGCCTTATTTTTAAAGCTCAGCTATCCTAAGTACAAGCTGGAGTTGGTGGGTTACATGTCATTTCCACCCTTGGTTCTATGACCCAGAAGTTGCTGACAGAGATGGTATTGAAAATCACTGAGACTGGGAAGGTATTGCAGTGGGATCTGGTATATTTAGATGGATCTTGAGCACCAGACTTGGCCCACTGCCCTTACAGACTATCAGGAACCATCTGATCTGTGGTCAGGGGGATGACATACTTGGACGCTTTCTGGATGGAAGTATGAACATTCACAGTGCTCCTTCCAGGCATGAGGACCGGTTAGGGTGGGTGTGGGCTTCCACATACCGAATCCTACCGGGTCCATAGGGAGGATGAATGTGGAACTGAATACCCCAGCTCCCTAGAGTTTAATTGTTTTTTGTCTTCAAAGTATGAGAAAACTCAACCAAATGTTTGTTGAGTATTCTCAAAGGGGGGAATTGTTGGTGCCATTAGGCATATTCCTAGATAATTCAGGAGGGTAGAAAACCACAGTATTAATGAAGTTTTTCTGTACTAGGCCTGAATTGAACCAAAGTTATTTTATGCTGGTCTAAGAGTCCCTTTCTGTTAAATTCTAGTTGAATTCCCAAGTTAGAAGTGAGAATGGAATGTGTAACTGTTTCTTATCAGTACAACACGGACAGCAGGAGATAGTAAATAGGGGCCCTACTTGTGTTTCGTTTAGAGAGGAGAGACAGGGTAATAAATTCAGAAGTAAACCAAGGTAACAGCCTTGAAAAGTTACGAGATGAATTGTCTGCTGTCAAGGATGATTTAATTGTTAACTATACAAAGTGCCTATTATATGGGAGGGGACTAGAAGGGAGAAGGGGGGTAAGTGGGCAATGGGGGGTAATGAGAATGCCTTGTTGAAATCATGTATAAGAAGGGACACACAGCTTGCATCTGTGTGCAGGATCTGAGATTGTAATATCTCCCTGGCACCTCTATTTGGGCTCAAATAAACTTTTTCTGCATTCTCCACCCTGGTGTGATAATTAGTGCGACGCACACCGGGCAACGAACCACTGTTTGCTGCCTCAGGCCTTTTGGGCCGGCAACACTTGGATGAAAAGTACTGTGTAAGTGTGGGTTATCTTTGGTGGGGTAGAACAAACGTTTGTGTAGGTTATTTCAGTAGACAGGTTATTTTAAGCCTTCACAACTATTTTGCCACTTATGTCTATAAAAGAGCATTTCTTCCAACTATGTTAATTACAGCGAAGAGAGAATAAGATGCTGCAATATCTGTCACACTTGATTTGATCTCTCTTTTGGTGACTTTTCTCAAGCACCTCTATGAAGTGTGATCTACTGGTATTCAGCTTGTTCCTTGGGGAGGACATATTTACCAGTCCATCCACTTTTCAGAATGATGATCAGGTCCTACTAATTAGAAGTAAACATTATGGTGAACCACAACCTCTACTGGGAATGCAAATTTAAGGATTGTGGACAGATGCAATAATTAATTACACCACAGAATTTTGGAAGAGCTTTGAAAACCCAAAATAAAGAGTCCCACAGAAATAACACCACAAATCCAATTAACCAAATAAAAATTATTTAAATATAGGGTTGTATTTTTTCTTAGAGTGTTGCAGTACCACGTAAGACTACAGTTGTGTATTTGAAAGGAAAACAGCTTACTTGTGATATAGTAAATTGGTCTTCTTAAAGAGTTCCATAAAAATCAAACCATTCCATTCCTAATTGCCCATGAAATGAAAGATCAGCAGATCATCCTTTCTGCTCTCATCTTTTTCATTAATACTCTCACTTAGCCGGTCACCATTAACTGAAGATTATATTAAGCAATATAAACAGTGTTATTCAGCTGCTCTTGAAATTACAGCTATTAAAATTAATCAGCCTTAAGAGGGCGAGCTTTAGGACCAACAAGAATCAATACCGATAGGAGGATACAGAGGTATCTTCTTCTCCATCATCTGGGTGCTGTCACTGTCAAGTGTCCTATATGATCACGCTGATGGACCAATGAAATTTGGGAAAATTTCTTTTTGCATCTCCAAGCTGTGCTGCCATTCAGGATGCAATGGCAGTTCCTGAAACACTACGTATGAACGTCTCTGGCAGAGGTTTTCTCCACCAAGTGTATGCTGCAGCCTCAGTCATCTCACCTTTTCCATTTCAACAGTACATGTTATGGACAAGTGAAACCTGCAGGCTCCCTGAACAGATGTGAACACTTAGAAGATCCTGCAGTAGCCTGAACAAAATCCTGCTGCCTTGTTGCTCATCCTCTCCAGCTCTACTCTTAAAGACTCTTTAGCAGGATGTCACCGGAAATGGTGACCAAACAGGTAGAGACCTAGCAATTTAGTTTTCAGAAGCCATGCTAGCAAGTCTACAGTCTTAGCGATGACAGGATTGTCAAAGCTGTTATGGTTTTTGACCTAGCAACAACAATATCTCCCTATGGCAATGCCTCAGATTCTCCACTAATGACACTGCTCTGAGTGAGAGGATCAGAAAGACTAGCTAATGAACACAACTCGTTACTCAAGCCCTCCTGGGCATGGGAGAACTGGGTTTCAGACAAAATTCATCCTTGCTCACAGCAATTATTGTGACAGACATTACGGATTTTGGCTCCAAATTATCCCTCCCTTGTTCCCCAGGTGGAGCTGAAAGTATGCTATATTACAATGAAACAGATGAAAGGAACAAGTATAAAAAAAGAAGTTAGTAAATCTTATCACAAAGTATATATTACTCCAAGAGGTCACTAACTTCTCCATCAGGCACTAGCGATAACATAAATCAACCTCTGATTTATCTGAGTACTAACAGTTCTAAATAGAAGGGAAAGATACAAGACAGACAGATGGGAGGCCTTGCAAAACAGGATTAAGGGGAGAGCAAGTCAAGGAACAGGAACTCACAAGTGCTGTTGACTTTAGTTTTTTTATTAAAAATGGTCTAGGATAGAAAGCATTCTCTTCAGATCACATTTTCTATAATTTTTATCCTTTTCCTAGTAATGGCATCCTGCCAGTTCTCCCAGCCCCCCAACATATACATGAAATAATCCTCAGTTTGGGGTGTTGGTTATTGTGTGGGGGAACACCTTGCTTTCTTTAGAAACTGTTCTCTGTATAGATAATACAGAAAATATCAAAGCCATTATACAAAACCATGGTACACCCACACCTTGAATTCTGTGTGCAGTTCTGATAGCCCTATCTTAAAAAAGAGATGTGTTAGAATCGGAAAAGCTACAGAGAAAGTCAACTAAAATTATTAAGGCTATGAAACAGCTTCCATATGAGGAGAGATTAAAGAGACTGGAACTGTTCAACTTCAAAAAGAGATGACTAAGTGGGGGATCTAACAGAGGTCTATAAAATCATGAATGGTGTGGAGAAAGTGCATAGGGAAGTGTTATTAACATAAGAATTATGGGTCACCCAATGAAATTAATAGGCAGCAGCTTTAAAACAAACAAAAGGAAGTACTACTTCAGACAACACACAGTCAACCTGTGGATGCCATGGGATGTTGTGAAGGAAAAAAGTATAACAGTTAAAAAAAATTAAATAAGTTCATGAAGTCAAGATGGTCAGGGGTGCAATATTTAGTCTGATCTTGGACACGATGCCCTGGGTGTCCCTAAACCTCCAACTGCCAGAAGCTGGAACTGCATAACAAGGGACAGATCACTCAAAATTGCCCTATATTGTTAATCTCCTCTGAAGCATCTGGCATTGGCCACTGTCAGAAGACAGGATACTGGCTTCGATGGACCACTGGTCTGATCCAGTATGGATGTTCTGATGAATGGCTCTTTCATTTCTCTCACAACCTACCACCACCATATACTGCTATGCCTGGATAGGGCCTGAATTAAATATGATGATGTCAATCATTAAATTTATTGATTTAGACTTGCTATCCTCCTGTGAACTACAGAATGCAATTTAGGATACCTCAGAATCCATTGCATGCAGAAGCAGCCAAAGCAAGGACCTTCAGACATTCATAGAACTTTCGACAGTTGTAACTGGACTTTCTCTACGCTGTGCAGATTGTCTCTTTGTTCCAACCCCTGAATCTTGTGGTCGTGTAGGTGAGCTCCCCAGCCTATTAGGGAAGCATCTATCATCAGAGTCAGCGTTGGTGGCAGTTGTATGAATGGAACACCTGCTCAGACATTGGATGAGTCTTTCCACCAGTCTAGAAAGCGCTTTACTGCCGAGAATTGTGATAGCAGTTTGGTTAGTCTGTCCCTGTTTGGGGACTAGACAGAATTGAGCCACATCTGAGGACACCTCACGAACATCCAGGCATTTGGGGTTACAAAGGTGCATGCTGCTATATGAGCTAGCAGCTGCATGCAATCCCTGGCCAATGTTTGGGGGCTGGCCTGGCCTGTCTCTGAGACTTGTGAGGGTGGTGAGTCTGTGTAGCGGGAGGAGCACCCTCACTAGAACTGCATCAAGGCTGGTACCAATAAACTTTGGTCACTGTACTGGGGTCAGTGTCAATGTCTTTAAGTTGAGCTGTAGGCCCAGCTGCACAAATGTGTGCATGGTCATCTGGGGGGCTCATTAAGGCATCCTTGAATGAGGAAGCCCTGAGGAGGCAGTCGTCTAGGTAGATGATGCCCGATGTTTGTAGGTGCGCCGCTACAATGGAGAGAACCTTGGAAAATACCCTGGGTGCGGACGAGAGGCCAAATGGAAGCATCCTATACTGATAATGGTCCTGCCCAAATGTAAACCATAGGAATCTCCTATGCGACGGTCAAATCGAGATGTGAAAGTGGACATCTTGTAGGTCGAGGGCCGAAAACCAATCTCCTTGCTCTAGAGCTGGAATAATGGCTACTAGCATGACCATCTTAACTTTTGCATCTTCATGTATTTGTTTAATGCCCTTAGATCTAGAATGGGCCTCCAACCTCCCTTTGCCTGGGGGAGCAGGAAATAATGGAAATAAAACCACGACTGGTTCTGTGACCCCCTAGGCATAACAGATGATCTATTTCCTGATGAAGTAGGTTCTGGTGAGAAGGGTCCTTGAAGAGGGATGGAGAAGGAGGGTGGGAATGGGGGAAAAACATGAACGGAATGACGTAACCCTCTGAAATACTCTCCAAGACCCATATGTCGGAGATGATATTTTCCCAATTGCAGTGAAAGAAGGCCAGGCAACTTCCGAAGGGGTGTGACAGGTGTGTAGAGGGGCAGCTGATGTTGCAAGGTATAATTGTTCAGGCCCTCGACCAACTAGTCAAAAGTGCTTAGAAGAGGCGGTCTGAGAGGTTGTGGATTGAGATGCTGACTGCTTCCACTTCTGAACCCTCAGCCTCTTACGCTGGAGCTTATACTAGTGCTGAGACGGGAGGTATTAAGGAGGTCGTGACCTGTGCTGTAGCTGAGGGCTCTCTCTTCTCTTCTCTCTTGCAGCATAGATTCTCAGAGAGTGGTAATCCTTCAAGGTGTGGAGAGAAGAGTTTGTTTTCTCTGCAAAGAGCTTGGGCCTTCAAATGGGAGATCTTCCACTGTCGCCTGCACTCTTTGGGCAACCTGGAAGAGTGCTGCCAAGAAGCCCACCTCATTACCGCTGCTGTATCAGCTGCATCTCTGCCATCTGTAGTGCTGTTCTGGCTATTAACTGACCATCTCTGACAATGACCTGAAACTGCTCCTTTTGCATCTCTGGTAAATGTTCCCATAATTAATAAAATCATATTTGGCCATGACAGCTTGGTAGTTCATGACTCTAAACTGCAATGTCACTGACGAATACGCCTTCCTTCCCAGAAACCTAGCTTTTTCCAATCTTGATCATATGAGGTTGACTTGGTGTGATGTTGCTTGCCTTGTGCATTAACTGCATCCATTATGATGATGGAATTGGGTTGCAGATGTTGAAACAGGAAGTCTACCTCTTTGGGAGGGATATAGTATTTTTTGTCGGCTCTGTTGCGGGTTGGTGCGATGGAGGCTGGTATCTGCCAGATTACTTTGGCAGGATCTAGAATCGCCTCATTAATTGGGAGGACAATTCTGGACAAGGAGGAGGTGTGCAGAATATCCACCAGCTTGTGATGTGTATCTGCCCCCTCCTGTAGGGGAATCTGCAACTCACCCACCACTCTCTTGGTAAGAGCCTGAAAGTTCTTAAAATCATCAGCTAGTGTTTGGGGGTGGGGTGGGGTGGGGGGGGGTGGGAGGGGGACATTACAGCCTCATCTGGTGGCTGAGGAGAATATGAGGAGAAGTTTACTGGAGGGGTAGCCTCCCCTTCTAGTCCTTCTTTCTGTTCTGCAAAAGCTTCCTCCTCTCCTGGCTCAGGGGCTCTGGACAGCGAGGCTGTAGGAGACCATCGGGTGGACGCTCTCTGAGAGACACTGGATGGCCGCAAAATGTGGGATGTATGTGTCGCCCAAGGATCCCAATACGGCCACTGGGGGGTGGGAGGGACATCGGTGGTGGGGGTGCCCAAAGGAGCCGGTACCCATGACTGTGGGTCAGTTTGATGGAATTGAGGAGGATCCTTGTTTTGTTACGGCAGGCCACGATGAGAGGCCAGGGAGATGACATCCTCCTGGTCACTGTCAGACTCATCACTGGGTAAGGGTCGCACTGACTGGGATATTGGTGATACACGGCCTGGTGACAAGGGCAATTCTGGGCACCGGCTTGTTCTCTTTAACCTCTGAGGATAGGACAAGAAGCAATGGGCTTAAATTGCAGCAAGGGCGGTTTAGGTTGTATATTAGGAAAAGCTTCCTGTCAGGGTAGTTAAACACTAGAATAAATAGCCTATGGAGGTTGTGGAATCTCCATCACCGGATATTTTAAAGAGCAAGTTAGACAAACATCTGTCAGGGATGGTTTAGTAATACTTAGCCCTGCCTTGAGTGCAGGGACCGGACTAGATGACCTCATAAGGTCCCTTCCAGCTTCTAGGAGGAAAGAAGAACTTTCTTCTGCAATCCTTTCTGCTAGGGGATGATAGCCTCCCACATGAGGGGAATGCCCAGCTCCCCTGGTTTCAAGAGGTGCCTCTCCTGCAAGGAGTCGATTCCTATAATGGACACACTCTCTCACTGTGTCTGATGCCTGGGAAAGTCCGATATCCCTCAGAAATGCTCCCTCTGCCACCAGGCAAAGCTGAGATCTCGCAAGAACCGGGCACTGAAGTTAAAATCCCCAGAGCCTTCAACTTCAAAGGGGGTAGAGTTGCCAAAAAGACCAGCATGTTCCCCTTGTAAAGGCTCAAGAAAAAGGGCTTCAAGCCCCCAAACTGAATTGTTGGCCAGACAGAGAGTTTCCTCAGTGCGATTGGCCAACTCAGCAATTCTTCTTTTATTTTTAAAACCTTTTTTTTTTAATTTGAAAGAACTTATAGTGTCTTCTAAACACCCCTGGAAGAGGGTGGGGAGTCCCCCCAGACAGGATGGGAAACGTAAACTAAAGTTTTTTCTCTTCTTTTTCTTTCATCTCAACAAGTAAAAAGAAAACACTAACTTTTAAGGAGAACAAAACAAACAATTACTATATATGCTAATGATGCAGATAAGGAAGGGACAACTGCTTGCTCCTTGCGAGCCAAAAGTGATTGAGAAGGAACTGAGTGGGGGTCGCCTGCCCAGTGCTAGATAGTCTCGAGGTAGCACGTGCAGGCTGAACAGACACTGCTACCTAAAATCTCCGATTAGAGGCACAGGGGTGCAGATACACCTACAGTGGAGCACTGATAGGGACACTCCTTGAAGAAGTGTCTGGTATTAACAGGGTGTGGCCAGAAGGCTGTAGTAGCATATTCACCAGAGCCTAGCAGAGACAGCTGGGCCCTGAGGCCCTTTGACAAAGGGTTGGGGAACACCAGCTTGCATGGAAGAGAAGAGCCGTCAGGGCAAGAGGGAAGAAGCGTGGCTGGAGAGGGGGAGATTGGAAAACTGGAGTGAGCAGATTTTCTGCCCACTCTTAACTATCCAAATCTTGCTGTAACGTCCATGGGAACAGGTGGCCCATTTCTGTATTTCAAAAATCAGATTACCCTAAAGATTACAGTATTACCTTGTCAATTCACCTCCCCTATGCCTAGGATGAGATGATGTGTTGTAGGGTAGCCCTTGTTTAAACTAGCAATCTGAACAGGCCCTGTCTCTATGATTTGTAAATACTTCATTATGAAGTGTCAGATTTGAAGAGAGATGTAAAAGTTATACACAGTAGCAATGAAACCTGCAGTCAGTGATACTGGCACAGGTGCAAAATTCAAGGGGACTAAGAAGAGGTCAAACTTATATTAAACAGGCACATTTTACAAGCATGTATTTTCGAGCTTGCCCCCAACCAATTTCCTCTCTCTTCATAAGAGTGACTATTTTGGAATGCCCTTGATGGTGAAAAACTTAAACAGCCCTCCTGAATGAAGGTATGGCAGGTTCATCAGAAGCATTAATTGCAAGTCTTACATCCTGGATTTGTTGTTTGATTGCCCAGTTTAAGAGCAAGGGATTTTAACTAGACTGCAGCCTCAGACTGGGAAAAGCAGTAGGAAAAAAACCCAGTAGAGGAATATCTTAAATATTAGGGGAACAGTCTTTGTGGAGGTGACAGTGGGAGACAGACAGAGGAATCAAACATGGGGGCTATCAGCTGTGACAAAGTCTGCTACTTAACACCCCCAAGAGAAGCATGCATGTACCTTTGGATACAAAATACATTCATGAATATTGTTTAACTTTCAGTCTTCAGACAGCTTGTACTAATACATTGTTATAGGCCATCTACATTGCTCAAGGCTTGTGTTTTATTTGTATTACTTCCCAGATGCCAACCTATTTTCAACTAGCACCAACTCTTGCACCAGCAGGGTTTTCTAATAAACTTGATGTCCACCTGAAGGAAACATCTTACTAAGACAGCTAGAAGGAAGCTTTGTATATTTTTCTGATTTCTCTATCAATCTCCTTGACCTTACACATGGGTGAGTAACTGGCTCACAAGTGTATACTGTTGCTAATTTCTGTAGATACGGCAGACATCTATTTCAGTGGAAAGAATAAAGCTTTTGATGGACATGGGACTTGGAGGAGAAAGAACAATGAAAGACAGGGCGACTGCCTGAAGTGCAGGAGCTAAAAGCTTTTTCCTTCACAACAAGAGCAGAATCAAGTAATAATTGCAGTTGCCACGGAGATAGGGAACTTGAGGGATCAAAGAGCTCAATCGGCAGTTAAATGGGTTGGAAACAACTCCCCACCAGCTTGAGAAAGAAAAGGGATAAAAATATACATGAAACCCAGAGGGGGCTTTTTCCTAGCACACGATACATTCCCCTACCTTCTTAAATAATGGACCAGCCCCATTCAGTTTGATCTCTGATAGTAGCCCTTGAATACCAAGGGACTGGTAACTACTACATAAAGTAGGAGCTCAGTCCATTTCCTTACACATCTAGAGAGTCAAAAATTAGTCTCTATTCACAGAAAAAAATTATGGGAAATTTCTTAGGAGTTTCAGTATTTTCTTTCTGAAGGGGAAAGAGAAGGCCTCATTATCACTAGTAACCTTCAACCCTCCCCTTAAAATTCTCCTCTATCTTTAAGCCCCATTATAATTACACTGAACAGATCAACAATTTCAAATGAAATTTTGAAATGCCTCTTTCATGATGGTAGACAATGTGTTGTACAGCGTTGTTGATTAAAAAATTGCATTCCCCCACCCAAAAGAAAACATTTCATATTCATTTGAATGGAAAACTGAATTCTCAATTCCCACTCTTGGGGACAAATCCTACTACTTTAAAATAAATAACTATACTTTATTATGAAGGAAAATTGAGGAAAATGTACTGAACAGATGAAAGTTTATCTAAGCCTGCATGATTACACATGAATCAATGCTACAGACTGGTCCCATTTCACTGAGGAGTCAGCAGTTCCAGTGGAAGATCCAATCAATGCCAAAAGGGGGATGAACTGATATCAAAGTTATCAATTAATTTTTAAAACAATGTTATTTGCTGTAATTCAATCCATAGTGCCTCAATTCTATTGTATTCTCTTACCTTTCATAGCTGTCACTCTTTTAATAAGAGGTGAGGTAAGAATATAAATTGTACTGTCCATAATTAGAGCCCTGCGCGGATACAAATGTGTGTATCCGCACATGATCCATAAAATTGTCTGCCAATATCTGCATCTGGGGAGCACTGACCAGTGGTGCTGAAACCGGGGGGGCTCACTTTTCACCAGGGCAGACTGTGCCCCCTTCACTTCTTCTTCCCCCCAAGAAGAGAGTGAGCCCAGCTGGGGAACCTGGGCAGCATTGGGGAGCCACAATGGACCCTCGACCTGCCTGCGGTAGTGGTTGGGGGGGCTGAGAGCAGCCCCCGGCCTGGGCCCCGACCCCCAGGTTCCCCACCTGGCTATGGGCAGGTAGAGGGTCCGCAACTCTGCATCAGCTCCCCATGTGGCTCTCCCCGACTTGGCTCCAGCCAGGGTAGGGGGGCCTTGGAGCTGCAGCCCAGCCATGGTAAGAGCCAGGTGGGCAGCTGTGAGGAGCCGGTGTGGAGTTGCAGACCCTCTACCTGCCCTGGGCGGGGAGCCCAGGGGGTGGGGACATGGGCCGGGGGGCTGCTTAGGCCCCCCACCTAGGGCAGGTGGAAGGTCCGCTGTGGCTCCCTACAGCTACCCACCCGGCTCTTATGGCCAGGCTGTGGCTCCGAGGCCCCCACTGCCAGCCGGAGCCAGATTAAGGAGAGCCACATGGGAAGTTGTGGGGAGCCTGGGTCCCTCCACCTGCCCTGGGCGGGCAGGTAAGGGGCTGCTTTCGGCCCCATTCCATCCTGGGCAGAAGGGCAGGCTCCTTACCCTCTTCCCCACTTTTGGGAGGGGTTCGGCGACCTTGGCAGTGATGCTGGGCTGTACCAAGCCCCCAACCACCCCCCACTTCTCTCCTGCCCCACCGCCTGCTCTGCTCCCACCATACCTCGTTCCCCACTCTGGGTAGGAAGGCTACACGCCTGGGCCCTTGTGTGCTGCACCACCCTCTGGGGGGGAGGGGAAGCTCAGACACCCCTAAGCAGCTGCGGGGGCAATAATGCATGCAGACTAGGCCCAGACAGAGAGCGTCAATAACTACTCTCCCCCTCATAGCATGGGCCCTTGCCACCTGCTAGTTTAAATTACACACCATACCTCTTTTAAAATGGCGCTGGGCTCACTCCCTTCTAGGAGCTGTAGTTTACCTCCTTCATCCAAGCAAGCTGGGGACTACAACTCTCAGAATGCCCAGTGGGCTACACCCGCTGCTGCGCAATTCAGAGAGCTGAGCTGGAGCCTGGGGGCTGGGTGACAGCCGCAGCTGCTCCATTCTGCTGAGTCTGTTATGGTCAGAGCCCTGTGTGGATACAAAATTAGTATCCGCATCTGAGCGGCTATCCGCAAAAAATGGTCCATGGATATAAAGCAGATACCCACGGATTTGCAGGGCTCTATCCATAATTCTGTTTTCTCTCTATAAACGTTAGCACCTAAAAGGTCCACAGAGAGAAAAGATGACTGAGGAGCAGAGACTGACAAAAGACAGCAGAGGGTTCTGCAAAGCTTTGTGAAACAGCTAAATCCAATACCTTTGTGAGTGCTGTAAAGGGCTGCAAATGTCACCATGAAGAAGGTGGTGGAGTATTTGCCAGCATTAACCAGATGAGGAAAGGCCCGTTTGGTGTCACGGTAACGGCGCAGGCACTGGATAAAACGCAACCAAGCAGGGATGCACTGGACAACTGCTCGCACTCCGTAGGAGTAGCTGTTACAAATCTGACCACCTACAAGAGAAGAGATGTTTCAGTGGACACGGAAACAAAATATTTAATTCTGCTCTCATTCCCTTCTAATTGTCTCACTGCCTCTACCTTCCTTGAAGAGATGAGTGACACTAAGCTTTTGGAAGCAGCAACTGTAATATCCTAAGCAATGCTACAATTTGCTTTGTATTTGCATCTATATTTAGCATCTCAACATTTTCAATCCCACGACCAGGTGTTTCAGTAAAGGGAAGGTGTTTCAAATCCCTTTACTTCAATAACAGGAGCAATCACTGCTAGGCTTTAAAGAGACACAGCTTAAACAACACATTCCAGTCAGAAAATTTAAAAACCTAGTATTGTTACACATAGCAACTAAGATTACTATCAATGAAAGCATAGGGGAAAAAAATCTATTATTTTATTTTATTTACTGTGTGCATTTGATAGCACCGTGTATACTCAATTTCAGTTTCTCTCCTGTTTGTGTGGATCTCTCCATGCAGGAGCATATGAAAGAGAGGAAAAAAATTACAAAAAGGCTACACTGAATTTTAGACATACATAGAAAGGTGTTCCCACAAAACCACCAAATTCAGCAGGGGACCTCGAGGGGATGTACAGTACCTGAAATGACTTGACTCTTGTTTTTAAATGGCCAGATTTCAAGTTGAATGTGTCCCTTTAATTATCAACCAATTTGAGTCTGTCTCCTAATACTGTCACATCACCAATTAGCATAAGAAAATCCCATTTTTAGGGGTGCAATGATTTATGCCAATAAGTAATGGGGAAAAGGCAGGAAAAGCCACGAGTTTAGTGTAAATTCCAAAGTCTGTTACATTCTTACACATGGCCATATCTAGTCACTTATGGCTTGATTTCCAAAATGTGCTCAGCACACCTGAAAAACATCAGGTCATCAATATACAGAATTTGTTCACTCCCTTAGATCAATTAATATTTATTCCAGGGGAACTGTGTTCTTATTCCACCTTTTGGTTTGATGCAGAAAATTTCAGTATACACAGTTTCTTGTTTTAAACAGTTTAATTTAATTCCAACTAATGCTTAGAGGGAACAGACCCTTAGAATGCAGCCTTAATACATCTGGGTGGAAGGTTCTGAGGCAGGCAAGACTGGAGGAATAGAAAGTAATGCTGATGCACACAGAAACCAGGTTTCAAGTTCTCTCAAGATATGCTAAAGGCCCATTGACAAGATGATTTGTCAGTGGCTGCTGGTTAAAATGGAACGACAAGGACTGTGGACTGGTCCAGAGGCATAAGATAATGTTTTGCCATGGGGAAGACCAGAATTAAAATTCAGATATCATCTCTTGCTCTCCAAGCTGGAAATGATGTGGAGGCAGTGTGCATAGCCCTTGTCTCTCTCAATGTCAACTGTAATTGAATAATGAATGGCACCAGTGAGCTCTGAGGAAGTTCCTGCCATTCCCTCCAGAAGAAAAGCCAACATTGAAACATAGGACCTGGAAGAAATAGCCTGGAAAGCACAGATAAAACAGGAAGGAACCCACATGAGTGTATTAGGAATATGGAAGACCCTCAGGAGAAGAGCCCTTAGGAGAAAAAAATCCTCATGACAATATTTCCCCATAAGCTCTGAATTCTTGGTAGTCGGCTCTGTACTGCTTCTATGAATCACTAACACTAAGCAGCAACAAAAGGCTAAGTGTGATTGCATTGTTGGAAAGGAGTCTGAAAAACTGCCAGCCAAGCCTGGAAAACTGCCGCGTCTTTCCTCTGCCAAAGAACACCTCAAAATCTTGGCAAACAAGTTCTTAAATACACAGGTCATGCCAGTCACAGCAGCAGGTTATACCAGACAAATGGATTGGTAAATAGGGCAGTAAGGGATGGGAGAATAAAATCTCTAGGGCTGTGCCTAGAAGGAACATCAGTTATGATGGAATGAGTTTCCTATGTTATTGGGAGAATTTTTGCTAAAAGACAGAAAGAAGCCTATTGAAATTTTCAGTTTGTATCAATGTTCCTGGATTTATTGGGCAAAGTCTTCATACATATTTGTTACCATCTCATTTTCATTACTACTATACCTGCATTTGCCAACAGTCCGGTATTGTTGTCCCACTGGAGCTCAAAGCTGTAGAAACAGATCATGTATTCCAGGTCCATAAGTATCACAGCCAAGCTGTTGAGCTGATCGGCCAGCCAGAAATCCGCGAAGCCTACCTTATGGAAGGGGGCTGTGAACACCCGGAACTGGAAATTAAAACAGCATGGAGTTAGCATGAAAGATATTAATAGAGCAGACTGACAGTATAGTAGCGGGAGATGAGACTGTGCTGAATTAACATGAAATATCACACTGCTCCCCCCAAAGATCTGCCGTTTCATCACTCCTCCTGGCAGTAGAACTTCCCCTTCACTCACAAGAACTGAGCACAACATTTCCTCTTTTAGACATCCATTTCTTCCCTTGTATTCAGTTATTCATAGCCTTTCCTTTCTGGCTGGCCTGAGTTTTTTAATCTCTTCAAAGCAAGAGCCAAGATTCTCCAAAGAAACTCACAATCCTCACTTAAGAGCGTGCTATGTAACCAATGTTTCCCAATCTATGACATTGACAATAGCTTCTGACCTCTCCTCCCCAGCATTTCCACCATAACCACATGCATATCTTAGCATGCTTCTTCCCCATTCCACACCTGACCCCCACTAGGTCCTGGATCACCATTTTGGCCTCTAATCTGACCTTGACTCAGATTTGTACACCAAGCCCTAAGACCATGTGTCTCCAATGTTCAATGTAGGGTTCCAAAATCCCTCAAGAGTTTAAAGGGTTAAATTAAAAAAGCAGAGGAAATTTTAACTGTCAAATATTAATCAGACTCCCTCTCCATCCCAGCCCATTTCCCCTCCAAGGCTTGACAGCAGTTACACTCCTTTCAAAGCACGCAATGTTCATGCTCCATTACCTTTGATTACAACTGGCCCTGACTGGTTAGTTATAGTAACGAAAAGATAACACCAGCATTGAACTGCAGTTCAGACATTTATGAAGCTTTCTATTAAGGAAACATTGGGTAAAACTAATCTGTAGAGAAGCAGAAGGTTTCTACTATTAATAAGCAGGGTAGACATTGGAAGAAAATAGTTATAAGAACACAGCACATCAGGGCTGTGGTCAAATCTCTTCACTGGCTCCCAGTTAGTTTCTGATGCTAGTTTAAGACTTTGGTCATAATCTTCAAAGCAATTCATGGATCAAACCACAGCTACATTAAAGACTACATTTCAGTGTGTGAACCAGAGACACAGCTGTGTTCCTCTAGGACAATGCACATCACAAAGCCCAAGATGAAGCACATGAGAGTTAGGGACAAAATGTTCTCAGTTGAGGGGTTCAGCTATGTAACAAGCTTCCAAAGGACACGAGGGAAATCCAGAGTCTAACAGTAATTAAGGAACACTGCAAAACCTCTCTTCAAAAAGACCTTTCCACCATAAAAATGACACTCAATACTGACATCTGCTATTTCTTTTACATGGAAGGTGCTCAGATACTATGGGGATGGACCTCAGTATAAAAACCTAAGATAGGTAGATATAACAATGGATTAAAATACTCCATCTAAAGTTTACAGCAGACAGAGTGACCAGGCACGTGTTTTAAACCTATAGGAGGGCACTAGTACTCTAATCACGTATACCATGAATTGAAACTAATCTCAACTGTCTGTGGTTCCCAACTGCTTCTGTGCTGTTTGCATCCTACTCCCCCACTCCAATGTGTTTCCTTTTTGCTACTCCACTGAACAGTGCACATCTTGGTATGCAGTTCTGTCTGGAATACTGCTCATGTGCAGTGGCCCAGACCTCACTGTACCAATGCCTACACAGTTCAATAGCGAGGCATGCAGAGAGCACACTGGAGCCTAAGAAAGAAGCAGCTGAGCCCCAAGAACACAATCAGGTTTGGGAGAGACGGTGCCAGAGGTACAGGGAGAGGTCAGAGTTTACAGTGTGGTTACAAGTGGGCTGTTCCCAGTGACAGGTACCACCAACCAAATCCACCTTTGCAGCTGCCAAAACTCTGCCACATTTACCAAACCAGACCCCACGGCCAACAAAACCTGTCTCTGACAACATTAAGAAATATTTTCTTGCTTAAAATATTAAGAATGAGACCTGAATTTTAGTGTCAAATATTTGGTCACCATTGTGACTGGACCATTTCCCAACTGGGGTGAATATGGGCATTCTGGAGCTGAAAACTGTAGTTTTAATAAGTGCTGAAGCAGTGGATGTTTAATCCACCTGTAAACTCCTGCTAGATTTCTACATTGCAAAACCAGGTGCGCCCTGGGCTTGCTTATCCAGCCTGGCACTGAACAGCAAAGATTATTTATCCTTCAGTAATTGTGATTCTTTAAGATGTGTTGCACATGCATTCTACCTTTGGAGCACCTATGCCCCACTGCGGTTGAGTATTGATTCTTTTTGGCTAGCAGCTTCTGTTGGGGCTGCGCCTGCATCATAGGTGCCCTTGTGCCCCCTACCCAAGTGCATAAACAGCAGTGTGGGCTTAACTGCTCCTCACTTCCTTCGTCAATACAGAATCCCATAGGAGGGCAGAGCATGGAATCCATGGAAACAACTCACCTCAAAGAACCGCAGTTACCGTAATTTGAGTAACTGTTCTCTCTTCAAGTGATTGTCCACACTGATTTCATTCTTAGTGACTAACAAGCAGCTGTCTGTTTGCATGGAGTTGGGTACAAGGAATCCTCCTTGACTGTTAACTGCAGGGCAGCCATACCAAAATTGGCATCTGATCTGGAGGCCTGTGCTAGGGAATACTGATTAGTAAATGGGTGGATCGAGCACCACATTGCTGCTCTACATATCTCAGGTAAGCTGCTCGAGCCCTAGTAGAATGAGCCCTAATATGGCCAGGGGATCTTTCCTGTATAACTCATACAAAATTCATACGTAGTCAGAGACCCACTTTGATATCATCTGGGTGGACACAGATTGCCCCTAACAGCTATTCCTTTATGTGGTCTGTCTGCTTTTTGGCCTTACATACAGTTAAATGTACTGTATTATTTTGCACCATTAAGGTCACCTTGCATTTTGTTGAACCATCTCTCCCTAAGAGACCTCAAGCCTGCAGGTGTCAGTTCACTATGCCTTTCCGAGTTCAAAGCCAACGTGCTATTCTACACAAGTTTTTGTTCTTTCACTATATCAGTTTAGACATAGAGATGAGTAAATCACTGCAACCTCTAGCATGGATACAGGTATAGCCATATAAAGATGCTTATAACATATAGCTAATAAATTGCCTAGGGAGGTTGTGGAATCTCCATCATTGGAGATTTTTAAGAGCAGGATGCACAAACACCTGTAAAGGATGGTCTAGATCAGGGGTTCTCAAACTGGGGGTTGGGACCCCTCAGGGGGTTGCGAGGTTATTACATGGGGGGTCGTGAGCTGTCAACCTCCACCCGAAACCCCGCTTTGCCTCCAGCATTTATAACAGTGTTAAATATATAAAAAAGAGTTTTTAATTTATATGGGAGGGGGTCGCACTCAGAAGTTTGCTATGTGAAAGGGGTCACCAGTACAAACGTTTGAGAACCACTGGTCTAGATAATACTTAGTCCTGCCTTGAGTGCAGGGGACTGGACTAGATGACCTCTCGAGGTTCCTTCCAGTGCTATGATTCTAATTTCTATAAATTTAGACAGAAATAAAGAAGCTAGTCTCATACAAGTGCCATACTAATGTCACTGTTCACACTAGGGGTGGATTATACCACAATCTGTTTCTAAACTGATACAGTGAAAGTGGTAGAAAAGCTGTGTATACCAGCCCAGAGAGTAGTCCAAAGGCACAGAATATACTCGAGGAAGCTAATGAAATACATAGTTTTGAATTTGTACCCAAGATAAATAAATGGGGAACCTTGTCTATTGTTAGCGTCAAAATGGGCAGTGTAATGAAAGTGCAATGAGATTTGTGTATGAAAAACCTTTTGTATAAGTGGTTTCGCCCCAAAGTTTCCAAGAAATAAGCCTTCAGATTCCAATTACTCACAAGGGAAAGCTTTTCTGATTCAAGTAGATGTGTCAACCTCCAAGGTTTCATACAAAGAAAACTATTAACTAGATTGCACCTGTGAACTCAGTTATTGCAGTAATGATTGCAGAAGTTGTTTTTTTATATTTTACGGTAATGGTTTTGCAAGCTCAACTCGTTTCATTATTGTGTTACCTCTGCCTGCCACCATCACTCCCAATGTACTCCATCAACTAGTCTTTGCTCATTAACATACACACAACAGTTGTAATGCTTAATGTCAAGCACAATGTGCAATCTGTCTGCTAATAAGCTGTGCAGGTAACCTGCCATGCATGAATCAGAGCTTGTTATTTCAGTGATGGAGTACTACAGAGGGAAAAAAGTCTCATTTACTACCTTATGGACACAACTGTACGGGGTCCTTTGACTTTGATGAATAATCAGCAGCAAAATGCAGAATTTCTAAAGCTGCCGTTGTTGTGAAGACTGAGTGCTTCTTTTCTAGCTCTATCATGCCAATATGTTTCACTTTGCCTGTGCTAGTGGTGCCACAATAATGCTATAATTGTGAGATTGTGCCCACACAATAACTCCACACAGAAATGAAACTGATTATAGTTCCTTTTATGGAAAAAAGTGTTGTATTCCCCTTAAGAATTCATATTGGTCTGGAAAAGCCCGCCTCTGTGTAAGCGTGAAATGTAAGTAATTTATGTTGCAGAGCATCTGGAGGCGGGAGATGTCTTCTGAGCCTCAAAGGAAGGCAGAAACTGAACCAGGATGGACCCCAATAACTCCCTGCTAATTTGTTTCCAATGGGATGGGAGTGTGGGAGGGGGAGGCTGGGAACTTGCCTGGCTTCCCTCTGGACAAGGCGGTAGTAATACGAATGGCCAGGCTAGGGGATGAAGAAAGGAGGAGAGGAGAAAGGAGCAGGATTGCATCTGAAAAATCATCCATGTAGGAGAGATAGTGATTTGTTGAATGATGAAAAGGAAAAGGAAAAGAAGAGAGCACAAAAGGAACAGAGACTCAGCATGTTAAAACTATTAGAAAGTTGAACCCTTAAAGATTAAATAAGATGTATATATACAAAATGTGTGTACACTTATATGTATACTTGTATATGTATATGCATGTTCATGCTGAAGACCAATTTTATGACTTATCTTTGATTTGTTCCAGATTGCACCAATTAAAAAATATTTATCAAGTGTTAGCAAAGTAATTCCATAGAGGAGGATACTCTAGGACCCACTTACAAGGCCTTAATCCTCCCTCCTGCAAATCACTCAGTATTTTTACAGTGCAAACTGAACAAAAAATTATTTAGCCAGAAAATGTCAGGTCTTCTAAGAAACCCAGATGAACCCAAGCCTTCACAGCAGTAAGTGAAAAGGTGAAGGAATCTGTGATGTTGCAGTCTATATGGTTTTATAAAAATATGCTAATGAGTGAATATAATGTAACTGGAATATGCTTCATGCAAGAGGTCTCTTGTAAGGTATCATTACAAAGCTTATAATCTACTGAGTGTGATCATCCTATTTGTATAAATGTACCACTCTTGTATCTGAAACTAGAAATATGAAATATAACTCTGAGGGCCTGTTGTAATTATGCAAAGTGTGGGCCATTAATGGTGGTTTGGAATCTTGATGACTCCCATTAACCAGGGAAATTGTCTGCAGATGGCTGTGGTTTACCTGTAAGTCTTCCTGTATACCTGTGTCCTGGCAAGTGGGCAATGAAGTCTTGCAGTGACACCTTTAACCCGGTGTCTCTCCATTGAGAAGGAGGGGGTGGGAACCCAGAGAGGGACAAAGGATTTCCGCCTTATGCAAAAGATATATAAAGGGGTGGAACAGAACAAAGGAGGAGCAGCCATCATGAAGAATCCCCTAGCTACCACCTGAGCTGGAACAAGAGCTGTACGAGGGGGAAAGAATTATGCCCAGGCCTGGAAGGTGTCCAGTGTTGAGGAAAAAACTTACTGAAGCATCTCTGAGGGTGAGATTATCTGTATTCAGTTTGATTAGACATAGATTTGCGCATTTTATTTTATTTTGCTTGGTGACTTACTTTGTTCTGTCTGTTATTACTTGGAACCACTTAAATCCTACTTTCTGTATTTAATAAAATCACTTTTTACTTATTAATTAGAGTGTATTAATACCTGGGGGGAGCAAACAACTGTGCATATCTCTCAATCAGTGTTATAGAGGGTGAACAATTTATGAGTTTACCCTGTATAAGCTTTATTCAGGGTAAAACAGATTTATTTGGATTTTGACCCCATTGGGAGTTGGGCATCTGCGTGTTAAAAACAGGAACACTTCTGTTAGTTGCTTTCAGGTAAACTTGAAGCTTTGGGGCAAGTATTTCAGACCCTGGGTCTTTGCTGGAGCAGATGGGAGTGTCTGGCTCAGCAAGACAGGGTGCTGGGGCCCCGAGCTGGCAGGGAAGGCAGGGGTAGAAGTAGTCTTGGCACATCAGGTGGCAGCTCACAGAGGGTTTCTGTGATCCAATCTGTCACAGAATCAATTTGATTAAAATTAATGTAAATTAAAGGGTGCATGGACATATGGAGTGGCGGCAGGCGTATGCATTTTGGGAAAAATTGGTAAGAGATTCCTGGGTCAAGATGGCTGAAAACTACTGCTTTGGTGTTTACATTTATAATCTGACTATAGCATTAGCATGTTTCCATTCATTTTTTCTGACTTTTGTTACCAGGGAAACAATAGCTAAGATTAAAATATTAATCTTTCTCATTCAGAACAAGTATAGAAAAGAAATGTTGAAGAAGTAGTGGCGAGTAGTAGTATAAAACGAAAGTAACCTCAGCTATAGTCTGCTACCCATGAATACTCTTTTTGAGTATTGGCCCATTTTCAGTTTGGGCAAACAGCATTCTGTCAGCTTTGCTTTTTAGCCCTTTGTAATCTTACCCAAACTGCTTTGCTAAAGAAGAGATACAGTGAGCATGGCTGAGACATGAGGAAAGCTATATGGTGCATTTGTGTGTGCATGCATACACCACATATGCTTATTTTTGTATGTGTGAACATTTGTGTGTACATACCCTTGGCATGAACAACATAACAGAAACAGTACAAAGACTGAAAGTAACTTCTACGCTCTATGCTCAACAAATACACACATCTAATAATTCTTTATGCATGGACTTGCTTGAGTATTATGAATCAAAGCATGCATAAAATTGTGTGGCATACACTCCCAAGTCTGAAAATTAGTGATGTATTTGCACACACTTCAACTAATTGAGTTCAATTACCCACACCAGTTTCTCTTGAGTTTGTACCAGGTTCCAGACTTACCAACAGTTTGAGCAGCCAAAACCGGGACTTGTAGTACAAAGTTTTGGTGGGGTTGATGAGGAAAAGCAACATGAATCCATACAAGATGAGTGGATTCACCTGCATAGGGACATGGGTAAATTCACCATATATACATGCCAGCAGGCTCAGGCACCACAACATCCCAAGGAATCCAGCAATCTAATAAAAGATGGAGGAGAGAAACAAAGTTATACACCTGATGACTTAAGGCAATTCTGAATTCCATACTATAGAACCCAAGGAAGAGCTGCTTTCATCACTATAATCAAATTAGTAACACATCAGTTTCTTGACTTAGGAACATAAGAACAGCTTACAAGGTCAGACCAAAGGTTCATCTAGACCAGTATCCTGTCTTCTGACAGTGGCCAATGACAGGTGCTCCAGAGGGAATGAACAGGTAATCATCAAGTGATCCATCCCATCACCCAATTCTCAGCTTCTGGCAAACAGAGGCTAGAGACACCATCCCTGCCCATCCTGGCTAATAGCCATTGATGGACCTATCCTCCATGAATTTATCTAGTTTTTTTTTTTAACCCTGTTATAGTCTTGGCCTTTACAACGTTCTCTGGCAAAGAATTCCACAGCTTGACTGTGTGTTGGGTGAAGAAACACTTCCTTTTGTTTGTTTGAAACCTGCTGCCTATTAATTTCATTTGGTGACCACTAGTTCCTGAGTTATGAGAAGGTGTAAGTAACACTTCCTTATTTAATTTCTCCACACCAGACATGATTTTGTAGACCTCTATCATATCCCCCTTTAGTTGTGTCTTTTCCAAGCTGAAAAGTCCCAGTCTCATTAATCTCTCCTCATATGGAGGCTGCTCCAAACCTCTAATCATTTTTGTTGGCCTTTCCTGAACCTTTTCTTGATAGTTATGTTACAATTCATTCCAAGGAAACAGGACGATTTATTCTGCTGATACTTAAAATGCACAGTGGCTCCCGTGGCTTTGTCAAGGCTGAATCCCCACTCTGTCACTCTGAGTACAGAAAGTGGGGGCCTGCAAGGATTATAAAAATTAATACTTGCCACTCTCCAGGCTTGTATTAAACTCCCAAGGTTACAGCTTTTCTCTGACCTTGGCTTGGTAAATGCTGCCAACACCACCCAAATGCCAAAAAAACCCTTGGACCAAGGAAGGAGCACTTGGGAATTCCTCCCTGTGAGATACCCTCAAGCCCTTTCACACCTCCCCCGCCTCGGGAAAGAGCTGAGAAAGAAAACAAAGGAAATTAGCTGTGGCTACCAGCTAATCAAACAACATGCACAAACCTCTTAGGACACCAAAAATCCAATCCTGTTCTTAAAAAAGGTAAATTTTATTAAAAATAAAAAGGAAAACAATACATCTGGAACTTAAGCTTTTGCTAGATTTTAAAAGAGCAATTTCAAAAATAGCTTTCTTGGGGGTTCAGCTTAAAGGTTACAAGCAAACAAAAGCATCAGGTGTTAGCACAGAGGAGATCCACAAGCCAAAATAAGAAATAAACCTGATTGTATCTAACTAAACATTCCCTATTCAAATAATTTCTTCTAGGCATGGAAGATGAATTTTTATACCTGGTTCAAACCTTACACAGAATTCCTGCTTATAGCATTGCTGCTCCGTCCCCTGCAGCCCAGAGAACAACAGACAAAAGGAAAGTTTCTTTCCCAATTTTAAAAAGTTCTACCTTCCCATTGGCTCTTTTGGTCAGGTGCCCACCCCTTTCCTTTTACCTGTGGACTTATTAACCCTTTACACATAAAGCAAGCAGAGAACAGACCAAGATGGATTTTACAGCTAACTGGCTGGCTGGGTGTCCATCAAAGGGAGCTACTCCCCCCACCCCATGTATCACATGCCCCCCAAATCACAGAAGGTGCTGGCCAGCCTGGTTCAGGTTGGGTGCACATCGACTGGGATTTCTTCCTGGAGGTTTAGGAAACAGAGTTAATAAGATACATGCACCTCTAACTTTACTAATAATTACATGAAGAACTAAACAGTACTTTTTACATTTCAAGGACTACAATGACTTAGAATGCAGAGACATTTTTACCCATGTGATTCTGGGAGACCTTCCTGGGAGAGTGCATCAGCCACTTTGTTAGAGGCTCCTGAAATGTGTTGTATTTCAAAATCAAAGTCTTGAATAGCAAAACTCCACCAAAGAAGCTTTTTGTTAGTCCCCAAATGTATGGGTGTAGCTGCTCCAGAGCATACACAATGGCATAACATTCTTTTTCTGAGACTGACCAGTGTCCTTCCCTCTCGGAAAGTTTTTTGCTGAGAAACACAACAGGATGGAATTGTTGATCTGGTCCTTCCTGCATTAAAACTGCTCCCAGACCACGCTCGGACTGCGTGGTTACGATGAATGGTTGGTTGAAGTTCCACCTTCCCATTGGCTCTTTTGGTCAAGTGCCCACTTTTACCTGTGGGCTTCTTAACCATTTACAGGTAAAGCAAGCAGAGAACAGACCAAGAGGGATTTTACAGCTAACTGGCTGTCCATCAAAGGGAGCTATTCCCACCCCCTTCATGTATCACAGGCTTGTTCTGCTTACCTCAAAGAGATGCTGATGGGACAAATTGCTGCGGGGATTGAGTTCAAAGATGAGGACATGATTCACTCCAGCATGCCTCCAGCCATACGTATTGATACCCAGGAGGAAGAGGAATTCTATCAAGAGAAAGCCACCTCGATAGATTCTCACCAGTGGCCACACCTTTGGTCCATCTATAAAAAACACACCTGACAGAGAGAAAATAAGTGCTTAATGATATAATACATGCCACGTTGCAGGCCAAAACAATTCTCTGTTTCTTTATGCTGATCCTAAGGTAAACAGCAGATAATATACATACCCCAGAAGAAAAGAGTAGTACTCTTAATCCACAGGCTCGTATTCTAGCTATTAGAACACAGTGGGGAACCAGGACTCTTTGCCCTAAATCCAGATTAAAGTTCTGACTTGCTTTTTTCTTGGGGATGGGAGAAGATCTGTCACTTGACCTCAGCCAAACAAGAGAAGTTGCATGTGGTGGTCTGAGTTTCCTCTTTTTGGCCAAATGATCAAAGTTAAGCTTTATTTGGTACTATACACCTGTCTTCTCAAGCCTCACCTCATAAGTAAAATTTAAGATTTGTCAAACATCAGGGATTCATAGATTATTAAACCAGAAGAAATCACTGTGATCATCGAATATAACTTCTACTGAATAGCAAAGGCCATAGGACTTCCCTGAATTTATTCCTGTTTGATCTAGAGCATATCTTTTAGGAAAAAAAATCCAATCTTAGGTTTCCAGTGATGGAGAATCCACCACAATCCTTGGTAAACTGTTCCAACGGTTAACTGTCCTCACTGTATTTTAAGTCTCCTTTTACCTCAATTTGCTTCTGCCCCGACCACTTCTGAACATGCCAGTGATTACTAGCTCTGCTCCATCTCCCACTCAGGCCACCAGCAACATCCTACTCCCTTATTGGTAGGAGTGATGTGAAACTGGAGCATTGGTACCTGCAGGAATTGTAACTAGAAGAAGCTGAACATTCTTCCAAGTTTGTGGTTAAGCCAAAAAAATCTCAAAGCCTCATTTTTTCTCTGCAAATGGAGGCACAAATATTTTAGCCTCAAACCAAGCCAATGAAATACAATACACACTATTTAAACTAGCGCTAAATCTGTCTATTCACTAAATTCAAGTGAGGTTGGTGAAACGTATATTGCTTCCTTTGTTCAGTCCTACAAGCTTTTGGAGACCCATGTGTTTTTACTGCATCTCAAATGGCAATCAACTCTTTAAAATAGAAGCTTTATCTTTGTCCAGCCCAGGCAGCCTTGTAAAATTTTACCCTCCTGATTGCCCAAGGCAAGGTTTCTTACTGACGGGTGAGTTAAATTTTTTTTTCAATCAATTTCAGTTTCATTGAATATTCCCATCTCCCTCCTGCCCCTTTCCCTGCCCAATCTTTTAATTTTTTTTTTCAATAGAAAGTCTTGACAGGAGCACCCAATTTAACTTCTCTGTGTCAATTAATTTTTCCTCCACCACACCCTCTCTTATTCAATTCCTCTCAACTAAATAGCTCCAATCTTTTCAGTCTCTCCATATGAAACTGTCTCTAACCATTTTCATTCATCTGGCCAGCATTCATAGTTTATATTGCTTGGAATTACTGAGATAGAAATTATGGATAAGACGGAATTATTCAAATACTGTCCCTTTAAATTTATATCCAAGAGTGATAATGTTAACAGGTTTCAGGTAACACTGAGCGAAATCAGCAGATGTCTAATTAACATTCAAAAGGATTTTGCCAAAAATGTCCTGAAGAGGATGACAGCTAAGTTAGTTTACGATATGACTGTGAAAATATACATCTGAACTTTATTTTGAACCAGGGGCATGCAAGATCAGGGGGCTGCTTGCAAATAAAGAGAGGAAACAATTACACATAGAAAGGGACAGAAGGTGGATATCAACCCGTTTACTCTGGGCAAAGAAGACCCCAAAATATTGAACAGGAAACACTGTGAAGAATGATGATGGAGCATCATGAGAATAAATCCCACTTAAAAATTCTTGGTAAAAGGCAAGGACCAGTGGGGATCTTGCCCCACTAGGTATACCAGAGCTCAGATAGAACCTGGGAGAGAGTTTGAGGGGTCTATTTGTTAAGTCTTTAAAAAAATCTAAGTGCCACACAAAGTTACAGCACTGTATAAATACTGAAAATAATTATGCATCAGTTTTCACCATTATGTTCTATATAATTTCAGTTGGCCTAAGAGTCAGACTCTGCCTGTATTGAAGAAGGGACAAATGACAAGTCTGACAACAATCAAGAACAGTTTATTGGAGGTGCAACCAAAACCCACTTTTTATGGATGATTCTGCTCAGGAAAATGAAGCACTACTAGGACTGGCCTGAACTAGATAGCAGTGTGGGCAGATAACATGTAAAATCTTCCCTATATTGCTCTGTCAATGCACTCTAACCGTGACCTGCAACTCTATTGTTACTGCAATCCTGACTTCTTGAGAAGAGACAGTCATTTATGGCAAAGTATGTAGCACCAGTACAGATAGAGGTTATGTTCTCACCAATGTAGAAACATTCATATACTTGGGCAGTACCATCAGCCAGGATGGTGGAACAAGCCAGGATATCCAGAACAAAAATCAATAAAGCCAGGAACACATTCAAGAGCTTAAATAGAGTCTGGAAATCATCAAAATACAACACCAAAACCAAACTCAAGTTTATCAGAGCCACATACTTTCAACATTACTTTATAGTGAAGAACACTGGGGAATGAGAAAGTACGACATGTCCAAACTGTCTTCATTCCATACAACCTGCCTCACAAAAATCCTCCATATCTTTTTGGCCCAGAACAATCTCAAACCAAGCTCTATTGACACAGTGCAGCCAAGAGGATATGAGCACCATCATTGCCAGGAGGCACTGGAGATGGATTGGCTACGTGCTTCGGACAGAAACTGATTCCATCACAAGAGCAGCAATAAGATGGACACCTGAAGGCAAGCAAAAATGAGGCCACCCGAAAACAACATGGCAAAGAGCTGTGGAAGCCGAGCTGAAAAACCTGGGACACAGCTGGGGAACCATCGAAAGACTTGCCAGAAACAGATAGGAGCAAAGGAGCTTTGTCGCTGCCCTAAACGCCAGAGGCGTAATGTGAACATGATGATGGTGATAATTTAGCACTTTTGTGGTGTGTGTAAATGAAGACTCAGATAAGAGCACCATGATAGTGTTTACTTGTTACCCCCACTTTTCTATGTTCAAAGACTGAGTCGAAAGGCTTGCCTTACTAACCTGCTATTCACCTAGCTCTAATACCTCAGGTTAGCCCAATTACTAATGTCAACAATAACATGGATTTAGCTGTTACACTTTCACCAACTGATACTTGGTAGACAAATTAAAGAGGCATTCAGAGTGTTAACAGATGAGAGGTTCTCTCTGTTCTGATGCCCCCAACAGGGTCAAAACCTGTTTCAGTTCCATTCAGTTTCTGATATTGCATTTAGATCCATGATGACATGTTGATTTCTCTTACAAATCCTGTTCAAATATGTTGCAGAACTGAAGTAATTAGAGTTAGGGTTTTTCTCCTCCCCAAGACCTTGCTATGATTTGAATGCTCTAGCTTTGTCCCTGTACTATGAAAATTATACAAACTCTGAATTAGCAGCTTCACTTCACTAATGTATTAACAATTCCATGTTCACTAACATCTTGAGAGATGCTAATATAGAAAAGCGAACATCACATGGATATTTCATGGTATCCCAATACACTAGTCTGTTCTATTACCAAATTCTGTATTTTTACAAGTGAAGATGACCCTTGCTATTGTGAGAAAAAGTGCTACTCATGAGGCATTGTGTAAAATCGTACTTGTTAATAAGTAACAGATCATACCCCTGCTTCAATATACTTTCAAAGCCATCTAGACTCTCAGGAGCTATAAAACATTTAGATACGGCAGCAAATAAGATGTGACACGGAGGGGGCCATGTCCCCATAGGAGTTAGTGAAGGACAGTCTACCCTATTAAAAGGACTCTCTCTGGTTTCGATTGTGATAGCGACAACCATTGTGGACTTCAGGTTACTCAAAAACACAGATCTCCAGGTGATGTTAATTTTTTTTAAATCAGAAGGTACGGTTGGTGTGTTTTGTAATTGAACCTCCCAAGTTCTAATGTCTGCCCTGAGGCATTATAAATTTATAGCCTTGACGTCATGTTTGTACCAAGCAGACTCTCAAAACACTTTGGTAAAGGTTACTAATATGTTAGCAAATTAGCAATTTTTTAAATTAACTTTATAGCTGCAAGTACCAGTACAACTTTTATTTTCCCAATATTTGTAGAAACTCACAGGTTCCAGGTCATGTCTCCTGATGGAAGCACACTAATTCACATCAGTTTTGGTGCATATGTTTGAAGATGAGGATTGTGGTCATGAATTCATTACTACCATTATGATGCTTTTTCATTCTGAACATTGAAAATACACCAATTTCACATTGCGAGATAAATACAAACAGCAGCTGGCTTTAATGGTATTCACAGCTCTCACAGAGATCAAACATGCAAGCTATAGACAGAAATGTGAAGACAATGTATGAAGTTACATAAACACACACATTAAAAGAGGCTCCCGACACACATGGAGGGTGGTAATAAGAGGTGGTTACTTACCAGTAACTGGAGGTTCTTTGAAATGTGTGGTCCCTATCTGTATTCCAAACATGGGTGCACATGTGCACTATGTGCCAGAGCCAGAAGGTTTTCTTAGCAGTATCCCGTGACCCACATGTGCATCGTGCATCCCCTCGTGCTTGCAGAAGAGGGTACAATAGGTCAGGTGGATTAACGCTTCGCCAATGACCCTCTTTCCGATGAGTAGCCAAGTCCACAGCAGAGGGGATGGAAGATGGGTATTGGAATACAAATAGGGGGCCACACATCTCAAATGTAAGTAACAACCTCCTCTTCTTCAAGTCATAGTCCCTATGTGAGTTCCAAATGTGGGTGAGTAGCAAGCAGTGATCATTGTGGAGGTAGGTGTGAGGATGTGAGTGGAAGTGCAGTCTGTAGTATGGTGTAGCCCACTGCAGCATCCACAGCTGCCCCTTGGGCGATGGCATAGTGGGATGCGCATGTGTGTATGGAGCACGATGTTGCTGCACTACAGATGTCTTGCCATGAGATGTCTGTTAGGCAGGCTGATGTGGCTGCTTGCACAGAGTGCGCTGTGACACCATCAGGCGACAGTACACTGGATAGCATTCACAGATGCACCCAGAGACCCATTTAGAGATTCACTAGGAAGAGAGGGCTTGGCCCTTGGCTCCATCGGCAAAGGTT
The DNA here is from genome assembly GCF_020497125.1 of Mauremys mutica. Taxonomy (NCBI): domain Eukaryota; kingdom Metazoa; phylum Chordata; order Testudines; family Geoemydidae; genus Mauremys; species Mauremys mutica. The sequence continues at coordinate 57,051,315 of NC_059079.1, forward strand.
ACAAATATTTTCGTTGCTGCGCAAATGGCATGGGTCCTGTGGAGGCAGAATGCCAGTGCAAGGTGGACAACAAAGGAGTGCAAGATCCTGTCCACATGGGACAGAAGACAGGGAGGTGGACACACTGATTGAGGTGCAACTCTGACATGACCTTGGGGAAGAACTTAGGGTGTAGCTGTAAGGAAACTATCCTTATGGAATATGGTAAAAGGGGAGTCAGCCATCAAGGCTGCCTGTTCACTGACTTGTCTAGCTGAGATAATGGCCAATAAGAACATCACTTTCATGGAGAGATGGGAGAGGGAGCATGTTGCCAGTGGCTCGAAGGGTGGCTTTGGGAGGGTGGAGAGAACAAGATTCAGGTCCCATGGGGGTGTGGGCTTGAGTACTACTAGTGGGAAGGTACTGAGGAGACCTTTCATGAAACAGACAGTGGTAGGGTTTGTAAACATGGAGGCAACATCTATAGGAAGGGGGGAAGAAAAATATTAAGTGTTGCCAAGTGGACACGTATAGAGCTGAGGGCAAGGCCCAACATTTTGATATTGAGAAGGTAATCAAGGATGACAGGTATGGATATCATACCAGTAGGTGGTGATGGCAGTGAGCCCATAAGATGAATAGTTTCCATTTACCTTGGTAGCAGTCCCCGGTGGATACCTTTCCGCATGGTAAGAATGTGTCGCACCGGGGTGGAGCATGCTCTGTCTACTCCTGAGTCCCATCCAAAAACCAGGCTGTGAGATGAAGAGGGCCTGGATGGGGATGCCAGGAACAGCCCCAATCTCGTGTCAGGAGTGCACAAAGACGGAGTGGCATGCAGGTAGAGAGTCTGAGAAGGTCTATGAACCAAAACTGACACGTCCAGAACTGGACTGAATATTATGGTAATGCAGTCCCGGTGGATCTTGCATTGCACTTGCAGGAGGACGGGAATGGAGGGGGTGTATGCGTAGCAGAGGGGAGAAGCCTCTGATGGCTCCCCTGAAAGAATAAAGGGGCAACTTGTTCTCAGGGCTGGCGAAGAGATCCAAGTGTGGGGTGCCCCATTTGTGGAAGAGAGATCAGAATGTGGCACTGTGCAATTCTCACGTGTAGTTGAGGTACATAATCCTGCTGAGCATGTCAGACAGGGAATTTTGGGTGCCAGCAGGTATGTCACTTGGAGCTTGAATTCACTACCTTAAGTTAGGTGTTAGTGGTGTTTGACCTTTTATTTCTTAGTAACTATGATAAATGAAGGGGAGGGGAGACTCCCTTTTATGGGCACCCAGCCAGCTAGCTATAAAATACTTCTTAGAGTTGTTCTCTACTTGCTTTACCTGTAAAAGGTTAAAAAGTCTATCTGCATAGGTAAAAGGAAGGGAGTGGGCACCTGACCAAAAGAGCCAATGGGAAGGCTAGAACTTTTTAAAATTGGGGGGGAAAAACTTTCCCCTTTGTCTGTCTGTGGGGTTCTCCTGGAGAGCAGAGACAGTGCTGGAACTATGCTATAAAAAACTTTGGGGCAGGTATGGAAATCATTAGATCATACCTAAAAACTACTCATTTAAAACCCCAGATATACAAGTAGTTCAGGAAATGTCTAGGAAGATGCGATTAAGTTTATTTCTGTTTACTTCTTTATGGCTTGTGGACTCCTCTGTCCTAACCCCAAATGCTTTTGTTTTGCTTGTAATCTTAAAGCTGGACCTCAAGGTGGTTATTCTTGATGCTTAATTATTGTAAGTGGGGTTTTTAAATCTAGCAATAGCCTGAGTTTTCAAATGTATTTTCTTTCTTTGTTTTTAATAAAGTTTACCTTTTTTAAGAACAGGATTGGATTGTGTGTCCTAAGAGGCTTGTGCATGTGTTGTTTAATTAGCTTTGTTTTCTCTCTCACCTCTTTTGCACGCGCGCGTGAGAGAGAGCGAGCTTGAGGGGTACCCTATAGGAAGGAATTCCCAGGTGCACCTTCTTGGGTTCTCAAAGGGATTTTTGCACTTGAGTGGTAGCAGCATCTACCCATCCAAGGTCAGAGAAAAGCTGTAACCTTGGGAGTTTAATACAAGCTTGGAGTGGCCAGTATTAATTTTTAGAATCTTTGCGGGCCCCCACCTTCTGCACTCCAAGTGCCAGAATGGGGAATCAGCCATGACATGATGGCAGAGTGGTGAGATCATTTTTAACCAGAAGCACAGACCTCGGGATTTTAAAAGGACACATTTTTCCTTTTGGCAGCCTGCAAAGTCAGGGAGATTTTTCTTTTTTTCCTTTTCTTTGCTGCCAGGGGGGAAAAGGATTCAGCCTGCCGAGCCAGGGAGTCCAACAAGCAGGCTTTTTTTTTCTAGCTTTGTGGCAACAAAATAGCTACGTTAGAGTAGGGCAGCCCTGTGCATGAGGTTGCGGTCGGGTACTAAAACCCTAGAGCAACCAGTCTTCCCAAAGCCGCATGCCTCGGAGAAGACACACCCAGATCCACTGGGAGGTGGAAGCGAGGAGAGAGGCAAAGCGCTTGGCAGTGAAGACGAAGTGCTTGGAGGTGAAAATAGAGCTGAAGCGCTTAGAGCTAGAAAAGGCTAAACTGGGTCAACCAGGTAGTCTTAACAGTCCTTCTCCAGGTACTGCTCCCCATTCCAAGAAATTCCCCACATACAAGGTAGGCGATGATACAGAGGCCTTCTTAAAAATTTTTGAAAGTGCCTGTCTTGGATACAGCATCCCTCCAGACCAGCATATGGTGGAGCTGAGGCCACAACTCAGTGGACCCTTAGCAGAGGTGGCAGCTGAAATGCCTAAAGAACACATGAACGAGTACGAACTTTTTAAACAAAAGGCCAGAATTAGAATGGGGCTAACACCCAAGCATGCCTGTCGGCAGTTCAGAGCCCCAAGGTGGAAACCAGACATGGAATTTTCCCAACACGCCTACCACATTGTAAAAAATTGGGATGCCTGGATATCAGGAGCAAATGTTAAGTCTCTGGAAGATTTGTCTCTCCTAATACAAATGGAGCAGTTCTTAGAGGGTGTTCCTGAGGAAACAGAAAGGTACATCCTAGATGGCAGAGGCCTCCACACAGCCAGGGAAACCCCAGATGCCCTCTTGTCCTACTACTCTACTCTCCAACCACCCACCTCGCCCCAGCCCACAGTCCGCTGGGGGACACTTTAAATGTAATGAGCTGGGGAATATGAAGGCCAACTGCCCCAAGAGCACCAACTGACTGCAACTCATCACCCTGGGGCCCCACCGAGAGCCTTCAGGCCCAGATGCCTTGCAAATACCCCCAGAATGAAGGAATCATAGAATATCAGGGTTCGAAGGGACCTCAGGAAGTCATCTAGTCCAATCCCCTGCTCAAAGCAGGACCAATTCCCAGACAGATTTTTACCCCAGTTCCCTAAATGGCCCCCTCAAGGATTGAACTCACAACCCTGGGTTTAGCAGGCCAATGCTCAAACCACTGAGCTATCCCTCCCCCTAAAACTGAGTGTGGGCGGGAGGAAGATTACTGTGTGGACAGACACTGGAGCACAGGTGTCCACTATCTACAAATCCCTGGTGGACCCCAAATTCATTGACCCAGAGGCCCAAGTGATAGTGCAACCCTTAAAGGCCAACTCTTTTAACTTGCCTACCACCAAGTTGCCTGTCCAGTACAAGGGCTGGTCAGGAATATGGACTTTTGCAGTCTATGATGATTATCCCATTCCCATGCTGCTGGGAGAAGACATAGCCAACCATGTGAGGCTAACAAAAAGGGTGGGGATGGTCACCCACAGCCAGGCTAAACAGGCCTCCACACCTAACCCCATTCCTGAGCCTCCTACAAGGAGCCAGTCAGTGTCCCCTGATACCACAGGCCCAGGGACCCAGCCAGAGGTGATGAAACCAGACCCCAGACCAGAGTCTATGGCAGCAGTTGTAGGTCCAGTTCCTGGGACCCAGCCAGAACCAGCCCAAGGATTAGAACTGGCGGAGCAGTCAGCACCAGAGCCTGTGCTTGCAACCCCACAAGAGTCAGGGGAGCCAGCACAACAGGGCGCCACAGAGTCTGCACCTGCAGCTAAACTGGCATAAGAAGCTCAACCGGAGCCTGAAATATAACCTAGTGCACCAGCGGAGAGCGGTTCACAGTTGATGGAGACACCCCCATCACCAGCATTGCTTCCAGTGAGACCAAGCCCAAGTCTACAACCCAGTGAGGAACTAATGTCTCCAGCATCAAGGGAGCAGTTCCAGGCAGAGCAGGAAGCAGATGAAAGCCTCAAGGGAGCTTGGACAGCAGCACGGAGCAGCCCACCACCTCTCAGCTCTTCCAATAGGTCCAGGTTTGTTGTAGGATGAGGACTCTTATACAAAGAAATCCTTTCTGGTGGGCACAAGGCATCCTCGGAGACAGCTGGTAGTTCCAACTAAGTATAGGGAAAAGCTCTTGAGCTTAGCCCATGATCACCCTAGTGGACCAAAGACCGTTTTGGGGAAGTCATTTCACTGGGAGGGAATGGGCAACGACGTTTCTACCTATGTCCGGTCTTGTGAGGTGTGCCAGAGGGTGGGAAAGCCCCAAGACCAGGTCAAGGCCCCTCTCCAGCCACTCCCCATAATTGAGGATCCATTTCAGTGTGTAGCTGTGGATATTCTGGGTCCTTTCCCTAAGAAGACACCCAGAGGACAGCTGTACATACTGACATTCATGGATTTTGCCACCCGATGGCCGGAAGCAGTAGCTCTAAGCAAAACCAGGGCTAAAAGCGTGAGCCAGGGACTGGCAGACATTTTTGCCAGGGTAGGTTGGCCCTCCGACATCCTTATGGATTCGGGAACTAACTTCCTGGCAGGGACCATGAAATGTCTTTGGGAAGCTCATGGAGTGAACCACTTGGTTGCCATCCCTTACCACCATCAAACAAATGGCCTAGTGGAGAAGTTTAATGGGACTTTGGGGGGTCATGATATGTAAACTCGTGAATGAGCACTCCAATGATTGGGACCTAGTGTTGCAGCAGTTGCTCTTTGCCTACAGGGCTATACCACATCTCAGTTTGGGATTTTCATCCTTTGAACTTGTTTATGGCCATGAAGTTAAGGGGCCATTACAGTTGGTGAAGCACCAATGGGAGGGGGTTACATCTTCTCCAGGAACTAACATTTTGGACTTTGTAACCAACCTGCAAAACACCCTCAAAGACTCTCGAGCCCTTGCTTGAGAAAACCTACAGGATGCTCAACAAGAACAAAAGGTGTGGTATGATAAACATGCCAGAGAGCATTCCTTCAGAGTAGGTGACCAAGTCATGGTCCTGAAAGCGCCCCAGGCCAATAAGATGGAAGCATCGTGGGAGGGGCCATTTATGGTTCGAGAGCACCTGCGAGCTGTTAATTACCTCATAGCATTCCCAGACCCTACCCTAAAACCTAAAATATACCATGTTAATTCTCTAAAGCCCTTTTATTCCCGAGAAATCAAGGTTCTCCCGCTTACAGCCCAGGAGAGAGACAACGCTGAGTGGCCTGAAGGAGTCTACTATGAAGGGAAAAGCAATGGTGGCATAGAAGAGGTAAGCATTTCCATAACCCTTGGGCATAAGCAGCAACAGCAAATCCAGGAGCTGTGCATCATCTTCGTGCCAATGTTTTTAGCCACCCCAGGATGGACAGAACAGGCATACCACTCCATTGACACAGGTGATGCTTGCCCAATTAGAGCCCAACCCTACTGGATGGCTCCTCAAGCCAAAACTGCAATGGAAAGGGAGATCAAGGACATGTTATGGATGGGTATAATCCGCCCCTCTGAGAGTGCATGGGCCTCTCCAGTGGTTCTGGTTCCCAAACCAGATGGGGAAATCCGCTTTTGCATGCATTACTGTATGCTAAATGCTGTAACTCGCCCAGAGAACTATCCAATGCCACGCACAGATGAGCTACTGGAACAACTGGGACATGCCCAAACTAACGGGTATTGGCAAGTGCTGCTAGATGACCCAGCCAAAGAAAGGTCAGCCTTCATCACCCATGTAGGGCAGTATGAATTTAATGTGCTCCCTTTTGGACTTTGAAATGCACCTGCCACCTTCCAGATACTGGAAGATAACCTTCTGGCTGGATTTTGCGAATCTGCAGACACCTACCTTGACAATGTGGCTATATTCTCAGATTCATGGGCAGAACACCTGGAACACCTCCAAGCTGTCTTCCAGCACATAAGGGAGGCAGGATTAACCGTTAAGGCCAAAAAATGTCAAATAGGCCTAAACAGGGTAACGTATCTTGGACACCAGGTGGGTCAAGGAACTATCAACCCCTTACAGGCTAAAGTAAATGCTATCGAAAATTGGCCTGTTTCCTAAACCTCCAGGAAGAAATCCCAGCTGGTGTGGACCCAATCTAAACCAGGCTGGCCAGCACCATTTGTGATTTGTGGGTCGTGTGACAAATGAAATGGGGGTGGGTAGCTCCTTTTTATGGACAACCAGCCTCTCCTCATGTACGGAGGTGCTACGTGCTCTATAGTGCCCTTTGCAAGAAGAGCATCTGCTTCTTGTTGGACAATGCATTGTTGGGAAGAGTCCCCTGAAAGTGTCCTGGGGGAGGTGTGATCCAGGATTTGCAGGGGGGAAGTTCTATGGAGTATCCATGATGGGTGATCTCCAGTATCCAATGGTCCATGGTGATCTTGCCCCAATTGTGGGCAAACAGGGCAAGACGGCCCTGAAAGACAACACGGGGCACCACGGGTGGCAATGAGGAAGGTTCACAGTTCTCAACCAATGTGTCACAACTGGAGTTTTGGTTGTTGGTGGGAGAGGGTCGAAGAGGTGGCCGTGGCTGAGACTCGGAAACACTGCCACTGGGACCCTGCTGCCTGCTGCCTGCATGAGGCATCCTGTTATTGTTGGTAGTAGGCCAGGTAGGGCATGAGTGGGCGAGAACAGAACTGCTGGTGCTGTTGCCTGCTCCATAGAGCTGGGGTATAGATCCCTAGGGATTGCAATATGGCCCTGGAGTCCTTCAATGAGCAAAGGGACTTGTCCGTCTTTGCATAGAACATTTTGTCCTCTTCAAAGGAGAAGTCCTCGATAGTAGTTTTGACCTCCCGAGGAAAGCCGGATGACTGTAGCCACGAGTTATGGTGCATGACTATTCTTATCGCAAGGGATGAGAGGATGTGTCTGCCACATCAACTGCTACTTAGAGGCCCATCTTGCCAACTAGGCATTCCCTCATCCACCAGCACCTGAAATTGCTGCTGTTGTCTAGTGGCAGTTTGTCCCAGAACTCTGCTAGCCGCACATCGTTATTAATATATTTGGCTGGCAGAGCCTGATAGTTCGTTATGCAAAATTGCAAGGCTGTCGAGGAATACACCTTTCTTCCCAACAGGTCCATACGTTTAGCCGTGCAGTCTGCAGGTGTCGATTTCTGCAGATGCTGGCGTGCCAATTCAGCTGCCGCGTGGATGACAAGAGAGCTGGGGGGTAGGTGGGAGAAAAGAAAATCTGCCCCCAGAAAAAAATACCTACACTCTGCCCTCTTAGGAGTGGATGCACATGAGGCGGGGTGAGCCACACTGCCTGCGCTGGACTGAGAATGGCCATGTTAATACTGAGTGCAACTCTAGATGGTCCCTGAGGTTGGAGAATGCCCAGGAGCTGGTGTTGGCTAATCCTGAACCTCCTCCAGTTGTATCCCCAGGTCTGCTGCCATTCTCTGTAGCAGATCTTGATACTGACAGTGATCGTCTGGCGGAGACAGGGAGGGAGGAATCAGCACCTTGTCTGGTGAAGATGAAGTGGCCGTGGGGACCAGTGGAGTTGGCTCGACATCCACCTCTTCCTTGGAGCTGGACGGTGCTGGTGAAGGAGCATGGGTGGAGTGACAGGACACCTGGGAGGGCAGGCAGCGCTGGCAGGTAGGGAGCCTAGGGCACCCAGTATGGTCAAGGGGAAGGTTTCTATGGTTGCAGTGGGTCCCACGAGTACCAATACCAGACTCTCATGACTGGCTCATATGCCAGTGGGAAAGGTAGTCGGGGGCACAGTCCAAGCTGCAATGAGACATCAAGGAAAAGAAGGGTTCTGTCTCAGAGAACTCTTCCAACTCAGAGGACAGTTCCGGCAGTGGAGGGATTGGCAGAACAGGGAGCTGTGGTGTGGTGCCAGCAGGGGCCTGTCCGGCAGTAACAGGAGCAGTTCATCTGCCAGAGCAGGGACCTTGCAGGTAAGTGGAGGTCCAGAGAGGAGCAGAGTGGGCAGGTAGGGAAGTATAAACTCCTCTGCCGGGAGAAGGGGCTCTAAGCAGCCAGGAGTCTGTGGAGTGCCTGTAAAGAGACAAGAGGGCCCCGGTGGCGTCTGCAGGGCTTGTTCAAGCAGCACGGAGGTGGTGGCTGGATCCGTGATGCAGGCATCAGTGAACGGTCCAGATGGGCAGGTGCTGGGGTGGCCAATGGCACCAGTGGATCCTTCTTGCACCAGACTTTTCCCTCCTCAACCAGGGAAGCTTGGGCACTGGTCTCTGCATGTGACGTCTCACCAAACCTTGCCTGGTTCGGGGAGGAAACACTGCCTGTATGAGCAGTCCACTGCAGGGACCTGCTCTTGTGCCAATGAGAGTACTTCTTACTCTCTGTAGCAATGAATGAAGCCAAGTCCATCAGTCTGTTCCCGTGGAGCGCCCCCAACGGGGCTGTCCACGTCTATTTATTATAGTTGGTTACATAAATCATTCTATTATACGCATGTACAAACTCAAGCCAACGTCTTGCCCCCTCTTCTGATTGGTGCTTTATGCACTGCGTACTTCAGAGATATACACCTAGTCGGTGTTTAATCTGTGTGTCTCCTGACCGGAAGTGTGGGGGGGTGGGAACCACTTCAGCCGCTCTAAATATTGGGGGCGGTTTTCCTACCTCCTTAGTGCTTAAGAAGTGTAAAGTTCCTACAACTCTCATGCCTGAGCTTGTCCATCAGTGGTACTGCTGGATCTGGGGCATGGGAAGTGGTCAGAGGGGCACTCACCACCAGGGATGGTCACTCTACCAGCGATTCTGACGGTCCCAGATCTCAATGCACATGCAGCCACATTGCCTCCTGCACCAGGAAGTTATGGAGGCAGAGCTCTTGAGCTTCCTCGGTTTGAGGCAGGAACGACTTGCAGATAGAGCAATGTGCCGCGATATGAGCCTCATGGAGGCAATAGACACACCTCTGGTGCTTGTTGCTCATGGAGAAGGAGCATGGGCAGGATATACCCTTTTTGAACCCCACGGTGCGGGGCACAGTTCCCAGGGAGGGGGGAGCCAATCTCCAAATGCGGGTGACTAATACTAACTACTACTAACTCTAACACTACTATATACAACTATCTAACAGCAGAACACCAACTATGTACAGTAAAAACTAAGAGCATGAAGGAACAGCAGGTCCCAACTCAGGCCATGTGACAATAAGAGGGAACTTGAGAGGCATCGACCCATATTGGCCTATTACCCGTATCAGCTGCAAGCACAAAGGACACCGCTAAGAAAACCTTCCAGCGTATGGCGCACATGCAAACGCATATTTGGAATACATACAGGGACCACCACTCAAAGAAAAAAATTGCGTCTATCAAAGAAAAATAAGGAAAGCAATTCAGCAAACAGCTTCCAAAACAAACATTTTATCACGAAGATGACTGGATTCAATTTTTAAAATACCTGATTAAAAATTCTTTTAAATTGAATACATGGTTTTTCCCTAGTGCAAAGAGATATTGACTGATTTGCTAGCTGTTTCTTTTGCATTATTTAAACAGACTACTCCTCCACTGGAGACAAAAATCAGGCCTTTTTGTATGCAACTGAAAAAGTTTCTTGCAACAAGGCAGAATTCTCACTCTGGACCAGTAACATTAGCCTGATTTCTACTGTTGATGGTTCTGTGTAATGTACCACAATAAGTAAGGCGGTTTTACCTTGATGAGAGGAAGCAAACCAAAATAAATACAAAGCCAGTAGTTCTCAAACTTTTGTACTGGTAACCCCTTTCACACAGCAAGCCTCTGAGTGTGACACCCCTTATAAATTAAAAACACTTTTTTATACATTTAACACCATTATAAATGCTGGATGCAAAGTGGGGTTTGGGGTGGAGGCTGACAGCTCGCGACCCCTCATGTAATAACCTCGTGACCCCCCGAGGGGTCCCAACTCCCAGTTTGAGAACCCCTCTACAAAGCGCAGGTGATGTGAGGATCGATTGCCTTTTTGTGTGCTTGTCATAATTTACCAACTAAGCAATATACCACCAGGTCAGCTCCATAGGGACCTGGCACTGAAATCCCAGAAATTTCAGTAAGAAACTTTTTAGAAGGATGAAATTGCATAACATAATGCTGCTTGAAACTGGACCCTCAGTCTGTGAACCTGCAGTTTTACAGAAGGCAATACCAATTCCTTATTCCAGTGAGTCAGTAATATACGAAACATGAATCCTACGAGAACCCCTGGAGAGATAAAGTGGATGCAACTGTCAACGACAAAAGGTCCAGAGGACAAAGAGGTGGTAAAATTTGCATGAGATTCCACCAAGAATAGATGTAAGAAGCCAGTAGCATAACTACAGCATGTTATAAAGGCATTACCTACCAAGCCTTCTTACCAGCAATGTTCTGACAAATTCAACCCTGTTACTACTACTCATTCAACACCTATAAAGTAATAAAAGAAAACTTAGAATCAGGCTCTGGGTGTCATTTGGATCCAAGATAAGGATACCTACCTGAAAGTATGATAGTGATGTTCAGCACAATGAATATGCCACAGAACAAGCCAACCCTGAAAGTGGTCCATGCTGGTGCAGGCTGTAAATAGAACAATAGTTGGCTTAAAGGGCAGAATACTAATGTATCTCTAGTGCACATTAATTTTCAGAATAAATGTCAAACCAATTAATGTAGTATTCTAACTTATGTTCTAATACCACCTTCCCCTGTAAGATGAAGTTTCTTAAATCCTAGAAGTATAACACAGCACCAGCCAAGAGCATTATGCAATGCTTAAGTGTATTAGCTCAGTGGTTTGAGCATTGGCCTGATAAACCCAGGGTTGTGAGTTCAATCCTTGAGGGGGCCATTTAGGGAACTGGGGTAAAAATCTGTCTGGGGATTAGTCCTGCTTTGAGCAGGGGGTTGGACTAGATGACCTTCTGAGGTCCCTTCCAACCCTAATTTTCTGTGATTCTATGAATGCCTCCTGAGAAATCTGCCAGGTCTTTACATCAGCATTCCAACACAGAAGCGCATGGCCAAAACTATCTATACGAACAGTAAGTTTGAAAGGCTAAAATTTATGTCCCCATATTATTCACCTCTCCACCATTACCTTGCCTTAATACATTAGCACTTTCAATGCCATTTCCAAATCTTCTGAGACTAAAGTAGGTTACCTTTTCTAACCACCAAATAATTTAAGGTGCTGGTCATCTCTCATGACAGGTAGAAACACCCATTTCAATATATTTGCACTTTTACATTCTGCTGGGGGGGGGGCTGAAATGTAATTTGACACATCAGCTAATCTGAGAGGAAAACAGGAATTATGGAATTTAAATTCTCACCTGAGCAGCTCCCAAAGGTGGGACACGTAAACGCTTCATGGCCTTCTGTCTGTCTCCATCTTCTAACTCATTGGTCACCACTGTCTATGGGCATAAATCACAAGAATTTAATGCAGGGTCTACCCAGTGAAAGAGAAAGTAGCAGAGTGATGACACATTACACATCAATTACATCATTATTATGAATTACTCTTAACATCACTGTAATTTCACATAGTGCAAGTTAACAGCTGAAGCCAATGTACACACAAACCCACAAATTACAAGTGATCAATGCCAGAAACTAGTGGTTCTTTCAAAATCAATTAATAGTTGCATTGGCAATTAAGGCATTTATTCACAACACAGTACAGGAGCTCAGGGTTATTACTGGTGAAGGGAAAGAAGAGCATTGTTTCTCTACATAAAATGGAAGTATTACACAGTTCAGCATTCTCTACCTCTGTTTCAGAGATGAGCTGGTTGATTTTCTTGCAAGTATAGAATGGTGCCACCTCCACATGGGCCACCCGCCAATCTGCACCCCGGGGTGTCTCCAGGATCTTGTCATGCTTCTTCAGGATCTTACGGAATCCTGTGAAGTTCAGGTTCTAGAGACAAGAAAAGTAAAACATAATTTTTTAGTCTCAGCTAACACTGAAGAACATTGAAATCTGGTAATATTCCAGTGATAGCAGAGAAAAAACAGCCATTAAGGGTTGTTAATTAGAGAACCTTTTGGATAAATATTTCAGAAGGGTTGTTTGGTCTACAGAGCTATTAAATAAAGGAATAAAAATACTTATTCAAAAAATAACAGTAAGACTGTGTGGATGGAGGGCATGAAAAACATGAAATTATTTGTAGAGAACTTCTAAAGTCTAATATTTATTCAGTCTCATGATAGTAATGTATGCAATACCAGCAGCTATTAAAATAGAGTTAATTAAAAAGACAATGTATATTCAGAGAAAAGGGTTGTGTCAATACCATCCAATATACTCATTTGCACAGATGTTTCAAAGGTTCTAAAGCAGTAGATGATCTGAGCGTGCTAACACAAACACAGAATTACACTTTTTTTTGCTTAGAAATTAAACAGATGTTTATATATAAAACAAGAACACAATTAAGAGAAAATCTGTAGAAGAAAAGTGATCACAATTAACTATAATAAAAAAGCATGAGATAAAATGGACTAGACACAGAAGAATATGAACATAACACACTGAACCTTGTGGAACATCAATTTTTTACTCTGCAAAGTGAAGTTGCTGCCACCTCTCCTTCCCTAACCAAACGGGCAACCTTCTGGATGAAAACTCAATGTAGATAGCTGAGCTTTGGCTATACTGAGCACTTTTCCTACAGTAATTTTGATTCTGATTATTTGTTTGTATGGTCTCAGGTAACGGTAGCTCATTCAAGTATGTTCTGTGTACCATATCACATGTCTATATACTGACAGTTGTTATGATGAGCTCTTAACTGAAATTTATATGTGCAAAAAGTTGAAAGAGTAATTTTGTAAGAACAAAGTTACTTTTAGCTTCATCCTCTTATCCAGGCACCCACTGCCCAGGCATCACACCTACTTTTTGGGAGGGGGATATTTTTCTTCTCTCTTTTGGATAGGGAAGGCTACTGATTCCTAGTTCCTTCATTTTAAAACCAAAATTGAACACATTAATACTAGAGAATACACAGCAGTACAGTGTAACACACTCAATAAGATATATCCTTGTCAAGAAAAATTAGAAAGCATTTTACATGTCATGGCAATTAAATCCCACCAAGCGTGTTCCTAGAACAAGATTTTGCATTATGTGAATAGAAAACAAGTCTGAGCTTGAAGTCAAAGGGAGCTGAGAGTATTCGGGATCTTTTCAAGATCAGGCCCACAGTAATTAGTTGGAAAAAAGAGGGTTAATATCAGAGGTATGTGTAAGCCCAGATTCATTAGTTTATATATTTTTTAATACATAGTAATGGAAAAGCTCATTATAGCAACTGGGAGTAAATTGAAGAGTGCTATGATCAAGCATATTTGAAATATTGTGGCATCTAACTATGCAAAGAAATCACCAACAGCACTTCGTGTTCTACTCAGCTTATTCAGCCTAATATTAGCTATACAGATAGACCAGACAGGAATTATATTTTTTTGTTTATAAAAACTAGCCCATGGACTAGATTTGAAAGAAAAATACAAAGAATGGCAGAATTCAATGCCTTTGGGAGCGGCTCCAACTAATCTACTGAAATGATTTTCAATCTAATTATGCCTGGAGTGATTTAATATCAGACCCCCATTGTGCAGTAGGTAAGGAAGGGACAGGGAGATGGGAATAGGAAGCCAATGCATTAATGTTCTGCATTACCGCAGAAAAGAGAGACTTTAATTACTTTCTGTTGGAAAAATCCAGCGTTTCACCCCTGGGACAGCAGAGCCTTGTTTCATAAAGTTGAAATGAAAAAATGTAATAAAATGATAATTTTGGTCACAGATTTTACTGTTGCCCTGAACTGACTAATGTTATTTGCTGGTGTGAGCAATTAGCAATCTCAGGAAGAACAGCCCAATATTTTTACATCATGTATCCTAGAGTTCTTCTTGCAGGGGAGCTTCCTCTTCTGACAGCACAAGTTCCATGATTCCAAAGCTGTGCGCTAAAGAAGTTAAACACTGCTAAACGGTAGTTTCAATGAAGGACTTTTTCAGTGATACAAATACAAAAGCAAAAACTCAGAGAAATAATTTACTTAGCCTGAAATTCTGTATTTTTCTTACTACTAAGATAATCTTGTTTTTGAATAGAAGCTCTCTCCTCCAAACTCACCTTCTATTTCTACTAGATACTAAAGTGAAGTCCATAAGCCTAAATTATATATCAGTTTGCCAACATATAAATGACTAATACCACAAAACCACAATGATGATTTACATTATTCAATATTATGCAGAATCACGTAGGATGAGGGAACGGGCTCAGAGAGAAAGTGCTTGCTTGTATGTAAATGTCTGTTAATTAGAAAATTCAGGAGCGCATGCAGGTCAAATACATGTAGGTTTAACTAGGATATATTGATGTTTTTAGCCTTGCCATTCTTCCACCATAACAGTGGATTTTAACACTCCCTCCTACATCTTGCTCACTAGGTTCTTCTTTTCTCAATTTGCTCTTTTCAGAAACCCATTATCTTTGTGCTGCTGCACTGTGTAAAGCCACTGCTTTCTATGATGAATTCAAACAGTTTGTGGCTACTAATTTCAAGCTTTCCCCTTTTATGTTCACTTTCTCATATCTATTCCTCTATTAGTGAGCTCTAAGTGTTAGTTTTACTATTTGGGTCATGACCTTGTTTTTTAATTGAGGAACCCCTGATGATATATGTTTGGCTGATACCCACACATAACTGGGCAGTTAAAATTACTCCATAGGTATGTATCCTGCAGTTTTAAGTAGCATTAGAATTGGTGCATGAATTTTTTGTTGTTGTTCTACTGCAGTCTATAAAAGATACCTACTGTTTTATCTTATTTTTTCCTTCTTTGTAACCCAACTCAAAAAGCTTCACCACTACACAAACAGAGAGAACTGTAAATATATTTGACATAATGCCACCCTCCTGCACCTCACGTTCTATTTCTTCTATGTAGATTAATACAGTCTACGTTAACATTCCAGTTATGAGATTCTTCCCACCTTGTTTCATTTATGCCTAAGCAGATAACTGCCATAACTTATTAACTCACTTAGTGCTTACCACACTGCCTTCGTTTGTGTTCAGACGCTTTTTCATACACGTACTCTTTGTCCTTTGTTTTAGAACAATTTCATCTTTTTTTCCCTCACTTTCCAACCTGGTATAAAACCCTCAAAGATGCCCTGCCAGTTTTTGATGCAGATGGGTCTGCGTAAGCGGAGACTTCCAAATCCAAACAAGCTCAGAGTCTATACAAATGTTTAGTGAATGTAAAATTATCTTCTCTTTGGCACACTTACTAGTTGCTCCCTACTATCAGTGACTCCTTCCTTCCTTCATGACTGGTACCTAAAGCCTTTCCAAGGAATCATTTGCACTGTTCTCATCTTACCAGGCCACAGAAGTGATTCCTGATAATAAAGTCCAAGAGCCTAGTATTCTTTTTTAAAAAGAAATAAAAGGAAAAAGTGGCCAACATGGCTTCACCAGGAAGTGAGCAAAGATCTGAGGTTACTCTATCTACGTCAGGGTTGTGAACTAGCTGCCATTGCTGTAAGTAACTGAGTGCTTCCAGTAGTACTAGAAGCCTGTATCAGCTTATAGGCCAATCTGCAGCTTGCTTTGGCACTAGTTGGACCAAGATTTTCCAACCTGGGAACCTAAAGTAAAGCAATTAAATCCATGTTTAGGGATCTAAATACATTGTCTATTTTTGGGAAATGCTCAGGACCAGCAAACCCACTGAAGTCTAGGGGAGCTGCAAATCCTCAGAAAAAAAATCAAACTACTAAAGCCTCATCTATACTATGGAACTTCACAAAGTAATTCCCAATGGTGGGATTCTGTTTGGTAAAATTCCCTAGCATAAAGTTTGCCTTATTTAGGTGACTATACAAGGATGTAGGTGCTTTCCTTTAGGAACCCAAGTTTGAACATTCTAGTTAATTTCACAGGTTAAAAAAAAAAGTGGTTATGAAATTTTCAGTGTCACACAAAGTGTCATATTGTATGTAATATAAGAAACAATATTTAAAGTATTAAATGTCAGTAAAAACAGATTAGTGCACAGTACGAGCCAGTCTTCTACAATGAGGTAAAGTAAAAAAACCCCACCAATTAAATTGAATTAAATTATTGGAACACAAATCAGTCTCCACAACCATTACAATTCCATTTTTCAGTGCTACAAATCTAAATATGTCTAAGATTTAATTCTTTTATATTTGCCTGCAGGCTAACAATTTTTATGCCAAGTTGCATCTCATAGAATTTAACAGAAAAGTTAGAAACTCTTGAAAACGTGAGTTTTAAAAGAGAAAATGTTGATGCGTCAGCTACAGTGAGGTGAATGACACTACTATGGTAACACAAAGAAGAAATTGAATATATAAACAGCCTCATGCTTCTTTCCAATTTTAAGATATAACAAGTTTCTTTCCAGACTCTCAAATCTGGCTTTACATAGAACAGAACATGAACAAGTATATGGCCTCAAAGTTATAGTAGTGATCTATTTACTCTCCCATTCTCAGTCTCAATGTTCTGTCCTCTCATTGCAACGAGATGAAGCAATCCAATGACCAAGAATGATATGAACACTTAGGGCCCACGGGAAAACTGTGCCCTTCTTTTCTTCATACCTGATAGTTCTGCAGTAAGATGAGGCTGAGGTAGAACTCGCTGAAGGCCAGTTTTAGGTCTCTGATGTTTCTATGCTGAACACGCTCCTCGTGGGACAGGTGGAAGACTGCCTTTCTGCGCTGCCGCACTGTGGTAAGACCACTAGTTTCTTTCTGTGCATCCAAAGATGACTGTAGTTCATTCTGAAGGGTAGCAGACCTGCGCTGAGCTTCTGCAAGCTTTTCTGTTAGCAAGGAAAAGGAACTGTCAAAAGCACAAATGGAGCAGGTAGTAACTTGTCTATGAAGGCTGAAATACCTTACTAACATTGTGTATACTGCCAAGTGCTTTTGTAGGGACAGGCTGCTGAGTGGAAGCATTAACTGTGTGACTTAGGGTTTGTGTACATGAGAAGTTACTGCATGGCAAGCCAGGGAGTGAATCTACAGTGCACTAGGCTTGTTACTCTGTAGAGTCACACGGTGGCTTGTTGTACAGTCACTTGCTGTGTAGAAGTAGCTCTTACACCACTAATCCCTAAAATAAATAAGGTTGCATTTCTTTCCAATGATTTTACAAGTATTTTATAACAAATTATAACTCAAAAATCCCAAGAAACTGGTAAATATTATCCACTTTTTGCAGGTAGGCCAACAGAGAAGTTAAATGAGTTCCCCTTGATTATACATCATAGCAGTAACAGAACTAGGAAGGGTACCCAGGTCTCCTGACTTCCAGTCCTGTGCTTTAACTTCTAGACAATTTTTTTGTCATTGACAAAAGGAATCCCAGCTGGCATAGCCTATCCTGACCTCTACCCATAAATGTGTGCATTATTTATAGCCCCTATCAGTCAAAACTCCTGACATGGTGTTATTCCAGCATCGTAGCTGAAGGCAGGCAGCAATCTGCCTTCCTATCCTTCCTGCAAAACAAGATCACCTTGATCTATCAGTACATCAGCCTGCACAGAGAGTGTGCTGGTCACAACATGTCATTTGTGTTGTTCTAGCCAGTCCTTCAGCCACCCACTGGCTAGCCTGTCAGTGGCACCAGACCCCCAACTGACATAATGTACTGCAGCCCAGAACCCCTGCGTAATCTTCCAGTCTCAGCCTCCCAAATTGCTGGGATTACAAGAGCATGCCACTGCGCCCAACATACAAAACAAGATACTGCATAAAATACCAAACTGATTTATAAGATACCAATGGTTGAACTTTCACATTTTCTCTTGTCAAGAGAGTGACATCAAACATCCTTAGGGTGGCAGAGTAAGATGCTTTTGCTTATTGGGTCTCACATCCTAAGAAGGCGTTAAGCAACACTCATAACAAGAACAAAAGCTTGTTAGCTAATATTATGAAACCTGACATCAGTTGGTAAGGCACTTTGGGTTTCTTTGCACCCGTTGCTGGACAGGAAAACATAACGTTTCACGTGGTCATAAAGAAATCAAAGAAAAAAAATTGGGTTAAATTGATCTGATGTATGAAAATGCTCAGAAGATAACTTTTACTTTTATCAAGTATTATTAATTTTTGCATGTAACTTGACATGCAACAGACAAATGTGCTTCTACTGTGATGAGAGGCTATGATACCAACACATGCAACAGTTTAAAAATACAAACAGTCTGCAACTGGACGAATCAGAAACTGGACCCAGTAATGTGGTCATCTAGTTCTCCCTTCCCTGCAATTCAGGGTCACACTCTGTAGCACATTACTCAGTGTTTTGCCAGTTTAGCTTTAAAGGGAGAGTCAACTTGATTTTTTTTTTTAAAATAGGCTTTTTAAAAATTTATTTTCTAAAGAAACAACCTGTACTTAGTTTGTCCTAAATTTTTGAAAAATCCTTTTAGAAACTGCTCCTAGGCCTATTTTTAGAAGAGTCTTTTGGCAGGCCTCAAAGCACCACCACTAAATAAAGTCACCCCTCCCCCCCCGTTTCTGTACAACCACCCATCAATGACTTACTTCCTTACTCACTCAGTTTCAACTTTGCTGCACCTGTTGCTGGTAAACACTGCAGACCCAGGGGATTGGTATGTACCCTCAACAAAACACTGAAATCAATGACAGACAAAGTGTAGACAAATGCACAAAGTAAACTACAACAGGATTTTCACCTGTAGTCTCTTACAACTGTAGTAATATAAGAGGTCACTTGTAACAATAAGTAGGCAAATTTGAGATGGAAATATTATTTTCATGTTAATTGTGCCCCCTTTGGTGATTGTACAATTAGGCATCTACTATGAGGCTATTCCACAATCCATTCTCTCGGTCCATTTTTTCTAATATTCAACCTAAATTTTCTCTTTAATATGAATATTATACCCTCCTGTACCATGCAAAGTTTCTCTCTGAATTAATCTTCAAATCTTTGGAGTGTTATTTCCACCTTTAGTCAGTTTCAGTTACTGTAGCTATTCTAAATCTTGCTTCACTCAATCCCACTAGCCCTCTCACTCACTTCTATAGTTCCTTTGAAATGCCTCCCCTTTGTAAACACCTTTCTAGTATTGAAAGCCCAGAACTATGTGCCATGAAAAATCATAACACTTTTCTGAAAAGATCACTAAAACCTGTGACAACCATTTTAAATTAGAGGAAACAATACCAGACGAGGCTGAAGCTTCTATATCAGTCTCCTATTAGAGTTCATTCTGAAGGCACAAACGATGTCTGTGTCACATGTGTTATTGACTACTCCTTTGTTATGGAAGGTAAATGTGAAACATCTTTACCCGCTACCCAGGGAGACAATGCAGCCCTCAGCAGGTGAAATTTATAAGTATTTTATAGTTCAGATAATGCTCAAAATACCAGTCGACAGACCTTATATAATCTTCCTAGATGCCCAATTTGCTAATTATCAGCTTGTCTCAATTGTTTCCTTCCTAGGCAAAGTTACTCAGGGTACGTCCATACTACCCGCCCGGATCGGCGGGTAGCAATCGACTTCTCGGAGTTCGATATATTGCGTCTCATCTAGACGTGATACCGGTATATCGAACTCCGAACGCGCTCCCGTCAACTCCGAAACTCCACCACCGCGAACGGCGGTGGCGGAGTCGACGGGGGAGCCGCGGACATCGATCCCGCGCCGTGAGGACGGGTAAGTAGTTCGAACTAAGGTAGTTCGACTTCAGCTACGCTATTCGCGTAGCTGAAGTTGCGTACCTTAGTTCGACCCCCCCAGTGTAGACCAGACCTCAGATGGTGACGAAGGTACTCCAGCAGAATCTAATTTTAGGCAATACTCTAGACTCTTACATGGAGAAATCAGTTATCATACTAGTGGGATTTCTCCTTATGGCCACAAACAGTGGATCAACCACCATGTTTATTCTAGTGTATCAGCTATTTTCAACACAGCCTGCTAGCCATCAGGAACTGTTAAGCCATCTGCATGACGTGGCACGAGACAATTGAAACAAGCTGATAATTAGCAAATTGATGAGTGTCTAGGAAGATTGTATAGGGTTTATCGACTGGTATTTTGAGCATTATCTGAACTATAACATACTTATAAATTTCACCAAAAACCTTCACACAGGCAGATGATGCGTAAGACTTCATGCTTCCCTTTCTCCTTTTACATTCCTGTTGAATCATTGGCTGATATAATGAGATGCCATGCGCTCAACTGTTAAAATACTGATGTCACAGCTATAAGTAGCCTTTTGCTTTTGAGTGCATGGACTCTGCTGCCCCAACATCCAGACGATGCAAACATGTGGTCCAACAATCCCTGCTCCAACTTAGACCAACGAGATGGACACAAAGTTAGTAGGAAGGCGAAACTGCTTTGAAATGTACCAAAATTAGTAAACAGCCTAGATACTCAACTGCAACACTAGCCAGAAACATCAGTCTCCATCTGGAAGGAAGACTGCTCCCTCTCCTTAGATGTGGTGATTCATGTCTTGGTTGGTTGGACTACAGTAATGTCCTAAACCCAAGGACTGACCATGGAAAGTAAATGGAGATTACAGCTCATCGAACATGCAGTAGGTTCTCACCTTAAAAAGAGCATTTCACACTGCTCTTTTGTACACAGGACTTACTCCCCATATTCAATTCTGGATTTAATATCAAGTCCTGGTCCAAAATACCTTTAGAACTATCTCTGTCTACATAAATACTACAAGAATGGGCACAGTAGCTGCCAATACCCAGGAAGAATCCCTTGGGAGCAAGGAACTTTCACTGGAAGTCCAAATTCCCATTTTCTTGCACCGTTTCATACAGCAGCAGACCAGGATGAATTAAATGTCTTTTCAATTTGAGGATGCAATACAAGACACCTCTTTGGAAAGGCTTTCCCTTCAACAGAAACAGTGACCAGTCTACTTGCAAGTTTCCTTCCCTCCCTACATAAACCTTTCTAAAGATGACGTACAGAATATCAGCTTACCAAGGGAGGAGCAAAGAAAGTACTCCTAATTTGGATAACAACCTTGAATTCTAGGTATTTCACACCTAAATACTATGATCGTTACTCTACAAATACTCATATCACAGAAACTGCCCATGTCCATATTTGAGTAATCTTATCAGTGAAATATAATGAAAAAATTTCTACTCAGAAAACAAGGAGGACATCCTGGATCTATCCAACTGTCTCTTGGAACAGTTTCAGTGATTAGGACTTTGCAAAGGCTAAAGTCACGGTAAAGAAACTTGAGCATTATCTTTCTGAAAAAAACTGCTGTTCCCAGAGCTCTTAGATGTCCACACTAGAGCTCTTACCATGAGCTAATTGTTTACCAGTTAACTCAAAGTAGTTAACAAGTTTGTGAAAGGCTAAATGTCATCTAAAACATCACATTTTAAAATGCTTGCTCCAGGTTAAAATAAAACTAGTGAAGACAAGTCCAAAGACAGCTGAGGTACATTACAAGAGCCAAGAAAGCGAAAGCTGAGCTATTAGGAGGAAGGAATTTTTAGTCAGATTCTTATTAAAGCTGTTTATTCTTGTTAACACCTGTTTCATTTAAATGACTAAATGCCATTTTGAATAAAAATGCCTTTATTAAATATAAAAAAACTCTTTTAATATGAGTTTTAACATCTTAATTTAACACACACCTCAGATCACCCAGTGGTCCTCCCAAATTGTACACTATTTAAGGTAAAAGAAGCAGGAAACCCCCCTGAAGAGCTGAGATTACAAGCCTTCTTACTTTATATACCGGTATGTAATAAAGAAACAAAAAAAGAGCACAAGCTCAATTTCTCAAAAATCCTTTGCAAGTCACTTAGAATCATAGAATCATAGAATATCAGGGTTGGAAGGGACCTCAGGAGGTCATCTAGTCCAACCCCCTGCTCAAAGCAGGACCAATTCCCAACTAAATCATCCCAGCCAGGGCTTTGACTTAATAGTGCTTGGAAAATTCTGCTTTGTTGAAGACGATATCTAGCCTCTTTGCATTTTTATTCTGGGAGCCCATGAAAGGCAGTAGGGATTTAAATAACCCAGCAATGAATCTTACACCTTATTAAAATACCATTTTATTACTTTGACATGTACAGAATGAAAATAAGGCAAAATATATTATGTTGCTATTGCTCTTTAAATCATCTACAGAATTGCTTAGGGCACATGCAAAGCACAAAAGAAATCAATTTTTTAACCTGCAGCAAGCCTTGCCAAAGTCCTTGGTGGAACTGCATTCTCTTTTGCAACACACAGTATGACTTCAACTTTGTTGCTTTTAGTGACTTCTAAACAATTCGCTACACAGAAGGTCAGAAAAAGCACATATTTAGAAACTGAAAACAGCCTCCAGGAGTATATTGCACACTACATGCCCTGGTGTCCACTGACTGCAGAACCAAAGTGAAATCTCAGTGGCAAAGGTTGAAGAGAAAAGTGATACCTTCTGGAGCAATTGCCAAATTCCGTTTCCATCAATCACATTCTTAGAGTCACCCATTACTTCCTGACATGGCACAAGAGCTCTCAAAAAGACAGGTTGACTGCTATCCATCTGTATGTGTGTCACTGACTATGCAACTAGATACTCTATACAAACAGAAGGTTTGGGGAGAGGGGCCAGCAACCAGGCCGTGGGTAAGAAGTCTGCAGTAAAAAGCAAGCCAACAAATACTCCTCTAGGGAGTGATCAAGAAGCATTCTCTGAAAACAGCTTCCATGCAGCCAGGTGAAGGGTCTCAAAGGTCAGATGGAGTAAACAGTCCTGGTCCTGTGAGATCAGGTCCAGGCAGAGTAGGAGCAGCAGCAGAGGTACTACTGATAAGTCTAGCAGTGTGCTAAACCAGTCCTGGGGCAGCCACGCTGGGGCCATAAGAATAATTCTCACCTGGTCCCACTTGATTTTCAGAAGGACCTTGTGAACCAGAAGAACCGCAGGAAATGCGTAGAATAGGAGCTCTGTCCACTGAAGCAGCAAGGCAGCTGAAAGTGAGTCCAGGCTGTGCCGCTGCAGCAAACAAAACTGATGGCATTTCCTGTTCTTCTTGGTTGCGTACAGGTATACCTGGGAGATGAACCTGGTGATCTCTAGGTGAAGGGACCACTCATGATAAGAAGAGAAACATCTGCTGAATGATCGGCCAACGCGTTCCGGGCTCCCGGAAGATGGGAAGCCTCAAGGCGGATGGAGTGCTGCACACAGAATTCCCAGACGGATGGCCTCCTGACACAGGGCAGAGGAACATGCTTGTCCCTGCTTGCTGATGTAGAACATGGCCGTGGTGTTGCCTGTGATCTGGGGGAGAAACACTTGGCAATCTAAGTGGACCGCTCTGAGCTCCCTGTCATTTATGTGCAGGAGAAGCTCTTCCTGGGACCACAGGCCCTGTGTCCTGAGGGGATCAAGATGGCCTCCCCAACCTAGGTCTGAAGCATCCGACGCTAGGGACACTGACAGCTACGCGAGCGTGGGTGGGCAACAACGGGGGCATCCCCATTGCTGACCGGAGGTCTTTCCACCAGTTGAGGGAGGTGAGGACCAGGGCTGGAACAGTAAGCACCGAGTCCGAGTGGTGCCTATTCGGTGAGCTAACCACGTCTGCATGAGTCTGAGGCACAGCCCTGCATGCTGTACTATGTAAATGCATGTGGCCAAGTGTCCCAGGATCTTGCGGCAAATCCAGGTTTTTGTGATTGAGTGAGCCATGACCCTGGTTATCAGGTCCAACATTGTCTGGAATCAAGCCTCTGGAAGGAATGCTCTGGCCTACATTGAGTCTGAGTCAGTCATTGAGGTATGGGTAGACTTGAATGCCTTGTCTTCTGAGGCACGCCACTACCACCGCCATATGTTTTGTAAAAACCCGGGGGCCTGCAAACAGGCCAAAAGGCAGAATGGTGAATTGATAGTGAGTCTGGTTTACTATAAACCTGAGGAATCTTCTGTGGCCATGGAAGATGGAGATATGAAAGTAAGCATCCTTCAAGTTGAGTGCAGTGTACTAGTCACCTGGATCCAGGGAGGGGATAATGGAGGCCAGGCAGACCACGTGGAACCTCCATTTATTGAAATATCTGTTGAGGCGATGCAGGTCCAGGATGAGGCGAAGACTCCCTTTGGCCTTTGGGATTAGAAAATATAGGGAGTAAACCCCCTTCCCTCTCAAGTTTTGAAGCACCTCTTCCACAGCCCCAACCCATCTGAGAGTTTGCATCTCCTGGGCTAGGGGTTGCTCGTGAGAAGGGTCCCTGAAGAGGGAGGGGGATGGAAGATGGGAGGCAGGGATGGATGTAAACTGAAGGGTATAACCATTTACCACTATATTTAGCACCCAGCTGTCCAATGTAATGAGGGACCACACCAGGCTGAAGTGGGAAAGTCAGTCCAAAAACAACAGGGAGGAGGAGGAGGAAGAGGCCTGTACCACAGGAAGGGCTTCTTCTTCTTCTTCTTCAGCCTCCATGGGGCTCACATCCTGTGTATCAGTACCAGAATCAGGGTCCAATGCCAAGTGGTGTGGGAGCCCACCTCTTGGAAGCAACCGAGTACAACTGGTGGGATGACAAACCCTGTACCAGGGGAAACTCCCATGGGTTCCAGAATGGCCATTGCATAGGCCACTGTCCATCTGGTCAGTTACCAGCAGGTGGACCCACACTGGGGTCCGGCAGCATGTAATATGGGTATCGGTGGCAGCCCTTGGGATGGGTGTAGGGCTTCACTTCACTTCACTTCGGGATGGGTGTAGCTCGTGATCTTCAAAGCTGGTGGTTGTCCCATTAGAGTCGGTGGTACTGGGGGCAGTATTAAGTCCCTGATTGCTGGAAAGCCCTCTGGGGTAGAAGGCACCGTGATTCCACTGGTGCTGCAATGACTGCCTGATGCCGGCAGGGGGTCCCGCACCGGACTCAACGTCCCTCTGGGCAGAGTTGACGGTGTTGCCATGGGACTAGGGGTTGAGGAGTGGCCCAACGCAGGTCGCACTCTACTGCCTTCTGCTTGATTTCCTTTCTTCAGCACTGGAGAGCACTCTCTCTCTCGGAGCACTGCTTTTTATGTTTTTTCCTTGGCACCAAAGATGGAGAATGGTGCCAGGAAATACACAGTGCCAAAGGGGCGCTTCGCACCAAGGCCGAAGTGCTCAGTGCCGAATCTAAGCAGCTTGGCTCTGACGCCTGTCTAAAAGCAGTTTCCATGAGGATAGCCCTCAGCCTAACATCTTTGTCCTTCTTCGTACGAGGCTTAAAGTCCCAACAAATCTGACATAAATCTTAAGTAAGCCTCTCCTAGACTCAGCAGACAACTGGAGTGTGGGTCACTCACAGGCATAGGCACAAGGTTTGAAGCCCGGGGCATGCCCGGCACCAGGGGAGAAGGGAGCCCCTCTATGATAAAGGAAGGGATCTAACTATCTACACTAGTACAGAACCAGTCACAATATTTACACTACAACTATACTAAGAATAATACACTAAGATACAGAGAAGAAAACCACTGAAAAATGCCTTGCCAAAGCAAGAAGAATTGTTCCAACAACCGTTGTGGATGGCAAAAAGGAACTCAGAGGGTGCAGGTCTGGCAGTGCCCCTTATATCAGGGCATAAGCATGAAGCACCAGAGCACACTAGAGCTGGCCCAGTTGATACCAATGACAGAAAAACCTCCGACAACGGTGCTCGCAGTGCATTCGCACCTAACATGGAATGGACATGAGCAAGCCCTTGAAGAAACTTCATTTGCTAACGGTTAAGATTTTTAAGTGCTGGTCTAAGAAACAAATGATTTAAAAACATATTTAAAAACAAAAAACCTCAAATATTAAAAAAAAAAGGAGTCAGTTAAGATTAACTTCAAAATTCTGTCACCATACCTAACACATTATCCATTAACTCATGGACTTGTATTGGAATTTGTCATTTTTGGTAGTCTCTAATGATGTCGTCGTCTTCCATACATTTGGTAACTTTTTAAAAAATATGTATTATATCTAGGTTTTTTGTTTCTACTGGTGGCTCACATCTGCACAGTACCTCAATATTGGTGCACATAACATTCATTCCACACGTGGCAGAACAAAATTAGAGGGAACATTGCTCGTATGGCATCCAACTGTGCCCCGATAAACTCTAGGTGTTGCACCAGTGTTAGCATAGATTTTTTCAGGTTTAGGTGAAGGCCGAGACTCGAGAAAAGGTTCACTGTCATTTGTATGGCATTAAGGGCAACAGTTTCAGATGACGCCTTGAGAAGATAGTCGTCTGAGTATGCATCTGAAGAAGTGAGTTTTTTACCCACAAAAGGTTATGCCCAAATAAATCTGTTAGTTTTAAGGTGCCACTGGATTCCTTGTTGTTTTTGTAATTCCTGTAGTTATCTACAAGGATGTTATGCAATTTTCAACAGGAAGGAAAGTGGCCTGGGAGATCATCTGGATGGGAGGTGTACATAAGACAGTTTCTATTAAGACATGGTCTACACCTAAGACTAAGAATGCCTCTCAACCATGCACATGACTAGAATAACTGGCAAGTACCAGATTGCACTCCAAATCAACACATGCCTGAAGTATGACAGGATCATAGGTCTGGCATGAACAATTCAAGTGATGCTCCTCAGGCAGTTATCCATTGCTGGGGTGAAATACAGGAGCACTCTTGAAATGATTTTATATTATGGGAAGTCACATTGTCACTCCATAATTAAGGCACAAGGAAGCCTATTGTTACAAGACTGATTGTCACGCTCACTAATGAAAGTTACAATCATTCTGTTCTGCACAGCTTTTTGAAATTTTAAATAGGTGAAAAACTCACCTTGTATTAACTAGCAATTCCATTGAAAATAAAAAGTTGCTGGAAAATGATGTTTGCAGATCTTCATTATGGAAATGCAGTATCAGATCCAGAGCTGATTCCAGGATGTTGAATACTAACAGAAAATTGATTTCTTTATCATTTTATAATGTGTTTAATCTGATTCTGCAAAGGAGGACAAGATTTTAACTATCGTCCCCATTTGTTACAACCTTTCAAATTTCAAGTGAAATTGAATAATAGTTTTCAGATTTAAGCATTAAGAATATAGTACAAAAAAGATTTTTTTCACATCAAGAGTATAATGTAATCAGATGTACAGCAATCAGAAAAAAGTTTACTGTTCCAATACTTTAACAGCACATCAGCATCAACATACCTTAAATATTAAAACATTTCACCCTGAAATTAATTATTTCTTCTATTTTGTGCACATAGGTGGTGGTTGTAGAGTGAGTCAAGCTCTAAGCTGCTGTTATGTTTTTAACGGTATATGAAATACTTGTAGGGGGAGGGGTAGAGAGAAATGACATGGTTTTAAAACAAAATAAGAGATAGTCTAAGTTTTGGGACTTCATATTAAAGAGTTAATAATAAAACATTACCTAATTAAAGTGGCAAGTCTAAAATAGTGTCTGAAGGAGTTTTGGTTACTGCTGTTACTTTTAAACATTTTAGATGACTAAATAAATCAAATTAAGAACAATATTTCAGGTTTTTTCAGTGTTACTTTTTTTGCATTTAACAGTGCCTGGATACATGAGTTTCATTTTTGTTTCATGTACTAGCATGAAAATATAATATTCATGCATACTATTCTGGAGTTGAGGGGTAGAGAACTCAACTGCATGTCTTTCCCTAGGCACTGCAGAAAACAAAGCAACAGCTGCTGTTTTAGTATGAATAGATGATCCTGTGGAATAGGGTTCTAACCAGAATGACCCCACCAACGGGTACTTTTACATCAATGGGGTATGCTCCTTTAAGAGGGCACCCACCCTGACCCCTTCCCAGCCAGGACTTTTCCACCAGGTCAAGGCAGTGCAATTTGACCATGCAATGAAGGTAGTTTTTGTAACTCCAGGCACAAGAATCCTAGTGGGCTAAGAAGGGTATGAGTGAGCAGTTTCTTTTGGAAGCACAGGGCTATGTTTAAGATTAATTGAGAGTGAAGGTGGCAGTCACTTTCTGAGGACACACTTTGTTATCTGCTTTCTCAATTTAAGTGTCCAGCGAGGGAGCTAGTCTGAAGTGGGTGGAGGGTGGTAGTAGCAGGATGAAAGGAATCTTCATAGAGAGGCTTGAGAGAAGCAGCAGCCATGTATGGGACAGGGAATTTCCTCCATGGAGCCAATAGAGCAGGGAGGGCCAACAGAGAAGAAGAGACTACTTCCCTACATGGAATCTGCGCAGAGGGCAGCAGTAGTGAACAGTTACTGACATTTGAGTTTTATTGATTGTTATTTACCTCATAGACCAGCTTCTGGTGCTTGCCTCAATGAAGTCATCTCCAGTGCTTATCACAATTTTTAGAGCCATATATTCAACATTATGTATTCACTTCTCAATTAAATCAGAGCAACTGACAGGCTATCAGGAGGCACCATAAACTTTGTTATACAAAGTTTTAGTAATTAACAAAATGCTAAGAAAAACTATGGCAATCTATGAATCATAGGTTCATAGATTGTAGAGCTGGAAGGGATCTCGCGAGGTCATCGAGTCCAGTCCCCTGCCCTCATGGCAGGACCAAATACTGTCGAGACCATCCCTGACAGACATTTATCTAACCTACTCTTAAATATCTCCAGAGATGGAGATTCTGCAACCTCCCTAGGCAGTTTATTCCAGTGTTTAACCCCCCTGACAGTTAGGAACTTTTTCCTAATGTCCAACCAAAACCTCCCTTGCTGCAGTTTAAGCCCATTGCTTCTTGTTCTACACTCATATATAAATTCCCCCCGGCATGAAACGCATTTCCAAAACAGGATGGAAACTGGCCCAAAATCTGACAGCATGTTACTATAATACCACTGTTGCAAAGCCTTTTCTAGAAGTATTATTACACAAATGACAGACTCAGCTCAATCAGTTTTAATCTTTATTTCTAGCATATTTATACATTGTGAGAAACTTCACTCCAGTGGACATTTCAAAATGCTGTACTAACAAAAATGGGTATAACTTTCACAGAAGAAACACAGTAATTATAACGTCTTTGCTAGGTTTCTCCATTTTTCAGTCCCATCAACTCTAATAAATTTGAACAGAAACAGCAGCACAGGTTACATTACTGCGTAATGTATTTGCCAGCTACCTGCCATTGGCTATAGGGTTGTGTGCATCAGAAAGTTGCACTGGTTTAATTTAAACTGTTTTTTAAACCTATACAGTTCAGCTGGCACAAACGGCGGTTGGACACACTCATATTTTTGTTTAAGTGTGGCATATTCTGGTTTGGCTTAAGTCTATTTCTAACAGAGTTAAACTGAAATATGACATTCAAACCAAACAAGAGCATACACAGCTTTTTTGGAACAGATTTAGTTATATCATTTTAAATTCACACCTTAAGTTAAAGCAGCTTTCTTACATAGACACACCCTATGATTATCTGATGGTAGACCTTCAGGAATGTTATGGTTATTCTGTGGGTTTGGAAGTCTTAGGTCTTTGTGTGCTATACCTTCCACTAATTCTATTAGAGGTAGATAAGCAGCTTACCTGAATAAAAAGTGTTGATTTTGGCAAGTTCCTTCTCACAGGTTTGGAAGAACTTCTCCTCAAACTTGGCAAAATACCTCTTCACTGTGTCTTCGTCTGTGACTGTGAAACAAGAAGAAAAAGTTTATAGTAAGAGAATAAGGAAAGAGGGGCATGAAATTACATGTTAGTGTTAATTTCGGTCTCTCTCAGTGGCAAATGTGAAAGTATTTCTCCAGAGAACAAGCCATCTTCCCCTGTAATAATTGGCAGAATGTCAGGAAATATCAAATCAAAGGACTCCTTGAGGGGACATAACCCTCACTTGACTGGAACGTTTTTTGTTCCCTTATTCCAAATCCTTGCTGCAATGGAGTTTAATAATGCCCAAAATCTAGCAGGGAGAGGAAGGAAGAAGATTAACCAAGATGAGTATCAGAAGGTAGCCGTGTTAGTCTGGATCTGTAAAAGCAGCAAAGAGTCCCGTGGCACCTTATAGAGTAACAGACGTATTGGAGCATGAGCTTTTGTGGTGAATACTCACTTCGTCAGATGCATGTCAAGATGAGTAGTGACACACAAGGTGCAGCTACTGAGGACACAAAGACATGTCCCCTCAATTTCACTATCTAGTTAATCACTCTCCTGCCGAAACTCTGCTGTAGGTCTCATGCACTCTCATTCCTGGTCCCTAAACCAACTTTCTGTACAGAAGCTGCACTTCTAGCAACAGATCAGATGAAAAGACTGCTCTTTTACTCTAGGAATTCAGGCTGGACTTTGTGTCAGCCCATAAAGGAAATAAATTTAAGGGTGAGTTAGAGGTAGACTGGTAAGATTCTGGTTTATAATTTTTATTTGGAGCAAATTCAATCTAAACATGTATTACTGATTTCTTTGGTAAAAACAGTGAAGAAAGAAATGGGGCTCTAAAATATGGGACTCTTTGCAAGCTGATAAGAAAAAAGAGCCAATTGCCCAATAATCTTAGTGTAAACAATTCCTGTTCTATTTTACTTTACTTCCACTCCTACATATATTTTCCTAAAACTATTTTTGCTCCCCAGTGAGTGCATAAGACACAAGTCTTCTGATACAAACTTGTCCAAAGTGTTTTATTAAACACAGGAGTTATTCCCAAGTTTAGTACATCTGAAAGCCAAGGTGCAGCAATCACAGAAGCAGTATGATAAATGCTCTGTGGTTCATACTTCAAGTACTATATTCCTGTCAATGTTTTACCATTACAGTCCTCCATTTTTGAGGGGTCTAACTTCAGTTTGCATTGTGTTGGAATTTATACAAGTTCTCAACCCAGAAGAGATGCTGCTTCTACCATTTTTAAAAAATAAATTACCCAATTGAGCATTTACATTTATACTGAGTCTACAAAACACAAATTTGTGTTTAAAACAGAAGTCTCAGACTCCTACATAAGGGCCAAATTAAATTTTCTGTTAGAATTCATGGGTTCTAACAGAATCCTCCCTCCCCTCCCTTCATACCTGTTAGAATCCCCCCCCCCCACCTTCATACCACCCAGAAATCTTCTGCGTCTAAAAATACTTTCCACTCACGCAGGGAAAAGCAGTACTGTATCTTCCCCGGCCTTCCACAGACAACTTCTTTACACTACTGGTATTTTGCTACTTCTCTCCCCATTCATATTTTCCCTCCTCAATATGTTGCCCAACTTTTCCCAACCTCCCCAGATCTTTTTCTCTGGTTCATTCTATTATGCAGTAGGCTTCCAAATAAAACTTGCACAATGTTTCATTTTGAAACCAAAAATTCAATTTCACTTTCAATCCCACTTTCAGGTGGCAGCTCAGTGGTATCCTTCAAAACAATTCCCGTGGCCAGCCTCTTATTTCAGAGTCTGAGGTAAAGAGTTCCATGCTATGGAAATGATAGTACATAACTTCAAAGGAGACATTTTAAGGACTCGTTTATAAAACCTCTTTACATTTTGTATTGACATGTAGCAATAAGAAAGGCACAATTTTGTCTCATCTCAGTCTCTCTGTTGTCTTCTAAGGACTAGCAGAGGAAAACAAACCTTGAAAATAAAGCTGTGCTAAGAGAGTCTAAAAATCATATAATCATAAAGGCAGGTCAGAATTTAGACACAAAACATGGTTGTGTCAAGTGAAAAAGGCTATACAAATGCTGCAACAAATATTTACCAATTGTTAAACATCTTCCTTTAAACTCCAGTTTACAGGCTTCTGACTGGAGAGGATACCAGAGTTTTAAAAATCAGATTTTTTTTTTCTGGTAACAAAAGGTTTCCTTTCAGTTCAGTTTCTCACTGCAGCTCAGTAATTTAGCTGCAATAATAGACTAATTCTGCCCAAGGCTATTCCATATTTATTTTTTTCAAAGCTGAACAGGACAAGGTTTTCTGCCATGTGAAAGCCATGATGCCAGAAGCTGACCTTGGATTAAGAGGCTCCATGGCAACAGAAGCTGCTTTTACAAGGCACCTAGCTATAGCTGCCAAAAAGGACTGGCAGCAACTTTCCTTTATGATTTTTCTAGATCCCTAGTGGGTTTTTTGTTCTCCTCCCCATGGTGCTGCCATGAAACTGGTTGAAGATGAAACTCTGATCAGTGTGATAACCTCTCAATTGTATCCACAGCTTTCTATTTCAGGGGTGTGGACAAAGCACAGTAATTTTACAGAAAATTGTATGGATTTCCACATGATTCCAATTCAGAGAAAGTAAGTGGGAAAAGCCATTCTCACTTGCAGAGCCAAAAATAAGAGAGAACCCTATGCACCTTCTGACATGCCTACACTTTTCAGTTTGTTGCATTTTGAGCTCAGACACCAGATGAAGGATGAAAAAAAGCATGATGGGTATTAGTATACAAATTCCCTTCACAGATATTTACTATCTGAGTTAAAATATTTTCAGTACCTTTGTAAGCAATTAGTTTAATGGCTTGTGTTCTGGCAGCTGTACTGTAATCACTGTAGCAACTAAAGAGAGAAGCAACAGCTCTGCTTGGCCAGTTTCACAGATGTTAATGGAGACAGTGTAGCTTTCCTTCACTCTACAATAGTGGTCTTGATATAAAATGTAACCATTAGTCGCTACCTGGCTGACACTTAATGGCAAACTATTTAGAGCAATTTGCCTTCACAACCTTATCAAGATCAAATTATTCTTCAGACAATTAAGAGTTGATTCAGAAAATCATCACTATATTTGTCCAAACAAACACGCTGTTCATGCCTACTTTAGACATTAGCACTTTAAATCTCAATGCCAGCAGATGATGCCAAGCTTTAAAGATCACTTCACCATCAGTTGTGCTAAATATTCAAGAACAATGGTATCTTGGGCTTAGCCTCTTGCTGATTCATTACATACAGGGTCCAATGTTCTCCATGGTCATGTCATTTGCTGCACATTCTGCTTACTAATCACAGAATTGTGCACCAAAATTTAAACTTCCATTTAAAAAAGAAAGTAAGTTTTCCGCTTCTCATGGTTATGAAGATCACACCTGCTTCATGTTTTCACCATTAGCTGGTACAAAATGCTGTTTTCTTGAGTCTGCAGACATACTCAAACAATAGCTCTGAAAGGTGTATGCTGTTCCATTCATCTAAAATGGGTTGCTGCTGAAGCCTAAAGATGACAATTTAGGTCCACCAACAGAAACAGGTCCAATTAAAGATATTGCCTCATCCACCTTGTGTCTCTCATCCTGGGACCAACAAAGCTACAAACACACAGCAAACAAATATAGGCACCATAATTTAAGAATTTTAAACTGCTGCTCATTTTAATGAAAACATCTAGCTATTCCACAGTCTCAAAGTGTCTCCTGAGGTGACAAAAACTAACTGCCCCGCCCAGCTGCCAAAGCCTCCAGACTCCACACTGGCAGTTCTACAATGAAGTTATGATTTATCAATACAAAAATTCTGCAAGTACTTCTCAAGGACATCATAATGATTAGATAAAATGTATTATTAAAAGTATATACAAACAAATCAATAAAAGAATATTAAGATTGCAAAGTCAAACGGTGAGAGCTGGAGATCTATTAAAATGCTAGACAGAAACTAGACACCTTTGATAATAGTGCCTATGAAAAATTCAGGGCATTGGTTGGAACAATTTCCTCAACAATGAAGAGACCTGAGAAATCACCAGCAGCTTATTTCCACCAGAATGAGAGGAAAGTGCTGCACATGCTTGGGGTATGTACTTCAGGTGCCAACATACAGACTCCCATGTGAAGTTGTTAAGTGAAAACCAGCTGTTGTGAGGAAATAAAGAAGCCCATGAGAAACTTTAAGAACTACTCTAGCCGGGAGGGCAAGGAGGAGATCTCAGTACCACAGAGCAAATGGAAACAGTAATGAATGACAGAAAGAAATGGAATAGACTGGTTTCAGGCCTGTGTACCAGCATGGGTGCAGGACAGATGTTCAAAAAAAGTCAAGCACTCAATTAGGAAATGCACAAATTAAAGTCATCTGTACACCTTTGATTTGTTCTCATGTGTATTCATTATGATAGCCTTCAATTACATGATCACAAAGTTTTTCCTACAAAGCCACTGCCTCATTTCATGCACAGAATTACAGTTTTGTCATCTGCAAATTGCCACCTCACTACCAACTCCTTTTACAGATCATTACAAAATTTATTAAATATCATTCATCTTAGAACAGAAACTTGTGGCACTCTACTGTTAACCTTCTGTCATGTTGAAAACTGACCACTGATTTCTACTCTCTTTTCTGTGTTAGTGAGTTTCTGATCCATGACAGTACTTGGCTTCTCATACCAAGATTACTTAGTTTCTTTAGTAGTGCCTTGTGCAGGACTTTGTCACAGGCCTTTTGTAATTCTACAGTCAAAGTTAAAAAACCTATAGATCCTCCAACATATCAAAAGATTTCACTAATATTAAGATGACTGATAACATACGCAGCCCACATCTTGCTGTGTTACCATTAAAGGTGTGAACACAAAAGTACCATCATTTTCCAGACACCAGGAACCCAAAAGCATGAGAATATTTTAGCTAGCTGCACGTCCTTTGGTGAGAAACAGTTTAAGCTATTCATATTTTTAACTGCTTAAAATATATGTATGGAAACACTTTTCGCTGGGCCATTTCTCACCAACGCAAAGGTTTTTTTAAAATTTGGTTTGGGGTTTTTTGATTTTTTTTTATTAGAGAAGTCAACTTTTATCAATGCAAGTCTTTTTAAGGAAAGCGAGAAATGGTCCTACTTCAAATATCTTGAAAATAAGAAATACTATATCTTTTCCTCAAGTTATGTTTTACAAGTAAACATAAGTCAGTGAGGTCAAACTCCACAAGCAGGCCAAAAGCAAAGTGAATCCATGTTGGAAGTTGAAAATTCAAATTCACATGTGGTACCTGTGTTTAAGTATGCAGAATTATCATCCTATTTAGGTGTCTACTGCACCATACAAAAACAAAAGACCCTTGAACTAAGACAAAATAAAAATCAACAGAACAGCAACATTAGACTTCACTTTGCATTATTAAAAAATCCATGTGGCCGTATCTTCCTTGTTGAACCTGGTTAGAGTCTTAGTGACAGACCTCAATGAATTCACCCCTAATAAATGTTTTAGTGCAACTCAGGTATTATCATCTGGCTATTAAATTAGCACTTGATTTAATGAAGTAAGAGACTTTAGTGGTGATAGGCATTAGTGGAAAATGAGCCTGGTAATGTCTGCACAGGAAAAAAAATGTAGGAAGTAGCTGCTGAACAACCCAATCCCCCTGAGAACTATAAGAGAAAATGTTAAGAGAAACAGCAAACTTAAAAAGCCAGATATCTTTCTGCTCTTACATTATACTAATTTTGGCTCCTGAAGAAATATTGATCTATCCTTTTCTTTAAGCAATCAAATACTCTGACGCTATATATATATATTAGACAGACACACACATTTATTTTATACACTTTGGATGGAAGAAAGAGATATTATTCTATGCTTTGATGTTAGCAAAGTTCAGAAATACAAGTACATACTGTAACACTAGTGCTCTTTTTGTCCAAAGAGGAGGTTTAGCTATTCATTAATGATACTCTGTATTATGCTTTGCAATTAGTTTCAAAAGAGTATGCTATGTTTTGCTGAAGTTTTTTACTTGATCAACGTTTTGCTGTCTTCAAAACAGATAATCCAGGATGAGTAAAATCTGCTCCAGGTGGCTATGGAAATAACAATAACCTGTTTCATAATAGCGCTTCATCCATATTTTCAGATTACAAAAAGAAAGAAGAGGCTTCCAGGCAGAAGAAACCTAGCCATTTACCTGACAGGTCTCCATCCCCCACACCAAAATGTATAGCGCCACTTCCACAAATTTGTGAGATTCTGTGTAAGAGCCAGTTGGTTTTATTTAGCTGGGATGGACAGAAGGTAAAATTTCTAAGCTTCAGTGTACCTGAGAGATATAGGTACCTGGTACACATCTGTCTTGTTACCTACATATCTTGGTTCTGTGACCTTGTATGCCACAGCTGTAATA
Organism: Mauremys mutica; assembly: GCF_020497125.1. Taxonomy (NCBI): domain Eukaryota; kingdom Metazoa; phylum Chordata; order Testudines; family Geoemydidae; genus Mauremys; species Mauremys mutica. The sequence continues at coordinate 57,087,717 of NC_059079.1, forward strand.
TCAGCAATGAAACTCCACATCAGAAGTGAACAAAACATGCAAAACGAACTATTTAGCCAACAGAATTGCAAGAGGCAGATAACACTGGTCTACAATTTTTGAGAAGTCGTCTGCTTCAGAGATAAAATGTGCTATTTATTATGTATTTTGATGTGCTGAATTCAAATATGACAATTAAAACAACTGATTGGCTACTGTTTCTAAGTTATGTAAGTTTTTACATTTTATGTCTATGTATATTGTGTAGATAGTAGAGTTTTAATCATAAATTGTAAACCTAGGTCTTTTCATGGGTTTATGGTTGCTTTACATGATACTATTTCACCTGTCCTGTTTAGGTAACACTTTAAAAATCAGCAAAAGGGTTATCTAACTGAAATGTATTATGAAACAAAAGGCAAAAAACTATTATGTACATAGTTTAGTCCTATTCAGTGTCTACTCGGCGCTTCTTGGCTTGTCTCTTGTATTCATTAAATGGAGCATCTCTTGTCACTGTCCAGCAATAGTCTGCAAGCATTGATGGGCTCCATTTGCCCTGATAGCAGGGCCGGCTCCAGACCCCAGCGCGCCAAGCAGGCGCGTGGGGCGGCATTGTCGGGGCAGGGCGGCATTTGGCTCCGGCGGACCTTCCGCAGTCATGCCTGCGGGAGCTCCACCGGAGCCCCAGGACGAGCGGACCTGCCGCAGGCATGACTGCGGAGGGTCCCCTCTTCCCGCGGCTCCGCTTGAGCTCCCGCAGGCATGACTGCGGATGCTCCACCGGAGCCGCGAACCAGCGCACCCGCTGCAGACACTTCTGCCCCGGCCGCGGGAACGGGGAAGGGTGGCGCAGCGCGCCGCCCTGCTTGGGGCGCTGTAATTTATAGAGCCGCCCCTGCCTGATAGCGTTTCTCCATTGTTGCAATGTCCTGGTGAAATCGCTCGCCGTGCTCGTCGCTCACTGCTCCGCAGTTCGGTGGAAAAAATTCTAGATGAGAGTGCAAAAAATGTCTCTTTAGTGACATGTTGCAACCAAGGCTTTTGTATGCCTTGAGGAGGTTTTCCACCAACAACCTGTAGTTGTCTGCCTTGTTGTTTCCGAGAAAATTTATTGCCACTAACTGGAAGGCTTTCCATGCCGTCTTTTCCTTGCCACGCAGTGCATGGTCAAAGGCATCATCTCGAAGAAGTTCACGAATCTGAGGACCAACAAAGACACCTTCCTTTATCTTAGCTTCACTTAACCTTGGAAATTTTCCACGGAGGTACTTGAAAGCTGCTTGTGTTTTGTCAGTGGCCTTGACAAAGTTCTTCATCAGACCCAGCTTGATGTGTAAGGGTGGTAACAAAATCTTCCTTGATTCAACAAGTGGTGGATGCTGAACACTTTTCCTCCCAGGCTCCAATGACTGTCGGAGTGGCCAATCTTTCTTGATGTAGTGGGAATCTCTTGCACGACTATCCCATTCGCAGAGAAAACAGCAGTACTTTGTGTATCCAGTCTGCAGACCAAGCAAGAGAGCAACAACCTTCAAATCGCCACAAAGCTGCCACTGATGTTGGTCAAAGTTTATGCACCTCAAAAGTTGTTTCATGTTGTCATAGGTTTCCTTCATATGGACTGCATGACCAACTGGAATTGATGGCAAAACATTGCCATTATGCAGTAAAACAGCTTTAAGACTCGTCTTCGATGAATCAATGAACAGTCTCCACTCATCTGGATCATGAACGATGTTGAGGGCTGCCATCACACCATCGATGTTGTTGCAGGCTACAAGATCACCTTCCATGAAGAAGAATGGGACAAGATCCTTTTGATGGTCACGGAACATGGAAACCCTAACATCACCTGCCAGGAGATTCCACTGCTGTAGTCTGGAGCCCAAAAGCTCTGCCTTACTCTTGGGTAATTCCAAATCCCTGACAAGGTCATTCAGTTCCCCTTGTGTTATGAGGTGTGGTTCAGAGGAGGAGGATGGGAGAAAATGTGGGTCCTGTGACATTGATGGTTCAGGACCAGAAGTTTCATCCTCTTCCTCGTCTGACTCAAGTGAGAATGATTCTGGTGCATCAGGAACCGGCAGTCCTTCTCCGTGAGGTACTGGGCGTATAGCTGATGGAATGTTTGGATAATGCACAGTCCACTTTTTCTTCTTTGACACACCTTTCCCAACTGGAGGCACCATGCAGAAGTAACAATTGCTGGTATGATCTGTTGGCTCTCTCCAAATCATTGGCACTGCAAAAGGCATAGATTTCCTTTTCCTGTTCAACCACTGGCGAAGATTTGTTGCACAAGTGTTGCAGCATATGTGGGGCCCACCTCTTGTCCTGATCTCCAATTTTGCAGCCAAAATAAAGGTGATAGGCTTTCTTAACCATAGTGGTTATACTGTGCTTTTGTGATGCAAAAGTCACTTCACCACAAACATAGCAGAAGTTATCTGCACCGTTCACACAAGTACGAGGCATCTCTGCTCACTTTGGCTAAACAGAAATGTGTCCCTTTGCAAAATCAAACACTGACAAATAAGAGAGCACGACACTGTATGATTTCTAGAGCTGATATAGGGCAATTTGTTCAGCAGAGTGATGTAAGCTTCGTTATGATTGCATCATCCATGACTTCTAGGAATAACATGATGCAATTCATATCATGTATGACGCAATACCAGCTTCAGATTGCATCATTCATTGTTTTGCCTAAAAAGCAAGTACTGTCCAAACCCAGTCATAGATTTATTCATTGATCCAGTCAAAGATGTATTTTAGTCATTTCTGGTTTAAATTGAGATCCCTTCCCTTTATAACTCACTTATTCTCCGCTATTCCCAAGTCAAGGGTCGTATATACTGACCCAATAGCATAACTTGAAAACTAGAGCCAATCAACAATTTTAAGCATCATTTTCGTTCTCAGTGACCCAGAATTAGTAAAGTTTGACTACATTTATTTCAGAAGCATTTTGGCTATAGAGCAGTGTAATCTCAAGTCAGCTATACCCCAATTGGCTGAACTCTCTCTGAATTTTTGGATTTATAAAGAACACCTATTAACTTGTCACATGTTTTGTATATGCACAATAAGAAAAGTGACTTATTAGTCTAAAATGACTATGTTACACACAAACATCTCCAAGGTATTCTATATTTTTACTGCTTCTCTAACAGGTGTTTGCAACACAAAGAAGGGCAGGAGAGTCATTTTTGTAAGCTTTTAATTCTTGTTCGGGTTATTATATACACACTGTACACTCTGCAATATTTTTAAACTTAAGAGGATTATTGTTTAGCACCAATATGTTAAGTAAAGCTATAAACATCTTAAGATTCAAGTGACGCAAACCACTAAAACTTTGCTTATGGTTACCATGTCATCAGAAACTATTGATATGTACATAGCCTAATAAGCTCAGTTTCCTGTATATTATCCTACCTAGGTTAGGTCCAAAGAGCAATCTATGCAAAAAAAATCTTATTACACATTAAAGATAATGGCTGAGGGAACAATGAAAAGTTTGTCCCAAAGACTGAAAAAAAAAACCAAAAAACAAAAAACCATTTTTCTCCACTTCCCCAACCCGAATGGTCTCTATGTAGAACAAATGCTTCCTCAAACCAGAAACAACCCCTTTTTCCTCCTAGTTTTGAAATGCCCTTTTTTTTAATAAAAAAAATCCCCACATCCCTAGCTCCTAACACCAAATAGTGGTGTGCTGCAAATCTGTTGCAAAGGGCAAAAACTCATCTAATTAATGCTTGAAACGCAAACATTTTGTAACATCCTTGCCTCAGTAAACATGCAAGATCCACACAGTCTTGTTTCATTTTATTACTTTTGGTTTACTATAAGAATTTATTAAGGTTTTTCATTTTAAATGGCTAATTACTCAAACTGGAATCTCCCCCCATTCTTTCTTTTAAATGAACGTAAAAAGCAACAGGGATGATGCACGCAGTTACCATGAGCAGGGCTGGCACCAGCTTTTTTGCCACCCCAAGAGGTGAAGGGAAAAAAAAAAAAGAAGCCACGATCGGTAGTACTTCGGCGGCAGCTCTACTGCACCGCTTCATTCTTCGGCGGCCAGTCCTTCCCTCCAAGAGGGACCCGCCACTGAATTGCCGCCGAAGACCTGGACATGCCGCCCCTTCCCATTGGCCACCCCAAGCACCTGCTTCCTGCGCTGGTGCTTGGAGCCGGCCCTGACCATGAGATTTGAACATGCTAGTCACCACTGCAGAACCACTGGCTGGTTAGCAAATGAGTGTGGGGTGTTAGAGCACTTTCAGTTTCCAGCTAGAGCCCTGCATTGGACTATTTTAAATCCTGCTCCCACTCACTCCGCTATTATGGCAGCAGGTCCTGCAGGACCTCGGTTCTACTGCAGGGTTCTACACTAGTCCCACACAGAGCTCTACATCCAAGCACACTACAAAATGAAGAGTGCTTGAGAGCCTCAAAGCTGCTGCCTTTGAAGCAGCCTTGCTCTGTACAGTTAGCCATATTTCAAAACCAGAGATGCACCAGGTATCAAACCACCTTCCCTTCATACTAAGATGCACCAACCTTTCCTTCATACTAACTGAAAGTAACCACAAGACATCATTGCAATAGCTGAAAAATATTAAAGTGGGAACCAAATAGTGATTCAGAAAAAACAATGAGTTTTGAAAAGGATATGAAAAGCGAGAGTACTGCTCTTGGGAAGACTTCTGATGATATTCTTGCACATCTCAACCCAGCATAAACATGCTAAAATCTCCTGGAAAGTTCTGGATTGCGGGTCTTAAAATTGTTAGATCATATCTGGAAAGTTAAGTTCAACTTTTAGGCAAAAATTAGAGAGTCTCTCTCAACACTGGTCTACTAATTCACAATATGATCACAAATTGACAGCTACTTCTCAATACATGGTTTACAAAGCAAATTCAAGACAAAGCATAATGAAAATCTATCACAGCATAAAGACTGGGTAATCTTTTTCTGAAAGCTGTATCTATCGGTATTTTCTATGCCTTTCCAGATCACAGATGAAAGCAGTGAAATCTGATGGGCAGCACAGATCATCTTAGCCCACAACTTAAGCCAGCTCTACCCACTACTTTAATACACACAGATAACCATATTAAAATTGTACAAGAAACAAACAGGAAAAGCTAAACAAGCAGAGCATAGACATGCTCCAGAACAAATATTCTAGCTTGGTGCAACACAAGTACTAAGTTGACACAAGGAATTTATAACAGTATAAACCTTTTCATTTAGTCTCAGCATTAACAAATTCAAATGCACTATATATATAACATGCTGGAAAGGACAGAGTTTGGAAGCACACAAGTGTATGTTCTTTCTTCTTTAATTTGTCTATTTTCCCTTGAATACCTTCAGACCACCACAAGAAAGCTCCTCTTAAAGACCCTAAAAACAATTTAACTTAAGCCAAATTTCAAAAATGCTATTTGCCATTTTATTCCCAGAGGGCCCCAGAAGAATCAACCTGAACAGTCATTTTTTGGAACTGTATTGACAGGGTGTGACGGGTTCCCCATGGGGTACCACCTGAAATTGGGGTACCACTGAGCCCTCTGACCCACCAGCCTGGGCTCCCTCTCACACTGTGCTGCTATGACAAGCTGCAAACCTGCTCCTGGTCTTATACTTCCTCCAGCATTAACATAGGTAGGGACACACCCAGCTGCAGTTATATGTAGACTCTCTGACCAGCCACCGCATAAACCAACAATAGAGAATCTACAGCCAAAATAACCACTAGCTTCCTAGCCTAGGACCCCAGAGCTGTACAGTCCTGCAGTGGTCCAAACCCCAACCATTATGAATTTATTATCCAATTGGCCTCCCACTCAATGTGGAGAGGAAATGCAATGAGCCTGTATTAAACCAAACTCAGATTTCCAAGCACTTCACTCCAAATTTACTGAGTTAGATTAAAACATAAAATAAGTTTATTAACTACAAAAGATAGAGTTTAAGTGATTACAAGTGATAGCACACAGCTCAAAGCAGATTACCTAGTAAATAAACAAAACTGAAAACTAAGCTTAAGGTACTAGAAAGACAGCATATGAATTAGCAAATTCTCACGCTGGCTGATGATACAAGCAGGCTGGCAGATTCTCAAGATACAAGTTGCACTTGCTTTACAGCTTGGAATCACCAGGTTTTCCATACACAGGCTAGAAATTCTGTTAGCCTGGGTCCAGCACTTCCCCCCAGTTCAGTCTTTGTTCCTCAGGTATTTCCAGGAGTCTTCTTGTGTGGAGAGTGAAAAATCACAGATGTCACTTCCTGCCTTACATAGCATTAGCATATGGCAGGAACTTTTTGTTCCAAACTCAGTTTGTGGAAAAAACACTGACATCCCAAGATGGAGTCCAGAGTCATGTGGCCTGGTTACATGTCCTTGCATACCTTGCTGAGTCACAGCAGCCATTACTTACGGCTGTCTGAAACATTCACAGGAAGGTTAAGTTCTTCCAGGGTCCCTTGTCTTTGCTGATGGGCCATCAGCACTGTCTGGCTTCTTCACAGATGTACCAGAAAGGCTAGTTGTGGGTGTCACCCAGGGTAAGTACGATTGAAATACAGATACATAGTCAATATTCCTAATTTTAGACTAAAAAATGATACAGGCATACAAATCAGATAATCATATTCAGCAATTAATAACTTTTCCAATGACACCTCACATGACCCGTATTGCATAAAATGCATCATAATTATGCCATAATCACATTGTAATAATATCACTATGAAGAATATGGGGTGCAGTGTCACACAGGGCCTAGGAAGTTATGACTTATTCTCCAAGTTAGAAGATAGATTTACCTATTTGTTGTTACATACTGTATGGGAGAGACAACCCAAAAGATATACTAGAAGGGAAAGGCAGCTTCCTGATTATCAGGTAACTATTATTACATCCATTGATACCTAGGGATATCCGTAACGGTTAAACAAAACGTAACATGAACCACTTGTCTCCTGTATCCGGCCATCATATCTGTTAGCAACTACTTCTTCTAACACCCACTCATCTAACAGGGTGAATTTGATTTACAGTAATTCACTAGGCAGGAAGACTCGATTTAATCATGGTTTTCTACATAAAACTCCGTTATTGTTGATTGTTATAATCTTAATACATATTCTTCACAACTCAGATAGATGTAGGTTTCATTTTTAGAAGGTATACACTATACATTTTAAATAGTGATTTATTTTGAAAACTTTTCAGATTAGTTTTACAGCTATATCAGAAAAAGAATGATTGTTTGGTTATTTCATTAACCAAGGGTAATTGAAGCAGATATTTATGAAGTCATAGGGAGGTAAACTATCTCCAATTCAACAGGTTAATCATTAATATTTGGAGGATTTTCTTGCCAGGCACTATTAGGAGGAGAACATCACCAAAGAGACATTTAAATTGTTTTATTTAACTAAAACAAGGTTAAGTATTCTGGATTTTTTTCAACAGCTAATATAAAACAATAAAAATGTGCATAACTGGAAGCCACCAACAAAGTGAGTCCTAAATAAGAAGGGAAATCTGATACCTTGATGTTCAGAAACCACGATAGCGGGAGTCACAATTCAGAGCAAGTGCATATGATCAGTCCTCTACACAGTGTTTTTTCTGTGGCTACAGGTTGATAACATTTTTCTCAGAACAAGCATGCCCATGAATAGCTCATGTTCTTACAACTCTTCCCCGAAAGGATTGGGGCCTCCCTGGGACAGAAGGTCTTGTCTGTTTGCTGGGTCAGAAAGCAGATATTTATCTTAATGTCCTTTCTTTGCCTGCTTGTATTTAGAGACTCCAGTTTGAACTAGTATATGCAAGCCTTTCCTGGGGTGGTACCTCTCAAAAGGCGTTACAACTGGAGTGAATTTACCTAATCCCTCAACTGTTCTACATTCCCAGAGGACTGTGATCCCCCTCCCCCACGGAATTACATACAATCCTTGCCCCACAATGAAACAAACTTTATACAGTAAAAATAACGAGGAGTCTGGTGGCACCTTGAAGACTAACAGATTTATTTGGGCATAAGCTTTTGTGGGTAAAAACCCCCAGTTTATGCCCAAATAAATCTGTTAGTTTTCAAGGTGCCACCGGACTCCTCGTTATTTTTGTGGATACAGACTAACACGGCTACCCTCTGATGCTTTATACAGTAAGATCTCCCAAAGACACTGCAGGAAATTGCCGTATCTGACACACCGGGTACAATATAAAGACAAACAGAAAAGATTAAGGAAGGCAGGCAGGCCTCAATGTTAAAATTTTTCCTTAAAAAAGGAAAAGAAAAAGGTAATTCTTATTAGCTTAGCACTGAAAGCTGCTTTTAAAAGTTAGTATTAGCTGGCTGCAGTTGCCTGAATTAAGAACCATAATAGTGTGTAGGAGAATGGGTTGCTTTGGTGCTGGCTCTATTAAAAATCTTCAATTATAACAGTTCTCTCATTCAAGCAGGCACTCAAAAGGGAACAAAATGGACAGACACAATATGCCCATTGCCAATCCCAATAGAGGCAGAGTGGGGATATAAACTACTCCTTTGCCTGATCAAACAGATATGAAAAGAAGTGAAAAGATAGCTGGACTGGCAAATGCTGCAGAGGAGATAAGACATCTCTAAGCTTCTGTGAGTTTTCTTCCCCAGCTCCCAGACTAACTGGCCCCAGATTTGACATTTTATTTTAACCTCATTAAATTGCTGTTTGAATTCTGCAGATTGTCAGAGTTATAATTTAACTTCATTGTTCTATTTCCATTTTCTATCCTCAGTGCCTGTCCATTATACGGATGTGATGCTTGACATCTGCACAACATTGCCTTCTAAGTATTATTATTTATTACATTAATAGTCCTGGTCAGCTCACTAAATGAGGGCCATGTGGTGCTTAAGACTCAAGGGACAGTTGAGGAAAAAACCTATTTTAATTATTAGGTATTATCTGTGAACTTTATGGGGGAGAAAAATAGATGAAAGAAATGTAACATGGTAAAGAATTTCTGTTGCATGTACTGGAAGTTTGCAGCACACGACCATCAAAAGAAATGCTAAAATAGCATCCCTGAATCAAACTGCCAAACACATTATATATAGTGATGGCACTCAGTGAAATTTTTTCAGTACCCAAACCAGTCTCTGAGTTCCATGTCTTTTCAAAGGGGAAAACAAATGGTGATTTATGTGCTTGTTAAAGGCATTGTACTCACCTAAACTGAAGATGTTAGTGACATCACATTTTTAAGTGTTAACAACACAGTCAACAAAAACCAGCTGAAAATTTTGTATATTTGCTATAACAACACACACCTTAGAATGATTTACATAAATGAAAGACTAGAGAATTATTTTTTCAGTTTTTCTTTGTGCAATTGTCAGCACTTTAGGTTTTTCTAGAGTAGAGTTTGTGGTCCTGCTTAAACTCAAGTTAAAACAAAAATCAATTAACTGAACCAGGACCAAAAGCTCTGGTATAGACATACTCTTTGCGTGTTGTTAATTTAATTGAATAACCAACAACACAGGGGACAGTTTCTCCACTTTGGGAGGCTCAGAATGGGATGGTACGTGGCACTCTAGCACCTGTTTCAAGCTGCTATCTTGTTCACCAGATCCCCAGCTTTCATTTTTAAAGTCATTAGCTGATATAGGTGCAAAGAAAAGCTCAAAAAAGTGAACTAAGTGCAACTATTGCAAAGATAGCTGTGAAAGCATGGAACAACAGATGGGATAAGTGTGACTTGCCCCATTCATTTCAGCGAGGTATCAATTCAGATGGCCAGTGATGATAAGGAATAAAATAACAGTGCTAACGTTTTATTAAGGAAGAAGAGAGGAGGATCACAGATCGCCAGTTTACTGAGAGCGATGTCTCATTTTGGCACCACAAGTGAGTGGCATTTGGGAGATAAAGCTTTTTAGTGGGGGTGAGGGGATTAAAGAGCAAAGCCCCATGATCCTAGCAGAGCCAGTGTACATATTCAAGCCCCACTGAAGGGAACCAAGTAAGAATGCATGATCATACTTTACCATCTACACAACATACTCTGAGCAGTGTTTCATTTCGGCAATTGACATGGTCAGTGATTTTGTAGGTAAAGCTTGGAAAAGTACCACCACTTTCCCCACCCCTCCCCAGTTTGACCCTTGTACCTCACAATAACAAGGAAAAGAAAAAACATGTTAAAAAAATAGGAAAATCGTGTTACTAAACAGACAAAAATTGGCAGGGAAACTCTGGGGCAGGATAATACCCAATTTTTTTAAACTAACTAGAGTTCAAATTGTAAGTGTCCCTTCACTAAATTCACCCTACCTCCCATTTTCCCTCAACCAGGTAAAATGCATGCAAGTCCAACAGAATCCTCTCTTGATAAAAGCCAATAACGTGTCAATTACCATAACCTAATAGGTGCCATGCTTCCTGACCTTTTAGCAGAATGATATTTAAATAAATGTAAATATATTCTCCATAAAAATGAAAACAAAAACAAAAAGACGTTCGAATCCTGTAACTGATCCCCTTAGGATCGGCTTTCTAATCAATGACTGAAGAAATTACCATAGATGCTGGGAACTGCTGCAGCAAAACACAATTAAAATAAACTCAAATATTCCAATGTTTAATATAACAGAGGTCACTCACTTTAAAAGTCACAAACAGTACTCCTCCTTTCCCTCTTCTTCCACTCCTCATACATTTACTAGGGAATTTTAACAAATGCTTTACTCTATGGCATTATGACCTCTGCCCATTTAATACTGATTACATTTCAAAGAAACAATTCAATCAGATAAGAGAAACAATTTTTCAAAGTGATGATTTTCCTACTGCAGCTTTGATTTGTATGTATGTGTATACACATATACTGACAAAATATGCATATGAAACCTTGGTTCAATTTTATAAAACCAAGAGTTTATTTTCATATTTCTGACAGGAGATTAGGCTTTATTATAAACTGCTTCTTGTACTCCCTTGGTCAGGGCTTCCATTTTTAAAAAGTCTTATTTTAAGGGTTTTATCATTCAGCAATAAGAGCTCCCTACTAGCTGAAGCGGCGGAATCTCTGACATGTTAAAATGAGACACAGGATAGAAAACCAATAAAGGTAATCACATTTTGATCTAAAGGGATTGTGGTAAACAGAGTATTTATTTATTTTTAAAGTGCTGTATTATGGCTGTGGAGGAAACAGATGTTTTCCCTTCCACCATTATATTGACAACATCCCATGCAACAGAGCAGTTCTAAGTCAATGTACCTGGAGTGGTGACTAAAAGCAGATTCCTTGCAGGAAGAAATATCTGACTATTTCTCTGAAGATACATCAGTTGGATTTAGGTTGAACTGGCTGCTTCAGTGAGGACAGTTTCTTTTCCCCTCTGGATATAGCGAATTGTTGGTGGTTGAGTTTTGGCCAGCTCTGGTCTTTGAGATCCCAGGTGAACTCTAGCAAGATTATCTTGTCACTCCACCCTGTCAGCAGGTGGGAGTAGCAAGTTAGCTACTGCTCATTAGAAACAAACCTGAATAAAAGGGTGAAGGTAACAGTTCTCGCAAAGAGGGAGCAAGGATCTGGGACAACAGGATCCTAAGGAAAGACTCCTAGGAACAAAACATGAGAACAGCCATACTGGGTCAGACCAAAGATCCATCTAGCTAGTATCCTGTCTTCCAACTGTGGCCAATGCCTGGTGCCCCAGAGGGAATGAAGAGAACAGGAAATCATCAAGTGATCCATTCCCTGTCAACCATTCCCAGCTTCTGGCAAACAGAGGCTAGGGACACCATCCCTGCCCATCCTAGCTAGGAGCCATTGAGTGATCAGGGATGTGGAAGAGGTCTTAAAATGGGTTTATTTTATCTGATCTACACTATAAGACTGGTGGAGGTGCTTGATCTCTTGATCAAGAGCACACCAATCAGTGATGGGGTTGCCCGTCTATCTCAGTTTGCTTGAGATGGTTTCAGGAGCCAAAGTCTCTGATAAAGATCCACGTCTACGCTTACAAGCTTACAGCGGCACAGCTGTACTGATATAACTGTGCCGCTGTAAAAGCGCTCGTGTAGCCACGTTATGCTGATGGGAGAGAGCTTTCCCATTGACATAATAAAACCAGCTCAATGAGCAGCGGTAGCTATGTTGGTGGGAGAGCATAGCGCTATGCACATTATGACTTATGTCCAGGAGTGGCTCTATGTTTTTTGCTGCCACAAGCAACGCAGTCAGGCTGCCTTCGGCGGCACGCCTGTGGGCGGTCTGCAGGTCACACGGATTCGGTGGCGTTTCTGCAGGTGATCTGCTGGTCCCGCTGCCGAATTCCCACCAAAGCCAAGGGACCGGTGGACCTCCTGCAGGCATGCTGCCAAAGGCTGACTGACTGCCACCCTCACAGCAACTGGCAGGCCGCCCCCCGTGGCTTGCCGCCCCAGGCACGCGCTTGCTGCGCTGGTGCCTGGAGCCGCCCCTGCTTATGCTGGCAAAAATTTATGTCCCTCAGGGGAGTGTTTTTTCATACCCTGAGTGACAAAAGTTTTGCCGACATAAGTGCTAGTGTAGTCATGGCCTTAGCAACAGCACTCACTCCTTCATTTAATGGCTGAGAAAGCTCAGCCCACACCCAAATCCCCCAATAAGTCCTCTGGCAAAAATAGGGAAGACTTTACATTCCTGACATTTAAGGTAAATAGAAGAAAATGGTTTTAAAGCCGTCATTATACAGAATAAAGCAGCACACACTTACACTTGGCAGGTCCTCTTTAGAGTCCTAAGTCAGTTTTCTTCTTTCCAGAGCCCCCAAAAGTGCTAAAGACTAAACTACAAAGGTACCCTGAAAAGTGTTACTTGACACAGAATAAGTGGGTAGGAGGGGAGGGGGAAGAGTGTTAAGCAAAACTAGACTAGACTAAAGCATTAGAAGCAAATACATTAGAAGCAAGAGGAAGACCATGGACTGGGTAGGCCCATTACTCAATGAGGGGAGAAAATAATAACAGAAAATGTGGAAATGGCAGAGGTGCTTAATGACTAATTTGTTTCGGTTTTCACCAGGAAGGTTGGTGGTGATTGGATGTCTAATATAGTGAATGCCAGTGAAAATTAGGTAGGATCAGAGACTAAAACAGGAAAAGAACAAGTTAAAAAATACTTAGACAAATTAGATGTCTTCAAGACACCAGGGCCTGATGAAATGCATCCTAGAGTACTCAAAGAGCTGACTGAGGAGATATCTGAGCCATTATTGATTATCTTTGAAAAGTCATGGAAGACAGAAGAGATTCCAGAAGACCGGAAAAAGGAAAATATAGTGCCAATCTATAAAAAGGGAAATAAGGACAACCTGGAGAATTACAGACCAGTCAGCTTAACTTCAATACCCAAAAAGATAATGGAGCAACTAATTAAGCAATCAATTCGCAAACATCTAGAAAATAATAAGGTGATAAGTAACAGTTAGCATAGCTTTGTCAAGGACAAATCATGTCAAACCAACCTGATAGCTTTCTTTGACAGGGTAACAAGCCTTGTGGATCGGGGGGAGTGGTAGATGTGGTGTATCTTGACTTTAGTAAAGCTTTTGATACTGTCTCACATGACCGTCTCATAACCAAACTATGGAAATGTAACACAGACGGAGCTACTATAAAGCAGGTGCAAAACTGGTTGGAAAACCGTTCCCAGAGAGTAGTTATCAGTGGTTCAAAGTCATGCTGGAAGGGCATAACAAGTGGGGTCCTGCAGGGATCAGTTCTGGTTTGCTTCTGTACAATATTTTCATCAGTGATTTAGATAATGGCATAGAGAGTACACATATAAAGTTTGCAGACGATACTAAGCTGAGAGGGGTTGCAGGTGCTTTGGAGGATAGGATTAAAATTCAAAATGATCTGGAGAAACTGAAGAAATGGTCTGATGTAAACAGTATGAATGTCAATAAGGACAAATGCAGAGTACTCCACTTAGGAAGGAACAATCAGTTGCACACATACAAAATGGGAAATGATTGCCTAGGAAGGAGTACTGTGGAAAGGGATCTGAGGGTCACAGTGAATCACAAGCTAAATACAATTCAACAGTGAAACACTGTTGCAAAAAAGGGAACATCATTCTGGTATGTATTAGCAGGAGTGTTGTAAGCAAGACATGAGAAGTAATTCTTCCACTCTACTCCATGCTGATTAGGCCTCAACTGGAATATTGTGTCCAGTTCTGGGCATCACACTTCGGAAAAGATGTGAACAAATTGGAGAAAGTCCAGAGAACAGCAACAAAAATGATTAAGGGTCTAGAAAATGACCTATGGCAGAAGATTGTAAAAATTGAGTTGGTTTAGTCTGGAAAAGAGAAGACTGAGAGGGGACATAACAGTTTTCAAGTTCATAAAAGGTTGTTACAAGGAGGAGAAAGAAGAAAAAACGGTTACTTACCTTTTTGTAACTGTTGTTCTTCAAGATGTGTTGTTCACATCCATTCCACATTAGGCGTGCGCGCGCTGCGTGCACGAGTGTCGGAAACTTTTTCCCTCAGCAGCTCCCGGCAGGGCCCCCACCAGAGTGGTGCCACTGCGCCGTGCATATATACCCCCGCTGGCCCGACCCCCTCCAGTTCCTTCTTGCCAGAGACTCCGACAGAGGGGTAGGAGGATGGGTGGTGGAATGGACGTGAACAACACATCTCAAAGAAGAACAACAGTTACGAAAAGATAAGTAACCGTTTTTTCTTCGAGTACTTGTTCATGTCCATTCCACATTAGGTGAATCACAAGCTTACCTTTGGAGGAGGGTAGGAGTCACAAAACAATTGATTGGAGGACCGCCCTGCCAACTGCCGCGTTGTCCCGTGCCTGCTGGTTGACCGTGTAGTGGGTTGTGAAGGTGTGCACCGATGATCAGGTGGCCGCCCTGCAGATCTCCTGGATCAGGACCTGTGTCAGGAAGGCCGCGGAAGCTGCCTGTGCTCTGGTCGAGTGGGCTGTGATCGCCGGAGCCGGGACACCTGCGAGGTCATAACACGCCCGAATGCAGCTCGTGATCCACGACGAGATTCGCTGCGCTGACACTGGAAGGCCTCACAACCTCTCAGCTATGGCCACGAACAGCTGCATGGATTTATGAAAGGGCTTGGTGCGCTCCAAGTAGAATGTCAATGCTTGGCAGACATCTAGGGCGTGGCAGGCTGCAGTGACTCGGGTCCGCATGGGGTTTGGGAAAAAACACCAGCAGACGAATGTCCTGGCCCAAATGGAATCATGAGACCACCTTTGGAAGGAACTTAGGGTGTGGGCAGAGCTGCACCTTGTCTTTGTGAACACAGTGTATGGTGGCTCCGAGGTGAGAGCCCTCATCTCAGATACCTTTCTGGCCAAGGTGATAGCCACCAGGAATGCCACCTTCCAGGCAAGGTGGAGAAAGGAGCAGGTAGCCAGTGGCTCGAGCGGGGACCCCATGAGCTTAGAAAGGACTAAGTTAAGATTCCATGGCAGGACTGGGGGGCGCGAGTAAGGGAACACCCTTTCCAGACCTTTGAGGAATTGCCCCACCATTGGGTGGGAGAAAACTGAGCTACTTGAAAACCCTGGGTGAAAGGTGGAGATAGTTGCCAGGTGCACCTTAATCAAGGACGGGGCCAGCCCCTGCTGCTTGAGGTGCAGTAGGTATTCTAGAATGGTAGGCACTAGGGCCTGGAGTGGCTGCACCTGTTGTGACACACACAAGCAAGAGAACCTCTTCCACTTGGCACAGTAAGTCGCCCTGGTAGAGGACTTCCTGCTTCCACGTAGAACCTACTGCACAGGAAGGGAGCACTGGCTCTCCAAAGCATTTAACCACATAGCTTCCATGCCGTCAGATGCAGTGATTGCAGGTTGGGGTGGAGAAGCCACCCTCCGTCCTGGGTAATGAGGTCCTGGTGTAGGGGCAGGGTTATCGGGGCCTCCACCGACAGCTCCAGGAGCGTGGTGAACCAGTGCTGGTGGGGCCAGGCTAGGGCGATGAGAATGATCGACGCCCTGTCCCTGCGCACCTTGAGCAGTACCTTGTGTACCAGGGGGATCAGGGGAAAGGCGTATTTCAATTCCCTTCCCCACGGGATCACGAATGCGTCAGCTACTGAGCCTGGGCTGCGACCCTGGAATGAGCAGAACTGCGGGCACTGGGCATTGCCCTTGGCAGCGAACAGGTCCCCCCAGGGAAACCCCACTTTCGGAAGAGCGAAAGCACGAGGTCTGCTCTGAGCATCCACTCGTGCATGTGGTAAGACCTGCTGAGGTGGTCCGCCAGTTTGTTCCGCTCCCCCGGGAGATACACAGCCTCGAGATGAATGGCATGGGCTATGCAAAAGTTCCAGAGGAGGAGAGCCTCGTGGCAGAGCGGAGAGGAACGGGCTCCGCCCTGCTTGTTTATGTAAAACATGGCAGTTATGTTGTCTGTCAGAACTGTCATGCTGTGACCACTCAGAGTGGCGTGAAAGGTCTGGCATACTAAACGAACTGCCCTGAGCTCCTTCACGCTGATATGGAGTGATTGCTCCGTCCCTGACCACAAGCCCTGAGTCCTGAGGCCCCCCAGGTGAGCACCCCATCCGAGGTCTAACGCGTCTGTTACCAGCGTCAAGTCCGGCAAAGGGGATGCCTTCGCAAACCACGGTCTGGGACCACCACATCAAGGAGACCAGCACGTCCCCTGGGGCTGTCACTATCAGATCTAGGGGGTCCCTGCCTGGGTGGTATACACGGGCAAGCCAAGCCTGCAGAGTCCTGAGTCTCAGTCTGGCATGCTTGACCACATGTGTGCAAGCTGCCATATGGCCTAGCAGCCTCAGGCAACATCTG
Source organism: Mauremys mutica (assembly GCF_020497125.1). Classification (NCBI taxonomy): domain Eukaryota; kingdom Metazoa; phylum Chordata; order Testudines; family Geoemydidae; genus Mauremys; species Mauremys mutica. The sequence continues at coordinate 57,104,573 of NC_059079.1, forward strand.
GCCGTTGTAGTGGGGAACTGGTATAGGGAGTTCACTGCTTGCTGGATGGCAAGGAATCGTGATTCCGGAAGGCTTGCCCTTACCTGTACTGCTTTTAGGACCGCCCCTATGAATTCCACTCTCTGCATTGGAACGAGAGTGGACTTGGGAACGTTTACCAGAAGCCCAGCTTGTGGAATAGACTCAAGGCCGTCTGCACGTGGGACCGAACCTCCTCTTCAGACCGACCCACCAGGAGCCAGTTGTCAAGGTACGGGTAAATTGATCTGATATGCTGTCCTTGAGTGCACCTTCAAAAGTCTGGCTTAGGGCCCAGCTGAGATTTATGTTGGCCTTGGCTCTGGCCTGGCCTATTGGAGCTGTTATTATTGCGCCACCTCCTGTTGTCTCTGCCTCATCTGCGGTAAGGCTCCTGTCGAGGACGAGGCTGGTACTGGCGCTGGGGAGGAGGATGTGGCTTAAAGGGCTTCCTCTGAGTAGCCAGGGTGTGCACACCCAGCTACTTGAGTGTAGCTCTAGAGTCCTTGAGGCTATGCAGCTTTGTGTCCATCTGGTCCGAGAAGAGTCCAGACCCTTCAAAGGGGAGGTCCTGGAGCGAATTCTGGACCTCGGGCGGCAGACCTGACTCCTGAAGCCACACCGAGTGCTTGGAGGGAGGTTTTCGCCACAGCCTTGCCTTCCTCCACCAGGGCTGAGAACTCCTGTTGGGAGACTTGTGGGAGGTTGTCCTTAAACTTCCCCACTGCTGCCCAGGAGTTGAAGTTATGCCTGTTGAGGATGGCCTGCTGGTTAGCAATCCTCAACTGGAGGCCCCCTGACGAATACACTTTCCTGCCGAACAGGTCTAGGCGTTTTGCTTCCTTGGCCTTAGGGGCCACAGCCTGTTGCCCCTGGTGTTCTCTCTCGTTTACTGCCGAGACTACCAGGGAACATGGGCTCAGGTGGAAGAACAAGAAGTCGTATCCTTTTGACGGGGTGAAGTACTTGCGTTCCACACCCTTGGCTGTTGGTGTGCTGGATGCCGGGGTCTGCCATATAGACATGTAATTAGACTGAATGGTCTTAACGAGCGGGAGTGCCATTCTGGATGGACCTTCTGGACTCAGAATGTCCACCATGGGGTCCTTTTGCTCAACTGCTTCCTTGGCTTGCAACCCCAAGTTATGGGCCACCTTACGTAGCAGCTCTTGGTGGGCTTTGTGGTCTATCGGCAGAGGTCCTGTTACCACCGTACCTACTACTGCTTCATCCGGGGATGATGAGGAAGTTAGCAAATGTTCAGCTTCCTCCGGCTGGTCTCCCTGGTCCTCTTCCTCCAGGGGCGGGGCTTCCGGCTTGAGCTGGGGGCGGTGGCCTTGGGGCGGCACCGGATATAGTGCTGGACTCTCCGGTCTCTTGCTCGGTGCAGCTGCAGGTGGCTTGGACACTGTAGCTTCCCTTACAGCAGCACTGTAGGAGCGTAGATGCGGGGACCGGGACTGCTGCATTGAGTAGTTGGCCCTCGAAGGAGAACCTTGTCGCTGGTGCTAGGCCCAAGGGGTCCAGAAGGGCCAGTGTCCTGGTGGTCCCCATTGTTGTTGCCAACCAGTTTGTTGTTCCCTGCTGTCCGGAGCCCGGTGCGGGTAGTTGTATCGGCTTGAGTCGGTGCCGGACCCCAGCGACGCCAAGCGCAAGGGCCACGGTGGTGCCATCGATCTGTGTCGGCGGGAGGTTGACGATCAGCTTCTTGCTGATAGGGAGCGGGACCGGTACCTCTGCTCTCTGGATCAGGACCGGGACCGATGCTCCCGGGACCGGTGTCTTCTGGGAGCCCTAGGCGACTCCCGGCTCGTCTCCTCCTGGTGCTGTCTTGGGAGGGCACCGGGGAGCGTTGTGTGTCTTGCACTACTTCCATGCATTGACTTGCCTCCAGTACCGAGACTTCCCTCTGAGTCAAGGGTAACTAGGAGTCCACAGACTCTGAGCTCGACCGGGACCAACGCTGGGAGCAGTGCCAGGATGGTGTCCTCAAACGGCACACCATTGCTGGCTTTCCCTTCAAAGGTGTCAGGCGTGGAGGGCTGATCTATTACGTCCTCGAGCCCTTCGTCTGCACTGAGTTCACTTATGTCTGGACTCGGTGGGACTTGTGGCACCGATACCTCCGGTGCCGAAGTCGGTGTGGTGTCCATTCCGCTCTTCCTGGTACCCGGGGCCTGATATAGCGCCGGTCTCCTTTCCAGGGAGCATCCATGCCCCTCCATTGGTTTTGCCTTGTGCTGTACCAGAGAGGATGAGTGGTGCCAGGGCCTACTTTGGTGTTCCGAGACCAACGGCTTGCGGTGCTTGGCCGGTACCGGGTCTCTTGACGACTCCTAGACGCTCCGCACTGAGGAGGCAGAGGCTGGCATCAGGCGTTCCGGGCCCGATGGTTGCAGCGCAGCCTCCATCAACAACTGCTTTAAGCTAAAGTCTCTCTCTTTCTTTGTTCTTGGCTTAAAGGCCTTGCAAATTTTACACTTCTCTGCTTGGTGAGCTTCCTCAGACAACGCAGACAGGAGCCATGGGGGTCACTAACTGGCATAGGCTTGCGGCATGTGGCGCAAGCCTTAAACCCTTGGGCCTGCGGCATGCCCCGTGGCCCGGGGCAGGTGCTGGAATCCTCCAAGCACCTAATCTATTAAGTGTCCAACAACAATGAAACGCTAACTGATAACAGCTATGCAACTCTAAGGCTAAGGGACTGCTTCTCTTACGAGAGCAAGAGGTTGTTCCAACGCTTCCACAGATGGTAAGAAGGAACTGGAGGTATAGCGGGGGTATATATGCATGGCACAGTGGCACCACTCTGGTGGGGGCCTTGCTGGGAGCCGCTAAGGGAAAAAGTTTCCGATGCTTGTGCACACGGCGTGCACATCTAATGTAGAATGGACGTGAACAAGCACTCAAAGAAGAACTGTTCTTCGTAACCTCTGAGGACAGGACAAGAAGCAATGGGCTTAAATTGCAGCAGGGGAGATTTAGGTTGGACATTAGGAAAATCTTCTTAACTGTCAGGGTGGTTAAGCACTTGAATAAATTGCCTAGGGAGATTGTGGAATCTCCATCATTGGAAATTTTTAAGAGAAGGTTAGACAAATACTTGTCGGGGATGGTCTAGATGATACCTAGTCCTGCCTTAAGTGCAGGGGACTGGACTAGATGACCTCTCGAGGTCCCTTCCAGTCCTGTGATTTAGCATGAAGGTATCTACTGAAGTTCCCAACCTAATTATTGGTTAAACAAGATGAAAACATCAATCTTTCATCCTCTGTCTAAGCAAGCTGCTGCTGCTAGCTTCTCTTTTAGTACTCCAGCAGGGTACGTGCCTTCATCTCTATTCGCCTGTGTGGCTGAGTCCATGTTAAGTCTTCCTTACTATATTGTAAAATGACTTCATCCTTAGTTCAGACACCAACAGACTCGAACAATTGCAACAGAAATCAATATTTTTTCTCCCAATAGATTAATGTAATTTTATTTATGTAAGAAAATATTTCCATTTTCTAAAGGAAAAATTCCTTAAGTACACAAATATTATGCATAAAAAGGAATTGAGCAGCACAGAAGAATTAACTGCAATGCACAGATCTTTAAGAGAGTCTTCCACCCACCATTAATCTGAAGATAAATAGATAAAAATCATGATTTAAAAAATATTTTTAGGTCATATCAGATTTTTATTTACATGTTGCGAGTTCTTTACTTTCTTCCCATTTTACAGTCAAATACTGAAGTGGATGTTCTGTATTTGTTTAATTAGTTTCCTAATTGTTGACAAAAGCTCACATTTTAAAAATTCTTTTTTCCTCTAAGAAAAATTCTTTTTTCCTTCTATACTGGCCTCTACATTGTCCAAGCAACAACATGAGAACTCACCTAAGAAGTTTTGCACTTAATGCTCATCTATCCAGAAAGAAACAAGTCCAGGGCATTATTAATATCCCTGCTGCGAGAACACTACAAACTCATACAAAAAGGTGATAGATAAATCACCGTGCTATATTTGCAACGAACATGCTTCCAATATACTGAGCTTCCTCGAGTTAAAAAAGCTGGACTACTTTGTTCAGGCTGTATTTCACCAGGGTTTGAAGTAAATTGGACTTCTGTTCCTAAGCCATTTAAGTATTTCTGAAGATCCTAACCCTTCAACCCCACCCACCAGGTGCCTAACTTTAGTGTGGTTTTGTTGTGGATTTTTTTGAGTGGGTTGGTGTATGTGTGTGTGTGGGGAGGGTGTTTGTTTTTTGATATTTTGGCCCATGTATAACAAAGTTATTATGAACTGTTTTATAATGCATTGAAAGCCTACAAAACTTTTCATTGTTAAAACTAAAACACAGTTTTGTTTTAGTATGACAAAGATTTTATGCCCCCAAGACAAAAGTTTAATGAAAATACAATTTTAGCTTCTGATGGTGAGAACACTTATACATTAACTTACCTTCTTTTGAAATCAATAGGCCTATTCAGGTGAGTAAAGTTACATGCCTGCTTCAATGTTTGCAGAATCAGGACCTACAGTAGTTTCATACAATTCAAACATACCCCACTACACCAGCAATAGCCTTTAAAAAGCAGCATTTATAATTCAACTCATAAATTTTTAATCTAATGATACAATAGCAGAAATTTTCAAATCCGTTTTATATCCTCAATCTGATTTAGATTTTTGAAATATTAGATTTAATCACTGCACCCCGCTGAAGACACACTTTACATGTGAGCTTCAACTACTGCTCTCCAATTCTCCAACCTGTGGCTGAATACAGTACACAAAACTAAAGCAACACAAATCCTATTTATCTCTATATGCAGACAATTTTCATTGGACTGCAAGACATGGGGTATTGCACATTCAATATTACTAAGGCCATACTGACACACAAACCAGTTATGCTAGCCCAGCTCAAGCGTGTGTCTAGGCTGTGCCATAACATGTAATTTACAGGCAAATTAATGTTTCTTATATGAGCCTGTAGGATGTTTACATTAATATCTTTATAATGGTTTGAACAAGTGAAATGCCGATCATTATTATATTCAGTTCACAGACTGAAGGCAGCTGTTTAAACCTAAAGTTGAGACAAAAAATTTTAAATTGAGAACACTAAATAAGGCATGGCAGGGGAGAAGTACTGCCACATTTGGCAAGGAAGGAGCCTGGAATATTTCAGCTTAAATCTATTGATGCTATAGACCTTTATTATGTATTGGCAAGTTATATCCATTATATTTCTACATGTAAGCGTATGAGGTCAGAATTAAGGCCGTGACATCTAGGATTAAATGACAACAGTAAAGACGCATAGATCTAGTCTATACTACAGCTTTCACTATTGTAACCATCAGTGGAGCTGTATTCATGGTGAATTATGACTACAAACTTTGCTAGTGTAGACAAAGTCATTGTGTTTAAACAAGAGTGTTAAACGGTGTTCGCCACATGTAGGCAGAAGCCTCTAGGTCAGATCCTCTTTGTTCATACGTTATTTATTTCTCTACATGATTCTGTCCATGCCTTCTCTTTCCTGAAGTGGGCAAGCTGTAGGAGTATACACCCAGCTTGTGATCTCAGGCAGTCAAAACTACTCCAAAACACAGGGGTATTTCATGGAGTTATTGCCACCGGTTCTCTTCCTTGTAGAAGAGTCATTGTTAGGAACTGCCATTTCAAATTAAACTACTGGCCCATCTAGGTAAGCATCCTGTTTCCGGCAGTGGCCAATACTAAATAATTCACCTAATCAGAGGTGCAGAGTTATGACATGAGGCACATGGTTTCATTTCCCTTAGATTATTATATTAAACTTGTATAATCACAGATGTTTACAGAGCTCGAAATTATCCAGTCCTCCTTAAAAACAACATAATACTATAATATGTCTCATTGGCTTCCTGCAGCATTACATTCTACAGACTAACAATATGCTGCATAAATTATTTCCTTTTGTTTGTTAAATTTAATCTTTGTTTCACAATAAATTCCTTTTCCAAACTAAGTAATCCCAATCTTTGTAAATTATTGTATGTAAATTATACCATGTTTCCAACTATTTATCATTTCTTTAGACCTTTTCAGTCTCTGCTGTATTTATTTTGAGATCAGGCAACTAAAACCGACCACAGTACTCAAGCTGTGAGAGTACTATTGCAACAATTCTCCATCTGTGGTCCATGGACCACTTATAGATGGTGTGTGAAGAGTTGACTGGTTGCATGGTGTTGGCTTTTATCCAGATTTTAGCCTGCCTTAATAAATTTTAGCTATATTTTAGGAAAATATTTAATATTACTTTAATTAAGCAATTGTCATAGCTTCAAAATAACAAAACATGATGTGTATGAGAATCTCTGTAGATAAGTCTGCAAAATAACCTCATGTGTTCAATTAACAACATTCTGAAATATTCAGAAAAGCTCAATAAGTGTGATACTATTCCACAGTTTTTGGGACACATCTGTCCAGCTTTACCCAACCAAACTCCTCCTTTAATTGTGTTCAGGGCTAGGAGGCAAAAGGGCTCAAGTTCCATTTTCTCATCTTCCCGTTTCAGGTGAAGATTTGCTCAGGCCTCACAAAGGCGACAGAATTTTAAAATTTGCAGTATACTAAGGAGCAGCACATGGTTTTGTTCCAAGGAAAATTAGTTTTTTCAGTCAGCCATGTTATCAGCATTTGAAGGTCAGGTAGTGAGTGATCAGGCACAACAGAGATTCTGGCTAAACTTATTAAGTACACAAAAAGGATGTGTTGTGCATGTGTTTGTCAGATGTGTAAACTAACTCTTTAGCCTGCCTCCCCACCCCCATCCTCCTAACAAGCATACACTTTTGGACAACTGGAAACTCAGCAGAGTTAGGAGAGGAAAGAAGATATGTAATTAGTGTTTGGACTATAAAATGTCTATGTATGTATTCCTAGTCACAACAAGTAGAGGTTATGTTTGAACTAGTTCAAGGGTCAATGTCTGCTAGATTATTTTGCCATAGGTTTACTTTAGATTTTCTCAAATGTTATCTTGTTTTCCCAATTACAGGTATTTTGCAAGTGTATAGCTGGGATAATTCCCTGAGATCTGGAGATTCCTGAGTTAATGTCTAATATATGATTTGTTATATTTCATTAAAAAATTTCAGTGGTTTTCTAAGAGCAACAGAACTTTTTCAAAAAACCTATTAAGTTCTATACAAAAGTTTTGAGAAAATTAAGGTAGCAAAGCACTTGGAGAGGGGGTGCATTCAACTGTTTTCTCTAAGAGGGAAAAAAAATTCTCTAGCATATAGGATGCCCCAGGGGAGTGAGGGGGAGTAAAACAGATTGACTGAAGAAACTGATGGAATAATTGAGGCTGTTGAAAAACCCAGGCTCCATGCTATGGGAAATATCTTTCCAATCTTGCCTTCTGCCAAATTACAGAGCACATACAACTCTGAAGGAAAGGCACAGAAATGAAAACATCACTACCAGGGAACTAAAGACTAGTGATTAGAGGTCCACCAATGCAAAAGGGTGCTTTTAAAATTCCTCCTCCAGATATGAGTATGTTGGGGGGAGGGGAGATGGGAAAAGGAAGGTTAATAGACACTGTCTCCTGGGAAAGTCTTCAATTAATAGCGAGGGTAACCAGAAAGACAAGATAGTTGGTTCTGCATCATCTATTGTCTCCCCTTATGGATGAAAGCGAACACACTGCACAAAGACAAGTCTATTTTAAACAGGTTATTGATGGCTTAATTTCCCTCTAGGGAGTGAACATTATTCAAATTCATTTTTCCTTTTTTATTTTAACAGCTATTAAGAAAAAACAGTTAGCAAGAAGGTAATAAGCAAGCAATTATCAGATGATGGGAAACAGGTTTCCAAGGTAGCACAGTGAAATACAGAGCCCACAAATGGCATTGTGCAAGACTTCAATGGAATTTCACAGTCAAATCACGTTCAGGTTTAGCATTTAGACTTCTCACCAAGCAGAGAACATAGAAGCTTTTTACTCCTCATTGGCATTTACACCAATGTTTGTCTAATTGTTCTGCATCATTTAAGATAAAGTTTTTTCCATTTAAATGATACATGCCTAATTCAAACATCAGCAGACAAACATTACCACTGTTGCTTATCTGTTTAAGAACCTAAGTAGAATTATCTCAAAGAGCACCCTTTACCAGGTATTTGAGTGCCTCACAAAATTAAAGAAGTCTACACTAGATTATGTTTCCTCTCTCCAGGCTGCAAAAACTGAACTCTTCCTACCCCACTACCTTTCAAAGAAAGTTCTCAAAGTATGTGTGACAATACTGTGACACAAAAGCTTATGCCCAAATAAATTTGTTAGTCTCTAAGGCCTGGTCTACACTACGCGTTTCTACCGAATTTAGCAGCGTTAAACCGAATTAACCCTGCAGCCATCCACACAACGAAGCCCTTTATATCGATATAAAGAACTCTTAATACCGGTATTTGTAATCCTCCCCGACGAGGGGAATAGCGCTGAAATCGGTATTGCCATGTCGGATTAGGGTTAGCGTGGCTGCAATTCGACGGTATTGGCCTCCGGGCACTATCCCACAGTGCACCATTGTAACCGCTCTGGACAGCAATCTGAACTCGGATGCACTGGCCAGGTGGACAGGAAAAGCCCTGCGAACTTTTGAATTTCATTTCCTGTTTGCCCAGCGTGGAGCATCGATCGGTACGGGTGACCATGCAGTCCCAGAATCCAAAAAGAGCTCCAGCATGGACCATACAGCAGATAGTGGATCTGATCGCTTTATGGGGAGACGAATCTGTTCTATCAGAGCTCCGTTCCAAAAGACGAAATGCCAAAGCATTTGAAAAAATCTCCAAGGCTATGATAGACAGAGGCCACAGCAAGGACTCAGCACAGTGCTGCGTGACAAGCATAACGGAAAGCCAAAGAATCAAATGGACGCTCATGGAGGGAGGGAGGGGGGACTGAGGACTCGAGCTATCCCACAGTTCCCGCACTGTCCGAAAATTATTTGCATTCTTGGCTGAGCTCCCAATGCCTGAAGGGTCAAAAACATTGTCGCGGGTGGTTCAGGGTATATGTCGTCAATTTACCCCCTCCCTCCCATGAAAGAAAAGGGAAAAAAATTGTTTCTCGCCTTTTTTCAATGTCACCGTATGTCTACTGGATGCTGCTGGTAGACGGGGTGCTGCAGCGCTAAACAGCAGCATCCCCTCCTCTCCCTGATGGCAGACGGTGCAATAGGACTGGTAACCATCGTCATCATCCCATGAGTGCTCCTGGCTGGCCTCGGTGAGGTCGGCCGGGGTGCCTGGGCAAAAATGGGAATGACTCTTGGTCATTCCCTTCTTTAAGCTTTGTCTCCTGGAGATTCAGTCCTGCCTGGAATATCATAGCAGCTGGAGGCTGTGCTCCTCTCCCGCTCCCGTTTAATGTCTAATGGAGATTCAGTCCTGCCTGGAATATCATAGCAGCTGGAGGCTGCCTCCCCCTCATTTTATCTCAATAAAAAGTCAGTGTTTCTTATTCATGCATTCTTTATTACTTCATCACACAAATGGGGGGATAACTGCCACGGTAGCCCAGGAGGGGTGGGGGAGGAGAGAAGCAACGGGTGGGGTTGTTGCAGGGGCACCCCCTAGAATGGCATGCAGCTCATCATTTCTGTGGGATGTCTGGGGCTCTGACCCGGAGCGGCTGTCCTCTCTGGTTCTTTAGTAGGCTTGCCCCATATTCTAGGCAGGACTGGCTCTACTTTTAGACAAAACGTAAAGAAGGGCATGACTTGGGGAGTCATTCCCATTTTTGTCCATGCGACTCCGGCCAACCTCAGCGAGGCCAGCCAGGAGCATCCATGACAGCAGCAGATGGTACAATAGGACTCGTAACCGTCATTACCAATTTCCAAAGCAGCAGACGGTGCAATAGGGCTGGTAACCGTCTCTGCTACCTTGCAAAGGCAAGTGAATGCTGCTGTGTAGCACTGCAGTACCGCATCTGTCAGCAGCATCCAGTACACATATGGTGAGAGTGAAAAAAGGCTAAATGGGCTCCATTGTTGCCATGCTATGGCGTCTGCCAGGGCAATCCAGGGAAGAGGGCGCGAAATGATTGTCTGCCATTGCTTTCACGGAGGGAGGATTGACTGACTACATTTACCCAGAATCACCCGCGACACTGTTTTTGCCCCATCATGCATTGGGATCTCAACCCAGAATTCCAATGGGCGGGGGAGACTGTGGGAACTATGGGATAGCTATGGGATAGCTACCCACAGTGCAACGCTCCGGAAATCGACACTAGCCTCGGTACATGGACGCACACCGCCAAATCAATGTGCTTAGTGTGGCCACGTGCACTCAACTTTATACAATCTGTTTAAAAAAACCCGGTTTCTGTAAAATCGGAATAATCCTGTAGTGTAGACATACCCTAAGTTGCCACAAGGACTCCTTGTTGTTTTTGCTGATACAGACTAACACAGATACCACTCTGAAACATGCAAGGTAGTTAGAGTCTTCTCTAATGCTGAGATGTCACAGAATTTCCAAATTTCCCCAAGGAACTGTATTTTCAATCCTAGACCTAAAGGGCCAATTTGAAACCTAAGTAGTAGTTTTACTTGTTCTTCTCTGAATTTGTGAAATCTTTGCTGCCATTCAAGTTTGTGGAAGAAGTAAGATGCGGTCTAAGTGTCCTTGCTTTAAGAGATGGCCTGTCAAATGGATGGATTTATGAAAGCCTATGTCCACTACAACTTTTAAACTGAGCTACTGTGTTCAAACCTTGTTAGAGAAGTCATTTTAGTTTTAAACTTAAAATGAAGTGGGGATGAGGCTTCAGCTTGTCTGTTGGTCTGCTCTCTAAGCCAACCTCTTGATGCACAGCATAATTCCCAAATCAGGAAGTACAGAAGGTTGGCATCTCGTCTCTGGAACATCTGTGCAGAATTGGAACCTGAGTATTACTACTGCTTTGAAGAGGATCTTTATGCTCCAAATGAAAAGACAGATTTAAAGTAGAGTCATGTTTTCCCGCTCACATTGCCGCAAGGCTCGGTCCCTAGCACTCTGCTGGCACTTTATAAATAACAAGGCAAGAAATCCATTCAGTTATTTCCATTGCTTGTACAACAAAAAGTCTGATAGAAAGGGACTACATAAGCTGAATGGTGTATTCCTGCCAGCAAGAAAGGTACATTTTGTTTCCCAAAACAAATTCTAAACAAAACATTATTGGAAAAGTTGCTTTATTTCCTGAAGTAACCTCAATTTCTTATTTTCACTCTTCCTAAATCCATGCACCACCGAAATGTCAAAATTAACAATACTCAATTAGTTCTGTATCTTATTGATGATAATTGTAAAAAACTAGAATCAGAGGTCTCACCCACAGAAAGGGCTACTCAAATGGGGACAAATGATGAAATCTCTCTCTAAATTTGAGCAATTCAAAAAGGAAGTAAATTGATATATTCCCAGATACAAGTACTTTAAGATGGAGTTAATGTTCAGAGTACTTATCAGTGATTCAGGGTAAAATACATTCTAAGATGTTCCAATTATACCCCAAACCAAGTGTTATAAATGCAAGAAATTCAGAGTTAAGTTTAAAAACTTAAGAATTTTAAGCATGGTAAGATACAGAAATGCATACCAAGGGCACCCAATTTCAATTCTATCCTGTAATATCATATAATAACCATATAATTAAAGCATTTTAGTGTTCATGGTCTCAGATCAGATTAAACCAGTTTTGAAAAACAGTGCAATAGATGTGATGCTTTGGAAACATGGAATATCAACTTTTTAAGTGCTAGATCAGGAGTTCTCAACCTTTTTCCTTCTGAGGCTCCCCTCAACATGCTCTAAAAACTCCACGGCCCAGCAGGGGATGGGGAGGGAAGGACTCAGAGCTCCAGGCCTGGGGTGGGCCCTCAGGCATAGGCGTAGTTTCACTTCTATTTTGGGTGGCAGGGTTTGGCCCAGCTCTGCACAGCAAGGTCCAAGAAGGCACCACCACCTCCACCCCCTGACTCACCTCAGCAGGTCACCCAGCCTGTCAGGGTTGTGTGTGGTTCAGCTCAAAAAGTTTAAAAACTGCTCAGGGTACAGGGAGGGGATAGCTAGGGGCCATGTGTGGGCAGGGGGTACCTCAGGATGCTGAGAGGGGGTAGCTAAGGGCTGTGTGCTAGGAGGGCTCCCCTGTGGTCACGGCTCTCCAAGGGCTCTGCCAGCCACAGACCAGGGTCCCCCTGCCTGGGCGGCTCTTACCGGCTGCGTGAGCTGAGCAGCAGCCGCAACCCCGGGCACCAGCAGCAGACAGGGGAATGCCGTGGCTGCCTGCTCCATGACACCAACCAGAGCAGCAGCTACTTGCACTGCCCACCGATTCCAGCTTCCTGCCTCAGAGTCTGACCTGGCTGAGGGGGGCGTGGAGAGGAAGAAGGGAGGGTGTGGAGCTGCCCCTGAGATTGCCCCGTTCTGACATTGTAGTGTGGGGGGGAGGGGGCAGGGCTCGGGGTTTCAGTCCCGCGGCGGTGGGTGCTGGGGCTTGGGATTTCAGCCCCGTGGCAGGGGACTTTAGGGCTCAGGCTCTCTGGGTTTCAGCCATGGGGTCCTGCAGACCCCCAGCTGAGAACTGCTGTGCTAGATGTATCTTTAGATACTAGCTAGTAAGTGTATTCCTGGCTCAATGGGTAAGCTATAAGAGACGTTTCCTGTAGGAACTGAAGTTACTAGTGGATAATTAATGCAACTCGCTAATGTGGGTGACCAGCCTATGGAAGGTTTACTCTGGGGAAAACAGCATGACCTGCTTAAAGAGGCCTGGCAAATGAAGAACTACAAGCTGCATAAAGAGACAGCCTTAATCTAGAAGACAGACCACTCACACAACTGATTCAAGAACTAACATAAAACTATGACCAAGATACGCAGACCCTGCAGAAAGGGCCTGACTAATTTTAATCCTATCAGTGTCCCCATGTGGAGAATTGATAACTGCCTGCTAATCTACACTTCCAAATACACTATTTATTCTTTTTAAATATATGTTTTCTCTGTAATGCTTTTGTTCTGAATAAACAGTACTTTGCTACATGGAAGCTGGCTGGTTAACTGTGTCTATGCTCCTGAGAGAAAAGGACTGCAGGCTGAACTAAAGTCAGACCTGCTGAGATAATCATAGTAAATTGCAGAATTACAATTTAAGGCCAAGATCTAGACAGAAAGAGTTGTGGAACTCCATCCTAAGAAAGGCGGCAGGCAGTGATCTAAGACCTCCTGAAGGCACCTCAGTTAGACCCCAAATGAGTTAGAGGTTACCTTGGGAACCGGGACAATTAGATTTCCCCCCCTCCATTATGCCACTTTGTGCATCATCAGAGCATCACAAAGCAGCTAGATCCCAGCCTCCCTCTCTGTGCAGTCCTCCAAGTTCTCTGCCTTACACTTACACACACACACACCTACTGCCCCATGTGTCAACAACCATTGAAGTATGTTTTACAAAATCTTTTGACTGCTTCAGTGCCTGGCCTCTTCAGTAGCTCAAAACTTTGCCATGTAGGAACCGAGTTAAGATTGTCAATTTCACAGTTACTATTAAGAAATAATTTGATACTAATTATTGCCTGCAAGCACGTTAATTTCAGGCTGTTGTTTAAAAAAAGCTGTAAGTGCCCATACAGGCCAGCATTGGAGTTATTCAGAGGGGAGGACCATCCAAAATGGCAGCAGGGGGAAGTGAGTAGTTCAGACTTTCGTCCTCTGGTTATCCTCACAGCAGCCAAGAGGCTGCGTTAAGGTAGAAAAGCAGACTATTGCTTTTGTAGCAGGCAGGATGTTATGGAAGGAACATAACTGAAAGCTTCTCCCTTTCAGCAAATCAGGGACGGAGACAGAGCCTGATAAATAGCCTGAGAAGCCCAGAGAAGAGTACAGGGGCAGTACCCTGATAGAAATATGAGCAGTTCAAGGTGTAGAAGAGAAAAGAAGGGAGAGACTGATCTATTCAGCTGGGTTATTCGCTAGGGTGTTAACCCTGGATTTTGCTAGTCAGTATTCTCACTTTTCAGATCTACCTCCAATGTTTAGTAAAATTTTCCATCTGTGCTCATTCAGCTTTGAGAGATCTTAATCTTGAGAATATTTTTACAGTAAGCAAGTCACACCCAGTAATGCTCTTACCTTCACTTTTAGAGGGGGAAATCTCAAAGATTCTGCACTCTCACTCCCTCAGGTGTAGCATACCATCAGCTTAGCTCTGTAGCCTTGACATCATATAAATAAAACATTTAATAGGACCAATGACCAATTCCATTCAATAACACTGGTTGCATTACCAGCACATTGCTAATCAACAGTCAGAGCAGATGGAATGCAAATCTCTCAACTACAGGAAACAAATCAGCAGCCAACTTTCTTCTCCCCCCAAATTTTAAGCAATGTAGTATCAGTTAAGTGAAGAAGTTCAAAGATAATTTTTTAAATAAAGAAATGTGCCTTATTAAAGGAAACACTTTCACATCTCTTGTCAAAGTATGAGAATTTTAACCGCACTAAGGCTGTACTGGGGAATTATCCTGATCTTCCATGAGAAAAAGTAAGTTTATGGCAAAATTATTCTGTGTTACATATGTAGCAGCACACACCTGCTCTTATGCAGGGGGGTTGAATTAATGTCTCAAGTTCATTTTTTCCCCACTATCTGGGTTGAAGATATTGTGGGAATGGTCTTAGCCATTTGGTGGGAAGATAGGAAGAAAAGAGGAATCACCTCGTATCACATAAGTAGCCTCTTCTAACCTGTGCTCAGAGATCTTTGGGTGAAGGGACCAGCCCTACTCCATTACAAGGACAGCCTGTATGAGGCCTCTGAAGTTAAGTGGGGGAGATTCAGGAGATCCCAAACAGAAAATCCACAGATAAGTCAAACGGTTAACTATTTTACCGCAATAGTTTTATGTATGCCAAAGAACCAATCCCAACAGAAGTCTAAATTCCACTGTAGCATATTTATGCACATGAAGAGTATAAATTACTGAAGCTATTCAGTTAATTCGTTTGTCTGGACTCACTGACTGTTCTAAAATATGAATAAATATGTAAACAGCTACTCTGCTCTAATTAGTGCCATACACTGAATCTCAACAGAAAGATCCTCAACCTCCTCCCTCACTCCATGCATTTCAGCTCTCAGCATCTCTCCCTGGGGAACTGAATAGCAATCAGGTGTGTAATGCTCAAAGGATGCTTTTTCTTCTTATTTAAACTGGTAAGTAGGGAGGAGAAGGAAAAAGATTGAATCATTGACCCCTCAAAAATATTCTAAATGTGTGTTTAAAATGCTAGTAAAGGACTGCTTTAGAAAACAGTGAGGAAGAGGAAAAAAGGAAAAAGAAAAATAACTAACTGCTGTTGTAGAAAGGGCATGAAGTAGGTAACATCTTCCTGTGCAGTAGCATCAATTAATCCCAGGGTGCACCTTCCAAGTCCATCAAACCCCAGTTTTACATAAAATCATCAATTTATTACAGACTTAAGAGAAAGGAAGGGTGCAGAAAAGGATGAAATTACTGAAATTGAAATCAAAATCAAGGTCAAACAGGCCTGTCAGTTTGACAACTGTAGTATGCAAGGTCTTTGAAAAAATGTTGAAGGAGAAAGTAGTTAAGGACATTGAGGTCAATGGTAATTGGGACAAAATACAATGTGGTTTTACAAAAAGTAGATCATGCCAAACCAAACTGAGCACCTTCTTTGAGAAGGTAACAGTTTTTTTAGATAAAGGAAATGCAGTGGATCAATTTTACCTCGATTTCAGTAAGGCATTTGATACGGTTCCACATGAGGAATTATTAGTTAAATTGGAAAAGATGGGGATCAATATGAAAATTGAAAGGTGGAAAAGGAACTGGTTAAAGGAGAGACTACAATGAGTCGTACTGAAAGGTGAACTGTCAGGCTGGAGGGAGGTTACTAGTGGAGTTCCTCAGGGATCGGTTTTGGGACCAATCTTATTTAATCTTTTTATTACTGACCTTGGCACAAAAAGTGGGAGTGTGCTAATAAAGTTTGCGGATGACACAAAGGTGGGAGGTATTGCCGATACAGAGAAGGACCGGGATATTATACAGGAAGATCTGGATGACCTTGTAAACTGGAGTAATAGTAATAGGATTTAATAGTGAAAAGTGCAAGTTCATACATTTAGGGATTAACAACAATGATTTTTGTTATAAGCTGGGGACTCATCAGTTAGAAGTAACAGAGGAGGAGAAGGACCTCAAAGTATTGGTTGATCACAGGATGACTATGAGCCGCCAATGTGATATGGCCGTGAAAAAAGCGAATGCGGTCTTGGGATGCATCAAGCGAGGCATTTCTAGTAGAGATAAGGAGGTGTTAGTACCGTTATACGAGGCACTGGTGACACCTCATCTGGAATACTGTGTGTAGTTCTGGTCTCCCATGTTTAAGAAGGATGAATTCAAACTGGAACAGGTACAGAGAACGGCTACTAGGATGATCCGAGGAATGAAAGGAGACTCAAAGAGCTTGGCTTGTTTAGCCTAACCAAAAGAAGGCTGAGGGAAAATATGATTGCTCTCTATAACTATATCAGAGGGATAAATACCAGGGAGGGAGAGGAATTATTTAAGCTCAGTACCAATGTGGACACAAAAACAAATGGATATAAACTGGCCAACAGGAAGTTTAGACTTGAAATTAGATGAAGGTTTCTAACCATGAGAAGAGTGAAGTTCTTTAATAGCCTTCCAAGGGGAGCAGTGGGGGCAAAAGACATATCTGGCTTCAAGACTAAGCTTGATAAGTTTATGGAGGGGATGGTATGATGGGATAGCCTAATTTTGGCAATTAACTGATCTTTGACTATTAGCGGTAAATATGCCCAATGGCCTATGATGGGATGTTAGATGGGGTGGGATATGAGTTACTATAGAGAATTCTTTCCTGGGTGTTTGGCTGGTGAGTCTTGCCCACATGCTCAGGGTTTAGCTGATCGCCATATCTGGGGTCGAGAAGGAATTTTCCTCCAGGGCAGATTGGCAGAGGCCCTGGGGGGTTTTCTCCTTCCTCTGCAGCGTGGGGCACGGGTCACTTGCTGGAGGATTCTCCGCACCCTGAAGTCTTTAAACCATGATTTGAGGACTTCAATGGCTCAGACATAGGTTAGGGGTTTGTTGCAGGAGCGGCTGGGTGAGATTCTGTGACCTGCATTGTGCAGGAGGTCAAACTAGACAATCATAATGGTCCTTTCTGATCTTAAAGTCTATGACTCTATGAATTATTAGTACCATACCGGGTCTCATTAGAAAAAGCTCCCAACTTCAAATAAAAATTTATCTTCTGGAAACAGTAGCCATTGTGAGGCCTACTCTAAATGACAGGCAGTATACCGAAACCTTCTACGGGGATTCAATCTGGGTAGCGCTGTAAGGAACAGAATGAGGTTCCGAGGTCATGGTCTATGAGCTTGAGAAGTTGGAAGTCTGAAACCCTAAGGAAGCATTTAAAATTAGGATGTGTACAAAACTTCCAGCAAAAAGGTCAAGTCTGTAAAATTATGTTCCCAATATGTCCAAGAAAAGGAACACTAATACACCCATAATAAAGCCCTACTATGCTTACAGCTATTCAAGGCTATCTAAGGACTTTGCACAAGCCAGAAGAATGAGCTCAATTTGTTAACTTCTCTTCAGGGGTCCATGAGAGCAATCACTTCATTCAACTATTCATTTTAAACCTATCGGGTCCCAGATGGAGGACTGGTCTTGCAATAGAAGTCCTCTTCTGTGAGATTGACACATCCAGTGATCCAAAGCTAGGTGAACAAGCCTAGCAAACATAGCCTAACTTTTGTATTTTCCTGGGGAGTTGTGGAAAAGGTGAAAAGACATAGCAGGGACCCTGCCCAGTTTTGCAAGATGTCATTCACCACCCCAAATCCTGGGTCCTGACACAGACCCACCAAATTCATTTACTATAAGTGAGATTGTGGGTGTAGGAGCCACACTGCTAATCTGATTTCTGCCATGCATGTCTTGGTATTCAACTCTTTGATGGGCAGTGTGCACAGAGATAGGACCCTTTGCTCTACGCAGGACAGGAAAAGCTCTCTGGAGTAGAGCTGATTATATTTTTCCCAGTTATTATGAAACCCTATCTGGCATGTTGAGTGTTGCGACCAGAACAGATCTCTCATCAATGAAAGAAGCAGTGCTCCAAGATCTCACTTGAAGCTTTATGCTTCAGGTGGTAGATGCTGAGCTCGCTCTTTCTCTGGAAACTATTCCCTGAATTAAAGTGGGAGGGCCCCTTCAAAAATATCTGATCTTCCAGTTGTAGGAGTGGAGAATATACAACTGGAGACAGATCTCTGCCAATGAATGAGACAGGGAGCGATATGGAGGGGATATCCAGAATTCCTGAATAGGTATACCAACTCTGGATCATAGAAGTATGCCTGTTTATAAGAGCAGAACTCCTAATAGGCTCTAATAAGAGTTGGATTTTTCTGTGACACCACTTGTGTTCCATTATGGTCATCTTCCTCTTCTGTTAACTGTCTTCTGAGTTGAGACCTTGTACTTGATAGTATTCATTCTCAGACCAGGCCGGACTTATATCCCAAGCAGCGTGTGTCTATCCCAGTGGTTCCCAAACTGGGGTTCATGAAATGTTACAGGGGGTTCTTGGGAAAAAATTCCCTAATGGCGAACAGAGCTGTCCTAGGGAGCCCGGGCAACAGGAGGCCAGCAGCCCGGAGCCCCTAGACTTCCAAGAGCTAAGCAGATCAAAGCAAGCATATCTATCACACTGAGCAGATTTAAACTTCAAGACTCCTTATAAGCAATGGAAAGGGAGGTGGACACTTTTTGCTGTTTTTAAAATTAAATAGGCAGCTAGTATTGTTTTTTAAATGATTTTGAAGAACAAGTTTAAGCTTTGTTGTAACGTGAGTTGTTTGCCTGGACTGCTCAAGACCTGAATGCTTGTGTAGAAGGAACTCTTTGAGTTGGCTTCTTAAATACCTTCATGCTGTTTCACACCTGATACTCCTTGATGAAACATAGGAGCCTTGTCTTATAATAGGCTTATTCAAAGTGATACAAGTGGCAAAAGTGAGATTTTGAAAGAGTGTTGCCGTTTTCATAACATAATCAAAATTGTAATGATAAATAACAATTCATAATAAATAGTGTGTAATAAGCATGTCACAAAAACAAATTTTATATTTCCAAGATCACTGCTTTTATAATTTCTACTCAGCTAAAGGAGAAAATCCCTGGAAATATTAATTTTTAAGAGCGGGGTTCGCAAGACTTGACATTTTAGTGAACGGGTTCAAAGGTTGTTAAAGATTGGGAACCACTGGTCTATCCTGAATCCAAGATACTGCAGCTATGTCTCTGTACAGAACCATGATCAGAAAAATTGTCCAGGAAGAGATGAGTGAGTTTCCTTCTTCCCTAAAACTAATATTGCTACCATGATCCAGGAGATCAACTCTGTGAGCACACATAAGATCAAATACTGTAGTAATGATCAAAGCTGGTGGGGGTGGGGAAGGCCAAAAAAGACACCACCCATGTGCAAAATCTAAGATTTGTCTAAGGATGATAAAATGGGAATGCTTTGAAGACAAGCCTCCTCAGGAACTTCACACATTTCAGACAGGACCCTGGTCTGCTTGCTCCCAATTCTCCAAGAACGGGGTACAGATTGCCATGCTCTGATCTGAAATAGAAGATGGCTGATTTAATTCATGTAAGGCCTTTTCATTGGTTGCAGAGACGGGAAATGAGACAAACCTGTTCTTGTGGACCCATGCAAAAATTTCAGGTTATCCTCTCTGGACAATGTACTCTAACTTCATTTGATCAAAGCTATAGGTAGCTTTTTCATTCCCAAATCGAGAGAGGGCCTTGCATCAATCAGGGGTCAAAGTCCAGAAAGGGCAGTTGGGAGACCTGCAGGTAGCTATGAAGCAATACAGGACAGATACTGACATTGCACTTGTTCTAACTATTACTTGCAAACAAGTATTTTCTCCTGTTGTACTTCACAGACTGGTTCATTTTCCTATATTCCTTTATACAGTGCCTGGCAGGAGTCAGGACTGTAAGTTGACTTGTGTGTTGAATCTATATGGCTTTGCATAAAGGTTCTCATAGTATCACTAAGGTAGCTGGGAACTGATTTGTCTGAGCATTAAATCCCAAAGACAAAAGCCCCATATATCTGCACACAGGGGCGGCTCCAAGTATCAGCATGCCAAGCGCGTGCTTGGGGCGGCAAGCCACTGGGGGCGCTCTGCCGGTTGTCGCGAGGGCGGCAGGCAGGCTGCCTTCGGCGGCTTGCCTGCGGAGGATCCGCTGGTCCCGCGGCTTCGGCGGACCTCCCGCAGGCACGCCGAAGGCAGCCTGCCTGCCGTGCTTGGGGCGGCAAAATGCCTAGAGCCGACCCTGCCTGCACAGAACAGATTTGAATCCCACTTAATTTTTCTTTCCAGGCAGACGTCTTTCTGCAATCTTTAGGATGAGAGGGACCCTACTTTCAGTACTATCCACCCATGTTACCATTGCTTGTGAAAACATGCAGAAGCCCTAAGGGTGCCAGGCAACAGTTCATACTCATTTATTTTGTTGACCTGACGCCTCCTGAGGGTTTTCACACCCCAAGGAAGGGGCTGAGATGATGCCTGCTGTGACTTGGCTGATTGTCGAGAGCCCTGTATAGTGAGGCCACTGTAAAGTAAAAATCACCCCACTTGGAAATGCTGAATCCCTAACCACAGAGGAAAACAGACATGTTTATCTTCAGCAGTGACATTGTTAAATTTTGACTGGGGAATACGGAGGACTCTTCTGGCCTTATAAAATGGAGGCTGGGGTAGAAACAAATAATTGGTAGGCCAAGAAGGCCCCTCACTGCCTGCAGGTTCTTCCCACACATAGGCTATTGTCCCTCTTATCACTCCATAACCATTTGCTTGAGGGAAATGGTAGCCAAGCATTGTTACCTGCAACAGAAGTTGGGAATGACAGCCCAATAGTTACAGCAAAGTGACCCACAGTGGCAACTGGGGATGACAACCCAATACTTTCGCTGTGTCAGGAAATCTCTATTAGATCTTTCCAGGGTGCATGAGGAGAAATATACAGCTTGTCTTGGGCAGCTACAGATACATAAGTGGAGTTTCACAATATTCCACACACACTTGCCTGATAATCTCCTTTAAAATATACTTACTATTTGATTCTCTAACGCTGATTGGACAGTTGGCCTTTCTCCTCTAACAAAAAAGAATTTCCTTTGTGAGGGGAGGGAGCATACATAGCTAAAGGAATCATCCCATGTCTTTGGCCTGGTCTTTTCTACACTGATCTGTCATGCTGTGAGGGTGAGCAGGAGAACCTGGCATTGACAATTATCCTCCATGCTGTTGTAGTATGAAGATGAGCTGAAGAAACAGCATTGATTTTTTAATTCATTCATTTCCCCTTGGGGAGTTTGTCCCCATAAGCCTGCTGCAGAACAACAAATCTGACATCAGGAATCATAACATTCAAAAACCAGTGGGAGAACACTTCAACCTCTCTAACCACTCAGTAACAGACTTGAAGGTTGCAATTTTGCAACAAAAAAACTTCAAAAACAGACTCCAAAGAGAGACTGCTGAACTTGAATTAATATGCAAATTAGATACAATTAACTTAGGTTTAAACAGAGACTGGGAATGGTTGGGTCATTACACTAATTGAATCTATTTCCCTACATTAAGTTCTCCTCACACCTTCTATGGGTCATCTCAATTATCACTTCAAAAGTTTTTTTTCTCCTGCTGATGATAGCTCATCTCAATTGATTAGACTCTTCCTGTTGGTATGCATACTTCCACCTTTTCATGTTCTCTGTATGTATAAATATCTCCTGTCTGTGTGTTCCATTCTATGCATCCGAAGAAGTGAGCTGTAGCTCACGAGAGCTTATGCTGATATAAATTTGTTAGTCTCTAAGGTGCCACAAGTACTCCTGTTCTTTTTACTGGATTCAAAGACTGCTCTGGAAATAGTTCAATTGGCTAGTGAGCCCCCTGTCCTCAAAGAGGCTGGTCTTAATTGTCTTTTCTCCCACAAAAGTCCCTTCTGGGTCTCTTAAGGAAAGCACTGACCTAGGGCTCAAGAGTGAAGGAAACTGTACCTCACCTGTATGGTCAGCCAAGCTCTCGATAAGGGGGTGAAGCAGGAAAGACAGACCTTTCCTTTTGCTCTGGCTTTTCTCAGCCTAGCTTGTTCCCTGTAACCTGCAATGTCACCACCTGCTGCAAATGCCTCAGAAGGAGGTGGCAAAGCTGAAGGGGCTATACCCAAAAACCAAATGTAGCCCTGGACACGGCTGGGAATTGAGAGAAATTATTGAATTGAATTGTTAGTCTATACATTTGAAATAAAATTTTGAATTTTCCTTTGGAAAGCCCTGCAGGTCTGGCTGAGTCCCCGGCCCCTTGGAAGGCAGAACAAACTGGAGGGATCTTCAGGACGCAAGGCATCCCCCTGCTGCCAGTGCCTGACAGGTCTGGTTCTGCCCCAAAGCAGCAAGCTGATGCTTACTGAAAAGGGTCAATGGACCTTAGCATAAGAGAGAAATTCAAACATACAAACAAAGCAAGATGGTCTTGGCAGATTTTGACAGTCAGGATAGTGCAGTAGGAGAGGGTATTAATCTGTAATGAAGCCAGGATCCAAACCATGTAGGGTTTTGTATATTGAAGCCAATATCAAACAGAATACAGGAAAATTGGAAGCTAGTGATGTCTATGTGGCACAGGTGTAATATGCTCCATGCCAGAGAAATCTCTAACAAGCAGATGGGCAGCTGCTTTTATATTGTCAGAGTTGCTTCAAGGGTATCTCCAGGCGCATGGTACATTGCAATTATTGCATCAGCAGATAATAGAGATTTTGTGGTGAGGTCCCCATCCAAGAGGAAAATGTGTAAGCTCCTTACACTCAGCAAATGAAGACAAACTACTCCACAGCAGAAAACTGAAAAATATTGTTGCACTCTGGGCAATTCCTCTATTTCCTCTCAGTAGGAGATTTAGCTTCAATGAAGGAATGGCGTATTACAGGAGGGGGGGAAACAGTGCCTAAGCAAGGTGTCCGATTTTTATGGGGGCATGCAACATGGGAAGCCTAGAAAAGAGTGACTGGGAGCAAAAAAACTGTGCTCTCTCATTTGTTGCCACTTTCCTGTTTGACAGATGAGAAGAGAACATTGATGGCTGCCACATCACAATCATTTTATTTGGATACAATTACTGTAGGTGCTCAGAGCCACATAAATCAGGTCAGTACACATAAGCTTTAGCAGTCAGTTATGGCAGTGCACTATAAACTACATCTTGCTATGTCTATACTGTGAAATTTCTATGCAAATAAATCTAAATCCTGACTTGTAACACCTGCTACTATTTCAGTCCCGAGCCTCTCCTGAGAACAGGGAAACCACTATTCGTGCATCTGACGAAGTGGGCATTCACCCACGAAAGCTCATGCTCCAAAACATCTGTTAGTCTATAAGGAGCCACAGGACTCTCTGCTGCTTATTCTAAAACTGACAAATCTGACCAGGTACAGGGGCTTTAATTCATTCTGCGAGAAGACCAAACTTTTTTCTTGGCTTATGTCATAAGAGATTTGAATTAAGCTCTCCAGAAGCAAAAAACTAGAATATTAACCCATTCTACCATCTAGTTTCTACATTTCCACTTGGTAAGCAGTAGAAGTTGCAGCTGTCTTAGTTTTCCAAGTTTACTCCCCTTTTTGTTTCCTCACCATTTTATTAATTTGTATTCTCTGAGAAAAAAAAGTTATTCAGGTTGAAAATTGCCTCTACACCTGACTGATTACAATGACAGCATGGGAGTCTGACAGTCTAGCATTCCTGGTATCTGCTTACCAAATGATGCATCGGTTTATAATGCAGGGCAGTGTAAGTACTCAACTAATTCTTTTATATTAATGAAGTGTGTGGAAGCATGAACTTGCTGAAGATAGAAAAAACAGTTATAATTAAGGCTAGGAGTCGGTCACAGAGGTCAATGATTCTGTGATTTTATGTGACCTCCGCGACTTCAGCCCCAGGCAGCAGGGATCAGGTTCTCAGCCCCAGGGAGTGGAGCTTCGGCTCCAGTCCCGCAACATGGGGTTCTGGCTTCCGTGATTTATTGTTTATTGCCTGCCTCCTGTCCGTGACTTTTACTAAAAATACCTGTGACAAAATTTTAGCCTTAGTTATAATCACCTTCAAAACTTCCAGTAAATTCAAAAAGAAGCCAGTTCTCTTGGTCCACATAATAAATACTAGCAGCAGCAACAGCAACAGCTCTCCTACTATACTGTGATATACCTCAGTCTTGTTCTCCAGGGTTGACAGTCAGGTAGTTTTCACAAGCAGTAGTTTTCTTTATAGAGAAATTTTGCATTATGTTTTACAAAGAAGAACAGAACATAATACAAAGGGATACTCTTTTCTGGATCACACTTGGAAATCATCCAAAAGCATACCAGTGTGCCTGCCCTGAGCTAGTACCTTTATGAACACGTGTGAGGGCAGTCACCAAGCCAAAGGGAATGCCTTTTTGAAGGCAAAGCTCAGAAGTTTTCTATAACATGGACAGATTGGGACACAGAATTTGGGGATGGAAGTGGGATGTGGGACAGAGAAACTAACTATAACTAAGGCTACATTTTAGTCATGGGTATTATTAGTAAAAGTCATGGACAGGTCACAGATCGTAAACAAAAATTCACGGCCCGTGGGCTGTCCATGACTTTTACTAAAAACACCCATGGGTGAGGGGCCAGAGGTGCTTGGGGGGGGGAGGGGACCAGTCCGGGGGCGCCGCGGGTGATGGGGGATGTGGCCCGGGGACCCCACTGGTGGGGGAGCCAGATAGCATGGCCTGGGACCCCCGCTGTTGCAAGGGGGGTGGAAGGGTTGGCGGGGCTGGCAGTGGCTCCCTACCTGGCTCCACGTCCCTGCAGCTCCTAGGCGGCGGAGGAATCAGGCGCCCAGGAACCCCAGCCAATGGGAGCTACAGGGATGGGGCCTGTGAGCACAGGCAGTGTGGAGCCCCCTCCCAGTCCCTCTGCTGCCTAGGAGCTGCAGGTCCATGGGAATTGGGGAGTTCCCACCCTGAGGTAAGCATCCCCCAACCCCCTGCCTCTAGCCCCCTCACAAACACCCAAACTGCTGCTGCTAGCCCCTGGGGCAGCACCAGCAGCTTCAGAAGTCACGGAAACTCACAGAACCTGTGACTTCCATGACAGACTCGCAGCCTTAACTATAACCTCTCTTGGGATGTATCTGTGTATCTCAACAGCACTTGCCAACTGCAGGTGTTCCACAGAGGTTATAGGACCATATATGACACTGTTCTGTATTGTCACACACTGATCTCAGGGCACATGTCCTCCCTCCTAGTGTTTGTGCATGTGTCAAAAACACCACCAACAGCAAATGCTGGAGAGAAGCGGGGGAAATACACTCTTGGCTTAGGTTAAAATAATTAAGAAAGGTTTCAGTATAGGTAAGGGACCTAAATATACCCAATACAATTTAAAATTTTGAGCCAAAACAGAGTCAGTGTGCTGTTCCAATTACTAAAACACCTGAAGAAAGGCCACTGGATTTTAAATATATTAAAATTATAAACAAAACCACCATTTACACAAGACCTACAGGTTTTGTATTGTATGACTGCTAGAGATCTAGAGGAAGGAGAGTAAGTAAAAGCACAAGTCCAGCTCTGCACTGACACAAGGAAATGAACAAAACAGGGCCACAATCAGTGTTCTCTCTAATTTTTCCCACCCATGTGCGCAATGAATTTTGTTATGTGCACCAATATGGAGGCAATGTGAGACATGTCACCTTCATATTAGTGCACATAACAAAATTCATGGGGTGGGGGTGGGGCCCAGGGGTTCAGAGTGTGGGAGGGGGCTCAGGGCTGGGGAGGAGGGTTGGGGTTCAGGGGTGTGAGGGCTCCAAATGGGGGTGCAGGCTCTGGGATGGGGCCAGAGGTGAGGGGCTTGGGGTACAGGAAGGTGCTCCAGGGCTATGGTGGGGAGAGAGGACTCCCAACAGCTCTCTCCCCCCACAGAAGTACCTGGGCTGAGGGGGAGAGGCTCCCTTTCTCTGGCCGCAGCAGGTCTGGGCTGGGGCTGGCTTTGGGCCAGGAGAGAGGCACATCTCTCCCGGCCGCAGCAGGTCCAGGAATGAGTTGGGGACAGAGGAGAGGTGCCCCGGCCGCAGCAGGTCTGGGCCAGGGCTGGGTTCAGGGCACCCCTCCCCTGGCAAGGCAGCTTCCCTGAGTGCCTGCACAGTGCTAAATAGGCTGCCATGCAGCCACACAGCTTACAGGGAACTTAGACTACAATGGCTGTGGCTCTACTTAAGACAGGAAAAGTAAATGTGAATTTATTAAAGAAAAAGGTAAGCTTTGGGCAAAATATTTTTAAGTTTCTAAAGGGGATATTTCATTTACTTGTATCAAAAAAGCCCACCCAATAAATGGTTTTCACATCATTTGCACTTTGCAGAAAAACAAGAAGATCTGAAGAAGTGAGGTTTTTTACCCACAAAAGCTTATGCCCAAATAAATCTGTTAGTCTTTAAGGTGCCACCGGACTCCTTGTTGTTTTTGTGAATACAGGCTAACACGGCTAACCTCTTTGCAGAAGACAGCCTGTCAAATCCAGGTCTCATTTAACATCACTGAGGAATCAAGTACTGGGATTCTCAGACCAGTTTCTCTATTGCTGCCTTGTGACTATGAGGACTTGGAGGGGAATAAAATTTTCTGTTGGCAGAGTTTCAGAAACAGGCAGAAACCCACTTATCAGCTGACAGCAGGGATTACAGAATATTGTTTTGAGGGACATCAGAATACCCATAAGGCATAAATATATTGCTACACAGACTTACAGTATCACTGACAAGTCAGTGATTTTGAGTGTCAGGGGTCATCAAATCAATCTGTTTCTTTTTAAGAACAAGATTAAAGAGACTGGTCCAATTGGTCAGGGTTGCAGGGTCAGAGAAGCAACTGTATTTATTGTTTCAACAGCAAGTTACTCTTCCGAATGACCCTTTTAATGAATACACATTCTGAAGAGTTGAGGAATTTGCCAACTGATTTTTAATTGACATTTGAGAACAAATGGTTTTCTAACTACTACTTTACTGAATGAATTCTACCTGGTAATTTAATTTCTGAAACTCCAAACACCAGAGAAGTTAAAGAAACAACATACCCCGTATTGTTCCGAGTATAGGCCGCTCCTGATTATAAGCCGCACCCTTAAAGTTTGGTGCTATTTTTAAAAAATTAAATTTTTAACTCTTTTTAACTTAAAGAAAATATACACATTAGTAGAACAGTAAAAGAGTATTTTATTTAATGAATAGGAAGACATGTACCAGTATTTTTAACACTTTTGGTAGTCCTGCTTTTGACGGCATATGTTATATACTCAGAAATATTGAAAACTATTTTGTAGTTATACTGTAAATAAAGAAGGGAAAAGGAATGGACAAGGAGACTGATGGGAACAGTTCTCACCCTCTCCCCTGCACAACAATCAACAACATTAGCAAATGTTCTTAGGGTTAGGGATCATGGCCCTCACCCCGAACTCCTGCCCCATCCAATCCCCCGCGTTCCTTGACACCTCCCCCAACCCCAGGGACCCCTGCCCCATCCACCCACCCCTTCTCTCTGTCCCCTGACAGCCCCTGGAACCCTTGCCCCTGACTGCCTCCCACCGCCCCATCCATCCCCTGATCCTTTCTAACTGCCCCACCAGGACCCTTGCCCCTATTCAATCCCCCTGTTCCCTGCCCTCTGACCCCCCCAACCCCTATCCACCCCCCACCCCGAACCCCCCTGCCCTCTCTCCAACACCCCCTCCCTGCCCCCTTACTGCGCTGCCTGGATGTGGCTGGCGGCACTACAGTCCGGCCGCGGCTGGAGCCAGGAGCCCCGGGATGCTGGGCCGGGGCAGGAGTCACGCGGCCAGAGCCCGGAGCTGGAGGATGTGGCAGGAGCCGGATGGCCAGAGCCAGGTAGCTGGCCGGCCAGAGTAGGGCGGCCGGGAAGGGATGCGGGGCCGGGGCCGGAGCCGGGCGGCGGGGGACGCGGGGACGGGCGATGCGGGGACGGGCGGCGGGGGACGCGGGGACGGGGGACGCGGGGACGGGCGGCGGGGGACGCGGGGACGGGCAGGGCCGCCCAGAGAATTCCGGGGGCCCGGGGTCTTCGGCGGGGGGGGGGGGGGCCTTTCGTTCCGGGACCTGCCGCCGAAGTGTCCCGAAGACCTGCCGCGGGGCGCCCCCGTCGCCGAATTACCGCCGAAGCGGGACCCGCCGCCGAAGTGCAGCCCAGTCTTCAGCGGTAATTCGGCTGCGGGAGGCCCCGCCGCGGGTCTTCGGGGCACTTCGGCGGCGGGTCCCAGAACGGAAGGGCCCCCCACCACCGAATTACCGCCGAAGACCGGGCTGCACTTTGGCAGCGGGTCCCGCTTCGGCGGTAACTCGCCAGTGGGGGGTCCTTCCGCCCCGGAGCGGAAGGACCCCCCCCCCGCAGGCGAAGACCAGGAGCAGAAGAAGCTCCTGCGCCCGGCCCCGCAAGAGTTTTCCGGGCCCCCCGGAGCGAGTGAAGGACCCGCTCCGAGGGCCCCGAAAAACTCTCGTGGGGGCCCCTGCTGGGCCCAGGGGCAAATTGCCCCACTTGCCCCCCCCCTCTGGGCGGCCCTGAGGCCGGGGCCGGCAGAGGCGGGGACGCGGCCGGGGTCGGAGCCGGGCGGCGGGGGAGGCGGGGACGCGGCTGGGGCAGCCCAGAGCCCTCTGAGTCCCGGCCACAGCTGGGATTTAAAAGGCTCTGGGCTCCCCGCCGCAGCGGGCAGCCCAGAGCCCTCTGATTCCCGGCTGCAGCTGGGATTTAAAGGGCTCTGGGCTCCCCGCCGCAGCGGGCAGCCCAGAGCCCTCTGAGTCCCGGCCGCGGCTGGGATTTAAAGGGCTCTGGGCTCCCCGCCGCAGCGGGCAGCCCAGAGCCCTCTGAGTCCCGGCCGCGGCTGGGATTTAAAAGGCTCTGGGCTCCCCGCCAGCGGGCAGCCCAGAGCCCTCTGATTCCTGGCCGCGGCTGGGATTTAAAAGGCTCTGGGCTCCCGCCGCGGCTATTGTCCCGATTGTAGGCCGCACCCCTAGTTTAAACACTCACATTAGGGGGAAAAAGTGCGGCCTATACTCGGGACAATACGGTAAATATAAAAGGCCCACAACTTGGAGGAGACAGGTTTCAGAGTGGTAGCTGTGTTAGTCTGTATCAGCAAAAATGACTAGGAGTCCTTGTGGCACCTTAGGGGCTAACAAATTTATTTGGGCATAAGCTTTCATGGGCTAGAATCCACTTCATCAGATGCATGAAGGGAAAAGTACAGGAGCAGGTATAAATACATGAAAGGATGGGGGTTGCTTTACCAAATGTGAGGTCAGTCTAATGAGATAAATCAATTAACAACAGGATACTAAGGGAGGGAAAATAACTTTTGAAGTGGTAAGAGAGTGGCCCATTACAGACAGTTGACAAGAAGGTGTGAGTAACAACAGGGAGAAATTAGTATTGGGGAAATTAAGTTTAGGTTTTGTAATGACCCAATCACTTCCAGTCTTTATTCAGGCCTAATCTGATGGTATCCAGTTTGCAAATTAATTCCAGTTCTGCAGCTTCACGTTGGAGTCTGTTTTTGAAATTTTTTGTTGAAGAATTGCCACTTTTATGTCTGTTATCGAGTGAGCAGAGAGACTGAAATGTTCTCGCACTGGTTTTTGAATGTTATGATTCGTGATGTCAGATTTGTGTCCATTTATTCTTTTGCGTAGAGACTGTCCAGTTTGGCCAATGAACATGGCAGAGGGGCATTGCTGGCACATGATGGCATATATCACATTGGTAGTAGGGGCGGCTCTAGCTTTTTTGCCGCCCCAAGCACGGCAGGCAGGCTGCCTTCGGCAGCGCGCCCGCGGGAGGTCCACTGGTCCCGTGGATTCGGCGGCGTGCCTGCAGGAGGTCCACTGGTCCCACAGCTTCGGCGTACCCGCCGCTGAATTGCCACCGAATCTGCGGGACCGGCAGACCTCCCGCAGGCAAGCTGCCGAAAGCAGCCTGACTGCTGCCCTCACAGCGACCAGCAGGGCACGTCCTGCGGCTTGCCGCGCCAGGCACGTGCTTGGAGCGCTGGTGCCTGGAGCCGCCACTGATTGGTAGATGTGCAGGTGAAGGAGCCCCAGATGGTGTGGCTGATGTGGTTAGGTCCTATGATGGTGTACCTTG
This sequence comes from Mauremys mutica, assembly GCF_020497125.1. Classification (NCBI taxonomy): domain Eukaryota; kingdom Metazoa; phylum Chordata; order Testudines; family Geoemydidae; genus Mauremys; species Mauremys mutica. The sequence goes on from NC_059079.1 coordinate 57,135,016, forward strand.
AATAGATATGTGGACAGAGTTGGCACCAGGGTTTGTAGCAGGGTTTGGTTCCTGGGTTGGTGTTTTTGTTGTGTGATGTGTGGCTGCTGGTGAGTATTTGCTTCAGGTGAGGACTGGCCTGTCTCCCAAGGTCTGTGAGAGTGAGGGATCGTCCTTCAGGATAGGTTGTAGATCCTTGATGATGTGCTGGAGAGGTTTTAGTTGTGGGCTGTAGGTGACGGCTAGTGGCGTTCTGTTACTTTCTTTGTTGGGCCTGTCTTGTAGTAGGTGACTTCTCAGTACCCTTCTGGCTCTGTCAATCTGTTTCTTCACTTCACCAGGTGGGTACTGCAGTTTTAAGAACACTTGATAGAGATTCTGTAGGTGTTTGTCTCTGTCTGAGGGATCGGAGCAAATGAGGTTGTATCTTAGAGCTTGGCTGTAGGCAATGGATCGTATGATGTGGTCTGGATGAAAGCTGGAGGCATGTAGGGAAGTATAGCAGTCAGTAGGTTTCCGGTATAGGGTGGTGTTTATGTGAACATCGCTTATTAGCACTGTAGTGTCTAGGACGTGGACCTCTTGTGTGGACTGGTCCAGGCTGACGTTGATGGTGGGGTGGAAATTGTTGAAATCTTGGTGGAATTCCTCAAGGCCTCCTTCCCATAGGTCCAGATGATGAAGATGTCATCAATATAGTGCAAGTACAGTAGGGGTGTAAGGGGACTAGAGCTGAGGAAGCGTTGTTCTAAGTCAGCCATAAAAATGTTGGCATACTGAGGGGCCATGCGGGTACCCACAGCAGTCCCGCTGACTTGAAGGTATAAATCGTCTCCAAATCTGAAATAGTTGTGGGTGAGGACAAAGTCACAAAGTTCAGCCACCAGGTTTGCTGTGATGGTACCGGGGATGCTATTCCTGATGGCTTGTAGTCCATCTTTGTGTGGACTGTTGGTGCAGAGGACCCATAGAGGCTAGGATGGTGTTTTCTGGAAGATCACCAAAGTATTGTAGTTTCCTCACTAAGTCAGTGGTGTCTCAAAGATAGCTGGGAGTCCTGGTAGTGTAGGGCCTGAGGAGAGTGTCTACATAGTCAGATAATCCTGCTGTCAGGGTGCCAATGCTTGAGATGATGGGGTGTCCAGGATTCCCAGGTTTATGGATTTTGGGTAGCAGGTACAATACCCCTGGTCGAGGCTCTAGGGGTGTGTCAGTGTAGATTTGTTCCTGTGCTTCTTTAGGGAGTTTCTTGAGCAGACGGTGTAGTTTCTTTTGGTAATCCTCAGTGGGGTCAGAGGGTAATGGCCTGTAGAACGTGGTGTCAGAGTTGTCTAGCAGCCTCTTGTTCATATTCCGACTGACTTAGAGGAAAAGCGTTTATGACAGAGAACTACTTGTCTGTCATCTCCTCAGAGTGTATCTGCTAAAAGATACTTCTAAGAAGGTGATGTCTGTCTAATATAACCTACCCATGTTTGAGGAAAACATGAAGTGACAACTACCAGGTGATTGCCTTGCAGATCTCCAAACAGGATGCCTATCCTTCAGTGCAGCAGGAAACCATACTCCTAGAATGAATTCTCATCCCTGGGGAAAAAAGACACAGGGAAAGGCTCTGAGAGCAGGGAGGTCGGGAGTGGAGAGAGGCTCCAGCAGGGAGAATGTAGCAGGAAAAAGCTACAGCAGCTCCTCACTGCCAGAGCCTTTCCTCACTGCCTCCCTGGCCAGAGCTTTGAACTGCCATGTGTAGCTAACTCCGCAGTGTGGACACAGCCTGCTTTCCACTGAAGCATGTAGCTACATGTACCCTACACACTGCTGCCAGGGGTGTGCAGTGTAGACATACCCATAGATATTAAGACAACTATCTTCAATGACACTAAAGCTGCTCATAGCTTTCTGAAGCTGCAAAGGTTTCTTTTCCTTCTGTGGTTTCCCTCTCAGTTTTCAATGCTGCTATTCACAAATCTGTGGGCAGGAGTGAAACTCACGAGAATCATGTCAATTGGGGAAGCAATAAGCAGCAGGAGAAACAGGTGCTGGAGCTATTTAATGAGAATGGGACTTGGGATGGGCTTCAAATTTATCTGATAGCTGACAACCAGAGTCTGATACGACAGATGAGTTCAGACTTTCAGCACTCTACAAGTCTGATCCCTCACCTCCTGCTATATGCAGAATACAATACATGGAGAAGAAAAGCAGCTAGGAGTTGAGATGAGAGATGAGGGAGGAGTAAGTAAGAGAAAGCAAATGGCACATGAAGTTGCAGATATGTATTGTACAGAAAGTGCATCAGATATGTAATATGTAAAGACTTGTGAAATTGTTACACATCAGGCTAAGCATTCCAATCTCAGTGGTATTCTAATCAAGTCCAAGACAGACTTGAGTACATGCCAGCTGCTTGTCACTTCACTGGATTAACAATGAAATATTAAGTGGGGAGGAAGGAAACAGACCCCCTGAAAAAGTCTGAGGTAAAACTTCACATGACTTAAAGCAGTCTTTCCAAAGAAATGTCTTCAAAAGGTAAAGGCCTTTGCATTTTCTGACTGCAAGGACACCCAAAATTCCCAGGCTTTCCTACCTACTTTGTACAACTTAAGCTGATGTGCAAAGTCATCCTTCACCTCATTAATGTACTTTCTTTGCTTATATTTTTCACAGACCACATGCATGTTAACAAACTGCAATCAGTAAGTCTGAAATACTTGTCTGGCGATTTTTAGAAATGAAATGCCAAACTAGTGACAGCTCTGACCTATGATGATATCATGGGCTCCGGCAAGGAAATCCCTAGGGGAAACTGATACGCCTGCAGCTAAGCACTATAAAATCTTGTCAGATTTGCTATCATTGAAGGGATGGGCTGCATCAGCAAGACACATGACAGACAGTTCGGTTTCAGAACATGGGAGAACGTGGAGAGTAACACAGGGGAGGCACCTACCCAAACCCCAAAATTAGCACTGTAAGGGGGGTGGGCTCTTGCGAGTTTCCTAAAGCTACTCAAACCTGTTGACAAAAATAATGTCAGTTTCTTACTTCTGCTTGAGAAAGCTATGAACAGTAGTTAAGGCAAACACTGGAATTATTAACTGAGGATGACCCCATAAAACCTGAGTCTTAGGCAGAATAGAGGAGAGTGCACCCTTTCACATCCAGCTGAAAAAAGGCAAGTGGCAAGAACCCCAACCCTCCCAGTCAGGACACTTTGGCAAGAATAGCTAGCTCTTTTTTCTTTTCAGTGACCAGAGATAGTGGGACATTGAAATTATGCACCCAATAACCAGGGGCAAGTACAACAGATTGAACTCAGAGCAGGGTAGTTTGGCACCCTAGTAGGAATTCCATTTCATTCTCTGTCCCCCATTTCCAGTAGCTGGAGACAATGTGGCTGGGCTAAGCTTCATACCCTGTTTCCCACCACCGAACCATCTTTTGCAGCAACCTCTGACTGAAAGACATATATCCGTCTGAATAATGCATGCCTGGTATATTTTTGAGATTCAGCAATTATCCTTGACATTTTGCCCATAGATTATGTATAGGCAGCTAAACTTTTTATATCTAATCCTATAGCACCATAAATGTTCAAAGTATGTGACAAGTCCTTGTCATGAAGGCTGAGAAAGCCAAATTACATGAGAAAACTTCAGTCATCAAGAGGGAGACAATGGCTAGTAAAAAAGCCATTAAGATTAATACAAGAAGGTGCCAAAGGTGACAGCTAACAAGAACTCCCATGCTACTATACTAGCTCATTCTTAGTAAGACAAAAGGTTCATATTCCAGGAACAACATCTCTCAGTTTAAGTGTTGGAGAAAATTTAATGAGGCCAGTAAACTCATTCCACAAACATGCTTTCTCCTTGCTGCACTTTTGATCCAGTTTACAACTATATGTTTTAGAAATTTCAACACAGCAACGAAAACCAGCTTCTACAGTTTAGGCTCAATCTTCATATCTGCAAAAATGCATTGACAAACCGTGCATACTTGCATTTGCCCCAATGACTGTAAAAGAGAAACTGTTCAGAAGCCATCAACCTATCTGGTTCTTCATCTCTGTTTTTATCCTCTGAGTCTGCAGATAAACTGGCTGCTCACCAGGAAAAAGCATTCAAAAAGAGGATTGCAGTGATTATCTAAATGATGGCTTGCAGGTCCATGTACCTCAGAAAACACTAAGGTGACAAAATTAGATACAGCAGTACAGCAGTGAACAGCTTACTCTAAGAGATCACACTAATGAATCCATTAAGACCATGTAAGGGGACTGCACTCACCTCTCGCGAGTGCCCCCTGGCCAAATGCGTGTGCCTGCATTTTCTGTTTGTGATGGGTCTTCGCTCACTCAGCCCTCCAGCCAAGTTATATACAGTCTGTGTGTGTGTGATAAAAGCAAAGCAAATCCCTTTCGGGTACAAGTCCAACAGGGGCCCCTCTCAGTGCCCTCCGTAATGTCTGTCTTAGTTTGTCCCTGCTCCAGAATACAGCCATGCCCCATGGCTCCTTCCCTGAAGGCAATGTCTTCCCCTTCTCAGGGCCTTTCTGGCCTCAGCTCTTCAGCTGGGCCACTACAGTTCAGTTCCTCTTCTGGGGTGCCTTAATGTCCAGGCCACTTCCTCCAGTGACTAATGAGGGGTCGGGAGTGGGGGAGACCCAGGCCTGCCCATTACTCCAGGTCCCAGGCCAGGGACCCTGTAGATAGCAGCTGTTGCTGTATCCCTTCAAGTCACACTGCTACTCTAATTCCCTGGGTCACTTCTGCTAGAACTTTCAGATTACTGGCAAGCTACTTATTTTATTTCTTTTTAAAGTGCTCCAGTGGTTCAACTACTGATGATTCATGTTTCGATATTATTCTGTTGAGCTGAAAAGAATCTCTCTCATACTTGGTGCTTCCATATTGAGATACTGAAAGAGAAGGAATTCTTTTCCTTTTTGTTCCCTAGTGTCTCCCAAAATGACCAAGAGTAGCATCACACAGGGAAAAAGTTATCACTCCAAATGTTTCTGGGACACCTAAAGCACAGAGAAGCAAGTCTACACCATCCTCTTCTCCCCCACAATCTCCATGAGCAGCAACTGCTTTATAAACTAAAATCTGCCAGCAGGAAAACTCTCAAACTATTAAAAATTACAACTAAAACATCTGACACTTTTTTTTTAAACACCACTACACAGATATTCCAGTCTCATTTTGCTCAATTTAAAGCTATATTAAATTTGCTTAGTCTCAGAATTTCTTATCTGGAAAAGGTGAATACTGCAGAATGTTTTGTTGGTTTAGGATGAAAGACTTTAGATTTACAATCCCAAGCCAAACAAAATTTTTGAAACATATTAAGTCATGTAATAAAGTTCTGAGGGTGTTTGAGAATTCAGAGGAGATATATTTAGCTATAGCTCAATTTCCAGAATTTACTGGAATAAAGTTTGAGCCTCCTTTCCAAATTAAGTGGTTAGGATTTTATTCAAATTTGTATCACTTAATCAAAGTGTGACAGAACAAGTGAAGTATCACATTTGCTTCAGTTCAAGACAGAGGGCACTATAGCTGTAATTTGGCAATATAAGGAAAAATGTTATTTCCTGATAGCGTGGCTACTTAAGTTCATCATAAGAAGTTTGATTTTAAAGGTGGACTTTTCATCTTTAATGGTTTTGGATTTGTATTACTTCCAGCAAAACTTTTGTAACAGTTTATGACTGATATTACCAAAAACTATCAGACCAAGTTAAAAAACACAGGAATTCTTTTGGGGTGGATTTGGATGTTTCAGATAAGGATTTACTTTCAATTGTTAATTCACTTATTCCAGAATATAAAATGAATTTTTGTTTTGGATGAGGGGATTTTTCTCCTTCTCTAAAATACTAGATTTTCACACTAGAGTTTTATAAAATCAATTAGTCTGGGAGGAAGATTGTTTTATGGTTTGTTGTATAGCTACTTTATAAAATGCAATATTTTTATTCCAATGACTTTTTGAAAGTCACTGAAACTTGAACAGTACAGTAAGTACATTTCTCTTGAAAATGAACAAGATGTGGTTTCTCCTAGAGTATTTGCTTTGCCAACTCATACATACTTATGCCACTGAGCTGGGGTTTCTGCCACCAATATACTAATCTTTATTTTTAAAATATAAATAAATAGAAAAGAGATGTCCTTCCCCTTGAAGCTATCACCAACAGTTTCTTTCTTCCACTTGAGAGCAGAGAGAGAAGAGATAAATTCTCCATTAAAACAAAAAACCTCAAAAGTACAGTTTCTTGTTGGGGCAAGTTTTAATATTCTGTCTCTGTGGGTCAAACAAAGAACATATTCCAAAATGGAAAGCATGAAAGTTAATTTACAATACTTCTTCTAGCTGTCTCAATGCCCTCTTCAGGGTTGAATTTCCATGTCCAATGGACCTCTGGGTCAGAGGTGATCTACTTCAATTGCAGAACTACAACCAGTACTTTGGGACTGTTCTCCTCCCCACACACATAAGCACCTTCACTAGTGTATTTGCAGTATTGTGATGGAGATTGTAATATCAACTTGTACTTCGGCTGTTACTCACTTCTGACTCTGTGTCCCCCAAGGTCAAAACCAGCTCTCTGATGTAGGCGTCAATGACTGTCCCCAATCATATGCCAGGTTCAGGTCCAGTTGTCTAAGCTACAAGCAGATCTTATTGAAAGTTACAGAAGTAAAAGGAAATCATAAAATTAAAAGTAAACAATATTGTGGAAGGCATTGCTAACCAAGCCTTAAGCTTTTATTACTGAGTACGGAAGGCATACCTATGGCATTGCTGACAAAGTCCATATCTCAAAGCTTAAAATTATCTCCTTGTCTCAGCTCAGTGCTGACTCACATGGCTCAAGTCTGGCTATGAATGTAGTTGAATTCCTGGGTAGGTATAAATTCTTTGATGCAGAGAGGGGGCTTTACCCAGCTCAACCCACCCATTGTGGTGTAACCTCATTCTAAATAATAAAAAAATATTTTTTCTATTAAAGGATCAGTTTGATAAGGTAAATATCAATTTTATATGCTTTTATCCAGTTATATTGCAGATAAACTATCAGTTTATGCTCAATTTCTGTGTCTTGCTGATACTGACACTATCCTTTAGTAGGAGGGTATTTCGTCTCTGAAGACTGCTTTCTCCTCCTAGAATTGGGACCAGTATATTGGTTTAGGTAATCTACATAAGATGTCATTAGCCCCTTTGGCAGTCCAACATGTTTTGGGAGCATTTCAATGCTCTTGGCAGGATTATAAAGATCTATTATGAAGCACATAGAACCCTAGATAATAAAGTTACCAGCATTTTTGCAGCAAGTATTAACCCATATGGAACAGGCTGCACATTATTCACAAGTCTGTTACACTGGGAGTCACTGCCACCTCTATCTTAGGGGTTACTAAACTACCTTCTTGTTTGGAATATAGATTTTGTATAGCCTATGAAGGCTTCAGTAATGGGGAAAAATCTATTCCCAGGTTTTCCCTTCATCTATGCCAGGAAATGCAAGCTAGCCAAATTGGCTTCTTGCAGACTAATCCTGTGCCTTTTACTCCATGGGAACAGTGAAACCTAGAGGACCTTGGAGCTTAGAAACTGCTGTAATCACTTCTATGCTTCTTGGTCTCAAATCTGATTCAACTCTTCTGTAACTTGCTTGCAAATTGCCAACTCCAAACTAATAATCATGGATTTTTAAATAAAATCTGTAAAGTCAGTTCCATTAGAGGCATTTGCACACTTCAACTCCATGGCACATGGACAGGGAGGCTTCCCAAGGTACTGATCCTAAGAACTGGAGGTCTGATACGCTAAAGAAAAAAAGTATTAATCCATCTTCTAGTGCCCTCTGCATCATAACTCAAGAGCGGATTGCCAGTTAAGATAGCCAGTACGGAAAACAGTCACTTTCATTTCCCTGACAAAATCTGTTTGCAAGCTTTGCTAACTTCCAATTGTCTCTTATACCAGAGAAAAATGCCTTGCAATCTTGTTAAAGAAACTCCAAAATTCTTCTGTAGTGAAACTTTTTATCTTCAAACAACAGACATCTCTACACTACAGACTTAAATCGACTAACCTTAGGTTAATTTACAGCTGATGTCCATGCTACACTTCTGTCAGTGGTGTGCATCCTCACTAGGAGTGCTTCCACTGACTGAAGAGGGGCAGCATGGGGGACTGAGAGCCAGGACTCACAGCTCTGCATAGCTTCCCGCTCGGGGTGGGAAGGGGGGCAGGTGCCTCTCCAGGCTTCTCGCCTTCCCGCTCATGGCTGAAAGCGGGAACCAGCTACCCGGGCTTCTCGGCAACCTGAGCAGGGAGCCTCTGGGCAGGAGCCCGGCTGGGAGCGGGGAGCAGCCAGGCTCTAGCTGCCCAGCTTTCTTGTTAATTTCATGGCTCCAACTGTAGCATAGACCAGGCCAATGATGCAAACTATCCATAGGCCAAGTCTACCTACACTTACAAACTTACAGCGGCACATCTGTAAGGGAGGGAGAGGAAAAACCTGAAGTTGCTGATGGCCTACTTTACAAGTACGTCCACAGAGATTTCCTTGAGAGAAGGGGAACTCGACCAAGGAGAATCAGAGAACAGGATTTGTGGTGTTTTATGTGCTTCTGGCCTTGTAAAGCAGAAACTATTTAACCACTTGGCAGTAAGAAGGGATAACAAAGAGGTTCTTGCTAACTGGCGTGGCTACAGAACACCAGACAATAGAAACCACCTTCTGATCTGTAAGGGGAGAGGTAAGGAAAGCCTTATTTCATGTAGAAAAAGTGCTGTCAAGAGGCAGTGTGCTAGAGCAGTGGTCCCCAATGCAGTGCCCGCAGGCGTCATGGCGCCCGCGGGGGCATCTTAATGCGCCCGCGTCCTGGCCCCCAGGAGATCACCCACCGAAATGCCGCCGAATTTCAGCGGCATTTCAGCGGGGACGCCTCTCGATGATGACGCTTGTCGCCAACAAGTGATATCATCAAGAGGCATCACCCCCGAATTTCAGCAGGGATGCCTCTTGATGACACCGCTTGCCGTCGACAAGTGACATCATCGAGAGGCGTCGCCGCCAAAATTCAGCGGCATTTCGGCGAGTGCTCCACCGCCGCAGTGGTCCTTCGTCTGGCGCCCGCCAGACGAAAAGGTTGGGGACCACTGTGCTAGAGGAATGCCTAAAGATTACCAACACCACTAGGTTCTTCAGGGAGCATCTAGGACAATTTTGCTGGGCACTGGAGTTTCTTTAATCTCTGTTTGAAAAGCTGGAATGCAGGAGCACTGAGTGCGTGCACTAACAAGGGAGCAGGAGGCTTTTTAGTAACATGTCAAAGGGAGGGATCAGACTTCCATTATATTAGGATGGCCCCACTAGAGAAAGCACCACTGGGTAACAGGAGTGGGGGTCTTTCCGTTCAACTTGTCTGCTGTGTTGCATGAAGTACTTGTGCATCTGGTTGAAGCAGAGGGTAGATGATGGGGCGAGGGGTGGAGAACTTGAAATGTCAAGTCAGGCAAATTGGGCCATCTGCCTAAAGAAGTGATGCCACTAGTGGAGATACTGTTTATATCTACTGCTACATTAAACAAACTGAAAAAATACATTAAGTAGTTGAGTAGCGAGGCCACCCCAGAGTTTATTTTATATTGACCTGTTGAGAGGGAACAGAACACAGTTTCCTGACTGATACACAGAATGTTTTGTAAATGTTTAGCTACTATATATGAAGGGTTATAAAGTCAGCAGAGTACCAAAATAAATATACACAAATTTCATCAAGCAACTAGCTAAAATAGTTCTGTGAGGTTCTACATGCGCTTTAGGAATATGGAGTATGCCAGCACACAGATTGGAGTTTTTATGATGCAGAATTAGGAAAGAAAATTTAACCAGATTATGCTGATAGAGCCCTCTAGAGGCTTGTCTACATGAACATTTAATCTACCCGGTGCTAGCCTACTGTGAACTAACTGTTTGTAAGGACCCTGCTGACATGAATTAACAGTTCATTAACATGCTCTAATTAGTCCCATTTCAAACAGGACTAGATGAAAACGCATTACTGAACTGTTAACCTGAGTTAACATGTTGGACAGTTAGTCCACAGCAGGTGAGTGCATGGTAGTTTCACCCACCCAGCTTGCCACGAACTAACTGTTCATGTAGCCAAGCCCTAGGATAAGTGCCAACTCCAGTTACGTACCTAAGGTTTAACACCAGTACACAAAGCCTGAATACTTTGAACACTCCCCACCTTCCTCAAGATGGAAATGAGCTTTCGTGTTTAAGAGCAACCTTAGAGAAAAAATTAAACAATACTGAAAACTACATTCCTTGCATTGGGTTTTCAACAGAAACGTCCCATTCACAGGATGAGTATATATTATTGTTTCACGAGTTTATTTTTTTTTTAGAGCTGTCGATTAATCGCAGTTAACTCACGTGATTAACTCAAAAAAATTAATCACAATTTTAAAAATTAATCGCGATTAACTGCAGTTTTAATCGCACTGTTAAACAATAGAATACCAATTGAAATTTATTAAATATTTTCGATGTTTTTCTACATTTTCAAATATCTTGATTTTAATTACAACACAGAATACAAAGTGTACACTGCTCATTTTATATTATTTTTATTACAAATATTTTACTGTAAAAATAGTATTTTTTAATTCAGGTAATACAAGTACTGTAGTGCAATCTCTATCGTGAAAGTGTAACTTACAATTGTAGATTTTTTGTCTGTTAAATAATTGCACTCAAAAACAAAACAATGTAAAGCTTCAGAGCCTACAAGTCCACGCAGTCCTAATTCTTGTTCAGCCAATTGCTCAGACAAAAGTTTGTTTACATTTACAAGAGATAATGCTGCCTGCTTCTTATTTACAATGGCACCAGAAAGTGAGAAGAGGCATTCGCATTGGACTTTTGTAGCCAGCATTGCAAGGTATTTACATACCAGATATGCTAAACATTCATACGCCCCTTCATGCTTCAGTCACCATTCCAGAGGACATGCTTCCACGCTGATGACGCTCATTAGAAAAATAATGTGTTAATTACATTTGTGACTGAACTCCTTGGGGGAGAACTGTATGTCCCCTGTTCTGTTTTACCTGCATTCTGCCATATACTTCATGTTAGAGCAGTCTCGGATGATGACCCAGCACATCTTCATTTTAAGAACACTTTCACTGCAGATTTGACAAAATGGAAAGAAGGTACCAATGTGAGATTTCTAAAGATAGCTACAGCGTTCAACCCAAGATTTAAGAATCTGAAGTGCCTTCCAATATCTGAGAGGGACGAGGTGTGGCGCACTCTTTCAGAAGTCTTAAAAAAGAATCACTCTGATGCAGAAACTACAGAACCTGAACCACCAAAAAAGAAAATCAACCTTCTGCTGGTGGCATCTGACTCAGATAAAGAACATGAGTCAGTCTGCACTCCTTTGGATTATTATTGAGTAGAACCCGTCATCAGCATAGATGCACGTTCTCTGGAATGGTGGTTGAAGCATGAAGGGATATATGTATCTTTAGCACATCTGGCACATAAATATCTTGCGACGCCGGGTACAACAGTGCTATGAGAACACCTGTTCTCACTTTCAGGTGACATTGTAAACAAGAAGCGGACAGCATTATCTACTTCAAATGTAAACAAACTTGTTTGTCTAAGCAATTGACTGAACAAGAAATAGGATTGAGTAGACTTGCAGACTCTAAAATTTTACATAGTTTTATTTTTAAATGCAGTTTTTTGGTACATAAGTCTACATTCGTAAGTTCAACTTTCATGATAAAGAGATTGCACTACAGTACTTGTATTACATGAATTGAAAAATATTATTTCTTTTGTTTTTTTACAGTGCAAATACACGTAATAAAAAATAAATATGAAGTGAGCACTGTACAGTTTGTATTCTATGTTGTAATTGAAATCAATATATGTGAAAATGTAGAAAACATCAAAAATATTTAAATAAATTGTATTCTATTACTGTTTAACAGTGCGACTAATTACGTGATTAATTTTTTAATCGCTTGACAGCCCTATTTTTATATATAAATAAATTTGTTGAGTATATAAATATAAATTCAAAACTATCTCACTAAAGCGGGGAGATCAACAGGTTAATACTACATAAAAACGCAATCAGATCAAGCTGTGCACTAGAGCTGGTTGGAAATTTTTAATTAAAATTTTTCCAACAGAAAATGCTGTTTTGACCAAACTGAATTTTTCTGCAAGATCACAATTCTGATACCGTTTCCTGCAATAATTTTTTTCCCATAATAAAGAGTTTTTCATTTTGGAAAAAGTTTTAAGTTGTTTCAAAATGAAAAATCCTTTGTTTTGAAATCTGTGTTCATTTTTATATTTTATTACATGTCATTCTGCACTACTATTGACAAGTCACCATGTCAAGTCTTATCATTACGACATTCAAAATATTTTTATTTTTAAAAAGGGCAGCTGCTCAAGATATTTTGATCTGTACTGAAGTAGCAGCTGCCCCTTCTGTTTTTTTAATATAAAATAAAATATTTTAACTATGTTATGTAACACTACAGAATATGACAACATATTATACACTAGCACTGACATATCATGAAATGTAATACAACAAATAAATTTCAAAACAAAATGAAATTTCAACTGTTTTTTTTTTTCAAGAGACCTCAATGATTTTTTTGTTGTTGGAAATTTCTATTTTGCAGGAAGTTTCAAAAATAATTTTTAATTCCAATTCAGAAAGAAAAATGTTGAAATATTGAAACTTCCACAAAATGGAAATTCCAAGTTTCAATCAGCTCTACTGTGCACACTCATTGACTACAACTTTCCAGCAAGTTATCTGTGTTGGCTCTTAGTAAGGCTAACTGTTTTATGTTATCTGGAAAGGGAGACAACGGGGAGGGAAAGAGCAACAATCTACAGTCAATTGTCCTGGTTAATGGGAGCCATCAAGATTCCAAACCACCATTAATGGCCCACACTTTGCATAATTACAATAGGACCTCAGAGTTCTATTTCATATTTCTAGTTTCAGATACAAGAATGATACATTCATACAAATAGGATGAATACATGCAGAAAAACATAACCTTTGCACAGATATGTTACATGACATATCTAGCATAAAACATATTCCAGTTATGTCATTTATATTAATAAGCATATTTCTATAAAGCATTATGGGGAGCAACGTCACAGTGGCTAATAATATTTCCTTCAGCGGGTGAACAGAATTTGTTTTAGTCAAGTTCCAGGGCTTATTTTACACTGCTCAGATACTGTTTTTTCAAGTGAAGATCCTTAACAGTACGTAGAAATGGGTCTGGGGGGCTAAAAGTAACAGACATAACATTTTGCATCTTTTTGCATATTTTAAGACTTGCTCATTTTATCACCAATCTTATGTGAGAGCAGCACTGTAATTAAAAGACACCAAAGCAGTAGAGCACCTCTGTAAAGATTTATTGATGACTGAAGACCTTCACCTCCTTAAGACCTTAAATGTTTGTGCCAAGTCAAAAAACAGAAAAAACCTGTTAGGAATAAGGTTATTATTTTCAAATATGAAACCAAATGCTTCTTTTGGCTTCCATGTGATCTCTAGGAAACACTGTCAGAAAATATTTTCACCAGGTGATACACTGCTTGCTCTGACACAAGTTATTTGTGGAAATAAATATAACCAATAAAAACTCCTGAAGGACCAAGGTCATTAGCGTCTCCCACAGGCTTTTCACCAACTCCTGAAATAGTGCATTTGATGAAAACTTTGTTTTAAACAAAGGAATTAAATATCTGCAAGAAATGGCTCAATACCACAGGGCCTTTAGAATCTGATTTTAGAGCATCAGGATGTAATTTTCAGAGACCATTCGTGTCACTTGTTGCCAATTATTTTTCTCATCATGCTCTGAAAGCTATAACTGTAGCCACGATATTTCCTTTAAAACACAAACTATCTTGACCATTCAGGTTTTAGGAGCATGGTAAACCACATTCAGGGACTTACTCGCTGCTTCACTTTTCACTTAGCATAGGGAAAAAATCCAGTTGAATTAAAATCAAGCACTCTGGCAATACTTTTAGTAGCAGGTCAATAGCCTCACTATGAACTCTACAACTATCTGGCTTTGTTTGTTTAGGCCTGGTCTACACTAGAAAATTAGGTTGGTTTAACTACATCAGTCAAGGGTGTGAAAAATCAATATCCCTGAGCAACGTTGTTAAGATGACTTAAGTCCTATGTAGACAGCATTAGGTTGATGGAAGAATTCTTCCATTGACCTAGCTACCACCTCCCCAAAAGGAGGATTACTTACATGGACAGAGGAACCCTTGCCATCAGCATAGGTAGAGTCTACACTGAAGTGCTGCAGTGCCACCACTTTGATGTTTTAAGTGTAAACAAGTTCTTAGTTAAGTTGGTGTACTACTTTCATAACCTCTGCATTACCTAAATAGTAAGGGAGCTTAACAAATTGTTCAAGGAGTGGGGAGGCGACTCAATGCATCAAGGAAAGTGAGTATCATTCACTGGCAGTAACCTATAAGCCAGTTAGTAGTACATGGTAAAAACATACATTAATAAACATCCCCAAGTCTCCCTAGGGCTTGTCTAATTGGTATGATCACTCATGGTGTTCTTCACAGAAGCCCAGTAAGATGGTTTGCAAAGGCGAGAGAGGAAAGATTGCAGAGGGGGAAGTGCTACTTTAATGAGCTTTTAAACAGTTAAGACAACACAACCTAATTTATAAGCAGGTGCATTATTTCCCCAGAGGCCATCTTGACAAATTACAACATGACACATGACACTGCCTTGTGACGAGCTAGGCAGAGGACATGAGCTTGCATTAATCTGTGTGTGCTTCTCTGAATCATAACTTCCTATCATATCAGTGAGTGCTAAGTAAGATAATGTTACCAGAAATCGGCCACTGCTCCTTTAGTTACTGTGAGCTCTTTAGCAGGTGCCTGATTAGGTCAATCAGGAGCATCTGTGCTTATGTGTGATTATCGGTCTCACATTCAAACAGCAAAACATGTGCATTTCTGGAGCAGTCATAGCCAAAAATGTAACTCCAGCTTTCCTCTCCTGAACCCACTAATTGACAGCTTTTATAGTGTCCTTTAAGTAACAAAACAAGGCAGGCAAAGATTACTTCACAGAAGTAGGCATTAGTGACATCTCACTGTAAGATAAATATGCTGGAACAGTGGCCAACTAACAATCTGGTCCTTTATAGTATTTTTTGTATGGGAAGGGGCTGGGGTAGTCAGCTGGGAGAGTTGTGCTTTTAGAAACAGTAGAAAGTGTCTCATTCACCAGCTGCTGTAATAAAATGATTGACTTCTGTTTCTGAACCAGGAACATTTTAATAATTCATTCTACAAATCCTGCTACTAAAATTTATTTTTGGAAATAGCTGAATTTGGTCTCTAGCAATGTTCTCTCTAATTTTTCCCATCTGTGTGCAGAATTAATTTTGCTATGTGCACCAATATGGAGGTGAGGTGTGGTGGGGGTGGGGCCAAGGGATTCAGAGTGTGGGAGGGGGATCAGGACTGGGGCAGAGGGCTCCGGGGGGTGGGAGGTGTTGCAGGCTCTGGGGTGGGGCTGGGGTTGAGAGGTTTGGGGTGCAGGCTGCCCCTGGGAGAGAGGACTTCCCCACCCCAGCCCTCTCTCCCTGCTGCAGCAGCTCCGGGGCTGGAGCCGGGGGAGAGGCGCCTCTCCCCACCACAGCAGCTCCGGGGCAGGGAGAGAGGCGTGTCTCATCACTCCACCACAGCCCTGGGGCTAGGGGGGTTAAGTGCGCAGCCTTTGGTGGCCTCCTGTGCAGCCATGGAGTCATGCACCGAGGGAACTTTGGTCTCTAGATAGTATTTACAAGGAAAAGGAAGTAATGAAATGCACATGTTAAAGAGAAACAACCAATGTCCAACTCAGTATGGACAACACACAAACATACTTAATCTGGATAAGAAACAATGTATTGCATACCAAGGATACAAGTTAGCAAGTACAATGGATAGTTGTGATCTCGGAGTGTGAATTGGGTAATCAGGAAAGTGAGGGATGATGGATTCTGTGTAAACTAAACTACAGATTTATAGCACCCTTCACCAGTGTTGCACCTCAAACAGATGCTACCAACATGACATGCATGTTCACTTGTAATACAAAGCAGGATTTTAAACAAGGTCTCCAGAGGAGAATAAATGGATTAAAGCTAGTGAAAGATAATTTTTTTCACATCTTAGCTCATAGAGCTGAGAAGCGATACTACAGCAGCACCTTGTTTGCTTGCAATAGTTTCCAGTTCAAGGGTTAAGGAAATGTTAACCCATAATCCCATCTGAAAATATGTTTGTACAGTACAACAAAAAAGACCTCAATTTGGAACATGGGACGAGAAATTGATTTGGCCCTGAAAAATAGGAAGCTTGACCTGCTGAGTGACTTTTGCCATCAGTTTCTACAAAACTTAAGCAATTTTTTTTAAGTTTCATTTCTAGCTCTTATGATTTTGAAGGACATTCCAAACATGAATGTTCCGGTATAATCTTCACAAGTCTGCAGACTGGGATTTAAAGCGCTCTGCCGTGGCGGGCAGCCCAGAGCGCTCTGATTCCCGGCCGCGGCTGGGATTTGAAGTATTTTTATTGTTTTTTTTTTCAAGTTCCTGA
Organism: Mauremys mutica; assembly: GCF_020497125.1. NCBI lineage: Eukaryota > Metazoa > Chordata > Testudines > Geoemydidae > Mauremys > Mauremys mutica. Next base: position 57,151,735 of record NC_059079.1, read on the forward strand.
TTATAGGCCGCACCCCTAATTTAAAGACTTAAATTAGGGGGGAAAAGTGCGGCCTATACTCGGGACAATACAGTATGTTTTGTTCTTTGCCTTAGATAAGATTGTACTAAAATATTCTCAGGCAGGGTCAGAAGTTCTTTAGTGTAATACACTGATACATGCTAGCTTTCTGACTGCACATCTGTGTCTTTTGTGGGCAACCACATGTTCCTTGGTAAGGGTCTCACTCAGAGACTTTTGATATGATCTACCAAAATTGCCATGCCTACGTTCAAGACATTTTTTAGATGATTACCTGAGCTCAGTTGTAACTTCAGTACCACAGTTGGTACTGAAATAGAAAAATGCCAGTATATTTCAATCAAATTGCTACCTTCACTAGGACGAGATGGGTTCTAAAATTCAGTTGAACAATTTATGTCACAGTTCAAGCTAAATGAATCAAGGCAAAAAAAGGCTCTGATGCAGAACCCATTTGGAACCCTCAATATCTTTAGAAGATCAATGGAAAAAGGGGTTTCTAATGCTGCATTCTTTCCCCCACAACGTGTCAGCTTGGCTGTCTGTGAGCCAATGACAAACAGGACCCTTCCCTGCAGCCACTCCAAATCTTACACCTGAAAGAACTCTGTTCAAAGTCATTTTAAAGCCATTAAAATTACAGCTGTAACAAGACATTCATGCCTGCACTGGGCAAACAATGCATTGTTCACATGCCTTGTTCCAGTTAAGCCTTGTTTTTTCATACACATCCTTCACCTAAAACAGTTGAAGCAGGTGTTATTGAAAAGAAGAGGACTTCAGGAAGATGCTGATTAAAAGCCACATGCTCAACAAAACTGGAAGCTCTGTAGAATTCAGTCATCAGTTAACTGTTTGGCCGGAGTTAAGAGGCTGCAGTGTGATAACTTCTGCAAGCTTAATACAGTGGTTGGTTCTCAGACTATTATTGTACTGGTGACCCCTTTCACCTAGCAAGCTTCTGAGTGTGACCCCCCCCCCCATAAATGAAAAACACTTGTTTATATATTTAACACCATTATAAATGCTGGAGGCAAAGCGAGGTTTGGAGTGGGGGCTGACAGCTCGAGACCCCCCATGTAATAACCTCACAACCCCCTGAGGGGTCCCGACCCCCAGTTTGAGAACCCTTGGCTTAATACAATAGCAAACAGTTTAAATTTCTCCTAATGAATTTCTTTATCAGATGGTTTAAGTTATTTGCTAGAAAGAGACTGGTTAGAGCAAATAGTGTATTTCTTGGACATATTTTTTTTTCCCCCAGGGATGAGCAGGCTTTGTAATTGAATAGTTTTTCACTTCCTGTGACAGAACTTACACCATTTCTTATCAGCACTACTGCTCTACCTCCAATAATTCACCAGGGAGATAAGAGCAAGATAGCTAAAGGACAGACAAAATGCAAGCACAAAATTATCATTCCAATCTACCCAAATCTCATTACCACATTCTTCAGCCTTGTGGAATTCAATGTATAATACCATAAAAAACTATTCTTATACAACTGTGCTTAGTTAACTACAATTATCTGATGAATACGTTTGTACCATTTCTCAGCGGCATTTACTCCATTCTTTACTCCCAAACAAGTAGTGCTGTGGAACTAGTGCACACAGGCCCTTGGGAGGAGCATGACACAAACTTTTCTGCCAACTCAAACAGTGTTGACTGGCTATGAGAAAAATACGGCTAGCCCTCTGCTGGAAGCGTGGCTAGGACCCTTCAGACAGTTTGGATTTCTTAGTGCCATGGGATTTTCTCCTTGAATTCAACATCGCTGAGGAGGACAACATAATAAGCCATGAATTTAGCACTCTATCCTATCAGCCCATTTAATTTTTATATAGAGAGCGTTATAATTGAGCTGCTCTATCCACTGGTACTGTACCTAGGTAAAGGACCTGTGATATAAAGTATAATTACATACGGGTGCATATATCAATCAAGAAGTCTAAGTATTTGCACAACAAAAAATTATTCTTCCTGTTCCCCTTTCCACACAATTTTCATTAGCTGCAGTATTGTACATGATTTGAAGGCACAGCTAGAATATTCTCATTTCATTACATTAAACTGTTAACTACTGCATAGTAAAGAGCTGCTGAAATGGTGTTATACAGTCATGCTGGTTTGAAACCATTAACAGAAGAAATAATGACACATTACATGACTCTTCAAAGCAAACAAGACCATGTGGCTGTGCGCCATCTCAGCTGGCTCAAATTTCAAAAGAGACATTCATAGATTCTCTCTAGACTTCATTTTTATTTATGAGGATTTTTAATGCTTCTGGCATTGCTACCCTCAAAATCAACTTTTTAAAAGTGAGATAAAAATGAACAAGTTGATCAAGAATTTGGAGGCTTATTAAACGACATGAAAACAAGTTTGCATCTCAAATTTAAAGGATGAACTGTCAGCTTGCAAATCTTAAAAGTAATATTTCTTTTATAGATGCCTTAGTAAAATTATAGCATGAGGACATGATATTTCTGCCACATTGTTTTTAAATCTTCTCTCCCATTCTTCAAAGCAACCATGAATTAAATTTGTACTTCAGCTCAGAAATTTCCATTCTCAGGGTATGGCTACACTTACAGATGTGCAGCGCTGGGAGTTACAGCTGAAGACAGCTGTGTAGGGACAGCGCCGCAGTGTGGCCACACTGACAGCTACCAGCGCTGCAGTGTGGCCACATTTGCAGCATTTGCAGCACTGTTGGGAGTGGTGCATTATGGGCAGCTATCCAAGCGTTCAAGTGGCAGCAACGTGCTTTTCAAAAGAGGGGGGTGGGGTGGAGTGTGACAGGGAGCGGGGGAGAGAGAGAGAGAGTGGATTTTTGGAGCCGACACTTCAGCTCCCTGCCTTGCAAAATCTGAAAATTTCCTCGACCCCTCATTTACTCTTAACTGCAAATAGCCTGCAGACCAGATAAGCAGCTGCTCCAACGGACTCCCTTTCTTCCCCTCCCCTCGCTGTTTCTCTCCTCAAGCAAACACTCATCCCCCTGCCTGCCTCATTCACAGCAAGGTAGTGGGTTATCTCAATTGATTGTTCACAGTCAGTTACAGATTGATCACAGCAAACAAGAGCTGTGTTTGTTTTTTTAGATAAGCAGCTCCCGGAGCCCCGAGTTCACAACAAATCAAAGAGAGGCATCATAACAAAACAAAGAGAGTAATTTAGTTAAAAGCATTCTGGGATATCTCCTAATACCCTGGAGGCCAATAACAGCGCTGGTGTGTGGCCACACTTGACGAGCGGCGCTGCATCACCAGCGCTGCACTCGTTATACCCCAAGCAGACCAGGTGTACAGCCAGCGCTGCAGCCAGGGAGTTGCAGCGCTGGATGTGCCTTGCAGGTGTGGACAGTTACTAAGTTGCAGCGCTGTAAAGCCTCCACCAGTGCTGCAACTCTCCAGTGTAGCCAAGCCCTTAGTTCAGTGCTTGTTCTGTGCTGGCAAAGTCACCCAAAGAAGTAAGAAAAATAGGAAAATCTATCTGAACTTACCACAAAAAAATTTCTTCTTCTAGTGGGAGATTCCACAGATCCATTACAATGGGTTTTATTCCTGCTCAAAGCTCGTTGGTGACAGATACCTGTCAATCACAGGAAGCTCAGAGCAAGCGCATCCTTGAAACTTTTGCCAGTAGACCTAATTCTTTTAAACTTTATTTCACAGGTTATTAAAATAAATTAATAAGACCTACTGAAGAGCAAATTCAAAAGTTTACCTCAACCACCAGAGAACATATATTGAGTATGTGTACACATATTTACACAGAGAGAGAGAGAGAGAGAGAGATCACAAGAACATTGTGACACAGTTTAAGAGCCTCCACAGAACAATAATCCTTGTACCACATGGGTTGGATCTGAGGACTTTGCCACTAGGGGTGGGAAAAGAAATTTTGGGGCAAGTTCAGATAAATTTTCCTATTCTTCTTTGTATGGAAAAATCTGAAGATCCATTATAAAGTGGGGGGGGGGAGCCTTTTGGACCGAGAGCCACATCTGGGTGGGGAAATTGCATGCAGGGCCATGAATGTAGGGCTGGGGCAGGGGATTGGGATGCAGGAGGGAGTCCAGGGTGCTGGAAGGGGCTCAGGGCAAGGGGTGCAGGTGTACAAGGGGGCTCAAGGGGTTGGGGTGTAGGAGGGAGTGCAGGAAGGGGCTATGGGCAGGGGGTTACGGTGTAGGAGGGGCCGGGGTATGGCAGGGTGCTCAAGGCAAGGGGTTGGGCTGTAGGAGGGGTGCAGAGTGCGGGAGGGGGCTCAGGGTAGGGGGTTGGGGTGCAAGAGGAGGTTCAGGGCAGGGGGGTGGGGTGTAGGAGGGAGTGCAGGGTGCAGCAGGGGGCTACGGGCAGAGGGTTGGGGTGTGGGCTCCGGCCCTGTGCCGCTTACCTGGAGTGGCTCCAGGGTGGCAGCGGTGCGCTCAGGGCAGGCTCCCTGACTACCCTGGCCCGTGCCACTTGGAATCAAGCTGGCACCATGTCCCTGTGGCCCCTGGGGGTAGAGGGACAGAGGGCTCTGCACACTGCTCTCGCCTGCGGGTACCTCCCCCAAAGCTCCCATTGGCCATGGTTCCCCATTCCTGGCCAATGGGAGCTTCGGGTGTGGAACCCACAGGTGAAGGCAGCGCGCAGAGCCCTCTGCCTGCCCTCTTCCTCCATGGGCCGTGGGGACGTGGTGCCAGCTACTTCCGGGAGCAGTGCGGGGCCTGAGGGGCCACAGAGGTGGCAATCCTGCAGGCCATCGTTTGCCCACCCCTATTATAAAGGAATGTCAATGTAAGTATGCTATCAGGAGGGAAAACAGAAGAATGAGCTAGTGGTCTTATTTTATATTCAGTATATATCAGTATATCACTTACTGGTTAAACGTAGTATTCAGATCGTTCTCTCCAGTGGCAGGGGCTGATGAAGCCTGCATATTTAAACTGTAAAACTTTAGTGAAGGTCTGAAGATATGATCATGTGGCCACTCTATATCTCTTTTTGTATGTTGCATATGTTCTTTCAAGCCAGGAGACTTCTATGGCTGAATAAATTAGCATAAGATTGAAAAAACTGGGTTTGTTTAGTCTGGAGAAGAGAAGACAGAGGGGTCATGGTAACAGTTTTCAAGTACATAAAAAGTTGTTACAAGGAGGAGGGAGAAAAATGGTTCTTCTTAACCTCTGATGATAGGACAAGAAGCAATGGGTTTAAATTGCAGCAAGGGCGGTTTAGGTTGGACATTAGGAAAAACTACCTGTCGGAGTGATTAAGCACTGGAATAAATTGCTTAGAGAGGTTGTGGAATCTCCATCATTGGGGATTTTTAAGAACAGGTTGGACAAACATCGGTTAGGGATGGTCTAGATAATACTTAGTCCTGCGATGAGTGCAGAGGACTGGACTAGACGACCTCTCGAGGTCCCTTCCAATTCTATGATTCTATGATAAACACTTAATGGGACAGAAAGCTTCTGAAATTAATCAATTACCCATCTATTAACTGAAGCATTGTCAGGGTTTTTTCCCCTTTTAATGATGGGTGTTACAGATCATCAGTGACAGATTTTCTGAAGTGGATACTCCATTCAGTGTTGATTTGTAGAGGTCTCCTGAAATCAAGTATGCCAGACTTCTTCTTAATAGTGACTTACCTATTGGCAAAACTCATTCGCACAATTTCTTGTATTTTTGGATTAAAGACTTCATTTACTCTTACTACATCTTTGCCTTTATGACTGAAGCAGTACTTTCTCTCGATAAAACTTTAGCCTCTGAAAAAGCTCCTTGCAGAAATGATTGCAACCAGTATGGCAAACCTTTAAAGAGAAGCTCTAAGGGCATTCCTGACAAGAGATCAATACCATGCTTATTTAGATAATTTGATACAGGATATAGGTTCCAAGAGGGAGTTCTCATTAGACTAGACTTGAGAAGCGAGGCAGCTCTAAAATCTTAGGTGTGGATGAGAAGACAATCCCGTTCCTGCTTGCTATCTCTAGGGGGCTGGAAAGTCTACCATATGGATTTCAGAGGCTGAGTTAAGTCTGTAAGGATTTAAAAAAAAAAATGTTTTGCCTCTGACTTGACTGGCTCCATTATGCTAAACAGCCAAGCACCATGCCTTACCAGGCTCTTGAAGATCCCGTTGGTGGAATACTTTTTCAAGACTAAAAATGTATTTTAAACAATATTCTATTTTAAATGATACATCTCAAATATAATGTAGCTAAATTTAATTTCTTTAATTCTGTATGTGGAATTTTGGTCCTTGAGAACAGATCCTTCTTGTAGAGGTGACATGATTGCAATGGTTGTTACCTGAATTGGATATGAGAACCAATACTTCCTTGGACAACGTGGGACCACCTGGGTTATTTCTGCTTTTTCTATTTAAATTGCACTGGAGAGCACTGTTAACATAAAGACAGACATGCTTTGACCACAGGAAGAAGTGAATGATCATAGCTACAGCCTATTAATCTCTTTGTTTAGAAAAAGACTCTGGTATTCATCAGCTGTATGCCAATACATTCATTGATGGACAGGTGACATAGGGTATGACTCTCCACTCAAAGACCCTGGACTGTAGACTCAACCCTCCCAGATCTTTCCTCTTCCTGCTTATCTAGATGCTAAGATGCTTATTTCCTGTAAATGTATAGCACTTGAAAATACATAATTTATATATTTTTATTCTCTTCATCCAGGAACGAAGATTACATGCTCACAGCATGGCTGAAGAACTGGTACTTCCTGCCTTGTTGATAAAAGCAACTGCCAAAGTGTTCAAGACATCTGGTACACGTTCGCTGAGTAGGACTGGGGTTACAGCTCTTAAGACATATCCAGTTGCTCTGAGCTTGAGCCAATTGATGCTATGTTGGAGGTCAGTTTATCTCTGAATCTTGGATGAAATTGCTCCTTGAACGAGTTTCCCTGTTTCTGAAGCCCTATGTGGGCTCTTTGAACTTGATAGATGCTCTTTAAGCTCCTGTTCCAGGGAGTGCCAGAGGAAGCCTTCAAATGGAACAGATATTTGATTTCAATGAACTCCATAATGAGCAAGACATTATTATATAAGAAGCCACATGGCATAGCCATGTTGTCTCACTGAATTCCATTGTGAGAAAGGCAGGATTACATGAAAACAAAACACCTTATTAAAGAGGGATAAGGAAATGGTCCCCTTACTGCCTGCTTGTTCCTCCACATCAGGGCTGCTCACTCTCTCTCATCCCTCCATGGATAGCTCTTTGAAGACAGCGAGAAAGAAGCGGGGCATGGCCATACAACAAACAGTTCAGTTAACCCAGGCATGTGTGTGTCCTTTCCTGCCAGCTTCTCTATTCCTCTGGTCTTAGAATCCAATAAGTTAAATATTAAAAATTTAAAGGATCTCGTTTTCTCATTGCTTTGAGCAAGTCCGATGTGATTGACAGGTCTGCCATCTCTCAGAGGAACAGCAAACAAGAGTAAGACCCATTATAATTGATCTGTGGACTTTTCCTGTGAACTGAGAATTTGGGGGGGGGGCGTTTGTTTTGTTTTATTAATTAATGCTGCAACCTATCTCCACCCCAAAACTCAAACTCCTTCATTTTACAAGTCCCCCCATCCACTTTTTCATTCACTAGAGTGATGTAAATTGTAAACATGCATACCATTCAATGCCTGGATTATACAAGATAAGCATGAACAAGCTACAACAATAAAATACAGTGTGACCATGACATCTCAAAAGTATTACAACTCAAAGTAATAATTTACCTTAATTTTGGTTATGGGGGTAAGCCAGTCTGCCACAGCTCTATTACAAAATTATATTATATAATTGGTAGAGGCCAATAACAGTAATAACTGTGTCAAAATTAAAGGTTATAAGATGTAGTGTGCTTGGGGCTCTTCACAATTAGTGGATCCCAACAACCATGCTTAAATATTCTACACTCATTGCCACTTGTACAGACTTTCATTCCTGCACAATTGCATTTTAGAAGTGTAATTCCATGAATTATATATTGGAAAAATTTAGTATCCTTCTTGGTAGTTCTGTTCCACACTGAAGCAGAAGTCAGACCACCATAACAAGTGGCCCCAAAATGGTACAATGATGTGTCAGAACACTGTGGCATCACAAATCTTACAATCATTACTGAAACAATTGAAAGGGTAGGACAATTAACAGGATACAGAATAGAAAGAGCTGAAATGCTACACAAATACAAACTGACTGCTCCTTTGCTGACCACAGACAATAAGGAGCCAAGACAATCGGAGGGTAACATTTATATCTTTCCAAATGATGGTGCACAATATCCAAGGCCTTGCTCAGGCTCTACCCTGCTGCTGCAGCCGTCTGGTGTCAAAATCCTCTGTGGGAATTCCTGTGGTCTACCCCTAAGAACCTAAAACCCAAGAGTAAGAATCTTGGTGGAAAGTATATTTAGGTAAGATGGATGCCAAAAACATAGTATTGGATTTCTAAGCCACCATGAGCTGGCTCAATTAGACGCCTGAATATCTTCTTTTTCTTGTATTTTCTGTTCACAGTGGAACTGTATAGGTCAGGGGTGGGCAAACTACGGCCCGCGGGCCACATCCGGCCCGCGGGACTGTCCTGCCCGGCCCCCGAGCTCCTGACCCAGCCCGCCCGCGCTGCACGGAGACACGGGAAATCGCAGCGCCTGTCCCGGGCCCAGCGGCCCCGATCGGGACCTGGGCAGCTCGCAGGGCTCGCGAGAAGCAGGACACCCCCCCGCCGCCGCTGGCTGGGCCCCCCGGCTCTGCAATCAGAGATGCAGTGCTCGGCTGCTCCTCTGCCCTAAAATCCAGCTTCCCTCCCGGCACGGGCTTGTCCCTCCTCCGCACACAAAGGCTGGTGCGGGAGGCAAAGTCTCAGGAAAGGGTGGGGCCGGAGAGGCCGCAGGAGCAGGGGGCAGCGAGCTCCCACCCGGGGCCGGGAGAGCCCCGCAAAGGAGGCACAGACACCCCCCCCCCCTGCAGCAGCCATAAGCGCCAGTGAACAAACCGGAGCGCTCCCCCCTTGGTGTGGGACACAGTCACTGCCGGCCCGAGCCGCTTCCTCCTTCCTCCACTGCACTCAGGGGCGGGAGGTTTCGGGTTACAGCGCCCCGGACCCACCACAGCTGCCGCCAAGCGAGAGGCCCGGAGCAACTGCCCGACCCTCCTCCCTCCATCCCTCCTCCTAACCTTCTCCTTCTAGCCCCCTTTCCATATCTCCTCCTAATCTCCACCATCCATTTCCCTTTCACATTTTTTCCATCCAGCCTCCTTTTCACATCCTACTTTTTCCACCACCTCTATCCATCTCTTTCCATCCCCTTCCTCTTCTATCCCCCTTCCCAGATCTTCTCCTCAACATCCTGTTTTCCACACCCTCCTTCCTTCATTCCTTTTGCTTCCCTCCCTTCTCTTTCCCACCTTCCCTTCTCTCCTCTATCAGTTTCCAATTCTCTTCCCATGTTTCTCCAATCAGCCATCCCCCTTTTCACTTTCTTTCCTGACAGGTATCTTTTCTTTCCACCTCCCCATCTGCCACAACCCCTTTCCTCCTATTCCTTTGACCCTCTGTCTACCCTCTCACCTTCTCTGTGATTCTTTTCTCCCTGCCCCGCTTCATACTCACAGGTCCAAATTCAGAGATGATATGTAACTTAGATTCCAGTACCCCAATTTAGACTCCTGTAGACATTGGTATATGTAACTTTAAGTGTGTGTGGGGGGAGGGGGTATCTATATGAGCACAAAGGAGTCATGCTGTATGAAAGAGATTGCCAGTACAAAAAGTTTGAGAACTACTGAATTACAGCAACCCCGCAGGCTGCTCTTACAGCAGAGGTGGGCAAACTACGGCGGCCCGCAGGACCATCCTGCCCGGCCCCTGAGCTCCCGGCTGGGGAGGCTAGCCTCCGGCCCCTCCTCCGCTATCCCCCTCCCCTGCAGCCACGCTCCCACATGGGCAGCGCTCTGGATGGCAGGGTTGCACGCTCCTGCAGAGCAGTATGGCAGCGTGTCTGGCTCTGGCTGGGTGATGTGGCTGCCAGACATGCTGCTCTGAGCGGCATGGTAAGGGGGCCAGGGCCGTGGGGTTGGATAAGGGGCAGAGGTTCGGTGGGGCTGTCAGGGGATGGGGAACTGGGGGGGGGTTGGATAAGCATGGGAGTCCCAGGTGGCCTGTCAGGGGGCGGGGGTGTGGATAAGGATTGGGGGGTAGTCAGGGGACTAGGAGAAGGGGGGTTGAATAGGGGGTGGGGTTTTGGGGGGCAGTTAGGGGTGGGGGTCCTGGGAGGGAGCGGTTAGGGGACAAGGAGCAGCGGGGGTTGGATGGGTCAGGGGTCCTGAGGGGGCAGTCAGGAGGCGGGAAGTGAGAGGGGGTGGATGGGGGCAGGGGTCAAGCTGTTTGGGGAGGCACAGCCTTTGCTACCCGGCCCTCCATACAGTTTTGCAACCCCAATGTGGCCCTCAGGTCAAAAAGTTTGCCCACCCCTGGTATAGGTGAAGCGCTGAGATTATTTGTCAATTTCATTGTCAACTTCCAAGGCATTTTTGCCAACTTGTGGCCATTATCTCAGTATTTAAGGAGGCATGGGCTTCAAAAACGTAATGCCACTCAAATTTACAGTAAGAATATCTACAGAGATTACAGTTCTGTCCATGGCAAGAACATGAGGCCTGCTGCAATAAGCCCTGTAACATGGTAATCAGAGTATTTTATTTCTAACAATATTTACTGTTATTAAACAGTAGTTAATTATAGAGAAGAATCATTATGCTCTACAAAGTGCATCAACATTTCTAGTTGGGATAATTAGGTAGACAAACTGGGCAGTTAAAGTTTTGAAGTTGGCACCAGGAAGAACATAACACAACACTCAGTAAGTGGTATGCACAAAGTTAAGGACTATCCCAGCCCAGAAAAAAAGCCAGCTGTACAGTAAACATCATCAGCAAAGATGTATGCTATGCATTTACTAACTTAGTTTGGAATTTCTCAGAACTAGATGAAGGTGTTTTTGCACCAGCCGGCTGGAGAGACCCCAGGTGTGCCGGCCAATCCCAGTCCCAGACCCACTGGAGCGAACCCAGCCCCTCTCCCTTTAAAATTATATTGTTTAATCAGTTAACCGATTAATCAGTTAAACGGTTAACTTTTTAAATGATATTTATATCCCTAGTCACCAGGGCCTGATGAAATACATCCTAGAATATTCAAGGAACTGACTGAGGAGATATTTGAGCCATTGGCGGGAGGCATAGCTTAGTAGTTTGAGCATTGGCCTGCTAAACCCAGGGTTGTGAGTTCAATCCTTGAGGAGGCCACTTAGGGATCTGGGGCAAAATCAGTACTTGGTCCTGCTAGTGAAGGCAGGGGGCTGGACTCAATGACCTTTCGGGGTCCCTTCCAGTTCTATGAGATAGGTATATCTCCATATATTAGCAATTATCTTTGAAAAGTCATGGAAGATGAGAGAGATTCCAGAGAACTGCAAAAGGGCAAATATAGTGCCAATGTATAAAAAAAGACAATCTGGGGAATTACAGACCTGTCATCTTAACTTCAGTACCTCAAAAGATAATGGAGCAAATAATTAAGCAACTTACAAACACCTAGAAGGTGATAAGTAACAGCATAGTTTTGTCAAGAACAAATCATGTCAAAGCAACATAACAGCTTTCTTTGACAGGGTAACAAGCCTTGTGGAGAGGAGGGAAGCAGTAGATGTGATATATCTTGACTTTAGTAAGGCTTTTGATGCCGTCTCGCATGATCTTCTCATAAGCTAGGGAAATGCAACCTAGATGGAGCTACTATAAGGTGGATGCATAACTAGTTGAAAAACCATTCCCACCAAGTAGTTATCAGTGGTTCACAGTCAAGCTGGAAGGGCATATCAAATGGGGTCTGGCAGGGATCAGTTCTGGGTCTGGTTCTGTTCAATAGCTTCATCAATGATTTAGATAACAGCATAGAGTACACTTATGAAGTTTGGGGACAATACAAAACTGGGAGGGGTTGCAAATGCATTAGAGGACAGGATTAAAATTCAAAATGATCTGGACAAACTGGAGAAATGATCTTAGGTAAACAGATTAAATTCAATAAGGACAAATACAAAGTACTCCACTTAGGAAGGAACAATCAGCTGCACACATACAAAATGGGAAATGACTGGCTAGGATGGAGTACTGAAGAAAGAGATATGGGCAGGGGTGAGCTGGAGCGGGTTTGCACCGGTTCGCGCAAACCCGTTGTTAAATTTAGAAGCGGTTTTAGAACCGCTTGTTAACTGGCTTCCCTGTGAGGGAAGCTTTGATGGGCTCTGCCTGGGAAGCCTGTAATTCCTCCTCCCGGCCACCGGGGGGCGCTGCGCTGTGCTGCGAGAGCCATGTGAGCTGCCTCCTGGCCCTGTTGCTGCTCCTGCTGCGAGAGCCATGTGAGCTGCCTCCTGGCCCTGTTGCTGCTCCTGCTCTTTGGACCTCTGGCCCTGGGGCTCCTGCTGCTGCCCCGTGAGTCCCCGGCTGCGTCCTGCTGCTCCCAGCCGCCCCCCCCCCGTGTGAGTATCTGCGCCCCTCCCCCGCCTTCCCTGCCCGCAGCCAGCCCCTGCCCCCAGCCACCCTCTGCCCACAGCCAGCCCTTGCCCACAGCCGCCCCCTGCCCCACCCCCTGCCCACAGCCGCCCCCTGCCCACAGCCACCCGCAGCCGCCCCCTGCCCCACCCCCTGCCCACAGCCGCCCCCTGCCCCACCCCCTGCCCACAGCAGCCCCTGCCCCATCCTCTGCCCGCAGCCAGCCCCTGCCCCAGCCATCCACAGCCACCCTCTGCCCACAGCCAGCCCCTGCCCCAGCCACCCACAGCCACCCTCTGCCCACAGCCAGCCCCTGCCCACAGCCGCCCCCTGCCCCACCCCCTACCCCCAGCCGCCCTCTGCCCGCAGCCAGCCCCTGCCCCCAGCCACCCCCAGCCAGCCCCTGCCCGCAGCCAGCCCCTGCCCCACCCCCTGCCCACAGCCACCCGCAGCCAGCCCCTGCCCCCAGCCGCCCTCTGCCCCCAGCCAGCCCCTGCCCCCAGCCAGCCTCTGCCCCACCCCCTGCCCACAGCCACCCGCAGCCTCCCTCTGCCCACAGCCAGCCCCTGCCCCCAGCCGCCCTCTGCCCACAGCCAGCCGCTGCCCGCAGCCAGCCCCTGCCCCCAGCCACCCACAGCCGCCCTCTGCCCCACCCCCTGCCCACAGCCACCCTCTGCCCGCAGCCAGCCCCTGCCCGCAGCCAGCCCCTGCCACCCCCTGCCCCCAGCCACCCCCTGCCCCACCCCCTGCCCACAGCCACCCGCAGCCAGCCCCTGCCCCCAGCCACCCCCTGCCCACAGCCGCCCTCTGCCCGCAGCCAGCCTCTGCCTGCAGCCCCTGCCACAGCCACCCCCTGCCTGCAGCCAGCCTCTGCCCACAGCCGCCCGCAGCCACCCCCTGCCCACAGCCGCCCGCAGCCCGCCTGTCTGCATCACCTGCCCACAGCCAGCCCGTGTCACTCCCTGCCGCCAGCTAGCCCTGCCCCACGCCCCTATCTGCAGCCAGCCCCACATCCACTGGTGCCCTGCAGTTCCCAGGGCAGTAACCCTGCACACCTGCTTTAATGAGGGGGGGGGCAGGGAGCAGCTGGGACCCACACATGTGCACACCCTAGAGTGACCAGACAGCAAGTGTGAAAAATCGGGACGGGGGTGAGGGGTAATAGGAGCCTATATAAGAAAAAGACCCAAAAATTGAGACTGTCCCTGATCACCACCCACACATGTGAAACGGAGCTCATTTCTAGTTCAGCCCCATCTTTTTAAAAAAGAATTTAGGTAGGGTTAAAATACATCTGTATTTTCCTGGACATGTCAGGCTTTTCGGTTCTTAATCACCTCCTGGGAAAATATGGACGTATGGTAACCCTATTGGTACAAAAAATACATGCTGTCGCACATCCCTTAAATCAGAACTTTTTATAGGGAACCCGTTGTTAAATCAGAACTTTTTATAGGGAACCCGTTGTTAAGATTTTGGCAGCTCATCACTGGATATGGGGGTCATAGCAAATCACAAGCTAAATATGAGTCAACAGTGTAACACCGTTGCAAAAAAAGCAAACATTTTGGGATATATTAGCAGGAGTGTTGTAAGCAAGAAAAGAGAAAGTAATTCTTCTGCTTTACTGATTAGGCATCAGCTGGAGTACAGTAACTCCAGACTTAAGGTCGTCCCACTTAACGTTGTTTCATTGTTATGTCAATGATCTATTAGAGAACATGATCATTTAAGGTTGTGCAATGCTCCCTTATAACATTGTTTGGCAGCCACCTGCTTTGTCAACTGCTTGCAGGAAGAGCAGCCCATTGGAGCTAGCTAGTGGGGGCTTGGAACCAGGGTGGGCCGGCAGCCCCCCATCAGCTCCCCTAAGTTCCCTGTGCAGCAGCCGCCCAGCAGGCTATCAATTGCCAGGCAGTTCAGCTGTCGTCCCCCAACCCCACTGCCATGTGCTGCTCCTGCCCTCTGCCTCGGAGCTGCTCCTGGGAGCCTTCTGCTGCAGGTGGGGACATGACAGGGCTCAGGACGGACAGGGCTTGCTGGCAGAAGCTGCTGTCTCAACTTGCTGAACTACTTAAAAAGGCAATGTACTTAGAGTGGGGTCAGCATACTTCAAAGAGGCAATGTGCCTCTCTCTGTCTCACATGCACATACACACACACGGTGCCCCCCCCCCCTCTCTCTCTCACACAGACACACCCCGGCACTTTGGAAAGTGAAGGGAGTGGAGCGCTCCAGTGGGATAGTGTGGGTTCATCATCACGTTCAGTTTCTGCAGGGAATATTTGCAGCCATTACCATGCATCTATTGTGTCTCCTTCCTCCACTAGTGCTGCCTTGTAGAGTGTGAGGCTACATTAACAATGTGTTAACCCTTGAGGGCTTAGCCGAGTGCTAGTTCATCATTTAGCAGTAAGGCATTCCCTGGGAAATATCCCACCCTCTGACTCCGCCACCTCAACCAAGCTTCACAATCATCATTGCTGTATACAGTATTAAATTGTTTGTTTAAAACTTATACTGTGTATGTGTAGATAGATAAATAAGATAGATTAGATAACCACATTTCAGGAAAGATGTGGACAAACTGGAGAAAGTTCACAGAGAAGAGCAACAAAAATGATTTAAGATCTAGAAATCATGACCTATGAGAAAAGACTGAAAATAAATGGGTTTCTTTATAGTCTGGAGAACACAAGGCATAGGGGACACGATAATAGTTTTCAAGCACATAAAAATTGTAAAAAAGAAGAGGGAGAAAAATTGTTCTCTTTAACCTCTGAGGATAAGACAAGAAGCAATGGGCTTAAATTACAGCAAGGGTATTTTAGGTTGAACATTAGGAAAAACTTCCTAATTGTCAGGGTGGTTAGGCACTGGAATAAATTGTCTAGGTAGGCTGTGGAATCTCCATCATTATCTAACCTGCTCTTAAAAAATCTCCAGGTCTAGATAACACTTAGTCCCACCATGAGTGCAGGGGACTGGACTAAGTGAACTCTTGAGGTCGCTTCCAGTCCTACGATTCTATGATTTGTTTATTTATCAATATAATCACCTTCATGATAGCCCATTACCTAATCCATTTTCAACCCAACTATCAGGATCCCAACAAGGCCAGTCAGGGCCAAGGGTCAGAGCAGGGTCAAATCTGAGACTGGCAGTAGCAGAGCAGTACGAAGTCAAGTGCAGGCCAGGGTCGATACCAAGGGTCAGAGTCGAGTCAGGTTTCAGAGTCACAGTTAGCAGGAAAAGTCCAAATCGAGCTGAGGTAAAGCCAGGAATTGAAGAGCAAGAAGCAGTAACAGTCATGACAGCTGCAGAAGATCCACGCTATTGTTTGGACACTTCCTAGAACACCCTTTGGGTTTATATAAGGCAGGGATCCAATCAGGAGCCATGGGGCTGCTGTCTGTCAAACCCTTGAGATGGAACTTCCCATGATCTGCGTTCACAGCAGGTCATGAGAAGTGGAGCGCAAGCTGATTACAGCTGCCACTGGGTGGCAGCCTGGAGATGTCAGCTGCCTGGTAACTCTACAGGCCTGGGTTTTAGACCTGTGGGGCCTTACGCCACCCTACAGAAATGCTTATAGAAAAAAAAATGGTGTGTGTATATATATATATATATATATATATATGTACACACAATGCAAAAAGGGCAACCATCTTCAGAAGGCAGGTTGGCTTTGCTCCCATTGGGAACAACGAGAAGTTAAGGCCATTAATCCTATTAAAAAAAATTTCAGATGTAGCCAGTGCAAGACGTTTCAGTCATTTTTAATTGGATAGAAGTTTGAAGAGTCTTATTCCCTTAAGACCACTTGGAACAAAAACACCAGTTTCATAATTTATAAAGAAAAAACCACTTGGTTTCTATCTGTTTTGAGGATAATAGCGGCCACTACAGAAAACTATGGGCTTATTTGTATACATTTCTGACAGATGGCTCAGTAGTTTTTATACACTATGATTAGTAACTCTCCACTGTAAGACTTGCTCCACAATGATCTGTGCTATGCCTCCCTCACCTTTCTCCCTTGTATTTGCAGAACATGTTAATTTGCAATACTGGACTTCAACCAGCTACACACAAAGATACAAGAATCCATTACTTAAGGCAAGCAATAAGCTGCTCTGACGGTGCACCTCATAAGGCTTCATGGAAATATACTTACGAATGCATATATACGACATAACTAGAATATGTTTTATGCTACATATGCCATGTGACATATTTCTATAAAGGTTATGATCTACTGAATCTGTTCATCCTATTTGTATGCATGCATCATTTTTGTATTCCAAGTTATGAATATTGGCTGTGTACTGGCTTGATTTTTATGTAGCCTTTGTAAAGCATTTGGTCAGCTTCTTGAGAAAGGAATGTGCAAATTAAGTGCCCAATCAAGAAGCACTTAAGAGACAATGGATCTTGGGAGGCTCCAATCCACATAAGAAGTCTACATGAGGACATTCAAGGTAGCAGGTAAGCAATGGCTGCTGCCTGTAAAAACTGAGTCATGCATGGACATGTGACTTTGCCCATTGACTCCAAAACTCCATCTTGGAGCTGGACTTTGCATAGGAGAGATGAAGGGGTCTCCACCCACAAGAGAAAGTCTACTTAAACCCCTGGAAGACCCCTCCATTTGGTCTTCAGCTGACTCAAGAGATAGCCCCTTCACCCCCAAGGATACCTGAAAGAAACTGGAACAAAGGACAGTAACTACAGGGGGTGTGAGTGATTGCTGGACCCAGACTAGAAGGAGACTATTCTGCAAAAGGAAGCTTACTGGGTGAGGTTTTTATCTATATTCAGTTTTCTTAGACATAGACTTGCGTGTTCTATTTTATTTTGCTTGGTAATTCACTTTGTTCTGTCTGCTATTACTTGGAACCACTTAAATCCTACTTTCTGTATTTAATAAAATCACTTTTTACTAATTAATTAACCCAGAGTATGTATTAATACCTGGGTGGGCAAACAGATGTGCATCTCTATCAGTGTTATAGAGGGTGAACAATTTATGAGTTTACTCTGTATAAGCTTTATACAGGGTAATCTGAGTGTTAAGGACAGGAACACTTCTGTAAATTGCTTTCAGTTAAGTCTGCAGCTTTGGGGCACGTGGTTCAGACCCTGGGTCTGTGCTGGAGCAGACTGGCATGTCTGGCTCAACAAGACAGGGTGCTGGAGTCCCAAGCTGGCAGGGAAAGCAGGGGCAGAAGTAGTCTTGGCACATGAGTTGGCAGACCCAAGGGGGTTTCTGCGATCCAACCCATCATAACTGCCACAAAGATGCCATGAGGAAAAAAAGTAATAAAATAATTTCATACAATTATGTTAGTGCCTCAATTTCACTATCCTATACAATGAACAGCTGTCATCCAGGCTAAGAAAATTCATGAAAACAACCTCAAGACAGACTGTTTGGTTAGTCAGAGTTTTGATTCTTGTATGAAGTTACCTCCTGTGCTTAAGTGTTTCTATCTTTTAGAATGAGTCACCATAACTAAGGCTAAGATTTTGTCATAGATATTTTTAGTAAAAGTCACAGACTGGTCACAGGCAATAAAGAAAAATTCACATGACTGTCCCTGACTTTTACTAAAAATATCCATGATAAAATTGTAAGGGGCTGGGCAGCTGTGGGGGCTCAGTGCTCCAGGGTCCTCCCGGCTGCCCGCCACAGCGGCCTGGGAACTACAGGGATACTCCCCCCGCCCATGTCAGCATGGGAGCTTGGGGTCCCACTGCCTAAGGTGGCGGGGATACCTCAGAGTTCCCTGCTGCTGTGGAAGGCGGCGGGACCCTGCAGCTCCCAGCCACCAGGGTTGAAGTCAAGGAGGTCTTTGGAAGTCACGGATTCCATGAATTCTACGACCTCCGTGACAAAATCATAGCCTTAAATCATATCATATGTATGTGTTCTACGCTCTGTGGAGCAGTTTTGGCTTACAGTTCACATCAGGTTAGCGAAGAAATGCATGCCCACGTCAAAATCCAGTCCAACCTTGCACAATTCAGATCCTGGGATGGTATACAAACTGCCCAATTATAAGAGCTCAGCTATAATCAAACACAAGAGTTGCTGCAAGTGGACAAATGCTAGAAACACTTGGAAAAGGGAAGATTACAATGGTGGAAATTGAAGGTAAATTGTTTGTGGGAAGAGTGGAAAGCAGTAGAGAGGCATTTGGAGAGGTCAGCTACCAAGGAAAAAAAATAAAACAGGCATGGAAACACAAAGAATGTATCTACTGGAGATAGTGCTGGTCACAGAAGTGCTACATCCTGAAAAAGAGCTGCAGCTTCGAAAAAGTGACAGAAGTATTAGAGAAGGGCTAAGTCACCTTACCTACAGTACCATAAAATAAAAGATACCTCAAAAAAAAAAAGAGACTTTTAAAACAAAACACAGTTTTAAACTTTAGTTTTTAAATTCTGTAACTTGTGTGTGACTGCTGGACGATTGTTCCCATTCGACAACTTTCGGATATTGAGTTTGCTTCCCTAACCCATGTCCCATACTATTGCCCACAATCAGTCTGCTGGAGGTTCAGCTGCACTGACAACACTTTATGCTGGCTGAGACCTCCACTATTCTTGAAAAAAAAAAACAAAAAAAACCCACACAACTAGGCTACATATTTTCTCAATCCTTATACCACAGCACCCTACATAATTTTACATTACAAATCACTATCTATATTTGCATGCCAATGCTATTAAGGACTTAGATTGTCATTTTGTGTACAGTCCAGGATGAACCACGCATTTTCCTATGTAAAATGCTCACCAGCTACTTTCCTTATTGAACAATTCTGGCAGATTTCATTAACCTGCATTATTTGCATAAATCCCAATTAAACGAGAAGGCTTTAGTCTCAAATATATGTTTGCTTTAAATCAGTGGTTCCCAAACTGAGGTTCATGAACCCCTAGGGGTTCACAAAATGTTACAGGGGGTTCTTGGGAAAAAATTCCCTAATGGCAGACAGAGCTGTCCCTAGGGACCCCGGGCAACATGGGGCCAGCAGCCAGAGCCCCTGGACTTCCAAGAGCTCAGCAGACCAAAGCAAGCGTATCTATCACACTGAGAAGATTTAAACTTCAAGACTCCCTATAAGCAATGGAAAGGGAGGTGGATATTTTTTGCTGTTTTTATAATTAAACAGGCAGCTAGTATTGTTTTTTAAATTATTTTGAAGAACAAGTTTAAGCTTTGTTGCAACATGTGTTGTTTGTCTGGACTGCTCAAGACCTGAATGCTTGTGTAGGAGGAACTCTTTGAGTTGGCTTCTTAAATACCTTCATGCTGTTTCACACCTGATACTCCTTGATGAAACATAGGAGCCTTGTCTTATAACAGGTTTATTAAAAGTGCTACAAGCTACGAAAGTGAGATCTTGGAAGAGTGTTGCTGTTTTCATAATGTAATAAAAATACTGTAATGATAAATTAATAATAAATAGTGTGTAATAAGCATGTTATAAAAACAAATTTTATATTTCCCAAGATCACTGCTTTTATAATTTATACTCAGGTAAAGGAAAAAATCCCTGGAAATATATATTTTTAGGAGGGGGGGTTGCGAGACTTGACATTTTAGTGGAAGGGGTTCACAGGTTGTTAAAGTTTGGGAACCACTGCCTTAAATGGATTGCTTCACTAAGGAGTAATGATGGAATTAAAAGCCAATTCCCAGGGAGGAGGGGGAATATGACTGGAAAGTCTGACCAAAAATATTACTGATTTGTTTTTAAATAGAGCTGCAACAGTTTTTCCTCCACTTTGCAATGAGTTTGTTGCAAAAATCCAGAGCAGCAGAGCTACTGTGTCCAGATCGGGTACTTTAAAAAGGGCGGCACTCTCTTTTCCAAACCTCATTTCTCACCAACACCTTGCTAACCTTTGGACAGAGAGCTCTATAACCCCAGTGTAATGGGCTGCCCCCCTTCAAGATGACACCTGATGTGCTGAGATACTGCTGAGCCCAACTGTTCTGCCAGCCTGGGCATCTTTTTTACCTGTCTTGCTGAGCCAGGCCATTAAGCCGCCTCCAGCATACACACAGGCAGGGCCACACCCAGCTGAAGAACGGCACAGACACTGATCAGCTCTGGGAAGACTCAGAGCTTAAGGGCCTTGCCCCATTACTCAGGTGTCCACCTCCCTTGGAGTGCAGACCCAAAGGTCTATTATGAAATCCACCTCCCCCCTCCATGTGGAGGAAGGTATGCACAGCCTCTTCTCACCGGGCCCCCTCCCCCCCATGAATTGCATAAACTGGGTTATATTATAAGAAATAAGTTTATTAACTACAAAAGGTGAATTTTAACTGAACATAAGAGACAGAACAAAGCAGATTACTAAGCAAAGAGAACAAAATACACAAGCTAAGCTCAATATACTTAAGGAACAGTTACAAAATGTAATTTCTTAACCTAAATGTTATTTTAGGCAGGTTGCAAAGTTTCTGTAGCTTAGAGTTCCAGCTCTATTTCTTTTCAGACTGGACCCATCTCAGTCTGGACTTTTCCACTGCCTTCCCTTCAGGTGTCTTTAACAGTATTTCTTCTTGGGCAGACAAGTCATGGAGAAGAGTCCTGTTTGCCTTCCTCTCCACCCTTAAATAAAGTTTACATAAGGCGGGAATCCTTTGTTTCCCAAACTTGATCCCCCTCCCCTGTTGGTGGAAAGTTACAAGAAGTCCAAGATAATGTTTAGTACCAGGTGACAAGACCACCTGTCTTAGTAGTGTCATAGTTAAGTCCCAGGATGCCTCCCAGGAGGGAGCGAGATTAGTATTTTCACAGTCTTGTTGTTCCTTCCTAATGGCCTATCAAATCTGATGGCCTGTCATCTGGTGGGTGTCTTCCCAATACACAACCAGTTGTAATTGTTACATAGTCCATATTCCTAACTTAAGATACAGAAATGACACATGCATACACATTGAACAATCACATTCAGTAAATCATAACCTTTCCAATGATACCTTACATGAGCCATCTTGCATAAAGTACATCTCAGTTATGTCATATGCATATCATTAGCATATTTTCGTAAAGAATATGGAGTCTAATGTCACACCCAGTATCAACTGTTTCCATTTTTAAAAGCACAAGTGAGGCAGCTGTATGGATAGTATAAGGGAGGTTGTGCTGCAGTCACCTACTCTACACAGATACTGACCAATCATCAATGTACACCTGAGGGTTAGAGAATGATGCTTGACACTCCTTTATATCATCTTCTTGTCTACAGCATTCCTATGTAATAATGAAAAGGTGTTTCCCCTACTACAAGGACACTTGTAAGGTTATAACCATGGAATTTATGAATAAAGGAGACTCACCGAAAAAAATTTAGATAGCACTAATTAGCATCCCTGAAAATTTCTCAGCTCTGTGGCTGACATCTGCCAATAATTACTGCAGAAATGACTACAACTGTCTCTTCAAACAATTAGCCAGTGGTCTGCTTATGAAATTTACAGTTATTCAAACTCTAATGGATACTACAATTTAGAATAAATGAAAACAAAAGAA
This sequence comes from Mauremys mutica, assembly GCF_020497125.1. Classification (NCBI taxonomy): domain Eukaryota; kingdom Metazoa; phylum Chordata; order Testudines; family Geoemydidae; genus Mauremys; species Mauremys mutica. Next base: position 57,173,900 of record NC_059079.1, read on the forward strand.
CATGGTTAAGTTTCAAAATGCACAGATACATTGAAATATCTATCACATGCAGGTACACAAGTTTTCTGTAGAAATGCCCAAAATGTTCACATTTCATTACCTGAAACACATTTTAACGTGCATTAGTAACAACACCGTGCATGTTTCAAACTAATGCATCATCTTATTTCATTATCTGGATTCCCCATACAGTAACATAACAGCTGTTGATACTATGCTGTTCAAATACTTAGCATTTCAAAGAGTTGTGATTTCAACAGTTTCCTTGCTAATCAAGCTGTTTCAATTCCTGTTTTTCCTGTTCTAACGAGGCAGTGTAGAAATTAGTAAATAAGATATACTGAAACATACAAGCATGCAAACTTCAAGATAACTAAATTCATGGAAACTGAAAGAGAAGCAAAAAGCTGTAGAGTTCCAATCCCTGAAATAGATGCTGACTCTGAAAGAGCTTTCACTCTTCAGAGGTTGGACCACACTGACTCAATAGCAATTACTAATACAAAATTGGTGAACTAAAACTCCTAAATACACAAGATCCTTTGACAGAACGCTGGTGTGAAAGAATGGGCCATCTGTCTCCTACAGATTTATCAGGGTCATTTACAACATGAAATTCTTTGCTCAGAATCTCATACTTCTGTGTTCTTCAGGCGAACCAAACATTGGTCAGTTTATAGAGCTCATCTTTAAAATCCAGCGTGATTTAAACATGACTTTGGCTATGAGCAAGGGTAGGCAAGGAGAAATATCAGGTCATAGCAAAATAAGCCAATGGAACACCAAAATGCAATTTTTATAGCCTGGCTAGGGTGACCAGACAGCAAGTGTGAAAAATCAGGACAAGGTGGGGGGTAATAGGCGCCTATATAAGACAAAGCCCCAAATATCAGGACTATCCCTATAAAAATCGGGACATCTGGTCACCCTAAGCCTGGTCAACAGATAAAAGGGTTTTCACGGACCAACACAGTGTAATGCAAAAGACCTAGGTTTAGTTCCTGCCCTGAGTCTCTTGCTTCCTAAACTAGTATGAACGACAGTATTGTGATCAACCCCTGATAAAAGAATCAAAAGCATTCCTCACAAGATCTGAGTTCACTAGTGTACCAAAAGGCTCTGAAGAAATTCCTGTCTAGTCCTAGTTAGTCAGATAAAGGCATGGGTCACCAGAATGGAAAGGAAAGGGTGTAGAAATGAAGACCCACAGGTTCCAGACAAGGAGGCAGAAAACATACCTCCATGTGTGGGGGTGGGGGGGGGGGGGGGGGTTAACTTAGCATGCCCCTAGCTAGACAGCAACTTTGCTCACCTCTGATAATTGTCTGAATTGTAAATCTTTGGGGGGGTAGGGGCCATCTTCTTTATGTTTTTACATTATCTGGTACAATGGGGCCCATAGCTTCTAGGCTCTATCATAATACAAATAATAAATCTAACCTTATTCTGATAAATACAGGTCTGTCACATCTTACGCTGGGGTTACGTTCCGCAGTCAGCACGTAAAGCGAAAATCGCATATAGTCAAAATTACATTGAGTGTAATGGCGGGCAGAATCGCCCGCACTACAGGTACAGTATTAAAATTGTTATTTTTCTCTTTTTTTTTGTTTGTTTGTTTTTGCTGACTGCGTAAAGCTGAAATCGCGCATGTTAAATGCGCGTAAGATGCGACAGACCTGTAGTTGAGCTATATTTTCATTGTCTTCTTTCCTCCCTAATCCCTATTAACTCCTAGCTACTCTCAGTGACAAAGTGGTGATCTAAAGTAGTTCAGTAGTAGTGTCATGTTAAGAGTAAGACTTACTCACTCAGAAATGGCTCTCCCAAATCTTCAGACTTTAAAAGGTATCATCCATCTAAAACATAAGTTACCAGCTATAAAAATGGAATAAACCTTTGCCATGTTAAATGAAACTACTTTAGTATAAGATGACTTAAGAAAAGATGATCAAAACAATGTACTAAGTAAGAAAGTGGCTCATAATTATGATGCTCCGGTGGAATGCATATTATAGCAAAGAAAGTGGGACGAGTGATCTCATGAAATCTGCATCTAAAAAAAGACGCACGCTGGATAACGAGTGCCTTCTAACTTCTTAAATACAAATGCCTACCTAAGAATCCAATTTGGGTTAGGAGACCGACACACTTCTTGGGCTTGAACCAGGGCTGAATAAAGAAAAGCCACAATCACAAACCCCTCCGGTACAAACAGCCTGTGCGCCTGCTCTCATGCATCTGGCCACGGATAAGAACTCATCTCTCTGGGCATATGGTCGGCAGAACTGAACAACCAAAATTCACCTTGGAAATGAACCCATTCTTTGAATTATCCACCTTGTGTGGATAATTAACCTCCAACAGGCTCAGCTTCTGGCATCATCACACATAGCCAATAAGCTCTTTGAGTAACGACAGCCATCAAGAAACTACAGAAGAATAAGTTACTGCAATGTCTTTTCCAGGACACACGTTACTCCACGTATAACAGAGCATTAAAAGTGACAGAGCTGGAAGTATGACCCCCAAGGGCATTAGTACAGTTCACAGGTGTTGCATTAGGCTCTTGCTAATATTAGCAGAGCAAGAAATTCATATTGTAGGCAGGGCTGGCAGCCTGCTTATTACTATGTTTGCCCAACACTTCCCATTATATGACCTTGTTTTCCATTGCTTATGACTTTACCAAACTAACTGTTGGGCCTCAAATTTTCCATGTTGGGCATCTTCTTCAGGATGAATATTTTGGAACATTTCAGCCAAAACAATTAAACCATTTCTGAGAATGAGTCTGGGAAAAATAGGTTTTTCAATGTTAAAAAATTCTAGGAACCTCTTCTTGGTAATGCTTTGGAGCAGGTATTTGAAATTTGTCAAAGGGCAGTTATTGAGTCAGGGATGTGCCTTTTGCCATCCCAGGGAAAATCCACCCAAATTTGGCCACGCTGTAAACGGAGAAGGGGAACAGGGGTAGGAAACACAATTTGCGCATGCTCGGTAGAGATTTGCTAGAGCTCAACTGATCAAAATCTCAGAAGATCCATCCTCATGCCAGCACAACTTTAATTCAGCCCCCTCATGCACATTCATTACATGGATAAAAATTGATGATTTTTTTGAAAATTTGATTTTTTTTTATTCAAATTGGATTTTTTTTATTTTGTTATTTAAATTATATCAAATTTTTCTTTTTATAAATAAAAATTTTACAATGAAATATGAATTTAATACAAAATAGATTAAGGCCTAAACTTATTACAATCTCAAAATATTTAAATAAAAATATGCTGTTTAATTAAATTCCAATTACCATCCTAATGCAGTTTTACGAGAATCATGAACAGTTCATTACCTAGTAAAATAAGCAATATATCGTTCACCATGTTCTAACATACAATTAATAAGAATCTGAAAATATTCAGCTATGTAATTAAATATAGTTATAGTGTACCCTGCCAGGTAACAAAAAGCTGTACCAAATCTAGTATAAAGACTATTTAGTTATAACAATCAGTGAAAATATACCTTTCTTTACAAAACAACTGATGTAGAAATGGAAAAGTTATTAAAATCGATTTAAATAAAGGCTTCCTTGGTAATTTAAATCACCTTGATTTAAATCAACTGACCCATCAGTCCACTGAGTCTTTAATTAAATGATTACATTGTTTTTCCATTCTGCTAGAGGATGGCTCAGGGTTCAGTACTAAAGGAAGCTGTTGTCTGTGGGTAAGGCTATACTTGCAGCTGTACAGTGCTGGGAGTTAAACCTCTCTTCGTACAGCTGAGATGGGAAAGCGCTGCAGTCTGTCCACAGTGACAGCTACCAGCGCACTGTCATGGCCACATTTGCAGCATCTGCAGCAGCACTGGGAGCGGTGCATTATGGGCAGCTATCCCAGGGTTCAAGTGGCTGCAGTGTGCTTTTCAAAGGGGGGGGTGGAGTGTGACAGGGCACGTGGGGGAGAGAGTGAGTGGATTTTTGGAGCCGACACTGTGTCGGCACCCTGCCTTGCAAGTTCCGACCCCCTCCACCCCCCTCAGCAGCTGTTTTTTCCCCTCACAGACCAGATAAGCAGCCGCTCTGAAACGGACCCCCCTGCTCCTGCCTGCCCGCCGCGCTGCTTCTCTCCTTAAGCCCCCTCCCTCCCCCTCTCTTCAAGCAAACACTAGCTGTGGGCATTCCAAAGGGAGCCCCCCTGCCCCTGCCCATTCACAGCAAACAGTAGCTGTGTTTGTTTTTTTGATAAGCAGCTCCAGAGCCCGAAGTTCACAACAAAACAAAGAGAGAGGCATCACAACAAAACAAAGAGCGGGACCTTCACTTAAAAGGATTATGGGAAGCTTCCGGAGGTCAGTAACAGCATACTAAGATTATTCTGTTTACACTGGCACCCCAGCGCTGCAGCAGCAGCGCTATACTCTTTATTCCTCTTGGGGAGGTGGAGTACAAGCAGCACTGTAGCCACGGAGATACAGCGCTGAATGTGCCTTGCCAGTGTGGACGGGGAGTGAGTTACAGCGCTATAAAGCTACCAACAGCGCTGTAACTCTCAAGTGTAGCCAAGGCCTGTATGACCCCTGCCTCATGTGCTGCAGAAGTTGGAAGCTGTGTAGCAAATGAGGGCTTTTCTACACTGGCACTTTACAACATTGCAACTTTCTTGCTCAGGGTGTTTGAAAAATCAGCCCCCTGAACGCTGCAAGTTTCAGTGCTGTAATGTTCCAGTATAGACAGTGCACTTCTATAGCTTCACCCCTCATGGAGGTGGTTTTTTTAGAGCGCTAGGACAGCTCTCTCCCACCGCTGTGCTGTGACTACACAAACCATATTAAAGCGCTGCCGCAGCAGCATTTTAATGTTGCCAGTGAAGATGTGCCCTGAGGCAGGGGATTGCAGGAAAAGAAAGGTCAGTGTCATGGTTAAGGCAGTTGAGTGTCACCCTGGAGAACTGGCCTTTATCCCTCCCCCTGCTAGAATTCTTATGCAATGCTAAGCAAGTCAATTAAACCAAACTTTTCACAGGTGGTCACTATTTGTGTGTTCCTCATTTTCTGTGTGCCCAACTTGAGACTCTGGAGTCTGATCTGCAGAAGCGTTGAGCATTCACAGCTACAACTGAAGTTGAGGCTATGAACATGTAAAGTGTTGTAGAATGTTAAATGCTCTAAAAAAATCAGGTCCTCGCTGTCTCAAATTGGGCACCCAAAATTAGTAGACACTTGAGATTAATCTGTCTCCTCTTTTACCATCTGTAAAATGGGGATAATACCCAGTCATCTCACAGAACCGTTGTGAAAATAAATTCATCCATGTTTACGAAGCACTCATACTGTGGTGATGAGTGCTACAGAAAAGTCTGTGGAAAAATTAGTAGTTTTATCTTCAGAGTAGTGTTTGAATAGAGTGTAGTAAAATAAGGCAAAGGGCCAACACAATGAACAAATGATGAGAAAACAAAATATTGAATGGCAGCTCATTTAAAGTGAGCACCATCCATTCTGTGAAGTGAGAAAAAAAAATGTGCACAGTCTTTAATTACAGGACCACGTATCACAACGCATATGCACAAGAGGGCAAAATTAAGGTTGCAAAGACAGCCTTATTTCTGGCATTTCCTAAATTCTGAGTGCTTGACTTTGCAACCTTAAAGTTCTTTTAATGTAGTTTGTGTGTGTAATGTGATCAATTCTTAAGTAACCTTCAACCTGAACTATGAAATTGTGACTAGCATCTCTAGAACACATTCACTTTTCATATATTTTAAGGCTAGAAGGTACCATTCTGATCATCTAGTACAGTGGTCCCCAAACTGTCTGGGGAACACGACAGAGCCCAGACAAGCCCCCATGGGGTGACAGGGAGGGAGGGCCACCCAGTCCTGGTGGCGCAGCTCGAGCCCCAGTCCCCGGGCAGGGTGGGAAGGGTTGTAGCCACATTTTATTACTGGGGGGGGGGGAGAAAAGCTTGGGCACCACTGATCTAGTCCTATAGAGAGAATTTTTAAAGCATATGTTCCTGTTTTCTTTAGATATATTTCTCCTACAATTTTATTAGATTATTTCATATTGTATCATTTCCATATTTTTAAATTCTCCTCCTCTATTATATATTACACTTCTTTCCAAGTCACAAGCAGCACTCCCATAGGTTTCAGTAACAGTTCATCTGTTTCTAGACTCCTTTTTTTTTAAATCCATCTTTTAGTGCCTCCACTTTATAATCTACCATATATACTCGTTCATAAGCAAAAAAGTGACACATCAAAGAGCAGGAGTCGGCTTATAAATGGGTCTACACCAAAATGTAATGATTTTAAACTCTATGGCAGGGGTCAGCAACCTTTCCGAAGCAGCGTGCCAAGTCTTCATTTATTCACTCTTATTTAAGGTTTCGCGTGCCAGTAATACATTTTAATGTTTTTAGAAGGGCTCTTTCTGTAAGTCTATAATATATAACTAAACTATTGTTGTATGTAAAGTAAATAAGGTTTTTAAAATGTTTAAGAAGCTTCATTTAAAATTAAATTAAAATGCAGAGCCCTCCAGACCCGTGGCCAGGACCCGGGCAGTGTGAGTGCCACTGAAAATCATCTCGCGTGTCGCTTTCGGCACATGTGCCATAGGTTGCCTACCCCTGCTCTATGGAATCATTGAATTTAATATCTAATATATTGTCGTTTTGTTTACCTGGAGCGTTCACAGGCATGGAGCCCCTCAGCTCCCTGTGGCCGCGGTTTGCCGTTCCCAGCCAGTGGGAGCTGCGGGAAATAGCGTGCCACTTCCCGCAGCTCCCATTGGCTGGGAACAGCGAACCACAGCCACAGGGAGCTGAGAGGCTCCATGCCTGTGAATGCTCCAGGTAAACAAAATGTCCAGGCCCGCTAGCGACTTACCCTAATGGGCCAGGAGCCAAAGTTTGCCAGCCCCTGAAATATAGGGTCAGCTTATGAAAGGGTCATACAGTTTTTGATATTTTTACCTATCCATCTTGGGGGGCCAGCTTTTAACCAACCAGCTAATGAACGAGTATATACAGTAATTAGGAAAGCGGCCCAAACACTAATTAATGTGTTTCTATCCTAATAATCAGGATTTTCAGATGATCAATTTTCTGAAAAGTTACATTTTGAACTGAAAATTTCTATACTTAATCTCTAACCAAAGTTGACTTTTCTATAGAGACTGACAAAGTCCCTTCAACTGTGCATTTTGGAAAGAGAAACAAGATAAAACAACTTTTCCAGATTTAAAAGTTTATAGTCACTCTTCAAATAATACTAGAGCAAAATCAGTTCAAGTTTAGATTTTATGCCAAGCTTCACAGGATTCATTGTGACACTCTGTACTTCAAAGTAGCACACTGGAACCCCCATATTCACCAGGGTGATATGATTATATGTTTTGTACAGAGTAAACTTTGCAAGGTATCATTTAATAGTCTTGAGTAGTGATATCACTGTATGCGAAGTTATGAAGTATTGCTGTGTCAGTGGTTCTCAACCCATGGCCCAATCAGCACTCAGCTGCTGCCCATGTGACATTCTCAGGGCCACACAGGTAGTATACGTATTGTGTGGGTGCAGCCCACATAACACAGAGAGCTGCACTAGGATTGCCAACTTTCTAATCCCACAAACCTGAACACCCTAACCCTGATCCTTCTCTGGGGCCACACCCCTTGCCCCCACCCCTTCCCCTGAGGCCCTGCCCCAAGATCACTACATTCCCCCTCCCTCGGTAGCTCGCTCTCCCCCACCCTCACTCACTGGCTGGAGCAGGGTGTTGAGGTGTGGGAGGGGGTGAGGGCTCTAACTGGGGATGGGGGTTCCGGGGTGGGGCCAGAAATGAGGGTCTCAGGGTGCGGAAGGGAACTCCGGGCTGGGGCAGAGGGTTGGAGTGTGGGAGGGGGTCAAGACTCCAGATGGGGGTGTGAGCTCTGGGGTGGGGATGAGGGGTTCAAGATGTGGGAGGGAGCTGCAGGTTGAGGCAGGGGGTTGGGATGCAGGGGAGGTGAGGGCTCCGTCTGGCGGTGCGGGCTCTGGTGTGGGGCCAGGGATGAGGGAGTTGGTGTATAGGAGGGGGCTCCAGGCTGAGGGGTGGTACATAGGAGTTCAAGGTGTGGGAGGGGGCTCTGGGCTGGGGCAGGGATGCGAGGGGATGATGTCTCCATCTGGGGGTGCAGGCTCTGGGGGGGGGCCGGGGATGAGGGCTCCGGGTTGGGGGGGCTTCAGGGATGGGAATGGGGTTGGGGTGCAAGCTTACCTCCGGTGGCTCCCAGTCAGCAGCACAGCAGGGGGCTAAAGGCAGGCTTCCTGATCACTTGTATGCAGGCTTGTATGTAAGAGAGCAGTATGACTGCTCAGAGCTCCAGTATGAAACTGCAGAAAAACCTGAGTCTCTCTGGATTAAGTTTAGAAGTGTGAGCAACAAGGGTGATGTCGTGGTGGGAGTCTGCTATAGACCACCAGACCAAGGGGATGAGGTGGACGAGGCTCTCTTTTGGCAACTAGCAGAAGTTACTAGATCGCAGGCCCTGGTTCTCATGGGAGACTTTAATCACCCTGATATCTGCTGGGAGAGCAATACAGCGGTGCACAGACAATCCAGGAAGTTTTTGGAAAGTGTAGTGGACAATTTCCTGGTCCAAGTGCTGGAGGAACCAACTAGGGGTAGAGCTCTTCTTGACCTGCTGCTCACAAACAGAAGAGTTAGTAGGAGAAGCAAAAGTGGATGGGAACCTGAGAGGCAGTGACCATGAGATGGTCGAGTTCAGGATCCTGACACAAGGAAGAAAGGAGAGCAGCAGAATACAGACCCTGGACTTCAGAAAAGCAGACTTTGACTCCCTCAGGGAGCTGATGGGCAGGATCCCCTGGGAAAATAACATGAGGGGGAAAGGAGTCCAGGAGAGCTGGCTGTATTTTAAAGAATCCTTATTGAGGTTGCAGGAAAAAATCATCCCGATGTGTAGGAAGAATAGTAAATATGGCAGGCGACCAGCTTGGCTTAACAGTGTAATCCTTGCTGATCTTAAACACAAAAAAGAAGCTTACAAGAAGTGGAAACTTGGACAAATGACCAGAGAGGAGTATAAAAATATTGCTCAGGCATGCAGGACTGAAATCAGGAAGGCCAAATCACACTTGGAGTTGCAGCTAGCAAGAGATGTTAAAAGTAACAAGAAGGGTTTCTTCAGGTATGTTAGCAACAAGAAGAAAGTCAAGGAAAGTGTGGGCCCCTTACTGAATGAGGGAGGGAACCTAGTGACAGAGGATGTGGAAAAAACTAATGTACTCAATGCTTTTTTTGCCTCTCTCTTCACAAACAAGGTCAGCTCCCAGACTGCTGCACTGGGCAGCACAGTATGGGGAGAAGGTGACCAGCCCTCTGTGGAGAAAAGTGGTTCGGGACTATTTAGAAAAACTGGACGAGCACAAGTCCATGGGGCCACATGCGCTGCATCCGAGGGTACTAAAGGAGTTGGCGGATGTGATTGCAGAGCCATTGGCCATTATCTTTGAAAACTCATGGCAATCGGGGGAGGTCCCAGATGACTGGAAAAAGGCTATTGTAGTGCCCATCTTTAAAAAAGGGAAGGAGGAGGATCCGGAGAACTACAGGCCAGTCAGCCTCACCTCAGTCCCTGGAAAAATCATGGAGCAGGTCCTCAAGGAATCAATTCTGAAGCACTTGGAGGAGAGGAAAGTGATCAGGAACTGTCAGCATGGATTCACCACGGGCAAGTCATGCCTGATTAACCTAATTGCCTTCTATGAGGAGAAAACTGGGTCTGTGGATGAGGGGAAAGCAGTGGATGTGTTATTCCTTGACTTTAGCAAAGCTTTTGAGACCGTCTCCCACAGTATTATTGCCAGCAAGTTAAAGAAGTATGGGCTGGATGATTGGACTATAAGGTGGATAGAAAGCTGGCTAGATCGTCGGGCTCAACGGGTCGTGATCAACGGCTCCATTTCTAGTTGGCAGCCGGTTTCAAGTGGAGTGCCCCAAGGGTCGGTCCTCGGGCCGGTTTTGTTCAATATCTTCATTAATGATCTGGAGGATTGCGTGGACTGCACTCTCAGCAAGTTTGCAGATGACACTAAACTTGGAAGAGTAGTAGATACGCTGGAGGGTAGGGATAGGATACAGAGGGACCTAGACAAATTAGAGGACTGGGCCAAAAGAAACCTGATGAAGTTCAACAAGGACAAGTGCAGAGTCCTGCACTTAGAAAGGAAGAATACCATGCACTGTTACAGACTAGAGACCAAATGGCTAGGAAGCAGTTCTGCAGAAAAGGACCTAGGGGTTACAGTGGACGAGAAGCTGGATATGAGTCAACTGTGTGCCCTTCTTGCCAAGAAGGCTAATGGCATTTTGGGCTGTATAAGTAGGGGCATTGCCAGCAGATCGAGGGATGTGATCATTCCCCTCTATTCGACATTGGTGAGGCCTCATCTGGAGTACTGTGTCCAGTTTTGGGCCCCACACTACAGGAAGGATGTGGAAAAATTGGAAAGAGTCCAGCGCAGGGCAACAAAAATGATTAGGGGGCTGGAGCACATGACTTATGAGGAGAGGCTGAGGGAACTGGGATTGTTTAGTCTGCAGAAGAGAAGAAAGAGGGGGGATTTGATAGCTGCTTTCAACTACCTGAAAGGGGGTTCCAAAGAGGATGGATCTAGACTGTTCTCAGTGGTACCCGATGACAGAACAAGGAGTAATGGTCTCAAGTTGCAGTGGGAGAGGTTTAGGTTGGATATTAGGAAAAACTTTTTCACTCAGAGAGTGGTGAAGCACTGGAATGGGTTACCTAGGGAGATGGTGGAATCTCCTTCCTTAGAGGTTTTTAAGGTCAGGCTTGACAAAGCCCTGGCTGGGATGATTTAGTTGGGAATTGGTCCTGCTTTGAGCAGGGGGTTGGACTAGATGACCTCCTGAGGTCCCTTCCAACCCTGATATTCTATGATTCTATGACTGCGCTGTACCCAGGAAGCGGCCATCAGGTCCGGCTCCTAGGTGGAGGTGCAGCAGGCAGGCTCTATGCACACTGCTCTCGCCCACAGGCACCGCCTTCATAGCCCCCCCACCTAGGAGCCAGACCCTTCTGGGGCACAGTGCAGAGCCAGGACAGACAGAGACTAGCCTGCCTTAGCTCCACAGCACCGCCGACCGGACTTTTAACGGCCTGATCGGTGGTGCTGACTAGAGCTGCCAAGATCCCTTTTTGACTGGGTGTTTCAGTCAAAAAAGACACACACTGGTCACCCTAAGCTGCATATGTGGTCCACAGTGGTAAATAGGTTGAGAACCACAGCTAAATGTGTTACTAAGGGCTTGGCTACACTGGCACTTTATACTGCAATAAAGCCTCCCAGAGCACTCTATCTTACACTACATGCCTTGCCAGTGTGGACAGGGAGCGCTCCGACTCCCTGGCTAGAGCACTCCTGGTACTCCACCTCCACGAGAGGGATAACGGCTGTTGCATATTGGCTGAGATGCCCCAGGGCCAGCGTGAACGAGGAGTTATGTTACAGCGCTCTGACTGACCTCCAGGAAATGTCCCATAATCCCCTTAAGTCAAGTGGCCTCTCTTCTCTTTGTTGTGAAACCGGCTGAGGAATGTGGAAGTGCCTTTTCAGAGCTCCGTTTCAGACAGCGGCTGCTTATCTGCAACGGGGCAAAGCAAATGTTTACTGAGTGAGTGAGTGAGAGAGAGAGAGGCAGGGGGACTACGAGGATCTGAACTTTACAAGATAGCGTGCTGACACACACTCAGCACTCCAAAAACCCACTCTCTCTCCCCACACATACAAACAACACACTCCACCCCATTCTCCTCATTTGAAAAGCACATTGCAGCCACTTGCACGCTGGGGTAGCTGCCCATAATCCACAAATCCCAATGTCGCTGCAAATGCCGTAAATGTGACCATGCCAGTGTGCTTGCAGCTGTCAGTGTGGACAGACTGGAGCACTTTCTCTAGTGCGCTCTCCGAAGGCTGGTTTAACCCAAAGCACTCTATAGCTGCAAGTGTAGCCAAGCCCTCAAATATGTTATGGGGTTGGGAACACCCACAACCAGCTTTTCAGGTACAACAAGGAGTAGCCATGGATAGATGGCTTAACACCACCCATCAAGGAAAGTATCCACTATCCCAGAGACTGTATACAATGAAGACTGCTTGACAAATGGGGAATGCCTGATCCCCACTTCACAGCAAAGATCTTTCCAGCAAGCTGGAAAAAGATATAAAAGAGGGGAAGTGACATCACTTGGCCTCTTTCCTCTCCCTTGCCCCCAACTCAACACCTGGAAGAATGTCTGGAAGACAAAGACTCAGAACTGGAGAAGGGTCCCAAGATGGAAGGAAGTCCCAGCCTGTGTACTGACCAACTGTAACCTGCCTGTACCATCTGTCAGGCTGAGATATTCCTTGATTCAAATCCTGTTTAGTTTGTAGAGCTTAGACAGCAAATTTATTTTTATTTTTTAAGTAACCAACTTTGATCTCTACACCTGCTATTTATAATAACTTAAAATCTGCCTTTCTATAGTGTGATTAATGTGCATAAGCCTTGTCAAGTAGTGCCAGGCTAAGTATGGTTAGGCCTCAAACTTTTGGAAGTTGTAAGAAGCGAGTACAGTAGAATCCTGCAGGCATAAGCATAAACTGTCTGAGGACTCCAGCTATCCCACAGTCCCCGCAGTCTCCAAAAAGCATTTGCATTCTTGGCTGAGCTCCAAATGCCTGAAGGGTCAAAAACATTTTCCCGGGTGTGTCAGAGTGTATGTCATCAATTTACACCCTTCCCCCCCCCCCAAAAGAAAAGGGAAAAAAATTGTTTCTCGCCTTTTTTCAATGTCACCCTTTGTCTACTGCATGCTGCTGGTAGATGGGGTGCTGCAGCGCTGAACACCAGCATCCCCTTCCCGGTGGCAGACGGTACAATATGAATGCTATCCATCGTCATCATCAGCCCGTGAGTGCTCCTGGCTGGCCTTGGTGAGGTTGGCCAGGGGCGCCTGGGTAAAAATAGGAATGACTCCCGGTCATTCCCGGCAGATGGTACAAAAGGATTGGTAACCGTCCTCCTCATAGCAACTGGAGGCTGAGCTCCATCAGCCCCCACCCCCCTTTCACATCTAAAGAAAAGATTCTGTACTGCCTGGACTATCATAGCAGCGGGAGGCTGCGCTCCTCTCCCCCCCACCCTTTAATGTCCTGCCTGGACTATCATAGCAGCTGGAGGCTGCCTCCCCCTCATTTTATCTCACTAAAAGTCAGTGTTTCTTATTCCTGCATTCTTTATTACTTCATCACACAGATGGGGGGACACTGCCACGGTAGCCCAGGAGGGTTGGGGGAGGAGGGAAGCAACGAGTGGGGTTGTTGCAGGGGCAACCCCTAGAATGGCATGCAGCTCATCATTTCTGCGGGATCTCTGGGGCTCTGACACAGAGCGGCTGTGCTCTCTGGTTCTCTAGTACACTTGCCCCATATTCTAGGCAGGACTGACTATTTTTAGACAAAACATAAAGAGGATGACCCAGGGAGTCATTCCCATTTTTGTCCATGCGCCCCCGGCCGACCTCAGCGAGGCCAGCCAGGAGCACCCATGACAGCAGCAGACAGTACAAAAGGATTGATAACCTTCATCGCCAATTTCCAAATGCAAACGGTGCAAAATGACTGATAACCATCATCTCATCACCAATTTACAATGGCAGACGGTGCAATAGGGATGGTAATCGTCTCTGCTACCTTGCAAAGGCAAATGAATGCTGCTGTGTAGCACTGCAGTACCGCCTCTGTCAGCAGCATCCAGTACACATACGGTGACAGTGACAAAAGGCAAAACAGGCTCCATGGTTGCCATGCTATGGCGTCTGCCAGGGCAATCCAGGGGGAAAAGGGCGCGAAATGATTGTCTGCCATTGCTTTCACGGAGGAAGGATTGAGTGACGACATTTACCCAGAATCACCCGTGACACTGTTTTTGTCCCATCATGCATTGGGATCTCAACCCAGAATTCCAATGGGCGGGGGAGACTGCGGGAACTATGGGATAGCTATCTACAGTGCAACGGTCCAGAAATCGACGCTAGCCTCGGTACATGGACGCACACCGCCGAATTAATGTGCTTAGTGTGGCCATGTGCACTCGACTTTATACAATCTGTGTTAAAAAACCGGTTTCTGTAAAATCGGAATAATCCCGTAGTGTAGACATACCCATAGTTTCTCTTTTGCGGACACTACTCAACCTCATTACATCTGTGTTGGGTGGTGGGAAGTAGCGATCACCCAGAGCTCCATTAGGGCCCTGACATGTGCCTCCTTCTTCCATTAATCTCCACATATAATAATAAACCTGTTTTATATTTTACCTAAAACGGTATATTTTGGTTGACGTGTAGAGAAATCTCACCTCAGGTTACCAAGGGCTGTTGAACATCCATTACCCTTTTGTCGGAGTGGAGAACTAGGTACTGAACTTACACTGACCAGACTTCTGACCAGTGCATGACAGTTCAGTTCTAGGGTGCAAAACTGGGGATATGGGGGGGAATAGGCTGGAGTCTATTGATGTCTCATGAGTGGCTGGGAGATTATTCATGTAACACAGTTGGGTGTGTCACTGTGGATGTCTGTAAGTGCAATGCCTATCAGAGGTTTGTAGCTTGACATCAAAACCACAGTACGAGAGGCAACCCAAATTGGTGGGTTTGGGAGGGCTCAGCAGTCCCACCGTCCAGGCTGCACACCAGGGACCCTGTCATAGTAGTCAAACCATTGTGCCGCAGATAAAAACTCAGCTAGGTAAGTGCACAATTAGCTTGTTCAAGCACACTTCATTGCTATCCTAGCCCAATACTGCCACAACCAAAGAAATTAAATGACTAATTTAATTTATTAAGAATGGTAAAATAATTGTATTCTTCTGTAAATCATTTGCAGTAATATCATTAGCAATTCAAATATATTTTATCCCAGTTATTAAGTATTGCTTTTATGCAGTAATTGATTAATTACTAGAAACTATTAATGTACTTATATACCAAACTGAACTATAGGAATGGTCAAATTGTTTACCAGAGTGGATTAAAAAAAAAAATCAGATTTTTTTATTTCAAGTGGATTTTCTTTATTTAAATAGGTTTTTAAAAAAAATAATATATTTAAAATTCAATTTGAAATTAGGACAATTTATGTTGAGGCCTAAACATGCTATAAATTATTAAAATAATTTAAATTAAATACAAAACACATTAAGAAGTACATATCTGCTGCCAAGTTTTAAAGAAAGTCAAAGCACTAAACTGCTGGAAGCCACTGGCTGAACACCTAGAACCAGAGTCTGTGAGGTGCTAAGCAAGTTTTTGACAGCAGTAGCCTCTTCTGAAGGTGCAGACAATATTTTCTTCATTTCATTCAACTAGTGCAGTTCAATGACTAGTTTATTCAAATTTGAGAAAAACAACTAGGAGCTGAAAAAGCAGGAAAGCTTGTTTTCCTCCTCCAATCTGCGAATAAAAACTAAGTGTGAAAAGATGGGATCTACGAGTTTGGAAATCTTGAAAAGACATGGTGATCAGAAATAACCAATTCAATTCATTAACCACAGATAAACACTTTAGAAACACAAACTGTTTAATAAGCCAGTTTTAAACACAAAGTATGTTTTGATAAGAAAAAAGTATATGTATCCAGCATATTTAAAGTAGTTTTGTTTCATTTAAAATACTGTTTTTGTGCATTTTAATTGAATTTGAATTTCCATCCATGCAGAGCTTGATACAAATCCCAAGTGAAAAAAATAATAATCTGGTAAATAAGACATGCATCATTCACCATTTTCTAACATAATATAAAATGCAAAAATTAAGAATCTGAATAAATGCAAATTAAGCTATACAACTGCTTAAATAAATGTATATAGATATATTGTATCCTCCTGGTTAGTCAAATATGTACCACTAAGCTTAGTTTCAAGGCTCTATGTCGGTACAAATCAACGTGTTTTAATTAATACTAACCAATGAGAATCAACCTTTCTTTCGGAAAATAACTAAAAGTAAAAAGGCAAAACAATTCAAATAGATTTAAATCATTTCCTGCTTGCTGATTTAAAAAGTGATTAAAATTTAAATCAATCTACCCCGTTTAAATTAAATATTTTAGTAGCAGTAATCTAATTTAACCATACCACAAAATGTAATTTTAAGGTACACTTACCAAACATACCAAAAAAATTGTATGCATTGTTGCCTACAAAGGCCTGACATAGAATACTTGTATTTAAGTTCTCCTTTAGATAGTTTATAGTTATGATCACACTTTCCAGTGCTTTTGCTGAAGGTAGCACAAACCCTAGTACAAAGCCAAAGTATTTTAAAAATTCACAATATTGTATATCAAATTTCTTAAAATGTTCTAAATTAAATAAAAGTTAACAGCATTATTTTAGCAAAGCAAGCACATTAATTTTACATGTTTGCCCTCCCCCACAGCACCATCTATTGGAGAGTTCATATGTTAAAATAGCATGTTCTGCAGTCAAAATAATCTAAGGAAAAGAAGGTTTGAACATACATTTATTTGAGAAAGTAACAGCATTCAAAAAGTTCAGCCACCCACAGAGCAAGTACCTGCACTGTTCCTCAATGGGTATACACATTCAAGGCCTGCTCTGGGACAACTTCTGAAATAAACACATTTAGCCTAATTCAGATCCGGTGTAAGCACCTGGAACTCCATTAACTAGAGTCGCACCTGCTTACATCAGGTCTGAATTTGATCCATTTAATTCAACCTCATTTGTTAGTACTGCAATATTTTTACTTTCTAAAATTAACACAAGAGTTATGGGGCTGCATTCTGGCTCATGAGCAATGAGAAATTAAAATAGGTGCACTTTAACACTCACAATGAAAGGATCAACATGCACAATTATTCTGTCCGTTTGTCCTATGGAGTGCATGCTCTCTTGCACTCCACACCAGATTACTCTTATAAGGACCACATCTGTAAACTTGTCTACATAGTGCTCATTTCTAGGTTTGGTGGTGTAGGCATTGAAAGAAAGACCATGAACCCATTTCAGAAGACCCATCTTTTGGCATCCAATCAGGGCTTTGGAGCTGTGCTCCAGGCAAAAACCAGCAGCTCCACTGCTCCGGAGCTGCTCTGCCCTTCAGCTCTGGGCTCTGCTCCAAAGCCCTGCAGCCAATCCAGGATTTAACCACCTCCAGGGCATATACAGTAAGCTGCCCACAGGGGGTCAGGGCATAACAGGGAGGAAAACTTTCAGCCTGTGCTTCCCTTTTGGCCTGCAGCTTTTCTGGACAGAACTAGGCCAACGGAGTTCTCTCTGTAATTTAAAAGTAAGTGGAAATAAAAAATACCAAGTGAAAGTTAAGTGCTAAAGCAGTCCTTCCAGAGAGACATCCACAGGAACTGGGCAGAAGGGTGCAGAAATGCCATAAGGTGTAACTCATGATTTTCCAGAAATTCTCTAGTTTAAGCCATGGGTGGCCAGGTGATGGGTGAGAAAGAGAATTCCCAGCTAGACAGAGGCAGGAGATACCAGCCTACTGCCCCCTCTCCCCAAAACTTGTTTCCAGAAAGAGGCATGTTGCCATTGGTTGTATCCAGTGGTGAGCTGGAGCCAGTTCTCACAGGTTCCCAAGAACCAGTTGCTAAAATTAGACCTCCGTGGAGAACTGGTTGTTAAAGGGCCAGGGGGTGGGCAAAGAACTCCAGTCCGCGGGCCAGACCATCCTGTTGCTCCCAGGATTCCCAGCTGGGGAGGCTGAGGCTCCCCCGGCCCTTCCCCCGCTTCTCCCCAGCTGCAGCGTAGCCAGCCGCCGGCATCAGCTGGGCAGCTCAGCTGAGCTCTGGAGTCGTCCTGCTGCTTTGAGCTGCCGGCAAGGTAAGGGGGGAGGGGGCTGCAAGCTCTAGTGCTGCCAGAGGGGCAAGTGGGGCAATTTGCCTCAGGCCCTGCAGGGGCCCCCGGCCCCACAAGTATGTCTCCCCCTGCCCCTCCCCTGCTCCCCCCCCCTTAAATCAGAACTTTTTATAGGGAACCAGTTGTTAAGATTTTGGCAGCTCATCACTGGTTGTATCTCTATGTCTACACAACAGCAGCTGCGGAGGATCTCAGAGGAATCAATGCTGTTTGAAGCAGCACTAATTCTCAAATAACCACAGTGTGAGCCAGAACAATGAAAAGGAGTTAGTCCAGTTCCTAACTCCACCCTGGTCCCCAAAACCCACACCCTGTAATGCACACATTCAGGGGCTAATGCAGAAGCCAACATTTCCCTGCAAACGGGCACTTTCCTCAAATTTTAATCTCCTCCACTAGCATAAATGGAAAGGACAATGTATGCCTAAAAATGTCTATTTTATATATATGTCTATATATAAATATTTGTATTGCTATTTTACTAGACATTAACAGTCATTTTCAACAAAAATGAAATTTTAGAATAATCAAGAATAAAATAGCAAGCTGGTCACATTAAACCAATGCACAGTTACAGCTGCACGGTCTTATAATTATTTGTGCAACTCTTTCAGTATCGGGTACAACCGCCATCAAACTACAGATAATGTCCAGAAATATAATATATATTACTCATCCTTATAAAATGAGAGAGAATAACAATCACAAAAGAGACCATTTCAAGTACACATCACTAGCATTGCTTTTTATGACAAAGGTTTCCAGGAACTGGCGATGTTTATATCTAGTGATGTGACACTAGCCATCTGTGGAATGACAATGTCATTTAAATGAGCAAAAATGTTTATCTGTTCCCATCCTCCCATTAACCCTCCCAAAAAATTTACTCCAGAGACTTTCATTCCCTTTTACAATAAAAAGTGTGATCACTCAAAATTAAATTTATGGATTAGAGTCTCCTGTTGTGGTAGCACTCTCTAGTTAGTAATCCTACAGTATCTGGTTAGAATGCTGTAGTATGGATGCACCTGAAGTGTTCAGAGCAGTATGCTGCAATTTATTCAGACTGCCAAAATAAAAAACAAAAGCCCCCACAGAATTTAAGATTATAGGATTTAAATTTGTTTTTAAATTTGGACATCTCTCAAGGTTGAAATTCTCATTGGGCTATATTTATTATATTGAACATAGTTTATTCTTGGTGTAGAAATGAAAGCAGTTAACCTGTGCAGAAAAACAGATTTTAAATAGATTTAGTTCAAAAGTGTAAGAATGTGGTGCTCTCAATCAAGTGCTTTGACATGCGCCTAAGTGCCAAAGCCACTAAATTTGCCTTCAGCAGAATCGACAGGGACCCTGGTGTAAAGACCAAAGTTGCTGCAGGTTATGAAGTTTCTGCATCAACAGAAGTTCTGATAACCCAGAATAAAGTAGGGGAAGTGCTGCAAATCAGCACAGAGAACCATTGCTGGAATTCTGAACTGGGCCAGGTTTAAAGATGAAGTACAAAAGAAAGATGTATTTGTGCTCTCATACTTCTACAGAATAAAGAAAAGTACACATATAGCCCTACACCTCAAAAAAATTACCTTTTAATTTTTGTATTACAGATTTAGATTGGGTTTATGAAATCAGATACCAAGTGATTTTTACTCAAAGTTAAATTTTTGTTTACACAGATTTATGAGTGGAAGGAAACTTTAAAAAAAAGCATTAAACGGCTATGTCCTTTCAATTAAGGGCTAAGAAAGTGCCCTATCAGTTTCCTTGAGTCTTCCAAGGGAGGTTTCCTGGAATAAAAGTATATAATACACCTAAAGTAAGAGAAAGTTTTATTACTAATTGGAAAAAAAATCAAGGTCTTCTTTATACAGTTTAAAGAAGCTAAAATAGACAAACTTGTTTGCTGCCCTTTTTATGAAACCATATCTCTAAAGAACAGAACTATATGTCTCAAACTTTCAGGAAAACACACCAAATACCTGAAAGCTGGATCAGATTTATTTTAAAACCAAAACCATCATATTGACTCTGAAAAGTACTTCCAGTTTAAAATCTCTGCATGACAAAGAGAGCAAGGTACAATCATGTGATGATTGTGATTAAGGGACCTTTGCATTTATTCCTGACCAGAGATGCAGGAGTCCAAAGAATGCAACTACCATG
Organism: Mauremys mutica; assembly: GCF_020497125.1. Lineage (NCBI taxonomy): Eukaryota > Metazoa > Chordata > Testudines > Geoemydidae > Mauremys > Mauremys mutica. The sequence goes on from NC_059079.1 coordinate 57,194,048, forward strand.
CCCGCTTAAATCATACCTCATTGTCACAAATACCAACTTTCAACGTTAAGGAACATTAAATGTCAATGTGTGGCAACACAAAATCAATTTCCTCAGTTCAGCAAATTGGAAAATTAGCGTATTTTTCATCTGTTTGATCCTATAAACAAAGTCTGAAATAAGGAATGCAAAACTTACTGAACAACTAAGATTGAAGTTTGAGACCACTTACTCCCTCCCTCTTTATCCCCTCCCCACCAAATCCCCTAATGTTATATCATTAAGCAAATCCTCAAGCCTGGAAGACAGAGATAAGCAACTTGGGCAAGTAGATGAACTCTATAAAATTAACTTGTTTGAAGATCTTGAAGCAAAAAAGGAAGCACTGACAGAAGCATTTCTTCTTCGAATGCTGCTGACTGGAGGCTGCCAAGATAGATAACAGCTGGCTTTTGTTGGAGGACAAACAAATATTCAATATCCATCTTCCTGAGCTTGGACCAGCTCAGGAAGAAGTTTTGAAAAACTTCCTGGAAGCATGCAGATAGAGGGGGCAGGGGGGGGGGGGGGAAGCATCCTAAGGAATATCTTATTTATTGATTTAAAGAGAAAACAGAATGCTATGTGCTTCTGTCAGACTTCTTTGCACAGCAGCACCAATTCTCCCTGTTCCCATCAGTGCGGCCCAGTCAGTCACATATACACAAAGTACAATTCTATTTCCAAATTTGCTATTGATAGTCTTACTGAAACTCAGGAGTTGTCTCAGACTCCAAGTGAAGAATTTAACCAGCACCTTATGCCCTAAATTACATTTGCTTAAAAAACTAGTTTGCATGTGCTATGGGATTTTAAAAAGGGGGCGGGGGAGGGCGTGCGCAGATCTCTACAGAAGTAATGCACCTTAGTCTAAGGCTGAGATATAAAACAACTTCTGAACAATTGCATTAAGAGATCCCACAACTGTCTGGTAAAGAAGAACGGTTAAACTGTCTTCTGGCCAATTCATGTAATGAAAATGTCAAAACTGCAAGGAAATCATATGATATTCGTAACCTCTAACTAATTTCCAGGACAAACTGAAGTGCAGGATGAAGAATACATTGCAGGATTCAAAAGGAAATATCAATATACAAGATGCACATATCTGAACTGTAGCAAAGGGAATACAGTAAAAGTGTATAAATATTGTCATTCCCAAGTTCCATATAAAATTCCAGCTTCGAGTAGCTTTATAATGCAAAGCATTAACACAATGATATGCAGAGCTTTCCATCAATATCTGAAGGTACTGGCTAGGAGTCTGTTTTATCTTAATTGGTTCAGTCACCCTAACCTTGTACTTTACTCTTCTTTTAGATTACACAGCAGGTTTTGACTTTTAAAAGGTACAATTAAGGTTTTACCCATAAATGCTAGTAAATGACTGAAAAAGATCAAATGTTTATTTGCAGCACCTTTTCCTTTTTATTTGATCTCACCACTAAACATTTGGGGGTGAGGGCCTTAGACTAGCATTTGGAAAATCTACTGCTGCTATAGCATTTTAAGTGCAGACAAGCCCTCAGTGAAACAATAGCTTTAACAACTCTATTTACTGCTCCTGAATGCAAACAAAAGCTCATCTGGAAAGGACTGGAGTTAGGCCTGGTTTACACTACAGAGTTAGGTTAACGCAAGGCAGCTTACATCAACCTAACTCTGTAAGCGTCTACACTAAAATGTAGCTCCCACTGATGTAACTCGCCCACTACACTGACTTAACTCCACCTCTGTGAGAGGCATATCACTTAGGTTAATGCAGTATCAGTGAAGACATTGCTTGCTTACATCAACTGTAGCTGCCTTTCAGAAGCACCCCACATTGACAGTTAAATTGGTGCAAACTCACTTCTGGTGAGGACACGCATCACCAACACGAGGAGCATAACGTGGACATGCAAAAGCATTTCAATTACTGTGGTGGCTGTACGTCAATGTAACTTAGGTCAACGTTTAGGCTACACTACAGCCTGGTTCGACACTCTGAGATTGATCCACCAACAGTCGATTTAGCAGGTCTAATGAAGGCCACCCAAATCAACAGCAGATCGCTCTCCAGTTGACCCCTGTACTCTACCCCCAATAAGAAGAGTAAGGTAAGTCGACGGAGAGCAACCCCCCACGGTGTAGGCCCCATGGCAACTCGACCTAAGGTACGTTGACTCCAGCTACATTATTCACGTAGTTGGAGCTGCATAACATTGGTCAAGACTTGCCCTTAGACTAAAAATCTTCATTCACGAGATCAACCATATTTCTTTTGTAGCAGAAAAATGTTTCATACACTTTCAAAAGAATATGCAAATACATCTGCAAATTCAACTTAATCTACAAACCACTGATGTAAACAGTAGACTGGCACATTTCCTAAAGTGATCTATTCCACACAGAGGGAAGCTCCTTTTCTCAAAGATCAGGAACATCTTTGCAGCCAGAAACCTGGAAGTCGTTTCTAAATAGTGCAATAGTTTTCATTTCCCTGACTGAAAACACATACCCTTGAGGTTAAAATTAATGTTCTATAATTTCTCAAAATGTGTCTATTGTATTTAAACAGAATCATAGTCCAGAAGTCTGTTTTAGAATAAGATGCCCAGAGCAATGATTTTAAAAGCAGTTCACATCAGCCCACGCAAACAGCAGATGTGTGTTTCCAACAGAGAAGTCTGACTCCTTTTTCCTTCACAAAAGCAGTGGATTTAACAAGATCTTTGCCCTGTGTAGCTCTACACAAGTTTTTCAGACTTGTATTTAAAATTAGAAGCCTAAATAAGTGACCAAATTTTCACAGGTGTCCACAGTTGCTATTGATTTCAATAGGAGGAAGAGACATTCAACACCTCTCCAAATCAGACCACTTGCTTAGACACCCACCCAGAGTGAGAAAGTTTTGGCTCCAGTCTTTTAGCACTTCAAACAAGAACTGGTTGAATTCAGAGAACAGCCTGGAGTAATCACATACTGCATCCTCATTAGGTCTTCAGCCAAAAAAGGATAAAACATCAGCAGTCACAAAATCTGTCGAGACTCATCTAAGGATTTAAGCCAGCACACCATTTGTTTGGCATTTTTCTTTAAAAAAAATACTGGATGTCATTTAAAAAGTATACAAATTTAACAGTTAAAAAATTTTCTGTGCAATATTGTTGTAACCATGTTGGTTCCAGGATATGAGAGAAACAAGATAGGTAGGTAATATCTTTTAACAGACCATCTTCTGTTGGTTGAAGGTGCAAGCTTTCGAGCTACACTGAGCTCTTCAGGTCTGGGGAAGGAAACAGAGTGAGCTAAACACAAGTTGAGACAGATTGTTAAACAGAAGGGTTATCATGCGGGAGGCGATCACTTGAAATGAAGTAGGCAATTGGTGGGTTAAACTATTACACATAAAGGATTTGAAATGGGCAATTAAGGGTAGCAGGCAGCGTTGTTGTACAAATTGTTGTAATGAACCATAAAACCAGTGTCCCTGTTAAATCTATGGCTTTTGGTGTCTACCAGAGTTATGAATTTAAGTTCCCAGGTTTGCCTTTTGAAGGTGTTGAGTGAGTTTCCCTTGAGAAATTTTTCTAATAGTCCAAGCCCTCAAGGGCTGTGATGAATTGGAAAGTATTTTTAATGAATATGGTATTTGCTTATGAGGGTTTACCTGCTATGGTGTTAAATCAAAGCAATCTGTAACTGTGGAAACATACAGAAAACAAAACAATAGCAAAGATAAGGCAGCCACACGTACACACCTTCCAAGCAACAAAGACAATACTTAGGCCATTGGTGGGGAAGAAGCTACCTGACTGATCCCCATCAGTTTACTCTAGAATGGTTTACTCTGCCCAAGGTTAAGCCAAAGGAAAAAACCTCAAAGACTCTAGAAATGGGAAGGCATTTGGGTGAACTGGGAGATGCCGCCCAACTGTGAGAGTGAAAAGCTGACAGGCTGACAAAACTAGGGATGTAAATATTGGTTAAAAAAGTTAACTGGTTAATCCAGGGGTGGTCAACCTGTGGCTCCGGAGCTGCATGCGGCTCTTCATAGGTTAATATGCAGCTCCTTGCATAGGCAAGGATTCCACGGCTGGAGCTACAGATGCTAACTTTCCACTGTGCTGGGGAGTGCTCAACCCCCTGCTCTTCCCTGCCCCAGGCTCTGCCCCCATTCCACCCCTTCCCCCAAGCCTGCTATGCCCTCACTCTTCCCCCTCCCCACCAGAGCCTCCTGCGCACTGCGTAACAGCTGATTGCGGCAGGCAGGAGGCATGGGGAGGGAGTGGGAGGCACTGATTGGTGTGGCGGCCAGTGGGCAAGAGGCACTGCAGGTTGGAGTGGGAGGAGCTGATGGGGGGCTACTGACATATTAGTGTGGCTCTTTGGCAATGTACATTGGTAAATTCTGGCTCCTTCTCAGGCGGGCCGCCCCTGGATTAACCGCTTAATACCAGTTAACCACTTAATACCGGTATATACCGGTTAACTGATTAATAATTAACTGTTAACCGTTAACTGATGTCATTCCAGCAGCAGGCCAGCACGGGGTGGCAGGGGCCGGAATCCTGCTGGCTGGGGCTGGGGCTGCTCCAGCCTGCCCAGCCCAGCGTGGCCAGGATCCAGCCCGGCGTGATCTGGCCAGCATGGCATGACTAGCCGTGGCGCTTAACAGTTAAGGTTAAGTCTAATGCTTACCAGTTAACCTTTTACATCCCTATACAAAACACACAGGCTCTGCAGTTTCCACCTCATTCTTTCTCCCCACCAGAGATTGCAATAGTTAGACTGAAGTGAATGGATGAACATTTAAGAAATATCCATGTGTGCAGGCCTTTTATTGTTTATTCCCTCTGCCCTACATGCTTTGTACCTTTGAGGAATGAATACATAATCCTTTCTTTTGAAGACTCCATTTCTGCCTTCTCAATACAAACTTATGTTGTGAGAGGCTCCTGAAGGGAAACTCTTACATGTGTCAAAACAGAGCTGGACCTGTGTCTAACATGTTGGGAGCAGGGGTCTTCAGACCAGAGATCTAGTCTGAGAGTGACTGAACCATGTGCTTCCACCCACAGTGAAGTCCAGGAAGGCAGATATGTCATCTAAGGGGTGCACTTGAGTCTAAAAGGGGTCTAAATCAGTTCACCTGGAAGCCTTGACAAGGGTGTTGGACCTTCTACTGGACAGCATAATTTACCAACAAAAAACATGTAAAAGCTACAGGACTCTAGCCCAAAATAAAGTAAATCCTTACCCCAAATCCATCAATGCAATAAATCAATTGTCACAGTTCAGGGCAACTGCACCTATATTTCCCAATAGATGATATAGCAAGGGCAGACATTTTTAGGCTTCTGGCTCCACAGCTGTCACATCTCCCACCCTCCTGACCATTGTCAGATGGCACAGCTCCCTACCTACATGGAGTTCCTCAGCAAGTCAGACTGCCTGCAGGGTCTCAACGTGTGCATGAGACAATGGTGTAAGGAACAGGGGTTTAGCTCTGTTAGGAACTGAGGAAACTTTTGGGAAAGAAGGAGCCTACACAACAAGGATGGGCTCCACCTAAACCAAAATGGAATCATATTGCTGGCATTTAAAATTAAAAAGGTCCTAGAGCAGTTTTTAAACCAAGGGCTGGGGAAAAGCCGACAGATGCGGAAGAACACATGGTTCGGACAGATACATCCCTTAGCAGAAGATTTATTGGTGGAATGAGGATAATCAATGGGATACAGTAATACCAAGGTACAAAATATATCAGAAGGACAGAACAGGTCGTGCTGGTAGGGGAGCGACACTATACATGAAAGAAAGCGTAGAATCAAATGAAGTAAAAATCTTAAATGAACCAAACTGTATTATAGAATCTCTATGGCAGGGAAAACACCACAGTGGCCCAACACTTTAGCATTAAATTTCAGAAAGGGGGACTACATAAATGAGGAAGTTAGTTAAACAGAAATTAAAAAGCTATAGTGCCAAAAGTGAAATCCCTCCAAGCTGCATGGAAACTTTTTAAAGACACCATAGTAGAGGCTCAACTTAAATGTATATCCCAAATTAAAAAAATACAGTAAGAGAACCAAAAAAACTGCGTCCGAGGCTAAATAAAATAAAAAAAGCAAAGAGAGGCAAAAAGGCATCCTTTAAAAAGTGGAAGTTAAATCCTAGTGAGGAAAATAGAAAGGAGTATAAACTCTGGCAAATGAAGTGTAAAAATATAATTAGGAAGACCTAAAAAAATAATTTGAATAAAAGTTAGAAATTTCTTTTTAAGTACATCAGACGCAAACTGCTAAACAACCAGTGGAGCCACTGGACAATCAAGATGCTAAAGGAGCACTCAAGGACAATAAGGCCATTGTGGAGAAACTAAATGAATTCTTTGCATCAGTCTTCATGGCTGAGGATGTAAGGGAGATTTCCAAACCTGAGCCATTCTTTTTAGGTGACAAATCTGAGGAACTGTCCCAGATTGAGGTGTCATTAGAGGAGGTTTTGGATCAAATTGATTAATTATACAGTAATATATCACCAGGACCAGATGGTATTCACCCAAGAGTTCTGAAGGAACTCAAATGTGAAATTACATAACTACTAACTGTGGTTTGTAACCTATCATTTAAATCAGCTTCTATACCAAATGACTGGAGGATAGCTAATGTAATGCCAATTTTTAAGAAGGGCTCCAGAGGTGATCACAGCAATTACAGGCAGGTAAACCTGACTTCAGTACCAGGCAAACTGGTTGAAACTATAGTAAAGAACAATTGTCAGACACACAGACAAACATAATTTGTTGGGGAAGAGTCAACATGTTTTTTGTAAAGAGAAACCATGCCTCACTAATCCACTAGAATTCTTTGAGGGGTCAACAAGCATGTGGACAAGGGGGATCCAGTGGATATAGTGTTCTATAGATTTTGAGAAAGCCTTTGAGAATGTCACTTACCAAAGGCTCTTAAGCAAAGTAAGCTGTCATGGGATAAGAGGGAAAGTCCTCTCATGGATTGGTAACTAGTTAAAAGATAGGAAAAAAAGGGTAGGAATAAATGGTCAGTTTTCAGAATGGAGAGAGGTAAATAGTGGTGTCCCCCACAGGGGTCTGTACTTGGACCAGTCCTATTCAACATATTCATAAATGATCTGGAAAAAGGTGTAAACAGTGAGGTGGCAAAATTTGCAGATAATACAAACTACTCAAGATAGTTAAATCCCACATAGACTGTGAAGAGCTACAAAAGATCTCTCAAAACTGGGCAACAAAATGGCAGATTAAATTTAATGTTGATAAATGCAAAGTAATGCACATTGGAAAGCGTAATCTCAACTATACATATAAAATGATGGGGTCTAAATTAGCTGTTACCACTCAAGAAAGATCTTGGAGTCATTGTGGATAGTTCTCTGAAAACATCCACTCAATGTGCCAGCAGCAGTCAAAAAAGTGAACAGCATGTTGTGAATCATTAAAAACGGGATAGATAATAAGACAGAAAATATCATATTGCTTCTATATAAATCCATGGTATTCCCACATCTTGAATATCGCATGCAGATGTGGTCGCCCCATCTCAAAAAAGATATATTGGAATTGGAAAAGGTTCAGAAAAGGACAACAAAAATAATTAGGGGTACGGAACAGCTTCCATATGAGGAGAGATTAACAAGACCGACTTTTCAGCTCGGAAAAGAGACGACTAAGGGGTGGGAATATTGTAGAGGTCTATAAAATCATGACTGGTGTGGAGAAAGTAAATAAGGAAGTGTTATTTACTCCTTCTCATAACACAAGAACTAGGGGTCACCAACTGAAAAATAATAGGCAGCAGGCTTAAAACAAACAAAAGGAAGCTGTTTTGTTTTGTTTTTCCACACAACGCAGAGTCAACTTGTAGAACTCCTTGCCAGAGGACATAGTGAAGGCGAAGACTATGGCCATGTCTACACTTACCAGGGATTGACACTGCTGCGATCAATGCAGCGGGGCCTGATTTAGCAGGTCTAGTCAAGACCTGCTAAATCAACCACAGAGTGTTCCCCGGTCGACTCCGGTACTCCACCGGAACGAGAAGATTAAGGTAAGTCGATGGGACAGCATCTCCCGTCAATGCACCCTGGTGGACACCACAGTAAGTCAACCTAAGCAACGTTAACTCCAGCTACATGAATAATGTAGCTGGAGTAGCATAACATAGGTCGACTTACCCTGGTTGTGTAGACAAGGCCTATAACAGGGTTCAAAAAAGAACTAGATAAGTTCATGGAGGATAGGTCCATCAATGGCTATTAGCCAGGATGGGCAGGGATATTGTCCCTAGCTTCTGTTTGCCAGAAGCTGGGAATGGGTGACTGGATGGATCACTTGATTACCTGCTCTGTCCATTCCCCCTGGGGCACCTGGCATTGGCCACTGTCGAAAGACAGAATACTGGGCTAAATGGACCTTTGGTCTGAACCAGTATGGCCGTTCTTATGCCTAAGTAGACCTGCTTTGTTTTTATCCGCCTCAGAGGCTATAAAACAGTGTAACTGCCCACAGTTATAAGTTACCACACAGCCCCTCCTAAGCAAGCACATTTAGTCTTAAAGTGAAAGTATTACAGAGAAAACATTAAAAACAATAAAAAGCTACACACATGCTAATGAGCTTACCAGAGATCACCCCCAACTCAAGGGCTCTGACAGGTGACCAGTCTTTCAAATCCAACCAAGGGATTTTCAGTTCATAAGTTCATAGCAGACATGAGCTCAGAACAAAACACACATATGCATAGGTTAGCCTTTCCTTTATATAGCTTGGCTCACTGATATTCCGAGACCCTGAACAGCTGATCAGTCAAACATCAGTTCTCTCCTCAGGGTATAGCCTCAAAAGGTTGGGACCGGAGGTGGGAATTTGCATTTCTCTCCCCACAGGTGTTTCCTAGGAAGCCTACTTAACTTTCTTGTCCAGAAAGTTCTCTCTTGTCTGGCACATTGTTTAAGATAGTCCTTTGAAGCTTATAACACTTCCTGGGGTTTACACTGGCCACATCTCCCAACAGAGAAGTTACATACAATCCCACAATAATACATAAACTTTGTATTTATAACACAATGGACTCCAAAGTTATTAATTCAATAAGATCTCCCAAAGATATTGCAGGAAATTGAAGTATTTGTCACATCACTTACAAAACACACATTCAAATGGGGGGGGGAGGGGGAAGAGACATTACCAGGAAAAGCTACCAACATACTTTGGTACACAAGTGACCAGAAGTGAGGGAAGCATTCCAAAGGAGGTTGGGCCTAGAAGATCTTCTTTCTTCCCTCAAGTTCACATCTGGATAAAGCCTACTGTTCAACTTAACTGATCAAATGCCATGACAGAGTCCCACATTTAAGGCTTTACATGTGTAAAGTACAACCTTTAACAGGTCCAGATATAGGCAAATATTTTAAATTTATTACAATGCCTTTCTAAAAACATTTTTAAAAAGTAGTATCTGAATACCTTTCTACAAAGCCCAAAAACTTGCAGAATTTTGAATGTACAGGAATAGGGTATTCAAGAGATTTTGGGCTGCTGCGGAGTCCAAAAGGCACACGTTTACTTACCAGTTCTTCCACTTCTTGAGAGCAAAAGCCCCACCCTTCTGATCATGGCAACTTTCTTAAGATACTTTCCATTGCACCCAGCTTGCTAAAAGAGCTTTAAATGTCAACACTAAAAAAGCCCCACACCATCACAGGCAGTTAATGAAGAATGTGAAGCAGCATGAGAACAGATCTCCCACTGCCATCCTCTAATAGTCAGACTATCACATTCTGTGCTCGCTGCAGGCACCTGATCCACCAACCTTTCAGGCAACTCAAAATAAGTGTACTACGTAAGCCAACCTCCATGTCAAAAGCTTTTGTAACATAACCAGGCCATGGTGTAAGATGAAAAGGTGCAGTCTGATAAATGTGGCATCTTGTAATTCTGAGTTACAAGAATGTAAAATGTTTAATTGTCACAAGGGTCCATTACCTTACTCAGATATATTTTAACATACCTTTGCTTCACTTGTGTATTTCAATAATTTTTTTTTCCCCAACCAGCAGCATAGGATTCTTTACGTGTAGATCAAAAGATGAGGCTGTTAACTGCAAATTTAGGTGATCTATGTATCAGCAAATTTTCACTTACAGTTTCAATTGTACTGTTAAAGAATTACTTACTGTGTACTTTCATAAAAATGATTCATGGATTGTGTGACATGCAGAAAAGAACACAGTACTGGAACAAGCCACACATGCATATTTAACGTTGCAGAAAAGGTAATATTTTATTGTATTTGAAAAATAACATCATTTATTTATATCTTCAAAAGAGGGCAAAATTAAGGTTCTGTACATAATTTTTCACTGCACAACTGTCACGGAGTCCCTGGGCGATACTCTGGAACTGCTCCCCACAAAGCCAGTCAGGACTTTGGGGAGCCTCCTCTCCCTTGGAGCAGACTTTTTCAGGGCAAGAAGCTCACACGTCTTCCCCTCCTGGGTCTCTCCTTGGAGCATTCAGCATCCTCTGCCCCTCCGTGCGCTTCCCACAGCGAGCCCGCCCCAGCGGGGTCCTGGGGAAGCCAGAGGGTCCTGCATCCCCACTTCGCAGTCAGATGTGACTCTCAGCCAGCCAGTAAAACAGAGGTTTATTAGACGACAGGAACACTGTCTAAAACAGAGCTTGTAGGTACCGCGAACCAGACCCCTCGGCTGGGTCCATTCTGGGGCCCAGCAAGGCAGACCCCCACATCTGCCCTCACTTCTCGTCCCCAGCCAACTCCAGACTGAAAAACCCCCCTCCAGCCCCTTCTCTCTGCTCAGTTCCTTTCCTGGGCCAGGAGGTCACCTGACCTCTTTGTCTCCAACACCTTTAGCATCCCCTTGCGGGGGAGAAGGGCCTGGCCATTAGTTGCTAGGTGACAGAGGGTCGGCCAGGAACTGAGGCCCCCCCACAGTATTCAGAGAAAACATTAAGAACAGTCCCAGTTCGTCTCACAACAACTAAAGTAACTACTCATGCTGTTGCTTGCTCCCACTGTTCTGGTAATTGTTATTTGTTTAACAAAATTGATTTCTTTGCCCAATTTGCTTTATTGTTCTTGTCTACATTAATTGATGGTCTGCTCCCAACATACCTATTGATTGTTCTTCACCAACCATTGTCATTATCTGCCACCTAAACACTCATCATACTTCTCCTGTTACTATCTTATGTCTCCTCCTTTCTTTCCTCCCCTTTTACTTTCTCCCTTTCTGCTGCTCCCCAACAGCTGTACCTTCTCACCTTCACATTCTCCCTTATTACCACTTTCTCCTTCTTGCATCAACCCTCACCGTCCTTCCATTCCCACCTCTATCCCTCTGGACTCTCTCCTTCAAACTTCACATCCATTCAGGCCTCCTCCCTCCCATCCCCCTACCCCTGCTCCTTCAGAAACATCTCTTTATAACAATAATTGCCATTCACAACCTTTCACTTCTTGCCCCTCCATCTCCTGGCACTCGTGAAAACCTGGATCTCTTCACTAGCTTCCTCTAACCGTTCTGTTGGTGAGAGAAGTTGGTCCAATAAAAGATATTATCTCATCCACCTGTGTCTCTAATATCCTGGGACCGACATGGCTACAACACTGCATCTAACCATTCTCACACACACACCCTGCCTCAAGGAATCCCCAAAGGAATGCAGAGATGTTGGGCTTTTCATCTCCTTTTCCTGTCACTTCGAAACAGCCTTCTCTTCTCCCATTTCCTACTCCTCCTTCAAGTGATCTGCCATCCAACTCTAGTCTCCCCTTCCACTTCATGCAGCTTTCAGCCACTATTTCCATCCAACTTTGTCCCAACCACCTTCCTCTGGTACCTGGCTCTCCCTCCCATTTCATCACTGGTGACTTCAAATTCCACATTAATATCCCATCTGTCCCATTTACCACCTCCCTCTTTGCCCTCACCTTGTTTGATCTCAAGCCCTGGATTAACTTTCCCTCTCACCAAAACAGACACTCATTATAGCCTTCTCTAAACAGTGCTCCTTCTCTGTTCTCTGAAAGCTAGAGATCCTTCCCTGACCTCCACCAGAACTCCTGTTATAGAATACTGAGTTCTCTCTCTCGCTCTCTACCTCATTCCTTCCTTCTACTTCTTCATACTCATCTAACCTCTCACTGTTTTGGCCTGCTTCCTTCAAAACAAAAGCGAAGTTTAGTAGTCTCTCCAACCTAAAAGAAATATTTTATCCCACTTGCCTGCAAGACATTTCCTCAAATACCCATCTTACAACACCATCGTGCCAGTCTGTCTTTAACTCTACCCACTCCATAATTGGTCTCCTCAAGATCTTTAATGACTTCTTCTATGCTAAATTATAGAGGTCTGTATTCTAGCTTCATCTTTTGACCTCCTAGCTGCATCTGACATGGTCACTCTCACATAAACACATGCACCATCATGTCTTCCCATGGTTCCCTTTGTCCTCTCCTCCTACTTCTGATCACTCCTTTTAGCAGGTCCTTCTTTCCCCCCACTTTCTGTAGGATTTTATCTAGATTAGAAGAGGTCAAGATTAAGTCAGGGTTAACAACATGCAATCTAAGCACAACCTTTTTCCTAGTGTAGATGCAGATTAATACCTCTAACCTTGATTCAGACAGTAAAAAATTAAAATGGAAACTTTAACAACAGTGGCAATCACTGCCAGGGCCGGTGCAAGGATGTTTCGCGCCCTAGGCGAAACTTCCACCTTGCACCCCACCCCCGTATCCCGCCCTGAGGTGCCCCCCCTCCGCAGCAGCTACTCCCTTCCACCCTGAGGTGCCCCCCTTGCGGCATCTCCCCACCCTCCACCCTGAGACACACACACCCCCTGCCCCAGCTCACCCCTGCTCTGCACACGAGCACCCAGAGCACGCCGTCACAAGCCTGGGAGGCGGGAGAAGTGAAGCAGCCACGGCGTGCTCGGGGAGGAGGCGGGGCAGGGGTGAGCTGGGGCAGGGAGTTCCCCTGCGTGCCGCCCCCCCCCTTACTTGCTGCAGGCGGCCCTCCCCGCGCTCCCCTGCCCCAGCTCCCTCCGCCTAAATGCCAGCGGTGACCATGGTGGCCGAAGATCCGGCCGCCGCAGTCGCTGCCGAAGAAAATGGCGCCCCCCAAATCCCAGTGCCCTAGGCAACCGCCTAGGTCGCCTAAATGGTTGCACCGGCCCTGATCACTGCTATACTACTTTTTTTATGACACCGAGGATGGTACATTATATCTAATTGGAATTCCTCCCCTCTACCCAAGTGGGGTGAAAGAGGAATAGCTGGCCTGCTCTTTCCTACTGGTTAGCCCCAAAAGAAGGCTATATTTAACTCTGCATACTCACATACTTCTATTCTCCTTTGTTGCTTGCTCATCACTATGGAAAGAAAGTTGTAGGCAACAGTTACTGTATTTTAAATAGCCAAGAAGCTCTATTATCAGCATAATCCAATCACCAATTTGCTTTTCCAAACACTGGCCATATAATCAGTCTATACTAATCCTACCAAAGGAAAAAAATTCCAAGATTCCAAAAGAAACAATGTTAAAGACATGAAGGTCTTTTGAAAGCAAATTTGACCTTTGAACTGAAGCTATTTAACAAAGTAGGCTAGGATCGTCTCCAAGACAAACGTTAAGGTTACACAAAGTTCTCCGACCATCTTTAATGAATTTGAAAACTGAAGTTGTTCTGCATGTGACAGAAATTGCAGGTGCAGTATTAACCATTTCCAGATTTAAATGCCAGTCTACAATTCCAATTGCCAATCATCATTATTGACGTAGTGCAATATCTAGAGAGCTTAGTTTGCCATGAATGACCTCTACCATCATCAAAACTAGAAAAAAAATGAACATGTGCAAATTGATGGATTCTTACTGGCTGAAAGCACTCTATCCAAGTCACAGGACTTAAGAAAAAGGACTGAAGATCTCAGTTTTATTTTTTCAAAGCAAAACCTTTTAACACAAGTTCAGTACATCTACCATGTCCTTTCCCTTGAACGTGGGGTCTTTTGCAGTGAGCCTGTCTGCTCTCTACAGGATTAGACTCCACAGCTGCCAGGGAGTCACGATGAGCCTCTGCTCTTCTCCTTCCTAAGATGCTCCTTGCAAACCACTATGCAAACCACAGAGTCACCCATACACTGAGTTCTTTCCTTTAACCTAAAGTCTCCTGCAGGAGTTTACCTACTCCCCACAGTCTCCTCCTCAACTGAGCTACTTGCTGGTTTTTATGAGGCTACAGTGGTGATCTATCTTGAAGATATCACCTGATCCCTGGCCTCTGAGCCTCAGCTGGGAAGCAGCTGATTAACCGCAGATGGGACTAGACCCAATGCCTCCCTTTGACAATGCTCATCTACTGTAAAGGCTGATTTCTTAATTAGGAAAATTACCCATGCCAGCAACAGCTACTTACTATTCAGATATGCAAGAAATCCATCCCCATGAAGACAGAAATCAAGTAATCTGATAGGCATCCAATTCTACTGGTGGACCAGGTGTCACTTTTCAGAGGACTTGGTTAATGCCAAATTTCAGTGTCAAATATTTTATGCTTAGCATTTTAAAAACTTCCCTGCCCTCACTTACAAACTCTAAAATGCCTTTGGAGGTACAAAGATTTAATAGTTTTTAGCTTGAGAACACCACACAGGCCTAAACTCAGACATTATGTATGCAGGTGCAATTCTGACTTCCATGGAGTTGTACTCATTTACACGAAGTCTGAATTTTGCCCATTGTCTTTAGATCAGGTTCCAAAGCATCACTGATGGATTACAGTGCACCTTTGTCCAGCTAAGTGTGTCAGCTCCCAGCTTCTGAAAAGTATTACCTAATATAGTTACACATCATATTACACAATAAGCAGGGTCACCTAAGAATTAGAGCTAAGAATGAGAAGATAGCCTGATAGACCAGTCATTCTGCAGCTAAATCATAGTCTTGCTGTGTGGCCCTAGGAAAGTCATTTGATTTCCTGCACTTCAGGTGAAAGTTAGATGAAGAGCAGCACTTTGGAGAAAGCAAAATGCCACATCTGAACAGAGTTTTCTAGGTGAAAGGATTTTAGAAAAGAATATCTGGTAATTAAAAAACCTGAATCTAAAGAAACAGCTCAGTATGACTGACTGGCACAAAAGAAGAGACTTTCATCCCCTATTTAATTGCTAGGTTTTCACCCTTTTCAAGAAAAATACACTTGCATTCTACAAAAGAGCCTGATCTCTGCAGGATTCACAATCAGAATATTGATTCATGTGGACAAAGCAAATAATTGTTTTTGTAAAAATATAGAAGTGTCCTAATAACTGATGTCCTACATCTTTTAGTAGCAGTTAAAAGTGAAGAAACAAACTTCCCACTCCACTACTAAAATTATGACCCTCCATTAAAATGTCATTTGGTATATAGTTTGACTGTTGACACAGAAAGGTAAATATTATTCCAAGAGAATGAAAATACCTCTGCTAAAAAACCTTTATTCACATCATCATGTCAACAGTCCTTAAGAGTATCTGTTCAGTTAGTCCTGCTTCAGAACTGGAATCTCTCTCTTTTTGCTAGTTTACCTCTAAGGCAGGATCATCATTCTCGCAGTCTTTGATCAACTACAAACATTTTGTTTCAACAGACAGACTCACAACAGAATACTCAAATCATGAAAGAAGTCTATATCTTCCAAAAGCCTCCTTCTGAAAAAGAGTGAGTGCTAAGATACAAGATTTTAAATGCAGCCATAACAGAGCTGATTTCTGTGAAATGTGTGAACCACAGAGCATTGTAAATTAAATCTGTGTGTAGAGAACACTTTCCAAGATTGGACTGTAGTCAAAAGTGGCCTAACAGATTATTTACCAAATGAGAACAAAAATTAAAATAAGAAAAATAAAAGATATGTGCTTTATATTTAAAAGCACCTGCTCCAAGGGTCTGTGTTCAGTATCATTTTACATAACTGGATAGAAAACATGGGCTTCCTCTATCTGCTGACCATCTCAGCAATAGTAAAGCTTTTTACACCTGAACTATGAACCTTCCCTTTTGTCTCATCAGCCATCTCTTCTGAGGGGGGCATAGGATAGGGATAAAGAATAAACACATAGGACTGCAATGAAGGCATCCTCACAGCTTTATTAGAGAGTTTGAATAGTCATCAAATATGATGCTCCTCCACTCTTTCAATATGGCAAACTGAATATCTAGACAAATTAATTTTTAACCCAAGATGGGTAAAGTTTTATAAGCACCAAGTTATGTTTGTTTTATAGTAATCCAGAAACCACTGAGAGTACCAACTAGCTGCATACAAATTCTCAGATACCACCAAAATGTCACTGATTTCTAAACAAGAACTGGAACGGAATTTAGCATAGAGAAACTCAGTCAGTCAATATAAACCTTGAAAGACTAATTAAACCAAAACTAAACCCATGCATAAGTGTGAATTTAAAAAGCTGAACTCACTCACACAGGATTTAAATCAAATAAGCAGTATCCTGATGCAATGTGTCATACTCTGCAGTGTAAGTTTCATATATTCTATTTATACAACACAACGGTAATATGAACTCAAGCTGAACTACATAACCTAAAACCATGGAAGGCCAAAGCTAATAACTGGCAGATTGCTTCAAATGTTTCCTCACTTTTTCTAATCTGTGCATGAACTGGAATTGTACAACCCATTTGTGATTAAAGAACCATGCAGCCACAACAGGAATCAAACTGTTATAACAGCAGTTACAAATGTACACCTGTATACTTTCTAAAGTACATCACCTCATCCCAATTTAAATTCTCCAGATGAAAGATCAGCAAAACTAAGTAAATTATTTCAATATATTTACATTTGCAGGACTCTTCCTAACATGCTATATTTTGTACTTTAATGTATACTTCACACACACAGTTGTGATTGATGAGCATTTTAAGTGCCAGAAAATACATAATATTCACATACTTCTGTTTAAAGGACACCTCAATTTTTGTGTGCGCACACATGCATGTTCTTGAAAGGTATTTCATCTACAACAGTCACAAGTAACAATTAAGATTACTTAAACTGATTTTTTTTTTAAAAAGACTATTTACTTTGTATATTTGACAACATTGCATAGAGGGAGTTTCTCGTTTTCCCTGTATGGGCCATTTCCCCTGTTTGTTGGATCACTCACATAGCAACAGGGGAGAGAAATATTTGAAAAACAGAGAAATGTGAATATAAAATAAGAGTATTTTCAAGTGGACCCAGGACAGGTGTGGTTCCTGAAACACCTTTTAAACTTATTTTTTCCCCCAAGATTATTGTATTACAAGTTGGTTTCCCTTTAGTATAACACAAGATTATTCAGCAATATTGTGGCACCAGAAACCAATTGCTTCAATTCTCCAGCTGCTTTTTGCTCTAGAAGCCATGCTAACATGATAACTTTGTTTTCAAAGTCCATCGAAACTTTACTAATGTAGCTGCAATACATTCAGAGGGGTGAACAAAGACTTGAAGCAGCTTTAGAAAACTAGTCTAAAGTTATATATAAATCCTAGCCACTTGCTAACTTTGTCCTGAAATTTAGCTGGAAAAAAAATGTACAAGTTTTACATTACAAAACATGATTAAACAAAGGTACTATAAAACCAAGTGTTTGGTCTACAAAACCACACAGTAAAGCCAAGCTGAGAGCTAAGATAGGGAACTCATGGCATCATTCAGTATCTGAATAATCTTAGTTTCTTACAAAGAAGGCCCATGAGTTTAAGTTTTGCACAGAAACTTGAGTGTCTCATGCCACATCCCCACCCCACAGTGGAGAATCACTTTCGTTTGGTTGCTTTTGCACACAGTACTCACTCAGCAATGACAACAACAGACAAGTTAAACTGACAGCTTGGCTAATTTCACATTAGTTCTCCTGTGGGTCCACAGAGGAAGATCTCTGTAGGATCAGCATAAGTGTAAGATGCCAGTGCCGCCGGGGGTTTTATAGAATAGGACTGGAGTAGGCAAACTACGGCCTGCATCCGGCCCATCGGACCTTTTAATCCAGCCCTCGAGCTCCCACCAGGGAGTGGGGTTGGGAGCTTTCCCCGCTCCGGTGCTCCAGCCAGGGAACGGGGTTGGGGGCTTGCCTTGCTCCGCTGGGCTCCTGGAAGCAGGTGCAGCCAGGGGGCTCGCAGGCTGCCCCCACCCCAAGGGCTGGCTTTGCACCTCCCATTGGCTGGGAACTACTTCAGGTAAGTACTGCCCGGATTCTGCAACCCTGAGCCCCCGCAGAGCCCCAACCCCCTGATCACCCTCCAAACAGCCTAGAGCACCCTCCTGCACCCCAAACCCTTCATCCCCATCCCCACCCCAGTCTACACCCCCAGCCAGAAACTTCATTCCCCCCCCCCCCATGAGCCCCAATCCCCTGCCCCAGCCAGCCCTCCATACAATACCGAGATGCAGCCCTCAGGCTAGAAAGTTTGCCCACCCCGGGATAGGACAATGACAACACTAATGTTAGTCTCTTCTCCCCATGTCAAGCAGCAGAGGATTGCATCTGTGCTTGTATTTGAGGACTGCAACCATCAATCCAACTAGGTGAAAGAAATCATCTGGTCTGTAAAAGAGAACAATGACTCCATTTCTCCTCTATTAGCTCAATTTTAAGCTCTAAAGGCAGTGGAGGCTGGAAACATGAAGACTATGTTCTCAGCCTTTTGAAGGGTCAAGAAAGCTTGTGCTGTACAACCACTGTACACCGAATTGTTTACAAACATATTACCATTGAATGAGACCAGCCACCACAGAGCCCTATGGCACAACACAGTAGAGAAAAGAAAGATTTGACGAGGAAAATTGTGGCCAAGAATTAAAAGGTGATAAAGCTATTGCATCTCTTACCCCATGCCTTGACAGACAGGTCAATCAATCCTGAAATTTGAGTGGAAAAGCCAACCCATTTGGCACACCTTGACTAGTTATATCCTAAATGAGACCTATAGCCTTCCATGGCAGTTAAACACTATAGGCTTCTTGAATTTATACCTATTTGTGCTATTAGCAAAAGCTAGCTAAAAAGGCCAGAACTTTCAAGCACTCAAAAGATTTTATAATCAACCACTGAAGCACCAAAATGAAGACCTTAACAGTCAAGTTTTAACAAATAAGGAAAAACTCAGCTGGCAAAGAGTTTCCTGCATCAGCAACTCTTAACTGACAGCTGGGATGTACCAATCTCAACATTTGTGGCCCCAGCGAAATAATTCCATGTCTGACTAATTAATTAATGGAATTTGTGCTCTGGCAAGCTTGAACAGAGATCACACATCTTCTGATGCTTAGTTTCATTTGAGCTAGCCAGACAAAAGATACACAACTGCTCAGAGTAGAACACTTCACTGAGATATATGCACACCACCCTAGGTTCAAGCAACTAAGCACAAAAGCAAGAATTAAATTGGTAGTTGGCTGAGAGCTATAGGAATTCACAGGTGGAAGGGAAATTGTTATGGACCACTTTTAACTGGGCTAGGTTTGAGTTACAAAAATGAAAGCGGTATATTTTCAAAGGCTTAAATGGCTTTCCTTGGGAGTAAGGCACCAAAAATGACTTTGAAAATCTACCCCCAAAGATTCATTTACCATCTGCAGTAGCAACCAAATCTTCCATTTTAAAAAGTGATGGGTATATCTTAAGAGCACAGAGCCAAAGCCACCAGCTGGGAAAGAACACCAGTGTTCACATGAATTCAGAAACATGAGCCAGAAATCGAAACCAGTCAAGTAAATTCCATTCAGTAGTCAGACTCATCCCAGAGTGTGGGGCTCAGCCATAATCCCAGCTTTTGGCAGACAATTATTTGCATGCAGACATGAACCTGTTCACCTTTTCTCTTAATTATCCCACTCTGATTTTAGGCTTCCCAAGATATCATCATGAAGGGCACTTGCCGAGCAAAATGGTTTTGGAACAGTGGCAAGCTCTCCCTATGGCTGATGCATATCTAGTGTTCATGCCTAATAAACAACACATGCAAGGTCAATGGTGCTCAGCAGTGACAGTGATTGCCCCACAGCCAGCATAATTTGCATTTGCCACACCAGATCAGACCACTGGTCCATCAAAATCTGGTATCCTGCCTTTGGCCTTGGCTACACTGGCGCTTTACAGCGCTGCAAGTTTCTTGCTCAGGGGTGTGAAAAAAACACCCCCGAGCGCTGCAAGATACAGCGCTGTAAAGCGCCAGTGTAAACAGTGCCACAGCGCTAGGAGCACGGCTCCCAGCACTGTAAGCTAATCCCCACGGGGAGGTGGAGTACGTGCAGCGCTGGGAGAGCTCTCTCCCAGCGCTGGTGCTGCGGCCACATTCACACTTCAAAGCGCTCCCGCGGAAGCGCTTTGAAGTTTCGAGTGTAGCCAAGCCCTTTAACAGCCTACACATGAGGTTTCAGAGGCTGGCATAACATACCTCTCCCTCATTTCCCTAAAGCATATGGGCAATCCTTCAGTGCTGTATACAGGACTCCAAAAGAGGCAATTTAGTTCTAGACCTGTATTTGTAACAATTAAATTTACCTTTTGAAGCACGAAATTTCCAGATCCACAACTCACCAAACACACATTGGTTTACAACTATGGTATCAGTAAAAGAATTTCCTTGTTAAAAGGGATACTCAAAGATTTTTTGCGCCCAAACAATCTCATACAGCAACTCTAGAAGACCACCCACATGCACACAGAGTATAAACTATAAACATTGTTTGGGTCCACAACAATCTAAATATCACCAAGGACCACTGTGACATTGATAGACAGGTCAAATTGTATGTGACCCATAACAACTTATCAAGAGGTACTGAAATGTAATCAAGATAATCTACTTGTATGTGAGTTTCAAAGGGATGTCCTAAACCAGCAATCATTAAACATTTATTTGTAGTAATAGAAATCAAGAGTAGATGCTAAGTGTATTTGTCTGTGTTTACCTGTATCTTGTTACAAGTTTAACAATGTGATCTAATTAGCGGGTAGATGCTAAAATCCTGTTCCTGTCTTATAATGCATCATTTCTACTTATTGACTCAAAAAATCAGAGATGTAAGATACTACAGGAACTAATAATATTTACTGTCTTCATCTTAATTTTCTATGCTACGATGAACTGCCTTGATAATTTGAATGGCTAACTGACTTATGTAAATAGATGAAGCTAGTTTACCTGTGTATGCATAGGAAATAGAAGATTAGTGTCAAAACAACAATATACACTGCCTATTCTTTATCCGGGTAAGTTCCTGATGTGACAAGTGCTGTCAAGAGGCTTATCAGCTTGCAACAAGACTATAAAGAAAAAGCCCTGGGCCTGATTCTGCCATCTCAGGTCTGCTCAAACTTTGACAGGGAAGATATAAACCACAAGACTGAGGTCTCCAGGTTTACTCTGGATTTAACCTGGAATTCTCATTGAAGAGAACAAACTGGATTGCTTATTAGACTATAACCTTTTAAATTGATTCCAGAAAGTTTGTTTACAAATTAGCAACCTCACCATCTCTGCTATGAAACTGACAAAGACTTTTCATATATCTGTATGTATATTGATCCCTTAACCAAAGTAACTCTCTTCTTTTTTCTTTTTATTATTAAACCTTTAGTCACTGAAGGATTGGCATCTGCATGATTATTGGGGAAGACCTGAGACTCACATTAACCTGAGGATAAGTATCTGGTCCTTTGGGACTGGTGGACCTAAAGTGGTGAATCTGGCTTTCAGTAACCACTCACTATATTCGACTTGGTCCCCATTTAGACAGCCAAGAGCTGGAATGCTTAAAGGGAACTATTTGACTTTTGATAACCACTGTGGTATTACAGAAGCTATTCTGTTACTGATTTGGTGAATCTAATTATTATCCTTTTGGGGGATTGCCTGCCCTATTGCTTACTCAGGGCAACCTGCAAGGATTCTCAGGGTGGCCCATTCAGGCATCCAGTCACAACCACACAAACTTTTAATAGTTTTTAATCGTCCCTGAAGCATTCTTAGGCTTAAGTGTGTAGTGTCCTTTCAAATTATTAGACTGACTTCCAAAAATGATTTCTTTCCTGTAGTTGCTCTTAGTCAAGGTAAAGCAGACCCAAATCCTGACTTGCCCTCATTTTGAAGAACAATTAAAGTGCAACAAATGCCAACAGGATAGCTGAACTGTGGCCCCGACTGTGTTCCTCAGGCACCTAAAATTCCCATTGATTTCAATGGGAGTTTTAGGTGTACAAAGAATGCAAGATCAGGCCCCACATTTATTTAATCAATTCCATTCCCCAACTTCCAGTTCTGAACATGAAAGATGAAAAGTAATTTTAGAGGTACTAAAACATTAGTGGAATTCCATTAATCAAATTACACAAGAGAACATCAGTCAACACTTACCTGCTACCCCACCTCACTGCCTCACAGACATAGAAAGGAGACACCACCACTCGTCAGAGAATTAGCGTTACTTTAAATCCAAACCTGAGTTTACTGATCTATGATCACACAAAAGGGCCCCACTAACTATGGTTTGTCCTCACACAACACTGAATAAAAATTACAGAATAAAAATTTATTCTGTGAAGCATTTTCATTCATATCTGTACAAATGGTTCTTGTGTGTCTGTGCACTGAGCAACCTGCTAGGATTATCCCAACTAAGCAACAGAAGACTCCAAGTTTTATGGTAATGATACTCATCTTTCTTTAAAGCCCCCAAGCAATGGATTGGTAGTTGGACAATCTAGCTGGCATGGATCCACTTCATTTCAGCAGGGGAGAGAAGCCCGGACTGCTAGACTACAGATAAGATGGCTGTCTTAGACAGCTGCCTTAGGGATGTGTGAAGTAGCATAGGGAGTGATCTTTCAAGATGTCTTGAGCTTTGGCTACAGCCCTCAGAGCAAGTTTGCAGTTATGGGACAGGATGGATTCAAAGTCAACCATCTCATCCCCACTGAGCCTCTTTCCTGCTTCAAATCCACCCTCCCCCACAAACAAGTTGGAAGCACTTATAAAATATGTTCTGAATTACTCCTAGAATTGCTTTAACAGCATACTCCTAAAATCAAATTTAGCTACTTAGGACTTACAGTGCTACAGTCTAGAATGCAGAAAATTCAGCCCCTAATAAAAATCTGTATGCCTGGGGTTATATAATGCATGAAAAATCAATTGCATGCCATAATACACCAATACAAATGCAATTTTCCTTTTCTCGATCCACTGATTGCATCTCTTGTTAAAGTCACATAGCTAGTCAATTTCTCATCAGAAATCACAGATTGACATTCAATCTCCTTGGTGATAAACTATGCTTCACCCTCTTCACAAAAGAGAAAATGAGAAACTAAACACGTGATCTCACTGGGCCCCAATACTACTGATACCACTTCCTGCCCCCGCAATTCTTGAATGGATGGCTGCTGCTCACAGGATTCTCTAAATAAGTCTAATGGCCCGTCACAGTGCACTATTTAAGAACCACTTTGCCAGCCATGTTATTGTACACCATAATACAGAAGCTGCTTTGCACTCAAAGTGAATTCATACATTCTGACATAGCTGCCTACCCTATGGCTTTTGGCTACAGATATAGATTTTGGAACATTTTCCTGACTGACAAGTCACTAGCTTTTACATTATTTCTTTGAAACTGTATGTAATGATTACAGCATCCGTTATATTACAATGGAATTTCTTTAAGATTCAAGATCTTTACAGCTGCATTTGTAAATCTGATAACAAAATACCATTACTCCAGTGTCTGTGATTTTACAGCATATTAGATATTAACTCAGATAATAAAAGTGGCTACCATGTCTAACAGTAATAGTGGAACAATGTAAATTAAGGTAATTTAAATTGTTAAATCACTGGATTTTTTAAATAAAGAATCATTGATCGAAGTCATACTGAGTCTTTGTAAAACTAATATAATCTGTGCTACTGCAATTTTAGATTAAACTAAGATTATAAATGCTTTTTAAAAATGCTATTACCGGTAGGATCTCTTATTTGACTTTTACAAAACTGTTATAGGCAAAAAAGCAAAATATTTTAAGTGAAAGCCCTGATTCTGCAAAACATTTAAACAGATGTGTAACTTTACCTATATGAAGAGTCCAATGAATTTCAATGACACTACTAAGGTGCTTAAAGTTAGGCATGTGCAAAATTAAGCAAAGTACAAAACAGCCACTTTAGCAATTTAAGATTGTAATATGGGAAGAAGTTAAAGAACTAACAACAACATGTAAATAAAATTCCTAATTTAAAAATAATTCTTATTCACCTCAAGTAAAAAAAGTCAAATTTTGACTCTATTCAGTCTCTGCATTCTAAATAAAAAAGGCAGTCTGGGGGGAGGGATAGCTCAGTGGTTTGAGCATTAGCCTCCTAAATCTAGGGTTATGAGTTCAATCCTTGACAGGGCCATTTAGGGATCGGGGCAAAAATCTGTCTGGGGATTGGTCCTGCTTTAAGCAGGGGGTTGGACTAGATGACCTTCTGAGGTCTCTACTAACCCCAATATTCTATGATTAGTTTTCAACATGAATTAAGATGTATTTATTAACTCCTATGTCAACTAAACTATAAACATTCCTTTCTAAATTCACTATTACCTGGTCCTCCTTTTTATCCCTCATCCTTAAGCATATATAAGACAGGGAATAGGATCAGAATTGATTTGACTTTCTCTGCACATTGGCCTTGTTTGCTTTAAAAATATTTAATCTTAAAAAAAGGCATCCTCATGCTCTCATACAATCTTTTTGTTATAACCAACACATGGTGTGACCTTTAAGCAGATTAATGTAACAAAACTGAAAAGGGCTGCCTCAGAGGTATAATCATAGGGGAAATCCTTTGTTCCTCCACTGTATTATGCAGACACATCAGGATTCCATGAGGTGTTAGTGAAGTGAGTTGGCCATTTTTCCAAGGCATCTTACAAGCAATTCTTATCTGACAGAATACATGTCAATGATTCTGCTCCTTCCCTGTCACCGCATGCATTTTGAAACCAAAAGAAACCAATCAAGTTTAATTCATATTGCATTATTCACTGAGGACAGTTGATCTCCTCTTAAGTCTTAATTGCATAATAATAGTTCAAGCATCACATTTTATATAAAGAATTACTGGAAACCCAGAGGCTACCTCATGGTAAAGGTGACTATAGGCAATTTTTATTGCATATGGTACAAAAACCAGCCTGGTTTTGTGAATGTTCATGTATTGTTTCTTTATAGCTGCAACTAAAAGTGTTTTTTTTTTCCCCACAATTGGTACTGTTAGACAGCCATTCCTTCATCAAAACACTACCACCAACTATCTACTTTTGTGAAATGAGCTACACTGGAAAATGAATATTCTGAATGCTGGTCACTAATATGAAATTTTACATATACCTGTTAAATTATAAATGTTCACTAATTCCCTTAACCAGAGAAAAGGAAGCACTTTGCTGTTTTTGTTTTGTTTTCTGTTTTTAAAATACAAGGCGGTAAAAGGAAAAAACAGAGCACAGTTTACTGTATCTGATGTATGATCCAGCACCATTAATGAATAATCCATACCGCTTCTGCAACTGGACTGATAAGCAGCTCACCAGACCTACTGCTCCCAGAGGACAGTTTCTCGGTTGCCATTTCAAATGGAACAGGCCAGCCTACTATGTCCAACTTTCACTCCCACCTATTGTACTAAATACAGCTCTTATTTATTAACACCAGAGAGCTGAAAAAATAAACGGATGTAAATGAATCATACCAAAGCAATAACCTGCCCCCTCCCCAATCTCAGACAGAGCTTTGTGCTTGTACCACTTTGCATACTTAAGTCTCAATAGTCAGCAACATCCAAGCCTTACTAAAGTGCATGCCTACAAAATTGTTTTGTCAACCACCTGGATGATTTCTGTCACTAAATTACAAGGTCTAAATTCTAGTTTTTCCTTTTTACTGCTGACAAATCCTTATTCCCGCACCCCCACACGTAACACACACACACACTCCCTTGGTCTTTTGAACTTTCAGACCTTTCCAATTCCTCAGTGCCTTCTAAGAAACCACATCCTGTTCACCAGCAACTGTTACAAAGACTACACCCAGGACCCATCCTTCACGAGAAACCCTGGGTTTAGGTACTGAAATCACTACTTCTGCAGCCTCTTAACCATTTGTCTGGGACATGGTAAGGGAATCAGATTTGCTCCATGTCCTATCACATTCAGCACTGAATATTTTTTATCACCACAATGGAATAGACTAAGGAATACTATAAGGTCTTCATTTATTTTAATTGCAGGAATAAATCCAAGTCAGTTTACAAAGGGGTTTGACGACGTTAACCCAAAATTAATCAACAGTATATTTCAAATGAAGATTAAAATCTTCTCATATGAGAATGAATGTGCGTAATCGAACCGACATGCCCTCAAGCACTGGTATTCTCACGTGGTTTGAGCCCCACTCCTCTCACTTTTCATATATAAAGCAAATATGTAGATATTAAAAAGATACTATAGAGAAACCCTGTCATATTTGCTTCTTTCTACCTCCAGCCCCATTTTGCTGTAATAAGTTAAAACTAATGGATGATAAGTAATAAATATATATATATATATATTATAAAGCTTTGAAGTATTACTACTCACCATCCCCATAGCAAAAATAGAATATTTTCTAAACCCTGTACACGATTTAACCTTGTTTAACCTTGTAGCGATCCTTGTTCACAGAAAGGCAAAAGGAATGAAATTATGTCCTATTGAGATATAGGTTTATGGACTAAGTGAGAAGAACAGCTCATTTCAACAGATGTAAAATAATTTTAGAAGCAGGTTAAGTTTCAAAATCCCTTAGAATAACAAAGATCCTGGGGAAAAATATTTAGAGTGGACTCTGTCCATTCAAGCAGATAATCAGAATGAATAATTTACAGGCATGCTTTCATCTTCACTACTGCTGAGAAGAGTTGCATTCTAAGGAGCTCAGGGAGATGCCGACACATCTGCTAACCAAGTGGAATAATCAGTAGGAGTCCAAGCCACAACAGTCCAGCAACCTGTCTTGCTGAGGGGACAAAGCTGACAGGAGACAACAGGAAAAAGGCAGAGCACTACTTGCCCTACATGAGGCCAGTATTTCATGCCTTTGTCATAGTGTGCTTTTTGCCTCTGGAAAAAAGCAAGGCATGATATCGGACTTTCACCACAAACCACCAGGGGCTGCTCCCTGAGTGCGTCCTCTCACAGCAAAGCCATGGTGCCAATTTCTACTGACTTGTTATACTCATGTACAGGTTTTCCACCAGAAACTATGCAATCTCACAATGCTGAGAGCTGTGAAAAGCAGAGGAAGGAACAATTTTACAACAGCATCAATTCATCCAGTCTGAACCATTCACTGTAAATATATTACATGCTAATTTCTACTAATAAGGCAAATATGTATGCCAAAGAATCCCCTGGTAGTTCAAGCAATTTCCTTTGCATAACATTTAGGATTGGGAGCCAATTACATATCATTTGTCTGCTTTTACTGGCTTATGTCTTGATGTGAAAGTGTGGTCTGAGAATGGTCAAACATGGATACTACTCAGAAGTTGCTTGGATAAGAGGAAGGTATATAAACAGCATTGCTTTGATAAAGGGGAAGTCCCGCAAAGAAAGCTATTAAGAACATGCAGGGAACTGATGCAAGCCTAAAGGAAACTATAGGAACAAAAAGTAACGAGACACAGGAAGAACTGGGATGTTTGAACAAGTTTATTTCAACTATGTATATGTGAACAACTCTTCTGGAAGAGTGTGCAGGCCACCTGGTGTCGTTCATGCAGAATTCAGGATACAGAAATACATAATGCTGGTCCTCTGCTGCTTCTACAAAAAGCATGGGTGTTTAAGCACAGAATGACCTCGCCTCTTCCATCCTCATTGCCTCCATCCAAAATAAGCAGAACGCAATATTAAATACAGGTAGAATCAAGGAATTTATAAAGACATCAGCAAGGATGGGAGAATATTGTGGCAATAACTTAAAATTTACAGGAAGTTGCATGAATTTTCCCCAGAGTTGCGTGGTAGTGGTATGGGGAGGTTTGTTTTTGCATATTTTTGCAATACATTATTCTGGTCACCCACATGCCTGCTTTGTTACTTAAAAGCAAATTGTCATAGTGTTCATAGCTTTAAAATGGAAATGCAGATTTACACACGCAAAAGTCAGCTGAGCACAAAGCCAGTTAGCGTCACTATACACTTGAGTAAGGTAGCAGAGTAGAAAATCTCTACTTTGACCTGGGCTCTGCCCATCACTCCTCAGATCTCAGGCTTTTCCCCATCACCATTTTCTAACTTTTTTGAAACTAGTAAGATTACAAGTCGTTTAAATTCTTTAAGTGCCATTTAGAAGTTAACATTATTTGTCCACGTCTGAATTGTGCAAAGAGACAGTCCCAGGTACAAGACTATTGAAAACAGTTTATATTAGATTTTTTTTAATTTTTTGATTTGTGCTTAGCCTGCACAGATCTCTGAGACTTATCATTGCCCCTATTATTTACTGGGAGTGTTTTGGAGGTTCATAGAATATCATGATTGGAAGGGACCTCAGGAGGTCATCAAGTCCAACCCCCTGCTCTAAGCAGGACCAATCCCCAGACAGATTTTTGCCCCAAATCTCTAAATGGCCCCCTCAAGGACTGAACTCACAATCTTGGGTTTAGCAGGCCAATGCTCAAACCACTGAGCTATCCCTCCCAAAGCACTTATCACACCCCACAACGCTTTGCCAAATGATACATATAGCAGCCTGTAGCAGTTTAAGAAAGAGTCTGTGCTAATACTTCACTGCACTTATAACAGAGCAGGAGAAATTCCTAGGCTCTAAGGAAGCAAACAGACTCAATCTTCTCCTAGCTCAAGTGATATGACAAAGCCTTGACCAGTAAACTAGCACTCCATATTAAGTCAAATCAAAGCTAATTAGATGTGTCCTCGCAGAGGTCTGCACCAGTTTAACAAAATAAATTAGAAAAATGATTTTGATTAAATCAGTACATTCTGCATTTAGACAAGGCCTTCAGTAGACTGTTCATCCTGGACAATGGTTTGAATAATAGTGAAAAAGAAAATATGCGCAATTCTGGCAAGTGTAGTATAACTCATATATAGGCACTGTCAGAAAACCAACATCAAACAGCCACTACTGGGAGAAGAAGTTGGTCATAGACTACTGCTGATCTGGCTCTTAAAAATCCAGGGTGGTTGCAGTACCATCCATGATAGGAACTGGAAAGGTGTTCTCGACATATTGTGCATGTAAACCACAGTCCATCCCCCTGGTCCAGCAATAGCATCTATGGCCAGGCTGTGTAGAGCTCTTGTAACCAGAGTATAGGCAGATAACAATGCTTTTGAAGGGTCTATGTGAATCCCCCCTTCCCCCCATCCCGCTGTCCCATTCCCTTCGTTTAGCCCTGTGACCTCACTCCTGTTCCTGTTATATCTTTAGTTGTCCCCCTAAATTACTTGGAATCCTGGACGTGTGGATCCTCCCCCTAGGCTGGAGGGAGGTCCTTTAGCAGTGGCCGGGCTTCCGCCCGCCCACTTCCTGGATCCCAATGGGATGTGCATCCCTTTGAAGAGCTATTTTGCCCAGCTCCAGAATTTGACCTAACATTTTCAATGTTTGTTAAAATACCTCACCTCCAACCAAATATGTCAGACTGACATATTAGATCAGGCATTCTCAAACTGGGGGCCGTGAGGTTATTACATGGGGAGTCACAAGCTGTCAGCCTCCACCCCAAACCCCGCTTTGCATCCAGCATTTATAATGATGTTAAATATATAAAAAAGTGTTTTTAATTTATAAGGGGGCGGGGGGCCACACTCAGAGGCTTGCTATTTGACAGAAGTCACCAGTACAAAAGTTTGAGAACCACTGTACTAGATAATGTTAGTAATTAAGTCAGCGCTTAACCTTGAGTACTGCCATGGCAGGAGGGCATAAGGGAAGAGGATAAGAGAACAGAGAGAGATATCTGATCTTAAATCTCCTGTCGCTACTAAAAACATACTCCAAGGGCTGCATTTCCTTGACTGTCGCCTGCCTTCCTTCCCTATTGTCTCAGCAGCTCCTAATCCAGCTGGCCAAAGAAGCAGCAGACATGTATATGAATGCAGGGTCAAGCAATAACCCCCCAGCCTGTTTCTCTTCTCCCAGAGTACTCAGCTCAGCCACAAGAGCACATGCAGTCCATGAGACCACAGGTTTCAGAGTAGCAGCCGTGTTAGTCTGTATCCGCAAAAAGAACAGGAGTACTTGTGGCACCTTAGAGACTAACAAATTTATTTCAGCATGAGCTGTAGCTCACGAAAGCTCATGCTGAAATAAATTTGTTAGTCTCTAAGGTGCCACAAGTACTCCTGTTCTTTTTTCATGAGAGCACAGACACCCAACTCCACATCTCAAGCAGCAAATTGGTGAGAGGGAAGTCAGCAGAAGCATGGAAGCAAAATAAAGAATAGCAAAAGAGATTTTAAGTGAGAGCAACAAGGAGGGGGGAGAAGATAATGGAAAAGGAATAGATAGAAAAGGGAGAGAGAACTGAGCAAAAGAATGGTCATATGGTGACAACCATACTGATACTTGGGCAGAGGGACAGAAGGGAATATCTTCTCATCAATCCACCACAAGGACTACTTTAACAACAACAACAACGAGTGGAACCACTAACTTAAATGGTCACATGCAGGCATTTGCTGTTCCTATTATCTAACTGGAGATAGTTTAGGCAAAGTGAGTTAAAATAGATTGCTTAGAAAATTATTTTATGCCATACAAGATTAGGTTCAGTTTTATTTTTTTTAAAACTCCTCTGCTTGGTTTTTTACATTAATAATACCAGGATGTCACTTACCCCTTTTTATTGAAGAAGGACTTTGACAAGCTCTTTAGAGGACATCACAGGAGACTAAAACACAAGTTAAAGCTCTCCCATATCATAACTAGAGGGACAATACAAATATTATACCATCTGACAATCTACTCTCATACACACACACAGTTCCTTTTCCATTGGTGCTTTAAATAAATATGTACAATATGCACAAAGACAGCACATCTAGATACTATGCTAAAAGTGTCAAGAGAAAAAAGTTACAGCTCCCAAAATTTAATTATCACATTAGAGCTAGCTTCCTGTGACATCTTCTCCACACCCCTTACCTTGTTATTTTTTAAATCATATTTTAAACTATTAAGGAACAACAAAAACAAGGAAGTGAGAGTCTATGCTCTCATTCGGTATCACAACCAATGTGTAAAGTCACCTACCGTTTGAAGAACATCATAATACCAAGACAGAATGGAGTGAGTTAAGGATGGAGTTTCAGCTTTTACTTGGAAAACCCTGGCTTGTCTCAGTTCATGCTTTTTTTTTTTAAATTAAAGTTTGTAATAAATTTAAAAGCTGGTGAAAGGTGCTGGATTAACAGCCATGCAAGCTAAAGTCTTCTTTATGCACAGAAAAGGGACATAGTACAGGCAGCAGCAATGCAAGTTCTCTCACACTGTCTCATCAATATGCTTGAACTATGTCTCAGAAACTAGCTGACATTTCCTGACCAGAAATACAGGCCACTGAACAGCCATCAGACAGAAAGCTTGTATGGACATGGGATAGATGTGAGCCACTGACCTAGAGATGGAAGGCAATAATATGTCATAGGAGGAGCCAGCCAATCCCCATACATTCCACTTACACTGGACTTCCACCAGTGTCAGGAAACCATCTTTAAAAACACAGATTAAAGGTAATGTGCGTAGTCAGTATGGAGTAAGCAACACTGTTCCAAACTAGCATCAAATCAGTTTTCTAGATTAGGGAGCCTATAAAGTGTTTTCGACCATTTTTAAACAGTTTTGCACACTAGAAAAAAAATAGGACACGGAGTGGAAATTTCAATGTCTTTGTAAAATCATTTACACAGTTTCCAAAATAATCCATATATTCCACCTGGTGGCTAGACTGTAGCCACCTGGCTGTGGATGTCCAGTCCTGGGGCCTGGCATTTTACAGAAAAAGTATGTTTGTTTTAACAAAATTAGTAGACCGGGTCAAATAAGTAGTCAGGTGCCAAAGTCAGTCTAAGAATTATACCTGTCTAGGCAGTGCTCCAAAGATACTTCCCTCCAGTCAGGAGACTCCAGAGAGGTTTCTATCGGCTTTGATTATTCCTTTGAGAAGTGTAATAAAGACTTGTCCCCACTACACACAGAGATAATTTAGTAATGTTCTTCTTTTAAATATTATTCTCACCAATCAAAGAACAGGTACATTAACATCTTGGAAGTTTAGTTTAACTTGCAGGAATCAAGTGACTAAAATTCCCCATCACTTACACTAAATCCGTAATTAGAAACTCTCCCTATTCACAGCTATTTAGTGTACTACCTGGTAAAGACGAAGGAAATACAAGGAGCTAAGGGGGCAGGAATGTAGTGCACTGGAGGAGAAAGAAAAAATGAAAAAAATACATTTGACACTTGTATTTTTCATTGTTGCCTTTTCCACAACAGGTGAATAAGTAAATTAGTACTGCGGAATGATAAAAGATACCTGGGAGCTCTGATTATAGAGAAAACAGAAAATTCAAAGACTTTCTGAAAAGATTAACTGATTTTTATCTCATACTTAGTCTTCTGGAAGAGAAGAGAATGGAAAAATTAATTTTAGAATAATGAATAATGCATAGCTGTGATTAAAGTTCCAGTGTACTCTAGGAAAGTGACCAACCAGTTGTTAGCAATGCCCCCCCCTTCCTTCAAGTAGTAATGATAACAGTTTAACTGACAGCATAGATGGGATGGAAATGTTTGACACCATTACAGAAAGCATGACCAAGATTAACCAGATGACCATGTCAGCATGTGTTTCCTGGTTTATATATACCTAAAAAGGTAAATAAAGTCACAAACTGTATTAAAATAGAGATTAACATAGGCGTGCCACTATAGTTAATGATACATTCTCACCTTCGATATCGCATTCAGTTTTAGTCACCTAACTGCAAAAAAGGCAAAAAGTTATGAGGAGGGTGACAAAAGTAGAGGCTGGAGCGAGCAATTTAAAGATTAGGATTATTCTGTAGCTCTCTTAGAAAGGAGATGAAAGTTAAATGTAATGAGTTTTATCAAGAAAGTTAGTTTTATGAGTAAGCACTCGATTAAGAAAGCCTACTGATATAATGTAACAAGTTTATAGCTGACAGAATTTTTTACATAACACTATCAAGAGAACTTAATGCCAGTGAACAGATACAAATGGCTATGTAAGAAAAATATTAAAATAATTCTACATTTATAAAAATAAGAATGGCATCCCAGTTTAACACAGGATAAATGTTAAGAGGTTCTCACTTATGCTTCAGGGCATAAACTGACCAATAGTTAGGATAAGGAAATAATTATCCCAAAGTGCAACACTGCAGAAATTAGATGCATTATGGCTATTTTATACATTCCTGTCCAGCACTTCATATTAGCCACTTTTGGGGATCGGAATTGTCATACCAGAACAGAGTACTATTTTAAACTCATGAAAGAATCACTTCCACCACTGAATGATTGAGTGTCCATATACACAAAAAGAAAATAGCTGTTACAAGCCTCAGACTATAGAAATATCCTTTTTCTGTTCCAATGATTTAGTACAAAAGGCTTTAGAGATCTGGAAAAGCAGAATTTTCTGCAGCCAAGATCTTGCTTCCCCTTTGGTCTATTAAGCCTGTCAGTTTCAGCAGATAGGCAAGGGGAAGCTGTGCTTGGTACTCAGCATCCAGTAATGCAAGTATGATTCAGGGTCACAGTTTGCTTACCTTCTATAGAAGGGGCCTGGTCCTGAGCTGCATACAGCATCTCCTTGAAAGCCTGCAGCAAACAGAAAAAATTCAACCAGTCAGCACAAAAAACTTAAGTCACTCTGATAAGCCTGTTTGAAAATGAGTAGCAATTAAAGTCTTTTTAATTCCTCAAGACTGATATATAAAGCTATGGAATGTGAAGTCACTGCAATTATACTTATTCCTGACAACAAAGGAAACACACAAACTACGTGTTTACTGACAATTTTGTCTAAAACCAGTTGCCTTGCTGTCTAAAAGACTACCCTGACAGTATGTGTAAATATGCTCTTTTGGAAAAATATTTCCTATTAGGTAAGATAGGATTTTACTAGAGAGAAACCTGACAATACCAGAGCTTCGGTGTGACATAACTGGACTCTGTCATGTCAAAGGAAGAAAGAGCTTCAGGGACTGCTTATCGATAGTGAGAAGTACTGAAAAAATATATACTTTTCTTTAAAAAGTGAAGACCGCATGACAAAAGAAATCAGCACATTTCCCTTTTAGTCTTCTTTTGAAGTAGAGACTAAAAGACCAAAACATTAATCCAGATAAGGCTCGTTAACCAGAACTCCGGAACAATAGTGTCTCACGCTCCAGAACTCAAGGGATCAAATAGCTCAGGAAATCCAGTACACTAGTTTTCTAGTACAGGAAGCAGTTTCACAAATCAAACTGGCAGAGGTAACACAGTTAAAGATATACTTTGGGCAATCCATTCAACTGCTACATGCACAACCTGGGTTCAAGAGTGGTATTCAATCACCCCAAAAAACTCATGTGTTCCAAGCCCACAGTCAGTGTGTCAGTTGCAATCCTTTTTATATGATGATTTTCAGCTAGTTACTGAAACAATACCAACAATTCAAGAGTGGGTTGTGTACTCTACACTCCTGGTTACTACACAAGTGCAAATAAGAAAGAAACAGGATGAATTGTGGCCTGTTGCTGAAAGATATAATGGTGAAGCCTAGACTTGTCATGCTGGAGCCAGAAACAGCAAGGAAGAAAGAGCCCCACTGCATATGTTAAGGCAAACAATACCCACTATATAGAGTGCATGATGAATGTGCAAGTGGTAGAGATACAGTTGCTGTGCAAACCATAACTGAATGTTCAGATTTGTGAACATAACATCTAAACCATCACGTTTTAACGAGAGTTGCATTGTCTGGTTCCATTTTAGGATATATGAAGTGTCCAGCCTGTCCTTTTTGGCTGTTATCCTAATCCATCCTGAGAACATGTTCTACAAACCTATTTCCTGCAACCAACAAGATGCTTGAGCCCCAATCCTTGAGCCCCACTCCAATTCTCCAAGATCAAGGCACTGCAGCATAATTAGCAAATAGTACTCAAAGAAAAAAAGCAAACTGAGTAATTAGAAAGAAAATCAGAAAAACTGTGGTAACATGGTGGTCATAATCTTGCAAAGTAAATACAAGGTCTAAAGGACATCTTTATTTCAGGATACCACAAATGGCAAGTTAAATAGACAGTTTTAGCCATCTCCCAAAGGTCTGATTCCTGAATCCACACAGAGGTCTCGACATGGGTCACTTGCATAACTGTGTTTTCCTACTTAAGACATTGTTTACTCATCTTCTCCATGCCAGTCAACCTTCCCCCTCCACTGTTTTCTTTTTTAAACATTCCCAGCCAATACTTGGCATTTGAATCTGCTTCTCCACATGACTTACTAGTTAGTTGCATATGACCTGGGTTCCACAGTCTATCAAGTGGCAAAAGTGTTCGTTTTTCCTCCTATTAATCTTTGCCTAGCTATAACTTTTTCCATGCACTAAAACATTCACACAGCCCATGAGAAATATAAAGTACAAGAAAAAAGGCTAGTTGAAATCTCCTTCTATAAGAAGGACGCTGCTTCCCAAATCAACTCAGAAGCATATAAACAGTCAAGGGAAAGGAAATTCTCCACCATTCTGAAACATGATACACTGGTATCACCATAATGGGGGCCGTGTAAGTATTTAAATAGATAATAAACCTCCCTCCTCTGAAAATAATATCTAAAAAATGGAGGACCAGCTTTTAAGAAGATGCATGCCAAGTCATAATTTTAAACTTCTCAGACTTCAGTCCAAAGCAAACTAATACAGTAAACTCATTAATTCGCAATGAATGGGAGACTCAATGCAGATTATGAGTAATGAAACAAATATAAACAAAATAAACCTTGCAACAGCAATATTAAGTCTTCTCTGATAATCCAGGTTGGGGAGTGGGGGTGTCAGCATTACAGATTAACAAAAGAAGCCCCTACTGTATTTTTTCTCTTAGGCCTTGTGTACACAAGAGACTTGTACCACCAATACAATTCAAACAGTTTAGAAGTTTGTGAAGTTAAACCAGTGCAAGCCCGTTTTGTGTACATTCAAATCTGAGTGCCTTATTACGATTTAGCTTGAGTTGATTCCTTACCAATTTAAGCTCACGGCATAAAAGACACACACCCTCTGAAATCTAGACATCTCTACTTTTCTTCTTCTTAAGCATATCAAATTGAGGTCCCAGGCTGGCCAGATCCGCCAGGATAAGAATTTAAACTAAGTTGGATAGGAAAGGATGGTGAATACCAAAAACTACTAACCTCTAAAGGAGGTATTCTTTTTACAGTCATTTTAAGGTGAAAACTTATTCACTTTATTCAGTTGTAGTGCTACTCCGCATGGCTCTGTCTACAGTAGTGGTTCTCAAACTATTGTACTGGTGACCCCTTACACACAGCAAGCCTCTGAGTGCGACCCCCCCCCCATTATAAATTAAAAACGCTTGTTTATATATTTAGCACCATTATAAATGCTGGAGGCAAAGCTGGGTTTGGAGTGGAGGCTGACTGCTCGCAACCCCCCATGTAATAACCGTGCGACCCCCTGAAGGGTGCCGACCCCCAGTTTGAGAACCCCTGGTCTACAGGGTACTGTTTCACATAAATCAGTGGTTCTCAACCTATTTACCATTATGGACCACATATGCAGCTCTCTGTGTGTTATGTGAGCCACATCTACACAATATATTTACTACCTGTATGGCCCTGAGGATGTCACATGGTTCGCAGCTGTGTGCTGACTGGGCCACAAGTGGCCCGCAGGCTGAGAACCACTGACAGATCAAAAGTAACCCTGGAGGGGAAACAACTCACGTCACTCTAACTTGTTGATTAAACCATAGTGTTGGACTTCAAGTGGATTTGTTAGAAATAGAATAAAGGGAGTCATGTTTAGCATAGTACTAGAAGGATTGTGTCCATGATGCAAAGCTTTACAAGGGAAGATGCGAAGTGAGGAAAAATAAAATGCTCCTCGGGTCTATAAGAGGAACCAAGAATGAAGGGTGCTTATATTCTTATTTGTTCAAGGAAGTATAAATTCCTTTCTTGAGCTAGCTTGGATCCCATCTGGGCTCACCGAGCTTTCACACTGCTAAGTATGAGGTGGATTTTTGGAAGTGAAATGTTAAATTGATTTAGTATTGTAACGGGTCGACTCACCCCTGCGGCGCCTCCTGCTGGTGGCTATGGGAATTAGCTCGTCCAGGCAATGGAGCGCCCTCTGCAGGCTGGTGATCCACCTGTCCTCTGGCCCCCGTGTCCCTCCCTGGACCCGGTGCCCTTTCACATGGGGTGCTGCCCCCGGCAGTAACCCCTTTCTCACTTGGTCTCCCCTCCTTGGGGAACCCCCACCCTCTATCCCCACCTTGCCTCAGTATATGGCTACTGCCAGTCATCGTCTAGCCCCATGCCCTGGGGCAGACTGCAGTATCAGCCAACTCATCACTGGCAAGGTTGGGTTTGGACCTGCTGCCTTGGCCTACCCCTGGGCTGCCCCTTGCAACCCCCAGTACCTCTTGGCCTATAGCTAGGCTGCAGCCTGGGGCTTTCCAGGCCAGAGCTCCCCAGCTCCTTAGCCTGTCCCCAGCCCTGCTTCACTCAGGTATCTGGTCTCTAGTTCACAGCAGCTAGGCCCATCTCCCTCTACATGCAGAGGAAGACTGTCTTGGGCTTCTCTGGCTCTTATAAGGCC
Source organism: Mauremys mutica (assembly GCF_020497125.1). NCBI lineage: Eukaryota > Metazoa > Chordata > Testudines > Geoemydidae > Mauremys > Mauremys mutica. The sequence continues at coordinate 57,232,094 of NC_059079.1, forward strand.
CTGTTCAGTTTGGGGCATGGCCCCAGCTGCAGCCACTTCTTCAATCAGCTCAGCCTAGAGCAGCAGCTCTCAAGCCCTGCCAGGCTGCTTTTAAACCCCTCAGGGCAGGAGCAGGGTCCACCCTGCTACAGGTATTAATAATTTAGCCCAAAATTCTTGGACAAGTTCCTCCTGTAAAACTCAAAAGAGCGTGATGCTGGAAAATGCAGAATTTCTTTAAAATCTGTGAGATAAGGTTGTGTTCTAAAGGAATTTTAAAATCTGTAACGTATGTATTTTCTATATCCATAGTTTCAAGATTAACCTCTAGAATATATGCAGTGCTAATGAAAGATTCCAGATCAGGGATCAGCAACTTTCAGAAGTGGTGTGCCAAGTCTTCATTTATTCACTCGAATTTAACGTTTTGCGTGCCAGTAATACATTTTAATGTTTTTAGAAGGTCTCTTTCTAAAAGCCTATAATATATAACTAAACTATTGTTGTATGTAAAGTAAATAAGATTTTTAAAATATTTAAGAAGCTTCATTTAAAATTAAATTAAAATACAGATTCCCCTGGACCGGTGGCCAGGACCCGGACAGTGTAAGTGCCACTGAAAATCAGCTTGCGTGCCACCTTTGTCACACATGCCATAGGTTGCCTACCCCTGTTCTAGATTATCAGCCTTGAAAACTGGAGGGTACTAGCTGTCAGTAGACACCTGAACTGAACTGAAATATGTAAAATCAGGAAGCTGCCTAGCAGCAGATTCAGTCACTGTTCACCTGTCCTATAAAATTAAACAGATGATCTAGAAGCGAAAGGCTCAATGCCCCTTTACCAATCACCTGAGCCACCCCATGCAAAGATTACAACCAACAGGATTTTTTTTACTCAATTGAGGGGTGTTTTATTAAACTTATCCTTGTTACGTCTAACACCTAAAATTATTAGAACGAAGATTTTTTTTCTACTTTGTGTTACTGACAGTAATTTGTATCTGCAGTCAGCTTACCCCATTTGGATCGCACACAAAGAGGAAAGAAAATCCTTTACAAAATAGGAAAAATATGGCTACAAAGCCAAAACTGACAGATATTCAGACTTCAAAAAAAGCAGACTTTAACAAACTCAGAACTGGTAAGTGAGATTCCATTAGAAGAAATCTACGGGGAAAAGGAATTCAGGAAAGCTGGTAATTTTTCTAAGAAACAATATTAACGGTACAACAGCAAATTATCCATTGTGAAGGAAAGATAAGATGATTAGTAAGAGGCCAATATGGTTTCACCAGGAGCTCTTGAATTACCTGAAAATCAATAAGGAATCCTATAAAAAGCAAAGACATGGACAAACTGCACAGGAGGAGTACAGAAGAATATCACAGGCATGTAGGGACAAAATCAGAAAGGCTAAGGCGCAAACTGAATTTTTGAATCAATGACAATAAGAAGAGGTTCTATATATACATAAATTAGGAGCAAGAGAAAGACAAAGGAAAGTATAGGTCCACAACTTAGTGAGGAAGGAGCACTAACAACATATCAAGAAGGCTAAGGTGCTTAATGCCTATTTTGTGTTCATTACAAAGGTTAACTGTGAGCAGATAATTAACACAATTAATATTAACAAGAGAGAAGGAACACAAGCCAATATAGGAAAAAAAACAGGCTAAATAATATTTAGGTAAGTTAGGTGTATCCAAGTCAGCAGGGTGGGCCTGATGAAATTCATCCAAGGGCACTTAAGCTGAAGCAATCTCAGAACTATTAGCAATTATATTTAAGAACACATGGAGGGCTGGTGAGGTCCAGAGGACTAGAGAAAGGCAAACAAGGTACCTATCGCTAAAAAGGGGAACAAAGAAAACCCAGAGAATTATAGATCAGTCAGCCTAACTTCAATATCTGGAAAGATACTGGAACAATTGATTAAACAATAAATCTGTAAGCACCTAGAGGATAATAGGGTAATAAGTAATAGCCAGCATGGATTTGTCATGAACAAATTATGCCAAACCAATCTAACTTCCTTCTTTGAGAGGGTTACTGGCCTAGTGAATAAGGGGGAAAACAGTATATGCGATACATCTTGATTTTAGTAAGGCTTTTTACAGTCCCACTTGACAGTCTCATAAGCAAACTAGGGAAATGATGTTTATAGAAAATTATTAATAGGTGGGTGCATAACTAGTTGAAAGACCATACTCAAAGAGTAGCTATCAATGGTTCACCGTCAAACTGGGAGGATGTGTCCAGTGGGGTCCCCCAGGGGTCTGTCCTGGTCCAGAACTATTCAAATTTTCATTAATTACTTGGACAGTGGAGTGGAAAGTATGTTTATAACATTTGCAGATTACATTAAATTGGGCGGGGTTGCTACTAGTCAGAAGGACAGGATTAAAATTGAAAATGATTTTGACAAATTGGAGAACTGGTCTGAAATAACATGATGAAATTCGATAAAGACAAATGCAAAGTACTACACTTAGGAAGCAAAAAAATCAAATGCACAACTACAAAATGGAGAATAAGTAGTTATACAATAGCACAGCTGAAAAAAAATCTGGGAGTTATAGATGCTCACAAACTGAATATGAGTCAACAATGTAATGTGTGAAAGAGTCCTGTGGCATCTTATAGACTAACAGACGTATTGGAGCACAAGCTTTCATGGGTAAATACTCATTTTGTCAGACGCAATGTGGTTGCAGAAAAGGCTAATTCATTCTGGGGTCCCAAGAGTGTCATGTGTAAGACACAGGAGGTTATTGTCCCACTCTACTTGAAACTGGTGAGACCCCAACTAGAGTACTGTGTCTAGTTCTAGGAGCCACACTTTAGGAAAGATGTGGACAAATTGGAAAGTGTCCAGAGGAGAGCAACAAAAATTATAAAAGGTGTAGAAAACCTCACCTACAAGGAAAGACCAAAAAAACTGGGCATGTTTAGTCTTGAGAAAAGACAACGGGGAGGGGGGAACGATAGTCTTCAAATATGTTACACTGGTATGTTATATGCGTTATATCAGCTGTTATAAAAAGAGGACAGTTATCAACTGTTTTCCATGTCCAATAAAGGTAGAAGAAGTAATTGGCTTAATCTACAACAAGGGAGATTTAGGTTAGACATTAGGAAAAATTTTCTACCTGTAAGGGTATTTAAGCACTGGAACAGACTTCCAAGGGAGGCTGGGAATCTTATCATTGGAGGTTTTTAAGAACAGGTTAGAAAAGCACCAGCCAGTGACAGTCTAGATTTACTGGGTCCTGCCTCAGCGCAGGGGGCTGGAGTAGGTCTCTTGAGCAACCTTCTAGCCCTAAATTGCTATGATTCTATGAAACCTCATTCAGGATATGTCTTCGTTTTCTGTCTCCAGTATCTCTTCTAGAAAATATCTATCAGAGGCAAGATGCAACATTAATCTGATATTTTTAGAAAACAAATATCCACTTGAAAAATTTTTAGCCACCACTTGGTTACACAATTTTCTAAATTACCCAGTGAACTGGCAACTTTGTTCTCATCAAACTAACCTTAAGCCATTTTTAGTAAGATGACTGTTAACTGGTATTCAAATGCAAGGACTAATTCCTTTGGAACTGGGGAATGAAGAGAAGAGGTAGGATTGGTCAAAACAGCAGACATTAATATTACTCTGCTACCCCACTTCAAGTTGTTTCAGCTTCTATGAGCTGAACTAAGACAAATACATGATTTTAGAGCTCTTTTCCTTTCAATAATTCTCTTATCAATTTATTTCTACTGTGAATATTAAGATGTGAAGTCCCCCAGAAAAAAATAAAAGCTCAAGTAGCAGGGAATGGATTTTTTTTTTTTAAATCAGTCATTACCAGTTCAGAAGAAGTTGTTGCTGGTCATGGGTTTCTTAAAGCTCTCAGGTGTCTATCACATATTTCAATTTGTGGAGGAATCAGACATATCATAAACAGCAAAAACTGTTACTGAAGTCTCTAAAAACAATTTTATCCATGTATGCACCTGAAAAAAACGGACTTGACCTCCATCAGGTCAAAATGGAACCTTCCAACAAATCCCATGAACCAGATTTCAAACTAAGTAATCAGCAAAACCTTTCAAAAGTTGCGATAGTTAATACAAAACTGTTTTGAAAACAATGAAATACTAGAAGATGATGATAAAAGAAAGAGCCTCCCTAAACTTGGAATGAATGAAAATGCAAGGTTTGTTCTGAGACAAAAAAATACAAGTTCCAACAACAAATATCACTGAAGGTACTAACAAATGAGAATGTAAAATAGGCTACAGTATCACTGAGTGCGAAAACACAAGTATCTGAATGAGGAAAGATATCATATTATGATATTAACATTTATTCACTCTCTAGAATCTTACCAAAAATTGGGGAAGATACACATAAGTGTAGCTTCACTAACTTGTCTACCAGTCTTACCTGAAATATATATGAAGAACAAAAGTAGATTTTCCAGTAGTGTCAGTATTGGCACAGAAGCATTAGAAATTTATTCCTGCAAAGCTTTGAGTAACAAAGGATGTTAGCGTTCAGAAGACTTCATGCCGAATACTGCCATGAATATCTGTGCAGAAATCCAATTGATAAATGTATTTGTACACACAAAATCCACTGGAATAATTTAGTCCATTTTTTTGTTTGTTTCTTTTGCAAATATTATGCTGGATAATAATTTTATGGGATTCTTGCTACTTGGTTAAAATAGATTTCAAGAAATCACGAAGACTTATATATACTGCAAAGCATTATTATTATCAGATGTTCTCAAACCTTTAACGTTTAATAAATTTTAAATACTGAACCTTTCTGTATTGCCTTTCCCATTTGTTCTTTTAAACAACAACATTCTATACCCCAATTTAGGATTAGTCAAGGGATAATTTTATTGCTATCTTCTGAAGTTTTTTATTCTCTCACCATAAACTGATGTAATAAAATCTGAAAAAAATATAAGCTATTTTCTGCAAATAATCCATGATTGATAGAGCAGAATTTTGTGTGAATTGTGTCCATGAAGATTAAGAGTCTGCAATTTAAGTGGATTAATCCTAAAATCAAGTATGAATCAGACAAATGCAAAGCAAATTTCCCCAGAAGGCCTCACTAACCTTAAAAAATTAAGTAACTGTTGCTATAAAAACCATAATGTTCTCGGCCATTCAGGTAGATTTTTATACTCACTACAGCTGTCCCTTCAGTTCTGATCTTTAGGAGCCATACTTCACTGAGAGGCAACTGTGAGCCAAAGAGATCATATATTCCAAGCCTCCACAGTGAAGAACTGACAGTGGTGCTGAAAATCATTTGCTCACAAGAAGCTGTAAAAACACCACCAAATTTAATAGAAAACGTACTCTGGCCTCTTGCCAGGGTCCCAGAACTGAAAGAACATAAAACAATAGAGCATTACACATAACTCTATACTACAATTCCACAGCCTCTATATTTCTAATTTATGTAAAGTTACCATAAAAAGAAAATACTACAAAGGAGGAGTAATTCTCAGCCTCTCGCATACCATCAATCACATATTTTATATTATCAAAGGTTTCTCCTAATAATTCCCACTACATGTTTTTAAATAACTTATTTATTCCTCAAGCTCCTAAACCAGCTCATCTGCTATCAGAGAAGTTATATGCAAAAATCCAATGTTAATCTTAATGTTACAGCTATTACTTCAAATTGCTTTTGCTCAAGCTCTATGGATGACGAGCTCCAGTTTCATTCTTAAAATCTACCTAGGTGTATAAACATATTGACTTTGCACTGTGTTCCTGATGAGCATATAAACAGAAACCGCTGGATTCTAGATAATGTTGCTGAACACAAAAATAATCTCTCAGATCCAAGTGTTTATATGGCAAATTATCATTATTTATTTAATACAACCGTTAGTGCTCATTGGGTATTTTTGGGTTACAGTCCCTTCACTCAAATATATGCAACCAAAATATATACAGCAATGTTTATTTATTTAAAGTATTGATGCCATATAAAGGCTTATTTATTTAAATGGCCACCCCAGTTATTTGTTTCTTCAGAGCCTCAAAAAGCAAAAAAAATTACAGTCCAAGTTCCAGAATTATGGACAAAAGCTACACCAGCAAAAACATTTTAATTATTTTGTATAATTGTAACATTTTACTTTATAAATTTGGAAACAGAAGTCTTTCAGAGCATGCTTCTAGGCTATCTTCATGTCAAGTTTCAACCCAGTTAGAGAGCCCCTGGATAGACATTTACCTCACTGATCAGGGCTGGGGTGAACAGGGACGGGAGTGATGGAAAGAGAGATGACCTGAGAGGTGCTAAAAAGAGATTCGGGCTGATCACGGGCAGGATGACTGATAGGAGTCCGATCAGGAACCGCTTCCAGCAGGGCACAGGGGATGATGGGATGAAATGAGAGCCCGATGGGATGAAATGAGAGCCCCAGAAGCAGAGGGCGTGACATGGGATGCTAGCGGAGAGCCGCGCAAAGGGAGGAAATGCTGGATTTGGGATTCCTTTTGCGAAAGCCCTGGCAGAAGGGCACAGGGTGACAGACACGCCTCGGCAACCTAGGGGATAGGGAAGTGGGGCGATAGGGGGCTGCTCCAATGAAAGCTCCCGGGAGCGGGGGAGGCTGTAGGATAAGGAGCCGCTGCTGATCGGAGAGAACCCGGGGCTGTCACCTCCCCAGTGACCGGGACCCTCCCTCAGGCACCCCAGCGGCCGGGGATCACACAGCCGGCAGGCAGCCGAGGGGGCCGGTAAGCCGAGCTCCTTCTCGCAGCTCGCACCGCAGCGAGGCCCTGGCTCCCCGCCGAGGGGCGCCCCGAGACCCGCTCCTGCGGCAGCGCTGTCCCGGCGCCCGCCCCTCGGGGCTGAGCGCGCCGGCCCGGCCCGCGTACCTCATACTGGATGTACTGCTTCCGCCACTCGGGCGTGATGTGCGCGGAGAGGTGCTCGGCGAACTTCATCCTGCCGCCCCTACCCGGCCGCCGCCGCGCTCACTCGGCTGCCCCGGAGCCGTCTCCGCGGGACCCTGCGGTGGATGGTGCTAGCGGGCCGCTGCTGCTGCCCCCGCCGCCGCCGCCGCACATGGGCCCCGCTCCTCGCTCCCGCCGCCCGCACTGCGTCCCCGCCCGCCCGGCTCGGGTCTCCTCAGCGCTGCCCTGGCGCCCACTGCGGCCCCGCCGCAGCCGCCGCCATCTTTCTCTCTTCGCTCACCCTGCCCCCCCTCCCGCTAGTAGGACGTCATCACCATGGTAACCGCCACCCACCTCCTCCGACTCAGCGCGGAGACCGGCCGGGGGCGGGGCCTAGAGCCAGAGGGCGCGGCAGGAGTAACAGGGAGCCCCGCCCCCTTCCTTACAAACTTGGCTTGAAAACAGGGAATGCGGAGAGGCCTTTGGGGGCGGGGTTTTTCTCCCTTCGCCCCGCCCATTCCGCAGAAGCACCGCCGCCGCCGTGCAATGCTGCTAGAGGGTGCTGTGGACGCGGGGGCCGTACAGCTAGGCCCACTAGCGTCAGGCAGGTGCTAGAAGGCAGAGAATGCTGCTGCGGGCCAATCGTGGCAGCTCCTCCAAGAGTGCACTGGGTGGCACTGCACAGCACACAAGGGTAGTGAGATGCTTCAGCTGAGAAAGGGGGGGATTGCACTGTTTTGGATAGCGTGGGCTAGTAGCTAGCACCAGACTGGGTTACATGTAAGAAGGAGTGCCTAGGTTGGCCCGTGTGAGTGAGCTGTGGATAGTGGACTGAATATGAGGCAAACAAAGGTCACCCTGTTAGCCAGTGTGGAGGGCAGGCTTGGGTCATGGGATGGGCCGGCATCATAGTGTGGATGGCTACCTACGCCATAGTGTCTGTGCATGGAGAAGGTGGGAACCCCCTACCAATATATTATGCCTAGGACTATATTGAACAATGTGCTAGACAAGAATGGACTTTTGGGACACACAGTATCAAGTAGAAAATATGAATTCCTCACCCCCTCAGTTATGCAAAATCCCAGCCTTTTGAAGCTATGTCCTGAAGAGGGCTGATTACCGGTTCCCACAGTCTCAATATCCAATGCTCAAGCTGTATAAAGGAAAGACTAACCTATGCAGAGTTTGTTCGTTCTGAGCTACACTATTCTGAACTTGTAACCACAGAAAAACCCCTTGGTGGGTTTGAAGGAGTGACTTCTATCAGAACCCTTGCTGGAGTTGAGGGCTAATCTCTGGTAAGCTTATTGGCATGATTGTACATTTTTTTATTTTTAATATGTTTTCTCTGTAATGCTTTCACCTTAAAAATAAATGTGCTTGCTTATAAGGAGTTGTGTGGTAACTTGTGACTGTTGGCAATTACAGCTGTTCATAGCCGTCGATGAGAAAGAGTGCAGACCCTGACTTGTTTAACCAGTCTGGCTTGCTGGGAATATCACAGTGTAGGAAGGGAACTGTGCAGTCGGGGGGGGAAACCCTGGTCAGAAGGGAGAGAGATGAAGGTCTCTGACCAAAAAAAATGGCAACTGAGGAGCCTAGAATGGGTGCCCTCAAGAGACCACAAAAGGGGAATACAGGTGCTGTTGCCCTGAACCGTGACAAAAAGGACAAATCAAACCTCCTGGATCTACGTGCTGTTTTCTTTTACTTGAAGAATGATATTAACTTGTTACAATCATTTATAAAAACAAACATTTCCTCCTAGTAAGTTTACATGCACAGCGATTAATGAGCTTTTTTGTCATCAAGAGAAGAAAGCAGTATAAGTCATATTTGCATAGTCTCTGCTGGTTAACTGAACAGCTAATAGTGCACTGCTAAGATGGAAAACTTCAGTCATAAATCAGCTTTTCCTTTAAAACTACAGTATACTTTGGAGAGCCAGTTTGTTCTGTGGTATAGCAATAGTTAACGGCCATCTTTGCTCCTAGGCCTATTTCCTCCACTTTAACACTGACTCACTCTGGAATCTCTAGCAAGTCATTTAACCTTTCCATTCCTTACCAACTTTATAGGGTGTTGTAAGACTTAATTAATGGCTGTAAAGTTCTTCAGAGCCTTGAGTGAAAAGTTCTATGTAAATGCAGAAATTATAAACATATTATTGAACATACCTGAGTAATCTGTATATTACAGTAACAAACCCACATCCTGGAGCATTATTGAATTTTATATGATGATAAGCAGAAAAGTACTTTATCTTCAGATTTCTTTTCATGTTTTACAGCAAGATACTGCTCGCTCTCTCTGGCCCTAATTCTTCATTCTATCTGAGCTGAGCTTGGCACTTGGAACAGGGAGCTGTGTGCCTAGCCCCAAAGTTAGTTACAGCAGCTTTGGGAGGGCTATAAGAAGTTCTGAATACAGTAGCTTCCTATGGATTGGGGTCCCAGGCCATCCAGCATTTGGCAAGCATTTGGTGGCTTTAGCAGGGCCCAGGACTAGGCTACAAGTGCTGAGCAGATTAGATCTAGATGCTCTTCACTTTGCCAGTTCCCGTCTCACAGTGGAGACCAAGTGGGATGAGGGCAGAGCTCCTGTTCCTTGTTCTACCTGTCCAGGGAGGTGATTTCAAAGGGGGACAATGTATCTCTGAATGCTGGGAATGCCCTGGTTATTTTTACAAAATCCAGCTTTTGTCTCTGTTTTTGTGAACCCTGTAAACTGGCCATCTGAAGCAGCTAAGCTCATGCACTTGATGATGAGTGGGCTGAGCACACAAGCCTCAAGAACCCATCTCCCCAACCTACCAGGCCTGTTGCATGTTGACACCTCCTCCCCCACTCCCCTTCCAAAGCCCTCTCCCCCCGCCCGTCCTCCTCCACACAAGTTGCTGAAGCAGCCTTTCTCCACATGAATCCACAGAGTGACAGGAAAGGCGAGGGAGAGGCTGTTGGGCTGAGGAGACATGCCTTTGTCCCTCACCCTCCCTCTCAGGCATAACCCCCCAAAGTGTTGCCACCCATGCATCATCACTCCTACCCCCATTTGAAAGGTGTCTTGGCTTTTTAATTTGAAAATCTGGTCATCCCTAGGTGAATTCTCCCACCCACCCCCATTGCACCAAAGAAAGCCTGTAGAAGGAGTGAGGTCAGGACCATTCTTCTGACCCTTTCTAGCCTGGGGAGGGGGATGAAGTGCTTCCCTGGGTATCCTCCAATCCATGCAGCACTAGTGTGAATCAATAGGGGTGGAGTGCATGCATGAGAGGGAAAGAGCATGTGTGTGAGATGGGGAGGGCAGTGTGTGAGTGTGAGAAAGTATAGGAGCTATTGGGCAGGGAACAGATTCAGAATAAGGGAGGAGACAGATGGGAAGAATGAAAGAATATGCAGGAAGGAGGAAGATAGAAGAGAATGGTGGAGGAGGGAAATTAGAATGAGGGATAAGACTGCAGAAAAATGGAGGAAAAGAAAAGTTGGAGTGAAGGAACAGAAATGGTAAAGGAGGAAGAAGAAAAGCAAAGGAAAGAGTGAGTTAATTAAATATATTTAATACCCAAGCATTACAATAGACAAATACTTAATACTTGTGCAGCTCATAGACTTCTACCACAACTGCCTTCAATATACCAAAGCTGTTTGTGTGTGATTGTGACCGAATGTACTGCTGTATTCACATGCAACACACTATTGTAATAATTTCTTTACAAAATATGCCTTGTGCGATATCATTTGAAAATGAACAACTCACTGGTCAATAATATGGTGAAATGTGTGTAGCAACATTATAATGTAAAGCTATGAACATAAAAAGAAATTATGATTAAAATGTGTTTACCAGACAAGTGTGGGGACGGGGGTAAATCTGTTCCTCAGAGACAAAGGACAAACTGATGCCTCTAGTCAGTTGTCATCAAAGTCGATTGGCTATCACCGGTCAAGTGGCCATTCCTTGGCAATGGATGGAGGCAGGAACAGATTGATTTGCATTTTAATAAACAACAACATGGGACCTCTTTCACCATGAGATTCCATGTCTCTATCCTCACAGTGAGAGCAAACTTTATCTAGGGGCAACCCTCAGGAAAATGCATTTCAAAGAGTGACTGCACTATAAAAGGGAGGGGTAAGAACAACCCAGATATTCATGCTTTCTTTCTCTTCCTCTCTTTCTCACCTGAGAAGACAAAGGAACCAGCGTTTGGATTTCAGGAGGGGTCCTGACCTGAGAATTTGATCAGCCCTGTTGCTCCAAACAATAAGAAGTAGTAAGAATTTCACCTTGAACTAAGCCTAGTTAAAGTTCTAGCACTAGAAAATGTTTTATCTTTATTTCCCTTGTACTCATTTCTGACTTCAATGCCTTATACTTGTACTCACTTAAATAAAATTGTTTTATTCTTTAATCAAATCCAGTGCTGAGTTTACACTGAATTGTTTGGTAACTCCAATTAAAGTAGCAAACTGTTGTACACTGATCCCTTACAGGGGAATGGACCTCTAATATTTGAACTGTCCAGGAGAGATCTGCACAGTGCAACACATGTTTTGGGGAAAAAATGGGACTGGGAATGTGCTGGGGTCTCCCTGCATGTAGTAACCAAGTCTGTGAAAGCCAGAGTGGGGCTAATGTGACAGGCTGATGGGGTCAGAGTTGTTGGACCAAGGCTGCAGCTATGCAGACAGTCAGGGTGTGACTTGCATGCTTGCAAGCTGTTTGTGGGAAGCCCAGTTTGGGAGCTATAGCAGCAAAGCATTGTGAGCCCCCCCATTCCAAGGTTACAGGGCAGATGGTGACACAGCCCCTCACTGGTCTGGATTGCACCCTGGAATGTGACAGTAGTTACACAGATTGTGCACAAAGGGCTCTGGTAAATTGAGGGGAATTCTGCTACATGTTTGACAACCATGCCAAAGATGCTGTCTGGGCCGCTTCTGCCTGCCCATCTGGCATTTGGAGAAAAATGATTAGGACTTGAGAGGAGCAGGGTGGCAGTTGATTCAGGCAGGATAAAGTGTGTCAGGGTAGTGGAAGGCCTATATGGGAAGAAATGTGTTGTCAGCTGGTCAAAGAATAACTCAGTCCTGCTCTTAGAATGGAGAGGATATGGGAAACAGCCTTTTGATCCCTCCTGACCAAAGAAAAGATCACAAGGAAGGCCCAAAGTCCAAGCTGAGAGCAATCCTTGTATGTACAAAGGCACTGGTGGCCTGTAAAATACAAATTTTCAGAGACTATGAAGCTCAGAGTAAGGGATGCATTAAAACACTGAGGTCCAGACCCTCAGTCCCACCCTCCCCATCCAGTTGCTTTGCACTGCTCAGGCAGCACAAAGCAGCCAGAAAACAGCCCTAAGTGGAATAACTAGCCTGAGTTGCTTGCATAAGGGAATCTCTGGGTGGTGTAATACCAATGTAGCAGCTAAGTGCCACCTGCTCCCCACTCTCCACCTGCAGCAGAGGTGCATATCGGGGCAGACAAAGAACTGAGAAGTATATGGCTGGAGTATGGTGCACCAGCTCTCTTGGGCCAGCGGACCAGCCATTGGGACTGTCACTGCTGTTGTAATTTACAGCAGCTCTGAAGCTACTCTAAGTTGTATCAAGGGCTAAACAAGCCCAGCTGCTCCTCAGATCAAGGGAGGTAGAATGATAGCTTAGAGCACAGCTCAGAAAGACCTAAGGATCTGGCCCACTTAGTCAATTGTCGGAATAAATATTAATGGTACTAGAGGCAAGATGTGGTCAGAATTCAGTTCCTGAGATGACTCTGTCTTCCCTGCTGATAGGGGTTGGGAGTGCTGTGGTGAGCCGAATGCTCATCCCTGAAGGAGGATAGAGGGCATCCCACTTGAGTGATCCTCTCCAGCTAACCCATGAGCCTGGTGGACAGATTCCATAGGGAATAGCATCAATCCCTTCTCGGTCTAAGGGACACACTGGCCTGATACACTGCTCTACAAGAAGGGCTGTTACAGATCAAAAATTCTCTCCCAAGATAAAGAGAAGTGGGGGGGGGGGGGGGGCAGGCAGGCTCAGCAAGGCAGGATCCAAGTGTGGAGGGGCTTAGTGTGGGAAGATCCAGGTGTAGGTAAAGAGGGTTCTGTGTGAGGCAATCTGGGTGCAAGTGGCTCAGTGGGGGATCTGGATGCACAGGGGCTTGTTGTGGGGTTCTGGTTCAATGGTAATGGGACTCTGCAGGGGGGTCCAGGTGAAGGTGGTTGGGCCTCAGTGTGTGGGGAGTTAGGGTGTGGGGGATAGAGCTCAATGGGGGGATCTGGGTGTGGGGAGCTTAGTGGGGGGGGTCTAGATGCTGGGGGAGTGGGGCTTCGTGGAGTGGGGATCCAGGTGCAGCTGATTGGGGCTCAGTAGGGTGAGGATCCAGGTGCAGGTGGCTTATTGGGGAGGTCCAGGTAGCTTATTGGAGCTTGTCGGGGGGGGGGGGTTATGGGTACAGAGGGGGGGTGAGGCCCAGCAGGAGGGTCTGGGTATGAGTGGGTCTGAATGCATGGGGGTTGGGCAGATGGGGGAGCAGCTCCCTCTACAGAGATCCCTCCCCCTGCAGCTGAGGAGTGATGGGTGCAGGAAGCATGTCGGGGGGAGGACAGTTTACAGAGTTTCCTGCAGCTGGGGAAGAAATCTGGGGGTGGGTCTGACCCGGCCTCAGATGCCATGCAGAGGAAGAGGAAGTCCTGTCCTCTCCAGCCCAGTCGGGTCTAGCAGCTGAGCCCAGTGTAGGGAAGGAGCCACCAGCCAGGTCTTTCTCAATCCCGCCCCCTGCCCCAAAGTGATTTTCCTCTCTGCCAGCTGCCCTGGGCACCTGAAACATACTGCTGGAAAGGGTCGTATGACTGATTTTGTGGCTTCCCTTTGCTTCCCCATCAGAAAGTCATTTTTCTGTGGGGAAGCAAAGAAATCTGCGGGGGACATAAATTCTGCCCATGCACAATGGTGCAGAATTCCCCCAGGAGCTAAGTTCCCTGTAAGCTGTACAGCCGTGCAGCAGCCTTCTTAGTGCTGCATAGGCGCTCAGGGAACCTGCCTGGGGACCTGCCAGGGGAGGGGTGCCCCTCCCCCAGCTCCAACCTAGCCTGGCCCCCAATCTGCCAGGGTGCCCCTCCCTCAGCCCCAATTCTGCCACAGCCAGGGCACCTGGACTGGCCAGGGTGCCCCTACCCTGGCCCAAATCCAGCCAGGGCCGGGGTGGCTCAGCCCAAACCCAGCTGGAGTGCCCTAGCCAGCCCCGACCTGCAGCTGCACCCCTCCCCTGGCCTGAGCCCAGCCCCATCCCAGGCCTGCCGGGGGAGGGGCACCCATCCTGCAGCCTCAACCCCAGAGCTGCCACAGTGGAAAGAGGCACCTCTCCCTGCCAGCCCAAGTGCTGCTGCAGGGAGAGAGAGCTGGGAGGAGCCCTCTCTCCCTGCCATAGCTCTGGAGCACCCTCCTGCACCCCAAACCCCCATCCCCGGCCCCACCACAGAGCCAGCACCCTCAGCTGGAGCCCTCACACCTCTGCACCCTAACCCTCTGTCCTAGCCCTGAGCCCCCTCCCACACTCCGAACCCCCTAACCCCACCCCACATGAATTTTGTTATGTGCACCAATATGAAGGTGATGTGTCACACATCACCTCCATATTGGTGTACATAACAAAATTCATTCCACACATGTTTGGGAAAACTTAGAGGGAACACTGCTCAGGAGTAGTTTTTGTTAAAACAAATGAAAAAGCAAGTTTCTAGCCCTGGTGTACAGAAATGTTTGAAAACTAGAGCTGGTCAAAAATAATATGAAAAATTTGCCTTTTTTCAAAAATAAAAATGTTCATGGGAAAATATTTTGTGTTTTCAAATATCCCATTTTTCAACACAGCCCAAAAATAAAAAATGTTCAGTTTCCATTTTCTCCTTTCCTTCCCCCTCATTTCTAGTGGCAAAATAGAAAAAGGTTTGGAGAGGGGGAAAAAGAAGTGCAGGAGGAGGAGGAGGGAGGGTGAGAAAACATTTCCTATGAAAAAAATTGGATAAAAAATTGTTCCTTTTTGAAATCAGTAGAAAGAAAGGGGTGGGGGGGTTCCTTCACAAAGATTTTTACCATTTTATCACTAGCTTTATTGCCAAGGTGAGCAGAGTGTATCCAATGGAGCACCACCAGGCTGACTCTGCAGACAGCCTGAAACAATAACTCTGAAAGGTGTGAACTGCACCATGAATCCCAGTAGGGTGTTAAATCCAAGACCCACTGCTCTAGGGGGCCCTTGCCAACACCACTCTAGCACAGAGAGGACTCTCTGTGTAATAGGAGAGGAGGATGTTGGCCCAACCCTTGCAGATAAACCCTATGTCATGGGCAGGCTGGCCCTTTGAGCTAAGCTTGGTTCTACCTTGCCCACTCCACAGCTATCCCTCAGCCTCACTGATGAGCTGGTGATGTAAGGGCTAATGAGTGACTGTCACTGGATGTCATGGAGCTTAATTAGACAGACTGCCTCCAGCTGTGGTGGTGAAATAGTGAAAGCACTAGTTTGGAGAGAGATGCCAGAGGAACTCATGGGGTGGGTGAGGAAGAATACCCCTGAGTCAGAGCCTACAACAGGAGAAAGAGACCTACAGGGAGTAGAGTAGGCTCCTGTGGGGGAGCCCAGAGATAGGGCCTACAGGGGGCTGGGATATCCTCTGAGGTAAACTGCTGGAGTTCCTGGCAAAGGGAAGTAGTGGGAGAAAAGCCGTTCAAGGGAATCTCTCTAGGGGCCCAGATATGGAGGATTTCAGTTGAACCTGAGAGGGACAGAAGAATTATAAGTCTGGATGCTGTTTGTGAACTCTAAGTTGGACTGTTAGTTACCCCAGAAGGGCAGTGAACTGTTCTGGGACTTGGCTGGAGGGATGAGCTACAGAAAACCCAGAGAGGGAGAAGATGCCAGCTAGGACTGGCCATTGTGGGGCCAAGGAAGTGGTAGCCAAGGAGGGTGCAATAGGTCAAGTCCCCTGCAAGGATTTGTTGAGACCTGATGGGGGCCTGTGAGATGAGGATGTGTGCTTACACCCTTAGTGCTGGAGAGTCAATATTGGGGGACCCTCCTGCTCCTACCCCTGCTCCTTTCTGGTGAGCACAGGGGACCTTGTTGCCATCCCTGCTGTTCTGAAGGAGTGGGAGATGCTACTGCCACTACTAAGGGAGGAGAAGCTGGCCCTCTCCTATTGCTGTCCTAAGCAAGGAGGGGGCAATTCCACAGGAATTGAGCCACGTGTCATGGTTTACTTAGTGCCTTGGATTGCCTTAATCCACCACTCCCCATCCCCCCAGTGTTATGCTGATGTAAATTTGCAGTACTACCAACCCCAAGCATTCAAAAGTCACTAACCAAGCCTGCCCCGCCCCCCAATCATGAGATTGGCTTAACAATCCTACGATGTTTGTTTACATTATTTTGCTTTGCCTTCAGGCAACTGAACATTTATGGTGCCCTTGGGTCCAGTGGTGCTGGAACAATTTTTATAGTGGAGTTGCTGACAATGGAAACCATGTAGTTGAGTTGTAATTACTACTTCAAGCCAAGGGGTGTTTCAGCACCTATGCTTGGGTTGTGTTCTCAAAATTCTTGGCAACTGTGAAGGCTAGAAACTTGTGGTTGTTTTTAATGAAAGCTGAGATTCTCATGTAATGTGATTCCAGGTACTGAGGCTTTAAGTAAAATGCCAAATAATGTGAGACTCAGGATTAAATCATAAATGGAATGCTGCAGTGGTTAGGGGATAATTATAGGGGTTGGTTGGAGGCTCAGGGGCCATTTAAACTGTGGCTGTATTCCAAACTGTGGTGGACACTTATTTAGAGACCAGTCCTGCTCCCACTGAAGTCAATAGCAAAATTCTTATTGATTTCAATGTGAACAACATCAGAGCATAAATTGGCAGAATCTATTTGATGTGATTTAGCAGAACTCTGTCACAGGATCAGTGTCCTGACTTGTGAAAATACATCTTTGCATTGAGACTTACTCAGCAGCAACAGCAGATCATTTGGTGACAACATTCTAGCTCACTGATACCATCTCTTAATTATCTTTGGAGAAAACCATTTAATGAACAGAGATTTAGTGCCCTTCAATAGGAACTTCAGACTCAACAATCCAAGCAGTGCTGACCTTAAAAAGACCTAAACACTTATCACAGTTAGATGTACATGTAATGGATCAGAGGGTTTTAATATATTACCTTTGCAAATGTAAACTTATACCAGATAAAATCATCTAGGACCTGATTCTGCTCCAACTGAGGTCAGCAGCAATGAGTTGGATGGGAGCAGACCCTGGTGATACACTGCTGCAATTTCAATCCTTTGAATACAACACAGTGCTTGGAAACAATGTGCAACTGAACATGGAGATAATGATCTGTTTGAGATAAATCATCTCTTCTAATTTGCTATATGCATTACATGAAATCTATCATGTAAATTGATGCTTGTCATAAATTTGTCACTTCTCATCATATCTTGTGTAGTTCAGGGTACTGAAAATAATTAGGGCCTGATTTTCTATTGCCCTGAACCTTGTGTAGCCATGTACTGGAGTGCAATGTGGGTGTCAAATGCTATGATATACACATCTATAGTGTAGATAACTACACCAGATGCAATAGAATTGAATTCTTACTACTTATACTATTAAAATATGCAATAACTCATGGGGACAAATAGCCAATCATCCAAAAAACTGACTCCCACATCAATTCCATTCTTCCCCTGGCATGACTTTAATAATAACGTTGAGCCATACGTAGGCTTTGCAGCACACTTCAAAATATTTCACAATTTTCGCTCAATCCCGCACCCCTAATGAATATAGGAAAGAGAGGGCAATATTAAAGGAAGGTTTAAGAACCAAATCTTATGGGCCTTGTGGGCTCTCTGAAGTGGGGAGAGCTCTGCAGCAGTCTGATTGACCTGTCAGGCCAATATGGTAGGGGAATACAAAGGGGAAGTAGAATGTTTAGCTGTACCTACAGTTTCCAGGCCTGTGTTTTCTTAGCACGTTACTGAGGTCAAATGATTTAATTTTATGCTATATATAAAATTAAGCAATGAACTTCAAACATCCTGAATGTTGGGAAAGCTCAGATCTGATTCTAGACATTTCAGCTTGGCTCACCTCACAAGGTTTCCTGTATTTATACCGAAGGATCCTGATTCTCAGTGACCCCATTCCTGCACTTGTGCAGATAGGCTGGGAGGTCGGTCAAAAATAGCTTTAAGCTACCTTTGTGCTCCCTTGTATTCTGTGGCTGTAGAGGGGCCTGCCTAGCCCCTCTTGTAGCCCCTCTGCCTAGCCCTTCTTAGAGCAGCCTCGGGGCTATTGTTACCTATACTCTGAATCCCATGGTCCCCTCTGACCCCAGCCCCTACCAGCCATAGTGCAGTACATTCCTATCATGCCCCCACAATCCAGGGAGGCTCCCTCTAGGGGAAAATTTTTGTCAAGGGGGCATTTCTGTCCATTTGAAGCCCCTTTCATGCTGCCTGAATCTGGCCCTTATGCTTTTCTTATTCCATTTCTTTTTCTAATAAAAAGTTTCCAGTGTAATTTTCAGTCATACTCTGTTAAAAAAAAATCACGTGTTTTAAAACCGAACAAGGAAAAGACAGGCGTAGGCTTTCTGCCAGTGCAGTCTGGCACTTGCTTTTGTCCAGAGCATATAGAATAACTTATAAATAGACTGGGGTTTTAAAATAATTATACTTGGAAAGATTCTACATGGCTCAGGAGGAAACACTTTTCAAAAGAGCTGTTTTAGAAACATCTTTGAGGAGAAATGTTTGCTTTCCTGTCTCTGCAGAATTCATAAACCCATTAAGGGGCTGATTTTCAAAAGGGGGGAACAATGAGACACACCCACAGAAACCTATCTTTGGGACCTTCTAATTAAATAGGTAATGCACCCCTGCCATATGGACCTGGCCTTTTAAGACACCTAGATATATAAAGGACAGGTAATTTTAGAGGCACAAATACTTGTCTCCTGATCCCCATGCCTCACAACCAGAGTGCAAGGAAGTGAACACACCAAAGCTATACAGGCCATTGCTCAAAAACCCTTTTAACTCTCCTATGTGTCAGAATCCTGAGGTACAACTTCTTCTTCTCCCCCAACAAAATATGAGTAGTTAATTAAGGTTTTTTTAAAGGCCTGATCCTGAGAGATTTTGAACACCTGCTATTCCTAATGAAGGAGTCGAGACAGCACAACCATAGCCTGAGTCAAATGAAAGGTATTCCTACGTAATTACCCACCAATTTATAAAGCTGTATGTGTGCGTCCTCCCATGTAGCTCTTGGTCCTGGAAAGATATACAGAGGCATTTTAGAGGAAGTGACAGAGGGATCAGAGAAGGAGAAGTAACTATTCTCTACATCCCCAGAAAGACTTTACCTGCTGAGACAATCATTTCTCAACTTGAAGTAAGGAGCAGGTGTTCAAGAGATACACATTGGAAGGGAGGGAAATAATAATAAAAACAGGTCATTATTGATCTTGGCCAGGAATTACAAGAGGATTTAGCAAATCATAACACGAGGCGTTGTCATGCCTGCAATGATCAATATGACAGCAGCTTTAGGCTTCCTACTACAGAGGCTATGTAGACTGCTATAAGGGACACTCCTGGCATTACCCAATCGGCTGCTAGCCAAGCCATTATACACTTTGTCGATACTATTCTGAAGAAATGTGATCTATATATTAGATTTCCTATGGCCAGCAGCACAAAATGCACAAATCCTCTGACAGAGAGAAATGGAGCTTATTGATTTCATGTGCACTCCTCCTCCCCCTTTGGCACCTGCTGAGGGTGTGATGGGGAACATCATAAACAGGAGGGCCTTTTATTCCCCAGTACACAGACAGCGCACAATGTCAGATCAGGAATGTCCTAACCCAATTGTCTGGAAATTGTTATGATGTGTATATGCTCAGGCAGGCTACCCTACAGCATCTGTTTGGGTCAGAGTAAGTCAATAGTAGTGGCTACTGGGAAATAATAATGCACTTTATGGGTCTGATCCAACATCCATGGACATCAAGAGGAGTCCTATATCTTCAAAACACTTTGCAAATAGTGACTAAGTTAACTATGTCACAGGTCAGGGCTACTGCACCTGTGTTCCCCTGTGTGATCCACCAAGGGTGCCCACTCAGGATTCTGGGTCCTCAGCCATCACCTCTCCTGAGTAGAGACGCGAGTCTCTCCCTCTCTTGAGTGCGGTATTTCCAGACTGTACAGTTCCCCCTCTACTCTCTGAATTCCCCAGCAAGTCAGACTGCCTAAGCATTTGACAACCATCCTGTATATTTTCTTTCTGTAGAACCTTTGGGACTGAGCCCTCACATGCCCTTTCTTATCCTTGTTACCCCAAAACCTTTGGGTGTAAACTTCAGACCTGATCCTCCAACTCCCATCTCTGATCCAATTTCTAAGGAGTGAGCAGGATGTACCTTTGTCCCCCAAGGGGCTAGCTGTCCCAACAATGAGTTGAGGTTTCCCACTCCCTGGAGTGATCACAAGCAGCCATTCTTTGGACCAAAGGGAGAAATAACGTAGGGCCACCTCCTGGTAAAGTGGCTCTCAACCTCTCACTGCTTTTAACAGCAGAGGGGTTGGGCAAAGGAGATTCTTCAAACCTCCCCCACAGCTAAATTCCTTTCTCTTCCCCACATTTACATCAGGGCCCAGGGGACTTGGGCAGCCTAACCTCAACTTCTCTGGGAGGAGTACTGATCCTCCACCCCACTGAGTCAAGATGAGGAGAATTCCCTCTCCCACTGGGCTCAAGGTCCTTTAAGTTTTCACAGACCCTCAGGCTGTCACAGACTATGGGATGAAGTCTCCCCTCCTTCCTCACTGTAGTTACCTTTGTCATCTCCCAAGCAGCTGTCCCACACTTTATTTGAGCATTTTTCACCCTGGGTGGGGGATCATATAGATTTGGCAGTGCATCCTAGCTGCCTCAGTGTCCCTACTTTTGGCTGGACACTGCCACCGCCAAGCTCTGAACTGCCTCTGGGTCTCTGGGAACCTATTTCCCTGATTTGGGCTTCAGGACTCAGAAAACTCCACTGCAGTCAGTCGGCCTTGTCACTCCCCACTCCTTCACTCCTCTTGGATACTGGCGGGGGGCTCCACCCCCTCCTTCCTGTTAGCTACCTCATTTGCATTTTAGCTAACACAGTCTAGGGTAGTGATTCATCCCTTCTGCTTTCAAAACCATCCCCAAAAGCAAAGAATAGGGAATATCTGACAAGCCACCTCCAGGAAATTGCAAGAAATTGCCGTATCTGTCACAAACTGCACAGTACTGCTCTGAGCTAGGTAAGTGAATGTCATTATCTCCATTTGTGGAGGGGGGTGGGAAACAAACGCGGAGGGCCAAATTCTGATCTGGTGTAAGTGGGGGTGATTCCGCTGACTTCACTGAATTCGGCATCCATTTACACTAGGTCTGCATTTGACCAACAGAGTATGAGTGCCTTGCACTATGTCACGCAGAAAGCTAGTTGCAGAGCCAGGTTTAGAACTCAAGAGCTCCTGGGAGCTACTCCCATGACTGGCAGGTAGCAAGGAGCATCATAGGCAGGGCTGGAGGACCGAGAAATAAAACCTTTCTTTGCAGCCCTGTTCCCATAGCTGCTCTTTGAATTTTCATTAGGATCTCATGTGTAGACCCACTTGGTTGGCAATGCCTACAAGTAATAATGAGAAGTCTTGGCTTTTGACAGGGGTAGCCAACCTGAGCCTGAGAAGGAGCCAGAATTTACCAATGTGCATTGCCAAAGAGCCACAGTAATACATCAGCAGCCCCACATCAGCACCCCCACACAGCTCCCAGTGCCTCCCACTGACCAGCAGCCCCACCGATCAGTGCTTCCTCCTCCCTTTCCCTCCCCGCATCTCCTGATCAGCTGTTTCATGGTGTGCAGGAGGCTCTGGGCAGGGGAGGAGCAAGGGCATGGCAGGCTCTGGGGAGGGGGCGGGAAGGAGTGGAGTGGGGGCAGGGCCTGTGGCAGAGCCAGGGGTTGAGTAGTGAGCACTAGGGTGACCAGTCATCCCAATTTTATCGGGACTGTCCCAATATTTGCTTATTTGTCCCGCGTCCTGACCTACCTTCGGTTGGGACACGAATTGTCCCGATATTTTGCCTCTGCTCACAGGCGGAGTGGAGCCCGGAGGGGGCTCGTGCCCCCCCGCCCCAACTCCACTCCCTCCTTCCCCCATTGGATCCCTCCCCAAATCCCCGTCCTGGCCCCACCTCTTCCCCAAGCACACCGCATTCCTCCTCCTCCCCCTCCCTCCCAGGCTTGCACTGATCAGCTGTATGGTGGTGCAAATGGTGGAAGGAGGGGGGAGGTGGAGACGGAGCGGAGGCAAGCTGGTGTGGGGCGGGGAGGCAGGGTGTGGAGCTCCAGCGGCCATTTTCCCCCCCCCCTTTTTTTTTTTCGCTGGAGGGAGCGGGGAAGTGGAGATGGAGCGGAGGCAAGCTGGTGCAGGGCGGGCGGGCGTGCAGCTCCAGTGGCTGGTTTTTTTTGCTCTGCCCTCCCCTCGTCTCGATATTTCACCTGTGTGATCTGGTCACCCTAGTCAGCATCCCCCAGCACATTGGGAAGTTGGCGCTTCCCAGCTCCAGCCCCGGAGTCGGTGCCTATTCAAGGAGCTGCATATTAACTTCTGAAGAGCCTCATGCAGCTCCAGAGCCACAGGCTGGCCACCCCTGGCTTATGATAATGACAGCACTGTTCATTTTAAATCCCCATATTCCTGCAGAGCTAAAGTATAATGAGGCTCATAACAGTATAAGTGATAGTATAGAACAGTGGTTCTCAAACTTCGTTGCACTGTGACCCCTCTTCTGACAACAAAAATTACTACGTGACCCCAGGAGGGGGGACTGAAGCCCGAGCCCATCCCAGCCCCACTGCCCCAGGCTGGGGGTGGAGGGCAAAGCTGAAGCCTAAGGGCTTCTGCCATGGGCAGAAAGCATGTAACCCTAGCCCCCTTTCCAGGGCTGAAGTCCTGGGGTTTCAGCCCCGGGTAGTGGGGCTCGGGCTTCAGCCTCAGCCCTAGGCCCCAGCAAGTCTAACACCAGCTTTGGTGGCCCCATTAAAATGGGGTTGCGACCCACTTTGGGGTCCCAACCCACAGTTTGAGAACCCCGGTATAGAAAAGTGGAAAGTTAGCTTTCTGGATCATTAATATGACACCCTCAAAGGCTAGGATACTTCTTGCATGGACTAGAAACTAGCCGTAGCTGTCATCTGTAGAATACCCCTATACGGAGAGGGAGAGAAAGCATGTTTGGGGACCACTGCCCTAAAACTTTTCACACTCATGGTCCCCCTTATCCCTGTCTGTGCACCACCCCCTCCCCGGAGCTGGGGCTGGGAGTGGGGCTGCGGCTCCGTGGGTCGGGGGGGGAAGCAGGCAGGGGTGAGGGGGCTGCAGCTGGGGACCAGTCTGGGGCTGGGAATGGGAATGAAGCTGGAGCCAGGGCTGGGAGCAGAGCTGGAGCCAAGGTTGGGGGTGGGGCTGGAGCTGGTAGTGGAGCCAGGGCCGGGCCGAGGTAGGGACCAGCATCCAGGACCACAGTCAGGTGCAGAGCTGCAGCTGAGGCTGGGGGCGGGGCCAGGCATAGGGCCGTGGCTGGGGATGGGTCCAGAGCAGAGCTGTGGGTGGACCGAGGGGTGGAAGTAACATGAAAGGGGCTGTGAGGGAGCATAGGAGCTCCTTGCCAGGAAGAGGGTCAGAAGAAACTAATACCCCCCGAGGCAAGTCTCACACTCTCTCTGAACGACTGGCATTGGGGGAGATGTAGGTGAGGCCCAGATAGAGACCCAGCAACTTCACGTTGAGAAGTAACCAGCTGAGGTAGCAATCAGATGCTGCAGCTGCATAGGTAACTTCTCAGTACCACCGTGCAAGGTGCTATCTATGCACATGTGTGTGCTCAGATGCCCCAGTGATGGGCACAGTATAAGAACATGGGAATGTAGGAGTCACTGGGTGAAAATGGCTGGTGTGTGTTAGTGCAGGAGATTGGGCTTGATAAGCATAATGGTCCCTTCTGGCTTTAAAATCTATGAATTTGTGAACCCAAATAGATACATAGAAATATGTATTCAGTACATATTTACTTCTCTCTGTTGGGCATGCATACTAGTGACAGAGAGCAAAGGCATGCCCTCCTCCTTCCACAAGCAGCAGGGCAGAACCTCTACTTAGTGGTCAACACAGCATTAGGAAAGGGCACTAGGTATCACTGTGGCCCTCACATTACAGCCCACAAGGGCATCACCTAGTGTCTGAGGCATTTCCATCCCCATATTCACTAATACATGTACTGCAGTCCATGCGTTCCATGGGGGTGCCTTCTGCAGTTATGAAGTGTGGCCCTGCACGCAGAGCCCTAGGCCCTCCTGGCCTGTAGGATTCTAGCAGCAGAAGATGCCCTGGGAATCCTCTCTTTTCCTCTTCCCCCACCACCCTGAGCTCTAGCAGGTGCACCCCATGAGGCTGGAGCCTCGAGACCCTCATCCCCGCTGGGCAGAAGCCAGAGGCAACATATGGGGGGGCATGTAGAGTCACGGGCCCCACACCTCCTGGATTTTGGCCAGGGTTTGCAGGCCTTGCTCGGTTACATGGTGCTGCAAGATCCCCTCCCCGCACGGCAGCTGCTGGAGCTGGAAAGCTGGGAGCTACATCCAGCCGTGGGGAGAGGCAGCAGCAAACAGTTGGGAGGTGCAGGGAGAGCTGCACCCCTGGGCTATAGGGTCAGGCAATTAAGTATCCCACAAAATACAAGCCACGCACCCTATGTCAGAGCATTATTATTCAACACTCAAGACAGACATATACATGTAGGCCAAAAATAACAGCATCTCCAGTATTCCTTGCAATGTTCCCCTGCAGCTTATCTTTTAGGAAAGTGTGTCTGCTTCTAATCTTGAGATTATGACAATGAACAGGCTGGTCTTTAGCAGGGGGTGATTCAGGACAAGCATATGCACAGACATAGACACAAGGTCACAGCACTCATCATCTCCTCATTACTCACGTTCTTTCCCTATCTCTGTCTCAGGTCACATGGGCATTTTGTCTGGAAATCCAACTGTGGAGCAATTTATTGATCAGAAAAAGTTAGTTGACAAAGTAGGGAAGTTGTACTTGAAGACACTCAGATCACTCATTTCAGCAAGTAAGTCATCTTGAACAAGTTTTTCCTTCTCTACACACATCTCCTCATCTGACTTTCCATAAATCTATAATCCCCCTGGTTCAATCATTCATCAGGTCTGATCCTCCTTTCCTCTATTTGGAGCTCCTAGAGGTGTTACTACCCACCCCCCATCTCGTAACATGAGGTGACTGTGACTTCCTTTTCCCCATCCTATAGGGCCTGGTCTAGGAAATGGAGCCATGTTTGACATCAAGTGTCGACACAGTTTTCTTCGGCACTACCCAAATGGTGTTGGAAAAAGTCATCCAGCTGAAGACAGAGCCAACTGAGTTCAAACCTGTTGCAGCCAAGCATGGGCAAATTCTATGGGCCTTCTCTATGCTAGGAAAATCAGGACCCATAATTCACTAAGAGTAGTAGAGATGATGGACGCTGTAGTGTAAAAAGTGCAGGTGTTATTACAATTGTGTCACCTAACTTTGCTCCAAGCAGGACTAGACGACACAATGACAAGTTACCTGAGCTCCGTGTATAATACAGCTCAGCTGCCACCATTGCTACTATTTTTGAGCTGTACTGGTGGTGAATTACAGCTTGCTGGATCAGGGGTTGACCATGATTCTTACAATAGGTATTGAACTTGGTTTTGCCCTTTCTTCACTAGTGTGAAGAATGAGATTTTTAAAAAAAATATGTTTTCCTGTTTTTAATCTATGTAAAGTGAAATGCAAAATTGTCTTGTGTGAGAAGAATAAAAATTACTCAGTAAGGTAAAACACAAACTTTTAAAAGCTAAAGAGAGAGGCAAAGAATTCTAAAGTTAGCAAAGAAACAGGAACACGTTGTCGCCTTCCCTGAGCCACAAAACAATTTTAATTTGTTCCAGGAGCAGCTCCACCTCCCGGAGAGTGGACAAAAACCTCATGCTAAACAGGCTTCTTACATTCTCGCCCTCCCACCTTTCTGCCTGAGGAAGAAGCACCTAAATTGGCCATCATCGCCTCAACATGACTTACTAGAAGCTAACAGCTAAATGTTCCTTTTCTGCTGTTTGTCCGTTCAAACTGGTTTTTGCGTTTCATTCTGCAATTCCCAGCCCAGCTGGATTCTCCTTTCTTTCAGTGAACATATCGGCACTCCACTCCTTATCATTTTAAAAATGTTTGCAAGAGTCATTGCAACTTCTGCACTCAGTTATATCAGTGAGACTCCACCAAAGCCCTGAATGTAGCACCAATGCAGCCAGGACCAGAATTTGTCTTATTGTCTTTTAATACATTTTCTGCAGATTATCAGATGGCTTGGTACCAGTCAGCCTTCAGGGACTTCCCCACTCCCCTCCTCATCATTTACTTTTGAAATCTTTTAGTTTACTTTTTAGGCATGCTCAGTGGAGTCCTCATTGACATCCTAATTTAACCATCTTACTAGAGGGTGGGTCCACACCCTGCATTTTAAAGAGGAAGGAGTAGAGTGGAAGCACAGGTAATCAGCATCTAGAAAGAGGATATATTTTCTCTTCTGAATGAAGGTCAGGATCACAGGTGCAGAGTTCTGGGAGCTCATGGAACCTACCAGAGGAAGCACCTATGTAATTGTACCTTCCATAGCCAGGTCCTGCAGAGCTAGGACTCCTAACCCACATTTTGTCAGGGCTTAAATGACCTGTGAGTCATTTTGCAGATCATTAAGAAAATAACAGAAATCAATACAACTTTAGCCCAGTTTATCAAAAGTGGTTTAGATATTTCAGTCATTAAGCAGCAATAGGTACAATTAAAATAGCAAAGTCTGATGCCATTAGTCCTAAAAATGTCATTTACCTTTATTTTCCAAGAACAATGATAAGAAAAGTGCTTAGAGAGAGATAAACTACTAAGTGTCGTAACAAGTACAAGGTGGATATAACCAGCAGGGAGGAACCAGCTCCTGTTTGGTGTGTCTGGTCAAGTTTTCGAGATAAATCTGGGGAGTGGCCAAACCAGTTTCTCAGAGACAAAGGGCAAGCTGATGCCTCAGCCAGGTGTAAACAAGGCTAATGGACCATTACCTGCTAAGTGGCCATTCTTTGGCAGGAAAGGGGGTTGGGGCAAAATCCTACATCTTGGCAAAGAAACAGGATGAAGTTCCTTCCACACAGACTGGCTGTTGCCTTGCTCCCAGCTGGAAATACTTTTCAAAGGGGGCGGGGCAGGACTATAAAAAGAAAGGGCAGACAGCCCAAGCCACCCTTCCTCCCCATTGCATTCTCTGCACTCAAAAAGACAAAGGAAGTAGCTGTTGGACTCTGGAGGAAAGGTCCTGATCTTAGAGTTTGGCCAGTAATCTGCTAGAGCATGTGGTGAAAAACTTTGCTTGAATCTAATAAAGTTTGTTACATTAGTAAGCATTTTATCTTTATTTTTCTTTTAACCACTTCTGATCCTTATGTCTCCTTACTTATACTCACTTAAAATCTATTTGTAGTTAATAAACTTGTTTTATCTAATCCACTGTGTTTAAGTTGAAGTTTCTGGATAACAATTTAAAATAATAAAATGGCATATTATTCCCTGAAAGGAATAATGGACTTAATATATTTGGACTGGCCAGGAAAGACTGGGCAGTACAGGACATTTCTGGGGGAAGATCCAGGATGGGGGATGTGTTGGGGTTCACCCTGCACTATAACTGAGGCTGGTGAGAACCAAGGTGTGGCTTACTAGCTACAGCTCACATACAGACATAGCTGGGAGTGACTTACATGCTGGAAGCTTTGTGAGCAGTCCAGGTTGGTGGCTACAGCAACAAGGCATTGTAAAGGGCACCCTGGGTTACAGGACATTGGTGACAGTCTTCCATTAGTCTGGATTGTACCCTGGTATGTCACAGTGGAACTTAAGGGAAGACCTATTCTGCTCTAGTTATAGCAGTACAGCTTTCATAGTGTGAGTGCAGTTATATCAGTTTAAAGGTGCTTTATTTGGTATAGCTGTTCCAGTATGAGAAGGGGAATAAATTAACCTGGTATACTGGCATAAAGATGCTTCATAACTGCATCCACACTATGGGTTGTGCTGTTATAATTATTTTGGTAAAATATCACACTCCTAAATGACATCAATATAGTGGTAAAAAATTTAAATGTAGACTAGGCCTAAAACCTGGTATACACTAGAAAATTAGGTTGGTTTAACTATGTCAGTCAGCAGTATGAAAAATCTACCCTCCGCGTGGCATACTTAAGCCAACCTAAGTCCCTGTGTAGATGGTGCTAGGTCATCAGAAGAATTCTTCCATTGGCCTTGTTACTGCCTCTTGGGGAGGTGGATTACCTATGCCAACAGGAGAACTCCTCCTGTTGGCATAGGTAGTGTCTACACTGAAGTGTTACACTGGCACAGCTGTGCTGCTATAGAGTTTTAAGTATACACAAGCCCTAAGTGTTCAGTAATTATCACTGAAATCTCCAAAGCTGCCTAAATCACCCTATATCTTTGACAAGGCAGTAGAGATCTCAGTTTGGATGTTCTGTATTTTTAATGTATTCCAATCAATAAAGATATTCACATCACAAATGATGGCATAAAAGCCATTTATAGTCTTATGTTCTGAGGTTTGTGTTAGGAACTCCAAAACAATAAAAAAGTACTGCAAGAATTCACTCTGGCCTTGTCACTTGAGCTCCAGACACTGATGGATGTGTTTATAACTTTATGTAGTTCCATTCAAGCCAACCATCTGCTCCCTGATGCTTCAAATCAATGCAACTACTTGTGTATAAAGTTAAGCATGTGCTTAAGTGTTTTCAGGAGTGGGGCCTTTGATCCATTTCAAGTTCATTTGAAGATTTCTGCTGGATTGCACTGTTTGAAAAATGTCAGCCCAACTTCTGCTCCCAGACTGCTATTCCCATATGGATTCTTATTGACTTTAGTGGCACTATGTGTGGGCTCCATTATCTGACCACATGCAACAGGATTGAGTGTTATTTAGGTGCCTAAATACGGATTTATGAGCCTGTCAGTCTTCTATTTTTGAAAATCTTGGTGGGAGTGGACTAGGTACAGCAGATTTAAGCTAATCATTTAAAGAAAGATGCACGGCAAATTAAGAGTCCTACAGGTGTTCTTGGTGAGATCCTCTTAGGCCCAGGGATATCAGTAGACTGCTTCCCAGCTGGATTTCCTAGAGCTGTTGTAGACCCACCCTAATAGGAAGTGACAGTCATAATATATCTGTGTAGCCACGTTTACATTTACTTTGATCCAATTATATAGAAAACCGTGTAAGATTCTTAGCTTGCCCATGACAAAATGAAATTCCCACTCTATAAAAACTGCTTTCCACACTGAAAATCACATGCATGAGGAAAGACTATTGATTGAAAATGGCTTGATTATAGCAGGTTCTGGAGGGAAAACCACTAGCAGTCAGATGCCACGGCCTCTTTGCTGAGTGTTGCATCAAGGGTGCCAGTTGTCATGGTGATTTATATGATCTGGATCCATGTCCACTCAGAATTAGACTCAGACCAGATGCTCGTTTCACATAGGTCACTGAACAGTCATCAGATGGTAATGACGCTCATTCATTACTTGTTCCAATCCATTCCTGCTTGGTAATGTGGAGATGAAAGGCTCAGGCCTGGTCTACACTAGGACTTTAAATCGAATTTAGCAGCATTAATTCGAACTAACCGCTCAACTGTCCACACCAGGAAGCCATTTAATTCGAACTAGAGGGCTCTTTAGTTCGAATTTGGTACTCCACTCCGACAGGTGGAGTAACGCTAAATTCGACATGGCTAGCTCGAATTAGGCTAGGTGTGGATGCAAATCGAACTTAGTAGCTCCGGGAGCTATCCCACACTGCACCACTCTGTTGACGCTCTGGACAGCAGTCGGAGCTTGGATTCTCTGACCAGCCACACAGAAAATGCCCTGGGAAAATTTGAATTCCTTTTCCTGTCTGGGCACTTTGAATCTGACGTCCTGGCTGGACATCGGAGCGAGCTCCGCAGCACCTGCAACGATGCAGAGCTCTCCAGCAGAGGAGTCCGGCCAATCCAAGAATAGAAAGAGGTCCCCAGCATGGACAGACCGGGAAGTCCTGGATCTGATCGGTGTGTGGGGCGAGGAGTCTGTGCTGTCGGAGCTGCGCTCCAACAAGCGGAATGCAAAGACCTTCGAGAAGGTCTCCAAAGCAATGATAGAGAAAGGATACAGCCGGGATGCAATGCAGTGCCGCGTGAAAATCAAGGACCTGAGACAAGGCTACCAAAAAGTCAGAGCGGCAAACGGACGCTCCAGAGCCCAGCCCCAGACATGCCGCTTCTACGAGGCACTGCATGCCATTCTAGGTGGGTCTGCCACCACTGCCCCACCAGTGACCGTGGACTCAGTGGATGGCATAGTGAACCTGGACAGTTCCTCCTCGATGTTCGCCGATGTGGAAGATGAGGAAGGGTCTGTGGAGGACGGCGCAGGCGACAGCGAACACAATACCGCTTTCCCTGACAGCCAGGATCTCTTCATCACCCTCACAGAGATCCCCTACCAACCCTCCCCGGCCGTTAACCCGGACTCTGAATCAGGGGAAGGATCAGGCGGTAAGTGCTATAAACATGTAAACATTTATTTTTTATAAAACAGGTATAAAAAAATAGAAATACTATATATAAAATTTTCAATGAAAAACTATATGAAAAGTAGGTCCACACATATAGGGATTGAACAATAATCCTCCAGGGACAATTCAAGAAAGGTCTCATTTAGGTCATCGAAAAGCCTCCGCAGGAGGTTCCTGGGGAGAGGTGCCTTGTTGGGTGCTCCATGGAAGCACACTCTTCCACGCCAGGACATCCTTATGTAGATGGGAATCATCGCCTCCACAAGCATGGCCGCATATGGTCCTGGTCTCTGCAGGGCTTCCCTTAGCATCCGCTCTTTGTGACTCTGAGGGACCTGCATCAGGGTGATCTCGTTCATGAAATGCTGCATCTAATTAGGGCAATTAGTGTATTGTTACTGTTGTGAATGGTTGACTTTTACTTTGCATAACAATGACCCTCGCTTAACAGCCACGTGTTGTAGGCCACATAGGAAAAGCATACATTGATCTTTCCCGTGCACTGGCGGGAGTGGCTGGAAAAGGGTCAGAGTATATGATTTCCAGATTGCCTTTACCGGGAGGGCACAGCTATCCATTAACTGATAAGCAGAATGTACTGTAAGGCTTACCAGGACTGTCTGCTAGACGGATTCAGCTGTCTCTCCCCACTTGTCCGCTCTCCTGTGCAATGCCGCAGCGAATGAGAGCATATTCCGAAATCTCGAACTTGTCCTGAGATCTCGTGAGACTTGTTGCCCTGTATGGTCTTTGTTCAGAGAAACTGACTAGACTGTGTTCACTGTTCGCAAACATGTATCTGTCCAAGGAAATCAGTTACTTTTCCCATCACACAGCTTCGGGTCTTTCCCGGACTGCCCCGGCATCCCCCTCGCAGAGGCTGGCGCAGATTAGGCGGCGAAAGAAAAAGACTAGGGACGAGATGTTCGCGGAACTGATGGCCTGCTCCAGAGCCGAGGCGGCAGAGCAGAGACAGTGGAGGGAGACCCTATGTCAACAGCATCGCACACACATCGAACGGGAGGATAGGTGGCGGCAGGAAGACCAGCAGGCGACTCAAACGCTGCTTGGGCTAATGAGGGAGCAAACGGACACGCTCCGGCGCCTTGTTGATGTTCTGCAGGACCGCAGGCAGGAGGACAGAGCCCCCCTGCAGTGTATCTGCAACCGCCCTCCCCCGCCAAGAAGTCCTGCCCCCCCCCACCCAAAAGTACAAGACGGAGGGGCGGTAGGGGCCGTGAGAACTGTCACTGC
The DNA here is from genome assembly GCF_020497125.1 of Mauremys mutica. Lineage (NCBI taxonomy): Eukaryota > Metazoa > Chordata > Testudines > Geoemydidae > Mauremys > Mauremys mutica. The sequence continues at coordinate 57,264,103 of NC_059079.1, forward strand.
ACCACTGCATAGCGCTAATGTACCACACACCTCTCACGCTATAAATTTGTAGAAGTGCTTCCCTTACAGGCTCACCCAGTCCCAAATCCAAGTTTCATCCCCCCACTGTGTATTAGATTATTAAAAGCTGTTTGCTGTTATTCACTGTTTCGGTCACGTCTTTTGTGTCAGAGGATTTTTTTGTGTATGGGGGGGGGAGGGGATTTATAATTGCACGGTATAGCCTACATTACCAGGGTACAGACTTGGGGCCATGATCAACTGCAGGGCACACACACACTGCAGTCAGTAGGCACCAGGGTCACTCTGTGTGGTGTATGCTGCCCCGGGTCATTCTGTGATGTGTATGCTTGTCCAGGGTCCTAGCGCCTGCCACCCCCTTAATGTTAAGGCACGCTGCCCTTACCATGCACTTCCACCGTAGCAACGAGCCTCTCCGCTGCCCTGAGCCCCAACAAGAGCCCTCATCCACGGACAGATACTCACCCTTCCCCCACACCCCTCACCCCTTCCTACGCCCAAACCAGCAGCCCACTGCCGTCATCCAAACCCCTATCCAAAGAAGGCACCACTCGCCCGTTCCTGCAAACCCACCCCTTCCTGCAATTCCTCCCCTTCATGCACAACCACTTGCAACCGTCCCCCACCCCAGAGACCTATGTAGGAGCAGGAGGATGTCATTCCTCTATGGAACAAGCGGTCTGTACATCAGTGCACACCGTGCCCAGCACAGTATGCGTCCATGTTTCAACACCTGAACAGAAATGCAAAGTAAAACAAAGATTTATTAATAATGAGCGTTACAATTAATTTGCTTTAAAACGTGCTTTGGAAGTGGGGGAAACTTGGAGAACGGGGTATGTAACCGCAGATCGAAATCGACACATACAGACACAGGCCCAGGGTCAGTTTCTCTTGAAAGCAAGTGGAGAGTCATAGGTTACCCTGCTCTCCGAGGAAACTTGCTTTCAAAGCCTCCCGGATACACAGCGCTTCCCGCTGGGATATTCTCTCGGCACGGGTGTCTGGCTGAGCGTAAACTGCAGCCAGGCGATTTGCCTCAACCTCCCATCCGGACAAAAAGGTCTCGCCCTTGCTCTCACAGAGATTGTGTAGCACACAGCAAGCAGCAATAACTACGGGGATATTCTTTTCGCTGATGTCCGAGCGAGTCAGTAAGCTCCGCCATCTCCCCTTGAGACGTCCGAAAGCACACTCCACCACCATTCTGCACTTGCTCAGCCGGTAGTTGAAGAGTTCCTTCTCTCTGTCCAAGGCGCCTGTATAGGGCTTCATGAGCCAGGGCATTAGCGGGTAGGCTGGGTCCCCGAGGATCACTGTAGGCATCTGCACATCCCCAACCGTTATTTTGTGGTCCGGGAAGAAAGTACCTGCCTGGAGGCGTTTAAACAGACCAGAGTTCCTGAACACACGCGCGTCATGAACCTTGCCCGCCCACCCAACGAAGATGTTGGTAAAACGTCCCCTATGGTCTACCAGTGCTTGCAGCACCATTGAAAAGTAGCCCTTTCGGTTAATGTACTCGCTGGCCTGGTGGGCTGGTGCCAGGATAGGGATGTGAGTCCCATCTATAGCCCCACCGCAGTTTGGGAATCCCATTGCGTCGAAGCCATCTACGATGTCCTGGACGTTTCCGAGAGTCACTACCTTTGAGAGAAGTTGCTCAACGATTGCGTGGGCTACTTCAATCACAGCAACCCCAACGGTAGATTTGCCCACGCCAAAGTGGTTCGCTACTGACCGGTAGCTGTCTGGCGTTGCAAGTTTCCAGAGGGCTATGGCCACTCGCTTCTGCACACTCAGGGCTGCTCGCATCCGGGTGTCCTGGCGCTTCAGGGCAGGGGACAGCAAGTCACAGAGTTCAAGGAAAGTGCCCTTACGCATCCTGAAGTTTCGCAGCCACTGTGATTCATCCCAGACCTGCAGCACTATGCGGTCCCACCAGTCCGTGCTTGTTTCCCGGGCCCAGAATCGCCGTTCCACACCATGAACTTGACCCATTGCCACCATGATCTCCACGGCGCGGCGTACCCTGCTTTGTGAGAGGTCTGCGCCACTCTGTGAATTCCTGTCCTCACCGCGCTGCCGGAGCCTCCTCGCCCGATTTCTCAGCAGCTGACTGTGGAAGAGGTGGACGATAAGGTGCGAGGAGTTGACAACGGCCATAAGTGCAGCGATGATCGCAGCGGGCTCCATGCTCGCAGTGCTGTGGCGTATGCGCTGTAACCGACAAGAGAAGGGCGCGAACAGATTTCCCGCCGGAGCTTTCAGGGAGGGAGGGCGTGATTGACGGTTCAATGACAACAGTTACCCAAAAGCACCCTCGACACATTTTTCCCCCAGGAGGCATTGGGGGCTCTACCCAGCATTCCAATGGGCAGCGGGGACTGCGGGAACTGTGGGATAGCTTCCCACAGTGCACGGCTTCCAAAGTCGACGCCAGCCCCGTTACAGTGGACTCAGAAATTCGAATTAGTGTATTTACTGTGGATACACAAATTCGACTTCATAAGGTCGAATCCACAAATTCGACTTAAGTAGATTCGAAATAGTCTTGTAGTGTAGACAAGGCCTCAGTATCCCATTACCAATTTCCTGAGCCATCCTGCCCCAACAGTACCTAGATGTTCCAGGAAATACAGAAGTGTGAATAGTTCACTATAATGTCCCTGCATATAGCATAACATGGGTTATGCTGACACATACTCTACTAATCTTCTTCCATGGAGTTGAAAGGTGAATGCTTCTTTTTAGACTTGCAGTATTTTGACAGTTGAACTTGTTCTGCCTTTGTAAGTAAATCTCAGGAGAGAGCAATTTATATCAGCAACTATGTAATTGTTACTACAGACAGTTGCAATTATAATCACTAGTTTTCTTTTTCTCCTGTTAGGGGGAAGGCAAAGTCAGGCTCAGTTGCTCTAGTCACGTTTGAGAGAAGAAGAAACCAGGAATGGTTGGTTGTGAACCTGCACACCTGAAGTAGCCGGCTACATGCGGTACTTGAGGAGGATGTTTATTCATTGGACTGATTTTTTCTTGAGACATGGGATGAACAGCTGTTCTTGTAAAACTTCAGAATAAGAGAGGGAGACTGACTATCCTGTACTCTGGTGGGGAGCTGGCCCAAGCATTGCAGTAGCAGACCATCAGGATGAGATGCTCTTCATGGAAATGACCGGTGATTGTCCTGTGAAAGATGGCTACTCCAGATGATTATCAGTGAGGCACTAATTTGGGGCTGTGAGGTCCCTAGTGTGCTATTGTGGAGGCGTGTTCGGCCATCCACAGTGTGTTGCAGAAACGTGTGGTCAAGGCGGTCAATGTGTCAGAGGTCATTGCGGGATTCAGGAGCTATTGATGGAAATCATGTGTCTGTGTGGCTTTTGCCAGGGCTCCTAAAACCATTCCCGGCTAACACAAATTCAGAGCGACACCGATTTGGGTGCACCTCAGCAGGTGCAGGGAGGTGTTGGAATGTGCTTTGGGGAGACTGAAAGCAAGAGGAGGCATGCCTGTTGACCTGCAATGACAATGCAGTGACTAGCATAGTCATTATTAGTATCTGTCTGCTGCAAACATATGTGAAAGCAAGGGGGAGGCTCTTCCTACCTAGAGGAGCGTGGAGGCAGCAGGATGTGTGGCAACCTTTGCCCAGGTGGGCAGACAGGATGTTGCAACTGAGGTTATTACTTACATTAGCCCCGCCTGCAGTTGGCTTACTGACCAAGTCAGACATGTTGTGTGCACACACGTTCAGGGTGGTGCTTGGCAACTGGGAGATGAGTTTTACCGTTATTTCAGGAGAGATTTAATGATATTGGATTTATATACTTTGGATGGGTTCTGCATTGCTCTTTCTGTGTGACTGGTGCTTTGTTAAGTATCAGAGGGGTAGCCGTGTTAGTCTGGATTTGTAAAAAGCGACAAAGAGTCCTGTGGCACCTTATAGACTAACAGAAGTATTGGAGCATAAGCTTTCGTGGGTGAAAACCCACTTCGTCAGACGTGTCATGGTGCTTTGTGTTCATTGTGGTGAGGAAGTTAATGGTTGGAGTGAGTTGATATTTTATTGATATTTTTAAAAAATGATTGCTGTGCTAATACACACTTTTTCTGAGTCCTACTTTATTATATACAAACATGCAGCCTGGCTGCGATAACAAACCAGGTGACATATACACCTGCAGAGTAATATAGTGCATCTCCTTGGGATTCCAGTTTTCCTTGCCCTGCTCCAATAAAGGGGTTGAATGTGAGGGAGTCAAAGAATATTGTGATCTGTGCAACAGTTTTCCAAACCCCAGTGTATGGGTTGAAAATCTCAGACTCGAGTTTTCTGTCCACCAGTCTCATTTCCCACTCACTCCAGAAATAGTTTGGTGCCAGTTCTCCCGGACTAGTCCCATCTTTTAGAAGTAGCCCTCGTTTCGTGCTGGTCCGCGTGGTTGGAGTCCCTATTCATGTGTTTGTGCATATCCAGGAAAAGGTCTCCCCTGCTTTTTCTGGACCTCAGCCGGAGCGCTATAGCCATCCCAGAATAGGCATGGAGGCCCAGCTTGGTGAGTCATTCCACTGCTGGGGCTCTGTGCCTATTCTGGGACGTGTGTAGCACTCCAGTTCTGCCAGACTCTCACACAGGCAAAGAACTCTGTTTCTGCATTCCCGTCCACTCCCAATGCACAGCCACCTGAGCATCAGGCAGAATTTGGCCTGTTATTGCTATTACAACATATTTCGATAGCATGGTAAATTTACACAGAGCTTTATAAAGACACATTCCTTGGCCAAGGGCTTCAAGGGTCCGTATCAAGCTGTGCATGGAGGTACCTGCTGTACAAGGATCTTTAATTTCTACAAGAAGAGTGGGGAGTGCCTGTTTCCACTGACCTGTGATGCCTCTCCCCCCCCCAGATTTCCCTCTGCACACAGTGAGCTCAGGCACTACAAGGCACAGCCGTTACAAAAATGTTTCCCATTTTAAACCAGCCAAGTGCACAGTACGCATTAACCACAGCAAATCATTTTCCCATGCAGGTCTAAAAATGTAACACAGACCCAACTGGAATCTATTCACAAAAATCATTATGGCTGCCCCTTGGGAGAACACCTTCTTTGAAAACTTGCCATTCTCTAAAGGGAAAAGCAGCTTTGAAATCCATTTTCAGCTGCAGGAAAGGATTGCAGACAACAACCCCACCTGGCTACAGGACCTTTCAGCTGACTCCGTTTTTGACCTTCTTCAATGGTTTTGTTTAGGTTTTCTCCAGCCAACACTGGATTTTTCTAGCTGCCGTTTTCCATCATATGTGACTTGATTATAATTCATGGAAATGATTTTCCTTGTCACATATGAGATGGCAGGGCAAGGTAGATTGTGGATACATTCTCTACTGCTCAGGAAAAAACACATTTTACCCAGATCCACTCTCAGATATTGAAAACAAATTTCCTGATCAGCAGCAAGGGCATTTAACTGCTAAAGCATTGATCATATTCCAGAATATTTAACAAATGATAGTAAGTAAATGTGTCTGCAATGCTAATGGCTGCCAGACACTTAGGGAAAATGTGCACATTATTTTCTCTGCTAAAATTGTGAATGCGTAGAATAGAGTGGAACCACTCAGCACCCAACCCCCAACCTTTGTTACAAAGCCAACATGGCAAGCATTAGATGTGTACTGCTGTGACAGACGCGGGGAGATGGAGTACTTATGGGCACAACTATGTGCGTAGCAAAAATCCAAATGCAAATCGGAGAGAGGCAAGCACACACAGACCTGTCCTTGACTAACAAGCCTGGTGGTGATAGACAGTCGCTTCTGAGCATCTGTTCACTACAGATCTGTTGGGTATGTGTGTAGTGAGGGTGTTTCAGCATCAATGTGGCACTCTAAATTGAACAATATCTTAGCTTGTTATGAATTGTGATTCCACTAAGTATCAGTAGTTTGTTTATCAGACATTCTTACCTTTCGACCAGCCATAAATACACAGTCCCAGTACAGGGCTTAGATGCTGCTGCAGAATGCCACTTATTTGCTTTCTGATTCTCTGCTGTGTGTGATCAAGCTAGGGGCTGCTCTGAAGTCTCTGTATTATGGAGACTGGATTAGTAGGCTTTATTTCTTTCAAGGCAAATCCTGCCCCTGTGGCAGGCCTCAGGCGAAAGCAGAATCAGTGCAGCTCTGCTGCGCGTGGGCAGAATTTGGGGATTTCCCACAGCAGGCATGGGCCTCTGTGTGCCACAGAACCAAAATCTTGGAGACTCCCTGTGTATTCATATGGATTTGGGTGTGGAATAGAAGCTGGATGGAAGGGCAGGGAAGCGCGCTAGTAGATCCAGTACACAGGTCCAGGAGTGACAGAGGCTGTAGCAGAAATGGGGCAGATCTGCTGGCACTCTGCAATCTCGGAGGAGAATTCCTTCCCCTCTATCCCCATGGAACCCCTCTGCACCAAACCCAGCTACCTGAGCTCAGCCCAGGGGACAGGATTTCACTCTTAATTGTTTGGATTGGGACTCGAAGGTGAGCTGCCGGAATAGGGTTTAAGCTACAATTTTGCACACAGTTTCATAAATCCTGCTGGAGACATTTCTGCTTTTGCAGTGCCTAGTTGAAGGCCAAAGCTAGTAAGATAAACTAGGACCTAGTCGACATTTGGAAAGCTTGTACCCATTTTCCAGCAAGGTGCAACTATACCATTGCTATCAGTGGGGGTGCTGCAGTAGAGATAGGGCTCAGGAGATCACCGTCACGCAAAGAAATCCTGTGCTGAGCAGGACTAGATGTCTGACATTGTGATTAAAAACTGTCTGGGCCCTACCTTCATTACTGCTCCCACCATTAGTGGGAATGGTGCAGCTGCACCACTGCTGGAAAAATATGCAAGTCAGCTGCAGAATGGGAGTGTGAGAACTATTCTGTCAGCAAGAGGCCCCCCTTCCCCCCTCCCCTGACATCAATGGCCCACATCCGTTTTGCTGATGGTGATTCAGCAAAAGCTGTGGTTCTCGGGCTAATTTTGCAGACAAAGCATTTTGTAAGAGAGAAAAGGAATAACTAATCACTTCCCAATTCTGATCTTGTGGCAGAAAGCTTCCTCCAGCCAAAGGATCTGCAGAGTTCTGTAGATCCCCTCCAATAAGTGTGTCATGCATTCTCTCTGTGCCTGATCCCCAGGGCATGTGTGCTCTTGGCCACAAGGCAAAGCTCTGGCTTTTAGCTCTGAAGGTTCAGTCCCAGCTCACGGCCAAGATGGCACTTGTCACATTTGCACTAACCGTCACAATGCCCCCAAGTTTTCAGAGCAAAAGGGATTGGTAGTAATGTGAAGGAATGATGGGTAGGCTGCTGGCTGCAGAAATGAGCTAAGCAGCAGATTCAGATCTGAACATTCCCGAGGTTTGGGGCGGGGGGTGTTTGGATGTCAGCTTGTGAATTGGCACATTGTTGAGATGGGTCCAGCTGAAGCTCAGATCCAGGATAACATTTTAAAAAGGGACGTAGGCCTGATCTGCGCTATGGAGGAGCAGGATTTTATAATGTCCCATGAGAATTAATGTATGATTTGATTTCATCCTGTCAGCCACCCTTTTTGAATAGCAGAAAGGAATGACAGACCAGAACAATCCTTATGACTGACTATGGTCACCCTTTTGTTTTAGGATAAGTTATAATGTCTACTATGGTTTCCTATATGTATTACAAATTAGGCACTCTAGTTAAATACACATTTCTTTGTTTTAAGGTTTTAGTAAGTAAGAGACAGGATCTTGTATTGTGTCTATGCTAAGGAGATTACAGGAACGTTGAGGGCCTGAAGCCCCAATGTGAATTGTTTTAATTATAAGATTTAGCAAGGCTTGATTTACAATGTATTCTGCTGAATATAAAATGCTGTCTGTATACCTTTGAAGGTTTCTGTAAGAAATTGTTTGTGTGAATGAGGAATGCATGCATCAGGAGAAGATAAGGTGTGAAAGCCATCACAAATGTCCAGATGGTCAAGAAAAAGTGAGAGACTTAGGCTGGTCTATACTTGGGGGGGGGGGTGTTGATGTAAGATATGCAACTTCAGCTACGAGAATAGCGTAGCTGAAGTCGACGTATCTTAGTTCGACTTACCTCCCGTCCTCATGGCATGGGGATTGACGGCCACGGCTCCCCCGTCGACTCCGCTTCCACCTCTCGTCCTGGTGGAATTCCGGAGTCAACGGGGAGTGCATTCGAGGATCGATTTATCGTGTCTAGACAAGACACGATAAATCAATCCCCGATAGATCGATCTCTACCCACGATCCGGCAGGTAGTATCAACGTTCCCTTGGAAAGATCAGGAGACAATCAGAAAACATCTATTGTATCCGATGCTAAACATGTTAGCAGCACTGACTATCTCAAAGGTGAGGCAGGCACCCCCGAAGGTGAGACAACAAATAGGAGATAATGATGGGAAGCCCGACAATAACCATCAAATGATAACACCACTTAAGGACTAATGATTACAGGATGACATTGCAAAATGCATGGACTCAAATGGGAATTTACAACTATAAAGCTGGGGTGTTTTGCCATGGAACTCTGGGTTAAGTCCTGCAAAGCCTCTGAGCATCGGATCGCGACTGACAAGAGCCCAGCTCCTCACTCGTGCTCAATCTAACTGGCCATTAGATTGACTCGAGCTACAACAGACTGGTAACTATAAACATCAACTGGCAGGAGTGTGTGTGTGTGTGTGTGTGTGTGTGTGTGTGTGTGTGTGTGTGTGTGTGTGTGTGTGTGTGTGTGTGTGTGTGTGTGTGTGTGTGTGTGTGTGTGTGTGTGTGTGTGTGTGTGTGTGTGCCTAAAAAGCATATGCTAACTGTTGTATTTTCAATAAATGCAGTGTTTTTGCCTTCTCCTCTAAAAGATCCTGTGTGCTTTGTATAGCATAACAACTACAGGGTTAGGTCAACATAAGCAGCTTTGCATCTGCTTACCTGTGGAAGTATTTTTGCTTAAATTTGGCTCCCGCTGAGTCAAAGGCATGGTCGATTCAGTGTCGGTGTAGACACTGCATTGCTTACATCAACTGTTACTGGCTTTCAAGAGCGGTCCATAGTGTACCACACTGACAGAAAAATCGACACAAGCATTCCGGATGAGGACGCACTCTGCTGACACAAGGAGCCAAGTGTGCGCACACACAAGCAAATTAATAGCTGCAGTGGCTTTATGCTGATGTAAATTAGGTTGACATGATTTTGTAGTGCAGGCATGGCCTTAGGCACTAAGGAGTCTACCTTCCCCCTCCCCCGCCCCCATTACTTTCAATGGGAAGTCCATGCTGCTGCAGCTTCACTGCTATTGTTACTTGAGCTAGCTTTGATCTAACTAGATCAAAGTTAGTTTAGGTATGCCTACCCTTGATGCAATCATACCTCCTGACTGCAGTGTAGACACACTCTCTGGTTCCTAAGAGCAAATCTACCCTACAGAATTACTTTGGTATACTATGTCACTCAGGGCTTGGCTACACTTGAAAGTTGCAGCGCTGGGAGTTACAGCGCTGGTCGTGCAGCTGTGCAGGGCCAGCGCTGGTGTGTGGCCACACTCACAGCTACCAGCGCTGGTGTGTGGCCACATTTGCAGCATTTACAGCGCTGTTGGGAGTGCTGCATTATGGGCAGCTATCCCAGCATTCAAGTGGCAACAACGTGCTTTTCAAAAGAGGGGGGTGGAGGGTGGTGTACTGTGACAGGGAGCGGGGAAGATAGAGAGAGTGGATTTTTGGAGCCAACACTGTGTGTTAGCTTCCCTGGATTTAAAAATCACAAAATGTTCGCGAACCCTTAGTCTTAATTGCAAACAGCCTGCATCCAACGCTGTTTCTCTGTCAAGCAAACTGCTTGCCTCTCATTTGATCGTTCACAGCCAGGTACAGATAGCTCCTGTTTGCTGTGATCAGTGTTTGTTTTTTAGATAAGCAGTTCAACGGAGCTCCGATCGGAGTTCACAACAAAACAAAGAGAGGCTGCATAACAAAACAAAAAGAGTAATTTAGTTAAAAGCATTCTGGGATATCTCCTTATTCCCTGGAGGCCAATAAAAGCACTGGTGTGTGTCCACAGTTGATGAGCAGCGCTGGATCACCAGCGCTGCAATCGCTACACCCCAACCTGGCCAGGTGTACAGCCAGCGCTGCAGCCAGGGAGTTGCAGCGCTGGATGTGCCTTGCAGGTGTGGACGGTTACTAATTGCAGCGCTGGAAAGCCTCCACCAGCGCTGCAACTTGCAAGTGTAGCCAAGCCCTCAGGGGTGGGAAAAATACACATCCCTCGTTCTACCAACCTAAGCACCAGTGCAGACAGCACTATGTTACCCCTAGATAAAGTTCCTTTCAGCTGTGAGGAGGGAGATATGGGGTCTCATAGTGAAATAGGTTTAGAGTGACCAGACAGCAAGTGTGAAAAATCGGGATGGGGTGGGGGGTAATAGGAGCCTATAGAAGAAAAAGACCCCAAAATCGGGACTGTCTCTATAAAATCAGGACATCTGGTAACCCTAAAGATGTTCCATATTGTTTGTTACAATTAAAATTGATCTATTCCTGCCCCCATTTTCAGCCAAAGAATGGCCACTTGACTGATGATTGTCAATAAACTTTGATGCCACCTGGTTAGTAGCATCAGCTTGTCCTTTGTCTTCAAGGAACTGGTTTACCCACTCCCCAGGCTTGTCTGATGAACATATTTCAGTCATAACTTTAGTTTATGTTAATAACTTTACATAGAATATGGCTATACACATTTCACCATGATATTATTGACCAGTGAGTTATTTGTTTTCAAATGATACTCACAAAGCATATTTTTTACAGATATTATTAGTGATGTGTAAGATGTGAATACAGGGGTGCATTCGGTCCCAGAGGCCATTGGGCAGACTCCGCTTTTTGCTAACCTGACTTCTGTCCATCATAAAACTCAGACCTGAGGGTTTTCAAAAAATTTGAATTTCAGAATAGTGGCGTTGAACTCAACAGAGCTGAACCACCCCCTACCCCCTTCATAGTTCAGAGTGTTCTTACCTGAGGTTTTGGTTTACCCCACTGTATAGAAAAGGCCATGTGCAAAACAGTGATCTGGATGCAGGTTCAATTTACACCACTCCCACAGTTCATGGGCATTCAGATTTGAGATTATAAATTGGGCCCTTCTTTAAAATCCACACTACATTCTTCAGCACATTGTAGAAGTTTTAATGCATGTTACATTTTAAATCTAAGCTACTTGACAATGCCTAAATTAACCCCTCAAGCATTCAAATTCAAGCTGGGTAATTATATCCAGCTAGTGAGAGCCCACAAGTCAAAAGCAATTCTCACAGGGAGCTCGGTACGTTTTCATCGCTAGTCAAGAAATGGCCTTCAAGGCCAATATTTTTGCCAGTGTGCTGTCAATAAAGTCTTTGACTTTTATAGAGCCCTGTGAGCTGCTGAGTGACAAAGCCTAAAGCCAATCAATAGTAGGGCTGAGTTCAATAATGTGTCTGATTTACACTCCCTCCCTAAAGCCTCCTTCTCTCCCAGCTTTCAGAAATGCAAGGTGAAATCCTGGCTCCACTGAAGACAATGAGATCTTTGTTATTGTCTTCAGTGGGGCCCAGATTTCACCCATAAGATTTAACTCCCCTGGCCACCTTTACAGATATTTCTTCCCAACTTTCAAGCACTCTGGAATCCTGGGAATAATACATAAGAATAGTAATTGCCTGGTTTGTTGATGCCCGGACCTTATTCACAGGCCAGTCCACACCCCAAAAACCTCACGATGAAATTCCAATGAACTCCCAGGCAGTTAAGTGAACATAAGAATGACCATACTGGGTCAGACCAAAGGTCCGTCTAGCCCAGTATCCTGTCTTCTGACAGTAGCCAATGCCAGGTGCTTCAGAGGGCAGCCTTTCTTCACCTATCTGCTCCAGTCCAGTGGAGACTGCACTACCCTGATTGGCAGCAGCCCATTCTACTCCAACAAAGTCAGTTCCACTGCAAGTCCCGTTCTGCAGAATTCAACAGCTCTCGATGGGGTTCTTGTGAATTTCCAATCTGCATCCAAACTTCCCCAGCGTTTGAAGAATGTAAGGAAAGGTAGAGGGCAATGTAGAAGAGACCGGAGAGATGGGTGACAAGCAAGACAGGCAGGGGAAAGAACTAGAGAGCCAAGAAAGGGAAGGGAAAGAAGATTAGGGAAGGAGAGCAAGAGAGAGACATCATAGCAGGAGAATAGGAGCCACAATGGTTGCTGGATAATAGAACAGTCAGTAGAAGGACATTTCTAAACCTAAGCAGCAAATCTACAAGCAATCCGATTTCAGATGGTGAATCAAGGACTTTTCAATATTTTTTAAGCCTGGTTAAAATCTCTGGGTGATAAGTGTGAATGCAAGTGTAAGAATTTCCATTCCCTGTGCTTGAGCTATTTCCCGCAGGCCCTAGCTCTCCACACTTGCACTTGTGAACATGAATGCATTTCAAATTCCAGAACCAACGTTTCTCCATATATGACATAGCTCACACAGCAAAACAAACAGGGGTTGAAACAAAACAACCCTGAGCTTGTACCAATCTTTTCTTTTGTTTGTGGGGAAAAAAATTAATAATAGTTTGGATCCTGGAAACCCCTTCGGCTTTGCTTCTAGACCACCCTGGGTTTCAGGGAAAAAGGTCTCCACTCCCTTTTGAAATGGGCAATGATAGGTGTCTCCAGGATAACTACTATGGCATTTAATTATACCAAGGTACTTTGTTCCTTTCTGCTCATCACACATCATTGTAGCCCTGATAAGATCCTAGTGTTAGAAATCTTGACCCCCAAGCAAGACTTGCATTGAGGTCAGTGGGAGTTCTGCCTGAAAAGATTTCTACTAGCTAGCCCTGATTTTGCAGTATAGGAGAGTCGATCGCAGAGATTTTTAACCTGAAGGATTTCTGAGGTGAGAGACATATGGGAGAGTTCTCCCACTTCCAGACCCAGCTGTTCAGCAGAACCCCCAAATGAGAGCTTTGCCCCCTTGTTTTAAGGCCTCAACTAAGTGGATCCCAGCTAACATGGGGCATCTGGCCCTTTAAGGTCTGAAGTGCAGAGACTGTTGGAACCTGGGGACAGGGGAGGCTCCAGACATTTCGCCGCCCCAAGCTCGGCAGCATGCCGCGGGGGGGTGCTCTGCCGGTCACCAGTCCCGCGGCTCCAGTGGACCTCCCGCAGGCGTGCCTGTGGAGGGTCTGCTGGTCCCGTGGCTCCACCGAAGCCGCGGGACCAGCAGACCGAGGTCCACTGGAGCCCTGCCTGCCGCCCTCCCGGCGACCGGCAGAGCGCTGCCCGCGGCATGCCGCCCCAAGCACGTGCTTGGCGTGCTGGGGCCTGGAGCCACCCCTGCCTGGGGATTGAGGGAACCAGGATGGGTGATGTCTCTATTTTTGCTTCTGGGGCCCCAGGGCTGGACCGTGCCCTCTCTTTTGCCTTGAGGGCAATCACAGAATTAGCGAGATTAAACATCTTCCTGAGCTCCTCTTGGCAAGAGACATTGATTTCATTTAATGCTCAAACATAATTGCTCTAATCTTGCGTACTTTATAGCTTGGGGCCAAATTCTGCACTCATTGACCCTGATGTTAACATAGTTTTTTCCTTAAAGTCAGTGGAGTTAATCCAGATTTATACCACCAAAACTGAAAACAGAATGTGATTCTTAATCTGCATTGCTTTCCACTGTACAGCACAGGATTCTCTGATAGAGAGAGGCTGTATCAAGCCTTTTATTGTGGTTTACAGCTGCCACTGGCTGGCTGCATATGAGGCAGCAGGACGGGGTTCAGGACTAATCCTGTACCTTTGCCCTTCTCTTTACAAGGCAGCTGTGTACCAGTATATAGTTATTTCAAAGCCTGGTATCGACATCCTCACTCAGGCAAAACTCCCATAGACTTCACTGTCAGCTTGTATAGGATCAACTCCTGTTGCAATCCATGGCAAGACGCCCATGGATTTCAGTGGAAGAAAGGATCAGGCCCTTAGCACAGTTTTTTAAAGAAGACAGAAAGCTGGTGTTAACTATAAATGATTTAGCAAAGAAATATAGATAGGAAACAAAGGCGCTTTCACCATGGAGACGAGACAGCACTTGTGCAAAGGCTGCACACTTCAGTTAATATGCTGCTAGCAGTTTTCAAGCTGTTCAGAGGATCTGATCCTGCACTCCCTCTGCACACAACCCCAAAGAGCAGTTCCTCTGACCAGTCAGGGAGTTTGCTGGGGGGAGGAAGGGGGATGCTTTTCTAAGACTTCTAAGATTTTTCAAAGGCACTGAATACTGGCTTAATTCTGCTCCCATTACAGTTGGGGCGGGATTTGCACTGACTTGCTGTCTGCTTCAGCAAGTCCCACCTGTGAAGCTTAAGAACCTGATTCTATGAGGGTCCTGCTGAGCACTCACCTCTCTATTGAGGTCAGTGGGAGTGGAAGAAACTCAGCACCCCACAGAATTGGGCTCCACTGACCTCAGTGCAACACTGAGACAAAGGGTGGACGCTGCCAGCTGGAGGGAGTACATGAATTTCTTGTAGAGTTTCAGCACAGGAACACTGTACACATTACTGTCTGTTTATGGGTTGGGTATTAACCATGCACTTGGAGGAGCTAATATTTTATGTGTGTAAGTGGCTGAGCCAAAGCAGGCTTTTCCCCATTCTGAGTCTGAGAATGGCTTCCTCCTTTGAACAGGGAGGGTGGACAGGCTGATTTTATTCCAGGATTGCATGGGATTGGCACCATGTTTTCAGTCTTTGTGGCTATAATACATAACATACACACCTGCATGCAGGCAGGGCATTCTCAGGAGAGATGCCAGCACAAGCCTTCATTCTGTCCCCTGTATTTGTTACACTCCTGTCCCATCCACCGTCCCAGTACTGAACAAAGACCTCTCCTAGCCTCGTCCTCCCTTCCAATATAGGCTAAAGACTCCCTGCTCCTATCTAGCTTCTCCATATGAGCTAGACACCACCCTTCTTGATATGGGGTGGAGACCTACCTAATCACACCTGCCTTCCCAATAAGCCAGAGATTCCCTGCTCTCCTGATACAGGATGATGCAGGATCTGCCACGGAACTGGGAGCCTCAGTCAGTCAGTTAAACAGAACTGAGACCTGCTTAGAGAGAGACAGAGCACTTAACACGCCTCATGGCTCAGCACAGACCTCCACTGCCTCTCCAAAGGAGCTTCATCTTCATGTATTTCATAAATAGGGCAGAGACCACCTCTGCTCCTTCCCACTCCCCCAACTGAGGTCAGAGACCCAGTTACCTCCACTCCTAGGGCAAGACAGAAACTGCTCTCTCCATATTTGCCCTTCTCATACAGGCTGTAACTCTGTCCCAGCCCCAACCTCAATACAAAATTTGGGTTTCCAAGTATCTCTGGAGCTCAGGAATTGGCCTGGTGACTAGTCATTAAACACATGGGGAAGTCCCTTTCCAGTTCAGCATTTCTGCAAATACACAGTACCTGCAAACCACATTTGTTTCATGTGTTTAAAAACAAAGCAGCTATCTGCATAGCTATCTGCAGTGTAATTTCGACCGACTGCATCTGCCAGAATAGGAATGGATTTAAAAGGGAAGCAAGGAGACTATGTACTTACACTGCAGCATGTGCTTTTCACACAGGTTTATAATCAGCACAGGAGTGGTGCAGGCAGGTTGACCTTATGGCCTCGAGAACGCAGCCCTGAAGTGACAGATGCATTTCAGAGTGGCAGGCAGGCACTGAAAATCCCAGCAATCCCCAATCCTCACCTCCATCCAAACACCTAGCTGATATAATGCTCTGTATTCTTTACGGCTACCCCTCTGATACTTGTATTTTTTATTTCATCCTCTCTGTTCCCCATGTCTGGTGGAACCCTTTCCCTCACATATCTAGGGAGCTGATGCTGTGGGTAGTTCTCAAGCACAACCGGAGCCACTACTCTTTTAATACATAGGTTATATGGGGTTCAAAGCTCTAATAGAAAGTGCAGACACAGTAATTTACATCCTCTGCCTTCCTGATGAGGGAGAATAGCAGGGTGGCACATGAACCACCCCCCTTTGGGGAGGCTAGCCACATGGCCCTGCCCCTTCCACCAGAGCCCCGAGAGCCCCTCTCCCCCCAGTGGAGAAGCCCCAGCTGAACTGCCCCGGGCTGCTGGCTGCCACCCGCACCAAGCTGCCGGTCGCCCCCCAGCATTGGCCCCAGTGCTGGGCTCCCACCAGCTTGGGGGAGAGGACAAAGCATGGACGGGGACAGGGCTTGGCTTATGGGAGGCTTAGCTTCTGCTGGTCTATTATACCCGCTGCCCATGGAGAATAGCAAGACACTACCTTGCACAGCACTATGGGATGCACGGTGTCACCCCTCTTAGAAGAAGTAATGTGTGCCATTGTCAGCCAGCACTTGGCATTTGTATCGGCATATGTGCTAGTTGACTTGGGGGCTGACCATACTGCCTAGTCCATGTGCCCTTGGGGATGTGGTGGGAAGGCTGGCCCACTAGGGAGGGATCAACCCTTGCTGCTTGCATGGCTAGGAGACTCTCAGCAGGCTCTCTTCCCTCTCCTTGTGCACCAGGTGATGACAGCGAGCCCTCTGTCATGTTTTGATTGGGGTGGATTCTTTGCAAGAACTCTGACACCTGTGCTTTGTCCTGCATATAGAATGTTTCCCATGCATGGTGGGGGTGAGCTGACTAAACCGAGCATGAGATGTAGAGCCAGGAGCCCCAAGTCTGTTCCTGGCTTTGACACTATACTGGCATACTCTGGGCTTTGCAGCAGTAAAGCTGCACTGCTCCATACCCTCAATGTAGATGTGGTGTTCTTAATTATTTGTATTACCTTAGTGCCTAGGAGCCCCAGTCACGGACCAGGACCCCAAAGTGCCAGGCGCTGGACAGACAGAGAACAAAAAGACAAGCCCTGCCCCAAGGAGCTTACAATGTAAGTATAAGACAAGTGACAGACTTGATACAGACAGACTGATGGGAGTACAAGGAAACAATGAGACATATGACAAGCCATCTGTGACAGATTGGATCACAGAAACCCCCTGGGAACTGCCACCTGATGTGCCCAGACTACTTCTAGCCCTGCCTTCCCTGCCAGCTCAGGGCCCCAGCACCCTGTCTTGCTGAGCCAGACACTCCCGTCTGCTCCAACAAAGACCCAGAGTCTGAATTACTTGCCCCAAAGCTTCAGGTTTACCTGAAAGCAGCTAACAGAAGTGTTCCTGTCTTTAGTACTCAGATGCCCAACTCCCAATGGGGTCTACACCCAAATAACTCTGTTTTACTCTGTATAAAGCTTATCCAAGGTAAACTCATAAATTGTTCGCCCTCTACAACACTGATCGAGAGATATGCACAGTTGTTTGCTTCCCCAGGTATCAATACATACTCTGAATTAATTAATAAGTAAAAAGTGATTTTATTAAATACAGAAAGTAGGATTTAAGTGGTTCCAAGTAGGAACAGACAGAACAAAGTAAGTCACCAAGCAAAATAAAATAAAATGCGCAAATCTATGTCTAATCAAACTGAACACAGATAATTTCACCCTCAGAGATGCTTCAGTAAGTTTTTTCCTCAGACTGGACACCTTTCAGGCCTGGGCACAATTCTTTCCCCTGGTACAGCTCTTGTTCCAGCTCAGGTGGTAGCTAGAAGATTCTTCATGGTGGCTGCTCCCCTTTGTTCTGTTCCATCCCTTTATATATCTTTTGCATAAGGCGGGAATCCTTTGTCACTCTGGGTTCCCACCCCCTCCTTCTCAATGGAAAGACACCAGGTTAAAGATGGATTCCAGTTCAGGTGACATGATCACATGTCACTGCAAGACTTCATTGCCCACTTGCCAGCACACAAGAAGACTTACAGGTAAAACACAGCCATCTGCAGACAATGGTCCTGGTTAATGGGAATCATCAAGATTCCAAACCACCATTAATAGCCCACACTTTGCATAATTACAACAGGCCCTCAGAGTTATATTTCATATTTTTAGTTTCGGATACAAGAGTGGTACATTTATACAAATAGGATGATCACACTCAGTAGATTATAAGCTTTGTAATGATACCTTACAAGAGACCTTCTGCATGAAGCATATTCCAGTTATATTATATTCACTCATTAGCATATTTTTATAAAACCATATAGACTGCAACATCACACCATCATGCTGGCCACCACCAGAGAGTGAACTGGGGACCACAAGAGTGAAAAGAACAAGTCTACAGCTTGTGCTAAAGAACCAGCTTCTCCAGCTGAGAGCTGTAAGAGACCCATGCTCAGCAGATCGAGCACAGTGGGAACCTGTAACGCACACTAACCAGTGGGTTATGGACATGCTGCAGTAGTGTAAAAAGTGACTTGTATCAGTGCAGCTTGCCTTGGTTTGAAGTCCTATGGCTACAAAAATCCCTCAGTCTTGGGCAAGTTACTGAAAGTCTGTGCCTCAATTTCCTCACCTGTAAGATGGGAATATCACGCTACATGTTCCTGGAGGTGTTGTGAGGCTGCATGTGGGAATGTTTGCCATTACTGAGAGGTACAGTAAGAAAAGGGAATTTTACTGGGACTTCTAGAGCATTTAAACCACTCATTCTCTAAGAGCTGGCCATGAATTCTTTAGCTATTGCAGCTGGAGGTGTTCTGCCATTTGCTGGGAGTCAGGGGTAGAGAGGGAGATTGAATCAACAGCTGTGCTGAGGGAAAGCTTTCCAAATTAAATACATACCATGCTAAATATAAACCAACTTTTGGTCCACATTTGGCTAGGACCTCCCTTAAGAACTTGAGATGGAGCTGGGGGAACCTTCCGGTGAGCGTTCCTGCTATCTGGGGGTGAACGATGTCTGCGCTCTCCCTCTCAGTGCTGTCAGTTTCATCATTTGGCAAAGGAGACAAGGAACTAGCATCAGCGAAGCATCATTGGTTGGTTAGGGGGAAACAGGAAAGATTTGTGGCAACTTCAGATATTTGGCTTTCATTCCAGAAAGCCACCCTGCCCTCCCTCCAGCTTCCTCCTGTGGGCTCTTTTCCTCCTCCCTCAGTCTGCTGTGGTCCCCTGTTTTGAGGTCTTGTGCAATCCTGTATCGCTGCTTATTTTCTACAACTTAATACAACAGGAAATGCAACTCTGGAAGGGAAACCCCCGTCCAGAAATTACAGGTCAGCATGCCCAGCTTTGAAACTGGGCCAGAGAGACGGGCCAGCAAGATAACAGCAAAGCCAAGCTCACTGGTACTTACTAACACATTAGAGGAGAATACCGACACGGATGATTTACATTTGACTGTCTCCTATTAGTGGATTATTCATGGGATCTATTTCTGCTCTCACGCTGACGTAACTGAGAAATAACTCCATTGGCTTCAAGGCATTTACACTAGTGTAACTAACTGCAGAATTTTGCACAAGCTGTTCAGTCCCTGAGCGTAACGCACTTTTAAAATCGCAGCATTGCCAAGCTCAAGCATTCAGAAATCATGAGTCAGGCCACAAAGATCAGAAGATAAGCTTCAAAATAAGGAGATTTTAAAAATTATAAATGTTGGGTTATTTTCATTTGCATTCTTGCTTCTAAGCAATGAGGGTTCACATTTTCAAGTTTTTCTCAGCAACAATGTGGGCTAGAAACTTCCTTTCTCAAAAAATGAAAGCTGAGATTCTCACAGAGGCACATTCCCAGGAGCTGAAAAACATCAATTGTTGCAAGACCTACAATAATGTTGTGTGAGTGAGTTGGCAGCGCTGATAATTACTGTAAGAAATAGCCCCTCTCTGAAAGTGTGTGTTCTGAGGGGTGGCTAGCAAATCACTCCAATGACCTATGCCTAATATTCTCTCTTTTACTTTAGTTAATTCTAATTGATTCAGCTTTATTACGTGAGCTACCACTGAAAAGTTGCACACGCTCCACTAAAGAGGAACAAGAAACCTATTTCTTACTGTAACATACAGCTGTAAAAGGTAAGGTGAGCCAACAGCCTGCACCTTGACAGGACTTTTAAAGCAGCTGAGATAGTAGGAGTGATGTGTAACAAGGATCTGAATGACTACAGGAGACAGAGTCAGACTTAGGCTGCCCTCCAGTGGCAATTTGCTCAGGAAAGCTACACGATTATACAACACCCCGGGACCCAGTTCATAGAGAGCTAGGACTGCTGCAGCCTGCACAGGTTTCTTTACACCATTTTACCTGCCAAAGAAGAGCCCTGTGTAAATGCAGAAGCTCGTCTCTCTCAATAAAAGAGATCATCACCCCCACCTTGTTCTTGACTTTGTCTCTGTGAAAAATTTTAAGTCTGGAAATGAAAGTCAAATACTGAAAAATTGTTTGCTCATCCCAGGAGCTTGTGTGGCAGCACCACCCAGGGGTGGGTATCTGCTCCTGGCTTTGTGCTAACAGAGCTGGGGTCTTATTGCTCAGGCCATATTGGTACCTAATTGCAATCCTATTGCAGCCAACCTACCCAGGCTTGCAACAAATGAAGCAGGAGGGCGGACAGCTTGAGTGCCAGTGGGGGAAGTCTCATGCCAAAGGTGACTGGGGTGACACAAAGATTCCTTAAGCTCTTGGGCCAGAACTGTGTGGAAGGCAAAGAAAAATCCCTTTGCTTATACTGCAGCCTACACAAAAGCTGAGATGGGAAAGTGGGGCCTGGTGGCAGACAACTTGGTTCTGCCTCACTGCTGCCACATGGTGGCTTATCTGTGTCCCTCCTGCTATGAGGAAATGTCCTGTCATTCTGCAGATGAAATTACTCTGATTCATGCTGAGCTATCTGGGTGGGTCTGTTGGAACAGAACGATAGCTTGAGGAAACAAATGCCCAGTCTTCTCTAGTTGAGTGTTGGCTGGCTTTGCTCAGGGAGGCACAAGAGAGGTTGAGAGAACTCAGGATGTGGACCCATTTCCTTCCTGGTTGGTTAAGGCCAGTGGGGAACGGTTGCCTCTACTGTCAGAGACTGAGCCTGTCAGTGCCTCCCTTAGGGATGACAGAATGCTAGCTGTCCTTAAGGAAACATTGAGCTGGCTTCTGCTCAATAAACCAGTGCTTGATGTTGATGATCTGTATCATTAAAGAGAAGGAGCATGGCCTAGTGCATAGAGCACTGAACTGAGACTCAGGAGGAGAGCTGGGTTCTAATTCCTGGCTCTGCCCCACCCTTGGGTGAATCTTTGTGGCTCTGTTTCACCTTCATTTGTCTCGTCTATTAGAGTGTAAGTTCTTCAGGGCAGGGAATGTCTCTTACCATCGGTCTGTACAGCATTTGGCACAATGGGGCCCCGATCTCAGTTGGAGCCTCTAGGTCACTGTTTCTCAAATACGGCCACCAGGGGCTTTTCTTGCAGCCACAGGGGCAAAGGGGTGGGTGGAGGTAGGGGTGGGGGGGGGGAGAACTGGAGCCCAAAGCCCTGTGGCCAGAGCCTGCCGCTCCTCTGCCCTGCCACCCCAGGACTGAAGCCTAAAGCTTGAACCCCATCACCCCAGGGAAGGTGGGGAACTCACCGGGTGCCTGGTCCTCCAGCATTGTGCCCCAGGTGTCTCCACAGGGGGAGCAGGGCCCAACTACTGCTGGCAGCCCCAGAAACCAACACCAAGGCAGTGCATCCAGGAGCAACAGGGAGAGGCCTCTACTCCCCCACCCCAATAACAGCCCAGGAGGCTGTGGCCACAAGAAAAGCCCCTGATGGCCGCATTTGAGAAATGCTGAGCTAGTCCACCCTGTTTAATGGATCAGTCCACACTAACTCTTGGTCTTTTCTTTTTCCATATACATTCTAACAACGTCCTCTGTATTCCTGCTAGGGTTTGATCTGGGATGATCACAAAAAGGTTTTGAAACAGGAAAGATCTCTGTGGCAAAACATTCATTGTGACTGAGGCTGTTCTTCCCATGCAAGAAATTACATCCTTCCCCCAGCGCTCCAGACCTTTTTTCATTTACTGAGGCTGTGGCTTGATATTTAAATCATAGAGCTCTTCTAGGTTGTTTGAGATCTGAATTCCCAGGTGTGTGACAGAATTTGTTGCCCATCTGCACCCAAATATTTTCTGGTGGAGTGACTCCTCAGAGTCTGACAAATTTATAGTGGACATTTTGGATTTGACATAATTGACTTTAAATCAAGATGCTTTCCAAAAATCATGGATTTTTTTTAGAAACTAATTTTTAGGAAATGTTTGGTTTAGATAACAATAATGTTACATCGTCTGCGTATAAAGCTAGGTTCTGATATGTTCCTGCTAGCTTTATTCTTGTGATCGATTTTCCCATGTCCTCTGTGCAAAAGACTCCACGGCCAGTGCAAAAAGGGAAGGAGACAATGGACTTTCCTGCCTGCCTAGTCCTTCTGGGTACTTCAAACAGGGGAGATTCATTGATTCCAAGGCCAGAAGGAACCATTGTGATTATGTAGTCTGACTTCCTGAATAAAATGGGCCATAGTACTACCCCAAGGTAATTCCTACCCCATCTCTTTTAGAAAAACATCCAATCTTGATTTAGAAATTGCTAGTGATGGAGAATCCACCATGACCCTGGGTAAATTGTTCCAATGCTTCATTACTCACAGTTTAAAATTTACGCCTTATTTCCAGTCTGAATTTGTCTAGCTTCAGCTTCCAGCCATTGGATCCTGTTATAGCTTTCCCTACTAGATTGAAGAGCCCATTTAACCCCATTAACTCGCACAGCTGCTTTTGGACTGGTGCAAAGAGCAGTTATCCATTTAAGGAACAGGGAGCCAATGTTCATATGGGACAGGGGCTTGAAACAGACCATTCCACTCTAGTCTATCAACGGCTTTCTCTGAAGCTAGTGATAACAAAATTAATAGTTTTTTTAAAAATCTGATATTATGGGTGATTCCAAGTTCTCTCTGAATATTGTCTGACACTCGTTTATCCTTAATGAATCCAGTTTGATCTGGGTTTGTAGAAAATGAGAGCACAGACTGCAACCAGCCAGCTAGTATTTTTGCTAAAATCTTTGTCATGGTTCAGCAGCTACATGGGTCTATAAGAGCTGCATAAGTTAAGGTCTTTTCCAACTTCTGGGAGAACAATAGTAGCTGCTTTCACAGGTTGTGGAAGTTCCTCCCACAATAGAATAGCATTGCTGGTAATACCTCCCCTATGGGCCATCTAGTCCCTTGTTAAATACCTTGTAACATTCCGCTGGAAAGCTAGGAGGTCCTGGAGTTTTACAACTTTTCATACTTGCTACTGCCACTAAAATTTCTTCTTCGGTGTTTTTTTGGTCTGAAGTTTCTAAGTCGTTCTTTGGCAAGCCTGCCCCTTCACTTATTTTTGAATAATTTCAGAGCTTATAGTATCTGAGATATAGATGTTCTTATAATAAGCAGCAAAAGTGGCATATATTTCATGAGGGTGTGCAAGTATCTTTTGGTGGAAAAATACTTTGGAAGCTGCATTTTCTATTGACAAATGAAATAGCAACTGGTTAAAAAGCTGGATTCATTTTATCCCTTCAGGTTAGCATATTACAAACCGCCAACATGATCATTTTAGGAAGGAGGCTCTGCAATTACAGCTAAACCAGCAGGAGGATCAGTGCCCTCAGCAACAAAAATGTCTTGTCTGGCATATGCCCCTTTGGTCAAATTTAACTCCTGAAAAGCAAATAGTCAAATAAGTTGTGGCTGTGTGATGGGGTATCCACCCCACACAAGCCAGAGCAGGTTAAATTAGGTCAATTAACCTTATATGCTACACCTGGAGGAGAGCCAGAGACCAATAAAGCCTAATGGAAGATGAAGTTCAGCTGGGAAAGAGCAGGTTGAGCTTGTATAAAGGGATGAAGCGGGGGGGCAGGGTGGAGCTATAGGGGAAGTAGTCTGCAGTCAGCCCCTGGGAGAAAGGAGGTTTACTTTCAGGGCTACAGAGCCTGGCAAGAAATCAGAGGGGATATATTTACAGTTAGTCCCTGGGAGGAGGGGATTTGAGCCACTAAACCTGGGGGGAGGGCAAGAAGACAGAAAAGGGAAGTAGGAAGGAGTCCAGGGAAATAACAACAGGATCTGACTGGTGGCAAGCAAACTGTAGTTGCTACTAGATATAGGGTTGCTGGGCTGGAAGCCAGAGTAGTGGGCAGGCCCGGGTTCCCTTACCATCTGCTGGGAAAGTGGCACAGGACCTGGCTGTGGGGTGGAATACTATCTGGAACAGCATATGGACAGCTGATCCAGACTGACTTTGAAATCCCAGAAGAGGAGGACTGTACAGTAACCTGGCCAGAGTGCTGAGTCACAAAGACGGAGTAGTGTGAGTCCTGGAGAGTGAGGAGGGAATACAATGTGAGCAGCCATTGGAAGGGGGTGTCTGAGCTGAAAGGAGCTA
This sequence comes from Mauremys mutica, assembly GCF_020497125.1. Classification (NCBI taxonomy): domain Eukaryota; kingdom Metazoa; phylum Chordata; order Testudines; family Geoemydidae; genus Mauremys; species Mauremys mutica. Next base: position 57,288,578 of record NC_059079.1, read on the forward strand.
ATCCACAGCCACAAGGAGGCGCCCCAACAATGACTGAACTCCGTTGCAGGCTGCCACTGAATATGATGACCCCAGTGCTGGCTGAGCTGGCCAAAGGCAAGGAGACAAAGCTGGCAGCGAGGTGGGATGGAGAGTGGATCAGCACTGGAGAAGGAAAGTGAAAGCTCAGCCAAGAAGCACAGACCCAGACAGGAGTGGGGAGTCAGAAGAGGTAACAGAAGAAAAATATTGTCATTTGCTACCCTCTGTTATGTATTCATAAGGGCTCCCCAGTTGTCATCTCTGATCACTATGAAGTACTCTGATGAGCTGCCTGGGGGGTGCAAGGAGCTGTCCTCTGTATCATCAACCAGGGAACGAAGGCACTTTATGCCTGCAGAAAGAGGCTGCCTGGGAACCCTCATAAATACATTATAAAGCTCCAGCCATCTCATGGCGGCCCTATAATATATTCATCGGCTCTGTTCTCACTCTGTACTTGGCCTCCCCCAGCCCCAGAGAACTGTGTAGAGTGCTGTCTCCCTGCTCTCAGCTGGCACACAGGCCAGGCCCAGCTGCCTCAGGCCCAAGCAGAGGCCTCCCTACCCCCAAGCCTAGAGGGTTTTTTAATGCTTTTAAATTTAATTAAAAGCTGCCTCCCTCAGTCTGTTTGGAACAGCCCATTGGTCCAGAGGTTGCTGCCAACCATCTAGCAATCTGGAAGTATGTTGGGGGAAAGTGCTTTAGTTCCTCGGTGATGGCCCCTGGGGAGCTTCTCAGCAGTTCCTTAGGGGCTGTCTGTTGGGAATCAGCCAGCAGGACCCTTTGGAGAGATCCACTGAGTGCAGGCTCGGTGCTGTGCGATCTGTGGGAGAGGCTGGTTGTTCCCTGGGAGCTTTGCTTCCTCATAGACAGTTAGAGGTACATGTCTGTGCGTCTCACATAAGTGTAATGTTATCACTCACATGACCACGGGCTGGAGCCACTTTCCTGCCTGGTAGCTCTTCTCAGGGGATTGTAAGAGAACCAGCAGAAAGCCGTTCCAAGGGGGTACGCAGGCCACTGGAGAAGAATTTGTTCCACGTTTCCTTCTTGTGGAATGGATGGGTTGGAGATCAATTCCTCTCCCTCACACTGTGCTTTCCGTTATGGTGCTGCTGTGACACTGATGTAAGCAGAGTCAGGATGAGATCTACCCTGACATCTGGTGGTACATTATGAGGAGTGGGCAAAGGAATTTTAGGAATGTGCATTTGCATTGGTAAACCCACTCCACTTAGCATAACACACAGCAGCATGGGATGGTTATTTTCACACTGTGGAATCCCCAATTTCTTTGTTATTGGGGCAGGAAGGAAAAAAAGTGCTGTTACCTTAATTATGTGAATGAGGAACTATGAGACTGCTTTATGACAGAAATGACTCAACCTACATTAAATAGTACTTGCTAGACAAGGGACATGGGTTCCAAAACCCAGTGAAGGGAGAGAGGCTGGGGACTGGTGTGTGTACCTGATGGTATGGGCCCCTTTTGAGGGCCTGGAACACCAATTGCACATCCTCCTCTCTCCACTGTTAAAGAGCAGAGCTAATTTTGAATCCTTTAGGAGTCCATCTGGAGGCTGCTGACCTGAATTCACGTTGGGGCCAAGGTGGCACTGGGGCTCCTCTACTACAAGTTGAAACCACTAAGAGCTGAAATCACTAAAAGAGCTAAGCTTACTGAGCTGAGATCACTGAGTGGGGGAGCCTGAAGATTGATCGCTAAGCAGCTGGCAGAGCGGAGCAGTCTGCAGCACGTTGGTGCAGCCTGTGGAACAGTGAGCAGTGTGGAGCGGTTCGTGGGGATGGCTGATGCGGTTCATGGGTTGGCTGGAGGAGCGGCACAGCTGATGGAGTGGAGCCAGTCGTGGTGAAAGCTGCAGCAGAACTCCACGGAGAAGCGGGGCAGTCGACCCTGGCCCACGTAAGGTGTCCCTTAACACCCTGTGTGTGCCCCCCCATTTCCACCCAGGCTGGGGGGGTAAAACTCGGCAGATAAACTTTTGAACTCTGGGGTGGCACTGACCAGAGACAGAGACTCTTGGGTTGTTGGACTTTGGGGTGATTGGACTCAAGACCCTAAGGGGGAAAGGACAGTGCCAAATGTACTTGGAGGTGGGTTTTTTGCTTATGGTTTGTGTATAGTCCTGTTTGTGGTGTCTCTCCAACGTGATGCCGCATTGTTTCCCTCCTTTATTAAAAGGATTTTGCTACACTCGGACTCTGTGCTTGCGAGTGGGGAAGTATTGCCTCCTAGAGGCGCCTGGGGGGGTAGTAGGTAATTGTCCCAGGTCACTGGGTGGGGGCTCGAGCCGGTTTTGCATTGTGTTATTGAAACAGAACCCCTGGATACTGAACCCGGCCCTTGTTGCTGCCAACTCAGAGGGGCAGAAGGGTTACACTGGCATACAGATGGGTTATACATATATGTGCTGCCACAGGAATATGTCACACATACAGTCAGTGACTCCACTATACAGACGATGGACTGCAGTGCACGCAGTGACTGTCCTCAGTGAACAGGCACAGGAAGTTGAGGCCAGTGTGCTGGTGCAGGTGAGTACATTGAGCTGCTTGCTGTACCTGACAGTGTCAGGAGCAGTTGCTCTGACAACAATGAAGCACCTAGCTTGGAAGCTGTCACCTGGTCCCAGACTCTTTGGAGTTCTAGAAGCTTTTTGGATCAATTGAACTCAAAACCCAAGCTCCTCCCTGAACTCTGCTTTGTGTGTTCCTTTGCTTCTCTGAAGTGAATTCAACTGTGGCCAAACTTGACACCAAAACAGGAGGGGCAGCAAACAAACAAGGTGGCCTGGAAAGAATACAGCACTGGGAGCTGCAGGCAACAAGAGGAGGAGAAATAATCATATGCAGTCCTGTGCCCAGGGAGAAGAAACAAGCCATGCAGATTAGAGATTTTCATTTGAAATGTTTTTCCAGTGAAAAGTAAGTGTGTGTGTGTAAAAATAAAAATAAAAAAATACACCCCCCTGAAATGTTCTAGTTTGAAAATTGAAAAAGTTTTGGGTTTTGTTTGTTTTTAATGAAAACCAAAAGGCTTTTAAAGAAAAATGTCAGTGTTTTTACTGCAACTTTTTTGTTCAAGAATAAGAGATTTTCCAGTCAGCTCTGCTGCAAATATACAATGGGGGATTGTGACATGGCTTACTCTGTTCAACATTCAGCAGTGCCTCCTTGTGGCTTATCTGGCAAATTATCTCTGCCACCCCTTCCTATGGTTACTCAGTGTGTCGTTCCACTCCCTCCCTTCATGGCCCGGGCCCCCCTCATGCACTGGGAACTGCAGTGCTTTCTTCTTCATAGCTTAGCAGCTCTTGGCTTTTACTCTCCCAGCCGTCACTGCTTTTTCCCTGGAATACTTCCTACTGTCCTTACAGCGTCCTACTCTTCCCTCTAGCATCCAGGAGAATGACTGAAGGCATCCCCCATGCAGCATACCAACTTCCTCTCTCTAAAGATCTTGCACAGCTCCTCCCCAAGATGGACTGCATCAGCAATTAGGCCCTAGCATTCCCTGGGTTTCCACCTGGTGCAGCCTAAGCCTAACTGGTCTAATTTACCCCATCAGGCCTTATGTGGGGTGGACACTCCATGACAAGGGCATAACCAAGTTGCAACATTGCATTAAATTACTTGATTTTCTCCATAACAGCACCTTTATAGTTGTTTTTACATGTGACTATTGCTTGTTGCAGGGAAGTGTGAAATCAGGACTGGGAGAGGAGATAACTCTTTGTACAGCACTCAGCAGAGTGGGCCTGGTGTGCCTTTGGGTGTGTAGCAAGTCGAGCACTCACTGGCATGGCATCTCCTGCTGGTTGCCGTGGAAATTAGCTCAATGCCAGCTCTGGAGCACTCTAACACCAGCAGTACCCCCACACTTTGGGCCTCCCCTCCCAGGGGAACCCCCAACCCTCTATACTTTTTCTCCCAGGAGTGGGGTAACTGCCCTGCTACACACATCCTGCCTCAAAATCCCCACCCCTGGAGGTAGGGGGGCCTCTTAGCTTGGGCTCCCAGTAGTGGCCCCTCCAGGGCTGCCCTCCCCATCTCCGAAGCCTCCCAGCCTCGGGCCATATCCCAGGTGTGTGCCTCCGCCTTCCGGCAGGCCTGCTCCGCTGCCTCCAGCCATGCCCGCAGGTCAGCATCCCCCTGACCCTCCTCTTTTAGGGTCTGGGTCCATGTTGTGGCCTGTTCATTAACCACCTGGGTCCCAGCCTCTTGCTAGGCCCACTCTGTCACACTTTCTTTATTTGAGACCTGCCCGGCGATGGTCTGGGTCCCGACCTCCTGCTGGGTCCCCTCCATCCTGGTTGCTGCTTCCGCCACCTTCTGTTGGCGGCTTGTTGGCTGGTCAGCCATCATCAGTGCAGCCTTGATCCTTTTGACCCTTCCGGGCCCCCAGACACATCCTTCTGTGGCCCCTCCGTTCCCTTGAGGGGGCAGTGCCTCCTAATGTGGCCCAGTGCATGGCAGCCCCAGCAGGCTCCCTGCCTCCTCGCTGTCTTGGGTCTCTTGTGGTCCTTCTGGGGTCCCGCCCTCTCACTGGGGCTAACCTGGACCCTCCACCTCAGGCCTGGGTATGCCCACTGTATGTGTCCATGTTGCCCGCAGGCCCAGCACATCCTCAGCCCCCTGGGTTACCTCCCCAGGTGGGCTATCTTAGGGACTTTCTCTGTCCCTGCTCGGGGTGAGGCGCCCTGCCCCCATCCCAGTAGGGACAATCCCTTTTTAAATGTCCACGCCTTATACAGGTGTGACAAGCCCTGCATTACACGCCCAGCCTCTGGGCCCTGCAGCGGCTTTCAGCGGTTCTTCTTGATCTCTCGCCTCACCAGTCTTAGAAGGGCCCGCTGCCCTTCCGCCTCTGCCCCAATTGTTCCTGGAGGGCCCACTGCACCTCCCAGAGTCCCTCTTGTGTCTCCCGGATCCTTTGCAGCAGGAATCCCCTTCGCCCATGTGCTTTGTCAGCCCCCTTCTGCTGGGGTGCTGACGCCTGACCCCAATCCTGGATAACACCAGGGGCCTCCGCAAAGAAAGCCCCAGTATAGCCGGGATCCATTGTCTCTCTCTCCTCTGCCCGGCAATAGTCCCAGTCCCATCCCTGCCCCTTGTATCGGGGTCACCATCTATGCTCACATTCTCCACCACATGTAGCAAGTCGAGCACTTACCGGTGCGGCACCTCTTGCTGGTTGCCTTGGGAATTAACTCAATTCCAGCTCTGGAGCGCCCTCTGCTGGCAGGTCTCTCGCCTGCCTCAGGCCCCTGTGTCCCTCCTGCACCCCAGTGCCCTTTACCTTGGGGTTCTGCCCCAGCAGTACACCTGCACTTTGGGTCTCCCCTCCCAGGGGAACCCCCAATCCTCTATACCTTTTCTCCCAGGAGCGGGGTAACTGCCCCGCTACAGGGTGCTACCGTAATGTAAATGTTTATTAACTGTAATAAGATCTCTATCTTAAAAAGCAAGCAAATGTCGGAGGAGCCCTGCTTTAGACAAGGCAATGACCAGTTTGGGAATTTGGGTATCAAATTTGCATTGAAAATTAATCTTCCATTTCTCAAAGATGATTCTGGCCTCTTCATAAAAGTGCTCAGTTAAATTATTATTGATCAGCTGCTAAGCAGTGAAAAGTTATAAAACTGAGTCAAGGGCATCACGCCAGGTGACCCTATCACATCCAGATGCATGCAATGCTCTGTGCACATTCATAAGAGCACGGGAGCCAGGCTAAGTGTTGTATTTTTGATGTGATGGATAACTGTTTGTCACTACAGCCAGATCTCAGACCTGTGTATGTGTGTGCATGACAGAGGGAGAAAACTTAATAAGGAACGGGGAAAATATTCATATAAAATGTGATTTTTCTTTGACAGAGCTATAAGTATCAAACTCGGGCAAGAAAAGCTCTATGCCCATTCGTTACGGAACAAAGCATTAATTCAGAAGTGAAAAGTGGACACTATTGGATGTTTATCCAGACTTCAATCCCACCCTGCCACAAACTCGTATGTGCCACACCTGGCAGATCCTGCTCAGTAGAGGCCTAGGATTAGGATAGGAATGGGGGTCTTCAGGTCTGGACAGAGTTGGTTGTGGGAAGTTTATGAAGTGCCTACTCCACAATGCCTAGCTCAAGCCAGAACAATTAGTTCTCCATTTTTTGAGAGGCCCAAATTCAAGTAAAATGTGAGTTCATACTGTGTCTATTTGCCACGATTTCAATACAAATAAACAACGGGAAGTAAGAGTTAGCGGGTCTAAAGTCAATGGCAAAGCTCCCAGTGGACACAAACTCCCCTAGAGACTGGGGAGTGCTGCTGAATTAATATGTCTGGTCCTTTGTGTGACCCAGTAGAATCTGCTCTTTAATTCTAAGATTTGGAGTCATGGAACACAAAGGATATTTCCTGAATTGAAAAAGGAACCTTGCTAAGATATCAATCATTGTTTGACTTGCAGTCAATAGGAGTTGAGTGTGCAAGGAACACAGGACCAGGCCCTCTCTATTCATTCCTTCACAGCAGGTATCTTTATTCCATTCATACCAGGACGTCAGATATGCCCAGTATACTAAAAAGGAAGGGTAGCCTTGTGGTTAAAGCCCTGGATTGGGACTCGAGAGACCTAGGTTCAGTTATTAAGGCTATAACAGACTTCTTGTGTGACCTAAGGTAACTCAATCTCTCTGGGCCTCAGTTTTGCATCTGTACAATGGAGATAATACTTCCTTTTCCCCATCCTTTGCCTGTCTTGTCTACGTAGATTGTAAACTCTTTGTCAGGACTCTGGATATGGAGGTGCAGGTTGAAGCCAAGGCCTGGGTAGGAAGGGACTCAAGAATGTGGTCTGAGTTCAGTCTAGGGGGTTAAGGCCAGAAGCAGCAGTCTGTAGCAGTGTCGTGTTGTAGGATCAGGTCAAAGTTGAAGACGATAAGCCACACCAGTTGGAATGCAGTTGCTATTTAACATCTTCACCAGTTACTTATGGAACAGAAAGTATTTCATTATCACTATATGATATAAATATATCATGTTGCTTCTTTCTGAATACAGAACTGAAATATTTATTGAATACTTAAGAACATAAGAACGGCCGTACTGGGTCAGACCAAAGGTCCATCCAGCCCAGTATCCTGTCTACCGACAGTGGCCAATACCAGGTACCCCAGAGGGAGTGAACCTAACAGGTAATGATCAAGTGATCTCTCTCCTGCCATCCATCACCACACTCTGACAAACAGGGGCTAGGGACACTATTCCTTACCCTCCTGGATAATAGCTATTTCTGCCTTTTCTGTACTGGAATTAATAATTTTACCATCCTTGTCTAGTATCATACCTATATTATTGCTTAGATTCTCCTTTTGCATGTTCCTGATATATTTAAATAATTCCTTCTTGTTGTCCTTAATCCTACAGGCCACAATTTTTTTTCATTGATACATTTAGCTTCCTTTATCAATTGTCTGCATTTCCGAACTGCCAATTTGCATTCATTTCTATCAGCTTCTCTATCGTTCCATTTGTTATATCCTGTATTTTTATTTTTTATTACTGCTTTTACCCACCTTCTTAAGCAGGATGGTTGATTAACCAAACAAGCTTTCTTTCAAGACTGCGATGTTATTTTATTAAGAATGTTTTTTTCCCAAATGTTCAATTTCCCAATTACCATCAACATTTTTATATTTAAATTTTTGCTTATAAATGTAGTAAGAGGAGGCCCTGAGATATAAACCTTGGTATCAGAGGCCTGGTGTGAGGCCTAAGGCCTGAACTAAAATAATGGTCAAGACTTTGCTAACATAAAGCAAAGTTAAGCTGTGAGCCAGAGGCAGGCCCTGCTCACAGAAGCTGGCAAGGAAAGAGCTGATGCTGCAAAAAGAGACATACCTAAAAGGTACTGGACACCAGATATCAGAACGTTTGTACACTCCACACAGATAACAAGGAACAAGCTGACCCATCCCAATGACAGGGCCTAAAGGGTAATAAGATGGATAGAGCTGTTTTGTTTGAACCAACATGTATAAGGTGAGAGGTGGCACCTTACTACATAGAGGGATTGTACTTTGCTACGTAGAGGGGTTGCACCTCAATTCGTCAGGAGTGATGTGTGACTTGTTTGTATCTCTGTATAAGAATGCTCCTCTGAGTTGATGTCTTTGTCCGGCCTAGGGGGCAGTGGAAAGTCCCGCCATTGACTGAGCTGAGTCCATTGTCAGGGAGCATATAAGTACTACTAGCTAGCCACACCTCAGCAGCACCTTGGACTTTTATGCCGGAGAGCTGGAGACTGTGTTTCTCTTCGACAATAAACCTGGCCAACATGCCTTCGTATCTTACTAGAGTCTGTGGTCATTGAGGGTTCTCTCGGGGTCTGCTGTGTCAGCTATTTGCGCAGAGCTGGGACAGCACACAGAGGGAACATGCACACAGCCAATTGATATCAACATTGAACAGAGCAGAGCACCACACCGGGAGCAACTCACACCAATAATTACATTCAGCTTTGAGAAACTGGCCTTTTTAAAGCACTAACGATATGTATTACAGGTCAGGAATATATTCTGTTTGCACATAGCAGATGGATTTAGATTGTGATCACTTGTACCTAAGCAACAATTAATTGATACCGCCGTGATCAATTCATCTTTATCCACCAGATTGAGGTCTAATACAGAGTTGCCCTTGGTTGGTTGCAATACTTTTTGTGTTAGAAAGTTTCCATCTATAACTTTTAGAAGCTCCACGGATGTTTCACCAGTGACAGGATGAGACTTCTAGAATACATCTCCAAGACTGAAATCTACACTGACCCATAAGCATATCAGGTTCGCTCTCTCTGAATTGTCAATAACTCTAAGGCAGGTAATGGTATATTTGATATTGAGTGTAATGTAGTAGTTCATCATCTCCATCCTGGGTGTTTTTATTATAAGGGAGAACAACAACAAAAAAGGGGCAAATTAAGCTAACAGAAAGAAGTTAGCAGATGTATTCCCCCTCTGAAGCCCCTGAGAGCAAACCCTGTTCTGCGCACGGACCTTTTCTATCTCAGTCCTCCCAGTGGTACTGGAACTACTGCCACACTGTCTGGCTTTAAGTAGTAATAACAAACACTAAATACATAGTTTCCATGATCAGTACACCCCCAGTATAAAAATTGTTCCAGCACCTCTGCTCTTCCCCACTTGTCTGAATTTCTTCTAATAACAGTCCGTAGTTCTACTCTCTCCAGAGTATCAATGCTCTTAGTATTTGATTGGTAACAGCCATTCATTTCCCCTTCAACATGCCTTAGAGCTGAAAAAGCTCTCCCTTACCTTGTATCCTATCCATGTGTCTGTCCTGTCACGCTCTTCTGGCCACTTCACAGGTATCAGTGCCTTGATCTACAAAGAACAATTTTTAAATGTGGTGTCACCTAATTTTTAAAAATGTGGGAAGAGCCAGGCAGTCCTCAGCCCTTCCTGATCTCCTCTTCTCCACCCCCACCCCCGCTCAGCTAGCTCCAGAACCATCACCCACTTAGCATCACAAAAGGGCTGAGGGTTTCCCAGACGACCAGGTAACAGGACAGTGGGACATCCTATCCAGGGGACTAACTACACTACCCTGACCTAAGCCTGACAGACTCTCTGAGAGAGGATTTAGCCCATCCTGCTGATTTTTTCCTCCTTATTGGGTTTCTGGGTGCTAAGGATCACCCAGAGCTGGAAGTTTGTCAGGGGACAGTTTGAGGAAAGGTATGAGTGGTTCAACCCATATGAGAGCTGCAGGATCCCCTGATATCCCAGTTATGCCTCATTTAAAACACAAAACCGTTCCAGTGTCACCCAGTCCTGCCACAGCATCCCCTGCTATTCTAACTCCACTCCCCCCACCAAAAACGTGTTGTTACCTTAATTATAGGTTTTGCTATTCGCTCTTCATACAGCGTAGTGTAGTAAAGGATAAAGAGAAACAATAGCTATACTACATATGTGATGGTGAGGGCAAGTGACACTGCAGAGACCTGTAATCAATTATAGTTATCATGCTCCTCAGATGCTCTTTGCATGATGATCTGTCTCTGGTAGGACTACTTTTAACATTTCAAACCTCTTAGTTCTGCTTCAAATGGCTGCCTTTTAAAAATCAACCTGACACAAAAATATTTCCTTTTCCTCCACAGGTGGAATTTTCTTGGGCAATATTCAGTCTTCCTCTAGTGAGATGTTTAAGGTCTAATATCTCACAACCTGTTTAGATTAGAACTGAAGCTGTAGAGCATTGGAAAAGGGAGGTCCCCAGTGTTCAAGTGAAACACACAGCATGTCCTTCTACAGGGCCGGCTCCAGGCACCAGCATTCCAAGCTGGTGCTTGGGGTGGCAATCTGAAAGCGGCGGCAGTCCCTGTTGTTTTGTCCCCAAGCAGCGCGCCGAATTGCCGCCCCGGACGGCGGGGGCAGTCCTTGTGCCCTTAGGGCGGCACGTGTGTTTCTGCGGTGGCAGCAATTTGGCGGCAGCTTCTATGTTTAGCTGTCCGCGGTGGCTTCAGCTAAACATAGAAGCTGCCGCCGAATTGTCGCCGCCGCAGAAACGCACCTGCCGCCCTAAGGGCACATGACTGCCCCTGCCGTCCGGCGGCAATTCAGCGCGCTGCTTGGGGCGGCGAAAACTGTAGAGCCAGCTCTGTCCTTCTAGCCCAGAAGTTCTCAAACTGGGGGTCGTGAGGTTATTACATGGGGGGATGCGAGCTGTCAGCCTCCACCCCAGACTCCAGCATTTACAATACTGTGAAATATTCTTTAAAAGTGTTTTTAATTTATAAGGGGGGGTCGCACTCAGAGGCTTGCTGTGTGAAAGGACTCACCAGTACAAAAGTTTGAGAACCCCTGGTCTAGTCCCAGTAGGTCCCAACATATCAGTACAAAGTCGTGATAACTATATACGTGTTAGTTATTAGAACTGGTGAAAATTTTCATGTAAGAAGTTTTCCCACCAAAAAATAAGCTTTCCTCAAAAATGAAAATTTTCATGGGAAAATATCAGTCTGGCCAAATAAACTTAGTTTTCCTGTGGGAAATTTCAAAATAGGGTGACCAGATGTCCCGATTTTATAGGGACAGTCCCGATTTTTGGGTCTTTTTCTTATATAGGCTCCTATTACCCCCCACACCCTGTCCTGATTTTTCATACTTGCTGTCTGGTCACCCTATTTCAAAATAAAAATTTTCCTTTCAAATTTCTTATTTTGCCATTTTCATTTTAACTTAAAATGTTGTTTTGTTTCACTTTTTCAGTTTAAAAAAATAAAATCTGATTTTAAGTCAAAATGTCGAGTTGAAGTGAAAATTGTTATTTTGAATCAGTTCAAATCTTCCCCTGAGGCCACGAGCATGTTTTGACCAAACATTTTCTAACAAAGATTTTTTTGTTTAAAATTTATCATGGGAAATATTTTGGCTTTCTAACCAGCTCTACAATATGGGTCATTTTTTAATATGTTGGTTATAATTTTTCTCTCCCTCTGTGTTCTGCACAGTTGAGGCCAAGATAAATAAGGCAGATGGCTTTCTAGGTGGAAGGATGCAAAATATAGTCCCAATGACAATTTTTAGAACATCTTGAAAATATTTCTAACATTAAAAAAATATATATATATGGTGTCTACAGAAACCTTAATGGTGTGGAATAAAAGAAAGGTTAATTTGCATTCATTTGGATGGACCTGTGTATCTCACTGTTTTTACCCCAAATGTTCAAACATAGGTGTATCCGTGCTAAGCATCTAAATTCATATTTAGCCCCCTAAAGAGAAGTGGCCTGATTTTCAGAGGCACATGTGGCTCCCCTTGACTTCAGGCCATTTCTTTTTCCATTTCGAGGCCTGAATATGGATCTAAGTTTGAAAGTATGAGCTGAAGTGCCTTGCCCAAAGTTTCACAGCAAAGTCTGTAGTAGCAGCAGATTAGAACCTGGTATCCTTTGAGACCTAATCCCCTGCTCTAACCATTAGTTACTTTGCTTTAAATAAGCATAGTAAAAAGATGCAGATGAAATCAGATACCATTTGAATAGTTCTGAACCATGACCCATTTCTATCTCCTCATCTGTTGAGTTAACTGACAGAGGAGATCTCCTAGAGTTTCTTATCTGGTGCCAAATTGGCTTGAAGGATAATGCTGTTATTAGTCTCAACAACAATGGGGCCTGGAAGGGCTGTATCCTGGAGCATGATCCAAAACTTGAACATCCTCCTCATTGAGAAGAGCAAACTTGCCATCCTGTGGGAGAAGCAGAAGGGCTTCCCCAGGCAGTGTGCCTCTAGCTGGATGTTGGCCATGAAAAAGAGCCCTGGCCTCTCCTGAAGAGGGATGTGTTGGTTTGAAGAGCCTGAAATATGACTAAAACTCAGGACTGGCAATGAGAGGGGAAGAAAAAATGTGTACTAAAATTCCACTAACAGGGAACCACTAGCACTAGCACCATAGCTATGGATCTGCCCCTAAATGATCATGAGAATAACTGCACCTGAGCCAGGGTATCCAGGGGACTATCCTGCTTCCAAAACCCAGCTGCCTCTTCTTCCTTTATTAATGGACCTCACCTCTGTAAGATGTCTACTTTGTTAAAGGGAAACAGTCAAGATGAAATGTATATATTAGAAAATAAATAGGCCAAGACTTTGTAAAATGATTAGCAATTCTGGGTGCCTCCTCAGATTTTGACTTTAAAGGGGCTTGATTTTCAGAGAGGGAGGGGGATTTAGCACTTCCAGAAAATCAGGGTCCTTTAGGGTGACTCAACTTGGACATCAAAATCACTTCACTTTTGAAAATGTTGGCCTAAATCCTTCCCTGTGTTACTAATAATACTTTAGATTATTAAAATTTGCTAATCCATTGTTGGTAGTACTGTTTATCTTTTGCATTTCACTTAGTTGAGACAGTGAAACTAGCTTGGCAAGTTTCACCTTTTTTGGGGTCAGTTTCTCTTTCTCCTGCCCTAGAAGGATGCTGTTGCATTTCAATTCTAGATACTAGAGCTCCTGGGGAAAGTTTAAATTACAAAAAAGATAATTAAAAAAAACCTGTAATGAAATTTAAAAAATGTTGTGCAAATGTTTCTACTTGTATTAAGTTATGTGAAACATTGTTCTCAAAACAAAACCTGAATTCAAAGGAGAAGCTGCTTGAGGGTGTCTTTTATATAGAAGGTTTTTCTTTTCCAATTTCAAAACAAGTCTGGCATCATATGCAGGACTAAAGGCATTCCATGCAGTGTTAATAGTGAGAATATGAGACCATACTGTATTAATCACTATACTAAACTGCAGAGGGCATTGAACTCAAAGGCGGCTATGATTTATATTTAAATGGCAGCGGTGTAAGCTTGGGTTTGGCATTACTAATAATCACATCCTCTCTCCTTGAGGCTCTCCAGAGATTATACACTGGACTGCGTCTTGTCCCACTCAAACATGCATGAGTGTTTGGCAAATATTATCAACAGTGTCAGATTAACCCAATGTAGAGCCCTGTTTATTTAGCGAGGTTTTTAAGGAAAAGCATCTCATGATAAATCCCTAAATCTTCTTTAAATTGACTGGCTCAACATTTATAGAAATGGTACCACCTTTGTGTGAGAAGTCACCTGTTTGTGTAAAGTAGCTTCTTACAGTCAGCCCTTATGTAGTAATTGGGCTCTTGGTGCACCCTAGATCGCATCACATAGCATTTCTAGACTGCAGTATCACGTGACGTAGATAGTTTACTAGAATGTTTTGGCAGATTCTTCCCTTTTCGTGTATTTATGACGGAAAAATTAGCACGGAATGTTCTAGAAAAACCTACGTGAATAGTCATGTACTGAGATGTCACCTCAAGGGCTAAGAGGATCTTGAAGTCTCAAGAGCACCAGCTGTGCTAATGGGTGGTTGTGGTTATGTAGGTACATGTGCACTAGGAAGCCACCAATTTGTTTCAGAGGGTCCCAAGCAGGCTGCTGCCCTGGGCTCCCTGCTCCGACCAGCAGGCACTGTCCCGTATCCCAGAAGACGACCAGCAACCCCCACCCTGGGCCCTCAGCGCCTCACCAGCCCCCGCTCTCCCGCACGCAGGGGCAGAGACTCCCTGCGCGGCGGAACCTCTGTCTCGGTGGCCGCGTTTCCGCCCGCGCCGCTAGCAGCGCTGCACCGAGTCCCTGGAGAGGCTCACCCTGCGCCCTGGCCCGGACCCCGCTGCAGTTACCGGCAGGGGCGGGCCGCCGCGGGAGGGGACGGAGCGGCCGACGGACCGCGATGCAGTGAGGGAGGGGGCGGCCGGGCTGGCCATGGCTTCCCCGTTCCCGGCCGGCAACAGCGGCGGGGACCCGAGCTCCGGGGAGGAGTCGGCCGGGCCGGAGGAGGAGGCCCGGGCTCTGGCGGAGCAGTTCGAGCGGGCGGCCGAGCGACTGCCGGGGCTGATGCAGGTGGCCAGCAGGGAGCAGCTCCTCTACCTGTACGCCAGGTACAAGCAGGTAAGGGCCGGGCTGGGGCGGTGACTCCCCCCTTCTAGCGCGTCCCTCACGGTTCGCCGCCTCTGTCCAGCGCCGGGCACGCTGAGGCAGGGTCTGCTAAGCGCTCCCACGCCTGCGCCATTGCACCGCGAGTGTCCCAAGATCGTGGGTCCTGCCTAAAGCCCGGGAGCCCCGTGGCTCTGAGGGAATCTCAGACCTTAGAAAGGTCTCAGGCCTCGTGCTTGCAGAGAGAAGCTGGGAAACGGGATCCCACGGCGCCCTAAAGGCCCTGGAGCTGGAAAGTAAAGGACAAGGATTCTTGTGCATTTATTTATTTTAGAATTTCCTCGTTATAAAGAAATATTGTGGGGTTTTGTTGTTGTTCTGTTTGTGGGGGAGGCCTGACTCATGACTGTTCAATGCTTGGGGTTGATACTGCTGCCTGTGCATAGCTCTGGGTGGTATTTCAACCTTTGTCCAGCCTGGTGGGGGCCATGTGTTAGCTGTCACTTCAGGCTGGATGTAGTGTGAGGTGGAGATCAGCCACCATCAGTTGATGGCAGAACACAAGTTAGCTTTTGTTACTTTAGGACCCTTGTGTATGTGAAGAACCCTCTGAAGTTAATGGAGCTCCATGTGAGAGCAAGGGCCAACCCATGCGGATCCTACTGCAGGACTGGGGCCTTTGAATGAAAGAGCAGTGGCAGTGCTAACTTTTCCACAGCAACGTTTCTCAAGTGGTTTCGGGAATTACCTGTAAGGATAGGAGGGTATTTCCATGTTCAACCAGACCATGTATTGAAACTGACAACATGGAAGGAGAGTGCCAACTGAGACAGTAGTTTTATAACAGATGTCTCTCTATCATGACCTAAATTAAGACCCCCCCCCTTCTCATTGCAGACCACGCAGCAGATAGTAGACGTTCCATCACCTGCATCAGATTTAAGGCACTGACTTAGGCCCCAATCAGGTTTAGCTTTAAGCACATAAGTAGTCCATTGAAGAGCTAGCTGGTCACATGTTGCTTGGTCTTTTCTGTGTTTTCTGCTGCTTCTACAGGTGTCCAACCTTTGGACTGTAAAAGGAGCAGGAAATGAGGAGGGACTGCTAACCTAACTGCCTCTGTTTGGGACTACTGCTGTGTTAGAGGATGAAAGGAGCTGCTCTCTGGAGCCTCCAGTGTGACTGAAACTGCCAGTCATCAGCAGGAGATGAGTGTGCAGCAGTGAAGGGATCAGATAGTGTGCTTAAAAAGAAGACTGGATAGCTAGGTAGCCTGTCCA
Organism: Mauremys mutica; assembly: GCF_020497125.1. NCBI lineage: Eukaryota > Metazoa > Chordata > Testudines > Geoemydidae > Mauremys > Mauremys mutica. The sequence continues at coordinate 57,304,392 of NC_059079.1, forward strand.
AGACAGCAGGAGACAAGCACTGGGAATCTTGTGGAGAGGTTAAGGAGTTGATGATCAGATGGCAGAGAATCATGAAGGGAACATGAGAAAATAGAACAGATTGGAATGTGAGATGAAATGAAGAGTATAAGTAGACTGATTTTTTATTTATTTATTTATTTAGGGCAAATGCTTACTGCATTAGAAATAACTAAAATACCTACTATTGCATTTCCATGTAAATAGTTGCTGCTGTTACCATGTTGATGCTGTCCAACTGTGTATATAGTCCTGCCTGTGTAAACATTTAACAAACCCTGGAGGGTCCAGGAGGGTCCCGTTACTCACAGTGTGAGCTTCTCATACTATCTTAAGTGTTTCATAGCTCCACTGGGTCATAAAGGGAATACAGTACAGTATATCAGCTTTATGGTTACATTGACATCTGATATTGGGCTCCAGAGGATTTCTCATTGCCAGTTGTGAGACGAGAAATGAGGTGCTTAATGTTGTTTAGCTTGAAATTATTAGGAGGAAATTCTTCAGAAATTGTTTTCACAAACCCTCGATTTGTTCCAAGCAAAAGGGAGCTGCTAATTGCATTGAGTCACCACATGTTTCAATAGCTGAGGTTTTAGACTGCTGGCAGAGAGGTGTGTGCGATGCTTTTGACTGCTCCTAGAGAGTAACAACATAATCTGTGTCTTGTTGACCGTATGCATTAACAGTATCATTTTGGGATATCGTGTATGCAACTAATTACAGAACAAATATACAGGCGAATCTCATCTTATGCGCATTTAACATGCGCGAATTCAGCTTTGTGTGGTGGGCAAAAACAAAACAAAAACAAAAAAAGAGAAAAATAACAATTTAAATACTGTTCCTGTAGTGCGGGCGATTCCTCCCGCCATTACACTCAATGTAATTTTGACTATACACATTTTTCGCTTTACGCGCTGACAGCGGAACGTAACCTCAGCGTAAGATGAGACTCGTCTGTACTTTAAAAAAAAAAAAAATCTTGTAAGTATCTTGCCTCCAGAGTCCAGGATGTTTGTAGGCAAGGCTTCCACTCTGTTCTTACCTCATCCTCTTAGTACTAACCTTATAGAAGACTCAGTGTTTCGCATTGCCTAGACGCAGTGGGACTGGTTAAGGACAGAGCCTACATATTGCAGAGGTGGGACTCACTCCAGTGAAAGTCAGAGGGTGTCTTGCAAGCGCAAGCTGCTGCAGGATCAAGCCCTGTTAACTTCGATTTTTTGGTTGATTTTGTGATTTAAGACAAAACTGCTGTACTTAACACAACCTCTTTCTAGTCACAAAAGTCATATCAATATGCATAATAGGCTGCTAATATATTATCCAGTGGACAATAGTATTACTTGTGTGCAAAAGGTGCTGACTTAGATCTGTTTGCTGTCCCTGATTTGACATCCTTGTCTGTCTTCAAGTCAATATTTCTTGTCACAAAAGGCTTTGATTTAAGAGGCAACACCACCATAAAAAACATGACAGTAACAGCTGAGTTCTCTGTTAAAATACTGTACATTATTTATCTAAAACTATTTAGATATATAAACTTTCTCCTGGAGTTTTACTACCTTTTATTGGAGTCAGTTTCAGATTTTTATTAATTTTATCTGCAATTTTGTTTGTGTGTCAGAAGCTTGAAAATAAGGGAACTGTTCAGTTGTTGGCCCTAGTGAGACAATGTTGCCAGGGCCTGCTAGGGCTGAACTTCAGTAAGGGCAGGTCTACACTATGGGGGAAAATCGATATAAGATACGCAACTTCAGCTACGTGAATAACGTAGCTGAAGTCGAAGTATCTGATATCGAATTACTTACCGTCCTCACGGCGCGGGATCGACGTCCGCGGCTCCCCATGTCGACTCCGCTACCGCCGTTCGCGTTGGTGGAGTTACAGAGTCGACATGAGCGCGTTCGGGGATCGATATATCGCATCTAGATGAAACGCGATATATCGATCCCTGAGAAATCGATTGCTACCCGCCGATACGGCGAGTAGTGAAGACGTACCCTAAGAGAGGAAGAATGGTCCGGTGGGTAAGGGTGCTAGCCTAGGACTCTGGAGACCTGGTGTCAGAACACTGCTCTGCCACAGACTTCCTATGTGACCTTGGGCAAGTCATTTAGTCTCTCTGTTCCCCAGCAGTAAAATTGGTGTTGTGAGGATAAATGCATTAAAGATTGTGATGTTCTCAGGCACTACAGTAATGGGGGCCATATAAGTATCCAAAGTAGAAATAGAATAACTAGTTGACAAGAGTCCAGTGCCTCATGAGTAAGGCTATGTTTTAGTCACGGGTATTTTTAGTAAAAGTCACAGACAGGTCACAGGCAGTAAACAGAAATTCATGTGTGTGGGGGGACTGCCTGGGGCCCCAAGGGTGCAGGAGGAGGGTGTCCAGGCTGCTTGGGGTGGGGGGAGCAGACCCCCACTGGTGCTGGGGGGGGAGTTGGCTGGGCCAGCAGGCTCCCTACCTGGCTCCGTGCCCCCAGCAGCAGAAGAGTTTGGGTGTGGGAGGGGTGTAGGGGTTTGGGGTATGGGATGGGGGGAGGCAGGCTCTGGGCAGCACTTACCTGGGAGGCTCCTGGAAACAGCGACATCCCCCCTCGCTCAGCTCCTAGGTGGAGGCTTGGCCAGGCTGCAATGCACGCTGCCTGTCACGGTTCCCGGCCAATGGCAGCTGTGAAACCAGCACTCTGGGTAGAGGCAGCATGCAGTGCTTCCTGGCCATGCCTCTGCCAAGCAGCTGAGCAAGAGGGATGTCGCAGCTTCTGAGGAGCGCCCCCAGGTAAGCACTGCCCAGAGCCTGCCTCGCCCCGTCTGGTGCCCCAACCCCCTGCCCCTCTCTCACCCAAATTCTGCTGCTGGGGGACGTGGTGGCCCGAGACTGCCTCAGCAGTGGCCTGTGCGTTGTCCCTGTCCCTGAGCCAGGCGCACTGGCTACTGCAGAAGTTATGGAGGTGACAGAAAGTCATGGAATCCGTGACTTCCATGACCTCCATGACAAACTCGCAGCCTTACTCTTGAGTGATCAGACTCAATGAAAGAGCTGCAGTATTTGAAGAAGGCTCTCCTGATAACTGTCTAAAGCAGTGCTTCTCAAAGTTGGGCCGCCGCTTGTTCAGGGAAAGCCCCTGGCAGTCTGGGCTGGTTTGTTTACCTGTGCGTTCGCAGGTTTGGCCGATCGCAGCTCCCATTGGCCACGATTCACCACTCCAGGCCAATGGGGGCTGCGGGAAGGGCGGTCAGCACATCCCTCAGCCCGCACCGCTTCCTGCAGCTCCCATTGGCCTGGGACGGCAAACCATGCAGCCAGTGGGAGCCGCGATCGGCCGAACCTGCAGACGTGGCAGATAAACAAACTGGCCCAGACTGCCAGTGGCTTTCCTGAACAAGCGGAGGACTGGCTTTGAGAAGCACTGATCTAAATGATGGGGTGGTCAGACAAAATTCAAGTATTAAAATCCTGCACTCATATCAAAACAGGGCTCACACTGATGGGTGCAGGAAATGCTTCCATGTGATGATTTTTCAGGGACAGTAGAAGATGATTAAACCACAAGTTTGTACTGAAAATAGATTTTTTTTGTGTGGGGGGCTTACAGTTTATTGTAGCACTACTGTTGTGCTTGGTCTGAGTCAATATGAGTGACATTATTCTCCCTGATCTAATGGAGAACACCATGTTACCTCCTGATCCCTCCTTGGCATTCAGGGCTTAGAACCCTTACTAATTGGCCGGTGAAGCTGATGCTTCTCCTGTCCATCCCAGTACTTGCTAATTTGCAACCCTGACTGATCTGAATTTAGGCCCACCCCACTAGTTAGTGCAGATTAGTGAGGCTTTTCTTCATCTGCCCTTTCAGTGCAGGCCAAACTACATGAAGGAATTCCATTTCTGCCTAGGAAATTGTGGTCACTTGGTCAGCTGATTGCATATAGATGGTCCCAGTATGGTTCAGGTCTACATTCAAAGCTGTACTATCGAATTCTGGGGCTAGGGTCCAAGTTTGACTTGCCTAAAAGAATTTATGATTTGGTGGGAAATAACCTGCAGTCTGGATATCAGTTGCTTTACAATCTACTTCAGTTGAGTAATGTAAAGAAAACAAACCACAGACCATGATTGTTTGACATGAACTGGAGCTTCTCAAGCTTTTTCATGGCATGGACCATAGCTTAATAGAGACTCTCATGGATCCCTCCCCTCCAAAATTGCATGGATCATCTCCCCATGATTTATGATCACATAACATCGCTATGGCAAGAACAGAAATTGCTTGCATTGAAAAGTGATATCCGGGAAGTACCGGTATTTAATGTATTTGGGCTGTCTTTTAATGCAGTTTATCAACTTGAAACAAGGAGGGCCCAGCACCAAGTGACCAGTCAGCCCTCCATGGACAATAGTATAGGAACCTCTGACTTGAAATAATATTTGGAGCTCATGTCTTTCTGCTAGCTTTGTAGAAAAAGCTTTCTTAACTTTCAGCTGTAGGGACAAGAGGGCTGAATCTTTCACAAATGCTTTTCTCCCAATTATTTGTCAGGAATTCAAGTTAAACATTCTAACGAAAAATCCTTCCGTTCTCGACTGCTCCAATTTCAGTCTCATGTAATGTCAGAATCCCATTAGCTCTCCAGTTTTTCAGCAAAATGTGATAAGTAAAGAGCTGATATTTTTAATGTAAAAAATCAAGCAGTGCCCTCTTTTCCCCTCTCCTACCCCTTCTTTATTTTTGGACAAAACTCTTGTAAGCCAACTTAATATAGCATAAAAAAGCAGAAAGGGCAAAAACATATTTTTCTTTTGCAGATAATTTTGAAGTATTGTTCCTGTATCTGTGTTGGCATCAGTAGTGCTGATGTTATTGCACAGCAGGGAGGAAAAGAATAAATGCCAAATTTAAAGAGGGGAAACTTGTCAGGTTTTGAAGAGGATCTTAAAAAATAATTAAAGTATTAGGAAAAGTATGTAACTTTCTCTCAGAGTTGTTGGCTGTTTTGTGTGCAATTGGGATATTGGGCTAGAGAATGGCCAGGTTGGGATGTTCTATTTTGATGGTAGATCATATTTCATTTATATTTTTCAATTTGTAAAAATGTATTCAGTGTCTCAGAGTGCAAGAGAAAATGTTTAAAACACAATCTAAATCATAGTCTGCATAAGATAGGGCTGACAACAGTTAAACAAAATTATATTCAACTCCCCATCAGGCAAAAACCTGTTTTAACAAAGTACCTTGATCTGAAGGCCAGCTGAGAAACCCTGTGATTCAAACTGGTGACATTTACCATGAAACATTAAAACAAATATTTTAGAAAACGTCTTCATTTTTTTTTAAAAACCCCATTCCCTTTCCGTAAAAATCTAAATAAAATTACTGCAACTTCCACATCTAAGTTTTTTAAAAAGATGATTGATGATTGCAGATACAGCATAAAGCAACCTCTTAAGGTGAGGAATCATTAGCTGATTAAGCAGTTTAATTGGCTGAGCAGCAAGTGTTTTATACTAGTTTGATGGATGCAGCTTGATTTTTGCTTGACTAGCAACATCTGACTAACAGGTTGTCATGATCTCTGAAAACTGAGTGCCCAAGTTTACTCCAGTCCTTCCCATATTTCATTTATCCTGGATTTTGTCCTGCATTAGGGGACTTACTATAACAGTTGCTTTCAAGGGGATTATTCCTGTTTGCATCAGTACGGCTACTCTGACTTGGCCTCTGGTGTAGAAATATGCCTTAACTGGGAATCTGAGTTTGTGATATAGTTATTTATGAGTGATTAAAGAGTGGCTTTTTAATTGGAGTCCTGAAATGTTTGGTTACCAATGCAGGAACATTAAAAAAAAAAGCCAAAGTGATTAAGTCCACGTTTCATTTTATGTAAATCCACTGTTCATCAAAATGACGTTTAACCTATGTGAAAATTCCTTGTTTGTATGCAGACACCAATAATAAGAGAGGTGGGCATCAACATTCTCCTAATCTTTGGTGTTTTTATCCTCTAATGATAGGGTCTGTAAATCTAAATGTAATATTAATGGGTACATGTAAATTAATTACAGAGGCATAGACCAACATGTATTTTGTTTACTACCTGCCATTCCTTATTCTATGCTCCCTGATTCCTCTCATGAAAAATTCTGCTTTTAACTCCTCCTGGACTAGGGCTCAAAGAATTTGTGCCTGTCAGTCTCTCTTCCCAGGGGCGGCTCTAGGCACCAGCTAAACAAGCAGGTGCCTAGGGCGGCCAAATTTAGGGGGCGGCGAAATGACGGGCGTGTATGTGCCTGCTTACCGGAAGAGCGGCCGGAGCTCTTCCCCGGCTGCAGAGGACAGGCCGCTCCTCGGCTTGTCCCCGCGGGTGCACACCAAGAAGCGGCCCCTCCTCTTCAGCTGGGGAAGGGCCGCGCTACCAGCTCCGCCTGGGCTGGGGTGGGGAGGGGGTTGCTTACCGCGGAAAGGCGGGAGCCGGTAGCGCAGCCCTGCCCGGGCTGCAGAGGAGGGGCCACTTCTCGGAGTGCACCGGCGGGGACAAGCGGAGGAGAAGCGGCCCCTCCTCTGCAGCCCCGGTAGGGCTGCGCTACCGGCGCCCGCCGGTCGCGGGATGCAAACCCCCCTCCCCGGCGGAGCTGGTAGCGCAGCCCTGCCCGGGCTGCAGAGGAGGGGCCGCTTCTCCTCCGCTTGTCCCCGCCGGTGCACTCCGAGAAGCGGCCCCTCCTCTGCAGCCCGGGCAGGGCTGCGCTACCGGCTCCCGCCTTTCCGCGGTAAGCAACCCCCCTCCCCGGCGGAGCTGGTAGCGCGGCCCTGCCCCAGCTGCAGAGGAGGGGCCGCTCCTCAGCTTGTTCGGGCTGCTCTCCTGCGGGCAGCGGCCACCCTCCAGACGAACCGGTAGCCAGCTGCGGGCCGCCTCCCTGGGGGGGGCTAGGGCGGCGCTGCGCTGCTCGGGGGCTCGGGCTGCGGTCGGCGCCGCTGGGGGGGCGGCCCTCTTCTTTTCTGCCTGGGGCGGCAGAAAAGCTAGAGCCGGCCCTGTCTCTTCCTCACCCAGACTGTGATCCTGTAGTTGCCCCATGCATGGATCTCCTGTTACCTTCAGTGTGAGCTCTGGATGTGGACCAGCCAGTGTCCCAGGCTGGAATAAGTTTTGAAATGCACTGTATTCCCTTTGTAGATGACCCTATTACTGAAAGGCAGCTGTTGGACTTTAGTCAAATAAAGGAAAGGAACTGCAAGTCTTCCTCAGCATTCCTTATAGCTATGAACTAGGACTGTCAAGCGATTAAAACATTTTTCGCGATTAATCGTGCTGTTAAACAATAATAGAAAACCATTTATTTAAATATATTTTTGGATGTTCTATACATTTACAAATGTATTCATTTCATTTATAACACAATACAAAGTGCACAGTGCTCACTTTATATTTATTTTTTATTACAAGTATTTGCACTGTAACCCCCCCAAAAGAAATAGTATTTTTCAGTTCACCTAATACAAGTACTGTAGTGCAATCTCTTTATCATGAGAGTTGAACGTACAAATGTAGAATGTACCAAAAAAAACCCTGCATTAAAAAACAAAACAATGTAAAACTTTAGAGCCTACAAGTCCATTCAGTCCCACTTCTCGTTCAGCCAGTCGCTCAGACAAACAAGTTTGGTTACATTTGCAGGAGATGCTGCTGCCCACTTCTTACATACAATGTCACCTGAAAGTGAGAACAGGCGTTCCCATGGCACTGTTGTAGCCGGCATCACAAGATATTTACATGCTAGATGCACTAAAAATTCACATGTCCCCTCATGCTTCAACCACCATTCCAGAGGGCATGCGGCCATGCTGATGATGGGTTCTGCTCGATAACAATCCAAAACAGTGCAGGCCGACACATGTTCATTTTCATCATCTGAGTCAGATGCCACCAGCAGAAGGTTGATTTTCTGTTTTGGTGGTTTGGGTTCTATAGTTTCCACATCAGAATGTTGCTCTTTTAAGACTTCTGAAAGCATGCTCCACACCTTACCCCGCTCAGATTTTGGAAGGCACTTCAGATTCTTAAATCTTGGGTCGAGTGCTGCAGCTATCTTTAGAAATCTCACATTGGTACCTTCTTTGTGTTTTGTCAAATCTGCAGCGAAAGTGTTCTTAAAATGAACATGTGTTGAGTCATCATCTGAGACTACTATAACATAAAATATATGGCAGAATGTGGGTGAAATAGAGCTGGAGACGTACAATTCTCCCCAAAGGTATTCAGTCACAAATGTAATTAACACTATTTTTTTAATTAATATTATCAGCATGGAAGCATGTCTTCTGGAATGGTGGCTGAAACATGAAGGGGCATATGAATGTTTAGCATATCTGGCACGTAAATACCTTGCAATGCCATGTGAACACCTCTTCTCACTTTCTGGTGACATTTTAAATAAGAAGTAAGCAGCATTATCTTCCGTAAATGTAAGCAAACTTGTTTGTCTTAGCGAATGGCTGAACAAGAAGTAGGACTGAGTGGACTTGTAGGCTCTAAAGTTTTGCATTGGTTGTTTTTGAGTGCAGTTATGTAACAAAAAAAAATCTACATTTGTAAGTTGCACTTTCACAATAAAGAGATCACGCTACAGTATTTGTAAGAGGTAAATTGAAAAATACTGTTCATTTTTACAGTGCAAATATTTATAATAATAATAAAGTGAGCAGTGGACACTTTGTAGTCTGTGTTGTAATTGAAATCAATATATTTGAAAATGTAGAAAAACCTTCAAAATATTTAATAAAATTCAATTGGTATTCTATTGTTTAACAGTGCGATTAAAACTGATTAATCATGATTAATTTTTTGAGTTAATTGTGGTTAATTGACAGCCCTACTATGAATACACCTTCATGTGGAAAAATATCCTGAGTCTGAGGCTATGTCTACACTGGAAACTTCAAAGTGCTGCTGCGGGAATGCTCCTGCGGCAGCGCTTTGAAGTGTGAGTGTGGTCACGCGCAAGTGCTGGAAGAGAGCTCTCCCAGTGCTCCTGGTAATCCACTTCCATGAGTGGATAAGCTCTGAGCGCTGGGAGCACGGCTCCCAGCACTTGGAGCCTGTCTACACTAGCGCTTTAAAGCGCTCAGACTTGCTGGGCTTAAGGAGGTGATTTCACATCCCTGAGCCTGCAAGTTAGAGCGCTATAAAATGTATGTGTATACAAGCCCTCAGTCTCATTTACACTAAGGCCTCTTTACACCACTCTGCTATTGTTAAAGGGATATTAAATGTAATTGATGACCACTGCAAAGCCCCCTTAATGATACCATATCAGTTTAAAAGGGTCTTTATGTAAATGAGACTCAGGCCTTCTGTGTCTACATGTGGAGTCCACTACACCCCCTCTAGAATATGTTATCATCACTATCTTCTCTCTTTCAGGATTGTTTATTCACTTACTACCCCTAACTCATATTCCTTCCATGAACTGCAGTCCATTAACACTTCCTATACCTCTATTCTCTAGCCTCTTTTTTTTCCCCCTCTTGCCTCACTGTCCTGTAATGAATTCTTTGTTTCTAGCTACAACTCCATCCTGTACTCCACAATTTACTATTTTTCCCCTCTTTCTGACTAACTGAACCATCCCAACCACCTCCAACCTTGACTCACTTCCCATTTCTGGTGTATCTGCTCTGGCTACCATGCTTCTGGAGGAAATCTGGAGATCATATGGACTCCACTGAAGTTTGTCATCTTTGTATTCAGCATGGCTATCAAAGGCAATTAAACATAGCCCACTTATTTAGTGTTTGTGCAGAAGAAGATGAATTTCATCCTTAATGAATAATCATAATATGTGGTTTAGCTGTGTACCTACATTCCCTAATATCAAAGGGATTTTTCTTTAGTCTTGTTGAGGATGAGCTATACAGATGAGTAATATACATTGTTGGTGATCCCTCAAGGATGATCTCTTTCACAGGTTTTATTTTTCATGGGTCCTTTGGTGACTGAAGAGTCCAATTCTTGATCCACAGGCTCGTTGGCAGACATTGCAGGTGGTGTTGGAAGACAGAGTTGGGTCGCGATTGCTGCGTGACCATTGTCTTTCCTTTCTTTTCTGGCGTTTTTCTGCCACCAGGACAGAAGGCGATTTTCCTCAAAAGTAGACCTTCCTTCTCTGACAAGTCTTTGAGTGAAAATCACTCTGCAGCATCACCTGCTGGGTAATACCTGCAGAACAAATTATCTGCAAATCAGAATTCCATCTCTGTATCCTGTACAGAAAATAACAAAGGCCAATTCGCCAGTAGCTGTGTGAGACTGTTAAAATAAAAAAATTTGGAGTTGAGAGGTTTTCCGGGGAGATATGAGGCTAATAATTGTCAAACAGACAGGAGTATAAATTTGCTCTGAAATCAAGAGGTATAATAAATCTGGATATTTGCTGCTATGAATTGGCTAACAAATTATAATGATAAATTTAACTTTATCCCTCTCTACCATTCATTGTAACAAAGGAAATTTTTCTTCTTTAGGTCAAATTTGGAAACTGTAACACTCCCAAGCCCAGTTTCTTTGATTTTGAAGGAAAGCAGAAATGGTAAGAGGAAATCCTTGCAATTCTTAAAATAAAATCAGAAATTGTTATTTTTAGTCATCTTCTAGATTGCTTGAACTAGAATATTACTTTGCATGTATCTCTTTCTTAATGATTAAAATAATCCTTTAGGGGATTCTTAAAATGGTGGTGGTGGTCTGCTAATTTACTGTTGTATTGGTTTAATCAGCAACAAATAAATACAAGTGGGTGAAGGAGGTGTGTAGTTTTTTTTTTTTTTTTTTAAGTCTGATTGATGGCTTCAAAATTGGGTAAAAGATGTCTTTCCTTTTCCCAGAAGTATGAAGGTAGGCTTGTGTTAGGCCTGATCACTGTTTCGTTGGTGACAATGAATAAGAGGCAGATGTATCCGTTCTATTGAGTGGGCCATTTATGTTTTTCTCTGTACCCAGGGAAGCGTGGAAAGCGCTGGGAGATTCAAGTCCCCACCAGGCTATGCAAGAATACATTGCCACAGTGAAGAAACTGGATCCCAGTTGGAATCCTCAGGTAGGATAAATGGAAATAAATAACATGCAGAAATCAATGTAAACACTTTTTTTTATTGCACATCTGAATATTTGCATCAGGTCTTCATCTAAAAAGAGCTCCAGGAAAAGTTAATTCACTGCACAGGAAACATAACTTCTTAGAGTAGTTTTAAAGAGTATTTCAGCCACCAGGTTTATTACTTTATCAGATATATAAGGGTTTCATAGTCTCTCTGGTGTATGGGCATTGTCTCCTTTTAAGAGGAACATTTTTTTAAAAACAGGTATCTCTTTTACCTGGGCACCATTATAGCATAAAAAATACAGTGTCTTTACAGCAGGGGTGGGCAAACTTTTTGGCTTGAGGGCCATATTGGGGTGCCAAAACTGTATGGAGGGCTGGGTGTAGTGTATTAAATTGCTCCCTGTAGTAATGTGCTACTTATGGTGTAGTACTTACTGCTGCCAGTCCTGGTACTCTGAGCAGCATGGTAAGGGGGCAGGGAGCGGGGGGTTGGATAAGGGGAGGAGGTTCCGGGGGGCAGTTGGATAGGTGTGGGTGTCCCAGGGGGCCTGACGGGTTTGAGGTGTGGATGGGGGCGGGGCAGTCAGGGGACAGGAGGATTGGCTAGGGGGTGGGTGGGGTTCCGGGGCGGAGGTTGGGGCAGGGGTGTCCCTGGGACAAGGAGCAGGGGAGGTTGGATGGGTTGGGTAGGGTGACCAGATGTCCCGATTTTATAGGGACAGTCCTGATTTTTGGGTCTTTTTCTTATATAGGCTCTTATTTACCCCCCACCCCTGTCCTGATTTTTCACACTTGCTGTCTGGTCACCCTAGAGTCGGAGGTTCTGAGGCGGGCAGTCAGGGGGCAGGAAGTGGGAGGGAGCGGATAGGGGGAGGGGGCCAGGCTGTTTGGGGAGGCACAGCCTTCCCTGCCTGGGTATAGTGTATTAAATCACTCCCTGTAGGAATGTGCTACTTACGGTGTACTACTTCGGGGTGCCAGTCCTGGTGCTCTGAAAGTAGCACATTCCCCTGGGGAGCAATCTAATACACTGCACCCAGTGGCTCTCGCAGCCCTGCTGCCCAGAGCGCTGGCAACACGGTGAGCTGAGGCTGTGGGCGAGGGGCCGGGGACTAGCCTTCCCGACTGGGAGCTCAAGGGCCGGGCAGGACGGTCCCCTGGGCCGTACTTTGTTTGACTTAGAATTACAGGAAACTGTGGAACGTCTACATCCTTTTTATACACCTTTTAAAAATACCTACTTCAGGCATGTTGATTTTATGTTGGTGAAAATTTGTGGTTCTGTTGCTCCTCTACTTTAGGGAAGAGAGTTCTTGTCTGAACACAAGACTTGGAACCAAGAACTTGAGTTCTAATTCTGGTTTTGATGCCTCCTGTGGCTTTAGGGTAGATGTGGGACATCTGTGGCTGTAGCTCAGCTTCCCCATCTTTAAAATGGGGATGCTGATGCTCCTCTGTCTCAGAAGCTTGCTGTGAGAATTAGTTAATATTTGCAGAGCGTCTGGAGGATGAAAAGAACTATAGAGCATCTCTAGAAAAATAACTCTGGACTGTACAATCCCATTAGCATACAAAAGTAAAAGTGATTTGCCATGCTCTACCTTACATAAAATCTTGTCCAACCTAAAACATCCATGCAAAATAAGGAAAAAATCCAATAAATATTGATCAGTTAAAAGCCTGAATGAACAAAAACACCTTGCAGCTCAAGTATTATTCATAAAGTAGGGGGGAAACCCTTTCTGTATCCTTATGGATGCAATCGCTGCAATGTAGCTTCTGTTGATAAATAGAAATCTTCCCACTGAAATGTCATGGAGTGTGGCATGCTCATCCTCTTTTGGTGGCCGGTTCTGATTTGTATGATGGTACTCTGCAGCAAGAATCTAGGACATGAATTCAAGAATTGACTTTGTTTTTCAAAATGTCTAAAAATCGAACCATGCAGTAAATGAAGGAGCTGGAATTCTGGCACTTTTTCCTGGCAAAGAATGAGTGCGTCTGAGCATGATTACTCCTCCCAGTATCCTGCACTGCACATATCTATCCTCTTCACTCCTTAGTGGAAGGTGAATAAGCAGAAATCAGCATATGTTCTGGTCACATTAATACAGCTGTTGGAGGTACTTCCATTGATTGCAGTATCTATGAGGTGAAGAATTTAAAGGGCACCAGGCAAAGCGCTAGACTTAAAAATGGACCTGTCTTGATTGTGCCAATTCAGAGCTCTTTCCTTGAGGAGTCAGTCATGACATTTTCTTTCAAAATTAATTTTTTAAAAAGCATATGAATTCAGTTCTGGGAAAGGGTGTTGAATGAATATCCCTGGAGACTGAACTCCACTATTCAGAGAGAGCAGGCATTGTCACCCATCCAGCCCATTGACCAGGAAAGGGAGTTCAGTCACCAACCTCATTTAATCCTTGGTGCCTCTGGGACTGCTAATAAGTGGTAGTGATTTTTGCATTGTGGATCCTTGTCCACTGGGAACTGAATTGAACAACAACAAAGCCCCATAGTATACTGGTGTGACTTTTTTAAATTGTATTTGTAAATGTTGTGTGACTTTGAGAGTCCTGTCAGGAGAGAAACGGGCTCGGTCCGTATAGTGGTTCAAAGCATTAGTGCACAGGCTTGTTTACTGTGAGTTTCACACTCATCCATGCCTTCTTTTTTCTTTTGTTTTCAGTCATAGAAATGTTTGAAGGGTTTGGGGAGCAATGATAGACTCTGAAAGGGGGGCCACTCTTAAGGCAGGTAGGGCCCAAATTGTCTTACCTTGCCAGTTTCAGCCAGGAGTGAATGCCAGTGTTCAGCAGATTTTAGTATCCTTATAGCTTTGAAACCACAAAAAGGAGTGGTTTGAGGCTATATGGATTTCCTTTTCAATAGATGTTTCGCCCTAACATTTCAGCGGATCTAAGTGTTTTAGACTGTCACATATGTAACTGAATTTCTTTCTCAAAACTTTAAAGATAATAAGCATTTTCTGTTTGCTTTCAGAACTCCCAAGTATAATGATAATGAAAATGACGTAGGGATAATAATGTAAAAGTCTTTCTGTCTTGATGTGCATTCCCCATAGCTTAGACCCTAAATTTCATATCCTGATTGTATCCCTTGCCTTGCAAACTGCCTGTGAGTGAGCCAGAAATCAGTTGAACAAGGTAGGAAGGCTCTGCATTGGAGGAAGGTGGTCAAAAATAGAACGGGGAAGAGGAGAAAGTTGCTACATTCTGCAGCATTTGTGCAGGGAAAGGGTTTTAAGAGGGAGAGAATTATTAATTAGTATGTTAAACAGCAACCTCTTGTCGCCATGTGTAGCGAAGTAAGACTCACCCTTGTGACACCTCTTGCTGGTTATCCTGGGAATTAGCTCAGTTTCAGCCCAGAGCGTCCTCTGCTGGCTGGTGGCTCACCTGCCTCAGGCCTCATGTCTTGCCCAGACCCCGGTGCCCTTTACCTCAGGGTTCTGCCCCTGCAGTACCCCCACTCTGGGCCTCCCCTTCCAGGGGAACCCCCATCCTCTAAACCCACCTTGCCTCAGTGGCTACTGCCAGTCATCATCCAGCTCCTGCTCACTGGGGCAGACTGTAGTCTGTAAACCACTCATCATTGGCAAGGGGGAGTTTGGATCTGCTGCCTCTGCCTAACCCTGGGCTGCACCTTTGCAACCCCAGTACCTGTTTTGGCCTTTAGCAAGGCCCGCAACCTGGGGAATTTGCCAGGCTGGAGTTCCCCAGCTCCTCTGGCCTATCTCCATCCCTGTACCCTGAGCTCCCAGGCAGCCAGGTCCTTCTCTCCCAAGTGCTAGAGAGAGACTGACCCAGCTCCTGGCTCACAGACCTTTTATAGGTCTAGCAGTCTCCTAATTGGGTGTGACCCCAGCTGTGGCTGCCTTCCCAATCAGCCTATTCTTATTGGCTCTCAGCTCCAGCCCTCTCCAAGAGCTGGCTTTTAACACTTTCAGGGCTGGAGTGGGGTGACTGCCCTGCTACACCATGATATTTTCCATTCATTGGCTATTGTTTAACCAAGTTAGTAATGGTACACAGGAGAACCAGACCTCCCCTTCTCTCATCTCTCTGGGGTTGATCTCATGCCATCTATACTCTGAGTTTGTTGCACCAGGTCCACCTTCCTGCAGCCACAAGAGGGAGCTCTGTTCATTATAATAACTAAGGTATATTTGTCGTGGAAAGGTGATATAATAATAAAGTTATTATAGTCTTCAAATTTTAAATTTAATTTAAAAAAAAGATTTGTGTGTACAGTACTAGGTGCTTAGTCACTGTCTCTTTCCTCCTCACGTGATCAGCTGGTAGGCCAGGTTTCTTAGGTTTTTTTCCCATTATAAGTAGCTGGTGAACAAGAAACAATAATTGTGTGTGTCTGATGGGCTTTGTTGAGAGAAAATATAGGGTCGCTTATTAGGAATATGAAAAGTTTAGCTGTTCAAGATGGATTAAATTTACCAGCATTTTTTTTTTAAATAGAGAGCGCTATCAGATTTTAAATTCTCTTCAGAGTCCATTTCACAGCATAATATGTTTCATTACCAGAAAGCTTTTCTGATGTTCATATATATTTTCCCTTTAAAATTTCATAAAAACACTTTAAAAATGTGTTAACCTTTGTTCTCAGGGGTTTTATGATGCCATCACAAAAATTCCTCTCAGATTTAAAACTCAAAGCTTGTTTTAAAATAATAAAAAAAAAAATACAGTAGAGGAATTCTACTGTCCCCAGTTACAAAATGGTATGGGGTGGAGTGTGGAGGAGTGACAGAGGGGTCCCTTTTGTGCCAGTTTAGTCAATTATATTGTGTACATATCTTTAATTGACTAGGATTTATACGGGATTATTTATTCCCTGCAAATCTGCAATTCATAGAGGTGCAGACCACAGTCTGTGTGCCATTGCACACAAGAAAAGTTAGGGTGCATTCTGGGTTATTGCTTCTCATACCAAGATGAATATCAGCACTCTAAGTGCTTGGCACACAGTTCATGCAATAAAAATAAATAACAATGTAAACAACTCCACTTCTTTTAGCTCTTTCTTCAGTTCAGACCTTCCATTTACCTCCTTTGACAGAAACTTTGTGACTAAATTCTCCTTCTTCCCGTTCTTATATGGCAAATCTGCCTGTTGCCATCGTTGCAGCTCTTCCCACATACAGCATAGACAGTTCCATCTTTGTTAAATCCTCCTGCAAGCCTGCCTTTCTTCTTGCCTCAACTATTTAAGTTCCTTTCTGTGTGACCTCAAGTCTTCAGCAGGTCCAGAACACTGCTGCATGCCTCTTACTTGCAACAGGAAGCATGATCACCTCTCCCTCTTTGCAGGATCTGTTTCTCAACTAAGGCCTGGTCTACACTAGGACTTTAATTCGAATTTAGCAGCGTTAATTCGAACTAACCGCTCAACCGTCCACACCAGGAAGCCATTTAATTCGAACTAGAGGGCTCTTTAGTTCGAATTTGGTACTCCACCCCGACAGGTGGAGTAACGCTAAATTCGACATGGCTAGCTCGAATTAGGCTAGGTGTGGATGCAAATCGAACTTAGTAGCTCCGGGAGCTATCCCACAGTGCACCACTCTGTTGACGCTCTGGACAGCAGTCGGAGCTTGGATTCTCTGACCAGCCACACAGGAAATGACCCGGGAAAATTTGAATTCATTTTCCTGTCTGGGCACTTTGAATCTGACGTCCTGGCTGGACATCGGGGCGAGCTCCGCAGCACCTGCAACGATGCAGAGCTCTCCAGCAGAGGAGTCCGGCCAATCCAAGAATAGAAAGAGGTCCCCAGCATGGACAGACCGGGAAGTCCTGGATCTGATCGGTGTGTGGGGCGAGGAGTCTGTGCTGTCGGAGCTGCGCTCCAGCAAGCGGAATGCAAAGACCTTCGAGAAGGTCTCCAAAGCAATGATAGAGAAAGGATACAGCCGGGATGCAATGCAGTGCCGCGTGAAAATCAAGGACCTGAGACAAGGCTACCAAAAAGTCAGAGCGGCAAACGGACGCTCCGGAGCCCTGCCGCAGACATGCCGCTTCTACGAGGCACTGCATGCCATTCTAGGTGGGTCTGCCACCACTGCCCCACCAGTGACCGTGGACTCAGTGGATGGCATAGTGAACCTGGACAGTTCCTCCTCGATGTTCGCCAATGTGGAAGATGAGGAACGGTCTGTGGAGGACGGCGCAGGCGACAGCGAACACAATACCGCTTTCCCTGACAGCCAGGATCTCTTCATCACCCTCACAGAGATCCCCTACCAACCCTCCCCGGCCGTTAACCCGGACTCTGAATCAGGGGAAGGATCAGGCGGTAAGTGCTATAAACATGTAAACATTTATTTTTTATAAAACAGGTATAAAAAAATAGAAATACTATATATAAAATTTTCAATGAAAAACTATATGAAAAGTAGGTCCACACATATAGGGATTGAACAATAATCGTCCAGGGACAATTCAAGAAAGGTCTCATTTAGGTCCTCGAAAAGCCTCCACAGGAGGTTCCTGGGGAGAGGTGCCTTGTTGGGTGCTCCATGGAAGCACACTCTTCCGCGCCAGGACATCCTTATGTAGATGGGAATCATCGCCTCCACAAGCATGGCTGCATATGGTCCTGGTCTCTGCAGGGCTTCCCTTAGCATCCGCTCTTTGTGACTCCGAGGGACCCGCATCAGGGTGATCTCGTTCATGAAATGCTGCATCTAATTAGGGCAATTAGTGTATTGTTACTGTTGTGAATGGTTGACTTTTACTTTGCATAACAATGACCCTCGCTTAACAGCCACGTGTTGTAGGCCACATAGGAAAAGCATACATTGATCTTTCCCGTGCACTGGCGGGAGTGGCTGGAAAAGGGTCAGAGTATATGATTTCCAGATTGCCTTTAGCGGGAGGGCACAGCTATCCATTAACTGATAAGCAGAATGTACTGTAAGGCTTACCAGGACTGTCTGCTAGACGGATTCAGCTGTCTCTCCCCACTTGTCCGCTCTCCTGTGCAATGCCACAGCGAATGAGAGCGTATTCCGAAATCTCGAACTTGTCCTGAGATCTCGTGAGACTTGTTGCCCTGTATGGTCTTGTTCAGAGAAACTGACTAGACTGTGTTCACT
This sequence comes from Mauremys mutica, assembly GCF_020497125.1. NCBI lineage: Eukaryota > Metazoa > Chordata > Testudines > Geoemydidae > Mauremys > Mauremys mutica. Next base: position 57,322,646 of record NC_059079.1, read on the forward strand.
GTTCGCAAACATGTATCTGTTCAAGGAAATCAGTTACTTTTCCCATCACACAGCTTCGGCTCTTTCCCGGACTGCCCCGGCATCCCCCTCGCAGAGGCTGGCGCAGATTAGGTGGCGAAAGAAAAAGACTAGGGACGAGATGTTCGCGGAACTGATGGCTTGCTCCAGAGCCGAGGCGGCAGAGCAGAGACAGTGGAGGGAGACCCTATGTCAACAGCATCGCACACACATCGAACGGGAGGACAGGTGGCGGCAGGAAGACCAGCAGGCAACTCAAACGCTGCTTGGGCTAATGAGGGAGCAAACGGACATGCTCCGGCGCCTTGTTGATGTTCTGCAGGACCGCAGGCAGGAGGACAGAACCCCCCTGCAGTGTATCTGCAACCGCCCTCCCCCGCCAAGAAGTCCTGCCCCCCCCTCACCCAAAAGTACAAGACGGCGGGGTGGTAGGGGCCGTGAGAACTGTCACTGCACCACTGCATAGCGCTAATGTACCACACACCTCTCACGCTATAAATTTGTAGAAGTGCTTCCCTTACAGGCTCACCCAGTCCCAAATCCAAGTTTCATCCCCCCACTGTGTATTAGATTATTAAAAGCTGTTTGCTGTTATTCACTGTTTCGGTCACGTCTTTCGTGTCAGAGGTTTTTTTTGTTGTATGGGGGGGGAGGGGATTTATAATTGCACGGTATAGCCTACATTACCAGGGTACAGACTTGGGGCCATGATCAACTGCAGGGCACACACACACTGCAGTCAGTAGGCACCAGGGTCACTCTGTGTGGTGTATGCTGCCCTGGGTCATTCTGTGATGTGTATGCTTGTCCAGGGTCCTAGCGCCTGCCACCCCCTTAATGTTAAGGCAGGCTGCCCTTACCATGCACTTCCACCGTAGCAACGAGCCTCTCCGCTGCCCTGAGCCCCAACAAGAGCCCTCATCCACGGACAGATACTCACCCTTCCCCCTCACCCCTTCCTACGCCCAAACCCGCAGCCCACTGCCGTCATCCAAACCCCTATCCAAAGAAGGCACCACTCGCCCCTTCCTGCAAACCCACCCCTTCCTGCAATCCCTCCCCTTCATGCACAACCACTTGCAACCGTCCCCCACCCCAGAGACCTATGTAGGAGCAGGAGGATGTCATTCCTCTATGGAACAAGCGGTCTGTACATCAGTGCACACCGTGCCCAGCACAGTATGCGTCCATGTTTCAACACCTGAACAGAAATGCAAAGTAAAACAAAGATTTATTAATAATGAGTGTTACAATTAATTTGCTTTAAAACGTACTTTGGAAGTGGGGGAAACTTGGAGAACGGGGTATGTAACCGCAGATCGAAATCGACACATACAGACACAGGCCCAGGGTCAGTTTCTCTTGAAAGCAAGTGGAGAGTCATAGGTTACCCTGCTCTCCGAGGAAACTTGCTTTCAAAGCCTCCCGGATACACAGCGCTTCCCGCTGGGATATTCTCTCGGCACGGGTGTCTGGCTGAGCGTAAACTGCAGCCAGGCGATTTGCCTCAACCTCCCATCCGGACAAAAAGGTCTCGCCCTTGCTCTCACAGAGATTGTGTAGCACACAGCAAGCAGCAATAACTACGGGGATATTCTTTTCGCTGATGTCCGAGCGAGTCAGTAAGCTCCGCCATCTCCCCTTAAGACGTCCGAAAGCACACTCCACCACCATTCTGCACTTGCTCAGCCGGTAGTTGAAGAGTTCCTTCTCTCTGTCCAAGGTGCCTGTATAGGGCTTCATGAGCCAGGGCATTAGCGGGTAGGCTGGGTCCCCGAGGATCACTGTAGGCATCTGCACATCCCCAACCGTTATTTTGTGGTCCGGGAAGAAAGTACCTGCCTGGAGGCGTTTAAACAGACCAGAGTTCCTGAACACACGCGCGTCATGAACCTTGCCCGCCCACCCAACGAAGATGTTGGTAAAACGTCCCCTATGGTCTACCAGTGCTTGCAGCACCATTGAAAAGTAGCCCTTTCGGTTAATGTACTCGCTGGCCTGGTGGGCTGGTGCCAGGATAGGGATGTGAGTCCCATCTATAGCCCCACCGCAGTTTGGGAATCCCATCGCGGCGAAGCCATCTATGATGTCCTGGACGTTTCCGAGAGTCACTACCTTTGAGAGAAGTTGCTCAACGATTGCGTGGGCTACTTCAATCACAGCAACCCCCATGGTAGATTTGCCCACGCCAAAGTGGTTCGCTACTGACCGGTAGCTGTCTGGTGTTGCAAGTTTCCAGAGGGCTATGGCCACTCGCTTCTGCACACTCAGGGCTGCTCGCATCCGGGTGTCCTGGCGCTTCAGGGCAGGGGACAGCAAGTCACAGAGTTCAAGGAAAGTGCCCTTACGCATCCTGAAGTTTCGCAGCCACTGTGATTCATCCCAGACCTGCAGCACTATGCGGTCCCACCAGTCCGTGCTTGTTTCCCGGGCCCAGAATCGCCGTTCCACACCATGAACTTGACCCATTGCCACCATGATCTCCACGGCGCGGCGTAACCTGCTTTGTGAGAGGTCTGCGCCACTCTGTGAATTCCTGTCCTCACCGCGCTGCCGGAGCCTCCTCGCACGATTTCTCAGCAGCTGACTGTGGAAGAGATGGACGATAAGGTGCGAGGAGTTGACAACGGCCATAAGTGCAGCGATGATCGCAGCGGGCTCCATGCTCGCAGTGCTGTGGCGTACACGCTGTAACCGACAAGAGAAGGGCGCGAACAGATTTCCCGCCGGAGCTTTCAGGGAGGGAGGGCGTGATTGACGGTTCAATGACAACAGTTACCCAAAAGCACCCTCGACACATTTTTCCCCCAGGAGGCATTGGGAGCTCTACCCAGCATTCCAATGGGCAGCGGGGACTGCGGGAACTGTGGGATAGCTTCACACAGTGCACCGCTTCCAAAGTCGACGCCAGCCCCGTTACTGTGGACTCAGAAATTCGAATTAGTGTATTTACTGTGGATACACAAATTCGACTTCATAAGGTCGAATCCACAAATTCAACTTAAGTAGATTCGAAATAGTCTTGTAGGTAGACAAGGCCTGAGAGTAGTATTTATCTGGCTTGGGTTTTGCAACATGGAAATGAAACATTTGAAGGAGAAATGTAAAGACCCAGAGAAACATAAAACACATTTGCCCTTGTAGTGGAGACCTTCCACTTGACCACCCATATTGCCAGTTTTTTTACATCACTTGTGGTGTACTAGCTTGTGAATAAAATTTTACCCATAATGCAAAACTTAGAATTCCTCCTGTGTAATAAGGAATAAAGTCATCAAAGCACAGGGCAATGTCTGCACACTGATCAAGCAAAGCAAGAAGATAGCTCTTGGTTCCAGAGGGGGCCCAAGATTCCCAAATCTTGGTGAAACTAGATTAGTATCCCCCTTCCTGAGCCCTCTTGGGTCTTGAAATTCCAACGCTGAGATTTTGAGGGAATAAATGTACATGTATATTCAAACTGCTGGTCTATGCTGTTTTTAAATTCTTTCAGTGCACTCTATGATGACTAATTGACGTCAATAAAGCACTACTAGTGCTGTGTTATTAGTGAGCAAGTGCAGAGCACAGAATTGAAAGCAGCCACCAGAGGATCACTGAAGAGAATAAACAACCCTTCTGATAAAAACAGAACAAGCTTGAAAGCAAATGAAGTTGAAGGAATAACATATTGTTGCTACAGGCACAGAGTAGACCTGTAAAACAGAGAAGTTGTATGGAATGAATGTTAATTTGGTTGAACTCTGTTTCGCCAGAATGGGCTGCAGAGGGCAGTATTTCATAACACAGCAGCCAGCTACTAGAGTGTTCATGGGTTTGAATGTGTTCCTGTCACTATTCAAATAGCCTTTCTTCACCACATTTAAAATGTTGTTGTTCACTTGCTTGTACCTAAAACATGTATAAGAGAGAATTCACAATTCAAGGATACTTTGAAAGTCTGGAGAATCTGTTTCTTAACCACAAAAAAATGGACTACACTCTGAATCTAGATACTGTAGGTGGAGCTGGATATTATTGATGTAATCTCAGGAAATATTCTAGTAACAAATGATACAGCTTGTTTTAAATTGATTAATGTTTCATATTTATTAGATGTTGGTCCGAGCCATAACTCCAGCCCCAAACTTAGAACCTCTATAATGACCCAAACCAAAACTCTGTATCTAAACATTCCAAAACTTGGGATTTGAAATCCAGACCTGAGTTTCATAAAGCTTGGTTTTGGTGCTCAAATGTGGCCTGTTAGAGTTTTGAGCAACTCTGACTGAGTTTCAGATTTAAGATTTTATATTGAGCGCCTGTCTTAACATTTTATTAACAAACGGGTAAATCAGGCTAATGTTATCCTTCTGAATCTGCAAATTTGCAACTTGGTATCAGAGAACTTCTGTATTGGAAGAATTTAAGTAAATAACTTAAGTAAATTTTATTGAAAAAGCTGTGGCCCATAAACAGTATCTGAGCACCCACCATGCCTTCCCAGTGTGTCTCTCACTCAAACAGATGTCACCTTCCTAATCTGGCCACGCAGCCACAGTTTGCAGTCAGAAGTGAGAAGCAGAGTGGTTTGGAAAGGATTACAATGGGGGTGGGGAGAGTAGGGGAAAGATGTGTTGGGTCTATGGCTAATGTGAAAATACCATTGATTCCATTCCTCCTATATGTTTAGTTTGCTGGGATGTGAATATCTCTGTTTATGGTTTACCATCCAACAGGAAAAACTAGCTCCCTTCTGTAAACTAAGCTACTTCTAGCATTCCATGCATGTAAAGCCTTTGGAAAATAGCAAGTCTGTTTTTTTTTGTTTGTTTTTAATTAATGATCCAACTGAAATGTCAGAATTGGTTAGCTCACTTCTTTATGCCTTGCTGTTGTGGCACATATAATTGTATATATGGGGTTCCCCTGTCACTCAGATCCCTGCAAATCCTTAATTAAAGATGGAGTTTCAGATGCAGTTCTGAACTGCCTGGATTTTGTTTTTTAGTGTGTTAGCTCCTTGTCTTTAATTTACTTTTTTATGGTAATACCTGCTTTTGTATTTTTACCTGAAAATTAAATCAATAGTTCATAAAATATCAAAATCTGTTAGTGAGGTGTTACAAAAACACATACACTGTCAATAGGAAAATACATAATAGCTGCCTTTTAAAGTTAAATAGCTCATATTAATGCTAAACCCCCTCTAAAAACTGACTATAATTTTTAAAACTTTGCTTTAATTGGTAACTGGGGGTGGAGGTGAGAGGAAGCACCAGAAGCTACCAAAAAACTTACTATATTCACCATCACCACCCTGTATGAACTCATTTTTAGCCATCTTGTAAGGTATGTTTTAAATTTACATTTGAACTGATATGTGGTAAATTTCATCCCAATGTAAATTAAAATGGCTGATTTATGAATCCTTCAAAAGCAGTGTTTATAATAGAATATAGCAGCTAACTCGCAAATGTGGTGTTATAACTGGTACTGCAGTGCCAGCCCACACCAGTCTTCATAGTGCTGGCTGTTTGACAAGCTGATTCATGTTTAGGGTTTTGCTCCCATTCTCCAGTGTTCAGGCAGATTTTCAGACTTGTATTTTTGTGGTTCAGCACCATGAATTCATTTGGTTGGATTATCTGCTGCAAGGCCCAAGACTTTAATATACAGTGTGATTCTCCACCTTCACTATTTTTATGCCAGCTGGAAGAGGAGTGTTCATATCTCTGGTAGTTAAGGAAGAATGTTTCTGGAAGAGAGAGAGTGTGTGTGTGTGCGCGTGTGTGTAATTAGAGGAGTAAATCGAGGCTTCATCTTATAGGAATCTACAAAGTGCACAAGATAGAGCTGAAATAAAGGGGGGGATCCTCACAATAGACTTCTCAGTTAACGTACAGCAGTAATTTGTCAGCACACAGTTTTAGAACATTAGTAGACGTTATACTAACGTTTCAGCTGGTGGGACGGAGATCTCATGACCTCCTGCAGCTACAGATTCGGTAACATTATGTGAGCTGGCCCTGCCCAGTGAGGAAGATGTCCATGGTTATTTTAGAATCCTACCTGTGAAGTTAGTTCCTTTTGGTTGTAAGAATAGTAGTCTGTGTTACTACAGATAGTCCTGAAAATACTTTTCTTGGTGTTAGAGCAGTGTTTCTGGAGTGATTTGCGGGAGACCAAAAGAACTGTGATGTTGAATATGACCCGTTTTGTTTTACCAAATTGAGAACAATGCAGTTCATTAGCTATACAGGTTAAGAATTTATGGACCTTTTACAATTTGACTGAAAATGTATTTTTTTAAAAATCAACTCCTACATCATTGATAAGAGAACAGTCCATTCATACTGTTTCATAAGGCAACATAATACCACTTCACAAGTACTAGCTACTCACAACATCTGTTCAAGGAAAGGAGGTAAGTTATCATGCCCATCTTAGTGATTGGGAAACTAAGGGAGATGCCACACAAAAGGAGCCCATTTTATCCCCAAGGTATTATGGCTATTACACTAATGAAGGGTTCATATTGCTAAAGACTGAGGCCCTGGTACTGCTGCAGGATCCCTGTATAACCTACTGGTGACTAAAATGCTAAATGTCTGATTTCAGCAATTGGCTAGAAATGTAACAGCTCCTGTAAAAATGAACCTTATAACAGGGAATGTCTGAAATTACTTCATAGTTTTTAACTAATCCTTCCAGGTCTGAATAATTAAAAAAACCTTAACGTTTTGTAAGTTCTACTCATAAAGAAAGCCACTCATGGATACCATCAGTTGTCTGATTGGACCTTTCTTCATATATGTAACTGCATTTTGTTTATAATTTTCATTATGCTAAAAGGATTAGTTTAAACCTCCAGTCCTTTCATTATGTGGGAAGTATAATGTTACCCACGTGAATTTAATTTAAAGTTTAATGGTACAGTCTATAGCTTTTTAACTTACATGTCTTGAGAACATCCGTTTTTAAAACAAACTGTCTTCTGTCATATGCATGCTAGTTTTAAAATAAACTAACACAGATTAGTGATCACTTAATAATGGACAACAAAAGTGTTAATCCACTACTGTGAATGTAATGATGTACCAATAAACGGAAGAGTTTAAAAAAAAAAAAGTAGAATGATTTGTCTTTTATTTTCTTTGTCTCTGTAACACTGTCAATGGGAAACAATCTGGCAATTATCCTTCATGAACCTGTAGTCTAAGATGGAGATATCTAAGGTGCAGTATCTGGGGCTGAATATACATTGTTCTAGCAAGTAGAAATATTGTCGTATGCCGTGAATCCGGGTGGATTTAATTTAAATAAAAAAATCATGATTTAAATCACTAGTCAGGAAGACTCAATTTAATCATGGTTTTCTACATAAAAGTGCATTATTGTTGGTTGTTATAATCTTAATACGTATTCTTCACAACTCAGAGATAGATGTAGGTTTCATTTTTAGAAGGTACACCCTATACATTTTTAAAGTGATTTATTTTGAAAACTTTTCAGATTAGTTTTACTGCTATATCAGAAAATGAATGGTTGTTTGGTTATTTCATTTACCAAAGGTAATTGAAGCAGATATTTATGAAGTAATTGGGAGGTGAACTATCTCCAGTTCAACAGGTTAATCATTAATATTTGGAGGGTTTTCTTGCCATGCTGTATTAGGAGGAGAACATCACCAGACAGACATTTAAATTGTTTTATTTAACTAAAAGAACTATAAGATTTTTTTTCTTCAACAGCAAACATATAATATTTTAACAAAACAAGCATAGTCTCTCGCTTTTCATATTTATCTCCAGACTTCTTTTCCTTGTCCAGAACTATTCTGCCCCCAACAATCTTCTATTCATTGAACTTCTTGAAACTTTGCACTTTTAGAGAGAAGTAAGGGATTGACTCTGTGTACACAAATTTGCGGAGGGACAATAGAGTTGAGGTGTGTTATTTCTCACCTCTATATATTTATTTATTTATTTATTTATTTAAAAACATTTTGCTGTTAACCTCTGAAGACACAAATCCACAGTTTGAGAACTGCAAAACTAAGCATCTCAGATGGTATCATCTAAACTGAGCACTGAGTCCCATTGGGTAAATAGAAAGATTAATTTAAGTAATCTATACAGAAGCCTGTGGCACCCCATAAGATTGGGTCCCTAATCTATGAACTGCTGGAACTCATTTACAAATCTTTTCTTAAACATTACATGAATATATTGTCTCATACTATAGAATTGGAATTTATAATCCCTATTCCATTATGAAATATCTTTGAGCTATAATGTATCTTAATTAAAACTATCTTTAGATACGTTTTTTTAGGAAAAAAACTATTTAATTAAAAAATCTGATTTTTTTTAATTTTTTTTTTTAATCATTGATTTTTATCCACCCTGCCATGAATGTTGTATTTGTGGGGCTGTCAGCAGTGCTGTTTTAGGTGGCTTTCCTTTCCTGCAGCAGGCAGACATACTGACAAATGGTTGACAATTCTTGTCACTAGAACCACAATTTACAATGAAGCATAGAAACAAAATGCTAGACTTGGAGTAGAAGTTCCTGCTTCTCTGAAATCTGGTTCTAACCCCATACTCCATATGGACAAGAGGATTTAAATGATGAGGTAGTGTCTTATACAGTAAATATAAACAAAACCGGAATTGGTTAGAGAATATTGCATGAATTTGTTGGTCTTTTATTTTATGTCTCCATAGAAACTTATGGTCTCTCCCTTTTTATTTATGACATTGCAGTCCTCTTTCAGGCTGTTGGACATACAACGCTGCCAATTTATAGCCTGCATTTTATAAAGGTGTGAATTTGGAAGAAGCCAACCAGCAGATCAAGACTGCTGGAGATTTCCTTTGTTAAAATTCTGCTGCTGTATATTGGTTCTTTTAGTTTCCATGTTCTGAAACCAATTATAGGAGTCCATTTCCTTGGGTATTAAGAGTCTTAGTTGGCTCTCTGGAGAGGTAGAAATTATAACATTAACTAAACATGAAATAGTTTAGAGAGAAAAAAATAACTGATTGCTTCCAGGCCAGATCCAATAGGATTTATATTGCCTGGCAGCCAACTAGTTGTCTCAGTGGCGCTTTAACAACTGTATGTTGTACACCATTGCAGAGCTTTCTAGGGATGCATGTTAAAAATTGCGGTGATGACTTTAATAAACTAAGAGTAGAAATGTTCATTTTTAGCTAGTTGAATGTTCAAATGAATTCAGCTGAATTCACTTGTGTTGCTTGATCTCATTAATTAATAAAGGTATCATGTACTGCCTAAAATATATTCCAAAAAAGAACAGTTTAAAAAACGGTGGAATTCATGTGACATCTTAATGCACAGTCTGCACAGTCACAGCACACCTAGGTGTTACAACTGCCTGGCACCTTCAGTCTTGGATGTGTCAGTGATGAGCTGAGCTCCAGGTGAGTATGAAATTTCTGCTCTTTTAGATCCCCTCTGGGTGCTTTCAGTGAGGGTAATGTGGAACACACAGGTGGATGAAAAAATTGAAAATAAAAATGGCTCCAGAGAATTGCACTATTAGAGAGTGTCACGGCTATAAACATTCTCTAGTGTGGTAAGGCAGAGTCTTTTCCCTGTTTTCAACAGAGCACACAAACGCTGTGTTCCTGTCCACACTCATCCTCCTGTCCACGGTCTGGCTTTATTGGTGACTTGTAAAGAATAAACTAACAAACCAAAGGCTAATCTTACTGAGCTTGGGTTTCCCTGCATGACCCTTTCATCCCTAGCTCTCCATCTATTTGGCCCAAAGAGTCACCTTTATATACTGTTTGAGGTAAGTGGGCCCACTTTCTAGGTGACTCAGCAGTAATTGCCATGAACTGCAATGCAGCATTTTAGTATCTGGGTCTAGGTTGACGCAACAGCAGAGCCCTGTTCCCATAAAGGGTCTTAATCTGCCACCCTGTTGCATCCAGTTGTAGCTTCTCCCCACCATATAGTTAATGATAAGTGGACAATTCCACTAAAGTCTAATCTTTCCTTTTGGTTTCTCCATGTATCTGTACTAAAGTTTTCAATGTTTGTGAATCTGAAGACTAACTGGGGGGCGGGGGGGAAAGGGGGTGGTGGAGAGATGACAGCAAAAGTCTTAAATAGTGAAATTTCTGTTGAACTATTCTGTGTGCAAAGTTCTGTGGAAGTATGTAACAGTACTTTTTTGGCAAATCCAATAGGAGACTCTTTTTAAAGTGAGATGTCCAGAAGTTCTCTCTTATATCTACAATAGTTCAAGCCTTGACTTTGGGCGGGGGGAGGAGTGGGAGGGGAATTTATCATTGATAAACATAAGGCAATGGTTGTTGAAGTGTTTGGCCACTGACTGATGAAGTTTTGTTGTTTTTTAAAATAGTGGCAGTCTAACTTTCTAAACTGTGCAGAGATCATATCTGCTTTTGTCTATCATACACGTGTGTGTGTGTGTGTCTGTGTCTGTGTGAGAGAGAGAGCGGAAATTAAAGATGTTGGTATCTAATGACATAAACTTGATGGGTAAGTTGTTTTGGATAAGTTGATGGATAAGTTTTTTTTTTGTAACTTTTTTCCTACAGTAGAGCTAGAAACTGTTAAAGTTTTTGATTTTTCTTGTAGATATTCACAAGCATCACATCTGGTTAAATTAGTGCAGTGCACTGTTTGCATAGCCTCCACATATTCTGCGATTCTGTGGTCATGGAATTTCCCACAGAATCCATTTCTTGTTGCACAATTCTGCTCCAGAATCTAAGCTTTCATAGTTGTGTGGGCAATTGTAAAAACATAAACTAAGGCCAGGTCTGCGCTACAAACGTATTCTGGCATAAGTACATCTCTCAGGGGTTTGAAAAATCCACACCCCTGAGCAATGTAGTTATACTGACCTAACCCCGGGTATGTCTACACTACGGAATTATTCCGATTTTACAGAATTCGATTTTTGGCAACAGTTTGTATAAAGTTGAGTGCATGTATCCACACTAAGCACATTAATTTGGCAGTGTGCGTCATAGTGCCGAGGCTAGCGTCGACCTCCGGAGCGTTGCAGTGTGGGTAGCTATCCCATAGTTCCCGCAGTCTCCCCCGCCCATTGGAATTCTGGGTTGAGATCCCAATGCCTGATGGGGTAAAACATTGTCACGGGTGGTTCTGGGTACATGTCGTCAGGCTCCCCCCTCCCTTCCTCCCTCCCTCGGTGAAAGCAACGGCAGACAGTTGTTTCACGCCTTTTTTCCTGGGTTACCTGTGCTGACGCCATACCACGGCAAGCATGGAGCCCGCTCAGCTGACTGTCACCGTATGTCTCCTGGGTGCTGGCAGAAGTGGGACTGCATTGCTACACAGCAGCAGCTCATTGCCTTTTGGCAGCAGACGGTGCATTACGACTGGTAGCCGTTGTCGTCGTACTCCTGGGTGCTCTTTTAGCCGACCTCGGTGAGGTCGGTCAGGGGCATCTGGGCAGACATGGGAGTGATTTAGCCAGGCCATTCCCATCTTCTGCCAAGCACCCAGGAGATGACGATGGCTAGCAGTCGTACTGCACCATCTGCTGCCAGCCTAAGATGTAAAAGATAGATGGAGTGGATCAAAACAAGAAATAGACCAGATTTGTTTTGTATTCATTTGCTTCCCCCCTCCCTCCGTGAAATCAATGGCCTGCTAAATCCAGGATTTTGAGTTCAGTCCTTGAGGGGGCCATTCTATGTGACAGTTGTTTGTGTTTCTCCTTGATGCAAAGCCACCCCCTTTGTTGATTTTAATTCCCTATAAGCCATGTTGCCAGTTGCTCCTCCCCAGAGCAAGGGCAGACAATCGTTTCGTGCCTTTTTTCAGTGCAGACACCATACATGGCAAGCATGGAGCCCGCTCATCTCAACGCAGCAGTCATGAACATTGTAAACACGTCGCGCATTATCATGCAGTTTTTATGCAGAACTGGAACCTAAAAAACCAGGCGATGGCAGTGCGGTGACGAGAGTGATGAGGACATGGACACAGAATTCTCTTAAAGTGTGGGCCTCGGCGCTTTTTAGATCATGGTGTTAATGGGGCAGGTTCATGCTGTGGAACGCTGATTCTGGGCCTGGGAAACAAGCACAGAGTGGTGGGACCACATAGTGTTGCAGGTGTGGGACGATTCCCAGTGGCTGCAAAACTTTTGCATGCATAAGGGCACTTTCATGGAACTTTGTGACTTGCTTTCCCCTGTCCTGAAGCGCCCGAATACCAAGATGAGAGCAGTCCTCACAGTTGAGAAGCGAGTGGCGATAGTCCTGTGGAAGCTTGCAATGCCAGACAGCTACCAGTCAGTCGGGAATCAATTTGGAGTGGGCAAATCTACTGTGGGGGCTGCTGTGATGCAAGTAGCCAAAGCAATCACTGAGCTGCTGCTACCAAAGGTAGTGACTCTGGGAAATGTGCAGGTCATAGTGGATGGCTTTGCTGCAATGGGATTCCCTAACTGTGGTGGGGCAATAGATGGAACCCATATCCCTATCTTGGCACCGGAGCATCAGGGCAACCAGTACATAAACCGGAAGGGGTACTTTTCAATGGTGCTGCAAGCACTGGTGGATCACAAGGGACGTTTCACCAACATCAACGTGGGATGGCCGGGAAGGGTTCATGATACTCGCATCTTCAGGAACACTAGTCTGTTTAAACAGCTGCAGCAAGGGATTTACTTCCCAGACCAGAAAATAACTGTTGGGGATGTTGACATGCCTGTAGTTATCCTTGGGGACCCAGCCTACCCCTTAATGCCATGGCTCATGAAGCCATACACAGGCAGCCTGGACAGTAGTCAGGAGCTGTTCAACTCTAGGCTGAGCAAGTGCAGAGTGGTGGTAGAATGAGCATTTGAATGTTTAAAGGGTCGCTGGTGCACTTTACTGACTCGCTGAGACCTCAGCGAAACCAATATTCCCATTGTTATTGCTGCTTGCTGTGTGCTCCACAATCTCTGTGAGAGTAAGGGGGAGACGTTTATGGCGGGGTGGGAGGTTGAGGCAAATCGCCTGGCCGCTGATTATGCGCAGCCAGACACCAGGGCATTTAGAAGAGCACACCAGGAAGCGCTGCACATGAGAGAAGTTTTGAAAACCAGTTTCATGATTGGCCAGGCTACAGTGTGACAGTTCTGTTTGTTTCTCCTTGATGAAAACCCGCCCCCTTGGTTGACTCATTCCCTGTAAGCCACCCACCCTCCCCCCTTCAATCACAGATTGCTTGCAAAGGAAATAAAGTCACTATCATTTAAAAACCATGTATTCTTTATTAATTGATTATAAAAATAGAGAGATAACTGACAAGGTAGCCCGGGTGGGGTGTGGGAGGAGGGAAGGAAAAGGCCACTTCAAAACTTGTTGAATGCCAGCCTTCTGTTGCTTGGGCTGTCCACTGGGGTGGAGTGGTTGGGTCCCCGGCGCCTCCTCCGCTGCGTTCTTGGGTGTCTGGGTGAGGAGGCTATGGAACTTGGGGAGGAGAGAGGGCAGTTAAACAAGGGCTGCAGCTGCACTCTGTGATCCTGCTGCCATTCCTGAAGCTCCACCAGACACCGGAGCATGTCAGTTTGATCCTGCAGTAGCCCCAGCATTGCATCCTGCCTCTGCTGATCTTCCTGCCGCCACCTCTCATCTCGTTCGTCCCTCCTGTCCTCACGTTCGTCCCTCCTGTCCTCACGGTCATTGGCCACTTTCCTATACTGTGCCTTTCCACTCATTCAGATGATCTCTTTCATTGCGGGTCGACTGCATGATCTCAGAGAACATTTCATCGCACATGCATTTTTTTCGCTGCCTTATCTGAGAGAGCCTTCGGGATGGAGGAGGGAGGCTTGAAAAATTTACAGCTGCGGGAGGGGGAAAAAAGGGAGAGAAGTATTTAAAAATATACATTTTACAGAACAATGTGTATACTCTTTCACGGTGAACAACACTATTCACTTTACATAGCACATGTGATTTCGGTACAAGGTCACATTTTGCATCTTTTATATTGAGTGCCTGAGGCTTTGGTGTTAGAGATCACAGATGCAGGGCCAGGCAACAGAATTCGTCCTGCAGGCAGCCATGGTAAGCCATAGTCTTTCGGCTTCTGCAACCTTCATAAAAGCAGCACCCTCCTTTCCCATACAAACAAGCAAAGCCCATTGAGTGCTGCGGTTTTCGTGTTAATGTGCAGCAGCAGAAACCAAAGTAACCCCCTCCCCAATCCAATTCTCTGGGATGATTGCTTTACCCCTCCCCCCACCGCGTGGCTGGTTCTCCCCAGAAACCTTCTGCAAAGGCTGTACCTCCAGGAGAGCTTCATGGAGATGTCCCTGGAGGATTTCCGCTCCATCCCCAGACACATTAACAGACTTTTCCAAGACTGTACTGGCCGCGAATGCATCCCAAGTCCTCAGGGCAAATTAATAATTAAACACTTTTAAACCATGTATTATATATACAAAGGTACACTCACCAGAGGTCCCTTCTACGGCTTCATGGTCTGGGATACCGCCTTGGGAGGATATTTTCAGTCATGGTGAGAAAAAGATCCTGGCTGTTGGGGAGAATGGTGTGCTGTGTGCTCTCCTCAAGGTCATCGTCCTCCTCCTCCTCATCTTCCCCATCCACAAAATCCTCAGGCATGGCTGAGGGTACCCCCTCCTTGGAATCCACGGTCAGGGATGGTGTAGTGGTGGCAGCCCTTCTTAGAATGCAGCTCAGCATAGAAGCGGCATGTCTGCAGCTCTGCCCCGGAGCGTCTGTTTGATTTTTTGGTTTTCTGGTATGCTTGTCTGAGCTCCTTAACTTTCACGTGGCACTGTATTGAGTCCCTGTTGTGGCCTCTCTCCAGCATGCCCTGGGAGATTTTTTTCAAATGTTTTGGCATTTTGTCTTTTTGGAACATAGTTCTGATAGCACGGAATCGTCTCCCCATACAGCGATCCGATCCAGTACCTCCCATATGGTCCATGCGGGAGCTCTTTTTCGATTCTCGGACTGCATGGTCACCTGTGCTGATGAGCTCGACTGGCCAAACAGGAAATGAGATTCAAAAGTTCGCAGGCCTTTTCCTGTACACCTGGCCAGTGCATCTGAGTTGAAAGTGCTGTCCAGAGCAGTCACAATGGTGCACTGTGGGATAGCTCCTCGAGGCCAATATCGTCGAATCGCGTCCACACTAACCCTAATTCGAACCGGCGGTATCGATTTCAGCGCTAATCCCCTCGTTGGCGAGGAGTACAGAAATCAATTTTCAGAGCCCTTTATGTCAAAGTAAATGGCTTCGGTGTGGATGGGTGCAGGGTTAATTCGATTTAACGCTGCTAAATTCGACATAAACTCGTAGTGTAGACCAGGCCCCCGATGTAGACAGATTAGGTTAGAGCTTCTCTCATCAACATAGCTACAGCCTCTCAGGGAGGTGGATTTATTATACCGACACAAGAGATCTCTCCTATCAGCATAGAGCGTCTTCACCAGATGTGCTACACCTGCATTGCTGTAGCATTTCTAGTGTAGACTAGCCCTAAAGCACTACAGCAGCTTCAGTATTGTATGTGAAGACAAGCCCTTAGTGTAACTGATGCAGTGTGTTGTCTTGAGTTTGCAGAAACAGTAGGTGTGATGTGCCCCATTCATCTCTATATATTGACTGTGAAATCTACAGATATTTTAAATGTCAACATGTAGCTATTTCACTGCTGATAACTTAGCAGAAACATTCAGTTATATTTATTCAGAAACCCCAACTGTCTCCTACCCAGCTGTCAAAACCTTCATTAATTTTTGGTGACAGTTGGAAAACTGGAATATAGGAAATTAGGGTAGATAAAAGTCAGTGATGAATTTTTTTAATGGATTTTTTTAAAATTTAGATTGGGTTTTTTATTTTTTTATTTAACTAATTTTTTATTTTCAAAAATAAACCTGTCTGAAATGAATTCATAATTTAATACAAAATATCTTAAGGCCCGAACTTATTGTATCATCTTAAAACATTTAAATAAAAAATAAATATGCTGAATCAATGAGCCTCTATCAAAAACATTGAGTTAAAGGCAGCTTTTCTATCTAGTGAAAGAATTGGTGGGGGAAAACTAAGTTTTGAGGCTAAACTTTATAAATATGGCAAGTAGGTCATCATATACTGTATCAAGGACTTGATCCTGTAGGCGACCCAAGGGTTATGCTGTTGGGTGCAAAAGACTGACAAAATCATCTGAGGTTGGGACCCAACTTTTGATTCCAGGAGACACCATCATGTATCTCATCATTAGGTAGCAAAAAAGATGTACCAAATCTAGTGTAAAGGCTCTATTTAGTTGTAATTCAACATGTTTTAATGGTTATATCAACCAGTGAGCATGCACTGTTCTGGAGAAAACAAGTGAATTACAATTGGAAAAGTTGATTAAAATTGATAATTTAAATCAAGGCTTTCCACGTGGTGATTTAAATCAATCCACCTTCCTGGAAATGCCCACTTGTTGTTGGGCTTAAAGGCAGAAATGAGCAGTCGCATTGTTGCATCAGAAGTAATTTCAGCCAGTTATCATTCACTCCCTCCATTTTTTTTTTTGCATACATCAATCGCATTGGCTGAAGTGAGCCAGCAGATGAAACTTCAGGACAGGACTGAGGTGCTTTGACAGAGTTTGGGGACATGGGGACTTAGTAAAGCGGGGGGGCAGGGAGAGGCAGCAAGGTCAGAGGAGGTAGGTAGCAGCAGGAGTCAAGGGGAGAGATGACTGAGGCAGGCAGCAGGGTTCAGTAAGATGTGGATGAGAGGTGGGGATGAAGAACGGAGAGGCTTGAATTATGTCAGTGTGTGGGTGGAGGGATGTAAGGGAGCAAAAGGCTGCATGGAGGTTACAAGCCTGGTTGGTGGGGAGGTCAGGTGCAGAGTGGGGAGCTCATCTAGACTGGGAACATGTTCATTAACAAGCTCAAATGTCAGTTAGCACCTAGTGTAGACAGGAACTTAACCCTTGGCAAACCCGGACCAGCTATCATAGTTTTTTATATGACTACCTGTTTACTCTAGGTGCCAAGTGGTATTTAAAAAAAACAAATGAAAAAAACCCTGTTAATACATGTTAACTAAGGATATATCTACACTGCAAAGAAAAATCCATGGTGCGCAGTCTCAGAACTTGGATCAGTTGTCTCAGACTTGAAGGGCTTGGGCTGCTGGGCTAAAAGTAAGTGCATAGAAGATCAGGCTCCGTCTGGAGCTTAGGCTCTGAAACCCAATGAGGGGGGAGAGTCTTGGAGCCCAGGCTCCAGCCCAACCTCTACACTGCTATTTTTAGTTGTGCACTCAGAGCCCTATGAGTCCAAGTCAGTTGACCCAGGCTCTGAGACTCAGTGCTGGGGGGGTTTCGTAGCAGTGTAGACATACCCTAACACATTTTAAAAACCTCCCTCATTTTCCAGTCTTGCCAAGCCCCTAGACAGTGAAACTATGTTCACATGAAAATGATTTTAGCACTTAATTTGCAAGAGAGGGAACAATAATAGAATGAACCCACATATTGCCATTCAGGTTCACCAGGTAGGATCTGAGTTAGACTGGCAAAGAAAATGAGATTTTTAACATTCTGAAATCTATGTTCAACATAGGAAATCCCCATTGGACTAAAATGAGCCTGTATTATCTGGGCCCAGATATTCAAATTATTCATAATAAAAGATTGTGCTGTTAAAAATATTATAACTCTTATAGCAGTCTATGGCTGCATGGCACTTTAAATTTTTAGGGCGAAATCCACCAGCTCAAATAAGGTCCTTGAAAGTCTTAATTTAAGTGTAAATTGTAGGCACAGAGGAGGCTATGCAGAAGACAGCTGCACCCATAACATGTTGCTGTGCATAACTGCATAGCACACCCCTGCAGGCCTGCTGGGGAAGTGGTAGGGGTATAATCATTGGATCTGTGACTTTGTAGAACTACTGTCTGTCATGGTATGGCATAGCCCTGCTCCTTGCCTTGTCCTGGGTTGTGGGTGCAGAGACCAATGAAGATCTTTTCCTTCCCTTACAATCTTCCACAAAGTTCCTGTGTGCATAGGCTACATATCTGGGTTGTGCATTCAGGGACCTGGATCTGAGGGTTAAAATCAGTATAACCAAGTAATTGTACATGTGCAAAAATGGGGAACATTCAAATAATTCTGTTAAAACTATAGGTTTAATTGGCAGGTAACACTAATTTATTTGTAAGGTATTAATTAGATAATTGACATCTTGATCAACACAGATCTTGAACAGTGATGTTTCTCTCCTGTTAAAGAAACCAAGTTTCAGTAGCACTGCTTGACTAGTCTGGGGTTGTCAATTTTGTGAATATAGTAATTTCCCCACTGATTACACCATTATACATGTAGTCCAGTATTCTATCTCTGAGAGTGGCCAGTAGCAGGTGCTGCAGAGAACCCTGCACCCCAGGGAAAGTTTCTCCTGTCCCCAGTAGTGGAATGTTAGTTTATGCTCTGAAGCTTGAGGTTTTAGATCTTATCCAAAGCTTCTTGTTTATCCTTTTTACTGTTACAACTCAGAGTATTCCTATTGTCCCTATAAACATCTACAGAAATCTATATAAATAAATAGAAATTGGTCCAGTAAAAGATATTACCTCACCCACCTTGTCTCTTTAATATCCTGGGACTGACATAGCTACAACTACACTGCATGCAACTATTGTGCCATGGCATTTTGGTAGTTTACATGGAGAATATGGGAAATATTACTGACTAGATTCAGCGTTGGCCAATAGTAATGCCTTGTGCTCCCCTTGCAAGATCTTCTGACTTCTGCAAAGTTAATCTATGTCCCCAATCTGGATGCTTTTCAAAATGTGTATATACACTAGGCTTTTGACCATGCAAAAATGTATGCAGTAAGTATCAGAAATCACTGAGTGTAGCTACTGTTAAATGCAGAGGTCACAATATAGATGTATTTTTTCTCCATAGAATACCTAATTACTAATCCCCAAATGTGATTACAGCAGTTATTAATTATAGACTAAATGGCTGTCATTTTTAAAATCAGAGGTCTCCAAATTATCATGAAATTAGTCAACTTCTATCTCTTTATATTGCACTTGTATTGTCCTATAAATGTAGGCTTAAAAATAGTCCTTGCAGGGCTAGATCTTGTTTACAAGGTGAGTTTTTACAGGCTAGTTTTATATGCACCAGAAAAATTGTGTGTGGGGGTTTAATGGAATCATTGACAGACTTAACTAGACTGTCACTATAATATAAAAAGTATATATATTGTACTGGAGAACATAGTGTTTATAGAACAGTTTGCTCAAATTGAACAGATCTTCAGTGGTCTTTTGAAAATGTTCCATCTGCTGAGTCATACATGCACACACTTGCTGAGGCTGCTTTTTAGAGCTAAGAAGCATTGTTGAGAGAGGAATATTAAATCGAATGTTTGATAGCCATGAATACAACTGATAGGGAGGGTACAGTTGCCTTTTGTGCCTTTCTGAGCTGTTCAGACTCTTTAATGGAGTGGAAGGATTTTATGAATGCTGTTTAAGTATTTAACACAATGCCTGAATTTTAGAAAGAGTAAAGATACTTTGGGTTTTGAGTATGGTGAGCTCTAAGGGTTAATATTTTACCCTCATCCATGTTGCATTGTAATGTGAAGTTCACTAGTGCCCAGCACAGTAAACTAGAAAATACAGGTGGAAAATACCTTTGGAATTGCACATTATTTGTTCCTTTTTCATGCTTCATTAGATGTCCTGTCAAAGGAACATCCTGCATTGTTGCTGTGTTGATAGCCTTCTTATATAGAGAGAGACACCCCTTTCTAGGGACTTTGGTCCCTGGACCACCTGCATTACCCTCCTCCCACTGATTCTCCTGGCACTGGCCTTAACTATTAAAGGAAAAGACGGCAGCAATTACAGCACACACAATTAACGGGCTTCTAATCTCCAGCCTTGCGTGTAATTGCTGCTGTCAAATACAATTAGTGTCTGCCCAAGTTCCCTTCCCAGGGGGACAGCCAGGCCATGACAGGGAGGGAGGGAGGGAGTGTCTAAAACTTTAGGAGGATTTACATGTTCATGCTGCCTCTCTAACAATCCTTTCCTTCTCAAGTTGTGTCCAGGTATGTCAGAGCATTGTATAGTGATAGAAGCAAGTGAAGCAGGTTTAAAGGTCCCCTGATTGGATTTACTGTGAAATGTGTTCCATAAACTCTCCTACATCTTGAAACTATACCAGCTTCCTATGATTCAGTCAGCCCACTTCAAGGTTTTACTTTTACTGGTATAATGCCAGACCTAGGAGGTTAGTCTGTCATCTTATCTTCTATCATAGCAATTGAGACTGGTGGGATGGAAACTACTGATCATCCCCACATATAATTTAAGGCGGACAAAAGGAGGCAGAGCCTTTTCACTGTTGCTTCGTGACTTTGATAATCTCTCCCCTACCACTACCACCAAATGGTGCATGCCAAAGAACCATCCTTTAGGGCAAAGCTCCAGATATCAACATTGTGGAATTCCTCAATCAGTGCATTGAGAAATTGGTGTAGGGCAATGTCATGGATTACCATTATTGCTAAGCCATATAAATCTTCTCCTAGTGGATAGGAAAATAGACTTCTGAAAGCCTCTGATATTGGCATATATCTGGATATTGATGCCACAAGATTACCTGAGAGGGTGATAGATTTTTAAGAACCAGAGGCACAAACAGGAACTGAAAGAAGATCTAGGAGAAATCAAAGAACATTCGCATTTGATGCCTTCAAGACATTAGGCATGGTTTCTATATTGCTAGGTTTTACAGAGAATGCAGCCCATAGAAACGCTTGTGGCTCCCTGGTAAACACTGGGTAAGACTCACTATGTAAAATGCTGGCCCCTTTGAATTAAATGGAGTCAGGATGTCAGCCCATATATTGAAGTGTGGTGCAGTCTATTAAAGAGACTGCATCTATGTTTGTATATTCAAATAAAGTTTGGCATTTAGAAGAAAAAATATTACAGGGTACAGAAACTTATTCAGCTCATGGGCGCTGTTACTTGGCTTATTAGCTTCCTGTCCTGTAAACTTGTTGTTTTAATATCCATGGTGTTATAATTTTTAGTACTGATGATCACTGCACAAAATTCTTGATAGTGTGTGCATTTTTCAATACAGGCTTCCTTCTCAGTTTCCCCTTAGCAGAGGCCCCAGCTCTCTTTGTCCATCACTCTTATGAGCGTAGGAATTACATAATTTCTCATATGTAAAAAATATAAGGTCTGTGGTATAATGCAACAGTGGATCTTGCCTATCATTTCCCTGATCTTTGCTTCAGCTTCCAGTCTGGTTACACCAAACTCCATGACTTCTAAAGGCTTTGCACTCCTTCAAGCCTTCCAGTACACGCCAGCAAGCAGAGGTGCTGGATCAATTTCTATAGTGGGGGTGCTGAGAGCCATTGAACCAAACTGTAAACTCTGTATATGATGGAAACCAATTCAAGCCAGGGAGTGTGGCAGCAGCTCCAGCCCCCCTAGTTCCAGCATCTCTGCCAGTAAGAGCCCAGTTACCTGTTTTGGGGGCTTTGCAGTCTCTGTGTGTCTAGTACAAAGTAGTCTTCGATAGCCCTTAGACGTTGTTCTTGTTTGGACATCACTAAATGCCCCACTAGGAACAGGTTTAAATTTCAATCAGTAGATTTTATCATTTCAATGCAATTTTTGTAGTATACTTAGTTGAGGTGTGAATTAAAGAATTGCTGTCTTGCAGCTGCAATACTGAGTCCTAAAACGAGCCTGGGTTGGTGGATGGAGATATTACATAGGTATCATGAATATATAAAGTAACATGTCTGTGATATAAAGGTTTTATTAGCAAGAGTGTAGGATGGCCACAACTGGCAAGTGAAAAGAACAGGAGTACTTGTGGCACCTTAGAGACTAACAAATTTATTTAAGCATACACTTTCGTGTGCTACAGCCCACTTCATCAGATGCATAGAATGGTACATGTAGTAAGGAGATGTCTATACACACATACAGAGAACATGAAAAGGTGGGAGTTGTCCTACCAACTCTAAGAGGCTAATTAATTAAGAGAAAAAACTTTTGTAGTGATAATCAAGAGAGCCCATTACAGACAGTTTGACAAGAGGTGTGAGAATACTTAATATGGGGAAATAGATTCAATGTGTGTAATGGAACTGGCAAGTGATGAGGCCACAGGTGAATTATGCAGGTTATCCAAAATAAGTGCTGATAATATCTTAATGCCACAACATCATGTATTCTGTATGCTACAGAAACTATTTTAGAAAGCAAGGTTTTAGTTTCAATTTTTTTTTAATGGGGCTTATTCTCCTTGTAAAGCCCAGGTTGCTTTGGTTACTGTGAGTCCAGTAGCATAGGCTCAGAGAGAGAGAACGATGAAAGCAAATACATTAAATAGCTCTCTAAATGTCACCTAAAATAGCTTCTTTTGCACTAGGCAATGTCTTGAGTTTGCAAGATTGATATCCTGGGACCTTCCAGGGGTAAAAGCAAGTGTTGTGGCCCACCTGAAAGCTGGGAAGCTCCCTTTTCAGTTATGTAAAGCTCCCATTTTTAGCCCTGTAAAGCCACATGATTTTGGACCCTTAAACATACTACTCGTGCAGGATTGAATATTGACTGTTTAGAACCTTAAGCCAGGGTAAATTTGGAGAGGGGAGGGGTGTTACCATTTTGGCAGAAGAAACGGGAAATATCTGGCAGGGTTTTTTTTTCTTTTTTTAAAGTGTACGTTAGAAGCCATTCAGGGATTTGTGGTGGAGACGTGTTACTGGGGTAGAGTACAGGTGAGGCAATCAAAGGTACATGCTAAATGCAATTTATCACCCCCACAGTCATACAAATGTAGGGCTGAAAGGGACCTGGAGAGGTCATCTAGTTTATTCCTCTGCGCTGAGATATGTATATGTACATACATATTATACATATGTGTTGTAAGCAGGCAGAGTTCCCATTATGTCCGGAACAAAGGTTAGACCATAGCATTAACTTCTTCCTTGGATGTGGCTTTACGGGTAGCTCAGATTACAATAGAAGTAAATAAACTTCAGCCAAAGCTTTCTTCCTAAGCTAGGCTATTGCTAGGATTTCTCTGTCCCTATTTCAGTCTTAGAGAGAGGCTCTGACCCCTCTTTTATTCCTAGATGAGTTGTGACCAGTGAGGTTCAATCTAACCTTAGAGTGATTGAGCAGCAATTACTTTGCATCTTTATGGAGAGCTTACATTTGAGTTTACGTTGAGTCAGCAGAAGGCACCTGAATTCCTGTATCGTGCCCTAGAAACTACCACCTTGTTATGTGTGTATGTATGTTTTTTGTTTTTAAACATGTACATCCAAATAAAAAGTGCTTATCTCAGACTCTCAGCTCTATTGATGATTTATTTTTTTAAAAATCCACTCAAAAATAAACAGCATTTTATCCTCACCCTGTATCTAGGGTTAACCAACCAAGAATTACCACTTAACACTTCCCCATATTCTGCTGGAAGACAATAACTCTCATCCCACTCTCCAAAATCTCAGAAAGATAAGTGAGCTTTATTGTGTGCTCTGAAAGTCAGCAAATGGATGGTTTTTCAGGGAGAAAGTGAGCTCTGAAGTCCAGGGCCCCTCAGACAGAGTGTATGTATGTCTCTGTAATATGTAATTTGTTCTTCCTTTTACAGAATGCTTATCGTGATAAAACTAGGGCTGTCAAGCAATTACAAAAATTAATCACGATTAATCGCATTGTTAAACAATAATAGAATACCATTTATTTAAATATTTTTGGATATTTTCTACATTTTCAAATATTGATTTCAGTTACAACACAGAATACAAAGTGTACAGTGCTCACTTTATATTTATTTTTATTACAAATATTTGTGCTGTAAAAAAACCAAAATAAATAGTATTTTTCAATTCACCTCATACAAGTACTGTAATGCAATCTCTGTATCATGCAAGCTGAATTTACAAATGTAGAATTATTTACAAAAAATAACCGCATTCAAAAATAAAACAAGTTAGAGCCTACAAATCCACTCAGTCCTACTTCTTGTTCAGCCAGTCACTCAGACAAACAAGTTTGTTTACATTTGCAGGAGATAATGCTGCCTGCTTCTTGTTTATAATCTCACTTTCAGGTGACAACAGGCATTCGCATGGCACTGTTGTAGCTGGTGTCACAAGATAATTATGTGCCAGAACTGCTAAAGATTCATATGTCCCTTCATCTTCAACCACCATTCCAGAGGACATGTGTCCATGGTGATGATGGGTTCTGCTCGATAACGATCCAAAGCAGTGCAGACCTATGCATATTCACTTTCATAATCTGAATCAGATGCCACCTGCAGAAGGTTGATTTTCTTTTTTGGTGGTTCCGGTTCTGAAGTTTCCGCATCAGAGTGTTGCTTTTTTAAGACTTCTGAAAGCATGCTCTGCACCTCGTCCCTCGCAGGTTTTGGAGGGCACTTCTGATTCTTAAACCTTGGGTCAAGTGCTGTAGCTATCTTTAGAAATCTTACATTGGTACCTTCTTGGCATTTTGTCAAATCTGCGTGAAAGTGTTCTTAAAAAGAACAACATGTGCTGGGTCATCATCTGAGACTGCTATAATATGAAATACATGGCAGAATGCGGGTATAAAAGAGCTGGAGACATACTATTCTCCCCCAAGGAGTCTAGTCAAAATTTAATTAAAGCATTTTTTTTAAACAAGTGTCATCAGAATGGAAGCATGTCCTCTGGAAAGGTGGTCGAATCATGAAGGGGCATAAGAATGTTTAACATATCTAGCACATAAATACCTTGCAATACTGGCTACAAAGGTGCCATGCACCTGTTATCACTTTCAGGTGACATTGTAAATCAGCAGCAGTCAGCATTATCTCCGTTAAATGTAAACAACCTTGTTTGTCTTAGTGATTGGCTGAATAAAAAGTAGGACTGAGTGGACTTTAGGCTCTAAAGTTTTACATTGTTTTGGTTTTGAGTGCAGTTATGTAACAAACAAAAAAATCTACGTTTGTAAGTTGCACTTTCACAATAAAGAGATTGCATTACGGTACTTGTATGAGGTGAATATACTATTTCTTTATAATTTTTACAGTGCAGATATTTGTAATAAAAATAATATAAAGTGAGGAGTGTACACTTTGTATTCTGTGTTGTAATTGAAATCAATATATTTGAAAATGTAGAAAAACATCCAAAATATGTAATAAATTTCAATTAAAAACAACGAGGAGTCCTTGTGGCAACTTAGAGACTAATAAATTTATTTGGGCATAAGCTTTCATGGGCTAGAACCCACTTCATCGGAATCATGAAGTGAAAAATACAGGAGCAGGTATAAATACATGAAAGGATGGAGGTTGCTTTACCAAGTGTGAGGTCAGTCTAATGAGATAAATCAATTAACAGCAGGATAGCAAGGGAGGAAAAATAACTTTTGAAGTGGTATTCTATTGTTTAACAGTGCGATTTTAAAACTGCGATTAATCGTGATTAATTTTTTTGAGTTAATAGCATGAGTTAACTGCGATTAATTGACAGCCCTAGATAAAGTCATACTCTGTAGCTCTCTTATCTTTCAATCATGATTAGACTTTCATGTTGTTAAAGCTCTTAACTGGGTTTGAGCTGCTGTCTCTTTGAAGAGAAGATGGAGCTGAAATTGGCAGTGAGGCATTGGACTGGTTTTTAATGTGTCTGTCGTTGTATGTTAACCTCTGAACTGGAACACATGACACCTCTTTTATGGCTGACAACAATTTAAAGGTATGCATCTTGACATCACATATAAAGGAGTAAGGGGGAGTAGAGGAAAAAAAATGAATTAATGATGTTAGCAAATATTAGTCCTTATATTTCCATCCCATTCAGAATGAGACTGTCAGGCCTGCAGTCCTCTGGAAAAGGATGGTCAGTGACAGCCAGTCAAGGTCTGATTGCACCTTGAATCAAGCTGGTCTTTTATTGACCAATACAGTGTACTGAGGGAAGAATGAGGACAGCTTGCTGTCTTTATGTTCCAAGAAAGCACTTGCTTTGCTTCTGGAATTCTTGATACTTAGCACGTGTTCTGTGGTGATAGTTTATCTGATTAGTGGAGTTAAGAATGGCAGTGTGTGTACATGCCATGTGGGGCAGGGGATGTATAACATCTTTTAACACATGCATAAATTAAACAGTTTCCAGGAGGAGAGTGTTGCACTGGAAGGGTGACTGGTGGATGTGAGAAGCTCTGCTATAGCTTCTGCCAAAAGGGCTCCAGTGGAGTCCCTGTAGGAACTCAGTGCTGCCCCTCAGTAAAGGAACCTGAAGGGAAGGTGGCCATGAGAACACTGCACTCCCTACCTTGGGGATCAATCCCTGTTGCAGCACAAAAGGCCTTGCTGGTTCGGAGAGATGCAGGGAGGTGCAAATGTCAAAGAATCCAGCCTGAGCTGTCCTTTGACTTGCCAAGACATGAAGGCGAAACTGAATTCAAATCTAAGGCAGATACTTAAGACAGCTAGGGAGCAATGTACAAGAGTTCAGAATGAAAGTGTAAACTTTCAGTACTCCCCAAAAGCATCTCCTTTGTCTCCTCTCTGTGCCCCCACATGCTTGTGACACAAGTGCTGTCCACTAACCTTTCTCCTTTGCTGTTTCAAACTCATGTTTCCCATATCTTTTTAACTATTAACACAAGAGTAACCATCTCCCCACTTCTCCATCCCTTTGTTGTATTGCTGTTCCACTCATTATGGCTTTTGTGGTCCTGACCTATTTCCAACTGTTGTGGGGATTTTTTTGTCTGTATGGAATTTAGATTGCAGACTTTCTAGGTCTGGGACCATGTTATCTTTTAAATAACTGTATAGTTCCATATATACCCGTAGTGATTCATAAATGAAAAAATTACAAATGCATGAAGTTTAAATTGTGTAAATCTCATTGGCTTCTGTGGGAACCACATGGCTAATCAACAATGCATGGTTTTGAAAATGGAAAAAATAAGGGGAAAATGACAGCTTCTGCTTTGAGATTTTTGGTAGTTTTCAGCATGTGTGGGAGTTGTAATGTTACTTTAAACATTATTTTAGCTGAAGGCCATGGTTTTTCTGTGTGTGTAGGATATGACTTAAAAAGAGTAGCCTTACTCTGAAAAGCAACTGAAAAAATGGCACCTTTTTATTCATTGGACGTACTGTCTGCGTATATTTGGAATCCTGTCGTCTGCTCATGTGAGTGACAAAAATAACTGTACTACTGTTAATACTGCAGATGCAACACCATTAAGAAAAGTGTGAGCTACAGCTTCTGTTCCATTTTCTACATTATCAAGATTGTTTGCTAAGTTGTACTCAGTTAAACCTTTGTAGTGATAATCAGGATGGCCCATTTCAAACAGTTGACAACAAGGTATGAGTAACAGTAGGGGAAAAAATTAGCATGAGGAAATAGTTTTTACTTTGTGTAATGACCCATCCACTCCCAGTCTTTATTCAAGCCTAATTTAATGGTGTCCAGTTTGCAAATTAATTCCAATTCTGCAGTTTCTCGTTGGAGTCTGTTTTTGAAGTTTTTTTTTAATGGAGAATTGCCACTTTTAGGTCTGTAATTGAGTGACCACAGAGGTTGAAGTGTTCTCTGACTGGTTTTTGAATGTTATAATTCTTGACGTCTGTGCCCATTTATTCTTTACCGTAGAGACTGTCCGGTTTGGCCAATGTACATGGCAGAGGGGAATTGCTGGCACATGATGGCATATATCACATTGGTAGATGTGCAGGTGAACGAGTCTCTGATGGTGTGGCTGATGCGATTAGGTCCTATGATGGTGTCCCTTGAATAGATATGTGGACAGAGTTGGCAATAGGCTTTGGTGCAAGGATAGGTTCCTGGCTTAGTGTTTTTGTTGTGTGGTGTGTAGTTGCTGGTGAGTATTTCCTTCAGGTTGGGGCGCTGTCTGTAAGCAAGGACTGGCCTGTCTCCCAAGATCTGTGAGAGTGAGGGATCGTCCTTCAGGATAGGTTGCAGATCCTTGATGATGTGCTGGAGAGGTTTTAGTTGGGGGCTGAAGGTGACGGCTAGTGGCGTTCTGTTACTTCCTTCGTTGAGCCTGTCCTGGAGTAGGTGACTTCTGGGTATTCTTCTGGCTCTGTCAATCTGTTTCTTCACTTCACCAGGTGGGTATTGTAGAATGCTTGATAGAGATCTTGTAGGTGTTTGTCTCTTTCTGAGAGACTGGAACAAATGCGGTATCTTAGCTTGGCTGTAGACAATGGATTGTGTGATGTGGTCTGGATGAAAGCTGGAGGCATGTAGGTAAGTATAATGGTCAGTAGGTTTCCAGTATAGGGTGGTGTTTATGTGATCATCTCTTATTAGCACTGTAGTGTTCAGGAAGTTGAACTCTTGTGTGGACTAGCAGATGAAATAGCTCAGTGGTTTGAGCATTGGCCTGCTAAACCCAGGGTTGTGAGCTCAATCCTTGAGGGG
The DNA here is from genome assembly GCF_020497125.1 of Mauremys mutica. Taxonomy (NCBI): domain Eukaryota; kingdom Metazoa; phylum Chordata; order Testudines; family Geoemydidae; genus Mauremys; species Mauremys mutica. Next base: position 57,351,190 of record NC_059079.1, read on the forward strand.
GCCATTTAGGGAACTGGGGTAAAAATCTGTCTGGGGATTGCTCCTGCTTTGAGCAGGGGGTTGGACTAGATGACCTCCTGAGGTCCCTTCCAACCTTGATATTATATGAGTAGGAGTGTTAGGGGACAAGAGCAAAGGAAGCGTTGTTCTAAGTCAGACATAAAAATGTTGGCATAATGAGGGGCCATGCGGGTACCCATAGCAATGCCGCTCACTTGAAGGTATATATTGTCCCCCAAATGTGAAATAGTTGTGGGTGAGGACAAAGTCACAAAGTTCAGCCACCAGGTTTGCCATGACATTATCGGGGATACTGTTCCTGATGGCTTGTAGTCCACCTTTTTCTGGAATGTTGGCTTCTACATCCATAACGGCCAGGATGGTGTTTTCTGGAAGATCAGCAATGGATTGTAGTTTCCTCATGAAGTCAGTGGTGTCTCGAAGATAGCTAGGAGTGCTGGTAGCGTAGGGCCTGAGGAGAGAGTCTACATAGCCAGACGATCCTGTTGTCAGGATGCCAATGCCTGAGATGATGGGGTGTTCAGGATTTCCAGGTTTATGGATCTTGGGTAGCAGATAGAATACCCCTGACTGGCGTTCTAGGGGTGTGTCTGTGCAGATTTGTTCCTGTGCTTTTTCAGGGAGTTTCTTCAGCAAATGGTGTAGTTTTTTTGGTAACCGTCAGTGTGATCAGAGGGTAATGTCCTGTACAATGTGGTGTCAGAGTGCTGCCTCGCAGCCTCTCATTCATATTCCAACCTATTCATGATGACGACAGCACCTCCTTTTTATGGCTGACTTAGAACAATGCTTCCTCAGCTCTTGTCCCCTAATGCCCCTACTCTACTTGCGCTACATTGATGACATCTTCATCATCTGGACCCATGGAAAAGAAGCCCTTGAGGAATTCCACCATGATTTCAACAATTTCCATCCTACCATCAACCTCAGCCTGGACCGGTCCACACAAGAGATCTGCTTCCTGGACACTACAGTGCTAATAAGCGATGGTCACATAAACACCACCCTATACCAGAAATCTACTAACTGCTATACATGACTCCAGTTTTCATCCAGACCGCATCACACAATCCATTCTCCACAGCCAAGCTCTAAGATACAACTACATTTGCTCTAATACCTCAGACAAACACCTACAAGATCTCTATCAAGCCTTCTTAAAACTACAGTACCCACCTGCTGAAGTGAAGAAACAGATTGACAGAGCCAGAAGAATACCCAGAAGTCACCTACTCCAGGACAGGCCCAACAAAGAAAGTAACAGAACACCACTAGCCGTCACCTTCAGCCCCCAACTAAAACCTCTCCAGCGCATCATTAAGGATCTGCAACCTATCCTGAAGGATGATCTCTCACTCTCACAGATCTTGGGAGACAGGCCAGTCCTTGCTTACAGACAGCGCCCCAATCTGAAGGAAATACTCACCAGCAACCACACACCACACAACAAAAACACTAAGCCAGGAACCTATCCTTGCACCAAAGCCTATTGCCAACTCTGTCCACATATCTATTCAAGGGACACCATCATAGGAGCTAATCGCATCAGCCACACCATCAGAGACTCATTCACCTGCACATCTACCAATGTGATATATGCCATCATGTGCCAGCAATTCCCCTCTGCCATGTACATTGGCCAAACCGGACAGTCTCTACGGTAAAGAATAAATGGGCACAGACGTCAAGAATTATAACATTCAAAAACCAGTCAGAGAACACTTCAACCTCTGTGGTCACTCAATTACAGACCTAAAAGTGGCAATTCTCCATTAAAAAAAACTTCAAAAACAGACTCCAACGAGAAACTGCAGAATTGGAATTAATTTGCAAACTGGACACCATTAAATTAGGCTTGAATAAAGACTGGGAGTGGATGGGTCATTACACAAAGTAAAAACTATTTCCTCATGCTAATTTTTCCCCTACTGTTACTCACACCTTGTTGTCAACTGTTTGAAATGGGCCATCCTGATTATCACTATGAACATATTTTTCCTCCTGCTGATAATGGCCCACCTTAATTGATTACTCTCATTATAGTTAGTATGGCAACACCCATTTTTTCATGTTCTCTGTGTATATATATTATCTTCCTACTGTGTTTTCCACTGCATGCATCCGATGAAGTGGGTTTTAGCCCACGAAAGCTTATGCCTAAATACATTTGTTAGTCTCTAAGGTGCCACAAGTACTCCTCGTTCTTTTTGCTGATACAGATTAACACAGCTACCACTTTGAAATCAGTTAAACCTGTGCAAGTCCATCGAAAACACTGGGGTTTCATAGATGTTACAGTGAGATGATTGAGACATAGTGGGGATACAGGGTTGTTAGGAAGGCTGTGATGTGGAGAATGTAAAGAACTCATTTTGGTAATAGAGCTGTCAGTCTGAAAAAAAAACCAACTTTGCATATATTTTTTAGAACTCTAGAGACAATAAATATGGAACCCCAACGTGCTGCTTTTATCACTGTGCAGAATAGAACCATGTTTAAGTACTCTGGGTAGGACTGTTTCTTAGTTTTTCACCTGCATATGGTTCATATACCTTTTCCTTCATGTGGTATGAAGGGACAAATAAAGTTCGTGAGTGATGCAGTGAATACTCTTGGGCTACATATTAGTTTTTCCCTACTTTCCAAACTATTCTAGGAATAAACTTAGACAAATTGAGGCTGTAGCTCTCACGTGTATAAGAAAGTCTTTACAATTTAGTTTCCTGATGAATTGCTACCCTTTGTGCCAAATTAATCTGTGGTATAACTCCATTGGCTTCTCTGGGGTTGCAAATGTGATTTATTTGGCCCAAGGAATTTTCTGAGGCACAATTTGTAAAAAGATGATGTATTTTCTAAAGTGTTTTGTGTGTGTGACTGCAGTAAGCAGAAAAGCTTTGTGGGAAGAAGCAAACCTGCTATAAGAGTCGCTTTTTTTCCCCCCCTTTTTCTTTTTCTTGATTCCTTCTGAAAAACATGGACAAATGATTGCTGTCTTTTATCAACATCAGAGAAGAGAGGCTGGCTGTATGCAGCATCATGTTGTAGATATAGCTCTTGCACTAATTAGCAGATGAGCTGAAATTAATTTTCATCCTTATTAGTGTGGAAATAATTGGCGGATGGTATATGGGTATGAGGTTTTGTGTGAAAGACTTTTTAAGAGGGCCGTTTTGCTGTAAAGAAGCTTAAATCTTTCTTTCTCTTTGGGGAAAGGATGTTTTGTGTCACCTTGCTACTCTAATTCTGGGGAGCACTGCTTGACATACAATAGTTTTTACAGCCCCTACTCATATTCCATGATTTTGTAGCTACCTTCCAGTAAATCCACAAAGCCAGCTATATTCTTTGGTCAAACAGCAGATTTAAGGTGTGCTGGTGATGGAGATCCTTGCAGAAACAGCACTGTATACGTGAATTTAAATTATGACAAGAGCCTCGTGACCAATTTTATTTCTCTCTCACTCACTCTCACACACACACACACACCCTACCTCTTGGGTGAATTGTTTTTTAAATGTGAATGCAAGTTTTCATGTTTATATGTGTTTTTGTGATTATAGTGTTATTGACACTTGAGAATCTAGAATACATAATAGGATTTACAATTTGGAACAGAAGAGAGAGAACATATTAATACACATTTCGTGTTATTCTGTAGTTACTATACGTTCACAGATTTTCCTTTCCCCCATACAAAAGGCAATTTATGTTTGTGTAGCTTTTTCCTTCATACAAAGCATCACACAACACTTCAGAGAAAGATGAAAATGGTTTGCAAAACTGGACTCAGGGAATCTTACAGCTAGAAAGGGGGAAATCCCATACTGGTATGGCGATTAGAATAGAAAAGGGATGAAGTGATAAATGGTAACAGCAAAAGTAAATACTCTTCAAGCTACAGTTAAGGGAGCCTGGAAGAAGAGAGGATCTGCTAGGGCTGTGGTACTGAAGGTAATTAATGATTACAAAATAAGATCACCTCCCATATGGAACATTGCAAACCATGGTCTAAAATGCATTCTTAAATTTTATTAGTTATTTGCACAATTGGTGAGTCCTTTTTTAAATACATTTTTCTTATCCCATTCAACTGTGTTTGCATGTTAAACCAGTCCGTGGAGGGTGAACAGCCCTCTCACTATCTTTGAACAAGGATAATCATTATTAACACAGTGTTTTATGTACCAATCCTTTAGAACCTTACAAGTCCAGAGGGGATATGTCTTTGTGAAACATGTTAAAGGAAGATAGCAGAATTCCATACTTCAAAGCCAGCCTTAAGAAAATAATACCGTGGTTCATCAAGGTTCTTAAGCATGAGAGTAACCTTAAACACAAGTATTCCCATTAAAATCAATGGGACTATCTATATGTGTGAAAGTTGGGTACATGCTTAAGTACCCTGCTGAACTGAGGCCATAAAAAGAATAGGCAAAATACGTTATAATGATCACTACTTACTAAGGAGGAACAAATGCAACCAACCGAGAAATATAAATAATCTTAAACATACTGATTGTGCAGTCGGTTTCTTATAATTCTTCCAGGGTGCAGGTTTCTAGACACCATGTTGATCTTGGAATGCTGGGAGCTAAGAGATTTGTGGTTTATTCTGAATTTGGAACATTTACAAATTAAAAACACTTTAAAAAGAGACAATTTTTGTCCTTTTTAAAACAATGGATAGTAAATGCTGTATAGATAAGTGTGCTGGTTAGTAGCATTCTCGTGTCTGGTCTTAGAATGTCAGAGGGTCTAGCCTCATACCAGGAGTTGGGCTTCCACCCAGTGTTAAGACCTCTTTCAGGCACGGACGGTCACTTACTATATATCTGTACAATACATTGGCTAAGCAGTTTTTAACAATGTGCAAACATGATGACAGCTGTAGCTGGATAACAAATGACAGGAAAGAATTTAGGAGAAAATGTCTCTTGATCATCTGTAGTGAAAAACAGAGACGCTTCCGTTTCTTAATTGTGTGTGTTCACTCTACAGTGTTTTCTCCATATTAGAAATTTGAGGAATAATGGTACAACCTCCTCTTACCATTAATGGGACTATTCATATAAGTGGGAATTAGCCTAATGTTGAGTGAAATTTGACCCAAAATGTAGGTTTAGTGAAAATAGCCTTTTACAAACCAAAAGCCAATGGAAATACTTCCTTGCCATTTACAGTAACTCCTCACTTTTCCTTGTTAAGTTGCTGATCAATTAGAGAACATGCTCGTTTAAAGTTGCTCAGTGCCCCCTTATAAGATTGTTTGGCAGCCACCTGCTTTGTCCACTGCTTGCAGAAAGAGTAGCCCATTGAAGTTAGCTGGTGGGGACTTGGAACCAGGGTGGACCGGCAGCCACCCATCAGCTCCCTGTTCTCCTAAATTCCCTGTACAGCAGCCGCCCAGCAGGCTATCAATTGCCGGGCAGTTCAGCTGTCCCTCCCCTCCCACTGTCCTGTGCTGCTCCTGCCCTCTGCCTTGGAGCTGCTCCTGGGAGCCTCCTGCTTGCTGTGCAAGGGTGGGAGGGGGAAGAGGGGTACTAACTTCAGGGTGTCCCCCTCCCCCCACTCCTGCCTCCTACTCCTTTACCCCATCTCCATAGAGCAGCAGGGGACACGACAGGGCTCAGGATGGAGGAAGCTTGCTGGCAGCAGCTGCTGTCTCAACTTGCTGATCTATTTAAAAAGGCAGTATATTTAGAAGGGCACCAGCATGCTTAAAGGGGCAATGTGTGTGCGTGTCTCTCTCTCACAAGGTGTGTGTCTCTGTCTGTTTCTCTGCCATGCTGTCTCCCCTCCCTCCATTCGTGCTGCCTTGTAGAGTGTGAGGCTACATTAACAACAATGTGTTAACTCTTGACGGCTCAGCTGAGTGCTAGTTCATCACTTAGCAGTAAGGCATTCCCTGGGAAATATCCCACCCTCTGACTCCACCACCTCAACCAAGCTTCACAATCATCATTGCTGTGTGTACAGTATTAAATTGTTTATTTAAAACTTATACTGTATGTGTGTGTATACCGGGGTGTGTGTGTGTGTGTATCTGTCTTTTGTCTGGCAAAAAAAATTTCCCTGGAACCGAACTCTCCCATTTACATTAATTCTTATGGGGAAGTTGGATTCGTTTAACATCGTTTTGCTTAAAATAGTATTTTTCAGGAACATAACTACAACCTTAAGTGGGGAGTTACTGTATCTTTTTTTAAACAAGCATGTCTGCAGTGTTTGCAACCCAAACATTGCTATATTATGATAGTTTCACTTCCAGGTTCTCCTGTACTAACTAGTCTGTGCTGAGAGAAATGCAGAAAGTAAACATATAATTAAAAGTCAATTACATTTTTTTTAAATTTCATTTCAAATAATGTCAGGTGCTGGTAGCAATAGAGGTAAGGAAACCTGTGTTTCAGAATTTTTAATTTTTAATGAATCTGTAAATTCGGGGGTCGTACTTGATGACTGGAGAATTGCTAATATAGTTCCTGTTTTTGAAGAAATGGAAAAAACATGATCTGAGAAACTACAGGCCTGTTAGTTTGACCTCAACTGTATGCAAGGTCTTGGAACAAATTTTGAAAGAGAAAGTAGTTAAGGACATAGAGCTTAATGGTAATGGGAATAAAATACAACATGGTTTTGCAAAAGGTAGATCATGCCAGACCAACTTGATCTCCTTCATTGAGAAGATAACTGATTTTTTATACAAAGGAAATTCAATAGATCTGATCTAATCTACCCGGATCTTAGTAAGGCGTTTGATACAGTTCCACATGGGAAATTATTAGTTAAATTGGAGAAAATGGGGATTAATATGAAAATTGAAAGGTGGATAAGGAACTGCTTAAAGGGGAGACTACAACAGGTCATACTGAAAGATGAACTCTCAGGCTGGAGGGAGGTTATTAGTGGAGTTCCTCAGGGACCGGTCTTGGGACCAGTCTTATTTAACATTTTTATTACTGACCTTGACACAAAAAGTGAGTGTGCGCTAATAAAATTTGCGGATGACACAAAGTTAAGAGGTTTTGCCAATACGGAGGAAGACCAAAATATCACACAAGATGATCTGGATCACCTTGTATACGGGATAAAATTTAATAGTGCAAAGTGCAAGGTCATGCATTTAGGGTAGTGATCTCCAAACTTTTTTGATCACGCACCCCATCAGTAAAATATTTTGAGCACCCCCCCATATATGTACCGGTATATTTATTTATGTATAAATTATATACATGTACTACAATACTAATATATTATGTACATTATAAAACACACAAAAAATAGAAATTTAAAAAAGATGAGATAAAGATGAAATAAGCAATATTTTTAAAATATTTTTATTGTATTAACAGTACAAAAAAACCTTTTTGCTCTCTCAAAAAAATTAATATTTTTAGTGAGAAATGTGATTGAATATGCTTAATTATTTCTGAAAATCTTGGTTTAACACTTTTTGTGATACAGCGATTCGAAGGTCTGGGTTAGGGTGCGGGAGGGGGCTCAAGGTAGGGGTGCGGGTCTGGAAGGGAGTTAGGGTGCGAGAGGGGACTCAGGGTGGGGTGCACGGTCTGGGAGGGAGTTAGGGTGCGGGAGGATGCTCAGGGCTGGGGCAGGCAGGAGGTGCAGAGTACTTACCTGGGGCAGCTCCTGTTTGGTGTAGGGGATGTGCAGGCCACTCTGCACAGCACGGCACCGCCCTCATGGCCACAATTCTGGGAGCCACGATTCTGGGAGCTGCCCCCGCCCCGGCAGGGCTACCCGGAACGCAGGGGCTTTAGGGGCTGCAGGGCCCTGGGCTAAGGAGGCCCCGGGGCCCTGGTTTGCAGCTCTAAGCCCCTTTCCGAATGCGGCCCTGTGAGCACGGGCTGGAGGACTCAGGAGGTGCAGGGGCAGCCGCGCAGCCAGTGGCCGGAGAGAAGTGATGCTTTCCCCTTCAAAGAGCCACTTCTCTCTGGCCGGCTTTGAAGGGAAAAGCACCACTTCTTTCCGGCCACTGGCTGCACAGCTGCCCCTGCCCCTCCATGGGCCGGAGGACTCAGGGCTGCATTCCGAAAGGGGCTTTAGAGCTGCAGGCCAGGGCCCCGGGGCCCCCTTAGCCCAGGGCCCTGCAGCCCCTAAAGCCCCTGCGTTCTGGGTGGCCCTGCCTGCGGGGGAGGAGGGACAGCATCCCCACTCGCTTGTTCCCTCCCTCCTCCGGCTGTCGTTCACTCCCCCTTTCCCCCCCCCCCAGTGGCGCTCCTCCTGCCGTGCCCCTGCCCCCCCCCCCCAGTGGATCGTCTTGCACACTTCACTTTGGAGAATGCTGATTTAGGGACTAGCAAGAAGAATTTTCACTATAAGCTGGGGATGCATCAATTGGAAGTAACAGAGGAAGAGAAAGACTTGAGTGTATTGGTTGATCACAGGATGACTATGAGCTATCAATGTGATGCGGCCATGAAAAAGCCTAATGAAGTCCTAGGATGCATCAGGCAAGGTATTTCCAGTAGAGACAGGGAAGTATTAATAGCATTATACAGGGTAGTGGTGAGAACCCATTTGGAATACTGCTTGCAATTCTGGTCTCTCATGTTTCAGAAAAATGAATTCAAATTGGAACAGGTGCAGAGAATGGCTATTAGGATGATCTGAGGAATGGAAAACCTACCTTATGAGAGGAGGCTTAAAGAGCTTATCTTGTTTAGTCTAACCAAAAGAAGGCTGAGGGGAGATATGATTGCTCTTTATAAATAGATCAGAGGGATAAATACCAGGGAGAAAGAGGCGTTATTAAATTAAGTTCCAATGAGGTCACAAAAATAAATGGTTATAGACTGGCCATCAACAAGTTTAGGCTCGAAAGTAGGTGAAGGTTTCTAACCATCAGAGGAATGAAGTACTGGAACAGCCTCCCAAGGGGAGCAGGGGGGGCAAAAAACCTACCTGGCTTCAAGACTGAGCCTGATAAGTTTATGGAGGGGATGGTATGATGAGACTCCTTCAATGGCATGTAGCCAATTATGACTGCTAGCAACAAATATCTCCAGCGGCCAGTGATGGGACACTAGCTGGGGAGGGCTTTGAGTTACTACAGAGAATTCTTTCCCAGGTATCTTCCTGGTCGGTCTTGCCCACATACTCAGGGTCTAACTTATCGCCATATTTGGGGTCAGAAGGAATTTTCCCGTGGGTCAGATTGGTGGAGACCCTGGGGGGTTTTCACTGCCTTCTGCAGCATGGAGCACAGGTCAATTGCAGGTTTAAACTAGTGTAAATGGTGGATTCTCTGTAACTTGAAATCTTTAAATAATGATTTGAGGACTAGTAATTCAGCCAGAGGTTAAGGGTCTATTACAGGAGTGGGTGGGTGAGGTTCTGTGGCCTCTAAAAGGACTTGATTTTCAGAGAACCTTCTGAAAATCAGGCCACTTCAAGGTGTCTAAAATTAGGTACCCAAAATCACTAGTCATTTTTGAAAATGTAGGCCTTAGACTATATATTGAGCTATCAGTATTCTAATTGTTCTTTTCTGTCATGGTAGAAATCATTCAGAATCCTAGAGTTCTTTGGAGTAAATTACTTGGAAATGCTACCCATTATAAAAATTAATTTAAATCTATATTAAATAGATTTATAAAGGTGAGTCTAGTAACATGACATTATGCTGCCTCCCAAAGGATTAGCACTTTGGTCCTAAGTGGCCAAGGCTGAGAGCGCTGTGCAGGCAGTGGACTCATTCTTGTGAGGAGGGAGGAAGGGAGGGAGAGAGAAGGTGCCTTGTTGTTCCTCTCAGGAGACTCCCTCAGGACTGTGCTCAGAATAGCATTGATTTTTGGAGCCCTGAGATGTAACAGAGACATGAAGCATTTGAGCATGGTGATAGGGAAGAGAGAGGAAGGATCCTAAGGAACCATTCCCCTCTATGCCCTTAAAAAACAAAGTTACAGCATGAGGCAGACTGAGCCTGAAAGCCATGTCACTCTACTAATTCTTTCTTTCAGACACCAGAGAAAAGCGGAAAGGAAGGAAAAACTGGGTTTGGAGGCCCAGTTGTCAGCTCGCTGTATCAGGAAGAAACCATCAGGTGACTATCTCTTCTGGTCTTTTATCACTGATATGTTTTCAGTTTAACTTACTTTAATTTTTCTAAGCATTTTTTTTAACATCAAACAAGTGTGGTGGCAACTCCAGCTGGATAATAAACAACAGAAAAGAACTTTTCAGGTCCATAGTCATTTAAATCAGTAACTGTCAGTATTGTTCCCAGGTACTAACCTTCCCTAGCATGTGATGTAGGAGTGGGAGAATGTCTTCTGTCTTGCTGTTACACAGCTCAAGAGGGCAATATGTGTTTATCAGTAGTTATCCAAAAAAGTGTTTTTTTCAAATACAATTATTAATAATACTGAATGTGTGTATAGTAATTAAGGTTTTATAAGCGGACACTGTACACCTTCATTTGGAAGCCCTGTCTTATATCAAAGTTAATTTCTTCCCTCTCCTGCTTGCATAGCAAAAATGCAGTTATTAAGCAAGAATGGCTGCTGTTTGACAACTAAGATACTTCTGAACTAAAATATAAAAGAAAATTAAACGTAAAATAGGTGAGAATGAAACATTAAAATTCAGAGTAAACCAGAAAAAAGTCAGCAAATGCAAAATTAAAGGTTCCTACAGTGGTGTTTGCTCTCTCACATTGCAAGCATGTAGTTGTGTGTTTTCTCTTTCTGTTTTATGTATCTTGCATCATTTTGATCTCAGGAAATCAAAATATAAGTGAACTTTGACTTTCTAAAATATCCCAGACTCTTTCTAAAAGCATTTAACTGTAACATGGCATTCGTGTGACTTGCAATGAAAAAAACTCATAAATGGATGTCAAGTATCAGAGGGGTAGCCATGTCATCAGGATCTGTAAAAGTGGCAAAGAGTTCTGTGGCACCTTATAGACTAACAAACGTATTGGAGCATGAGCTTTCGTGGGAGAATACCCACTTCGTCGGATGCCTGTAGTGGAAATTTCCAGAGGCAGGTATAAATATGCAAGCAAGAATCAAGCTAGAGATAACGAGGTTAGTTCAATCAGGGAGGATGAGGCCCTCTTCTAGCAGTTTAGGTGTGAACACTAAGGGAGGAGAAACTGCTTTTGTAGTTGGCTAGCCATTCACAGTCTTTGTTTAATCCTGAGCTGATGGTGTCAAATTTGCAGATGAACTGAAGCTCAGCAGTTTCTCTTTGGAGTCTGGTCCTGAAGTTTTTTTGCTGCAGGATGGCTACCTTTAAATCTGCTATTGTGTGTCCAGGGAGATTGAAGTGTTCTCCTACAGGTTTTTGTATATTGCCATTCCTAATATCTGATTTGTGTCCATTTATCCTTTTACATAGGGACTGTCCAGTTTGGCCGATGTACATAGCAGAGGGGCATTGCTGGCACATGATGGTGTATATTACATTGGTGGATGCGCAGGTGAATGAACCAGTGATGGGTGTGGCTGATCTGGTTAGGTCCTGTGATGGTGTTGCTGGTGTAGATATGAGAGGTAGGCCAGTCTTCGCCCACAGACAGCCCGCTAACCTGAAGCATATTCTCACCAGCAACCACGCACCGCACCATAGTAACTCTAACTCAGGATCCAATCCATGCAACAAACCTCGATGCCAACTCTGCCCACATATCTACACCAGCGACACCATTACAGGACCTAACCAGATCAGCCACACCATCACCGGTTCATTCACCTGCACGTCCACCAATGTAATATACGCCATCATATGTCAGCAATGCCCCTCTGCTATGTACATCAGCCAAACTTAAGCATCTTAAGCTGTTTTCAGTTAAGTCTGCAGCTTTGGGGTGTGTGGTTCAGACCCTGGGTCTGTGTTGGAACAGACTGTCATGTCTGGCTCAACAAGGCAGGGTTCTGGAGGCCCAAACTGGCAGAGAAAACAGGCTCAGCGGTAGTCTCAGCACATCAGGTGACAGTCCCAAGGGGGTCTCTGTGACCGCACCCATCACACCCAACTGCTACTAAAAGGAGTTGAAGACAAATCAACAGCCCTTTGTGATCAGCTGTATCAGAAGCTGTTGAAAGATCTAACAGAATCATCATGGACTACTGTACGTCAACAGAAGGTCATGGGCTAAAGAAATAAAGCCAGTGTTTTCAAAATTGAGTATTTAAAAGTGTGCATCTAAATCCATATTTAAGTGTCTCGTATGGAATCAGGTGTCTAGTTTTAGGCACTCAAGTTTGAAAACGTTGGCCGATATGCAATTGCCTTGTCGTGTCCAGGACTAAAGCAAGGATGTAGGAAGCTAGAAGAGTTGAGCTTTTGCTGGTGTTGGTTTGTTACAACTTTCTCAATGATTTGCCTCAAAGGGAAGATTTGAGGCAGAATGGAAAAACAGAAAACTATTAGGCCAAGCCTACATATACAATAATACAAATATCAACTGATTTAACTCAGCTAGTTTCTACACCGATTTAAGAATGTCCACACAAGGAAATTGCACTCCTTTATTTCGATCAGTTTAGAAACTGATTCAATTAAACAATGTATTTATATGTGTGTAGATCAGCCCTTAATAACAAAAGTAGGTTTCTTGTGCTAAGGCCTAGCATTTATCTGCTTGGGGGTGGTATTGTCCTCCCGGAGGAGGCATTAATAATCATGTCAATAATGAGCAGGAGTGCCCCCCCTCCTCCCCAAACTAATGTAGAACAGTTGCTGCCACACTACATGGTTGAGATCACAAACTCCCGCGGTAGGAACTGTCTCTCCTTTTCTTTGTTTGAAAATTGCCAGGCACACTTTGGGCATTATAGAAAAATAACACCCATTGTTGAATTGTGGTAGAACTGGAAGTTTCCTCTTGAATGAAGAATTTTAAATTCTTCTTCGAGTGATTTCCCATATGCATTCCAGTTAGGTGTGTGCATGCCGCGTGCACGCTCGTCGGAAGATTTTTACCCTAGCAACACTCGGTGGGTCGGCTGGGCGCCCCCTGGAGTGGCGCCGCTATAGCTCCAGATATATACCCCTGCCGACCCATCCACTCCTCAGTTCCTTCTTACCGCCCGTGACGGTCGTTGGAACAGTGGAGTGCAGCATCGCTGTCCTCCACAACCCTAGCTTCTCGCTCTTGTTTCTACCTTATTGTGTATATAGTTCAACTTTAGTTTAGTTAGAGTTAGTTTACTAGTTTAGTTGTAGTTAGTGTAGAGTTCACCGGGGGATTGGGGGACTAGCCCCCTTTTTCCCCTGACCCGGTGCGGGCTCATGACCAAGGCACCGGGGTTTAAGCCGTGCTCGGCCTGCCAGAAGCCGATGCCGGTTGGAGGCCCTCATGAATCTTGCCTGAAGTGCTTAGGAGAGTCTCACCTTCCTGATAAGTGTTGCATTTGCAAATCGTTCAAGCCAAGAACAAAGAAGGAGCGGGACTTTCGTTTAAAGCAGCTCCTAATGGAGTCAGCACTTAGCCCTGCGGCGCCGGCACCGACCGCCCAGCAGTCTGCATCGGTGAGGAGTGCGCTTTCGGCACCAACTCACTCCAGCACCGAGGTCCGGCACCGACAACAGCTGGCACCGGTTCCCCGGCACCGTTCCCTCTCCCCCTCGTGGAAACGTAAGGCGGTGCAGACTTCATCCTCCAAAAAGGACCATGCGTCCAGGCCCTAGGCCGAACCCCGATACCTACGCCAGCACCACCAACTCTGGCACCGCAACTCCAAGCTACTCCTAGCGCGGCACCGTCGACTCCGGCACCGCAAGGGCCATTGAGTCCGGTACCACACTGCTCCCCGTTTCACACTGCGGTTGAGCTAGCTCTCCCGTCAACTCCCGAGACTTTCTCGACGGCAAGTTCTCGACGGTAATTGCGCTGACGGAGCCGACACAGCCTCAACCCCCGGCACCGCCGGTGCGGGTTGTCAAGTCAGTTGGCAAGCCGGCCATAATGAGGCCTCCTTCCCCTGACCACCAAGAGCAACGTCACTCCAGATCCCGATCTCGGAGACGTTCCCGCTCACGCCTGTCCCAGTCCCGGTACCGCTCTCCATCGCGGTACCGGTCGTACTCACGGAGACTATCACGATCCCGGTCGCCGGACAGATGTTATCGGCACCGATCCGGCTCTCGGTACCGGTCTTGGTACCACACGTCCCGCAGCCGTTCTCACCATAGAGACTTGAGATCCCGGTTGACCTCCCGGCACTGGCGCGGTAGATGGTCCCGATCTCACTCCCGGCACCGACAGGACCGGTACCGTTCCTCGGTACCGCCCCGGGACTGAACGGCTGAATCAGCGGCACCACAGGGCTTCTCGGCACTGCCATGGCCTTCGAGACAACCATCCGTCTCGTCCCACGCCAACAGTGCTGCATACCAGCAGTCCGATCCTCAAGGCCAAGACCAAGGCCCTTCTCAATGGGCCTTCTGGACCCCGTGGGCGTACCACGAAGCTCAAGGTGTCCCATTCGCGGCTCAGCGCTCAGGCCCCTCTGACCATCGAGCTCCAGAAGCCACGGTCAGCAGGCCTCCTACGACCACAGACGAGGCACCACTTGCTTTGGAGGAACCTGAAGCTCCTATCACCGCAGACGCTGCTCCGCCGCTCACTGACCCACCACAGGACCCCTTGGTACCGGGCCTCTCCTCCTCCTCCTCACCTGATGAGGCAGTTGCAGGAACATCCTCCTCGGGTCCTCCTCCTATTGACCTTCGGGCGCATCAGGACTTGTTGAGGAGGGTAGCCCAAAATATGAACCTGCCGGTTGAGGAGGTAGCAGAAGTGGAGGACCCAGTGGTGAACATATTGACGGCGGATGCCCCCCTCCGAGTGGCCCTGCCGTTCATATGTACCATTCAAAACAATGCCAATACCATATGGCAGTCCCCGGCCTCCATCCCACCGACGGCTTGGGGAGTGGAAAGAAAATACATGGTCCCATCAAAGGGCTATGAATATCTGTACACCCACCCTCCTCCCTGTTCACTGGTAGTTCAATCCGTCAATGAACGAGAACGACATGGCCAGCAAGCGCCAGCTCCTAAGGCGAAGGAAGCGAGGCGCATGGACCTTCTAGGCTGTAAGATCTACTCGGCTGGCGGCCTTCAACTTAGGGTGGCCAACCAGCAGGCCCTCCTAAGCCGCTACAGCTTTAATACATGGGTGTCTGTAGGCAAGTTCGCTGAGCTGCCACAAGACTCCCGTACAGAGTTCACGGCCCTTTTGGAAGAGGGTAAGAAAGTAACCAGAACTGCCCTCCAGGCCTCCCTGGATTCAGCGGACTCGGCGGCCAGAACCCTGGCCTCTGGCATAACAATGAGGCACATATACTGGCTCCAAGCTTCGACTGTCCCACCTGAATTGCAGCAAATAATTCAGGATCTGCCCTTTGACGGTCAGGGTCTCTTTTCAGAAAAAAACAAACCACGACTGCAGAGCCTCAAGGACAACCGCATTACAATGTGCTCGTTGGGCATGCACACTCCGGTAACCCAACGTAGGTCCTTCCGGCCCCAGCCCTACCGCCCCTATAATCAACCCAGGCTGCGACAAGACACCAGGTGTCGCGGCAGGGTGAACAGGCGGAGACAATCGGGCAACCAGGGGAACCAAGCCCAACCGCCCCCTAAACCATCTTCGGGGTCGAAGCAGAACTTTTGATGTGACGCCCGAGGACGGCCCACCAGTTTCCCTACCGGATCCTTCCCCATTTTTTTCCAACCGCCTCTCCCATTTCCTCCCTGCCTGGTCCCAGATAACCTCCGACAGCTGGGTCCTCCACACGGTGGAAGCGGGATACCACCTCCAATTTTGTTCTCCCCCTCCCTCCCACCCACCCTACCTGTCCCTCTTCAGGGACCCCTCTCACGAGCAATTCCTATTGCAAGAGATAGAGACTCTCTTGAGTTTGGGTGCCATAGAGGAGGTGCCAGAAGGCATGAGGGGCAGGGGTTTTTATTCCCGCTACTTCCTAATCCCCAAGGCAAAGGGAGGTCTGCGACCAATCCTAGACCTGCGAGAGCTCAACAGATTTATGGTGAAGCTCAAGTTCCGCATGGTAACCCTGGGGACCATTATCCCTTCCCTGGATCCGGGAGACTGGTATGCCGCCCTCGATATGAAGGACGCGTACTTCCACATTGCCATTTACCCGCCACATTGACGCTACCTTCGCTTTGTCGTCAACCATCAGCACTACCAATTCACAGTGCTCCCCTTCGGCCTCTCTACGGCGCCGAGGGTCTTCACCAAGTGCATGGCTGTGGTCGCTGCAGCCCTCCGCCGTCGTCGAATACACGTCTACCCGTACCTCGACGACTGGCTGGTTCGCGGGACTTCCCAATTGCAGGTGTCTCAGCACATGCGCGTAGTCACAGACCTCTTCGGCAGGCTAGGCCTTATGGTCAACGCCGAAAAGTCTACCCTGACGCCAACTCAGCGGATAGAATTTATTGGAGCAGTTCTGGACTCCAATCTGGCCAGGGCCTGCCTCCCTCTGTCTCGGTTTCAGGCCATGTCTTCGATCATTCGAAGCTTCCAATCCTTCCCGACAACGTCGGGGCGCACCTGCCTCAGCCTACTAGGTCACATAGCCTCATGCACTTTCGTGACCCTGTATGCGAAACTCCGGCTTCGGCGTTTCCAAACATGGCTCGCGTCACTATACCGTCCGCACAGGGACAATATAGACTCGGTGGTCACAATTCCCGGGACAGTCCTCGACTCCCTCAATTGGTGGTTAGACCCTGCGGTGGTTTGTGCAGGGGTACCGTTCCACCCTCCGTAGTGCTGATCACAGACGCATCATCCTTGGGTTGGGGTGCCCACCTCGGGAACCTACACACTCAAGGCCTCTGGTCACCCCACGAGCTGGCCTTACATATCAATGTCAGGGAGCTGAGGGCAGTCCGCCTGGCGTGCCAGACGTTTCGAGTCCATCTACAAGGCCTCTGTGTGTCCGTGTTCACGGACAACACAATGACAATGTTCTACATAAACAAGCAGGGCGGGGCGCGTTCCTCCCTACTTTGTCAAGAAGCCATCCAACTGTGGGACTTCTGCATAGCCCACTCTATTCATTTAGTAGCGTCTTTTCTCCCAGGAATACAGAACACCCTGGCAGATTGCCTCAGCAGGTCATTCCTGTCTCACGAATGGTCGATCCGTCCCGATGTCATCCATACAGTTTTCCAGAGGTGGGGCTTTCCCCAAGTAGACCTCTTTGCATTCAGAGAGAACAGGAAATGCCACGTGTTCTGCTCCTACCAGGGACGCTCCCCGGGCTCCCTCTCAGACGCTTTTCTCTTCCCGTGGACGAGACACCTGTTTTATGCCTTCCCACCATTTCCCCTCATTCACAGAGTGCTGCTCAAGCTCCGGAGGGACAGAGCCAACCTCATTCTCATTGCTCCAGCGTGGCCGAAGCAGCATTGGTATACCCTGCTATTCGACCTATCAGTGACGGAGCCAATTCCCCTTCTGTTATGGCCGGATCTCATAACGCAGGACTTCGGCAGGCTTCACCACCCGGACCTCCAGTCCCTTCACCTCACGGCATGGCTCCTGCGTGGTTGACTCAGGCGGAGCGGAGTTGTTCTGCTGCAGTACAGCAGGTGCTTCTGGGGAGCAGGAAACCTTCCACTAGGTCGACTTACCTCGCCAAGTGGAAGCGTTTCGCCCACTGGTGCAATCAGAACGGCTGTGATCCTTATCTGGTGTCTTTCCCAAAGATATTGGACTACCTTTGCTCCCTCAAGGAGCAGGGCCTCGCGGTCTCCTCCTTAAAGGTACACCTGGCAGCCATCTTGGCCTTCCGACCCACTGAGGGTGGCCATTCTATTTTTTCTAACCAGATGGTTTCCCGGTTCCTTAAGGGACTAGAACAGTTGTACCCACAGATCCGGCGCCCGGCCCCTTCCTGGGACCTAAACCTGGTCTTAGCCAAACTTATGGGCCCCCCTTTCGAGCCTATGGCCACGTGTTCCCTTTTATATCTCTCCTGGAAGACGGCCTTCCTCGTCGCTATCACTTCGGCGAGGTGAGTCTCAGAACTTCGCGCCCTGACGGCGGGACCGCCTTATACGATCTTCCACAAAGACAAGGTGCACCTCCGACCACACCCCTCCTTCCTCCCCAAGGTGGTGTCTGCTTTTCATGTAAACCAGGACATCTTCCTCCCGGTTTTCTTCCCGAAACCGCACTCATTGCGCCGGGAACAACACCTTCATACTTTGGACGTCCGTAGGGCTCTAGCCTTTTATATAGAGCGGACGAAACCCTTTCGACATTCGCCCCAGCTCTTTGTGGCAGTGGCGGACCGCATGAAGGGCATGCCAGTCTCGTCCCAGCGGATCTCGTCTTGGGTGACATCCTGTATCAAGACATGCTATGAGCTCGCTCATGTTCAGGCTAGCCACCTTACTGCTCACTCCACAAGAGCACAGGCCTCTTCTGCCGCCTTCCTGACCCATGTCCCCGTCCAGGAAATCTGTCGGGTGGCTACCTGGTCTTCGGTTCACACCTTTGCTTCCCACTACGCATTGGTGCAACAATCCAGAGACGATGCAGCCTTCGGCTCAGCAGTCTTACACTCTGCCACGTCTCTCTCCGACCCCATCTTAGTATTTCCAGCAACAGGTAAGTAGAAGCATTGTCTTTGCAGATACTGGCCAGGAATCTGAAAATAATGTAATGCTCCTATGTGGCTACTTTTTTCCATTTAAAATAAATAGTTCTTCATAGTTGTGCAGGCAGACAACTTAACTTAGTGGCAGATGTTTTTCTTGAGCCTTGTTTTTTTCAGATTTCAGTTTCCTTATTCATCATTTCTGAATCAATTTAATTAGAAATACAAGTTGGATAACACTAAAAATCTGTGAACCGAGTTAAATTTGGATAGTAGCGAGGGATATTTAAGAAAGATGCCCTTTTCTAAAAAAAATTCCCCACCTGGCATGTTCTGAGGGAAAGAGGGGACTTCTGAGCGCTATGTACTTCCTAGGAGGCCCTGATTTAATGGCTTAGGGTATAAGGTTAGGAACTGGACATAGCGCAAGAACTAAAATGTCAGCAAATGATGGGCTACATTTTCTTATCCCCGCCTTCTCCTGTGCAAAGATTTGATAGTCCCCATCATGCTTTGTAGTCCATCTGATGCCACATAAACCATCAGAATTTTATTAATCCCCTGAAGAGAGGCAGCCATCTGGCCCCCACTGTGCTAGACCACACTAGGGCAAAACTGGAATGATTGATGGGCTCTGGAATTGATTAGTTGTTCTGAGAGACAAATGAACTGTTTTGGCAGAGAATACCAGAGGTCACTGCATGTGGTCAGACACAAAGGCCTGCAGAATTTTAAAAAGTTGCTTCTACCATCAACTTGTAAAGTTGCTATTTCTTCACAATAATGGATTTTGAAAACATCCCAGTGATTTAAGAGTATGTGTGGTGTTCTTTGGGAATGCGTTAATCTTAACTGATCATAAAACTGTAGAATTAAGTATCAAAATTAGACTGGCTGACTGTTCTTGGTTTGTTGGCAATTAAGGGCTCTTATTGGTATGATGTGTGTGCATGCAGAATGGATGCAGCACAGTCGTCTGTCACTCACACAAATGTTGGGCTATAAATTCCCTCTGAAAGAGCTCCTCTGATTGGAGAAAACCAAGCAAGCTGCAGCATGTACAGCCCTATTGCAAATAAGAGCAATTGCTCAGAAACAAAACACCCACCAATTTAGGCAGGCTTTTGGGTTTGTTTTTTTTTAAACTTAGTGTTGTTTAGACACAGCCTCTTTTATATGACAAATGTTACTTGTAATGAGAATATGGTTTTAAGGCTATTGAACTGACATTTTTGTTGGTTTGCTCTAGGTTTTAGTGCACCCACTTCTGCCCTCCCCCACTCCCCCATATGGCTTGAGTTGATTTTCAAATACTAAGCTAGCAAAGGACGTCCTTAGGCCATGGTCCTTGCTCACAGGGAGAAATTATACCGTTAAATGGCAGGCACTGTTTGGGTTTTAAACTGCTGCTCCTCATCCTACAATGCTGCTAATCTACAGAATTGCACGTGCATTTTTGTGAGGGGTGGGGGAATTGGATGACACATGTCTTATTACGTCCGGAATGCTCTCTGAGGACTGCACACTAGTGTGCAGGCAAGTGGGCAACACCTCCCCAGAGGAAACCTGACTCTTCAGAATAAACTTGAGTTATGGATTTATTCAGCCTGTAAAACCTCAGCTGGCATAAATAATTGAGAAAGCAAAGGTTTGTCTGTGATGCATACCTCGGGGACACATGCCTGCCTCCCTTCCTCCCACCACCTTTTCTTATGAAAATGATCCCAGTTGCACTGATAGATAATAACAACACCAAGCAATTAAAAGCTATGGGTGGCTGGAGAGAGGAGAAAAGGTTCAGTTAATGAGCTTTTCCTCTTCCTGTGCCCAGGAGAGCCTCCGAAGTGATGAGGCGATTAAAGCGAAGAGATAATTATAGATTATGTGAAAATGGGTCCCTTGAGGTGAGAGGGCCTTGACTTAAACAGTAACTGTTGCAAGTGTCTCCTGGCTCCCATGGTCGCCTACCTCTGTGCTTCATTGAGCTTCAGTATGCTCAACAGCACTGTGCCAAGCAGACAGGCAAAGCCACCTGTTTGCAGCACACAGTCTCTTCCTGGGCAAGGTTGCATGCTTCCACCAAATCTTTCTGCACAAAGCCATTTTCGATCAATTCACAGAAAGGGGAAGGAGACTGATAGTGATGGAGCATGGGCATCTGCTTGCTGCTTTGTTTTAAAGATGATCTGCAAAGGTGGAGAGACTGGGTGTTGCTCTTTCTGATGTAGAAAGGTCTGAAAGCCCTGGAAGAAGAGAAGTTCCATATACTTTTTTTTTTTTAACATAAGAAATTTAAATATTCTTTTTTTTCCCTTGAAGTCTCTGTGGATGACTAGAGAGCCAGTATGAGGAAGTAAAGCAGGGATCTCAAACATGCGGCCCGCGGCATTATTTGCTGCAGTCTGCCAACCCCCCTCTCCCTGCCCCTCCCCCGAATTATTTCCTGAGGCTGCCAAGCTCCCCCCAGCACGCCGCACCCCTGCTCCTCTGTCTACTTCCAGGTACTTCCCGCCGCCCAACAGCTGTTAGGTGGCGCTTAGCGCTTTCCAGGAGTGGGGGGAGGAGCGGGGAGCTCCGCCTTTCTCATAATCAAATGAAAATATAAAAAGTGTATAGCTGCTATTCAGCTATCAATAGGAATTTTTTAAAAGTTGAGCTCTTAATGATTGTATCTAACGAAGCAGTGGTTGTTGCTTGGGAGTTTGTGTTTAGCATACAGACTAGTACTCTGAAGACTGTTCATCTGAGACCTGATCAGAAGTCAGAGGAGTATCTTTTAACATTCCCAAATACCAGTCCTATAGATGAACTATCAAACCTTGAACCTTTCTAGTCAACATCTGTGTCCCATGCATCCAAGATAGAGGAAAGGATTCTTTGCATGCAAAGCAGAGGAGTGAGATACCAAAAAGGCAATGTTCAAAGTGAGCCAGAGGTCAGAGGAAGTGAGTCCTGGCACTTTTTCTACAGCAGGAGCTCAGGATCAGCACTTTTTTTTTTTTAACTGCTTCATTGGCACGGAGGGAGCAAAAAGAAATTGTGAGCTGAGGAACAAAGCATAATTCATAACAAAGTACAAAAAAACCAAAAGAGTAAAGTAAAAATTGCTTCCTTGGAGCTCTGCTTGTTCTGCATTGACCATACCTATTTCAGCATGTCAGTTCATTGCCCCGGAGTTCAGAGCTGTACCATGTGGCATTAGAATTTCTCTGTATTTTCATTTCTTTTGGGGAAACAAGATGGGTGAGATGATATCTTTTTATTGGACCAACTTCTGTTGGTGACAGAGACTTCTGTTGGTGAGAGAGAAAGCTTGTGTCTCTCACCAACAGAAGTTGGTCCAGTGAAACATATTACCTCCCCCAACTTGTCTTTCTAATATCCTGGGACGGACACAGCTACAATCACACTGCATACATTTCTTTTGGAGCACAGGTCAGAGGGCATGAGTTTCAGGTGTTTCTTTTAGTGTCCCATTGGACTGTAATGCAGATACATTTTATTTTTTATTTTACTTTATTATTGGTTATTGGTCTTCCAAGAGTTAGCAATCAGTGCACTGCTCACAGATAAACTAAGTACTGTTGCATTCTGACACCATGGGATCATTCTTCCTGAAGCCGTCTTATGATAACGGGAAGATCTTCTGTTCTGCTATAGTGGCACCCAAACTAGTGAACTCCCATTGGCTATGACCTGACCCCAGCGAGTTCTCCATTCCCATAAAGAGCTTCCTTTGAGACAAAGCTGTGTTTGTGTTCTACTGCTCTTCCTCTAGATGAACCATATACTGCAACAGTAATCAAACTAATTTACTGGAAATTAGGGATGTATAATGGAAAATCTAACCAGCTCCTTTTATTAACTCTTGCAGCACTGTCTACCATCCTGTAGTAGAGGCAGGTTACTTTGGCCTGGTCAACAAATAGATTTCAGTTAGGGCTGTGATTTTTATTTTTTTTAACCAAACTAGTTATACACATACACTCCTCCTAGTGTGGACACAGTTCTACTGGTATAAAAGTGCTTATTCCAGTATAAGCTTATTCTCCTTTCCATACTGGCATAACTACATTCACACTAGGGGCTTGTACTGGTATAGATAAAGTGGTACAACTTTTGTGTGTAGACAAGGCCTTTGTGAGATCCTTGGAGTGTCACAAGGGCTCTGACTACCGGTATTTCTTTTGTGAGTCTATGAATGATCACTGTGGCTAACTGCATTTACACTGCTCTGTGTTTGCAAGATTGACACAAAGCTCGACTGTGTTCTCAGATCAGTGGCCCTGGTTGAAACTAGTTGATGCCCTGCTTCTGTGACAGAACACAGATGCACATTCACTCAGGCCTGTTCATGTGCAGAGGAATCTGCAAGTTAAGGTGCTGCAGGTATTTGAGTTATAAATAGATCTGTAAATGATAGAAGTGATACAGTGGCCTGTTACAACACATTAAGCCTTCTGTTCTTACCAGCCAATATGAAACAATATTGCTAACAGAGTTAACAAGACATTTTACAGCCCCTTATGGCAGCATGGAAGAGCTTTATTATGTCCTGCTGTAAGGTGTGCATGATGGAGGATGACAAATGGGCCTTCAGTGTTGCATAAACAGATAGTTAAGGGTTAATGCCTTTTACCTGTAAAGGGTTAAGAAGTTCACCTAGCCTAGCTGACACCTGACCAGAGGAACCAATGGGATGCTTCAAAAGGAAGGAGGGAAGTTCCCTTTGTCTTGGTCAGTTTCAGTTTTGGCCGGAGTGGAAAAGATCAAGGAACCAGCCTCTTATCAGAGTAGTAAGTTATAGAAAAGAATAAATAGGTTTATGTTTATTTTCTTTTGTGACTTTGTCTTTGTGCAATTAGAGGAATAATCAAATTGGGGATTCTTTTGTGTGCTAAGTTTTTACCCAGGGGAACATCCTCTGTGTTTTGAATCTGTTGTCTGTGAGAGTAGCTGGTATGCTAATCTCTCCGAGAGGCTTTTCTTTTACCTTTCTTTTCTTTAATTAAAAGCCTTTTTAAAAGAACCTGATTGATTTTTCCTTGTTTTTAGATCCAAGGGGATTGGATCTGGACTCACCAGGGATTGGTGGGGGAAGAAGCGGGGGAAGGGAATGAGTAACTCTTCCTTGTTTTAAGATCCAAGGGTTCTTTGAATCGGTGTTCAACAGGGAATTGGTGGAGGAGTCTCTCAAGGCTACTCAGGGAGGGAAAGGTTTTGGGGGGGGAAGGCAGAGTTTTCCAAATGACTCAAATATTTGGATGCTGGCAGCATACTGATCTAAGCAGGTAATTAAGCTTAGGGTTTCTCATGCAGGTCCCCACATCTGTACCCTAAAGTTTAGAGAGGGGAAGGAACCCATGACAAGTGTGCATTAGACTTAAGGCAATAAATGTTCATAATCATGGCTTGGGATTTACCTGGGCAACTCCCATTGTACATCAGTGGAATTTGCAGGGTAAAATATGAAGTCTTTGCGTATCACTTTGAAACATTTCCCTGAAGAATGTGCGACCACAACTTTAAATAATGTTTCAGCAAAGCTGCCCAAGGATTGGTCTCATTTTGGGTCACACAGTCAGTTCCTATTCCTAGAGCCCTGTGTGAATACAAAATTTGTATATGCATCCAATCCGCAAAAATGGTCCACAGGTGCAAATATCAGCAGATATACAGTGGATATCTGCAGACTTTCAGGGCTCTACCTATTCTGCATGGCAGAGACAGTGCACCTGATTCCTTGGAAGAGTGAGGGGTCTTGATTTCTTTCTTGAACACCATCTTCTATTTGACAGGCACACCGATGTTGCTGGGAGTTAGGGGGATCCAGGCCCTCTTCCACTTAATGGTGTATGTTGTTGTTATGTGAAGCCTGTCAAGAGTTAGGAGATGACGGAGAACCCCTAAAACAATATTAAAATGTCTTTTTCCTGGAATCCCCTTTCCAGTTACTGGTGGCCAAGAGATATGTGCATATGGAATCTTTTTTCTTCAGAGTTATCCAGTCTTTCCTCTTGCCAGATTTGTCACTTCCATTGTAGTGAATTATAGTGTCCCAGACACCTCAGTGAAGGAATCTGGCAGACAGGAGGCTGATTCTAAAGAAGAAAGTTTTCTGTCTCTGCCACCAGCAATGATAGGAGGAGAAGGTTAGAAAAAGCGCATGACATTTATATGGGGGTTTGCATACATCTCTGAGAAAAGAAAAGGACCATATTTTGCCTTGATGTAATCGGTAGGATTTGAAATGACTTATGCCAAGGCTGAATTTGTCTCACATGGTCTTAAATGCCAGATTCTTTGTGGGAGTTTATTGGATTAAGTATACATGTCTTTTTCTTGCAGAATATTGTTCAAACTAACTTGTGTTTTCTAGAGAAGCAGGCTGAGCTATCTTATATTGGCAAAACATATTAGTCGTCATGCAAAACATTGGAAATCTGTTCCACTGCAGTGATGCTATTGAAATGAGTGTGTCTGCAGCACAGCTAGCATCTAATGTGTGTAGCCTTTTTGTTATTCAATAAGACACCTTTTTTGCTTTTGTTTCCTAATTAGGGAGGAAGACAAGAATATATTTGATTACTGCAGAGAAAACAACATTGACCATGTATCCAAAGCCATACAATCAAAAAAAGTGGACGTGAATATGAAAGATGAAGAGGTATGGTGGAAAAGTAGCCCATTGATCCTCCGTCGGTTTTGTGTTTTAATTCACCACCCCAGACCTTTTTCTAAATTCCTAATTTAGAATTGTTATAGGACAGGTGCTAAATAGTTGGCGAAACATCTACTGGTTGAGACAGCAATGTATTCCATTTGAAAACAAATAGCAATTCCATTCCAGTTTCAGCTGGGATTTTAGTAGTATGGACTTACTAACAATAATGTCATATCAGTGCCAGGATGCTTCCTTCTTGCAGTATCTTGAAAATGCCAGCTGGGACTCAAAGTAAGAGCTTAACAGAGCCACATTGGTGCCCAGTAGCCCTTTCCCTTTCAGTACAATGAGCCTGGTTGAACAAAAGTAGGGAAAAATGGCTTTTTTTTGTTTGGAATTGGCCAGTGAGTGGTGTCTGCCAGTCCACTCAAGATAAACTAGTCTGGGCACGTGTGATTCCATCCAAAGCTACACATCCTTAGACCAGAAAGGCTGGAGAGTACTTAATATTGGAACTTGTCATTGTCTCTTCTCGATTAGCCAGACAGAAGGCAAAAGTACAATTCTAGGTTTGTCAACCTGACTAAAAGTGTGACCACTATCCAGTGCTTTTCCTGTTTGCAAGCCCTTGAAGCAACAACCAGAGTCAAAGCAACGTCCCAAAGCTAGGAAAGAACTAACTTGACCTTGACTAGTAATTTGACAACAGCATCAAGAAAGAAATGAGTACACTGGTCTACAATTTTTGAGAAGTCGTCTGCTTCAGAGATAAAATGTGCTATTTATTATGTATTTTGATGTGCTGAATTCAAATATGACAATTAAAACAACTGGCTACTGTTTCTAAGTTATGTAAGTTTTTACATTTTATGTCTATGCATATTGTGTAGATAGTAGAGTTTTAATCATAAATTGTAAACCTAGGTCTTTTCATGTGTTTATGGTTGCTTTACATGATAATATTTCACCTGTCCTGTTTAGGTAACACTTTAAAAATCAGCAAAAGGGTTATCTAACTAAAATGTATTATGAAACAAAAGGCAAAAAACTATTATGTACATAGTTTAGTCCTATTCAGTGTCTACTCGGCGCTTCTTGGCTTGTCTCTTGTATTCATTAAATGGAGCATCTCTTGTCACTGTCCAGCAATAGTCTGCAAGCATTGATGGGCTCCATTTGCCCTGATAGCGTTTCTCCATTGTTGCAATGTCCTGGTGAAATCGCTCGCCGTGCTTGTCGCTCACTGCTCCGCAGTTCAGTGGAAAAAAATCTAGATGAGAGTGCAAAAAATGTATCTTTAGTGACATGTTGCAACCAAGGCTTTTGTATGCCTTGAGGAGGTTTTCCACCAACAACCTGTAGTTGTCTGCCTTGTTGTTTCCGAGAAAATTTATTGCCACTAACTGGAAGGCTTTCCATGCCGTCTTTTCCTTGCCACGCAGTGCATGGTCAAATGCATCATCTCGAAGAAGTTCACGAATCTGAGGACCAACAAAGACACCTTCCTTTATCTTAGCTTCACTTAACCTTGGAAATTTTCCACAGAGGTACTTGAAAGCTGCTTGTGTTTTGTCAGTGGCCTTGACAAAGTTCTTCATCAGACCCAGCTTGATGTGTAAGGGTGGTGGTAAAATCTTCCTTGATTCAACAAGCGGTGGATGCTGAACACTTTTCCTCCCAGGCTCCAATGACTGTCGGAGTGGCCAATCTTTCTTGATGTAGTGGGAATCTCTTGCACGACTATCCCATTCACAGAGAAAACAGCAGTACTTTGTGTATCCAGTCTGCAGACCAAGCAAGAGAGCAAAGCTGCCACTGATGTTGGTCATAGTTTATGCACCTCAAAAGTTGTTTCATGTTGTCATAGGTTTCCTTCATATGGACTGCATGACCAACTGGAATTGATGGCAAAACATTGCCATTATGCAGTAAAACAGCTTTAAGACTCGTCTTCGATGAATCAATGAACAGTCTCCACTCATCTGGATCGTGAACGATGTTGAGGGCTGC
Source organism: Mauremys mutica (assembly GCF_020497125.1). Lineage (NCBI taxonomy): Eukaryota > Metazoa > Chordata > Testudines > Geoemydidae > Mauremys > Mauremys mutica. The sequence continues at coordinate 57,378,502 of NC_059079.1, forward strand.
CATCACACCATCGATGTTGTTGCAGGCTACAAGATCACCTTCCATGAAGAAGAATGGGACAAGATCCTTTTGACAGTCACGGAACATGGAAACCCTAACATCACCTGCCAGGAGATTCCACTGCTGTAGTCTGGAGCCCAACAGCTCTGCCTTACTCTTGGGTAGTTCCAAATCCCTGACAAGGTCATTCAGTTCCCCTTGTGTTATGAGGTGTGGTTCAGAGGAGGAGGATGGGAGAAAATGTGGGTCCTGTGACATTGATGGTTCAGGACCAGAAGTTTCATCCTCTTCCTCTTCCTCGTCTGACTCAAGTGAGAATGATTCTGGTGCATCAGGAACCAGCAGTCTTTCTCCGTGGGGTATTGGGCGTATAGCTGATGGAATGTTTGGATAATGCACAGTCCACTTTTTCTTCTTTGGCACACCTTTCCCAACTGGAGGCACCATGCAGAAGTAACAATTGCTGGTATGATCTGTTGGCTCTCTCCAAATCATTGGCACTGCAAAAGGCATAGGTTTCCTTTTCCTGTTCAACCACTGGCGAAGATTTGTTGCACAAGTGTTGCAGCATATGTGTGGGGCCCACCTCTTGTCCTGATCTCCAATTTTGCAGCCAAAATAAAGGTGATAGGCTTTCTTAACCATAGTGGTTATACTGCGCTTTTGTGATGCAAAAGTCACTTCACCACAAACATAGCAGAAGTTATCTGCACTGTTCACACAAGTACGAGGCATCTCTGCTCACTTTGGCTAAACAGAAATGTGTCCTTTTGCAAAATCAAACACTGACAAATAAGAGAGCATGACACTGTATGATTTCTAGAGCTGATATAAGGCAATTTGTTCAGCAGAGTGATGTAAGCTTCGTTATGATTGCATCATCCATGACTTCTAGGAATAACATGATGCAATTCATATCATGTATGATGCAATACCAGCTTCAGATTGCATCATTCATTGTTTTGCCTAAAAAGCAAGTACTGTCCAAACCCAGTCATAGATTTATTCATCGATCCAGTCAAAGATGTATTTTAGTCATTTCTGGTTTAAATTGAGATCCCTTCCCTTTATAACTCACTTATTCTCCGCTATTCCCAAGTCAAGGGTCGTATATACTGACCCAATAGCATAACTTGAAAACTAGAGCCAATCAACAATTTTAAGCATCATTTTCGTTCTCAGTGACCCAGAATTAGTAAAGTTTGACTGCATTTATTTCAGAAGCATTTTTGCTGTAGAGCAGTGTCGACATTACGAATTGGTCTTATTTTTCAGTACAGATATTTATTGTAAAAGCAAACACTTGAATGGACACACACTTCTGTTGTTCAATCGGTCTGTAACTAATGATCTCCCATCTTTATCACATTGGTTCAACCCTTATATACTGCCACCTAGCCCTGCTCCATAATACATACAGCTACCTTTACCCGCTGCTTCTCAGCGCATTGTGTTTTGGCGAACAGATGAAGTGCTTACACATTCATAGACTGAGACGCCTCAAATTCAGTTGGGTTCTCCTGTAGCTCTAAGCAGATTTCTGCCCTCTGAGCCATGACAGCCCCGGCTGGGGCTCTGAATGCTGATGGCAGGGCCTTTTATTATTAATCAGGAATTGATGTGAATTAATTTTTAGGGGGAAAGGGAGGGAGGGTAAAATCAGGGTTGGAATTTCACATCATAGATTAAATGAACTGAGACTGTTTGCCATGTAGAGGCACTGTAACAACAGCACCACTGAGCTCCATCAATCCTGCTAGTGACTACAAGTTACAAAGTTAAACAGCCAGTGTACGTTGTAAGCCCAGAAATAGCAGAGCTGCTCTCACTAACTACAGTGTAGTTTTAGTAATAAAAAAATCACTTTTGAGATCTTGTAGTTTGAGCAGTCAGTGTATTATTGCTTCACACTAGTATTGTTTTATTTTTACCGAAGGGGCACTTTTTTATATAGCTCCCTGAAAGTTCCCCTTTGTGTTAAAATTTCCCATCCTTGTTCTCAGCCAGAAGCTTATTTGAAAAGATCACAATTCCTTTAAAAGTTTGGTATAATTTTCTTGGGCCATTTCCGAGTTAGCACATTGTAAAAACTTCGGGCCTGACTGTCAGCCCCAAGGCTGCTCAAAGTTGTAGTGAGGGGTTGGGACAGCCCCTACCTACTGGAGAGCCCCAGCTTTGGCTGAAAGCCACCTATGCCCCATTTTCAGATGAAATGAGTATATCTCAGTTGCAGCTGAGGATGTAACCCAGAGTAGTTTTCTTCAAAGGAGATGCATCTTTCAGTGAGAAAAGAAATGTTTAGAAATTACACAGCTCTTTGTGTATGGCAGTTAGTAAGCATTATCTACTATTCATCATCAAGAGGCGTTTTCAACACCATATTATGAAATCCTTCTCTGAAGCCTTGTCTACATTAGAGAATTTCACAGAAAAATTGCCACTGGTACAAACCCCAGGATAGACAAGACTGGCAGCTTCAGGCATTTTGACTTTCGTGTTGGTTACACATACAAGTGCTTTGGCAGAGCATTATGAAGTTTGGTTAGCATCCATCTATGCTGTGCTTGGTTCTAAATAGTACTATTAGTCCCTCATTTTCATGAATACCAAAATGTCACTATATTTTTAATGAGCCGAAAACCCCACTGCTGTTTTTTTTTTTAAACCGCATTTCTTCTCCACAAGCAGGAGACTAATTTATTTTCTCTATCCTGCAGCTCAGCTGAAGTCTTTTAGAACAGCGTATGTGTTGAACCTTTGGTAGGCCAAAAGCATATGCAGACATAATCTTATTAATCAATTTAGTGTTATGGTGCAAATGTGTCCAGCCATGTCCAAAAGATACATCTCTTGTGCAGCTGAACCAACCTGATACTGTTGCTTTAAATGGATACACATTTTAAATGTTTGCAGTACTGTTGTAGCCATGTCAGGATTTGAGAGAGACAAGGTAGGTGGGGTAATCATTTTATTGGACCAACTTCTGTTGGTGGAAGGAACATGCTTTCGAGCTTCACAGAGCCCTTCTTCAGGTCTGGGGAAGATAAGCTGGTCTCCTGGTTAACAGAAGTTGGTCCAATAAAAGTTATTACCTACCTTGTATCTCTCATACATTTTAAAATGGGAGTGCAGATATATGCAAATAAGCCCAGCTCCTAAGTAATTTACTTGCTATGGAATAGAATTTGCTTATACAGTGCATAATTTTATAATGAATCTGTGCACATCCTTTTCTTGTATGATAATGACTTTTCTGAGTTTTTAAACAGTTCAGATTTTTTCCACATACTGTATTAATAATGTTTATAATTATATCCTTTCCATTTTGTGCAAATAATTCCTACCAATTTGGAAATACAAGATAAAAATCTAGTGGTACATATATAACATGAGAAGTCATACTTATTACAAGCAAAACGATTTCAGAATATGATGCTAGAAATGAATATATTTTAAAAAATCTATGCTAACCACATCTACTAGAATAAACCATATAGAATTTGTCAATTTTGAAATCTAATTACATACATAGTCTTCTCACCTAAAGAAAAGAATATGTTGTTCTTTCTCAGTTCTCCAACAAGAACACTGGCTAATAGTTCAGGTACAATAAACTTCCATTTGAATTAAGCAGAGTCCTAGAGGATTATATAAAGTGTCTGATGACAATTATTATGTATAAGCTCCCATTCACTATTTCTAAATTGCTCAAAATTCAGCAGCTAAGGCTGTGTTGGTTTAAAAGAAATAGGCACAGACAAAAGCAACTGGGTCCTTGTATACAGGGTTGTATGCAAGGGGAAATAATAAAATAAAGGCTACAGTGTCACATTTTAGTTACTTTGTCAGCTCAGAGTTCATGGCATATACTAATAGGAAAGAGATTTTGGTGCCTTTTTAACAACAATACATTTCCAGCTTTATTTTGTTTTTATTTTATTTTCAAAGGCATTGAAATCTTCCTAGAATGTGTCCTGATTTTTCAATTTTATTTTATTTTATTTTTTGTTTTTTGGAACTTGTGTCAAGGGCACATAGAACTTTGGGTAGAAACATCCTTTTTTACATTATTGTAGAAATCCAAGTAAGCAAATGAATGTTTCCTCTGCACCCGTGTTTAAGTGGGTGCAAAGCCTTTAACAAAGAGCTTGTGCCTCATGCCACCATAACCCTGGCTCCCTCATTGAGAGCAGTGTCAGTGTAGCCATGCCTCTGTGAGATTTTTCCATGCAGGTTTGGAACCTTAAATGTAAAAGAATCATGTTCCAGCTCAACAACGTAAATAGCTCCATGGTATTTTTAGGAATGATGGGAAAAGAATGTGGTTTAAGAACTATTGCATCTTTCTTGACATATACACTTATTCCCCACTCCACCCCCCCCCCCCCCAACACATACACACACACACTCCGTTTTCAGGTCTATGAAAGCAATTAGATTCCAAATCAGTTTTACACTGAGATATCCATTCAGTTTAGCTATAGTCCTCTTTCTTTCTCTCTGGGTTAATTGCAATGAAGACTATTCTCCTACATGCTTCTACTGGGACTTGAAAAAAAATATTTGAGAGGTAACCATCCCTACTTTGTGTTTGAACAACCTGTGATTCATGGTGAAACAAAATTTATATGCTGTTGGCTTGAGAAACTGCTACAGAAGCTGGCAGTGGTAATCCAAGCGAGACATGGAAGATTTAAGAGGCAGGGTCAATACACTGGGGCTAAATTTATGCTTATTATTCAAGACTTGAGGGGCAGAGAAAACTGCATCCTCTCAAATAACTTCTGCAACAACTGTGTATGCTCTGTTGTGCGGCTACAACAAAAATAGGCATCTTAGATTTTGTTTGAATTTAATTAAAGAAGGACATCACTACAGCATATACTTTCACATTCTAAATTACTCATGCCAATTTGAACACATCTGTGATTTAAGCATTGCCCAATAAACATTGCTACCATAATGAAGTTGTGATGGAGGGGAGGGGAGTCTCCAAGAAATCCTCCTAGCGTGTAGGGTGAACTTTGTAATGACTCTTATAAATTAACTACTATGCAGACTAGAAGATTTTACAGATTGCATAGCCCATATCCATGATTCACACATTGCCCAGTATTACCACCATTTACAACTGATTCGGCTATTGCTACGCTTTTTTTATGATAGGCAAAGTTGATAAATAGATTTTTCCTGATTCTTGAGGTGTTAGGTCCATTAGCTATAGCTGTTAATGTTTTTAACTTGATTTTTATGTCTCCAAATGCTCGTAATTTTGAATTTGCTTTCTGGGGATAACACTTTAATTCGCAAATATCTTGGAAGTACTCTTTATTATGTAGGAACAGTATTGAGATTCCTTTGTAGATATTATCTATCTCTGTAGCAATGATATGCTTCTGCAAACTACTCAGTAATTATTCTTTTATAGGTCCAAAAGTAAATTATTGTATTTTAACAATTTACATTTATCCAGCATAATGCCGTAGTGCTTTACAGGCTGTATTTAGGGATTGTTTGCCTGCTACTAGAATGCAACCATTTCTCAAGTGGAACATGGCAGTTTTTATAATAGCAACCAACTACAGTGTAGAACAATGTAGATCACTAAGTGAAAAATATTCTGTCCATTTGGAATTGCAGAGGAAATACAGAAATAATATAATGACTGTGACATACTCAGTGTACAATCCAGACTGAATAGAATTGTCACCCCCGCCCTCTAACCTGGGGTGTCTCTTACAATGTTTTGCTGCTGTGGCCTCCAGTCTGGACTGCTCACAAACAGCCTCCAGCATGTAAGTTACTCCCAGGTATGTCTCTGTGTGAGCTACAGCCACTCTTACCAGCCTGGGTTATACTGCAGGGTGACCCCAACACACTGCCAGTCTTCGATTTTCTCCCAGAAGTGTATGTCCTGTACTGCCCAGCCCTCTCCTAGACAATACTAATTCATATAAAGTCGATATTTCTTTAATAGAAATAATATGCACACACCTTGTTACAGCAATTGGAGTTCACAGACACTTTAAACACATTGGATTAGATCAAATCATAAAACAAGTTTATTATAAGTGAATACAAGTAATGAGACATAAGTCAGAAATGGTTACAAGAAAAATAAAGATAAAATGCCACTGGTGCCTAATTTAATGAACAATGGTAAATTCAAGCAAAGTTTTTCTTACCTCTTGCTCTCAGCAGTCTTACTGACCAATCTTCTTATGCCAGGACCCCTTCCCCGGTTTAATGGCTGCTTCCGTTGTCCCTTATGGTGCAGTGAATTGATGGACAGAGACAGAGGAGGGGTTCTCTTAGGGTGTTTGTTCCGTCCTTTTTATAGTGTCAGTCCCCATCTTGGAAAATATTTATTTCCAGATGTGATTCTGGACACACAAAGTCTATGGGAAAGGATATTCCCTAATGCTTTTCCTCACCTGTTTGAGGTTTCTTTGTCTACATTTCCTGCTTGATGATTCTGTTTACTGCTTAAATGCACATTAAGCAGAGCACATATTCCTTTGTTTAAGACAGACCTGTTTGCCAACTTCTGCTATGGTTTGGAACATGCGTTAATAACATTGTACAGTTAAATCTTATAATTCCACATACAATGTTGCCACACACATTTTATCAGGATAATATTGACCAGCAAATTATAAGTTTTCAGATGATATTTCACAAGGCATACTTTGTATAAAAATTATCACAATAGTGTGTAGGGTGTGGACACAGAGGTACATTATGTCACAATTACCCAAAGTGAAGCTGGCCCCAGGCTTTAAATCCATACTCTTGAAAAAGCACAAGATTTTTAATGATTACAGATGATCAGTTGACTTCAGTTTCTTGTCTCATCCAAAAGAAAGGATCTCCAGCAGCAGCTTCTTGGGTGTTGGTTTTGTAGTCATTCAGAACTGCTGAGTTTACTGGATTGCCAGGACTACTGTTGCATTATGCTGAGTTTTCTTTTATGGTCTCATCCAAGCACAGTACTGGCAAAGTCACACTCTTCTTGTTTTGAAGATAAGAAACGATCACAGAACAACATGATATAGGTGCACATCTAGAACGTAAACGTTGGTTTAAAGGATAGACAGCTGTAGTGGCACAGGAGCCAGCAAACAGAGCTGTAAACGGAAGTTTGAGTGGGAGTTTGCAGGGAAGACTAAAAGAGGCAGGCAGAGGAACAGACAGGCTAGTGAAGGGAGTGTGTGGTGTTCTGGCAGTGTTTTGGTGCTTGTTGGGGGTTTGCTTTGCTGTGGGTTGTGGTGTTTTGGTTTGGTTTGTGTTTCCTGGACTAACAGGACTTAAGTGGGAAGGCTATGACAGAGGCAGCAGTGGTGGTGACACAAGCAGTGGAAGACACAATGAAGACGACTGGATGTAGAAGCTGCGGTATGTATGTGATTCTGGAGCGGGTACCTGAAAAGAGTTTCATCTGCATGAAGTGCCGCCTGATAGAGCTGATGGAAGAAAAGATCTGAGGATTGGAAATGCAGGTGGAAACTCTGGTTGAGTTTAGAAGGGGATTCGAGCAGATGATGGAACAAAGACACGAGGAGGCTGAAGGGAAAAGCTCAGACTTGCAGATGGAAGCAGGACCAAAGAACTCTGAGGGGAGACTGTTTGGTGAAGACAGTGGACAGTGGAAGCATGTGACTAAGAGAACCAGGCAAAGGAAAAGATGGGCTAGTGAAGGAGAAATAGAGCTCAGGAACAGGTTTGCGGAGTTGGAAAATGAAGAAGGGGCACAGCAGGTGGTCACTGAAGGTGAGAGGGCAAGGAAGAAGAAAAGAGCAGTGAGTCCTATAGGAAGAGGGGAAGAGTCAATGGAGATAACACCAAATATGAGCCCCAGGAGGATATGGGATGGGTTGCAGAGGATTGAAAGGGTGAATAGGAATCAAGAGGACTTGCAGTCAGAGGGAACAGGGATAGACTGGAGAATCGCACCATCACCAGGAAAAGGCAGGTCTGCGTGATTGGGGACTCCTTACTGAGAAGAATAGATAGGCCTGTAACCAGAGAACAGAAGGGTGTGCTTGTCTGCTGGGTGTGACAATACGGGATGTGGACCTGAGGCTGAAGAGTATCCTAACGGGAGCGGGAAAGAATCCACTGATTGTCCTTCATGTGGGAACAAATGATACAGCTATATTCTCACTGGAACGAATCAAGGGAGACTATGCAAGGCTGGGGAAGACGCTTAAGGAATTCGAGGCTCAGGTGATCTTCAGTGGGATTCTGGCTGTTCCTAGAGAAGGACAACAAAGGTGTGACAAGATTATGACAATCAACAGATGGCTCAGGCAGTGGTGCTATAAGGAGGGCTTTGGGATGTATGCCCACTGGGAGGCATTCATGGACGGAGGACTTTTCTCTCAGGATGGACTTCACCTGAGTAGGGCATGAAATAGATTTCTAGGATGGAGGCTGGCACAACTGATTAAGAGAGCTTTAAACTAGGAATTTGGGGGAGATGGTTGGGAGATGTCCAGGTAATCTCCACGCCAGATTTTAACATTGAGAGGGAAGAAAATGAAGTAAGAAAGAATATAGCTGTGGGTAGGAGAATGGACATAAGGAGAAAGGATAGTGTAGATACCAGTCTAATAGGTTGTACTTTCAGTAGAATGTCTGGGCCTAATCAGGTAAAGAATGTGAGTGAAGCCAAACATCAAAAATTAAGATGTTTGTACACCAGTGCGACGAGCCTAGGTGGTAAAATGGAGGAACTAGAGCTACTGGTGCAGGAAGTGAAACCAGATATTATAGGGATAACAGAAACATGGTGGAATAGTAGTCATGACTGGAGTACAGGTATTGAAGGTTATGTGTTTAGGAAAGACAGAAATAAAGGCAAAGGTGGTGGAGTAGCATTGTATATCAGTGATGAGGTAGACTGTAAAGAAATAAGAAGTGATGGAATGGATAAGACAGTCTGTCTGGGCAAAAATCACATTAGAGAAAAAAGCTACTAGAGCCTCCGTTGGGATAGTGCCTGGGGTGCACTATAGACCACCGGGATCTGATCTGGATATGGATAGAGACCTCTTTAATGTGTTTAATGAAGTAAATGCTAATCGGAATTGTGTGATTATGGGAGACTTTAATTTCCCAGATATAGACTGGAGGACAAGTGCTAGTAATAATAATAATAGGGCTCAGTTTTTCCTGGATGCAATAGCTGATGGATTCCTTCACCAAGTAGTTGCTGAACCAACAAGGGGGGATGCCATTTTAGATTTGATTTTAGTGAATAGTGAGGACCTCATTGAAGAAATGATTGTAGGGGACAACCTTGATTCAGTTCAAACTAAATGGAAGGATAAACAAAAATAGATCTGTGACTAGGGTTTTTGATTTCAAAAGGGCTAACTTTAAAAAATTAAGGAAATTAGTTAGGGAAGTGGATTGGACTGAAGAACTTGTGGCTCTAAGGGCGGAGGAGGCCTGGAATTACTTCAAGTCAAAGTTGCAGAAATTATCAGAAGCCTGCATCCCAAAAAGGTGGGGGGAAATCATAGGCAGGAGTTGTAGACAAAGCTGGATGAGCAAGCATCTCAGAGAGGTGATTAGGAAAAAGCAGAAAGCCTACAAGGAATGGAAGATGGGAGGGATCAGCAAGGAAAGCTACCTTATTGAGGTCAGAACATGTAGGGATAAAGTGAGAGAGGCCAAAAGCCATGTAAAGTTGGACCTTGCAAAGGGAATTAAATCCAATAGAAAAAGGTTCTATAACCATATAAATAAGAAGAAAACAAAGAAGAAAGAAGTGGGACTGTTAAACACTGATGATGGAGCGGAGGTTAAGGATAATCTAGGCATGGCCCAATGTCTAAACAGATACTTTGCCTCAGTCTTTAATGAGGCTAATGAGGAGCTTAGGGATAATGTTAGGGTGACAAATGGAATGAGGATATGGAGGTAGATATTACCACATCCGAGGTAGAAGCCAAACTCGAACAGCTTAATGGGACTAAATTGGGGGGCCCAGATAATCTTCATCCAAGAATATTAAAGGAACTGGCACATGAAATTGCAAGTCCATTAGCAAGAATTTTTAATGAACCTGTAAACTATGGAGTTGTACCGTCTGACTGGAGACTTGCTAAGATAGTTCCTGTTTTTAAGAAAGGAAAAAAAAGTGATCCAGGGAACTACAGCCGGTTAGTTTGACATCTGTAGTATGCAAGGTTTTGGAAAAAAATTTGAAGGAGAAAGTAGTTAAGGACATTGAGCACAATCGTAATTGGGACAAAATACAACATGGTTTTACAAAAGGTAGGTCGTGCCAAACCAACCTGATCTCCTTCTTTGAGAAGATAACAGATTTTTTAGACAAAAGAAACGCAGTGGATCTAATTTACCTCTATTTCAGTAAGGCATTTGATACGGTTCCACATGGGGAGTTATTAGTTAAATTGGAAAAGATGGGGATCAATATGAAAATTGAAAGGTGGATAAAGAACTGGTTAAAGGGGAGACTACAACGGGTCGAACTGAAAGGTGAACTGTCAGGCTGGAGGGAGGTTACTAGTGGAGTTCCTCAGGGATTGGTTTTGGAACCAGTCTTATTTAATCTTTTTATTGCTGACTTTGGCACAAAAAGTGGGAATGTGCTAATAAAGTTTGCGGATGACACAAAGTTGGGAGGTATTGCCAATACAGAGAAGGACGAGGCTATCATACAAGAAGATCTGGATGAACTTGTAACCTGGAGTAAAAGTAATAGGATGAAATTTAATAGTGAAAAGTGCAAGGTCATGCATTTAGGGATTAATAACAAGAATTTTGGTTATAAGTTGGGAACGCATCAGTTGGAAGTAACAGAGGAGGAGAAGGACCTCGGAGTATTGGTTGATCACAGGATGACTATTAGTCGCCAGAGTGATATGGCCATGAAAAAAGCTATTGCGGTCTTGGGATGCATCAGGCGAGGTATTTCTAGTAGAGAGAGAAGGTGTTAGTACTGTTATACAAGGGACTGGTGAGACCTCATCTTGAATACTGTGTGCAGTTCTGGTCTCCCACGTTTAAGAAGGATGAATTCAAACTAGAACAGGTACAGAGAGAGGCTGCTAGGATGATCCGGGGAATGGAAAACCTGTCTTTTGAAAGGAGACTCAAAGAGCTCGGCTTGTTTAGCCTAACCAAAAGAAGGCTATGGGGAGATATGATTGCCCTCTATAAATACATCAGAGGGATAAATACCAGGGAGGGAGAGGAATTATTTAAGCTCAGTACCAATGTGGACACAAGAACAAATGGATATAAAATGGCCATCAGGAAGTTTAGACTTGAAATTAGACAAAGGTTTCTAACCATCAGAGGAGTGAAGTTCTGGAACAGTCTGCCAAGGGGAGTACTGGAGGCAAAAGACATATCTGGCTTCAAGACTAAGCTTGATAAGTTTATGGAGGGGATAGGCTATCCTATCACACCAATTTTGGCAATTAATTGATCTTTGACTATTACCGGTAAATATGCCCAATGGCTAATGATAGGATGTTAGATGGGGTGGGATCTGAGTTACTATAGAGAATTCTTTCCTGGGTGTCTGGCTGGTGAGTCTTGCCCACATGCTTAGGGTTTAGCTGATTGCCATATTTGGGGTCGGGAAGGAATTTTCCTCCAGGGCAGATTGGCAGAGGCCCTGGGGTTTTTTTGCCTTCCTCTGTAGCGTGGGGCATGGGTCACTTGCTGGAGGATTCTCTGCACCTTGAAGTCTTTAAACCATGATTTGAGGACTTCAGTGGCTCAGATATAGGTTAGGGGTTTGTTACAGGAATGAGTGGGTGAGATTCTGTGGTCTGCGTTGTGCAGGAGGTCGAACTAGATGATCATAATGGTCCCTTCTGACCTTAAAGTCTATGATTCTATATTTTTGTACAGTAATTGCATGGTATTTACTGTGTAATGATGATATTATCCCACTACAGTTAGATAATTACAGTTATGTTATATGTAAGAAGTAGGGCTGTCGAATCACAGTTAACTCACACGATTAACTCAAAAAAAGTAATTGCGATTAAAAACGTTTATTGCTATTAATCGCAGTTTTAATTGCACTGTTAAAAAGTAGAATACCGGTTGAAATTTATTAAATATTTTAGTATGTTTTTCTATATTTTTACATCTATTGATTTCAATTACAACACAGAATACAAAGTGTACAGTGCTTACTTTATATTTTTATTACAAATATTTGCACTGTAAAAATGATAAAAGAAATAGTATTTTTTAATTCACTTCATACAAGTACTGTAGTGCGATCTCTTCATTGTGAAAGTGTAACTTACAAATGTAGGGATTTTTTGTTACATAACTGAACTCAAAAACAAAACAATGTAAAACTTTAGAGCCTACAAGTCCATTCAGTCCTACTTCTTGTTCAGCCAATCGCTCAGAGAAACAAGTTTGTTTACATTTACAATAGATAATGCTGCCTGCTTCTTATTTACAGTGTCACCTGAAAGTGAAAACAGGCATTTGCATGGCACTTTTGTAGCCAGCATTGCAAGGTATTTACATGCCAGATATGTTAAACATTCATATGCCCCTTTATGCTTTGGCCACCATTCCAGAGGACATGTTTCCATGCTGATGAAACTTGTTAAAAAAATGTGTTAATTACATTTGTGACTGAACTCCTTGGGGGAGAATTGTATGTCTCCGGCTCTATTTTACCCACATTCTGCCATATATTTCATGTTATAGCAATCTCGGATGATGACCCAGCACATGTTGTTCATTTTAAGAAAGCTTTCGCTCCAGATTTGACAAAACTCAAAGAAGGTACTAATCTGAGATTTCTTAAGATAGCTGCAGCACTCGACCCAAGGTTTAAGAATCTGAAGTGCCTTCCAGAATCTGAGAGGGACAAGGTCAAAAGTCTTAAAAGAACAACACTCTGATGCGGAAACTACAGAACCCGAACCACCAAAAAAGAAAATTAACCTTCTGCAGGTGACATCTCACTCAAATCATGAAAATGAACATGCATCAGTCCACACTGCTTCGGATCGTTAATAAGCAGAACCTGTCATCAGCATGGACGCATGTCCTCTAGAATGATGGTTGAAGCATGAAGGGACATGTGAATCTTTAGCACATCTGCCACGTAAATGTAAACAAACCTGTTTGAGCGATTGGCTGAACAAGAAGTAGGACTGAGTGGACTTGTAGGCTCTGAAGTTTTACATTGTTTTGTTTTTGAATGCAGGTATTTTTTATACATAATTATACCTTTGTAAGTTCAACTTTCATGATAAAGAGATTTTATTACAGTACTTGTATTAGGTAAATTGAAAAATACATTTTCTTTTTTTACAGTGCAAATATTTGTAACAAAAATAAATATAAAGTTAGTAGTGTACACTTTGTATTCTGTGTTGTAATTTAAATCAATATATTTGAAAATGTAGAAAACATCCAAAAATATTTAAATAAATGTTATTCTATTATTTAACAGATTGTTAAATTGTTTAATTTTTTTAATGGCTTGACAGCCCTAATAACAAGTATTCATGAGAACTTTGCATCTTATAAATTAAGTGTTTCTATCTCCTGGAATATATGTTTATAGCACAGAGAAATTTGGATTATCTGTCCAATACAAATCCAACATCTAAAGTGTTAGTGGATCAGAGATTAACATAAGAACATAAGAATGGCCATACTGGGTCAGACCAAGGGTCCATCCAGCCCAGCATCCTGTCTGTTGACAGTGGCCAATGCTAGGTGCCCGAAAGGGAGTGAACCTAACAGGCAATGATCACGTGATCTCTCTCCTGCCATCCATCTCCAACCTCTGACAAACAGAGGCTAGGGACACCATTCCTTACCCATCCTGGCTAATAGCCATTAATGGACTTAACCTCCAGGAATTTATCTAGTTCTCTTTTAAATCCTGTTATAGTCCTAGCCTTCACAGCCTCCTCAAGCAAGGAGTTCCACGGGTTGACTGTGCACTGTGTGAAGAACAACTTCCTTTTATTTGTTTTAAACCTGCTGCCCATTCATTTCATTTGGTGGCCCCTAGATTAATTTAATATGCTTTGTCTATCAGTATTTACTAATCCGTTAAATTCTACTCTCCTCTTTTCAGTTTTTCACTGTAATGTTGAGTGCAGGAACATTAATCATTAAATGATACTAATGTGGGTGTCAATGTAATCTGTGCTTCCATAGAAAGTAATTGTGAGAGAATTCATTCTAATTCAAGGTTAATTAGTGTACCATTAAAATAATGTGTTACAAAAGTTAATTACTTGTTGGGTCAAAAAGTGTGGTAAAAAGCTGAATGCCTAATGTCTGAGATCACATTTCCCGACTCAAAATAATGTTCTAAATCTGCCACCTTACTGAAAAATATCCAACATGAAAAGTGAGAGAGATTTAGTCACTGGTGTCTTCCTATCCCCCTTCTACTAGTAAATTTTTGGCACAATGTCCAGGAAAACTGGCACACAGTTCCTATTAATAGATAAGTGAGTTGCTCACTTTGTCCCCCCCTGCAGTGTTTGAAGATATATGTCAAGGGATAACCCTGTTTTAGTTTTGAAGGACCACAAGTGTGTTGGGTGGTACATTAGAAAAAAAAAAAGCAAGTTGTGAAAATGTCACAAAGCAGCATGAGTTTAAAAGATCCTTCTGCAGGAGTATCACACACCATATTCAATCTGGAGAAATTAATTTAAACTACCTGTTAACATAAACAGCTATAAAGTGTACACATTAAGCTGGAAGTAAGTGATAGCCAGGGTAGAACAACTGCCATCTAAAAATATCATCTACTTTTTATTTTATTTAAATGAAGATATAAAAGATGCCAATTTATAACATCTTCTGTAGTTGATAGGAAATGTTTTAGAGCTATTCATTAAAAGGCTCTGTTATTGCTTTGGGTGGATTTGGATTCTGTTCGTGTGGGTAACAAGATAACTGTTCCCAAGCTCAGTGGGCAGTGTGGCTATTGCAGCTAATAACACATGCAACCGTAGCAGAAGAACTGTGTTTTGGTATCCAAATGTAAGCGTTTTAAACATCGTAATAATAAGCGCTTACAGCCTGGGCAGTCCTGTGTTGAGATGATTCTCCGAGATGAGCCTAAACCAAGACCCTGAAATAGAATACTCCAGATTTTGCAGCTATTCTCTCTACCTCTACATGGCAAACCAAAACTATGTATGTGGACACGCTCAAACTTTGGTGAAGTTCAGAAACAGATCAGGACTTCATGGCACAGGCTCATCTTCAGTTGGGTAGTTTGGGATGAACAAAGGGTGATGAAATTCCTCCTAACTTATGCATGCATCTGTGCCCTTTCTAGGGCAGAATACTTAGGACATCTGCACAGCCCAGTTTTCTATCCGCCTCCCTTTCAGCATCTAGTGCTTGATTACTTGAAGCAGGTTCTCACGGGTAGAGAGATGGGTCAATTGTTGCACAAAAGACAAAGCAAGGAAAACTTTTTAAGACTTCTAAATTGCTGAGTGCTTTCTCTTTCAGATCATGTTGTTTTTCAATTAGACCCTCCTTTAATTGGGTGATCCTGGAAAGAGTTTGAATGTGAGAGAAGGGGAGAAAAAGGCTTTCGTGAAGTGCTCCTTTGACTTAATTCCATCTTTTGCTCTAGATATTTGCTTAATCCCAGTTAAAACTGGCATAAAGCAGAGATTTGAGTTTAATATGGAAAAAACATTCCATTTTCTGAACATGATAACCTGCCCTGCCTATAGCAGGGTGTTAAGCTGCATGTCAGTCAGTCCTCAGAAGAGTGCTGAGCTACTTATTTCCCATGTCCTTGACAAATAGGTGGATCTGGACTTCCCCTAGTGATTGCCACCCACCTTAGTGGAGGAGGAGTCATTACAAATTTTTTTCTGGGGGTGCGCCCAGTAACTTCAGATGCAGAAACGTGTGGGGAAGGGAGAGGGAGAATTGTAGAGTCGATAAAAGATTCAAATAAATAAATTTTCCTGATCTGATGACACCCTGTTGCCCAGATCATAGTGACTTAGGCTGAGAGTTGCAAAGCAAACAGGGGATTTGGATGCCTGGGTCCCATTACTTTTAATAGGAACAGGGGGTTCAGATGCCTTAGGCAGCTTTAAAAATCTTAGCCTTAGAGAGACTCTGTTCCTGTTAAAATCACTGGTACAGTTAAACCCTAAAACTGTCTAGAAGGCAGACCACATTCTGGTCTCTTGCTTTCTTCATTCTCCCTTACACTCTTCTTGACTTGAGTTGGAGTTTTGGGTGCAGAGCAGTGCAGAATCAGGCCTTGTGTTGCCCTTCTAACAGATAGCTGATGCTCTTGACCTTGCTGTGTAAACATACAAGTGAGAATGAATGGCACATTATAGGCCATTCTGATTGTGGTTATTTTATTGTTCAATTTTTAGTTGTTTGTGATATCCAGGGTTCCAGCAGTAGGACTTTGAGTCTCTTTACAATAGTTTCTGCTGACTTCATTCTTTTTCTTTTGGATATTTCTAGGGCAGGGCTTTGCTTCACTGGGCATGTGATCGAGGACACAAGGAGCTGGTCTCGGTACTGCTACAGCATGCGGCCAATGTTAACAGCCAGGTAAGGAAGGATGGAAAACTTGCTTTTCAATGGTGCATGATGTTGTATCTTTACCAAACACATCATACTTTGTCCCATCAGGATTCCAAAGCAAATTCTTTCAGAATATTGAATATGGAGGAGACCACCTAAAGCGATACATGTGAGAAGAATAGACCCATTAAAACCAGATTTCCATACAACCAAATACAAAACCACAGTGAACCTTTTCAGTTGCAAGATGAAATTTCTTCCTGCAATAGTGTCTTTCACTTGTTGATGATCAGTTCAAATCTGACTTGGGTAGGCGAAACCAGAGATATTTCCTATTACTAGATGTTTAGTGGCTTAGATAGAATTAATTGGTAGACTCTGTCCAGTTCCTTAATATGCTATAGTTTCAGCAGAGCATCTGAAGACTGGAGAGTGAACTAAAGAAAATTCCACTGCAGGAAGAAACCTATTTGCCAAAGAGTAGAACACAATAGAACATTCATTTATTAGAAGGTACATTTCTTAAACAAAGCATTCTAAATGATGCTTCAGATTATGTTGTTTGAAATTTGACATTGTTACAGTTGGATCTCACTTTATAATGTAGATTGTATTTATAATCCTGTTGTAATTAAGGGTTGAACCTTGTGATCATGTTCAGAAATAATTGTCAAACATGGTTCTTCCAGAACCATGATTGACAGTTGTTTTCCAATATGGTTGTTGCTTGCATCATTTCCCTATCTAGTTTGTGTGTGCACGTGTGTGTATTTTGAGAACTGTGCTAGCCCAGTATCCCAATAAGAGCTTTGGAAATGCACTACTGTGACATATGTGAAGTAATAGGCTCTCTTGTAGGTTTCTTGACTCAGCAGTAACATTGTGGTGGTGGAAGTAACTAAGTTAAGCTTTAAATATGTTTAAAAACTGTTTAAAATATTGTTACAAGCCCTACTATGGACAGGCCGTGAAAAGGGTACATATTAAGAGAACTTGCTTGGTTCCATTGAAATCTGTGGGACGATTTAGGCAGGGACCTGTGGTTCTTTGAGCATATGATTCCTAGGTTTCTGTTATGCAGACCATTTGAGGATCTTTGAAAAAAATCCTCATTTGTAAAAAAAAGGTAGATTTGTGGAGGATAATTATACTGAATCATACTGGAGTTATGTCCATGATTTCCCTTGCTCTAAGATGAGACTGGACACCACACCTACTACTCTAATTATGTGTGATATGTTTGTCTGTGAACGTTTGGAAATAGCATGATCTTGAGACCAGGAGAACTGGGATTACATGTTTGTCTTTGTATTTTACCCTGTGACCCCAGGGGATGTCTGCTGCTCAGGGCCGGCTCCAGGTTTTTTGCCGCCCCAAGCAGCGGGGGGGGGGGGGGGAAGATAAAGCCCCGATCGGCACACTTCAGGAGCAGCTCAGCCACGCCACTTACTTCTTCAGCAGCAATTCAGCAGCGGGTCCTTCGCTCCAAGAGGGACTGAGGGACCCACCGCTGAATTGCCACAGAAGACCTGGACGTGCTGCTCCTTTCGATTGGCCACCCCAAGCACCTGCTTCCTTCACAGGTGCCTGGAGCCGGTCCTGTTGCTGTTTGGAGTTCTGGAATAATAGTCCCTGAAAATTCATCTCTTTCTGATGGCTGTATCTCCCATCTCTTAGTGCACCAAGAGTGTCTTTAGCTGTAAAAGTACGACTTGGGGAGGATTTCCGTAGCTGAAGGAAAATAATCTGTATTTTCTCTGTGCCATCATTTTCTATTAACTTTTTTTCCCTTTTTTTAATGTATTGCACATTTTTTCTAACCAAATTATTTTTGTCCAGTAACACAAGTTTAATAATAGCTATAGAAAGAAAATCAATCTTAGATTATTTTTTTTCCTCCAAGGTAATAAAGGAGACCTTTTTTTTAAAGGTCTTATTTTGCACATAGATGTATTCTCAGAGAAGGCAGACAATTCTAAGACTTCTATTTTATTTTCTCTCTCTCCTCAACCTTCTATAAATGGTGATAACATTATCAGGATCTCATGGCCCAGTGTTTACTTTTTATCTGGACCTTTTCCTTAAAGAAAGTACTGTCTAAAACCCAGGATTATGGGGAATTCTTTGGAGGAGCAACCAAAGAGTGAAGAAAAAAGATATGCTTCCAAATATGTCATAAACATTGAAGCACGTGCTCGTATATATTACCAAATGCACTATCAGTTAATGTGTGGGTTGTAAAGAATTGGGGGTTAAGTATAAGGGAATCTCTAGTGACTTGCATTAGTGGAGCTATTATTTTAACATGCTGTGCTAACCCTGGAAGTTCACATTCCAGACTACACATAGCTCTCAGTCTGCCAGGTTCCAGCTTGGGGGACAGGATCTGTAGAAACCTTCTACCCTACATGCCTTGAGATATCTTCCTATTTCATTCATACATGCAGCAGTGTTAAATGCAGGCAGCATAAGACACAAGATCTAGGAGCATGAGAGCGACAGCAACAGACAATAGAGGGGGAAGCTTATATGATAGATTTTTTTTTCCTTTTTATTTTTTATCTGCAGTGTTTTTCATACCTTTCTAGGATATTAGAAAATAATACCCCTCCTCGCCTCAGCTGCTTTGTGCTTTTTCATTTGGCAGACACTGTATGTTTTTTCCCCTCCTATGTTTCTTATGTAGCACCAGCATTATAGTATAGTGGTTAGAGCATAGGGGGATGTTCACTGGACCCCTTAGTTTTACCAGTTCTAACATTAATTAGCTGGGTGACCTGGAGCCAGGCCTCCCCCTTTCCTTTGTTTTTGTTTTTTTAAATGTGAACAATAGCTATCTTTGTAAAGCACTTTGAGATCTCTGGGTGCTATATAAGTGTAAATAATTGTTTGATTATTTTATTACATACTCTGATGTATTTGAAGCAGGTAAGTGGGGAGAGACTCCATGGTGCCATTTGGTCCTGCAGTATGCACAAAGCTCCTGGAGTGCAGTAGTAGATTGACTGTCCTTTTTAAACAATGATGCTGTGGGTTTAAAGAGGCAGTTCATTGCTGGCCACTGAAAGCCTGCATCCATTGAGTTCTTTGATTGTCCATAATTAGCTTTAATAGTATGTTTGAAAAGAGGTGGTAAGTGATTGACATGGGGGGGGGGGGGGTTGTGCAGAAACACAACAGCCTTCCCTGCTTTATGTTGAAAAGGGACGTTTATGTAATCAAATTACCTAAATCCTCAGAGCCAAAGGCCATTTCTAAGTGGGTGGTTGGGTGGTGTTTTGGAACTGTGCTGGAAACACCCAGAACCCAGAGATCTTTCCAAAGGCAGCCTCCTATTGATCAGTTTAGAAAAATCTGTATTTATTGAACAGTGAAGTAAAGGAAATGGGGGGAGCCTGTTCTTAACATAGCAGTTGGCCTTTGTTATGCAGGATGTCAGCCTATGATCATAATGTTCTCTTCTTGCCTTAAAATGTATGAATGAATGAATCTGTTGATGAATGAATAAATGTTGGTGTTTTTCATCCATCTGTGAGTAAAGTGGAACATTCTATTTCTATTGAAACAGTCATGGCTTTCTCTTTGTAGGGTATTATTGCTTGTAGAATGTTTGCGTTCTAGAACAGAGCTCTCAACATGGGGGTTGTAAACAGGTTTCAAGAGATCATAACCACCTTGCTGTTCCCATATCCCTAATGGAAGGGGGGGGTCTTAGGGAGGTCCTAGTATGGAAAATAAAGTCTCTTGGAGTGGAAAAGTTGAGAACCACTCTTTTAGAGAATATCTTGCCTTATCTTGTAAAAATAAGGAAAATGGAGATTTTGTACATATGAAGCATCTGTGCCGGAGGTCAGACCTGACTTGCCCTCTTTTACATGGGGTGATGTTGTTTTAAAGCATATAGGTTTTACTCCTGTTCAGTTTCAAGAAAGGTTGGGTGAACTCTGATCTAATAAGCAGCCAAATGATAGAGAGCATGACAAACGGCTTTTTCATGATGGTAACATAAATGCAATAAGAGCATTGGGGTTTTGCTGTTCAGCTGATATATTTCTGTACTGGGCAAACACTGGCTATATTGAGTTCTGAGAAATAGTATGTGTGTATGCTGTCACATGGAAATCATAGGTTGTAGACTCACTTAGGTTAGTGGGAGGAAGCAAGATGAAGATCGGGCATGAACCTGTTAACACAGCAAAAATTCTGTACTTTTATCTAAAACTCCATTAGAGGATGGGTTGAATCTCATTACATGAGCTCAGGTAACATCGGGTTGGGTAAAATTATCCCATACCAGAATCCAGGCTTTTGAGAAGCTCTGCTCCTTATAGTGTTCAGTTCTAAACTGGGTCCTAATCTGAGCTGCTGACTAGGAGGCTTTATGTGCCTTTATCTGCCAGCTTTATGTCCTTCTCTTTGACTTCATCATCCCATCATTTTCTCCATAGAGGTGTTTGTGTTGGAACTATTAACCAATCTGTTCTCTTAGCTTTCTCTAGTCGGCAGGAAGTTAGGGGACAGCAACACCATCCACCCATGAAAAGCCAGGACACACCAAAACAGGTTACCATACAAATCCAACATTAACTCATGTTTTTCAGGTTCTCCATTCAATTCAACGTAAAACAGCAATACCGTGTTTTGCCACCGTGTGATGATGTGAGAGGCTGAAAGTCAGCAGCATGCCTGCATCCATTCTTGGAACACTAGAGAAGTGTTCTTATAAGGGAAAAAGTACATTGGTTTCTTTGTAATGTAATAGGAGGGAGAAGGGAGGGAATCAGCTCTGTAGAATGCACCATGCAGCTGATTTCTTTTTATCTGGGCATTTATACTATGGAATTTGAGGCAGCATGTAGGTCTTCAGGGAAAGGTTTAATCTATTCAGAATAACCTTCTGGGCTTATTCTTTGGTGTTCACTCCCCTTGAGCTTCCTCCTCCTCACTAGTAGAGTGGATTGCTCTTTCATGAACCCAGAATAGTTAAGACAGAAAATTGTCTTTCAGTTCTATCCCATGTTACTTATGCTCAGAACTATCCAGAACGTACATTCCTCTGCTGAAATCTTCCATCTTTGTCTTGTGCCCAAAGGTTAACTTTAATTTTATGTAGAAAAGTTTGAGTAAAATCCTTTGGTTGTTTTTGAGTCTGGCCAAGTGTAAAATAAAGTCACATCTTTCCTATTTAATAAATAAATAAAATCTGGCTACACTTTTAGGAAGGAGTACAGCAAAGCTGACTGGTTTGGAATTTGAAACTTGTTATGGATGTTGTCTTCTGTTCTGCCATAATTCTGGTAAACTTCGCAGTATTTGCACATACTTCCTCTTAGCTTTTCTTCTTCTTCTTTTTTTTTAAATTATTACCATTTGAAAATAGCAGTGTTCTGAGTAAAATATTGGTGCCCACTTAAAGAAGCACTGTCCACAAATGCACCTTGCACCTTTCAAAATGTTTTGCAGACTTGAAATTTTGCACCTTTAAAACTACTGAACAGATTTGCTTCACAACTGACTTTTTGGTGGATCCAATTCATTCCTAAAATTAAGCCATCTATGAAGAAAACCAGTTATTTTGATTTTAAAGTTAAAAACAAATTCCATTACAGATATATACTAGGTCATAAGTGTGGAAATATGTACTTAACCGTCATTACTAACTGACACTAGCTGACCTTGGCCTGATTGGTTTTTGTTTAGTCCAGAAACATACAGACTACACTAGGAATTGGTTGGTCTTTGCTCACAAAAGTGGCTATTGGTTATAGAACTGATGACTTTTTCTTTAAAAGAGCAAGAAAATTACTGTAATAACCTACATCCATGTGACATATGAAAGTAGCAGAATTCAGTACTTAGAAATCAGGAAATGTAAAAATTAAGGGTGAGTGCATAGCCATAACTCTGCTCTTTGCATTATGACGCATTCCTTAATTATATTGATCCTAGTTTATTTTAGGGCTTGTCTACATGAGGAAATTGAGCGGAATAGCTCCACTAGTGGGCACTTTGTTGAGTGCACTAATTATTCCAGAATAAAGTGACTTTTATTCCAGAACAGTGTCCACATGGGGAGCTATTCTGAAACTGCTATTATGGTCAGTTTCCCTGTGTAGACATGCCCCAAGATACACACTTAAATCACTGGTTGTAGATAAAATTGTACTACTTGAGAAACAGGATGTGATCACGATTCAAGACAGTATTGTATCTGTGTGTGCCCAATAGAGCAGAGGTAAAGTTGTGCTCAACTCTTTTTTCATTTCCGGATATTTGAGTGTGTAACTGTGCGATCCTAATGTTGCGTTAACCTAACCCTTTGTATATAATAACTTGAATTGTAAATCTGCCATACTTCTAGGGTGAATATACCTGGCAAATCTTCTATCATTGCCTTGTGTTCCTGTATATAAAAGAGTATTTTTCTACATGGGATAGTTTCATTCTGTTTCTAATATTGCTCAGAATATCAATGAAAGGTGGCCTAGGTCTTTTCTCCCTGTGGTGATGATGTGTAGCTTGTCTTGTTAATGATGCTGTTCACAGATAGGTAATAAAGATGCAAGTAAAATGTTCGGTTCTGAGAAAATCGTTCATATCCCTAGTTTTTAGTTTCTGCCTTGATGGAAAGAAATATCACTGAAGGTTCAGTAGTCAGATCTTTTGTAAGAGATCACAGCTTTTGTTCTTCCTTCACATGCTTCTCCACATCTCTGCCAGAACTGTGAGACTCCTCCTGTCACTGCCACCTCTTTAATTGGATAGAGTCATGGATAAAGGATGATGACAAATACTATTTCTTCTCCCTATTCCACCAGTATGGAATGCTGAGTATGCTGCTTCAGTAGTGTTTCAGGTTTTTCCCAGTTTAGCATCAGGAAATCATTACTGAGATAGAGCCTAGGTCTCCTCTATGCATTTCAGAGCGCTGCTGCTAGCCAGCATGATTGCCTAAAATCACACCTGTTAATGTTATCATTTGCAGCAGGTAAAAAACCAGCCATTCCCTTTGAGTTTTATCTTGCGGAAGCACTCATGCATGGAATTTTTTGTTTTGAAAGACTTCTTAGATTAGCCAGCAAGAGCAATGTGGCAAGCATTCCTCCTGCCTCTCTCTCCCAATCCCATGTTGGGGCAGTACGCTTCAGACAGACCACGGGGCTTGCTTGATTAGCAAAAAGAAAAACTTTCTAGCTACCCTGTCATAGCCTTTGCCACCTTCCTTTAACAGACAGGAGCTTCCTCTTTTCTATCAATTTGGATGCTAACGTGCTTTGGAGTCAGAGGGCTTCCAGATACCAGGACACAAAGTAGCTATTCCCTTGTAATACCTTCTTGCACATCCTTATTGAAAAAATTCTTTTCAAATGGAGACAATACAAACATAATAAATGGCAGAGAAGGTTCATCTCCCTCATGACTCAATCCTTCTCAAATAACATTATTATTGACTGGCCTATTGGTTGCCAAAAAAGAAAATCAATTTTAGTAGAAGTAGTTGCCTGGCCGCAGATCATGGTACTAACCCAGCACAGACAGGCTGATTTTATCAACTATCTGAAGACTAATTTCCACTATTAGCCAGAAATGAAGGAGAAATTATGGATATGTCAAAAATTGCTTGGTATTTTTTCTGTTCTGTTTTCCCCATGTATTGCATGGCTCTAAAAATGTTTTTGTGACTCTTTTTTTCACCCCACCCCCTATCTTTAGATTGTATAATAGTGAGGTGCATATGTGCTTGCAGTTCAAACCCTGTAGCAGCCCATATACGTATAGGTGACACCAATGTAGATTTTGCATTAAGGGATGCATTTCTTCCCCTAACTCCTCACTGATTGTAGTGTGCCTTATCTTCCCATGCACTTGAGGACATCAAGGAGGTTTGGAGGAGATTGGTTTGTACACCTTGAACCTTCAGGCTAAGGGTCAGAGGCACTATGGCTGTGTGTCTACACTAAGATTTTGTGAGAATATCCAGCCATTGACCACACCAGTGTAGTGCCATCACTGGGGAGTGTTACTATAGATACGACATCAGGAGTCTAACCACTGTGGCATTTAACCCTACAAGTCCAAGTGACACACTGGTAAAAATGTCTGAGCCTTGTTTATACTCTTGCTCATACCGTTGCTATCTGGTGTAGATTTCCCAAAAAGCATAGTGTAGACAAGACAGAAAGTTCACTTTGCTATGATTGTCAGCTATTATGAGGGTCTGCAACTGTGCCTGCAGACTTCAGCAGGAGAAAAAGGTTTTTAATATTGCAGCGTTTACCAGTATCATAGCAGGATGGTGCAAATGATTGAAGAAACTAAAGGTGGGGGAAAGGGAAAGCTAAGAGTAGGCATGCCAGTACCAATAATGAGAGCAACCTTTACCTGTAAAATTATTATCCAAGACAGCTTCCTTCTTCTCCCCTCCTCCTCTCTCTGTACTGCCCAAGTAAGCTGTGATGAGCAGCTCTCAGAAGGCTCTGCAGGCTTATATTCCTGCACTCTTGACATTGTTGCCAATGGGTGTGAAATCCATTAGCCAAAAGAAAGGAAAGATCTGCTTAGTGACAGAGGGTAGCTTTCAACATTAAAGCATTGACTTGGTGCCAGTCACACAGTTATTAGAAGTGGCACAGCTCCATGCCTCTCCTGCAGATCTCTGTGGAATGTAGGTTGGCAGCAGGTTGAATGCTAAGTGGTCACCACTCAGCAGATGCTGTTTTTAACTACTGGGAGAAAAATCTCTTGCAGCAGAACCATTTATAAAACATTTACAGGTTTCTGCTAGAACTTCAGATTTGACTCAGCAATTCACCTTAGTTCATTCTTCAGTTTCTGAATATGCCTTGAGCAGCATCTGCCGATTGTTTGTGTAGAGGGCTCTTCCTTCCAAAAGTGCTGGATTTTGATGCATTATTTCTCTGCATCTCACAGCTTGACGTGTACAATTCGTCTTTCCCCTGCTCCTTTTTTGTCACCGGAATCACTGTCTCACTGCTGGATGCAGCAAAACTGTTGGCAGCTTTGAGATTCAGGCAGCATGTGTGTGGTGCGCAGCATCACTGCAAAGCAAAAGCAGTTGCATGCAAGAAAGAAGCTGTTTTTTTTAAATTGTTTTAGTGAGATTTTATGTATCCACATTCTTCTCTCTCCCTCACACAGCACATAATTGCCAGTAAATCCAGGAATAATTCTTGAAGACCCGCAATAGTCTGGGAGTCTCTAGGCCCCCTGCTGCTAGAACATTGTATGTGCCTTCTGGGGAATTTTAGGCTATTTTAAAGTTGAGTAACTTAGTGATCAGGAACTCAACAGGTTTGAAGTTCAGATAAATTTCAAGCAGTTTGGATGTTTATGAAGCCCCACCCTACCCAAGATCCAGTGTCTCCAAATAGCCCCTCTTATAGACTCCCCCTGCCCTTAGCTGCCTTTTGGAGTGGAAGAGAGGTCGGAAAGTTGAATGACCTACCAC
Organism: Mauremys mutica; assembly: GCF_020497125.1. Taxonomy (NCBI): domain Eukaryota; kingdom Metazoa; phylum Chordata; order Testudines; family Geoemydidae; genus Mauremys; species Mauremys mutica. The sequence goes on from NC_059079.1 coordinate 57,404,537, forward strand.
CCTTTCCTGGTGGTTTGAGGCAGGATTGCAGGCCTATCTCTCTACCTTCAAATAATCTAGGCCTAAAGTTTGACTGGTGTCAAAATAGCTTTATTCTCTAGATTTTGATTTTTTTTCTCTCTCAAGCCATCCTGCCACACAGAAATCTCTCTTGCAACCCCACCCCTGCTCCCACCCCAATAGTTCTTATTTATCTAAGAGCTAAGAAAAAAACATTTTGCATTTTTGTGCACTCCATTGCCAGAGCAGTGCTTACAGAATCTGAAATAAGGATTTTAAAATCAACAAGCTAGGAAAGTCAGTTAATTGCAAGTGTTGTTAGGAATGCTAGTGAAAGTGAGAAGCAGTTTTGTCCAGAGGAATGAATGCAGGGCACAGAGAGGAGCTAGAGATCCTCCCTTCTGTTGCCCGTTCTGCCACTGACTTGCTGTGTGACCTCTAACAGGTTATTTCATGTTTCTCCTCTGATTTCCCCCTCAGATAACACCTCCCACTTCCTATGATTGGTGTGAGGATTGATTAGTGATTGTGCAATGCTTCATGATAAAGATTCAGTCGTTCCTTTTGAGGCATGTCTTCTAACTGAGTGTAGTGCAGGAAGAGCCTCCAGTGGGAGCTCCATGTGGCATAATGTCTCAGGAATGCCAGTGCCTCTTGTAAAATCAGGAAGTGCAATATGCTATATACATTTCTCTGCCTGGGCAGTACTGTTGTCCTCGTGTCAAATGGTTCCAGGGCCTTGAATTTGCCCCTTCCCTGCCTCTCTCCATCCACTGAAGCCAGGATTGGTTTTAGTCTTGTACAAGGTATAAGTACCATCGTTGCACCTAGCTTGAATGTGGTGCAGTGCAGAGACAGAGGAGGAGGCTCCTTGTGCCTTCTTCCCCTTTACACGCCCATGCAGAAAAAGAAAACAACGTTACCCTGAGGGCTTGACTTTGCACAGTGAAGGCATTGCGCGTAGGGCATATAAATCCAAGATAAAGCGTTGACCTGGACAGGGCAAATGGAACCCAATCCGGTGTTAATGAAAGCTTCTGCACAGCTGCCATGTTACTGCTGCCTAGTAGCAGAAGGGCCAAAGAGGAGACATGTAGCTAAGTAGCTCGTTAGCATGCCGATTACGTTTAAGCTCCTGTCTTCTCAGTTATGCCTGTCTCCCTTTTTTTTTTTTTTTTTTTTTTTTGCACACTTATGAGTAAGGCGGTGGTATGTAGGGCTTGAGACTTAATGCTCAGTGCAGCGGACTGTGCCCAGAGCTTAACCTTACATGCACTCATGCATAGCCTCTGCATGCACTTGTGCTGGAGCCCAACCACCTTTTCCCCCCCACCCCAGTGGCGTTGAAACAATTTGTATAGTGGGGGTGCTGAGAGCCATTGGACCCAACTGTAAACCCTGTATGTGATGGGAACCACTTCAAGCCTGGAGGTGCTGCCACATCCCCAGCACCCTTAGTTCCAGCCTCCTTGCCCTACCCCGCAAGGAATTTCAGGATTAAGGCCTTAAAGCTCTATCTACCATCTAGGTATTTATTCTTAATAAATGCCTTTAAAAAAATGAAGCCAGAATCTCTGGGCCTTGCATACTTTGTATTTGTTTGTGCTTTGAAATATTTTAATGCGCTTTATCTCAGTGTGGTGAAAGATTTCAACATCCTTTGCTCCCATCCCCCACTCTCCCTCAGTCTCAGGGTCACCTGAAAAACCATGTGGCTAATGTGTTAAATCACTTGTCTAATTTGTGAAGTCATTGTCCAAAATCCTTGAAACCTCATTCAGGTGTTCCCAGCTTAGGGAAAGTCAGGTGTGAAAACACAGATTGCTGCTGGCAGCTGAGCCTTTTTTCCAGTTGAGCGCATAGTCATAGACACAGCCTGCAGCCGCAAATTGTTTCCTTAATCCCAGGCTGTGCCTTGCAGAGCTAGAGGAATTGCCTTTGCTGTACATCCCAACTGTGTGTCTACTTAGGAGGGGCAGTCCCTAAAACACTGATCATTTTTGCACGCAGCCCCTCCAAAAAGCTCTCCCTCTCGGAAGAATTTCAGTGAAGCTAAAATGTTTCACTCTGTCTCCAGAAAGGCACCTGTTTTATAGGTTTCCACTGTGGACAGGATGGTTTTACTACCCAAACGTGGCCTCTCCTTCATGTCTGATTGACTCTTCTCTCTTAAGTATTTGAATCAAAGAAGTATGTCATAATTCAAGAATCTGAACTGAGAACATGCTGTACGCATCCCTTGATTCATTTTACGTATGACTTTGATCTCTTTTTTTCATTCAAGTAATTTTTGTCTACCACTTTAAATGGAGGGGAAATTCCTTTTCCATGCTTGTTGGTTTTCTTCTATATACAGTACAGACCCGTTCACGTGTGACCCGTTTACACGCGAATCCGCTTTAAGCGCGGTAGCGCCATGCCTCCCAGTGCTACCTATTTAGACTCATTAACATGTGGTACAGGAACTTGCTATGTAGCGCTACAGATTTGCTCACTAACTCACTGACATAGAAATTGACAGGAAGTGCGGAGCGGAAATGTGTTGTACGTCTTTACCGATATCGGTAAAGACGTACATCACGCACGCTTAGTCATTGTCACGCTAAAGAGCTATAGAATATTTACAGTAGTACTGTAGTTAAATTATAATACAGTGTGTATATATACTACATTAGAAAATTTTAACTGTAGGGCTAATATAATGGCAGAGGGCAAGAGTCAGTGTTCCCACACTGCAGAAGAAAAGCTAGCTGCAATAGATCGAGTAAATAGCAGAGAAACCTAGGCCAAAGTTTCAAAAGATACTGGGATTACCGAATCTATTTTCCGAGGATGGCTAAAAAAACTAATCTAAACTGAATGGCTTTGTACAAAATATCGATTCTGCTGCGGGGGTTAAGTGAAGACGTGTGCCCTGTTCAGCAAAACCCACAATAGACAAAGCCATGCACAGGTAGTTTGCTCAGGAAAGGCTGAAAGGAATGCCGCTAAGTGGGCCAATTCTTCAAGCCCAGGTGACAACATTTGGAAATTTAACGGGGGATGAATCATTCCAAGCCAGCAAGGTAGGTTTATAAGTCGTTTTAAAAAGCGTCATGGCATAGCGCAGGTATCGATTTATGGAGAAAGCTGATGAATCGGCCGCGAACACGTTTCCCACCGAGTTAAAATCTAGTTTACAAAATGAAGACTACCACGAAGAACAACTTTATAATTGTGTTGAAACAGCTTTATTTGCAAAACTGCTACCTGATAAGACTTTAGTCTTTAATTACGAGCCACAGAAAACAACTGGATTTAAAAAGATAAAAGATCGTGTGGCTCTTCTTTTTTGTAGTAATAAGACGGGCAGCCATAAGCGTACCTCTTTTCTCATTGGCTGCTTTCATAACCCTCGCTGCTTTAATCACCTCAGTAGAGCCAATCTGCCAGTAATATACGCTAACAGCAAAAATACTTGGATGACGAGACGCATTTTCGATGACTGGTTCCACAACAGCTTTGTTCCAGCTGTTTGTAAGCATCTACGGTCAAAGAAACTCAAAGACACAGCACTTTTGCTACTTGACAATTGTCCAGTCCATCCTCCAGCCGAATCAGTGGTATCGAGAGATGGAAAAATTCGAGTGCTATACCTATCATTCAACACAACATCAAAAATTCAATCTTTAGACCAGGGCATTATTCAGAATTTTAAAAACAATTATCGACAGGAGCTGATTTCGGCGATTGTGTCATGCATGTCTTCAGGCATTTCCGAATTCCTGAAACAGTTAAACATGAAGGAAATTATTTATTTAGTTAAAAAAGCTTGGGATGGAGTAAAACAAAAATCCATTGAAAACTGCTGGATGAAGGCTCTCGGTGATGCCTTTTCTGTCAAAGATGGCTTAGACTTGGAAAACTCCAGCAGTGGTACTGATTCAGAGCCGACTTTGAAGGATTTTTGGAAGAAGACATCCTACAAACATGCATGCAGACAAAAGAGAATAAAGGTAAACTTCTCTTTCAAATGATAAAAGATTTTAGTTTGGATACGTTGCCAGAAATCATTACCGAGTGGCTGGAGATGAATGAAGATTGCCCGACTTCAGAATTTCTGCCCGAGGAAGAAATATTAACGGGCTGCAAGGCTACATTGGACTGCGAAAGTGATGGCGAGAATTCTAATAACGCAGGCCTAAATGACAATGACGACGAGGATGTCGTTGAAAAGGTCAAAATTTTGCCCACAGAAGCCCTTAGTGCTGTAGAAACTGTTGTAAGATTTATGGAGGAGCAAAATATTGAAATCATTCATTTGCGGCGAATGACAGACTTCATAAGAGAGAAAAAAAAATGGGTGCATGAAAGAGCAGAAAATAACGGCATTTTTTTCCTAAGTGAATCATAGACACTTTTTTCAGCATGGCCCTCTTAACCCGCGGTTTGTTAACACGCGGTTGTGACGGCTTGACTCCCAACATCCGCGCATAAACGGGTCTGTACTGTGTGTGTGTGTGTGTGTGTGTGTGTATGTATATATATATATACACATTTTTTTAATAAGGTCACTGCTAGTCATGATTACTTCTTGGTTATTGGCTCATAAGTGAAGCTAAGGGTGAATTGGGTATGACAGAAGTAGTAATACATGGAATTGGTGTATGGCTTTACCAGGGGCCCTGCACTGTGAAACACCAGGCCCTCAACTACCGAAGAAGTGAGTACTTCAGGGTGCTCCCTGTAGAAGATTAGAATCTTATCCTGAGATAGATAAATCTTGAAGCTAACAGCTGAGGAGTTTATTATCCCAAGATAGTCACATTTCTGTAGGAAACTATCGTCCTCTCACCACAGGGCTTTGATTGGTTGTTATAAATAGTTCTGTACCAATTGGCTTTTTAAAAACTAAATTGTATTGAATATCTGGCGTTAGTTGAGATTACGATGGGGAGATTGTCAGAAGCTGGGGCAGACATGTTTATTTTGGGGCTATCGATTTGGAGATCTGAAGGCCAGTCAGAGCATCGAAATGTTCATAATTGTGCTGTTTTTGAAAAATAAATGAACTGCCATTATGCAAATTAACTAGCTTTCCTCCTCCCAGCCTATCAGAGTCCAAGGAACTGCATAATTGATAAATAAGTGTGTACTTATGGATCAGTAACTCTGTAGCATGTCTGTGATCTGACTGGTTGAGACAATTCCATTTCAGGATAATCCTGTGTAACCTGACTTCTTGAAGTATGTAATTGCTTTTATATGGAAAGAGATGTAATAAGGATAATGTAGCTAACAGGTCTTGACCCATGTGGTTCAAAACTTCCACTAGCCAATCAAATTCCTCTGGTCTTCAGCCCATTTTATGAGCATTCCACAGGCATTATTGCAGATGTCAGAAAATGTACTGATTGATATATGCTTTCTCTCCTGGGTTAGATGTTACCTTCTTGGAGACATTCAATTTTGTCCCCCAGCCAATTAACTAACTGCATGAAAAGTCTATATTGGATGCTTTATAATAATAATTCATGGCTACAGACAAGGCTGCCCTATCCCCTTTCCATCTCCCTCCCTGTCTATAGTATATACTCTCTCAGTACTCTTAGGTTATTAAATACTTAATGACTATTTCATTATTGCTAACTATCGTTTTGATGAGCTACAGTAGTAAAACTTTGGAACAGCAATAGAAAAGGGGTGCTATAAAGTAAGTGCGTCTCTGATTCCTTTACAGGAAGGGCAGATTTTGGGAGCTGAAGTAATAGGGGATAAAACTCAGTTAATGAAGTGAAGTAAAAAGAAGTAAATGAGGTAATCAAACTCAGAGAAATTGGTATTGGCAGGTTCTGAATGATGCTCCGAGATGAGTAATCTTTCAAAATCCTTCCTTGTATGTTGCTGCCGTCTCTTTATTTATTATTAAAATAACATGATCCATGAGGCGCTCGGGGTGAGTCCCGGCCTAGCTAATTCTAATTAATCCAGTCAGAGAGAGCAGCAGGGTAAGTGGAGCAGTCTATCGGATTGAAATTCATAACTTAATTGAGGTCAAAGTCCTGGGCTGAGAGAACAAAAGTCTTTCGCTAGGACCAAGCAGATCAATAGCAATAAATATCTGGCTTGGATACAAGTAGTTTATAGTGACAGATTATCTGACACTGGCCAGAGGTCTTGGTCTTGTTAAGGGCAGAGTCCTGAGGCATGTACAGTATACCAAGACTCTAGCTGCTGTTCCTTCCGAGCCCCAAAGAGCTCAGAAGGGAGACCAGTGAAATATCTGAAGGGCTCTTGAGAGCCATGGTAGAGTGCAGTTTATAAAAACTCCAAGCAACTCCGACTGAAATGGCACAGAGTTGATTTCAGTTTCTTGAGATATGGGTCTCCCTTTAAGTAGGGCAAGGGCTTGTGTCACATTAGCGCTGACTGAGGTCAGAAGAATTTGCTACAGCTTACAGGAACTTGGAGCTAAATCACTAGCTTGTCCAAAGAAGGATCTTTAGGATCATGGGGAATTGAGCACATAGATTGATGGCCTTTATGCCACATCTGTTTTTATTGTATACAGTATTTATATAGGGAGGAAAGAGGAAGGTTGGAGAAGTAGAGTGTAAATAATCATTAAGATACTTTTATAAGCAGTATTATACAGTCCAGAGAAACGGAGACAGTGATTCCCATACCCTTCAGAATAGCAACCACAGATTCCAGTGTGACTCTGGAACTTCTGCACTGTTGATACAACCTTATGTTAAAAAAAATTACTACAGTATTCTACAGTAATGGCCACTTGTCACAGCTGTACTGTAGATCTGTGTTTTGGACAGTTACTTTAAGGGCAGACCGTGACATTGACTGCATTGATATTTAAACCAGGGAAAGCAGCGTGTAAAGCCATGCTAAATTAAAACGTGAAGGATTGAAGTACAGACACAGGTTTGTCCTAGAAAGTTATACTGAGAGAGCTGCAGCAGTAATATTCACCCTTTTTGTTTATTTTTAGATTTTAAGTGGATTTAGTGGTAATAGATAGGGCCAGATTTGACAGCCTTGGGGACTGATGTCCTCTATGTACCGGACAGGTATTGCATTTGGTCAGCAATCTGCATTTCCCCTGACACTGTCCAGCCAATGTATCTCAACACTATTTAGAAGGTGCCCTTGCAGGGATTAGAGAGTAGGTCAGACTCCTTGTCCGTTGAATCGGATTCAGATTTAGTAAGAATCTGAGTTGACGAACCAGTACAAATACCAGATATTTAATTGGCTGTTACTCCCTCAAATTACCTTGACTCTGACTCCAGAGAACACATACTATTTTATGCCACAGGATCCTTGCTTCAGCCAGTGCACAAGCTGGACAGCGTGCAGTGAATGAGGCAGCTGTTCAGTATTAATTTTTATCCTCCCTGTGCAGTGTGTAGCTTCCTGCTTCATTCACTGCACAATATCCGGTTGCCTCATTCTGAGGTCAGTGAATCCAGCCTCTGGACTACTGCCTTGCTCATTGTGCATCCCTCCCTGAGTCACTCTCCAGCCTACTCACCAAGTGACACGAGGCCTGTGGCAATTAAAGACTTTGTTGAAATGCATGTTAAAGGGGGCAGAATTAAACCTTAACTTTGGCTTTTCCTGATGTTTTCAGTGCTTCATATTCCAACAGTCACAGTTTTTATTAATAGCATTTCCTATTTAAAGAGAGATGATCAAACAAAACTTCTACCATGTGGAACCAGTTGCTACATAGCTATAGAACTCCTTGTCTTACCCACACATGCCCTGAACCAATAGAACATGGTGAAATCATATTCAGAAATAAGAAATTCCTCTTTCCTTACACACTGACATTTGTGCAGAGTCAACAAAAGGTTGTGGAAAGGTGGGAAATGAAAAAAATATTGTAAAACTAGTGCTTGGCTGAAGTACATTTTGAAAAAAGTTTATCTTGACCACATCTAAAAAGATACTCAGTGGACCATGGAAAGGCACATCTATGACCCAGGGTGTCCTTGCTAAATTTCAAAATTTTACTACCTCCTGTAGAGGCCCCAGAACTGTTCACTGGGCTCAATGGGGTTACTGCAGATTTCCACTGATGTAACTAAGAACAGAATCTTTCTTACTGTTTCTAGAGTTGTGCTGACTACACCTATTATACTGTGCACAGTAAAAGTAAAAAATAACAAAACAAGGGCCTGATCATATAAACCCTCTACATACAGAACTCCTATTGATTTAAGAGAAGATAGTACTCTTGTGACTGAATTGAGAGCCAGGAGATCTGGCTTCTGTTCCTAGCTTTGCTGCAGGCCCTTTTCATGACTTCAGACAAGTCACTTAATTTTTTTGTCTCAATTCCTCATCTGTAAAATGGAGAGAGAGAGAATCCTTCCCTACCTCTCAGGAGTTCTTGTAAGGTGCTGAGATGCTGTAGTGATCAGCACCATAAAAAACGCTGTAAGTGATATTAAACAAATAATAACTGTATTACGTGCACAGAAGACTTGCAGCATCGTACTCCAAGTCATGCAAATTTCCATGCCACTCAGAATGCACCAAAAGAGGGAAGAGACTAAAGGATCCAATCCAGGTCCGCATAAAGTCACTAGGAGCAGGCAAAGAAATATTTCTTGTTAGGGAAATATTAAAGAACTATTGTTAGGGAAAGAAATATTCTTTCCAATCTTCTAGAAGTACGTAAGAGTACAAAGTAGTTAAGAAGATCTCTTTAGCTATTAGCTTTGTTAGCCTCAACCATCTGACTTTGGTGCATCTGTCACATACCCTGAAAGTCAGTTTGCAAGATACAGAAAATCCTGAATTTCATGTTTGAGAATATATCTAAAATGTGTTGCGACTTACTGTGGTGCATTGCAATATTGCTATGACAGTGTTATGTTTTTCTCTCTGCAAATAATGTTTTAGAAGTGGCAACCCTAAATGTGATGCTGTAGCAAATGTTTCAGATTTCCCTTCCTGAGGAGTGCGTTACTAAAGTGTAATACAAGAGAAATTAGATGTGCACCTCTTAAATTAAGGTTGTGCATTATGGGGCAAATTCTGGTACCCTAGCACAGCCCAGGTAGTCAGGATGTGCACTAGTAAGTTCTTTGGCTGCAACCAAAGAAAGGATTCAGATTGTTTTTGCCCACTTGAGACCATAATGCCCATTTAGACGTGTCTTGTTACTGTTGACAAATCACTTGATGACTTTTGTTCCTTTTGATTGATTATAACAGAATTGTGAGAGCTGTAGCATGCGTCATTTTCACTTTTCATGTGTCAGTTTGTTGCTAGAGATATGCTTTCTGATATATTTCTCATGCCTTCTGACACGTTAACTATTTTTCATAGCAAAAGAAGTCTCCTATTTTCTGGTTTGCAATAGTATGCTAAACACCATGCTGGGGGGAGTGTGTTGAAGGGGAATCATTACTCATTTGATCACCAGAACAGTGGGGGAATTTGTTAGAGGTTAAAATTATAGTGAAGAGGGAAGAGTTCACATGTGAAGGAGCCTCTATTCCTTCCCTTCTCCCATCATGTACATATAGAGTGCGTCTACAGTTCAGTTAAACACCAGTGGCTGATCCATGTCAGCTGACTCAGGCTTTCAGGGCTCAGGCTTGTGGGGCTGTAGAATTGCAGATGTTCAGACTTGGCCCAGACTTTGGGACCCTCTCTTCATGGGAGCCCAGAGTTCAGGCTCCAGCCTGAGCCCAAACATCTACACTGCAGTTTTACAGCCGCTTCGCCCAAGCCCTGTGAGCCCGAGTCAGTTGACGCGGGCCAGCCACAGGTGTTTAACTGCAGTGTACGCATACCCGTAGAGTTCACATCTTAGATGTGACTGGTATCTCTTAACAGCCGTAACACACGCAAGAGTTTTCTTGGTACTTACCCAAGTTGTAGTGAGTGAGTCAGCCCTGGCTCTAGTTAAGAACAAAAAACTACTTTAATGAAGTAATATAGGCAAGGCCTCACCTGTCACAAATTATTTAATCACAATAAATGTTTCTTGACATTTTTGTCACAGCCAAACCTGGAGTAGTTTGGCCCAGCTGGATAGGTGTAATAATAGGCTTGCTTATGACACAGATGGAATAAATCTTGGCCATTGGTCACTGCTGCATCTTTTAAAAAAACAAAACTTAATTTGAAAGAGGACCCTCACTTGAATGAACCGAAAGGCAAATGATTTAAACATCTGTGATGAGGTAGTAAAAAGCTATGATCTCACATCAAGCTATGTGTAGGATCAGGAGATGCTCTGGAATCCAAAAACTCTACAGGAATGGACTTGTTTGGCATTAGTCTTTTGCAAAAATGATTTATTAATTAAAAGAAAACAAGCTTGAGAATATTGTGGTTACTTTCAGTTAGACGCAGTTGCTTTTCCATCACTCCACTTTATTTCTTTGTGACTTCCCATTCCTGACATCATGCTGGTAGACCATTTCCAAGGGCCACTTTCAAGCAGTACATTTTTTTTTCCTCCTAAAATCGTTAAAAGCTGCTATTGTGGTATCTTGCCAAATGCAGAAGGGATGTTTTAGGTGGTGCAAGTTACATATTAGTAAGAGTCTAAAATAGTATAATTTACACGGAGGGAGACTGGAAGAATGTGTAACTAGAGTGTGTGGGAATGCTTTAACTTATACTTTTTTAAGTCCTCTAGTTACCTTTTTTCCCCCCTCCACCTGTCTATTCTAGACCCTTGACATGTAAATGACACCCATTTGGATTCTTTCACCTTCACTTATGCATGTGTAAGTTACACCATCTTACACATCACATCTGAATTTGGCCCAAAATATCCTCCACACTGTCTCAGAGAAACCATTGTGGTTAATGCTGACCAATGCAATATTTTGGTTTGTCTGCTGCAAAAAAACAATGAGGACATAAGAACATAAGAAAGGCCGTACCGGGTCAGACCAAAGGTCTAGCCCAGTATCTGTCTACCGACAGTGGCCAATGCCAGGTGCCCCTGAGGGAGTGAACCTAACAGGCAATGATCAAGTGATCTCTCTCCTGCCATCCATCTCCATCCTCTGACGAACAGAGGCTAGGGACACCATTCTTACCCATCCTGGCTAATAGCCATTTATGGACTTAGCCACCATGAATTTATCCAGTCCCCTTTTAAACATTGTTATAGTCCTAGCCTTCACAACCTCCTCAGGTAAGGAGTTCCACAAGTTGACTGTGCGCTGCGTGAAGAAGAACTTCCTTTTATTTGTTTTAAACCTGCTGCCTATTAATTTCATTTGGTGACCCCTAGTTCTTGTATTATGGGAATAAGTAAATAACTTTTCCTTATCCACTTTCTCAACATCACTCATGATTTTATATACCTCTATCATGTCCCCCCTTAGTCTTCTCTTTTCCAAACTGAAGAGTCCTAGCCTCTTTAATCTTTCCTCATATGGGACCCTCTCTAAACCCCTAATCATTTTAGTTGCTCTTTTCTGAACCTTTTCTAGTGCTAGAATATCTTTTTTGAGGTGAGGAGACCACATCTGTACACAGTATTCGAGATGTGGGCGTACCATGGATTTATATAAGGGCAATAATATATTCTCAGTCTTATTCTCTATCCCCTTTTTAATGATTCCTAACATCCTGTTTGCTTTTTTGACCGCCTCTGCACACTGCGTGGACATCTTCAGAGAACTATCCACGATAACTCCAAGATCTTTTTCCTGACTCGTTGTAGCTAAATTAGCCCCCATCATGTTGTATGTATAGTTGGGGTTATTTTTTCCAATGTGCATTACTTTACATTTATCCACATTAAATTTCATTTGCCATTTTGTTGCCCAATCACTTAGTTTTGTGAGATCTTTTTGAAGTTCTTCACAATCTGCTTTGGTCTTAACTATCTTGAGTAGTTTAGTATCATCTGCAAACTTTGCCACCTCACTGTTTACCCCTTTCTCCAGATCATTTATGAATAAATTGAATAGGATTGGTCCTAGGACTGACCCTTGGGGAACACCACTAGTTACCCCTCTCCATTCTGAGAATTTACCATTAATTCCTACCCTTTGTTCCCTGTCCTTTAACCAGTTCTCAGTCCATGAAAGGACCTTTCCTTTTATCCCATGACAGCTTAATTTACGTAAGAGCCTTTGGTGAGGGACCTTGTCAAAGGCTTTCTGGAAATCTAAGTACACTATGTCCACCGGATCCCCCTTGTCCACATGTTTGTTGACCCCTTCAAAGAACTCTAATAGATTAGTAAGACACGATTTCCCTTTACAGAAACCATGTTGACTATTGCTCAAGAGTTTATGTTTTTCTATGTGTCTGACAATTTTATTCTTTACTATTTTTTCAACTAATTTGCCCGGTACCGACGTTAGACTTACCAGTCTGTAATTGCCGGGATCACCCCTAGAGCCCTTTTTAAATATTGGCGTTACATTAGCTAACTTCCAGTCATTGGGTACCGAAGCCGATTTAAAGGACAGGTTACAAACCTTAGTTAATAGTTCCGCAACTTCACATTTGAGTTCTTTCAGAACTCTTGGGTGAATGCCATCTGGTCCCGGTGACTTGTTAATGTTGAGTTTATCAATTAATTCCAAAACCTCCTCTAGTGACACTTCAATCTGTGACAGTTCCTCAGATTTGTCACCTACAAAAGCCAGCTCAGGTTTGGGAATCTCCCTAACATCCTCAGCCGTGAAGACTGAAGCAAAGAATCCATTTAGTTTCTCCACAATGACTTTATCATCTTTAAGCGCTCCTTTTGTATTTTCATCGTCAAGGGGCCCCACTGCTTGTTTAGCAGGCTTCCTGCTTCTGATGTACTTAAAAAACATTTTATTACCTTTGGAGTTTTTGGCTAGCCGTTCTTCAAACTCCTCTTTGGCTTTTTTTATTACACCCTTGCACTTAAGTTGGCAGTGTTTGTGCTCCTTTCTATTTGCCTCACTAGGATTTGACTTCCACTTTTTAAAGGAAGTCTTTTTATCTCTCACTGCTTCTTTTACATGGTTGTTAAGCCACGGTGGCTCTTTTTTAGTTCTTTTACTGTTTTTCTTAATTTGGGGTATACATTGAAGTTGGGCCTATTATTATGGTGTCTTTAAAAAGGGCCCACGCAACTTGCAGGGATTTCACTTTAGTCACTGTACCTTTTAACTTTTGTCTAACTAACCCCCTCATTTTTGTATAGTTCCCCCTTTTGAAATTAAAGGCCACAGTGTTGGGCAGTTGAGATGTTCTTCCCACCACAGGGATGTTGAATGCTATTGTATTATGGTCACTATTTCCAAGCGGTCCTGCTATAGTTACCTCTTGGACCAGCTCCTGCGCTCCACTCAGGATTAAATCTAGAGTCGCCTCTCCCCTTGTGGGTTCCCGTACCAGCTGCTCCATGAAGCAGTCATTTAAAGTATCAAGAAATTTTATCTCTGCATTTCGTCCTGAAGTGAAATGTTCCCAGTCAATATGGGGATAATTGAAATCCCCCACTATTATTGGGTTCTTAATTTTGATAGCCTCTCTAATTTCCCTTAGCATTTCATCATCACTATTACTGTCCTGGTCAGGTGGTCGATAATAGATCCCTACTGTTATATTTTTACTAGAGCATGAAATTTCTATCCATAGAGACTCTATGGAACCTGTGGATTCGCTTAAGATTTTTATTTCATTTGAATCTACACTTTCTTTAACATATAGTTAAAGCCACTCCTCCCCCTGCACGGCCTGTTCTGTCCTTCCGATATATTTTGTACCCCGGAATGATTGTGTCCCATTGATTGCTCTCAGTCCACCAGGTTTCTGTGATGCCTATTATATCTATATCCTCCTTTATCACAAGGCACTCTAGTTCACCCATCTTATTATTTAGACTTCTGGCATTTGTGTACAAGCACTTTAAAAACTTGTCCCTGTTTATTAGCCTGCCTTTTTCTGATGTGCCAGATTCTTTTTTATGTGACTGTTTATCATCTGATCCGGCCCTTACATTATACTTCTCATTCCTCTGCTCCTGACTATAACCTGGAGATTCTCTGTCATCAGACTCTCAGGACAAGATGGAAAAGATCAAATTCAGTGGGGACACAAATATTTTCAGGTTTCTGAGAGTTTTACTAAAAATTAAACATTCACTGAGAAGTATGTGAAGCTTCTCTCTCCTTAGGTACATGTATGATGTTCCTATTGACTGCAAAGTAGGTGAAGTAATATCTTTTATTGGACCAGCTTCTGCTGGTGGAAGGGACAAGCTTTTGAGCATCACAGAGCTCTTCCTCAGGTCTGGAGAAAGTAACCAAAGTGTAGGCATCCCCCTGGATAGGGAGACCAAACAGAGAGGTGGAAAGGGTGAGAGTAAGAAATAGCAAAACAGAGATTAAAAGAAAAGTGGAATTCTAGGCTTGCCTAACCTCTAACCAGACCGCAGTAATTTGTAAGGATCTTACAGAGATAGGTTTAATGAGGGATTTAAGAGGACAGGCATCAGGAATTTTGATGGGGATATACACATGAATCTTCCATTTACATCAGTGGGAGTTTTATGTGTGTATCTGAGGGCCAAATGTATCCCTCTTTGTGATCAGTAAAAAGAAAACTGCAAGTGTTGATATTAATCAAGCTCATTGAGATATGAATTCAGTGATGGGGAAGAAATGGGAGATTTTTCATAGAGGAAAAGAGATTAAAAAGTTGGTTCATTTGCATAGGAATATATCACAGCTGTACCAAGAATAAAAAAAAGTTTCCTGTTGGGATGGGGTGGCCTCATAACACAGACATTGGGCTTCATAATTATTTTTAATTTGAAAATTCTAACAGTGGCACAGCATTTCTGGAAGGATGTAATTTTCAGTCTTTGTTCCCTGTTACTGCTCCTATGGCTGGACCAGATATAGGAGAGAAAGAAAGGAAAACAATGGGCACTTCTCTGGAAGGAGAAAGTGTTATAATAGAAGAAACATCCCAGAATGCCTGATCTTGGATGCTGCACTATGGAATGTCATCTCTTGCCTGAATATAGACGTTTCAAAAAGGATGCTGTGGATGACTTTTTAAGTGTACTTCAGTCGTGTTCTCCCAGTTTCTAAGGTTGGGAAATTGTCAGTTTAGGCTTGCCAAAGCTCATCCATCTTGTATGACCCAAACACACATTAGTTTCCAAAGTAACACCTCCCATATGATCAAAATCATATGTATACACGTTGCTCTACACTTTCTGCTTTGCTTGTGTCTTCCATTTAATATCATTCTAGATAGTTTTTGACTTTTAATTTGTGGCTGGTATGACGTTTCATTGGATTAGTAGTGCATCGTAAACTCTCCAGTTCCTGCAGCTGAATTTGGAGTTGCTATACCTCTATTGATGGTTCCAGCTGATAAGAGAGTACATATACAACCAGTGTGTGTGTGTGTGTGTGTGTGTGTGTGTGTGTTATTTTTTAGCAACATTCTCTCAAACATAGGCAGATTGGCAGCTCTGCAGTTCAGTTAGAATGGTTTCTTTCCAATGTCTTTAGGCAGGAAGGATTGCTGTCGTTTTCTGAGAAGGAGCAAAAACTGGAACAAAGGGAAATAGGAGTAGTTATGCCCCATTGACCAGAGAAAGGCTTTCAGAAGAATGGGTTATATTTATTATCACACCTCCTTCTGTCCTTAGCAATATGGAAACTTCATTGTTGTGTCATCAAATGTCTGTCCTGGTCTAAACATACCCTATATAGGACTTGTGTGGTTATCTGTGTATATCATCATCTTTGTGGTTGTTGGGCTTTCTATTGTGCTGTCCATTAGTTTCCATTTTGTTGAAATCCGTCTTCTCTTCCTGAAATATGCCAACCAACTGTAACTTCAGTTTCTTCTAGGTGTCCTTCATAACTACCTTGGTGAGCTCTTTCTTGCTTTGTTTTCCCTTGCTTGCAATTCTAATCGTATATTTTCTGAAGCTTCACTGTCCGGCTTTTAACTTTTGCTCCACCATCATAATGAGCACCTCTTTTTCTGCTTTCCAAATCCTTGTGGCTAATAGTACAGAAATATCTCTTCTTTTAAGCAGTAAGGTAGCTTGCTCTCCATCATATTGACTCCACTGGTAACTGCTAGAAAAGAGAATAGGGTAAAGCAATAAATGTTTGACCTTTGACATTGGGGTGCTCTGTGTGCTGCAGAAAATTTCTCCGCAATGGATTAGATCAAGGTTCAAAATGCTTTAAAGAGACATCCGTTAAATGTGTCTCCTTTGTGATAGCCAACAAGTGGCTCCTTTAGGCATCTAGAGGTCCCCGGGGGTTCATGTTATTAATATCTGAGTTATGACAAGGTGGCTATGCTGATGCTTATTTTTTTCAGGCAGCATGCTTAATTTTTCTTTCCTTTCTTAATATCTCTGAGCCAGATGTCTCTGAATATCCTCATAGGAATGTTTTGCTGCTCTTACCCATTCTCCACCCCCCGCATTCACTCTCCAACTGGTTGGTTTAATAACTTCAGAGATGTTTTTCAGTTCCACCAAAGGTAAAACTTTGAAAGGATCCTTAGGTGATGGCCTTGACATGTATGATTCTGCTCCTGCAAAGTTCCTGAGCAGGTTTGAGAGCTCAGTGCCAGGTATTCTGTCAATAATGTTTTGTATTTATTATTACATCTTTCTTTCCATTTACTGTACAAACTGTACTCATACACCACCACTGAAATGCAGCTATTTCTGGGGTGTAGGCTGGCAGCAGGTGGATAACTGACACAAACTATGCTGCACAGTTGGGCAAGGAGGCAAGGTTTTGGCAGCGGTGAACCCTTAGCCTTATGAAAAATGGCATGGAGTCTCCATGGGTTTGTTTGTTTATTATGAAAGGCCTCAACATGTTGAACTTACTAAAACGGAGGCTGCTTCTGCAAATCAAATCTTGAATATTCAGCTGCATTGGGTTTAATTTCACTAGCTTGGAAGGCTGAAGATCAGAACCATCCTTGACAGAATTGGATGTCTGGTTCCAAGGAATCCACATAGAATCATAGCAGATTAGGGTTGGAAGAGACCTCAGGAGGTCATCTAGTCTAACCCCCTGTTCAAAGCAGGATCAACCCCAACTAAATCATCCCAGCCAGGGCTTTGTCAAGCCAGGCCTTAAAAATCTCTAAGGATGGAGATTCCACCACCTCCCTAGGTAACCCATTCCAGAGCTTCACCACCCTCCTAGAGAAATCGTTTTTCCTAATATCCAACCTAGACCTCCCGCATGTTCCAACCTGTTGCCTAGATCACTCTTCTGCTTACTCCAGTGAATAGAATAGATTTATTCTCAGGGCTGTAAAGAATTATTTCTCTATTCCTCTTCAGCCATTTTTATCCTTATTACTCTCTGCTTGATTTCAAGGGATTTTGGGTTGAGGTAACTCTACCAAAAAACCAAGAAGCACAGTAATTGCTGAGAAGGATGATTAAGATGAGGGTATTGACTTCTACATATGTTTGGTTTTTTTTAAAGATGGAGCTCTTAATTTGATAAGCTTAGAATCTAGATCTCCCTCATTTTTTAAGGTGAAGATTTCAATCTATTATATTCAGCTCCGTTTATTTGTAATGCAACTGTGATATATGGCATAGTATTAACCCTGTTGCAACAAATTTCTCAGTGCAAATACATTTGTACACAGGAGAATCCAGGCCTCTTATTCTGACTGAATTGATTACTCTTTTTTATGAGAATAGTAAACTATTAAGAATGCTGAAGGGTTTTTACTGAACTTTCTCCCCATAATATTTATATTAAATTGACACTACTTTAGATATGTATTAATCAACAGTGAACAACAGGCAGCCCTTTAGCCCACAGTACAGTGGGAATTAAGTTAAAATTACACTGAGTTCAGGAAACAGCCAGTGTCACTTTATTGGTACATCTAACTAAATTATATGACACGGTCAAAGAATTGTGACCCAGTAAAGTAAATTGCTCCATCCTAATACTTCCCTGTCTTCATTCTTTCACAGTAATGTAGACTATGGGATTGTTGACTTGCTGCACTGTTTTAGAAATGGCTAACGAGAAAAGGGACAGATTCAGCTCTGTGCACGCTTTGCCGTTCAGCAAAATGTTTTTGAGTGTCACAGCTGCACTAACTATGTTGTGATCTTTGTTGCCATTAAGCTGATTATGCCTGCACAAGGACTCATCCAACTAATCCTGCAATATTGCAACTGGTAGCTTTACATTTTAACACAATTTAAAAAAAAAGAAAATTCAGGCAGTTCGACTTTATTGGACTCTGAAAATGGATCAAGCTATCACAGGAGTCCACTATTTTTAGTGTTTGGTTAATGCAGGAAGCTAGAATGTATTAGTGGACTCAATGTATTAATGGACTTGTGCTTGGGAGAGGTCTCTTGATCCATTAGTGCTTTACAGTGTTTGGAATAATTTAGGCTGGATAGTCTGGATTTGGGCTACTTACCTCCCTGTGTTGAAGGTGATATGCTATAGTTGTATTTTTGGCACCATGTAATGTTTTCTGTTTTGCTTGTGTAGGCATATCCTGTAGGCAGCAGCTCTGCACCTGGAAATGATTCCACTCAGAGAGAGTTAGTAGTGAGAACTTTATTTGTGTTATGTTGTAGCTTCTAAAAAAAAGAACTGTACCACAAGTTAGAATAAAGCATTTCTTCTGAACTCTAAATGCCTGTACATTCAGTTAAACAAATCTTGTAGGACAATCTCTTGGGGATTCTCAATAATATTACAGTTAGTGTCTAACAGTAGACAAGAAATAAAAACAGAAAAAGGGCAAATGAAGGAGAATATGCGAAAGACATAATAGAACATATTGGACACAGTTCTTGTAAATATGACTAAAAGCCCTGGAGAATAATTTTACAACATGGGTACTGAATCTAGGGGTCTTGACCACTTTTCCCTTCCCATATTGCTAAATGAGAAGAGGATCCTTGCTAGATTGGTGAGGGATCCCAGTGTGGAAAAGTTTGAAAACCCCACTGATTTGCATAGAAAAAAACCTGCATGTTCTCCTACAGGGTCCGGGCATAGGATTGGGAATTCACTCTCCTGAGTTCAAATCCCAGCTGTGTGATTTGCTCTCTGTATAACCTGGGGTAAATCGCTTAACCTTTCTGCCTCAGTTTCTGTTTCTAACATGGGAATAATACATACTTATATCCAAGGGTATTACCTGGATTACTAAATCAATAGTTGTAAAGCACTGCTATATATAAGTGCTAAATAACATTGATAAATGTCCTTGAGCCTTGCACAGGACATTGAAGGTACATCTGCATATCTGCTACACAAATTGATAGGTTCTTTTCTGAGACTTGTGGGCCAGAGGTGGACAGAAAAGGAAAGATTTGTGGGTTTTTTTTGGGGGGGGGGGGTTATCAAAGAACTGCCTATACCACACTCCAGTAAAAAGCTCTTTAATACAACTTTTCTACTTAACATGCTCCCCATTGCCTACAGTCAGCAATGAGATTAAATTCTGTGCTACCACAGAGGACGTTGCATGATTAAAACCCTCTTTTAGAAATTAATATGTGTCATAGCTCTGTAGCACCGTTCCTCTTAACAGAGACGGGGATTTTTTCCTGAGCACTCAAAGTGTGAAAAACACCAAATGAAACTACCTGTCTGTCTTAGAGTTTTATCCTGCTGCTCATCACCATGGAATCTGGCGCCTTCCCTTTAAAATAAGTAGCAGTAGTGAAGTCCCTAGTGGACTCTGTGATGCCTCTGGCACTTCTACCTTTATGGGGTCAGAACTCTGCTTGGGGTAGGGTGTTGCTTTTTTGGGCAGGGGCAGGGAGGAGGAGACGGGGGTTGGAGAATAAAAAGGGTATTCAAATTGTGTCCCTTATGGTGGAAATGCTTTTTCATTAATTGCTTTGAAAATTAGAACTGAGACCTTAAACTGATATCGGAAACTGATTGAGAGCCAGTGGAGGGACTTGAGCACTCACAGTGGCCTGAACCATGAAGAAGGCAGGCTGCGACATTCTGTGCCAGCTGGCACCTGTACATCATCGTCACATTCAGCTTCAGATGCAGTGAATTACAGTAATCCAGCCTGGAAGTGACAAATGCATTGATTGCTGTGGTCAGTGCCTTGTCCGGGAGGGAAGGGATAAAGTTTCCTAGCAAGCTGAAGGTGGAAACTGATACTACCTGGTCATCCAAGCTTAGTGTGGAATTCCCAGACTCTGAGACTTCATACTACTCTGATAAATGGGGACTATATGCCATCAGTGGAAGGTGGAGACAGCATCTTGTCAGTTCTTCGACATGTTTCCCCATTCCAACTGAGCTCCTTTGGTAACCTGAAATGCAAAGGAAATGATGCTACCTGTTAACATATACCTCAACTGTTCCCTGTGGATAAATCTTTGCTTTTAATGGGATCAATCCTGCAAGGTTCATCTGAAGTCCTGGGACATCAGCACCTTGCATTATCAAGCCCAATATTATCTTGCTTTGCTATAGAGCCTTTCCTCTGCACAGCACTTTAGAAACTACTGGACTGTAAGCCCAACTCATGCTGCAACCCTCAGTCATGTATGTGAATAGTCCTATTGCAACCATTGCATGAGTAGGGGTTTGGCCAGCCCTATATAGATGGGACCAAGGCTAGAAGAAAAAGATGTATGAGTAGGGATTTGCTAGATCAGGCTATACGGACAGAAATTATACACTACAGAAGTTCTGTGACCGCTGTTCAGCAACTCTCAGCAGCACTACGCAATAGTGTAGGACAGGAAGTGAAAGTGACTACCATGTCACTTTTGTTGTCATGATCTTTTTTCTTAGAGCTGAACTCAGTGAAGGCCAAAGTGATGTTTTCAGTGATTCTCCAGCTGTTTTATTCTGGCCAAATTCTCTGCTGGTGGAGTTCCATTGAAGTCAGTGAGGAAAATATTGGACTTGTGCTTTTTTGTGTTATTTATGTCTGAAGAGAGCATGAACATTTAAAAAAAGAAAGGGGGAGCAGGTGTTTTGTTTCGTCTTTTAAATTAGATATTCAGGTCTTACCTAGTCTTTTTTCTTCTGGCAGATGTGAAGTAGTTTATGAAACCACACATCAAGAAAGTGCTGGTTTAGAGAAATGTTTTTTTTATTTAGATTATATAAAACTCTGGGTTTATTTTTTGATTTTGTTAACACTTATTTAACTCAAATGCCAGACAAACAGTAAGATGAAAACCTATCCTGTGAAAAATTCAGCCCCCTAATACCGAGTCCCTTCAGTTGATGGCAGATAGTGCCCTCCTGTTAGTATTGCTAAGTCTTACAAAAGAGACTTTCAGTGAAATAGGGCTAACTTGACTAGACATTACTGATATTTCTAATCTTAAAAAAGGAGAAAACTTCCATGCCTTATTTGAAGATCATGAAGAAGGCAAAAAAGTCACAAACCCAGTCCCCTTCCCTCCCTTGTTCAGAGTGACCTTTTAAAATATCGATCCTTTCATGGATCATGCCTTCCCTCCCAACTTCCTAGTCTCCCGACTGTTTGGTTCTCAAAACTTTTCATATTGTGAACCACCACAAAGGGCTCCAAAGACCTGATTTGATTAAAAGAATCACTGTTGTGGTATATTCCTGCATTTACAGGCAGCATAATCATGCCCTATTCTTGCAGGCTCACCAATCCTTGTCAGTTTTTCTCCTGGGATAATTGGGTCCTGATTTATTATTAGTGTTTGCAAGGAAATAGGGACAGATTTTTAAAGCATTTATCGTTCTTCTGTTCTGTTAGTGCTGCTGTGTTTTAAGGAATAGATTCAGCATGTTTTACCAAAGCTGCTCACTGTTTCTGATATTATAATAGTTGGCAATAGATATAGTTTCAAGCCTTTCACAACAGTACTTTTGGGGCATCTAAGAGATTTTCATGTTAGGACATACATTATATATCAAGAGCTGTGGATTATTAGTGTTTGAAAATTAACTGTTTTAATCCCTTCATTCTGACCCATTCTGCGCAATTTTCTCCACTATCCTTCTGCACTCCTGACTTGCCATATTGATAGCAGCTGAACTTTAATCAGAGGGATTGGATGCACCATCTCATCTAAATCTTGCTCTCCCCATTGTAGTTTTGCAGGTGGGTCACTAGCAACTGCCACAGAAGCAAGCTATGTAAGCCAATTGGTAAACAGAGGAAGGCACCTTCTCCAGATAGCTAATCTGTACTGCTCAGAAACTCATAGTCCCTTACATTGTTTCTAAAGTTCAATCTCTGACATAGCAGTTAAGAGCACTGCTGCCATACTGCAGGCTAGATCATTGTGTGTTTCAGATTGTGATGATAATACTTTGCAGCTTGACAGCATGTTCCATCCAAGGATGTCAGCCATTGGCTTTGGAAACCTAGTGAGTTAAACTTGCAAGACTCCTGCGAGGAAGGTGGGTGGTGTTATCCATGATTTACAGATGGGGAAACTGAGGGACTGGCATGTTCAAGTGCTCACACTGTTTGTGGCAAACCTAAGAATGAAACCCAGATCACCTTCTCCCAGTGCTGTGCCTTTAACGACAAGATCATCCTTCCCCAATAGTGCATTAGACAGTCTGTTACAAGCATTTTCACCACAAGAACTTGTGTTGTGCTGCACTTTGTATTGTTTGCCTAGTGATTGGCTCTTCTAAACGTGCTTGTCAGTAAAAACCATTTTTGCCCCGTCACTGAAAATGGAATTGTGATGATTTCAAAGAGCACTAATGTGATTTTCCCCCACCATGGCTGAGAATCTGGAGAAAGTTAGAGGGCTTGATTAGAACTGGACATGCATTTTGCAATTGAATCTGATTGTGGTCATTGGAAAGGGGCTGATTTTGGTCAAAATAATGCGAACGCCTGCATCGGCCATGTTATGCTCAGTTTGTTGAACTGCTAAAAAACATCAAGATAATCCCTTTAGATTATCCATGTAATTCCTAGTGAATATTTATTGTAAAGTGACTGCCATTAACACAAGTTGGTAATGCAACTCACAGCTGCTGCAGTTGTCATTTGTCAGTGGGTTTTTTCGTGTTTTTTTAAATTTTCCAAGCTATTGCCATCTTAATCCCATGAGCTCATGTCTAATAACAGTAAAGGGTATGAGCTGCCTTTGCCGTGCTAGCTGCCACTTGAGGATGGCTTGTTCCTCAGGAGAACTCCTAATGGAATTCAAGGCTTTTTCTGAGGGTGCTCATTACGCAGCCTTCATGGGTTGCTTGTGGGAGGATGAAGTGCGCTGTGGGTTCAAGGACACATTCCCAGTTTAATGTGCACAGGCATGCTCCTGCTCGCTCTCTGATTGGCAAGGTTAACGCTGAGAGGCGCTGAGAGGCTGCAGCTTTTTAAACTGATTTGATTAGAACCACTACTTTATCCCCTTCACTCCCCCCCTCCCCATACCACCACCTCCTGATCCTTTTAACACAGCCCTTGGTCCAATAACCATCCATTCTGATTCCCCCACGCACACACAAACACACACCTTTTTTCCTGTTTTCATGCTGAATTTTGACATTTTGTAAAATAGATTAAAAAACCCTAAAGGGAGGATTAGGAGGCAATAGTTTTGTCTCGTGAATGCGTTTTTCTCTGACTAGTTGAAAGTCTACTTCTCTCTCCTCCGTAGTAGTGCTCATTGCCAGCTGTTGATGGGTGGGGGACTAGAGCACAAATCAGGCTCTGACCTCTGATTGGGGGCCAGAGGGCAGAGGGGTTTATGCCTTACTGAAGTGAACCGTTCAAAGCGGCAACTACTGATCGTGGTTTCGCTCCTGTCTGTAGTGAAACGATGCTTTGTGTACTATGGGTTCCTCCTTGCCACAGAAGTGACCTGCATAGTAAATTGTGTCAAGAGCTGTACTTACCCCTCCAAACTGCCTTGATGGGTGTATGTGGGGGAGAGAGGATTTCTAGTCTTCCAAGTGCTACTGGGAAATGTATTGATGTGTCATGCCAGGAGCAGGAGGTCTTCCAGTGCCAATCTTTTTTCATGATAATATCATTTTCTTAACCATCCTACTTTTATTATTTTCCCTTTCCTTGGGTAACTTACCATGTTCCTTTTTTCAAAACAAACAAACACTCACAACACACAGCACAAAAAAACAAACAAAACCAGGACTAATACTGATTGAGGACAGTGAACTTCATTGCTCATCTTTGAGGTCTATTGCTGATGTTGGTTTCTAGTGAGAGTGGCCGATCATACTAACAGGGCCTGAATAATGGCCTAATTTAATAGTAGTTAAAAATAGTTGGAGTTGCTTTGGGAAGAGTAGTAATCTTCAGTATGGCTAACTGTGCAGCATCGGTTTGAAATGGATAGAAGAAATAGCTTTGGCTTTAAAGCTCGTGGCATCCACAGAAAGTAGCATTAAATTTAGGCAGGCCCAGCCTCCAATGAACAGATCACCTGTTTCTGTCTTTAATGCATGTTCCTGGGAGAGCTGTTGGTCCATAAGAGATAAGAGGGCTAAATGGTGCAATTGACAAATGCACTAACTACTCACCTTTTGGGAACCAACCTGGATTCAAAATTTTGATTGTCACAAATGAAAACAATGTGGATGGTCTCATCTTAGTTACTAGTGACCATTTGTGCATGGACACAAACTGTTGGGTGTTTCAGCAGTGCTGTCAGCGTCTGCTCTGGAGAGGTGTAGGCTAGAAAATAGGAAGACTGTGGGTCGTGATTGACTTGTTCTCTGAGAAGGGGAAAATCTTCATATAAGCTCATGCACTACATCTGTCTTGAATCATGCTATCAGCACTTCATGTGCTTGTGCACAACATTAGTACACACCCTAACGTTTTAAATCCCTAGACTCTCCTATCTAAATATTAAGCTAGCTTTTGTCATCTTTCAAATACTCCTGTGAAACTTGGAGCCTCGTACCACTGAATGCAATAGCATCCTGCCAAGAGGATGCCAGAAAACCTTTTCCATTGCTGCGTCAGCACTCTGGTTTAGTTAAGGGAGGGAGGGAGCCCTCTTTCAACTACCCTGCTCCTGTTTATGAAAGATAGAAATCCAAAATCACATACCAGAATTAGGGGCGAGAGGTCAACGTTGCTGAGTTTCCACATGTTTTTTTTAAAATGAGATGCAGAATAACTCATGCATGAAATATTTGGAGTGAGGGGTAACCACGCCATACTTTGCATATGTGCTTCAGCTCTGCAGAAAGGTATTACAGCGGAATCTGTGAGGTTCACTGCTAACTGCTGCAGGGACCTAACTCCACGCACAGAGGACTAAGCGTGCAAAACCACCTCTAGTGAAGTAAGATAAACACCACAGAATAAAAACTATCCCCTACACAATTTATTAAACCTTGACATACTGCATTACTTAAGAGTTATGGGGGAGAATTAAAACCCTTTTGACTGGGTTTTGCAATGCAGGGAAAATTTTAGTGACATTTAAAAGGTTTCTCTTGTGTTCCTCTAATGGGATAAATAAAAAAGGCTTGTTTTAGACCAGCAAATGGGGGGACAATCCAATTTCCCTGATTCCATCAAGACACTCTTAAAGCATTAGCTTCTGTAGTTTAAAAAAAAAAAAAGGCTGACCCCTCTGCCTGATGGCTTTGAAAAGTGTCCTGATGTGTAGGTATTTACCCAACACAGCACACTTAGTTATGGCAGCACATTTTCTTGGAGGAAAACTTCCACCAGGCCCAAATAAGCATGTTAGTTTATTATTCAACTATCTTACCAGATAGATATCTGAGCTGTACCATCTACCTGGTAGTAAAAACCTGATTCTGAAAGGTTACTATGAAGGAAGCACAGCAGACAGTTTATTATTTACTGCAGCATTACACACATTTCTGTTGTACCTATCATCAGAACAATTGCACTAATACAATATAGCAGTACTTCTTAACATTTGTACCTCTAGTACAAAAAAGAAAGTTGCATCAGATAGAAATAACTGTTATGTTAGAATGTACCCCAAGGGTGCTCTTAACTGTACATTTTTAAATAGCATTTTGGTAAATGTTTCCCCTTGCCCCCCACTGAACATTTTATTTGCTGTTGATATTTGTTTCTGTCAGTCAAAAAGATTAATGTATCAACACTTATTATAGAGGGACTGCATGGCTCTGGGGATTGGTAATGGGAGAACAGAGCCTTTCACCTCTAGGTCACTGGTTCAACTCTGGCCCTAGTCAATGGTGTCTAAAAGTACTTACCATCTGCTTCTGTTTGGTGCTCTACCATATGTGAAATGAGTTGGTCTCAGTTCTGTATTTAGTGGACAGATGCCAATATCACAACAGGCTCCCTTGTTGGCTGTCTCAGTAGGAGATTAAAGTACACGTGACCCAACTTTCTACTCCTTCCTACAGGTGGACCCCACTCCAGTGTTAAGCTTGGGCTGCACTAGAAAATTAGGTCTGTTTAACTACGTCACTCAGGAGTGTGAAAAATCCACACCCCTGAATACTGTAGTTAAACCGACCTAAATCCTAGTGTAGACAGCGCTAGGTTGTCGGAAGAATTCTTCCATCGATTTAACTACTGCCTCTCGGGAAGGTGGATTACTACACGGACAGGAGAACCTTGTCTGCTAAAATGCCTTTAGGTGTCATATAAACAACAAAACTGTATGAGATTCAGAGTGGAAACTGAAACTTCATCCTTAACTCGTGCATATTGCAACCTAACTCTGCCTTAAGATACATGCACATTGTCACTTCAGAAATGGGAGATCTGGGTCTTTATGCCTGCACGTCTTTCTCAAAAGGATGTAAGTATATCAGAATGTCCTTTCCTAACAAAGATTAACTGTGAAGAGGGATTACCACACTAGTTTCTAAGTATATACTGAAGTGAAAGTACACATGGAATCTGTGCAGTACAGCTCCCATCATCTCGTACTTTGAGATTACACATGGTCCCTTCAATTATCTGTGTCCTCCTAAAAAGGAGTCTTTTAATTTTAGATTGAGACCAAATTAGAACCTTGATTCAGACTCCCACAGACTTTCATTTCAGCTAAAATAGAACCTGTACCCCAATTTACCCCGATCTTGGTTTTGCAAAACCCAACCCTGGCTTAATGAGGTTTTGCAGGACAAAACCAAAGCGTTTTATCCAAGCCTTCCAAATTTGGGTAGTTTGGTTTTACAAAATCAAAACCAAGGTGGTTTTATATGGGTTCCAGTTTATCCAAACTGATGAAGATTTGTGATACCAAAACATAGTCTCCTAAGGCTGTCTTATGGTTAATTTGAAGAGCAGATAAAGGAAGCTGAATTTCTTCAGGACTCTTGCTTAGCTCTTAATACAGTTGCAAAATTTCAGCTAATCCTCTCTTCACCCCAGCCATCTGAGGCAATGTATGGCTGGAACCTGAGTCCACAGCCAACTCATTGATTCAAACACAGGAACATTTCATTAGCATTCAGCCAGTTCAAAATCATTCGTTGCCCATCCAGCAGTAACCAGCATTTTATTTTTTATGGCTGCCAAAATTTTGTCTTAAAAAGGCAACTTTAAAGTAAGAGGAAGTGCTTCGAAGATATAAGATGGTGGAAAATGCTAAATAATTATTTAAAATGTAACATTTCCTTTGCATTTGCAGAGGACTGAGTGGTTGATTCTCCTGAAGAGGAGAGAGCCTGTACAAAATGATGAACTCCTCTAAAGTCTAAAATGAGCTTGAGTTTGTTTCAAAGTTGCGGATGGCTCTGGTGGACTGAATGGGGACAGCAGTACTCCCTTGTGCCCTGCTCAGTCTCCCTACAGCCTGGTTTAAGCTGCTACATGTAGCAGCCCTTCAACATATACCTCTTTCTCTGTTTTAATCAGCTACAATAAGTGGAATGTTGGCTTGCTAGTTGGTATTGGATATTGTCCGGCTGGGCTTTCAGTCCATTTTCAACCTCTTGGTAGTGAGCAGAGGGGGCCATATTGAGGAGAATAATGTATGTTTGATAGGCCAGCGTGGCTGTGGTTTCAGTTAATCTCTCCGCTCCATTCCCCACATGCTGCCCTGATATCCGACAGCCGGTCCGATATGGGCGCTGTGCCAGTGGTGACTTTACAGGCTTTGTGGCAGAGATTATTTAAAGGAGATTAACCCTTCTAAACCCCTTAGATTTTAATTATTTCTGTATGTATTTATAAAACCTGCAGTCTGCTAGCTCCAGGGCACAACTGTCTGAGTAACCATCCTTAACCTGGTTTCACAAATGTATAATGCAACTGCGTTACAAGACAGGGTCTGGGTTGGTTTTTTAAAATAAAAAATCATCCTTAAGGTTTGATTTTGTTTATGTATTGCCATTCTGTAATTCACATCTGGTGATAAAAATGAAACAACATGGCTTCAAATGATAAAAAAAAAAAGTGCTAATAATCTGACTGACTTTGCAACACTGATATTAACACTGCATTAATTGAATCATTTGATTGGTGTCATATCATTCATTAAGTGCTTTCTGGTGCTGGGCAAGCCGGCTCTTTCATTAATCCAGACTATTGCTTCCCCCCATCCCCTTTATTCTAAGCATTGAACTCCTTGTTTCTCTCTGAAGGACTGTCTCTCAATATGTGGATGCCTTTATATTTGATATATTGGCATGGTGGCTGGCCTGAGGTTTTTGTGCCATCTCATTGCAGATCTTCTGTACAGATAGTGTGCATATAAAACATGTAAATGTTGTTGTAAAACACTGAAATCTAGAACTCTTCTGTTGGCTCCAGGTGCTGTTCAAAGGGAAAGAGAAGGGTGTTAGATGGGAATCTAGCTTCCTGGCCTACCCTGTGTGGTTTCTTAGCTAGACCTGGGACAGTTTATTTTTAAGAGGGTAAGGGGTTGGGGGTAGGGGTTATTGGTGAACTGGAGTAGCCTAATCCTCTATGCATATGAGCTATCCCAAACAAATTGACAATAACAGCTTTCAGTCCGCAGAGTTAAATGTGGTCTAGCTAGTCTCCAGTGAGCAGAGCCAAACAGGATAGGAAGAATCTCTGTATAAGTCATTCACATTCACATGTGGATCAAACAAACTCTATAGACCACATTTTTAAATAGGTTCCAACCTGGTCACCAGTTTTGCATCCCCTTTTTTGCAACGTCAGTTAATAGTACCTAAATGTCTGTCTCCCTGATTTTTAAACACAAAAATAGAGGACACTTGTAAAAACTGTCTCTTTTTTCAATTAGTACTTAGTGGTTCTTCCTACTCTAGGAATAAAGTCTCTTTGATGCATCTCTTAAGACCTGACATTTGGGGTTTGTTCTTGCCCCTAGCTGACCCTTGAGCAAATAAATAAAAATCTCATTTAGGATTCCACGAGTAAATTCTGCTCTTGGAGATTCTTTGTAGGGCCGCGGCCCCCATCACTGTAGTATTTGAGCTCTTCGCAAATACTAATTTCTAGTCGCAATTTCCCTGTGAAGTAAAAAGGCCTCAATATCTCCATTGTAGAGATGGTGCACCAAGACTCTGAGTGTGAGTGATTTGTCCAAGGCCACACAGAAAGTCTGTGGCAGAGCTATGCATTGAATTCAGGTCTCCTGGATCCCAGTCATATTCCACAGGACCTGCCTTCCTCCCCTATCCTGATCCTGGCCAGGAGCAAGCAGACAAAGAGAAGAAGGAGAATGCAAATATATAGTCTGATGCTTCTCACTGGCCAGATTCTATCATTCCGATAAAACGGTGTTCTTAAAAGACACATAGTGATATCTGTATACCTCAGAATAATAACTATAAAGATAATGATTTTTCACCAACTTCTTGGGCTACATTTAGTATTTCCTTTCCCAGGGTGCAATAAAATAGAAAAATCAAGATCTCAATACAAGTATCTTTCCAGGCTGTCATTTTTTTTAAAAATGAGCTTTAATGGAAAACCAGTTTTAAGGAAGATGGAAAGGAACCATCTAGTAGCAAGTGGATGATTAGTCAAATTATGCCCATATATCAGGAGTCGGCAACCTTTCAGAAGTGGTGTGCCGAATCTTCATTTATTCACTCTAATTTAAGGTTTCGCGTGCCAGTAATATATTCTAATGTTTTTTTAGAAGGTCTCTTTCTATAAGTCTATAATATATAACTAAACTATTGTTGTATGTAAAGTAAATAAGGTTTTTAAAATGTTTAAGAAACTTCATTTAAAATGAAATTAAAATGCAGAGCCCCCTGGATCTGTGACCAGGAGCTGGGCAGCGTGAGTGCCACTGAAAATCAGCTCGCGTGCCGCCTTCGGCACGTGTGCCATAGTTTGCCTACCCTGCCATATATTAATATATGTTGCCACTCAAATGGCTATGATCTTGAATTGAAACTGCAGGGCTCTGAATTCAGACTCACACTGCTGGGGAAACAAAGGGTTAAATTTCCAAGCTGTAGAAGCAGATTGTGTTTTCCTTCTATGATTTGGGCTGACAAGACATCAGTATTCTATTCATCTGTTGGGAATTAGGCTGTTAATCCAATCAATGACTCTCGAGTGAGCTGCAGCCTGCCTCCCCCACTGGGGAACAATCGGATCAGACGGTAGATTGTTTAAGAGCACAAGGCTGTCCCAGTGTCAGGTGGAATTCTCCAGCATTCCCTGGTGAATTGGGGATGGGGAAAGCTGTCTCAGCCCATTTATCCTGCTCCTTAAATAACCAGGTATTTGCCTCATCCATACTAAAGCGATAAGCAATAGGCGAATGCAATAGGGAGCCACTAACTTTACGCTGGGCGAGGGGAAGGAATTTCCCTGAGAAGTGATATCTGAATCTTTCTGTTCATTAATGTGTTTCTTCAAAGGCAAGAGAGACTCTTGTTTAGTTTGCTCAGTGTAATTTGGATATTATTCCTCAGTAATTGTCCTTATACAGTTCTGCACAGGCTTGGTATCTTCTGCAGCCTTGTGAGACTGTTGATGAGCTATATGACACTGGTGCCTTTCCAAATACATCTAGAATTCTTTTTCTCTGAATGGTTAAGGACACAAGGCCTCCCAGGTTGCTTTTATATCACACCAACATGCTTTGCCTGCGGACCATTGAAATGGCATGAGCTATGATGATGCATGGTTCCATAGGTAACACAAAGCAGAAAAATGCTCATGAAAGCAATTTCCCAGTTAAACCAAATAGCAGCTTTACAGGGTGTAACGGGCTACTCACCGCCGCGGCGCCTCCTGCTGGTTTTTCCGGGGAATTAGCTCTCTTTCAGCCCGGGGCGCCCTCTGCAGGCCGGTGATCCCCCTTTTTCCTATCAGCCCCGTGTCCCTCCCAGGACCCGGTGCCCCTTTAACTATAATTGGGTCTCCCCCTCCCAGGGGAACCCCCACCCTACTATCCCCACTTTGCCTCAGTAGTGGCCACTGACAGTCATGGTCTAGCCCCACACCCTGGGGCAGACTGCGGTATCAGCCCACTCATCACAGGCAAAAGGGGTTTGGACCTGCTGCTTTGTCCTACCCCTGGGTTGTCCCTTGCAACCCCCAGTACCTCTTTGCCCTTTACTAGGCCGCAGCCTGGGGCTTTCCAGGCTGGAGCTTCCCTAGCCCCTCAGCCTGTCCCCCAGCCCTGCTTCACTCAGGTACCTATCCTCAAGCTAAGCAGCCAGGCCCATCCCTCTCTGAAGGCAGAGAGAGAGAGAGACTGTCTGGGCTCTGGCTTCCCTGCCCTCTTATAAGCCCCAGGGCTTCAGTTTGGGGCGTGGCCCCAGCTGTGGCCACTTCCTTACTCGGCCCAGCTTCCAGAGCCACCCCTCTCAAGCCCTGGCAGGCAGCATTTCAAGCCCCTCCGGGCAGGAGCCGGGTCCACCCTGCTACACAGGGTCATCGTATTCTGCCTCTTTCCTAAATGCCTAAATGCATTCTGGATAATCAGTGCAAATGAGTTTGAAAATACAAGCATTATAAATGGAAGATATGATAATATAGTACCTTTAAACCATGCCCAGAAGGCTTCAGAGATGCTTCACAAACTACTGTATACATTCAGAAAATCACTTCATCCTTCAAATAAATGCAGCCACCTCTGAGGTGGAACATAGTCACGGTTCATCCATGCAGAGAAACACTGCACAACAGCTTGTATTGAGTAGTAATGATGAATGCTGTGCAGTTGAAATGGCACATGAGAATTCAGGTATCATGGTAAGTATTTTATCAGCTAGACTGAAAATCTGGGGGTTGGGTTAGGATAACCCTGAGGCTTCAGCTTCTCAGGCCAGTGAAGTTTGCGTGCATCAACCCCATGGGGCTTCAAGAGGAAGCAAGTGGAGGATACTGGGCATTGCATTCTCTCAGAACTGTCAAAGCTGCTCTGAAAACTAGATGCACAAAACCCCCACCTAGATAGGCAGCAATATGTGGCTAAGAGAACACTATAAGAACAGTGGTCCCCAGAATGAAGGAACTCCAGCTCTCAGGCTGGCAGTTAAAGGGTTTCAATATTTCTTTCTCTCACATTACAGTTTTAAAACATACAAAAGGTAATCCAGTTTTCTTTTCAGTAGTGAGCTCTGCTGTAAGGGTCCATACCATTACAAATATACTAGTTGCTTCTCTGTGCAGGTCTAAATTACCTGTGCAGCTCCTACTTGGTCTGTCCAGATACCAGGTAGCTGAAAGATTTAATTGCTAACCAGTCTTATGGCATATGTCAGGGGTGGCCAAACTGCAGCTCACGAGCCACATGCGGCTCTTTTACAGTTAAAGTGCGGCTTGTGGAGCGTCCTCCCCCCCCCACACACACACTCTCTCTCCCTCCTTCCCCTCCCACCTACGCCCCCTCCCTCCCCCCGCCTACCAGACCAGGAGCGGGGAGCTCAGGGCTTTTGCCCTGCATAGGGTGGTGGGGCTAGTGGCTTCTGCCACAAACAATTGGTGCCTGCTGAGAGTGGGAGGCACAATTTAAAGGTTAAGGCCCCATCAACAGCTTGAGTCACACACATCCCAGGCCTCTTCCTGCAGCTCCCAGGTGTTAGCTCCAGGTGGAGAGGCAGTGGCAAACAGCTGGGAGCTGCAGCTCTGTGGGGAGAGGCAGCAGCAAAAGCAGCGGCTCTCCCTGTAGCTTCCAGCTGTTTGCTGCTGCCTCCCCCCACCACTGCAGCTCCCAACTTGCCAGCTCTGGCAGCTGCCATGCAAGGAGGGGGCCCGGTGGTACAATGTGACTGAGCAGGGCCAGCAAACCCTGGCAAAAATCTGGGGGTCCCATGACCCCACATGCCCCCCCTGCGCGTTGCCTCTCTGCCCAGTGGGGAGGGACGTCTCAGGGCTTTAGCAGGAGCAGGGCTAAAGCCCCAGCAGGTGCCCCTGTGTGGCTGAGGCCCTGAGACCCCCCTCGCCACAGGGCTGAAGCCCTGAGAACTGGCAGGTGCGCCCCAACTCTCAAACTTCTTAAGATGGTCATATGCGGCTGCCAGTAAGTTTGGTCACCCCAGCATATGTGATCCTGCCCTAGTTAATCTGGTTTATCTTTAACCTACACCCAAAAAACTGGTTGGGAGGGGAGTTACAAACTGATAGGGAGTTCAGAGTTTTGACTCGGCCTCTGTCAGGCCTTTCTTACCCGCACTGGTGCCTCTACTATTACACTTCTGCTCAGTGTGAGAGCCTCATAAAATACCCCAGCTATCATCATGCAGATCCCAGAGGACAGCAGTAATGCAGTCTCCCAACAACATACTTCAGTGCAATTTAGTAATAATCATTAACATTTATACAGTGATCACAAATATTGACTTAATCAGGGTAATACAGAGCTTAATCAGTCTAAAGCAGCGGGTAAAACTGAGTAGTCACAATTTTATTTTGCTTCAGTTAAATCAAAAATAGATGAAACACAGCTGAAGTTCTGCTTCATTGTCCTAGAGTCAGCAATATTTGGGATTACAGGCATCCTTAAGTGAAGAATACCATGCTGCGTAAAGTCAAGAGTCTTGCACCAAAGCAGCATGGTGTGAAAGGTGCTGGATTGATAGTACTCATGAGACTGAGAAATTCCCCAGTCATCCACAAAACAAGGATAGTCCAGGCAACTTCTCCTGCTCTACCCCAACCAGGGGACCATCTCCAGAGGCGAGAGGATCGTTCCATTGGTCTCCAAGGCCCTTAGCCTTTCCACTGAGTAACATGGTGGTTTTGTGGTATGGGCATGTGTCCACTTGTTAAGAATTTTTTTTGTAAGCATACGTTTAAAAATAAAAGGGGAAAGTCTTCTGCTTTGTATAGTGTGTAACGTACACATGTATTCCATTTAAGAGGAATATAAAAATCATGGTACCAAACATTCAACCTCAGCCTCCATTTTTACATGCCCACATTTGCATCCATAGTCACTCAGCTACCAGATTTGACTGGACAAATGTGGGTTTTGCTTGTACCAACAGGATGCATGTCCACTTTTGCAAGCACGGTGTGCAAAGAGAAGCACAAAAATAAAGACTGTGTTAAGACTAGTTGAAAATGTAGCCCATGGAGTTCACATTGATTGCATTAGTCTGATTTTTTTTTTTTTTTTTTTTGCTTGTTGGTGTATGTTTGCATGTCAATTCTGATACGTTTTGTTGCCTCATCCATTTAGGAGATAAGAATTTCATTGGGCGAAAATGAAATATGAGATGAAAGTAAATTGTTGGGATGCTTAGTCCTAACGTGGAAATAAGTAACAAGAAAAACATTTTTTAAAGGTAGGGAAAATATTTTCCTTGCTATTTTTCACTTTCCTGGCTTGAGTAGTTCTGTGCCAGGTGTTTGCAAAGATCTATACTTGTGGCTCACAAGTGCCATTTCTCATTTAGATTCCTTCTTATTCTAGCCCATTTTATACACAAACCTTCTAAAGATGTAGTGTAAATATTTATCTTTTCACCAGCCAATCCCCAGTGGTCTTGAAACGCTCTTATCTTGTGCAGTCCCTGCCAACATTTGAAATCTATAAATGGATGCACCTTTTGAGTCCATAGAAATGAATGGAAAAAGGGAAGCTCTGTCTGTGGGGACAGAGTTGAGAAAATGATACTGTAACATAAAATTTAAAAAGAGCTTGTCCCACTTAAATGGGAAGAGCTGGCAAGTATGTCTCATGCTGTGTGTGTAGCCCTCAGAAGTGGGCAGTGCCCATTGGTTAGAAAGGGAGCAAGAAGAGTGGAACATTTGCATTCTGTGTGAGTGCTTGTGAGCCTATATACAGACATTATATATCCATGCACATGAATAACGCAACAATTAAGGGTGTGCCCAAGTCAAAACCCCACATCTGAACTCATGCCTTCTTTCCTCTTCCTCCAAACTCTGGGTTAATGGAGATCTAGTTCCAAGTTTTGCAGCTCATACTCATCTCTAACTGCAGTATGAACATAGGTGTTGAAATTCAAAGGGGGAATCTGTACGGAACCTTTCATTCCCATACATCCAGGAGGACTATTTACTAATTCTGATCAGATCAAACAAATTGAATCTATAGAGAGACTGGTTTTGGGGCATGGCTACACTTGCAAGTTAGAGCACATTAAAGCAGCCCAGTGCACTCTAACTCACGATGCGTCCACACTGGCAAGGCACATAGAGCGCTCTGACTCCGCAGCTGGAGCGCTCCTGGTAATCCACCTCCGCGAGAGGCATAATGCTTGGTGCGCCCTGGCTGGAGCACCTCAGTGCCAGTGTGGATGCCCTGGTGTGTTAATGCGCTCTGATCGGCCTCCAGAAGTGTCCCACAATGCCTGTTCTAGCCACTCTGGTCATCACTTTGAACTCTACTGCCCTCAGGTGACCAACTGTCAGACTCGCCCTTTAAATTCTCTGGGAATTTTGAAAATCCCCCTCCTGTTTGCTCAGCAAGGCATGGGATGCTCTCAGTGCATCTTTCCAGGTGACCATGCCACCACACGCCAGGCGATCCCCAGTATGGAGCAATGGCTGGACCTCATCAGTGTTTGGGGGGAGGAAGCTGTCCAGTCCCAGCTGCGCTCCAGCCGTAGGAATTACGATACCTTCGGGCAAATATCAAGGGATATGATGGAAAGGGGCCATGACCAGGATGCACTGCAGTGCAAGGTTAAAGTGAAGGAGGCAAACCACCGCTCCGGTGCTGCCCCCGCAACCTGCTGTTTCTACAAAGAGCTGGACACAATACTGGAGGTGACCCCACCTTCACTCCGAGAACCACCATGGACACTTCAGAGCCCAGTTCAACAAGGCAGAAGGAGGAGAAGGAAAGCAGGAGCGAGGGTGCTGAGGAGGAGGATGTCACCCCAGCATCCCTAGATGCATGCAGCCAGGAGCTGTTCTCAAGCCAGGAGGAAGGTAGCCAGTTGCAGCAGCCGGTGCTTGGGGAAAGACAAAGACCAGAGGACGTGCCTGGTAAGCGGCTTTTATTTTGGGAAGGAAGTTATTCGGTGCAGGCTCTTGGGGTGAGGAGGGCTAGGGCTGCATGCATGCCTAGATGCGGAATAGGGCATTGATGTGCTCTCTCACATCGCAGTAATCGGCCTCAGTGATCTCTTCAAAGGCCTCATCCAGAAGCTGTGCAATGCGCTTGCGCAGGTTCCTTGGGAGCGCTACTGTGCTCCTTGTCCCAGTAAGGCTAACATGTCCGCGCCACTGTGCTTTGATGGGCGGGGGGATCATTGCTGCACACAGGCAAGCTGCATATGGGCCAGGGCGGAAACCGCATTGTAGTAGAAGACCCTCCCTTGCTTCCCAGGCCACCCTCAGCAGTGAGATATCTTCCAGGACGAACTCCTGTGGAAAATGTGGGGACAATGTTCAGTATAGGGGCCCCCTGCAGCTTTTGGCTCTCCCCAAGGCACAGAACCTCGGAGGACAGTACGGCAGTGAAACAGTCAGTCCACCTTGACCCTGTGCTTACTCACCACTTTGGGGCTCCTGTGTGTTATGTGCGCTCGCTTTGGGATGGGCAAATTCTGCTATTGTGTAGACTGTGCATGTCTTTAAGTACAGGTGAATCATTGCTTTGTCTGGTGTGAACAATGCCGCCTCTATTAAGTGTTGTATTTTGCCTTTACAGATGCAACCTTGAGATCTCAGCCGTCCGTGTTATCACCGGCCGATAGACTCCAAAGAATTAGGAAGAAGCCACATAGAAGCAAAGAAGACATGCTGCATGAAGTATTGCAGAAGTCCCTTCATGAAAATCAAAAGGTGCAGGTGTGGAGGGAGAGTGAAAGGCGGTTCCGCCAGCAGAATGCAGAGCGCTGGCACCAAAGCACGGAGCGCCAAGTAGACTTGTACCAGGCGCTCGTATCCATGCAGGCGGAGCGCTACCACGCCTGCCCCCTCCCTCCCCGCACAGCCCTTGTCCCAAAACACTTTCCCTTGCGCCCCCATGTCACCTCCAACCCACTTTCCCAACATCCGGGTTCTTATCACCACCAGCTGCCTCCAACACCTGTAGCTTCACCACCCAGTCCTGCAAACTATGACCCTTACCCACTGCACTTAACCCCCATCACCATGCAGTATAGCCATCCTGAAGTGCAGCACTCATTGCGCAGCACTCCAGACAGGAGGCTGAGTATGAGAACAGCACATAACGCAAATCTGTGATTAAACCGTTCCCCACCCCACTCCCTTGCCCTTTCTGTTTCCCAAGCATTGTGTTTCTTTTCAATAAATGAATGTTATTTTAAATAAATGGCTTTTTTGGCTTTGAAAACATTCTTTAGTATTGCATTAAGTAAAAGATTCTTTAGCCCAGGAAAGCAACAGGCACTGCAAGTCAGTGTAGCAAGCACAGATTTCTACTCACATTGGAACCACTGCACTTCACTCCCGTGCAGGACACCAAACGTTACTGGTGTTTTTCAGCCTCAAGGCATCCCTAATCCTTGCAGCCCCACGCTGGGCCCCTCTAATAGCCCTGCTCTCTGGCTGTTCACATTCAGCCGCCAGGTGTTGAACCTCCGAGTTCCATGCCTGAGTGAATCTTTCACTCTTCCCTTCACAAATGTTATAGAGGGTACAGCATGCGGATACAACCGCGGGGATGCTGTCATCAGCCAGGTCCAGCTTCCCATACAGAGAGCGCCAGCGGCCCTTTAAACAGCCAAAAGCACACTCCACAATCATTCTGCACTGACTCAACCTGTTGTTGAACTGCTCCTTGCTGCTGTCAAGGCTTCCTGTGTAGGCTTTCATGAGCATTAAAGAGTAAGTGGGGTCTCCAAGGATCACAATGGGCATTTCGACTTCCCCTACGGTGATCTTCTGGTCTGGGAAAAAAGTCCCTGCTTGCAGCTTCCTGAACAGGCCAGTGTTCCGAAAGTTGCGTGTGTCATGCACCTTTCCGGGCCAGTCTGCTTTAATGTAAATGAAACGCCCACGGTGATCCACAAGCACCTGGAGAACCATAGAGAAATACCCCTTCAGATTAACGTACTCGGAGGCTAGGTGAACTGGTGCCAGAATTGGAATATGCATCCCATCTATCAC
Organism: Mauremys mutica; assembly: GCF_020497125.1. NCBI lineage: Eukaryota > Metazoa > Chordata > Testudines > Geoemydidae > Mauremys > Mauremys mutica. The sequence continues at coordinate 57,442,940 of NC_059079.1, forward strand.
CCCTCCGCAGTTAGGGAAACCCATATGTGCAAAGCTAGCCACAATGTCATGCACATTACCCAGAGTCACAGTTCTTCTGAGCGGGATGCGATTAATGGCCCTGCAAACTTGCATCAACACCATTCCAATGGTCGACTTTCCCACTCCAAACTGGTTAGCCACCGATCGGTAGCTGTCTGGAGTTACCAGCTTCCAGATTGCAATAGCCACCCGCTTCTCCACTGGCAGGGCAGCTCTCAATCTCGTGTCCTTATGCTTCAGGGTGGGGGAGAACTCATCACACAGTCCCATGAAAGTGGCTTTTCTCATCCAAAAGTTCTGCAGCCACTGATCGTCATCCCAGACTTGCATGACGATATGATCCCACCACTCAGTGCTTGTTTCCTGAGCCCAAAAGCGACGTTCCATGGTGGTGAGCATGTCCGTGAATGCCACAAGCAATCTCATGTCATATGCATTACGCGAGTCAATATCGTTGTCGGACTTGTCACTGTCAGTTTGTAGCTTAAGGAGTAACTCGTCTGCCAAAAATGATGTGCTGGTGAGACCCATCACATATTCTTCAGCACTTCGGGATCCATTCCTGCAGACGGAAAGGGAAGACAGAGCGCACAGTACAAAAAACGTTGAAAGATGGCGCCAAATATGGACAGAAGCACAGGGATCACTGGGATGCGAAGCGATGCATCACAGGGCTTTAGGACAGGACCTAGAATGCCCCACACCCCCTTCCCACAGGCCACAGTGCCAGAATGGGAAGAGATGCTCTGTGGGATAGCTGCCCATAATGCACTGCTCCCAATGCTGCTGCAAGTGATGCAGATGTGGTCACACCAGTGCGCTGGCAGCTGACAGTGTGGACACACTGCGGCACTTTCCCTACTGCGCTGTCCGAGGGCTGGTTTAACTTACAGCGCTCTACATCTGCAAGTGTAGCCATGCCATTAGACTGTGTTTGCCTCAGGGCAGTGACTGTGCCTCCTCCTTCATATGGAATGCACCCGCTGTGTTTTAGAGCTTACCACAGTATAGCTGAAAAATAATAATACTGCAGGTCTCTGAAGAAAGATCATGTTTATATAACTCCATTAAAAAACCTGTACTATGAGACTGTTAGGGTTGAGCATTGAAAAGTCAGTAAATGCTGATGTGAAGGTTCCACATCCTTCTTGCGTTGTGAGATCAGCAAGGTCAGCCACTGTGTTTTATAAAGTATCCAGCAGTCCCCAGGAGTCCATATGCACCTTCAGAGCTTTGCAGGGGCTGAGCCGCAAGCTACTTGAATCAGCCAACGTGCACCTTCAGAAACTTGTGTGTGTGTTTTTGGACTGGGGCTTCAATTAATCACAGTTAATACGAACAATTAACACAAAACAAATTAACTAGATTAAAAACATAGTTGCGATTAATCACAGTTTTAATCGCACTGTTAAACAATAATAGAATATCAATAGTCCACTCAGTCCTACTTCTTGTTTAGCCAATTGTTTAAACAAACAAGTTTGTTTATATTTACAGGAGATAATGCCACACGCTCCTTATTTACAATGTCACGTGAAAGTGAGAACAGGCATTTGCATGGCACTGCTGCAGCTGGCATGACAGGTTATTTATGTGCCAGATACACTGAACATTCATATGCCCTGCATGCTTCAACTTGTAGGCACTAAAGTTTTACTTTGTTTTTGAGTGTAGTTATGTAAAAAATAAAAATAATTCTACATTTGTAAATTGCACTTTCATGATAGAGATTGCAATACAGTACTTGTATGAGGTGAATTGAAAAATACAATTTTATTTTTACAGTGCAAATATTTGTAATAAAAAATAAGTATATAAAGTGAGCACAGTGCATTTGTATTCTGTGTTGTAATTGAAATCAGTATATTTGAAAATGTAGAAAAACATCAACAATATTTGTAATAAATTTAAATTAGTATTCTATTATTGTTTAACAGTGCAATTAAAACTCCGATTTATCGTGACTATTTTTTTAATCTCGCGATTAATTACAATTATTTTTAATCGTTTGACAGCTGTAGTTTTTACAGTAAATATTGTTACAAAAATTCCCCAAGATAAGCATGGGGTACAAATATTCATGCAATTCCAAATTGATATGCAGTAGTTGTAGGTGCCACTTACTTGATAAGCCAGTTGGCCCATCTGCACTTTAAACATCATCTTGTCTTGAATTTTTTTTTTCTTAAATTACTCATGAGCACAACACAATCCTGTTATCCAATAAGATGCTCACTGGTAGTTGGATTTTCCTGGGTGACATCTGTTGAAGACACTGAACACTATGAAATTACTGGAGTTTGTCTGTGTGTTGTTTATTTATGTGAACCTTTGAGGGGTTTTTGGGTTTGTTTTTTTGTTTGTTTTTTTGTTTTTTAAGAGTCATGTTAGCTCACTGTGGAACGGCCAATTCCAGTGTAACCCAGTAGTTCCCAAAAAGTAAGCACTTACAAGCGTCTGTATTACAGTATATGTATATTTTTTTAACCAGTAGTCATAATATACAAAGGCAACTTCCTTCCCCTGGTCAATCTCCTCATTTACTTTGGGGTAGGCAACCTATGGCATGTGTGTCAAAGGCGGCACGCGAGCTGATTTTCAGTGGCACTCACATCGCCCGGGTCCTGGCCACCGGTCCAGGGGGCTCTGCATTTTAATTTAATTTTAAATTAAGCTTCTTAAACATTTAAAAAACCTTATTTACTTTACATACAACAATAGTTTAGTTATATATTATAGATTTAGAGAAAGAGACCTTCTAAAAATGTTAAAATGTATTACTGGCATGCGAAACCTTAAATTAGAGTGAATAAATGAAGATTTGGCACACCACTTCTAAAAGGTTGCCGACCCCTGATTTAGGGATTCCTTGTGGTGCCAGAGAACGAGCACACATTTTTCAAATCTAATTCCTCTGTGCTGTGATGTGAATTTGCATCATATGCTAGTTTGCAGGATGGGTGCTTTTTTATGTCACTTAAATAATCCAGAGTATTTCTGTGCAAGTGACTGGCTTCAGGCTCTCCCCACCCCCCTTGTCCCCAGCTAGAGTCAAGACTCCTAGGGTTTAACTTTCTATAAAATGAAGGTAGCTGCTTATTCTGTAGCTTCATACTGGAAATGTACTAAATTGCCCTCTGATTGTTTAAAGGTCAATATACTATTATTAATTTTGTGACTGCCTAGAAAAAGAATCAGTGATGTTTGACTTAGAGGTTGGAGACAGTGTAAGATTTTCAGTATAGAAGTTTGTGTTCAGGAACCATGTTCTATCTAAACACTAGGGGTCCCACATATTTACCAGCCTATTGATATCCTGGGTACTGTTCTGTGGCCTGAATCCTGTAAGGAGCCACGTGCTTCCTGTGAGACACTGAGCATCTGCCTTCACTTCCCATAGACTTCATATGGGATGTTTAACACCTTGCAAAATCAAGTCCTTGCTCTACTAGGTTGGAGGGAAAGGGCATTTGGCTCCAGGGCATGTATGGGTACAACAGATGCTGCCTGTGTTTTCGCACCAGCAGCCCCAGACCTCTGGAATGACCTTTCTTCTGCTTTGAGAAAAGCCATAGAAATAGGCTCTTCCAGACCTTATTTGCTAAAGAGTTTGGCAAATTTTCATGTTTTAAATCTAGTCTTAACTGCATTGTAGTTTTGTGAGACACTTAGAATGCTTTGGCTAATAGGTACCACATAGATAACATGATCTATTGTTATAATACATAGTTTTACTAGGAAGAAATGTTTTCATCTCCCTTCAAGTCCATGCAGCCGTAGCTGTCTACCTACCATGGCCAAGTGTAACAAAAGGATGTAAAATGTGCTGCACAAATTCTGAGTCTGAGAAATGACGATATGTTGTGCAGGTGAAAGCTTAGAATGGAACATAATGTTTTCCATCATTTGTGTGTGAGGAAGTGGGGTTAGTTCTGGATTCACTGACTTTCTCAGACATTTTGCTGCATATTTGTCTTTCATTTATTTGTTTTCTGTATTTTTTCCTGTTTTTTCTTCTTTCCATCTTCCTGTACTGGCTCTGCCACTGATTCACTTGGGTCCAGTCACTAAACCTCTGTTTCTCATTTCCTTCGTCTGTAAAGTGGGGATATCATTCACCAGAGGCTGTGGGAGAGATTCATTAGGATGCCACTTTGAAACATATAGTGCAAGCTGTGTAGAAAGCTAAATATTAGTGCTTTGAGTTGGACTTTTCTTCCTTTTGTATAATGTCACTTATTTGGTTCTGTTGACTTCTCTTTTTTTCTTTTCTTTTTTTCAACCTTTGACTTTCATGTGACTCTATTCAAAATCTTACACAATGATATACAGGTAGAAGATCACAGCTGCTTACATGGAAAGCAAATATTAGGAAATTAATATATTTTAGCTTCTTTTAATGTGGATTAGGAGACAGAAAATTGGGGGGGAACTGGTGGTATGTGACCAACCAGATTTCTGTGGACCACAGTTTGGGATCATGTGGTATCGACATAAATTTCTAGCAAATTACCAGTTTCAGCATTTATCAATAGACTCTCAGTCTTGTGCATAGTTACAATTCCATATAAATTACATTTAGGCAATCCTTTAAACTAAAGCAGAGGGAGCGGGATATAAATAACAATGATAAACATCCCTCCTCTGGCTTGGTCACTTGAAATGGAACAAACAAATAAAAATAAAAATCAATTTAAATGGAGAAAAATGAACTGAGTCTAGTTGCAAAGCAGATTAGTAAAATCTTTCACTTACTCCTCCACAGCATTCATTTCCATTTGGTTGTATGTATTCCTTGTTACAGATTTCAAACTAGGATTGCAAATCTCCCATGGTGCTGACCCAGCGGCCTCCTGTCAGGATCACACAGAAACAGCTGTGGTCCTGTACAGCTGGTTATAGTGGCAGCCATTGCAGAGCTTTTATAGTCCTTTCACCTGAAAACTTATGACAAATAATATCCAAGTGAATTATAACTGCAGATGTGTTTATAACTTACTAGCGGAGCTCACAAAGAGGATTATCAAATTGCTGGCGAATGTAAAGCTCTCCGGACTAGTTTGTGGCATTTAACCTCAGCAAGAAATAGAGGGCAGAGTGGACCCCACCATGCCAGAAGAGACATTGCAGCTCAGTGGTCACCCTTCCTCCCAGAGTCCCAGGAAGCATAGTAGGTAGAACCTGCTGCACTGTCTGGTGCAATCTCCTCTCATCTCTTTGGCAGTTCGTCATTGCCAGCCTCCGTTGCCCATTTGGGCACTATGACAAGGGACAGTCTGGGCCATTGTGCAGTAAAAGTAACATTTGTGTTGCATTGTAATTACTTAGTGGTTTTTTGTGCTTACACATATTTCAGCAGGTTGAGATGCAGCCCATGCTCCTGGAAAATGTGTAGATCGCTGCATTAAAAAGACCGGCTAGGGTTAATTTTAAGAATGCCTCTGTACGTCTTGATTCATTGTAAAACAATGAGTGTTTCAGGAAGGCTAATAATATTAGATGATAATCATATCATGTTATTTCCCCGACTAGAACTGTGATACGTATGTCCATGGCACTATCTGTAATTAGTTTTCAGGTGGGAGCGCACCTTAACTTGAAGGATCAGAATTGCCGTATCTTAAGTCAAGCACAATGTCTCTCCAGCACATAGCAGCTGGACACACAAGTTTCATTAGCCATGGTGCCACAAGAAAACAAATCAAAGAGAGATTGGGAGCAGTCAGGGAATTTCAAGGCCCTTAATGAGCAACCATAGCTTAGGCTTTTTCAGTTTCACTGGATTAAAAATTATCATGGGGAAAATAAGTCATAAGGCGAAAATCTAAAAACTCTAACCTGGAATAGCATTTGGCTAGCATTCAGATTCGGGAAAAACCACAGTGTAAATAATAGATTCTGTTTCTAGAACAATGAATTAAAAGTTCTTTTAAAAATAACATTTTAATTAAAGAAAAGCCTCTCTGAGGCTGGGATTTAAACTCAGTTCTGGGAATAATAAATTCCAAACAAGTGTCTTTAGAACCCAGCTTTGGTGAGAGTCTCATGGAACAACATTTTATGCAGATCTCTGGAATAAGAACAAAAGTATATAGAATTTCTGTTACCATGTGACATATACTGTAAGTCAGTGGTCTCCAACCTTTTTGCGCACAAGATCACTTTTTGAATTTAAGATCAACCTGGGATCTGCCCCACCCCTTCCCCGAGGCCCCGCCCCGCTCACTCCATTCCCCCCACCCTCGCTCACTTTCACCGGGATGAGGCAGGGGGTTGGGGTGCAGGCTCTGGGCAGGGGCAAGGGGTTTTGGAGTGCGGGATGGGGTGAGGGCTCTGGGAGGGACTTTGGGTGCAGGAGGGGGCTCTGGTCTGGGGCAGAGGGTGGAGGTGCAGGAGGCGCCTACCACAGACTGCTCCCAGCCGGCAGCACAGCGGGGCTCAGACAGGCTGCCGGCCTGCCATGGCCCCACAATGCTCCCGGAAGCGTCTGGCTGCTGGCACATCTCTGCAGCCCCTGGGGAGGAGAGGGGTAGCGGCTCTCCATGCGCTGCCCGTGCCCACAAGCACCACCCCCTCCCCCGTTTCGGCCAGTGGGAGCTGTGGAAATGATGCTGGGAGTGGGGGCAGGGCACAGGGCTGCAGAGACGTGCCAGCAGTCAGCTGCTTCCAGGAGTAACACGGGGCCATGGCAGGCAGGTAGCCTGCCTGAGCCCTGCTGTGTCGCCCACCTTTTAGTGACCCAGAGATCGTGATCGACTGGCAGAGGCTCCAGGATTGACCAGTATCGCACTCAATGGGTGGCTGACCACTGCAGTAAGTAGTTTTGAGGTTGTTGAGCTTATTTGTACTATATCTGAAGGGAATTCTTCCAGAATGCCTAAGTCTTCAATTCACCTCTTTTCATTTGGTTAGCATAACCCACATCCCCTCCCCCAAAACACACACACACTGTATATATTAAGCTCTGCCTTTCCAATAATTCATTTGTACTGTGCCCGCCTCTTCATCTCCAGTTATTTCCAATATCTTGCTGAAGTCAGTGCAGTCTTTGTAGTTTCCAAAGCAAACGTGTGCTTGAGAACCTCTTTGTGGCTCTGAATCTGATCTGTTGTCTTGTTAGGGCTTGTCTGCACTACAAAATTAAGTTGACCTAAGTTACGTCAACGTACAGCCAACACAGTAATTGAATTGGTTTAACATGTCCACAGTACGCTTCTTGTGTCGGCTGTGCACATCCTCATCAGGAGCGCTTGCTCCAATGGAACTGCCAGTGTGGGCACTGTGGGATGGCTTCTGAAAGGCAGCAATAGTCAGTATAAGCACTATACACTGCAGAGTATACACTGACACTGCATGGACCTAACTATATTGACTTAAGCACTATGCCTCTCGTGAAGGTGGAGTTATTAAGTCAGAGTAGTGGGCGACTTACATCAATGGAAGGAACATGGCAGTGTAGACACTTAGAGAGGTAAGTCGACGTACGTTGACTTGAATCGACCTAACTCTGAAGTGTAGACCAGGCTTTAGTGTTGAATAGTCAATGAATGTCGTCCTTAATTACCTCTGTTATTTTGTTTGTGGTGTCTACTATAGGTTTCAATTTACATATCCTAGCCAAATAGCTACTCAGTGTGCAGTGGCACTCAAAAATTTAACCATGTTGGGAATCATTAAGAAAAGGATGGATAGTAAAACAGAATATATCATATTTCCTCTATATAAATCCAGGGTATGCCCACATCTTGAATACTGTGTGCAGATATGGTTGCCCCATCTCAAAAAAGATATATTGAAATTGGAAAAGGTTCAGAAAAGGGCAACAAAAATTATTAGGGGTATGGAACGGCTGCTATATGAGGCGAGATTAGTAAGACTGTGACTTTCAGCTTGGAAAAGAGACAACTAAGGGGGGGATATAATAGAGGTCTGTAAATTCATGACTGGTGTGGAGATAGTAAATAAGGAAGTGTAATTTACTCCTTCTCATAACTCAAAAACTAGGGTTCCTCAAATGAAATTAATAGGCAGCAGGTTTAAAACAAACAAAAGGAAGTATTTCTTCACACAACGCACAGTCAACCTGTGGAACTCCTTGCCAGAGGATGTTGTGAAGTCCAGAACTATAACAGGGTTCAAAAAGAACTAGATAAATTCATGGAGGATGGGTCCATGATTAGGTATTAGCCAGGGGAGGGCAGGGATGGTGTCCCTAGCCTCTGTTTGCCAGAAGCTGGGAATGGGCAACAAGGGATCAATCACTTGATGATTACCTGTTCTGTTCATTCCCTCTGGGGCACCTGGCATTGGCCACTGTTGAACAGGATACTGGGATAGATGGACCTTTGGTCTGACCCAGTGTGGCCGTTCTTATGTTCTTAAGTTTGCACTCGCTACAGCAACTCAGAGGAAAAGGGACAAGGCCTTTTCCATGCTTATGCTGCTGTATTATTGTTACTGGGGGTACATCTACACTAGAAGCACTACAGCCGCATATCTGCAACTACACCATTGTACTACTTGTAGTGTAGATGCTTACTAGAGCAACAGGTTTTCTCCATAGTCGTAAATCTACCCCCTCACAAGGTGATAGCTAGGTTGAGGGAAGAATTCTTCCATCAGTTTAGCAGTGTATACACCAGGATTTAGGCCAAGATAGCTATATATCTCTCAGGGTGTGTGTGAATTTTTCACATCCCTGAGCAACCTAGCTAGGTAGACCTAAGTTTAGGTGTGGACCTGGGCTGAGACAGAAATACTTGTTCTGTTCCAACTTGAATGCAGAATCTCCTAAAACACAGTTGCTCCTAATCTCCTAGGTTGAAAAATGTTACATATGGAGCAATCTCTGGTCTGTTAATAAATGCTCAGAAACCACAAATCTCCAAACAGCCACTTTTGTGTTTTCGGCTTATTTTTCAGTTCTTTTCTCTTCAGAGGGCAGGACAGGCTGCAGAGCTTGTAGTATAATAACAAAGAAGATGGTCATTAAAAGGTGACAAAATTATTATTAAAATTCTGCAGATAAACGGGGGTAAAGGAGAACGTTGCACAGAGCCAGATCCTGCTGTGGCTAATAACTCAATGGGAAGCAGAGATGCAACTGGTTCATCTGACACAAGCACCCTGCAGGGTGCTTGCTGCTGCTCTTTCTAGCAGCTGCAACATGCACACCCCACCATCTACTGGCAAGCACTGGCTTCTGGTGACAGCATTTGTGCTTTTCGGCTTTGAGACCTGTACGTGCCTCTGAACTTGCCGACTGTGTTCCCTGGAGGCATGCTGCGCAGGCCGATCCATTAGCTGAACGTGCTTCTAACAATGCTGAGATACACACGCTATGATGGAATTTTGCACAAGGAGAAGAGGCTCTCTGTGAGGCTCTTCCCCTTCGCACTCGTGAACCAGCACAGCAGAGCACAGCACAGGACTCAGCGGAGCCCAATACAATTTGACTGATGTAATGTTTTTCTGTACTTATTTGATCAGCTGGGTGGGGGACGGTTTTGCACTATCTTCTGAAAACTGCACAAGAATTTGTATTTAGTGTTAATAATACACATCTATCAAAGCTCTTCATATAGTAATGATTTAGGGGGAAATTTTCAAAAGTGAAAGGCTCCTAAGTCACCTAGGAGCATAGTCAGTCACCTAGTCTATTTTGAAAATATTACCCTTAATTGCCAGCAGGAATTCTGAGGCTAAGACTGCATCCATTTTGCACTAAAGCAGTAGCATATATGCAGTATTGGCTGTTAGAGCCTGTTTTATTGAGAGAAGAAATATTGGCTTTGACATTGAGGTTATTCCTCTAATAATTTTGAAAAGCTGCCTGGGAGCTTTGCCGTCACCTGAACAGCTGTCAGAGATCTTGCTTGGAGAGCACCTTTGGCAATGCACTCAGCCTCCTTCCAGTGTTGCATTGCAGTCGCAGGACTGGCCAGGGACCCCGCATTTGGCTGTGGTGCTAGAATCATTGATTTTTCTGAGCTAGACATGTCAGTGCTCTGAACTGAGTTACGCTGATGTTGTGATGTAACTAGACGTTCTGATGAGTTGCTGCGTGTGTTCACTGTGTGCTGAGCCCATGAAAGGCAGAAGATTCAGTAGAATTCTGACTGCTGGTTAGCAACAAAATGGCAAATTAAATTTAATGTGGATAAATGTAAAGTAATGCACATTTGGAAAAAATAACCCCAACTATACATATAATACGATGCACATGCATCCGACGAAGTGGGTATTCATCCACGAAAGCTCATGCTCCAATACGTCTGTTAGTCTATAAGGTGCCACAGGACTCTTTGCTGCTTTTACAGATCCAGACTAACACGGCTACCCCTCTGATACTATAATATGATGGGGACTAATTTAGCTACAGCTAATCAGGAAAGAGATCTTGGAGTCACTGTGGATAGTTCTCTGAAGACGTCCACGCAGTGGCAGTCAAAAAAGCAAACAGGATGTTAGGAATCATTAAAAAAGGGATAGAGAATAAGAAGGAGAATATCTTATTGCCCTTATATAAATCCATGGTACGCCCACATCTTGTATATTGTGTACAGATGTGGTCTCCTCATCTCAAAAAATATATACTGGCATTAGAAAAGGTTCAGAGAAGGGCAACTAAAATGATTAGGGGTTTGGAATGGGTCCCATATGAGGAGAGATTAAAGAGGCTAGGACTTTTCAGTTTGGAAAAGAGGAGATGGGGGGGGATATGATAGAGGTATATAAAATCATGAGTGATGAGAAAGTGAATAAGGAAAAGTTATATATTTGTTCCTATAATATAAGAACTAGGGGTCACCAAATGAAATGAATGGGCAGCAGGTTTAAAACAAATAAAAGGAAGTTCTTCTTCACGCAGCGCACAGTCAACCTGTGGAACTCCTTGCCTGAGGAGGCTGTGAAGGCTGGGACTATAACAGGGTTTAAAAGAGAACTAGATAAATTCATGGAGGTTAAGTCCATTAATGGCTATTAGCCAGGATGGGTAAGGAATGGTGTCCCTAGCCTCTGTTTCTCAGAGGGTGGTGATGGATGGCAGGAGAGAGATCACTTGATCATTGCCTGCTAGGTTCACTCCCTCTGAGCCACCTGACATTGGCAACTGTTGGCAGACAGGATGCTGGGCTGGATAGACCTTGGCTCTGACCCAGTCTGGCCGTTCTTATGTTCATGGGGCCATGTGCTAGTTGTCTAGTTAATTTAATAAATTGCTCTGACTGGTTAGTTATTTACTTATTTATACCCCTAGACCCGGCATTTGCCTCTAAAACCAGGTTTCTTTGTTTTTCAGGATGACGAAGGCCAGACAGCACTGCATTATGGTAAGCTGGCTTTGGATTTACATTTGCCTATTAACTGCATGAGTTTTCTGTTTAAATAAATAGTATAATGTGTAAAGCATATTTCAGAAGAAGTAGAAGCAGGGAGCTGTCCAGAAACTGGAGCTGGATTAACCAGGCCGGTAACTCCAACAGCAGATTCCAGTGGAAAGTGTGGGAAAGTGGTGTGCAGATGTTGTAACAAGTGACCTTTGGAATCTCATCATATTAATCTGCTGATGTTGGCCTGGTAGCAACACTGTGAACTACACTGAGGGAAGCCCCATCCTCTCTCACCTTTACTGTCGTCTAACATCTGTCTGGACCCCACCTTCACCTTCTCTCTCCAATCTTGGCTCCATCTGTGTCTTCTCCACTCTGCATGGTTAACAGGGCTTCTTTCACTTGGGCTGCTCCATCTTCCCATGTTTGGGACGCTCTTCCTCCATTGCACTCGCTGATTCAGTTCCCTTCCTTAAATCTCACTGTGAAGCCTTCCTTTTCCTTTTGGTTAGTGGTTCACTTTCTGTATAAAGCCCTTTGCGGTCCTGTTCTGGATGCAGGATACTGGGTAGCATATCCGCGAATCTCTGTTGCCAGAAATGTGGCTGTTGGACCTGCTAGCAGTAATGTGTTGGAGGAATTATATCAAAGAGCACTGGCTGTCCTATCCCGGACAAGCCATGTGGGACAGGAGGATGTTGCAGAAACAGTACAGTGATTTTTTCTTTTAGAGAAGATTGCTGTGGCTTGAATTGACAATGAACAAGTTACAAGCCTAGCTTACGCTGAGAGCACCAACCTCAGAGGTTCTGCACTTAACAAAACAAACAGCATCTCTCCTACTTCTTGACACTATGGCATGTGTCACTGCTGCAGTTGAATCGTAATTAGCTTTGACTTGTAAAAACCTGACTTGAGTTTCTAAAGTAAATCTTTTTGTGTAGTCTTTTTAGTGAAAATTGTGATCTATACAAAAGAGAAAAGCAGAGGCTAAAATGATACACATACAGTGCTGACGTGCAGAGAATGAAGAAAAAAGGCTGATAAATCTGCCAGAATATTTTCCTAAATTAAATCATTTATCATCATCATTTTATAGTCGCTGTGTAATTAGTGACACCTGTCACTTGGGTAGTATTTGTGCCTGGCCCTCCTTCAGACCCCTACCAAAAGGACATGAACAGGATAGCAAAATGATTGTAGAGATCAGTGCAAGATGCAGAGTTTGCATCTGGATCTAAATCTACCTAAATTCTGGGGTGTCCAGACACAGGGTTCATTAAGTCTGACACTTTGTGACTTTTCCCCACCTGCCTCTTCACCTACAGTCCATTGTTCCTCTTTCTTCAAAAAACAGCCATTCCTATCGCCCCGATTGAAATAAGTCATTGTTTATTGTAGCAAACAATGGTGGCTCTGCTGTCTGAATAACACTATCTTAATCACCTTTTAGCCTCATGTTGTGCTTTCTCTTTGTCTGTCTCATTTGGAGTTTTGTCCTTTCCTTATTAAGGGGCAGATCCTACCACCTGGTCCGTAGGCGCAGTTTCATTGCGCAAGAGGATCTTCCAATCCTTCCTGCAGCAGAGGGGGCCCAAGGGTGACAGAAGCTACTTTAGCCATTGGGCTGGAATAGCTCCCATGTAGCATCTCCCCTCCCACTCTCCAGCCTCCTCACCTTTCCCCTTGTGCAGACCCCTAGCACCCATCTACAGTGATTGAACTGGTCATGGGTTTTGTGGCTTACTGGTAATTTTCTCAGCCACATGATCAGACTATCCAACAGTATCTGCCTGAAGCAAAGGATGCAAGTTGTATTATATTTATGGTATTATTTGTTTTCAGAAGTAAAGTAGTGCCCCTGTGGCACCCTGCTGAGTTGGGGGTGGGGGGTAGTTAATAATCACATTTTCCTTTTTTTTTAAATGCGATTTTGATCTCTTATATGCAATGTGTTGTAGCCATGTTGGTCCCAGGATATTAGCGAGACACGGTGGGTGAGGTAACAGAACAGATATTACCTCACCCACCTTGTCTCTTTTGGTCTCTTGTTGCTTTGTCTTAGAGCCACACAAACAAAAGGGAAACTCCCTGACTGCACAGGGGAAACCAGGAAAATGACTCTGCACAAAGTGCCGTCAAGTGCACGGAGTAACTGGAGAGGGAAAGGGAAATGTTGTGTTTTCTCTACTCTTTATTTAAGTTACAGTAACAACGGTAGGTAAAAATTCTGGACAGCAATATGATCAAGGCAATAGTGTCCTTTGGAGTAAAAGCCATTATAGGTGCACTCCAAGAAAGCCTTTTTTTAAAAACCTGTATAGTGTGAATAAAAAATTCTTTTAAGAGTGAAAAATATTTTACCTCCAGTTGCTATATTGACGCAATGTTTATTCCTCCATTTGGGTATACACTCACTCCCCGTCCCCTTCACTACAACTAATCCGCAAGAACGCCTGCTTGGAGCCTTACCACTCAGGTCCATTCTAGCTCCATATGTTGTCCCCTCCCTGTGCTCCCTGTCTGAATGTGTCTGAATCCAATCTGTAAAACGTTTCTCCTCTCTTTTCCCTCTCCCCATTCTGTAGCACTAGTAATATGTTACGTGAAGCCTGAAAAGATCTAGTTAATTTAAAACATTGTTTTGACTCGAGTGATTATTACTTAGAACTAGAATTTATTGAAAATTCTCAAGTATGATTGTTACTGGTGCTGCATAATGGGGTTATTAATTGCAACAGAGACACACAAGCTTGAGTAAAGTGCCTCCTTTTGGGATTGACTGCAATATCTCCTTTTGTTGCAGCTTTACAGTAAACTGCAAAGTAGTTAAATCCCAGGAGCGAGGACAGTAAGACAGGGACAGTTTTGGGGGGTTTAGCCATCCCCCTTTATGAGTTACTTTGGTCTGACAGCTGTCCTTGTGGTGACAGCTCTCCTGATTACAGCAGGTGTCAAACTCTGTCCTAGATGGGTTATAAATCCTGGATCGTTCCAATTGGCTCTGACCCTGGGTTTAATCGGAGGTTAAGTGGAGGCAACACTCCAGTATGTGCCTCCCAAATGGGCTGCATGTTATGAGTTCCAAATGCACCCACCTGCCTTTGCTCCCCTGTAGGATTCACTGGCTTCTGGGCATTTGGTGCTTGTGGTTATATGCAATGCTTATTGCAGAGTTGATCAGTATGAGCATGGTCTCCCTTGTAAATGCCCTGTTAGTCTCCTGCTCCTCCTCACCGTGCTCCCCTCCCTCTACCCACAGGGAATACTAAAATCATTGCCTCTGTGTCTCCCAGAGGAAATCAAGGCTTCTCCTTGCACTTGCAATCACGTGATTTCAGAGTGGGCAGGTTCTGTATCCCCGTGGGCACTCTGTCTTCCTTGTAAAGCACCATCTGTTCTGCTCGTACTGTGCTGTGGGAGGGGACATTGGAGTGAAAATAAAAAAAAATGAAATTCATCATCAAAACCCTGAGGATTAATGGAGTCAGGAGGCGAACTGCGCTGAATGAAAATTCATCTTCACCTGTGCCAGTGTCAGGGCCACCTCTCTGGCACTTGACAAATAGAGGTTCCCAGGGTGCCATAAATTCAGCAGCTGTTCTAAGCTCCAGGGACTTGTTCATGCTTTTCTGAAATGGGCTGATGACCACTTGGATTTCCCAGTATAGCAACAGGGCCAACACATTGCCTCATGTTGGGCCTGGTCCCAAGAAGTGCTGAATACCTGCTGAGCAGTTGTTTAAGGCTGGAGGTACTTAGCACCCGTCAGGATCAGACCCTCAGCTGGTGCAAAAGCTAGCCATTTTTCTTTGCAGTGTATTTGTGACAGAGAATGAAGGCTGGTCTTCACTAGGATCTTACATCGGTATAACTACATCTCTCATGGGTGTAAAAAATCAACACCCCTGAGAGATGTAGCTATACCTACCTAACCCCTGGTGTCGAATTCTTCCGCCAGGGAGGTGGATTACCTACGCGGACAGGCAAACCCCTCCCACTGGCATCAGTAGTGGCTACACTGAGGCGCTCCAGCAGCACCGCTTTCGCATTTTAAGTGTAGAGGTGGCCAATTTCGTAAAGATCTGTCACTTCTGTAAGTACTTCCCTGGAGATGCAGGTTCTGAGATGTCTCCATCTCAGTACCAGCTGCTCAGGATCACACAGACTTGGCTCCATGGGAAACCATGATATTGGGTTCCCTTGCATGGTTCCCTCAGCTCTCTGGAAATGTTCCTTTCCTAAAGGTTCCCTGAGAGCTTATTGGATGTTGCTCTCTCCTGTGCCGCTCCATTTGGCACTTCTCTCTCTTCCTGCATCCCACCTGCTGCTTTGTCATCAGTCCCATCACTCCTTGTTTTAACATGCGCTCCAATCACACCTCGAGTTTACTTTGATTAAACTTTGCTGCTTGTCCCCTTGGATCTGTCGGAAACTGCAATGTAATGTAAAAGACACTAATTACTACATCTAGCGGCATAGAAGAGTAAGTCGCTAAATTTGTTAAAGTGCCTGAAATATAATTAAAACCAACAATTAACAGACAGGAAACTGCCCTCCTGACAGTCTCATAAGGCAGATCAGCACTGAGACATTTTAGGTCTCAGAGGAAATCTGTGCTACAAAGTTATTTTAAGGTAAAATCCATGGGCCAGATCTTCCACTGATGTAAACAGGCACAGCTCTTTTCCTATTATTGAAAAAAAGCCCTTTTTTGAACAGCCCGTGTTAAATTGGGTGGGGATAAGAAGTGGCAGCTTGGCAGAGAGTGAGTCCTTAGGGGGGTGGAATTTGGTTTTGTTTTGGCCGAGTAATGAGAATTTGAAAAAAAGAGTTGTTGGTGCCTGCCTGGTAGTTTCCACCTAGCAGTAACCCCTCTCTGTGCTGGAAACGAATGGGCACTAAGCTGCATGTACGGGTGTGTTTGTGCTCAGGCGGAGTTTTGGAATATAATTTCTTTTTACATCGAAAGTGTGTATCAATGGGGAGTTCATGGGCTGAGGCAGGGAAGTGAAAGAGAGGTAATGGTCTCTGAACTCGATGTGGCTCCAAAGAAGCCCTGCCTCCTGCTGCATTATGGGTTAAGGGGCGTATGAAAGCCCTGCCTTGTTCTGTGTGCAAATGCATGCTCTCATGGAGGCAGGACTCCAGAGGAACCCTAGAGTTCTTTGTCCTGACCTTTGATATATGGTTTGGAACAACAGAAATATCTAGTTTGTATTGTCCCTTCCCCTTGCAGTAGTAAATCCAAATCCAAGTAATTTGTGCTAATTGCTCCCCAAAGCAATATTTACCATACGTTGCCAAAAGCCAAAATGGCATTTCCTAGCACCAGAAAATGTTCAGTATAAGTATAGGATGCCCTGTACATGCTTGAGCTGTAGCCTGGAGGCAGCTGGCATTCACTGTTGCAGCTGTTGAAGGCCCATCACTGCTGAATTGTAACACCAGATTGACTCTACCCTTTGTCTCCAGCCTCCGCCTGTGAGTTTTTTGACATTGTGGAGCTGCTGCTGAAGTCTGGAGCTGACCCCACCCTCTTGGACCAAGAAGGCTGCCTGCCTGAAGAGGTGACAGACTGTAAAGCAATCACTTCCATGCTGCAGCAGCACACAGTTGGCAAAACCTAACCAGAAGGATTGCATCAGCACGGGGCTTCAAGAATGGACAGAAACGGCAATAATCCCCCCCACCCCTCTTTCATATGCATTGTTTTTTGAGAGCCGGGCATGACGTTTGGGAGGGCTGGGTGCCTGGCAAATCTACCAGCATAAGTCTTTGGAAGGAGAGATATGGGAAGGAGTATACATTGCATAATAGGATCCATTTTTGCATGCTCTGGAATTTATTACTGCTCTGGGTGGGTTGGGGGACTCAGACAACGCTGGTGAGAGGTGAGAAGTGAACAATCAGCACTGAAGATTCAGATGTGACCAGATGAGATCTGTGGAAATCAGGTGTGGTACCATTGAGGGAAGCTGAGCTGTATTTCCCTTGGCCCAGACAAATACTATAAATAAAAGAGAGAGCACAAGGTCATATGTTGTTCCTTTCTGGTCTTTGGATGTGAGGTAGTGGCCTGATTCCTGTGAAGCTATTTGCACTGGGGCCTTTCAGATGTCACCAGCACACTCAGCTGAGGGGGGCATTCCAGAAAGTGTTCTTCAAAAAGAAAATGACCAAAAAAAAGACTGAGCCAGTGCAATCTCCAACCCAATTCCATGGTTGATGATGGGGTTTTTAGTGTGTGTCACTCTATAGTCTAGATATAAAGTACATTAGTGCATCATAAATTATGTAAAAGGAGGAGAGATATCAGTACTGTGCCCGTATCTTGAGTGAAGTCACAAGGAATAATTGTATCATTCACGCAACTGCTTATTAAGGGGAAAATATGGCAGAGTAAAAATGTTACCAGTGAGTTATTTTTATCTCCAACTCCTTGTCACATGGAAATAGTAAAAACTATCTCTGATAGTAAAAACACCATTTGATCTTCCAGTGTAAATAGGTCTGAACCATGATTTTTAACTCTCCATAGGGCAGGTGCAGATGCTAGTGATCTGTAAGAACCAACAAGAATCTGTCCGAAACTAACCAGCCTTGGAGAGAGGGCTGTGGATCCATTAGGAATGGCTTCTGTTTTGGAGGGGGTTGTGGAAGTGCAGAGAATATGTATATGACTGCAGTTTAATTGCTAGTGGGGGCGGGGTCCTGCTTGTGTTAACCAGGTCACAGTGTTATGGTCCAAGTCAACAGTGATAGCAGTGTTCAGGGACAGTTAAAACATGGGTCAGACCTACCTACACTGCAAGACCAAACCATGTTTTTATTGTCTGAGAATTACTGCACTAAGAGGCTCCTAATGGCACTATTAGGAGCCCCTCAATCCAGTAGGATATACAGTGTGGATGGATCTTTAGAGAATCTGCACTATAATGAGTAGAACCTGAAATCCTTGGACCCTATCTCCTTCCCACAATGCATCCAAAACCTGAGACGCATTGAGTCAAATGGGAATTGTCCCTAGTAAAGACTGACTAGAAACAAAAGGTTTGAGATTTGGTCCATTGACTATAGCTGCAATATGGCACCAGACCCTTTTAAACCTACCAAGATTTGCTCCACTTTGTTGTGCGTGAGAAAATCTCTCCCTCCATAGCAGCTGTTTACGGGCCCAAAATCTGCAGTTGCAGATGAGGTGGTTTATACGCATAATCATGTAGCACTGCACAGCTTCCAGGAGAAAAACCCAGGTTAGCCGTACATGAAGATGGTGGATGTTCCCCCTTATTTACCATGTGATTTTTTTCCTGATTTTCCTGACTGTAGCCAAGTAGTTCCTGAGCCTGAAGTGAATGAGAGCTGCTGAGTTCTTAGCCCTTTTTAGAATCAGCCACGTATAGAATCATAGGACTGGAAGGGACCTCGAGAGGTCATCTAGTCCAGTGCCCTGCACTCCTGGCAGGACTCAGTATTATCTAGACCATCCCTGACAGGTGTTTGTCTAACCTGCTCTTAATAATCTCCAGTAATGGAGATTCCACAGCCTCCCTAGACAATTTATTCCAGTGCTTAACCACCCTGACAGGAGGTTTTTCCTATTGTCCAACCTAAACCTCCCTTGCTGCAATTTAAACCCGTTACTTCTTGCCCTATCCTCAGAGGTTAAGGAGAATACATTTTCCTCCCTCCTCCTTGTAACAATCTTTTATGTACTTGAAAACTGTTACCATGACCCCCCTCAGTCTTCTCTTTTCCAGACTAAACAAACCCAGTATTTTCAATCTTCCCTCATAGGTCATGTTTTGTAGCCTTTAATCGTTTTTGTTGCTCTTCTCTGGACTTGCTCCAGTTTGTCCACATCTTTCCTGAAATATGGCACCCAGAACTGGACACAATACTCCAGTTGTGGCCTAATCAGCACAGAGTAGAGCAGAAGAATTACTTCTCATGTCTTGCTTACAACACTCCTGCCCCAGAATGATGTTTGCTTTTTTTTTTAAACTATTACACTATTGACTCATATTTAGCTTGTATTCACTATGACCCCAGATCCCTTTCTGCAGTACTCCTTCCTAGGCAGTCATCTCCCATTTTGTATGCGTGCCACTGATTGTTCCTTCCTAAGTGGAATACTTTGCATTTGTCCTTTTTGAATTTCATCCTGTTTACTTCAGATCATTTTGAACTTTAATTCTCTCCTCCAGAGCCCTCACAATCCCTCCCCACTTGGTATCGTCCGCAAATTTTATAAGTGCACTCTCTCTAAATCATTCATGAAGCTAGTGAACAGAACCGGACCCAGAACTGATCCCTGCTGGACCCCAGTTGATATGCTTTTCCAGATTGACTGTGAACCACTGATAACTACTCTCTGGGAACGATTTTCCAATCAGTTATGCACGCATAGTAGCCCCATCTAGGTTGTATTTCCCAAGTTTGTTTATGAGAAGCTCATGCGGGACAGTATGTAGGTGGGAAATGTGAATTTTGCATCTTAGTTTTTGGCATTCTTTTTTTTTCATAATCTTGGCCTCGATGCCTCTTTGGTGGCTTCAGTCAAGTTGTTGGTCAGCACATGCCTGTATTACAGTAAACACTCCCCCAACTAGTTACCCTCATGGTAGAATAGAGGGCATGGAGAGACTGGTCCCCACCCATGCTTTAAGGTGGTCTGTACAGAGGCTCAGTAGAGGGACAATATGGCATAAATGAGCACTGTTGCTCTCAGTGCTGGGCCTGTTCTCTGAATCAGCAGCCTCATTTCATTCGTCAGGTTCCAAGGCTCCCAGATCAGCCCTAAGGCCATCACCCAACACCAATGAATGAGTCAATGAAAAGACACCCATTTACTTAATGGGTTTTGGATCTGCTCGAAGTTCACAACTCAAAGAAAACTTTAAACATGAAATTGGGTTTCTGGGCTACATTTTTAAATGTGGTGGGCCGTGTAAGCACATGTTTGCTAATATACACAACCAGTCCATTCAAAGCAGTGAAGTAGATCCACACTTTAATAGAAACAAATATTTATTGGAGAACTTGTTCACTTTGGATAAAACAGCAGGAGAAAATCATATGTGCTATGCAAAGGTGACCTATCGTATGATCCACCAGGCTGAGAGTACAACTGTGATACACTTTAAAGACAGCTGCACCGGGTGGCTGTAATAACATGGAAATACGCATGCACGCTCTCAAATCGGGAATGTCATGATCTAGTACAGATTAAACGTAGCCGTGTGGCACCAAAAATTAATTGGCAGTTGCTGTGCAGAATAAGAAGAGCACATTGCTTTCGGCTTTTTACGTTGTGTGTGAAAGCCAGGAAATGTTGTGAATGATGCTCATCCCACAGAAGCAGAACAGCAGGAGCTGTGGACTCACATACACAATTGTTTTTTTTAAATCAT
Organism: Mauremys mutica; assembly: GCF_020497125.1. Classification (NCBI taxonomy): domain Eukaryota; kingdom Metazoa; phylum Chordata; order Testudines; family Geoemydidae; genus Mauremys; species Mauremys mutica. The sequence continues at coordinate 57,463,710 of NC_059079.1, forward strand.
TGGTTCCTTTAGGGTAGAAAAGGTTGTGATTCTTGTGTGTCCATTTCTGTTTGTTATGAAGTTGTTTAGCCTCCGGCTGTGTTTAACCACATGACAGCTGCGGTGCATTGGAGGGACTGTATGGCCAGGGATGAACATGTGCCGTGCTGCTGAGCATTAGCAGTTGCATACTGAAGTTCCACTAACTCCAGGGGAACGTTAAAGGGTAACCACGGAACAGAAGAGGACCAGCGGCAATCAGGCTTAAAGGATGAAGCTAGAGAAATATCTGCAAGCTATCTGGATTAGCAGATGTAAATTCTTACATAGTTGCTGTTAAATATTAAAGTTTTCCTGTGCACAACAACTAACGGCGTTTAATTCCAGTCACTTAAGGTAGGTGTTTCGACAGAGACTGAAGCGTTCTCTCTCTCACCTGCCCCCTAGTCACTTTTGATTAAAGCTTTAGAGAATCCAGTGGCATACCCCAGCATTTCTCTTGGGAATACAATAGTGTGAAATTGGGCATGGCTAGGAGAGTTACCAGATCTTCCTGAACCTAGGCCTTCCACTGACTGAGCGATGGAAACTCGAAAACACTTCGCTGACTGACCAGATCTCTCTGTCTTTATGAGTGTGTCTGCAAGGGGCTGTGCAAAAGTTTCTGTCCTCCTATGTGAAATGTCAATAACACAATCCCTGCAAAGTGTGCCCACGTTGGATGGTGATGCATTGCTTATAAATGGATGTCAAAATAAGTCCGTGTGGTGGTCAGAGGTAAGTTTATCACCTGGTTCCACAATTTATCACATGACTGCAATTAATTATATAGATCTCAACTCCTTATGTGTGAAGTGTGTATAATACCCTCTCTTTTGTGTGTGTGTGTGTGTGCGCGCGTGTATACAGGTATATTGTGCACATACGTTTGTACAATCCTGAAAGTTTGTCAGCTGCTTTTGGATCCACCCGTGTGTGAGGGGGATATATAAACCCAAGCTCACTGTGGTTACACTGCTATTTATTTTGGATTGGATGCAGTGTTGTACAAAATTAAGACCCTGTCTTGTGCCACTATGGGGCTGGGTAGAGGTTAAAGAATAGGGAAGTCACCTTCCTGTATTGCCTTAACATGCTGCAGCCACCTTGTCCTTGCCTGGGATTTATTTTTCCTTTCACATTGAAGGTTATCCCTGTTTGCATTTTAATCTTCCTCAGGGAGGTTCTCTTTGATGGACAGTTTGTGTAATAAAAAGCTCTCTTAAAATACACGTGCGCATGGATGAAAAGTGGCAGCAGCGTTGCCCATGGCTTTCATGCAGTACATTTGTGGAGCTTAGGCCTGGAGATGTTTATAGCACTTTAGGTCTGTTTGTGAGTTTGGAGCCCTTCCAAAAAAAAGAGAGCGAGACATATATTATTGTTTATAATCTGCTTTATTCTGCCAAACCTTTCCCCAGCAGCCTTGTGGATTGCTGTTTAAATCCCTCAGTGCCTTTAACTACCGATACACAAAGTGGTTAATGCGCATACAAACTAAGCTTGGCATCCACTCCAGGAAATCACTTTAATTGAGAAGCATTAAATGTTAAAATGATTAAAATATATAAAGCCACCACACCCTCATGTAGGAAGGGCCTCGCTCCACAAGTGGTATAGTTCTAAATACTCCCACAAGTGTGTGGGCAGGCCCCTGAAATGGACAAAGTATTCGTTTTCCTGCATCATTTACTTCATGCTACTGCGGCTTAGTGCATAGCTCTGCTCCGTGGCTGCCGGTGGAAGGCTGCAAGTGGCTATATCAAAGTGTTAAGAGAGCCAACTGGGAGAGGTGTGGTAGGAGACAGGGCCTATTTTTATTCATCATTTCTGTTTCTTCAGGCACGGAAAGCCCTTGTCCCTCCTGTTCTGTTCACCAAAGCAGCCATGTGCTGAGGGCCTCCTGGAAAACCAATGGAATTCCAGCTTCCAACATCCCTTTCCCAGCACATCCAGTACCAGACCAGCTCTCCCCTCATTGATATCCAGCGAAATGCAGCTGAGGGCAACGGGATTACAGCAGGGTAGCTGAGAGCTGAGTTTGGCCCAGGGTGAGGCACAAGCAACGCACAGCACTGCGCAGAGGAACCTCCCTCCATGACCAACACTCCAGTTATGTGCCTGGAAACATGCTGCTCAGATGCTTCTGCTTTGTTAGTAATGTCCATCTTGTTACTTAATTCCCCAGAACTAGGGTGACCAGATGTCCTGTTTTTAAAGGGACAGTCCTGTTTTTGGGGACTTTTTCTTATATAGGCGCCTATTGCCCCTCACCCTTGTCCCATTTTTTCACAGTTGCTATCTGCTCACCCTACCCAGAACAAGGAGTACTTGTGGCACCTTAGAGACGAACAATTTTATTTGGGTGCCACCAGGACTCCTCGTTCTTTTTGCTGATACAGACTAACATGGCTACCACTCTGCAACCTGCTACCCAGAACAGGAGATCACAGAGTGAGTGAGGGGCTCAAGCAGCCCCCCAAGAGCTGAGCTGTATAGAGGGAATGGATAGTGGCGGGGGGGAGTTCACAAATTGACAAATTTGGAAACATTGTAAAGCCAGTCTGGCTGGGAAGACCTAGCCACGGCTACAGAAACAAGTGTCATGTTCCCTGTAAATATGGGCCTGCAAGGGGGGGAAAGGTAGCCAGTCAAAAGGACGCTGTTTGGACCATATGAAATACAGTTTGTGTGTCTGTTTTTCTCTTGTTCTACTAGCACCTTTATTCCCCCTCCCCCTTCACTGTGGGATCCCAGCTAGTGAGGCTGGCTTAGGTGCCAGAAGAGGAAGTGTCTCTACTTAACCTGTCTGCTCCCACCCTTCCCCTTCTAACACAGCAGAGGCCAATGTGGCGGCTAGTTGTTTGCTTCCCTCTCTGGGCGTCAGCCCCTTTGGTGATGCCCACGGGTCTGTGCCGAGCTTTGTGGGGTGTGTTGAACAGATCGGTTTTTAAAGTGAATATTGAGGCCCCAAAAGAGACCCCGACAGGGCGTTTGAAGGCCTTATTGCCACAGCCTTCACTGGTTATGGTAGAGAGGTTTAGGCGCCCCAGACTCGGACCCAGCCCCCTCTGTGCTAGGCACCGTACAAACGCAATGGCTTGACAGGGCCCATTTATTAGTGACCTCTAGTCACCGAGGGGTGCAGAAAGCAGTATGGTATAGTACACCCACCCCCAACGCGCTTCACTCCCCTCAGCCTGGAATGGACGCCCGGTCCTCAGCTGTCATGCACCCCTCTCTCCTCCTTCAGCTGCATATCTTCCAGCAATCCCTTCTCCCCAGCAGCCGTGCCTGTGCTTTCCCATCCCTGTTAGCCGGAGCCTTGTTTGCAGGGGGCGAGAAAGCTGTTTGAGGTAGGGCCTCTCTTGGTCAGTGACAAAAAATGTTTAAAAATGATAAGTCGAGCTTGGATTTGTGGGATCAGTTCTCACTGCACTGTGAGATCTAGAGGCTTTGAAAGGTGTTTCAGGGGTTAGGTGCCCAGTTCCAAGGAACTCAATGGGAGTTGGGGCATCTAACTTCCTTTCCCTTCTTTCAAAAATCTCAGGCTCAATTTCTCTGTGCCTCGGGTTCCCCATCGGTAATAGGGGGCAGCTAATAGACACCTACTTCACAGCAGTATGGTGAGGCTTAGGAATGTAGGAATGACCAGATTTGGGAAAACAAGTTGTCCATCTAGTCTGTTATCCTGTCTCTGATAGTGGTCGGCACCAAAGGTACTTCAGAAGATGGTGCTCAGTTCACTAGTCTTGTGAAGCTCTTGGTGATCCTTGCATGAAAAGTGCTACAGGGAGGGTGTATAGTATTACGGCTCGTCTCCAGTCCATGGTTGGAAGAAACTTTGATTTAAACTAGTGGCACAGAAGAAAAGACAGGAGACATCAGCTGCTAAAGAACTTTCCATATTTATTTCACAGAGCTTTTTGTTTGGACCATACACATCTCATGCCAACGCACAGGAGGCATAATACAAAGAAATGCACCAGGTTCTGTGTTGCTTTCCAAAGACACATGGCAATAAGTAAGTTTTTAATGATTTTTTTTCCCAGGAAACAAGACTTCACTTTTGGAACTGTACAAAATTTACACTGCAATGGGCGGCTGTGGTGGACCGGGGAGGAGGGATCGTCGAGCTGTGGAAAAGAGCCTGGGGAGCCATACTATGGTAGAAACTGCATTTAAAAAAAAATACAAGCAGCTTCCGTGCTACAGGATCCACGATGCTATGTTTGTCCTGGATGTGTCTTCCGCAGACAGAGCAGGTGTCTGTGAGCATGAGTCTTTGGGGGAAGGCCTGAGGAGCGCTGAGAGCTCATGGTCCCAGGCGAGGCTCACTGCAGGAAGCTAGCTCATTCACCAGCAACTAGCATAGAGGGTGGCCAACGTGGAGGTGCTGCCAGGCAGACTGGTGGCGGGGTTGCTGAGTTCTGTTTTTCCCTCAGTCGCTGTGTCAGTGTGGTTGGAGCAACTCCTGCAGAGGTAACCAACCAGCAAATCCGAGCGAGAGGGAGCATGCGCGGCTGAGGTGCTTTTCATTTAGCTTTCAGCATGCCCAGAGCCCTTCGACAGCAGGCAGTAAACCACAGCCCATTTCTGCTTCACTCAATTCTTCAGCCCACCGGTTCCAGCTTTTAAAGTGCAATGTTTAAACATGAGCATCTTCCCCCCACCCATCCACACCTGCCTCCACGATGCTAGAGCAATGAGTTCCATGCTGCTCCAGGTAGAGGCTAACAGCAGGCACGCGTTTGCCTGGTGGAGAGCAAAGAGCTGTGACAATGGGATGCCCTACATTGGAGCAGCATACACTTCAGGGGGCCACTAAGGGGAGAGACAGATTACTGTGTGCTTAGTCAATGCAGTTTCTGGTTGGGGGGCATGGGTCATTTATACCAGGCTTTAATCCTTCTTACAGGCCTCAGCCAAATTCCAGTGACTGGAGCCTGGAGGAAGAAGTTCTGGTGCACAGGGAGTTCTCTGGGATACATTTGCTGGTGACCTTATGGTCTAAATTGCAGGGGCAGCTGGCCGCAAGCCACTTGGGTGGCTCAGGGTGGAAGCTACGCTCATCTGGCACTCTGGGCACACACTACAAGGGGCCGTACTTGCCTAGGGGGCACCTGGATCAGAGCTTTGGTGCCTAAAACAAAGACTAGAGAGGTAGGATCGGATTTCCAAAAGCGCCTTAGGAGCACAGGGTCTATGGAAAGGCAGTGGGATCTGTGCTTTGCCGAACCTTGGGCCTTTTGAAAATCCATCCATAGATCTTTATGGAAAAGTCCTATAGGATTCAATAGAACATGACACCCTTTGGCCATGGTAGGGTTTGAACCATCCTTTAGAACTTGTACACCTGCACTAAAAGCTACAGGAGGGTTTAAAAAATATCAGCTTTCAAGATAATCTCATTTTTTATTAGAGTCTACAGCATCTTAGAATCATTTCTATTGAGCCCTGGAGGAAAGAGGAGGCATCAGAAAATCCACTAACGAGAGCGTCAGGGTATGGGTGCACCACAACTAAAAGTGTGATTGACGCAAAGGGAGCTTTCATCTAGCTGGTGTGGGGAACAGTGGTAGTGAGGACATGGCTGGGTGGGCTCCGGCCTGGGGTAGCTGTCCCAGTACAAGCCCACCAGGGACCTTGGGTACATACCTGGGTTGCCAGCCCATGCCAGGGTCCGTGCTACTGGGTCTTTATTGCTATTGTTACCCTCACTAACTGGATGAAAATGAGCCTGGCTTATCTCCCTTCTGACGTAAGTGTAGCGCATACAAACGCATTAATGTCGCACTAACCCCACCATGCCTAAGCTCAAATCTAGCCCTTCCCAAAGTACGCACAGCTCCCATTGACTTCAGGGACTGTTGTATCCCCGGCTCAATTTGACCCACAAAGAGTACCAAATTGGCATGTTATGCGCCTCTTTCTGACACACCCCTACACATAGCTTTCAGCACCATTTGAACCACTACAGAATTCAAGCCATGTTACAGCCGTATGCAGTACAAGGCTACGTAGGCAGGCTGAGAGTTTTCAAAGCCATTTAGTGGGAGAAGACACCATGTACCATTAATAGAGGGTGGTTAAAGTCACTAGACAGAGCTGAACATCTCAGCCACATTATTTCCTTATATTTCTATGTTCTGGGCTGGAGCTGCTACATGCATAAAGCGTCTCAACTCCCTGTTGTTCGCTGGCATTGTCCACTACTTGTACACAGTTCTCTATTTGCACGTTTTATTGCTTGTAATACAGTTAAAGTAAAATCTTTCCTTTTCCTATTTTGATCTAACCTATGTGGCATAAATGGTTCCCTTCTCTTCCCTGGAGCCATTTCTGCTCACTAACGACATGGCTTTTTGTTTCCTTTTCTTTTTTGTTTTTTTTTATTCACCAGCATCGTGAGTGATCCCAGCCCAGCTTTGCTTAGTCAATTGTGGGTGTGTAGCCTCCAGAGAGAGGACAGAAGACTGGTGGTTTGGGGAAGTCCCGCCTTTTGTGTTTTAAATTCATTCCTGCCAAGTTAAAAAGGTAAAACTGTAATAATGCAACCCAAGCACTCCTGTTCCACCACTGATAGATCATTGTCGAAACACCTCAGTTCAATGCTCCTTTTAACAGAGAGAAATCTGGGGATGTCTCAGTACCCCTTCTCCCCAAAAAAACTAATTGTAAAGAAATTGCAATGAATAAACATTGTATCTGCCTCGTTCCTTAAGAGAGATGAGGAAACCATTTTGAATGTGAACCCGTTCAGAAGATTCACGGTGAAAATGGCACCAGCTCACTCGACAGATCTGAGCATGCTTGGGCATTAGGTCCTGACTGCTTATTGGTTCATGGTGAAGAATGCTTGATTCCTGTTTAGAACAGCTGAGCTGGGAGAGCGAGCTGGATTCCTAAGGCATCACCAGCTCCCTTCAGCCCACAGGATCATTGTTATAGAAGAGGCAGGAAAAGCCCAGCTCTGTGGTGACACGCACTGGGGGAGGTAGGTTGAATGTGCAACGCTGGCTTTTGATGCCAACTGAGCAAATCTCATGTGGAAGCCCCAGAAAGAGCGAGAGAGTCTAGTTCAGAGGTGATGCATACGTTAGGTTCCCATTCAGTTGTGTGGCCCAAGCCAGCCTCCACTGAAGTCAATAAGCATCTTTTGATTGACTTCAATGGAATTTGGGTTAGGTGCTTAGAATCCTTTAGACCTGCTTGCACACAAATTAATGCTGTCAGGGAGTCTGAGTGGGAGGAACCCAAATGCTAAGGAGCCAGAGAAAGGTATTAGATGGGATATGTGAAAGAAGGGGACGGGGTGTTGTAACATACTCACATATACAGCTTCCGCCAGCTGCTTTTCTAGCTACCCTCTGCCTCTCTCCTACCCCTTTGCTGTAGTGAGTGTCCCGTCGTCATAGCTGCAGCAGGGGATGTGGGACAGGAGAGGGCCCTCAGAGAGCTGGTCACAGGGCTTTGAGTCTTAGCGCAGATCTTCCCAGCCGGTGGGCTGCTGTACCCTGTGCATCAGGCAACAGTCCCACAAGGGACCATACACCAGCTGGGGATAAGCAGAGTGCAGAATGCTCCAGCCGTGCACCTGAAATGCCCCCACTGCCCCAGAGCCAGGAATGTCAGCTCTGCATCAGCTAAAAACCCCTCTATGCCAGGGAATTCAAAGCCAGGCAGATCCAGCTGCTCTGGCAGCATAAAGGAATCTGACTCTGGATAGGGCCCCTCCTGCTGCCATTTTTAGCGTAATTTTCCTGTCTCTAAGGCCCTTGGGAACACAGACACTATGTTTGGCTAAAGATATTTGATCCAAAGGTGAGTCCGGCTCCCCCTTGGCTGTTAGACATGGTTTGGCTAGGCCACCGTTTGGCTCCACCCAAGAGGATTGATTTGAGATTTGAGGCTATGCTGCGAGTGGACCGAAAGCTGACCCCATGGTGGACCAGGTGACTTCGCATTGCTGCTGCGGGGCGAGCCCTTTGTGAGCACCACAGGTGACATACCACAGGCGCACCCCCCCGGCAGCGAACAAGAGCCATACAATCAGAAGAGTTCATCCACTCTCCAAATCAGCCAGCAGGAGCGCTCCCAGTCAGGCTGGGAAACCCCTGCCAGGGCTCTCCTGCCACCAGGCGCTGCATTTGCAAGGTGCACAGCAGGTGTGTGAGTGAAACTGCAGGGCATGCTTCAAAGCTCAGGTGACAGGGGCCACTTGGAAGGGGTGCTCAGTGTGAGGCAGATGATCTGTGAGATCCAGCAAAGCTGGTGAGGGCTGGCCATATGTTGGGTAGAGAAGGGAAGATCCAGCTGGCCCCTGGAGCCTCCAAGCATTATTATTAACTGTTCATAGGTGCTAGGTGCTGTACAGATGGAGAGAAAAAGACAGCCCCTGCCCTGAAGAGCTTACAATCTAATACCACACCATGCTGTGCCAATAAAGACCTTTCCTCTTGACCTACGTCAGTGTCTCCAATGAGTCCAGCCTACCCAGCCGGCCCCAGACAGGATGCTTGAGGAGAAATGGGGACAAAATCATCTTCATCCACAATAAAAGCTCCGTATGTGGAGAAATCCCAGGAGAGGAAGCGTCACTGAGCAGCTTTGACCCTGTCGTGGTGCACATGTGTGTTCGGGATTGGGCTGCTCAGCCACAGCTCGCCTAGTGGAAAGAGGACGAGTCCTTCCAGCTGCTCTAACGCCGCAGGCTGGGGGGGAAGAGGGGACCTGTGGCTTTTGCGGCTGCATGTGTTTTTGCAAGAGCCTACCAGAGTGTGTGAAGATTTCCAGATGGGCCTGGAGCTAAGTGTGCAGCCCCTCTCGGGTTAGCTTCTCCCTTGCAGCGTCTCCTATTTGACATTCAGCATCTCCATCCTCTAGCAAAGAGCACTGTAACACCCACAGAGCCAGCTGCATGTAGAACATCCGTGCACTCTCCTGCAGCACTGAGATAAACGCAGCTTGGGGGTCACTTCCTGGTGACATGAACCCGAGGGATAAAACCCCTGTGGTGCCGTGGGCAGAACCAGTTCCACCCTTCAGCTGAACTGAAGGCTTCTGAACAAAACAGTCGGGGTGGAGCTAATGGCTATAAATTAATGGAGCAGTCCCATTCCCCAGGAAGCAGGATAATAATCTAATGGGACTAGGCACCCGTCTTCTCTTGCACTAAAATCAACAGTTCTACTGTGTTTATGTCTCTACCACAGATATCTTGGCAGCGTGGAGTCACATTGAAAACCCAGTAGCTAAAAATAACCCTTGAAAACAGAAGATGGCTTTGCTGTCTCTTTTTCACAGCAGGCTCATCCAAAGGAATCACGCACTAGGTGGCTTGGTTGTTTTGAGAGCCATCTTCATCCTCACCACCATTTGGCTTTATTGATTGTCTTTCCATTACACTTTCTCACTATTTGACTTGCTGTCTGATCAGTGGGCAGCCGAGGGGCTTTATCTGTGAGGGAGCACATGGCCTTCTACTAAAAGCAAGAAAGTATCAGTTTATGCACCAGCTGGGTGGAAAATGACCATCAGGGGATGTCTTGAATTATTTCCCATGGACGAATTCCAGCCGACCTTACTCAAGGGCCTCAGAATGAAATCACTTAGGGATTGTCTGCACTGGGAAAAGGTATTGTGTTATAATGTGTTAGCTCCGATAGTGCAGCAGTGTGGTGTGGCACCAGGCTGGGAGTCAGGAGACCTGCATTCTAATCGTGGCTCTGCTAGCCTCCTGGCCTGGGGCACATCCCATCACCTCTCTGTTTCCCCTCCCACACATGAGCTATCTTGCCTAATTAGACTGAGAGCTCACTGGGACAGGGACTGTCTGTATAGTACCTGGCACAATGGGACCTCTGGGCCCTACTGTAATATAAACATTAATGATGTAAAACATGTTAGCACTCAGTGTGGACAAGGAATGTTGGAGTTAGATTCATATCAGCTGATAAAGTTCATTTCCAGAGAACGATTAGTCATTACCACTGACATGATTTTGAACTCTGCAGTTATTGCGGGGTTAACACATTCTAACACAAGGTATTGTCCTGTGCAGAATCTCACCCTTATGCAGAGGGGCCAGTACAAAGTCTTTGCACCACTTAGCCTTATTCTGAGGGCTTAAGTGGCACATAGCCCTTGTGCTGGCCCATTGCACATGGGTAACTTTCACCCATGGTACCTGTCTATTGACCCAATGCTTGCTGTAGGACTGCTCCTTGGCCTGATATCCATTCAACCACATTCCTGTACTTTTTTATCCAAATAGCCAATGTTAATATTCAGTGGGGATGGGAGGAAAATCACATTTTTATACTGAAAAAAATCTTGATAACTTTTCTCCCCCAGGGTTGTCATTATTTACTCTGCCCTTTCGGGTCAGACCCCTGCCCTTGGTAAAGGTATAGTGCTTGGTAAGCGTGGCCTGGCTTTGGAAACGCTGCATTTCCTATCTATGAGGAAGGTCAGTTTAACTGCCCGTGCACAGTCACTTCCTGATAAGAGCAAGGGTTTTGGAGGCATTTATAATTCGTTCAGCTCCAAGTAAGAGAGCGCCAACTGACCTGGAGTTCATAATAGCCAAGATCTGCTGAGCCAGCCAACATGTGCTTCAGAAGCACTCAACCGCAAAGAGTCTTTGACCTGGAGAGAATCAATGAGTTTGTGTTTTACTATGAGCCTGAAAACCTAGAATCAAATCCTTTATGCCAGTGTTCAGAAGGGTGTCTCCTGCCCTCCCACTCCCCAAGTGAAAAGGGAAAAAAACACCACGCTATCATTTCACAGCCCTCCAGGAACCAGTGGTGGATTCCCATTGAAAATAATGGAAATTTTCCGGTACGATATGTCTGGGATTCTTGAAGGTCGCTTGTTGTCTCTTTTGCTAGTTTGAGCACACTTTCAGGCCAAAAGAACGAGTGGGATGGGGTGGGAAGCAGGAGATGCTTAAAAAGGAGGATGATCCATTTCATCAAGCCAAGAAGCAGGACTTGTTGGAAAGTCTGGATAGCCTACACTGCTTCCTGTAGAAATATCAGAGGTTGGTCCCCCAGCCATTGCTCTGAGTGTCTGGCTCACCCCCTGCCCTCCATGTGCTATAATTCCCAAATTAGTGTCCATTGTGTAATCCAGACCATTGAGCAATGGAGTATGGGCAGGAAGGGACGATATGGAAGATGGAGACTGAGGAATTCCATAGGGGCTTCCATCCCTCAAGTCCTGGTAAGATTGTCCTGTCCCATCCATGGAGAAGCTTCCGTTCATTAACTGTCCACTAGCAACATCCCCAACATTGCTGTAAATTCTATTGGTGTGGCCAAGCTCAGAGAGGATCTGATCTTCTGTGAATGAAAGAAGGAAGATTGGTTTATGAGTGTAAAACAGTCTGTGGTCAGTCAGAGCCAAACGCATCTCTTGAGTGACTTCACTGGAGTCAGTGGGGTTACACCAGGAATGAGCTGGGCCAACAGAGCACATACTCAAAGAAAACTGTCCCTCACTGAAGGCCAGTTGTATGGCATCCTGAGCTAGATTCTCACTTGACATGAGCTGGGGGAAGCTCTGTTGCAATAGTGATTCCAATTTACACCAGCTGCACATGTGCTCTCCCCACTCTGCTTAGTACTTAGCCAGAGTAAATAGTGCAACTAATTAAGAATACATTCTGAATGGTACCACAGCTTATTTCTACCCTTTTGCTAACCCCACACGCCTCCCTCTGTTCTTGTAGTGCCTTTTGTACAGTCGAACACAAGACAGGATTACTTTAAATCTTTTATTCTTCAGTCATATGAAAGCTGGTGGCACATAACGGCCTCTTTTGGGGAAGTTCTCTTGATTCTCGCCTGATGCATTCGCCCCAAGGGCATCGTAAACTAATTATGGACCAGGCTTGATACACAGGCACTACAGACCAGTTTGGGAGCCATAGCTGGCTCTCATTAGACCATAAATAACCAAATAATTTCCGGTGGCTTGTATATTTGCTGCGATGATTCAAAGGGGCCATTTTTAAAAGTTAAACTATTGTTAAATGATTGCTTTAAAGTTATCCACTGAGCTGTGCCAGCCTGCAGGTGGCTGCTGGTGTGGGTCTGAGGGGGAGTTTATTAACGTATTGAGGCAGGTGAGTTTCCAGCAGGGACTAGCCATTCATGCAGATATGAATCGCATTGCCAGGGACGTTAGCTCAGATACACTTTTCATGGGCTATCAATCCTCAGGCTTTAGGGGAGGGACTGATCATGAGCAGAGATGAGGAAAATATTTCCCTTCATAATATCCTGTTACACAGTGAGGTGCAGCCTAAGTTCGTTCCACCTTGCCCTGATGCATCCCTACACTAGAGGGACCATTGCTCTAGGCCAGCACGGCAGTTCTTTTTTGGGGAAGTTCCCCTGGGAGCTGCAGACCCTTCGCTGGAGCTCAGAATGGACACATCCTTAGTGAGTGTGTGTCAGTTCCTAGCTCCATTGCTAGAGGGGTTTCTGGCCGTGCATGATACAGGCCAATAATTAATCATTTTCCTCTAGTGCAGAAAGCCCCAAGGAGCCACCAGCCATGAGATCAACTCGTACATCTTCAGATGGGACATCAGTTTCAAGGATCATTCCCGTTTCTGGTGCAAGAGAAATCCAGGCATTCTTCTCAATGTGGGATGCTGAGCTGTGCCTAAGCGCAGGAAATCATCCCACTCTGCAGGACCCTCCTGGGGCCCACCCTTTGCTACAACCCATCTCTTCCCACCTTCACCGCCTCCCCGCCCCCCAGCCTTCCTGCCCTGCTCACCTCGGAAGCTCAGCTCACTGTCACTAACCCCACAGTCCTCCGCAGAGCTCTCCTTCTCGTGTTTGCTGCCCCCGCGGGTCCTCTTCACGCTCTTGTAGAACTGGCCCCAGCGGTGCCGCCCAGCATCCTTCTTCAGCCGTTTTTCTTTGGCCCGCCTGTTTTGAAACCAGACCTGGAGAGACAGAGTCCCAGAAGGCACTGAAAGGAGCACGCACAGGGAGAAAAAGATTGGCCTGGACAGAAAAATTCAGGGCTGGCTCCGAACCTCCCCGAAGTTCAAGATGGTTCAGAGCCAGGAGCCCAGCTCCCCTGCAGCTTAGGGCGCCAAGGCTGGTGGATTCAGAGCAGAACTTTGCCCTAGTCTGAGGGGTTCCAGGCTGGATACAGCGTATAGAAATGGGCCCAAGCCACAATGCCCAGATCCAGTTCTGCATCCAAACTTCCCCAAGGCTCAGACCCAGTATTCAGCGTTTCAGGCCCATAGAGTGGGTCAGATGCCTCCCACCCCATGGCAGATCTCCTGGGGATATGCATCCAAACATGCAGTACCCGTTTTTTGCTGGCATTGCAAACTCACATCTAATTCACTGCTTGCTGCTAATAACCAGGGAGATTTAACTCAGTGGTTCGGATCCTGTGCTATGATCAAGGTGGTGGACAGATGCATCCCCTGGAGCCCTGGGGCAGTGCACATGCTCAGCAGTCCAGCCACGGGCTGTCAGTCACAATATGGGGGCCTTACTGCTTATCCAGCTTTCTGGCCTGGCTTCCTTCTATGCTACCGTGGAATTCAGTGCGGGGGTCGTGCGCTGTCAGGGGAATGTGATGTGCACAGCTTGGTTGGGACAAGGAGGGAATGGAAAAATACTTCAACTGCAGCAGTCTCACCTGCACCACCCTCATGTCCAGCCCCGTCTCCGAGGACAGCTGCTCCCGCACGTGCCTGGCGGGTTTGGGGGAGTTTTTATAGGCATTTTTTAACGTCTCCAACTGTTTGGCTGTGATGGTGGTTCGTGGCCTCTTGGCTCCACCTTCTGAATCATCTGGAACAGAACAATTTCTTACCAGTATGGAACAGATAGCACAAAATAGAAGCTGGCCAATGACCAGCACAGAAGGAAAGTCAAAATCTAAAGCAAGATGCAGTTGATTTTAATTAGCCTTAGCTGTGGCCGGGAGGGGTAGGGATGGGAGATAGGGGGCTTGCAAAATTCAGCCCTTGTTTTTCAGTGACTTTGTCTTGATAAAACGTGGCCTTCCAGGTCTCAGTGTGACGATGCTCCTCTTTCAACACGGAAAGCCTATCTAAGGTCCTTATCTGGTCCCCGTGTCCCTAGTAGCTGAGTGCCATGCACTCTGTAATGTATTTACCCTCACCGCACCCCTGGGAAACAGGGCAGTGCTATTATTCCCATTGTACAGAGTGGGAACTGAGGCACGGATCCTCATAGGTATTTAGGTGCCTCACTCCCATGGATTTCCCTGAGGGTGAGGCACCTAAATACCTTTGAGGATCTGGGCCTAAGTGACTTGCCCACACAGGAAGTTTGTAGCACAGCAGGGAGCTGAACATGGGGCTGCTGAGTCCCTGTCTTGCATCCTAACCACCAGACCATCCTTCCTCTTGTAAGGATGGACCTGAGAACATTTTAATCCTTTTCCTTCCAATATAACAACCTTGCCTCATTTTAAAAGTTCCGTAGTCTACCAGCCAGATTTTAAAAAGGGGTCTCATTAATGAGTTAGGGCAACCCTTCAGCTGGAAAAAGTTCATTGCTCCCACACGTTAGGCACATATCTGGTGGTCATCGCCAGTGTGGACATAGATGGTGGAAGTGGTGCAGTTTTTCTATATCACATAATATTTAAACGTTATTGGGCAACCAAACCAAAAAAAATCATAAAATCACAAAAAGGGCCATAACTTGAAGAAACATAGTCTAATTTTGACCGAAATTGGCAGAAAGCTTTTAAATACAACTGATCATGCAACTATGTCCTCAAACTAGTACTGTTTTGGAAATTTTGGGAAATATTTTGTCCCACGTGATATATTTTATGCATTTTCCTGTACTTTTTTGCCTTCAATTAAAGCAAAAGTCTGTGGTCACATGACAGTATTAGCTTTTTTCTACCATCATTTCTATCTAAATATTTGTCATTATTTGTAGAAAAGCTTTCTGTCTGCTATTTTATGAATATTGGCTACTGTCCAATGATTCCTCCACTGACAACTGATGTTAACACAGTGCACCCCAGGATGAAATGTTTTCAGGATATGTTCCACTCTCTGGGCCAAGACTGGACCTGTGTCTTGAATGATGAAGCAATCTACTGCAAAGCACTGTTAATAATTAAATGGAGGAATCAAAACAGATTTGACGATGACCACCTTGAGAAGGGAGGCATGCATCATGTAGCAAATGTCATGTGTGATACAGGCAGTGTGATGCAGGAGAGTGGGTTTGAAGACATCCTTGTGGAAGCCAGCATCTATGGTGCTTCAGCCATGCTCTAAGAGGGAAAGCATATAACCATGGCATTGGAATCCACAAACGTATGAATGAGGTGATGGCTCACTTGAAGTGGGTAGCACTTGGCGATTCCGTGCACAGTGATGATTCTTCCAGAAGATGAGAAGTGACACATCTTGGAGGAAGCTCAAACGTGCACTGAAGCATTTGAAGATGTGGAGCAGTCCAACAGAGAAAACAGATTGGAAGCACAGAATGCTCTGGCAGGCTTGATGAACAGTGCCCAAGCATTGCACTGGCTCATGGATACTTCCATTACCCAAGGAAAAAACTGTTCAGATACATTTCCATCCTGGAAAAACTACATTGCTCCTAATCACTGATGGATTACATAGTAGCAAAGAGAGGCAATAACAAGTCCATGGAGCTTGAGACATTTGCAGAGATGATCCCACTATGACAGTGTGGTCATATGAATTATGCCAGATGGGTTGTGTAAATGTAGCAGAAGCCAGATCTCTGGAGGAGAAGCCAGATATAGATTGTGCCCAAGCTGATAGGAAGCAGTGTACCAGACTGCCAGACTCTTCAGTGGGGTACTTACACTGTGACATGGCCATTGAGCAATCTCTGAACAAGGACTGTAGGAATCATCAGTGTCTTTGCACAATAAATGAGGCTCTGACCAAGGATTACCTGACTGTACGTTTTAAGGCAGCTGTAACAGCTATGACAAAACAAAGGTGTGGAATGCAGCCTTCAATCTCCACAAAGAAGCAACCATAAAGCACATGGCTGCAGATGAAATTGCTGTCCAAGGTATTATGTTTTGTGACTGAAAGAATGACACATCCTTTTAGCACTTGAACCTGGAACAAGCCCACACAACAGTCACTTTTGAACATTGCAGCATCTACAGTGGGCCCACCTGAAAGTGCAGAAGGTTTGTGCATGATGAGAGAGACTGGCAAATGATAAATGAAGCCGTTCGTAACCAGGAGGCTGCAAAGAGGCAAGGGAGACCTCTTTGAGCCCATAGAAAGGCAAAATCTCAAATCATTTGGTAGTCTCAACAAAACAATCAAACAGAAGAAGAAGCAGTCAGCACAAGCGATAACTATTGATCGTCAGATATTCAGCAAGCTGACAGCTTTTTTGCCCAGTCCAGAGATGTTGCTATCCAGGGTCTGATGACACGTGAGCTGGCACCTGTCCCACTTTCCCTCTTCAACTTGGGTGGATCTCTAAGAAAGGCCCAAAAGAGGAACACACTGTCTTGGCTGGAGAAAAATCTGTCAGTGGTTGAGCTACCAGCATCTGATAAGCCAACGTCGGCTATTCTTGAACTCGGGATGCTTTTGCAGATGGTGTGCAATGATACTGCCAAGTGCAAAACTACTGGGGAGCTGTCTGATCAGCTGCTGCACTCTACCGTCGGACTGCAATGTCCATACACTGCTATTGTGGGTGACAATTATGCAAATGAAGAATCAATCAGATCTGGTGAGAGAGCCCACAGGGGGAATATCCAAATGCAACACATTCAGAGTCCCCACTGTGTTCACACCATTACCAAAGCAATGCTTGCAGATGATATCAAATTCAAAGAATAAATCTAACATTGCACGCTTTCTCCTCAGTGACTGGCTCATGAAGTGTGGACAGAGATTGTCACCTGGTCGCGACATGTACCTTACTGGTGGGTTTCACCACATTGCACATGCAGTGAAAGCAGTGTCTGGCAACCATTCTACAATACCAGAACTCGAGGAAGCAGATTCAGGCACGTTCTTGCATGTTGCTCATGCAAAGCAAACACTCGGAGCAAACAGGGTGCTGATATGGTGCTTGGACTCAGATGTTTCATCCATGTACCTAAAATATTGCTCTATTCTTGGGAGAGTAATTTTTTCAAAACTGGGGTCAGCCAAAAGATGAGACTCATTCCCATGAATGGAGTGGCTGGAGCTGGGAGTAGACATGTCTCAGATGCTGCCAAACATTCATGCTGTCAGTGGTTGTGATGACTCTACTTCAGCTTTCAGTGGCATGGGGGAAAAGAGATGGCTGAAGGCAGCAGCTGAGCACCCAGAGCACTATGTGGTGAAGGAGTTTAGAGCTCTTCTCCCCCATCCCCCTGCCATCACCTCCCCAGGCAGCAGGACCAGGGGGAAGGGATGCTCTACAATGTGTCTCTCTCACCCCCAACCCCCAGTTTCAGGCTTCTGTGTCTATGGCATGCACTGAGACTGCTTGTTCGCAATTTCCCACCCTGCTCTTGGGTGCAAGGCTGTGGTCTACTGATGGTGTCTATTCTGCATTCCCCACCCTGATCTCAATGCTTGTGGCGTTCACAAAGCCAGCCCATTCTCAGCTCTCTTGGTCTTGGTGATGCGTCTGTGGTATGAACCAAGCATGCCCATTCTCACAACCCTTCTCATCCAGTCTCAGGGCTACATGCCGGTGGCATGCCCATTCTCAGCTCCCTTACAGTCACAGTGCTGTTTGCCTGTAATATGGTATATTACATATACCTGGCAAGCAAAATAAAAGGCAAGAAGAGGTTCTTTAAATACATTAGGAGCAAGAGAAAGATGATTAACGTTAATGATAACCAGATACTCAAAACACTATTGACAACTGGGGGAAGGAACGCAAGCCAAAATAGGGAAAGAGTAGGTTAAAGAATGTGTAGATAGGTTAGATGTGTTCAAGTCAGCAGGGCCTGATGAAATTCATCTTAGGGTTCTTAAGGAACTAACTGAAGCAATCTGGGAGCAATTAGCAATTATCTTTGAAAATTCTTGGAGGATGGGAGAGGTCCCAGAAGACTGGGCAAACATAGTGCCTGTGACGGGTTGCATCAAAGAAACCCCCTTGGGGCTGCCAACTGATATGCCAAGACTACTACTGCCCCTGCTTTCCTGCCTGGTTTGAGCCAGACCCGCTAGCTTCCTGCAAACCCAGACCCAGGGTCTGAAGCACGTCCCCTAACAGCTGTAGGCTTAACTGAAAGCAACTTACAGACGTGTTCCTGTCTTTAACTCTCAGATGTCCAGCTCCCAATGGGGTCCAAACCCCAATCCGTTTTACCCTGTATAAAGCTTATACAAGGTAAACTCATAAATTGTTCGCCCTGTATAACACTGATAGAGAGATATGCACAGTTGTTTGCTCCCCCAGGGGTTAATTAATAAGTAAAAAGTGATTTTATTAAATACAGAAAGTAGGATTTAAGTGGTTCCAAGTAGTGACAGACAGAACAAAGTGAATTACCAAGTAAAATAAAATAGAACATGCAAGTCTATGTCTAAGAAACTGAATACAAATAAAATCTCACCAGTTCCAGTAAACTTCCTTTTACAGACTAGTCTCCTGCTAGTCTGAGTCCAGCAATCACTCACGCCCCCCCACCCCAGCTACTGTCCTTTGTTCCAGTTTCTTTCAGGTATCCTTGGGAGTGGAGACGCTCTCTGGGTACGTCTACACTACGGGATTATTCCGAATTTACATAAACCGGTTTAACAAAACAGATTGTATAAAATCGAGTGTGCGCGGCCACACTAAACACATTAAATCGGTGGTGTGCGTCCACGGTCCGAGGCTAGCGTCGATTTCTGGAGCATTGCACTGTGGGTAGCTATTCCGTAGCTATCCCATAGTTCCCGCAGCCTCCCCCGCCCCTTTGAATTTCCGGGTTGAGATCCCAGTGCCTGATGCGGCAAAAATCATTGTCGCGGGTGGTTCTGGGTAAATGTTGTCGGTCACTCCTTCCGCTGGGAAAGCAACGGCAGACAAGCATTTCATGCCTTTTTTCCCTGGATTGCCCTGGAAGATGCCATAGCATGGCAATCATGGAGCCTGTTTCGCCTTTTGTGACTGTCACCGTATGTGTACTAGATGCCGCTCACAGAGGCGATTCAGCAGCGCTACACAGCAGCATGCTTTTGCTTTTGCATGATAGCAGAGATGGTTATCAGCCATATTGTACCATCTACCATACCATAAATTGGTAATAAGATGATCGTGGCTACTAGTCCTTTTGCACTGTGCCATTTGCTGCTGTCATAAGTGCCCCTGGCTGCTCTTAGCCAGGGGCGCAAAAGCCAAAATTGGGAATGACTCCCTGAGTCAATCCCTCCTTTTTGGTATCTAAAAATAGAATCAGTCCTGCCTAGAATATGGGCAAGTGTACTAGAGAACCACTGTATCAGAGAACCAGAGAGCACAGCTGCTCTATGTCAGATCCTGCAGAAATTATGAGCTGTATTCTATTCACAGGGGGTGCTCCTGCAACAACCCCACCTGTTGATTCCGTTCTTCCCTCAGCCTTCCTGGGCTACCGTAGCATTGTCCCTCCACTTGTGTGATGAAGTAATAAAGAATGCAGGAATAAGACACAGTGACTTGTTAGTGAGAAATGAGTGGAAGGCAGCCTCCAGCTGCTATGATAGTCCAGACAGGACAGTAAGGAGTGTGTAGGAGAGGAGCCCAGCATCCCTCTGCTAGTTCAGGGGCAATTGAATCTTTTCTTTACACATGAAGGGTGGGGGCTGATGGAGCTCAGCCCCCTGTTGCTATGATGACGATGGTTATCAGCCATATTGTACCATCTACCAGGAAAAATTAGGGCCAGGCGCCCTTGATCGACCTAACAGATGCTAGTCAGCATGGTTACCAGTCCTTTTGCACTGCCCCATGTGCCAATAGGCTGATGATGAGGACGGATACCAGTCGTTTTGTACCATCAGCCATCCATAGCGTGGGGGGAGCAAGGATGTTGGTGTTGAGTGCTGCACCATCGCGTCTATCTGCAGCATTCAGTAAAGATAGGGTGACATGTAAAAGAGTCAAGAGAGGATTGTTTTCCCTTTCACTTCTGGGGGTGGGTGGGGGTGTGCGTAAATTGCCTAGCTATGCCCTGACCCACCGCGGACACTGTTTTTGACCCTAGAAGCATTTGGAGCTCAGCCAAGAATGCAAATGCTTTTCAGAGACTGCAGGAACTGTGGGATAGCTTGAGTCCTCCTGTCCATGAGCGTCCATTTGATTCTTTGGCTTTCCGTTACGCTTGTCACGCAGCAGTGCGCTGAGTCCCTGCTATGGCATCTGTCTGGAGATATTTAAAAAATAATTTTGAGCACTGATAGAACAGATTTGCCTGCCCTTACAGCGATCACGTCCGCATCGTCCATGCGGGAGCTCTTTCTTTATTTTGATTTTTAACTGCATCACCACCCGTGCTGATCGGAGCTCCACGCTGGGCAAACAGGAAATATTCAAAAGTTCGCGGGGCTTTTCCTGTCTACCTGGCCACTGCATCCGAGTTCAGACTGCTGTCCAGAGCGGTCAGTAGTGCACTGTGGGATACCGCCCGGAGGCCAATACCGTCGATCTGCGGCCACACTAACCCCAATCCGATATGGTAATACCGATATTAGCGCTACTCCTCTCGTTAGGGAGGAGTACAGAAACCGGTTTAAAGAGCCCTTTATACCGATATAAAGGGCCTCTTAGTGTGGACGGGTGTGGCGTTAAATCGGTTTTACGCTCCTAAAACTGGTTTAAACGCGTAGTGTAGACCAGGCTTCTCTTTAGCCAGCTGAAGACAAAATGGAGGGGTCTCCCACTGGCTTAAATAGACTTTCTCTTGAGGTTGGAGACCCCCTCCTCTCTCCTATGCAAAGTCCAGCTTTTAGATGGAGTTTTGGAGTCACATGGACAAGCCATGTGACTGTGCATGACTTAGTTTTTACCAGGCAAGCTATATTCCTGAGAAGGCACAGCTGTGGATTGGCATCTTCAAGTTCATTGTTGGCTTAAGTGGTTTTTGATTGGGCACTTAATTTGCACTTTTCTTAAGAAGCTGACCAAATGCTCTACTAGGCTAGTTAAAATCAAGCAAGTATACAGCCAATACTCCTAACTTCAAATACGAAAATGATACATGCATACAAATAAGATTAATAGGTTCAGTAGATCATAACCTTTACAGAGATATGTTACATGGCATATGTAGCACAAAACATTTTAGTTCAGTCATATATACATCCATAAAGCCTTATGGGAGGAACTGTCACAGTGCCCATCTTTAAAAATGAAAACAAGGAGAACCTGGGGAATTATAGATCTGTCTGCATGACTTCAATACCTGGAAAGATACTGGAGCAAATTATTAAACAATCAGTTTGTAAGAACCTGGAGGATAATAGTGTTGCAAGTAATAGTCAGCATGGATTTGTCAAGAATAAATCAGGCCAAAACAACTTAATTTTCTTCTTTGACAGGGTTACTGATGTAATGGAGAGGGGTGGGCAGTAGATGAGCTATACCTTGATTTTAGAAAGGCTTTAGACACAGTCTCACATGACAATCTCTTAAGCAAACTAGGGCAAGGCGGTGTTGATAAATGTACTATAAGATAGGTGCACAACTGGTTGAAAGACTGTACTCAAAGAGTAGTTATCAATAGTTTGCTGTCAAGTTGGGAGGGCGTATCTAGTGGAGGTACACAGAGGGTCAGTCCTTGGTCTGATACTATTCAATATTTTCATTAATGACTTGGATAATGGTGGGCAGAGTATGCTTATAAAATGTACAGATGACACCAAGGTGGGAGGGGCTGCTAGCACAGGTTTAAAATTCAAAATGACCTTGACAAATTGGAGAATTGGTCTGAATTCAACAAGATTAAATTCAATAAAGACAAATGCAAAGTACTTCACTTAGGAAGGAAAAATCAAATGTACAACTACAAAGTGGGGAATAACTGGCTAGGTGTTAGTACTGCTGAAAAGGATCTGGGGGCTAGAGTGAATCACAAACTGAATATGAATCATAAATGTGATGCAACTGAAAAAAAGGCTAATATGATTCTGGGGTGTATTAAGAGGAGTGTCATATGTAAGAACAGGAGGTAGTTGTCCTGCTCTACTTGGCACAGGTGAGGCCCCAGCTGGGTACCATAATTTAGGAAGGATGTGGACAAATTGGAAAAAGTCCAGAGGAGAGCAACAAAAACGATAAAATATTTAGAAAACCTGACCTATGAGGAAAGGTTGAAAAATCTGGGCATGTTTAAAGAAGACGGGGAGGGACCTGATAACAGTCTTCCAATATGTTAAGGGGTGTTATACAGAGGACAGTGATCATTTGTTCTCCATGTCCAACGAAGGTAGGACAAGAAAGGGCTTGATCTCATTGAAGCTTTCAAAAACAAGGTGGACAAACACCCGGCAGGCATGGGCTAGCCTTACTTGGTCTTGCCTCAGCACCGGGGGGCTGGACTTGTTGACTTCGGAAGTCCCTTCCAGCCCTACATGCCAATGAGGGTTTCTTAGTCTTGCTTTGGCCCATTTCTATGATCATCTCCCCTGTCTGTCAGCACAGTGCCACAAACAGCCTTGGGTGTAGCAATACTCAGCATTGCCACTCCTAACTTTTAGATGCCTGGAAAAAATCACAATGGACTCCCCAAAGCCTGAGTTAGGCCCCTCGGCTCCCGCTTCAATGACGGGAGGGAGAGAGCGAGAGAGTGGCACCTAAGAAGGGGAGCCACAAAAGCCGGCATGCTAGGCAGGGAGCAGCCTAAGCTAGCCCCTGGGAGATGCTGAGCAGAGAGGTTGTGCTAAGCCCTGCCCCTTACAGGGAGATCAGTGCCTAGCTCTGCTTGAGCGCCACATCCAGGAACTCCTCATAGAATCATAGAATATTAGGGTTGGAAGAGACCTCAGGAGGTCATCTAGTCCAATCACTGGCCCAAAGCAGGACCGACCCCAACTAAATCATCCCACCCAGGGCTTTGTCAAGCTGGGCCTTAAAAACCTCTAAGGATGGAGATTCCACCACCTCCCTAGGTAACCCATTCCAGTGCTTCACCACCCTCCTAGTGAAATAGTGTTTCCTAATATCCAACCTAGACCTCCCCCACTGCAACTTGAGACCACTGTTCTGTCATCTGCCACCGCTGAGAGCAGCTTAGCTCCATCCTCTTTGGAACCCCCCTTCAGGCTGCTATCAAATCCCCCCTCACTCGTCTCTTCTGCAGACTAAATAACCCCAGTTTCCTCAGCCTCTCCTCGTAAATCATGTGCCCCAGCCCTAATAATTTTCATTGCCCTCTGCTGGACTCTCTCCAATTTGCCCACATCCCTTCTGTAGTGGGGGCCCCAAAACTGGACACAATACTCCAGGTGTGGCCTCACCAATGCCGAATAAAGGGGAATAATCACTTCCCTCGATCTGCTGGCAATGCTCCTACTAATGCAGCCCAATGTATCGTTAGCCTTCTTGGCAACAAGGGCACACTGCTCACTCCTATCCAGCGTCTCATCCACTGTAATCCCCAGGTCCTTTTCTGCAGAACTGCTGCTTAGCCAGTCAGTCCCCAGCCTGCATGGGATTCTTCTGTCCTAAGTGTAGGACTCTGCACTTGTCCTTGTTGAAACTCATCTGATTTCTTTTGGCCCAGTCTTCCAATTTGTCTCGGTCACTCTGGACCCTGTCCCTACCCTCCAGCATACCTACCTCTCCCCCCAGCTTAGTGTCATCTGCGAACTTACTGAGGGTGCAATCTATCCCATCGTTCAACTTGTTAATAAAAATGTTGAACAAAACCGGCCCCAGGACCTACCCCTGGGGCACTCCGCTTGATACCGGCTGCCAACTAGACACCGAGCCATTGATCACTAGGCAATCAGGTGGGTGAGGCTCTCACCTGGCCTCAGGTAACTAAGCTGTTTCCTGTGAGATTCTTAGGTACCTGCCTAACACCCAACCAGCTGAGAGGGGTGTGGGGAGGAGGCAGAGGTTAGGGCATTCCTCTATCTTGTGTGGGACCCTGGTTCAATTTCCCTTGCTGCCCAATGAGGAGAAGGGTGTCTTCCACCTCTCAGCTGTGGGCACTAATCACTGGGCTTTGGGAATATACTGATGGGGAGGGGGTCCCCTCAGTCTTGCTTGTTGAAGCTGTTCTACTTTCATTAACTGTCATTTGGCCATAGGTGCCAAGCCCAGGGGTGCTGCAAGGCTGGAGCACCCATGGGAGAAAATAGAGGCGACGGGGAGGAGCAGGAACAGGCAGGATGGGGCAGGGTGGGGGCTTGGGGAAAGGGGGGGTGGGCGGGGTCTGGGGCAGAGCGGGAGGGTCAAGCACCCCCTGGGAGCTGAGTAAATTGGTGCCTGTGCATTTGGGCCAACAAAAGAGTGAGATTCACTTTATAGTCTAGTGATTAGGCTACTCAGCTGGGCTATGGGTGAACTGGGGCCAAATCCCCTCTCTGCTTGTTAGGAAGAAGTTTGACCAGGTAACTGCCCTAAGACGTAGGGGATGCCTGGTCAAATGCCTTTGCAGATGAGGGATGTGCCCGGGGATCGCCCACAGTCTGGGTACCCCTGCGGAGAAAAGAGTGATTTGCGTGTTTGCTGGGCCCTGATTTAAAAGTGGAGCAGCTGCTCAGACTAGCCCCGTGACATGGGCACTTACTCTGCTCCTGTGGAGATCTCCCACATCCAAGGGGAGGCCCCTCACCACCAGAGAGGGCTTCTTAGTCTTGCTTTGGCCCAATTAATATGCCATTAAAGCAGCTCAGCTACAACAGAAAAGACATCAGAGTACCTCACAGTCCAGTAGTTAGGCTACTCACATCACAGGTACGAGTTCATTCTTCAAAACCCAACTCATCAAGGGCCTTGAACCACAATCTCCCACAGCGTGAGCTGAGCCCCCAAACCGTGGCTCTATAGACGGTTCAGACTGCCTGTGCCCCAGTTATAAGTTCAGTCAAGTGAACAGCTTCAACAAGAGCTGAAAAGCAGCTCCTGCGTGAACAGCCTCTGCTTCAGTGATCGAGGCACTCGCTTGAGCGCTGGCAGATCCCTAGTCAAATCCCTTGTCAGCAGGTGGGGGTGGGGGATTGAACCAGCGTCAGTTCCCCCCCCCCGCCGCCGCCCACGACATGAGTACCCTAACTACTGGCTATCGGTTATGTGGGGGAGCTGCGCCACCGCTCAGGACACGCGCTGTTCAAACCCCTTCTCTTCATCAGGCAGAGGGTGGCACGTGGGCCAGGCTCTCCCCTAACCTAACCATGGAACAAAATGTTACACAGGAGTGTGGTTAGGTGGCCTCTCTCTAGCCCTACCAGCTCTGGTTTGACATGTGTGCTGGGGCTTAGGCATGAGCTAAGCTGCTGGTGCCTAGCATGAGGCAGTAGGACTCATGCTCAGAAGCAGAAACATAGGTACCGAGGGAATGTTCAGAGCAAAAACTTTGGGTTGGGTGGCAGCCAAGCAGGGGTTTTGTGGATCGCAATGGTGCTAAAACTAGGACTTAGGGCTCACTGTGGCTCTGGCTTTGCGTGCCAATGGTCTGGCCTGAGTGTGCCCCTTCTTAACTCCCCGAATTCTGAGACACACGCAGTCTCAGTTCACTCCTCCTGCTCAGCACTGCACTGCTGCATCAGCACTGTCTGCACCTCCAACTTCAACACTGCTGGAGTTCCATAACTTGCCCCATTGAAAATAACAGAAACCCCCCTCCCCAAATTGTACCCTAATCTAGGGCTTCAGCTGGCATATCAGTGCTCAAACCAATCTGGCACTTCATTTGCATTTTGGAGCACTTTAAAATTAAACACAGGTCATTTTCCAGGCGAGGAAGGGAGCTGCACCTCAGGGCTACATGACCATGATCCCAAATTTGCACCAGTATTGGTACCCAAGCCCTTCTAGGAGCCTACAACCATCCAAGTCAACCTGACTGGCTGTTGGAGCACTTTAAATAGACGTGCTACTGCAGCCTTGGTGTGTCTTGCGCCTGGTAGCATTCTAGGTCTGGCTCACAGCAGCACCACGTTGAGTCTAATAATGCTGAGAGTGTTGGGGTTGGAGCTGTGTGTTGGTCAGATCAGAGGATGGCGACTCAGACACATTCTGTGGGGATACTTCTCATCCCCCCCCCCCCTCCTCCCCAGCTTTGTGCAAAAGAAAAGTGGTTTCTTCCAAGTTTAAGAACAGGTATGAAATCTCAGGTGTGATGTGTCCATCCTTTATAAGCTAGTGTCCATTACCTCCAGCGTGGAGGGCAAAGAGCAGAACCACTCCCAATAATACGACAGTCTAGAAGACAGCTACATCTCTGCCTTATAAATGGTGTTATAAATTAGGACCATTACTTTGAATTCATGGCATGGACAGACCCGACCTAACCTGAGAGTTAATGAAGAACCCAGCAGTAGCTGAATCAAGCAGGCCTTGCTCAGGATCGCTAACAAGATTGGAAGGCAGATAACTGCAGTTTTTTCTGATTCAGCTGCCTATGGCTCACTGGTCTCTCTATTGTACTGTGGCACAACCAGCAAGCATCTCTGGAGAACATGTGCTACGCATTGTTTGTTATGAAAAACCATTTAGGGATCTGGGGCAAAAATCTGTCAGGGGCAGTACTTGGTCCTGCTGTGAAGGCAGGGGACTGGACTCAATGACCTTTCAAGGTCCCTTCCAGTCCTACACTTCTATGAAAAGTGTCATCAACATTGGCCTCCTTCAGGCCGCACCTGAAATTATCAGTCACACATAGGGAATCATGCAACAGTTCAGTATCTTCAAGGGTCCTGCCGATGCTGGATGGGTGGTAATACGGACACCTTGTTTCTCAAATGATGCTGCTACCTGCGCCAGAAGCCAGCCTCACTTTTGTGCCATGTAGTTGTGAAAGTACTTGTGCACCAAGGTGATACAAATGCCACCGGGAAGAGCTGATGTGCTCTGATGCATGCAACTGTGACAGTGACAAGTCCAGCAACAGAGTATTGGACACATCAGAGACAGATTCTGAGGGGGAATAGAAATGGGTCAACTATATACAAATCACTGTGACTAGTTCTGTGAGTAAAGGTAACACGAGGGGATGTTGCATTAAACAGTCCATAGGTCATAGTTATATGTAGAGGTCACATACGACTACATGGTTATACTTTGTATGAATATATTATGTGAATACCAAGATATTCAACTGCCCTTCTACTAAGTCATTACTCTTCTAGAAGTAGATTACATGTATTGTCACTGTAGTCAGTGATAGTAAGAAGATAATAACAGTTATACCGTGTGTGTGTTAGACTTATGTCTCTAACCAAACAGAGAACATCAAAAAATATGTTTTATAATTAGGGGTAAAGGCCTTATTATCTGCATAACTTCATAAAAATAGCAGCCGGAAAACCTTTTCTCAAATCAGTACATTCTACACATAATGACAAATATTTTGATGTGGTATAACAAGTTCATACTGGCCTGTAACCGAAAGCAAAAAAGTACAGGGAAAAGGATAAACTATATCAGCTGGGGCAAAATAGTTCCCGAGCTTTCCCAGACAGTACTCGTTTGAGTGTATCATTGCATGATCAGTTGTATTCAGAAACTTTCCACCAATTTTGGTCAAAATTAAACTATATTTCTACGAGGTTGGGCCCTTTTGGTGAATTTCTGATTTGTTCAGATTGGACGCCCGATAACATTTAAATGTTACATGACAGAAAAACTGCACCACTTCCAGCATCTCTGTCCGCCCTGGTGATGCCCACCAGATGTGTGTCTAACATGGTAGCAATGACATTTTCCTTGCTGACAGGTTACCCTTTGGTGCCCAAAACAGGTTCTGGCTGGTAGACTGTTTTTCCAGATGAATGCCATGGAGGCCTTCAGAAATAATACTGCAAGCTGGGAGGGGCCATGTTTGGTTTTGACCATAAAGCTATATGGCAGCAGTGTGTGGATCCGCATTGGCTGAGACCAGCACAGAACAAGGGTCTTGCCTAAAATGTCCTCTACTTACAGAACCATGTACAGCTCTGGCTCCACCCACACGAGCCACATCCTCTCAGATTCACAGGTGAAATCCCACTGAAATCAGCACAGTGGCACTTGTCTCTTGGACAGGAAACTTTGTGCCTGTCTCTCTCTCTCTTGCCTACTGGCTATTAGACTGTCAAACACCGTGACACCGAGGCCATCGCTAGCCCGGGGAGTCAGTAATGGAATCTGAGTAATATTACATTCATGCCCCCCCGCTCAGCACAAGTAGGCATTGCATCACCCTAACCAAATTGATTAGGTCAAAATAGAGTCCTTAATTAATGAGAAGTCAGGGCTTGTCAACATGAAATCCATTAAAGACCAGTTCAGTTTTAATTTCAGTCAGGCCCCGTTGGGACGTCTCTGTGGATTCATTACTGGTTTGTGATCTATAGTCTCTCTCTCACCCTCCCTCCCCCAGCCTTGTTTTTCACCTCCACTGGCTCTTTAAAGCCCCGTTTGGTTCACATGGATAAATGGGAATTTAGGACCAAGTTCAGCTCTAGTGTAAGGTGCAAGTCCGTTGCCTTGGGTGGTGCTGCGCCTGCCTGCAGCCCAGCTGAATTTGGTTTGTGCTGTCGATGCTGTCCCTGCAGCTCAAACCTAGGACTGGCCTCTCAATGTTAAGCTTCTCCGCATTGTTCTACCAACCTACCGGAGATGTGCCCTTGAGAGGTCACTCGCTTCTAGGGGGAGGGAAATTTGGGGTCTTACTTAATGATTATCTTATTTTACTAACATTGATGACAGCGCCGTTCCTTCCAAAGGACCTCAATGTGTTTTACAAACAAAGGGGCAAATTCTCCCCAGGGTTACACCCAGGCAACCTCGCTGGGAGTGGCGAACAGGCAGGGTTTGGCCTTGTATAGAAAGAGTCACTTCACCAAGCAATGAAGAAATGCAGCACTGTTTAGCAATACACAACAGAGAAGTGTCTTGGGGGCAGGAAACGAACCCACATCATTCCCTTGCCAATTCTCCAACAAGGAGAATTTAAGGTGAGAAGGGATTACCTGACGTCGGAGTTTTGGCCAGGACCCCTGCGCTAACACCCTTTGCCCTTGCAAAAGTCTCATTGCATCTTTAATGGCCAGATGTAGTGAAGACCCCGGATGCATCTTATCCAACAGACAGCACCACCAGCCACACAGTGCCTCCTCCCACCGTGCTGGGGGTTGGTTCTATTTAACAAACCAGAGGCAGTTGTACCAGCTCCTCACCCATCACCACCACTTGCTACAAGACTTGGATTTTCCCTGAAGGGCTCCTCTCAAAATGCTCATCAGGCCTAGCCCTGTTTAGTTCGGGAGATGCGACCAGACTGCAGCTCAAGGTGGCATGATGCTTTCCATATTAGACACCAATCAGCATCTCTAAAAACCTTTAAAAGGCTGGCCCTATGTGCATTCCCATGCAAACAGGATCTTCATTTTCTAAGAGTCAAGCTGCAACAGCTGTCCATTCTGCACTGGCGTTTATAATCCTTTCAACCTGACTGTCATTGCCACAGCAGGATTTGGATTTCAGGTGGGCAACAGACAGCAGGAACTTCAAGATACACAGATCCTGTTTACTTGCAAATGTTCCCAGTTACAAAAAACTGAGGAATACAAGGAAAAAGAGGCTCAGAGCCCAGATTTAGCTGTACAGTGCTTAGGCACGTGTATAGCTTTATGCAGGCAGGGCCGCCTAGAAGGGGGGGCAAGTGGGGCAATTTGCCCCAGGCCCCCATGAGAGTTTTTCGGGGCCCCTGGAGCGGGGTCCTTCACTCGCTCTGGGGGCCCCGGAAAACTCTCACGGGGCCCGGGCCCCCGGAGCTGCTTCTGCTCCGGGTCTTCGTTGGCAATTTGGCGGTGGGGGGGTCCTTCCACTCCAGGACTCGATGCCGAAGTGCCCCGAAGACCCGTGGTGGGGGGTCCTTCCGCCCCGGGACCCGCCGCCGAAGTGCTGGGTCTTCGGCCGCCGAAACCCCAGGCCCCCTGAATCCTCTGGGTGGCCCTGTATGCATGTGAGTGGCCCAACTGATGTCAAAGGGACTGTTTGTGTCTTAAAGTTAGGCCCACGCTTAAGTGCATTGCTGAACCAGGGAATAAGCATAATTATTTTACAGTAAAACCAGATGAGAGCCTGAAGTTCAGCCCCAGAACCAAACATCCCCACAGCATTGGTAGCTGGATACAGTTCAGAATCTGGGTCCACATTCCACAGTTCCTTAACTCAATAACAGACCCTAGTGGGGCCCCTGAAAATCCTAAACATCATAGACAAACCAACTGTCAAAATCTTCATCCAAACACACCCTCATGTGACCCTGAATTTGGCCGATGTCCCCAATCTCTAAAATCAGCTGAACCATAATCCCGGCTCAGACCACCCTGCAGTTGTAGAATTCCCAGTGTCACCTGTTAGGTGTGACCCCTTCCCTGCTCTGTGGTGAGCTCAGCACCTACCATTCTGCTTGGCTGTCTCGTAGTCCTCCTTGCACACCAGGCGCCCATCTTCCATGAGGTAGAACTCATCGCCTGTGGCCAGCTGGCGGTTGCAGATGATACAGGCAAAGCAGTGCAGGTGATAGACAAAGTCCTGGGCTTTCCGGACCACCTGGGTAGGGGGGATTCCTTGTTGACAGGCCGTGCATTTCGTACCAAAACGCCTGAAAGGAGAACAAGTGGCAGATCTGACACGGATGGAGCAACAGTGAGGAATAATGCACCAACTAGCTCGGGAGAGATCTTAGCAGCAGGGGAGTGCTCACTGGAGGGAGCCTGGGAAGGGGGTGGGAAAGAAGGGGCAGAGTTTAAAACTGCAATCAACCTAATTATGCATGACATTTCACACAGCAAGGCTCTATCTTCTTCAGTGTGAAAGACTGGCCTAATGGAGCTGAGGAAGGTTTGATTTTAATGGTCCTTTTAACTAATGCTTATAGGCAGTGCGATTTCCCTGCAAGGACAGTACATATTTCATCCACATTAATACCAAATAAATTCATTACGCGCACGGTTAGCATGATGAATCCCAGATTAATTCAGCATGATAGGGCTGTTACACTGCAATGACACCTGGCAGAGCGCATCTGCCACACAAACGTGTGTCTCAGGCCACGTGAGTGTGTCTGGGCCAGTGACTGTGCCCTGCGGGGAGTGTCTGCATGTGTGTGCATCTGAGCAAGGGGATCTGTGCCAGTGTGGGTGTGCCTGAGAGTATCATTGTGAGCATGCGCCAGAGCAAGTGTGTGCCTCAGTGTGCAACTGACAACTTGCACACTGGGTGGCTGGGTCTGGTGTAGCTCAATGTGTCTGTGTGGGGTGGGGGTGGGGTCTCTAAAGGGATGTATGTGTACAGCTCACAGTGTGCATTTAACTAAATGTGCTGGGGTGCCTGAGTGGGGGAGACTGTCTAGGTTGGAGTGAGCATATGGATACAGACTGTTGTTTAAATCCAGCTTGTTACCCATGTTTAAAAACACCACATCTGTTGTAGGTTTCACAACATCTATCATTAAATACCCTGGGCTTGATTCTGACCTCACATACCAGTCTGACACTGACACAACTGACTTCCCTGGAGTTACGCCCAGTTGATACAACAATAGGTGCGATGGGAACCAGACCCTCTGAGGCCAGAGCTAACTCACAAAACTAGCCAGCTCTGCAGTTATAGCACTATAGCTTCTGAGACAGACAACCACCATGAGCAGGAGGACAGTCTGATGGCAGGGTTGAACTTGATCTTGTTTACTGTCACATGTATTATATATTAGTACTGCAGTAGCATTTACAGCTGCCCCAAATGAGACCAGGGCCTGGTGTGCCAGGTGCTGTACATATGCATAGCAAGAGACAGTCCGTGCCCCAAAGACCTTGCAATCTAAATAGACAACACGGACAAAGGGGAAACTGAGTCACAGAGCAGTGACTTGTCTAAGGTCGCACAGCAGGTTAGTAGCCACGTCTCCAGATGCTTAGGCCAGTGCCTTACCCACTAGATGGCATTGCCTCAGGTGCACATAGCTATGATGCCATTTGTAAAAATCAAACATATAAATAACCAATGGAGAAACCAAAATGTTTCCTGAAGGGGGTGAAAAAAGTGACTTGATCCAATGACTGGCTCTTGATGGGGTGGCTCATGCCTCCCATTCTTTCTGCTCTTGAGCACTAGGTATTACTAGAGCATGATTTCAGTCCCATGGTGCGGCACACATGAACATCACACATTATGCCGATGCAGAGCATTTTCTTAACAAAGGATTGATTTCCTGGGGGTGACTGTGGTCCAATCCGCAACCAATGAGCTACAGAATTGCAGTGGCCAAAAGCACAGTTTACATACGTGCACTAGAGCCATGAAAGCTAATGTCTGGTGTAAATTTAATCGACATGCAGACTGTGATTCATGCCAGGGGGTCGAGAGAGCACAAGAAAAATGAAAAATAAATGGACTTCACCACCACAATTTTTAGCAATAGAAGCAATTTCCCTGATTGTAGGATTTACACCACTGGCTAGTGAAAGCAGCTTCAGCTCATCTTTCATGTCCTGCCTGCCCAGGAAAGTCTCTCTATGGCTCCCCCAGCGCTGCAGCTCCTGTACGTGCAGTTACACAATTCACGGTCAGTATAAGGCGTCCCCGCTCATCTGATTCCCTTATAAACTCTGTTTCTACACTAGACACCTTGCAGCCTTAGCCATTCAAACAGCCCCTGCTTGCTCACGCACCAACACCCGCACAGCTCTATTCAGCCCCAGTGATTGGGGAGGGGGGGGGGCCAGTAGCACAGGACACCAATAGGGGCTCCAGGCAAACTAGTAAGCACAGCCCAGACAGTGAGCATGGCCAGCAGGGGAGGACCAGGGAATGTGCTGGATGTGCTAATTCAATGCATTCCCCACACAGCTTCAGCCAGAATTCAGCAATTCTATGGCGTACTAAATGCAGTGTCACGGTGCCCTCCCCATGTAGTGGCGGGTGGGGGGGTCAGTGCCCCCCTGGTGCAGAGAGCATGTGGGTGCATGTAGTTTCCCCACCATTCCCGCCAGAGTGAGTTGAGCACATACCGTATATCTGTTGTGTGTATAATTGCCATATAAAGCAACATTAAGGATGCACACTTTGAAAAATAAAAGGGCAGGAACTACAATGCTAAGGCAGCAACAGCAACATTAACTCAGCCACATTGTGCATGCGCCATAGATTTTGTGGAATACAGCTGGCACCAGTCAGTAGTTACTGAGCCACTGGACTGGGAAACCACACAGGTGGGCAGCACGGTCCAGTTCACGATGCTGTTTGAAGTTGAAAGTTTTCCACTGGAAAAAAATGGTGTGCGTACAAACATCACAGTACAGTAACTTGCATTTTTTTTGCATTTAATTTCCTTGTGTGAGTTTTTTATTTGTTGGGTTATTTTTTTCTTAGTTGTATGTTTCAATTAGCCACTTAAAGTCTGACTCAGGGCGTGGAAACATGGGGGAAAAGCCTGCCATTGTTAGCTCAGAGTAGCTATCTGTGGTCATACAAGGTTTAGCTGTACTAACTCCCCGTGTGGACACACTTAGTGTGGAATGAGAGTGTGTGCAGTAGCTTAATGCACTTTTGATTCACACCCTAGTGTACTGTGCACTAACTTCCCTGGGTATACAAGCCCTCGCACAACTTAGCCTACCAGCCCTGGCTGCTTGGGTCTAGTCATGCAGGACCATGGGGACTTCATTCCTCTCTCCTACAAATCATTACAGCTGCCACCTGAACGTGACTAGTTTCAATCACTAATGTAGCTTTTTACAGTTTTTTTTTAAATGTTCTCCTACCCATGCAAGGGCTACGAGTGAACCATGGCCATGCTGAGGTCAACATTTGTGGCCTAAACATCCAAACTTGGGTATCTAAAGTGAGCCACCTAAAGCCACAGGTGCGCTGAGAGACCTGAGTTTGCAGCTGTGCTACAACCGTGCTGTGTGACCATGAACAAGTCACTTCTCCTTCCTGTCCCTCTGTTTCCCCTCCTGCCCTTGTCTGTCTGACATGGTTAGACTGTAAGCTCTTCAGGGCAGGGACTGGCTCTCCTGACATGTATGAACAGTACCCACCACATCTCCACAACCCCAGCGTGCCTACAGCTGCCCAGCGAGACACGCTCTTTAGGTAGGGATGGTCAGTATGTGTTTGTCTAGTGCCCAGCACAAGGGGGCCCAGCCTGGCTGAGGCCTTCACACACCACTGCAGTATACGTGCTAACCCATAACAGCAGCTGCCAGACAGTGACAGAGGGGTACCCAGTAGATAGAGCGCACAGTGACTGGAGCCTTACAAAAAGCCAAGGCAGACGGCGTCAAGCTAGATTGGAAAGACTGGGTCACAAGCAAATGGTAATCCCCTGGAGATTACAAATCAGACCAGCCGAGTGCATAGCAATAATACCCCGCGCGGGGGGCTATGGGAACTCCACGTTCCATGGGACACCTGCTCCCCTGCCTTCTGCTTTCTTAGGTGGGGGTTATGTGGAAATAAATAAAGGAAAACTTTAGTTTCAAGGCTCAGCCCTTCAGATGCAACGTGCTGAATTGTGGCTTCACTGAAATAAACTGACGGCAGAGCCCAGAGACATTCAGCTCAATGACAGATACCGCCCTGTGTCGTCAGGGAACTAACTGAGCCTTTCACTACACCTGGGTGGATGGTCTAACTATTGCACTGATGTGACTCCCTCAAAGCCACTTGAGCTACCAGGGATGTATTTGGCCCAAGATTTCTAGCTCTCAGGGTGGATAGTGCGAGCAATAGCAAATGCTTTTTGAAAGAAGGGTGAGTATGGCACAAGGAGGAGCTGCTGGGAGTGACTAGAGGAGGAGAAGCAAACTTCCCAACACATCTCTGCTAGTGCACCTAACTTCTGACCAGCTGGAGCCATTGCTATCCCAATCCTGGGCCTCTCCCCGGCTC
Source organism: Mauremys mutica (assembly GCF_020497125.1). NCBI lineage: Eukaryota > Metazoa > Chordata > Testudines > Geoemydidae > Mauremys > Mauremys mutica. The sequence goes on from NC_059079.1 coordinate 57,498,797, forward strand.
TGCCAGTGCAGCTTGTGCTGACCAACAGCATCCAGCTATTTCCCAGCCCCGGCTCTCCCCTCACCAGAAGCCAGCCACTGGGCTGAATTGTGCCAAACTTGTGTGATGTCAACAGATGGCTGTGAGGGTGAAATGCCAGGCTCATATTAGCTTGTGAGTGACACAGAAAAGATTTGAACTCAGCTCTGTGGTGGAGGCAGAGGAGCTGCATTAGCCCCACTGAGCACTGAAATGTTCAACGAGAATCCCAATGTGTGGCTGGAAAACACACCACCAAATGGCTTGAAAATGCTGATGCTAATATCATTTCCGGAGGGCTAGACGTGCTTGTCACTGAAACGCTGGTTCTACTCCCTGCTCTAAGATTGCCACCTTGGTACGTCATCTAGGCCCCATCCACACAGTGCCAAATGCAGTATGATGCCAGCAATCAGGTAAGAAGGGGTGATTCTTCCTCCTGCTGGCAGCCGACTCTGGCGTAGGGTGGTGGTAGGTGCTGGCACTGCTGCCCAAGTTACTGCACCTGGTCAGGCCAGGCATCCTTCCTCCCTGACTCTGTTAGCCCTTCCAGAGTGCACGTTTCTCCATGACACCAGTACCATTCCAGGGGCCTGAGCCAACCTCACTGGAGTCAGTGTAAGTCTTTCTATTGACCACAATGGGCACTGGATCGGCCCTGTTTGCCTTACCCCTTTCCTCTTAGGGGTCCTATTCTGCTGAGCGTAAACTATTGCAGAAGGAGGGGGTGCTAGCTGCATCAGTCACATGACATGGACCTATTTCAAATTTACAGCACATTTTTGCTGGACGTAGCACTTACACCATTGTAAGTACCATGAGCTGCAGAGCAACCCCTCCACTGTGGAAAAGCCTGGTCCAGGAGGGAGATTAAGACCCTGATGGCTATCTGGAAACCAGCCAGATACAGTCAGAAGGTGCCTCAGCAGGTCTCTGATCACCTAACTGCCAGCAGGATCCAGCAGACTATGTGAAAATAAAATCCATAAAGGTGCAATACATTTGGCTGAAGGACTCAGTCAAGGTCTCCTGCCACCAGCTGACAGGCTGTCCCTAGTCTGGTGAGCTGGACTTGGTGCCAGACCACCAGAGCCATTAACCTTGTAGACAACAGGAAGTCAAACTCAGTGGGGTGGTGGAGGAAGTGGTCTGGCAACAAAATAAGGCTCTTCCTGACTCAGTTATAGTGCCACCAGGTCTTTATTAGTCTGTGTATAGGGCAGTGGGGGAGAGGGGCTGGGACAGGAGGGTATGGACAGTGCTGTGTGGGCAGCAGTAACATAGCCATGGCTCTTGGTATACGCACACTATTGGTGGACCTGTCCTCTTTTGGGGTTGGAAGTGTCTATCCTCTATTATCTCCACCCTGCAATCTGCACAGCCCAGAAAGCCCTTCCACCCCCATATAGCCAAGCAAGGAGCAGTCATTTTAAGTATCAGGGGGTAGGTGTGTTAGTCTGTATCCACAAAAACAACAAGGAGTCCGGTGGCACTTTAAAGACTAACAGATTTATTTGGGCATAAGCTTTTTTACCCACAAAAGCTTAAGCCCAAATAAATCTGTTAGTCTTTAAGGTGCCACCAGACTCCTAGTCATTTTAAGGTGCAGTGACACTCCCCTTCTCCCATCACCAAAGCTCACAGAATGAGAAAATTGCCTCTATACCAACTGTAGTCCCCAGTGCTCGTGGTAGCAAAAGCAGCATCTGATACAAGCCTACATTCCATCCTAGCATCTTAAATGTTGCCGCCTGGCTTCTCCCCTGCCTTGCTTAGTCATTTACACCATTCCCATTCAGCAGTGTTTACAGTCACTTTGCAGAGGGGTCAGTGACCAGAAGGGAATCGAGCCCTACAAAGCTGACTGGCTCCAGTTCCCCATACCAGGAAATTCAAGCCACACATTTTAAAAAACAAACAAAGCAGGCAGGGCCGGCTCCAGAGCCCAGCGGGGCAAGCACCCGCCTGGGGCGGCCCTTTCCCGGGGGGGGCGGCAGGCTGGGCCGGCGGACCTGCCGCAGTCATGCCTGCGGGAGGTCCACCGGAGCCCCGGGAGCAGCGGACCTGCCGCAGGCATGACTGCGGAGGGGACGCTCGGCCGGCGGCTCCAGTGGACCTCCCGCAGGCATGACTGCGGACGGTTCGCTGGTCCCGCGGCTCCGCTGGACCTCCCGCAGGCATGACTGCGGCAGCTCAACCGGAGCCGCCGGACCAGCGAACCGTCCGCAGCTGCGGGAGGTCCAGCCGAGCCGCGTGACCAGCGGACCCTCCGCAGTCATGCCCGCGGGAGGTCCGCTGCTCCCGCAGCTCGGGGGCGCTTCCCAGGCATGACTGCATGGGGCGGCCAAATTTGTAGAGCCGCCCCTGAAAGCAGGAATCAACTGAGTTGAGAAACTGGCTTGGAGCACCAATTGCTGCTTTGTGGCCCTGTTCCTTTCTATAGGTGTGTCTACACTGCAAGCAGCAGTGTGATTACAGCACCTGTAGACACACCCAAGCTAGTTTGGATCTAGCTAGCTCAAATAACAATAGCAATGAAGCTGCAGCAGGGCATGCTTACATGCCCTCTGCAGACGTCAAGCTGCTCGTGCTGCTGTGGTGTCGCTGCTATTGTTATTTGCGTTATGTCGATCAAAGCTAGCTGGGCCTGTCTGCACATGCTACAGTCACACCTCTGGTTGCAGTGCAGATACCCCGAGTCTCACTGATCTAGTCCATGTACAGGTTGACCTTAGTTTGTAGCCTCTGATCTTTAACAGGGTTCACACAGAACTTTTCAGATACCTACTCTTCAAGCTGATGTACCAGGGTCACAGGCAGTGAATGTTTCCCTGCTGAACCTGAATAGGACACCCAGGCTTTCTGCTTATCTCATTGGTTATCATAACCCTGAGCAGTCCAACCACACTGTGGTCTGGTTATCTGGCAGCTTTATGGTAGATTAGGCCACAGGCATCTGGAGGAACATTTGGTAATGTCAGGGCGGCCGTAGGCTTCAGCACATTAAAACAAGCACCCCTTCCCTGGCACTAACCCCAGGTTACTTCCTTGGAAGTCATGGCTAGCTCTGATGAGTGGCTTTGGTGGGAAGCAAGTGAATGGCCGGCAGTCGAGAGACGTGTCTTTATAGAAAACAAATCCATAAAGAGAGTCAAGGTCGCAGCTCTGACCAGGGGAACAACATCCTAGCGACAGGGCTGCCCAGGTGGAACTTCACCCTTGTGCAGAGGACCTGAAGAACTTCGGTGCGACCTCAGTGGTGCTTAGACTTGTGCTGCCCCTTTGAATAGGGCTGAGTCCCACCCACACTGAATAACTCTCAGTGGGGCTTTGCCCACAGAAAGCCAACATTCATGGCAACCTGATGATGGCACCATGCCAAGCAGGGCACAGGGACCATCCACTGCAGGGGTTGGCTCAAGGCAAAGACCTACCAAAACTTCAGAGGCACCAACAACCCTGAGACACAAGACAGCAAAGAACACTGTGGAACTCATCCCTGACTCCATGTGGTCCCTGATGGGGCCGGGAGATGACTGCATGCTCACCTTTTCAGACCAGTAGGAGGCCTCACTGGACCAGAGGGAAGGGCAGAAGAGGAGGCCAAATACAGGTGGGAGTAGGGGAAGGAAGAAGGCAGGCAGGAGGAGATGGAGGCCCAGGAGACAGGCTGGAGTCAGCAGTTTGAGACACTGCCACAAATGATGCTGGAGTCTCTAGCACCCCTCCTCCCAAGCTCTAGTCTCAAGCCCCAGCTGGTATCTGCAGCCTGCCCATGTGCAATGGCAACAATATCCAGTTCCTTTCTTCTCACACTGCTGCCCCACGCCAGTGCTCAGAACTGGTTCCTGTGGGCACTGCAAGGACACAAACCTTCCATCAGCTGCCACCTACCTCCCGAAAGCATGAAGCAGACCTGCACTTCAATGTATCTTTTTGCCCCCTTTGGACAGTATGAAAAATGTTCTGCACTTTTTCTATTCTAATAAAAAGTCATGTTCTTTAATAGCCCTTGTCAGAGTATATCACAGGCCAGGAAACACTGCTAAGTAAATACTTCATTTGTGATTACATACAGCAATGATTGCCTGACATCAGATCAATCAGTTTTTAAAAGGCAAATTATTTAAGGGCATGTGACACAAGCACATCAGCATGGTGTTTTCACTCCACTTCCCCTGCCTTCCCCAAGGCAGCAGTGTGAGCAAAGTACCAGCACAGAGCATCTGCTATCTGGCTTGCTGGCCTTGTTCGCATAGCAGCAGTGGGCGCAGAACCCCAGACAGGCTGATACTGAATACTGAGATGCCACAGCCAAGGTCAGGGGGCCCCTTTGTGCTACATGCTGTGCACACAGAGACAGACCAGGAGGGAATCAAGCCCTGGCCTAACGAGCTGACAATCTAAGATGGAAGGAAGGAAGGCTAAGTATAGAGCTGGTTGGGGAGTCAATTTACAGCTGGAAAAAAAAAAGACTACAACATTTCAAAGGTCAGAACTGAAATGAAACGTTTTGAAATGATCAGAAGGAAGCATTTCATCAGGCACAGTCCAAATGGTTTGTGGCTTCTCGGGTTATGGACGTTTTCAAGATTTCCACTTTTTGTTCCACTTCAGGATGGGAAAAGGTTTTGAAAACTCTCACAGGCCAGGAAAACCTGCCCAGCTTTAATAACCCCCTCCCCCCCCCGGGCAAAAGGGGAACTGAAGCCCAGACTGATGAGATGACAGTAAGTGTGGGGCAGAGCTGGGGACTGAACCCTGAGTGCTAGGACCACCTTAGCCATAAGGCCCTCAGCAGCCCCTGTCCGTTCCCAGAGGTTCTGGAGCACACAACCAGCAGCAGGGCCGTCCCTACCCATACGCAAAGTACGCAGCTGTGTGGGTGCCCTGCGCAGCTCTGTGCTGTTCCAGCCCCTGCTCTGCCTCTTCCCCCTGCCCCCGCCCCTGCTCCACCCCAGCCCCACCTCTTCCAGCCCCTGCTCTGCCCCAGCCCTGCCCCCACTGCACCCCTTCCCTAAAGCCCCCGCCCTGCTCCGCCCCTTCCCGCCCTGGAGGACTGCAGCAGGGCTGGGCCTGCACTCACAAGTGGCGGGAAGTGCAGCGGCCTGGCCCCTGCCACGCCACCGGTGAGTGCTGGGGGGGCGTTTCCCCCTGCCCCCCAAGCCAGTCCTGCCCCCCCGGAGGCCTGGGCCCCCACACACACTCCCCACGGGGGGGCTGCGTAGGGCCCCAGAATAGCTAGGGACAGCCCTGACCAGCAGCAACAATTTGCATCTCAGTTCAGTGTCACTCCACCTCTGCAGGCCTCTGGCCTGCCCCTCCAGTCTCCCAGAGGCACTGCACCCTCAACTGCTATTCATTTGTCAGCAGCCCCATAACTGGAGCATGGCTCCACCAGCCGGGCTAGCAAAGGCTGGCAGGGTCCAAGTGAGTCCCAGTTGATGTGATCATCAGTCATATCCCTGCTGTCTAAGAGTATCCCTGCCGATGCCTCTCTGTGCAAACTATGTTTGTCGTTGCATTGTGACCCTTGGCAGATTTGCCAGTCCTTGAAGCCCCCTCTGTGACTAACAAAGCCTGCATGGCTGATGGGTGTAGAACTCCTGGGCCCGATTGGGAAAAGAGAGGCTGAGAAGCAAGTTCCATCCGTCCCCAGCACCAGTTGGAAACCCCTGAAATCATTCAAAGTCCTTCATTGTTTCAGGAGCAAAGGCAACCTTGACCATGTGGGTCAGCATTTGCTTCTTATCCAGCTCAGCTTCTGCCCCTGAGGTCTTCCCAATGCCACAGAACTCTGCCAGGGAGCAACAGTTGTGTTGATGGCCAGTCTCTAGAGTACTATAGCAAACCTCTTGTGCACGGGGGGGCATTACCTCCTGTACAGGTGGATTTCCATGACAACTGTCAGCACTGCACACAGAAAGGCTGTGTCAAAACAACTGGCTGGGTCAGCCTCATTGGTCGCCACCAGTCTAGACAGCCACAGCATTGTTCCACCAGTGGCAGAGCTCCGCCTGGCTCAACAACTGCCCTTTGCACCATCTAGTATAGCAAGGAAGACAGGCACAAACCTCTTCACTCCAGAGAGTCACAGATTCCAAGGCCACAAGGGACCATTGTGATCATCTAGTCTGGCCTCCTGCATAGCATCAGCCAGAACGCCCCCAAACAATCCCTAGGGCAGATCTTTTAGAACAATATCCAATCTTGGTTTTAAAATGGTCAGTGATGGAGAGTCCACCACAACCCTGGGGAAATTGTTCTTATGGTTAATTACTCACCGTTAAAAATTTACACCTTATTCCAGTCCGAATTTGTCTAGCTTCAACTTCCAGCCATTGGATCGTATTAGGCCTTTTTCTACTACATGGAAGAGCCTTTTATTAATGATTTGTTCCCCATGTTCATACTTCTAGGCTGTGAAGTATCTTTGTTAAGCTGAACAGATTGAGCGCTTTGCCTCGGTTTCCTTTCCAGGTAACGCCCGAGAGAGCTCTGCGGGCTGGTGCCATGTCTCCCCTGCTCTGTGTAGGGGGTGTAACAGAGAAGCTGGAGAGTGCTGCAACATGGAAAGGCAGGAAGGTCTCCATGACACCAAATAGCCACTGTGAGGCAGTGGTGGATTAACAAATTTGGCGCCCCTAGGCCTTCAAAAAATTGCCGCACCCCCCTCCCCCCCCGCCAGGTCACCTCTGCTCCCCCTCGGCAAGCCTGGGAGGGAGGGGGGGAAAAAGGGAGTTGTGGCGCGCTCGGGGTATGGCTGCGGTGGAGTGGAGGTGAGCTGGGGCGGGGAGTGGTTCCCTGCCCCTCCCCCCCCCAAGAGTCACTCCCCGTGCCCGTGGGCCCCAGCTCACCTCTGCTCTGCCTCCTCCAAGTGCACCGCTACTTGCTTCTCCCTCCCTCCCAGTGTGGCAAGCCTGGGAGGGAGATGGAAGGAGGGAAGCATGGCACGCCTGGGGGAGGAGGCGGACCGGGGATTTGGGGAAGGGGCGGAGTTGGGGAGGGGTCACGAGCAAATTTGCCACCCCTGCAAATTTGCCGGCCTAGGCGATAATACGCCGCTGCTGTGAGGGGATTTAAGTTTTAAGAGAGCCTATAATCCTAGGTGACAGGTAGGGCTCGTCAGCAACCCCCTACCCCCAGACCTTGTCAGAGGCAGCTGCTGGGGCACTATGGCATAGAATGCCCCACACGTACTCTTAGACACCACCACTGAGCACAGAACCAGAGGTGGATGTGACAGCGTGGTTGTGAAGGTGACACACACCGAACCAGGTGACTTGGAATTAGCTGGTGGTACCCATAACCGGTTACAAAATCAGGGCTGTAGTCAGAGTGTGAGCAGGACCTTTCAATTCTCTGTTTCCCCATCTGGGACTAAGAGTCTTTACCAACCTTATAGGGATGCTGGGAAGGAGGCTCTCAAACTTTGGGCCTGCCCCACACTGAAATCAATGGGAGTCTGGCCAGTGGGCCATGGATCAGGCTCTTAATGTTTGTGAAGCTCTTCCAAAGCCTTTGGGATCCCGACCCACAGTTCGAGAATCGCTGAACTAGATAAAAGCTGCCAGTCTCTAACCTGGACCACAAAGTGTCCAATTTAAATATCAGCCTGATGGGTGCCGGATGGAAGAGCAGAAAGAAGAAGGGGGGAATATGGCTTTTTCTTGTATGTTAAGGGAGCAGCAAGAGAGATTTTAAGGCTCTATCTAGCCCACCAGTCAGGGAGATTTGTAAGGTGGTCAGATATCCCGGTGGGGAGAGTGGGCTGGATGGAAGATAGATCGGGCTCCGTGCCGAAGGCTGAGTCCCCAGAGCAATGCATTCATTAACAGCCCCCGCTGACCCGAACGCGACACTAAAAACAGCCTGATGGACCACTGCTAAAGGGATTGTAAGTAAACAAAACCCAAGCACTCATATACAGCAAGATTAGGCCCTGACACCAGTGCACGGAGAGAGAGCACTATAGCAGAACATGCCAAAAAAATCAAACCTGCCCACGCTGGCTCTTGTCTGCCTGCAGCCTGGCACCTGTGCTCCGGCGCACTTCTCCACACGGCTGCTCACGATTTCCAGAGGGAGCTTGGACACAGAAAATTCTGCAGGAAAATGGACCCTCCTGAATCTTTCTGTCGTCTCCCCCATCTCGATGCCAACCGCACAATGCAGACTCGAGTAGTGAGGGGCATGAGGCATGTGACAGCGATTTAGCTGGTGGAAACAGCGCTCATTTGTGGGGTGGGGAGGGGTTCAAAGGAATCCATGACAGTGACTCATCTTTTAAACTCTCAGACTGGAGCTACCAAATCAACACAAACGTCCATAAAACTCTGCCCCAATCCCTGAACAAGTAATACCTAAGAGCTCTGGCTAGCCCAGGTAGCTCGTCCACAGATACGGCTGCAACCACAGCTCCAGTCAAAGGCCCTGCATTCACAGCTGTCCCTCAACCTCCCATCCACCCTCATAACTGCAGCAAGAACCTTCCTTTGGGGCTGTAAATTGGCAGACTTACTCTTAAATTGGATTGAAATTTGTTTGCTAAGTCTGAAGGAAACTGATAAAGGCCAAGGTCTTCAAAAGTGACTCACGACATTCAGGGTCTCTGTTTTTGGGGGCCCAGCTTGAGACACCTCAGAGGGACTTGCTTTTTCAGAGGGCTCAGTGTTTTCTGAACTGAGGCCGCCTTTTAAGATGTTGCAAACTGGGCATGTCAAAAACAAAGACTGAAAATTATGAGTCACTTTTTAAAATCTTGGTCAAAATGCCAGAAGTGAAATGTGCATAATCACAATTTGACCATCACAGAATCCCCGATGAATTTTGTCCATAATAATACGTCTACATCACACTCCATCCCTATGTCTCCAAAATGTTTATGAACTAACTCTCAGAACATACCTGCAAGGTAGGTAGGTATTATGAACCTGGGGAAACTGAGGCATAGACTAGTTATGAGACTGGAAGAAAGCATGCAGTCAGTCTGTTGCAGAGCTAGGAATAAAAGTGCAGAAGGATTAGCTTACCAAGGCAAAGGTGGAGAGAGCCCAGAACTGGAACCCAGGAGAGCTGCTTTCTGTTTCCACCTCTGCCACTGACCTGCTGAGCGATCGGGGGCAAGTCATCACTCTTTCTCCTCCCTCCCTCCGTCTGTCTTGTCTATTTAGCATGTGAACTCTTGGGGGCAGAGTCTCACTATGTGTCTGTACAGCACCTAGCACAGTGGGGGCCTGAACTTAGTTGGGGCCTCCAGGTACTACTGTAATACACATAACTAATGCACACCCAAACCAGTATGCACTATCTGCAGTCCAGTGGATTAGCAGAGAGGTGTTTGCAGGGAGTGAGAAACTGGCTGAAAAGGACAAAAGATCCACATTGGCCCAGTTGCCCTACAGAAATGTGACAAGGGATGAAATACAGGGCCTGACAGTACAAAGAGTGACGGGTAAGAGAACCAAGACACTGATCTCAAGTGTCAGTGGCCTGCTATTATTACCTCTGGCCAAAGAGTTATCAGAAATTGGGAGACAGTTATCAGGCACAAGCAGAAGGTAGATTAGGACATTGCTAACGGTGGGCATGTGGAGAGCCACGACTAACACACACACTGAATTTGTTTACTGCCATCGTGTCCTCCATGTCTTCTCCTCCCTCACCCGTTTTGCCCACCTGGGGTGCTCTAGCGTGAGCTCTTTGGGGCAGGCAACACCTGTAGCAAACCAGAGTCCCTCCAGTTCCTGCCACTGAAACAGACAACCATGATGATGGCAACTGATCACTGATAGCAAATCCAGCTGTCCAACAGGCTATGTTTACACACCCATGTAAGAAACAGACAGCCACTGTGAAACAGCCCTGCCACCCAGATACAATGATAGCGCTGAACACAACTGAACCACTCGCCAGGAGGATCTGGTCCTTGTGTTATCCTAGCACAATGGTGCTTTAGGAGCCCAGCTGAAAGGTACTATTACTTATATTTAGCATCTCTATGGCATCTTCCTTCCAAGGAAAGCCAAGTGCATTGTAGATATTAACCACTTGAGAGGAAGGATGGTCCAGTGGTTAGGGTCTGACCCACTGGGGAGAAATTCCCTGTTCTGCCACAGATTTCCTGGGTGACCTTGGGCAGGTCACTTAACCTCTTTATGTCTCAGCTCCCCAGCAGTACAATGGGGATATCAGCACTGCCCTGCCGCACAGGGCTGTGGTGACAATAAATACCATACAGCTCGTGAACCACCTCAAGATGTACAGATTCAAGAGCACCAAGCTACAAGAGCTAAGTAATATTAATTCAACCTTAAGATACAGGCAGGTTTTTTATCCCCATTCTACAGGTAGGGTAAATGCAGACACAGAAGTTACGTGAACTGCCCACACGGGCACAGTTGGGACTAGAACTCAGAACACCTGATGCCCAGGCCTCTGTTCTGCTTTCACACTTTCCTGCATATTGACACCGGCATGCTAGTCCCACAAGATGAGAGATCTAGGCTAAGCAACCTAGTTAATAGTCAAGGCCACCATGAGCTGCTCTGAGCTTGTTACACTATCAACACACAATACAAATAGGATGACATCCCTTGCTACGCTGCATTGAGGGGAGGGAGCCAGTCTTCCTCTCCTATTCCCTGTCTCTCCTCTATAGGGAGATATGTGCCCACCCCCACTCCTCCTGCAGGAGGGAGGGGAAGAAAGAGGCCACCCTGAGGCCCTGCCGCTAATGCCCTCTCCCCTCTGAAAGCTTGCATTAAATCTCCATGGGGATGGCTGAACTTCTTCTAAAACTCAGGAAATTGCAACACTGAGTTCACCCTCTTTCATTGAGTCTCCATCCTGGTAAAGAGTGGGGAGCTCCTAGCCAACCCCCACCCTGTCCCTGCACATGCTGGTCTGTCTGTCTGTCTGTCTGGGGGGCCAAGATCGCCTTTTGAATCAATTTCCCCTTTTGCCCCTATTTTCGTCCCCTGGCCACATCCTGTCCCCACCCTGCATCCCTTCATAACGGCCAGCGCCATGACAACAGCCATTACAAATGGCCGCCTTCCAAGCTCAGCTAGATCTACTGTAGCCACTGGGGCAGATGGCACAAGGGAACATGAGCTGCACCTCCTCGAGGGGTGCAGCCAGGGCCGGCTCCAGGCACCAGCCGAGCAATCTTGTGCTTGGGGCCGCAGATTCTAAGGGACTGCATTCCCTCCAATCCTTTTTTTTATCTTTTTTTTTTGCTTCGCCCCTTCGGCCGCCCCGCACGGTTTATTTTTTTTGGTTTGCTGCTCTGGCTGCCCTGTAGGGGGCGGCGGCGTGGAGGAGGGGAGCGCCCTGCTGGGAGCAGGCTGCGCACTCCGTCTGCAGGCGGCGCGGCGGGAGGGGCTGCATGGCGAGCCCCCTGGCTGAAGGAAGCCCTGGCCACCCCTTCTTCTCTCTCTCCCCCCGCTCCCTCCTCCTCCCCCTGCTAGCCGGGGCACGCACCCCACTGCCCGGGGCACGTCTGCAGCACAGGGAGTCCCCCTGCACCCTGTCTCCGGCCGCCCCACACGGTTTGTTTTTTTTGCTTCGCTGCTCCGGCTTGGGGTGGCAAAAAAGCCAGAGCCGGCCCTGGGTGCAGCAGAGGGAGCTCTCTGCCTGCCTCATCCTGCTCCCCCCAGCCTTTTGGGACTGACTCCTCCCAAGCCAAGAACCACCAATGCCCGCTGGACTGAACCTTTTAGGTGCCCTTGTTGTGCCATCCTCCTGCGAAGAGCAGCCGGGGGTGCCTGGCATGGAACTAGCAATACTGGCAACACTGTGCACAAAGATAGAGGAACTACCCAGTCTTCACATTGCCTTCATCACTGGGGTCTCTGAATGCCTGTGTCTAGTGATGTCCAGGTGAGTCTGGGAATGGGCTCAAATCCATCTTGAAAGACATCCAAAAAGAAAGCGAGACTGTCGACTCTGCACCCCATTTACCAGAGGTTGGGGGACAGGGGAAATCCTGACCTGGGATTACAGCCGGAGGGATACTATTCACTTCACAATTCATCAGAGAAATGTCACCATATTTGGGGGATGAGTTGCTAGACAAGTATTGGCTTCATTATTCTCCCACCTGACATAGTTGGGTGAGGAATACGTGGGACCATGCTTGAATTTTGTAACATTTTTCAAATCAAATCTTCCTGACTCCTTTGTGTCCTGTTTTCTCTCCCAAGACTCCTTTAGTACAGGGTAGATATCTCACCAATACCTTGTGTGCATCTGATGCAGGATTACTTTAGAAGGGGGATCTTTATAAATACCCTGGGCATGAGCCGGCAAAGAACATCATGGCCTGGGACTCTTTTACAAGTGGGGAACCCATATCAAAATAACCACTGGTGTCAGATGCCATGGAACACTCAGATCAGGAGCCCAGGTAGAACGGAGCACAGTAATGTACAGCAATTACCACAGAGCTCTCTGAGAGGAAGCCATTTGCATTACGCTGTCTTTGTGTCTCCTTGCATAAACATGCCATGTGTCTTAGGTCTGATGGCTGTGCTATCATATCCAACATACTCCAAATGCGCCTTGTTCATTCCTTGTCCTCTCAGCCACCAAAAGACATCTTGGGCCAGATCCCCTCCTGGTGTAAATCAGCATCACTTCATTGTCTTCAGTGAGCTACACCAATTTCCACTAACCAAGGATCTGGCCCATACGTATCTTGCCAGATCTTCAGCTGATGTAAATCAGCATCGCACTATTAACATCAGTAGAGTTACACCAGTTTAATCAGCGGAGGATCTGCCCTGCTATAGATACAGATATTAACTGTCCTTTATAAAATGACTGGATTTTGCAATCGGGGATAAAATGTACTGCAAAAAGTCCAATTTTCATTGCAAGAATAATGCTCTTTCACAGAGGAGCCATGGACAGTCCAGGGTTTGTACATCAGATAGTTTAGAGCAGTGGTTCTCAACCAGGGGTACATGTACCCCTGAGGGTACGCAGAGGTCTTCCGGGGGGTACATCAACTCATCTAGATATTTGCCTAGTTTTACAACAGGCTACAGAAAAAGCACTAGCGAAGTCTGTACAGACTAACATTTCATAGCGACAATGACTTGTTTATATTGCTCTATACACTGAAATGTAAGTACAAAATTTATATTCTAATTGATTTATTTTATAATTATATGGTAAAAATGAGAAACTCAACAATTTTTCAGTAATACTGGGCTGTGACATGTTGGTATTTTTATGTCTGATTTTGTAAGCAAGTAGTTTTTAAGTGAGGTGAAACCTGGGGGTACGCAAGACAAATCAGACTCCTGAAAGGGGTACAGTAGTCTGGAAAGATTGAGAGCCACTGGTTTAGAGGCAGGTACACAGATTGCAAATGGCCCAAGTGTGAATTAAATAAGGCTTTTATCCTACTAGGAAAAAATATGGATACAGGGAAATGAAGGCAGCAAAAAACAAAAAACGAAAACAACCCACAAAGAGAGGAGATCTTGAAAAGCAGCAGGGATCTGGAGTCTTTGTGTTTGTGTGGGTTTCTCCTGCCCTCTAGCTCTGATCTGAACAGATGTGCTTGATGCAGGAAGGGTGATTAACAAGCCGAATCCTTAGTCCAATTTGGGCTTAAAAATGTAATGGGGAGGGGGAGGGTGTGGGGGAGAGAGGAGTATTAGAGAGATTTGGGTCTCTAAGAAGGTTAAATCCCCACAAATAGCATTCAGCCTGTGGCAGTTCTAAAGCAGCAAAATTCCCTTTATTTAAACACTTGGGCTTAAAAAAAATTATATATAAGAAGATTTTGGAGAAATTATGCTTAAAATTTGTCCAGTTGTTTCCATGTCTGTCTGTACCAGTGCCTGCTTAAGGGACATCACGCCTGTCTTTCCATGATCGCCTTCTGTTTTCCTTTTTCTCTCCATTTCCACCAGCCTCAACGTGGACTGTACCCCCTTGCAGCCAGCCTGTCTGGGAGGCCAAATGGTTCCCCTTCTGATGAAACCCAGAATGAGAGGCATGAGGGTGGTAACTGAGGGCTCCCCAAGCTGGCATCTCCTGTGATTTGGGCAATTGAGTTACTCTGAGCTGATCCCAGGAGGGGAGGCCAAAGAAGCCATGTCCTGGTTTTCGCTAACCCTAAACTGTGCCAAAGCAGCTGCAGGGGCAGGTTGGGATTCGATTAGGAGAAATATTAAGTTAGAAAGGGATTTATTTATAATGAAAAACAGCTTGGGAGGATTGTTAGGACCCTGGTGTGCTCCTGAGAGCGGGTCTCTTAGTCCTAAACCCCTTCGCAAGCACTGGCAGGGAGTTTCCAGAACAAGGTCTCCTGTGCAAGGGGGAGCTTTCTCCACAGCCTGGTGTGAGCTGTCAGAAAACACCCAGGCCACTGCCACTCAGCCCTCCCAACACAAAGGAGACGGTTGCACTTACTTGAAGAAGTCTTCCTTACAGTAGACACTCCCGGCTCTGGAGAAGCACCTGTCCACCAGCTGCATCTGGCAATCCACGCACTTGAGGCAGGAGCTGTGCCAGTGCCTGTCGAGGACCTTCAGGATGAATTTATCCAGGATGTGCTGGTTGCAGCCGGCGCACTGGGGAATCTCTGATGAGGCAGCAGTCGGGGGAGGAGGGAGAGAGGAGAAGAGCAGGGTCAGTGAGGATGGCCCCATTTGGGGAAGGGAAAAGGCGGGCCTCGGAGGCCTGTATCTCCCTGCTCTGTGGGAAGCACGGAGGGACACAGTCACCTAGAGATTAGCGTTCAGGGAGCTAAGCCCACCTAGTGTCCCACTCCCTTCTGGACGAGAACACAGCTTGCTCAACCAGCCCCCTGCTCTCCCGTCGCTCCAGCTACACCCCATGCCTGTGCTGAACAGCATTACACCTCAGGAGTGTCTTGAGACCCCAGCGAGACAGGGGCCCCACTGTGCTAGGCGCTGCACAGATATAGCGGGAGACATCCCTTCAGAGGCTTCTGTTCCCCTTCCTCATCCAGGCCATCCTCTTCATCCTCCCCCTTGAGGCCCTGAGCAGCTTCACCCTGGCTCGCCTCAGCTCCCATGTCTTCCTGCTCCCTCTCCCTAGCCTCTCCCCTCACCTCCTCCCCCCACTCTTGGCTTCCAGCCTTCTCTCACACTGCCCCCCATCCTTGGGGCAGCTTCTTGCTTCCTGCGCACCAACAACACCTTCCCTTCCTCAAAGGCCCCCTTAAAACTCCCTGCCTTCAGCCTTCCTGGATCGCCCTCACTGACCACGTCCCCCTGCTGCCCCCAGAGACAGCACAGCCACCACAGGGCTTGCTTCGTACTGGATGGGCACTGCTAGGCTCTCACTTCTTTGGGGCAGGGCCTCTATTGCTTTTCCCAGTGCCTTGGACGTCTGTGGCACGAGATGAACCAGGCCGCCCATTCTGGTGCTCCCCTTTCACCTACATGCCTCATCCCCAGTGGGAAGTGAGCATGCTGCAAGTTTCCCCTCCCAGAGGTCCCATCGGGGGTCCCCCTCCCAGCCCCATCCCAATGGAAGAGTCTGGGCTGTAATCCCCTGGCTCTCCAGGGCACAGAACTGCTCTGCAGAGGCACTTTGCTGCTCTCTGCCACCCACTGGCATCACAGCCATAGCAGGAGCCAGGGGCTCCCCAATGCATTCCTGCTCCTAAGGGTGGGGGTCTACTCAGCTGTGTGGAGGGAGACATTGCAAACCCTGTCCTCAGGAACAAGCTCCTGTTTGTGAGGCACAGTTATTGTGAGAGTCCAACCCCCCCCCCCCATACTGACATCCCGACCTAGCTCTCCCACGGCAGTGAGTGGGAGAGGCTCTGGCGATATCTGTGGAGCACGAGCCCCCTCCACTCACAGAAGTAGGCAGGCATAGACCTTCAGCTGTGGGGGGAGGGGGCAACACGTTAAAATATTCTTTCCACTAAAGAAGGTCTTACTGAAAAGTGGTTGTGGAGATGCCAGCTCCTGGATGGGGCTCAAAGCTGAGCTCCAGACCATCCACTCCCACTAGCAATCCCCCAGCACATTGTGCAAGAGGAGCAGTCACCCCCATGCCCTGGCGTAATTCCAGCCTGGTGAAGAACACCTGGCTGCCTACATTCCTTGGCAGTTATGGGCTCTGTGTGAATCACTCTGTATTGAATTTGACATAAAAGCTTAGGTCAGGTGACACGTACTTAGCACACACACAAACTCTACCTGAGGAGAACATTACTGAGGTTGTAAAGCCCCCTACACAGTCTCCCCGCCCCCGTCTCTTCCTCGCCCCCACTGGCCTCCAGTCACCCACACACCCACGTTCCCTAACCCCACTGGCTCCCTGTTCCAGTGTCTCTACCAGACTCCTCCTCCAATCCCAGTGTCCCTCCTCCCAGTCTCTTTGCTCAGCCAGTCACAGTTCTCTCTTCACACTCTGGCTTCTCACCTGCTCTGTCCCCCTCCTGCCACCTCTTTCCCCCACCCACTGGATCCCAGTCCCCATACACCTGGCTCCCAGGCTCAATGCCCAACCAGTCCCAATATGCTCTGGTCCCTCCTCTGGCTCCCAGTCCCCATCACCCCCAGCAACTCCCAGTCCTACTTTCCCTCTCCCACACCACCATCAGGCTCCAGTCCCAGTCTTCCCCATCAGGCTTCTTCTCCCAGTCTACAGTACTTCCCCTGACAGGTCTGGCTCTTGTCCCCTCTGCATTCAGTTCAAGCAGCTTCCTCCCCCACCATGCCTGAGCCCAGGAGGGGAAGCAGTGAGAGCACATGAAGGGACAGGCTTCCTGCTCTCAGTTTGGGTGCCCAGACCCAGCACCGCTTGGCCTGAAGCACCCATGAGCTGCAATTGCTGGCAAAGTCCCACTGTGGACAAAGTCTTTGAGGCATTAAGTTGAGAAGTTCTAACAAGTATCAGAGGGGTAGCCATGTTAGTCTGGATCTGTAAAAGCAACAAAGAATCCTGTGGCACCTTATAGACTAACAGACGTTTTGCAGCATGAGCTTTCGTGGGTGAATACCCACTTCTTCAGATGCAAGTCTGAAGAAGTGGGTATTGCATCTGAAGAAGTGGGTATTCACCCACGAAAGCTCATGCTGCAAAACGTCTGTTAGTCTATAAGGTGCCACAGGATTCTTTGTTGCTTTTAAGTTCTAACAAGTCTCTACTGAGCATGGGCAAACTGCAATTTTTCAGAGGCTGGAAACTTGGGTGGCCAAATTTAGATGGCTTTTCACAAAGATGACAAATCGCTGCCCTCCCCTCCAAACTGCAAGTTCCTGATCCAAAGCACGGAGCACTAGAGCTTCGCAAACAAGAATGGTCACCAGGATTTTTTAACATGAGCAAAACAATGTATTTTATTTCCCCTAACCTTGTTCTTTGAAACCGTTGAGCCATTTTGGCTCAAATTTTCCAAAACAATTCAGCCTGAGGCAGACACCCAGCATGGAACATTTCAGCCTAAAAACCAGTCAAAGTCTGGCATTTTATAAGCAACTGAAAACTGAGTCTTTTTAATGGGAGGTGTGTCAAGCAACTTTAGTACCAGGTGGTGCTATCAGCCCCTGCCTATAATACAATGGATTGTGAGGAGTAGGGACAAGTCGGGATACATGTAATACCTCAAAACAAAAGAATCTGTGAGGATTCAGCAGAGAGCACATAAGTGCTAATATAACCACCCAGACATGGGTTTTGGAGTTTAGCATGATTAAAAGCATGAGCCTCTACAGCTTAAGTTAAAGGAGTAACTCCTCTAGTTGGCAGCTATGTAAGGTTCTTATCCTCTTATATGGACCAGCTACTAGAACAGGGGTCTCAAACTCAAATGACCCCGAGGGCCGCATGAGGACGAGTGCATTGGCCCGAGGGCCGCATCACTGACACGCCCCCTTGCTGCCCCTGGCCCCACCCCTAATCCACCCCTTCCATGAGGCTCCGCCCCTGCCCTGTCTCTTCTCCACCTCCTCCCCTAAGTGCGCGGCTCCCCGCTCCTCCCCCCTCCCTCCTGGAAAGTGCTAAGCACCACCAACAGCTGTTTGGCGGCTTGGCGGCGGGAAGCGCCAGGAGCCCTCTGATTCCCAGCTGCTGCGGGCAGCTCGGAGCCTTCTGATTCCCAGCCGCGGCTGGGAGTTAAAGGGCTCTGGGCTCCCCGCCGCGGGGGGCAGCTCGGAGCCTTCTGATTCCCAGCCGCGGCTGGGAGTTAAAAGGCTCTGGGCTCCCCGCCACCGCGGGCAGCTCGGAGCCTGCCGGGGCTGGGAGTTAAAGGGCTCTGGGCTCCCCGCCGCGGCGGGCAGCTCGGAGCCTTCCGATTCCCAGCCGCGGCTGGGAGTTAAAAGGCTCTGGGCTCCCCGCCGCCGCGGGCAGCTCGGAGCCTTCCGATTCCCAGCCGCGGCTGGGAGTTAAAAGGCTCTGGGCTCCCCGCCGCCGCGGGCAGCTCGGAGCCTTCTGATTCCCAGCCGCGGCTGGGAGTTAAAAGGCTCTGGGCTCCCCGCCGCCGCGGGCAGCTCGGAGCCTTCCGATTCCCAGCCGCGGCTGGGAGTTAAAAGGCTCTGGGCTCCCCGCCGCCGCGGGCAGCTCGGAGCCTTCCGATTCCCAGCCGCGGCTGGGAGTTAAAAGGCTCTGGGCTCCCCGCCGCCGCGGGCAGCTCGGAGCCTTCCGATTCCCAGCCGCGGCTGGGAGTTAAAAGGCTCTGGGCTCCCCGCCGCCGCGGGCAGCTCGGAGCCTTCCGATTCCCAGCCGCGGCTGGGAGTTAAAAGGCTCTGGGCTCCCCGCCGCGGCGGGCAGCTCGGAGCCTTCCGATTCCCAGCCGCGGCTGGGAGTTAAAAGGCTCTGGGCTCCCCGCCGCCGCGGGCAGCTCGGAGCCTTCCGATTCCCAGCCGCGGCTGGGAGTTAAAAGGCTCTGGGCTCCCCGCCGCGGCGGGCAGCTCGGAGCCTTCTGATTCCCAGCCGCGGCTGGGAGTTAAAAGGCTCTGGGCTCCCCGCCGCCGCGGGCAGCTCGGAGCCTGCCGGGGCTGGAAGTTAAAGGGCTCTGGGCTCCCCGCCGCGGCGGGCAGCTCGGAGCCTTCTGATTCCCAGCCGCGGCTGGGAGTTAAAAGGCTCTGGGCTCCCCGCCGCGGCGGGCAGCTCGGAGCCTTCCGCGTCCCAGCCGCGGCTGGGAGTTAAAAGGCTCTGGGCTCCCCGCCGCCGCGGGCAGCTCGGAGCCTTCCGATTCCCAGCCGCGGCTGGGAGTTAAAAGGCTCTGGGCTCCCCGCCGCGGCGGGCAGCTCGGAGCCTTCTGATTCCCAGCCGCGGCTGGGAGTTAAAAGGCTCTGGGCTCCCCACTCTAGAGCCGGCCCTGGTGGGGGAGCTCCGCGGGCCGCAGGGAAGAGCTCCGCGGGCCGCATGCGGCCCGCGGGCCGCGTGTTTGAGACCCCTGTACTAGAAGGTAACAAAGACATGCAGTTTTGCAGGGTGGAGTACACTAACAGATGATGATTCCAAACCCATCAGCAGGGTATCTAATGGGGTATGCAAACAGAGAGAGAGAGAGAAAAAAAAAGTGACAGCATAGAAGAGCGACACCAGTACAGAGCTAACACACCAAGATCATGGGGTTCATTACTGCCAGTAAAAGCAAGATTGGATGGTAGGCCCAGGTATTTGGTTGAGGGTTGCTGAGTCTCCAGGAATTAAAGATTAATTTTTAAAGATGATGTGTGATGAAACATCCAGGGATACATCCAACCAAAACTGGCAACCCTAATTTGGCTTGAAGGGACACATTGTCTATAGCTATGCAAAAATTCTCCTGTGCTACACAGATCTGCCTGGCAATCCAAAAGCAGACACCAAATCAGAGCATACATGCTGCATGTAGTTTGTACATTCTCACATTCACTGCAGTGTCAATGGGCTATAGTGTAGCTCCTTCACTTTCTGACCTAAATTGTTACATGGTGTTCCTGGGCTCTGTTAAATGGCTACCCCATTCCAAACCAAAGGTGGCTGCATTTCACTGTTGACTGAAATGGTCCCACTGTGCAGTATTTATGCTTTGTAAAGAGCTTTTGAAATGCTTTGGGGTGAGAGGCTCAGTATAAAAGCAAGATATATATCTAGCTATCTAGACTCATATAAGATGTCTGTCTAGAGACAGACAGCTTATATAGATCTGGATAGCTAGATATTTATCTCCATTTCTATCTGCCTATAGTTCAGAATAAGCAGAGAGTGCTGTAAAAGTCTGCAAGAGAAGATTGCCATGTAAAAGCAATGCACATAATGCTGCCATGCATGCATAAAAGATGATTGATTTTAAAGAAATATGCCCTGTAGCAGGAGTGTAATATCCCAGGAGATGTTTGTGCATCAGCTCTTTCTTTCACTTGTCTATTGGGCAGGTCTGTGGTCTCAGGATGACTGACAAGCAGTAACTATTTGGGCATTTGTATGCTGCCACAAACCTAGAGAAGGGTCAGGAAAGAGTTACCGGATTCTACCAAAATGAAACAGACATGATGATTGGCTTATTTATTGATATGCTTTTTAAAGCTCACACACATTGGCCAGCCTGAAGCCAGTTTACTCTGAGAAATCGATTACATTAAAAAAAAAGTGAACCCTACTTCTGATAAAGCTCTTTGTTGATTGGCAGAAGCAGGTAGATACTCAGCTTGTGAGCCAATCAAAATGCAGCTTCTCAGCTACAGCATGAGGAGAAAGCCAGGGGCTTTCTCAGTTGTTTTCAGGGCTGCTTTGGAGAGCTGAGGCTGTCAACACTGCAAAGAAACACCTGTGCACCAAGGCTTAGAGCCTGGGTCAATTGACTGCAGCTTGCATGGCTCAGGCTGCAGGCTGAAAATAGCAGAGCAGACATTCCCACTAAGGCTGGAGCATGGTCTTAGAGACTGTCCCCTCTGGGGGTTTCAGAGCCCAGGCTACAGCCCAAGCCTGAATATCTGCACTGTGAGTCCAAGTCAACATGGTTCTGAGACTCGGTGTTGTGGGTTTCTCTTTGCAATGTAGACATAAGGCACTGAGATAGGGTTCAAAAGATCTGCCTTCAGTTTCCAACTCTGCCACAGCCTGTGGGTGTAACTCGGGCAAGTCTCTTAATCTCAGTCCCCACACGGATAGCAGGCTAATAATACTGTTTTATCTATTGAGATTACAAGATATTCAAGGCAGAGACTGTCTCTTACCATGTGCATGTACAGTGCCTAGCACAATCTTGGTAGTGGCCTCGAGGCCCCATTCTCATATGAATTAAACAATCTTATTTTTTAATTCTTGATCCCAGGTTCTTGCTCCTTGACTGATCCATGTGGCTAAACCCAGAGAGGCCTTGATGGGTTCCAAAGGGTGCCTCATCCATGCCTTCTGGACAGTCCATGTGATGCAAGGCAGCGAGGATCAGAGGGGGAAAAATTCCCTTCCAGTCAAAGATTTAAAAAAATAAAGAAAAAAAGATATTAAATAGAATCAATGTGCCCGCTTTGTCTTTTTAAATGGAATTGCCTTCCTTGGGGTCAGCTCTCCCATTGCCATCATATGTCTGCAGAATGGCTTTCATTTATTTCATTTATTTTAACTAAATTATTTGGTATAATAGGAATAATGTTAATGGAATTATACACTGTGACCAGATTACTGTCTAGCTCTTTAATAACAAATGTCTCAGCTTCACCTCTGCGTTTACAGTATTTTTGATAAATACTTTACCTCGGCATTTGTCTTTTAGTGGCAGACAGTTATCCACACCACACATAATTAGATTAACGGCGCTGCTTAATTGACTGCATATCCGTCTGTACAAATTCATTCCGCTTGTCCTTATGTATCTACCTACCTGTCCACCCAACCAGCTATTTATGATAATCGTGGACTGCAGATAACACTGTCCAATAAGAGGAGACAGAATTATGTGACCTAGAATAGCCTGGCACTGTAGCTCTCCCACAGTAGATGATCAATTGTTATGAGGCAAACGTTACTGGCTCTAGCTATTGGCTGAGACAGGGTCACATGAACCTGAGACCTACAGGAAAGAAACCTCAGCATGGAGTCAACCTGCCCAGGATGGTTCCGATACCATATGGGGAAAAAAATCAGCCTTACAGTACAATGATAAACAGTAGCAGGTGACAAGGTTGAGTTACATAATACAATTGCACTGCCTGATTTGTGTGCATCACTACACACCTAGTCAAGCCAAATTCTGCCAGCCCCTGGCACTCTGCAATAGCACTTGTAACCCATACCAGCACACTGCAAGCCTCTGACTTCCGTTAGCAGTTGGACAACATAAGAGGATAAGAGTCTACTACTTTTGGCAGCTAGGACAAATCCTCTTTTAGCTCAAGTGAAAAAAGCCCACATTTTTATTGCTAGAAGTCTTTGGTTCAAAGCTGCCCACTAGCAACCCAAGCAGGCTTCATTATACTGCAATAACATTATAATCAACAGGCTGATGTTGGTTACTGATTTTGCTTTTTAAGAAAAAAAATTGAGAGCATTTACTTTGGGAGGAAGGCCCTGCCCCCCAAGATTTTATTGAAAATAATCTGAAAATTCCTCTGTGCCTTGAATTGTTTAATAAGCTCTTCAACCGATGTTAAGGGGGAAAAAAGGAAATAGCACACTTTAATGGTGAACTCCAGAAATGAGTTACTGATTGATTTCTGGCCAGGATTTTCTAAAGCAAAATGCCTCGTTTCTGAGATAGCTAGGGGCCTGACAGCAAGAAAGGGCTGAGCACCCTCCCTCTGACAATAAGACTGCTCTAAAGAGACTCAGACTACAAATCAAGGCACCCAAATCACAATGGTGTTGGAAAACTGAATGCTCTGGGCTAGGACCTGTCCTTCTGCTGTGTGGCTTCACTGGAGGGGAAAGAGATCACAGGGAGACATCCCCCAGGACACACAGCAGAAAAAGATCCTTCCCTAGCTCTCAAACCAGGGCTATCCAGCAACATCTGATTCCTGATCTGGCCCATGCACCATGACTCCAAAGAGGCTTGGAGCTCTGGCTAGGTACTGTATGATGAGCCCCTAGCTCTGGGGTTCTCAGGACAAATTTTTTGGTGGCCTCAGAGTGCAGCCACCGACTCTTGCTGCTGACCGCTCTCACACTTTTTCCTAAAATACTTAATTAGCTTTAGGAAAAACAAATAAATATGCACATATACATGTCCAAATCATTGCAATGTATTTATTGCTAGCTAGTAAGTCTGTTGTGAAAAGTGATATTAACAAGCATACAAGTATCGCTTTTCACAACAGACTACCTCAGCCCTGTCAAGCCTGGGGACAAATTAAGCCCTGGATGGGGCGTCGGGGGAGGCAGCGGGGGCCAGGGGCAATGGGGCAGATAGGGGGAGGCAGTGGGGGGGACTAGAGCCTAAAGCCCTGTGGCCAGAGCTTGCTGCCGCTCTGCCCCACCACCCCAGGACGGAAGCCTAAAGCTTGAACCCCATCACCCCAGGGAAGGTGGGGAACTCATCGGGTGTCTGGTCCTCCAGCATTGTGCCCCAGGTGTCTCCACAGGGGGAGCAGGGCCCAACTACTACTGGCAGCCCCAGAAACCAACACCAAGGCAGTGCATCCAGGAGCAACAGGGAGAGGCCTCTACTCCCCCACCCCCAATAACAGCCCAGGAAGCTGTGGCCACAAGAAAAGCCCCTGGTGGCCACATTTGAGGAACGCTGCCTTAGCTAGATATCACGTAAGCTGTGCTGCACAGCATGAGAGCACCAGAGGAAAATGCTGTGGCTTTTCATAGATTCCAAGGCCAGAAGGCACCAATAGTGATCATCATCACCTTGATAACACACACCAGGGAATTCCCCCAAAATAATTCCTGGAGCAGATCTGGAGCAGATCTTTTAGAGAAACATCCCATCTTGATTTTAACATTTCCAGTGATGGAGAAGCCACCACAACCCTGGGTAAATTGTTCCAAAGATAAATTACCCTTACTGTTAAAAATCTACAGGAAAGTATGCCCAGCTCCAGGCATTTCACAGGTCTTCCTGCCCAATGGAATCCCACCCAGGCTGGCAGCTTTTAGGAGGAGTAGAGATCTATGTATTGAACATACACTCAGTTCTCCCTATAAGCACCAGCCAGGGCAGAACTTGGCACTACCCCATTATCAGCATTAAAATAAATGTAGCTAGTTCTCAGATTCTGGTACTATTCCTTGCTCAGTTTCGGAGTGATGAATTGACAGACACGGTGTGGTCTGTTTGGGTGCCATTCACCAGCAGCACGTTTTAGATCAGGGCAGTGGTTGGAATGATTTATAACACTGGCTTAATCTTTATGGCATTATCTATCCCCGTCAGGGGAAAAAAATAGCTAATTATTGTACCAAAACGGATTGTGAAATACTCTATGAAATTCTTCAATCAATTTGTCACTGAGGGGAGCCACAGAAATCAAATGCAGTGATATCAAGAGAATCCTGAATGGGCAGGGTCTCAAAGCAAACCTCACAGCAGAGCCCCCAAGCGTTAGGTCATCCAACTCGGAATTTTACAGATGGTCCCTATTTTTTTTAACAGGCTGAACCAAACCCTTCAGCTCTGAATGCTCCTGAAATCTGGGGCATTCCAAATCCAGCCCCCACACTTCATAGTACATGCGCAGAGGAACCTGCTTTTACTGAATACAGATGTAATGTAAGTACCAGCTAATGGAGCTACTCCTTTAAAAATAAATAAAATGCCTCTATGAGGTTATAACATGATAACTAACTCCATTTGAAGCAGACAAACCTCCACATTTTTTCATTGCAGCACAATGTCAGAATTGCTTTTCCCGTTCTAGGGAGTGATCGGTGTTTATATGGAGGACCTGATCCTGTGGTCTTAGCTCAGGTGCACTCCCTGTAGGCTCCGGTGGAAGTTCTGCTTGAGTGGGAATTGCAAAATCAGGCTTTAAAGGAAAAAAATAAATGACATCACTCTGCATCTAATCCAGAGCCCCTTGAAGACTTTCCCTGGACTTCAAGGAGCTGTCAATCAGAACCTATGGAGTGCAGGGGGCAGGGTATTTAACACATGTATAGCAGTATCACCCCAAAGCATGGGTGAGGATCATGGCCCTGTTGTGCAGGAAGCCATACAAACACATATGAAGGCAGGGTCCTTGCCCTGGAGAGAGAGCTGCAATCAATATATACACTGTTTCGACACTCATACAAAGTTGCTGCTTTAAAATTATTATAAATAAAGTAAAAGCCAACTAATCCCATCTGCCACTCAGTCTCACCCTCATTAATTGCTCTGTTTCATATATGTGTCACAGCAGAGGTGGGTCTAAAGGAGCGGTTTGATATACAAGATATTACACTCACATAGGCATTTCAGCTCAAAGAGTTCCACAGACTACATATGTGCAGTACCAATGACATGCAGCCACCTCTGGGGATGGAGAGCCCTGGCTGACTGTTGCATAGCACACTGCACAGCAATAGAGGAGAAGACATTTGCTGACCAATGACCCCGTTATAGGATCCTTAAGGTCCACGTGCAGCAGCCAGAAGTTCAGTTTTTAATTTCTCATTGGAAAGATTCATCCCCCCACACACTACATGGAACTAAATTTTAGCTAGCTATAGACAGATAGATCTGATGCTGCATTCTTTGCACACCCCAAACTCACTCATGTCAGTGGGAACTTTGTGTATGTAATTACTGGAGGATTGGGCCCATAATGTGGGGGCAGCATAAAGGACTTATTGCCAGGAGTTTGCAATGACCACATTACTCGTAGGTGCCTGAGCTACAAGTGAATTATGTAGCTTTTTCCAGATTAGCAGCAATGAAAACTTTATAGCATCCCCGCCATCACATATTTTGTTTATGCCACTAATTTTTGTCCTTTAAAAATAAAATTCTGCTCTGCTATTTCCTCCTTGAAGTGCATTAGTTACTATGGAAACAGTGATGTCATTTGTATGGGCAGAGCTTAGTGACATCCAGAACTACTGAATTAAGCCTATGGGAGGGCTGCAAGATTAGGCCCTATATTGTTACATGAGATAACATGAGATCAGGTCAGAACCAGAGCTAATGGGCCGGATCTTCAGCTTGTCTCCACAGCAGTAGTTCCATCAACTTCAGTGGAGCTATGCCCATTTACACTACACTTGTCTACACAATTTGAGTAACATGAATTGCGTAACTCAAATCAATGTAACTTAGATCTACTTACCGCGGGGTCCACACTACGTGACATCGACAGGAGCTGCTGTCCCGTCGACTCCCCTTAGCCCTGGTCTACATTGGGGCGGGGGGTCAACCTAAGAGACACAACTTCAGCTACGTGAACAGCGTAGCTGAAGTCGGTGTATCTTTGGTCGACTTACCTGGCTGTGAGGACAGTGGCGAGTCGACCGCTGCCACTCCCCCTGTCAACTCCACTTCCACCTCTCGCAAGCTGGAGTTCCGGAGTCGACGGGGAGTGTGTTCGGGATCGATTTATCCGCGTCTACACAAGACACGATAAATCGATCCCAGATCCGCGTCTACACAAGACACGATAAATCGATCCCAGATAGATCGATCACTACCCGCCGATCTGGCGGGTAGTGAAGACTTGTCCTTACTCTTCTCAATCAGATGGAGTACAGGAGTCTATGGGAGAGCAATTGGCGGTCGATTTAGTGGGTCTTCACTAGACCCACTAAATCAACCGCCAATGCATCGATCACTGCAGAGTCAATCATCCGAAAAGTGTAGACAAGCCTGATTTGGCTTGATCTGGATTTGGATCTGGCCTGATTTTATTTTTGTAAAAACCTTTCAGGTGCTGTATTGCAGCAACACGTCTTCAGATAGTCCCAGATTCATTATTCCAACTGGAGAACAGAAAGGAAAATCTTATTCAGAGAAAACTACACCAAGAGAAAGAGAAGGAATCCCATTCAACCAGATTCCAGTTCACTGACTCCCCTGGATCAGACCAAAGGTCCATCTAGTTCAGTATCCTATCTGCCGACAGTGGCCGATGCCAGGTGCTTCAGAGGGAATGAACAGAACAGGTAATCAAGTGATCCATCCCCTGTTGCCCATTCCCAGCTTCTGGCAAACAGAGACTAGGGACACCATTTCTGCTCATCCTGGCAAATAGACATTGATGGACCTATTCTCCATAAATGTATCTAGTTCTTTTTTGTTAAAGTTTATGTCTTGGTCTTCACAACATCCTCTGGCAAGGAGTTCCACAGGCTGACTATGCGTTGTGTGAAAAAATACTTCCTTTTGTTTGTTTTAAACCTGCTGCCTATTACTTTCATTTGGTGACCCCTAGTTCTTGTGTTATGAGGAGTAAATACCATGTCATTATTTACTTTCTCCACACCAGTCATGATTTTATAGACCTCTATTATATCCCCCCTTAGTCATCTTTTTTCCAAGCTGAAAAGTCCCAGTCTTATTAATTTCTCCTCATATGGCAGACGCTCCATACCCCTAATTATTTTTGTTGCCCTTTTCTGAACCTTTTCCAATTCCAATAGATCTTTTTTTGAGATGGGACAACCACATCTGCATGCAGTATTCAAGATGTGGGCGTACCGTGGATTTGTATAGAGGCAATATGATATTTTATGCCTTATTATCTATCCTTTTCTTAATGATTCCCATCATTCTGTTTGCTTTTTTGACTGCTGCTGCACATTGAGTGGATGTTTTCAGAGAACTATCCATGATGACTCCAAAATCTCTTTCTTGAGTGATAAGAGCTAATTTAGACCCCATGATTTTATACGTATAGTTGGGGTTATGTTTTCCAATGTGCATTACTTTGCATTTATCAATACTGAATTTCATCTACCATTTTGTTGCCCAGTCACCCACTTTTGAGAGATCCTTTTGTAGCTCTTCACAGTCTGCGTGGGACTTAACTATCTTAAGTAGTTTTATATCATCTGCAAATTTTGCCACCTCACGGTTTACCCCTTTTTCCAGATCATTTATGAATATGTTGAATAGGACTGGGCCCAGCACAGACCCTCTGGAGGACACCGCTATTTACCTCTCTCCATTCTGAAAACTGACCATTTATTCCTACCCTTTGTTTCCTATCTTTTAACCAGTTACCAGTCCAAGAGAGAACCTTCCCTCTTATCCCATGGCAGCTTACTTTGCTTAAGAGCCTTTGGTGAGGAATCTTGTTGAAGGCTTTCTGAAAATCTAAATACACTATATCCACTGGTCCCCCTTGTCCACATGCTTGTTGACCCCCTCAGATATTTCTAGTAGATTGGTGAGGCGTGATTTCCCTTCACAAAAACCATGTTGACTATTCCCCAACAAATTATGTTCATCTTTGTGTCTGACAATTTTGTTCTTTACTATAGTTTCAACCAGTTTGCCCGGTATTGAAGTCAGGCCTACTGGCCTGTAATTGCCGGGGTCATCTCTGGAGCCCTTTTTAAAAATTGGCATCACATTAGCTATCCTCCAGTCATTTGGTACAGAAGCTTATTTAAATGATAGGTTACAGACTACAGTTAGTAGTCCTGCAATTTCACATTTGAGTTCCTTCAGAACTCCTGGGTGAATACCATCTGGTCCTGATGACTTGTTACTGTTTAGTTTATCAATTTGTTCCAAAACCTCCTCTAATGACACCTCAGTCTGGGACAGTTCCTCAGATTTGTCACCTAAAAAGAATGGCTCAGGTTTGGGAATCTCCCTCACATTCTCAGCTGTGAAGACCGATGCAAAGAATTCATTTAGTGTCTCTGCAATGGCCTTATCGTCCTTGAGTGCTCCTTTAGCATCTCGATAGTCTATTGGCCCCACTGGTTGTTTAGCAGGCTTCCTGCTTCTGATGTACTTAAAAAAAAATTTGCTATTACTTTTTGAGTCTTTGGCTAGCTGTTCTTCAAATTCTTTTTCGGCCTTCCTAATTATATTTTTGCATTTCATTTGCCAGAGTTTATGCTCCTTTCTATTTTCCTCACTAGGATTTAACTTCCACTTTTTCAAGGATGCCTTTTTGCCTCCCCCTGCTTCTTTTACTTTGTTGTTTAGCTACGGTGATTCTTTTTGGGTTCTCTTACTATGTTTTTTAATTTGGGGTATACATTTAAGTTGAGCCTCTATTATGGTGGTGCGGGGATTTTACTTTTGGTGCTGTACCTTTTAATTTCTGTTTTACTAACCTCCTCATTTTTGTGTAGTTCTCCTTTCTGAAATTAAATGCTACAGTGTTGGGCTGCTGTGGTATTTTCCCCACTACAGGGATTTAAATTTAATTAAATTATGGTCACTATTACCGAACAGTCCAAGTATAGTCACCTCTTGGACCCGATCCTGTGCTCCACTTAGGACTAAATCAAGAATTGCCTCTTCTCTTGTGAGTTTTAGGACTAGCTTCTCCAAGAAGCAGTCATTTAAAGTGTCAAGAAACTTTATCTCTGCATCCCGTCCTGAGGTAACATGTACCCAGTCAACATGGGGATAGTTGAAATCCTCCATTATTATTGAGTTTTTTATTTTGATAGCCTCTCTAATCTCCCTGAGCATTTCACAGTCACTATCACCATCTTGGTCAGGTGGTCGGTAATATATCCCTACTGCTATATTATTATTAGAGCATGGAATTACTATCCATAGAGATTCTATGGTACAATTTGCTTATTTAAGATTTTTACTTCATTTGATTCCACGCTTTCTTTCATATATAGTGCCACTCCGCCACCAGCATGACCTGTTCTGTCCTTCCCATATATTTTGTACCCTGGTATTACTGATTATCCTCATTCCACCAAGTTTCTGTGATGACTATTATATAAATATCCTCATTCAATACAAGGCACTCTACTTCACCCATCATATTATTTAGACTTCTAACATTGGTATATAAGCACTTTAAATGCTTGTCACTTTTTAGCTGTCTCCCATTGCATGATGTAATTGAATGAGACTTTTCATCATTTGACTGTTTCTCATCAGATCCTACCTGTATTTTATTATATTCCATCCTCTCCTTCTTAGTAGGACATAGATAATCTCCATTACTAGATCCTCTCCTAAGGGATGTCTCTGTCCGAACCATGTGCTCCTCTGTACCTGTCGGCTTTCCTCCAACCCTTAGTTTAAAAACTGCTCTATGACCTTTTTAATTTTAAGTGCCAGCAATCTGGTTCCATATTGGTTTAGGTGGAGCCCATCCTTCCTGTATAGGTTCCTCCTTTCCCAAAAGTTTCCCCAGTTCCCAATAAATCTAAACTCCTCCTCCCTACACCATTGTCTTATCCACACATTGAGACCCTGCAGTTCTGCCTGTCTAACTGGCCCTGCACGTGGAACTGGGAGCATCTCAGAGAATGCTACCATGGAGGTCCTGAACTTCAATCTCTTACCTAGCAGCCTAAATTTGGCCTCCAGGACCTCTCTCCTATCCCTCCCTATGTCATTGGTACCTACATGTACCACTACCACTGGCTCCTCCCCAGCACTACACGTAAGTCTATCTAGATGTCTCGAGAGATCCACAACCTTTGCACTAGGCAGGCAAGTCACCGTGAGGTTCTCCCAGTCAGTGCAAACCCAGCTATCTCTGTTTCTAGTGATCGAATCGCCCATTACTAATACCTGTCTCTTCTTAATAACTGGAGTTCCCTCCCCCAGAGAGGTATCCTCAGTGCCAGAGGTAGACAACAACATCTGTCAATTAACAGTGAATCTTCTTTCCATTGACTTCTCTCTGCCATCCCTCAGCACTCCTACTGCTGGAATAGGAATTCATGCTTCCAGCTTTTAAGGCCTCTCTCTCATTCTAAATTTTGTTTTATTCTAATAAAGCCAAGAATTGTATTTTGTCTGTAACTATTTGAGATTGCATGCTGCCCAAACATGCTCACTTTCACTCTCTTGTTATGTGGGGGAAGCTGAGTTTTTAAACAGAATAATAGAAAACAGGGTTTAAAAAAGCCCTAATAGACCACCTCATCTATTCCCTGGGAACCAGTGCAGGACTGTGGCCTGCAGTGGCTTAGCCTATGTTTCAAATAATGGGGCTTCTAGCACCTCCCAGGGGAGGTTATTCCACAGCCTTACAGATCTCACACATAGGATTTTTCTCTTGATATACACCCTATATTTTCCCTTTGTTAGTGTCATCCTATTACCCTAGGCTATACCCTTGGCACCAACCTAAACATATTTTTAACTCCTTATTATTTGCCTTCTTCATATATTTTGCATCATGCAACAATATCCAGTTAATTCAATTATTCCTGTAAAGGGCCCAATCTGACCCCAGTGCAGTCACTAGGACTTTTTCCATTGACTTCAATGGAGTTTGGATCAATCCAAAAAATGCCCCAACTTCCAAGGTTCTGAGTCCCTTTCCTGAGAGCCAATGGGAGTTGAGGGCACCCAGCACTTCCCAGGATCAGACCCCAAAGAGATCGTCCCC
Organism: Mauremys mutica; assembly: GCF_020497125.1. Taxonomy (NCBI): domain Eukaryota; kingdom Metazoa; phylum Chordata; order Testudines; family Geoemydidae; genus Mauremys; species Mauremys mutica. Next base: position 57,530,221 of record NC_059079.1, read on the forward strand.
AAGACTAAAACACAAATAGAATGAAAAACTGGTGTGAGGGGGGAAGACACAGGGACAAATTCAGATCTGGTATAAGCAGAGGCAATGTCAGTGGGTTCCTCAGCCAGAATGGGCCCTGTTCTGCCATCACTTTGACTGCAAAGCTCCCCCTGGAGATCTGCCTGTGGAATGATGGCAGGCGATAGCCCAGTGGTGTCGTTCATTTATCATCGCAGTATCACTGGTGCCACTCTAGTTAAGCTCGTGTCAGTATTTCCATTACTGAGAAGTTCATAATTCAACCCTAAAAATGTCATCTCAGGCTCGAAGTTCACAGGCTGAAAGCAATTAAAAAAGCATTGGGTTTAAATCAGCTTGGGCAGGATTATTATTTTAGTTTACAGAGAGTAGAAGAAAATGGTGGCTTGCTTGGTTCATATTTGGTTTCGTTTGCAGTTTAAAAAAATACAGTAACTAGCCACCCTAATCCCCTTTCAAGACTAGCATTGTGCAAGCCACTCACTCACAGCCTGATCACTTAACAAGAATGGAAACAGCAGCGTTTTAACACAGGTTAAATTGTTACTGTCTCCGGCTTCAAATTCTTCCCCACATCAATAGGTCCAACTGAAGCTAACGGGCCTACACGCAGGAGCGAGGACTATTTGTCTGAGTGAGGAGGGGTTGGAGGATTGGACGCCACAAGCTCACAGTATCACTACAACGTGTTTTTAAAGCATGCGTCAGTTTCACGTTGAAATGACCGTACACAAAATCCTGCTGGTTCCTGTTTATTCCCAGTGCCGTGAGTCACCCAGCTCACTCTTCCTATTGCCTAGTTTTGCCTTGCCTTTGCCCCAGCACCTGGGGAGGCCAGGGTGGCATAGCACGCTGGTGATACGCCTGCTAACCGCTCTGCCCCAATCCAGGGGCAAGAGCCGCGCGGACCCTTCCCACGTGCAAAGAGTTTCATTGAGTCCCAGCGCAGCTGGACCCTCCCCACAGCCTGGATTGCAGCGGGGCACGGACAGAGAAACACAACAGTGTTTGCATTGATCATAGCAACAAGGATTGCAGCGGGCTTCACAAAGCTGGGCAGGTGTTAGCTCCGTTTTACCAGCGAGAAAACAAGGACCCAGGCTAAGGCAACATTTTCTCCCCTCACGCTGGGGCAGACCGTTGAAATGGAGAGCAAAGTGCTATTCAGCCCGAAGGAAGGGGACATAATCTGGCTTTATGTGATTTTCCCAATGCCATCGAGTGAGTGGCAAAGTTAGGAATCAGAGTAGCAGCCGTGTTAGTCTGTATCCGCAAAAAGAACAGGAGTACTTGTGGCACCTTAGAGTCTAACACATTTATTTGAGCATAAGATCTGGTGGGCTACAGCCCACTTCATCGGATACATAGAATCCATCCGATGAAGTGGGCTGTAGCCCACAGAAGCTTACGTTCAAATAAATGTGTTAGTCTCTGAGGTGCCACAAGGACTCCTGTTCTTTTTAAAGTCAGGAATATTCACGCCTCCTGATCCCTACCCCCTGGATCTGACCAATAACTCAGCCCCCTGTAGCCACCACGCCGGGAAAATCAGCCTCATCACTAGTGTTAAAACAAAACAAACAAACAAAAATCTACTATAAAACAAAAAGGTAAACGAGACAAACTGGCAACAGCCAGGCAACCCCGAGTGAAGGCTGACACCCCTTTTAGCCCATCCTGTTGTGCATTGCGACCACGGGCTCTCAGGACAGTCACAGTGGGTAATTTACAACACAACGCTTGCATTGTACCTTGGTACAACCAGGTGAGACAAGAAGAAGTTGTCAGACTTCACTGAACGCTTCAGCTTTGCTCAGGTTCGGATCGCAGCCTCAGCGGGGCACGCGTCGCCACTTGAAATGTACTTGGTTGTGAACCAACTTCTGTACAGAACAAACGCACGGAAGCTACTCTTCTCCGCCTGGAAAAACCGACTGAGAAACTTCTCAAACGCCCACCGACTTTTCACTATTTCTGCTCGCTCGTATAATTTCATTCGATTGGGACAATGGAACCCAGTGAAGACACTTTCCCTTTAGTATCTAGTCCAATTTCAGTTTCTGATTCGCAGCGCTGCAATGTCTGGGTAGCAGACAGGGAGGGGAATGATTATTCGCTGGCTTGGAGCTAATATCCAGATAGATATATAGATAGATACGTTTCTCTTAGCCCTAGGAGAGAAGGCGGAGGAGTAACATTATTTAATACCCGCTAATCGAAATCAGTGAAATGCCTGACCTGACATTCCGTTCAATGATCACTCTTTCCACACATATTTCACTCAGAGGGCTCTGGATTCTGGGGGTTGCTGCTGCCAGGAGGTACCCGGAACACTGCAGAAATCCGCTGCTTTCCACCACTGTCTTCCCCCCCGCCCCTTAGGCACTCCCGGGCTTTCTCCTCATGGCCTGATGCTGGGAAGTGAATTCTCAGCCCTTTGGCTTGGCATCCCTTTTACGGGCGCGTGAGCCCTCTCTGACCAACAAGGCAGGGAAGATAGCAAGAAAAATCGCGGGGCAATTTTCCTGCGTGAGGTGGAGGGTACTGGGGAGTCTGATCCCAGCCCTTAGGTAGCGCACACCAGGTTTCGCTTCTGCACTGTGGAGTTTCTGCTCTCTCAGGATCAGCCTCCCGAGTTGTGTTTCCTCGCCCTGCTGCAGAAGCGACATTTCAATGGAACCTAACCGAAGCAGAGCGGCTGCAGCGGCTGCGCTACACAAGGGCTGGTGGCAAGTCCCGGCCGATCCTGCTCCAGGGGAAGTCACGTAGGAGCAGAATAGCCCCTGCTACTACAAAACGTTTGACCCATTAACGCGCCGCAGCCAGTTCGCGTCGCCCCCGCGAACACTCCCGCGGCGCATAACAGAATCGGGACCAGAGTGTGCGACAACAACACAGTTGTGCCCCGCGAGCAACCCTGAATAGACCTTGCCCAGCCGGGACCCTGACCCCCTGAACCCCACAAACTCCCTGTGAAGTTAGCGGGGAAGCAGGGCGCACGGGATCGAGCCCTTAGCAATGGACTCGAATAGAAAAAGCTGGCGCCAAGCACTGGCGCTGGGCAGCTGAACAAAGGCTGGGCCCGTGTGTCTCTGCGGCAGGTGGGTTCGGTTTGGCGCCGTAGATCTATTGCGGCTTTAACTAACATCTAATTTGATAGACGCCAGGAGCGATCCGGAACCGCGCTGAGAAAGTGATGCAGCGCCCACATGGGGGGAAATCCCCGCGTCTGGGGCAGGAGGGGCAATTCCTGCCATTGGTGAGGAAATAAAACCAGGTTTCCTTTCTCAGCCCGAAAGAGCCAGGACTGTGGGAGATCGGAGGGCGAGGAAGGAAATTACCAGGCAAAACTACACACAACCCCAGAAAAGCGCTTCGGCGTCCGTCTTCCCCATCGCCTTCCCGGCTTAATCCTGCACTAGTCCAGGCAGCTAATTCCTACCGGACACATCTCTAGGAATATGGGCTATGAGGAGAGAGAAAAAATAAAAAACAGGCGAGAGATTCCCGGATCGGAATAATCCCACCCCTCCCAAATCCTATAGATTTCGTTTATTTCTTCCAACTTGGAAAGGGGCATTTGACGCTGATAATTTACCGGGCCGACGACTTGCTAGAAAGCGGGGAAAGGTTTGAACCGGCGGGAATATGCGGGATAATCGCGAAATTAACAAGAGGCGACATGGGGGGTAGGCGGGTGGAAATTGCCCCTTCCCAAAACGCAGGGGAACATTTCCGAAGTGCAAAGAGACGACTGGGAAAGAGACAATTCACCCTCGGTTTGGGATGAAGCTCTGACCAGGGCAGGTCATTTTCACAGACAGTAAATGAGACTTTACGAAGCAACCCAAGCAGTTTAGCCTTTTCAACACTAATCCACAAATATAAGGCTAGAAACAGACACACATAACAAGGCTTTCTCCGTAGCGCATCTTGCAAATTACACATTTCACCTATATAGATTTCTTCTTGATGTAGAATTTGTTTCGCATAAACCGATACACATAGCCGCAGAGACAATGGGTGTGTATGCCGACAACAAATTCTATATCCATCGATTAATTTTGCCCAATAAACGATGCATCGACAGACAAATCGAGGAATATAGACACAAAATGTATCCACGCATCTGTAATTCAAATAATCTATCTCCATGGATCCAGGTGTAAAAACAATTACATTTATATATGTGTGAGGAGATAACTACGTTCTATCCATAGACAATTCGAATTTGATCTCTCTATAGATAAATAGTTTATCTAGCGATCTGTATGTGGGGAGACAGAGACTCTTTGAATTGTTGAGGTCTGTCTCCTGTCGCTATTGCATCGCGATCAGCTAACAGAGATCTCAATGCCTGAATTTTCTTCTCACCCAAACCAATTCCCCCTCCTCGCTCACCATCCACCTGCCGCTGGGACGGAATGTCCTTCTGGGCAAACAGAAGGAAGGGAAATTATGCCCCAGGGAAGCGCACCGGGCGGCGGTGGGGTCGGCGAAGCAGGTAGGGAAATGCCCCTTCCTCTGATCTTGACCCCAGGCCAGCACTGAGTGGCCCCGGCTGGGCTGCATATGGGGCACCTCAAGGGTCAATCAACCAACCAACCAGCTCTGGAGCCCAGCATCCAGCCCTGTAAACGGCGTTTCCAGACATCCCTGAGCTGCTGCTTCCCCCGCCGGATTAGTGTGAAAGGGTCCCAGGTAGCTAGAGAGGGGACGGAGTTTCAGGATCCCGGCCAGGAAAGGGGATATCGGGAGCCCTGGGCTTTGGCCACAGGCCAGGGCATGAATAGCACAGGGTGATTTTCCCTCTTGCCTGGGACGCAGGGGGTCAAGGACCCCCAGTATAAAGGGGAAATCAGACCCCACACGGAGCCCTCCGCTGTTCTCACCCCCAGTATCTCCTACCGCCCTTTTCGATCTGAGAAGCGAGATTCCTTCTCAAGCCAGGTGGTTCCTAGAATCCGAATCGAAGGGAATTGTTAGACCTTCTCTCACGCCTGCTGGGAGCGATATTTTAAGGGCTGGGGGAGGCACACACTCCTCACACCCTATTCGTTATCGGTTACTTGTTTAGTCGAATTTAAAACAATTGTTAACGGGGACGGTTGCCTAGAACCATCATTATTTCGTTGTCTGGGATAAACGGAAGGCGGGGGGTGCACACGGCAGAGAAGGAAAGAAAAGGAGTGCGGTGTCGGACTCACACCCACAGTTTCTTACAATACTGCTAACCCAGAGCAATTCAAAACAAACCCCCGTGGCTGGTACCTAGAACAGCAAAGGGGGGAGATGAAAGTCCACAGCAAACACAAAGACAGGGGGCTAGTGAAACTGACAACCCCTTCTCATGCCTCCCCATTGGTACGGAGAGGGCTCTGAACCAGGGGTCACGGGAAAGCAAAGATCTTTCATCACGCACAGGGGGCTTTCTGCGCGGCTTTTGCAAGTATTTAATCAAACAAAATACAAACACCCCCCACCCCAACAGAGGAAAGGGTGAGAGAAGGAGATAAAAGAGCCGGAGGTGAAACGCGGCTGCCCGGATCGCTCCTGTCCCCTCTATCTGGAGATGTTTGACTCAGACTCGCCATTCAGCCGCTATGGTAGGGCTGCTCTGGGCACGTTCCCAACACCAGGGTTGTTTTTTAGGGGTGGGGGAGAGGAGGAAATCGGGAGAATCCGGGGCTGCTGCTCAGGAAACCCAAGGGATGGAGCGCTCCAGACTAAATGGAGGAGATCCCTGCAGGAAAGAATCCACCAGGATCTGGACTAAATGACCCCCCAAGAGCCTTTGCAGCCCCCAAGTCTTTCACCTGAGCCGCAGTGCCCAGCGGGAGCATGAGAGGGGGGTTCCAGGAGCTGCCTAAAGACCGGTAACTGACCAAGCAGAGACGGCAGAGAGCCCTTCCCGATCTACAAGTCTGGAGCAAACACCGTGTACAAGCACAAGCGCTGGGAAGGCGGAGGGTAAGGAAACAGCATCTTTTGCCTGTCGGGGTCAGGAATTTCAGCTCTGCCAGCCAGTGACCCCCTAAGTATCGAAATGTGAGCAACCAGAACACAAAGCGCCGGGACGTGACTGAAAAGGAATGAATTGATCAATGGAATGAATATACTAGACGCGTGTATAAACTGTTCGACAAGAAGGATCTGTCTCTAAATACACAGATACTTTTACAGCCAGAGATTTGTAGAGAAAAAAGATAAACAGCCCAAGATATGTAGCTACACGTACATCTGTATCTCTGTATATATAGTATCTATCTACATACAGCACAGAGAGAAGAAATGGAGATAACAACTTGTATACTCTATACATAATGGTATGTAGCTAGACAGGTACTACCGGTATATTATGCATGGATACAGATCTCTCTATAAATATACAGATAATGGTGTGTCTATACCGAAATAACGGGGTGTGTATTTATATATGTATACGGGAGAGATCTGTATTCCTACATCATTCAATAGCGGTCTAGATCTAGGTATCAATATTTGGACAGATAGATACAATGGGATTTTAAGGATTTGTGACATGCAATTTAGCCGTATCTGATCTAAACCAACTGACTTTTCATTATAAATACAGATTATCTGACCCGAGCTATAAATTGGACCCTGTTTCCGACAGACAGGTCTGTCTCCGGATAAATGGCCGGGTCCAGTTAATTCTCTCTCTCAATTCGGGAGATTGGGTTGGAGGCGGATTTTAAAACTCAGTAGCAAGAAGAGGAAATTTCCCCTCTGGATCATAAAGGAGAATAAAATGAGGTCGCATTGGCTCCCTACAGCCTTTAAAGCAGCCCCCCGTTTTCTAGCCGGGGAGAGGGCACCACAGGTAGACAGATAAATCTAGAAGGCGCCAAACAATCAAATACAAACAAAGGAACAGTCCAGAAACTGGACCCCGTTCTTCTTATTCCGTCGACCAAGATCAGACCTGGATATTTTTGCCACCCCTTTCTGTGCCCTGCTATCGCAAGGAAGTGACCGCACTTCCTTCCTGCTGGGTTTCAAACGGTAGCAAAGACTTGCGAGTCAAGCAAGGTGTGAACGGCCCCTAACTTTTCCTATAACTTGTCCCCACCCGCCAGCCCGCTGCATCTCACCCGAGAGGAACTAGCTTGGAGAGGCAGGACGGCAGGGGATGTGTAAAGCGCCCCCTCCTCAGTGTGACCTCCGTCCCGGCTGCAAATGCGACCGGGCCCGGAGTGAGTTAGCAAAAGGGTCTCCAAGCGAAACCCTTCAACGCGCCAGGCGGGCAGGCTCCGTACCGCGCCAAGCAGCACGGTGCTGTGTGTAACAACGCACAGACCGACACGGCCGCACGCCGGCGCCCCGGTTAGCCAGAGACCTGTGGCAGCATTTGCAGAAAACTCTTGCTCTGTTTCCCCGGCCATTTACATGGCATGTTTTTGCCGAGCGCCCGGCTGAGTTCACATTTCAGCGGAAAGCCCCGGAAACCGGGCAAAGCCGCACGCGACGTCTCCGCCTAACCAGCGCGCACGGGCCGCGAGTGCGGGGGAGAGACGCTGCGTTCAGAGCTGCGCAGGGAGCCTGCCCTTGGCCAGAGCATCTGTCGCCTCCAGGAGGGGCCGATCCGCGTGCTCAGCGTCGGGAACAGAGCAAGAAATAGGGGGTCATAAGACAAGCAACGAATACTATGGAGTATGAATGTGTCTAGATTATGTGTGTATGTACATAGATCAACACATGCCGTATATATCAGTGTGCGTATATATATCCACATATATATATATGCACAAACAACATATATACCAGCGTGTGTATATAGATCTATACACACACACACACACACAAACACATACACACGTACATACATACGCAGACGCATAGCTATATTATATACACACACGTGTAGATACATATATATGCTTAGTATCTATATTCCTGAGCGAGGGTTCCCAACTAGGCTCTCCTATGCATATAACATTCCTGGATCAGAGTTCACAGCTTAGCCTGAGCTACACTACCCTCAATTCCAATTTGACAAAACAACCGCCTGCGATCTCCCCCAGCAGGCAGCTCAGCGGCTCTGCTCCCCCCGCTCCCCACCTGTATTTCCGAAGAGCAGATTGCAAATAAACTCCCCGGCGGTGACTTGCATGGGGCTCTCCCCACTCCTAGCAGCAAACTGGCGCGATGGGTGCACTCTCCGGAGATTTCCTCCTTACAATGCAGCGCTCAGGGGGTCTCCCAACTTCTTGCAAGGCGGTTTAAAGTTGATGTGGCTGCGGGACCAGTATTTTGCTCTCATCTAGGAAGATTGTTTACTTCCCATTAGCTGCCTAGCAGCTCCTCTTCCCCAATCAGCACAATCATCCTGCATATCCACTCTGCTAAGCTCTCCGGGTACTTCCTTCCCTGTTGCACATTATTATTTTCTCTCTCTATTATTAGTATTTTAAAAAGAAGGCAACCAACCTCATCCAGCCCCTTCGCAGGAATTTGCCTCACATGGAAATACCCACCCGTCTTACATTTCTCAAGTACTCCCCCCCCCCCCCGCGCCCGCCTCTCCAGATCTCACAGTGCAGTTAGCCACCCTCCCTGCACCATTTAGGCTTCTATCATTGCCAGTTTTCTTTATTATTAAATCAATGAGGGAAAAAAAATCCTTACGTTGCATTGGCACACCAAGAATCTCTGGAAGCCCCTTGACAGAACCTTCTGTAGTGAGTGCTGAGCTTTGCATCATTTTATTGAAATAGAAAATAAAAAATAAACGGCCCTATTTTCTCTCTCTATAAAAATAAAATAAAACATTAAGTTTAAAGTACAATCAGGGCTGATCCTTCTACACGTGCCGGAGGACTGGAGTGGCTTTGCTTTAGCCCTGGTCTGTTTCAAATCCCTTTTGATCCTGCTATCCTGGGTTAGTGTATCCTGGGTTAAAGTGATGCTGCAGCAGCTCTTTTCGCTGGAATGCTGGTCCCCTGAAGGCAGGTTTGATTCATTCACACTGCAGGGAGTGAGCGTGACGTCACTTTCCGCAGGGAGGCCCCGCCCCCACCAGCCAATCCCCTTACCTCATGTCAGAAGCTGGGGCGGGGACACTCAAAGGACAGAGCCCAGGTAAAGATTTTAGGGGCGGGGCCACCAAGCGAAGTGGGCGCGGCCTGTGCCTTTATGGGCGTGGTTACCTGGCATTCAGCCCCGCCCCTGCCCTTCGAGGGCTATAAAGGCGGCGGCGGCAGCGGGTCGCTCAGAGCTGCTTGTCCCGCTGGCTTTGCGCAGCCCCTGGTGTCCCTTGAATCGGGAGGTTGCCCCGGTGAACGAGCGGCGCCCCACGCCTGTTACAGCGGCGCACGCTAGAAATCCCTGCGTCAGTCACAGCCCCCCCTTATGATCCCTCGTTCCCCGGCTCCATTTCCCTCCCCTTTACCCCCCACCCCGTCTTCCCTTCACCCTGCGGCTCCAGCCAGCCAGCTACCCCTCGCCACCCGGCCACCGGCCCCTGCACACCTGCTCCCTCCTAACAAACGCTGCAGACATCGACAGGCCTCGGCTGCCGCTGACAGGATTAAACAAACCCCCCCGCCCCCCGCCGTTCCTTCCAGTTGGGGTTTGCTCCCATTGCCACGCGGCCTTCCTCGCTTTGCAGCGCTAATCTCCGCTGCGGCTTCTCGCTCGCTCGCTCTATTCGTTGCTTGGTTCTGTCTCCCTCAGCAGCTGTTCTAAGATTTCCCCTTTATCCAAATAGCTCCCTGTGTTTTATTCCCCCCTCTCCCCACGCTGACATGCAGCGTCAGCCACAGCGTCGCTTCACCTTGCCCAGGCCCGCTGAACAGCGCTCGGGTCTGTATTTCTCACAGAGCATTGCGATTCTTCTCGGTGCGTGCCTGCTCCATGGTCACAAGCTGCGCACACTTTGAAATGCCTGGTTCCAGCACTTATTTCTCTGAAAAAATTCAGATCTCACGTGAGGAAGTTATTCCTCCCGCCTCTGTTCATTATGAAGCTTTTCCTCTTAAAAACAATTCGAATCACGGATGCATTATTATGGCACGCAGGGCAGAAAGGTCACAGAGTGGTAAACAAACAGGTTTTCTTTAAAATAGCCTTTTTCACTTTATATATATATAAACCTCAGGCTAGTGTTGCTGGCCCCAGCCCATCATATCAACGTGAGCTGGATGATTGACCAATTTCATCTAGTCAATTTCAGTATTTGCCCAGCCAAACATCCCCCTACCCTGGGGAACGCTGGTGGGAGTCCTGTTGCTTGTTGGATTGGGAGGCCGCTTCTCGCTACACTGCGGCTACAGGCAGGGCTGTGGTTACTCGGTGTTTCCAGCCCTCTCTCTAGGCAGTAGGGAGGGATGCTGGCCGGCTGGCTGAGGAAGCTGGAATGTCCCACATTTGGGTGACTGGAAAGGAGAGAGCTCCAGCACTTGGCTTTTTTGCCGCCCACTGAACCTCCTCAGAAGGGACCCCCTCCCCTTTTCCCCATGAGACCCAAGGCAGAAAACAGCCAGCCCAATAGCTTTCGATAGCACGCTGAAAACCCCGTCTTAATGCACAAGGAAGATGTCCTAAGAAATCCAACGCTCCACCTTAAAGATTGTAATGTTTGCCATTTGCCACAGCTCCCATTCTTCCGGATGGCCGACCGCTTTCCTCACCCGGGGCCGGGGGGGGGGGGGGGGGGGTTTGAAACAGCACATTTTAGGAGTAAAAGTCACTAACTAAGGACTGATGCATGTCCTGCCCCTTCTGTATTTTGGACCAGCCCCACGGATGGCAAGAGCCCGGCAACACACCCGTGTCCATTCCGCTGCCAGCGATATTAAACCATGCTGGGAAATGTCCTTCACACCAGCTGAGAGAGACCGAGATCAGGACTCTGGTAATAGCGACTTTTTAAACGAAAAAACAATAAGTGAAATGAGCAAAAAACCGAACAATAACGGCGAGTGAGTTTCCCATCCCTGGGCTGATTTACTGGCGGGTATCAGCAAACGAAAATATCGACATTTATTTCTCACGGAGGAATTTAAGAATCTTTTGAGAGGTATAATAGATGATTAGAAAAGTACCTGTGTCCAACCAATGTATTTGCTTCCTCCAAGCCCGCGGCACAGAAACAGCCAGGCTTGGCTGGGATCAGGGGAAAGGGGGTGAAACCCCCTCGATTCTGTAAAAGGCTCTAGGCTAAATTCATTCTTGGGGCGAAGTATGGCGATGACCTCATTGCTCACGCGTATTTCCCCCTCCTCATCCCCGCTGGAATGGGTTTGATTCAGTGTGTTCACCTTGCCCGTCCCATCTCAGGGGCAGATCCTCCGTTGGCATAAATGGTCATCCCGCCGTTTATATCAGCTGAGGCTGTACACCCCCGCCCCCCGCCTCTTGTCTCTCGCCTGTTGCACCTCCAGTTAAAATAACTTTTACCGAAGGGGACTTTTACTGAAGATCTCCCCGGCTGGAATGTTACCGTGTCCGATTCGTCAAGCAGACCCTGCGATTATTAATTACCGTTATTAGACGTTAGGTGTGCAGGGCAAAGACATTTCGATTTATCACGTCAGTAAAAGTCACAAGGCACAAGTGCATAGAGATAAGCCTTGGAGAAAGACCCTAACAATTATTTGGCAGAAGGAATTATGAACCTGGCTAGTAAATTCTATGTCTGGTAGCCCAAAAAGCAAACACCAAATAGACTCGAATTTAAAAATGGGGAGTTATTATCTAGAGTGAGTAAAAAACTTCCAGATTAATAAATCAAGTTTTGATTAAAAACGAAGAATTTTTAATTTTAATTGTTTAGCAAATTTTTTCACAAAAGTATTCATCCCATTTTTAGACCAGCTCTAAAGCTGGTTGAATTCTTCCAAATTCTGACAAAAAATGTCATTGAAGTATCAATATTTTCCTTATAATTTGCACAAAAAAATAATCATTTTTAGATCAACTCTATTAATATCCTTGTTTGATGAGACCAAGCATTGGGGCCAGGGAGCAGAGAATGGCAGGGAATAAGCTCCCACAAAGGCGGAACATAAGTCCCAAGCTGAAAAGCCAAATCATTCCCATATAGGTAGGAAAATGTGTTTCATAACCCACCACCAGCCATCCAGAATGTTCTGGAGATCATGTGGGAAGTTACACTCTCCTCCAGATGTACAAATCTTTTTATCTTGGTATTTTTTAAATTTTAATTGCTTGTGGGGTTCTTTAATCAGGACAACACTAACTATAATAATATAGTGGAGAGCTCTGTATCACTTTTCATCTCTGGATCTCCAAGCATTTTACAAAGGGAGAGAAGACTCATCTCAATTTTTAGCTGGGGAAACTGAGGCACAGAGCAGGTAACTGACTTGCCCCAGGCAACATAGTCAGCAGCAGAGCGGAGAATAAAACCCCAGGGTAGATCCTCAGCTGGCCCCAGGTCTCCTGGCTATCTGTCCAGGGCTAGAGTGACCATGATGAAGCCCAAGATTCAACCTCATACTTCCATGAGTCCAGTGGACAGGTGGCAATCACCAATTAACCAAAATATTGTGGGGTGACAATACCAGTTAAACAAAGTGGAGGAAGGAAAAGGGATACACAGCCATGGATGTTAAAAAGAAACAAGCAAATTTACTCAAGTAGCTGTGCAAGAGTGTTTTGGGATGTTTCACCGTTGGAGAGCTTCTATAGGTGTTTACACTGGTTCACCACAATGAGAGTAAGCACATGGACAGTTCCCCTTTAATTCAGAGGGTGGGAGGGAGGAAGACATGAGATCCTAGTCTCAGACAAGGGGTGAAGTTAATTCCTGAAGTAAAATCACTGATGTTTAGAGCAGTTAAATACCAAAGGTGAATTTGGCCCATCCAATTTAAAAAGCATAGGCAGAGAATTTCCACACAAGGAACACTGATAAGGAATATGGCATAACATATCCGGTATTGCTATAGATCTGTCTATCTATCTGGGTCTTCTGCATGAAAGAGGTCTCCAAATGTTAACCTTCTCCTGAGACATAATATTGAATAGACAATATAATAAGAAAGAACAAAATGCCCAAGATAGTGGGGGAAAAAACCCAACAAGGTTCTTCATTACAGACAATGGAGCCATGTGATATGGTTTCTATCAATATTAATAATGATGCTAGCACCCACTATATGGGAGGTTGCTATTGGGGATAGATTACTATAGTGAATTGCAGAAATCAATGCATTAGATCAAAATCTATTTTGTTACATCCATAGGCCATAGATTGGGAACATTTCAAAAGCTCTCTTTTGTATGTGTATGTTTTTCAGGACTCCTATGGGACATGGCTTCCGGAGCCATGCAGAGACATAATATTAATTCCATAGTATGCACCTACTAAACTGATACAAAGTCAGGCTATTCCAGATGAGGTCAGACTGACAAAGGCTGGGAGGGAAGCCATGCAGGAGAAGGAAAAGCATGCGTGTGCAGGAGGTGACGGATAAAATTGCATAAACAAACCAGGGGTGATAGTCACAGGGAATAACTGAGAACGTATGGGAGAGATGACATACAGGCTCCTGAAGAATCCCTTCTAAGGAACGAGAAAAGTGCTAGCCTGCAAAAGGACATGCTCATTGGCTCTGAAATTGTCCAGTCTCATTAGGGAAATATATACATGACCCTCCTTCTTCTCTAACTTAATTTGTCCCCAGATCTCCATTAGTGGAAATACAATCCCTTGCATGCTATAGGATCTAAATGACCCTTCCCATGCAGGAACAAAGTCAGTCAAATGGAGTAGGATCCACTTATATTCCCTTACCCTCTGCTAATTGAAGCACAGTTTAAAGGAACACTCCAGTGTTACATAAGTAGGCTAGGAAGGAATAGATTTTTATTGGTAAAAGCAGATAAACATTGATTTCACCGTACATGCACAGGCTGACAAAAAATTATTTCCAGGAATAATAATCCAAATTTATAGACAGGCAAAGTAAGAAAAATGCAGCTTGAGAACTTATTAAAGTTTAATTTAAGGCTATTTACTTTTTTATGATGGTGACAATTTGTGTTTTAACGGCCCTAAACCTTTCACTTTTTGAAGCTCAATGTCTACTGTCATTCAATAATTGTCTGCTCCCCATCTCCCATAGTTTCCTGCAACTGTGAAAATTTAATAGATAAAAATTGAAAAAATGCTTAAACCCTTAATTTTGCTCAACGGTAATACTTTAAATGGATACAATGTTTTTAAAATGCATAAAAATAAACATCAATATTATTCATCAAAATTATTTAAAAAAATCAAATTCTGAAGAGCATATACATAAGAATATTCCAATAAAACCTCTTATTGCAAGGCAAAGCAAATTATTTCAAAAAGTTAAAGTGCATTAAGACAAATAAGAATGCTGCATTGCATATATAGGTCATTCCAGCTGGAGTCTGGTAGTGAATAAGAAAAGAACAATGGTGCTTATTAGAAGAGGCTAATTTAACTACAGGATCAAGATGGAGTCTCCCAAAGCTTTGCAAAGAACTCCACTCCTAAAAGATATTGAGTGACAACACACTCAACCAGTGGAACATAGGCAGAATCATGACCTCATGAGAAGACCTCCATCTGGCTGTACATAACCCTGAGGATACAATAGAGTGTTACTCAGAAGTGTTGCACACCCAAAATGCCAGGTGAAGTTAGGGAGAGCCGTGAGTGCTTGGCTCCACTGAAAGCCAAACCCAAAGCAACTACCAAGAGTTGATTAATCCTTGTGTGTGTGTCACATGCATCCACCAACTCAAATCTGATGATGCAAAGTGGGACTGAGCAAAGCAAAACATCACAGTATTTCAAAGATATCATAAGGCAAGTTGTGCTAATTAAAACCAAGTGTTGCTTACTTTACAAGTAATTAAAGCAGCTGTTAAATTGCCCTGCATACACACATATACAATATACTTTCCCTCCCTGCAGATATGGGGCTGATATCCATGTGATCAGTGCATTTGTCATGCACCTTTGAGCCCCTCCTTATAATCAGGGTATGAAACTCAGGAGAGCTGGTAAGATGAACTTTCTTTCCTGGACTCAGTGTCCTGACCGGGGTCAAGGCTAATACCCTGACAAGTGACTGGGGTCCAGATACACTGATTCTAGTAGTCACAGTTAACACTCATCTGCATTCTGCCAACTAATAGATACATACAAATGTATATTAGCCAATCTCTATTGGACAGCTCCCTAAGAAGGATAACTACTCACTAGAGCTTTCCTTTCTGACGCGCAGGAACATCTTCCAATCAGCACATGGGAATCAAAGCACAGTCTCTTCAAGGCAGTAGGTTCTACATGCAAATCTCTGAGAATTACGCCGCAGTCACTGAAAGGCCCTGGGCTCTCTGTGCTAAGCCAGGCGGAATCAAGCTGCAGTCTTTCAAGTGCAGGGAGATTTAGAAGTCAGCTCCTGGGGTTGGGGGAGCAAACCACTGTCTCTCTTCAGCACGGTAGGAATTACACTCCAGCCTAGTCCTCCACCCGTCAACTGAGCCCCGGCCTCTCAAGTGCATTAAGACACACACGGAGTGCAGCTGCCTCTAGGGAATGGAGCTGCAGTCTCTTGAGCGCAGTCCGAGCTGTGTCTCTGGGAATCGTACAGCTGTCTCTGGAGGGTGACTATAAGCACAAGACAGACCGCTAGGCAATTGAAAGGCAGTTTCCTAAATGCAGATCTAGAAGCTGGGCTCAAAGCGGAACGCACAGACTCACAGCCATCATCTTCCTCCCCTCCGAGATTCCTGTTCGCATTTGGAACCTGTTTCCCTAATTATTCCATTGCTAGTGGAAACCAGCTCATTCTTCTTCCTCTCCCGAACTCTTTGATTTATCTTTCTGTCTGGATAACAGCTTCCGCCCCACCCCCTTCTCCTCAGGGAATTCAATTTTCATTCATTTTTCTGCTTTGCTAGATTGATATAGACCCTCTGCCCTGGTCCATATTACTCATAGCAGCAAAGAAAAAGCAAGGAGGGCAATACAGAGCCAAACCTCAAGGGAGCTTCCTTCTTCCCAGAGGGAGCTGCTAGGAGCTGTCCAATGAAAGAACAGGATCCTGTGTGCGCTGACTCTCCATGGCTTTCCAGTCATCCGTCATCCATTCCTCTACCCTCCTAGCCTTTCTTTTGTCTCTTGACCTTCCCCTCTGGCCATCTGGAATGTGCGCTCTTATTTTCTGGTCATCTGTCTGGCACAGCGCTGTTACCGGGACACAGAAAACCTAAGACGCAGGTGGCAGGGTTAGGTGGGCCAGAGAGACAAGAGACCTGGTTCTGGGGCCAGCAAACTCCCTTCTTTCCAGCAAAACTAAGTGTTTTGGGGCAGGGAGGGGGGAAATCCCATTTCTACCTAAAGTACAAAATAATTTCAGGATTTGCTTTGATTTTTTTAAAACTGACTTTTTTTGTGGGGGGTGGAGGGGAGAGCAGACTCTTTTGTGGAAAGAACTGGGCAGTTTGTACAAGTGAAAACCCGGCATCCCTGCCAAAGAGGGGTGGGGGGGACAGAATATCACCCTGGAGCAAAGGCACCCTGGGCATTCAGAGACGTTTCCCCCTTTCTTTAACATTACCATGTCTGCAGCCACCAGCAGCCAGCCAAACTGCAGGAGCAGAGCCGGGAGGCAGATCCTGGTCTGGCCTTGTATTTTATAAGGTTGCTGCTGGGTCCTCTCTGTCGATGATGATTTTAAATAATTGTTTCGAGTGTGAGAGAGGCCCAAATTCTGGTTCTTATCCATCAAGAGCCAGAAAGAAACCAGCTGGACGTTTAACTTGGTGCCACATCTGCAAAGTGGTGTCTGAATTGGTAAAGCTACTCCTGGTCTCTTAATCCTGCTCTGCTCCGTGACAGGCTCCCTACCAGACTGTTTCTTCACTTTGTGAGGAGGGCACTGCTCAGGGAGATTCACTGGGAGAATGGCTGCGTCCTCCCAGGTATCATGTGTATACACCTCCTAGAACTCCTTGGGGGAACATCCTCAGCTGGTGTATTGTCATTGCTCCATTGTGGAGCTATGTCTGTTTATACCAGCTGAAGATCTGCCCCCAGGGCCTAAATAATAAGGTTTCCGTGGGTTTTTTGTTGTTGTTGTTTTTAAATACTAGGGCGGTTTGCATGAAAACTCTCTCTACTATCTCTTGGGTTGGATTATTTACTATTGGTAAAAACTCACTTGTTCTTGCTGTTTATTCTCCCACCAGAAGTCATAATCCTCTGCTTGTGGGCTCATAAGTCTCTGCTTGTAACATCATAATCAAATGTTTTAGCAGTTCATTATGTTGTCACAAGCAGAGGATTATGAGGTCACAAGAACAGGATCACTATTTAAGGTAGGGAATGAGCAGAAGCCCTGTATTCTTGTAAATGTACAGCAGATATAAAAGCAGAAACACTCTGGAAACCCAGAATGATTTTGTTAGGGTAGGGACTGTTTATTTTGGGTTTATATAGCACCTGATACAATGGGGGCCTGATATTGATTAGGGCCCCTGGGTTCAATACAGGAGTGTAGTCGAGGGTAAATTAAGGTAAACGGAGCTTACCCACTTCTCATTTGGGGAATACATGAAGTTTAGCTGAGGGTAGTTTACCAACTTCTTTTTTTTAACCAAAACACCACTGCTTCAGTAATAAATCATAAGAAATCTGTAAGGAGAATTTATCTCAGAGTTTCCCACGAGGCACTGGTGGCTTCTGATTGCATATTCTTTGGTGCAGCAATGTATCCAGCTCTGTGTTTGTACAATGCTTAGCACGCCGGGCCCTTGATGCGAAGTGGGATCTCTAGCTGCTACCAGTAATATTAAAGAATAATACAACTAAACAGTCCCCTGCCCCACCTGTATATATTTAAGTTATATAAATACACACCCACCTTAACGATTTGTGCATGCGAATGTTAGCTCTGCCCCAATTCAGCAAGGGATTTAAGCACATAGCTAACTTTAAGCTCTGCATGTGCTTAAGAACCTTGCTGAATCAGGGCCTGTGTGAAGACAACTACAGCCAAGACTGGAAACACTAGAACCACGCAGGGCCGTGTAAAGAGATTAGAAACAAAGGAACCTTCCACCCGCTGTGGCCCTGGGGCTGGTATTCTGATGTCAGCTAGGATCAAGGTTCATTCATCCCATGCTAGCATGCAGTGTTGTTGTAGCTGTGTCAGTCCCAGGATATTAGAGAGGCAAGGTACTCCAGGGTAAGATCCAGCCCTCCAAAAGCACCCCAATAAAGGCCTCGTCTCCATTGCAGAAAGGCTCACGGATTAGTAAAGAGATAAAGCCCCTTTCACAGCTAGGTCAGCCACTGAAATCCAGCCCAAGTCAAAAGACACCACAAGTCACTGATGGCTGTTCAAAGGAGCGTGGTGGGTCTCAGCCTGGTTCCCGCTGTCAATGTCAGCCATAAAACATGCTGACAGTTTGCGCCGAGCTGCCAAGGACCATGGAGACTGAGCTACCTTCTCGTCCCCAGAGGGGGTCTGTCCATGTGTGGGGCTGGGGCACATGGGCGGGGAAGCTTCAGCGCTTCTGCCTGGAGTGGACCTGTTCTGGTGAGGACACAGGATTTGGCTTCCAGGGCTGTCAGCTGATCACCTTTCACAGCCCTCAGTCCACTTAGAGAAACAGTCTAAAGCACAGGGTGGGCAAATACTCCCCAAGGGCCAGCACGCACACACCCGTCTCCTGCCCACGGTAACTAAAGATCAGGAAGGGCCAAAAGCTGCCCTCAGTCTGCAACGGAGAGACAACCGATGAGGTCAGCCTGTGCTATGGCCCTTGGGGTTACTCTCCCCTTTCACAGGGGCAGTGGGCAGAGGGGAAGGAGAGATAAACCATCAGCTGAAAAACCAAATCCCCAAAGAGCGCAGCTCCAGCCCAGAGCCTGGCGCAACAGAACCAATGTGAAAAATCCCCCCCAGTACCAGGGGTGAACGTTCGCAGCCATCAGAGCCGAGGTGCAGAAAACAATCCACCCTCAGCCCTTCTAAAGGAAATCAAGGACTGTTCAGACAAGGGCTGGGCTGGCAGGATCCCCTCCATTCTGCAGCTCCCCAGCACCCACGAGCCTCGGCGGCAAGCCCTTATTGATCACCCAGGCAGGAATATATGAATGCTTAGCCATAGCTACAACACAGAAATGTTTTACACAGAACGTTGCAATAGCCCCTCCCCCACTACTCCAGTGCTATCCATTCTATACCCCCTCATCTTGCATACCCCCTTCCTCTGGCTAGAGCGAGAGAGAGAGGTGGATCCAGGTACAAAGTATTTACAAACACGGACGAGCTTCTGTACTCACCAGAGGTTGAAGAAAGAGTCTCCCATTTCAGGAACTGCAGAGCAGGAGGATGCTATTTTAACTGAAAATATTTAAACATTAGCTGAATCCATATTTGCTCCAATACACATACATCGAGGGGCCTGGGTCCTTGGGGGGGACTTATTTAAATGCCCCAAAAACAAGCTTAAGAGGAGAAGAAAACAAGGTGGAAAGGGAAAGGGAAAGGGAAGAGGCAAAGGTGGCAGGTCTCCCAGAAGAGAAGGTACTTTGATCCCGCTCTGAAGCTGGGAAAGTGACTCTGTGTGTGTGTCAGGGGAGGACGGGGGAGAAAGGGGGGCTGGAAAAACAACCTCAGAGAAAATTAAATTGCACTTGAGGGCAAATTCTATTAGGGAATAGCGACTGTCTCTCAACAGCCTGTGTCCATTTAGGTAATTAGTTGCAGGCCAGGAAGCTCCATCCAGAAGTTGGTCGGGTGAGGGGAGGAGGGGGCTCTCCCTGCTTCATAGGAGTTCGAGTTGACCCATGCGAGCCTGCCATTATCCTACTCTCTGTCTTACTACTGCTCCCCTGGGCCTCAGCAGAGCTCCAGGTCCCACACGGCCCTGCGGTTGCTCCATGTTCAATCACACTTCTTGCCCATCTGAATCCCACTCCATCCCTACACACACCTGATACTACAGGATCCCTCTGTCCCTAATTCCAGATCCAAATCCCTCTGACACAGACGGGCTGTTATCTCAACTCATACCTGACCTTTATGGCGCAGGACAATTCCCTCTCCTAATCAGGTCTTTGCTGTCATGCTTTCCCCTTTATAGTATTATGATTCCTGATGTCTCTGGATCTCCTGGGCCTGTCAAAATGAGTCTTCATTTATCACTAGAATGAGACCATTCACCCAGGAAGATGCCTGGAATAATCTCTTATTGTAAAATGGAGAAATTGGTGGGAGTAGCTCCTATTCCAGCCCCTTTCCTCATTCCAAGATAATGCCTGCATGCTCTCTCCACCCATGTCACAGGGAATTTGTTGCCATAACTTCCCTTTTCAAAGGGGCTGCCAGAATAACCACACTCCAAGCATGACACCCAGATAGAACCTCTATTCACAGATTACAGAGACATCCAATTCAGAAGTCAAGCAACCCTTAATAAAACAATGCTACAGTATTCCACAGTGACCACCCCAACACCACATCTCATAGTGTTTCGCACCATTGCAGTAGAATATTGCAGTGTCTTCCTGTTATGTAGAACATACACACAGAGAAGTTAGATGTGAAGTACTCATACTGGAAGGTTGCAACACAACACTGCTTTATTTCCTAGACTACAGAAAGATAACCCACAAGGACTCCAAAATAGAGAGCAACAAAGCAGGCTGCTCCCTAAAACAGAGAGGCTCCACTCACCCCACCTTGCTCTAGACTGGCTGTTGGCTCCTGACTGCTGCTATGCCCAGGTCCCACACTTCTCTCCAGACCTCTTCCCCTACCCTCTTAATGCAAGCAGGAGCAAGAAAACCCCTGCAATTTTAAGTGACAGGTTACAATGGGAATACAATACACCACATTTCCTTTAGAAATAATCTGTTGGTGAAGACATTGACAGCGACCTCACAAAGGCCTGTGCCAAACAGCAATCCAGCAAGATGGGGCAGTGAGTTAATGACCTCAGTGCAGGGCCATCCCTAAGGGGGTGCAGGGCCAGGGACATAGGCGCCAAGTTTCTAATCTGTTGGGAGGTGCTCCCTCTGGCTCCATCCAGTCCCCTGCCCCCCACTCCTCCCCTTCCCCCAGGGCCCCACCCCTGCCCCTTACCACCCCTTCCTGTCCAGCCTCTTCCTGCCCCCACCCCGCCTCTTCCCTGCCCACTTCTACCCCCTCCCCTGAGCACATGGCACCCTCATTCCTCTCCCCTCCCCCCAGCGCCTCCTGATGCCACGACAGGTGGTAGCCGCTGAGAGGGAGGGGGAGGTTCTGATCAGTGGGGCCCACCAGCGGGCAGGAAGTGCTGGGGGGAGGGGGAGGTTCTGGTAGGGGGGCTCCTTCTTGTCCCCCCCGCCTGCCTGCTGCTTGCCTCCCCGTTCACCTCCTCACTCCACTTGCCCACCCGCCTCCCGCCTAACCTCCCCGCCTGCCTTCTGCAGGGCCCCCAAAAGCACAGGGCCCAGGGCAGTCGCCCCTATTCGCCATACCCCAGGGACGGCTCTGCCTCAATGCTTCCTTGAGACCAGCCCAGCAAGGCAGAGCTGCTGACCCAGGAACTTCAGAGAGAGCTTTGTCTTGACCTTATTCCACTAAGGTAGCGGCACTTGGCCAGTCACCTCACAGAGACCCGTGTCTTCGTATTGCTCCTACGAGCTAGCGTTGCTGAGTCGGTTTAAAGTAAGGGGGTGGGGTGGGGTGGAAGGGGAGCTTAGCTTAGCTGCTCCTCCTCCAACCCCTTCTTCTAGGCATAGAGGAACTCTGCACCCTCACTAGCAGAATCAAAATGAGCTCCTGGAGGCCTGCTTTGCATCTGCATCCTCTGCTATATGAGCAGGGTAGAGAACCACTAGGCGCCCCCTTATGGCAGAAGGTGGTACTGCATCCAGCAGTACCATAGTATATTAGAAAATGTTTTCACCTCTTAGCTAACATGGCTGGCAGCTGGGGCATTATTGGTGGGACTTAGCTGCCCCAGCCGTCCCTAGCTTGAAGTGTGGTTCGTAGACAGCACCATCAGAATCATGCATAAGAAAGTCGCATGAATAATAACAAAAGATACACTCAGTGCTTCATGAACTAATACATGGAAAACTGGTGAAACCCCAGACCCTGCTGGCTGAGCTGCAGAATGGATACTGTACAGGGATGCTCAGTCCCAGGGCATAGGGTGACAATGCTGAACTATATCATATTTATTGAAATAGCAAAACAGATGATGGTGAAAAAGCCTCAAGGAAAGGGTCATTTGTTGGCATGTCTGGCCTGTTTTGTTTAGTTTAATTGCTCTGTTCTGCCTCATACAGGGTGACCAGCACCCTTTCTGCTCTCCTTGGCACGAGCCCTGTATCTGGCTCATTTAGAGCATGAAAAGCTGCATGCTGTGTATTCACATCTTGCAGCAAAGCACAAGAGGCAATTGAGTTACCCTATCTTGAGCCAGCCCTGAGAAAGAAGCTACCGAATTGCCTGTGTGTGGTTGAGTCAGGGCAGTTGTGTTGGCCTTGAGGAAAGCCTGGGCCAGGTTCTTAGAAGGAGTTGGAATGCCCCAATCAGGATTATAGAAAGTCTGGTTATTGGCCTCTCTTTTTCCTGCCTGCACTGGCAGCTGTAGTTCCTTCTGTAAATCTCACTGCTCTGCCTGGCAGTAATGCTAAGCTGAGCAGAACTTTCCTGCAGCTCTGAGATGACTGGCTTGCTGTAGCTTTATGGCTGTCCTGTCCTCCTCTAGCATCCGCCCAGGTGTACACCTGCTAATTCTGTCTCCGCTCATGTCCACACTTGTCCAAAGCAGTGGGGACTGAATGACTCAAAGGCTTGACGATGGGCTGTGGAGACATAGCTCTTGAAGTGGCTGGCTCAGGTCCAGGAGTGGATGCAAACTGTCATCTAGCAGCTGTTTGGTGGCTTCAGCAAAATGAGTTAGTTGTTCTCAGTCTAGTCTCAAGTGGACAATTGTCCACAGAACTACAATTAGCACTCGCTGGCTCCTCTCAGCAAGAGAGGCCAAGGACAATTGTGCCTGGAGACCCAGTTGCCCCTCCTTATAGAAGTGTGCTCTCCAGGCTAGGATGGAGGCACAGTGGCTGGAGAGCAGCAAGGAGGGAAGCTTGCATCATCGCTGTCTATGCACTTTTAAGAATCTAGTAGGCTGCTGTTGGCAGGGCAGCTGCCATTTTGTGAGGTGAAGAGGTTGCAGCATGTGGCCGAGGGGGGACACACACTGCACTCTCTCATGGGGACTTGAGCATTGTTCTGTCTTGGATTTTTGTTTCTCTTCAGCTCACTTGGGCTGAGACTGTATGTGTGTGAAACCCCTTTGGAGTTTGCCAGCTTCTGGAATGCTGAACCCAGACTCTGGTCCTAGCCTATGGACTACAGCAACAACGGTTCCATTTCCCAGCCCGCTGAAGGTCTGGGGAGAGGACGGAGTAGACTGGAAACTCCTACAAAAGCCGATGAGGATGCTTTGGATGGAGTGATTTATATAGACAGTTTGCTGGGCCAATGAGGGGCCTGGACTGCTCAGTTCTTTAGTGAGAGGGACAGGCTGCCTTAGAGACAGTTTGGGAATTCTTCTGGTTTCACATTGGGGCTGTTTAGGTTTGGAGTGGGGAGAGGAGCAACACAGCCTGGGGAAGCTCGACTCCCACTCCTCACCCAAAGGGAGATGTTGAACTGTTGTGGGATTTAATAGGCGATCAGGGAGTTCCAGCCAAGTAGTTGGGGGTTCGGGGGAGAGAGTCCACCCAGTGCCAGCTCCCTTGACCTAGCCAAGACCTCCACAGCACTCCAGCCGAGGGAGCCAGGAGAGGACTCTACCCCATCCCACCCCACCTAGGGGCAGGGGCGGCTCTAGGGATTTTGCCGCCCCAAGCATGGCAGGCAAGCCGCCGAGGGCAGCCTGCCGCCCTTGCGGCGCCGGCAGAGCGCCCGCCACGGCTTGCCGCCCCCAGCACATGCTTGGCGTGTTGGGGCCTGGAGCTGCCCCTGCCTAGGGGTGAAGACACTGTAAGGAAACCCCTTTCTTTTTGTTCAAGCCAACCAGCAATCACAGCATTCATCGCAGGATTTATCCTCAGTGTCCCATCTCCCTGGGCTGGTGCTAAGGAGGAAGCCAGGGAGTTGTGTACAGTGATGAATGTAGGGAGGTGGGGAGTTTGTTATATTGTTGATGTTTGAGTATTTTAGTTCATCTTAATCCTTTCCATCCTTAGAGCCTTGGTTTCCTGTCCCCAGTACAGCCGCCTGTGTTATATTGGTCTTTCTGAGTGACACATTTCATTTGTGGGGGCCTGTATTAATACATTTTGTTGTTTTGGTACTGGGTTGTATTAGTTATTGTCCCATGGACCAGCACCCCTTGTGGCCCAAGCACAGAGAGGAGTCACCAGGGGTGGAGGCACCAGGTGCCAAAATCAAGAACCATGTGAGGAGACAGGGAGAAGCAGCACCAATTAGCAAACACCAGGGTGGAGCCGTGCCTCAGGAGAGGGGCTATATGTGGGTGTGCAGAGAAACACAGCACCCCTTTTTCAGCAGCAGCCCCCTTCAGGGGAAGGAGGAAGAATCCGAAGAATGAACCCCAGAGAGTTGATGCTGTGGGTGAGAAGGGGGTGGATGACATGGTCGGGGAGGGAGGAGAGGAAAGGCTGGAGGAGGATCATGGAGAGACCATGTAATGCAGGGGGAAGCAAGCAGCACAGAGAGACCAGCAGAAGGGTGGGGTCAAGGTGGATAGAGACACCTCAACCTGGAGAGAGGAGGGGTTGGCGAGAGGAGGGGGATGATAGCATGGAATGAGAGCAAATGTGGAAGAGACACAGGATGAGGAAAGAAGATTCTACTTTTCAAAGAAGGGTACAGAGCCAAGGGAAGGAGAGAGAGAGACCCAACAGCAAGGTCTGGAGATGGGAGGGCGGAAGAACAGGAATAGGGCCCAGAAGAGAGAGTCTGAGGAAACACCCCCCATGCAGGTTAATGAGCTGAGCGCCATCCCTTTCTGCCCCTTCCCCTTGTCCTGTTCCCATGGCAGACATGCCGTCCCTTTGTCCATTTCAGGAGGACAGGCAGGAGGGCTGTACTGGGCACTCGCTGTCAGGCAATTGCTGCCCTCTCAAGATTCTGTAGTTCACTAACTGGAGAAAAAAGGGACCAAAGGAATAACCTAAAATGCTCCAGCAGGTGGGGGCCCGGAGACCCTCCAAAGACTTGGGCTGTTTGTCCAACACTCGAGCTGGGCAAAGGTTTTTGGACTAACAGTTTAATTTCAATCGACTCCAAACTATTCATGAATTTGACACAAATCTTTTCAGACATTTACAAAATGGCTGCAGGAGGAGATGGTGCTCCCACCCTCCCATAACCTTTAGCCTAGTGATTAACGTACTCACCTGAAACGTGAAAGACTCAGGTTCAACTCCCCACTCTGGTCCAAGAGGTGAACTGCTTGGTAATAGTGACCATAATGTGATTAAATTTAACACCCTTGTAGAGGAAAAATACCAAAGAAATTCACCACAGCAGCATTTAACTTCAAAAAGTGGAACTATCCAAAAATGAGGAAGCTAGTTAAATGGAAATTAAAAGGAACAGTCACTAGAATAAAATGCTTGCAAGCTGCATGGAAACTTTTAAAAAACACAATAATAGAGGCTCAAATAAAATGTATCTTCCCCCACCTCCCCAGTAAAGAAGACAGTAAGAGGAACAAAAAAGTAGCACCATGAGTAAACAGCAGAATAAAAGAGGTGGTTAGAGACAAAATGACAGCCTTTAAAAATTGGTAGTCAAATCTACTGAAGAAAATAGAAAGGAGCACACACTCTGGCAAGTCAAGTATGAAAGTGTAATTAGGCAGGCCAAAACAGAATTTGAAGAGCCACTAGCAAAGACGCAAAAGCTAACCACTAACCACAACAATTTTTTTAAAGTGCATCAGTAGCAGGAAGCCTGCCAAACAATCAGTGGGGCCATTGGACGAGCGAAGTGCAAAAGGAGCACTCAAGGATGACAAGGCTGTGTGGTGGAGAAACTAAGTGAATTCTTTGCACCGGTCGTCACTGCAGAGGATGTGAAGGAGATTCTCACATCTGAACCATTCTTTTTAGGTGACAAATCTGATGAACTGTCCCAGACTGAGGTGTCAGTAGAGGAGGTTTTTGGAACACATTGATAAATTAAACAGTAACAAGTCACCAGAACTAAAAGGTCTTCACCCAAGAGTTCTGAAGGAACTCAGTTATGAAATTGCAGAACTACTAACTGGTATGTAGCCTATCACTTAATTCAGCCTCTGCACCAGATGACTGGAGGATAGGAATGTAAGGCTGATTTTTTAAAAAGGCTCCAGAGGTGATCCTGGCAATTACAGGCTGGTAAGCTTAACTTCAATACCAGGCAAATTGGTTGAAACTAACAGAAT
This sequence comes from Mauremys mutica, assembly GCF_020497125.1. NCBI lineage: Eukaryota > Metazoa > Chordata > Testudines > Geoemydidae > Mauremys > Mauremys mutica. The sequence goes on from NC_059079.1 coordinate 57,556,672, forward strand.
GATCAGATATACAGTAGAACATGATTTGTTGGGGAAGAGTCAACGTGGTTTTTGTAAAGGGAAATCATGCCTCACTAATTCTTTGAGGAAGTCAACAAACATGTGGACAAGGATGATCCAGTGGATATAATGTACTTGGACTTCAGAAAGCCTTGGACAAGGTCCCTCACCAAAGGCTTTTAAGCAAATCAAGTGGTCATGGAATAAGAGGGAAGATCCTCTCATGGGTCAGTAACTGGTTAAAAGCTAGGAAACAAAGGGTAGGAATAAATGGCCAGTTTTCACAGTGGAGCTACATATATTGTCGGGTCCTCACAGGATCTGTACTGGGACCAGTGCTTGTCAACATAGTCATAAATGATCTGGAAAAAGGGGTAAACAGTGTGGTAGCAAAGTTTGCAGTTGATTCAAAATTACTCACAATAGTTAAGTCCAAAGCTGACTGCAAAGAGATCTCACAAAACTGGGTGACTGGGCAATAACATGGCAGATGAAATTCAGTGTTGATAAATGCAAAGTAATGCGCACTGGAAACCATAATCCCAACACTACATACAAAATGATGGGGTCTAAATGTGCTGCTACCACGCAAGAAAGAGATCCTGGAGTCCTTATGGATAATTCTCTGAAAACATCTGCTCAGTGTGCAGCAGCAGTCCAAAAGGCTAATAGACTGTCAGGAACCATTAGGAAAGGGATACATAGCAAGACAGAAAATACCATAATGCCACAATATAAATCCATGATACACACACACACCTTGAGTACTGCATGCGGTTCTCATCTCATCTCAAAAAACCACCACCATATTAGAATTGGAAAAGTACAGAGAAGGGCAACAAAACTGATGAGGGGGTATGAAACAGCTTCTAGGTGAGGAGAGATTAAGAAGAGTGGGACTGTTCATCTTAGCAAAGAGACAACTAAGGGAGGCTATAGACCTCAATCATAATCAGAAATGATGTGGAGAAAATATGTTATTTAGCCTTTCACATAACACAAGAACCCAGGGTCATCCAATAAAATGCATAGGCAGCAAATTTAAAACAGACATAAAAAAGTACTTCTTCACACAGTCAACCTGTGGAACTCATTGCCAGGGGATGTTGTGAAGGCCAAAGGTATAACCAGGTTAAAAAAATAATTAGAAACGGTTATGGATGATAGGTCCATCAATGGCTACTAGCCAAGATAGTCAGGGACACAACCCCATGCTCAAGAACAGATCTGAAACAGACTTTTGATTCACCAAAAAATCAGGAACATTTCAGATTTGGTTTGCCCCAAACTGATTTTTTTTTCCAATTTTTCTGAACTACCACCAAACCGAAATATCAGTTCTTCACCCTGCTCTACCCAGGGACCCCTGATTGGCTGAGGGGACTCGCAAGGAGAGATGTCACTTACTGCTAAATTGTGCATTCATAGTGAGACGAAGTCATTAATAACTGTTTCGTGACTTATGTGACATGAGCTGCGAGATCCCACAGGGCAGGCGTTTGCATCGAACACAAATGGCCCCTTTGGACAACTCAGCACAGTGGACTGCGCACATTGATAGGCTGAGCAAGGATGGAGATGGCATAATCCGTCCACCCCGCTCGAGGCAAAGCAGAGCACGGTGCTCTGGGAAAGCTGTGACTGAGTCCAGGACTTCCATCTCCAGGCCTGTCTGTCTAGCTAGCACCTTTCACCTGTATTAAATGCACAGGCAAAGAAAAGCTGAGCTTAGTCTTCCTTTCTGTTAAATCAGCTGTTGCTTTAAGTAGGACAGTAGCAGTGCCCATGATAACCAGCCTTTTCCATGCAAAATGTCTGGATTGTAAAGAGCAGCAGCCCTTCAGCGGTGTGTAGCATTTCGGGAGCTAACTGGACTCAGGGTGTAGTTTCCAAGTCAGCCTGGGCACAAGGCAGCGGGAATGATGGGCATCCCCCAGCAGGTCTCTACCATGAAGCTGGACACCAAGCGTAATGCTTGGAAGAAGCCATTAGGCCATGCGAGGGGGGGGGGGGGACTTTGCAGCAACTCAGCTGCATTGCCCTGACACTAACAGTAGCCAACACAAATGGTTCCAGCTCTTAGCCATGAGCACTTCACTGCTAAAACAGCCTATGGAAAAGACAGGTCAGGGACTGTCCCCTACAGCTGGCTGGGAGATGCTTGGAGCTGAACTTGGGGTATTTCACTCACAAAGCAGCCCTCCTTTCCCCTCGGCCCTGCCCACTTGATGGAAGAGGGGACCAGCTGGTGGGGAGGGGAGGACCCCTTAGGTTTATAGATAATGCTCACAGGCACCCTGGGGAAATCAGGGTGAAAGGCGACAGAGGCAGTAGCAGCCCTGCTAATGACGAGGACCCACCCCATCTATCAATCACAGGGCTGGGGAGGGGCAATGATGGACATGAATAGTGTTTGGGGCACACAGCCCCTGGCAGACGTTCTCTCTGGATACAGGGCAGCCAGTGTGTCCACAGGCTTTGCACAGATGTGCCAAGAGCTTGATGCTCCCATGGGAGGCTTCCCTTGTGGCCTCCGGCAAACCCTAAATTCTAGGGGAGCGGGTGGGGGAGGTGTTGCAAAGGGGAGATAGAAGCATTTGCTTTCTCCATTTCATCAGGATGATTTCCCCACCGGCAGCAGGAGGGCAGGCGGAAACAGACTTAGATTAAGTACCCTTTGCTGGAAAGGCTGATACTTTATCCCCAACCCATACGGAGGGTATTGATGGTGCAGTCCAGGGTTCAACAGGTGAACTGTTACTTTGAGGGTTGGGGGAAACCTCCTTGCAGCTAATGGGCATAACAGCCTCCATTCAGGATCCATGTAAAAGCATGTCAGCTCCTTTATGGAGTGAGATAGCTGAAACAATAGAAGTCACTGCACAGCCACAGGCAACATTCCAGGCTGCTCAAGAATCTGAGTTATGTGGGCAGAGGGTTTCCCTGGGACTGAGTGTAAATGCAGAGGGCTGGGTGAGTGAGGTTTGTGTGCATCTGAGAAAGAAAGAAAGAGAAGCACACAGAGAAGGCAGCAAGGGAGCCTCAGAGACAATCAGGGAAGTGTGACCCTGATGAAAAGCTGAGGGACAGCTTTTGGGCTAAGGGCTGGCTGGAAAGAGGCTTGTAACAGTGAGCAAAGAAATGGTCTCCTGAACAACGGAAACTGTGATTCCTGCTGTGTTCAGGGAAACAGGACTTTATGTGACTTCTTTGTAACTTAACAGGATTGCAAAGAAATACTTGACTCCCTCATCTGTTTCTCCTCCTACAGGAGCAACTCTCAGAGTCCTGAATACTGGATAATCGCATAGAAAGAGGTAACCGTATGATGAAATGGGGAGAGGCTGAAGACCATATATTGGGGTTTCCATCCCGTGGGGAAGGGTTGGGAGACACCAGGCTTTTAGTGCAATCTGCCCCATTGCAAAGAGCCACACATTGTTTGGGGAGTTGCTGGGGTGGTCGTGGTGCAAGAACCTAAATAGAAGAGCCGCTCTGCTAGGGCTGATTCAGCAGAATCCAAAACTGGAGCGACGCCATCAGAGGCAGGGGGATCACCCCAGCCCCTCCCTTCTGTTAGGCAAAGGAGTTTTAACCAGTGGCTCCCAGGAGCCCTCCCACCCCCCTGCAGCAACAAGCTGCTCTCCCAACTCTAACACCCCTCTCCCTGACATAAAGGCAGCCAGGCTAATTCTAGACCATGCTGAGCCCTCGCTGGCCACAGAGCCTCATCCTCTTAATGCACTCTCAGAATAGGAGCGAAAGCAAGGGAGGAGGCCTAGTAGGTTGGCACAGCCGCAGGCAGAGGCCCCTGGCCCTCCACTTCTAACTGACAGAGTCAACACTACCTTGGTGATTTCTCTTCTACCCCAGCCCCGTCGTTTTGGAGACCCACTAGCCTGCCAGGGGGCAGGTCTGCTTCCATTTAAGCCCTCACCACATCCAGACAGGCAGAGAAATTGCAGGGCTAGAAGCAGGGGCGGCTCCAGACCCCAGCACGCCAAGCGCGTGCTTGGGGTGGCATGCCGCGAGGGGAGCTCTGCCGGTCGACCTCCTGCAGGCGTGCCTGTGGAGGGTCCGGTGGAGCTGCGGGACCGGCAGAGCGCCTCCCGCGGCATGCCGCCCTGCTTGGGGTGGCGAAATGTCTAGAGCCGCCCCTGGCTAGAAGTGACCCAGAACTGGCACCTGCCAGGATCGGGGCCTGCCTTCCCACTCTTACGCTGTGGAGAAATTCAGCCCAAATCTACCCACCCCATCACCGCCCAGCCAAAAATGGACTTAGCCTAGGGGGGAGGGAAGTATTGGTCCCATTTGGCAGATGGGAGCTGGGGCACACCGAAGTGAAATGATTTTCCCAAGGCTATGCAGGGAGTTGGTGGCAGAGCAGAGAACCAAACCCAGAACACCTGAGCTCCAGGCCTGTGCCTTAACCACTAGGCAACCCTTCCTCCCCAGAGGAGCGGGACCACCTGTGCTGCTTTGAGTGTGTGGGTGGGGGCAGGTGCTAGACAGAGCTCCCAGGAGGTGGGAAGCAGAGAGTGAGATGGGAAAAGGGACACGGGTGGGGAGTAAGGACTTAGAGAAGAAACAAGAGTGAGAGAAAGGGGCAGGGAGAGCGATAGGAAGGGAGAGGGGAAAGACTCCTCACTGCTTGCCCTCCCATCTGCCTTCTTCCCACAGCCACCAGTGGCCCTCAGCTCCCAAACAGGCCGTAAGCAGGTGTGAGGCACAGTGCGAAGGACCCAGGTCCCCTGCGCCCCATACCAACCAGAGCCAGCGCACCCCACTTCCTATGGTACCTCTGGGTCTTCCCTATCCCCACCTGAGCAAAGTGAAGATGTCAAGAAAAAAGGCTCCAAATCGGATTGACACCCACTGCCCCCCTTAATAAAGTTTATTATCAGCCGGTCTCTAATCCTTTTAAATCCCCCGCAGCGGGGGGAGGGCCGGGATTAGAGGAGCCCGGCGTAATCCCAATGAATTTGTTACAGGAGGATTTAGCCAGCGCCAGGGGAGCAGATGGCCCGGGACCAGCTCTGGAAAACAACCATTTTCCTTAATGATTTGTAACAAGGATAAAAGGGCAGGAGAAATGGGGCCAGCAGCTCTGGGGAGAGGTGGGGCGTGGGGAGAAGGGGGCCACAGTGCAAACAAGAGGAGGTGACACAAGTTCATTCAATCCCTTAGAAACCAACTGAGACAGTCAAAGCCCCAGCAAGATGCACAGTGGGGAGGGAGGAGACACTGCCTGCCCCAGCCTCCACGCTCAGCATCCTGGGCAGCAGCACACGCCCGTCCCTGGAGAGAGGGTACTAACAGTGCCTGGTGACAGCAGTGCCCAGCGTGCCCATGGGAAGATGGGGAAAATGCTTTCTGGTGCGTCCTCACCCTACATCCAGACTCCCTTCCCCCCAGCATCCCGTTTGGGGCAAGGGCATCTGATTGCCCTGACAGTGCCATGGAGGAGTCCATATGCCAGGGCAGAGTCTGCTCCCAGGCGCCCTTTGAAGTGAACTGAGTGCTGGTGAAAGGGACCAGAGGCAGCCAGCCCGGGGGCAGAGAACTCCCTCTACTTCCCTCCACCACAGCTGCCAGGGCAGGGGCAAGCTCCCCCCACCCCACCCCACTAAGGTGCCTCACCACAACCCACAGGACCCACACTAAGGTGGGCAGGTGACTCAGGCCAGGAAGCCCCACCAGGATCTGGTCTGGGCTGACAGTGGTGACATGAATTGTCCACCAGGAGCTGAAAGGAGTCCCACCAACTCAACGGACACAGGCCCTGAACAGCTGACAACTGGGTGTGGCCCAGTCAGCCCCCTAAAGTAGAATCAAGCTGGTGACAGGTGAATGGCTCCATAATCCATTAACAATCCTCTCCCCTTTCTCATTCCCTGCTCATCAAGGACCAAAGACAGCTGCGTGCTCTCATATTCAGGAGAACCAACTGCAACAGTCAACCTACTGCTCCAATACCAGGGCAGCACTCCAAGCACCTGGGAGCCAGAGAGACCAACTAGAAATGGCCAGGTAAGGTGCCTGTGCTTGGTTCAGCGCTGCTGGGGTGCTAAGGGCTGGAGAGCAATGGGCAGCCACGTGCCTTGGGCTAGTCTGCAGCCAACCAGGATGGAACTCTGAAAACAGCTGAGCCATCCTCTCTCTGCCAGGCCAGGCTGAGTGATGCAATCTTCTGCTGGATTAAAACAAGGCAAGAGAGAGCGAAAGGAAGGCTATTCCTGGCCCTTCCCAGGTGAAGCTGGTGTACAGGAGAAACAGGACTTTAAATCTCTTTGGGATGGAACATGGCAGAGGGGAGCAGAGCACAGGAGGGGTGGAGAATCAAAGGCTACACTCCTTGTAAAAGGGTTGCTACTTTAGATGACAAATGATGCAGTGTGGTGCCTGGCTTTGAGCGAAGCCTTGCTGAGTCCTGAGGGTAGGGCAGGGAGGGCCAGAGGTGAAAGTAAGCCGGTACGGTACAGTATGGCACACCGGCAAGAGCTGGTGCGCCATGCCAGACTGGACCAGCTTCTTCGGAGGCGATTTAAAGGGCCCAGGGCTTCAGCCGCTGCGGGGAGCCCCGGGCCCTTTAAATCACCTCTGGAGCCCTGCTGCTGCTACCTCAGCCCTAGCCCCGCCACGCTGGGGTAGTGGTGGCAGGGCTCCAGAGGTGATTTAAAGGGCCTGGAGCTCTGTCACGGCTGGAGCCCCGGGCCTTTTAATTCGCCCGAGCTCCCAGACACCTCTGCAGCTGGAAGCTCCGGGGCGATTTAAAGGCCTGGGGGCTCACAGCCACAGAGCTTTTAAATCTTGAAAGGCCCCGCCCCTTCCGGTTGAGGCCACACCCCACCCAGAACTCCGGCGTATGGATAAGTCCTTTAAGTTACTTTCACCCCCGGGGAGGGCCCATGCACTGGAGGGTCCTGCAGACAGAGGAGATGTAGGGATGTGCATAGATTTCTTTTGACAGAGGGGAGTCAGAAATCTTTCCTCAGACCCCCTCCCTCCAAGCCAAGAAGGTGTTCAGTAGCACACAATGCATCATCGGATTTGCACTGGGGATGCAAAAAGAGGTGGTCATAGGGCCAGGAGGGGACTAGTGGAAGGAGGCCAGGAACAGGAGGCCCAAGGAGAGTTGAGGTGGAGAAGAGACAAGAGTAAACAGGGCATGAATGAAAAGCAGGCGGGTCCCTAGCCCACTCAGCTCCTTGGCTGGCCCCACTCGAGTTCAGCAGATGAGAGTCACGCCCTGTGTTGCACTGTTCTGCGTCGAAGCAGTTCAGACCCACACACTTTAGACACACACGTGATCCAACACAGCAGAATGTTTATTAGCAAAAATAATTTATTCCACTAACACAAGCATAGACACTGCACGCAGAGACCCTGGCTCTTTCTGGCGCAGCAGCCTGGCACTGGGAACAGAGCACAAACCAACCACCACTTTTAAAGTGAAGAAAATGAAACCAACCCAACCCTCTCATGACAATTAAAGATAAATGTTTCTCCTCCACCCATCCCGTAGCAGAGCATCCTGCAGACCTCAGCCTGGGGGCGACACACTGAGCTAAAGGTCTGGGTTGGGACCAGCCAAGTAGGGAAGCCGCTCTGCCCCTTACAGCAGACTGGCTGAGACAGATAATGGTGCAGCACCCCTCCCCCCACCCAAAGGAATCGGTTCTCTCCAGTGACACACAAAGACCCATGATGCCAGGCAACATGGAAGCGCATGTGTGACCCCATCATGTGATGTCAGAATTCCTTTGAGTGGCTATTTCCAACCCACAAACACCAGCTCATGAAGGACCAGGCATGCAGCAAGCTGCTTCAGATGCCAGGCCAGTTCAGATGGTTGAGGGGTGCCCATTAGTTCTGAGTGGGCTAGCACAGCTTCTCACGGGCACAGCCCTGGGAGGCTCAGATACATTCCAAGCCCCCTCCAAAAACCAAAATCCAGTAGCCCAGCAAGTCGGACCCCCAGCTCCAGCCTGTAGATGGCAAAAGGAAGGTAACCAAGTGAAAATCAGGGAGGAATCCACAGGTGATCTCAAAGCCAATGTTTTACAGCTCAGGAGTCCAGATTTTTTTTAAAGGCACATTTTAGAAAAGAGCAAAGAACTCAGCTATCCCAGTCTGGGCTTAAGAAACATCCCGGCGGGCTTAGGTCAGATCCATCAGGACAGCACAAGCCCATGGAAGGGAGAGACACAGGAGCCTCACCACTCCCAAAGGCAGGACCGGGTTACACTGGACAAGGCAGAGAGGCTCTGGGCAGGAGATGTTCTCAAGCACCAAGTGGGGGATGGGAAGGGTGCTCATAGATTGCTCTCCACCCCCAAATTCCAGGGCTGTCCCCGTTTCCAGGCACCAGTTCCTCCCATCCTCCTCCCCGGTTTTGGGATGCAAAAAGAAACAATAAAAAAGCGGGGAGATGACAAAAACCAGGTCAGGCTGGGTGTCACTCATCAGTGCTGTAGGAGCCCCACCAGCGGCAGTGTGAGTACAGATCGGCCACTAGCATTTTTACAGCTGTCTGATCAGGGTTAGACGCCAGAGGCAGAAGCACAGGCAGCCAATCTACATTAGCTCTCCACCTGGCGATGGAGCACAAAACCACACCACAGACAGCTAACCCAGCAGGTCCCCCAGGACAAGGTATGCAAAGGTGACTAGTGATTTCAGATGCTACACTTGACACGCCTTGAAAGGGGCTGGATTTCCGCCTGTGACAGTAAGGCCCTTTCGAGGCCTCTCAAGCAGGCTAAACAAAATCCCTGGTAACTTTTGAAAAGCTTGGTCCTAACTTGTAACTAGTTGCATGCACCCTCTGAAGAAAGCCTACGGGTACCTGGGGTTACTTGGATGGTACCAGGAGCTACATTCAGAACAATCAACAAGCAATGCTCCTTCACCCAGTGTGCAGCCAGCCTCTGGATCTCACCAGCCCAAAGGTCATTTGCACAGTGCTAGACAGTCCCTGCCTTGCAGACCTCACTCTAAATAATACACAAACAAAAGGACAGGGGATGGGGACCCAAGAAGAGCTGGCGTATGAATGGGGATAAGTTAAGTGACTCTTGCAATGCCAAGATTTGCATTAGGATTCTCTTTCCTCAGCTCAACGGTGACTCCAGTACAGTGGGTTTCATAGAAAGGTTGAACGAAGTGACAGCATCTGCAGGCCGGTGAGATACACTAACGCTAGGGGTCAGAGATCGAATGCTCTGGGCTGACAGTGCTCACTATACAAGGACGTGGGAGGGAATATTTCCAGTACTGAACAAGCGCCCAGGTGCATCTGGGAAACTTGAGTCCAATTCTGGGTGCTTGGATTTCAAGACCAAAACACAACACCCAAATGCATAGCTGGGCACCCTAAAGGAGGTGCCCATGCTTGCATGCTGAAGCAGGTGGGAACAAAGTGGAGTAATGGAGCAGCACAGGACTTCCTGGTAGGTTCTATGGCTTTTCATTGTACTAGGGGAATTTGGCTCTAAGGCTGGCCCCACCCACGGTGCCAAAAGGAAGAGTTCCAGTTTCTTCCCAGTTTCACAGACTCTATAATATAATATAGGCTTGGGGGGGACTGGCAAAGCCCACCACCTCCTCCCACTTCTATTTTTAAAGCATGAAGGTAGCAGCAAATCTGCCTGCAAGACTTTCAGAGAGGTGGCTCGTTGGCCCGAGCATGCCCCCAGCAGGTGAAACACAGCACAGGCTGACACAGAACCCTGCCAGCACTAATGCCACCGCGCCACATACAGAGGAGAAGGCTGGGGACAGCCTCAACATGACAGGCCAAGGTGGCACAGAATTAGATGCTCCAGCAGAATGGTCTGTGGTCAGACCAAGGGTCCGTGTCCTTTCCCACCCACCTGTGCCCATGTGCACTCTGGGCTGCAGAGAGGCTGGACGTAACAGCTGTTCTGGGCTAACGGAGCAACTCCTCCCCTGCAAGCCCTGAACTTCAGAAGCCAGATGCCGATTGGTGAGTCTGACCCCTGTGGCCATTTCTCTCTGTCTCTCTCACAAATGCAGAGCCAGCATAGAAGGAACCCAAGAGCGTGAAGCAGGTGGTATTTCAAGACAGGATTGAGATGCATTAGGATAAGGAGAGCAGTGGCTCATGACACAAATAGTACATGGGGGTGGGGAGGAGTGTTACAGGTCAGGATTACGGTGAACTGGCTTAGCTCTGGCTACACGGCTTCCTCAGCACCTGTCTGTGTTATGTGTATCTCCAGCCAGTGGCACCGCAGTCCCTTATTTGTGTGTGGGGGGTGACATACACCCTGAGCATAGTGCGAGAGCACCTTGGGTTGGGTAGGTTAGCGATCCTGGCCTACAAGAGTGACGGAATCATCTGGCAAAGAGAAAGTTCTGCACCCTCTGGGGCAGCCTGGGCGCTTTGGGCTGGATTCACTTTCACCGCGGTGCAGCAGGAAACAGACCAGAAAGGAGACTCCCCCCAATCCTTACCAGTGGCTGAGCTACTGTAAACAGGGAGGCAGCTAGAACTCCCCACACCTCTCCCAGTTCACTCCGTCCTCCAGCCTCCCACCCTGACCCGACAGTGGCTCTGCTAGAGGTCTCTGAGGAGCTCAGGTGGCTTGGTAAGGCTCTTGGATCCCAGAAGAACACCCTGCCATATCTGTCCGATGGGCGGCCCCATGTCCGTGTGGCCAGTGGTGGCAAGATCCAGAAGCCGTCCAGCTGCACCCACTGCCCTAGCAACCCTGACAGAGAAAGTCAGACGCTTTTCCAGCCACAGACCCCCGGAAGGAATCGTTAGCACTTGACCTATACCATCACCCCCACCCCGTCGCACCCCCTAGCCTCACGCCGTGGGGAAGCCGGGGCGGCCCTTGCGGTGCCTCGTGCGCATGCGGAAGAAGGTGTACATGCCCAGCAGGCACATGGAGGAGAGGAAGTACAGGATGATGCACAGGCTGACGTCCAGGCGGGAAAAGCCCACTCCCAGCATGCGGAACCAATGGTTCCTCCTCAGGGCGTCCCCTTCGTCCTCCTCCAGGGCCCCAATGAGCTGCTTGGAGCCCAGCCCCCGCCGCCTCAGGCGCTCCCAGGCCGCAGCATAGTCAAAGGCCTCATGGCTGTCGTCCGCCAACAGCAGCGGGATGGTGTCCCTCTTGCTCAGCCGCCGCCCCTTGTTGGCCGCTGCAGCCTTCAGGGCTTTGCTCTTGTAGTGCAGCTCGCTGAAGGAATCCAGGTCCACAATGTCCTCCTCCAGCTCCTGCATCTTGGGGTTCATCCGGACGATACTCGGCTTCCGTGGCCCCAAGAAGCCTCGTCTCTCCGAGCCACCCACCTCCATTCCCACCCCTGCGCCCTCAGGTTTCCCTGGTCGTCTTTCTTCCCCCTCCTCTTCCCCCTCCCCATTCCCTCCTCTCTCCTCCCGCTCCTCTTCCCCCTCCCCATTCCCTCCTCTCTCCTCCCCCTCCTCTTCCCCCTCCCCATTCCCTCCTCTCTCCTCCCCCTCCCCATTCCCTCCTCTCTCCTCCCCCTCCCCATTCCCTCCTCTCTCTTCCCCCTCCCCATTCCCTCCTCTCTCCTCCCCCTCCTCTTTCTCTTCCCCATTCCCTCCTCTCTCTTCCCCCTCCCCATTCCCTCCTCTCTCTTCCCCCTCTTCTTCTTCTTTCCCATTCTCTACCTCCTCCCCTCTCCCATTCTCTCCTCTCTCTTCTTCCTCCTCCTCCTCTTCTCTCTCTTCCCCGTCACCCATGGCCCACTCTCCAGCTCCCTCCTTTGCCTCCCGGCTGCGCCTGACCACCAGAGCCCTCTCGGGCTCCGTGTAGTCTAAGAAGATGTTGGCCGGGGAGAAGTGGGCCTTGAGGAAGCGCAGCACGGCTACCTCGTCCCACACGTGGCGCCTGTTGACCACACCGTGACACGGAGGGCACAGTTCTGGGGGAGGCCACTGCAGCTTGGGGAATTGGGGGTCCTCGGTCTCAGTACCTGGATAAATCAGATGGAACAAAGGCCTCAGACACAGTCCCACCAGGGGCTCCAGAAGCAGGACAGTCCCAGCACAATAACCACAGCATTTAACATCCACCCCATAAGCCCTGAAGGAAAGGGAGTAGGCTCTGTGCCTTATGGATCTTACAGACACACCCCAAGCCTGCCCACAGCCCTCCAGCCTTAGCCGGTTCTCCCCTTGCTAGCGTGAGACTCCCAGCAGGGAGCACAGTTCCAGTGGGATTCGCACGTTGCCCTGACTGGGAGGTCATGCACAACTCGCTTGCAGGAGCAGCTCCACTTGCCCACGTGCCTTTCAGCCACCCTGAGGGGCAGGGAGCAGGCGTGCAAGAACCCCCAGCCTACCAAGTGCCAAGAACAGGCTCTTGTAGCCAAGAGCTGCAGCCGCTTGAGACTTGGGAGTCTCCTCCCTGCCCCCTCCCTGCCCCCCAATTGACCGACCGGAGCAGGGACCGTCACCCCACAATGGGACCAAGGCCGGTAGTTTCTCCCAGGCTTCAGTGGGCTCTGCCCTCTCCCTGCCAGAGTCCCTGGGTGTCAGCCTGGGGCGTTCCAGGTGAATGCTGTGAGCTGGGGTGGAGGGTGCTATGCCTAGGGTGACCAGACAGCCTGATAAAATTGGGACTGTCCCGATATTTAGCTGTTTGTCCCACGTCTCGACCGATTTTTGGTCGGGATGCAATTTGTCCCGATATTTCGCTCCACCGGCAGCACTGCCCCGCTCCCTCGCTGCTCCACTGGCAGCACTTTTTTTTTTTTTTTAAAACACCTCCGCCGGCAGACCCACCCCCCCCCCATGTGTCCCGATATTTTCTCCCTCTCATCTGGTCACCCTAGCTATGCCCCCCACCGGGGGAGGCGGCACTGACAAGCAGGAAGTCATTCCCCCTTCCTTCCCCTGCCTGGCCACTCTTGCTCCCTCTTCCTTCTCAGCTGCCAGCTGCTTTTGTCCCAGCTCCCCCTGAACTGGGCTCTAGAGGCTCGTGTGCGAAGGGGGAGGGGCAGCGTCTGCACACGAATGGAGCATTTGGAGAATCGTCTCGGGAGCAGGGTCCTCCCAGGGCACGTGGCAGCTTTTAAAGCCCCCTGCGGGAAGCCGGATAAGATTTAACTGCCTCTCTGGGGCGGTCTCTGGCTCAGCACCACCAGCTGCCTGTTCCCTTCACCTCGGGGGTCTGCGATCTCTCCCCACGGCCTTCCGCCAGCCCCCTGCCAGGCTGCAGAGTTAACCCATGGCTACCCACCTCCTGCTTTCAAAAGAGAAATGAACGGACAAAGCTGGCCCGCAGCATGCAGGCAGAGCGCTCTCACAGCTCCCTGTGCCCGACTTCCCCCTTCAGCCCGGCTCCCCCCGCAGTTATCAACCTGCGAGGAGAGACGTCCCCTCACTGCGCAGCAGTGGCAGGGCAGGCACAGCGTTATCGGGGAGCTGAGTCAGCCCAGCCTATGCTTTACAAGCCAAGGCACCAGCCGGCCCATAAGGTTCATCTCAAATTCCAACCCCGCTGCAGTCAGCTGTCCCCAAGACCCTGTCCCCCATCCCTCCCCAGATACGGCCAGAGGGTCTGGACCCCCTGCACTGGGGGATAACTTCTCCCTCAGGCACCTCGTTCCCCTCCTTCCTTGGCCAACACCAGCCTCACCAGCAGGACACCCCCTTCCCCACCTTACCTGCCAGCCGAGCGTTGACCCGGTTGTGCCTTGACCAAAGCCAGAGGGCTGCCTCATCCACGCGTCTCACTTTGTCCATGGACTCCGCTGCCATGCCCTCAAAGTGCTGTGCGCACTCCCGGCAGCCAAAGAAGGACCGGACGTAGCCGCGCATAGCGCCAAGGACCTCGAGTGGGCCTGGAGGGTGAGACAGCTCAGTCGGCTGGGGAAACCCTGGCAGCTCAGAGAAGCACTGTGCCCGGCGGCCTCCCTGCCGTCCACACTGCCCAGAGGAACCCAGGTTCTTTGCAGAGTGCTAGCAATCCAAGGCCGGGTGGGTCCACAGGACCAGCCAGCTCAGGATCACAGTGCCACGGAGCAGGTGGCCTTAGCTACACTGAGAGGGCTGTGTGAGGCCCAGCACGGGGCTTCCAGTGAAGTGTGAGACGCTTAGAGCATTCAGCCCCACCTGCACCGGGAGGTGCTGGCATGGTACCATGGGACACCATGAACCAGGCTGGGCAAGGGGATCCTGAGGGAAACCAGCAGAGATACCAAAGGCCGGCTCTGCAGTCGGGCTTGTATGTCCTGTTTAAGACACATCCCCTGTGACCCAGCAGGCCCTGGGGCTAGTGTTCAGCTGTCACTAAAGAGCCACACTACAGAAGAGCTAGATACTATTATTGCTAGCTGTGAGCCAGAGGGGCTGGCTGAGCGGAGACAGCAGCACATTTGGCCCTGGGGCAGGACAGAGCGCCAGGCGCAGCTGATTGATGAGAAGATGCTAAGATTCCACACGGGAGCGCAGCCCCCTTGGCTGGCTGGGAAGCTCAGCGCTCTGACCCAGACGTGGGAGAAGTGGCAGCCAACCACCTGACATGAGAGCTGCAGAACGCTCATGCTGGGGGATCCAGCAAGCCACAAGATACAGGCTTTAGATACAGGTGCTAGGCATGCAAGGTGGGGTGAGAGAAGATTGGGGCATTACAATGGGCCACCTAGTGTGGGGCTTACCAACTCCATGGCTACAGGGAAAGGCTGGAAGGGCTTTCCAAGCAGGGACTGCAACCCTTCTAAAACCCCAGGACTGCCTTCAGCTTTCTGGCCGGAGCCTACCTACACTCCCTATCCCATTTCCCATGGAGCAGCAGCTCCCGGAAATTCCCGAGCTACGGCCAAGGGGAGCTATCACGGTGGTTCCCACACTCCTTTCTCTATGGCCAAGAGCTAGATCATCCAGCACGTTCAGAGTGGGACGCGCACGGGGTCGTGTGTTTACCTGTGCCCAGCCTGCGGTGTCTAGTCGCCTGCACTGTCAGGAGGTGGAAGAGGGTCCAGAGGGAGCAGGGGTAGCCTCGGAAATGAGGTTCGCTTCCTTGGCAACCCACCCATGTCACGTTGTTCGACAGCACCGCTGGGGCTTGACCCTGATGGGGAGAGAGACAGGCAGACAAAGAGTAACAACCTCAGGGCTAACGTGGTGGGCAGGGGAGGGAGAGCAGAAGGGGACTGAGAGAAAAGGACTGGGGGAGGCAGACGCGTGCACACACTGCAGGGCTAAAGGGAAATCATCTCTATGTGACCCACCTCTTTTCTGTTGGTCAACACCAGCTCCAAGGCACTGTAGGGAATGCTTGATTCTCTCACGTTCCTCAGCCACCTGTCCACAGAGCGCAGGAAGTTCCGGACAAAGGGGCGGCCAGGAAAATACTACAGCAAGAACAGAGCGAGGAGGAAATACGTTTAACAACAAAAGCCTTGCTACCCATTATGGTCGACGTGAACCCAGGCGTGGGAGAAATTCCTGCTTTGATTCCAGGGGACATTTGGAGACCTTTACTGAGCATGATGGCTAATAGGACACCAATCATCCTACAATGATAAAGTCAGGTTCTTAGCAATACTATCATGTCTCATATGCCCTTTGCTAGCCTCTCTCAGGTGGGAAATGGGGTGAGACCCTGATTGTAAGAAACTCTCGGCAACTGCAATGCCAGCCTCTCCCAGCAGGAGTCACTGCAGGGAATGGTGCAGGAGCACTGGCTGCGGGGAGCTCAAGCTACAGTACTCTCAGGCTGTCCAGCTTGGTATGAAGCCTTCCCCCAACGATCCAAGCAGCCAGCACTGGGAAGCCCTTTCATCTGTATTCAAGCTGCCACCATTGTGAATAAGTCAGCCCTGTGGGCCAACAGCCAAGATCCAAATCTCAATCGTAACTCCAAATAGTCTCCGAGGAACACGAAAAGCTACTTTGACAATAAGTCAACACAAATCCGATTAGTATCAGCACTTTAAAACCGCAAGCACTCCAGGGAGGGGGGGAGCGAGTGACTGAGGTGGGGGGAAGACCCACCTCAGGGACAAACATAAAGAGAGGAGACAGTGTAGATGGGTAAAAGCAGGAGGTGGGAACCCAGGAAAGTGCGGGGGGAATGAAAGCAAAAGGGTCTAGCCTCCATGGATACCCCATTATGCTAGACAATAAACAAACACAGGGAACTGACATTTCTGCTGAGGAGCCCCCCTCACCCCTCCAAATCTCCTTTCAAAGGCTCCCAGGGGATACTGGAGATTTGGGGTGAGGTTTAGCAGGTGACCCATTCTAAAATAAATGCTTCTCTCCCCGCAGGCCTACACGTCTCTGGGAAACGCGAGATTTAAGGATCAGAGTCTGGACATCCAGAGAAGGCAAATTCCCTGCAACTGTCAGGAATGTGGGAATCCTGGTGACATTGCTCCGTCTAGTGGCCTAAATCTGAAACACCTTGCACTGAGCACAAAACTGTTTCCTCTAGACTATGGTACACACCCAACCACCAGACTGAGGAGGCAGAAGGGGGAGAGGTTGCAAGAGAATCATTCCCCTCCCCATCTATACCTCCACACACACCCATTCCCCTTCCCCCCATCCACACCCCATTCCATCCACACACACACACGCCCATTCCCTTCCCCCTTCTACCCCCCATACCCCTCCCCATCTATACATCCAACACACACCCATTCCCCTTCCCCCCAGCCACACCCCATTCCATCCACACACACACCCATGCCCCTCCCCACCCTTCCACGCCCCCCATCTATACCTCTATACACACCCGTTCCCCTTCCTTCCCACCCACATCCCATGCCCCTCCCAACCCTTCCATCCCCCCATGCCCCTCCCCATCTATACTTCCACACACACCCATTCCTCTTCCTCCCCCACCCCATTCCATCCACACACACGCCCCATTCCCCTCCCCATCCACTCACCCACACTCCATTCACCTCCCCATTCATACCCACATCCCATTCCATCCATTCACACACCCATTCCCCTCCACACCCATTCTCCTTCCCATCCACCCACCCACACTCCGTTCCCCTCCCCACCCACACCCCATTCCATCCACACACCCCCCATCCACACACACTCCCACCCATTCCCCTCCCCACCACTCCACCCCCCATGCCGTTCCCCATCTATACCCCCCACTGACACCCCATTCTCTCCCCATCTTTACCTCCCACACATACACCCATCCCCCTCACACCCCATTCCCATTTCCCCCCCCCCCCCCAACATCTCTGCACTTTGCAAGGAGGGAGGGAGCTTGGCTGGTGAACTGGGTTCCTTGTGCTATTTCAGTCTTGGACTCTCTGTTCCCTGCATCTGAACAGCTTTGTCTCCTAATCTGGAGCTGCATTACTACAGCTGTCTGACACCAAACACATTTCACAGTATAGACTGGTCCCCTGAAGGTTCCAGAGCCTGGGGGGCTGGTGTAGCAACACCCCCCCACCTCCCCCGCCCCAGCTGCCCTTCAGCTGTCTGAGGGTCGAAGACAGCCTGCACTCTCCTGGGGGATTGTATTTTGAAGGGGAAGGTGGCAGGGTGGGGTATTCATTTAATGAAATCTTCTGTGCTCAAGAAAGTGAGAGAGAGTGAGAGCATTAGCTAAAGCCAGGCCACAAGCAGGCTAGGTGTTAAGCAAGCTTCAGCACAACCATGCCAAAGCACCTCAGGTCTGACTCACATGGCCACTGGCTATTCTAGTCCTGCCCTCCTCACACACTCCCTTCCAACGCACCTCAGTCCTGCCCCGCACCATCCCTGCTAGTCTAAGTCCTAGTCCCTTCACAGGCACAGCCGGCCAGTTTTGTTAATCATGCAGCAGTTGGGCAATTAGGGAAAAAGTAATAAAGGTCTAAGCTGAGAACCCAAGACTCATTGCACTAGTGACCCACATTTAGATTAATAGATTTTAAGGCAAGAAGGGACCATTACAACAATTTACCTGACCTCTTGCATAGTGCTGGCCACAGAACCACACCCAGTAATCTCTGCATCAAGCCCATAACTAGAGCATCTGCTTTAGAAACACATCCAGTCTTGATTTAAAGGCTTCAAGTGATAGAGAATCTACCCCGTTCCCAGATAAGATGTTCCAATGGTGAATCACCTTCATTTCCAGCCTGAATGTGTCTAGTTTCTGACCACTGGATCTCGTCAGGCCTTTTTCTGCTCCATTAAAGAACCCTCTATGATCAGAAATGTCTTCCTCACATAGGCACTGACACTGGGGCTGGAGCACCCATGGGAAAAAAATGGTGGGTGCTGAGCACTCAGCGGCAGCCCCCCTACCAAAACCTCCCCCAGTGCCTCCTGCCTGCTTCCCCCTCCCTCCCAGTGCCTACCATGGATCAGCTGTTTCGCGGCATCAGGAGGCGCTGGGGGGAGGAGTAAGGGTGCAGTGCGCTCAGGAGAGGAACTGGGCAGGGCGGGGTGGAAAGAGGCAGGGAAGAGGTGGGGCAGGGGTGGAAAGAAACAGGTGCAGGGATGGGGCTTTGGGGGAAGGGGTGGAGTGGGGGCAGGGCCTGGGCAGAGCCGGGGGGAGCACCCCGCAGCAGATTAGAAACTCAGCATCTTTTAGACCAAGGGAAGGCAAACTATGGCCTGCGGGCCGGATCCGGCCCATCAGGGCTTTCAATCTGGCCCACGGGAATGCCAGCCCCATGGTGCAGCGGGGCTAAGCAGGGCTGCCCAGAGGATTCAGGGAGCCCGGGGCAAAGCAATTTTAGGGGCCCCTTCCATTAAAAAAAAAGTTGCAATACTATAGAATACCATATTCTGTGGGGGCCCCTGCAGGGCCCGGGGCAAATTGCCCCACTTGCCCCCCCTCTGGGCGGCACCATGTCCCTGCGGCCTCGGGGGGTGGGGAGGGGAGGATGAGGACAGGGGACTCCGTGCACTGCCATCTCCTGCAGGCACCGCCCCCCGCAGCTCCCATTGGCCGGGAACAGGGAACCACAGCAAATGGGAGCTTTGGGGGTGGTACCCGCAGGCGAGGGCAGCACGCGGCGGAGTAGCCTGCCCTACCCCACCCCCAGGAGCCACTGCCGGACATGCTGGCCACTTCCACGAGCGGTGCGGGGCCAGGGCAGGCAGGGAGCCTGCCTTAGCCCCGCTGTGTGCCCCTGCCACCCTGGAGCCTCTTGAGGTAAGTGGCGCTGGGCCGGAGCCCGCACCCCAAACCCCTCCTGCACCCCACACCCTCTTCTGCATCCCTGCCCTGAGCCCCCTGCTGCACCCCTCTGCACCTCAACCCTCTACCCTGAGCCCTGTCCTGCACCCCAACCCCCTGCCCCAGCCCTAGCCCTAGATTCATGGTCCTGCACACAGTTTCCCCACCCAGATGTGGCCCTCGGGCCAAAAATTTGCCCACCCCTGTTTTAGACCATGATCAAGTCACCTCTCAGCCCTCTCATGGAGAAACTAAACAGACTGAGCTTCTTACATCTCTCACTATAAGGCACGTCTTCTAGACCCTGAATTATTCCAGCAACTATTTTCGGAACCCTCTCCAGTTTTTTAAATCAAACCCAAGTTTCCAAAGGAAATGGGCTTGTGTGCAAGAGGTCCTTAGTGGTCCCTTGCTATCACAATCGCATTGCACCCTGCATGAGGAGAGTTCTTTCATCCTGTGAAAGAGGATTTCCAAAGCTAAGTTCTGGAGGGTTGTATAGGAGAAAATATACGGCCGCCAAGCCACCTATCTGCCATAGCAAAACAGAGGTGCCCATGACACTTCCAAGCTGCTCACTGCAGAGGGCATTGCTGTGTGTGCGCTTACCGATGCAGCCAACACAGATGCTCAAGGTAGGGGTGGGAGCAGGAGGAAAGAATTTGCATCAAGGTCGGGGGGGGGGGGGAAGAGAACCAGCCATGGTGGTGCCTTCTTGCAGGAGGTTCAGGGGGAAGTGGCTATGGTGAATGGCTGAGCACGGGTGGACGGGGTTTCAAAAGGCATGGCTCATGTCCAGGCTCAATGCGATTGGTCACGTCACCAGTGAAGGTTTGGGAAGGGCACATATAATTTTCATGCCCGGCGCAGGGGATGATGCAATTCCAATTTCCCATTTATCTAAACAAAGGCCCCATTATTCACAATCAGAGCTCAAGCAGAGTTAGGGACTAGGGCCAAGCAGCCAGAACCGAGGGGGTTTGTTAGAGGCCAGCTGAGGCAGAGCAGCGCTCGAGCCCTCCAGGGTCTCGTCACAAGGGCTGCTACGCGGGTCGGAATGTGGGGTGTGCGAACGGCATGGAGATGGGGTTCTCTGGAGACCGGTTCAAGCAGAACGCGTATGGGGATATGCCCAGCTTCGTTCGCTACAGGATTCAAATACCAGCCTGCCCCTCCTCTAATCCAACTGAAGGGGAGGTCCAGTGACTGCCACGGTGGCAAGTGAGGCCCCAGCAAAGGCCCTGCATCTGCTCTCAGCATGAGGGGGCTACAGACCACCCAGGCCTTGCCTGGCTGATGACTCCTTAGCGCTCACCTTAGCCAGCACCGCCACAAAGTCCTTCAGGGCCCTCACCCGCTCTCCCGTTAGGACAGAGAACCGGGCCACCTCTACCCGCAGGGCATAGTGCAGCGCGGACTCCAGGTCAGCCATGTACACCTTTGAGCTGGAGAGCGGAGGAGAAAAACAGGGCGTTAACAACTGTCTGAGCCTGCTTGCAGAAAGGGGGTCCTTGACCCTTGCTCCAGTGAGGGACCTCAACTGTATCCCCCCAGGATCCGCCTGGGAGGAAAGGACCCCTCATTACAGCTGCGAGTCCTGGCCCCTTCTCCCACGAGGGGATGGCAGAATTCAGTCACGACCCAGAGTCTGGCTTCACCCTGAGAGGCCAAGGTTAGCTCAGCCTCCAGCTTCATTCAGCCCCCGCAGTGCCCTCACTAGCAGCATGGCACTCACCCCCGTGGGGCTAGAGGCGAAGGGGCCTGCTCTCTTTATTCTGAAGCAGCAAGAGGAATAACAATGGTTGTGTTTTTACAGCCGCTCTTCACCCCTTCCCCCCCCATCACAGCAAAACCAACAGCAAAGGACCTGCCAATCCACAGCTAAAGCAAAGGAGGGACGGTGGGCGGATAGAAACGGGGGGGGGGAGGGGCAAAATACACCCAGGACCCCAGCACGGTACAGACGCCAGCAGAATGCGCCCCACCACAGAGCCTGCAGGCCTCCTCTGGGGGGAGAAAGGCAATGAGCTCTCCCTTCCTTCAGCAGGGCAGGGGAACACCTCCAGCATCCCTGGACAGCGAGGTGGGCTGGGGGAAGGGATGGGGCAAGGAGCAAGCAGCATGACCACATCTCTTCCTGCCGCTGACCCAGCTTGCAGCCTCACCCTCCAAGCATAAGCCCCCTGCGGTCCCTTGGGAGCAAGCAGCCCAGACCTACCAGTGTCAAGGCCCTTACACTAAACTCAAACAGCAGCAACCTGGGGCACAGGGAGCTGTCCCTCATTGTAGGGCTCCAGGGAGAGTCACCTCAGTATTTGGGCTTTGGTAGCACCATACTGCAGAGTGAAGCAGAGCCCTGGAACCATCTCAGCTACTTACAGAGCCCCACTAAGACATGTCATCACCTCCACCCTCCCCTGGCTTCCCTATGCCCCCGACTGTCCCAGGAACCCCTACGTGGGGAGGTGGCCATCGTCTTAATCTGTCCCAATCCCAATGCTCCCCAGAGCCGTTTGTTCAGAATTCAGTCCCCAGTTCATACTGGCACCTAGGGTGACCAGATGTCCCGATAAAATCGGGACCGTCCCAATATTTAGCTGTTTGTCCCACGTCCCGAATGATCTTTGGTCGGGACACAATTTGTCCCGATATTTCGCTCCACCAGCAGCACTCCCCACCCCCCTTCTTGCTGCTCCGCCGGCAGCACTCGGCTTTTTTTTTTTTTTTTTTTTTTAACTCCGCCGGTGGACCCCCTGTCCCCCTATGTGTCCCGATATTTTCTCCTTCTCATCTGGTCACCCTACCGGCATCTCTGTAATGACTGAACTCAGAGCCATGTTCTTCACTGCTCTCCACTGACCTGGGGTGCGAGATCACAAGCTGCCAGTACTTTCTCTAGTCACCCTGCCCAGCTTCACCCCTCCTGCACTGCCTTGTCTCTAGTCCCGCCCAGCAGGGTAAAACAGGTGAGGCTTGCAGCACGGCCTGGATGTCAACCGGCCTCGGCTCTGCTGAATGGGGTATGCATCCAAGAGCAAGTTCCCCAGCAGAAGGTCCCTCTGTGGAGAAAGCCCCTGGCCCCACCTTCCGCCCTTTCAAACCACGGGGCCGTCAGCTCCACTGATCACCCCTGTAACGTAGGGGAAGGTGAGTGTGACACTCTAGGGTTTCATAGGCCAATGCCTGAAGGTCCACTCATAAAAGGCAGCCAGCGCAGGCCGCGGGAGCATGGCTGCTTCACATGACCTTGGGACCCAGCACTGATAAGCAGCAGGCCCATCCCATGCTAACTTCAGTGTCCGAATGGTGCCACCCCACGCAGAGCACAGTGTGCAGATCTCACCAGCAAGGGGCAACGGCACAGAAAAGGGCAGGAAAGGCCCAGCCCCTCCAACCAGGTCCAGATGGCAAGAAGCTGTTGCTCTCTGAGCATCCAAGAGCAGTGACAGCAATGAATGACTCCTTTGCCCCAAACTGCAATACGGTACCCATGCTCCTCCGACTCTGCTGCTTCGGCCAATTGCTTGCCCCGGCCTTGGCGTCGTAGCAATCATTTCATGCCTGTCAAGCCGACTGACCATTCCTCTGCTCCCCTTGTCTGCACGCGCTCCTGCTGGCCAGGCCTTCTGAATCCCCTAACAGGAAGCATCAAGCTCCCGAAGCCAGTCATAATGCTGGAGGCCCAGCACTTACCCAGCTGAGGGAGAGCTCTGCAGAGGAACGCGGGCAGAGGGGGTGTGTAAATGGACAGACAGGAGAGTGGAGCCGGGGGGTGCTCACCGGTCTGCAGCCCTCCGCGGGGTGGGGGTCGTCTTGATCTGCATGTCTGGTGCCCTGGTCGGCGCGTAGGGGCCTCGCGTAACCCCAGGCAGCCTCCGCAGGAAGTGGGTGTAGAAGGATCGCGCCTCCATTTGCCTGTTGGGAAGGAAATGGGAACACGTGAGAGGAGCCTCTTCCACTTGAACAGGGGGTCACCTCTTCACCCCCATTAACCCTTCCATCACCACAAACACAGCTGCCTGCAACCCTGAGGTTTGTCACACTCAGGCAGGAGGCCAGACGTGTCCTTGGGGATGGGGGTGGGATTCCTGGCATAACAATGTGCGCTGTTCCCATCTGCTTCCACCCTCCCACATGCACCGGCAGGCCCCACACACCCAGGGGGCCTCCATGGGTCTCCTTGGGTGGGAGAGTATCTGCACTGTTAGCTGTGTGGCCCCAGTGTGCCCCCAGCTGCTAATGGCCTTGCTTGAATCACTAGCTCCCCGCTCCAGCTGCCTAGAAACGGGACGAGGCTCTGTCCCTAACAGGGGCGGAGAGACATGCACATAAGCCAGGCCTGGAAGGGGATGGGTTTGCCTCCTTGGTCCGCCTGGTCTGGAATTGCTGCCTCTGGCACTTCCCATATCGCTTCCCACTCCCTGTGCTCAGCCCATGCATCCCTCCCTACTGCTCCCTTTGCCTCTCTCATCCATTCCCAGCTATGTCCCTCCGCTAGTCCCAGCCAAGCTCCCTGAGCACCCTGCCTGGCCTCCTTCCGAACATACAGCCGGAGCGGCCCTGCTGCCATCAGCCTGAGCCTGCTTTGCATGGCCTCACTCCTGCCTTTGGACTGCCTTCTCTGCAGGGCAGGGTCTCTGCTCTCCGCTCCTCCCACCACCTCTACAGACACATTCTCAGCAGCCATTGGCGTGTACCCTGAAGCATCTGACAAGGCAGAGCCAGCACCTCTTCTGACTGCCAAGACTGGGGACCCACTGGCCACGTTACAGGGAATGTCCCTAATGGGGCTCTGGCAGGGGGAAGGGAGAGCACTAGAAACCAAACCACCTATATAAAGAGAACTCAGGTTCTGACTGGGCACTGCGTGTGTTCCAGGCCAGCTGGCATGAGGAAGGGCACAGCTCTCATGGGGATCGGCAGCCCCAGTTCACCCAGCCACTCTCCCAGCTTCGCTCTATCCCTTGCAGCCTCCTTTCACCCTAGGTTCTGGGGTGGGGTTTGCCTCCTCTGGCAGCTCAGGGAATATGCCAAGGGCTCGCAGGCAGAGCCAGGAGAGCTGGTTAGGAAGCACTTTAAGGGGGGAGAAGAACATTTGGGTTAGTCTGGGCCATCGGTGCTGCAGAGAGGAAGGCTGGGGCAACGAGAGAGAGAGAGGGGTACAGAAGCACAAGATATGCCACCACCTGGATCCAACCACCCTTGCTGCCTCAAGGACCTGCCTCTTCCTCCCCCTTCTGTGGGGCAATTCCCAGTTCTGCCCGGGTGGGTTTTACCCTCTTGGAATCAGTAACGCCCTCTAACCCAAGAGCTGGGGGTACGGATGCACTGGGATCTGCGCAGGATAAACCCAGCCCTGGCACCCAGGGTGCTGTGGGAGGTTTTGCTGTCTCTCAGGACAGCTTGGCAAGATGGAGGGAGCAGAGGGTGGAATACAGGACTCCCTACTTAACCCACACAGAATGAGCAAAGCTGTCAGGCTCTGAGAGAGGCAGCGGCAGGAAAGCCCAGGAGAGCCGGCAGCGAGGAGCCATCGCTTTCCGCTCTGCTTTCACAGCCCAATGTTCGCCCGCAAGCAGATGGTGGAGAGACGGCGTCGTCACAAGCAATTTTCCCCTCCACCAGCTCTGAGGCAAGGAAACAATGACTCTGCTCTTGGGTGAAGCTGGCATCATCAGAGAGCACCCCTCCTCCCCTAAACCTGGCTCACCCCATCCTCCGCACACCAAGCAGCACAGACGAGATTTGCAAACGCCACGATTCCCATTAGGAAAAACTCCCTGCTCGGCTGTTACCCAGGCAAGAGACCCCCCTCCCCATGACCTTTCCTAGGGAAGCCACAAGTGTCTGTTTACCCCCTTGCCCCGCCACACTCTTCCCTGCACTGCCAGCCTGACATCAATCATCCATTGAGGGTGCGAAGGCACCATCTGGCTGCTATTTCACGTGCTGTTCAGCAGCAGGAACCCACGAGAGGGGCTGAGTCCCGGCGCCATTGTTCTCTGCCAGCGTTTCAGAACCAGCCATTGTCTGGTTCCTAATGAACTTTTTCGCAATTAGAAAACCAAGAGGGAGGTGTGGGGAGGCTAGCCGAGTCGGGGAGGTGGTCAGGGACAACTTGACTCCCTGCCAGCTTTGCAAAGTCCACTAATGTATTCCCCAGCCAGCGAAACACTTGCAAGCTGGGCTGAGTTTAGAGGGGCTTTCAGCAGTTTGTAGCTGAAGCTGGTGGGGGAAGTCCGGGGAGGAAAGCCACACACAGCATCACAAAGCCACACCCAGTGTTTCAACACGGGGCAGCCCAGAACAGGCAGGGAAGGTTGGAGCTGGACAGCTCCATGGGCAATAGGAGCTGGCCTTATCTCTGAGGGATCTGCCCACCAGCACCAGGATTCACAACCCATTCCTTAGGGAAAGGTCCCATGGTGTTTAACAGAGAAAACTATTCCCTCTGTAGACCATTTCGAGCCAGAGCTCTCCAGCTGGGATAGGAGAGGAGCTGCAATAAAACCCTACGGGTTTTATCCCTATCAAACACCACAGGATCTCTCTCTAAGGGCCGTGGGCAGGGGGATCTGTGCACAAGCACCGAGGTTCACATTCCAAGCTTCAGTGCAGCAAGTTCCCTCCATCATCAGTCCCACAGTGCCAGGATTCATCCTCCCACCCCTTAGGTACAGTGGGATCCACCTGCCAGCGTCACACCCAGCTGCCACGTGAAGGCCTGGCACATCACAGGCCACCCGGTCTGGGTCCCGGCAGGGAAGGACTTACACAGGGATGCGGCTGAAGGTCCCGTTTTTGATGAGTAGGAAACTGGAAGGGAAGGCAGTCACGCCATACTTCTTCACTAGCTCCTCCTCGCTGCTCAGCACTCTCCGGACGGCGACGTTCTCGTACTGCAGCATGTCCAGTGTCACCTGCAAGGCAGCACGCTCCATGGGTTAGACTAGCTATGGAACAAAACGTCTCAGGGCCAGGCCCGCTTACAGCAGCTCTCTCCTCTGGGGGGTGGCGTGGGATGCTCATGGCTGCTCCAGCCCCCGCTTCTCCCAGCAGGAGTCGGGACACAGCAATATCTAGCACTGAGGGAACACTTTATGCCTCCAAAGCATTGTACAAACACAGCCTGACCCTCACGAAAGCCCCGAGAGGTGGAGAAGTAGGATCTCCATTTTACAGACATTTTATGGCCCAGGTCAGTGGCAGAGCCAGGGCTAAGTTAAAAAAGGTGAACTTTCCCTGAATAAATGATGCCAGGAATTCCTGGCTCCCAGCCCTGTGCTCGACCCGCCGGACAATGCTGTGCTGGCTACAGGAAAGCTCACCACTACTTGATCCTTAGCCTCACCTAACTGCAGCACGTGGCACTTGATGGCTATGGAAACTGGAAAGGATATAAAGAGTCAAGGAACAGTTAACATCTTTGTATACTAACTCCTGAGGGGCCCAGGGGGAGAATCAGAACTTGCCTCTCCACTCATCTACTCAGACCATAAGCTTTTTGGGGAAAGGGACATTTTTCACTACATGTACATGAAGTGTATAATGGGGCCCGGTGACATTATGTGATTATTATTGATACTACTGTTATATAATTGCGACAAATCTTGTACAAGATGTGTCATGTGAGGTGTCAACAGAAAAGGAATATGATTACCCTGTTTGTGTGCGTGTATCATTTTGGTGTCTGAAGTTACGAATATTGACTATGTACCAGCATTTCAAATGTGTTTGCTCCTGTGGTAACGCCCACAAGGTTGGTAGTTTGCATCCAGTCTGGTCAGCTTATTGTGAATGGGCTATTCAAGTTGATGGCCCATTGAAGGACACTTAGCTAACACAAGAGGCCATAGAAGCAGCTGAGGATGCATCAGCCAGAATATGGGTAATGGCTGCTCTGACTCATTGAAGCATGCAAGGACGTGACATGCTCCTGTGACCCTGAACTCCATCTTGTGCCAGGACTTTTCCACAAACTAACCCTGACAGTTTTCCCTCCACATGGGCGAAAGTATAAATAACCCTGGTAGCATCTCCATTTTGCCTCTTTCCTGCTCTGGACTACGGACTTACACTAGCAGGAGAATTCCAACCAGTGGACTGAGGACCTTCCAATCTTTTGGATATTACCAGAGACATTGTAAGCCAGCAGTTTATTCCATCACTGCTACAAACCTGACCCAAGAACTTTGCAATGAATGTATGTATTTGATTCCTTTGACCATTTTAACTCTCACCCCTTTCTTTTCTCTTATAAATAAACCGTTAGATATTAGATACTAAAGGTTTGGCTATAGCATGATTACTGGGTAAGATCTGAGTTATATGTTGACCTGGGTATGAGACTGGTCCTTTGGGATCAGAAGAACCCTTTGGTTGATTAAACTGGTTTTAAATAACCACTCATCATAAAGTCTAGGGACTGGGTGGTGAAACAAGGGCTGGGATACCTAAGGAGGCTGCATTTCTGACTTCTAGTTAACCAGTGTGGTGAGACAGACGTTTACTTTTGTTACTGGTTTGCTATATCTTATAGAAGAATAACCACCAGTTTAGGGGTGAGTCTGCCCTGTTTCGCAGCAGTTTGTCCTGAATTTGACATCCTCAGCTGTGACCCACGGAGGCACAGTGACAGGCCCCAACCCAACCTGGTGCTACAGCAACACAAATACTGAACAAAACAACAATGCCCACCTCTCTGCCCAGAAAGGAGTCGCTCGTCTCGAAGATCAGCGCCAGGTACGTGACATTGTTTGTTTGAAAGAACCCATGGATCTCCTCCACGCTGCAGGAGAAAACAATGAGGTGTTCTCAGTGACACGGAGCGAGCAGGTGAACGCGCCAGCCCCAGCAGCGCAGAACGTGCTCCCTACCAGCACAGCACACAGATGCTTGGCAAAGGGTTGGGTGTTTGCCCCTCTCGCACAGAGCTGAACCCAGCTGGATTTGTCGCCTAGGTAGGTGGCCGAGATCAGCTCTGCTTATACACTGTTCAATTCACATGGAGCTTGCCGGCCTGGTTTTCTGCTTCAGTTCACTGGCTGTATGGTAATCTGCCAGGGTCAGCCAAGGAACGGGAGATGGGAGACTTGAGGTTAAAACCCTGTCTACTGTGAAAGCCAGCAGTGGGACTAGAGCCAGAGCAGTTTCATCAAGACACAGATAGGGTCACATCAGAGACAGCCTGAACCCTATCTCTGAGCCCAAACGCTTCTGCTCTTGGGGAGTGGGAATGAACCCCCCAATTTCCCCTGTGGGGCATCGGACAGTGGGGAGCCTGAACATGAGGTGGGAATGCTGGAGTTTGGCTGGGGTTCATTTCCCCATCCACACCTGTGGCATTTGATTAACGCTGCCTGTGGCTTTGCATTTTTTACTCAGGTGGGGGAGGAGAGAGGATAAGTGCCTACAGGGCATCGAGAGGTGCAATAAGTCCACCTTTGCCAAGAAGCAGCGCTGTGCACGGCGCAGCGTCCAAAGCCGGGAGAGAGCAGGAGTACAGAGACGTGCCATTGGAAGGAGGGGGCATTGCTGGGGGCCCAGGCTGGAACGCTCAGACAGTGGGGAGGAGAGGGTAGTTAGACACCTGCAGCATGCTGTCCAACACCTGGATAGGGGCCGTCCTCCCGCTCCTCCACTGAAATGTGGGCAGGGATGGCTAGTGGGCAGTGCAGCTCAAACCCTTTTGTTCTGTCCGGCCCAGCCAGGCCCAGGTGACTCATACCCAGGAAGAGCCAGATCAGCTTCACAGGCACAGAGGAAAGCACAAGGATATGGTTACCCGTGAAGGGGAGAGGGGCTCACACACTCGCCCCTGGCAATCACCAGATGCAGATCTGAGGAGTTTCCTTTGCATCGCTGATCTGCAGGCAGCCTGGCTAGCTTCACAGATCCATTTCTGCCTCCTGGCTTAACACCTTTCCCCACTGCCCCCAGCATTAACAGGTTATAGCCACAGGGGCTTTCCAGGCTCAAGTAGTGGTGAGCTTTCCTGTAGCCAGGACAGCCTGGTCCGGTGGATCGAGCACAGGGCTGGGAGCCAGGAATTCCACTGTACAGCAGAGTCCTGGCTGCTATCTAGGTCTGGCAGGTCAGGTTAGACGCTCCCGGATCATACACCGAACAGGCAAGATTCGACCAAGGGCTTTCAGCCAGGGAGGAGCCAGAGGGCAGCAGTGACTTCAGCTTGCAGGGCAACTTTAGGATCTAAGGACATGGAGGAAGACCAGGGACAGCAGCGGGCACGGCACCTCTGTGCCACCAGCCATTCCCCCCGGCCACGACGCGGACCATCAACTACCACGCACATGTGTATCCCAGGGGAAACAACCCAGACTCCTGCTCCAAACACTCAAGCCACTGCCACTCCAGGGGCATCTGTTTGCTGTGGGCAGCACTAGGGCTCATCTGCCCTTCCCAGGCCGTCAGCAGGTCTCATTCGATAAAGCAGAGGGCACTGACACTTCCCCCACACAAGCAATACAGGACTTACCCTCCCCCCCAGTGACGAATACGAGCAGCCACCACTCTCCAGCCTGGGGTTGTAGTTAAAGGCAGGTTTGTTAGAGACAAATCATGGGAAAAAACCTTGTAGGTAATGGACCCGCCCCACACTGACAGTTCTGGGCGCATCACATGGACAAGATACACGTAGGAGGTCTGGAACGTTACCAAGGAGGCAACTCCAAATGTCTGTGCCTATTAATTCTTGGCTAAAGAGTTGCCTTCCTCGTTTTGTCCATGTGCTATTATCACAGTCACTCCAGGAAGTCACTCTGGCACCAGGCCGTCAGTTTCACTCACACCTCTGCAGTGCGTGTCACTGTCCTGGGAGTAACCAGGAGCCTCTTCGGACCGCCTAGGGCAACGTCGCCAGCCCAACCCGCAGGAATTCCGTTCCACACGATAACAGGGATTGAATCAAGGGCAGGCCCTTGAACACAGTCATCATCCACATGCGGCAGAGGTCTCAAGGACTGCTACTGGAGGCCCGGTTAAGCACGAGTCCATTCCTTGTTGTTTCTCTCACCCCAGGCCCCCTCAACCAACCAACCCCGCCCCCTCCCCCACACACAGTTGCATTCTGCTATTATGTCCCCCTCCAATAACCTGGCTGGTTCCAGTGGTGGACAGGCAGGTGGCCACGTCTCCTTGTGCATCTCCAGGTTGGTGATTATGCTCTGCCTCAGGTTCTGAATGCTGTCCCCAGGATCTGTTGGGGGAACAAAACACACAGCTCACCACCAAAGCACAATGCACAAAAAGCCAAGGACTGTATCCAAGGTAACAATGACCCATCCCAACCCCTGATCCCAACTATGCTGGATCCCTGAAGCCAGGGGCGGCTCTAGGAATTTGGCCGCCCCAAGCACGGCGGCACGCCGCAGGGGGCGCGCTGCCGGTCGCCGGTCCCGCGGCTCCGGGGGACCTCTTGCAGATGTGCCTGCGGAGGGTGCGCTGGTCCTGCGGCTCCGGTGGACCTCCCGCAGGCATGACTGCGGAAGGTCCGCCGGAGCCGCCTGCCGCCCTCCCGGCAAAATGCCGCCACGCGCTGGGGTCTGGAGCCAGCCCTGCCTGAAGCCATAGCAGTGTCACATGGGGACTGAGCGCTACTGGACCATACTGTACAATATATCCCCAACCCACCCTGGCAGCCCCTCCAGTGGCTGGTTAGTGGCTCATGGCAGAAACACATTTCTTTTACAAAGCTTGAGATGCTTTATTCATTTATCCCCTGCCAGGTGATTCCCTCTCATGAGTCATCCTCCACCAAAACCTCCTGCCCTCCCACCCTCACCTGGGGAAAGCACTCGCTGACCACCCCCTACTCTAGAACGCAGCAGGTGTGCAGGCGGCAATGGAAAGGAAACCACCACAGCAGGGCGAATTCCAACAGGGGAGTCCAGCAAGGATTAAAGAGCCAGGAGGTTGTGAATACTCACGGAATATCTTCATCCCGTCCTCAGGGCTCTTGGAGAAGGCCTTGAAAAACTGAAAAGAAACATAAGAGAAGAGTGTCCGCAGGAGCATCTGGAGAACATTTAACAACATTCATTGCAACGCACAGAGCACTTGTAAGGCAGCATGGACTGATCCATCAGACTGAGATTCAGGAGATCTGTGTTCTATTCCCGCTCTACCACCAACTTGATGGGTGATTTTGGGCCAATGGCTGCCTTTCTCTGCCTCAGTTTCCCCATCTGTAAAATGTTTACCTGCTTTGTAAAGCGCTTTGAGAAGTAGGGCTGAAGAATGCTATACGGAAGGTAAAGTTTATTACTTTCCCAAGTGAGTTTAATCATCCCTAATAATACCACCTAGCTCTTACATAGCTTTTTCAGCAGTAGATCTCAAAGCATTTTACAAAGAAGATCAATATCATTATCCCCATTTAAAAGATGGAGAAACTGAGGCACAAAGCGGTGAAGTCACTTGCCCATGGTCACCTAGAAGGCCAGTGGCAGAACCAGGAATAGAACCTAGGCCTCCTGGGGTCCCAGTCTAATGCTCCAGCTACTAGGCTTTGCCAATTTATAAAAGGTCTCTAGGCACCTGCAGAATAATCATTAAAACAGGCACAAAGTGCAATAAATAAACTGACCCAATACAGACTAAGTGAAACTCCCCAGACACAAATCTGCTCAGCAGCCTACCCCACCTCCTGGCAAATGCCTCAGGGAGCAAACAGATCTTTCATCTAACCCTGAAGGGCAAACCCACATGCTGGCTCTGTCAGACTAAGCAAGGGGGTGGGAAGGAGGAGCGGGCATTGGAGAGTCAAGGTCTCTTTGCCAATCACGATCCAGACACACATCTTGTAACCTTCCCACCATCAGCCCTCAGAATTCCTATCTGGGGGCTGTCAACAAGTCTGTCAGTGGCTCTGGCCTGCAGGGACAGCGCACAGGTGCAAAACTCTTCTCTATCTCCCCTCTCCAGATGCCAAAACTTCAAACTTGCCCAGCTTGGCCAATTCTGCAGTACAATGAAAGATAAAAACACGTCAGATGAATGACATTTAATACCAAGGTCAATGGTGGGCAGGGTTCTGTGCCAAAGCGCATCGTTCATCTTCATATTTCAATTACGGAAAGTCCACCTTTTTTAATTCCGCTGAAGCAGACAGAATTCCCAGCCGGCTGCCCCGGGGCACAGTGAAATCCAGAGATTGTGCTGCAGAATTAACGTCACCTGGCTACAGGGTACATAGGATCTTGGTTATAGATCAAACCCAGCCCCATGAATGGCACCCGTAATGGAATGGCTTGGATGTCCATGCTGTTTGGAGCGTGGGCGCAACATCTCCCAAAGGCCAGGCCTGCTCTGGAAGTGGGAGGCCATCCTCTGTCCTAGGCGAAGTCCCACAGTGCAGCAATGCAGTCTGGAGAGGACAAGAGCTTGGCTCGCTGCACTCAGTGCAAGCTCCTCACCAAAGAAGGAAACTAAGAGCGCTCTCAGCTGCCACCAAGCAGGAACAATGGGACCCTTCGATCGCGATCCTCGTAGAGTAAAGGCAGGCAGACTACCCCAATCGATGGAGCGGTTGCCCGGCTAGTCTGGATGTTTTCCCTAGACTACCAGCTTCTCCAGGCTGACCCTCTGCCAACTAGCCCTTGCCAGAGCCCCATTCTCAGCTAGACAGTGGGGAAGCAGAAATCACAGCCTGTCTAGATCCAATGAGTTAAAGGGGCAGAGCTGAGTGTCCCCAGCCCACTGTCGGCATTGCACACCAGCTCTGCCTCCCCCAGGGCCTGGTGTGGACGCTGGCCCGGGGGGGAGGGATAAGGGATGAGACAGAATCGCTTATTGCAGGGGCAGGGGGCACAAGTGTGCGTGTACCATAGGGGAAGGGGATGCTTCCATGGAGGTAGATGCCCCATCCCAGCCTAGGGAAGCTCTGTGAGGGTTCAGTATGTGGCCATGTTGCCGTGCGCCGGCACCAGAGCCTGGTACGCGGCAGTTGACCGTGATAGAGACGAGGGAGCTGCCAATGCTCCCGTTGCAGTTATGCCATTGGGGAGCATGGGCAGCAGACCCCACAGCCCAGCCGTGCTGCAGGTGGGGGAGAGGCCGCCATCCTGCGCGTGCCAAGGCACTGCAGGGACATCCCCCCATTGGCTGTGTTCAGCCAGGAGGAGAATCACCAGGCTCAATAGCGTAAGGGCTGCAGCCCATTGGACCTAGCAGGTCCTGGATGGGGAGAGAGAGTCCTGCTGTTGGAGGAGCCAGCCGGGCTGACTGACCAGCTGCCTGTCAGCTCTGGGAACAGCGGGTGTGTGAAGCCCTGCCCTGGGAAAAGGGACGCAGCAAGTTGGCCAAGAACACGACAATGCCTCCAGCCCAGAGGAGGGCTGTGCCGATGCTAAGGCTGCAGCTCTGCATGGAGGAGAAGGGCCGGACACCCAAGCTGCTTATCTGATGCAGCAGCACCCCTGGAGAGCTCAGTCCCCCGCGCACAGCGGCAGGCCAGGGGTTACAGCCAAGGCCAGCAGGGCAGGCAGGAGGGTGGCACACGGGGGCTGCGTGGGAGATGAATGCCCTAGGGTGACCAGACAGCAAGTGTGAAAAATCGGGACAGGGGTGGGAGGTAATTGGAGCCTATATAAGAAAAAGGATCAAAAAATCAGGACTGTCCCTATAAAATCGGGACATCTGGTCACCCTAGAATGCCCACTCTCTCCTTTGGCCAGGGCCCAGGAACACAGCCAACCTCATACAGCCGCAGTGACCTCCCGGCTCTGGGGATCATTCATGCTGCC
The DNA here is from genome assembly GCF_020497125.1 of Mauremys mutica. Lineage (NCBI taxonomy): Eukaryota > Metazoa > Chordata > Testudines > Geoemydidae > Mauremys > Mauremys mutica. Next base: position 57,590,588 of record NC_059079.1, read on the forward strand.
TCTTTGCCAGTCCCTTTAAAGGCTCACCAGCAGAGGTGGGCCTGCTCTATGTATCCAGGGCTCAGGATACAGGCTGCCCCACAGTACCTGCTGCAAAGAGTCATGTGCCCTCTGTGTTTGATGCCAGCTGTGCACTCTCCCCCCTCCCTCCATGCAGGCAGGGCAGCAGGATCAGTGAAATCTCATGGCAAATATTTGCCAACCAGGCTGGGCTGGAAGCGAAAGCTGTTTGCAGAAGGTGCTGGGAGGAGGGAGGGGGAGAGGACAACACAACCCCAACCAACGGCCTTGTAGCACTGCCACATCAGCAGGTCCCTCTGGGCTTTGGGAGCCTTGTTAAAGACAGGCTCAAGCGCTGTATTTTGGGCCAGGCGAGGGGCTTAGCACATCAGGCCCATTCCTGTGGCATCTGAGGTAAGGGTCATCGCTCCAGCACTCGGTTCTACCCGTCAACAGCCAATTAAAGTACCCAGCGGATTGAGGGGTCTCACAGGACCCCCTGGAGCAGGGAGCATCCCAATCCACACCCACTCATTTCCCCCTAGGTTTGGAGCTCTTCTTAGGCTGATCCCAGGACTGTAATTACCCCAGGAGTCCGGCAAGTTTCTTTTTCCAGCCAGCCACAGAAAGGAACTTTGGGTGGATTTTTACAATCACCCTCTTGTTGGCCACCAGCCCAGCCATAGGGCTCTGCGAGTCAAAGCTAGGGCAGGTGAGAGGCAGAGCTGGCCCGCCCAGGTGTGCAAGACGCTAGGGTTAGTGCCCATTACTACCTGAGATGGCTCTTGTGCATCTGCCGCCCTGCCCCAGAGGGAACAAAAACCAAACCAAAGGGACTTGACCTGTCATTGCAGACCCAGACATGCCAACTTGCAAATGTCAGAATTTTTTTTCCCAGCCACCTCTTTCTTTATTGAAATGGAAATCTTGAGTGGCTACCTCTAGATGGCTTACTGCTTCCAAGACTTGATTGCTCACTCTGAATTCCTTTGAAATGTTTCATTTGAATAATAAACAAGCTCAGCAAACAGACTCATTATCTTGTTAGACTTTGTCTCTTTTGAGAGGTGTTTCTGTCTAAGGCCCTTTTAATTGTTGCTTAACTACTCAGAATTCTTTAGCAGTTGTAAAGTGTACAGCTGGTACACCTGACTCCTTCAAACTTAGAATTCGATGATTGAATGATTTATGAAAATAAAGTTATATTTGTAATAATATCTGTGGGTTAAAGGTCACAGATCTCCACCAGCGAGGGGCATATATTAGCGCTCCCACAGCCACTACCACAGGTGCAGCTATACCAGAGGGAGATTTACAGAAAAATACAGCCCATATTTCTTGAACTAAAAGTGCAAATTCCCAAGTTGCTGGTCCTTGATTGGAGCTGCTGATGGCTCCAATCCATTGACCCGAACAGAAGTTGGAACAGACCCTCACTTTGTTATCTTTATCGAAGGAAAAGGGCTGGAAACTAACTTACAAAAATAAAAAAGCAAAAAGAGATCAGAAATTCTCCTGTACATTTTGAGATTCCCCAACACAGGAGAGCCCCAAGTGGGGAGTTTTGCTGGCCTTAGAGGCAGGTCTCTGAAGGTACAGGCCAAGGCATTTAAATAAATAAGCTCTTTTGGGACTAAGTCTGATTATAGACCCAGACATGTCAACTTGCGAGACAGGCTTAATTTTATTAAGAAATCGCATTACTCATAATCTCATGACAGAACTCTCAAACTTCAGGATTTTTGGGGGTCACCTGCTGCTGAAACAACGGAGGCCTGTCGGACAGAATGAATTACTGGGCAGGAGACAGGCAGATGCGGGGGTGATAACGCCTGTAACAGGGGCCAAAATCACCTTATCCAGTACATGTGGCAGAGCAGGCAACACTGATTGTCACATGCACACAAACTGGGGTTGGGCAGAGGCAGGGGGGAGTCAAAAATCAAGAGACTGACCTGAAAAACACATCTTTTTTCTTTTTTTTAAATGTCATGATTTTTTGGCCAATCTCATGGTCTCTGATCTCCTGAAGTTGGCAATCCTGCAGACATTACACTGAAACACGACTCACCACATGGCTGGAGAATGGAGGGAATTGCTAGCATGGGCATTGAGCTGGCCAAATTTTGTCCAGCTGGGAGTGAGTGTGTATGGGGGATGGGTAGGTGATGACATGAGGAGCCTGACCCTGCCAATGGCTCCATGCTAGTGCACGAGGCCCAGGAAGTGAAACTCACCTGTCTGGTTTCACCACAGGGTTTATGTGTACCTGGGAAACGAGCGGAATTTTAAAACATGTGAGCTAACACATTTGAATTAACATGTTTTTAAACACCACTCAGCACCTGGTACAGGGCCAAGCCCACCATGTTAACATTCACATTACAGTGTAGAAAGCCCTTAGGGTTAGCCCAACCAGCTAACGTTCTTAAACACAATTGTCTTTGTCTACACTAGGTGTAGAGTAGTGGTTACATACCATGTTTGAATATACCACTCATCTTCCCAGTGTAGACAAAAACACAGGCTATTTTCACTGCCAAAAAGGGTGGGTTTTTACTGCAGGGTAATGAGTATTAGCGATCCTGCTGCAAACTCCTAGTGGAAACAAGGCTCTTTCATTTTACCAGGATGTAGCTAGGTGAGGTCAACCCCAGGTGGAGGGTTTAGTGCTGACCTCATCCAGCTACATCACACTAAAAACGACCTGTCCCTTGTCTCCAGCAGGGCAGCTCCCATGCCTTAGTTATCCCACTGTCAAAAATCCCACACAAAGACAGCCAGAGATTTTGGTCCAGCTGTAACTGCAGCTAGCTGACTGCTCCTTAACTCAAGTTAACGATCATGAGTGTAAATTCTAGAGTAGCCAGTCATAAAGTGTTCATTTCAGCAGATCCAACCAGGAACCAACATTAGGGAATGTCAACCCTGGAGTCTGGCATCTTGTTAGTTAACAGGCAATCAATTAGCTTGGGTTACAGCTCAGACAAAGCAAGCTCACCAGCTAGTGCAGAAAGTAAACATCAAAAAACAAGTCACAGAATTCTTCCGGCTTCAAATAATCCAAAGGGTCACTGGAAACACAGTGATGTTTGCTCAGAAGGACTCACTGACACCGTCTCTTTAAAGGACTTTGCAGGAACTGCACTAGGTCTGCCTCAGGAAATGTTTGTGACAGAGGCATCTGAAACGGTCATATGATGTATTCCCCTTTGCACCAGATCAAAGGCACCACACCATCCTCTCAGCTGGAATGGATTCAGGCACTTAGAGTCCCTGTTCCTTGCGAAAGGAACACAGCCAGGACAAGAGGCATGCTGGGAACCTGAAGGGAGGGTGAACAGGGACATACCAGACTCTGGATTTGCTCTCCCTACTACTACCTCAGAGAGGGCTCATTACAGGGAGTTCCCAACAGAAATGCAAGAAAGAAAAATGGAGGGTACCTTTTACTCTGGTGCCATTCTCCTGCCCTGTGCATAGTAATAATAATTAAGTCCTGCATCTGAACTCCAAGTTATGGGAATTCATTGCCTGTTAGCAAAGCATCTCCGAGGCTTTTGCATTCTTGCTTATGTTGGACCGGGGTTTGTTTGCATGAGGAAATATTTAAATTATATATATTTACACAATTTTTTGCTGGGCACGGGACCAAGGGGCGGAATCACAATTTGACTGCCAATAACAACAGAGCCACCCAATATGGGAAGCCTCAAAGCACTTAACAGATGGGAATGAAATCGTGCAGCACCCGTGCGGCCTAGGGAATAGACACAAAAGTGAAGTCACTTGTGGCAGACCCCCATGGTACTTTTTACAAGAGTTGAGCTGTTAGCTCCAGCCTCCTGGCCAAATTCCTCTGTGCCTCACTACGTTCTGCCTCCCCAGATCCCCACGGCAATCTCACTTGGATATGCCTGTTCTAGATGCCTGAGAAGGGATGCTGAGTACTGTTTAACAGCTACTGTGTTTCACTCCAGAGATGGCTGCATTTCAGTGCTGGATGAAGCGACTCCTACGTGTATGGCCAGGAATGCATTTGGGGTGCTATATAAACAGATGCAAGGTCATCATTCAGCTGAATTGACAGGGAGAGGAAACAGTTAAAAGAAACAGGCTAGGAGAAGCCACAAGAATAAACTGCTCTAGGAGGCACCAGGGTCAGATTAACTTTTTGTGGGCCCGGCGCCAAACATATTTGTGGGCCCCCCTGGGGAATGATTGTAAAAGGGGCCGGGGGTAAAAGCACAGTGGGCAGGAGCTAGGGTTGGTCTCTGGAGCAAGGGAGGAGCTGGGGTAAACTGCAAGCGCAGCAGGGCTGAGGAGGGGGTAAACAGGATCCACCCACCCCACCTCTGCCCACATAGAGCAGGTACCTACCCGGTTTTAGCCCATTCTCTTTGTCTCTCTCTGCACTGAGCTGCCCCTCCTCCCACGGAGGGTAATGTGGTTACTCCTATAACTGGACATTTAGTTTCCAGTCAGCACTGCTAACCGGACACCCAGGTCCCATTTTCTACTGGAGTTTCCAGTCTAAAACTGGATACTTGGCAACACAGCTGCTAGAAAAGCCTGAGGGGGGGAGAGGGACAAGCAATCATTTTTAGAAGTAAGAAGGCTAAGCCTAAGGGGGGGGGGGGCCTAGGGAGTGGAGAGGAGCCATGTCTGCTGTACTGCCCAGGTAGGCTGGAGACTGTGGGGATCAGCTGACACAGTATCCAAGGCCAGTGCAAGGATATTTTGCACTCTAGGCGAAACTTCCACCTTGCGCAGCCCTGCCCCCTCCCCCCCCCCCGAGCATCGTTTATTATAAACTTTCAAAAATGAATCCAGTGGAGTCACATCTTACACGGGGGTTAGGTTCTAAGGTCAGCGCATAAGAGGAAAATCGCGTATAGTGAAAATTACCATAAAGTACAGTACACACCGTATAAACTGTATACACTAGAACAGGGGTCCTCAGCCTACGGCACATGTGCCAAATGTGGCAAGGGAACTGATTTTTATTTTATTTTTTTTTTACTGGCAGGCTGCGGGTCCCGGCCACCACTGAGCCTGCTGCCAGTCTGGGGTTCTGGCCGCCGGCTCCTGCCAGCCGGGGTCCCAGCCACCGGCCCCACTCAGCCTGCTGCCGGCCTGGGTGAACGGAACCCCAGGTCGGCAGAGGGCTCATCGGCGGCCAGGACACATAGCCTGCCATTAAAAAAAATCCGCTTGCGTGCCACCTTTGCCATGCGTGCTGTAGGTTGAGGACCCCTGGTTCTAGTGTATACTGTACTTTATGGTAATTTTCACTATACATGATTTTCCTCTTACGCACTGACCTTAGAACCTAACCCCCACATAAGATGTGACTCCACTGTAGTGTAAAAAAAATTTTTTGGGCACCGCTTTTTGGCGCCCCCAAATCCTGGCGCCCTAGGCAGCTGCCTAGTTCGCCTCATGGTTACACTGACAGTATCCCCAGCCCAGGTGGCATGACAGCCAGTGGTGGATTTAGAGTTAGTGGGGCCCCCTAGCCCTGTGCTTAGCTTCATTTTTGGGGCTCCTCCTTGGGACCCAGCCAAGAAAAAGAACATTCTCTCTTATCTCCCCCCACCCCCATTTTTCATTCTTTTTTTCCTTCATCCTTCTCCAATAAGTAATAGCAAGTAAATTAAAATAAAGTGAGGTACCTTGATTGTTCTTGTAGTCTAACTTATTTTTCCACAGACCACTTGAAAATCACAGAGGGTCTCGAGGGACCACTTAATGATCTTTCCAAATATTGTAAAAAAAAATGTTGGGGTGCGGGGTCTGGCCAGGAGCTAGGGTGAGGGAGGGGGTTCAGGGTTGGGGCAGGAGGTTGGGGTGTGGAGCACTTACCTGGGGCAGCTCCTGTTTGGTTCTCAGGATGGGGGGGGGGCAGGAGTCAGGGTAGGGGCTGGGGGCGAGAGGGGGGATGCAGGAGTCAGGGCTGGGGAGGTGTGGGGGTGCAGGGGTCAGGGCTGGGGAGGTATGAGAGGGGATGCAGGGGTCAGGGCAGGGGGCTGGGGAGGTGTGGGGGGTGCTGAAGAGGTGCGAGGGGGTGCAGGGGTCAGGGCAAGGGTCAGGGGAGGTGTGAGGGGGTGCAGGAGTCAAGGTGGGCAGAGGGCTGTGGGAATGGGCTGGGGTCGTGCAGGGGGCTGGAGGGGGTATGCCCCCAAACACAGTCTGCCCGGTGAAGCGCTGAGATAAACAAGAGGGGAGGGGGTGGTTTCAGATGGCTTATGGTCAATGCTGCTGTTCAGACCCAAAAGTAAAACACAGGCTGGAGACCAGGACCACAGTAGAACTGATCAGGGGCCTCCTGGGGTACCAGCTCCATGGAATGTCACGCGTTTTGGAGCGAGCCTCCCTGCTCAGGTCCTCCCACCCCCCTGCTAGGCTTCAGAGTCTGAGCCACCGTTCAAAGCACTGCCTGTGCAGCTATTTTTAGAGCACTGGTGTGAGCCCCGCTGCAGAATGCTAAGTACACACCCCTACAGATTGAAGCTGGACCAGCTCCGCTTTCCTGCCACCCACCCCAGCCTGTGTTCACTTTACCTTCAACGTAGGGAACCCAGTTATCCCAAACTTCCCGCACATTTTCTGATTGGCTATGTCTGCACAGTCGAGGACGCCAAGGTTCACCGCGGGGCTCCATTCTGAAAGGAGACACAGACAGACAGACATTAGCGGATCTGAACCCCCTCTCCAGTTCCCGCCACTCTGCGCTGAGAACAGGAGCAGCCGCTGGGGCAGAATTCCAGTGGCTGCTTTTCCCTGTCACAGCTTCACTGCTCATGGGGAGACCCCCAGCCACGCCAGCCCCAGGAAACGGGGCAGGAGCCACTCGGAGGGCTAAGTTGGGGGAAGCCTCTGTTATACCGTAGCTACTGCTCCCTATTGTAATTACATAATAGACAGCGGCCCATCAGTATTTCGGAGTTATTTCTACTCGTATCTCACTCCCAGACACTGCTGAGGACTGCACAGACTTCCAGCATTACCTACCTACCCCCGGGAGCAAAATCTTGCTCTTTCCACTGGGAAGAAACGTATTATGGGTAACCCCCCCAAACCTTTCCTACAGTTCCATGGCCGGAAGCTGAATTCTATCCTCCTCCATTGCTAGAGCACTGCTCATCCCAAAGCACTTTCGACACTCATGCAACGGGAGCCTTATAGCCACCAATGAATTTCAGCTGGCTCTGGGGTACGGCACGGCAGCCGTTTACCAGCGCAGAGTAAGCACAGCAGCTTAAGACAGGAAGCAGAGCAGCATGCTTTACACACGTCAAACCACTTGATTTATATAGCACCAGGCCACTTCACCAGCAAATGCTATGGGGGTATTTTTGGACTGACTGAGCGTAATGCTCAGAGCTGGAATCCGGTCAGGAGCCTGGGGCTCAAACCTCTTTTCTTACAAAAGGTGTTCATGTGAGGGGAGAAGGGTATCAGGAACTCAGTTTTCCATCTCTACCACCCCTTTGCCCTTCTAGCTGTCCAGTGACCAAGGAACCACGCTGAGGCTGGGTTGGGATGCTCACCTAGGAACAGTCATCTGCAGCACCCGGCCTTTTCCTCAGAGGGCTCATCTCCAGGGACAACCCAGGCCCCCTTGGCTTGACAGCCACAGTTTGAGGGCTGCAGGGAGTGAAACACGCAAGCCTTGCAAAGTGGTGGATAATATCACATTGCACGTGTGTTCACTTGGGGGCTGAGATCTAAGCAACTCATACTGTGTGCTGCGTCTCTGTCCCCCCCGCAAACTGGCATCCTCACTCTGGCCACTATCCTCTTCTCTCTGGGCTGCAGTCACTGGGTGAGGGCAGGGACCCCAGCCCCAATATACAGCTCAACTGAGCTCACAGCTTCTCCCCATCCCAAAAGAGAAGCTCCCTAGACTTTGCAGAGACAGGAATCCCACAGTAGTCATGGGTCAGCGCAGTAAACTCACAAGTCTCATCTGTGGGCAAGGTGCCAGGGAGGGAGAACTGGGCCCTTTTGTTCCAGGGACCTCGCCTCCTCCACACCAGGCACAACAAGGAGAACGTCCTCCCGGCCCTTTGCAGTGGCAGGCTTAGCAGACACTCCTGGGAGACCAGAGGAGGAACGTAGGGGAGAGCAGCTTCAGCCTGGTGCCAGGGGCAGAGCTGGGCAGGGATCCAATGCAGAGCTGTTAATCCCTCTTCCATAAACACTGTGGCTCAGAGGCCTCTCTGGCAGCAGTTGTGAGCCCAGAACACTCTCTCCCTTTCTCAAACTTCCTCTGTTTGCTCTGGGGTCCGGTCCATGGAACATGCTTAAAAGGATGGGAACAGGAGCCAAGATATAGGAGGTGGTGGGCACAGCAGGGATGGAATACGGTGGCATCAATTAGCTATTCTTCTGGCCATTGCAACCAGGTGGCTACCTAACCTAGTGTGATTGATATGCAGGAGCTCTGGCAGGGACAGAGGTGTTACTGCAGTGCAGGACACGCAGCCATTAGCACAGGTCACACAGTACCATTACTTGTGCCAGCCCCACAAGAGAACATTGTGCAGCAGCACACGGGGGGTTCGAGTCCAAGGCAAATACCAGCCCCCCAATATACTCCAGCCCTCAAATCACTGCACAAGCGCCATTTGCAGCTCTCAATTTGAGAGGCAGTTCTGTGCTTTTATTGTCTGAGCAATCCCTGCTGGCCATTTGAGGCCAAATGCAGTGCTCCAAAAGGTGCCCGCTCCCAGCAAAGAGGGGGGAGCACACTGGCAATGCTGCTGCTACCTGCGCTTGAAGGAGCAGGGCAGGTGTCCAGCTCATGCAGACAGTTCCACAGGGCAAGGGGGAGCCAGAGCCAGTGTTTGGGGCAGGTTGCCCTTTAGTTGCACTCCCAGGCAGTGCTGGGAATGTTCACATCCTTTACTCTAGCCTCTCTCTGCAGAATCCCCAAGATCCAAAATGCAACATCCCTTTCACACAGCACTGAATAGGTCCCAGCCACTGAGCGCTTCCCTCCTGTCCCCACAATCTGCCTTCTATTCAGCTCCTCTGTAGCCAGGCTACAGCTGCTACACAAGGACTGTGTCGGGGCTCCCTAGAAACCATCCTGGGGCCCACACACTGGCCGTGGAAGCTGGGCTCACAATCAGACTGAGGGGTGTTTGCCTCTCTCTTATTGAGCATTGCCCTGGGGATGATCCATTTGAAAGCACAGGGCTTTCCTTCCAGGCAGGTTTCATGCTCCCCGCCAGTGGACATAAAAGGCTCAGCTCACATTAAGGCAGCGGGTGGTTTAATGCACCTTTTGGGTGGAGAAAGCCAGGAAAAAACTGCACTAGCGAGAGCCAAGCTCATGCAGACCAGCGCTGTGCAAGCTGCCCTCATCCTGCAACACCCCTGAGTTCTGAGACGTCTCTGCCAAGGCAGCTCAACTCTGACCTGTAACACTCTGACCTGCTATTCCGGTTATTCCAGTGCCAGGCGCATCCCAGCTTTGCCCACGGCACCTTGATCCTGACCTGCAGCACTTGCTCCTATTCGCCTGCTGGGATGCAGATCCGTCAGGGCTCTTATGTTCTGACCAGGGCTTAGGGCAAGAGGCATGGGAAGACTTCCACATGAGCAGGCATCGGCAGGGGAACGTGATGGAGGTATAGAAAAACATAACTGACACTGAGCAGGTAATCATGGGCCTGCTCATCTAACCCAAGAACATGGGGACAATCAGTAACACTGAAAGGCAGCAAAACTAAAACTGATCAGAGGAAATCATGTTAAAAACACAATTAACCCGTGATCTCACTGCCACAAGATCTCACTGAGGCCGAGAGTTTAGCAGGATTTAGAAAAGGCCTGGGCAAGTAGACATACAGCTGTGAACATTCAGTTACATTAGACAGGAAAAATTAGAAGGGCTCTAAACTCTCAGGCCTCAGGACGCAGTCAGACATTGCCTGGTGGACACTAGAAATTAAGTTCCCCACAGGATATTCCATAGTGTCCATTAAGGGGATTCCTGCTAGCCACTGTCAGGGACAGGGTACTGGGCTAGACGGGCCACTGGTCTGGCAGCTCTACATCCTTAATTCTCCTGAGGAAAGGCTGCCAATTGTAACCAGCTGCATAATGACTTTGTGAGGTGAGGATTACAAGGAAGCAAAATTCTTCCCCATGTGTGACTTAAGGGGACATTTTCCAAGGCACAAATGGGACACAGGTACCCAACAGCCCTTTTGAAAATCTCCCCCTAAGCCAGATTGGAGCTCAGGGCTTCCCGAGTGCAGGGAAAGAGGAGCGTATGAATTGCACTGATCGGCTGAGAAAAGGATTTGGGTGGGAGAAACACAAACGAGAAACAATTCTCCCCTCCCACCCAGGCAAGGTCTCTTCGTACAAACTCTCCATCACGTTTTCATATGACAACCCAAGATGGATTTGGCAGGCCAGGCTCTTCCCCACTCCAGGAGGTTTCACTTTAAAGATCAGCATTTGCCCAATTAGATTCATGGAGCTTTTCCAAGTCTGATTTATGGGCTTCCGCAGCCATCAGCGAGCGGAGACAAAATTCTCTAGTGTCCTGAACACAGCCTCTCCTGCCAGAATGGAAAAGGGGGAGGAAAAATTGCAACGACAAGCAAATCCAGCCCGGGGCTGTTGTGAGGGTCTGCAAGGGGCCAGAAGCTCCCTGCTTAGATTGCATCAGTGCACACCACCATTGAATGCTGCGCTAAAGGCACGTTTGTACCTCTTCAGCCCTGGCGTGTGGGTGTGTGTACTTCCTCCAGCTGCATGAGCTGGGTTCTGTCAACACACGTCAGAGGGAGGCAAACGTGGGTTCACAGTGAAGACTCTTCCGTCATTATGTCAGCAGGAGAGCTCTGCACAGAGTGCATGTGCAATGCCCTGCTGGCACAGAGCCAAATACAATTTTCTGGGCCAATGGGAGGCCATGTGCCTACAGCACCTATAGAGTCATCAATTCCAAGGCCAGGAGGGACCTCTGTGATCATCTAGTCAGGCCTCCTGCGTAACACAGGCCACCAGCACGTGTCTCCTTTCCCCTCTGCCCACAGGACACCAGCCCCACTTGACAGCCATCATCACTAAGTGTGTTCCTCCAGAGCCGGTTGAAGGGCTGTCAACTCACCCCAGAGAACTGCAATCAGCAGCATCCTCCTTTCAGCTCCAGGCATCAGACCAGTATGTGCAGCCTGGGGCATGAGACTCTACTGCTTCCATGCCAGCTTCCATGCAGACATGGCCTCTGTGTGTATGAGGTTCATGGCCCTCCCATGTCTGTTTGTCCCCAGTCCTGGGCATGTCACTGTGCAGGAGTCTTATCTGGAGCACACTAGGGTGGGGTCCAGAAGGTACAGGCAACTACAGCAAAGAGTCCCTAAATGATGCGCTGAGGGGCACCAGATGCTGGAATTTCAATCCCTGTGGTAAGATCACCAGAGAGGCAAGGCTGGCTTACAGCGTCACACCACAGGCTGGCCCATAGCATGTGGGACCCTGCTCTGTGTAAGCCTAGACCCCATGCAAGCTCGGCAGTGCATGGCCCACCCTAGCGCTCCCTGGCGGCAGACCTGGAGAGGACAGCAATAAGTCACAATATGCCTCTCCTCTTCTGGCAGCCGGGGACCTCGCTGTCATTGTGGTTAAGGCACAGGAATGGGAACCCATGGATCAGAGGCCTGGCCCAAGTTAGCTGTGCCAGTGACTTACTGGGCAACCCGGAGCATCACGTAGCCTCTGACAAGTTCTCCCTTCTGCGAGCCAGGAATAATGCTTCCCTCCTGTGAATAAGGAGGGTTGGAAGCTGAATCCCTGACTGTTTAGGAGGCACTTTGAGATCCCCAGATGGGAGGAAGCACAGAGGGAGTGAAGGGTCATTTGATCCTAAGGCTGGTCCTGGCCACCCCATTATGGCAAGCTCTCCCCAGTCCCTTCAGGACGATGCACACGGGAAGTGCTGAAGAGGCCTTCAAGGGGATGACAAGGATCTCTACGATCCCTCCTGACCTCCCACTGAGTCACACAGTCACATCAGCGCTGTTCCACCAGTGTCTAGAATCAGGGCACAACACCAGAAAACACCTGTGAGCATGAACCAATGCTCTGTCATCCAGTTACGCAAACCTCAGGCTGTAATCTCATCACTAAGGCTGCATGGTCTAGTGCACAGGTATGGGAGTTCTACTCACAGCTCTGCCACTGATTCATTGGGTATCCTTGGGCAAGATCCTTAGCCACTCTGCCTCAGTTCCCTGATCTGTGCAACAGGGATAATTATATTTACTTACCTACCCCACAGCAGCTGCAAAGATTCAGCGCTGGGAAAGCCCTTTGAAGGTAAAAATATAAATCCTCCTCCTATATTGCATGTTAAGCATGGCCATACCAAGCAGATAATGAGTCCTCTAAGGAAATGAAGGCGCTGTAGGAAGTGATGTGGGTGGCTTTCCCATTGGCACGTTTCCTTCTGCCTCTTGGATGAGACACAAAATGAGCTGTCTGAGCTCATGGCACTTTGGGGAAGAATATGGGTGTTTCTTACATTGGAATTTGGCCAGAATACCTACAATTCGCTCTGCAGGTTTCAAATGGCCACAATATTCTTCACTGCCATCCCAACACTTCCATTCAGTGCCACTGCGCATTTCTGAACAGCTGTCACATTCCGCCTGCAGGGCCGCTGCACTTCAGTGGCTGGTCCAGTGATTCACATGCCTCTAATTGGGCAATCAATTAACAAAATTGTAAACATGCCTTGAGATCCCTCAGGATGAAAAGTGCTCAAAACACATTGCCATCTCCCTGGGGTGCAGGCCCCAAACATCAGAGGAGGGACCAACTGGACAACTACTAAGCACCAATTCATCAACCACTCATTGACGGAGCCACCTGTGGTGACAGGAGCTGTCCCAGCCCATGCTACAGGGCACAACTCAGCGGTTGATCTACAGAGACTCCATATGTGACCTTCAAACACACACGCCCATTGCAAGAAGCCAGTGGGGGAAAAACCTCCAATTCTCTCTCTCTCTCACACACACACACACACACTCTTTCTCCAGTAGCTCCCAAGCCCAGTCTGTATTAGGGCCTCAGCTGATCAGACCAACACTACACTTCTGGCCGCCTCCACAGCCAGTTAGACAGTGCCTGAGCCCCAGGCGGATGAGAAAGGAGCCACAGCGTTGAAGTTAACGCAAAGTCACAACTGGAGAAGGAAACCCTCCCCCAAAAGTGAAGTAGCTACAACGCAGAAGCAAAGCAGGAAGAGGCTTCGTTTGTATGTGGTTTTTGAGACCAACTTTAGGGAAGTTGCTCTCCTAACTGTTCAGCAACGGGCACTAAAGCTACAGCGCAGAGTGCAGCTGGGACCCGTCAGCCACACACAAGAAACGGTCGCAGCAGGGGAAGGCCAGGCGGCCTCCTTCTGCGGTTTGCAAATGACCTGGAGCAGGGATGCCACAGCCAAGGGTCTCGGAGAGGCACCGACAGAGGGCGCAGTGAAGGGGGAGGGGCACACAAGGACTTAAGAGGGGAAAGGAGTGGGGGCGAATGAGGATGCCAGGGGGGAAGGGAGAAGGCAGAGATACAGCCGAAAAGGGGGCCGAGGATGCAGAGGAGAGAAGCGAGGACTTCTCCAGCGAGCCGGGGCAGGGAACGAGAAGGGGGCTGGCAGAAAGGGCATGGGGCGGCCCAGGACAGTGGGGGCCCTTTCTATGGGGCGGGGCTGACACGGGCAGTGGCACAAAGGAGGGGCCCGAGGAAGGCTGGCCCCGGGACGGGGAGAGAGCTGGCCCGGGGCAGGTGGCCATGTGCCCTTGCTGGGGGGCCGAGGGAAGCGGGGCTGCCGTGGCCCGGCCACTCACCCTGGATGTCGGCGGCCAGCGCCCGCCAGGTGGGGGCGAAGTGGACGCAGTGGCCGCACCAGGAGGCGTAGAACTCCACGAGCCAGGCGCTGCTGGAGTTGAGGACGCTGCTCTCCAGCGTGTCCACCTGCAGCAGCACCAGCGGGTCGCCGGGCGAGTAGAGGCCGCCGGGCGGCGCCCCGGCCAGGGCGGCCGCCAGGAGCAGCAGCAGCAGCCGGGGCCCGTGCGGGTGGCAGCGTTGCCTCGCCATCTTCCGCCGGGAGGGAGCCCGCCGCACAGGGGCTGCGGGCCGGGCCGCGGGGGAACTTTGCTGCCGTAGCTGCAGCTGCCTGTCCCCGGCCGGCGGGGGCGGAGCTGGGCCGGGCGGGCCCCAGCCGTCCCCGCCCCCGCCCCGTCTTCGCAGCGACCGCACTGGCCTGGGCCCCGGGCGGGAGGGGCGCGCGCGCTCAGCCTCGGGGGGTGGGCGGTGGCTCAGCTCCCCTCCCGTCCAGCCCCTGCTCCAGAGCCGGGGGCTGGGCGGCAGCCGGGGTGGGGACCCAGGCAGGGCACGCCCGGTACCTGGCGAGCCCCTCCCGCCAGCCGTGCTGGGTCTCAGGCTCTGCTGAGCCAGGAGGCACCTGGGAGCAAGGTGCCAACCCCCAGCTACACACACACACACACACAGCGAGGGGTTTAAAGCAGCATCGCCCCTGTAAAACTTCTCGACCTGCAATAAAATGTTACCCACGCAAGACTGACTGTTTCCTACCGGCATAGGGAGCGCCTCCCCCTTTACACTGTGCCCTGGTGCCTCTTAAGTGATTAAGATGGCACAGGACAAAGCAGCCCCCCTTGCCCTTCCCTGCTGGGTGGGTCATAGACCCTTGAGTACTGGCAGGTACATTGGCACAAGCCCCCAGCAAAGGGGCAGTGGTTGGGTTATTTTTTCCTTTTTGTGGCAGTCTGAGCAAAGGCAGGGGTTGGTCCCCACAGTGCAGCAAAGGAGACCTCCTTTATCTGAAACAAATGCCTAGCACAGCTGCCTCTCCCCATCCTAGGACATTGGGGAGATGTGTTTCAAGCCACTGAAATGCACTGGATATAGGCCGGGCAGTGAAAGAGATAAAGACATCTCTTTGCATTAGAGTGGGCATATGGTCCCATGCTAGTCACACTGTTTAACTACATAGCAGCTGCCAGAGCCCCTTGTTCTACATCCACAGATTTTAATACAGGTGTGAAGGTAGTTGCTCACATGCATTGCTGACATACAGTATAAATACTTAGATCCAGACCTGCCAGGGGCCAGCCATGCCCCGCAACACGTAACAAAGACACAGCATTTTAATTATGTCAGGACACAAAACATCAGCCAACTGCACCTGTTCAAAAATCAAGAGGTGCCACCAAAATCATGTGCAACAAAAAAAAATCCTGAGATCGATATTTAAAAAAACAACAACAAAACTTGGCTTGAGAGTTGAATCAGGTTATCTTTTCAAGCATCTCTTGTAACCATGACACCAGAAACATACTTTAAAGAAAAGAAACTGGAAATTCTCATGTAAGCCTTTGTCCCCAGGAGCTGGGCTTTAAGGAAAACACCCAACAGTGTGAGACCCATGATAAAATCACCATGGGGGATTCATTTTTTTAGTGTAAATAACTCTCTAACCTCAGGTGCATGAGAGGAAGGATAGTCCAGTAGTTAGGGCACTCACCTAGGACTGGACAGACCTCCCAGTCAAATCCTGCTCTGCCACAGGCTTCCTGTCTGACCTTGGGTAAATTACTTAGTCTTTTGTACAATGGAGATAAACAGCACTGTCCTGCTCACAGAGGTGTTGTGAGGATAAATACATTAAAGACTGAGATGCTCAGTTATTACAGTGATGGGAGCCAATAATATTCAGCAATCCAGGTGAGAGACCGCCAGCACTGTGGCAGATAGGAAACTTTGGGACAAATGTGTGACATCTCTTGAAATGAGGGGAATTTGAGAGACGTGCCTAGATAGACGGGAATTTTACCTTGGAAACCCAGAAGTAAAACTGATTTTAAACACTAATTATATTACACATAGTCCTGCCATGAGCTGGTAAAACACACACACACAACTTTTTTTTTTTTTTTTTTTTTTTTTTTTTTTAAGATGAGCTTAGATAGGACCTACTTAGTTATTCTAGGACAGTATTTTTGTTCAGGTTTTTTTACCTGTTTAAGAAAAGCCATGACATGGAAATATACATAAAGTCAGAAGTCACAGGCATTTTTCTGTATCCTAGATAATCTTTATTTTTCCATTTTGGTACAAACCACTAAAACTGTATTTGGGCTGCAATATGGAAATTGATCTAAACATAGATACCACACAAGAGCCAGCCAACCGTTGCAAACCAATTCCACGCTCCGTGTTTCTTTTTTCACCTTGTTGGAGAAAAATTCTCTGCTGGTGTCACCTGCAATGGAACTGGGCCAGTTTACATCAGCAGAAATTTTGTCTTGCATTAAAATCTTACTGAGGGTTCCTTGCTCTGTTCCCTTGTGCCAGCATAATGTTGCTGACCTTTTTGCTCTTTACATTAGACTCCCATGCAGCCCAGCTTTATCTTGGCAAAACACTAACTCATCAGTGAAATCATTTAATGTTACCATCACATCCACCCACCGACATGCAAAAATTAATGGATAAGTTAAAAAAAACACATGGAAAATATCACAGAAATCAGGGCTCCAATGACAAATGGAATTGAGTAGTTACACTTTTGAATTCAGAACCACCTTTAACCTCCATGCTCCATCACCCACAGGAAAGCCTGGCCTTAGCCTCTGAAACCTGCTTATTTATACACATTTATTTAAACTGATAGCCCCTCCTTTTCTGAAGCTCATTTGCTCCTCCTCCCCCATCTTTACAGTGGGGTGCACTGGGAAGCAATTCAACAATGAAATACTTAGTATTTACTGTTCTGTTTTAATCTGCTTTATTTTATATAGATAAATTCTGGGGGAACACTTAACAGAAGCATCAGGAGAGCACGTCTGTGGTTAGTTACCACGTGATCTCATTGCTATCATTCTTATCCTGCTTCCCCCCAAACCCTCCCTATTCCTGGTCACCCACTCCCGCATTGCAACACTATAACAGTCGTTGCAAGCACGCTGGGGCAGGAATTGAGCCATCCTCCTCCATTAGAGAAGCACATTTCAGGGCACTATAAAGTCTCACACAATAATACATAAAAGCAGAGATGAAATTAACATGTTGGCCTTTTGACAGCGTGTGTTTCAGATCCACTGGTCTCCCAGGAATCGTGGTTGTTAATGGCACTCCCCTTTATTTATGGCTTTGTTTATTGGTTCAGGTCTCAGAAAGCTCATCTTCCCAGAGCTACACCTAGATATTTAGTGCAACTTGCTCTGCTAGAAGAACAGGATTCTGAGAGGCCATTAGCATTCCAGCACTTGACAAGAGATGCAGCAAGCTCTAGCATGGAGCATTTATACATGACATGACTACTCTGCTTTCCTGAGCAAACCATCTTCATGCAAGAGGAATGTTGTTACAGTGTCTAACCCAGCCAGGCCCCAGTCCTGACCCGTGCCCTTAGGTGCTATGACAGTAATCAATATTACAAACACAAAATTACAAACCTTCCATCTAAATGAAATATTGAGGAACTTCAGTAACTATCTCCCTGTACAATGCTTTAGTTCCCAGGGAGATTAGTGGGATGACAGTGGGCACTTTGGTTGCCACGGGTAAGACTAGAGATGGGTTTCACGTGAAGATTCCAGTGCATTTATGAGCCAGTGCTTTCAATGCACAGGGATTAGCACAGAGATCCTAATGCATTCTAGCAGTTTTGGTTGCATTTCACTAGGGAGTGGGATTAGCATGTAGCTCTCCCCATTCTTTGGTAGCTGTGGTTTGGGGCTTCCTAAACATTACTGCCCTGTGGTGTCTATGGATAGATTTCCAGATGGTATATCACAGAGGTGGCCAACCTGAGTCTGAGAAGGAGGCAGAGTTTACCAATGTACATTGCCAAAGAGGCACAGTAATACATCAGCAGCCCCTCATCAGCTCCCCCACCTACTGGCAGCCCCGCGGATCAGAGCTTCCCCTTCCCTCCTCGCACCTCCTGATCAGCTGTTTTGTGGCATGCAGGAAGCTCTGGGGGGGAAGGGCAGAGCAGTGAGTGCCCCCCAGCACATTGGAAAGTTGACACCTGTAACTCCAACCCTGGAGTTGGTGCCTATTCAAGGAGTCGCATATTAACTTCTGAAGAGCCGCATGTGGCTCCGGAGCCACAGGTTGGCCACCACTGGTATATCATTTATTTTGTGGCAGTCCTAGTGACCATCAGGTTCCCAGTGTACCAAGTGCAGTGCTAATACAGATAAAGAGACAGTCCCTGCCCCAGTTCAGTGCTCAGAGGGATGGGGCAGATTAGAGTACCCGGAGAGACTTACTCAAGTCCCTGTGTCCTCCGCCCAGAACTAGGGTGACCAGACGTCCTGATTTTATTGGGACTGTCCTGATATTTACTTGTTTGTCCCATGTCCTGACTGATGTTCGGTCGGGATGCGAATTGTCCTGATATTTTGCCCTCCGGCGCACAGGCGGAGGGGACTCGTGCCCCCCACCCCAACTCCCCCCCAGCCCAGCCCTGACTCCACCCCTCCCTCCCTCATTGGATCCCTCCCCAAAGCCCCACCCTGGCCCCGCCTCTTCCCCAAGCACACCGCATTCCTTCTCCTTACCCCTCCCTCCCAGGCTTGCGCTAATCAGCTGTATGGCGGTGCAAGTGCGGGAGGGAGGGGGGAGAAGCAAGACGCAGCAGCCAGTTCAGGGGAGGTGGAGGCAGAGCGAAGGCAAGCTGGTGCAGGGGAGCTGGGCATGGAGCTTCTGGTGGGTGATCAGCCCCCAACAATTTTTCCTGTGCTCCAGCGGCTCCCCCCCACCTCTTAGGTTTTTTTGGGGGGGAGGGTTGCTCCGCCGGCACCCCCCCCCCGCATCCCGATATTTCATGTGTCTCATCTGGTCACCCTACCCAGAACTCACACCCCCCCCATCGTAGATATAATTTGTGGTTACCTTTTCTTCACTGCTAAGGCCATCAATGGCCCTCGCCTATATTACAAAAATAACATAATTGAACTGTGGTGGTTGTGGTGAGGTGTTTATTGCTTCTCTAATGCCATAAGAATGATTCAACATTTCAAGGAAGCCTCAGCCTTTTTACAAGATATTCGCATTATGCTCCTCACCATGCTTACTCATTCTTCAAGACAGGACATTCCAGTCCCACCATATGAAGTGGAAGGTGACTCAGCTTCTCTCAGCCTTGGAATAATTTGATTTGATTGGTTAAGCTCTCCTCCACTCTAGCAATTGCAACAGATGGGTCCATCTCACCTGGCATTAGGGTGCTATGAAAAAAACAAGAACTGCATCTTTGCTTGCAAGGCATTGGCAGATACTTTGCAATGCTCCATCTCTTCTAAGGGGTGAGTTAGAAGACTGAGTCCTGACTTGGGGCTTCCACTTTTCTGCCATAGAAATGACAGCTGGGGCTGTTGCTTTACCATATTGATTCTTTCTCCAGGGCACATCTGCTTATGTCATTTTAAAGAGACAGCAACTTTATTTCATTAAGTTACTCTAGCATCATGAATTACAAATGTGTTAAAAATCAATTACTTATTCTCCGGCAATCCTGCTAAAAAGCCACATCGTCTTATCTAATTAGCCCAAATTTTATGACTCATTCTAGCTGCAACTCTAGCATCTTTATACATGCATCAGTTATGCAAAGTGAAGGGAAAGAGTCCACACCTCAAATGTTTCGACTCCTTACAAAGTGACTCTCTTCCATGTTGCAAGTTATTTTCCATGCTTCCTGATACCCTCAGAGCTAGCTTGTAGCTTGTTATGACCACCCCTTCATTAGTCCAAAGATGGGAGAAGGAAGGATGGCACACATATCCTCATTCATTGACAGTGCGTGCTTTTCATTGTGTAATGATGCTTGAATAGCATTTTTTTAAACCCTCTCCTAAAGAGGAGACTGGATGTTTCCTTCCCCTGGAATTGGAAAGAGCTCGACTGTAATTGTAAAACAACAGCAGCTGCCATTGTGCCAGAAGAATTAATGAAGGATCAGTTTCTTTCACACCTTTTACTTCTGGAAGAACTTTTATAAAATACATGTATTTTAAAAGTCTCCTGGTGAATTGTTTTAAGATGAAATCAAGAAGAGGAAAAATTGGTCCCTTAGCTCAATGTTAAGGTCAGATCTCATATGGCCCCTGTTCTAGGGCTCACTGAATAAACCGTTTTTCCATGGACTTCAATGAGCTTTGGATGAAACCCATATTGCCAAAGATCGACCATTCTCATAGACTATAAGAGCCTCTATGATGGTAGTATACTAGATTGGAGAGGGGTTAAGAAAATCCAGACTGATTTACTTATATTCAGCCCTTGGCTTAGTTGAAGGGACTCCATGAATGCAAGTGTTACAAGATTCCTTACTTGTGTAGCACTGTCACAAAGAAGGGTTCAAAAAGGCCTCAAATCGTCATGAACAACTTAAAAATAATGTGATTTTAAAATTCATGTGGGGCTCTTTTCAGTTGCCCCCTAGTTTTTGAGACTTTACCTGGTCATGTTGTCACGCTTGACTCCACAACTATGAGCCCTAAGAACATTCATTCTTTTTTTTAATTAAGGCCAAGAGTCTCACATAGTCACATGACTCCAGGAGCTTGGACTTAAGACAAACACTAAACATTGTGAGACTTGTGCTGAAATTGTGAGCACTGGCAACACCGTCAACTAGCACTTTATCCTGGGATTTTCAAAGGAGCCAGAGGGAATAAAGTGTCCAGTTACCATTGAATTCCAGTTGACAGGTGTGGTAGTACCAAGACCCATAAATAACCTGATTGAGTTTATATCTGGGCCTTCATTTTTCCCCCTTTAAATCCAATTTCTTCAACATCTAACATTTACGTATAGTATTTTATTTAGAATCACCCTAGATACCACCTAAATCAAGCACCACAGAGATTAAAGAGACAGACAAATCAGACTTCAAATCCAGGCCCTTGATCTGTCTGTTGGTGGAAGCTACCTGCAACTGATCTCAGTGGGATGATTGCTATTGAAGAAATGATTGGGGTCCCAAATATTTAGTCTCCAGTGGTGAAAAACTAGGCTGAGATGAACATCTAGATTTGAAGCCAAATAGGCTTCTTTTTCCACTCTTCTAACAAGGTTACCTCTGAGCTGCTGCAGAAAAGGAGGCTACCTTTCCTTAGATGTCCCTTTTCTTCCTTGATCCTACTTTAAGTACCCTCTCCTATAAACACCCATTGGCCCCCTATTTTGGTAACCATTTGTTTTCCCATAGTGTCTGTTCTTCATCCTTGCCTGGAGATTTCCGCATGTGTATTTCAAACAGCACCATATTCTAGAAAGGGCAGGAAGGGCACAGGAAGAAAGAAGATAACACTCAGGGGTGGGATGGTCACTGGTACATCTCTATTTGTTCATTTGTTACTTCAGACTCTGCTGCATCTCACTTCCTTCTCCAGCAACTAGTGCACTTCCCAGCCCTGTGTTTTGCTTGCATCTCCAACCCTGATCATGCCATATACCGTAAACATTGTTATAACCCATACATATTTCTTCCAGCCAGCCTGCCTTCCAGTTACTCATATTTTGGGCTGGACTCCCACAGAATGGTAACATCAGGTCAGTGAGCCGCAACTGTCCTCTTCCAATGCTTGTGCTCTAAGGTGGGCTCCTGGAGCAGTGTCTTCTGGCTAGCACCTTTCTTTCTGCAGTCCATTCATACGAAGGACTGAACTTTCCAGAAACGCTTTGCTTTGCAGGATGCTCCAAAATCTGAAGCAGTGTTACATTTCAGGCCCAACAATGTTCTTCACCAAGGCATCGTAGGCTGTGTAGCCCCAGATTAAGATGCAGCTGAGTGTACAATAGATCCTAGACAGTGCCCACCAGAATTAACGCTGTGGACTTTAGGAAGTACCTGCCCTGGCATTGCTCACTCAGAGAATTTCATTAGGTAACAAAATTCTAGGGCTGGGAGAGCTTGTTTGAAAGCATTTATAATGTGATTGCACACCTTAAGTGGTGCAGGGAAGTGTTAATGCTGTAGATAGTCAATGCCAGGGTGAAGTAATAGGAATTCGCAAATAAGGGAATAATATGGGGCTGCATCAGCTGGTTTACAGGCTGTGTTGGGAAAGGCCCAAAGCAGTGATGCAGCAGTTTGCTGCGCCATTCTCCAATTAACTGTGGCAATGTTGTCCTTTGCCAAGGTTTTCAAAAATGAAGACAAATCCAAAGATTAAGTTTCTAACCTGAAATGCACCCAACACTGATTCCCAGTGAATATGCTCCCATCGTGAGCATAGGCATTATGACAGCAAAATGTGTCCTAAAGGACAGGCTATGTAGTGGAAATTAGTTCAAGGGTGGGGATGGACAACGATGCATGCTCTCCCTGTTTGAAGCACCAATTTAGACACTACTCTGTTACACTCATTTGTTCAACCAGCAACCCACCTCAGTGCTCTGGTTTGCACAAATCCAAAAGCCTGAGTGAATCGATCACTGTAAGACTTGATTCTAACTTGGTTTCTACATGCTAAGAATTTTCCAAAACATTCCTCGTTGGGAATGAAGTGCTTAATTCTCCGCTCACTTTCTACTTAAACAATTTCAACCACACATGAACAATGAACCAATCTGAAATCTGACATGGATCAAGTCCTCACAGAAGACTGGATGACTTGATTTGTAAAAAACCCAAAAGGTTATTTACCTTACAGTAGCTGTGGTTCTTCCAGATAGGTTGTCCGTGTGGATCCCACTTGCGACACGCATACACTTTGTGTCTATGAAGATGGCACAAATGCATCGTGCCTCAGTTTCCCCATCTGTAAAATGGGGACAATGAGGCTGACCTTCGTAAAGCGCTTTGAGATCTACTAAAAGCACTGCATAAGAGCCAGGTATTATTAATGCAATATTAAAGTTGTGAAATCAAACACTCAGATTCCCAGGAAACTCCAAAAAGATAAGGTTGCTCTGGCAACAATAACTCTCCCGTGATTCATATAAGTAGAATTCATTATGCCTCTTTTCCTTATTAAATGGAAACCCTAACCTATTACTCTATCAATGTACAGCATAAAATAAACAGGATGTGTAATGTGGAGGAGTTAAAATAGCTAGACAGCAACCTTAGTTGTAGGAAAATCTTGATCAAAGTGCTTGATCTTGCAACCTTAATATTGAATTAGTGCTAGTTTTTTTGCATTTAATGATGACAAGGGCTGGTTGTCATGAATCCTGTGATTTCTGCAATTTAAAGTCAAAGTTGTGGCTGCTCAATAGCCTTCTGCAGATCTCCATTAGCTTTCATTTTTAAAATTACTACACTTCTAACCCTTACAATTATGAAGGTAATCTTCCAAATATGAATCAAGTGTAATGGATGCAGTGCTGCCTTCCTAGCAACCTTCTGGAGAACACTCCTTTTTACTATATAAAGATGAGTTCAGAGAAGACAAGAGCAGACCCATAAAACCATCTCATTTAGGAATATATAACAAGGTCTAGGATCATTTCTAGGAAAATTTTATCCACTTCTTAAATATATTATTAATATTTCCTATTTGAAACAAAATAACACATTTTTAGTATAATTTTAAAAAGAAGATTTTTAAAGTCCATTTTGAAAAGTTTACCATGACTCATTTTTAATCTTTCCAACTGAAAATTGTGACTTGTATTTTTGAAAAACAAAGCAAAGATTTTTTCTATTTTTTGCCACAACACTCAGCCAGCTTTAACAAACATGCAAGGACACGCTAAGGTATTATTACAATTAAGGCAATTATAATGGGATTTAGCAGATTGTAACTGGGAGCCAAAGTGCAGCATCAGAGATAAGGTGGAATATGTTACCAAGAACAAATCCACTGGGCACCTTCAGAATTATCAGCTATTTGTGTAATTACACTCCATTTTATAAAGAAGCAGGAAATAAGAATTAATTTATAAATCAGTTTATTTACAGGTTTTATCCTCAAAGTACATTTCAGTTAACAAAGATATTTACATTGGTGTACACAGGGACAACCCTGGTTATTTTACAGTTCATAATTACAAAAAACCCCACATCCTTAACTCTACTGTGCAAAGCTGCACTGGATGCGATTATTGGCTGAAAACTGGCATGGAAACCAGGTTAACGGGTTATTTACACAAACACAGTAAACAGGTTTATTTATTTTAATATCTGCACAATACAGTACACAGGGAGAGAGGGTCTCCCAAGGCGGCTTTGCAAATGTATATAAAAAGGCTCTGCAAAGTCAAGGAAAAAACCTATTAAATGCAGGTTAATTACAGTACTCCTTTTTCATCTGTATATATTTTTGCATTTTTAATTTTTATATTTCAAATATGTTCTGGATATTTTGCTTTTCTCCATTTTAGCTGATTTGTAAACACTTCAAAATTCCTACAATTTGAACTAAATACCTTGTAAGTTTCAACTGTTACTCTGCTGAATAGAATTTATTCTCCTAGTATTCTTAAGGGATCTGAAAGTCTGAACTACACTCAGTTCTTTGCAGAAGCGTTATTTAAATGCTCTCTAACGCTGTGCTACTGAAAATCTTTTGCACATACACAATTTATTCAAGTATTGCAAAAAGCTAAGGCCACTTTTTCAAGAAAGGAAAGTGAACAAGACAGATTTTTCAAACAGGCCACAAAACCTTATGAGCAACAAAACCTTTTCTGAAAGGTAAAGTAGTAATAGCCCAGATCTGTACCTCAGGCATTATCCTAGTCTGAGAGAAGTGGTCTCTCTCCATATTCATACAAACCTGGGCTGTTCTACCTTGCATTAACAGACCTCCTCCTAGACTGAAAAGGGACATAGGTCTTCATATCAACTCTATCCAGCACTTTCTGACTCTGCCATAGAGGGCTCACCCTATTTTTGGGCTCAGAAAAATTCTGGAGTTTCCATGTTCCCTCAACCTTGGATTTTCCAACACTGCTGCACCAAGATAATTCAACCATGACCCAGACAGAACACCTTGGGCTTGACATAAAAAGGGGGGGGGGGGAAGAGAGAAAATTCAGCTTTTCTTTATTCAACTCAAGGCTTCCCCATACTGCTTCAACAATTGATCACAAAGCCTGACCTGGAAGGACCATCACCAAGTGTCGATGATCATCAGTCCTAGCCTCCATTGTACCTCAACAATTATCTAGTGTTGAGAATGTAATTTAACAGCCATAGTTGTTTTAGTCTAGGCTGCTCCCATTACGAATTGGTACCAAAAATAAATGGTGATCTCTCCAAAACCATTACTTTAACACAGTTTCTTTTTGCCCAAAGACCTGGAGAGGTAGCAACTGTTTCTGCAGCTGATACCTAGATATTTGCTTACTCAAGCCAACAAGGGCACAAGTAATCTCCATTCTTCCACATCTTGAAAGATTGCCAGTACAATACACTCTCTGCTGGTGCATGTACCACACATGCACAAACTCTGTATCCCAGCAGGAAGCCTCAGAGATGCAGTCCATCTTACTATCTCAGCAATGGTCATGGTTCCTAGGGATGGAGACTAACTTATTTCTATGATACCCATGCCACAGATGTACTTTGTAGGTTTCTCTCCTTCTGCTAGTACTCTGCCCTCTTCTATAACTATGTATAAAAATAACAATATTCTCTGTTGAAAAGAAGATAGGCCCAGGAAAAGGAAACAGACAGTGACCTGATTAGTAATACCATACTGGTTAAACAGCAGCTGTAGTTGGTTTTTGTCAAATGCTTAAGACAATGCTGAGGTTTAGCATCAGAATGCTAATTTACAGACACAAGTGAATCACTCATGAAAAAGATGCATGCCACCCATGAAAATCATCTGACTTCTGGATAGCTAGAAAGAACGCTACCACATACGGATTGATACGTGTGCCCTATCTGAGGTGTTCCAAGACACTATTTGCTCCTGTTTGTTGTTTGCTCATTAAGCTCTCATGGATATGGCTCACCATTAATAACTCACACATGAGGTGCTGGCACTACTACATCTGAGAATCTGATTGGATTGAAAAGCCAACATTTCTCAGTGCTGTCCCTGATTTAAAGAATTACCAGTTGTGTGTCATTGTGCAAAATGCAAATATTCCAACGACAGTTTCTCAAAAAGGAAAGATGGAAAGAGAGAGAAACATAACGGAGCAGTAGCACACGTATGCACAGTAGGAAATCCAAGAAACAAAAACAGATGGAAGGAAAGGAGCAGAAATCTCCCCACATGCATATCATGGGCTGCAGCATCTTTGGGTGCCTCCTAACATGCTTTTGCATGCACTTCAATACTCCAACATGCCTGGAGAATATGAATCTGCTTTGGGTCTCATCCCATGTTAGTAAACAGGACTTCCATTATTAAGGCATTAATACTCAATCCCAGATTGTCTGTGTTCATCCAAGAAACACAAAAAGGGAGGACAGATTAAGAAAGCACTCAAAGACGAAGGGCACAGCTCCAAAAATACAACACGGTGGCTGCCTACTGCCTAATGCTCTGGAAAAATAACATTTGTGAGAAGGAAGGCAGGTAATGAGGGAGCAGGAAATATTTTCACATCTTGTCTTCAGATTACTCCCTTAAACACTCCACAATCACTGAAATTTGTCCGGATGAGGCTCTTTTCATAGTCTTCCCCTTTTCTTCCCACATTTGACCACTGAAGTTTGTTTCTTTTTGACCCCCCTGTCTCAAGAAGCTGGATTTTTGTGCAAAGAATATGGACCCTAGAAGTTTCCAGGACAGATGCAGTATTACATAGGTACCTTTCACAGGTTCTGCTGTTTCAAAACCTAAGACAGTGCAACCACTGCACTGGACACTTTCCTTAACTCCAATGTAATAAATTATCTTAAAATAAGTTAAAAATCCCACAACCACAGAACAAGTACACAGTCAAGCACTGGACATCACTTTCTTTGGTGAATACTCATTTCCCTAATCGTTCAAATATCAGAGAAGCAGTTTTATTAGGGTTGGGTGGTAGCAAGGGAGGAAGCCGAGCTATTGAAGGCCAAAGTTTTGTGAAGAAACATTTTCCACTCCTGCATGTCTACTGCCTGAGAGAATCCTGAGTATCCATTTATCTAAGAGCTGCTGGTAGTTCAGGAGATAAAGAAATGCTGCATGGTAGGAGTAAAGCTGACCAACGTCTAGTCTAGTCTATTATGCCCAGTTTTTGGTGGCCTTTACTTTGCTCTTAACTCTTGACTGAAGCACATTAGACAGGAAACAAGTAAGAATTCTTTAGATCAATGCAAAAAAGCAAGCTCATCCATGTTCCTCTTTGTTAGCCCACCGATCATGTCTGGTACCACATCACATGAAGAAAGATGGGAATGGACTTCAAGGGAATTAAATGGACTCTCAAGTGGAAAAATTGATGCATATTGTTAGGACTGCAGATACAAAGTGGTTAATAATGTAACACTATTAATTGCTGTAATGTCCATTTATGGCTAAAAACTGACAAGCAGTTATCAAAATCACCCAATACACCTTTCTAAAGATCACTTCAGTTTAGATTGCTGACAGCAATTTTGGGCCAAGTGACCAGTACCTCAACCCAACCACATCCAACCACTTTCAGAGTACAATCTGAAGTTCACAGTCCCAGTCTGAGACCATGGAGAGGTGCTGACATATATTCTCTGTGCTGAATTAGCAAAAGGATGGTGTGAACACACCACAAGCCAGCATCAAGTGAAGGACCATGCTTGTTTACAACAACAAATCCAGTGTAAGGTCTCTAAAGGCAGCGGGATGTAATACTGTGTTCCTTTATCACATCTGAACTGCCTTTAAAACCATGTATGTAAGTCCAGCAGCAATATTGCTATGGTGGAGATGTAGTATATGTCAGGAGTCAGAAAGCCCATGACAAGAAGTTTTGCAGTTTCTGGTTTATTATCACGGATGTCACAAAAGCAGTAGTCTCCCTTGTTTTTCATTTATCTGGTTCAGAACATTAATAGTGTCTCTGATTAAGGCCTCGAAGATCCCATCTGCCAACTGCATCTTCACACAGAGCTCATCCTCATCATAATTCACCCACTGAGCTTCTTCCTCATGGAGTTCCTGCACCTTGGATTTTAGAGGAAAAAAAACGTGTTAACACTCCATTGTTTCTTGGAATATTATTCTTCAGGCCTTCTAGGACAAGTACAAAACAAGCACAGAAAATGTAGAATAAGAAATAACTGGCAATGACAGAATTGTTTTTATATATAAGTTGTTCCACAACAATTCTTAGTGCAGTAAAATGAAGAGTTATATTATACAGCTGATCTCTTAACCAGATACATTACTTTTACCAGAATATTTTTACTTTTTAAATTTTTCCCCTTTGGCTTACTGTTCATTTTAAAGAAATCCATTCTATTTTTATATAAGTTTTGTGCTTGAAAAACACTACTGATGTGTCATCATTCCTGATCAATAGTGTGAATTCAAATTGAAATATTCTTAAAAATTAATTTTTTATTTATAAAAAGTCAATGATGTGATCAGTGTTGCACAAAAGAGGAAAATATGATTGAAATCTGTAAGAAAGTACAAAGAAAAACAGAGGGAGGAAGAAGGTAGGTGATTAGAACATGGCTAAATAAGCATCAGAAACCCATAGTATCAAAGAAATTTACATTTTACTACTAATTCTCCTGACGGTAGAATAAAAAATGCTAGCATGCAATGCTGTTGTGCAATACTATGATATTGCAAAACGGTTTCTTTGTATAGCATATTTTATGCTTCACTGCTCTTGAAAGCATTACTACTAACTGAGTTTTATGCTACGTACAGCTAAACAATTTCTAACAATTTGATGATTTTTCTTTTTCTTGTCCATGAGCAGATCCCGCAGTTCTTAATTGTTATTCAAAATTACCCCAGATGACGGGCTCCATTCAAGAACACAGACAGAAATCATCAGCAAATAATGCATAGTCCAAAGGCTATAGTCAAACTGAATTTTACAAATATTACAATTTGAAATTAGACCTTTTGAGCATTCATGCTAAAATTTTGCTTCCATATGTATTCACATTAGTAAACCTTGAGTGTTTTAACTTGCTCAGAAAGAACATGAAATCAAATAAAACATTCTTTTGAACGCTAGGGAGTATCTCTTGAAAACTCTTCCACTATTTGCTCAGCTTCAGTGCTAACCAACACTGAGCCATGAACCTTATATTTGGCACAAGAGTATCTGTTTACCTTAATTAAAACATATTTATATTATATAATCAGAAAAGGAAAAGAAGGAAACCTCGTTGTGGATAAAAGCTATCCCAAAATACATATGGACAACTAGTAAGAAGATCAGGCAGACATTACTTTGGAATACACGGTCAAAACAAGGCTGAAAAACTTTGCTTGTGATAATTTTATTAGTTATGATATCAATATCTATGGTATTTTACTCTATTTATATAATAAGGGAGCAGGGAAAGAGGGAGAACTGAAATAAACCCAGTACCCTCTTCCTCTTTGTTTAGTCTTTTGAGTTGTCTACACAAGGGGACTTCATCTGTTGAGAATGTGAAAGGGGGCAAGCTACTGTACAAGAATTCTTTGCAATTTAATAATCCAAAAGTAATGTGAAGGCCCAACAGGCTGCAATGGAGACCATAGAGGAACAGAACTTCCAAGGTTCTAGCTATGTCTACAAGCCCTCAGTAATGCACGTGGTTTCACAGTTTGACAGCTCCTTTATACTTATTGAAGAGTTTGGGAAAAAAATGCACCTCATCAAACAAGCGTGAAAGGGCAATTTTTAGGTGTCCTGCACTTTCATTAGTGCTCTGCACGCTTCCATAGATCCGCCCTAGTGTAGTTAAAGAAACTGTCATTCATACATGTATAAGACAAAGGAAAATCACTCCCTAATCATTCCTTTTTGTCATAGCAGTATGGGGGGAAAAAAAGAGGGCTAACGGGAACCAACAGTTAAAGACAAAGTGCTATGGCTTTGACTACAAGGAAACAAGGTGGCAAAGACTCTGTCAACCAAGCCCTGTATATCAGAGGTCAGTCCTTTCACTTCCCCCCCAGAAGGAGAGGTTCTGAGAGGCCAGTGTGACACTCTATAACTCAGGGGAACACCCTGCACCCCCACGTTCATCCTTATATGATTGTGTGGTATCCAATGCAAAGCTCGTCATGTCGGGTGACTTTGGAAGTCTCATGATGCACTGAACATTGTTGTTATAGTAATGTTATAGGTTGTAATTTTATGTATATAGTTTTGAGGCTGAAAATGTGTTCTCATGGCTTAAAAAGAGGCCCAGGCAAAAAATTCCAGGAACAGAGGCCCAGGCAAAACTCTCCAGGAGAAGAGGGGCAGTTCACATCTCATCAGGGCATGTATGGGACAAACCCAGCCCAGCCTCACAGGAACAAAGGACACTGGCCTAGGCAGCGACAAAGGATCTGTTGGTCTCTTGAGTGAGTCACCCCCCTTCCCTTGGTTAGTTTGGGACTATGATGAGATAATGCTCACCTGAGTTGGGGGGCAGGGGAAGCCAAGACGGAAGACAGAACATGATAAAAGGGAGAGACACTCCCATCCACCTCTCTTCCACCTCCATCTACAGACACCACCACCAAGCAACTTAAGCACTGATCAAAGGGGAGAGCCTGGCTGAAGGGCAACCAGCCAGCTTGTGGTGAGAAGAACCTAAGTTTGTAAAGGCACTGAAAGTGTTAAGATCAGCTTAGAATGTGTTTTGCTTTTATTTCATTTGACCAAATCTGACTTATTGGGCTTTGACTTATAATCACTTTAACTACAAAGATGGATTTTATAAATTTGTTTGTTTACTCTACCTGAGGCAGTGTGTTTGGTTTGAAATGTGTCAGAGACTCCTCTTGGGATAACAAGCCTGGTACGTATCAATTTCTTTGTTAAACTGACAAACTCATATAAGCTTGCAGTGTCCTGTGGGAATAACTGGACACTGAAAGACGGAGGTTCCTAGGGTTGTGTCTGGGACCAGAGATATTGGCTAGTGTCATTTGGTTGCACAATCCAAGCAGCTTACATGCCAAAGGCTGTGCGTGAACAGCCCAGGAGTGGGAGTTCTCACAGCAGAGCAGGGTAAGGCTGGCTCCCAGAGTGGAGGGTTGGAGTGACCTAGCAGATCACCGGTCCAGATAACACCAGGGGAACATCACAGACAGTTAAAGAAATTAGAAAAAGGTATAAGAATATAGGGTGGCACCTCTCCTCAGAGGAAAGGAGGGTGGGATGAAGGATGACAGGGGAGAAGACTAAGAAAAGGAATTACAGAGACTAAATTTCTTTTGTTCTACACCACTCTTCTCCTACTCTTCCAATGGATTTAGTCAAAGACATACACTGCATGCACCAAGTGGTGCTCTGTGGAGGACCTACCTTATCATGCTGATTGCAGAACTCTACAGCTGAAGAAACACTCAGGTGCAGGCAGTCTAGGTGATAGTGCTTTATGAACATGGGTGGAGAGTGCCATGTGGCTTTACATTTTTTCAAAGAGGCCTCAGTCCATGAAGTTACTGAGACACCGTTAGTTGGTGATGTTTGACCAAACTGGTACATTAGCACTTGGCTGGCTAATAAGCAAATGATACTGGTCATTACCTATCTGGTGGTTAAAGTGAGTTTTTAAACACTTGCAGCAATCTTAAAAGCACAAAAAATTGTTGAAACTTTCTGAAATCTCATGAAAGAGTTCAGTAGAACTTCACACCTCTGACACCAGGATTGAAGTTTCCCACCTTGGAGAGCAGCAGGGCTTGGATAAAGTTGTGAACAGGACAGGTTAACTGAAGCAGAATTCATGTCCCCCCTCAAGGATGAATTCTGGCAGGAAAACAAATACCATCTTACCTGGAAAATACTGAAGGAGGTGTGCACAGATGTGTAGGAGAGAGAGAAAATGAGGGAGCTTAAAATTCTCCCATCTGTCTGACAAGGTACTATGACAATTAAAAGCAGCACTTCAAAAGGGTAGCTTGGGCAGCATCTGCAGAAGGAGACTTCCTCCCGGGATTCAAATGCAAACATATGGGTACCTGCAAAATGAAGGACAGGTCCCACTGAGGAGTTACTGGATGATGCAGGTGTCTCCAACAAAACTGAATAAAAATCAGCTGGGAACTAGTGTCCCTGCTCCTGAAAGAACTCCAATAAGAGAGAGGACAGAAGAGCAGACGCTTAGGTTATAGACACTGAGCTCTTTTTGAAACCCTACAAAGAGGGCATTAATATGTCTTGCACAGGCACTGATATTCTTCTTGTTGCCCCACTGAACAAAAAAACGGTTCCAAATTCATGGGTATTTCACAGGAGTAGGCTCTCTGTTGCTAGCTAGAAAGACTGCAATTTCAAAACAGATTTCCTCTTCTAGTAAGCATTTTGCTTTATTTCCAATCTCTCCAAATCACACTGAAAGAGGAAGATTGTGGGCCTTGGATCAACAGGTCCAGAAGGTCAAGCAATGGCCAATGACAGGCTCATCAGCTCAAAAAACTAAGGGCATGGGCCTTCAAGAGGCTTGACAGCATTACCTCTGCTTTGTCATGCTTCACCTTCCTCAAAACTCTGAAAAGGGATAGAGGAAGAAAGCAGTGGTATAGCTCCTTATCCTAGTCCCATACAGGTGGGCAGGTGACCAAAGCCCACAGGTAAGTAAAAAACTTGGAGACCTGGGAGAAGGGTCGAAATTTGGGGGGAGCATAGGCTGTTATAGCAGGGATAAGGGAGAGACAAGACATAACTGAAGGTAGGGGGGAATCAAATCAGTATCTTAGATGCCTGTATACTAATGTGAGAAGTATGGGGAATAAACAAGAAAAACTTGAAATGCTAGTAAATAAACACAACTATGACATAGTTGGCATCACAGAGACTTGGTGGGATAATACATATGACTGGAATATTGGTATAGAAGGGTCTTGCTTGCTCAGGAAGGACAGGCAGGAAAAAAGGGAGCTGTTGCCTTATATATTAAAAATATGTACAATTGGCCTAAGAGTTGCGATGGAAATAGGAAACAGACTTGTTGAAAGTCTCTGGATAAGGATAAAAGGGGTAAAAAACAGGGTGATGTCATGGTAGGGGTCTACTACAGACCACCTAACCAGGAAGGAGTGGTGGAGGAGGCTTTTTTTTTTTTAAAACAACTATCTATCATCCAAAACACAGGTCTTGGTGGTGATGGAGGACTTCAACTACTCAGACATCTGTTGGGCAAATAACACAGCAGGGCACAAATTATCCAACAAGTTCTCAGAATGTATTGGAGACCATTTTTTATTTCAGAAGGTGGAGAAAGCTAGTAGAGGAGAGGCTGTTCTAGATTCAATTCTGAGAAATGGTTGAGAATTTGAAAATGGAAGGCAGCTTGGGTGAAAGTGATCATGAAATGGTAGAGTTCACGATTCTAAAGAATGGCAGGAGGGAGAGCAGCAAAATAAAGACAATAGATTTCAAGAAGGCAGACTTTAGCAAACGTAGGGAGTTGGTAGGTAATAACCCCTGGGAAGCAAGTCTAAAGGGAAAAACAACTGAAGATAGTTGACAGTTTTTCAAAGACATAATTAAGGGCACAAGAGAAAACTATCCCACTGCATAGGAAAGATAGGAAGTATGGTAAGAGACCACCCTAGCTTAACCAGGAGATTGTCAATGATCTAAAAAAAAGAAGAAAAAAAAGAAAAAGTCCTACGAAAAGTGGAAACTAGGTCAAATTATAAAGGATGAATATAAACAACACAAGTATGTAGGGACAAAATTAGAAAGGCCAAGGCACAAAACGAGTTCACACTAGCTAGAGATTGGACGTCTAACATAGTGAATGCCAGTGAAAATGAGGTAGGATCAGAGGCTAAAATAGGAAAAGAACAAGTTAAAAATTACTTAGACAAGTTAGATGTCTTCAAGTCACCAGAGCCTGATGAAATGCATCCTAGAATACTCAAGGTGCTGACTGAGGAGATATCTGAGCCATTAGTGATTATCTTTGAAAAGTCATGGAAGACTGGAGAAATTCCAGAAGACTGGAAAAGGGAAAATATAGCGCCAATCTATAAAAAGGGAAATAAGGACAACCCGGGGAATTACAGACCAGTCATCTTAACTTCTGTACGTGGAAAGGTAATGGAGCAAATAATTAAGCAATCAATTTGCAAACATCTAGAAGATAGTAAGGTGATAAGTAACAGTCAGCATTGATTTGTCAAGAACAAATCATGTCAAACCAACCTGATAGCTTTCTCTGACACGGTAACAAGCCTTGTGGATAAGGGGGAAGCGGTAGATGTGGTATATCTTGACTTTAGTAGAGCTTCTGAAACTGTCTCACATGATCTTAGAAACAAACTAGGAAAATTCAACCTACATGGAGCTACTAAAACGTGGGTGCAAAACTGGTTGAAAAACCGTTCCCAGAGAGTGGTTCACAGTCATGCTGGAAGGGCATAACGAATGGGGTCCTGCAGGGATCAGTTCTAGGGCCAGTTCTGTTCAACATCTTCATCAATGATTTAGATAATGGCATAGAGAGTGCACTTATGAAGTTTGCAGACGATACCAAGCTGGGAGGAGTTGCAAGGATTAAAATTCAAAATGATCTGGACAAACTGGAGAAATGGTTTGAAGTAAATAGGATGAAATTCAATAAGGACAAATGCAAAGTACTCCATTTAGGAAGGAACAATCAGTTGCACACATGTAAAATGGGAAATGACTGCCTAGGAAGGAGTACTGCGGAAAGGGATCTGGGGATCATAGTGGATCACAAGCTAAATATGATTCAACAATATAACACTGTTGACAAAAGGAAAAAAAAAAAAAGAAAAAAACCCAACATCATCATTCTGGGATGTATTAATAGGAGTGTTGCAAGCAAGACACGAGTAGTAATTCTTCCACTCCACTCCGTGCTGATTAAGCCTCAACTGGAGTATTGTGTCCAGTTCTGGGCGCCACATTTCAGGAAAGATGTGGACAAACTGGAGAAAGTCCAGAGAAGAGCAACACAAATGATTAAAGGTCTAGAAAACATGACCTACGAGGGAAGATTGAAAAAGTTGCGTTTGTTTAGTCTGTAGAAGACAGAGGGGACATAACAGTTTTCAAGTACAGAAAAGGTTATTACAAGGAGGAGGGAGAAAAATTGTTCTTCTTAACCTCTGAGGAAAGGACAACATGTGATGGGCTTAAATTGCAGCAAGGGAAGTTTCGGTTGGACATTAGGAAAAACTCCCTAGCTGTCAGGGTGGTTAAGCACTGGAATAAATTGCCTAGGGAGGCTGTGGAATCTCCAGGTTAGACAAACCTGTCAGGAATGGTCTAGATAATACTTAGTCCTGCTACGAGTGCAGGGGACTGGACTAGATGACGTCTCAAGGTCCCTTCCAGTTCTATGATTCTATGATAAATATGCTTGTGGACAGGGCTTTAGGCCTAACGGCCCAAGTGAAAAAGCAGGGTACTCTGGCTGTTGTTGCAGAGGCAAGCCAATCTACTATCTGTGCCTGAACATAATAAAAAAGCATCAAGATCTTTAGAAGAGGAGGGACCTTCTTGAAGACTGAAGGGGAAATTTTCAAAGGTGCAAAGGGCAGTTAGGTACCGAATTTGCAATGAAAGCCAATTGGGAATTGGGCATCTGTGACACTTTGGGGTTCAACCCAGACCAGTAAGGGGTTGCGTCACTGCCTGCCCTGAAACTTGGAGCGCCTTAAATGCAATGCTGATGTGGCTAACAGCCTTGACACCAACAGCCAGCTTACAAGCATGCAGATCACACCCCGGCTTCTACCATCCAGTTACTTTTTTCAGGGTGATCCCAACACTCTCACAGTCCCAAATTTTCCCCCAAACTGTCTGCTCTGCAGTGTCCAGCCCTCGCCTTGATCATTTACAGAAGTGATCCATTTCACTGGTCCCTTAAAGAGAAAATACCTAGCAGCGTATTACATTAGCTGCGTAAAGGAACACTATTTTAATCAAAGCAATGAATGGTTTATAGTAAAAATTAAACAACTTTGTTAAACAAGAAGTCACAGGTTTAAGTGATACCAAGTATAAGGAATAAAGATAGAACAAGTCACAAGCAAACAAAAGTAAAAATACGCTTCTAAAACTAAACCCGATTGTACAAGAGACTCTAGTTTGTTAAAAGATGTATTTCGCAGCAAGTCTCTTTTTCCAGCATGGCTGACCAGACTGTGGTCAGCCCCTTCACAGAGCTCAAAGTGCTCAGTTCCTTTATGCCTCCTTAGGTGAAGGATGCTTTGAGCCCTGCAAAATGAAAACTTCCAAAATTTTTGCAAAATCCCCTTCCCCCTCCATTTTTGACCAGCTCCAATATTAATGGAAACCTGATTGATGGGAGAGTTATTGGAATGCTGTCCTGCTTTGTGTGTTACTGACACTCCGGCACAAGGTTGTCTCTCTGCTGAAGGTAGGGGAATCCTCATTAGAGGTTGTCTCTGCCGATCATCCTTCCCCCTCAGTTTTTCTGCTCTCTTTTTGAGGTCTATTTTGTGCCTCATTCTGTGTAGAGTCATGAAGTTTAAGGCCAGAAGGGACCACCAGGTCTCTAGTTTGATCTCCTGTATATCATAAGCCACCACCACCACCCAGCACTAAACCCAACAACTGTACTTGTCCTTTTCTTCAGTTCTGGGCTTAGAAATGAGGAAAAGGGGAAAGACAAAGCTGGGTAAGAGGAAATAGGAACAAAAGGAAAAACAAAAGTAAAGAGAAATCTCTAAAATGGGGCCTTACATGCAGGGCTTGCCTGACAGAATTACCACCTCTTTGCTTCCTGGTAGGCAAAGTCACAACACTATAAGTACTTGACTGTCATTATTGGTAGTCTGGGAGAAGAGGAACGTACAACAAATTTCCTTGCCTATATTACAAACACATTACACTGGTGGTTTCCAAATTGTGGTTCCCAGCATGCTGGATAGTCACATGGTGCTGGCTCTCCTTGTTTCCAGCTGCTACATTATATTTAATACAGCCAAAAGTACACACTTTACTAAGAATACTTTTCCAAGTAAGCAATTGCTGTAATTGTCACAGGATGTTACACAATTATGAATGGGAAGGAAAGAAGCCTGCAAGAGACTCTACTAATGTCTCATTTCAGACAATGAAAGTTTTAGAATCTCTGCCTCACATTATTAAAAATGAAAATAATTATAACTTAATTTTCACTATGTTTATTTTCTGCGCTTAAATAGTCCTTTATAAGGAGCAAATCAAATTTGGACAATAAATCAGCCATTATAAACAGACTAGCTACAGTTTAACTTCTAGATTCTATTTTAGTATGATGACAATGTAACATTGGCAGAGCAGGTGCCAGCTGATGCTGAAGCCACAGGTCAATTCACTTGTGTATTAGTATAGCTTCAAGTAATTGTTAAATGCATAAGAGTGTATCTGGCGTTTAAACGTAATGAAAAACGAATGGGTTGTTACTTGCATTGTTTTCACTTATCTGTATCCTGTTATAATGCAATAGCAAATATTTATATTGTAAATACCCCTGTAACTAAATAACCCATCAGACAAGAAAGAAGCCTTTTGAAATGCAAATGAAGAACTTCAACAGAAAAATGCTAATTTCAAAGCAAGTGGTCTTCATGATGATTGGAGATCAAAGACTCAAAATGCATTCCTCACTCTCTGTCATCAAAGGAAAAGCCCATGTGAGTAGTGACCCTGTCAGGGTATGGCTACACTTGCAAATTTGCAGCGCTGCAGCAGGGTGTGAAAAAACACCCTCTGCAGCGCTGCAAATTGCGGCGCTACAAAGCGCCAGTGTAGTCAAAGCCCCAGCGCTGGGAGCGCGGCTCCCAGCGCTGTCCGTTATTCCCCACAGGGAGGTGGAGTATGGACAGCGCTGGGAGAGCTTTCTCCCAGCGCTGGCGCTTTGACTACACTTAGCGCTTCAAAGCGCTGCCGCGGGAGCGCTGCCGCGGCAGCGCTTTGAAGCGCTAATGTAGCCATAGCCTCAGCTTGATTTCTGTGAGAAGAAGCTTTAAGAATGGATTCAAGGAAAGAGCATTCATCTCTGGACTGTTTGGGATGTGTACCACATGCAAAGCGGAGATCCCAAAGACAATCTGGGTACCCTGAAAAGACTTTTGGGAAACTGGCAGTTTATTACATGACTGCCACCATTTGGAATTACAAAGAGTGACTCATTAGTGCATATATTTTACCTGCTTTAACCTCTTAATAACTTTCATTGCCTTTTCTTAGATAATAAACCTCTAGTTCATTTACAATAGAGTTGGCTGCCAGTGTAGTCTTTGGTGTAAGATATAGAATACCAACTGACCCGGAGTTCTCTTGGGACGGGAGGCAACCTTATGTGACATGATTTTTGGTTTGAGTGACCTTTTACCACAAAGTCCAGTTTGTCTGGGTGGCAAAGCCCCCTGGAGAATCCCAGGGGACTGTCTGTGACTCCACGGTAAGACTGGTAGTGATCTAGGAGTTCACACTTGTTATTGGCTTAGTGAATTCTAATTACAGAACACACTACCAGCTTGGTGTGTCTGCCCTGTGGTTGGCACTCAGTTGTGAGCCACTCCAGAGCATGACAGACAGTATTTGAGCTGCAGATATATTTCTTAAATAAACTTATACATAAGAACACAGCCGAAAACTAATGAAAATTTGTCTTCAGAAACCCAAGAGCAACAGAAATATGTCTACAAAATCTAAATTTGGAACCAAATTTGATTTGTTCCTTTAATGGACTATTGCCATGCTTAGGAAAACATGAAACTGAGTTTTCGAAATTCCAGTTAAATCATCATGTTCTATTTCTTTTTGAACACTGCTATTTAGCAAAGCCCCTGATTCAGTCAGTGATGCTGCCATGATCCAGTATTTGTATTCTCACAATTCATGACCACAGAAACAAAACTGGCAGATGCTGGAGGCTGATTAGGGAAACAGAGAAAGCTAACCAGCTGCTTAACAGTTTAAAGAGGTTTTAGCAAATATGTTTATAGAAAAAGTAGCCAAACCCTGGAAAACTTCTAAGCTAGAAGTTTCTCTCTTGGTTGCTTACATTGCAGTGATAAGCTTAGCAACTATGTCACTGAGCAATGCCAAATCCTAAAGCAAACAGTATATCATAGAGTTTGTTTGTCTGTATTTTTCCCATGCTTCAGCTAAAATGGTGGTTGTTTTACCTCTGTTTCTTTGTGAGAGTGAGGTGGATGAAACACAGGCTTGTCAGACTGTATTTATTAAAATATATGGATTAAAGTGTTTTAACCTTTTAACACCTGGATTCTTGTATGAAATCTGGAAGGTCTCAAGACTATTGTACATTAGTGTCTGAATTTTCAACCTCATTCTACCTGATTCACTTTTTTGAATGTTTCCAATTGAGACTAATTTATAACAACTGAAAGCTGGTACAGTGAGCTGGTGCAGACACACAATAGCTGCATGTTCCATACCTAATGTGGCTGTACTTTAGCTTATTATAAATTATATTAGTTACATCACATATACTAATAAAGCCCAGATATCTCAGGATACTTGACCCTAACTTTAAATCCTTTACCTAGCTAAGGTGCAACTTTGTCCCTGGCAGAAGAGTCTTCCTAATGCTTTGCTGGAAATCTTCCACAGGTGAGAGAACAAAAGACCAAAGATATCCATGGTTTGAATTAACTGGTAATTTTATATACCAATTTAGGATATAGTTAAGATAAAAGCAATGTGTTGGGAACTCTTATATTGCCAAGTAGACTCATCACAGACGAGTAAACCATTCAGTAAAACCACCCAAAAATCAACTTTAAAAAGCTTGCCCCCATGAGTTATCCTCCATCCCTGCACCAGCATTGGCAGCGTATATTGTTCAACAGAGCTTACATGCAGAGGTATTAGTGAACATGCTGGGGGAACCATGTGGCATAGCTGCTACCACAGTACTATGAAGAAGATATAGTCACTTTGAAATTATAATGCTATTTCAAATTCTGTACTGGTCTTAACTGCAGAACTCTTGAAAAAACCAAGAAATGCTGTATGAGAATTCTGTCACAGGAAGGAGCTTAATCTATTTGGATTTCAGTATCACTTGTCACAGTGGAAACAACATTACTAAAGAATAAATACTTTGGTTCATCAATGCAGAAAGCCAGTCTTTCTCCTAGAATTTGTGACGGGAAGGAATACCATTTTTGGTCCAAAGAAAAAAGGCTACCCTTTCAGTTATGCATTTTACATTGTAACAAATTCACTGTTTAAATTAATGGTTTTAACTTTTTATGCTTCTCAACTTTCTCCTCTTCTTACCCTCTCTACCCACACATAATGATCTGTTTAAAAGTTATTTTGTTCATTGCAAGTACCCAAAATAGACAAAAATGTAAGTGGACCATATGGAACTTACATATAGTTCTAAATTGTGCACCTAGGATTAACTACCTTTTGTCAAAAGGTTCATGCCTTCTTTTGAGATATAACTAACAAACACTTTGTATTCAGGGGATAGAATACAATCAAACTACTGGATGCTTTTATCCACTGACCAGTATATGATCCACTCTGTCCCGTTTCTTGCGTCCAAACTTCATCATCTTCTGCCAATCTGTTTTGTGATTAGGTTCCTTCCTCAAGCTGAATAATTTTAGAACTTCAGCTGCAATGAAACTCTAGGGAAAAGAAAAGAGGTAATATTGTATTTGAGAGAAGAAGTGAATCCCGTACAGAGTGCCTGCCCTTCAAAATCTGATCTTAAAATACAGGGTGGATTTCTGTTTAACTGTGAAATGTACATTGCAGTGCAAGAGATTTACAATGGAAGCATTGAGCAATAACCCTATCTTAGAGGCAACATTATGCAGTACATATACTATATTTTAAGAAGGGCTGAAATTTTTTTTAGCCTTTAGAGCTTTGACTAACCATAGAGCACAACTTTCATTTAAACAATACAGTAAACTGGAGACTAAAACTAATTCAGTTTATGACAGGACACTGTAGGAAAATAGGGTTAGAGACAGACAGTCCTTTATCCTTTTAACTTTATTCTTCCCAGCTATTAACAGTTCAGGGACAGCTATGTCTTGATAGACCTAGGTTCTGTCCCTGACTCTGCCAAAGATTAAATGTGTTATCTTGGGCAAGTTACTTTAAATGCAGTTCTACTCTGAAAAATAACTTTGGAAAAACAGCACTGGAGGCAAGGGATATTCCTTGTTTGTGTCCCAATGATTTCCATATGAAAAGTGCTAGCTTGACACATGTTTTTTTCTAACATACAGCCCTGTAAATTAAATCTGGGTTCAGCAACAAGCTGAGATTTTTCTTTCTTGAGCATTACCACCAGTAATAAAAAGCCTGCAGACCAAACTAGGCCCTCAGTTACAGCAGTGTACCCATTTCATCTTCAAATCATGCCTTTAGTCCATCTGTGCAACTCCATTGCCTTCACTGGGGTTGGCACTGGTGTATCTGATTGAAGTTTAGCATACAAATATAATGCACAAGAAAGTATAAAATCCAGCTCACTCCTTTAGCCCCAATCCCGCAACCAGCTCCATGACAATAGACCCTTGCACTGAAGTCCACATAGGCATATGGATCTGCCAAGACAGATCAGATTGCAGGACTGAGGTCTGTTAGATCTGCAGTAAAGGAAATTTTTTAAAGTCACTAAAGTCAGCAAATACATCCCAGAAAGAGAGGGTGGTAAATCTATTGAACAAAAAAACAACAACCATCTTTACATAATTGCTTTTCAGCAAATAGCCACTCTTGAAACCTCTCTGTGCTCAAATGCTACATCTGTTAAACTCCAGGTAATGCTTGCCTACCTACACGTAGCATTTTGTGGGCTACAAATGAAAAAATGCTATATAAGCATTATATGATATGAGGACAGTCTCAATTTAATAGCATCTTTCCTACCTTGATCTCATCAAGGTCATTTGGATCTTTTACTCGCCGGAAGTAAGTGGAGGTAATTCTACATGGTTTCATCCAAATAGGTTGATTCAGATTAGGATCCTCAGCAAAGATTTCCCGAAAAATCTCTCTCGTCAAGTCAAATACCGCCTTGACAAAAAGAAAAAGGTCAAAATTAAAACTTCAGCTTCTGAGGGCAAGTATCCAGGGGATGAGATCTATGTTCCCCAGGGTTGTACCTGTTTATAGACCTGTTTGCTTATAGTCTCCATGTCCTGCTCTTTGGTGGTATTACCAAGGTCTATGGGAAGGCTGATATTCTGAAGATCATGACCCAGCTCTTTCAACTTCCACAGCTCCTCAGCTGCTGCATGCACCATGACTTCTACTTCCACTGCAGTATGTGGAACAGCCAAAGGCTCCTCACATGGCTTAGGTGGCACTTTTTGTGTCTCTGTCTTGGGCAGCACCGCTGATTCTTCAGTTTGCTTCTGCAGGACCTTGTGGGAGCTCAAGCCAAAGTCCTCATCAAACCAGTCTTGATCATCTCCTAACACACTCAGGAATTCCCGGCTGATCTCCAGTTCTGCCAGCCTCTTAGCAAGCTCTTCCTGTCCGCTGGCACCAAACACTGGACTCTCCTGTGGAATAAGAAACAGAATTACAGAGTTACTATTCAAAGCAGTAATGTACTCTATTGCCCAACAAACACTTCTTATAATTCGATTTTGAAATGTACTTCTGATATGATTGTCAGTGTTTATAAAGCACTTTTGAATAATTATCTCAAAAACCCCAAACCAGTGGAAACATTTGATTCTACTCATATACCTGCACTTTCATCATTTCTTCCCCAATGTTTTTGAAAAGTTACTGTATTAGGGAGTTTACAACAGAGAGAAGCATTTTTTAAAATAGATCATCTGTTCTTGTTGCTCATTCTGCCCTGAAACCAATTTGTTTGTGAGGGGTTGGGTGGCTGACCAGTTTGGTAATGGAATATGTAACTTTCCAC
This sequence comes from Mauremys mutica, assembly GCF_020497125.1. Classification (NCBI taxonomy): domain Eukaryota; kingdom Metazoa; phylum Chordata; order Testudines; family Geoemydidae; genus Mauremys; species Mauremys mutica. The sequence goes on from NC_059079.1 coordinate 57,633,567, forward strand.
TTCACTTACCACCAGTATCAATCTAGCTTAAATCAGTAGACTAAAAGCCATTACAAGCTGACGGTTGTTTGGTGGCATATGTGAAAGTGAGCTGGTGCTTTCTGTGATAGTAACATATTGAGAATATCACATTTATCAGCTTTGTTAAGAGCCTCAGCAAAGAGGCCATGTCTTATATTCTTACCCTTAGAAGTGGTTCTGGGGAAGCTTGAACTTCCACTGTTCATGATATATCTGTCCAGTGGATATAAAACTTCACTTATCAGAGAGCTGTTAACCCAGCACCTTTAGCAGCTTGACATCTTAATGATCTCTATAGCAACTAACTGTAAGGTCAGAGGATGATTATTATATATGGAGAGTAAGCAAAAGCAAACTTACTCTTCAAATACAAGAGTCGGCGTTCATGCAGATTCAATTAGGATTATGAAAAACAGGGTAGGCTAATACAGGAAAGATGATATATGTAAGCAGAATGCTCTCTAAGTAGAATGTTTTTCAGTTTTTCATGTGATATGAGTAGGTGTTTCATACATCTTTGTAAATCCCCAAAATGTTTCAGAATATACCATAAAGTGAGACACACACTGGAGGTCACCTGACAACACTTGGGAGAAACAAAATTGGTAGAAAACAATCTTCAGATTCAATAATTATCCAAACAAACAAACAATTAATATATTAGCTTCTGAAATCAATGCAAGCTATATACTCACTGGTCTGGGACACATATCTGGAGAGGAAACTTCTTCTCTTTCATCTTCCAATTCAGAACTTAAAAAAAAGTTCTGCAGGTCCTTTGCTACCTGCTCCTCCATATGCTGGGCTGGGGTTCTGGATGATAATTCCTCTTGAACATAACAGAGCTCCTGATTGCTAAAATTAATCTTCTCATTCCTGACCTTCTTGATTTGCTGTAGCTGATTGACAGTGTCCTTAACAAAATCCTTAAGTAGACTGTCTGTCAATAAGGAGACCTTTTCTAGCTGGTCTTTTGATTTCTCTTCCTCTCTAAGAGGCAGTCTAAGTTGGGCTTCTAATTGATTCTTTTCCTTGGTCAATAGGTCCAGAAGTGGAGTTGCAGGCTTTTCCAAAACTCCAGAAGAAAAATTATCTGACTTTTCAGTACATTCCTCCCGTGAGGACTGCTGCCTCTCCAGCTTTTCAGACAATATACCATCTGAGGTACCTTCCAATAGAATGGTGGCAACATTTTCTATAGTAGAAACCGATGGTGCATGGACAATCTCATCTTTTACAGCATCTTTCAGACAGTCCACCACAGACTGCTCTTTGGCAAGTGGTCTAACAGCTGTGAAAACCTCCTTTATATGGTTTACTTCAGAACTGGAGTAATCATCAACTTTTTGCCCAACAGAGGCTTCTAAAGCAGTCATGCCTGGTGGAGCTTTATCTTGGGACGATTTCTCAGTTGCATCTCTTCCCTTGCTTTCTTCATCTTTGCCAGATTTGGAACTTTCTTTGTCTTTCTGCTCGGATTTGTGGTGCTGACCCAATCTGTCATCAAAGAACGAGTCTTCATCTTCATTCGTGTCTATATAGGTATCAAAACTTTCTAAAATGTGAGAGATCTTTTCAGGAGGAGCAAAAATACCATGCTTTTCCTTACAATCAAAATATTTAATACCATCGTAAGTCCCATTGTTGTTTCCTTCAGGTTTATCCAGCTCCACTCCAGCCCAAAACCCTTTGGCAAAACTGGTCAGGCCTTTGAATCGCAGTGTTCCAGGCTGGACGTTACTCACAAGTATCCTGTCACCAATATTGAAATTTACCAGTGTGTTTGCTTCTTCTGTGATGGAAATTGAGACCCAAAGTGGTGATTCAATGGGGGCTTGTTCTTTCTCCACATCACTGCGTTCTTTATTTTTTATGAACTCTGTTGGTGACTTGAGTTCTAATAATCTCTCTGAATGCACACTGCCAGAGACAGAGAGAGACTTGTCACTGAGATATTCACTGATTTCATCTTCACTGCCAAGGCTGGTGGATCTGCTTCTAGATGGTTTTGTATGCTGTGACTTCTCTCTAAGTGATTGAGAATCTTTTCTGTGTGACAATGTAGGCATCTCAAAATCATCTTTGAAACATTCAGCAGAAGGAGTTTCTTCAACTGATGTCTCTTTTCTGGGGGAGGACCCCACAAAATCTTCAGAGTATGATGGCTCTTTTTGAGTAAAATCTTGTTCTGGCAGAGAGAAGTCTTTTTCCTGTGCCAACTTGCTCAAGCTGAGAGAGGACTTTTCTGATCTGTCACTTTGATCACTCCCTACATCATCTTTGATTGTCTGTCTCTGTTTTGAGATCTCTTCTCTACTCTGAATATTTTCAGCAGTCAAGCTAAATAGTTCCTTCTGAGACTGTTCAGTGTCAGAGTGGAGGTCTCTCTTTGGAAGGACTTCTGGTAAGCTTTCCTGGTGTATATCTAGCGTCAACAAAGCACCAGAACCCTCTGAGTGTTTATTATTAGCATCTTCAACCTCGGATTCTTCTGATTTTATGTATTCCATCTCCTCTTGTATATCAGATTTGTGATTGGACACAATATCGTCACTGGATACATCTTCTGACTTGCTCACTAACACATGGGATACTCTGCCACCATCTCTTAGATCTTGGAGAAGAGCTGATGAGGGCACACTGTCCAAGGAATCACCAGATTCAGCTCTGGATCTCCTTGGTGACTTGAAGACTGGGGATAGGGTTCGGGAAGGTTCTTCTGCATGAACCTCTGAGTCAATGAGTCTCTTGACGTGTACAGACACAGACCTCTCAGAACTTGATGATACAGCATCTTAAATAAAAAAAAAATTAATAATCACAATACTAAATCATCCAGAATAATCTTTTGATATCTTTTAATCCTATCAGAACAAGGTGTGATCAGGAATGCCCGTTATTTTATTGGGAAACTGCAGCCAAAGTTAAACAGCTGTTCAGTCAAAAGATTTGAGACAAAAGGATATTAACAGGGATCTGTGAAAGTTTCACAGGCTGCTGGACTGTCCTGTAAATAACAACAGCAGCCTCTGTATTCCGTATGTATTATGTCTCCATAGCTTTCTTTCTAACCTCCTACCTCTGCTGCTGTTCTGTGAAGAGTTTATTATTGAGGAATGGGACTTTGTTATAGGAGGTAAAAGCTCAGGTATTTGTCTGGAGGTCACAAAGGTAAACAAGGTTATAAATGTATGTGAAGAGATAAACACTAATAGTAAACCACTGAAAAATATCTGAACAAAAGAAGAAAATCTTTAATTGTTTTTGGCTTTTTCAAGGGCAGTGTTCTCAAATTATATGATGCTGGGAAACACAAAAGGCAAAAAGAAAAACAGTTGTCATACTTTTGATGTTTCACATAAGCCTCAGCAAGGATAGAACCAAATATTTGTGGTTCAGCACATTGTTTGCTTCTGCTGTCTCCTAAGTTGAAGTGATAGAGCAAGAAGAAAAAGCCAAGATGCTATAATTTTGTCTTAGTTAAAATATTCTTCTAAAATTTACCATTTTCTTTCCACTATGTTTTGGCTGTTTATTATTAAAAAGTCTCTTAAAAGAAGAGACCCGAATAAAATGCTTTACATCTAAGGGGAGGAATAGTGAAATTTGTTCTTCAGAAGATTAATGTTAGACTCAAAACAAATGTAAATGTGAAAAAAAAATACAACTATAAAGAAAAAGTGTGTACTATGCATTCAATTTTGACTTAATCACTCTCTCTCTAAATCTCTTCTCACCTTGCAGCAAACAGTTAGAGATTATGAAAGAATCGGTATTTTTAAAAACACAGTGAATAGAATTCTTCAAGATTTATGAAAGGACGCCTCCATCTGCAGCATTTATTTTCCAATTACATACCAACATGCTCTGCAATGGATTCCAAAGATACTCTGGACCGCTCTGACTCAGTCAGTGATTTCCAATTCTTGGTTGCTTCAGGCCTAGGGTTGAAAAGTCAATAAAGTGAAGCACCAATGTTCCAGATGCTGGAATTGCTAGTCATAGTGTAAGTGCAAACACAATAATTAAAGAATCTTGTACCTCAATGCAAGAGTGCATTAAAGGTGAGATGACTATAGAAACTAATTATAGACTCAGAGACTTTAAAGTCAGAAGGGACCATTATGATCATCTAGTCTGACCTCCTGCACAATGCAGGTCACAGAATCTCACCCACCCACTCCTGTAACAAACCCCTAACCTATGTCTGAGTTTTTGAAGTCCTCAAATCATGGTTTAAAGACCTCAAGGTGCAGAGAATCCTCCAGCAAGTGACCCGTGCCCCATGCGTGTAAAGGTGTGTGTATGTATGCATGGGATGCGATACATTCTGGGGAGGGTTTCTTTCTAATAAAGATTAGCTTAGTAAGAAATATTACCCTCTGCAGTTGAGAGCATGTAAACCTACTACTGAGAGGCCAATGGGATTTTTAGCACCATCTCTTGGGGTGGGAAACAGAACCATAAGGAGATGCACCAAGAGGTGTAGTGGGCTAATGCACTGTTTACCTCTGAAACCCTGGATTGTAAACTAGGTTTAAGTTATAAGTATGAATGGTTTCTATGGCAGGGGGAGGGACAGAAGGCACCTGCACAGGGGGCCAGGAAGAGAACTGTCCAGCTCAGAAAGCCATCCATAATATTTGTCACAATTCCATATAACCAGGAGCTGCTGCTGCTCAGAAAAACCTAGATTAGGACACCAGGATGAGATAGGACAAGAATAGAATACCCTGACACTGTGCATGGGAACTTTATACAATGCTTGTCTGTTTGATGATGTGTTTGCTGACTGGGCTAGCATAAGGCATCAACACACTGCCATTCTCCAATGGCCTACGGAGCTGTGGTCTTCAGGTTTCCTCCCTGTGATTTTCCCCTATACCAATGATTGCTGCACTTTCTGAGATAGCATCAACTTTCCCTCTCCCCGCAAAATGCTATTGAGTGTTCTCACACACACACACACACACACACACACACACACACGTTTTTGTTTAGTTTCAGATAGATTACAGTTCTCCAAGTACATAACAGAGATCTATTCTCTTGAGGAACAGAGAAGCTTGCACACATTGTACTTTTCTTACACGCTCATTCAGAAGTATCTTCACACAACTACTTTATATTACAACTGTAGCACATTCTGGAAAAGGCATTTGTACAGTTGACCTAGAAAAATGCTAACAAGGTAATGTTAAATTACAAAGAGAGTTCCAAGTTACCTATGGAGTGGAGGTGGCTTGATTTTAGGTTTTTCAGTAGACGAAGATGGAGTTTTAATCTGAGGTTTAGCTGTGGGTGATGCTTCCAGGTCTTGGCTCAGCTCTGCTTCAGTCTTCTTTATAAACTCATCATAAGACTGAGTGTGAAAAAGTTAAGATTGTTAATTTTCCAAATCACAACTTCTTGGAAGAATCAATCAGCAAACAGAAGTTATCAAATGAATAAAGTGCATCCTTTCCTTTTAGAAGACTGCTCTCAAAGCAAGAAGTTTTCATGTGCGTATGGACAAATAGCTTATTTGCACAAGTAACAGCTCTTCAGTTGCGAGTGGCTGGAGTTTTAATATTTTATTATTATAGACTCCAACAATGTCTGTCAAGTCTGAGTCAATATACTACTAAAAAAAAAAACAAAACAAAAAATAAAAAACCCAAAACCCAACCCCCTTACATCATTCTACTGGTGGATTAGCCTGAAGAGGATAGCCCATCATATCAGTACCACATGGGCTACTATAGAATTATTGGAAATATTTAAACCAGTACCAGAATGGTGGTGCTGCTGTCATAACAAGGTGCATCAATAAGTCCAAGAGAAAGGATTTCTTCAACAACTGACTGTAATATACCAATTCATACTATGCTAACAGTTTGACTTGTTACTTAGCCCTTCTAACTGTTCCTAACCTCTAGCTGTTTGATCAAACTAGCCTCCTGGGCTTTCAGCCTCTCCTTCTGCCTCTTCTTTTGTTCCTTTTTCAGCTGATAAACAACAGACTTCCTCTTCCGTAGCTCATCCTTTAGGGCCCTGATCCGGCCTTCAATGTCACTCTGGTCAGATGTGGTTTCTGAAAAAGATAGCTTAGTTTTAACCCTCAAATAACCTCACACATTACAAGTATTGCTATCCAAAGTACAGAATCTTCAGTTAATGAATTTAAATTACATCATATAAAATATTAGTAAAATAATTTATTTTTAACATGCTCATCTCATCAAAATAAATACTTCCTAAGTAAGCATCTCTTATTTTAACAATATCACATCACATATGGTAAGGAAGAAAAACGCTACACTAGACCGTACTGAGTTTGGCAAAGACATGATGTATAAAATGGTTATGTTCTTAGTTATCTTGTACATCCTTAAAAAGCCAAAGTCACTTAACTTTGTGATTCCTACACTGAAAGAAGACATTAGAGACACTTCTGAATAACCAAGATAGATAGAATTGCTGCTGTGTTTGAAAGTTATGATACAAAAGGCACACAATTAAACAAACGCATGTCTTGGGTGGGCTCTGTGCTTATCCTGCAGGTATATTTCAGAAAATCTATACAAGCTGGTATATGCAAACGCATTTAAAAATAGTTTTAAAAAATACAAAAGGTAAAAAGTGTAAAGTGAATGAACACCTTTCTGCCCTCATATAGCACATGTAATCTGAGAATCCCAAACCGCTTTACAAAGATCGGTATTTTATGCCCATTTTGCAGATAGAAAAACTGAGGCACAGGACAGTTAAGTGAATTGCCCTAGGTCAGCATGTCAGTGGCAGAACAGGAAGTAGATTTTAAGCCTCTTAATTCCCTGTCCCATAGTCTAACCTATAGTCTAGACCACACAGAACTGAGATGCTGAAAGTGCAGGCACTGTTAAATAAACAAAACCAATACATAGGTATTTTCTCCCTTTAACTAATGCATATTAGCCTACTCAATGACAAACTTAGGGCATGTCTGCACTTGGGGCTGGATGTGATTCTCATCTTCAGGAGACAAACTCACACTAGCTTTCATTGAGCTAGCACGCTACTAACAGAAGGCAGGACAGGCTAGCTGCCCCAACGATGTGCCTAAGGTTTTTCAGGGGCACATATTCAGAATGACTAGCCTGTCCTGCAGCTCATGCTGCTGCAGCTTCATTCTAGTTTTAGTGTGCTAGCTTGATGAAAGCTAGTGTGAATTTGTCTCCTGAAGATGGGACTCAGACCCCCAGCTCCAAGTGTAGATATACCCTTATGCTATGAAGGTGACATAGAATGGACTGAATCTGATCTACAGAAGAATATCAGGATTGAAAATTAGCTCAACATTCAGAACTATGCTGTGTGTCTAGAATGCAAATGGTTAATTTATAGATGAGAGAAATGTGTTTCAAATATATATTTTAGATATAATAAGTATCTGAAAGTCATTGCCTCCTCTCCCTGCTTAGCAGTAAGTAAGTTCAGGCTTCTGTGTTTTGTTAAGGACATCAGACACACATAGCACAAGCATCCAGTAACCTTTACTCAGTTCTCATTCATTCAATTCAATGAGCACTTGTCTGGATAAAGACGTAAGGATTTGTCATTAACTGCTTGTGATATCAACTGCTGCAGAGGAAACAGTATTTTAATCTTATGTTTTTCAGTGTGAAACTTTTTAATGGTTTAAGAATGTACATATTTTTAAAATTTCTGTTTAAAAGCTTTTAAATTCACCTTAAACACACTTATGCTACATGAGGTATTATTTTAATGGTGAGTATTTAATTTGTAATAGTGCAGTTCAGAAGTAAACTAGGTCTCTTGCAAAACTATAGATGGAGTACAGTAAGACCACCAGGTTTTAAATCTCCTGGACTAAACAAATTCACTAGGACTGGAGGATGACTAGTTAAGTTCAGTTAGAAAGAGAAGCAGTTTGATCATGGTAGTAATTTTAACTGTTAAACCCTCCTGTTTGACAACTTATTTCTGGAGTTCTCACACTTACGCGTACAGAGAACCACATCTTTAGAGAGATTGTCTCATGGACCACATTATATTCCATTCACAACTGCATGGATCACTTATGCTTCTAGTCTCAATTTTGCAGACCACCTATTATGTCATTCATAACAACAATATCCCTGTGGTGAATGTAGCCACTGCTCACTTGAACAAATATTTTCCTTTTCCTTTAAAAAGGAAATCACATGGTTTCCTTTTGCAATTTCATTACCATCCATTCTGTTCCTCTTCCCCTCCCCCAAGATTCCCTACTGTCTGGTCTTCCAATCCTCCTGGTGGTCCTCTCCCTCTATTCTATTGGAAGTCATGCTCAGCTGATTGATTCCCTTCTCCACAGTAGAGTCGTCGCCATTAATATAAATGTTTTTGTATTTCTGTAATGACCAAGGCCCAGTCAAGACTGTAAACTCATAGAAAGGCATGGTCTTATTGTCTCATTGATTCCTTGTGCATCCCTATCTATCTGTCTGTATCTACCTGTTGTGTCTTGTTTTATACCTAGGCTTGGTCTACCCTATCTACTTATGCCAGTATAACTGTGTGTGGATTTTCCACACCCCAGAGTGATGTAGTTATACCGACCTAACTCCTGGTGTAGACAGTGCTATGTCAACCGGAGATGCTCTCCCATCGGCATAGGTAGCATCTTCTCTAAGCGCTACAGCAATGCAGCTCCACCGGGCAGTTGCACCACAGCAGCGCTGTAAGTGTAGACAAGCCCTTAGGCTGTAAGCTCTTTGGAGCAGGAGTCTGTTCTGTGTCTGTAAAGCACCTAGCACAATGGGATCCTAGTCCATGACTGGCACTACCAAAATACAAATAATAAATATTATTAATAGTTTTCAGTCTAATTTACAGTCCCATTGGCAATTCTCCCTGGTGGCTGAAAACTTCAGCCTCAGGGCTGCTCGTATCTCCTCTCATCCTTCTGTGTAGCAGCAGCCCCTAGTAGAGGCAGCTTCTAGCCACTTTTACAGGGATCCAGACCATTTGCTGCAATGAAGAGCATAGATGACTATAAAACCAGCTGAAATTAAGAAGAAAAGTCAGCAGCACCAGGTGACCAGCTAGTTCTTCATGGCCCAATAGCAATTTACACTTCAGTTCGATAACCAGTGCCTCATTTCACCAAAGGCAGCAACAGTAAGTAGCAGTAAGGTATTTCACTACCAGCAGCTAGTAAATGTGATGCATTCCTTTTTCAGTAAAGTTTTGTAGTTAAATATTTATGAAAATGTTTTTAAACAAGCAGTGCACAAAATAGATGTGTGTATGTGACAGGAAGAATGTGATCTCTCCTCATAGTCCGAGGTAGTGTACCTATTTTACGGCAAGTGTCTTGATTACAATTAATTCCTCCTGCTTAAGTGAAAGTAACATCATGTTAATTAAGGCCCAAATTCAGGTTTTGTATAAAGCAAGTTTCTACAAAGCCTAACAAAGGAATCTGTTGCCATGACATTGAAAAATTTTAATGCATTTTTTTTTAAAGGAACAGCTTTCCTCTAAAGTGTTTTCAAGTATCAATAGTACATATGAACCAGAAATAGACTATAAACAAACATGAAATTGACTATTCTATTTTCATGGTTCAAGCTGACAAAAAAATGCAGAAGTGGAAACAAACAGTGAATGGTGAGAAGTAAATTAATTTAAAAAAAGTCTTTACTTATCTCAGGCATCAGTTACACACGCAAATAAATCTGCAATATCTATTTTTAACTCAACAATGTCTTTTTAATGAACCAAGATGATTTTACATATGGTGTGGGAAAAAGGGCAACAATGCAGACCAACACTAGAATGCAGTGATGCATCCCCAAATCCCTCCTCCAGCTGACATCAGTCTTAGTCTCTCCATCATATTTTAAAATACCAAATACTTGAAAGACTATTTATTTCAAAAAAGAGCTCATTATGATCACTGTTGGCCCCCCATATTCATTATTTTTAATCTATTCATACTGATATGTTTATTTGGTTTTCTCTGTTTCAACTTTAAGAGAATTTTATCAAGTTATTGCATGTTTTAATTATGTTGCAGTGCCCTGAAGGTGGCACGCTATTAAAAATTAATCAGTGTGAATGTGTTTATTTTATGTATTCATTTTTATATCAAAATGGAAAACACTTGTCCTGACAAGTCCTGTTATTTTCTAGTGCACACAAAAGCTGTTATAAGATTATTAAGGTTGCAAAGTCAAGCACTGAAAAGCTAGGAAATGTCAGAATTAAGGCTGCCTATACAACCTCAATTTAGTCCCTTTTTGCTTATTCTTTATGATACATGTTTAACTTACATGATTGCACTCTATTTTTTCCATGTGACCCCCACCTCATTCAGTGTACAGGATGGACCTGCTGTGGAGATATGTAGAGGACCCCTGCTTCATTTGTTGCAGAAGTTGGAAGGTCTGCAGTGAATGAGGCAGGGGATTGCAGAAAAAGAAGGGATGATCTCATGGTTAAAGGCAATCAAATGCTGGCCCAGAGAACTGAATTCTATCCCTGCCTCCCCTCCCAGAGTTCCTGTCTCATGTCAGGCAGGTCACTTACACCAAACCTCTCACACATGGTCACTAATTAGGTGTTCCTCATTTTCTGGGTGCCTAAGGTGAGACCCTGGAGTTTGATTTGCAGAAGTGTTGAGTGCTCACAGCTGCAACTGAAGTCAGTGAGAGCTGTGCTTTGAGTACAGAAAGTGCTATGTAATGAAAAGTACTCTGAAAAGCAGGTCTTAGGTGCCTCAAACTGGGCACCCAAAATTAGTGGACACCTTTGACCTTACTGTCTGTGCCTCACTTCCCCATCTGTAAAATGAGGATAATACCACCTTCTCTTCACACAGGGAAGTTGTAAAAATGACAGCGTTTGTGAAGTACTCTGATACTATGTGATAAGCACTACAGAAAAGTCCATGAATGAATTAATAATTCTGTCTTCAGAGCAGGGTTTGAATAGTGTCCAGCAAATGAGGCTTAAGGCCACACAATGCACAATGAAAATAAAATAAAATATTGAATAGCTGCTCATTACATGAGCACCTTCCATCCTGTTCACTTGTGGATGCAAGGGTCATGTGGAAAAATAGTACATGATCATGTAATTAAAGACTCTATCATAATGCATACATATGAGGAAGACAAATTAAGGGTGTACAGGCAACATTAATTCTGGCTTTTCCTAGCTTCTGACTGCTTCACTGTGCAACCTTAATGTTCTTGTGTGTAGCTTTTTTGTGTGTAATCTCCTAGATTTTTAAAAGGCAAGCTGAAAAATCGCAAATTCCATCATGTGGCATCATACTGCCACTCTCATAAGTCGTCAAGCAGGGCTGGAACCGTTAGATACACTACAGAAACCTCTTCCCTTTGAGCTAATAGCGTAACTGATAGCATCAGTAGGTTGTCATCCTCTATATGGACCAGCACTAGAGGGAGATGAGACACTTTGCCAGTGGGTTCCACAGGTATTACTGACAGCAGAGGACAGGTGAGACTTAGGGATCTTGGGTTCTAGTTCAAGCTCTGGAAGGTAGCACATCTAGTGGGCACAGATTCTTCTGTCCCTTCAAACCTGTCTCAGTCTCATCTCATTCCCCCCAGCACCTTGTCCCGGTCCCATTCTCTTCACTTAGCCAGTTGCAGTCTTCAGCCCTCAGGCTTCTCCTCCCAGTCCCAGTGTCCATGCCCAGTCAGTCCTAGAATCTCTTCTGGACTCTTCATCCCAGTCCTCCCCCACAAGCACCTTACTCCCAGTCCCAGTCCCCCGCACTCTGTCTCTCTTCTTCCTTCTGTATCCCCATTAGCTTTCAATCCCAGTCTTTCTCCCTGGGCTCTTTGGCCTATCTCAGTGTCTCTCTCCAACCTTCTAGCTCCTTATAGCAGTTGTTTTACCCAGCCACTCCCAGTTCTCTTGCCTCAGAACTTTTGGAGATCCTAGCTGCTAAACCAGGGGTCTCAAACACGCAGCCCGCGGGCCGCATTGTGGCCTGCCATAGGCACCGAGTCCACCAGCAGCCAAGCTCCCCTCTCCCCCCGCGCGCCACGTCCCTGCTCCTCCACCTACCTCCCAGTGCTTCCTATTGCCAAACAGCTGTTTGGCGGCACTTAGGACTTTCCAGAAGGGAGTGGGGAGGAGTGGGAACATGGTGCGCTCAGGGGAGGAGGCGGAGAAGAGGCAGGGCTGGGGCCGGGATTTGGGGAAGGGATTGGAATAGGAGCAGGGAGGGGGCAGAGTTGAGGCAGGGAAGGGATTGGAATGGGGGCGGGGCATTAGAGTTTTAAAAAAGTTAATACATTGACTTTTAATAGCATACTATATTACTCTTCATTTTTTTCCCTCCATTTTTGACTATACTTTTGTATCGTTGTATGGAAAAGTTTCAGTGATGCGGCCCTCGGGCCAATGTACTATTCCTCATGTGGCCCCTGTGATGATTTGAGTTTGAGATCCCTGTGCTAAACTCTAGGAAGTCTCTATTGAGCATGTATGTACTGATTTTTCCAAGGCTTATAACTTGGCCAAATTTGGGTGGATTTCTATAGGGAAGGCAAAAAGGCATATTCTTAACACAAAGGCAACCCCTCTGTCAAATTTCAAGTCCTTGCTCTAAAGTCCTTGCTCTACAGCTTCTCAAAAAAGTGCGCCAGAATTTTTCTATATGGGCAAAACAATGTATTTTTCCCTAGCCTTGATTTCAGAAACACCCAAACCATTTTGGCTGAAATTTTCTAAGAAAATTCAGTCTGAAGCAGATATCCAGCATGGAAAATTGCAGCCCAAATGGTTAAAGTTTATCAAAACTGCAAGCAACCAAACACATGGTCTTATAATGGAAATATCAGGCAACCTTAATAGATTGGTATTACCAGCTCCACCTATAATATACAATGCCAGGTGTTAACTTTTTTGCATTGGAGGTGGCCGACACATTCTGCTGTTTGTATATAAGCACACGCAAATTCTAAATTCAGGATTAATTTTAATGCAAGTCATTTGCTGTCAGAGGAATTTTGCTTCAATTTTCTCTTTTTCCATTTTTTAAAAACAATTCCTTACTGGTAAAGGTTGTCAGGTAGAGCAACTAAGAGGATGATAAACTACATCCTACAGAGCAGATAAAGCACAGACATACAACCCCAGTGCAAGCTTCCCTACAATGAAGGTGGCATTCTGATGCTCACAAACTGCAGAATGTCCCTGGGTGTGAATAACTAAGTCAAAGTATTCTGAACAGAGGTTCCCCAAGTCAGTAACATCAGCTTCATTAAAAGTGAACTGATGAAAAAGCAACATGTTTAAGATCTCATTCATATCAGTGGGTGTGCGTGTTTAAGTATAAAAACTCAATATGGTTTAAAACAAAGGATCTGAAAGATCGTTTCCTCCAACTTCTAAGACCAGATTTTCAGGCTCTGTATTGCTTCTAGAACAGTTAATGACATCACAGTTTAGGAAACTTTGTTCATTGCTGTACACTGAAGTGATCAACTTTAATATAAAAACCCTCCCACAGTATCCTGAAGTCATCGCAATTTCAAATATTTTCAGTTTACTTAATTAGATTTATGAGTTAATTTACTGGGTTGCAAAAACACAGAGTATGAGAAATGAATTTAAACACAAGACAATGTATTCTTGATATCTTCAATCTTACCTGACTGTGTCATGGATAAAGACTCATCAGACCAACTGTGGGATACTTGATGGGATTTCACAGGTAAATGCAGCTGTCCTCCAGTTCTGTGGCTTCCTTTGATGGAATCTTGCTTTGAGATAGATGTACTGCTTTTTGAAGGAGACTGTTCAAAGACGAAAGAAAAAATAAGTAACTACTTGTGAAGCTCAATTTAAAAGCATGAGATCACTGTCAACAGGCGTTAATTACAAGGAAGGAAAGTATTCTCTAGTCATAAATCTTTAGCAATAACAAATAGCTAACTACCTATCCAGATACATTAACATAAGCTTTATCTTTCTCAGTGTGTTATGCATCAGAACAAAAACTACCTAAAGTAGCAAAAGCTGACACTTATCTTGAGCTGGATCTCAGTAATTCTGTTTTACATGGTCTAGTTTATTGCTATACAAGAAAACTTGTATGCTTCAGATTAGAATATTTGTTGATGCAACCACACTTCTGTAAAAACTGCTGCCAAATATACCTGCTAAACTGAAAGGACATCTCTCAATATGAGGAAGTGCAAGGCATTACCCTACATCAACCACCACAACACGGACTCAACTTTCAGCGAGGCAAAACTTCTCTTAAGGGCAGATTCTCGTCCAGATATCTATTTATGGCACTAACAGTATACTTGTCACAGCCCTTTTACCGAGACAGAATACAACCTTTATACTGCACTAACTCTTCAGCTGCACATTCTAAATGGACTTTCCCAGAGGAAAAGGTGTTTGTAAAACTCAATGTAAGTCGAGATGAGCCGTGTTTCCACAGACAGTGGCTGACAGCATCTTTAGCCTCACAGCTTAATCCAGGTATAAAGCCCAGAGAACAAGAATTACCATGATGCAACTTACAAAGCCAAGCAGACATAATACTTGGAACAGAGTAGAAAGCCAGAATTATCTAGCAAGATGGCATTATATGTTGTAACCTGCAAGATTATGTGTGAGGCACAGCTGTGTTCCTGATGCTATGGAATACCTACAAACACTTCATAATGCATTACTCAAATCAAAATCATAGTATTAGCTTCCTGTGCCTGATGTAATCGTGACAAACTATCATCCATCCAAGTCACACTGGTATTCTGGGCTAGCATTCTACTGATTATGCTGTGTAGCCACACTGGCACATTCAAAATCTGTTGTAAGTCTGCACACAAGTTAAAAATGCTTAACTGACCCCATTCCAAAACAATTTTTTTTCACCTAAAGATTTTAAAGAAAGTATGTGAGTGCAATATTTATTGACACCCTCGGATATAGCATTACAGCTACAAAAAGTTTAATCTCTGTGTAGAAAGCTTTAAATGGCTACTAGAAAGTTTATTTCTACTTCTCTTCTGATGGTTCTTTACTAGTACTAGAACATGTAAGTGTAAAGGATAAAGTTCACTCACAAGCTTGCCTGGTGAGGTAGCAGACTCTAGATCCTGTGAGTAAACCATTTCTTCAGTAAGTGTACTATGATCTGGGCTTACTGGCTTCCCTTGGTCCACAGGCTCTGATTGGACAGGTTCACCAGCTGGACTGCCTAGTTCTTCTGGGACAGAGCTTTCACTGTTTACATGAGTATAGGAAAGCACTGGAGACTCCTCTTCACTGGCTGCTTCTGAAATGAGATAGTGGAGGTAAAAGAGAGCACACAGTATAGTCAGCCAAGCAAGAACTTGCACTATTTACATGAATCTAAGGTAGTTTTGATTACTGCATTTGATCAAACAAAATCAGTCACAAGCTGTGTTTAAATGCCAGATTGTACGTTAAAGAAACAAAGAGGGTGAGGTACTATTTGCACTAGCTTCTGTTGGTGAAAGACAAGCTTTCAAGTTTACACCATTCTGATTGCACAGTGTTACTTCACATTATATGGTATTGAATTGTTTAACAAGGAGATATTTAATTAAGGAAGTTCAATAAAACAAAACGCCAAATATTAGTAGTGGCTGTTGGATGTCTAAAACAAAGGATTTCAGCATATTCTAAATTAACATTTTCCAAGCTCTGTGGTTCTTGAACATCTTCCAACATCCCCCAAAGACAGGCTCCCCTATTCAATTACAACCCTCAGCAGTCACTGAGGTAGTGAAGTCAACTGCCAGAGATCAATGCTGGAGCATGGAATTTGCCTATGGAAATAATTCCTCACCCCTCAACAAAATTGCATGGTTAGCTGTGATTGGTTGAAAACCAAATCCTGAGTTCAAAATTCTATGCTTCCCCTGAAACAGTTGTGGACAAACCTAAAACAGGGGAACAGTGGGGAAATGTTTCTTGCACTATTTTAGATGTTATGATTTCATCAACTCTTGGCAGATGGCAGACAGAATCCGGAAATCAGGACTGAGTTATAAAATTCCTGTTTTCTAACTTTTATAGGATATAGCGTACTATTGAAAAAAGCCTTAGAAAATTACTCAATATTGGGGCAGAGGCTGGGGAAAGGAATCACCTTAGTCCATTCTCCAGGCTGACTGTGCTCCAACCCTGGTAGGTAGATAAAATTAGTGGAGGGAATACAAATACATTTACTTTTTACATTCAACACATTGGAGTTTTTGTTCACTAAAACTTTATCTTTCACCATTCTTTTTTAATTGTCATACAGCTGTGTGAGGTTCAAGTGGGAGTTTGCAATGATGAGTGAAACTGACCATAACACTGAACTGCCTCATAGATTCAAAAGATGTGCTTTATTTTGGTGAGGGGAGAAAGGAAAATTAAGATCCTCTAGGACAATCCTTGAAGATACCAGTATTTTCTTCACTTAGACTCCCTGCCCTCTATACCTCATGCTGAAGCTACAAACTGCCATAGGAAGACTGAATGAGACTCATATTGGGAGCTGCATCGAAGCAAGTTTATTTTGCATACAGAAGAACCTTTCATACAAACTGCATCCAAAAATACTTTAGTCATGCATAGTTGCAGAGTTAATAACATAGCAAGAGAAAATAAAAGTAAAAGGCAGGGAAGATAAACAGCTTTTCGCTGATCTGAAATACAAATTGTGAGGCAGGAGAAGGCTCCCTCTGATGGCACGAATCGTAGTAAGATGGCTGGTAGGGAGATAGAAGAGAACAGCACTGAAATGAAAAGGGGATTTAAGAGGGAATGTCTGTGAGGCAGGCTAGGTGAAAGACCATGGTATCTGTGTTTTAAAAAGAAAAAATAAAATTTAAACTGGATCCTGAAATATATGAATGATGTGGCCACGCTCCTCTGTACACACAAGATGACAGGCAGTGGACAGTGGCACTGTACAAATACTGAAGTTTGGAGAGCTGGTCCATGGAGCCAATAGAGTTGCAGCAGTTAACGCAAAAAGATAAAGGTATGGATTAGAATAACAGAGACAAACAGAGGCACTGAGATACATGGATAAAGTTGCAGAGGCGATTTCAGGTGTATTTCAAGATAGAACATGTAGAATATAAAGAAGGGTACAGCGTCAAAGATGTCACCAAGATAAGGCCACTGGAGGCCAAAAGCTTTGAGTTGAAGAGAAGATGGAATGGCACTTAAGAAAGCTCGCCTTGTGTAAGAGAAGCAATTCTATCAGAGGTATTTAGCGCTGGAAAGTTGAAACAAAGCAACACATTTACTTGGTCAATGCAAGAAGTGAGGGTGAACAAAGTCATTAAAGATATACTGTTGAATATCAGCGTAAAAGTGGTAGCTAAGGTTAAAGATAATGATAAGAGGTAGAAGATAATAAAGAGCAGAGGACAGAACACAATTCTGTGTCCAGAGAGGAACAATCACCACCACACATGAAGAAAATACAAAAATATGAGCTTACCAGAGGCTAATAGTTTATGATATGCTATGTTTTGCCCCAGTCATTATTTGCATTGGGTCACTCTTTGAGCAGGACATGGTTTTACCTTTGGGTTCAGCCCTCTGGTCCCCCAGTTCCTTCTTGGCTGTTTTTGTTTTGTGTCTCTCTTTGTCCCAAGCAGCTAAGGCTTGTTTCTCCATCCGACGTATCTCTGCTTCCTCTGCATCTAGACGGCGCTTCCACTCCAGCAGTTCTTCAGCATGTTGTCGCCGCTGCATCAGCTTCTGTTCTCGCTTAGTCAGGAACCTGATAAACATATCAGAAGACAATGGGAAAACAGTCTACCACAGCCAAAAGACCCAATGGCAAGATGCTCTTATCATCACAATGTATAGACTTGTATAAATAGAAGTCATTTTCTAAGTCAATATCAATGTTGTGACGGTCCATAGATCTCCAAAAAAAACTATATAATAAAAGGAGGCAAGTGACTTATTGTTACTACTCTGTAGGACTTATTGCTGTTCATTGACAAATTATGTAGAACAGCACAGAAAAAAATCAGAAGCGTAACAGATATCTTCCAATTCACATCTTTCTGCACATTTCCTTTCTATAAGAAGTGGGCAAGTCTTTAATGTAAAAACTATGATGGCAAATTCTTAATGTACCAAGAGGCCCACCATTTTGAATTTTTTAAATGCTTGTCCCCTTCAAAGAGGTTTCAAGCTTGACCTAGTACCAGGCTCACTAAGCAGAAAGCCAACAAAGACATAATTAAGTTCTGGTCACTTAGGATAACTCTGAGGCCCAGCTTTTATAATACAGTATGATAAGCAGATCACTAATCTGGAGGGAGCTAATCATCTACAAATTTTGAGGATTTTAAATACTGTAGTTATACATAGAAGGGTTACTCATCAGTAACCAATTTGAATAGATTGTCTGTAGTGGTCCCCATTCCTGGGCATGCAAAAAGGCTGCTGGCATTAAGTCAGAACCCTCTAGAAAATAGCGACCATTGGGATCGTGAGCATTCTTTTTCAAGGATCCCAACATTCTCCCAACTGTCCTCACTGGTATAGAAGATACTGCAAACCTAAATGTCTCAAGTTCTTTCCAAATCCACAAGCAACCATAAGAAGAGAGCATATGGTTCCATACTGACAATCCGCTTGAAGAACTATACGTACTGATAAGTAACCCTTCTTTTAATATTGTCTGTCTGGATCCCTGCTCTTGGAAATGGTGTCTTTGCATGCTTTCTTCCTTCAGTTATCTACATGGAAGCTCCAAAATAAAATTAGATTTTCTGAATAATTATATGAAGATATATTTTCAGAAGCCATCAGACATCCAGGGTGTGCCACAGCTTCTTTTTCCTGCATTGAGAAATGGAGGTAGAAGGAAGGTAGAACTATATCTTGGGCTCTGTGGAACACTGACCACCTTTGAAGGGGATGAATTTCTCCTCGGTTCTCAGCATTATTTTGTCCTTGGGGACATATTTATAATTCACATGTAAAGTACTCTGAATCTCTTATACTTGGCATGGAGATGTGATTGGTATCATTAAACACACTAAGACTAAATCAGTATAGAGAAACTTAGTTTAATTGTTCAAAGGGATGTGAAATGAGGGATTTTAAGATTAAATTGAGACTCCATGTTGGACATATTAATCCCTTTGGAGGTCTGAGCTTCTTCAGTACTTTGAAAAAATATGATATGATACATGCTGCTGGCCTATAAGTGATCCCTCTGCCTGGCAGCAAATAACTGAATTTAGGGCCTATGTATTATTTAAAGTTCTAGTACAAAACCCCTGGATAAGGCATCTTGAGGGAACTGTAATTGACAATACTTGGATCACTATGGAGTCCACATTTGTTTCTTCATCAAGACTGTTTAACTTTTTATTCCCAGTTTTCAATTATGCATGTCATAGCCATTCCAGTTAGTCAAGTAGGTCCTTGACCCAGAAACTTTTATGGAGACCAATTAGGTGACAATGACCTCATTATGGTAACTACCTCTGTCTTGCTTCATTCAGCAGCCAGGCTGATGTGTTTCGAATTCCCAGTTCATTGTGGCTGACTGGATTCCAGAAGTACAATTCCAATTGTCATAACAGTCAAAAGGTAGTTAAGTAAATGTATGAGCAGTGAAAACCAGAGTCTCATCTTCCAATGAGGTGCTAGAACACTTCCATACCAGCATCCATTTCCTGGACACCATGATTAGCTTAAATAATGGAATCCTACAAATGACTATACACAAGAAACCCACTGATCACCACACTTACCTCCACAGATCCAGCAACCATTCCAGACACACCAAATAATTTGTTATTTACAGCTAGGCACTCAGATATCACATAATTTGCTCCAAAGAGAAAGTCCAAGATGCACACCTAAACACATTTAAAGTGGCTTTCACTAAACAAGGACACTCCACCAGAGAAGTAGATCACATCATGGAAAGGGCCACCCAAATACACCAGGAGAACCTGTTTAATACAGAAAAGAAAAAAACCCTGGCTGCGCACCCCTAGTTGTTACTTACCACCCCACACTGAAACCCTTATGGGGTATCATCAAACAATTACAACCCATATTTGATAAGGACTGCATCCTGAAAGAAATCCTTCCTGAACCCCCTTCTTCTGGCCTTCAAACAACCCACCAACCTTGCCCAGCTCATCATCAGAAACATGCACCCCACAGACCAGTACACGCCAACTCAAAGAGGCACCAGACCCTGCCAGAACAAGATGCAAAACCTCCAGACATATCTCCACTGTTATGATGATCAATATTCCTCACAACACATATTCAAGATTCATGGGTCCTACATATGTTTATCACATGTGGTGTACTTTATCCAGTGCATCAAATGCCTCATTAACAACTAAGTAGGTGAAACCAGACAATCACTGCACTCTTGAATAAGCTCAGATATAAAAATCACAGAAGACGACAAAAATATCATATCATCCATGGGGGAACATTTTTCACACAGCGATCACTCCAAAGGTGATTTTTCAGTACTTGTCCTCAAGGGAAACCTGCACAATACCTCCAAAAGGCAATCCCGGAAACTTCTGTTTCTGAAATGTTTTTGTTCAAGTATAGCTACTTTTAAACCTGTTATAGAATGTCCAGGAAGATTGAAGTGTTCTCCTACTGGCTTTTGTATGTTACCATTCCAGATGTCCGATTTGTGTCCATTTATTCTTTTACGTAGGGACTGTCCAGTTTGGCCAATGTAATCAAAGGGACTGACAAAGGAGGTGCTGTAGTCATAATGTACAAGTCGGATTATGAACAGGAGGCTGCCAGGCAACTCTCCAACACCACATTCTACAGACCACTATCCTCTGATCCCACTGAGGAGTACCAAAAGAAAATATACCATCTGCTCAAGAAACTCCCTGCTACAGCACGGGAACAAATCTACAT
Source organism: Mauremys mutica (assembly GCF_020497125.1). Classification (NCBI taxonomy): domain Eukaryota; kingdom Metazoa; phylum Chordata; order Testudines; family Geoemydidae; genus Mauremys; species Mauremys mutica. Next base: position 57,654,519 of record NC_059079.1, read on the forward strand.
GGACACACCCCCAGAGCCCCAACCAGGGGTATTCTATCTGCTACCCAAGATCCGTAAACCTGGAAACCCTGGATGCCCCATCATCTCAGGCATCAGCACTCTTACAGCAGGGTCTGAGGAGAGAGTCCAAATAGCCAAATAATCCTGTTGTAAGAGTGCTGATTATCTTGCTGTAAGAGTGTTCATTATGACTACAGCACCTCCTTTGTCAATCCCTTTGATTACACTGGCCAAACTGGACAGTCCCTACGTAAAAGAATAAATGGACACAAATCGGACATCAGGAATGGTAACATACATAAGCCAGTAGGAGAACACTTCAATCTTCCTGGACATTCTATAACAGGTTTAAAAGTAGCTATACTTGAACAAAAACATTTCAGAAACAGACTTCAAAGAGAAACGGCAGAACTAAAATTCATTTGCAAATTTAACACCATTAATTTGGGCTTGAATAGGGACTGGGAGTGGCTGGCTCATTACAAAAGCAGCATTCCTCTCCTGGAATTGACACCTCCTCATCTGTTGTTGAGAGTGGACTACATCCACCCTGATCGAATTGGCCCTGTCAACACTGGTTCTCTACTTGGGAGGTAACTCCCTTCTCTTCATGTGTCATTATATAATGCCTGCATCTGTAATTTTCACTCCATGCATCTGAAGAAGTGGTTTTTTACCCACAAAAGCTTATGCCCAAATAAATGTGTCAGTCTTTAAGGTGCCACCGGACTCACTTTTTTGAATAAAGTGTTACCTTGCTGCTGCTACAAAACAGACTGATGTGTTAAGAGGCAATGAGCATATTATTCATTGGAACACAGCAGGATTCAGAGATAATTTTCCTGGTACAAGGTCTTCAGATTTAAAGCCAATCACATAAATGATCAGCTAAATTGGACAGCCAGCTGGTTAGTAGATTGCAAAAAGTTCCTCTAACCCCCATGGAACAGGATGAAGCTCAACTCCTTCAGCCCTCCATAGTCTATTTAGGTAGGCCACAGAGGTGACATTTGCTATCTTTTTCCAATTAAAGAAGACAGTTACTTCTCAGCATATTTTAGTAACTGGTAAGAAAAGATTGGTAAGAAGCATAGAGTGGAATAAGATGGCATAATCTTTTCGAAACCAACCTCAAACACCCATCTGCCCGAGGTAATTCCAACTCTATGATTCATGAAAAATAAAGAAAGAAGTTGGTTCCCTAAGCAGAAAGGAAAATAACCTGCCACATTTATTATCTTAAGGCTCTTGCATGCATATTAAATTTGCTGCCTCAAAAACCATGCCTAGATGAGGGGCTGCCAAACTATATGGCACATGTACCATGGGTAGTACGTGAGCTTGATATGCCGTCCATTCACTTCATACTTTTTTTTAAATTGGTGGTACATGAACCAATAAGCTTTGAAAGCCACTGGCACAGACCACCAAGCTGTAGATAAGTTCCTTTATCTCTGCTAACTAACGTTTTTTCTGCCTGAATGACAGTTTCTGATGGGGGTTTCTTGAAGTGTTCAGATGGATTGCTCTGCTGCACTTGGATACTGGAAAGTTAGTTTTTTCCTGTAGGAGGATCAATCCAGTCAAAAATTTCCAAGACCTAGAATCTTTCTCTCTTCCATTATATAATCTATCTTCACATATTTAATGAGGAGAACCTCAAAAGGAAGATATTTCTACTTGCTAGAACATCTTGTGGAATGTCTGGGCTCCTTAGACATAATTCATTGCTAAGTCTCTGCCATGACTACCAAATGAGTTGTGACTAAGGAATAGAGCCACATGAGAGGCATGCTTTGCCTCCTTTTGATCTTCAGGCACAACTACCCTGGCTTCTTTTTTAAACTATTTTGGAAGCCGGTGCATTAATAGGAGAAGTCTGTCCCCAGCAAGAAATTGTACTGTTCAAATATCACTTGATGAATCCTTATTCTCTTCTGAAGCACAGCAGAGGAATACAATTACTTCCCCAACATTCTGATCATGATGGGTTAACCCTTCTTTGCTTTGTTTTCTTATTAACTGCCACAAGAAGAGTTCTGGGATTTGGTGATTATCAGCAGGGTTAAACATCTCTGGGATAGAGGTGGATGATAGAGGTTCTCAGAAAGAATAAGGGGATAGTTGCTGTGTTCTGCTGGAGCTGATTGATAGTATACAAGTGGTGAGATGACATTCCATGAATTATCCAAATTTAAATATACAACAACTCCTCTGCCATTCTGCTCAATAACTCCTGAAACTTCCTAAAGTCATCAAATGGAGACATAAAAGGATGGTATGTATGCACAGACTCATCAGTTGAAGAGGAGAAAGCAGCAGCTACTTGAATGATTATTCTCTATTTCTTCTTTCTCCTCCACTCAGGGGAAAAGGATTGAGACTGTTGGGCCAACAGGTCCAAGGCCATGTGGATTTCTTATGGTTATTTCAGAAGGATTTTGCATAGATGCCTGATAGGTTTGAGAACCCTGGAGCAGACCTTAAACTTCATCCTAGTTTGATGTTCAGAGAGGCCAAAGCCTCCATAACTTATTTCAGGAATCTATAAAGGACCAAGAGAAACATCTTCCTTCCAAGAGAGGAAATAGTGGTATCTGAGCCTAATGAGCACTCTTGTCCTTGAGGCATTCTTGAACCCAGTGATTTCTCAGAGTTGGACTTCTAGGCATCTTTAGACTCTGAAGATGTCCCAGACTCCTATTCATTAATACATTTAAGCTAAAGACAGATTAACCTGTCGGACTTTCTTCAACATACAGAGGTGGGACTCTCACTCTGAGTATTTTGGAAGGGGAAGTGGAGGAAATCTGCATAAAGCATATACCTCTGTGGGGAGCATCACTCACCCACGAACTGGATACACTGGTCTGAATACAAAAATCTTTGCTTCATACAATGTACATTACTTCAACCTCAGATTCTTCTAAGATTCAGCCACTATGACAATGGAAATAAACGGAATCAAAAGAGCAGGAGCTGACAAAACCATACCAAACCAGATGCCTACTGTATCAACCCAAAGAATAACGTGGAGAACCAATTAACCTGCCATAAAAATTAATAGCTACACAAACATTAACTATTTATGATGACACTAGCTGAACAAGCCAAAAGAAGCCCAGAAAGAACAAGGGATTTGACCTTCAATCTACAGTGGTAAGAGAAAAGAAAGGGATGGGTGGGAACTGTAGTTCCTTTTACAACCTATGGGATTCAATGGTCCGAACCACAAGAGAATACGCATACAACCTCAATATTTGCTATATTCTAAAGTGTTCCAATGTAACACCAGGCGTGCACATGCATCCTATAGAGCAGGGATCTCTATAGAAAATAATCCAATGAAAACTCTAATACATACTGGGCAAAAGGGTTTTTTTGTCAGTGGGAAGCAGGGGAGAGAAAGGCATTCACGCCACACCATTACTATTTTCAAAGGCTAACTATGCTGTATTTTTTAACCCATCTGTTCTGAAAGGTTAATAGAAACCATTGAATAAGGAAAACTTATTTGTGCAATTTAAAAGGTTAAATGTGGTGCTCTCTCCAAACACTGATGCAATAACTAAATAGAAGCTCAGGTGTACAGACCTGAAGCCCAGAGCTAGATAAAGTTTTCAATTACTGCTCCATTGCAGCAGCTTGATAATATGCAGTCCATTTCACGTTCTTACCTACCGCTCAGGAAATTATATTCAGCAATAGCAGATTAATTTGGAAACAGTGAGGAAAGTCTGTTGGAATTCTATTCTGATGAGGTGCCTCCCGTCCTGGCTGTTTAGGAATGAACAGAGCATGCTCTATCAAAGAGTACACCACTGAAAAAGGTGCAGTTACCTGACCAACTGGTTGTAGATATACAGCTGGAATTTGGGATGGAGGTTGGGAAAACAGACACTGAGAGAGGCCCAGTGGTGAGACGTAAAGACAGAGAAGAAGTAGTGAACAGGAGAGCAGTGTCTACAAAATAAGGAGGAAGAGTTTAAAACCAAGATATCAAAAAGACAGAAAGAACGAGAAAAGGAGAGCAGCTAACAAAGAATTTTAAAAATGTGTTAACATTACATGGATTACATCACCTCGTCTTAAACAGAAAAATTGTATGTTGTCACTCCAAAGGCAACAGAACATAGCTACTTCTATGCATAAAATGTAACAGTTGATTCTGCCAATTAAATGCAAGCTTCTTTTCATATTGTTATCTAGGTTAATTTCCCCTCTAGATTTTGTTAATAATTTTGTTGCTTGTGTACAAGCTTCCATTTGCAGTTCTGTGCACACACCTCAATCCTGGATCTTTAGCACCTCCTGCTATCCAGTCCTCAGTAGAGGACTTGCTTGTTTTATGATGTGGACAATGGTACTAGTCTGAAACCCCTAAACACATTTTCACTTGTACGTTCAAACATGAATCAGACAATTTTTCCAAAAGGTGAATACCACTGATCTAATTAGTAGCACCACCTGGTTCAAAAATAGTGAAGTGATTCAGAAAAATAGCCTGAAATGTTCACTGGTACATCTGTTTCTAGCTCGAATGCAAATGTTGCCATTTTTCATTCTCAGCAAAGCACTAACTTGGTCTCACATTTTTCAGGTTTACACACTGCCTGTTTCACTTAAAAGTACTAAAGAGCAACAAAATTGCATTCATATTACAAAATTCCTGAAGCTAGCTGGATGATAATACTTAAAATATAGTGTTGCCCCGACAAGTTATTCAGAGGAAAAAGCCATGCTACAGATAGCTCACTATTCTAATGCAAGGTAAGAAACATGTTAAGATAAAGCAAAAGATTAGGTTAGTTCCTCTATTTCCTATGGTGCATGGATGATTGTTGTTGAAGCTGCATATGCAAAGGACACAAGGGGAAAAAAAAGTGTTAATTCTCTTTGACAGAGCATGCTCCTGTTCACATGCATACCAGAAGGATTAAGACAGAACTCTTTTTCTCTTTTCTTCTTAGCAGAAAATAGGTATTGAAGCTGTCACGGAAGTGAGAAGAATCTCTCCTTTGCCACAGAGTACAGCAAGTCCAGCATTCTTTTCCATTCTGAAGTATAGCAGGCTTTTAAAGCCCTCTTCCTCCCCAGTTTGCTTTTAGTAAATTCTTATCATTCAGTTTCTTTCCTGCACCTTATGCAATTAGACTAATTCAATATTAGTTCTCTTTCAAAGGATGGCTTTCCCTTCCCCACCTGCAAAAATTCTGCCAATACTGTCTTGCTGTACTGCTTTGATTTAACAGTATTCTTTGCTACATCCTCGGGAGAACACTGCAGTCTGCAATGCTAGTTTTTATGAACAAACATACAGTTTCAGAGCCATGTAGCAAAATATTATGTAAAAAAATAATCCATTTTGAATTATTTGGCAAAAATAAAAGTTTAATTTAAGTTTAAAGAAAGTGCTACTCTACCCTAAACTTCTACCAAACACATACATAATCCACAGCATAAGAAGTAATTAGATAACATTGGAACGATACATTAAACCACACAAAGGCACAGTTTCCATTCTTACTGCTCAGAGCAGCGATAAAGGAGGGCAACTATTCTGCTAGCCAGTCTTGAAAATTCTACTGAACTAGGACAATTGTTTTGACTGGCACCTAAAATATCATTAGGCCTTTTCATATCATCTTAAAGGTGGAACATACTGTGTTGCTAAGGCTGAAGATTTTATAACAATTTTATAAGACTGCAATAGGCAGAGTTATCTGCCAGTAACGAACTCTCTTTTTCTGTAAAGATAAGTATTATTTAATGATCTACACTCCCGGAGAAAGAAGAGAGGTGTCTATTACAATACAAGATGAAAATTAAATATTACCAAAAAAAATATTGACATAAAAATACTTCAATTAAAAAGTGTAACAGTCACCTATGATACTTCCTATAGAGCTACTGTGTTATCAAGGTATGTAAATACAATTTCAAAATTCAAGAACCGTGAACCAATTCTGAATTATGGCATCTGTCGCCACTGGAAATTTCATTCTTCTGATCAATCTGACTGATTCTTAACCTTGAAGACTCAAAGACCTTCTTTTGTTCTGAGGAGAAAGTAGATTCAGGAGAAAAACCCTTTCTTTTTGGAGAACTCTGGAATCCATTATTGCCCATAAAAAGGGTGCCCCCCCCATTCTAAAAGGATTTGTCTATGTTAGGGCATAGTTCAATCTCAACCCTTCTTGTATAAAGATGGCCTTGGTTCAGCATGACTAACGTGGGAGGCACAGATCCTTAAGACTTCATAGTCAGTGTCTCAGTTGTCCTGAATGCTGTTTCTTCTTTAAAGAAGAGAACTGAAGGCTCAGGGCACTCAAAACTAATCAGTGGAGTCTGGGTCAGAAGACTTCCTTTTAGACCAGGGGTGGGCAAACTTTTTGGCCTGAGGGCCACATCTGGGTATGGAAATTGTATGGCAGGCCATGCTCACAAAATGGGGCTGGGGTGCGGGAGGGGGTGAGGGTTCCGGCTGGGGGTGTGGGCTTTGGGGTGGGGCCAGAAGTTTAGGAGTTTAGGGTGTGGGAGGGGGCGCCTGGCAGGGTGGGGGGAGGGCTCCGTATGGGAGTGAAGGCGCTGGGGTGGGGCTGGAGATGAGGGGGTTGGGGGTGCATGGGAGTGCTCCGGGCTGGGACTGAGGGGTTCAGAGGGTGGGAGGGGGATCAGCGGTGGGGCAGGGGGTTAGGGTGCAGGAGAGGGTCAAAGGTGCAGGCTCCGGGCAGCGCTTACCTCAAGCAGCTCCGAGAAGCAGCAGTATGCCCCCACCCCAGCTGCTATGAGGAGGTGTGGCCAGGCGGCTCTGCACTCTGCCCTGTCTGCAGGCGCCGCCCCTGCAGCTCCCATTGGCCACAGTTCCTGGCCAATGGGAGCTGCGGGGGCGGCGCTTGGGGCAGGTCAGAGTACAGAGCCCCTTGGCTGCCCCGACGTGTAGGAGCCAGAGGGGGAACATGCCACTGCTTCTCAAAGCCATGCAGAGTAGGGCAACCCCTGGACCCTGCTCCCTGGCTGGAGCTTGAGGGCCAGATTAAAATGTCTGGAGGGCCAGATGCAGCCCCCGGGCCATAGTTTGCCCACCCCTGTTTTAGACCCAAAGTGGGTAAAGACTGTGAAATCAGATTGACCTTCTGTCATGTTTTTTCCTATTATATAGGCCCCATTACTATCTGAGCTTTCATTACCATAGTTACTGAGAATCTAACATTGGGAGGACTTATGCCCTTCCCAGGGCATTTTCAAGTATCCAATATGCTAATGAGTCATAGATATCTTGTCATTACAAGATGTGTAACATTTGATTCATGACCTTTTCTCTGGACCCATCATCTTGGGATACTAGAGACAAAGAGAAAAAACAGCAGAAAATCTGCATAATATGGACTAAATTATAATTACCTTAACTAGTAACAAGTTTAAAGCTATTTACAGCAATTATTTTAAGTCTATTAATAGTGGTGACCCATAGTTAAAGGTCAAAAGAGAAGAGTTGAAGGCAGTTAGGGCCACATATTTTTTATATGGTAACTTCAAGGTAGTAGTTTAATATCCAAGATTAGTGGACACATGGAATCATAATAGTTAACTTATTTTAGATGTATGTGGGACTTTTAAAGCAGAACAAGAAACTCCCATATTGAATTGCTTCTGCAGATTTTCAGTGAAGAAGAATTCCATACTTGTATTTTACAAATATCTCATCTGTTCAGATCAGCTTGAGTTTGTCTACAAGCTCTGATGAAATTATCTTTCACGTGCCCTTCAAGTTGCAGTCTTTGATGGCCTAAACATTTTTGACTTGAAAATGTGATACTTAACCAATGAAATAAGAAAAGGAACTAGTGGTTCTGCAACAAGTATTTATATCCTTTGACATATATACTATACAGGCATTACACAAAGGGCATGCCTCAAGGAAAAATTTTACTAATCATGAAGCAATTAATTTGCTCCTTTATTACCTTATACACCTGGAATGTAGAGCCATAGCTAATACCAATCTTTAGGGAATAAGGGTTATTTCACTGTGCAATTTATACCATCCAAAATTCCCTGAAGGAAGTTCTGGATCCGATAGAATCTCTTTATTCATTGTACTGCATCTAGTGCCCTCCAATTAGGTTGTATCTCCTTTAAGCAAGCATTCTGTAAAAGCCATTTATAAAATAAAATAAAATAAACTGAATTTAAATACCCCCACCTTTTAGACTATATTCTGCTTTCCAATAAGTGCCTGTGGCTCACATGTTCTCAATTTTTCTCAGTGTATGGACCACATATTAACAGCAGGATTATCTCATGGAATGCCTGCTGTTTCCTTCATGATCATTCAGACCATCTCCCCTTTCCATTCATGGTCAAACACCACCTCATGCCACCTACAGCAATTGCTTAAGTGAAAAGTAATTTATCTTTAGATGACTTTTAATGCAATTTAGCAGTTTAAAACAAGGAGAGTCAGGCCCATATGATCAGCTAGCCAGTGATCTGCAAATCAGAATCTGAACTCAACTAGTCTGCCAGGAGATTTCTGTTAGAATGCAGGGCAAAGATTTACTGTAACAGAGCATTATTACATAAATTTCCCCTTTAAAAAGTGAAAGGGATAAAGTGAGATGCCCAGAGGACACAAGCATTGTATCTTAGTAGTCTTAAAGATCTATCTGAACTGAACTGCATGGGTCACTTTCCCAAATTGTACTCTATTGAACTCAACTCCATTTCAACTCCTCATAAATGAATGGCATGGTCATTTAAACTTAAGTGCTGCTGTAGTAAAAGGGAGCAGCCTTGGCAGTGTCATCTATTGCTAATAAAGCAAAGCATTTACTTATTTTCTGCTACTAGTTTTATTAAAATAAACAAAACTTTTATAAAAATAGTTACTTTTCATCCATTCGGCTACGCATTTTCTTGAGCTTCTGCATGATGCTACTAGTCTCACTACTGGAGATGGAGATTGGGGAAGGGCTACGGGTCTCTACATCAGTTGGAAGTGGGCTGGAAGCATTGCTCTGCTTTATATCATCCTCACTGCGAACCTCCTACAATAAAAGCAGAACAAAATTAAGAAAAGTATCATGGGCTTGGAGTGAAGAGTGAAAAAATAACTTTTAGAATATTGATCCGCTTTCCTCCTTTCTCCAGCTTAAAACACAAAATTTGGCCCTGTAAACAATAGTTATTACCACACCGCTTTAGTCAGGTTAATCCTTGGATCCAAGCAGTCTATCTAGAGTTTATCCTGAGGTTACTAAAACTCAAACACAATGGAACTTTAAGCAATCAAGAAAATAATCCATAAGAAACCTCTACTGAGAAAACTATAGAGCCAAAAAGAAGGCAGGTAATTCTTTTTATTTAACCTTTTCAAGTTTCTTTTTTATTTTATTAATTTATCCCATATTTATCTCCCACCCAACACCAATCTGACAATACTTTAGAAACTTGAGGCACTAGTTCCTATTGCAGACGCTTGGTAGCTTATTTCGTATACTAACAATTTTTAAAATTCAGCATAAATCCCTTCAGTACTCTGCTGCTCTGTAACTTAAGGTCTCCACTGATAGTTTCTTAAATACTGAGTAATCCTTTCCATATTACTAGAATAAAGCCTCATCTTAGATTTTATAAAGAGTTTAGCATCCGTAAGGTGATCTCTCCTATTTTTCTACCTGGAGAAAGAAACATGCAAGACTAAAGGTCAAGACCTCAAACCATACTACCTACACATTTCAAAGTATTGCACTTCCACCCCTCTCTCATGTCTTTTTCTCAGCCTTGTTCTCTTCCTTCCTTTGTGGGTAGGATATATTTTATAGAATCTCGATTCTACATTTTACCTTCCTCCGTCTCTAACAAGGACTTATTTAACAAGTTAACTACATGGGTTTCTTTCTTTCCTAGATGACCATGCCTTCCTTTTGCGTCCTTTTACTCACAGTGAATGCACTCTTTGCATGGTCTGGAAAATCCACGAATCCTGCTGCTGCGATAATCAACAATCCTGTACTGTAACAAGTATGTTCACTTTCCAAAGAGGTCTTTCATCTAGGAAGCACAACATCTAGTATTGCCCATGATACAGAGGCTTCCTGCCATTTTAGGTCCCTAATCTCTTATACCCTGTGCAACTGGAAGACTGAATTAAATAGTCTAAAATCAACAGAAAGCTTTAGTCTCTCCAGATTAAACCAGAAATGTATAGTGAGGAAAACTGGTTTTATTAGTCAAGATTTTCAAAAGTGACTTTGGGTACCTCAATTTTTCAGGGCCTAACTTGGGACTCCATAAAACAGCCTGATTTTCAAAAGGCAAAAATCCAGCATGTTCTGAAAATCAGACCCTTTTAAAGTGTCTCAAGCTGGTATCCATAAATCAAGATACCCAAAATCACTAGTAACTTTTGAAAATCTTGACAATTAACATCATTTGCCATCCAGGTCAAAAAATAAACATCTTTTGAAAGTCATTGCCATATGGCTGTTTTTTCCTTCCACAATAAAGTAAACAGATCAGACAGACAAAACTGCTCATAAACCCAAGGGATGAGGGAAGATTTAGGAGGAGGAGCAGCAAATCTGTAAGCTATATATCAACATGATAACTTTTCATTGCTATAACACTGAAGTCAATTACCACTGGTATGGGTAAGATACAGCTTCTGTAATGTTACTTACCAGCTTGTTTTCCCCTGCAGACTTCAGTTTTTCCTGCAGTTTCATGGTAGTCTGGCGGATTCGTTCTATCTCCTCCTGCTGCTTAAGTATCAGTTGTCTCTCCTTCCGAGCTGCCTTATTGGCCTCTTGCAAACGCTTTATTTCCGCCTTTAAAGGTAGAAAAGATGCAGCAAAAGAACTGTAGAGCCATTTGCCTGGAATGCATTCTGAGGCTGCCGTAAGGTCTGTGCCATATGATTAGTCACAGCATTACGTTATTTTGATAATTTTGTTCAGCTACTCTCAGAGCAAGGACAGCTGATCAATTACTAGATCACCACTAATAACTGTGTCCTGGTGTAAAGGGCTCAACTTATTAATGCTAGATGCTATTATAATACAAACAAATAAATAAATAAATAATGAGAACCACAATAAGCTTAGGATCCAAGGACCTGATTCAGTGGTTCTTGTTCAATACTTAAGAATCTATACAATGTCAGAGCTGTCCAGCGACTATACAACGGATTCAACTGGATTTTTTTTTTTTTTATAGGGCAGCATTTACCTTCTCCTGCTGCAGCCTCAATAGCAGACCACGCTGTCTCTTTCGGATAGGTGGCATCTTGTCATCCTCTCCTTTGTCTCGTAAATGTCTGCAAAGAGATTGGGGAAGGGAAGAAATAGCCTTGATTTCTCTTGCTTCCAAATACAGCAATACTTTTCTACTCTGCAATCTTACATCTCCAAAACAGAGTAGAGCACCATTTTGCATGTCAAAACTCCATCAGGAATATTATCTTCAGTGAACTATCCTATGTTCTTTAGGGTCTAAACAGAATCAGTTTTACTATTTTTAGTTTGGCTCTGTTTGAGATACAATTCTGTAGCAAAGGCATAAAAAGTTAATAGAGTCAATGTAGGTGATGCCAGACATTCTCTCTCATGCCCAGGACAGATATTCACAGCACAGTCATTTGAAAGAGAGTGAGTGAAAAAAATGCTTCAGGTCACTCTCTAATAGTTCCCTGCCTGACACATGAAATCCTAGAGTAAAGGAAACAGTTATGGTTGTTTACTGCAATACAGGGCCTTTGCTGGTCGGTGGTACGGGAATTTTAGAAAGGGCGTCATTTTTACATTTTTTATATGTATACAGTGATTTTAGATGAATAGTTTACAAAGAACATTTAATCGAATTTGAAAAACAGAGCATGAAGAAGCCATTAAAAAAAACTACCCAGGTAGAAGCACAAGTGCAGGAATCATCAGTGAGACTACATATTCAGAGTTCTCTTACTTTTTCTGGTGTTCCAGCCAGGCTAACTCAGCCTTGGTTTTCTCTTTCAGTGCCTTTTCACGGAGCCGAAGCAGTGAAGACTGATGAGCTGCTCGCATTTCCTCTTCCTTCATATACTGCCGTACCATCTCCATGGTGAATTTAGAGAAACTATCCTGCCCCCCTGAGAATGGCATACTTAGCTCCTGGTGAAGCAAGAGAAATTCCAGTTAATCCCCACAAAAAGGACCTCAAGTAATATTTCATCAGACCCAAATTATCTAAGTGAAAGAGGATGAGGGCCAGCATTCTGCATGTACAATACCAGTACCCAACTACATGTTGAGATTGAAACTCATACCAGGGGATATTTGAAGAGATGGTATGAAACAGAAGAGGGAGGGGCAAGTTGAGATCCCCAGTTGGTGGTGGTGTGGTTTGTTTGTTTTTTTAATTTTACAAGGACATCGAGCTACCTTACTGTAAGACAATGATGCTGCATTTAAAGTACAGGCTGAGAATTACATACCACACACCAAGAAAGAGTTTTCCCTATAAATTTTGCTCAGTCTTAACTTTCCAACATCTTACATTAATGTAAGATTAATTTCCCCAAGTTGTTAGTCTGTTCTTTACATCCACTTGAAAATGTCCTTTTCACCTGAAAAACTGTTAGTGCTTTTCCTGGTGTAGGGACATTTGGATTTTTTTTTAAATTTTGATGCCATTTTTAGTTTCTTTTCTTTTCTCCATTGTGGCTGACAAGGCCACAAAGCAACAGAGAAGCAGAGGAATGTGCCCCAAACACAACAGCAGAGAATAAATTTAAATGCTTCAAACACAGGGTAGATTTTCTACTTACATGTTTCAGCTTTATCCTTTGCTAAAGGCTTCTATATTTTGTTTTACAAAAATACTTTAGCCAATTGATAGTTAGATGACAGTTCCAAAAAGTCTGTTGATCTATTGGGGGAAGTGGCACATTAGGAGAATGATTTCCATGCCACAACCATGTCCACATATCCTCCCTGGTAAATCTTAACCCTGCCCAACTGTAGGTCAGCTGGGCTTGGAACATCCAAAGCCCAACAAACTGGGACCACGGTGAATCACTAGAAGTTTGTCAGAAGGAAAGTCACCTCTGGACCAGAGTTGAAGCACCTTTAGCTACAAGTCTCTTAATTCTTCCTGCCTCCCACCCTGTCAATAATAGGGGCTGAACTGGTGGCAGTGGCAGGAAGAGGGCTGCATGTGTGATGGAGTAGGTCTGAGTGGTATGGGTATTTGATGGATGTAGAGAAGAAGGAAAAGCGACAAGTACATAGTTGGGGAAATGTGATTTCTAGATTTTTCAGCAACTGCGCTGATGTGATTTGCTTAATTCTAAGTTAAAGGTTTTTGTTTGAAGGATAATAATGTGGGGAGACACTGGGATAGTTGTATAATTATTAGAGAAGTTTGTATTAAGTAGACATTCATATGTGTTTATTGAAATAGTTGAAAGATTACATAAAAATATAATGGTAAACACATTATTTAGGTTGCAATCAAACATTCAAAAGTTTGGAAATGCCTGATTTATGGTTGCCTATGCAACCTTAATTCTGTCCCCTTGTGAGTTATGTCCCTCCTGTACACTGAATGAGGCAGCAGTCCTGTGGAAAAAGTGTGATCATGTAATTAAAAAACATATAATGAGGTAGAATTAAAGTTGCGCTGACAATCATAATTCTGGAATTTTGTAATTCTCAAGTGCCTGACTTGAAAGCTAAATAACTTTTTATCAGAGTTTTATTATGTGATTTCCAAAGTTTTTTTTTTTTAAAGGCAGAATGTTAAACAAGTTATATTATGTACAACTGAAATTCAGTGCAAAGGGAAAGCTTCATTCTCTACTAGCTTTACATTTGGCACAATTCGTATATACAATTATCCTTTGAGTGTTTTACAGGAAAAGAAACATCCTAAAGTTTGCAAACATAACTTGACAAAAAATGGTTCATTTCAAAGTCACCAACAGATTGAGTATCTCACCTAGAGAAGAACCTCAATTGTATTTATTCTCCGTAACTACAGTTGCATGGTATTTGAGACCTACCTTGACAGATGACAGGGCTGTCTTTTCTGGGGAGACTTCCTCATCAGAATCGTCTCGATGACCTCGTTTCTTCTCCATGTTAATCCTGCGATGGCTCTCAGAAGGTAGCAAAGACCGGAAAGACTTTTCTTCTATCTCATCTTCTGTCATGGACTCATCAAATTTCAGGGAATACTCTGTCGCAATGGAAGCTGAGTCTGAGGGAGGAATCAGAAAAAAAAAAAGAGTTTATTCTCCAGTGAGAGTCTTCATTATGCACACATGGGCTTTGAAGTGGATCTAGCCTCAGCAAAGGTATAAAGTGTTGTGTGGAAACTCAGACTGAACAATTCAGCCAAATAATGGGCAAAAAGGTTATATCACAGAATGAATGCTAATACTGTGAAAAATGTATAAGCCAAAATAAAAATACTAGTCTGAACTACAGTTAATATCCTGCAGAAAAAGCCTATTAGAAAAAATGTGTGGTCATCCCTGGGAGATTATAATGAAGTAGAATATCAGACATTTTTAATTAATAGTATTATTTAGCTAATGAAGGCTTCAAACGGAAGGTATCCAGTGCCACTTCACAGTCTGAATTTTTTTTAAAATAACTATACAAATGCATTTTTATGGTAGCTGAAACATCTGGCCTTCAGCATATATTCTGGTATAACAGTAAATGAACATCCGGCAACAGTTAAATTACCAGAAAATAAAACAGCCTATGAAATCAATTGCCCCCTAAATACAGAACAGTTTAAATGATTCCTTCCCACGGTGTCATCCTGTGTTATCTCTCCACAGACTACCACTTAGTCCAGAGGCTCATCTTTCTTCACTTGCATTCCCCCTCCACTTATCTCAAAGACTTTAATTCCGAGGCACTACCTCTAGCTTCACCAAGGATCAAGAATACGTCTAACCTTTCTCATCTGGTAGTGATGGAATACTATCGCTCCGCAAGGAATCATCCACAGCAGTACGAGCCTGCTCTTCTATGGAGCTGCTTGTCTTTTCACGTCGGGAGGGCTTCTTCTCATTCTCTTTGGAAGAAGGAACTGAAGGACTCTCCTGCCGGCTGCTGCTGCTACTATTTAACAAGAACAAACACTTTTTACTTGTTTCTGCTTTTCTCCACCAGAACCAAGATATAGAAATGTTGCACAGGTATTTGACAGTCCTGCTTGTTCACTCCTTCAACATTTAAAAAAAAAATTGTATTCTTATCTTCTCTCTTACTGAGTAAAAACCCTAGTTAAAAAAATACTTAGGTTAAACAAAAGCAGTTTGGCTTTTGCAAAATCCCAGGCCTAACTAAATTGGAAATCCACACTAAAAGTTCTCACTTCTGGTCTAAGATAGAAAGGAACAGCCAGGGAAACAAACAAGCCTGTAAGCGTGTACAATCTTTTACCCTGCAATGGGTACTGATGATAAATCATGCCAATCATTCCCTTTTTCCAGGGGTCCCCAACGTCCTGGCCGGCGGTTGAGCATCTGCCAAAATGCTGCCGAATTCCTGCAGCATTTCGGCAGCGACACCTCTCGATGACGCCGCTTGCCGCCGACAAGCGACATCATCGAGAGGCGTCACCGCCGAAATGCCGCAGAAATTTGGTGGCATTTTGGTGGATGCTTGACCGCTGCCACAGTCCTTCGTCTGGCACCCGCCAGACGAAAAGGTTGGGGACCACTGCTTTTTTCTTTTACAAGTCTTTAAAGATTTTTTTTGGGGGGGCGGGGGCAGTTGTTTTAGCTTTTAAAATTATTTATTATTATTATTAGGGAGGGGAAACAAACTGGCTAAGAGACAGAAAACTAAGAGTTGGAATAAGTGGTCAATTTTCCTCTGGACAAAAAGTTATTGGTGAGGTGGTAAAATATGCAGAAGACACAAAATTATTTGGATATGTCAAGACCAGACACAACTATGAGGAACTTCAGAACTACCTAACCAAACTAGGAGAGAATGTACAATATAATGAAAGACTAAATTAAGTGTTGACAGATTCAAGATAATAAATAATGGATGGAATAACAGAAGGGTCTCATACACCTTACTGGGTTCTAAATTAACAAATAGCTCCCAGGAAGGAGACCTAGGCACCTATAGACAGCTCAATGAAGACTTCTGCTCAGTGCAGAGCAGCTGCCAAATAAAAACAGACCAAATGTCAGGATATATGAAGAATGGAACACAGAATATGACATATATTGTAAAGCAATTATATAGATCCATGGTATATCTTCACCAGGGATACCATTTACTGTTCCAGTTACCCCATTTCAAAACATATATAACAGAATCAGAGAGGTTTCAGAGAAAGGCAACAAAAGATTGATTAGGGACATGGAAAAAATCGCATACAAAGAGAAACTGAAAAGATTAGTACTGTTTACCTTACAAAGGACACAAATGGGAACATGGCAGAAAGGAGACAAGATAAAAAATATACAAAATAATTAATGGTATAGAAAAGGCAGAAGAAGAGTTTCCGTTCTTGTTCCATGAGACAGGAAGAACAAAGGGACATTCAATGAAATTAAACAGTGGCAAATTTAAAAACGGAAAAAAAATATCTTCACACCACACCACGAGACTGTGGAATATATTGCAACAAGTTTTCATTTGAGGCACAGAGTTTAGCAGGAAACACACAAAAAGATTAGAGTAAAGATTATTTACATAAATAACACTAATATCCAGAGTTATAATAGTAAATATTAAAAAAAAAAACAAAAAAAACCAAAAAAACCCCCAAGTTTTGGAAGGGATAGAAATCTTCAAGCTTTGGGACATAAAACCAATCTCGAACTACTGGGAATTAAGAAGAAACTTTCATTGGGGACAAGTTAAAATTCCAATAGATACCAGTTTTCCAGAGCATTCATTTGTATGTATTTTTACTTTACTACACTTTTAAAGTAGAAATAGATGGCATATTTTAATCTCTTCTCACCTCTGATCATGATTCTTGGATCTTGAGGATTCTGAGTAACTATCAAATAACGGGGAGTATGTCTGCTTTGAGTCAGCTGTCTTCTCTTTACTTTGTGAAGGGGTTCCAGATTCATTTTTCCTGTCAAAGGAAAATGTTCTGGATAAATTTGAGTAGTCTTGGAATAAAGAATAAAAAAAGAAAGGTTTTTACAAGTCTACTTCAATTTAATAGGAGAAATAAGGGTCTGTTGAGTAAAGAGAATGGAGGACTTAAAAAATGATAGGGCAGTTAAAATCAAACCAAACTAAACAGGACGAAAACTATCCAATGAAAAGAGTAAGCAGTTTCACTTATCACTTATGTACAACCCTTTACAGAACAGATGATGTATAAACCATGGGAAAAAATTCTGTCTTTGTACTCTTACATTAAGATAAATTCATCTTCCTAGTCTATCTACTCTATTCACATAGAACTCCTTTATATAATGCTCTTTCATTAAAGCTCCATAAGATTTTCACTAAAAAATGGTGGGAGAACTAGTATGAGGCCACAACAACTGCTACTGCTTTTCCTAAAGTGCTACGTTTGTGAGAGGTTGTATTGGGCAAATACCTGTTTGTATCGGCTCGATCTCTGAGCTCTTTCATGAACTTTGAATGATGTTGCCGCTGATGGTCAAACAGTGTGGTGATCGGAGCTGCTGGAGCACTGACTGCATCTGATATCTGTGTTCGTGCCAACTCTGTCACCTGAATACAGGAATATACTTAATACACAGCTGCATTCCCTATGTGAAACTCTTAATTGTTGCAGGCATATATATGACACACATCACCATGATATACGAATGATTTACACTTAAAGATGGGTCAATTTCAACTAAGAAAGAGGAGCAGATTGCTCTGTACATTTATTTTTTATTTACACACACAGAGGGGGAAAAGCCATGTGATAAACTGTATCAATCATGCTACTTTGGCCAACTAACTTGAACTCTGTTCACTAAATGATCTTCACTTAGACAAACATTCCAAAACTCCAAACAGCTTAACAGATTTATTTTTTTAAGAAAATCTGCCCAAATATCATTTTCTTCTTTCCCCAAAAATTATACTTGTCTGATGAGTGAGACTGACGACACTTGTTCAAGACTAGTCATAAATTTTATGGTCCAATATCATACAAACCATAAGGGCTAGAAATGGTATTATATAATCAGAAACCCAGGAATTTCCTCTTTTCAATGGAATAAGGCGTTTGTTTCTAATCAGGTAAACAAAATATATCAAACATATCAAAATATGTGGAAACTCTACTTTTAGAAACTCAAGATTTACTAGTTTTAAATCTTCCTCAGGAGGTCTGTATGTTCAGACTTCGGAGACTAAAAGCTTGGTGAATGGGTACAAAAAAAATCAGTTCCAATAATATTTTTCAAGAACTTACTAAATAAATTTCTAAAATAGTTTTTCTGTAAAATATATGGCTTATGCAGAACAGACAGTGTGGCAGCATAAAATATTTTTGGTTGGAATGATCTACATAACTTGCTCATGTCTTCATCATTCGTGAGTAATGTAGCAACCTTAAACACACACTGATGAATTTGCATCACACCATCATGTTTTCTTGTATACATATATATGTACATTATTGAAAATAGTGGGAAAACTTAACTCCCTTTATACTTAAGGAAAGTATGGTGCGTGCCCAGCAAATGTGCTTGGTGCATTGACGACAGGTATTCACTATACATCATTATGTTCCATTTAACTCTTTGGAAATTCAATTCAGTTTTGCCCTAGTTTCTTCAGAACATGGACCCAAAAACTCTCTCTAGCCCATGACTTCCCTTTCTTTGAATAGTTCTTATCTCTTAGTAAGATGCTCTGGGGAGTGCATGGGGATTATAAGGCCACTCACTTTTTTCTAAATAGCAGTGCCAGAAGTTCTACTGAATATCCACCCAGCACTAGCATGCTGAAAGGTGAAGAAGCTACACTGAAGAGTGAATGTTTTAGTAGCAAGACAACTTGGCAATGGAACATTTTCATCAAGTCTTTCATACAGAATCTCACCTCGCGGATCTGGCGAGCTGCATCCGTGGTGAGCAGAGCAGCTTCCACCTGTTGGGCTGCAATTTTACATGTCGTCTCCTGTAGTGCTTCTGCTGCCTCCTGTCGTGACTGGACAAGATGCTGCAGAGATTCTGCATGGGCCTATAAAGAAAAAACAGCACAGTTATAATTACTCTTGGTTGGGTAGTATTACTATTCGTTTTGAGTTTATAGCCTAAAAGAAAAAAAAAATCAGTTTGAAATTAAGATTTGTCTCTGATGTGTTTTGGTCAGATACTTCAAATTCCTTCACCCATTCCAGACCACCCATGGACTTCACATTAAGAATATTTCTGGACACAGGTTTTACTTACAGATTCAAAGCTCTGTCTCTTACGCACTTCATATTTTTTGAAGGTAGGCATTACCTGAGCCGCTTTCTGCCTCGCTTCCTCCAACTGTCTTTGACTCTCTAAAGCCTCTTGCTCAGCCTTGAGTTTCAAAAGAGTCAAATCCCGCTCATGTCGCTGCTGCTGTGCCTATAGATTGAGACATTTTAGTGTTAAGTAAAGGAATCTGCATTTAGATTCCACAACCCACCCCACTAACTGTAGCTAACTGACAGTCAGAATGCTGCTCTATTTGAAGCTTCCTGTGCTAAAGTCAAACCTTCAAGCTCTCTTCTGGCACCAATATCTTGTTGGTGAGGGAGCTGACAACTATGTATACCCCTTCCCCACCTTTCCCTCTGGGTACAAAAGAAATCAGAATCTGGAAGGTTTACTTGTTCTGCTTTGGGAAGTAGCTATTCTTGTCAAGAGGAACAGATTTCAACCAAGATATACCTGGAATAAGACCAAGAACCCAGCCTGAACAACCACCATTGTGTTGCCTAAACGGCCAAGTATCAAATCTAGCAAGTAAATAAATTCTAGTTTTATCATGATATGCAGTAAAAACAATTATTTCAGCCAATGATATACTAATGGTAGGAGCTCCTGACTCACCACTGGTGTGTTGATAAGAACAGGGAAGATGATGCAGGTATTGATCTTAAAATATATTGGACATTTTCAAATAGACTGCATCACCTCAGCTGTGGATTGTTTCAAATCATCAGCAGAACTATTTAAATTACAGTGCTTTGGTTATTTTTTCCTCACAAAATACAGAACAAGAGGGTTAAAGCACGTAAAAGAACGTTTCCAGTCACCTTTAGGATCTGAGCCAGTGAAACACTCTCCTGCTGGGCAAGTGATATGCCCCGCACTCGTTCTACATCTGAGAGTTGCCGTACAGATTCCTCAATGGCACTCAGGTAGTTGAGCTCTGCTGACAAACGATGCTGGAGACCAGCAGGAGAGAAGCGCATGGATCCTGTAAGAGAATACTTACTATTTAACATTTATAGGACTTAGGGCTGGTCTACACTAAAAAAAATTAGATTGACCCAGCTATCCTGCTTAGGGGTATGAAAAATCCACACCCCATGAATGATGTAGTTAAGCCAACCTAAGTCCCTGTGTAGACAGCGCTAGGTCAACAGAATTCCACCTCTTGGGGAGGTGGATTACCTATGACATAAGAACATAACAGGAGTGTCTGTGCTGAAGAGCTACAACAATGCAGCTGCCGCACTGCAGCTGTAACATTTCAAGTGTAGACAAGCCCTTAGCCTGTATCATAGAAATTATACATAAATACAAAGAGAAAAAAAAAAGAGGAAATTTTATGGAATTAGTTGGGCTTGAATGGAGCCAGCTCACCAGCCACTGCTGCTGCTCCTGTCTTGCTAGTTCCCAGGCTGAAGTCAGAGATGGGTACATTGGGCTTGAACCCTGAAGCTGTAGTCCCAGGAAAGCCTGCAGGGGACCTGGCTCTTTCCGCTGTATTTCCTAGAGAGTCAAACTGTAACAGTTTCTGGGAGCCTGGAGATGGGGGAGAGGTTGGGGTCTTCTGGGACCTTCCCTTGTCTGAGAGACTGACAGAAAAATCAAACCAGAAAAAGATCAGTATTCTCCAATGCCCAGCCATTTAAGTGCAAGGATGACAGTTTACATCAGTGATCCCCAACCTTTTTGCCTGGCGGGCCCCAGATGAAGGACTGTGGCAGTGGTCGAGCATCCGCCGAAATGCCGCCCAATTTCTGCGGCATTTTGGCGGCAACGCCTTTCAATGACGTTGTTTGTCGGCGGCAAGAGGCATCAACACCGAAATGTCACTGAAATTCGGCGGCATTTCGGCGGATGCTTGACCGCTGGCCAGGACGCGGGCGCATTTAGATGCACCCGCGGGCAACGCGTTGGGGACCCCTGGTTTACATAGTATTAACCTAAATCCCCTGTTTGTCTACATTTGAACAGACTATGTACAAGGAATGCTGTCCTATGATTTGCAGGTGCCCACCCTGCATTTAAGAAGTGGCTCACTAAAGGGATGTTACACATGCATTCCACTTTGGGACACATTTTGATAAAGTTGTTCTGTAGTATCAAGCATAGTTAGTATATAAATAACAAAGGAACAAGGATTACTTAGAGGTTCTAAACATAGAAAAAACCTCATATGAGTCAAATTTATAAACAGTCATTAAAGTATCAAGGCCAGTAACATACTGTAGAAATTATCCTATAATCCTTCACCTAAATAACTACATCAAAAGGTGATAGGACTCCTTGACTATCTCATAGATACAAACTTCTCTCTGTACCATGGAGCAAAGATTTTCAAAAATAAGTGCCTAAGGTTAGCCCCTTAATTCCATTCTTAGGCACCAGAATAAGTGGTCTGATTATCCAGCAGCTCCTATCAATTTCATTGGAATTTGATAGGAACTCAGCACTTCTGAAAATCAGGCCACATTCAGGTGCCTAAATATGGATTTAGGAGTCTAAAAGACGGTTACTCACCGTAGTAACTGTTGTTCTTCGAGATGTGTTGCTCCTATCCATTCCAGTTAGGTGTGCGCGCCGCGCGTGCATGGCATCTCGGAACTTTTTTACCCTAGCAACTCCGGCGGGCCGGCTGGCGCCCCCTGGAGTGGCGCCGCTATGGCGCCTGTTATATACCCTAGCCGGCCCATCCGCTCCTCAGTTCCTTCTTGCCGGCTACTCCGACAGTGGGGAAGGAGGGCGGGTCTGGAATGGATAGGAGCAACACATCTCGAAGAACAACAGTTACTACGGTGAGTAACCGTCTTTTCTTCTTCGAGTGATTGCTCCTATGCATTCCAGTTAGGTGATTCCCAAGCCTTACCTAGGCGGTGGGGTCGGAGTGAGACGTGGCGGAGTGTAATACCGCGGAGCCGAAGGCTGCGTCGTCTCGAGACTGCTGCACCAACGCGTAGTGGGAGGCGAAGGTGTGGACCGAAGACCAGGTGGCCGCTCGACAGATGTCCTGGATGGGGGACATGGGCCAGGAAGGCGGCCGACGAGGCGTGCGCTCTCGTGGAGTGAGCGGTGAGGCGGCATGGTGGCACGCGAGCAAGCTCGTAGCAGGTCCAGATACACGCTGTGACCCAGGAGGAAATCCGTTGAGAGGATATCGGCTCGCCTTTCATGCGGTCCGCAACCGCTACGAACAGCTGGGGCGTGCGCCGGAAGGGCTTAGTCCGCTCGATGTAGAAAGCGAGCGCCCTGCGGACGTCGAGGGTGTGCAGCTGCTGCTCCCGAGGCGAGGTATGCGGCTTCAGGAAGAACACCGGGAGGAAGATCTCCTGGTTGAGGTGGAAGGCTGACACCACCTTTGGGAGGAAGGCCGGATGTGGTCGGAGCTGCACCTTGTCCCCGTGGAAGACGGTGTATGGCGGACTAACCATCAGAGCGCGTAGCTCAGAGACTCGTCTCGCTGATGTAATGGCGACGAGGAAGGCCGTCTTCCAGGAGAGGTAGAGCAAGGAGCACGTGGCTAAGGGCTCGAACGGAGGACCCATCAGCTTGGCCAGCACAAGGTTCAAATCCCAGGTCGGGGCAGGACACCGCACCGGCGGATACAAGCGGTCCATGCCTTTAAGGAAGCGGGAAATCATCTGGTTAGAGAAGATGGACCGACCTTCCACGGATGGACAAAAGGCGGACACTGCTGCCAAGTGGACTCTCAAGGAGGAGACTGCAAGACCTTGTTCCTTAAGGTACCAGAGGTAGTCCAGGATGGTCGGGACAGGGACTACAAAGGGATTGAGGCCTCGCTGGTCACATCAGAGCGCGAACCGCTTCCATTTCGCCAGATAGGTGGAGCGAGTGGAAGGCTTCCTGCTCTCTAGGAGGACTTGCTGAACTGCCGCTGAACAGTCCCTCTCTGCGTGGGTCAACCACTCAGGTACCAAGCTGTAAGATGGAGGGACTGGAGGCTCGGATGGTGGAGTCTGCCGAAGTCCTGAGTAATGAGGTCCGGCCACAACGGGAGGGGGATGGGATCCCGAACGGAGAGCTCGAGCAGCAGGGAGTACCAATGCTGCCTCGGCCAGGTCGGAGCTACGAGAATGACAGTGGCTCTGTCCCTCCTAAGCTTCTGTAATACTTGATGGACGAGCGGGAATGGAGGGAAGGCATAGAGGAGGTGATCCTTCCAGGAATACAGGAAGGCATCCGACAGGGATCCCGGCGCGTGACCCCGGAACGAGCAGAACAGGTGGCACTTCCTGTTCGCCTTGGATGCGAATAGGTCTACTTGGGGAAACCCCCACCTGCGGAAGATTGTGTGCACGACGTCGGGACGGAGAGACCACTCGTGGGAGAAGAAAGACCTGCTGAGATGGTCGGCCAGCGTGTTCTGTACTCCCGGAAGAAAGGACGCTTCTAGGTGAATGGAGTGGGTCACGCAGAAGTCCCACAGGAGCATCGCTTCCTTGCAGAGGAGGGAGGAGCGGGCTCCGCCCTGCTTGTTCACGTAGAACATTGCTGTTGTATTGTCCGTGAACACTGTCACACAGCGGCCTTGCAGGTGGGTACAGAAGGTGCGACAGGCCAGACGGATCGCTCGCAGCTCGCGGACATTGATGTGCAGAGCGAGCTCCTGGGGCGACCACAGACCCTGGGTGTGAAGGTCGCCCAGGTGAGCTCCCCAACCGAGCGCTGAGGCATCCGTGGTCAGAGTGGCGGACGGGCGAGGAGGATGGAACGGGACTCCTGCACAGACAATCTCCGGGTCGAGCCACCAGGTGAGGGACTCGAGTGTTGGCCTGGAGACTGTGACCACCACATCGATGGGATCTCGATGCGGCCGGTACACCGACGCGAGCCAAGTCTGGAATGGGCGGAGATGAAGCCGCGCGTACGCGGTGACGTAGGTGCATGATGCCATGTGGCCCAGGAGGCGGAGGCAGGAGCGCACCGTCGTGGTCGGGAAGGAGACGAGGTCCCGGATGAGGGAGACCATCGTCTGGTGTCGAGATCGAGGTAGGCAAGCCCGGGCTAGCGAGGAGTCGAGGACCGCTCCAATGAACTCTACCCGCTGCGACGGGATCAAAGTGGACTTCTCGGCGTTGATGAGAAGAGGGACAGTATGTCTGTCAACTGGCCCATCACCAGTTGTTGAGACTGTCCGCGAACTAGCCAGTCGTCGAGATACGGGTAGACATGTATCCGACAACGGCGGAGGGCTGCGGCAACCACCGCCATGCATTTGGTAAAGACCCTCGGTGCGGTGGAGAGCCCGAATGGCAACACGGCGAACTGGTAGTGTGCGTTGTTGACCACAAACCGGAGGTAACGTCGATGAGGAGGATAAATCGCGACATGGAAGTAGGCGTCCTTCATGTCGAGGGCGGCAAACCAGTCTCCCAGATCCAGAGAGGGAATGATGGTCCCCAAGGTGACCATGCGAAACTTGGGCTTGAGCAGGTACTTGTTCAGCTCGCGAAGGTCCAGGATAGGACGTAGCCCCCCTTTCGCTTTGGGGATGAGAAAATAACGGGAGTAGAATCCCCTGCCCCGCCTGTCTTGAGGCACTGCTTCTATGGCACCCACGCTCAACAGAGTCTGAACCTCTTGTAAGAGGACTTGCTCGTGAGAGGGGTCCCTGAAGAGGGACAGGGAGGGTGGGTGGGAAGGTGGGGGCGAAACAAATTGAAGGCGGTATCCCGACTGGACTGTTTGAAGCACCCAGTTGTCTGTTGTTAATTGGGACCACGCCGAAAAGAAATGGGAAAGGCGGTTGTAAAATAAAGGGGAAGGATACGGTAGGGAGAGTGATGGGCCGTCCTCGAGCGTCCCATCAAAAGGCCTGCTTGGCCCCCTGAGGGGCCTTGGAAGAGGCCTGGCCCTGGCTACGCCGATTGCCGGAAGGACGACGGCGATTTTGAGCCGGTCGCCGGCTACTGTACGGTCGATAGCGCTGCTGGTAGAAGGGCCGGGAGGGTTGCTGCCGGAAAGACCTGCGCTGTGTCGCCGGCGTGTGCATCCCCAGGGTGCGGATGGCAACGCGACCGTCCTTTAGGGTCTGGATCCGGGAATCCGTCTTCTCGGAGAAGAGACCCCGCGTGTCAAAGGGCAGGTCCTGCAGTGTATATTGCACCTCCGGTGGCAGGGTGGAGGACTGCAGCCAGGCGATGCGCCGCATCGACACGCCGGAGGCTAAGGTCCGAGCTCCGGAGTCCGCAGCGTTGAGGGCGGCCGTGATGGAGGACCTAGATGATCGCCTTCCCTCATCCAACATCGCCGCGAACTCCTGGCGGGAGGCTGATGGCAGGAGCTCTGTGAACTTCGCCAGGGACGTCATGATGTCATAGACGTACCTGGCGAGGAGGACCATCTGGTTGGCGAGGCGCATCTGTAGGCCGCCTGCCGAGTAGACCTTGCGGCCTAGCAGGTCCATGCGCCGGGCGTCTTTGGACTTAAGCGCAGGGGCAGGTTGACCGTGCCTCTCGCGGTCGTTAACCGATTGCACGACCAACGAGTCCGGGGTCGGGTGGGTATAAAGATACTCATAGCCCGTAGGGGGAACTGAATATTTACGCTCAACCCCGCGGGCCGTGGGAGGGATGGATGCGGGTGTTTGCCAGAGCGTGGTGGCGTTTTTCTGGATTGTCTTCACAAAGGGCAATGCTACGCGCACGGGAGCGTCCGCGCCAACCACGTTGGTAATGGGGTCCTCGTCCTCCTGGACCTCCACTACTGGGAGATCCATGGCCGTCGCCACCCGGCGAAGCAGGTCCTGGTGGGCCTTCAGGTCAATGGGCGGCGGCTCCTTGGCTGAAGCACCGGCCACCGCCTCGTCCGGGGAGGACGATGAGGACAAGCCCTGGACGACGGCCTCCGCCGCAGGGGCTGCTGACTGCGCCTCGGCTGGGTCGTGCTGCATGGAGGACTGGTGGTCCGGCGGAACGGAGGGCTCGCGTCGAGGCGAAGGGGCCGGCCGGCTAACCGTTGCCTCGGGGACCCTGCGCTCGGAGGCCGAGTGTCTCGGGGGAAACGGTACGCCCTGCGTTTCATACTGGGCCCAGGGAACCCAGAAGCCCCACCGTTGAGCCCCCTGAGGTTCGCCGTGTGGGGTCGGTGGCAGGTGCGCGTTGCTGTCAGCGCCGGAGGCCACCGATGCTGGGCGGGATGGCCAAGGAGGCGCTGAGGCGCTGACGGATTGTACCACCGAAGGCGGCAGTCTGTCCGCATATGGTGCCGAGGAATGGTGCCTGTCCATCCGGTACCGGGACGGTGACCGAGACCGTCGGCCACCGCGGTGCCGGGAGCTCGACCGGTGCCAGGAGCTCGACCGGGAGCGGGATCTGCGGTGCCGGGAGTGGCTGCGGGAGTCGCGGTGCCGGGAACGGTGCCGGGACTGAGACCTCCGGCGGTGCCGACGCGACGGCGATCGGGACCTGGATCGGTGCCGGGAGTGCGACCGGTACCGGGATGACGAACGGTACCGGGACTCCGACCGGCGTTGGGATGGCGACCGGTACCGGGACGGCGAGCGGCGCCGAGATCGGGATTGACGGGATGGCGACCTTCGTCGGGACCGGGAGCGTCGTTTGTGTCGGCGGTCCGTGGAGGGCGGCCGGATCATCATTGCCGGCTTTCCTATGGACGCGACAGCCCGCACCGGCGGTGCCGGAGGCTCGGTGCCTCTACGAGCTGTATCAGCTCATGCGCCGCGGAGAATGTCTCCGGCGTCGACGGCAGTCGTGGCTCAACCACGGACGGTGCCGGGGAGCGTGGCGGTGCCGGACTCGACGGCCCTTGCGGCGCCGGAGTCAACGGCCCGGTGCCCGCCTGGTGCACGGCCACCGCGGGAGTCGCAGGTGGCGCAATAGTCTTGGCCGAGTCCTCAGCGCGGGACTGAGCGATCGCCTTCGCCAGCCTGTGCTTCCTAGCAGGCGAAAGGGAGCGGTGCCGGGTCTTCGCAGTTGCTGGCTGAGGCTGCAGTGCCAGAGCGGCTCGGAGCAGCCGGTGCGCTCTGCACCGATGAGGCTCTCGGTGCCGGCGCGGCCGGTGCCGGGGGCTGCAGCGACGCCTCCATGAGGAGCTGCTTAAGTCTATTGTCCCGCTCCTTACGCGTTCTCGGCTTGAAGGCGGAACAGATCGGACACTTGTCTGTCCGGTGACCTTCGCCAAGGCAACAAAGACAGGTGTCGTGCGGGTCCCCGATCGGCATAGACCTCTGGCAGATTGTGCAGGGCTTAAAGCCCGGTGCCTTGGGCATGAGCCCACACCGGGGGAGGAAAGGGAGGGGAAACCCCCCCTAACCTTATCACTAAAACCTAACTAACTATAACTATAACAACTATCTACACGTACTATGAACGAACTATATACAAAAAACCTTTAGCGAGAGCTAGGGTAGTGGAGGACAGAGAGCACTCCACAGTTCCAACTGGCCGTCACGGGCGGTAAGAAGGAACTGAGGAGCGGACGGGCCGGCTGGGGTATATAACAGGCGCCATAGCGGCGCCACTCCAGGGGGCGCCAGCCGGCCCGCCGGAGTTGCTAGGGTAAAAAAGTTCCGAGATGCCGTGCACGCGCGGCGCGCACACCTAACTGGAAAGCATAGGAGCAATCACTCGAAGAAGAACTTTAGGCACCTTGTTTTGAAAGTCTTGGCCAGGAACTTAATTTTACCTACAGAAAATTAATTAAACCTACAGAAGAAGCTGACATTATAGAAGCCCTTTACAGTTTGGAAATGCTCTAGAGGTGCAAGTGGTTGTGACAGAGCTGTTACCTTTAAATATTAATCTCCCTTTGCAAAATGAGGTAAATGCCAAAGAGTCCTAAATTTGCATTAAATAGTAATAGTTAATAAAATACAACATGAAAACTGCCTGTGGAGGGAAGTTTCAGTACATCGCTTTCCAAAAACTTTCAGAAAATGATTCAAATACATACAAAAATGTTAACATTCCAAAATTATGAAAGCAAAGATGATCAACAGTCGATGATTAAATCATGGGGAAGCCTCCCAGATACATATTAAAACAATAGCACAACTCATTTCATCATCTCATTAGGTCAGGAGGTGGTTTTCAAACCCAATACTGGGTTCAATATTTTAATTAAACTAAGCCAATTCATCACAATTACTCTGTATGCCCTCAGTGAACAGACACATGAAAACTAACTTGCATGTCTTTTTAGAAGGAGATTTGAGACAAGATTTTATTTTCAATGACACGGTTAATGGAAACATGAACTGCAACAGCAGCAAGGATGGGTATTAAATTCTCTCCCCCTCTACACTCCTTTGGAGCAGCAACCCATCTTTGCACAAAACATCACACTGTCAAACTCATTCATCAGGGAGCCCACAGTCACCCCAGTCAAAGAGACATTCTTGTGGTTTCTACTGGCAGAGATTCCAACAGCTCTTTATAGGTAGTCTGCCTATTTCTTTTATCTTCTTACAGACTCCTCTTTGTGAAGATGGAAAAAGCAAAGCTAGCTTCAGTGCCTTTTCAGCAATTAAACTGAAAGATCCCTGTATTGGCCATGGTTTTCTTTGCAGTTGTTTGGTACAGAAATTAAGATTAAAGGGGACAGTGTTAATTTGAAAATCACTTCTATTTTGTACCTGCTATTGCTACAGATAACACCTAAGACTATCATAATTAAGCAGGTCTAGAGAAAAAAAGTCTCTAATTTTTCCACGTTTATTTTGTAAATTTGACAGCACAGTGTGGAGTCTGTTTCAATGTTTTGTTCATCAGTTGCTCTTCCAGTCTCATATACTGGTACGTCACCACCACTGATGCAATGTTCTGGCAGGGGTGAGGGAGAAGAACTCACACACACTTTCACAGCCCCTGCACAAAGGTTTTTACCCATAGTAGCTGCAACAAAACTGAAACTAAAATTGAAAAGGCAACAGGTAGGCATATATCCAGAAAGAAAAAATAGGAGAAAGAGGGGTAATCCTGAGCACATTTGATGTTGCACTTGGGTGCACCCTAAAGGCTGTTCTTAACATCAACAGAGAGGCAGAAAAATTAGGACTGTCAAATGATTTAAAAAATTAATTGCGATTAATCACACACACAAAAATTAATCACACTGTTAAACAATAATAGACTATAATTCATTTAAATATTTTTGGATGTTTTCTACATTTTCAAATATATTGATTTCAATTACAACACAGAATACAAAGTGTACAATGCTCACTTCACTTTTGATTACAAATATTTGCACTGTAAAAAAACAAGAAATAGTATTTTTCAATTCACCTCATACAAGTACTGTAATGCAATCTCTTTATCATGGAAGTTGAAACTTACAAATGTAGAAATATATAAAAAAACTGCACTCAAAAATAAAACAATGTAAAACTTTAGAGTCTACAAGTCCACTCTGTCCTACTTCTTGTTCAGCCACTCAGACAAACAAGTCTTTTTACATTGTCAGGAGGTAATGCTGCCCGCTTCTTGTTTACAATGTCACCTGAAAGAGAGAATAGATGTTTGCATGGCACTGTTGTAGCCAGCGTGGCAAGATATTTATGTGCCAGATGTGCTAAAGATTCGTATGTCCCTTCATATTTCAACCACCATTCCAGAGGACATGCGTCTATGCTGATGACGGGTTCCGCTCAATAATGGTCCGCACTACTTTGGACTGACGCATGTTCACTTTCATCATTATGAGTCAGATGCCACCAGCAGAAGGTTGATTTTCTTTTTGGGTGGTTCAGGTTCTGTAGTTTCCGCATCGGAGTGTTGTGCTTTTAAGACCTCTGAAAGCATGCTCTACACATCATCCCTCTTATATTTTGGAAGGCACTTCAGATTTTTAAACCTTGGGTCAAGTGCAGTAGCTATCTTTAGAAATTTCACATTGGTAACTTCTTTGCATTGAAAGTGTTGTTAAAACAAACAACATGCCGGGTCATCATCCAAGACTGCTATAACATGAAATATATGGCAGAATGTGGGTAAAAACAGAGCAGGAAACATGCAATTCTCCTCCAAGGAGTTCAGTCAAAAATGTAATTAACACTTTTTTAAACGAGCATCATAAGCATAGAAGCATGTCCTCTGGAATGGTGGCCAAAGCATGAAGGAGCATATGAACGTTTAGCATATTTGGCACGTAAATACATTGCAAGATCGACTACAAAAGTGCCATGCAAATGCCTGTTCTCACTTACAGGTGACACTGTAAATAAGAAGAGGGCAGCATTATCTCCCGTAAATGTAAACAAACTTGTTTGTCTTAACGACTGGCTGAACAAGAAATAGGACTAAGTAGACTTGTGGATGCTCAAGTTTTACGTTGTTTTGTTTTTGAGTACAGTTATGTAACAGCAACAAAAAAATCTACATTTGTAAGTTGCACTTTCATGATAAAGAGATTGCACTACGGTACTTGAATGAGGTGAATTGAAAATTGAGGATTTGCCTCTTCCAGCTCTACGTGTGTTACAACCTAACATGAAGGGTTTGTCAGTTGCCAAGCATGCTTTACTCAGTGTTCTTGCTCATTGACACACTATCGATATAATTTGCTTGCAAAAGACACACACATGGCAACTGCCGAAACCGGGAGTTACAGTATCAACGGCTTCGACCTGTTGTGCCATGTGACACACCCAAAGCATGGCCAAGCCACATACATTCGGTCCGATATTGCAGATGCCACTCAACTATTGTCTACTGAATTCTTTGATGCCATCCAGGTTGGCGGTATCTGGCTAGCAACTGTTTACATGCCTCCAAGCGTCAGCTGGAACCAACAGGTTCTACCAAGTGTGCCACATCCAGCTGTCTACGTTGGAGACTTCAACAGCCATCACACAGACTGGGGGTATAAGGAGGTTGACACTGATGGTGAAAACTTGCAGCCAGAGCATCTCAAAATGACCTCGCCCTTATCCATGATGCTAAGCTGTAAGGCACATTCCATTCACTCTCAATGGGATCATGACTATTCTCCTGATTTGTGCTGGGTCAGTTCAGTTCATGGCCATCCTCAGCCAGCAACATACCAAGTCTTGAATAACTTTCCACACAGCTAATAGAGATGGTTGCTGAACCATATAGGGCTACAGCTCCCAGTTGTCAAGGGTTCCAAAAAGAAGCGGTGGAACTTCCAGAAGGCTGACTGGGGAAAACATAGGGAAGCACTGGAGAAGAGTGTGGTGACAATACCAGCCCGGCATATCTTGGTAAATGAGACCGACTGTCACTTCTGTAGTGCTATCTATAAAGCAGCCTGCAGAGCCATCCCACACCGTTGCTGCCCGGTCTACATTCTGTTTTGACGAGGAGAGCGCTGCCTTGCTTGAGCAGTATGAGGTATCTGGTGACCCAGAAGTCGCTGACCATCTGATCGAATCACTGGACACTGCTCGCCGAGCCAGATGGGAGGAGATGACCGACAGAATGAGCTTTACCCACTCCAGCCACAAGTGTTGGAGTCTGCTCCAATGCCTTGTAATAGCACAGCAGCCACCTGCACTCTACCGACCCTCAGTGACACCCAACCAGGATACCTATTTAAAGTGACCAGAGCACCTTTGGAGAAACAGGTGCAAAGACAATTGAGGAATGAATGGCATATGTTTAAACGTGTACACCAGATCAGAAGCTGCCC
This sequence comes from Mauremys mutica, assembly GCF_020497125.1. Lineage (NCBI taxonomy): Eukaryota > Metazoa > Chordata > Testudines > Geoemydidae > Mauremys > Mauremys mutica. The sequence goes on from NC_059079.1 coordinate 57,686,566, forward strand.
AGGACCATTCACTGTAACAGACACTGGATAGCATCAAATGTGGAACAGCTGCGGGCTATGACAACATATTTCCAGACTTCCTGAAAAACCTTGGCCCCTGTGCTCAGCTTTGGCTTGTGAAATTCTTCACCAGGGTCATCAGTGAAGGCAGACTACCGAAGATATGGCGCACCGCAAAAATCATTGACCTCCTAAAGCCTGGAAAGGACTCAAGTCAAGCATCAAGCTATTGTCCCATATCATTACTGCCAGTGTGCTTCAAGGCACTGGAGCGCCTAGTCCTACAATGGAGAGATGTGGAGAGAATTTTGAGTCCTTACCAAGCTGGCTTTCGGCATTCAAAGTCGTAGCATATGCAACGAAGTACTCTCACTGACAATATTTATTGAAAATGGCTTCCAAAGACCCTTGAAAATAGGTGTTTTCATTGATCTAACAGCGGCGTATAATACGGTATGGCACACTGGCCTGCTCGTGAAGGTATCATGGGTCCTGCTACCTTGGGTCACAGGCATCGCTGAACTGTTCCTCTGTGATAGGCAATTCAGAGTCCATATGGGGGAGAAGACGAGTGTTTGGAGATGACTGAGCAATGGGTTACCCCAGGGTTCTGTACTTCTCCAACCCTGTTCAACCTTTACATCAATGACCTGCCAACAACGGAGTCATGAAAGTTCATTTACGCAGACATCTGTTGCGGTACCCAGCCCTGAGGTTTCACGAGCTTGATGCCACCTTAAACCGGGACATGTTAAAGTTAGTTGACTACTGTAAGACTTGGCTCCTTCAGTCAAGCGGCTTAAAAACAGTCTAGTGCAACCTGAGAACTGAATGTTTATCTGAATGGTCAGAAGGTGAAGCATGAAGTAGAACTGGTCTATCTAGGTGTGACCTTAGATCACTCACTGAATTGCCATGCCCACCTGAAGAAGACAGAAGATGTGTAACAACCTTCTAAGCAAACTGGCAGGTTCGTCATGGGGTGCCCGTGCTCCAACTCTGCGGCTGTCAGCTCGTCACCTCGTATTCGGTGGCGGAGTATTGTGCACCAGTGTGGAGTCAAACGTCACACACCAAACTGGTGGATAAGCAGTTACATGCCGCCATGCGGATCATCTCCAGCACCCTGCGTCTGACACCGCTCCCATGGCTTCCAGTTCTGAGCAATATTGCTCCTCCTTATATTAGATGAGAGGTTGCCACTGGCAAGTTACTAGAGAAACTAAGCATGAACCCAAGCCTGCCATTGCACAATGACCTTTTGAAATCACCAGCTACATGTTTGCTGTCACATCGCCCATTACAGTCTGATCCGTCACACCAGGATGTTAGGGTGGAAACACTCTGGCGAGAGGAATGGATATCTATTATAATCCCCAACCAGTCCCTTGCTGTCGACCCCACAATCTGCCAGCCTGGTTTTGACATGGCCCGTCACCAATGATCCCTGTTGAACAGATTCCGGTCTGGGCAAGGTCTTTGTGCAGCTAACCAGTATCGCTGGATCTTTTGAGACAGTCCATTGTGCAGCTGTGGCGCAACACAGACAATGAAACACATTATCGATGAATGCCTGCTGACTAGGTTCAGTGGTGGCCTAGAAGAACTGCATCGCACCACTGAAGATGCTATTGCTTGGCTAGAGAACTATGCACATGCTAAATAATAATTGAAAAATACTATTTCTTTTGTTCATATTATTTTTATTACAAATATTTGCACTGTAAAAATGATAAAGTGAGCACTATATGCTTTGTATTCTGTGTTGTAATTGAAATAAATATACACCGGACACTCGCTAGAAAGTGCATCTATATAGCACGAATTCGCATATAACGCGGTCGCGGCCATGGATCCCAAATGTAATAACTTTAATTGCAATTCATTTTAACGCGGTCCCCACATTAACATGGTACTGTGCATGGATCCCAAATCCCGCGTTCTAGCAAGGGTCCGGTGTATTTGAAAATGTAGAAAAACATCCAAAAATATTTAATAAATTTCAATTGGTATTCTATTGCTTAACGGTGCGACTAAACCTGCAATCAATTTTTTTAAATAATAATAATTAATTTTTTTGAGTTAATCGTGTGAGTTAATTGTGATTAATCGACAGCCCTAAGAAAAACTCTCAAATATTTACAAAAATTAAAAGGTTTTCAGAACATTGTGTTTAAAGGGTATTCCATCAAAAAATTGATTCTCTTAAACTTAAACATTTCAAAGAACTGAAGTTGACAGTTTCCTTCTGAGCATTAAACAAGACAGACAAGACCCTGAGGATCATTTCTGTGCTGAAATGAGGTAGCTGTATTGATTACAAAAGCTGCACAAACTTACAAATAATATTAAAACTCTATGTCCTCTCTCAGAACGATAGTGTCAGCTTCAATATTTTCTTTAATTTTAAAAATGAATCAATTTAATCAGACAGCATCTTTTAAACTATGTTTATTCCAAGTACAGGTGTTTCACTAGTAAACATTGTGAATTACTACTACTAACTTATCCAGATAGATGGTAGAATTTTCAGGACCCAGGCTATAATTTAAGACTTTTATACCAAGTTATTCAATACAGTGCTGAAACAGCAGATCAAGCTGCAAATCCTTTCTCCCCCTCTACATTATGGTTGCACTTGTACTACACACTACATATTAAAACTCAACACCAAGTTCTAGTAATATGTGCATGATGTCTTATAAAGGTCCACTTTACCTCAGCAAAGAATGTCCAGACAACTCTTCCAAAGTGCTATCAGTATCTGCGTTCTGTTCAGGGTCTCTATTAGAAACTCTGCTGTTAGGCAAGGACTTCTTTGCTTGCTGGGACCCACGCTCTGACTCAGATAGTATTTTGTCGTCTTCCACAGGAAAGTGGTGTGAACTTCCATTGAAAGATTCTATCCGTGCAAAGTATAATACCGGCAAAGTTAAATCCAAAGTTCAGCAGTTATTAGCTACAAAGAAACAATTGAGTGGACTTTTCCCTCACTTAAAAAGGGCCTTATCTAGCCTAAAGTGCTCTTAAATAAATATGGCACCTTTTTACTCAAGACTAGCTCCTGTTCTGAATCACATCTACTTAAATTTAGTAATAGAGTGCCTGTTGCACTGCAGAGCCAATCCAGCCATGAACGTATAATAGCCAATTCTGTTCTGCCTCACACATTCTTCATCAAAATAGTCAGCTAAACCCCAACTTCACACACAATTACTGGCAACTCAAACTGAAAATATCAGGTTTTGTGGTGGTGGTAGTGGTGGTTAGAAAAATTCCTATCTTGTCTTGCACACTGAGGAATTCTGATACAGAAGCCACAGAGAAAATATGGAACCTCCAATGTGACAATTTCTTTTCTGACTGTAACCACATTTTAAATTTAGTATTCTCATCTTACTCCATTATTTGTTTTTTTAAAAGCATAAAACTAATTTCCCATTTGTCAAATCATATTTTGCTCCCTTTCTAATGTAACAAACTACCGTAAGAGGCTTGATATTTATTCATTTATGCATAAAATACAGATGTTTCATAGCCTAATGATGGACTATATATTGTATAGGGTGGCCATTATTTTAATTTCACAGTAGCTGAATGGATTTTTTAAAATTAATTTTAGAATTTGAGGATAATCTCTAGGTTATATAAAAAAATAAAGCTAGGTCATTTTTTAAACAGTTTGCTTAATATAGCACATTTTATCACGATACTATTAAGTTTCTCAACTGTTTGTTTTTAGCAGTTACTATATGACAAGGCCAAAAAAAGGATCACCCCAAACTGTACAGTGAGGTTTCTGGTAGAAATAATGTTAACAACTCAGTTTCAATATTCACCGAATTTGTAACAGACTGAGTTACAAATGAGCATCTTACATGGTCAAAGCATGAGAAAGTAACTGCTGAAAACAGACATTTGCTCTCTCTTTAGAATAGTAATGTAATGAAAGCAGACATTTTCATACAGGGTTAAGAGTAAACAAGGCTTCCTACACACTGGTACTAGATTTACAGATGCTTACCACCCTGGATAAGTGAAAATGCTTAATCAATCACACTGAATAATCCCAGAAAAAATCCTTTACAAATGTGAGCATACCAATATAACCAGCTGACAAAAGTGATAAAAGTGCGTCTACACTCGGCACTGTACTTACTTTCCTTTTTCCCTCTCCTTTTAGAAGATCCAGATGAGCGAGAAGATGCTGCAGACCAGGGTACAGGTGAATGCTGAGAGGTTAGCTCGATAGATCGGTGTTCATGGGGAGACTTCCTGCTGGGAAGCTCTTCTTGAATGCTGGAATTGCTGCTGCCACTGATACTGCCATAGAACAAAAAACACTAGCAGAAGATTCTCAACTCCTCTATTCCATGCCACAAGAAATCTACATGACTTTCTTGAGGAGACAGATGACTAAAATCAGGGCCAATTTTATATTGCTGCATTACAAATCCATCTTGAGAAACAAGATGACTTGGTATTAGATATGGGTAGCAAGTTGCTAGGACACTCAGAACTTAGGGTACGTCTATACTACCTGCCGGATTGGCAGGCAGTGTTTGATGTATTGAGGATCGATTTATCGTGTCTCATCTGGATGCGATAAATCGATCCGCGAATCAACGCCCATACTCCACCTTGGCAGGAGGAGTAATTCGCCGCCGTGAGGACGGCCAGATAAGTTGAACTAAGATACTTCAACTTCAGCTACGCTTGCGTATCTTAGTTCGAACCACCCCGCTAGTGTAGCCCAGGCCTTAGACCTGATTCTAAGTGTACTGAATTTCAGCCCAGATGTAAAATTACAAAAGACGAATATTTGCATAATTTCAGATACAAGTTTTTATGGGCATTCAGCTACAGATTTGGATACACATATGTATTACCCTTAAGTTGATGGAAATCTAAATTACACATGGACGTCTGATATTATTGATAAACTTGTAGAACTATAGACTTTTTCAATAGGGTCATACATTTATGAAAAAAATTAAAGGGATAGTGTTATGTGAAAGGTGGTAAATTGTATTAGAAGCTAAATTGTAATATTTGTTTTCTTCGGTAAGAGAACATTTTTACAGCTAGCCATATAATCAACATGAAAAATGTGCTCTGTCCTCCACTTATTCAGGCCTAGACAAAAACTGTAGACAAACGTATTGCTGCCCTCCTTCCCCAAAAAGTTGTTAGGGTTGTCACTTCTCCCCTATCCCACTCCAAACCCCTCAAATCTGAGCTATAAAGATGGAAAATTCAAATTTCTTGCTGAATTTTTTCAAAATTCAGCTACATCGAATCCAACCATTTTCACAATAAATTGGAAGATCTGAAATGTCATGGCCTTGAAATTCCAAGCAGTTACAGAAAAGGTTTTAAAATTCTATCAGAATTTTTAAAAAATATATTTCTGTTATTAAGCCTTACTGGAACCTTGAAAAAAATTCTAGACATTTACAACAAACTACTACAAAAAGACAAAAGAACGAGGAGTACTTGTGGCACCTTAGAGACTAACAAATTTATTTGAGCATAAGCTTTCATGGGCTAACTTTCATCACTTCATCTGATGCATGCAGTGGAAAATACAGTAGGAAGATATATATACACAGGGTGTTGCCATACTAACTATAACAAGAGTAATCAATTAAGGTGGGCTATGTAGTGAGGCAGTGTGGCTCCCCTCCACCCCAGAGGAGGAAGAGGCCGGAGGCCAGAGTGGGCGGAGCTAGGGAGCTGTGAGCCCGCCCCTCAAAGGGTCAGGCGGCGAACCGGAACTATAAAGGCCGGCCCTCAGAGCTCAGTAGGAGCCCAGCCGTCAGAGAGAGCAGACGTCCCTAGGGGAGCTCGAGACTGGGAAGCTCCTGCGGCCCAAGGCAGCCGCCCAGACTGGCCAGAGCTACCCCGCGCCCGCTACCCAGAGGAGCTGCCGGAGCTACCCTGTGCCAGCTACCCGGAGGAGCTGCCGGAGCTACCCTGTGCCAGCTACCCGGAGGAGTTGCCAGACCTGCCAACCAACCCCTGCCGCGATGAACCCATGCTCCTGGACCCTGCAGAGGCTGATGCCAGAACCCAGGTAGGGCCCGAGGGGGAGTGTGGAAGTGGCCCAGGGGCAGCCAACCCCCATCTGGCTGCAGCATTACCAGAGCCTATGTCAGTGTGTTGTGGCCAGGATCCCCACTGACTAAGCAGCGGATCTTCAGCCGCTGCTAGGGCCCCGGGCTGGGACGCAGTGGAGTGGGAGGGCCTGTGTCCCCCCTGCCACCCAACTCCGGGGTGGCAGACTCCCCCTTTTCCCTGGCCTGAGGAGGCCGAAGCCTATTATTACTGCTCAGCCCTGCCTGAAGGCCTGAGCACCCTGACTTAGTGTTTCTTGCCCCGCCCTGACCTAGGGCCGGGCTTAAAACTACTATTACTGCTCAGCCCTGCCTGAAGGCCTGAGCACCCTGACTCAGTGTTTCTTGCCCCGCCCTGACCTAGGGCCGGGCTTAAAACTACTATTACTGCTCAGCCCTGCCTGAGGGCCTGAGCATTCTGACTCAGTGTGTGTTGCCCCGCCCTGACCTAGGGCCGGGGCTCATAACTGTTGTTATGGCTCAGCCCTGCCTGACGGCCTGAGCCTCCTGACTCAGTGGTTGTTGCCCTGCTGGAGCCAGGGCCAGGACTAGACGTAATCACAGTGCAGCCGACTACCGCAAGGGCTACCGAGGGAGACCCCTGGACGGACTATTTCCCCGGACCCATTGGTGTGTAGTGAGCCGGCATGGCTCCCTTCCACCCCGGAGAGGGTCGAGCCCTGGTGAACTCTTGTACAGGCTGGCTATTATCAGCAGGAGAAAAAAAACTTTTGTAGTGATAATCAGGATGGAATTTTTTTCATGTCCTCTGTGTATATATATCGTCCTACTGTATTTTCCACTGTATGCATCCAGTGAAGTGGGTTTTAGCCCACGAAAGCTTATGCTCAAATAAATTTGTTAGTCTCTAGGGTGCCACCAGTAGTCCTCGTTCTTTTTGCTGATACAGACTAACACGGCTACCACTCTGAAACCTACAAAAAGACAGTAACAAATTATAATTTGGCAATTGCATAGGGCTTAATATTTTCCAAGTGTTTTGAACATTAAGCTTCATAACAGCTATGAAAGGTTAGGAACTATTCTTCTCACATTCTACAGATGGGGCAACAGACCCAGAAGAGTTAAGTGACTTGCCCAAGCCCACATAAGAAGTCAGGGCAGAACCAGGATTAGGTTTCAGGAGTACTCAATTCTCTGTCCTACACTGCTTGCTCCGAGGCCATGTGGCTTGACATATTAGCTGTGTAAGGCCACAGATACAGTAGAACCTCAGAGTTATGAAACCCAGAGATATGAACTGACCGGTCAACCATACACTTCATTTGGCACCAGGCAGCAGCAGAGACCAAAAAAAAAAAAGCAAATACAGTACAGTGTTAAATGTAAACTACTAAAAATAAAGGGAATAAAAAAAAAAAGATTTGACAAGGTAAGGAAACTGTTTCCTTAAATTAAGATGGTAAAAAACTGCCATTTTTCTTCTGCATAGTAAAGTTTCAAACCTATATTAAGTCAATATTCAGTTATAAACTTTTGAAAGAACCATAGTTATAGATGCCAAACTGAAAGATGTCCACAACAGCATGTATTTGAAGTAGATTTAAAGAGACACAGAGTTATGAATGTTTCAGAGTTATGAACAACCTCCATTCCTGAGGTGTTCCTAACTCTGAAGTTCTATTGTAAATAATTTGCCAAATCCTACTGTAAGGAATCGTCTTTTTCACTAATGGGATAAAATAGTGTAACAGTACCCTTTTGGGGGATATCCACACATTACTTGATGCAAAAAGGAAGCTGCTTATAAGTACTCTCAAAAATTCAATATCATTTTTCATTTAGATTTTCTCCAAATGTTTCTACATAATTACCTAGGCTCAAGAGCAATCTGTTTGTCTGTCAAAGTTCCACTGCCCTGTGATGAAACAAAGTCATCTTCATACGAAACAACACTATCTGGAGGGCTCATGGTAGGAAGTAAAGGTCGCAAGATTGGAGACCCTCCATTTGACCTTTCCTCAAATCCTGTGAAAAAGGAAAAAAAAAAAAAAAAAGACAGTTGATACTAAACTCCATGTAGCTTGCATGACAGGCAATGAGGCTGCAAGCTTTAAATACTTCCACCAGTACTGAGTAAGAAAGAATGCCTTCCTAATAGAAGCATGCTAAATGAACATGATAGAACTACCGTTGGATGTCTAATACAAAATGTCAACTATATTGTGCCTCTTTTCTATACTGAAGTAACAAGCCACTTAGAAAACATTATCTGAATAACATTATGCTTGGGAGTGGAGCCATCTGGAGAGCTAGAGGGAGTAAATTCCATCATCTTTGAAGAATGAAAAAAATAATCAAAAAGGACATCATGTAAACTAATTTGTAGAAAACATTCAGCAGCAAATGACTACAGTACCTGAAGGCAAGAGCAAGTGCCTCACAGAGGAGAATTAAGTGCGCTGGTAAAAGGACAGAACAGCTATGTACAAGAATGGAATGCAGTGTCCTGCATGAAAATTCTGGAAAATATGCAACAAGGCACCAAATAGAGCAATTAACACTATAAACTTGCTCACTTAGTAAGAAAGATCCTGCCTATTGATATACCACCAGCGCCTAATCTATGAAGACCAGAGATTGCTACAGAGATCTCAGTTCATTAACTATCTGTTGTCTGCCAAACTATTTTTCAGAGCTACTGGATAAGACAACATATGAAGAGTTGAAGTTAAAAAAGAAAAAAAAAAATCTACCCTCTACCAAAGTAACCTACCCTGACTGTGCAGCATTATATTGGTGAGTAAAGAGAATCTGGCATATATACAGTCACTGACATTACTACATTAAGCAAATCTTGCAAATGTATGCATTCCATCTTTCAGGAATAACTGAAATGGGAAGAGAACGGGATGAAATGCTGTTAAAGCTTTGGCACAAAGCTTGATCCTTTGGTTAGAAATAACTCACTTAAGAAATCGCATCGGTGGGATTGGTGGGTGGATTTGAAATGGAGCTGTGGTAGGAGGAAGCATACTCCCAACCACTGGCTCAGCTCTCCCTGTTGGCTCCACTTGCCCAGCTACATTAAAGAAACCTGAAAAGAAAGAAGAGGGGCAGGACTTACCTTTTTCTCAGCAACAAGACCCTTTTATTATTTAATTAAAAAACATAAATTTCCAACCCAGACGCTGGCAAAGCGGTCTGAAAATAGTTATTGATGCCAAACTGAAAGATGTCCACAACAGCATGTATTTGAAGTATATTTAAAGGGACACTGAGCATATATGGAACTGAGATGAACAGAATGGGAAGGGAAAGAGAAAAATACAAGTGGCTTACAAATAAGAAGTTAGGGAGATTTCTATGGAAAAATTGTTTGGTACTGTAAGGGGTGAAGTCAACTATCAAACACATTCTGATCCTCAAACCCAACCCAAGATAGTTAGGTGTAGCATAGCACTTTGCATATGACAAGATACCTGATAAAACCTAAGTATACAATTCTAAAAACATATAAAATTAACTTGTACCACATATAGTTCAATGTTCTAAAATCATGGTAAATACATATAAAAAATACAATTCACTCCCAAATTAGACTGTGTTGCATTTAACAGTTGAATAGGTCCAAGGTTCTAATTACCTACACTCTGCAGGAGTGTAGCAACCTAAACACAAAAGCAGTCTTCTGCTTCCAAAAACAATGGAATTCTCTTCCTGGAGTAGGAAAAAATAAAATCAGGTCAATCACTTATTACTCAAAACTACATCCATAAAAGTTTCCTGTGAATCGTAAGAATGGCCATAGCAGATCAGACCAATGGTCCACCCAGGTCAGTATCCAGTCTTCCAACAAGGGTCAATGCCAGGTGCTTCAGAGGGAATGAACAGAACAGGTAATTGAGTGATTCATCCCGTATTGTCCACGCCCAGCTTCTGGCAGTCAGAGACTAGGGACATCCAGAGCATGGGATTGCATCCCTGACCATACTGGCTAGTAGCTACTGATGGACCTATCCTCTATGAACTTATCTAATTCTATTTTGAACCCAGTTATAGTTTTGGCTTTCACAACATCCCCTGGCAACGAGTTCCAAGGTTGGCTGTGTGTTATGTGAAGAAGTACTACTTTTTGTTTGTTTTAAACCTGCTGCCTATTAATTTCATTGGGTGACCCTGGTTCTTGGGTTATATGAAGGAATAAATAACACTTCCTCATTCACACTTATGCCTTAATAACAGTTTCTTATTAATCCATCTTCATATTTATTGAGATACTTGAAAATTGAATCACCAGCAAATTCAACTATAAAATACAGTAAATATGAAAATTATGAATATACACAAGATTCCCCCAGTGTAATACTTCTATTTCTTTTCCTTACCTTTTCCATGTAGTTGGTAAGATTTTGCAAATATGTTGATGACACTATGTGGACTTCCCTTGGCCAGTTCCTCCCATGGTCCCTTGCTTTGTGTGCCACTTGTCTGTGTGAAAAGTGGTAAATACTTTTCTGCCTCCTTCTGAAACTCTTTTATGGGCTCAAAAGCAGTTCTCTCCCCAACACAGAACTCCTTTTCTTTTAACACCTCAGCAATTTTCAAAGGAGACTGCCTATGTTGGTCACCTTCCTCCTCAGAGAGACTCCCCTCACTTAGAAGAGGTCCTTCACTAATTGAATCTGTGCTGGAATCGTGAGGAATTATGCCTTTGTTTTGACTATAAGCCTGATTTTCAGACCCAGGGGAGTCAGTTTGCCTCTTTGATAAATGTCCTAGCATTCCTTCAGGTCTCTGACTCGCTGGGGATCTCATTCCAAGGCTGACTGCAGCAGTATGAGGCCTGATAGTCTCAGGGAGCTTTTTAAATTCACTAAGGTTGCCCACTCCAGGAAGGTTATCATCAAAGGTTGTATGAGACACACAAGTAACCAACATTTTCTGAATTCTGGCTGAAAAAACATCTTCATTATCCTCTCTCACAGGGGGACTCACAGCCTTAGCCCAGTGTCCATCATCCTGCTTCCCCCGCAGTAGTTGCTCAGAGTTCCACACTGAGCCATAGTTGATGCCCGCCCCAGCTAACTTCTTGGCTTCACTTTCAATTCTGCTAGACAAAGAAGCAGCTGTAGCTTTCAGGGCTTCAATACGATCCAGTTTACTCTTATATTGGCTGGCACCAGGCTTTACCAAGAGATCTTGCTGTGCAGCAGATGAAGTCAGGTAAGGCTGAGGTGTCAAAGTCAAGGATCCCACAGCTGTGTTGTGGTTCCTCCTGGTTGACAGTACTGAGTCAAAGTCCTTTGGCAAAAGGCCCATCTGCTCCAGATCCAAAAGCTGAGAGAAAAGTCCTCCACTTGAGCCAGCAAGAGGTTGTGGGTGAGAGAGTTGGACTCTTGGGCTCAGTCTATCTGGCTGTATCCACGTAGGCTCCATCAAATCATTTCTAGAATCAAAAGACAAGACTGAAATTTGTGACCAAGTGCAACATTTGTGAAGTACTAAGAGCTCATGTGAACTTATATCTTTGCAACAAAAGGGTTTTTCACAGACATCAAAATACAACAATCTTTTGGGAAATAGAAATTATAGATGTACCAAAAATAAAAATGCGCTATACTGTATATACATAAAATACACAGCATATACATACAAAGTCTAAACACTCTCAAATTGCATTATGTTGTACCAGATAATATTCTTTGGTAAGAAAAAGCAAGATTTTTGCAGAAGTTTACAGAATACAGTTCAGATGACACCTTGCTTTCCCTGCCACTCCTGTCTTCCAAGCCCAGAGAACCCTCTCCAGTTTTATTCACATTACCCTTCCAACACTTCATAGCAACTGACACACTGGGCAAGGACTAGACACATTTAGTGTGGAATATAAGCATAGTCACAAATCTATAAATAAAATAAAAGCCTTTTATTATAGATACCCAAGTTTCCCCTAACTAGGGTTCTACAAATGCATTCCTCTTCCAGTGATCCAGTGTCTTGGAATTTCCTTCTTTAATCTTACTAGCATAGTCTGAATATTAGGTTTCCTGAGAAACCCACCAGCTAAGTCCTGCTTCTCAACTTCCTACTTGGCTCTCCAAATAAATTATGCAGCCATTCTAGTCTCAGTTCTTCCCTGTTATTAGCACCCACACCTAGGTATTGCTAAGGTGCCCATCACAGTAGTATATTAATATTGCATTATACAGCAATACCAGTGTAGTATTTGAACTATTACCACTTGAATTTCCTAGCCCTAGCTAAAACTCTTCCTGACTAAGAGACAAGTATTGCTACACAACAAAACTGTGTTTTAATTTGATCAAGGTAATGAGATATATACATTTAAGAAACAGTAAGTGATCATGTAATTAAAAACCAGATCATAGGGCATATGTACAAGGGGACAGAGTTAAGGATGTGTATGTAGCCTTAACAGTCATTTCCTCACTTTTGCATGTTTCAATGTGCATCCTGAATATGCTGTTAACATAAATTTGATTACATTTATTAAGTGGTGTCCATTACTTTAAATGTCCAGAAAAAAAGGCAGTCGATGCTGCAAAGGACTTACAACCTAAATTAGACAATATATCAAATGACTAGATGATAGTTCAGTGTCAAAACACTGTACAGAGATTCCACTCCATGCTGCTTCTGACTTTAGTGAATTAATGAAAAGCTTCCCAGATAATGAGCAAGAGTCTGCTTGCTACACAAGAGGGAGAGAGATTATTTCATGTATGAAGGCAATGGTGGATGGATATAAATTGAGTATTTTGGAGGAAGCAGAAGGGGGAAAAACAGGAGCAAGCTGGGGAATAGGAAGAAGTTAGACCAGAGATGCAGGCAGAAACAGACTTGTGTGGAGCCTGAAGGTGAAAATCAAAAGCTGGAACCTCAGTCTGAAAGTGAGGAAGAAAATAACGAGGTGATTCAAATAGAGAATGCAATCTAACTTGCAGATATGGTTATATGATTACTTGTTCTTGCACTGGGATGATGACAAAGGAAAGACCAGTCCCTGATGCGGAATGCACATCTCTCTGAGATATCTATAGAAGAATAACAGTAGCAGTTGATGTCAATTATATTTCAAATACCATTTATAGATGCTATGATTTTGAGGCAGATTGGTAATCAAAATTTAATTTTTTGTGCATCAGATTCCTGTACAACCTCAAAATAAAAATGTATTACTGCACTTCAAATATTCCTACTGTCATAGAACACTTTTATATCACTAATCACTATAAAAGCAATCATTTTAGAAGTGTACTATATGTTCTAAGGAGAACTAGAAGTCTCTGATAAACGTCCATACCTACTTACCTAACAAGAGGCTGTGGAGGTTCCGACAAGGACATATCACTACTGGAAGATGCACTAGGAGAACGTTCCTGTGCCTTGTTTTCTTTGTCAGATTCCCCAGATGGTTGATATCCAGGCCTGGGCTAGAAATAAAAAGAAGACTCTAACAGCAAAATTTTCAGAAGTGCCTAAAGTGACTGAGGAGCTTAAGTCTCAAAGTCAAAGGGACTAGAAGAAACTCAACATTAACGTTTTACTAGCATGCAAAAATAGAAAAAAGGAGAGGGCATTCAAGATTTTTGTCCCAACAAAACTGACTGGTGGGACACAAGTTTTACTCACACACAGAGCCAGCCAAAGAGGAACCAGGAAAGTTAACAGTAATGACCTGTCATCTAACAACCATGTTTCACATTCAGCCTCAAACAGCAGTGAGTTGAATTACCTCAATAGTCACAGCTCTGCCAAAGTAAGCTGAACTGAAGCCCCTCATTCAGTCTGAGGAGTTTTATTATATGCATTTTTTAAGTTTCAAACATTGTATCAGTTAATCAATACATTAAACTCAGATGCTAGTTAGAATTACGAGAGACTGAATTTCCATTCACTATTATTGTATGTCTTGCTGATACGAGGAGATTCTGCAGTTTATCTATCTTGTGGGCAAATAAAATTTTGGTTTTTAGTATAGATCATTGTTTTCATAGATATACTCTGCTTCTTTCCTTAACTGCTATCTTAATAAAGATAATTCAGGACCTTCCTAAGTAGTCTACCCTCTATTTCTATGCCTATCTTTAAAATACTGAGGTAGTGAAACTGACATACCTGCATTTCCTGTGCAACAGGGAGCTGAGAAGTTTCTTCTAGCAAAGTGTGTTCCAGCAACAGTTTAGAATAGGTTTCCTGTAGTCGCCTAGCTGCTGAAGGTTCAGAAGTTGGAATGTTCTTTGCCTTAGCAAAAGCCTCTCTCTGTTTCTTGTAAAGCTCTTGAAGCCGTTTGTTCTTCCGTTCTGTTGCCTCTTTCTGTGCCTTCTTCTCTTCATTCTGCCTCCTCTTCCTCTCCTCTTGCTGTCTAATAATGTACTGGCGAACCTCATCTGTGTCATAGTGACGTTTCTTGGAGATAACTTGAGGCTCTTCACTAGCAGCTAACTTGTCTGGTTTCCTTTTTGTTGGACTGTGACTCCTGGCACCTTGTGTAGGCACTGCAGATTTCTGACTTTGCCTTTCCCCATCTCTCTCTTGCTTTGTACTTGGAATCACTGAGTCCAACTGTAGGTCATCAAGAATTCCACGTATCTCTATGGGCAGAAAGTCCTTATTTAAGGAGGTATGGTCTTCATCTTGTTTACTATCTGGAAGAGTAGAGTCCAATTTCTTCAGGTTACTCTCAGACTGTACTTTACTCCTTGAACATTCAGAACTTCTTGGACAGGTTTTGTGGGTAACATCCAGTCTGGGATCTGACCCTGTCCTTCCAATAGGGCCTGCTAAAGAATGAAAGGTGTCAGATGTTACATCTAAACATTTTGAATGGGAAAGAAAGGTGGGGAGGGGAGATTTTCTTTGTTTCAAACCAATCACATAAAAATGGTCAATAATTGAAGAGCATAAAAAGTAAGGAGATGAACTAGTATTCTCTTGTCAGTTCCACTCGAAAGAGAAAACATCCTGTTTTATATATCAAAAGCACTGTACTAAAAAGCTTTGATATATAAAGCAAAGATTTGGGAAGTAGAAGCCACCACTGAAATATCTGCAAAGAATTGTAATGCACCAAGCAGAGCCAATGATGTCCAAAGCTCTTATATATATTAGTATTAATTGGAAACGGATAGGCTGTAGCCAGGACACTGCTACCAAAATGCACATATTTTAATAGTTTCCATTAGCACTACTACAGTTCAGGATCTATCAGTTTATAATTAAATCCCTTCCGTACAGCTTTACAAATATGCTGTAAAGTTTGCTTCAGAATGAAACTAGACATTGGGCAAAGAAATGATTACAAGTGCAATTTTTCTTCCAAATTTGATGTGAAATGTGTACACTGTTGGAATACCAAAGAATCTTGCAAGTTTTATAGTCTTTTCTTTACAGTTTTTGAAATCAAAATGGCCACATTAAATTGTATGGACCATAGGGTCAATCCATATATGGAGCTATATGAGCTATCATATTAATCTTAAGTAAAAATATACATTTGCCATATTGGATTGGACTATAGCCATTAAGACCAAAGGTGGCCAAAATCTGCTGCTTCAAAGGAAAGAAGAATTCTTGTAATACACTATTACAGCTCTCTAATGTTGGAAAAAATCCTTCTTGATCTCTACAATGATAATTTTGTGTCATGAAGCTTTGGAATTACTCTTCTCTTAACACCATAACTACAAATGTGAAAATCTGAGAGTTCAAGGATTTTGTTTTTGCTATAAGATGCAGATCAGAATTCGCTTCCAAGTTTACAACCAGGGTTCTTAATTATAGCCAAGGTTACAAAAAGGTATAACTGATTCCATAATAAAACACAACTGCAGATCTTAGACTACAACCCTGGGCTTATCTATACACACAATTTCACCAGTTTTAATTATAGGTGTAATGTTGCACCAAATTAGCTAATCCACTTGCAACTTTGTGTGAACACTTACATCAGTACACAAAGCTGCAAATTGGTGCAACACCACTCTTTTTTAATTCAAAACACAGATGCATTTTCTTTCAACTTTGCAGAAACCCTCTTTGCCTTAAAAGCAAAAAACGAACAAAAACCCTCACACCTGGTTACTGATCTTACAGTATCTGTAGCTCTCCAAGATGTTTTTGTCTGTGCGGATCCCACTCCAGGTGCCCAACTCAGTGCCTTGATCTTTGGAAAAAGCAGTGTCCAGTGGGGCTAGGTGCCTGCATCCTGAATGTCCTCACACTCTCCCTTGTCCCTTCCCCCCCACACAAGGGCATATAGGGCATAGCAGCTGCAACTCTCCCTCAGTTCCCTGGCTAATTCAGAGAACTCCAAAAAAGTGGGGAATTGAGGTTGGATTGTGGAGTGGGATCCACATAGATAATGACATCTTGAAAAAGCAGTTACTATAAAGGTAAATAACCACTTTTTCTTAATCAAACATATCCATGTGGATCCCACTGCAATTGACTGATAAGCAGTGCCCCATCTGGAGGTGGTATAAAGGAGTCCGAACTGCCACTAAAGAATGGTTATAATACCGCAGTCCAGAACTTGGCATCTGATCCTGCAGTCAGATCAAGGGAGCGTTCAAGGGGTGCATGTAGCTGACTTGCAAATGTCAGATATGGGGAGGTTTCTGAAACAAGAAAAGGAAGCAGTTTATGCTCCAGTGGTATATGCTTTTACCTTTGAAGGAAGAGGTATCTCAGCCATACGGTAGAAAACTGATGCACTGAGTAACCCGTTTTGATACTCTCTGGGAGGAGATGATTTAGCCCTTCAGGTCACTGGAGAAAAGGCAATAAAAAGACTGGAAGACAGTCAAAGGATTTGTCCTGAAAGGGTAGTATAATAAAGCCCTTGAAACATCAAGGCCTGGAGAAAATAGGTAAATTGATGGACCAGTTTAAATTAAATCCAGACATTAGAAAAACCTTGGATGAGGTGTCAACATCATCTGCCTCTGCAGAACGTTGTGTAAGGAAGATCAACCACGAGAGCCTGGAGTTTGCTGATAACTACTGGCCCATGTGATGGGATTAAAAAGACAGTCAAGAAAATGAGAGGTGGTAGAAAGAGCATACTAAAAGGTGCTCCAAGAGTGACATCATGAGGTTTGCAAGGATTCCATGCAGGAGAGAGTTCTTGACTATTGGGTAAGTATGCAGCAACCCCTTTAGAAATCTGGATACCATAGGATAAATATATATGACTGGACAAGTGCATGACATGAAGTGAATGCTGCAAGGCCGACTGTAATGTAATTGAAAAAAATCCAGAATGTTTCAAATATATGATATAGTCAAGAATCTTTGGTATAGAAGCTTTCAGCAAGTCAAAGTTGTGCTGAGCTACTCAAGTTGAAATTTTTTCCCCCACTTATAGGAAAAAGGCCTCCTCATGGAGGGATTTCTGCTTTGGAATAGGACCTTGTAGAGAGTTGTCTCAATCAGTAGCGCTCAACAAGCCTACATCCAGACTATCAGATGCAGTGACCCTTGGTCTTGATGTAGTATCTGACCTTGATGCTGCAATACTACATTTAGGCTTGGCAGGGTTAAATTTTAATTGCTAACTATCGGATTTTCAGCTGACTCACTGAAATCGATTAAAAAAATATCAATCAGTAATAGCCAGTGTGCCTACTGGGATCGGATATCACCAGCCCTGCAACAAGTCCCCTGCAACCCTGCTGTCACAGGAGTACGTGAGTGGGTAAGAGACAGCGGAGCTGCAAAGGGCTCCCTGAGCTGCCTCAGGGTTGGTGACACCCGATACTTACAGGCACAAAGAACAGAAGGAGGCTGTGGTCCTGGCATGGCAGAGCAGAGACCCCTGACCAGGACTGCAAGGAGGAGGAGCCCCCAATAGCAGGGGAGGTCACCCCACTGCTGAATGGCTCCTGCAACAGTTCAGGGAGCCATCTGCAGCCCACTATCATGGACCCCACTCCCTCTCACCAGCTGGGAATGCCGGGGGTCTCTGGTCTGCCCATCCAGGATTGCAGCCATCTCTACACCATGTCCCTGCAGGGATTGGGTGTCACTGGCCATGCAGGGAGACCTCTGCTGCTCCACTGTCACAGGAGTAAGGTGCCATGATAGTGCAGCTGAAGAGGGCTCCCTGCATAGCCACAGGGCCAGTGACACCCGATCCCTGAAGGAACAAGGTGTCAGGGAGGCAGCAGTTGTCATAGAATCATAGAATATCAGGGTTGGAAGGGACCTCAGGAGGTCATCTAGTCCAACCCACTGCTCAAAGCAGGACCAATCCCCAGACAGATATTTACCCCAGTACCCTAAATGGCCCCCTCAAGGATTGAGCTCACAACCCTGGGTTTAGCAGGCCAATGCTCAAACCCCCGAGCTATCCCTCCCCACAGTGGAAGAGAGACCCCTGGCCAGGATTGCAAGGATGAGGACAAGCTCCTGGCTATAGAGGAAGTCACTGCACTGCTGAGAATTTCCTGTTTGGGAATGGCTCCCACACTCCAGGCTGGTGAGTGGGGCTGGTGAGACTCAATCCTGACAGGCATACGGTGTGGGAAAGACTGCGGTCCTGACCCAGCAGAGCAGAGACACCTGGCCAGAACTGCAGGGAGGAGTCCTTTCCCCCGTCGCAGAGGAAGTCATCCAGCTGCTGAATGATTTCATCCCCTGGCTGGAGCCATTCAGCAGCAGAGTGACCTCTCCCACAGCCAAGAACTTGTCCTTCTTGAGGCTCTGGCTTGAGATCTCTGCTATGCCCTACTTGGACCCCAGACTTTCCTGTTACCTTGTGACTGCTGGGATTCACTGTCAACGGTCCCATGGCCGTGCAGGGAGCACTCTACAGCTCTGCTGTCATGGACTTGCTCACTTACTCACCAGCCAGGAGCATGGGAGCTGTCCCCGGGCAGGAACTGTTCAGCTGCAGGGTGGCCTCCCCCCTGGCCAAGGGCTCGTTGTCCTCCTTACAGTCCTGGCTGCAGAGGGCTCTGCTCTGCCCGGCCAGGGTGATCCCCCCCACCCATGCACCGCATCTTGGGCCCTGGTGTCTTGGGCTCCTCAGCCACACAGGAAGCCCTCTGCAGCTCATCACAGTCAGCACTGCCCTAACTCTAACTTCAACCTTCTCCCCACAACCATAAAAATAAAAATAGTTAATAGAAAAAAATATTTAAAATAAAAAAACAAAAATTGAGTTCTGCCAAGCTCAGCTATATTTGGGCAGTCTGGAAGTGGAATGGGAGGCTAAGCAGATGTCTGGGGAAGGTCTATCAACCAGAACTGTATTGACTTGTATGAGACCATCAGGACTAATGAGAGATACTCTGTCTCATCTGATCTTACATGTCATTCTGGGAATCATGGGAATTGGTGAGAATGCTTATATGAGACCTTGATCCAACAGTATGAGACAGGCATCTTGCCTCCCCAGAACAAAAGGCTGGACATTTCAGATGATCTTTGGTGACAAACAAGTCTATGACAGGATTTCCCCTTTAGTGAAAAAAAATAAGCTTGATAAAGCTCTTCAGAGACCACTTGTAGTTGGCGATGAATTGTCTGCTTAGTAGTATGCTAAACTTTGCTGACTCCTGCAAGATGGAGAGATGTTACCTGGGTTGTTGGCACAATGTCCATAACTTGATAGCTTCTTGACATGGGGATAAGCAGCAGGTGCAGATGCACCTGCATATGTGTTGACTGTATGAAACTGTACTGTGGAATTCCAAAGGACAGTCTGGAATGCCAAGGAAGTTAATTTAATTGCTTGTAGCTTCAGAACATTTATGTGAAGAGTTATTTTCCTTTGAGATCAAATCCTTTGTATCTGGAGGTGGTCCAGGTGAACACACCAACCTGCTCATGATGTGTCAGTGATCAGCATCTTTGCAGAAGTTAGAGAGAAGAGAACCCATTTTGGAAATTCTTGGGGTTGGACCACCAGTTCAGTGCTGATGGGATGAGTGATGGGTTCATAGTTCTCATGCTAATTTGATCTCTTGTAGGACAGTACACCAACTTTAACCAGGCTTGTAACAGTTGTGAGTGAAGTTTGGCAAGAAGCTTCACGTAAGTGCAGAGTGACAGAGCCTAGAAATCCGAGACAACTCCATACCGTGTATGCTGGATTCAATTTAATACTGGTGATTACTGACTGAAGAAACTGAAATCGGTCTTCAGAAAGATATGAAATCACCAATTTGGAGTCAGTCAAGACTTCTCTATTAATTCTTTTGCCTGTGATGGGATGGGAGACTATTTCTTGTAGTTCACTAAAAGGCCCATTTGAGTGAACAAGTGAAGGACATAGTTCAAAGCTGCAGTAAGCTCCTGATGGGATAAGCCTTTGATTAGCCAATCATCTAGATATGCATAGACATGGATGCCTTGTCTAGCCAGCATCTGAGGAATCAATGGCTGCTGGTAGCAATGTTTTGGATACTAGCTGGGCCTTCCTTAATGATATCTTTCAGCTCCTTTCTGGCATCTTGTGGGAGCCTGGATATGTAAGGAGACACCCTATCCCATACAAGATAATTACATTTTTCAGATAGGGCCTGTTAATTGACAAATCATAATCATAGTGAGGCTGATGAACAGTCCATTCTCCCAAATAAGATCAGTTTCTTGGGATATCTCTTACCTTAGATTTTCAAGCACAGGAGAGACCACCAAAGAGCCTGGTGTCAGGGGAATATAAAACTGCTCCTACCCCTTTTAGGATAGCTGGCAGTGTTTCTCTACTCTGTTAGCCGTAGAAGATAGAGTAGCTGGTGTTTGCCACGAGGTCTTAGCTAGATCCAGGAGGTCCTCGTTGACAGGTTGTACTATCCTAGCAGGAGCAGATGAGTGCAGAATATCAAGAAGCTTGTGAGAGCCTTTTTTTTTTATTTTTCTTTTTAAAGTGATACACTTGACATTGAAACGTCTCTTGGCAATTCTGGGGCGCAGGTCCTGAAACTTCTGAAGTCATCAGATTCTGGTACAAGGGTTGAAGAAACAGCTTTGGCTGGGGAAAGATGACAATGTGTGCCTGAAATGCAAAGGATGTTGCTCCTCAGGTTCTCTGGTGTCTGTTCCTCCTCAGCCACTTGCTCACTCATCTCTCTCAAATGATAGTGATCGTGGCATAGAAGTGGAGGGGAAACAGAGATCTACTCTACTTCCTAGAATGGTAGGAAGGTCTCCTGGATATCCAGGACCAAAGACCCCCAATATGCACAATCCCACTATGGCCCACTGTATTGGTAAGTCTGGTTCAGATCAGGCTGACCAGGCCATTTGTATGCCTGTGATGGGTGTGTGTATGTAGGAGCTGTAAAGGAAGAGCCTCTTGTCTGTGGTGATATAATGATCTGAGGTGAGAAGACTCCTTGCTAGACACAGGAGAAAGAGTGTGCTCCAGTGAGGAGGACAACAAAGAAACAGTCAAGGGACAGCTTGACCTTTGGGGAGACCTTGAAGCCAAGACCTTCTTGGCCAAGAAGCCAAAATTATGCACTGGTGCCAATTATGAAAGTCTTAGTACCAAAAACATCACCGGGTACAAGATAGTCTCCTCCAGTAAAAAGTCATCAGGCACTGTTAGGAATTCCATAGATGGTGCTGATGTTGAAGCTGCCACCTGTGTCAATGCCTGTGCCAGTGGTATTGTAAGCACTGGTACCACATGAGGCTAATGCTTCTTCAGCACCAAGCTGAAGGTTGAGCCAGCATCACTTACTCCTCCTGTGATGGACAGAGGCATAGTGATTTGTTCCCTGGAGAACTGATGTTAGGGCCCTTCCTTACAGAAAGATAGGGAGTGGTGCCAGGAGCCATGTCTGTCTCTATATTTGGGCCTCTCTTGTCTCACAGAAGACGCTGCACCAGTCTTCAGTGCCAGCATGGACTTTGGTGCCGGAGCCTTGCTTGATGCCAGGGATTTTTTGTTGGCACCCATTTGGGAGTCATGTGCTGGGTAGCAAGGGCACTAGCAGACTAGAACTTAACAGTGGTCTGATCTGTCTTAGAAGTTGATCCTCCATCTTCAGGGTCTGAAGTGACCCTATACACTGTCTGAGGCAGTGAAACTTTATACAGGCTTCCCTGAATTTCCATGTCCTTGTGGAAAAACGTCCAGCACATCAAACACCGACCTGGAATGTGGCTCTCACCAAGGCAGAATAAACGGTGGCTGTGGCCAGTAATGAGAGGGATTAAGCCATCCAGAAAAGATGTGGTTTGCAGTCTGAAGACTTTGAATCTGCCATTTTCGTGCAGAAAGAGGTGCCTTTGCTTTTTTTAAGAGACAATCCAAACAGAAAAATAAGAAATAAAGAATAACAGAGGGTAAAAAGGGAAAAATTAGCCCTGAGTTAAGAGGAGAAGAAACAATAATAGGTAGCAGACAAATGCTACTAGTTCTGTTTCACTGCCAAGACTGGTAAGAGGGAACAGAGGGACTGTATGGCTGCTCTACCCTTTATGCTTTTGAGGTGGGAAAGGGGAGGCACATGGGCATGGAAGGTGCAGACACAGCTCCAGTGGACACAGCTATTCAAAAAGATTCTGCTCTCACATTCATATACACCTGCAGTGGGATCCAAAGACACAAAGAACTGACAATTTTCAGGCCAAACTAGTTTTCCAAGTCAAAGTCATAAGAGAGAAAAATAGGGCTTTATAACAAAAGCAGGTTGCAACCTTAACTGCTGCATGTTCCTAATATAGTAGGAGCCTCCACAAATCTTAGAAGTCTGCAAAGTTGTTAAATAAAAAATTAAAACCAACAGAAAAAGCTAGTGTTAAATACAGCACAGCTTACGAGATTTAGTAGCTCTCTCCCTTCCATTTCTGTCACTGGATGTTGCTCTTTTGTGCTGTTGCTCTACTTTAGGTGCTGGACCCAGTATCTTTTTCACTAGCTTTTGTCCATCCCGCCAGGAAGATGTACTTATCAGATGACCTCCACCTAAACAAAGAGCAAATAATGAAGTACTGAATGTATTTTCCAGTGCATCTTGAATGTACCTAGTACTTACCATAACCCTTCTACTTATTATTACACTAAGAACTATCACTATATTCCAAACAAATATGGTGCTACTTCAGTTGCACAACTCAGGCCTAATAAATAGCCTCGAAGCATAAAAGTATATGAAGGCTGAGGTATAATGTTTATTACCAAGGTACAGCACAAAGTAAAAACCCAAAGCATCCTGCAGTAACTTGTATCCCTACAAAAAACTGTAGAAGTAATAGTCCTGTGCTGGCCTAAAAGATCTGAAGACAAATGTTAGTGAAAATAAAGAGAGAGAATCTGTAGAAGATTGTGAGGTTGAGAAAAGAGGCTCTGTATCTTGAGTGGGGGGGTAGAAAAATGAGAAAGCAGAGCAGAAATAGAACAAGAGAAAGATAAAATTTCAGAGTAACGAGAATAAAAGGAGGCCCAGAATGGGGAGGGGGGGGGGAAGAGGAAATGAATGGTTCATTTTTAAGTACTGAGGCTAAACGAGCAGCAGTTTAGTTTACAGAAAGGACTTTAGAAAGCAATAGCATTTTTAAGAGCAAATATGCTGCTGAAATAGATGGCTCTTACGAATGTTCAAATGTGAGTCAATAACAGTCCTGGGCTATGCAAATCCAGTGGATTCTAGCAAGGAATTCCGTGAAGGGGAAGTTTAAAGGGTTAAGACACTATCTTAATGGTTTATGCATTGCTTAGGAACAGAATGCAGTTATAAAGGGTTACATCACAATTATTTTTTTCAAACATGCATTAATATTATTCAATGGCCCTATATCAGATCAGAGGCTGGCAGATCTGGCACAGAAGTATCTTCACTGAATGCTTATAAGATTAAACATATAAATTCATCTGACTAGTTTTTCTTCCCGTTAGCTTCCCACACAATATTTAATGACCTTTTGAAGTAAAGCACCAAGATCCTTGGATGAAAAGTATATATATAAGTGCAAAGCAGTATACTGATTATTTAATTTGGGCCATTTATCACTTGAATCTCTGCTGAGAAACACCTAATTTGCAGGTAATTAATAATCAGGTCAATTTGTCTCTCTCTTAGTTGGGATTTCCAACCATATATGTTCATACACTAGAGCATGCGCATAGTTTAAAAACTAGTCATAAATACATAAGGATATCAGCCTACTGGCCCTACAGGGCTCTGACAACCCTAGACATTGAATCTAACTAAATTAAAAAACTAAACCAACACAGCAGATCTAGTATGTTTTGACATTCAATATCTTCAATGCTCCTTTAATGAAAGCAATAGATCTCTAAGATAAAAGGTTGAAAAGCCACCATTTCAGTGTCTACTTAAATTATAAACTATGCAACCTGTTTATGAACCTGTCACTTGAACTAGAAACAGGTTACCATGAACCTTTTTAAAATAGATGCACCAGCCAAAGAGATTCTCTTGCCCAACTTGCTGCTCTCAATTATTTCTATACCCCTCCACAAAGCCAGAAGGAAGAGCTCATCTTCTATATCAGGTCAGCTGTCTACACTAAAAGAAGCTAACAAAGCAGAATATGAGCTGCAGTTATTTATAGTACTTGGCTGTGTTATGCATTCTGTTACTGCAGTGACTGAAGGGGGAGGGAACATCATTACAGATATAACACTGAGCCAGCTCTGATGCCTCTCCTCTAAGATTTTCAGCACAAAAACATGAGGAGAATTATGTAGTCCAATACAGAGATAGGTGTAGCTGGATAACACCATAAAATCAACATGGTTACGGAGTTCAACTGCCTCTGTGCTACTCCCCCTTTCTGGAATAATAGTATGGTCACAAATATTTTATGGAAAACTCTTAATTATTTTTCTTTTTAAGGAGACATTTGGTTCCTTTCTTAATCCATAGGCCCACAAGCATTGCTTAATTCAGGCTACCCTTTCAACTTTGTCTGGGAAATCCATTCTCAGATTCCCAAAGAAAACCAAACTGAAGGTAGCAGCAGCTCTAAAATTCAAGCTACTTTAAAGATGAATCCAAAACACACAACTTCTGTTAAAGTTTTGGTAACTCTACTTTCTATATAAGGGAGGAGGCTTAGCCATTCACAGTTCCTGAACAACATGAATTCAACAGAGCACAAAGAAACAGCTTCATATCTAACATTTACTTTCAATACCAGTTTCAACTATTAGCCATCATCACTAAAATGAGACATTTACACACCGCTCCCCTGAGTACTATATACTGAGTGCACAATTTCTATATTGTGCCACATTAACTTTGTTGCCGAAACTCTTTGGGAGTAATAAATTTGTATATGGCTTAACTTTATAAGCTTAGTTAAAGAAAAAAGGAGCTAACTACAGACAACAGTACATTCTGAGGTTAAATATGCAAAAATAAATGCCCTATGCATTTTTTAAGCTATGTTAGTATATTGATTGGGTTGATCCTGATGATTGCTTATTTGACATGAAAGTTCAATTAAAATATGATTCTATCTGAAAGGTTTTCCATTTACTTTTGTTACTTGTAATACCAAAGATTAGTACAACAAAGGAAAAGTGCCTCCCTTCATTTTTTTAGTTGAGGTACAGGAAAAGCAACGGAGAAGGAAGTTGTTCCCCTCCACCTCCCAATTCCCTCCACAGACCTGGACCTGTATACAGGAAGGGGGCGGGGAGGAAGATGAGGAAAAAGGAGAGGGATGACTCCTTCATTCTATTCCTAATCCATCAGGCCATAGGAGGATAACACAACAGGTTCCATTGACCTCACCCCACCTATTAGCAGTGGAGACTGATGGCCCCTCCCTCATTGCTGGCATCTATCTGTGAGATAGGATAGGCAACAGAAAAGCAACATGCAGCGTCCCACTGTGATATTCTGTACCCCAAAGCAACACCCTGGCACCCCCGTATTCACCAGTGTTATAATTGCAACAAATCTTGTACAAAATGTGTCATGTGAGGTGTTAATGGAAAAGTTACGGTTTGCTGAATATGATTATCCTATTTGTATGCATGTATCATTTTTGTATCTGAAGTTATGAATATTGACTATGTACCTGTACAGTAATTCCTCACTTAACATTGTAGTTATGTTCCTGAAAAATGTGACTTTAAGTGAAACGATGTTAAGCGAATCCAATTTCCCCATAAGAATTAATGTAAATGGGGGGGTTTAGGTTCCAGGGCAGCTTCCCCTACTCTGCAAGCACCAGGGGCAGGGGGCTCAACCCTCAGCCTGCCCAACTTCACCCCTTCCTCCAAGCCCCCACCCTAGACCCATCTCTTCTCCCCTCACCCTTCTCCCCCTTTACTTTGCACACTGCATTCTGGCTCCTCCCCCCTCCCTTCTAAATGCCGCAAGTCAGCTGATTGCTGTGTTCGGGAGGCAGGGGAGGGAGCGAGGAGGTATGCCAAGTCCTTGCTCCTCCCCCCTCCCTCCTGCCTGGGGCAATCAGCTGGCTTGCAGCATTTAGGAGGGAGGGGGGAGGAGCAAGGACTTGGCGCAGGCTCTCCCTCCCGCCTCCTGCCCAGGGCAATCAGCTGGTTTGCGGATTTCTGGAGGCAGGGGAGGGAGGGGGAGCCTGCGTGCCATGCCCTCGCTTCTCCCCCCTCCCTCCAAAACACCGCAAGCCAGTTGATTGCCCCAGGCAGGAGGGAGGGGAGAGGAGCAAGGACTTGGCATGCCTTCCCCTCCTTCCCCTGCCAGCGGCAATCAGCTGGCTTGCAGCATTTTGGAGGGAGGAGCGAGGACTTGACGCAGGCTCCCCCTACCTCCCCCCCCCACTTCCTGCCCAGGGCAATCAGCTGGCTTGTGGCATTCAGGAGGCAGGGGAGGAAGGGGGAGCCTGTGCGCCGAGTCCTCGCTCCTCCCCCCTCCCTCCAAAACACCACAAGCCAGCTGATTGCCGGGGGCAGGAGGAGGGGGAAGGTACTGATCCGCGGGGTCTGCCGGCAGTGGGGAAGCGCTGTGGGGGGCGTAGGAGGCTGCCAGCTGTGAAGAAAGTAGGCGGCCAAACAACGGAAGAGTGGAGCATTGCACAACTTTAACTTAGTATGTTCTCTAATTGATCAGCAACGTAATAACGAAACAACGTTAAGCGGGACAACTTTAAGTGAGGAGTTACTGTATTTCAAATGTGTTTGCTCCTGTGGTAACTCCCACAAGGTAGTTTACATCCAGTCTAGCCAGCACATTGTGAATGGATTATTCAAGTTGATGGCCCATCAATGAACACAATGGGCCATGGAAGAAGCTTATCCCCACCCAATGAACTTTCCTCAGAATATTCTAGCCAGAATATGGGTAATGGCCCCTGCTATGACTCATCAAAGCATGCAAGAGCATGTGACCAGCTTATGTGACACTGGTCTCCATCTTGTGCATGTACTTTTCCACTAACTGTGCTGGAGGCTGTGTTTGGGACAATTAAGTTCCCTCCACATTGAAGCTGTAAAACGGGAAAGTGACATCATCACTTGGCCTCACTCCCCCCACAACTCAATATCTGGAAACACCTCAGGAACAAAGACTTTGACTGGGAAGCTGGTCCCAGACTGGAAAGGAGTCCCCCCAAACTGTGTATGGAAAATTTGTGAACTGTTTGTACCATCAGGGTGAGACACTGCTTGATTCAAATCCTGTCTAGTTTATAGAACTTAGATTGTGATTTTGTTTTATTTCTTAAGTAATCTACTTTGATCTGTACACTTATTACTTATAATCACTTAAAATCTATCTTTCTATAGTTAATAAATCTGTTTTATGTTTGTTTGTTTTTTTTAACCTAGAACAGTGTGTTGTTTGAAGTTTAAAGGGAAATCTGCTCAGGAACAGAGGCTGGTGCATGTCCTCTCCACACTGAAGGAGGGGCGAACTGGGTAAATAACTTACACTGGTCAGGCTTTTGACCATGGCAAGATGGTACAGCTGTGGGTTCCTAGGCTTGGGAGCTGGGGTGGAAGTGGCTGGAGCCTGCATATTGTTGGTCCATAAGTGACTGGAAAAAGCATTCGTGTAACTCACTAGGGTGTGTCCCTGCCTGTAAATGTTTGTGTGACTGGAGGACTGGGAGAGGTCTGCAGTTTGTGGGAGAGAGAGCCCAGGCTGGTGAGACAGAGCTCAGTGGTATCCCAGTTTCAGGCTGCACCCCAGAGAAGTACATATCACACACACACACACACACACACACCCCGGCTCTTGCACAGAGACAAAAGATGGCACAGGCAGAAGAGAGGAGCAAGGAAGTTCTGCTGTTGCTGCTGGTCTCTAGTGCTCTGGTGAATGTCCTCAGACAACCTCTGTGAAATACATGTACAATCTTCTGCTGTTTCTGAGAGTTGCACACAACAGCAGGGAAAAGGAAAATTTTGTAAACAGAAGGAAAAAAAACTGGTGGGGGATACAGGGCTGATATAATATACCAAATAACCTTTAGGATATTTTGTGCAACTGACCAGAGTTCAAGTCAACGGGGTGCCTTTAAACTACAGCTTTTTTCACCAGTCTGGGCATAACTAATCAGTGAACATACACATCTAGAAAGAAGCCTATGTCAAGAGTACTACTGTTCACCTGGTTTGGAATCTGGGCTTGATGACCTGGTTAGCTTTTGGACCTTGCGCACTGGTCTGGTTGCTTTCTTCTCCTTGCTTTTCTCAGGGGGTTTCTCTTTCCCTGTTGAATCCTCTGAAAAGCAGACAGTATGTGTGAATTGTTAGTTGATACCCCATGGGAAGGAAAAATAAAACTCAGAAGCAAACTTGCTTCAGCATTTACCTTGATTAAGTGGGGATTAGTCAGAGAACTGCAGCATGATCACTCCCTAGGTCATACCCACTATCTTAGAATCCAGCAGTTCCATCTGCTATAGAAAGAGCTAGGTACATAAGAACGGCCATACTGGGTCAGACAAAATGTCCATCAAGGCCAGTGTCCTGTCCTCTGACAGTGGCCAATGGCAGGTACCCCAAAAGTAATGAACAGACAGGTTATCATCAAGTGATCCATGCCCTGTCACCCAATCCATTCCTGCCCATCCTGGCTAATAGCCATTGATGGACATATCTTCCCTGAATCTATCTAGCTCCCTTTTGAACCCAATTATAGTACTGGCCTTCACAACACCCTCTGGCAAGGAGTTCCAGAGGTTGACAGTGCATTGTGTGAAAAAATACTTTCTTGTGTTTGTTTTAAACTTACTGCCTATTAACTTCATTTGGTGGCCCCTTGTTCTTGTATTATGAGAAGGAGTAAATAACACTTCCTTACCGTATTGTTCCGAGTATAGGCCGCTCCTGATTATAAGCCGCACCCTTAAAGTTTGGTGCTATTTTAAAAAAAATAAATTTTTAACTTTTTTTTAACTTAAAGAAAATCTCAGCCGCGGCCGGGACTCAGAGGGCTCTAGGCTGCCCGCTGCGGCGGGGAGCCCAGAGCCCTTTAAATCCCAGCCGCGGCGGGGAATCAGAGGGCTTCGGGCTGCCCGCCGCGGCGGGGAGCCCAGAGCCCTTTCAATCCCAGCCGCGGCCGGGACTCAGAGGGCTCTAGGCTGCCCGCTGCGGCGGGGAGCCCAGAGCTCTTTCAATCCCCGCCGCGGCTGGGATTTAAAGGGCTCTGGGCTCCCTGCCACGGCGGGCACCCCAGAGCCGGCTGAGTCCCCGCCCCGGCTGGGATTTAAAGGGCTCTGGGCTCCCCGCCGCGGCGGGCAGCCCAGAGCCCTCTGAGTCCCCGCCGCGGCTGGGCTTTAATGGGCTCTGGGCTCCCCGCCGCGGCGGGCAGCCCAGAGCCCTCTGAGTCCCCGCCGCGGCTGGGATTTAAAGGGCTCTGGGCTCCCCGCCGCGGCGGGCAGCCCAGAGCCCTCTGAGTCCCGGCCGCGGCTGGGATTTAAAAGGCTCTGGGCTCCCCGCCACGGCGGGCAGCCCAGAGCGCTCTGATTCCCGGCCGTGGCTGGGATTTTAAGTATTTTTATTTTTTTTAAGTTCCTGATTATAGGCCGCACCCCTAATTTAAAGACTTAAATTAGGGGGAAAAAGTGCGGCCTATACTCGGGACAATACGGTATTTACTTTCTCTATACCTCTCATGATTTTAAACCTCTAACATATCCCCCTTAGTTGCCTGTTTTCCAAGCTGAAAAGTCTCAGTCTTATTAATCTCTCCTCATATGGAAGCCGTTCTATACTCCTAATCATTTTTGTTGCCCTTTTCTGAACCTTTTCCAATTCTAATACATCTTTTTTGAGATGAGGCAACCACATCTGCACGCAGTATTCAAGGTGTGGGCGTACCATGGATTTATATAGAGGCAATATGATATTTTCTGTCTTATTGTCTATCCCTTTCTTGATGATTCCCAACATTCTGTTCGCTTTTTTGATTGCCGATGCACACTGAGTGGATGATTTCAGAGAACTATCCACAATGACTCCAAGATCTCTTTCTTGAGTGGTAACAGCTAATTTAGACCCCATCTGTGTGTGTGTGTATATCTATATCTATAGATATAGATATATAGATATAGTTAGGATTATGTTTTCCAGTGTGCATTACTTTGCCTTTATCAAGATTAAATTTCATCTGCCATGTTGTTGTCCAGTCACCCACTTTTGTGAGATCCTTTTGTAGCTCTTCGCAGTCTGCGTGGGACTTAACTATCTTGAGTAGTTTTGTATCACCTGCAAATTTTGCCAACTCACTGTTTACCCCTTTTAACATATTCATAAACAATCTGGAAAATAGGACTGGGCCCAGTACAGATACCTGGGGGATACCACTATTTACCTCTCTCCATTCTGAAAACTGACCATTTATTTCTACCCTTTGTTTCCTATCTTTTAACCAGTTACCAAGCCAGGAGAGAACCTTCCCTCTTATCCCATGACTGCTTATTTTGCTTAAGAGTCTTTGGTGAGGGACCTTGTCAAAGGCTTTCTGAAAATCTAAATACACTATATCCACTGGATCTCCTTTGTCCTCATACTTGTTGACCCCCTCAAAGAATTCTAATAGATTGGTGAAGCATGATTCCCCTTTACAAAAACCATGTTGACTATTTCCCAACAAATTATGTTCATCTATGTGTCTGACAATTTTGTTCTTTACTATAGTTTCAACCAATTTGCCCAGTACTGAAGTGAGGCTTACCGGCCTGTAGTTGCCAGGGTCACCTCTGCAGCCCTTTTTAAAAATTGGCGTCGCAATTAGCTATCCTCCAGTCATTTGGTACAGAAGCTGATTTAAATTATAGGTTACAGATGACAGTTAGTAGTCCTGCAATTTCACATCTGAGTTCCTTCAGAACTCTTGAGTGAATACCATCAGATCCTGGAGACTTATTACTGTTTAGTTTATCAATTTGTTCCAAAACCTCCTCTACTGACACCTCAATTTGGGACAGTTCCTCAGATCTGTCACCCAAAAAGAATGGCTCAGGTTTGAGAATCTCCCTCACATCCTCAACAGTGAAGGCCGATGCAAAGAATTCATTTAGTTTCTCCGCAATGGCCTGATCTTTGAGTGCTCCTTTAGCATCTCGATTGTCCAGTGGCCCCAGTGGTTGTTTCTGCTTCTGATGTATTTAAAAACATGTTTTGCTATTACTTTTGGAGTCTTTGGCTAGCCGTTATTCAAATTCTTTTTTGGTCTTTCTAATTATATTTTTATACTTCATCTTCCAGAGTTTATGCTCTTTTCTATTTTCCTCATTAGGATTTATCTTCCACTTTTTAAAGGATGCCTTTTTATCTCTCACTGCTTCTTTTACTTTGTTGTTTAACCACGGTGGCTCTTTTTTGGTTCTTTTACTATGTTTTTTTAAATTGGGCTATATATTTAAGTTGAGCCTCTATTATGGTGTCTTTAAAAAGTTTCCACACAGCTTGCAGGGATTTTACTTTTGGTACTGTACCTTTTAATTTCTGTTTCACTAACCTCCTCATTTTTGTGTAGTTCTCCTTTCTGAAATTAAATGCTACAGTGTTGGGCAGCTGTGGAGTTTTCCCCAACACAGGGATGTTAAATTTAATTATATTATGGTCACTATTACCAAGTGGTCCAGCTATATTCACCTCTTTGACCTGATCCTGCGCTCCACTTAGGATTAAATCAAGAATTGCTTCTCCTCTTGTGGGTTCCAGGACTAGTTGCTTCAAGAAGCAGTCATTTAAGGTGTCAAGAAACTTTATCTCAGCATCCCTTTCTAAGGTGATATGTACCCAGTCAATATGGGGGATAGTTGAAATCCCCCATTATTATTATTATTATTGAGTTTTTTATTTTAATAGGCTCTCTAATCTCCCTGAGCATTTCAGTCACTAACACCATCCTGGTCAGGTGGTCTGTAATATAGCCCTATTGCTATATTCTTATTTTTCAAGCATGGAATTACTATCCATAGAGATTCTATAGTACAATTTAGTTCATCTAAGACTTTTACTTCATTTGATTCTATGCTTTCTTTCACATATAGTGCCACTCCCACACCAGCACGACCTGTTCTGTCCTTCTGATATATTTTGTACCCTGGTATTACTGTGTCCTATTGATTATCCTCATTCCACCAGGTTTCTGTGATGCCTATTATATCAATATCCTCATTTAATACTAGGCACTCTAGTTCACCCATCTTATTATTTAGATTTCTAGCACTGGTATATAAGCATTTTAAAAACTTGTCATTTTTTGGCTGTCTCCTATTGCGTGATGTAATTGAATGGGACTTTTTTTCATTTGACTGTTTCTCATCAGATCCTCCCTGTATTTTATCATTTTCCATCCTCGCCTTTTTAGTAGGACATAAGGAATCTTCATTTATAGATCCTCCCCAAAGGGATGTCCAAACCACACGCTCCTGTGCACCTGTCAGCTTTCCCCCAACCCTTAGTTTAAAAACTGTTCTACGACCTTTTTAATTTTAAGCGCCAGCAAACTGGTTCCATTTTGGTTTAGGTAGAGCCCATCTTTCCTGTATAGGCTCACCCTTTCCCAAAAGCTTCCCCAGTTCCTAATAAATCTAAACCCCTCCTCTCTACACCATCATCTCATCCACACATTGAGACCCTGCAGTTCTGCCTGTCTAACCGACCCTGCACGTGGAACTGGAAGCATTTCAGAGAATGCTATCATGGAGGTCCTGGACTTCAATCTCTTACCTAGCAGCCTAAATTTGGCCTCCAGGATCTCTCTCCTATCCTTCCCCATATTGCTGGTACCTACATGTACCACGCCCACCGGTAGGTAGAATTCTACTGCTACTCCAAGGCCCACAGGTTAGACTCCACAATGCATTGCTTAGGCTTACCCTTATAGCTTTGCCCAAAAACACTCAGAATGAACATTTTGCCTCAAACACTGTTTACATAAATACTAGAAAACTGCAAAGCCATAAGTATGCACAGATAACAGCCGTAACAGATCGTTAGGAAGTTCACTTTGGGGTTTAGAAGTCACGTTAATAGTTTGGCATATCTGAGCTAATGTTGCTTTTTTATTCTACTGAAGGACAAATTAAATTTTACAAAGTACATATTAATGCTCCACCTGAATGGGCTACGTCTAGCTCCTTCATTGTTGAATACATGACCCTCTAACTTTACATTATACATGCTAGCACATTTAATCCTTGGCTCCCAACCAATCCATCAAAATGTGACAGGCTAAATAGCGGAGCATTGTACTTTCTGCAACTGTGCCTGCAGAATTTGCCACAGAATACACCAACTGGGTATGTCTACACTGCAATTAAACACCCACTGCTGGCCTGTGTCAGCTGACTCTGGCTCACGGGGCAAACATCTACACCGCAATTTTACAGCCCTGCAGCCTGAGTCAGCTGACCCAGGCCAGCCATGGATGTTTGTTTGTGGTGTAGACATATTCACTGATTCAAAATTGTTCTGCATCATTTAAGCTTTCATTAAAAAAAAAGAAAAAGAAAAAAAAAGACTTAAGCCTTAGCCCTTATGGCTGCAAAGAAAGCATTCAAAAAGTGAACCAAATGCAAGTCAGTGCATTGTTACCAATGGGCTTGTGTAGACTAAGATAAATATGGTATTTTAAAATGCATTTAGCTAAAGTGTTTTAACACATTGTTTTAAACTCTAGCGTAGACAGGACAAGATTTATTTTAACATGTGTTTAGTTGATAGAGATGAACCCAAGGGTGGGATTCAGAATCAACATACCCACTGAGTAGGATACATGTAGCCACTATCACAATTAAAAAACCAAATCATGAGATTCTATATTAGTCGTATTAATTTTCATAATTAAAGAAAAACCTCAATTACTAAGAGACATGTTCTTGAAGGTGCTGCAGAATTTTCAGGTATGCTGCTGATTTCAGTACCAGATTGGAAAAGAATATAAGTTCAGCTGTCCATACAGTACATGGTGAATATATCTATGTTAGATTTTCTGTCCACGTGTTCACGTTTAATAGAACAACCTCAATATATATTTACAGTATGTACTGTGTATGACTATAGATTGGTTACTTAGAATCAGCTATTTGATATGATCTTTTCAAATGAAGGAGATCATTCCAGACAGCTGGTGTACACATGGCATCAAGAGTGGCATATGGCCAAACTTGCATACTACTCATTCCTCTTACTGAAATGTGTCCCCTGGAAAACGTGAGAAATGGACTAGATGTCTATTTAATTCGGACAACTCTGTTTATATTAAACTTTTAAAGAAAAACTGGATTTCTAGAAAAAAAAGAAGGTAAGTTAAACATAATAAGATATCTATAAACATTAGAGTAATCCAGGGGCTGGCAAACGTTTTGGCCTGAGGGCCGCATCAGGTTTCGGAAATTGTATGGAGGGCCAGTTAGGGGAGGGGGTTGGGGCCCAGCCCCCACCCTCTATCCGCTGCCCCATCCAATCCCTCCTCTCATTCCTGACTGCCCCCCCAGGATCTCTGCCCCCATTCAACCCCCCTGTTCCCCACCCTCTGATTGCCCCGACTCCTATACAAACTCCTGCCCCTGACCAACTCCCCAAACTCCCCTGTCCTCTATCCAACCCCCCAGCTCCCTGCCCCCTTACTGCGCTGCCTGGAACACCGGTGGCTGGCGGCGCTACAGCCGTGCCGCCTGGCTGGAGCCAGCCACGCCATCGCCGCCAGGCTCTGCAGCTGCGCTGCCCCAGGAGTTCACAGCCCCGCCAGCCAGAGCATTGCACCAGCGGCGGAGCAAGCTGAGGCTGCGGGGGAGGGGAAGCAGCAGGGGAGTGGCCGGGGGTAGTCTCCCGGGCCAGGAGCTCAGGGGCCGGGCAGAAGGGTCCCATGGACCGGATGTGGCTTGTGGGCCACAGTTTGCCCACCTCTGGAGTAATCTGAATAAAAACCCTGGGCAAAAACAGGGGTAGTCTATTTTTTGTCAAGGTCCAAATTTCTTGGTTAAGGTATAGTCATGGTCCAGACTCCAGAGAAGAAAGTAAAAAACCCAACAATAATAAAAAACAACAAGTAAATAAAAATATTTCAGGATCCATTCAAAAGTGTCTGGTGGTCTGGATTTGGCCCGCAGTCCACCATTGACTATCCCGGGCTAGAACTTCAGCAAAGGAAGCAAAATGGCTTTAAGACAACTTTGTGGCTCCCCAGTCATGGTACTAATCAAGAGCAGGTCCAGTCCCTGGTGAAATTCTGAACCACCTCAGGGCAGCTGTAAATTGCATCCAGCTTCCCAAAGCCCTTTGAGACAATTCCGGCAGCAAAGGATCACTGGCAGAACTGTGACCCAAGCCATAATTCCTTCACCAAGGGCCTTGAGAAGGGTGGGTCTAACTCTAAATGGGGATTATCACTACTCTAGAAAAATCACCAGTAGACTGATCTGCCAGGTTTACAGCTGCTTTGAACTGCCAGAGTGTCAGAAGTAGCCAGAAAGGCACCAAAGATTTAGAACTTCATGAATCCATAAAATACAACCTGCAAGTCAGAAGGAGAAGTTTAAGTCTACAGAAAGGTAAAAGAAATAGGTTCGGTTACTCAAGATAAATCTTTTAAGTGGTGTCAATGTAGTGTAGGTGACAAAGCCAGAAATCTGAAGATTATATTACCATGCATACATTTTGAATTGCTTGTATGCTATTTAGCATGTGTCTGATTCTGCTGGCAGAATGACAAGCATCTTGCAAGTTAGTCTCAGAAAAGTTAGAAAAACCTCACAACATCATCATCATCTGGGGAGAGCAGTCATCTGCTGTGGGATATTGTGAAGGTACATCTAATGGACATTTCCAAAACTCGAGGACAACAAATGTGAATTTGAGTGAAAAGGTCAACAGCAGATAGATAACACATAGCTAAGGAGGGTTCCACAAGAGTTTAGGAGAGAGCTGGGAAAAGCTAAGTTTTGCTTATAGTTCTCAAAGTGAGCCCCAACTGACTTTGTAAAGAGTTTAGATTGTTTTCTTGTGCTGATTTTTAAATACATTCAGAGAAAAAAATAATTACATTAAATCATTTTGAAATTAATTAAAGAATAGGCTTAGTGATAAAAGACCTTTGAATTTTAGAAACTGAACAGTCTCTCACAGGCAAAATGGATCTTTAATACTTATATAACAAAGCCATAAAAGTCCAGAGAGTTTGTGCAGAATTCTCCAGTTATTTTTTGTTGGGAGATGTTTGCAGGATAATTTATGTGATCTCAGCATATTTTTAAAACACCAAGGCACCACACAAAAAAACAACAGTATTTCTAGATCTACTCTCAATAATGTCAATAACCCCATGTCAGAACCACAATTTACATTATTCTGATACTATGAAATCCCAAATTTTACTGGAAGAGAATGCATAGGAAGAGAGTGTGTGTGCGCGCGTATGTGTGTCTCTCTGAAGGGGAAGGTGTTAGAAAATGACTGTTGTATAGGCTTAACATTTTGGAGCTTAGGGAAGGACCGTACTTAAAATGACCATTTCTGAACAGAGATGGCATCTACTGGGACATGTGTTGAATCCTACCCTGGGTTAAAAAATCTTGAAACATCTTAAGTGTGTGAAAGATGTAAACAATCTTTTTGACAAGTAAAAGTGACAAAAATATTTCAAAAAGCACATAATTCAATAAAGTTATTCAAATGCAAATTAAACTTATTTGAACTAAAAACACCACTTAAGTTAGGAGCCTTCGAGGCTCCTGGTGAAGTTACAATTATGGCAGAACATACATATGTGGACCATTGAAAGCTTGTTTTGACTGGGTAATTTTGATAAAAATAGATTGTTGTTCTTTCTGGACATTTTTGTGAGGATCACGTGTCAACTTCTTCAGCTTGGCAGCAAGTTCTGAGTGTGAAGGAAGACGGATCACAACCACCATTACTTCAGCCAGCATCATTAACACTGGGGCCCAAAGATTTACTATTACACGATTGGTCCTTTTCCTTTGCCTGAAATATGTTCTGACCAGATAAGAACAGGTATTTGGGCAACATTTATCTTTGGTATGATCCAAGCAACTCCCGAGATGAAAGCCTAAGATCCTCATTACGCCCTCTTAGTGTGTCAATTTCCATAGCCACTTTATTCCTCTCATCTCTTCTTTTTCCCTGGCTTAGTGAATCAGAAGCTATTTAACAGTATCATTTTGATGTAGCCAGTCTGACAAACTAAAAAGTAGCCTTATCTCAGTAAAAATATTCTACAGACTTGCCAGAGGAAAGTGAGGGCAATCAACAGCAGCCAAACATTTTCCAGAGCCAGGAGGAGTAAAGCCAAGGACTTGGAGTGGCTAAATGGGCATGTGCTATACTTGTGGTCTTTCAGCAACTGAACTGTAAGCAAAGCCAGGCTACATTTTAGCACTTTTGGTTACTGTTTTCTTTTTGTCCTTTGTATGCATTTGTTTTAAGAACCAGCATTTGCTTTAACAAAACCTGAGTACTAGCGCTAAAATTGATCCCCTGCCACAACAAAGACATTTAATGCTATTTAAAAGACTATCAAGCAAAGTTTTGTTCTCTACACAGAGAGAGAATAAAGGATATTACTGAAAACAATTCACTTTGAACATTTTCATTGTTTCCCTCCCCCACCCCCTTTTTGTGTGTGTGTTTAATAAACATTTAAAGAAAAAAGTTCATTTGGTAGTGTAAAATAAGCAAAGCCAAGCCCTTGTAAAAAACTCAAAACCCTGAAATCAAATTATTGTTAACAAAGCAGCAGTAAAGAAACAAAAAAGTAAATTATAAAATCCCCAAGATCCTCACAACAGACAAAAACAATGTAGGAGTGCTGTAAGGAAAAAAAAAATCATGGCACATCATGACAATGTTTTTTTCATTTCCTACTAGTTCACCCTTTTTGTCTCCCTTCTTTAGAGAAGAGTTACACAGCAACGTGATTGTGGGAAGAGTTATCCTGGCACTCTTCTTACCGGAAAAACTTTTCCACTCCTCCTCCTCTTTTGAAAGTTGGATACAGCTGAACCTTCTGTTTCCCCTGAGCTGAGGGAGAATACCTGGTTTGATTTAATTTACCCCTTATAAGAGAAACTGGGATAAGAGCTGTCAAGACAACAAAAGTCCCTTTTTGGGTCCTGAAGTATCTGTATTGTCCAGTGATCTTTTGATTAGCATATGACATGACTTTCCACTCCTGACACTTTAGGAGGAGTTAAGCTACCTCATAGCGGAACACACCACAACACAAAACATCTCCACAACTAATTTTGGGAGTGGGTAATTTGGTAAAAAGGAGTGTTGAAGGGGCAGAATTAAAGATGTGCCACATAGTGGTAGTAGTTGTGGTAACTGAAAGGTGTGCATTTGTTAGAACTGTCTGCATTTTTTCAAATGAAAAATTTTACCACAAAAAAGTGGGGTCTCATCAAAAACAATTTTATTGTGGGAAAAGATCTGATTAAATTTTTCAATGGGAAATTTCAAAATTAAATGAAAAATTGTTCCACTTCAATATGCATTTTTTACTCCAATACAAAATAAAACAAACATTTGACTTATTTTAAAAAAAATCCTGTGGGGGGCAAAAGTTTTTTCAACCAGTTCTAGTGCCTGTGGATGGAGTACAGCAGAGGGTCTCAAACTGGGAGGCACAGAATGTATTCTGGTGTGGGAAGCTTAAGGAAAAAAAAGTACTACGCACATTTTATGCTGCCCTCTGCCTTGCCTTCAGAACTGGGAAGCCGAAGAGTGGTGGCTGCTGGCCGGGTGCCCAAAACTGCAGCATCTCACTTAAAATTTACTTTACTATATACTTAAGTGGCTCTGTTTGAATCAATGCCTTCCTGTTTTTAATATTTAGCAAGACTTGCATGTTGATTTTTTTATTGGTGTATTTATTTGTGTGGCAGGGGGGCATAAACTACTATAGACGCAAAGAATGGTGTGATCAAATACGTTTAAGAAACACTGGAATACAGGGTATGCACTATTAGGTAGCTCTACCTTTCATTTCCCATGCGTTTGTGTCAGTTAAGTTGTGTGTGTAGCAACCCTAGATGCTTCTCAAAGAAGCCTGTGTGTATTAATAAGCTTAGATCTGCTTCTCACCTGTTAATTGGAGTGCTATATCTCGATACAACTCCCTACTGATGTTTTGAAACTCCTCTTCATGCCACACCTTTCCATCAGGAGTGCGAATCTTTGTCTCAGCAGGATTGAAACCTATGATAAACAGAGTTTTATCTAGATTTTGCAGAATACTTTAAAAACCTTGAGGAAAAAAATTGTGCTATTAGGCCTTGTCTATACTACATGGTTTTGTTGACAAAACAGTGGAGGTGTACACACTGAAATGCTCCTCCCACTGATGTAACTCCCCTGCTATGCCAACATAATAAAATCACCTCATTGAGAGGTATAGCGCTTATGTCGGTGTAATTAGGTCTAGGTAGACACTGTGTTCCTTACATCAGATTTTGGCTGTCATTCTTGTCAGTTTCACGGCTCCAAATTGACAAGAAAGCCAACTCCTGGCTCCAAAGATGGCTGCTGCCCGGTCTCTGCTTCAAGCCGGGGTGCCACACGGGTTCCCAGCTTGGGCTGCCGCCCGGGCTCCTAACTCCCCAGTGAGAGCCCTGCCACCTCCCAGGGTCCTGGCTTCCCGCTGGGAGAGCAGCAGCTGACCAGACTGAGTGCAGATCTCCCTGAAGGAGGCAAGGTGCCCCAGGCAGCTGCCCCACCACTCCGAGGTGGGAGCGGGAAGGCAAGAAGCCCAGGGGAGCAGCTGGGCTCCTGGTGGGGAGCTACATGGAGCTAAGAGCCCTGGCTCTGTCCCCCACACTGCCCCTCTTCAGACGGTGGAAGCACTCCTTGTAGGGCACACACCACAGACGGAAAGAGGGTAGTGTGGACACCAGCCACCGCAGTAATTAATGCGGTGGCTGTACGTCGACTTAACATAGGTTGACTTATCTTCTTAATAGACACATATCTTTTATATGGTGCCTAAGACTGTTTTCAGTTGCCAAGGTATATTACATGAGGAGAAAGTACTACACTGCAAGCAGTTGACAAGCACTAGGTTAACATGGTGCATTACCAAAAGTACAAATAAGGCCTGATTTTCCAAGTCTTATCAGAAATTCATACCTATTCCATATCTCACATTTAGAGAATAAAAGACCAGGATTCATCTTTAGAGATTTCAGAGAAGTATGTAAACCAACCAAGATATTAGATTTAAAAAGAAGCTACTGTGCACAAAGAGGGGCCTAGGCAAACTTAATCTTTGGAGTGGATTCCACATATATTTATAGGCAGACCCACTCTCTATTCACTCACAAAAATATCACTGAGTTTAGGGGGAAAGCCGGATCCTAATTTCACAGAAAGGGCCCATTTCTAGCACATGTGCAACAAACAATTTAAAAGAGGTTCTATTAAAAAAGCTCTTGTGCTCAAGACTGTATTTCCATTATAGTCAGCAACAGCTTTAAAAAAAAAAAACCTAACTCACTCAATGAGTGAACAATACTTTTAAACAGTATATAAGAATATAATATGGTCATATAATCTAAAGAGGCCCCATATTGGATTACCTGAACTCTGAAGGATGTTTTGGTTAATGTCAGTAATTATACCTTTTGAGGTTTCTGCATTTTTCTCTTTGTAAAAAAAGTCTAAATTTTATTAAGAAATTATGTTAGAACACCACCATTGCCATTCTAGACTCACAGAAATTATGGGAGCCTGAAGTTAGGACAAATACTTGGTCTTAATTCTTTGTGTTTATGCTGAAATACGAAGTGAAAAGCTTAACCTTGCACTTCCTGGCTTTTGCTTCAAACCTTTAAACTGTTTTAAATGCAGCTGGTGTTTAACATACCTTTGACGAAGTGATTAGAACAAAAAAAAATTTCTGCATATATAAATTACCAAACGCTGCACAGGACTACATGAAAATGCATCTAGTATGCAGGTAACCTAAGAGAGTAATGAGATGGCATGCTCTAATTTTCTATTTTGACTGGGGAGAAGGTACAGGAGGAATTGTAAATGATGTAAAATATACTGAAGGTGTACATTTAGATGGCATAATTTCTTGCCTGTGGTCATATTTAAATGATTTCTACCCAAACAGACAGAAGTCACAAGCCAATTGCCATATTTTGACACGCTGCACAAACTCTGCTTTCTCTCTCTCCCCCCCTACATGTAAATAACATGAGATAGAGGGTCTACATACCTTTATATGTTGGAGCAGGGGGTGCAACTGCCACTTTTCTGACTTTTGGCGTCACTGCGTTCTCCACATTTGTTACCACTACAGGCTGCTCGGCATATCCCAGAAGTTGTCCCTTGCTGCCTAATTCTTCCGAATGCTCCCATTGCTTCCTAATCCGCTCCTTCAGCTTCTCCAATTTAGCATCATGCAATTTAGCGTCATGCTGCCTCCGTTTTAAGATTTCCAGCCTGTGGGCACTAGAAGTACTAGTGGAGGAAGGAGAAGATTCTGCCAGCCTTATCCCTTTCAATTCTGCATCCTGGGCTGTGCTACTCAAAGGAGTTTTAGTGCTGCTCTCATCTCTTCTGGATCCATTAGTCTTTTCCTCCTCTGATCTTGTAGGGGTTACAGCTTTAAAAAGAGACTCAATGTTCTGCAAAGCATCAATTGCTGGTCGGTCATTCAAATACCTAACAACTGTGTCATCTGCAGCAGAAGAATGTGGGCTTTCAAAGTTTCTGTTATGCAAGTCATTTTCATTCCTGTCATATATCATACAGCTCTTTCCTTCAGTCTTATCCTGTGCTTCATTACGGTCTAAACCAGACAGCAAACATTTTGCCTCCAATTGACTAGCACTTTGATAAGATGGCACACCATAAGTCTCCCTACCACAAAAGAAAGTCAACATTAGAAACACAACAGTAAAAACACCACAAACTAGGTTTGAATTAACTCTGTAGTCATCATCACCTACATGAAGTATACAGTATGAACGCCTGTGAGTTTCTTAAATCAAAGAGAATGTTATTCACTGTATAAAAATCTACCAATTTTAACATTTGTGACGTTCGCTTATGCTGCCTAAACTATAGTGGTCAGCATAATAATGGTTTCAACATTTGCTGAGATAAACTAACTTTTACACACACCAGAAAACCTCTGAAAAGTATAGATTTCTAGATGCCAATCAGCAACACCTATTAGATGACTCATGGAAACAATTACTTTGTTTATTACAATGGGCACTTAATGTTACCTAATACAACGAAAGTTGCAAAAGTTTAAATGATGACCCCATTTTTATATGCTCCCTACTTTTCGAATGTTTCCCTATTTCAGCTGAAATTTTCTATACTTTGGTTTCTGCCTTGAAAGTGATTCCTTCCCACCCCCTGGACAGTTTGAGCAAAACCCCTTCAGTAGCTTAGGTTTGCAAGAGTGAAAAAAATGTGTGCACAGTTCCTTAAGTTAGCACTTCTTAGTTCAGAAAATGTATAGTAGACAATGAAGCTTCTAAGTTGCAGAGAAAGGAACTTGCATCTGACGTGTGCACAGCATAGAAAAACTGATGAGAAAGGAACTTACTGATCTTTCAGACTGAATTGGGGGTAGAACAGCGAACTTAACAAGGTTCACTAATAGAGGTGATCAGCTCAGCAAGCTAATTACCTCCCAGTATCTTCCTTCCCAACAGTTCTCTCCCTTTTTAAAAACCCAACAACTGTTAATGGGATGTTAACAGTTTGCAGTATCAAGCAATCAGAAGTAAGAAAA
Source organism: Mauremys mutica (assembly GCF_020497125.1). Taxonomy (NCBI): domain Eukaryota; kingdom Metazoa; phylum Chordata; order Testudines; family Geoemydidae; genus Mauremys; species Mauremys mutica. Next base: position 57,729,821 of record NC_059079.1, read on the forward strand.
GTCCAAAAGATAAGGCTGTTTTGGAAGCTGACTGACAAAATTTCTTATATGCAGTATTTTAATGCAAATGTGCAGAATCAGAGTTTGTAACATCTACTGATTCAGGGCATGCATAGGTTTTGGCCAAACGAGTGAACTGAGTGGGCAAAGCAGTTTTCAGCAGCTTTCCTTGAAGAGAAGGAGGGAGACTGGGAACAGAGTGGCCCAAGCACTACAGCACATTTTACGGAAAGAAGGAATTATAACAGCTAGAGCTGCTACATTTTTATAGGAGGGTAGAAAAGTGAGAAGTAGAGTGGACCACAGCTTCTGTTGCCTTAAAGAAAGGGAGGTAGAATCTAGATACAGAAGACTCAAGTGAAAAAAGGGATCTGCACCCAGGAAGGTAGATGCCATCTCTTTGGGCAGCATACTGAGAACAGACAGCCTGGAAAAAGATGGGATAGAAATGATTCAACCTAGAACATAAGAACGGCCATACTGGGTCAGACCAAAGGTCCATCTAGACCAGTATCCTGTCTACTGACAGTGGCCAATGCCAAGTGCCCCAGAGGGAGTGAACTTAACAACAGGTAATGATCAAGTGATCTCTCTCCTGCCATCCATCTCCACCCTCTGACAAGCAGAGGCTAGGAACACCATTCTTTACCCATCCTGGCTAATAGCCATTAATGGACTTAACCTCCATGAATTGATCCAGTTCTCTTTTAAACGCTGTTATAGTCCTAGCCTTCACAACCTCCTCAGGCAAGGAGTTCCACAAGTTGACTGTGCGCTGTGTGAAGAAGAACTTCCTTGTATTTGTTTTAAATCTGCTGTCCATTAATTTCATTTGATGACCCCTAGTTCTTGTATTATGGGAACAAGTAAATAACTTTTCCTAATTTACTTTCTCCACATCACTCATGATTTTATATACCTCTAACATATCCCTCCTTAGTCTCCTCTTTTCCAAGCTGAAAAGTCCTAGCCTCTTTAATCTCTCCTCATATGGGACCTGTTCCAAACTCCTAATCCTTTTAATTGCCCTTCTCTGAACCTTTTCTAATGCCAGTATATCTTTTTTGAGATGAGATGACCACATCTGTACTCAGTATTCAAGATGTGGGCGTACCATGGATTTATATAAGGGCAATAAGATACTCTCTGTCTTATTCTCTATCCCCTTTTTAATGATTCCTAACATCCTGTTGCTTTTTTGACCACCACTGCACACTGCATGGACATCTTCAGAGAACTATCCACGATGACTCCAAGATCTCTTTCCTGATTAGTTGTAGCTAAATTAGCCCCCATCATATTGTATGTATAGTTGGGGTTATTTTTTCCAATGTGCATTACTTTACATTTATCCACATTAAATTTCATTTGCCATTTTGTTGCCCAATCACTTAGTTTTGTGAGATCTTTTTGAAGATCTTCACGGTCTGCTTTGGTCTTAACTATCTTGAGCAGTTTAGTATCATCTGCAAACTTTGCCACCTCACTTTTTACCCCTTTCTCCAGATCATTTATGAATAAGTTGAATAGGATTGGTCCTAGGACTGTCCCTTGAGGAACACCACTAGTTAGCCCTCTCCATTCTGAGAATTTACCATTTATTCCTATCCTTTGTTCCCTGTCTTTTAACCAGTTCTCAATCCACGAAAGGACTTTCCCTTTTATCCCATGACAACTTAATTTACATAAGAGCCTTTGGTGAGGGACCTTGTCAAAGGCTTTCTGGAAATCTAAGTACACTATGTCCACTGGATCCCCCTTGTCCACGTTTGTTGACCCCTTCAAAGAACTCTAATAGATTAGTAAGACATGATTTCCCTTTACAGAAACCATGTTGACTTTTGCCCAACAATTTATGTTCTTCTAAGTGTCTGACAATTTTATTGTTTACTATTGTTTCAACTAATTTGCCTGGTACTGACATTAGGCTTACTGGTCTGTAATTGCCAGGATCACCTCTAGAGCCCTTTTTAAATATTGCTGTTACATTAGCTATCTTCCAGTCACTGTGTACAGAATCCGATTTAAAGGACAGGTTACAAACCATAGTTAATAGTTCCGCAACTTCACATTTGAGTTCTTTCAGAACTCTTGGGTGAATGCCATCTGGTCCCGGTGACTTGTTAATGTTGAGTTTATCAATTAATTCCAAAACCTCCTCTAGTGATACTTCGATCTGTGACAGTTCCTCAGATTTGTCACCTACAAAAGCCAGCTCAGGTTTGGGAATCTCCCTAACATCCTCAGCCGTGAAGACTGAAGCAAAGAATCCATTTAGTTTCTCCGCAATGACTTTATCGTCTTTAAGCGCTCCTTTTGTATTTCGATCGTCAAGGGGCCCCACTGGTTGTTTAGCAGGCTTCCTGCTTCTGATGTACTTAAAAAAAGATTTTGTTATTACCTTTTGAGGTTTTGGCTAGCCGTTCTTCAAACTCCTCTTTGGCTTTTCTTATTACATTTTTACACTTAATTTGGCAGTGTTTATGCTCCTTTCTATTTACCTCACTAGGATTTGACTTCCACTTTTTAAAAGATGCCTTTTTATCTCACTGCTTTTTACATGGTTGTTAAGCCACGGTGGCTCTTCTTTAGTTCTTTTACTGTGTTTTTTAATTTGGGGTATACATTTAAGTTGGGCGTCTATTATGGTGTCTTTGAAAAGCGTCCATGCAGCTTGCAGAGATTTCACTTTAGTCACTGTACCTTTTAATTTCTGTTTAATAAATCCCCACATTTTTTGTATAGTTCCCCTTTTGACATTAAATGTCACAGTGTTGGGCTCTTGAGATGTTCTTCTCACCATAAGGATGTTAAATGTTATTATATTATGGTCACTATTTCCAAGTGGTCCTGTTATAGTTACCTCTTGGACCAGCTCCTGCGCTCCACTCAGGACTAAATCAAGAGTTGCCTCTCCCCTTGTGGGTTCCTGTACCAGCTGCTCCAAGAAGCAGTCATTTAAAATACTGAGAAATTTTGTCGCTGCATTTCATCCTGAGGTGACATGTTCCCAGTCAATACAGGGATAATTGAAATCCCCCACTATTATTGAGTCCTTAATTTTTATAGCTTCTCTAATCTCCCTTAGCATTTCATCGTCACTATCACTGTCCTGGTCAGGTGGTCGATAATAGATCCCTAATGTTATATTCTTATTAGAGCATGAAATTACTATCCATAGAGATTCTATGGAACACGTGGATTCACTTAAGATTTTTACTTCAGTTGATTCTTCATTTTCTTTCACATATATCCCCCACCCCCGACCTGTTCTGTCCTTCCGATATATTTTGTACCCCGGAATCATTGTGTCCCATTGATTGTCCTCAGTCCAGCAGGTTTCTGTGATGCCTATTATATCAATATCCTCCTTTATCACAAGGCACTCTAGTGCACCCATCTTATTTAGACTTCTAGCATTTATGTACAAGCACTTTAAGAACTTGTCACTGTTTATTTGTCTGCCCTTTTCTGATGTGTCAGATTCTTTTTTATGTGAATGTTTCTCGTCTGATCTGACCCTTACATTATTCTCTTCCATCCTCTCCTCCTGACTAAAACCTAGAAAATCTCTATCAATAGACTCTCCTTTAAGAGAAGTTTCTGTCCGATCCACATGCTCCTCTGCAGCAGTTGGCTTTTCCCCATCTCCTAGTTTAAAAACTGCTCTGCAACCTTTTTAATGTTAAGTGCCAGCAGTCTGGTTCCACTTTGGTTTAGGTGGAGCCAATCTCTCCTGTATAGGCTCCCCCTAACTCAAAAGTTTCCCCAGTTCCTAATGATTGTGTAGAGAGGAGGGGTTTAGATTCATCTCATCCATGCATTGAGACTCTGAAGCTCTGCCTGCCTACCTGGCCCTGCGCATGGAACTGGGAGCATTTCTGAGAATGCCACCATAGAGGTCCTGGATTTCGGTCTCTTCCCTAGCAGCCTAAATTTGGTTTCCAGGACATCTCTCCTACCCTTCCCTTTGTCATTGGTACCTACATGTACCACAACCACCGGCTCCTCCCCAGCACTACACATAAGTCTATCTAGATACCTCGAGAGATCTGCAACCTTCGCACCAGGCAGGCAAGTCACCATACGGTTCTCCCGGTCATCACAAACCCAGCTATCTATGTTTCTAATGATCAAATCTCCCATTACTAACACCTGCCTTTTCCTAGTGACTGGAGTTCCCTCCCCGGAGAGGTAACTTCAGTGCGAGAGGATACATTAAAACCATCTGGAAGGAGGGTCCCAACTATGGGAAGGTTTCCCTCTGCTCCCATTGACTGCTCTACTTCCCTGGGCCTTTCATCCTCCTCAACAGCGCATGGGCTGTCTAACCAGACGTGAGACAATTCTACAGTGTCCCGGAAAGCCTCATCAACATATCTCTCTGCCTCCCTTAGCTCCTCCAGTTCCACCACCCTGGCCTCCAAAGCCTGTATGCGGTCTCCTTGCACCGAATGCACACAAATGCCACCCACCCACAGGGCAGGTAATCATACATTCTGCACTCAGCGCAATAAACTGGATAGCCCCGACTCTGCTGCTGGGCTTCTGCCTGCGTTCTCTCCTACAGCTACCTAAGTTAATCAAAGGGTTTTGTTTAAATCAAGAAGTTTTTAATGTAGTTTAGTTTACAGGTTTTAAAGAAAGACAGGTGAACCTTGCCCCCTTCTCACTCCCCTTCCAAACTCCCTTGCGAAACTCCCTCTTAGCAGCCCTAGTCGCAAAGCTCCCTGGCACTTGCTCACTGCTTTATAAAGCCCTGGCATTCTTGATAGCCCCGCCCGCTGACTAAGGCTCAGCCAATTAACAGAGGCTTCTAGCTTTCAAACCTTACTTTGAAGCTCACAGCTTCCAACTGCCAGCCACAGCACATGGTCCTTCAAACAACCAAATGGACAGACAAACACAAGCTCAGCACACAGCAAGTAACCTCCAAACACAAACTACAGACAACAACTTATCCCAAGGGTGCTGTATTTGCTCCTCCTTCACCTGGAGAACTCCCTTGCGAAAGTCCTTGTTAGCAGCCCTGTTCACAAAAACCTATAGAATCACAGAACTGGAAGGGACCTTGAGAGGTCTTTTAGTCCAGTCCCCTGCACTCAAAGCAGGACCAAGTATCATCTAGACCATCCCTGACAGGTGCTTGTCTAATGTGCTCTTAAAAATGTTCAGTGATGGAGATTCCACAACCTCCCTAGGCAGTTTGTTCCAGTGCTTAACTACCCTGACAATTAGGAAGTTTTTCCTAATGTAGGGATATTAAAGAAGGTTTATATTAGACATGGTTTATATGAAAAATGACTTATTGTTAATTGATGCCTCATAACTAAAGGTTTATGTTAAAAGTAAATTTGTGATTCTAACCTGCAAGCCACCAGCTGTGTCTGTGTGAAGCCTGCTCAAAAAAATACTTGGTATAAAACTTGCTAAACATTAATTAACTCTAAGTAAGCCAAAACAGAAGCTGTTATAGTGTATAGATAGAGACCCCCACCCTCTGTAAGTTTTCATCTCACTTTATCTTTGCTTGTTAAAAGACAGGTAGTCTCACATAAATTGGTAACACCCCAAAAGGTAAAGAGACAGTGAAATAGATGTGATTAAGATAGAGAATGTATGTGAATGCATGCCTAGTTTAAACAATGAATGAATGGTTAGGGAGTCACCAGCCTGAAGAATTCAGTGTCGGCTGAAGAAGGTGTCAAGTGGGATCAACCAGATGACCCCCCCCCCGCCCCGGAGGGCAAACTGGAATCCACCCACCACACCTCAAAGGAAGGAAAAACAAAACATCTAATAACATGGAGCCAGCCATCTGCTGATTGATTTAGCAACAGCAGAATGAAGCAACTCCTATGAACTAACATAGGGAAAAATCCCTATAAAACTGGACTCTAAAGAATAAGGACTTTGAGTCTATGGTTCTGCTGCCAGCCTCCAAGAGCATCAGATGCATCTGACACAGACTCGGCTCCATCCTCATGACCAAGATACCTGGCCAGTAACTTGGCATGAGCAACATCTAGGCTGGTAACTATAACATCTATACAGAACCTGAATGAATGATTGTGTGGATGAATATGTGTGTGTGTGTGTGTGTATGTGTGTGTGTGTGTGTGTGTATAAGGAATAAGTAGTGATAGAAATAAGTAGAAAAACATTGTCTTTTGTTTTGTTATGGTATTTACAATAAATGTGGCATCTTTGCCTTATCCCTCTTAATAAGATCCTGCTGGTTTTTATTATATTGGTACAACATTTTGGTGGAGAATAGCGAAAGGGGAATTATTGGTATTTTCGCCTCACTTATTGTAAACCAATCTGTGTGCACACAACCGTCTCTACAGAGCACGGTTCTATTTCTGGTTAACCAAAACTTGCTGGCCCCCGTGTGGGTAGCAGGAAAATAAAGAGCTCATAAGATTCTTAACAAAACCTGCTGGCCTCCGTGAAGGTAGTAGGAAAGGTAAAATTGTTAACAAAACCTGCTGGCCTCCGTGAAGGTAGTAGGAAACATAAAATTGTTAACAAAAACTGCTGGCCCCCGGGTGGGTAGTAGGAAAAGTAAAATTGTTAACAAAAACTGCTGGCCCCCGGGTGGGTAGTAGGAAAAGTAAAATTATTAACAAAAACTGCTGGCCCCCGTGTGGGTAGTAGGAAAATTGTTAACTAAATCTGTTGGCCTCCGTGAAGGTAGCAGAAAAAGAAATATATATATATATATCAGGAGCAACAAGAGGGTCCCAGGGACCAGACAGTGCTGCTTGCTGAACAAAATTTAAAATGTTTAAGAAAAGGCAAGGGAAAACAGTCCCAGAGGAAGAAATGAAGTCAAAAGTAGCTTCTACCTCACCTTTTATTAAAGAGATAACGCCTTTTCAGAAAATTCTCCAAAGATATGGGCACAGTCCTTGGACTGAACAAGCCCTTGCAGATATCTGCACCATTGTGAACCAAGAGGATAGATTGGCCCAATATATCCTCATATGCAAACCCCTAGATGCAGTAAAAAGAGATGCTACAGGGATCTGGCTGCTGTGGAAGGCTTGTAATGACAGCTACCTCCACCTAGCAGCCTGTAAAGAGGAGAAAATATCTCTAAAAGAAAAACTATCCCAATTGGAAAAAGGGTTAGAAAATTGGAAAGTAATGGCTCATTGGGAAAAAGAGGCTTGGGACCCCCGAAAAACATGGGAAGAAAATATGTGAAACAACCATTGTAAGCTGCTCTTTTAGGAATTAAGGGTTATAGTGCTTAATATTTATCAGTCTGGTTTTTTTTTTTTTTTGTTGTGGTTGGTTGTTGTTCACAACTGTTGGGAAAATGTAAAAACAAAACTGCATTAAGATTTACAAGCCTCTGCTGCAAAAGCAGAGAAATAAAAATGTATGTAGTACTCAAACCCAGTTAGATGCCCTTAAGGTTGGGTACAGAGAGTTAAAACAGCACTCTCACATCTTACATCAGCAGTAACATCAGAAGAAAAAACATTTGAGACCCCAGAAGGGGCAGGTTTTTGGGACCCCTCTGGAGAGTGGGAAGGGGAATATTTGGGTAGATTCTTCCTCCCAGGGCCACAATGCCATTGCAACAGTAACAACAGTGCCTGCTTCTGCCTCAGACCTCCAGGCCATGGCAAAGTGGCTGGGGATTTTAAAATGAAAAAAATTTTTTTTTGCACCACTTAATTAGCATTTGTGCAGCCCGAAGTACCAAACACACTGTGGCAGAGACTAAGCAGGGTCTGCCATGTGGAAGCACTGTGCTAATTTATTTTTAAGCTTTTATCTTTCAGGCTCTAAAACCAAAACATCAGGAGAGCTGGTACCAGCTGAAGAGTTATAAAATACCATGGTTATAGTGTCGCGACAAAGTCTGTGTTCAGTGTTCTGTGTTGCATGTTCTCTGTTGCATGTTCTGTGTCTGTCTCTAGTGGTGTCCTGTGCTAGCATTGGGTCCAAAAAAAAAAACTATACTAGACAGAGCAAATGTCTTTTCCTCTCTCTACTTCCCCCATGTCCATCCAACTTATCAATCACCACTTGTGTCCAAAAGACTTTGGTCCCCAGTGCATCAGGTTTATTTTTTGTTAGGTTTTCCACACTTTTCTCTATACACTCTGGTTCTACTTCCCCAAGTCCTAAAGGGTAGTTCTTGGGCCCCCATAACCTGTAAGACCTTGGCCCATAATTGCAGAGCCTCATCTTTCAGGTCCCCAAAAACCTCTTAAGTACAACTGTTAAAAATAGGGAATTCTGCAACATTTTAGCAAATAAATGTTAGTTTAAGTCCAAATCAGCTTAACCTTGCATGACAACTATAGTCCTCCAACAAAATCTTATTTGTTGTGTGTGCTTAAGAAGGTCCTGACCTCAGTAACTTTTATTGTTTGATGGCTATTGCAGCATCAAACTTGGGCCTCATCTTATGTAACAATGTACCCAATTATTGTAATGGTTATGGTTTTATTGTATTCCCAATTATAATAACTATAATTGTTTGGATTTGTGTTTAGGTTATATCTGGTGTTTAGTCAATTGTAATGGTTTTAGTTATATTCACCTGGTTATAATTGTTTGGTTTGTTTACAACAGATCACCTGTGCCCTACCATGACAACGAAATTAGGAAGTTTTTCCTAATATCTAACCTAAACCTCCTATACTTCAATTTAAGCCCATTGCTGCTTCTCCTATCCTTAGAGATTAACTAGAACAATTTTTCTCCCTCCTCCTTGTAACAACATTTTACATATTTTAAGACTGTTGTCATGTCCCCCCTCAGTCTTCTTTACCCCAGACTAAAAAAAAACCAATTTTTTCAATCTTCTCTCATCATGTTTTCTAGACCTTTAATCATTTTGTTGCTCTCCTCTGGACTTCCTCCAATTTCCTGAAACATGGTGCTCAGAACTGGACACTATACTCTAGTGGAGACCTAATCAACACGGAGTAGAGCGGAAGAATTACCGTATGTACTCGTTCATAAGCCGGTTCATTTATAAGCCGACCCCCCTCCCCAAGATGGATACGTAAAAAAAGACGGTTACTCACCGTTGTAACTGTTGTTCTTCGAGATGTGTTGCTCCTATCCATTCCAGTCAGGTGTGAGCGCCGCGCGTGCACGGCATCTCGGAACTTTTTTTTACCCTAGCAACTCCGGCGGGCCGGATGGCGCCCCCTGGAGTGGCGCCGCTATGGCGCCTGTTATATACCCCAGCCGGCCCGTCCGCTCCTCAGTTCCTTCTTGCCGGCTACTCCGACAGTGGGGAAGGAGGGCGGGTCTGGAATGGATAGGAGCAACACATCTCGAAGAACAACAGTTACTACCGTGAGTAACCGTCTTTTCTTCTTCGAGTGATTGCTCCTATGCATTCCAGTCAGGTGATTCCCAAGCCTTACCTAGGCGGTGGGGTCGGAGTGAGACGTGGCGGAGTGTAATACCGCTGAGCCGAAGGCTGCGTCGTCTCGAGACTGCTGCACCAACGCGTAGTGGGAGGCGAAGGTGTGGACCGAAGACCAGGTGGCCGCTCGACAGATGTCCTGGATGGGGACATGGGCCAGGAAGGCGGCCGACGAGGCGTACGCTCTCATGGAGTGAGCGGTGAAGCGGCATGGTGGCACGCGAGCCAGCTCGTAGCAGGTCCGGATACACGCTGTGACCCAGGAGGAGATCCGTTGGGAGGAGATCGGCTCGCCTTTCATGCGGTCAGCCACCGCTACGAACAGCTGGGGCGAACGCCGGAAGGGCTTCGTCCGCTCGATGTAAAAAGCGAGTGCCCTGCGGACGTCGAGGGTGTGCAGCTGTTGTTCCCGAGGCGAGGCATGCGGCTTCGGGAAGAAGACCGGGAGGAAGATCTCCTGGTTGAGGTGGAAGGGCGACACCACCTTTGGGAGGAAGGCCGGGTGTGGTCGAAGCTGCACCTTGTCCCCATGGAAGACGGTGTATGGCGGGCTAACAGTTAGAGCACGGAGCTCAGAGACTCGCCTCGCGGATGTAATGGCGACGAGGAAGGCTGTCTTCCAAGAGAAGTAGAGCAGGGAGCACGTGGCCAAGGGCTCGAAGGGGGGACCCATCAGCTTGGCCAGCACGAGGTTCAAATCCCAGGTCGGGGCAGGATGCCACACCGGCGGGTATAAGCGGTCCAGGCCTTTAAGGAAGCGGGAAACCATCTGGTTGGAGAAGATGGACCGACCTTCCACGGATGGCCGAAAGGCGGACACTGCTGCCAGGTGAACTCTTAAGGAGGAGACCACAAGACCCTGCCCCTTCAGGTACCAGAGGTAGTCCAGGATGGTAGGGACAGGGACTACGAAGGGATTAAGGCCTCGATGGTCACACCAGAGTGCGAACCGCTTCCACTTCGCTAGATAGGTGGAGCGAGTGGAAGGCTTTCTGCTCTCTAGCAGGACTTGCTGCACCGCCGCTGAACAGCCCCTTTCTGCGTGGGTCAACCACTCAGGTACCAAGCTGTAAGATGGAGGGACTGCAGGCTCGGATGGCGGAGTCTGCCGAAGTCCTGTGTGATGAGGTCCGGCCACAACGGAAGGGGGATGGGATCCCGAACGGAGAGCTCGAGCAGCAGGGAGTACCAATGTTGCCTCGGCCAGGCTGGAGCTACGAGAATGACGGTGGCTCTGTCCCTGCGAAGCTTCTGCAACACTCGGTGGACGAGCGGGAACGGAGGGAAGGCGTAGAGAAGGTGATCCCTCCAGGAATACAGGAAGGCGTCCGACAGGGAGCCCGGCGCGTGACCCCGGAACGAGCAGAACAGGTGGCACTTCCTGTTTGCCTTGGAGGCGAATAGGTCTATCCGGGGAAACCCCCACCTCTGGAAAATTGTGTGCACGTCGGGACGGAGAGACCACTCGTGGGAGAAGAACGACCTGCTGAGATGGTCGGCCAGTGTGTTCTGGACTCCCGGAAGAAAGGACGCTTCTAGGTGAATCGAGTGGGTCACACAGAAGTCCCACAGGAGCATCGCCTCCTTGCAGAGGAGGGAGGAGCGGGCTCCGCCCTGTTTGTTCACGTAGAACATTGCTGATATATTGTCCGTGAACACTGTCACACAGCGGCCTTGCAGGTGGGTGCAGAAGGTGCGAGAGGCCAGACGGATCGCTCGCAGCTCGCGTACATTGATGTGCAGAGCGAGCTCCTGGGTCGACCACAGACCTTGGGTGTGAAGGCCGCCCAGGTGTGCTCCCCAACCGAGCGCTGAGGCATCCGTGGTCAGAGTGGCGGACGGGCGAGGCGGACGGAACGGGACTCCCGCAGAGACGACCTCCGGGTCTAGCCACCAGTTGAGGGACTCAAGGGTCGGCCTGGAGACTGTGACCACCATATCGATGGGATCTCGATGCGGCGGGTACACCGACGCGAGCCAAGACTGGAATGGGCGGAGGTGGAGCCGCGCGTACGCGGTGACGTACGTGCATGATGCCATGTGGCCCAGGAGGTGGAGGCAGGAGCGCACCGTCGTGGTTGGGAAAGAGATGAGGTCCCGGATGAGGGAGACCATCGTCTGGTGGCGAGAGTGCAGCAGGCAGGCCCGGGCCAACGAGGAGTCGAGGATCGCCCCAATGAACTCCACTCGCTGCGACGGGAGCAAGGTGGACTTCTCGGTGTTGATGAGAAGACCGAGTCGCCAGAAGAGGGACAGTATGTCTGTCATCTGGTCTATTACCAGCCGTCGAGACTGTCTGCGAACCAGCCAGTCGTCGAGATACGGGTAGACATGTATCCGACGACGGCGGAGGGCTGCGGCAACCACTGCCATGCATTTGGTAAACACCCTCGGTGTGGTGGAGAGCCCGAATGGTAACACGGCGAACTGGTAGTGGGCGTCGTTGACCACAAACCGGAGGTAACGTCGATGAGGAGGATAGATCGCGACATGGAAGTAGGCGTCCTTCATGTCGAGGGCGGCAAACCAGTCTCCCGGATCCAGAGAGGGAATGATGGTCCCCAGGGTGACCATGCGAAACTTGGGCTTGAGCAGGTACTTGTTCAACCCGCGAAGGTCCAGGATAGGACGTAGCCCTCCTTTCGCTTTGGGGATGAGAAAATAGCGGGAATAGAATCCCCTGCCCCGCCTGTCTTGAGGCACTGCTTCTATGGCACCCACGCTCAACAGAGTCTGGACCTCTTGTAAGAGGACTTGCTCGTGAGAGGGGTCCCTGAAGAGGGACAGGGAGGGTGGGTGGGAAGGTGGGGGCGAAACAAATTGAAGGCGGTATCCCGACTGGACTGTTTGAAGCACCCAGTTGTCTGTTGTTAATTGGGACCACGCTGAAAAGAAATGGGAAAGGCGGTTGTAAAATAAAGGGGTAGGATCCGGTAGGGAGAGTGATGGGCCGTCCTCGGCCGTCCCATCAAAAGGCCTGCTTGGAGCCTTGCGGGGCCTTGGAAGGGGCCTGGCCCTGGTTATGCCTGTTGCCGGATGGGCGACGGCGATTTTGCCCCGGCCGCCTGCTGTTGTACGGGCGGTACCGCTGTTGAGGGAAAGACCGGGTGGGTTGTTGCTGGAAGGACCTGCGCTGTGGAGCCGGCGTGTGCATCCCTAGGGTGCGGATGGCAACTCGACCGCCCTTCAGGGTCTGGATCCGGGAATCAGTCTTCTCGGAAAAGAGACCCTGAGTGTCAAAAGGCAGGTCCTGTAATGTATATTGCACTTCCGGCGGCAGGGTGGAGGACTGGAGCCAGGAGATGCGCCGCATCGTCATGCCAGAGGCCAAGGTCCGAGCTTCCGAGTCCGCGGCGTCGAGGGCGGCCGTGATGGAGGACCTGGACGATTTTTTCCCTTCGTCCAACATCGCCAAGAACTCCTGGCGGGAGGCTGTCGGCAGGAGCTCCGTAAACTTTGCCAGGGACGTTATGATGTCAAAGACATACCTGGCAAGGAGGACTGTAATTGGTTGGTCGGGGCTCGACCCTCCAGCGGACAGGAGGGGAGCCGCACCGACTCACTTCTGTTCGCCTGCTAGCCTTTAGGAGTCACGGGGAACGACGTTAGGTCGCCGGGCCCTCTGGTGCTGGGGCTAGGCAAAGAGCAGTACAAATAGGCCCAGGCCCTCTGGAGCAGGGGCTGGGCAAACAGTTCAGATAAGCCCTGGCCCTCTGGAGCAGGGCAGGGCAACAGCAGTTCAAATAAGCCCTGGCCCTCTGGAGCAGGGCGGGGCAACAACAGTTCAGATAAGCCCTGGCCCTCTGGAGCAGGGCAGGGCAACAGCAGTTCAAATAAGCCCTGGCCCTCTGGAGCAGGGCGGGGCAACAACAGTTCAGATAAGCCCTGGCCCTCTGGAGCAGGGCAGGGCAACAGCAGTTCAAATAAGCCCTGGCCCTCTGGAGCAGGGCGGGGCAACAACACACACAGGGCTCAGACCCTCAGGCAGGGCTGAGCAGCAGTTCAAGTTCAGGGACTCAGGTCCTCAGTCAGGAGCTGAGCAAACAATCGGTAAGTCCAGACCTTTGGGTCGGGGTGCTGGTGTGAGGGGGAGACTGCCACCCGTGAGAAGGGTGGCAGGGGGGGGACACAGGCCCACCCACTCCACTGTGTCCCAGCCCGGGGCCCTAGCAGCGGCGTGGATCCGCTGCAGTCAGTGGGGATCCTGGCCGCAACACACTGACATGGGCACGTCGGTGCCCTCAGCCGGACAGGGGTCGGCTACCCCCGGGCTACACTCCATCTCCCCCTCAGGGCCTACCTCATCGGTCGCACTGGGTTCAGGCCAGTCCGTCTGCATCGGCTCCGGTGGAGGGCTTGGCGGCAGGTCCGGCAGCTCCTCCGGGCAGTCGGGCCAGGCCTGCTCGGGCGGTTCCTCCGGGTAACAGCAGGGCCTGGGGGGCTCCTTGTCGAGGCGGTCGCCAGGCAGCTCGGAGGTCTCCTCGTCGTAGCGCCCGCTCGGCAATCGTGGGGGCTCCTCCCAGTACCGGGTCCGGGGAGGCTCCGAGGGCTCCTCGTCGTAGTGGGCGCGAGGCAGCTCCGGCCAGGCCGGGCAGCCGCCTCGGGCTGGGGAGGGTTCCCAGTAAGGAGCTCCCGCCGGCACGTCTGCTCCCGGCGGTGGCTGGGTGCTGACTGAGCTTGGGCGCGCTCCTTTCCTACTTCCTGCCCCGCCCCTTGACCTCCGGGGGGCGGGGACTGGGGGCGGAAGTTCCGCCCACTGAGGTGTTGGCAGGGCAGCTCCCTCTGCCGGGCAGGAGGGGAGCCACACCGACTCACTACAAGGACCATCTGGTTGGCGATGCGCATTTGTAGACCGCCCGCCGAGTAGACCTTGCGGCCTAACAGGTCCATTCGCCGCGCGTCTTTCGACTTCGGCGCCGGGGCAGGTTGACCGTGCCTCTCCCGGTCGTTGACCGACTGGACAACTAACGAGTCCGGGGTTGGGTGAGTATATAGATACTCATAGCCCGTGGGGGGGACTGAATACTTGCGCTCAACCCCCCGAGCCGTAGGAGGGATGGACGCAGGCGTCTGCCAAAGTGCGGCGGCGTTCTTCTGAATTGTTCACACAAAAGGTAACGCCACTCGGACGGGAGCCTCGGACCCGACGACATTAGTGATAGGGTCCTCGTCCTCCTGAACCTCCGCCACCGGGAGAGCCATAGCCGTCGCCACGCGGCAAAGAAGGTCTTGGTGGGCCTTCAGATCGATAGGCGGAGGCTCCTTGGCAGAGGCTCCGGCCACCGCCTCGTCCGGTGAGGACGATGAAGACAAGCCCGGGACGGCGACCTCTGTGGAAGGACCTGCGGGCTGCTCGTCGGCTGGGTCGGGCTGCATGGTATCCTCGTGGGCCGGCTCACGTGTAGGAGAAGGGGGCGGTCGGCTAACCGTTGCCTCTGGTACCCTGCGCTCGGAAGCAGGGGCTCTTGGGCGCAATGGCACCCCCTGAGTCTCGTACTGGGCCCACGGCACCCAGAAGCCCCACTGTTGTGCCCCTTGAGGGTGACCTTGTGGGGTAGGCGGAAGGTGGGCAGTGCCATCCACTGCGGAGGTGACCGATGCAGAGCAGGATGGCCATGGCGGTGCCGAGGCGCTGATGGAGTGCGCCGACGACCGAGGCAGTCCGGCCCCGGACGGTGCTGGGGATCGGTGCCGGCTTTCACGGTACCGGGACGGTGACCAACACCAACGGGAGCCGCGGTGCCGGGAGTTCGACCGGTGCCGGGAGCTCGACCAGGAGTCGGACCTGCGGTGCCGGGAGTGGCTGCGCGGGGAACGGTGCTGGGAACGGTGCCGGGAACGGTGCCGGGATGGAGACCTTTGTCGGTGCCGACGCAACGGCGATCGGGACCTGGTGCGACGCCGGGAGTGCGATCAGTACCGTGATGACGAACGGTACCGGGACTTTGACCGACGTCGAGACGGCGACCGGTACCGCGATGGCGAGCGGTGCCGCGATCGCGATCGACGGGATGGTGATCTGCGGCGGGACCGGGAACGTGACCGGGAGCGGGAGCGTCGGTCGAGCCGTCTTTCTGGAGAGGGCGGCCGGAGCATCATGGCCGGTTTCCCTGCGGACACGACCGCCCGCACCGGCGGTGCCGGGGGCCGGAGGCGTGGTGCCTCTATGAGCCGTATTACCTCGCGCGCCGAGGAGAAAGTCTCCGGTGTTGATGGCAGCCGGGGCTCAACCACGGTCGGTGCCGGGGAGCGTGGCGATGCCGGACTCGACGGCCCTTGCGGCGCCGGAGTCAGAGGCCCGGTGCACACCTTGTGCACTGCCATCGCAGGGGTCGCAGGTGGCGCAACAGTCTTCGCTGAGTCCTCAGCGCGGGCCTTAGCAAGTTCCTTCGCCAGCTTGTGTTTTCTTGAAGGCGAGAGCGAGCGGTGCCGGGTCTTCGAAGCCGCTGGCTTAGGCTGTGGTGCCGCGGTGCCTGAGCGGCTTGGTGCCGCCGGTGCGCTCTGCACCGAGGAAGCTCGCGGTGCCGGCGCGGGCGGTGCCGGGGGCTGGAGCGACACCTCCATTAGAAGTTGTTTCAAGCGAATATCTCGCTCCTTGCGAGTTCGCGGCTTGAAGGCGGAACAGAAAGAGCACTTATCTGTTCGATGTCCTTCGCCCAGGCAACGGAGGCAGGCGTCGTGCGGATCCCCAACTGGCATAGGCCGCTGGCACGACGCGCAGGGCTTAAAGCCCGGTGCCTTGGGCATGAGCCCGCACCGGGGGAGGAAAGGGAGGGGATACCCCCCTTAACCTTATCCTAAACCTAACTAATTAACTATGAAAAACTATCTACACTAATTACTAAACGAACTATATACAAAGAACAGTAGCGAGAGCTAGGGTAGTGGAGGACAGAGAGCACTCCACAGTTCCAACTGGCCGTCACGGGCGGTAAGAAGGAACTGAGGAGCGGACGGGCCGGCTGGGGTATATAACAGGCGCCATAGCGGCGCCACTCCAGGGGGCGCCAGCCGGCCCACCGGAGTTGCTAGGGTAAAAAAAAGTTCCGAGATGCCATGCACGCACGGCACGCACACCTGACTGGAATGCATAGGAGCAATCACTCGAAGAAGAATGGAAAATTTTTATAACCTGTTCATAAGCCTACCCTATAATTCAGGGGTCAGCAAACTTTGGCTCCCGGGCCATCAGGATAAGCCACTGGTGGGCCGAGATGGTTTGTTTACCTCGAGCATCCGCCGGCACAGAGGTAAACCTAAGTAAACAAAGTGTCCCAGCGCACCAGCTGCTTACCCTGATGGGCTGGGACAGCAACTGGTGGGGAAATTTTGGGGGGGGGGGGGAGAAGCTGGGAGTCAGGGGAGTAACCCCTGTGACCACCACCACATGACCCCACCCCTCACCCAGGACCCCCACAATCTCCCCAGCCCCTCCTTTCCCACCTTATCTTGGGAGGATGTCTCTGGCCTGGCTGGAGCTGCTCTGGCAGGCTGGGAAGTGCGGCCGCAGCCTGCTCCAGCAGGTCAGACCGGGCAGCGCGGCCGCAGCGTGCTCCAGCAGGCCAGGAGGTGCGGCCACAGCCTGCTCTGGGGGGTGGGGCTGAGCAGCATGGCTGCAACCTGCCAGCCCCAGAGTTGCAGCTGCTGCGAAGGCTGTGGGGAGAGCAGCGTGGCCAGAAGCAGAGAGACTCTGGCCCCACCTCTTCCCTTCTGTTTCTGCTGGCTGTGCTGTCTCTCCTTGCTCCTTGTGTCCCACCTCTCCCTCTCTATACCCATTCAAAAGCCGCCCCCCTGCTCTGGTGCTTCCCTTTTTTACTAAAATAATTTGGTTTATGAACGAGTATATACAGTACTTCTCGTGTCTTGCTTACAACACTCCTGCTAATACATCCCAGAATGACATTTGCTTTTTTTTTTTTTTTTTTGCAAGTGTTAGACTGTTGACTCATATTTAGCTTGTGATCCACTATGACCCCAGATCCCTTTCCACAGTACTTTTTCCTAGGCAGTCATTTCCCATTTTGCATGTGTGCAATTGATTGTTCCTTCCTAAGTGGAGTACTTTCCATTTGTCCTTATTGAATTTCATCCTATTTACTTCAGATCATTTTTCCAGCTTGTCCAGATCATTTTGAATTTTAATCCTATCCTCCAAAGCACTTGCAATCCCTCCCAGCTTGGTATCATCTGCAAACTTTATAAGTGTACTCTATATGCCATGATCTAAATCATTAATGAAGATATTGAACAGAACCAAACCCAGGACCAATCCCCATGGGACCCCACTTGATATGCCCTTTCAGCTTGACCGTGAACCACTGGTAACTATCTCTGGGAACAGTTTTACAATCAATCATGCACCCTCCATCTAGGTTGTATTTCCCTAGTTTGTTTATGAGACAGTCATGCAAGACTATCAAAAGTCTTGCTAAAGTCAAGATACACCACATCTACTGCTTCCCCCCCGCCCCCGATCTACAAAACTTGTTACTGTCAAAGAAGGCTGTTAGGTTGGTTTGACACAATTTTTCTTGACAAATCCATGATGACTGTAACTTATCACTTTATTATCTTCTAGGTGTTTGCAATTTGATTATTTGCTCCATTATCTGAAATTAAGCTGACTGGCCTGTAATTCCCTGGGTTGTCCTTGTTTCCTTTTTATAGACTGGCGCTATATTTGCCCTTTTCCAGTCCTCTAAAATCTCTCCTGGCTTTCATGACTTTTTGAACATTTGCTGATGGCTCAGATCTCTCAGTCAGCTCCTTTGGTATTCTAGGATGTTTGCGCGCTATGAGGGCAGAATTTATTTAAGGTTTATTGAAGAGGGGTTGAATATGTGCCAATGGCAGGAGTACTGAGGTGACACTATTTTTCATCTAGGCTAGTAGGCTTAGTCCTTGGGCAAGTATATGTTCAAAGGAGCTTTTTGAAGCCATGTGCATAACATTGCATACACACAGCATTTTCTATTTCTCTTTTCCCTGTTAAATACAGACCTTCAGGTATCATGCTCTTAGTAATGTATATCATAAAAGTATACAGGACATGAAATAGGACAGAATTAACATAATTAGCACAAGCATAACAATTTGAATGCCCTGACTTGAGTACTTGATCTTACAATCTTCACAATGTAAAAAGGTAGTCTTTTTCATTTCCTGTACTTTAGATTTCTTTATATCTAAGTATATTTGAATGAGAAATGGATATTAGGTTGATAAGAGTTCATCTGCTCATGGTTTTCCCCCCTGCATTTGAAGTCAAACAATTTGATACACTGTTTTTACACCAAGCAACTGATGTCCGGGAAAGAATTATTCCAGATGGGGAACTAACACCAGGAGCAGTTTAATTAGCAAAAGAGCCCCCAGCCTGACAAGTCCAACTCTGCCTCCTATGTAGCCAACGAGGAAAATCCACAGTTGGAATGAGGAGCCTGCAGGCAAGATAGAACTTCTATGTTTGCTTACGTTTCATTTCTACTGGTACTGAGATAACATAGGTGCTGGGCCCATTATAAATAAAGAGATAAAGGGTGGGATTTTAAAAAAACAGTCAGTGGTGGCCTAATTCAACTCTTACTAAAGTCAATAGGAGTTTTACCATTGACTTCAGTGGATCTGAGTTAGGCAGAAGTTCAGCACTTGAAAAAATCCTACACAATATCAATTTAAACAAGTCATTCATTATGACTAGGGCCAAGGTTTGCCACAAACTGAGAAAAAAAGTAATGAAGGACTTATGGTGAAATGTTACAAGTCTCAGAAATCTTAAGTACTAACCAAACTAACTCTGCAGTGACAAGCTTGTTTTAGGGTACATTGTAATCATTAAGTATTTCTCCCCACCACACACCTTCCAACTGCCCCCAACCAATATTTTCTTAAAGTCAGCAAGGTTCTCTGCACTCGTGTGCATGTGAGAGAGACAGACAGAAAGAGAGTGTTCCCTACAACAGGGTCAGTGATCCCCTGCTGTTCAATACTCTCCTATGCAATTTTAAAGGTGTTTCTTTAAAGACTCCAAGTTTATACAATAGTTTACCAGCTTGTCTGCTGACTTAACAGGGTGCAAAAATTCCACAAGTAAAATGTCAAGGAAGTTAAAAAATTTAAATTACATGAATACATGACAACAGCCAAGAAAAACTTTATCATTACTTATAATGTTCAAAAATAAATGAAGTGTCATGTTCTGTTGGTTATGGCAATAATAAAAGGGCTGGTCCTCAATCAAAGTCCTCAAAAGAGCAAAGAAAAAATGTTATCAAGATAGAAAACATTCTTTCTACATCACCAATATTATACATTAGAAAAAAGATTCTAAGATGAATCAAAAGTAGGAAAAGTTGTGTTTAAAATCTATCACCACTGCCAAGAAGATAAGAAATAACTACTAATTCCCTATGACTTGTAATAATGCTTTCTACTTCCTCTGCTGGCTTTGCAACAGCAATTCAGCAGTTAAATAAAACATTTCAGTCTTTTTGATATCATTTGCAATACCAGTGCTGAAGAAGATTCTTTGGCTTATTCTGTACACTGTATAGAAAATTAAACTATTGGTAAAGAGTGGCAGCTCTGTTAAGGCAGCCTTTTAAACAAGTTGTCATAGTGAGTAGTAACCATTAGGGCTGGAATTTTCAGAACAGTTTAAGGGACTTGAGTTCCTAACCCACTTAAACCCCTTTAAAAATCCAGTTAAGACAACTCCCTGATCTTTAAAAACAAATGTTTTGCCTCAATACTAATAATGAAATGCTTGGATTTAGTAGACATTAGTATAATTACAGCGTATTATTTTACTATAGGTGGTTAACAGAAGCAGGAGAAGAACAAGAATGAATTTTCAGCAACAAATACAACACTTTTGTGATATTCCAAATATTGGGGGAATTATCACTGAAGTTAAAGACATAAGAGACCTATTGGATCATTGCGTCCATCCTCCTGTAAATGGATGATAAAGCCCCTTATGCAACACATCAGACATTATACTTGCTCAATCTAAAACCAAGAGGTTTTGTTCATTCTCCACCTGTTGGCAGAAAAAAAATAAACCCAGTCCTGAAGTGTTCATAAGAACACTGGCAACAGCTCTGTTCCAGTTTGTGTATTTCACAGTAAATGTCAGTTCTCTCTTGCACTAACCTGTATGAAGCCAAGGGTTCACGAAATTCCACACGGCTACTCTTTTTCACATTGCTCTCCAGAGTTGTAGCTCGAAGAGGACTACGGGAGGACTTCTCTTTGCGTGACTTATTTTGGCTGGAGGACCTGGAGGCTGAAGCAGAAACCAAGGAATCCTCTAGGTACCTACCATCTGCAGGAAGAGAAGGCTCATAGGGCTGAGTGGTTTAGAATGCAGCTCTCTTCCGGTTCAATTAGTGCTCAAAAATAATACTTAAGTTATCACCTTCTCTTCACCAGCAAGCTGTTTCAAGCTACCAGGAGTAAGTGGTAAACACTCAAGCAAATAATTGCACTAGTTCTGCATATAACATTTCTAAAAGAATGTTTTAAAAAAATCATAACTGGGAATGATTAAGCCTAAGAGAGTTGATTGAATCAGAGAAATATAGAGATCCAACCAGTTTTCTTGCTGCTCTGACATGTCAATATAAAACAGTGGTTTTCAAACTTTATGTATTGGTGACCCCTTTCACACAGCAAGCCTCTGACTGTGACCCCCCCTAGAAATTAAAAATGGGGCAGGGGGGGATTTAATTTAATGGGGGCTCGGGGATGTCAGCCCCACCGAGCAGACTGCTCACAACCCCCTTGTAACCACCTTGTGACCCTCTGAGGGGTCGCGATCCCCAATTTGAGAACCCCTGATATAAAACCTATGAGAATGCCAAATGAGTTAAATTACAACTAACCATAGGGGCTGAATAGGGATGAGGAAAACACACTCTGCAAATAGGAACACATTTTTTCATAAAGTGGTTTAAGTTCTAAAAGTAGCATTAGAATATGATTTTTCCTCTTTTCATAGCCTTGTTGTCATGATTACAATCACTCTAAAAAGGCAATATAAGGGCATTTATCCTTGAAAGTGAGCATTGTGAAACTATTAAAATAAGTTAACCAGTTAAAGAAATGTTAAAAATGTAGATGGTCACTCCAATGTAATACTACCGTTGGAGCTAGCCATCAGCGTGTGTAGCTGTTAGCTGGAATGCCGTAGAAACAAGGTAACAGACTATGGCAAGCACAAGTTGCAGCAAAGCACCCTTCTAGTGAGTTCCAAATACCATCACCAGATAGGCAGCATATTTTTTTTTTCAGGACAATGTATTCAGAAGAGAAACATTGCTCCAACTTTCTCTCAAGTTCATAAACAAAGGAAACCAGGAAAAGAGGATTAAAAAAATAAAAATGATACTACTAAGAAAGACTTATTCTTACCCTGCCCTATATAAGTAATACACACCTTTCCTGCTTATTTTCCTGGTAGCACTGGCAGACGGTTTCTTGGCATCCATGACAGAATCAAACACTGCTGTGCTGGTAGGCGCTACCTCCAGTTTATTCTCAATATGACGCAACTAGAATTTCAAGACACAAAACAATATTCAGGTTCATTTTTTGAATGTTGAGGATACAACTTTAAAAAAAAAAAAAGAGTACAGAACTCCTCTGGCTTTCATAGTCAGAAACAATTACAGGGAAGAACAGCTTTAAAAGTCTGGTGGTATAAACTTCCATAGTCTTGTGACCAGAAACATTAGATGATGGAGATTAGTACAAAAAAGATTATTCAAATTCAGTTCTGTTGACTAAATCTGTTTCCACAAGTGGGTCATTGCCAACAATAGAATTATACAAAATGCCAAAGGTCTTAACACTTGGCCTCATTGAAACATAACCACTAAGAACGAAAACACACTGTATTCTATAATGCTCTACTCTAGAGGTAACACAAAATAGGATTCCACATATAAAACTGTACCACTTCACTCAGCTATTAAAAATGAGAGGGGTAATGAACATATAGATAAATTCCCTAAGTTGCCAAAGAAATTTAGCATCTTGATATCACTGTATCCCAGTTTACAGAAAATGTAGCATTGCATCATGAGTATATAGCTTAAGTTCACACGTCATAGTAGTAATTCCATGGTTGGTGCAGTACATATGGAACTATGAAACACATGTATATTGCTTCAACAGCCTCTATCTCTGAAGGTAAGGAGAGGACAGTTAGTTCCTTTAAAATGATGAACAGAGGTATCTCACTCTACAGCTCATATCTGCAGGGATTTGGGAGATTTTCAAACGTAAGCAGTGACTTTGAGTGCCCAACTTCGACATTGTAAAGGGGTCTGGATTTTCAGAGGATGGGCATTCATTACTTTCTGAAAACCAGTACACTTTAAAGTGCCAAAATTAGGCACCCAAAATCATTAGTCACTTTTGAAAAACCTTGCCCTTGATATTTACTAGCCCTAACTAAGGTCTTCAGGAGAAAGATTCTTTATAATATTCAGTTTGGTGAAAGCTGACATGTAATTTGGTGGCCCAGGATTACTACAGAGCTACCAGTTGGCAGCTTATGTGCTTTCTGGGGTTGTAAATTCTTTGGGGAATGGACTGTCTTATTGTTCTGTTTGTGTACAGTGCCTAACACCAGGGGGTCCTGGCCAATGACTGGGGTTCCTAGGCACTATGATAATACAAATAAAGAAATATTTAATATTATTTAAAATCTTCAGTGTAAAGATATTGTAAGATTCTAGTTAACATTTACATCTTTTATGCAATAATTAAAAAGAAATTACAAAAATATTTAACACAAGTTACCCATACATTCGTTACACCATTCTGACTGATACAAACAATACTATTCATTGATAATGGTGTTAGTTTTATAGTAGCCAAGCAAGACTGATTTTTCATTAACCTCAGTACTGAGCTTCTTGTAGCACTAAATTACATTGTCAGAATTGCGGTCCAAAGCAATAAGAACATCCATCATCTTCATGCCACCAACCACCTACCCCGTTTTTTATTTTTATAACCATCAAACTATGGGGAAAATAAGGCATTAAATAAAACTGCAGTGGCCATTAACTGATTTCAATCCAGAAAAAATTATACTTACTGTAGCTTTAGTTTGAGAAAAAGTATCCCAAGCTGTGGTTAGATCTCACAAAACAAAAATAAAAGAATAAAAACAAGTTTCCTATTAATTCAAGTAACACAATGAAACAAAACATTTTAAAACAGTTTTGCATGGCTCACTAACTAATTCCTTTTAATGAATTCATCCCAAACGATGAAACTCCTGTGTGTGGGGTAATTATTATACAGCGTCATTAAAACACATCAATTCAATATTATGATTTTCTTTAAAAACTATATTTTTAACAAAAAAAAATCAAAGTTAACAAGGGTTACATAAGTTAAGCTGAGTTTCTTATTACAGCTAAAGCCAGAACTCCTATATATTTTAAAAATCTATAGCAAATTCATTACCCATGTGACACAAATATCTTTGGGGTTTTTCCATTATATCTCATGCTTTGAATTTTTATTTATTATATTTTTATTTATTTATTTTACAAACAGGCTATGAAAATATTGTCAGTGGAAGCTCCCATTTAGACTACAAGTTGTCAGCTTGTTACTCTTAAATACCAATTCATATATTTAAGCGTCACAGGTTACATATACAATACATATAGCCAAGATTTCCAAAGAATGGGTGATAGGTTCATAAGCTTTACTTACTTCACCTCTATAAGCTAAATTTATAAAGTTAACTATCTTCACAAATCTAGTAATATGACCAAAATTATTGAAATAATATTTAAGTATGATCTTTTTCCTTAGACTATATTGACAAGCACTTTGTAAAAAGAAGTCAGCTGTAAGTGTTGCTAAATGTAATTACATGTTACAGTAGTGCCCAAAAGCCCCAATCAGGATCAGGGCTACATTGCACTTAGATTTCCAGAAAGTCTTTGACAAGGACCCTCACCAAAGGCTCTTATGTAAATTAAGATGTCATGGGATAAAAGGGAAGGTCCTTTCGTGGATTGAGAACTGGTTAAAAGACAGGGAACAAAGGATAGGAACAAATGGTAAATTCTCAGAATGGAGAGGGCTAACTAGTCCTCAAGGGACAGTCCTAGGACCAATCCTATTCGACTTATTCATAAATGATCTGGAGAAAGGGGTAAAAAGTGAGGTGGCAAAGTTTGCAGATGATACTAAACTGCTCAAGATAGTTAAGACCAAAGCAGACCGTGAAGATCTTCAAAAAGATCTCACAAAACTAAGTGATTGGGCAACAAAATGGCAAATGAAATTTAATGTGGATAAATGTAAAGTAATGCATATTGGAAAAAATAACCCCAACTATACATACAATATGATGGGGGCTAATTTAGCTACAACGAATCAGGAAAGAGATCTTGGAGTCATCGTGGATAGTTCTCTGAAGACGCCCACGCAGTGTGCAGTGGCAGTCAGAAAAAGCAAACAGGATGTTAGGAATCATTAAAAAGGGGATAGAGAATAAGATGCAGAGTATCTTATTGCCCTTATATAAATCCGTGGTACGCCCACTTCTTGAATACTGAGTACAGATGTGGTCATCTCATCACAAAAAAGATATACTGGCATTAGAAAAGGTTCAGAGAAGGGCAACTAAAATGATTAGGAGTTTGGAACAGGTCCCATATGAGGAGAGATTAAAGAGGCTAGGACTTTTCAGCTTGGAAAAGAGTAGACTAAGAGGGGATATGATAGAGGTATATAAAATCATGAGTGATGTGGAGAAAGTAAATTAGGAAAAGTTATTTACTTGTTCCCATAATACAAGAACTAGGGGTCATCAAATGAAATTAATGGACAGCAGGTTTAAAACAAATACAAGGAAGTTCTTCTTCACACAGCGCACAGTCAACTTGTGGAACTCCTTGCCTGAGGAGGTTGTGAAGGCTAGGACTATAACAGCATTTAAAAGAGAACTGGATCAATTCATGGAGGTTAAGTCCATTAATGGCTATTAGCCAGGATGGGTAAAGAATGGTGTTCCTAGCCTCTGCTTGTCAGAGGGTGGAGATGGATGGCAGGAGAGAGATTACTTGATCATTACCTGTTAGGTTCACTCCCTCTGGGGCACCTGGCATTGGCCACTGTCGGTAGACAGGATACTGGGCTAGATGGACCTTTGGTCTGACCCAGTATGGCCGTTCTTATGTAAGATATGGTTTTAGCCTTTGACTCAATTAAGACAAATTATATCTACAAAATTTACAATACAGTACAAAATATTACACTATCTAGGATAAAACTGCTTCTAAAGTAAAGCGATACAACAAAGCAAATCCATACCTCTGAGGGAATCCCTGTTCTGAGTGTGCCTTGGGTTTTGTAAAGGCACCTCCTTCGATTTGTTGCTCCACATCCTGTTAGTTTACCTACAAACAGAAACATTCACTAAGGACCAAAAGTATACAAAATAAAAGTGAAGAAAGATCTCTCTTGTCTTGATCAATAAGACCAAAGAAAATGTTTTACCTTCAAATTACCTTTTGACACTATATACATCACCAGTTGGATCAGACAGGCAACACTGAAAGACCAAAAAGGTGACTACAGCTTGTAATTCTCTTAAAAAGGAACAAGAGTGAACTACTACTGACAACGGGAGACACTGTGAATAAGAATGTTTACAAAGGAGGCTGAAGGCGACCAGAGACAAAAATCCAGAAGGTATGAGGTAAGGCCTCTAACACTATAATAGATTTCAATATAGAAAGACAGAGAGAACCTGTCAGTCCACAGCAACAAGCGCTCCACTGAGTCTGCAGAAATGATAAGACGAATCCTGATAAAGAGGCTACATTAACAGGGAACCGAGGAAATAAAACACAGTCAAGAGTCATCCCTAGAGAATTTTGAAAAGCTTTGAAAATGTCTGGCCCTGCCAATGGATGAATGAAAGGAACAACTGACACATGTGCCACCTTAGCCTTTAAAAGAAATAAGGGTCTGAAGTCTGACTGAGATCGAGAAGCATGACAATAAAAGTAATAATTAGACAATTTTTTAAAAGAGTATAAGACGACTCAATATTCAGTGACATCTTTCCAAAAGCTCCAGAGAGATTACACGATTTAAAGGCCAGAAAAACACAAAAAGTAGTTTCTTGTACAGGTCTGCTAATGAATCCAAGTACCCCCTCTAAACCCAAACAGTTAGAAGCTATCCTTAAAGAGCTTCGGGTAGGGTAAAACCAAGAAGATTAAAGTTGACAGAGGAACAAACTTTGAAGGTTAAAGACCGGTAATCATCCTGCCATTCTGGGTCATCTGACACTAAGGGTCCCAGAAATTCCTCAGGTTGATGGACCTCTGTCCTGAAGCCAATCTAGGGATTTATATACCCCACATTATTGTAGTAGTATCTTAGTATCTGAAATGGCTCTTCCTGTCACTTCGGTGTGAAGCAGACCCCCATGTAGACCCACTTCCACAGAGCAGTGAAAACAAATTTTTAAATAGCTGTCTTCAGAGGGATATATACCATATATACTCGATCATAAGCCAGTTCGTTTATAAGCCGACCCCCCCAAGATGGATAAGTACAAATGGAAATTTTTTATAACCTGTTCATAAGCCTACCCTATAATTCAGAGGTTAGCAAACTTTGGCTCCTAGGCCATCAAGATAAGCCACTGGTGGGCCGAGATGGTTTGTTTACCTCGAGCGTCTGCAGGCACAGAGGTAAACCTAAGTAAACAAAGTGTCCCGGCACACCAGCTGCTTATCCTGACGGGCTGGGACAGCAACTGGTGGGGAAATTTTTTTGCGGGGGAGAAGCTGGGAATCAGGGGAGTAACCCCTGTGACCAACCCCCCACATGACTCCACCCCTAGCCTAGGACCCCCACACTCTCCCCATCCCATCCCTTCCCACCTTATCTGGGGAGGGCCAGGGGAGGATATTTCTGACCTGGCTGCAGCCTGCTCCGGGCGGGCCAGACCGGGCGGCGCAGCCACAGCCTGCTCCGGGCGGGCCAGACCGGGCGGCGCAGCCACAGCCTGCTCCGGGCGGGCCAGACCGGGCGGCGCAGCCACAGCCTGCTCCGGGCGGGCCAGACCGGGCGGCGCAGCCACAGCCTGCTCCGGGCGGGCCAGACCGGGCGGCGCAGCCACAGCCTGCTCCGGGCGGGCCAGACCGGGCGGCGCAGCCACAGCCTGCCAGCCCCGGAGCTGCAGCTGCTTCGGAGGCTAAGGGAGAGCAGTGTGGCCAGAAGCGGAGAGACTCTGGCCCCACCTCTTCCCTTCTGTCTCTGCTGGCTGTGCAGCCTCTCCCTGCTCCCTCTGCTGTGGGAGGGGCTGTGTCCCACCTCTCCCTCTCTATATCCATTCATAAGCTGACCTTCTCTGGTGCTTTCCTTTTTTACTAAAAAAATTCGGCTTATGAACGAGTATATACGGTAAGTAAGACCTTTCTGTGAGAAAATTACTCCAGTTTGAAGTGAGAAAGAATACTTTCTGTAGAGGCAGGCTAGACTGCAGAGCACAACGCTGGAAGCAGGAAATAGACCAGGGGTAGGCAACCTATGGCACAGGTGCCGAAGGCAGCACGCGAGCTGATTTTCAGTGGCACTCACACTGCCCAGGTCCTGGGCACCAGTCCAGGGTGCTCTGCATTTTAATTTAATTTTAAATGAAGCTTCTTAAACATTTTAAAAACTTTATTTACTTTACATACAACAATAGTTTAGTTATATATTATAGACTTATAGAAAGAGACCTTCTAAAAAGGTTTAAAATTATTGGCACGTGAAACCTTAAATTACAGTGAATAAACGAAGACTCAGCACATCACTTCTGAAAGGTTGCTGACCCCTGAAATAGACCAAGGCCCCAATCTTGCTCTCAGTGAAATCAATGTTAAAACTCCCATTGAAGACTATCATGCATGTTCTAAGGCCAAGGAAAACATCCAAATTCCTTCAATACTATTGGTTATTGTTGCCTGAAAAAGAATGACAAAAACAACTCAATAGTATGGATTGATGATCTCTTAGAAAAAATAAGTAACATGCAAAAAGTGATTACATAATACATGCGAATTTATTTACAAAGCAAATGTAGATTGGGAGTGGGAGTATTTAAAAGGAAAGTGCTTTGAAATAAGAACAGTACAAAGGAATAAAGTGATTTTAAGAGGACTGTGTTTTAAGAGTCCTGAAAAGATGCCTCCACAGTCAACAAGATCTCTCATTAGTCAGCACCTCTTTTTCCCTCAAAGCCCACGAACTTAAATATATTCTACCAATAGCTCAACAATCACCACAAGGTTTTGAGGAAATTCTTGTTATGGAGGATGAAAAAGCAAAATTAGAAGATGAACATTAAAATGTGACCAAGATTTATATTGGAAGGTAAAAGAGCTATTCTTAGTGCCCTTCAGAATAAATGAAGTCAACCCTTAACAAATTATCCAGCAGGCAGGTCACTACACGAAAGATCCACCCTGCTCTTCATCAATGACTGAAGGGTTGGGATGAGAAAACTAGTTCCCTCTCTCCTCTACCCCATACCCACAGACACCAATCTTCTCTTCCTATTGTGGAGCCCAGCAGTTCTGAATGAGAGGCTCTTCCTCCATCACTTCCCAAAATCCCCTGTTAATCATAGGACTTGTTCCTCTACTGTTGAGATGAAGGCCACCCCAACTATACGGGGCCCCTCTTCCCATAAAGGGTGGCCCAATGCTCCATGAAACGAAAACCTTCTAATTTACACCACTTCGCTAGCCAATAGGTCACCTCTAGTATTTTCTGTGAATGGTAAATCTATCATGTAAACTACAAGGACATCCAAAAGGGTCAATGGCACTGGGTGAGTGAGGTTCTGTGGCCTGCAACGTGCAGGAGGTCAGACAAGACAAGTGTTTCTCAAACTTTTGTATTCGTGACCCCTTGCACACAGCAAACCTATGAGTGCGACCCCCCTCCCATAAATAAAAATAAATAAATAAATTTGTATTTAACACTATTGTAAATGCTGGAGGCAAAGCGGGTTGGGGGTGGAGGCTGACAGCTTGTGACACCCCCTGAGGGGTCACAACCCCCAGTTTGAGAACCCCTGGACTAGACAATCTTGATGGTCCCTTCTGGTCTTAAAGTCTATGAGAGACAAAAATAAAGGATGAGAAGAAGCAAGAAAGCCAAGCTAGGTAGACTTCATCCAAATTACTGAGTCCCTCACCAACCAGAGATAGCTTAGTTGAGGGAAAACTCACACAGGCAACATGCCTTCTCTGGCACAGCCTTGAAGAAAGTTAAGGCTCAAACTGGCTCGTTTAGTGTGGCTCAGCCAGTTGAAACTTGGTGGGGTGTGGGGGAGAGGAGAGGAGTTGTTTACCAGCCTGTGCATCAGAATCTAAGGTTTCATTTAAAAAAAAAAATTCTCTATCAGAAAGACTGATCAGCTGAGGAATGATCATCAAAGGAAGATCTGCATAATCAACAGGTGTCTCATTTTTTTACCTGAAGTTTGCAGAGCTTGGTTTGTAGGCAAAGTATCTGAGAATGCCACTACTTTTCTTTCACCAATTCAATCCCAACAAAAAGGTGGAGAAAGAAAGGCTATGGCTAACTCACTCAAGTATAGTGGCCCAGGTAAAGTACCACCTAGCAATAGCTAGCACTGGAACCACAGTGGTTCTACAAGCTAAGTTATCTCTCTCACACACACACAGCTAAACACAATTAAAATACCTTAAAATTATTTACCAAAGGTTGCGTAAAGAGGAACATTTGATGTGGTCCGATTCAGGTACAAGCTTAATATTCCTACACCTGCCAAGTATGACAAGAAGGTAGAAACTGAAAAGGGAAGTGCAGTCAATAACTTATAACCTCGGACCTTGAACATTCAGTGCTACGAAGCACGGCCCACACTGCCTCCAACAGAAATAGCTTTAAGGATAGTCTAGAACCTTGCCAAGCAAATGCCTGGATTCCAAGTGAAGGAATACACAGAGACCCTCTAAGAAAAATTACTGTTTATCGATACCCAATGAGGAAGAGTTGATGTAATAACGGCCTAATTGTAAGCTCATCTATAAACAATGAATGAACGTTCATAAATTGTCACAATGTTCTGTTATATAAAATTGTTTAAGAAAGACTGAATTAATTTAAACAGAAAGGGATTTACTGATCCCATTCAAGGACTGTGTTAAGAATATAACTGGTAAATCAGAGATGAAGAGGACTGGAAATGAATTAACCAAAAATTAATGTGTTGAATTGGACCTATTGGTGGACAAAATAATGAGAAGATGGACTATTCCACTCTGCACTCCCTTACAAAGAAAATACCTTTTGCAAAAATTAGCAGAAGCAGCTGCTCTCTGCAAACAACCATTGCAGTGAGCTTTATCATCATGGCTGCCATACCTACTGTCTCTTGGGACCCCCAGAACTTCTTCATCCCGATCCTCAAAGATGTACTAACCAGACAGGGGCAGAGAGTGAGCCAGATAACATCGCCAGCTCCAGCTAAATCCCAAATATCATCTGGGATGTGAGACTTTGTCCCCCACAGATCCCCCCAATTATGTCTCTCCTTTTTCCTTCCGCCTAATAAAAGTCCAGCTTAGCTGACCAAGACTGTGTATTCTGCAACACTGCCGTGTGATCAGAGAGGCAACTAAATGCAATGCCCTAAAAACCCCAATTCTGGTACAAGTATGCCAAGTCTCAGGCCATGTCTACACTTACCATGGACAGATTTTGCTACAATTGCTGCAGCAGGGATCGATTTACTGGGTCTAGTGAAGACCTAAATTCCCTCTAAGCCATGCAACTGCCTATTAAGCCCCGGGCAGGGGCTCAGAACTGCAGAAGGGAGAGAGGCCTCTCCCCCAGCATGGACCTGCCGTGGCCGGGCGAGAGGTGCCCCTCCCCGCTGGCCCATCTCAGGCCCACCGGAGCTGCCACAGCCAGGGAGAGGCACTTCTCCTCCTTCCCCAAGCTGCTGTGGAGAGAGAGAGGGCTAAGGAGAGTCCTTTCTCCCACCACAGCCCTGGGGCAGCCCACACCCAAACCCCACACCCCCAGCCAGAGCCCTCACACACACCCCCCGCACCTCAACCCTCTGCCCCAGTCCTGAACCCCCTCCCACACGCTGAACCCCTCGGTGCCACCCCCACCACATTAATTTTGTTATGTGCACCAATATGAAGGTGATGTGTCAAATATCACCTCCATATTGGTGCACACAACAAAATTCATTCTACACATGAACGTAAAAAATTAGAGGGAACACTAGCTGAAGACCCACTTAAGTGACCGCAGAGCACTCTCCGGTCGACTCCGATACTCCACTGGAACGAGAGGAATAAGTTAAGTCAACAGGAAAGTGTCTTCCATCAACACAGCGCAGTGTAGACACCGCAATAAGTCGAGCTAAGCTACGTCGACTCTAGCTATGTTATTCACGACCTGTAGAAGCATAACTTAAGTCGACTTACCCCGGTAGTGTAGACAAGGCCTCAGAGTGGCTGACAAGAGAATGTGCTCTGTCTGTATTTTTCCAGCAGTAAGTATGCAAGTGAAAGTCAACACCAGAGACAGAAGCTGCATTTTCCATCTTTGCTGTTCTTTTCTTTTCTCATTTGTGTGTCTGTCTTGTTTTGTCTTCTAGGAAACAGGATCAGACTTTAACAACAAAAGCGCAGCAGCACCACCAGCCCATTCCAACTAACTTCTCTTTTCCCCACAAAGGACAAGTTATCATCATCTTTAATACCACACAAGAGACAGTCAAACAAGGGTTTTTTTTCCCTTTAAAGGGAAAGGGAACAATGGATATTTTTAAAATGAAAGCCTAATTTAATGTTTTACATTTCAAAACCTTTAATTGTTTTCCCCTTCTTCTTTGTATCTCCAAGAAAATATTAAAAAGATATTTAACGCTGTTTGCACCATGGTATTAAGCATGCTGAAGTCTCTGTATACCAAACCCATAACCCGGTTTAACACTATTTAATGGTGGACAGTGACTGGCTTATGTTAACACCTTTGACACTGGGCCCATATATTCCACCTACATTAATACAACAAGAATATCAGTAAGAAACAGACATTCAGAAAACTTTAAGATGTTGAACACTGTTTTCAGTCACAGTGTATCAGAAGCTTTCCCCCAAAATCCCAAAGCACATGACTGATTTTAGCACAGTGAATTTAGGCTTTCATGTACATAGAGCTCAAAATAATATAACTTGGAAAGTATGTTTTTCTTTCATGGATAATTTCTCTTCTGCTGTACCAACTTGATAGCTAGCATTGTCTGCTATACCACCTTTATGGCTAGTATCTGCATCCTGGAAAGAAAATGCCACTTTTATCTACAGCAATAAAGAACCTAGAAATCTTCCCAAGACTTGACCATACAGTTCCTGGCATTACAAATCATCTTCCTCATTAGGAACGCTGACATTTGCTGTATTTTCATTCATGAGAGTTGTCTGTATCTATTTAACAGGAACAACAACTTAAAAAAGGAATCATACCTCTGTCTGATTGATTTTTACCTACTATTATTACATGTAACATGTAATATTAATAATTGAAGATTAGAAGAAAAAAACTTTCATTTTTGCCATTTGTTTACTTTTTGTATTTGACAGCACTTTGGTTGAAATCTTGGACCCCCTGAAGTCAATGGATATTTTGCCATTGACTTACATGGGATCAGGATTTCACCCTCTGTTATTAGTCAGTTTCAATTGACCTGGTATAGTCAATGAGTGAAACTTATTTCCCACTTTGTTTGTGGTTCTTTCACACAAGTCTTTCAACCAAATACTGTACCTGATTCTGCAAACTTGTGCCTGTGCGTAACCTTACTCACTTAACTAGTCCCACTGAAGTCACACTAGACAGAAGTCATCAGAATATTTCAAGTTTGTAACACCTGTACAACTTGCAAACTCTTATGGCCATGAGTAACTTTACTCATATGGATCCCAATTCAGAAAAGTACTTCAGCACATGCCTAATGTCTTGTCTGCACTAGGAGAGTTTTGCCAGTATGGTTATACCTGTACTGTTAACCATAGGCGCCAACTTTTCCTGGCACTGGTGGGTGCTTGACACCCCTGCCCTCACCCCTGGCCCAGCCGTGCCCTGACTCCACCCCTGCCCTGCCTCCTCTTGGCCCAGCCCCACCCCCATTCCAACCCCTTCCCCAAAGTCCCCACCCCAACTCCACCTCCTCCCTGACCCTGTTGGACCCTTTCCCCAAATCCTCACCCCAGCCCCACCTCTTCTTCAAGCGCACCGCGTTCCCCCTCCTCCCCACTCCCTCCCAGCACTGAGAGCTAGGGGGAGAAGCGGGGAAGGCACACTCAGGGGAGAAGGCGGAGGTGACCTGAGGCGGGGAGCTGCCAGTGGGCTCCAGCCCCAGAGCACCCACGGGGTCGGCACCTATGCTGTTAACTGGCAAAACCCATCCACTGTGGACAGTTATACCAGTATAGTTTATGTCAGTTCAAACTAATATAAGCTATACTAGTGTAATTGTGTCCATACTAGGGCTTATATTGACAGTAGCTGGTAAAATATGTTGGTAAAGTAGTCACACCTCTAATTGACATGGCTATACCAATATAAAAGTTGTAGACAAAGTCTAATTTTAAGTACACTAGTAATCCTACTGACTCCAACTGGTACTATTCTGAAGCTTAAAGTTAGGCTTAAGAACGTAATCTTAAAAACATTGCTTCATTTGAGGCAAGAATGGTCCCATTAAAATCATCGGAATATTCATGTGAGTAATCTGATTCATGGGCGTGAGACAAACGAACATTCTTGACAATTCTTAAAACAACTTTAAATTGTATTCAAAACACACCACATATATTTGTTTTAATAGCATCTCTCTTTGCTCCAAAAAGTTTACTGTGTTAGTGTGGACACACCATTCATTTTAGTAATGAAACTGTTTTAGTGACAAAGATTGTATGAAGCAGCTAGTTGTCTCACTTGCCCTTATAACAGGTTAGTGCGTCAACACAATATCACAGTTTGACAGAAACATTTAACTGAATCCACACACAGTGTGCCTTACAAATTTGGATGCATCAGTACATTCTGGGACTCTTAAGGCATAGTATCTATCCCAGATTGCCCAGAATTTTTGCTGAGAGCAGAATTTTTAGCCATTTTTCAGATGAAAGGTATTGTATTATGGTTTAAACTGAAAGTGAACCAGAAAGTAAAATTGACCAGTCTAGATATAGATCTGCACAAATTCAACCACACATTAAAATAAAAACCTATATTTCCAGGCACTACAGGGCTTGTCTACGCAAGAAAGTTTACCTGCTTTAATTATATTAGTATAGTTAAAGTAGGATAATTCCCCACCACAACTGTGGATGCAGTTGTTATACCAGTATAACTTATTCCCTTAGGCCTTGTCTACACTACCATTTCACAGCACTGAAACTTTCCCACTCAGAGATGTGAAAAAAATACCTCCCTAAGCAATGCAAGTTTCAGCACTATAAAGTGGCAGTGTAGACAGTACACTAGTAGCTACTCCCTTGGTTGGGGTGGCTTCTTTACTGCACTGAGACAGCTCTCTCCCAGCACTGGTATCGCAACTACACATCGCTTTATCACTGGTAGTGAAGACAGACCCTCACAGAAAGGGAAGTAAGCTATACCAGTATAGCCAAACCCACATTAGCGGTTGTACTAGTATAATGATATGTTTTTTTTAAAAAGTATCACAACTCAAAATCACAGTCACACCAGTACAAAATCCGTGTAAAGATCAGGCCACAAACAAATAGCTTAACCAAAATTTGTAAAATGCCTGCTGTGTTATGAGTGCATGCAAGGTGTACATACAGATATTGTACATTCAAAGCATTCCAACACTTTTGTAGACAAGTGAGGACAAGGCTATGAAAGTCAATCCACCACCAAACGTACGCTTGGTATTTTAAAACAAGGTTTTACAAGCCTAATGTTAACACAAGGGGTGTGTGTGGCTTTAAATAGATACACTTAAAATGAAAAGTGGCTGTGAACATTCAACAGCGTTCACCACCCAGATGTCATGCCCGAGCATGGGAAGCAGAAAGGGAAGTGGGCTAGGAAGAGCCGTGATCGAGGTTAACCCAGTTTCATTTTCCAAGCGGAGCAGAAGCAGAGTAGCCAGCCCTCAGACACAGCTGAGCGGGGCAGCTGGGTCAGGTTTCGCTCACGGCGGCGTTAGCAGCCCGGCAGAAAGCGCCGCTGGCTAGTGCGGGGCACGGCCCTACGGGAAGGTCTCTTTAAACAGGGAATGACAGCACGGCCCGGAGACAGGGCTGCCCAGCGCTATGGAGACCCGGGGGCGGAGGTCCAGTGGGTCTGGCAGCGCTGGGGGCGAGTCACGGCCCGGACGCCGGCCCTACGGAAGATGGAGCCCCTGAGCCCGACCCAAGGGCGTCCCACCCCCGGGGCTCCACCTCGCCCCAGGAGGTCAGGAGCCGAGGCGGCCGCGGGGCGAGGCAGGGCAGGGCCCGGCTGAGGACAGGCCGCTGCCAGCCGCTCTCCCCCTTCAGGCTCCTCACCTGAGAGTCGCCGCCGCCGCCTCCCACCCCGGGGGCAGCTCCCAGCGCATCCTGGGGGGGCTGGGGGCCCGGTGGAGTTAGCAGCACCCCTCGCTTTGCTCCTCCACGGGCGGCTGCGTCCCACTCTGGGCCCGGCACGGGCTCAGTCACCTCAGGAGAGCTCGCCGGTCGCCATTACCGGCCAACGACTGACACGGAGCGGCGGCGGCAGCGGCGCGGGGCAGGGCGGGAACAGCCGGCCACGCCTCGCGAGAATGGCCTAATCTATGACCTTCCAAACATGGCGGCGCCCCTAAGCATTCCTGCCCAAACGATACTTCGGCCATATTGGGTGTGGCACAGCTTCCTGCATACCTCAGGGCGCACCTGCGATGTAATACTCGGGCACTGACACGTCTCCGCTTTAGATCTGACAGAAGGCAGGGCTACCCTTTGGAGGGACAACAGCTGAGCAGTGAAGGAGAGGAAAGATTTCCCACAAAACGTGCTCCAAGAGTGGCAATGGTTTGAATAGAATCTCAGCACCTGGAACCAGCTATTTCTCCTGCCCTTCGTAAGGGATGTAGGGGTGGGGAGCACCCCTACAGCTAAGGTTGAGACACAGCATTTAAGACCTGGAGGACATCTGTTGCAGAGCTGGTGTGGTGTGTATCTTAACCCTGGAATGGCAGCTTTTCAGGGGTTTAAGTTTAGATGTGTTCAGTGTTTTGGAACAAGACAAGTTTGGTGGGTGCTGCCTTAACCCTGTGTTAAAGTTTTGGGGCAGTGAATCCAAAAGTAGCTCCATGAAAGTAGTGTAGGCTCCTAACCTCCATTAAAATCAATGAAAAGGGCCCTACCAGCTTCACAATCCATTTTGTTCAATTTCAGAGGCTTCAGATTTTAAAATCTGAAATGTTATGGTGTTGTAACTGTAGGGGTCCTGACCCAAACAGGAGTTGTGTGGTGGGGGTGGGAGAGTTTACAGTAATGCTGGCAGGATGCTGTCTTTAGCAGCTGCTGGCCAACTGCTCAGCTCTGCTCTCCAGCCACCCAGCTCTGAAGGTAGCACAGAAGTAAGGGTAGCAATATTAGGACCCCCTGCAATAACCTTGCAAACCCCCCTCTCCCACAGTCCACTTTTGGGTGAGGATCCCCACTTTGAGAAACACTGATCACCCACATGAAATCATGGTCTTGTATGTACTTTTACCCTGTGCTATACAGGTTTCACAGGGGAGACCAGATTTCACCATCCACAAATTTTTTCACAGCAGGGCCCTATCAAGTGGTGCTGTAGCCCAGATTCATTAACTGCAGCCAACACTGTTGTGTAAGAGCAGCAGCTCACCCCTAGCACAACTCAAATAGGAGGACTGCAACCAATGGCATCAGTGGTAACAGCCATGTTCTTTCCCAAGTCTTAATGGGGTCTTCGGGTAGTATAGGGCTAGTCAGTTTTTCAAATAAGGACATTCTTTTAGATCTATTACCCTAAACCTTTTTTTCCCCTCCCACTATGATTTACTCTTTTTAAAAAAAATGGAACAAAATATTCAGGATTATTCCCCATGATTTTATTTCCCCCTTTTTCCTCTTCCCTTTTCAGGGCAAAAATCAAATTAAGGAAGAAACCAGGAAAAAAATCAAATAATTAAAAATTTAAAAAAAACTAAATTAAAATATTTTCCATTTCAAAAGTGATGTGCAATTTTTTGAATGAGTGAAAAGTTGTTTTTTCAAAACCCACAGAACAGAAATTACTTCAAAATTTAGTTTATAATTTTTCTCCATCACTTTTTGACCAACTCTAGTTTTTACATAAATGGCTATCAGAGTGAAAGAACAATTTGCTTTGTAAAGGCTCATCCAAATGTTATACAGACAGAAACCTGCCTGAAACTCAGTCTACTTCTGATGCCTGAATAAATGGTGCAGGGTTAATAAACCTGGGGTTCCAGGAAGTCTACATATGCCAAATCTTTGAACCTGCCTCCTTACACCAGAACAGGGAGTTATTTTTCCAACTTTTATATCTACTAAAAAAAAATCATTCTTATAAGAACCACTTAATTAAAAAAAAGACTAATTAAAGTGACTGTCTCACTGAGACCCAGAACATAAGGTTTAGGCAAATAACAGGAAAAAAAATATAAAAAGTAGGAGTACAGATGTTTACACCTTTTAAAAAAAATTTCAATTAAATATTTTTGAAGAAATTTAAAGTTAATTCTAAGTGAAAAATGTAGCAAACAAGCAGTTTAAATCAATACAATGAAAACTGAAGTTAAGTTCTTTCACTTTTAATAACGTTTCATTAAAAATGCAGGGAAGGGGAAATGTTTAGGATATCATTTTTATAATACCTCTAATACTTCTACTTTGCAGGATTTTTCTCCCCCTCATCATAGGTACATTATAAAAAGAGAACTGTATTTGAAAAGCAGGCATGTGATAACATGCAGCTATAGAATCATAGAAATGTAGGGGTCAAGAGGTCATCTAGTCCAGCCCCCTGCACTAAGGCAACACAGGTAAAGTATTTCTTCTAACACTGAAGAAGGAAAGTCATTAGAAAAGGCAAAACAGCATTATTGCTAAAGAGCCAATTGTATATATACAGGCATGTGGGCACATGCCTGCTTCACTTAAGGGCTTCTACCTACAACTTTATCCACTTCCATCATGCTACTTGCTTAAAGAAACAGTATGTCACCTAATTTGAAAAATGAGACCTCATTTCAACTCCATTCTTGATCAACACAGAGGCAGAAAACTCAGAAGAGTTTTACTTTCAGTTTTAAAAAGTTAATAGTATACTATTCAGCATAATCTCATGTGTAACTCCAATAGGTATTTTTATTGCTTGACACATCAGGACCAAGGTGCATGAGTCCAAAGTTTTTTGCTTTGTTAAGCTTCCTTGATTCTCAGAATAAATTATAGTCATCATGCGGATGCTAATCTTTTCAGGGTTGTGTGTGTGTGTGTGGGGGGGGGGGTGTTTTTTTAGTTCACCGGAATATTTTAACATGGGCAAAACATTTTTCCCTAGCCTCACTCTGAATCATTTTGGCTGAAATTTTCCAAACAAATTCAGCCCACTACCGACAACCAGCATGGAAAATTTCAGCCCAAACAGCTGATGTTTGGCAAAGTTATAAGCAACTGGAATCCAGCGTCTTATAAGATGATGTGTTGGGCAACCTTAATAGGCAGTGACACAAGCCCTGCCTCTAATACTACATGCAAAAGACCCCCAACATTATGTTAAAAAAACGTTAAGGTTGCAAAGCCAAACACTCAGTACTTTGAAAGTGTTAGAATTAAAGGCTGCCCATTCAACATTCTGTTCCCTCCTGCAAACGTAGTACGATGTTTAATTACATGATTGTGTACTGTATTTTCCATATGACCCTGCCTCATTCAGTGCATAGCATGGGCTTCAGGGTGTCTCAAATGCTCACACCAACAAACATCTCTATCTTAAAATTTAGAAGATTTTAAAATTATATGTATCTGTTTTGCCAGAGGAGGAAAAAAATCCCTGCCAACAAAGACAAAACAGATATCTCTAGTGGGGAAAAGGAGCATGATCG
Source organism: Mauremys mutica (assembly GCF_020497125.1). NCBI lineage: Eukaryota > Metazoa > Chordata > Testudines > Geoemydidae > Mauremys > Mauremys mutica. The sequence continues at coordinate 57,769,420 of NC_059079.1, forward strand.
TGATTAATTCCCTCCTGACTCCTGAGAAAGGTAGCCCAAGCACCAAAGTGACTATTATTTGTATTACCAAAGTGCTTAACAGTTCTAGCCGTAGACCAAGACCTCTTAATTCTGATTATATCCCATATAGTCACCTAGTGTTTGCTTAAATCTGTTGCTTAATAGTACTTTACTGGCAGATCTCTTCACCTATTCATCACTTGCTGTAACATATTGCCTCAAATTGTCTTTGAACGTAACATTTTATTTTACTCATTAGCAGTTAATTTAGTTCCTCACTCTTCCCTCATTCTCCAGACAAATAGGGTGCATTAGAATTTACACTGAATAGGAAAGTCACTAATTTAGCGTCTTTATTTTCAATCATTATACAAAGATCCCCTCTGCCCTGACTTTGCTTCCATATTATTCCCACATTCTCAAAATGTCAGGACTTTTCTATGTAACAATGGAATTCAATAATAACTCTTGCACGAAATCTTAAAGCAAATGATCAAAAAATATAATGCTTCCAGAGTCAGCTTTCATGTAAAAAAAATTAATAATTTGAGACACATAACACCTGATAAATTAAGGAAATTTAAATTCTCTTGTGAAAATTAAGCTCTTTTCAATTAAATTTGCTAAAATTATTAGCCTTTTAGAAACAAAGTAAATCCTTTACCTGGAAACAGCCATGGCTAACAGAGAAAGGAAGAAACAAGTGCACTCAATTCCAATATGGCTTTGACGAACTGGTAACAGAACTAGGCAGCATTATTGAATATATTGCAGCAGTGCAGCGCAAGCATTAGAAAGCAGTGGCCGGGAGAGGAGGACTAAACATAAAGAAGCACCATCTCATTTTACACTGTGCTGACTATTACAGCTTTTAACACCCAGGCTGTGGAAAGTTTTCCACTCCATAGTACCCTTGCACACGCCTTCTAAAAATAGAGAGGGGCAGCTGGCTATTGTGCCTGAAAGAAGACCCTGTAAATTCCCCCCCACCCTTCTCCTTTCTTTGACTGACATGCTTCCTTAAAGCCATCCAGGAATTTTGGAAAGGGTTATCTCCACCTGTTGAACATGGACTGGGTTGTGCAGGCATTCAGTTATAAATCCAGCTGCCAAAACCCAACAGTAAAAACAGGACACAAGACAACTGTGAAATGGTGCAAAACTAGTTGCAGGAAAATACAGTACATACGTTTATATTAGAATCTTAAAAGGTGAACTGGAAAATTTATATAAAGAAAATGAAAATTTCCTGTGTATGATCTGGGCTCATAAAACAAAGTAGGAACAGCTGTACTGTAGGGTATTTAGATGTTAGCTCCTCGTTTGTATTAGATATTGCACACACTGATCATCATACAAAATAGAGCTTCCCAGTCATCTACATACCTTGGTACAAAATTTGATTACGTTTGTGTGCTCATGCACACATATCAGTATGCAGCACCAAGAGCAGGCTCTCTTTTCTGTATGTCGTACACTGCCAATTAACCATGTCCCAGATGGTGTACAACAATAATGTATAAAAAGCAGTGTATTTACTAATTATAACATTTACCTATATATCTATTTTAACATGTATGCACATCTGCACTTGTGTACCGAATTGAGAATCTACCCAAGTACCGGCCTGTCAACACACAAAGTTAAAGTAAGGATTCCATATTCCTGGATATACACACTTATTTTTGGAAAAATGTGGGGGGGGGAAAAAAATCAGCCTTTTTTACTAACCTGCAAACCAAATTCAAGATTCTTCTTTGCCCATTGTAGCAGCAGAGAACATTACTGACAACTCAGTTAGAGCAGGATGTGAAAGACAAAGCGTACTGATTGGTTGTGCATTGTTTTAGGTGCTTGTGATGTCATAAACCACTGAAGGGGAGAGCAGTATTCTCAAACTCAGGGCAAGCAGGTGGGACAAGCAGGAACTGCTGCAGAGCTCCCTGCTGGGAGGACTAGGCCACCACTGCGAGGAGACACAGGATCAGGACGGCAGGATCCATCACTGTCACCATACAGCTCCAGTCATCTGCCCAGAGCGCGAGGAATGGTTTGAACTGTCCCTACTGAGGAAAGGAACTCAGGCAAGGTCCTAGGTAAAGAAGTTCAGGGATGGGTAACTGGAAGTGGTAGCTAGCCACCCTGGATGAAATGGTGGAGAGGGCAACAAACAGGGAGATGGGTTGGAGTCTCTTCTGTTGATGTGCTACCCTGAACAATTTACTACTTACGGCCAGTATTACATGTTTTTCACCTTTAGGCACCACACTGACTTGCCCGTGTTTCTTGTTCTCATAATGCTACACTCTTTTCCTTTCCTAGTACTTTTATCTGTAATACTGCACTTTAGACATGGAAAGCCATCAATCTTCAGTTCTGTCATTGGGTATGTTTTCAGGCTATGTTTGAGTTTGCAGCTTCTTTAGAGGGGTTTTGTTCATCACTATTAAAAACAAATCAATTGCCCTGAGTATTTGTCTGTAACATAGGTAAATATGTTCCCTCTAAGTTTACTCTAGACTATGGTTCCTCTCTTTCAGAGTTTTTGCCCTGATATAACTGACTTGTTTTCCTCCTGACTGACTCCACTGGACCCCAGCTGCTAATAGCCACAATATTTATACAGCACTTTATGCTACTTTAATTGGTTCAGCTCCCCTTCATTTTCACTTGCAAACACTAAAGATGATGTCCCAACCGCTACCCAGAATCTCCAACCAAAGCTTAAAACACTACTGCAGCATATGCCTGCAGAACACAAAGTAGCACTTTATCAGCCACAGGTGAATTACACTTTTCCTTGCTCTAGCTGCTGCAAGCACACTCACTCATTTCCATGGGCTGGGTTCACTGGTCTGTGACAGCTAGATCCAACTCCGCTTCACCCTCCAGCGAGGAGGTTGCTCTAGAAGCCAAGGTGCTGTGGAGTGGTTGGAAAAGACTTTCAATGGCAGGAGTGACATTGTAATGAAAAGGGAAGCCTGAAGAGGACAATGGTCAGCAGCCACCATGTGAAGGATGCATACAGCCCTCACTTCACCTGACTGAGGTGGTACACGAACAGTCAAATGTGGGCCAGGTTATAGCTTCTCTCTTTTAAATTTATTTCCCCACCCTGAGATAAGTGCCGCAATCTACATCTGGAACTATATTCCATTTTACATACCTGTAACATGATGCTGCTTTATCCCAGCTAGCCAAAGAATATCTGAAATTCCTTTACATCTTCAGTGAGGAGTAAAAGAGAGGCATGTACTAAACAAGGTCTCATTTTACCTTTTCAGACAGAAAAAAAATTACTCTCCTAAACACACAATCCTTCAAAATCAGCTCCCTTCTGAAGGAACTGGGTGGCTCAAGTAATTATTGGTAGAGGAACACGGAGCCTTTCATCTCCAAGTCATAAACTGAAGCCTGCTCTGTACTGGTTGTGATCATGAGATTATTTCAACACCCGTTAGGACTAGTATTCCTGGTCCAACACTCTCATTAATCTCCTAGATGCAGTCTCACAGAGGACAAGGAGACTACGCTACCTAAGGGTGTTTTCTCCAGTGCATGGTTGGGGCACCTTGTAACAGTGTAGAGAAACCTGCACTTCTGAGGTCTGTGCTGTAACTGTTCTGTGATACAATAGAGAAACTCCACCGCCAGGGCTGTCACTGACAGTTCACAAGCATCAAATGTACATGAAGAAAGAAAAAAAAAGTATAATTGCTGGGTGGAGTGAAGTTTAATGAATTAATGCTTGTAAAGCATGTTGATATCCTCCAGTGACATGCCCTATAAATGCCAAGCATTATTCGGTTTTCTAGCTTTTCGGCCTGCGTGGAAATACTTAAACAGGTAAGAAATCACCTGTGAATCACTTCCATCATACCAATTACTAAAAAGACTGGAAACTGAAGTGCAGCCTGCAAGGTGGCAGAGTAGACACTGCATCATTCTTCCCTCAATCTTGAAAAACCAACTGCAATTACAGGTGCCTTCTACATTAAAAGCAGGTAACAACTTCGTGTTTTCAGTCTGAATGCAAACTGTCTAGGTGAGGTGAAAAGGACAGCTGACAAGGTTAAAAATCTCAGACAAACATTTACAACTCAGAATAAGTATGTCCAATTCAGAGTCCCTAGTAAGAAATGATGCAAGAACACCAGGTAAGAGGAAGTTCCCAACTACATTCCCAATCTACTTGAATGTGATGCAGCTTTCTCCCAGCTAGCCAAAAATTATTTTCATGAAGTTTATGTAACAGCTCAGATGGTAGGGAAGGGGGTGTCTCTGTAGACCAGCCTCCACCTCTCCAAACAACTCTGTCTGGATTTACATATAATTCAAGGATCTTGGCCAAAGTTGTCAAGTTTAGGTGCCCAAAATTAGGCACTAAGTCCACATTCAAGTACCTAAATCAAGGTGGACTGATTTTCAGAGGTAACTACATTTGAAAATGCTGGCTTGTAAAAAAAAAGTTGATCACATCTTAAAATTTTATCAGCAGTCTTAGAACAGGTTATAAAACAAATAGGTAAATTTATTTCTAATGGTTACTAAAATAGTTTCTTTAAATTATTTACAAATCATCACTGGTCATTTCCAACTGATAAACTAACATACGATTTTAAAAAACCCTTGTCCAGTGAAGTGTTTGTAACATTTAAATCTCTTTTCTTCATGAGCTGTTCTTACACACATACAATGGCAGCACTTCCATGTCTCTTTGCTGAATAAATACCGCTACATAAAACAAATTCGTGGTCAGTTTCCAGTTCTCAAAGAAGGGCCAAATCCACCACTGGCATAAGTGGTCACAGCTCCAAGTCTATGGCGTTTTCTTGAACCGGTCATTAATCCAGCCCATTTCAGATTGCAAACCAGTGTCTTTTCTGGTAGTCTCAGCATGGGGACTTAGCTGCCCTTTCACCCCCTACAGATAGTCCCTTTTAAAGGACTTTTATAGCAAGGCAAGGGGAAGATTGAGTAATGGATGTGTTAGAGTGCCATCAATCTGACAGCTATTATAAGAAAACGTATCTTAAACGTGAGCAGTTTCCTTCAAATCCAAAAAAACTGAATGGATCTGGAACAAGAGACAACCAAGATGAGATACTAGGCAGCAGAGAGGCATGAAAGTATGACAATTCTTCTGTGGGTATAGAAATACATACATGATTTTCAATCAGTGGTAAATTTTAGGGATTTTTGGCATGAGCCACTCAATAAAATATGTTCAACACATGCATATCAAGTCTATTTTTCTTAAAATTTACATAGGAGGCAGCAGGTTTTATGCAGACACACAGGGGACTCATTTGGGACAAGGCTTACAACAGTAATAAACAAATCCTCTTGATGTAAAAATACTCTTTTTGAATAAAACCTTTGGACCTAGCCAAAATAATCTGTTCAGAATGTACACATCTTAGGCCTTTGAGAAGGGTATGGTGAGGCCTTTTTAGCACACACTGGAACAGCATTTAACACTTCCTCCTCGAGATTTGTAGGTCTTAAAACTGGATGCAGAACAGAGGATTCCTGGGTGCTCTGGGAAGCAGATGCACTAAGGGGTTATTTTGTTAACTGATGTGTTAACAACGCCCAGAGCAATCACCTGCACCTTGTTCATCCCAGCCTCCAAAGCTGCTTTTTTTTTGGGGGGGGGGGGGTGGAGGGGGGGAAGAGCACCAGGATCTTCTAAACAGAACAAAAACAGCTTTTGAGAAGTCTCTCCTGAACCAGAATATCTTCTATACAATTCAGTCAGTCTAGGAAACATGCAGAGGCAACTTATACCCGAGGCCATGGTCAGCTGGAGAAAGAAAGCCGATGGCTGTATGCATGTAGCCCCATCTCCACCGCCAATTAATAAAATTAAGCCTCTGAGAATAGAAGGGAATGTTATTCTGGTAGATTGCAAGTAGGTAGAGGAGACGGGAGAAGAGTCTGTAGAATCCGCTAAATCTCATTATCTTGCCATACCCAATAGCAGTACTACCTACTGCTGGAAAAGTTTCAGCAGACACACACTTGTCTACTGCACACAAGAATAGCTTTACATACAGAGGGATGGCTCTACAATGGGGGCAAGACATTTCTACCTACAGAGCACTAGGCCCTATCAGTTACTGAGGAGAGACCAACCTAACAGCTGTGCCCCATACTTATGCTCTCCAATTGTCTAGAGAGAACTCCAGGTCTTTTAAATGGAATAACCCTACCAATCCTTGCTCTGCACAGAGAATATTGTGTGCTGCCTCAGCTCAGCAGTTAAGTTCTGCACTGCCCAGATACCACAACACTGTTTTCCTATTCTCCCATGTCTTATATTTAATCCATCTGTAAGCAGCCCTCCTTAGGGAGACCATTTTCAGGCCAAACAGGCAGGACCAGGTGGGATATGCGGCTCCACAGTCCACTCAGCTTATCTGTGTCCATGTGATTATAGGAGCTGGGAGTGTCTGAATTGGTGAATTTGGCCCAGAGAAAATCCCGTACTTTCTCCTCAACATCCAGCAGCTTGAGGTTCTTTCCCAGCGACTTCTCATCCAGAAGGACAGTTAGCAGAAGAGTTACATCCTTAAATGCTGCATTTTCATGGTCACAGTACTTGTAGAAGATCAAAGTGGAGCCTGCAGGCAGAGACTCAAATCGATGCACCACAGCTGCTTTTTTACCTTCCTTGAACCCAGAGCTTAGCTTATTATCTACCTCCAGCTTGACGACGTCACTATCCAGCGTGGCTTTTCCAGCTCCATCAATCTTGATTGTGGCAGCACTCAGGGAGGAGGAATAAGCTTCAGCAATCTGGTTACTTAAGCACTTTAGAGACTTTTCAGCTTCTTGAGCAGCTGTGAGCAGTAAGATGGCAGGCTGCGAGTGGGGATGGGTGGTATTGAGTCGTTTCACAAGGAACATTTGGATTCTCTCCCACAGTCTTGGATCCTGATTTGGATAGACATTCCTAAGTTTCTTCATCTGGGTCTCAAATGCTTGCACAACTTTGATTTCTTCCCTCGGCAAAGTCTTGGAGGATTGATTCTTCCAGACATGCCATACAACAGTAACGGAAGCTACTGCTAATATTAAAATGCACATCCTAAGCCATCCTGCACTGGACTGTCCAACAGGCTCTGCACAAAAGAGAATGGGGGCAGAGGGGGTGGATGTTAAAAATAAACAAATGCTTTCGTCATGTTCTATGAGGAATCAATTAGTATGGATGAGTGAACAGTGACATTTGAAAAGACCCATTTTTCTATCCCATAAACAACTGAACACCACAAGATTATGGAGACACCCTGGAGTGAGAAAGAAGGACTTAACTTCCTTAGAAGAAAAACTGCAGGGTAATGCAAGACATAGGGTAAATTTTTCAAAAGCACTTAAACAACTTAAACACACAAATCACAGTTTGAAAACGGGACTTAAGGCATTTTTGAAAATTTTGCTCACTCACATTCTAACCATTCTATCTAATCAAAGAATTATAAATTATTAAAAACACATTAAAATGTATCTTAAAGAGGCAGGTCAAACCTGGCCCAATATTTAAGTTTTTTAAGAATAATCTTCTACAAAATCTGAAGGCAACAGAAAGAAAAAAAGTAAAGTCATAGAAACCAATCTCAAAGGCATTTTTAAACAAAATGAACATTCTTCACCATTGTTTGCAACTCAAACATTACTGCATTGTGTTAGTGCCGGGGTTCTCAAACTAGGAGTCGCACGGTTATTATGTGGGGGTTGCAAGTACATGCCTCCCAGCTAGCTACCAAGTCTGCTGTGAAAAGTGATAAACATACAAATATCACTTTAAAATAGTGTTAAATATAAAAATTGTGATTTTAATTTATAAGGGGGTGAGGGGTCTTACTCAGAGGCTTGCTGTGTGAAAGAGGTCACCAATACAGGAAGTTTGAGAACCAGTGTGCTAGTGCATAAGAACCCAGAAGTGAAATGGTCTCATCCATTCATTCAGAGAACGCAAAAAGTAAAAGCAGAGGATGAAAAGGACACAGGAAATGCATCTTACCATTGAAATGCATGGGAAATCAGACATTTGAAGATGGATTACATGTTCGTTTTTTAAATGTTAATTTAACAAAACGATTGAACTATTCACCAGGGTTATTGTTAACATTAAAAAAGCTTGCATCATGTTCTTAAAAATCTTCCCCTCCTCCCCAAATCCTACAGGGTCCGATTCTGCTTCCAACGAAGTCACTAATAAAACTCCCATTGACTTCTTTAGAAGTAGGACCAGACCCATAGCAAGAAGATGCTTTTCTTGGATCCTAAATATATCAGAAAACAGGATGACAAAAGTTTTCTGTACATTACTACAACTGAATTTGAAGCATCTAATTTAAAAAACCAATGGAACACAGAACTATCACTATGTGTGCCCCAAATTTAATCTCATATTGATGCCAGAGTCTATTAAAGGAGTAGAGGGCAGACCAGGTGGAAATCAGAGATTAGACAAGAGGCCTCTTGAGTTATCTTTCCCTCAGTGCTGAAAATATGTCTCCTGATAAGCAGGATCTGTAATGCAGGTCTGTTTTAGCAGGACCCACTATACAGCACCAAGTTAAAGGGGCTTGAATACAAGGATGGGCACAAAAATGGTTAAATGCTATATACACATTAAACAGATCTGAAAGCATAAATCTTACTTTTTGCTGCAGGCTGTGAACGCTTCTTCAGCGTACTGGGTTGAACCTGAGATTCAGCTTCATCTGTTGGAGTGATTGGAGGGAAGGGGAGTTAAGATGACAGAATCCTGATCCATTTATCTAGTTATCAATGGAAGGGGTGAGAAATCATATGAAAATTGATTTTAGCTCTAAACTCAGTCTAGCTTCTGCTTTCTGTAGATTAATTCTACAGTAAAACAGGCAGAAAGGTTAAAGGTTAAATGACTTGACCTCATTGAGAACACTGCTTAGCCAGCATTGTCTCACTAACAGAAGTGAGGAAGGGACTATGAACTCAGCAGTCCAGCTGCTACTGTGACAAATAATCAGTTGGAAAGGATTTCATTTCAGGTTTGCATCAAAGAGTTCAAAGCCAGCCCTGCGCCATCCCCAGAGACAAATACAATGGCAAGTTCACAACTGTTTCAGGCCAGCAAACTGATCTCTTTCAACTGGCAGACCAGCTTCAGTTTCCCATCCACACTCCTCCCAGGTCCCGTTTTCAGAAAAGCACAAATAACTAAACATGCTTATGTAGAGCTAACAAACTCCTCAAATGCTGAACCACCAAAAGAAAATAGCAATCAGTCTATACATAGGTAAACAAGAGGCAGAGTTTTATCCACATACTTGGTCTCCTGAATGTCATCTTCTGGTTAAACACTGGTTGTTTTTGTACAACTGTTGGGGGATCTGGAACATAGTAACAGAAGAAACATATGCATAATTTAAAGCAATACCATTACCATATGAGATTCAAGAAACAGAAGAAAAGTAGTTTTGTCAAGCACAATCTCAGTCCTCAAAGTTACTTCTGCCCACCAACGTGCTGTGTAACACCATCAGAAAACTGGACCAGATAGTGCTTTATAACCCAAAATGCAAGCTTTTATATCAAAGTGAGCCTTGGGAGTATTCATGTAAAAAATACGAGAAGGTAAAAGATACTAAAAAGTAACTCCTGAAAAGGACAGTGTAAACTGCATTCCATCAACATGTATGAATGTGCACACCATGCAGTTATCTGTTGTTATGGTTTCAGTGAGGGTACATGTAATGTTTACTCACATGGTACAAAACCACCTATATTTATGGCTCCTTGAGTCAAATCAATCCTTTGTAATCACAGCAATTGTCTCAAAGATGAAAGATCTCACATATAGATAGGTATATAGATGCATAGTCACAGATGGAGAGAGAGTAGAGGACGCTAGCAGACAGGCAGGCAGAATCTGAGCAAGGAAAATGAATGGGTAATGGAAGGGTAGCCCAGAATCCCAGGAGATAACCTAAAACAATTGACCCTGATCAGAGGTTTAGGAGCATGAACACTCAGAAGTGAACATATGGGACATGAATGCTATGTATCATGTCTAATACTTCAACACAGTGTTTGCTCAGCTGCAGCCACACATGCCTGTCACATTGGGCAGTGTCCTCATTAGTGGCTGCTCATTGTTTGAAATTCAGCATAGGATTACATTCAAACCACAGAAGCAGCACCACAATAAAATGAACAGAGATCATAAATTTAACAGACACTGACCAATTTGGAGACAAATCAATCATGGACATAGTACTTCCAAACTGCTACTCAAAGGGCAGGTTGGCATTTGGGATGCTGGGGGAGATTTAAAACAGTCACTTCTTTCTCATGCAGCCTGTCCCTACCTACACTTTTAGCTGTCTTTATTTCCTAGTCTTTGAATTCAGTCACTGGAGTTCTAAGCAGAGGATGGAAAGTTATAACTAAAGTGAAATTAATTCTCATGAGAGGCACCACCAGACTAATGCCTTTTAGAACCAAAACCACTTGTTTAACAACAAGGCCAGTCATCTCACCATGCACCTGAAGTCTGAGGGGTCATGCCTAGGGGCAAGGGTGCTAAAGCATATTGACTGTGTAGGTGCTGTACACCACCTCCTTAAAACTGAACAAAGGCCAGCACAGCTCTGCTTTTGCATGCACCTCTCATCTCCAAGTCCAGTTCATCTCTGTGCTTTGTCAGGTTAGAGCAACTGGCCGCTCCCCTGGTCTTCTCCCATAAGCAATCATATAGCAAGTTGATTCGATTTTGACCAGACTGGATTCATACCATAACCTATTACCAGTCCTCAATCACCCAGTCCTCCACCAGTGTATCTATTCAGACACTTTAGTATCAGTTGAAGAGACTGCAAATCAATTTATCTTAAATCATGTCTTAAAGGAGCCCTTAACTTAAAAAAAAAAAAAACACTTCTGTCTAAAAGTCTTTTCATACTGTTACAAGTCACATCTAAGATGACTATAACTGAGAAAGAGTAGAGGAAAAAATTCTCTTTCATCACTTTATTTGATAGCACTTGGTATAGTTAGTTTCCATTGCCGGAGTCATTAGGAGCTGTCAGTAACTCAGCTCTTCTAGAAAAAAAATAAGGCCACCTAATTAAGCAGCTATGGCCCCACTCCTGGAAACACACGAGTAAAGTTACTCACATGAGTCTTATCAAGCATGTATCTTAAGTGTTTGCAGGACCGGGGCCTATATGTGCACTTAAATTTAGGATTTCACTTTTGAGCATTTTGGCCTAACACAACGGTATAGTGATTATTTAAAATAAATAAATACATAAATCCACAAAAATTGTCAAGGAGCTTTTTTCAACTGACTAGTTTTCAAATTAACAGTGCTCCCTTAATAAAGTTGAAGTTCTCCTAATTTTATTATATTTAAACAAAATGATTTATAGTAGATTTCTCATGTTTAAACAGGATTTAAGCAGGCTAGAAAATGAATCTTGGCTACTATGTTGTGTCAGATGTTTGTTACTTTTCAGCAACCTCCAGCAAGAGATGGCAAATGTCCATCATCAGAAGCCCAGGACACCACAGACCAGGGCACACCAACTCAAAGCAGCACCAGACCCAGCCAGAACAACAGACACAAAACCTGCAGACATATCTCCACTAATACAATGATCAACACCCCCACCACACAAAACACCCTTCAAGATCCATGGGTCCTACTCATCCAGTGCACTAAATGCCTCAACAACTATGCGGTGAAACTAGTAATTAAGCTCTCAAATGAACTCACAGGAAAAAGAGAAAAATACCAGATCATCTGTTGGCAAACACTTTTCACAAAGCCACCACTCTATATCTGACCTATCAGTCCTCATCCTCAAAGGAAACCTGCGCAACACTTTCAAAAGATGAGCCTGGGAGCTTAAATTCATAACTTTGCTAGACACTAAAAATCATGGTCTTAATAAAGAGACACTAATTTACGTCTTATTACAACAATCTGTAACCCACTAACCCCCTTTTAGTCCTATGACTTCAGGGGTGTTAATAGCCCACTTCACCTTGAATGGTCCCTTAGAATATATCATAAGTAGTTAGCATAAACTATCTGTTCAATCTTTCGTTTAGCTGTGACAGTCTTAGTACCTTCCCCACAGCTGAAGAGCTCTATGTAGCTTGAACGCCTCTCTCACCAAGAACTTGGTCCAATAAAAGATGATACCTTTCCCCCTTTGTCTCAACTGTACAAATATTTCATACGTATCAAAGGGGTGGTTCTCTCTGCCCAGTGTAGCATTCTGAAAAATTGAACTACAAAACTGTAATGCCATGTATACAGGACTGTACTGTAATGATATCTTATGTTTTGCTTTGTTCTGGCCCAAAGTTTACAAGTTTAAAAAACTGAACTGATAATCATTGGAGACAAACCCTTTGACAGAAGGGACGACTGCAAATCATCACTTCCATTATCGCTTGGTGTTTGACGCACATTAGTCTTCTTATAATTTCCCCCATCATTTTCAGATTCATCATCATCACTGTAGCCATCAGCATTCTCTTCGTCTTCCTCCTCCTCATCATCATCTGCAAAGACAACAGGTTATATAAAGATTAAGAACTGCTTGCCACACAACTCAAAGGCTATTATATATAGCTAACAGCACTACCTGTATGCATGACATTTTACAGTATAAAAGGACAGGTCTCTGTCTCAAGAAGTTTATGGCCTACACTAATCATGGGACACCAAAAGGTGAAGGCCACAACAGGAAAGGTTGTAAGATAAACTACTGGATGTACATATCTTGTTACTTGCTATTTTGTCAACTTGTGTAACTGTTTGGGCACTACAGTTCTCCCTTGGGTAATGTTAATACTAGGAAGGAGCAAAGTCCACCAAGATGGTAGGTCAACCAAGAGAATCAAGCTAGAAGAAGGATTTGAAAGAGAGAGGTACCACCATATGGTGCACAGAATCAGAGGGATATTTCAGGTGTTCAGTAGGGATGTAGCATGATAGATGGCACAGAGCTGACCATGGGAGGCAATCAAGAGGGTGACCAAATGCACAGGGCTGACAAAGCATGGGGCACAAACAGAGAAGAGGTTGTGAATGGAAGAGCAGAGCTGTACAGCGCCTTGAAGGTGAAAGGTGACCAATTCAGACTGGCCTCTCTTAAGAGTACAATACAGGTTTGAAGAGTTTTTTGTTTTTGTTAAAGAAATAGCCCCTTCCTGCCTTGTGTAATACCAGCCTTCTCAGCATTCCTTCATAAAAATATCATTGCCTATTCTGCAGTTCCTGCCATCTAAAACAGTTCTTCTATATTACTCCTTTTCATTTCAAATCTTTAGTTGACTAACTTCTCATCTGTGAAATAATTATTAACTCTCAGTTTCACACCCACCCCCTAGTTATATTTAACTCTAAGTCTGTATTAAAGATACAATGCAATATTCTTTTGTGAGGTATTATTGAAGTCATGGGCTTTCTAATTCAGAAGCCACAGTCTAAACAAACCTGAGAACTTTAAGTGAACAGAGTTGGATAGGAACCACCAGACTGAATCAGACCAGAGGTCCATCTAGTCCATTATCACGTTTCTGACAGTGGCCAGCACTAGACGCTTCAGAGGTAGGGGTAAGAACTGCACAACTGGCAGATGTGGAGTACTATGACCCACACGTTCGGTCTCTTCCTGATCTCTAGTAGTTAGAGATTGGCTTAAGCACTGAAACATAACGTTTAATAATCCTTCCACAAATACAATTACACTGCTACCTCGATATAACGCCACCCAATACAACACAAATTTGGATATAACACGGTAAAGCAGTGCTCGGGGGGATGGGGGGTGGAGGGGGAGGGGAGGTGGCTGCGCACTCCAGTGGATCAAAGCAAGTTCAGTATAAACACGGTTTCACCTATAACGCGATAACATTTTTTGGCTCCCAAGGACAGCATTATATTGAGGTAGAGGTGTATTTCCTTTTGATAAATGTGGCTTTTTGGTTTGTTTTAAAATCTCAGTCCACAAGTAGGAATCTCATATTGAAACACAAGGTTGCAAAAAGTCAAGGATCAACACATAGTAGAGGGAAATGGTGCTGGTAGAGGCAAGAAGCCTCTTGATGCTACTATGGCCCATGACTGGGGACCCCCAAGACTACTGATTTCTGCAGTAATAGCTATGCGACACTACACTTGTCTGCAGTTACAGCTCCTCATCACCTCCAAAGGAGGGGGGTTAGTGTAGAACTTACATAAAAAGGGGCATAGCAACTATTAGCAAAAGTTTTTTACTCTTAAAGTGTGCCACAGTCACCACTGTATTCACAACAAACCCATTAGGCCAGGTATTTTTACATGGCTGATAGAAGCAGCAGCTGTTCATAGTCATTTGCTCTCAAACTGTGCTCAAGATCTCAGTTTTGCCTTAAGTTCTTTCAATCTTCATTTCTAAAAATGTACTGGGGCTTCTTCCAAGCCCAAATTTGCGATTAATAGTTAAAAACTCCCCTCTATAATGCAAACACTGTGGCTCACAGTGGCCACCAAGACTAGTTTAGGGAAGACTGCTATCTTATGCCCTAATAGCATGCAAGAAATATGTACAGCTTTCAAACGTCTCAAAAAACAATCAAAGCTCAGATGGGGCTTTACTTTTATTGAAATCTTTTGGGATTCCAGGAGATTTAACTACTAAAAAACTGCTTCTGTTGCAACAGTGTCAGTCAGTGATTCAACAGCAGCCTGTTTGCCTATTTAAAAGGAATTTATATGCTTCACTAAATTGATTGTCTGATAGATTAGGATTTACTCTAGAAAGAGAGCAAGTGGGGAAAATTTTTGTAGTATCTTGGGTTCTAAACATCCTGTTTAAATGTAATAGGAATTTCCTATCTACAAAATGAATGCATCAGTGCAAAATAAAAGAAGTGAATTAGTTCTACTAATGGACTATCTTTTTGAAGTAATAAAATCTGTGATGTTTACAAAACATAAATTGCCTGGCTATTTGTAAGGTGATTATTACAGTAGAACCTCAGAGTTACGGACTCCTTGGGAATGGAAGTTGTCCGTAACTCTGAAATGTTCGTACAGGCTCCAGCAGCGGCTGAGCTCCCTCCTCAGCACCAGCAACTTCCTTGCAGGCAGCTTCTTTCCCTGGGTCAGACTGAGTTTGCAAGCTTGTCCCTCTCCCAGCTGGGGGTGTGTGTGGGGGGGGGAAGGAAGTGTTGTGAGTGTGTAAGTAAACAGCATGTCCCGCTCTGGGGACTGAAAAAAAGTGCATCCCCTCCCAGCTAGGGGGAGTGGGGGAGAAGTGGCGCAGACCTCAGTGCTGCTCCTGCTCCGCTCTCTCTGGCTGCCTTGGGCTGGCAGCCCCAGCATCTTCACCTCCTAGCTGTAAGTGGCTGCCCCGTGCATGGGGGTGGGATGGGGACAGGAAGCCCAGACGTGCCTACCTTTAAGATGCAATACAGGCACAGTACAGTATCTCTGTTGTTGTTTTTTGGAGGGTGGGGAACGGGGTCTCTGCTGCTGCCTGATTGGTTACTTCCAGTTTCACATGGTGTCTAGTTGACTGGTCAGTCCATAACTCTGGTGTTCATATCTTTGAGGTTCTACTGTAATAAGTAATTAATAGACTGCTGCCCCCTCGCTTAAAGCATCTAGAACTACAGTGTACTGGAAAATATACTGTAGGAACAGTCCTACCCTGGCCCCTGGTAGATGGGATAATCAGCTTTTTCCATTACCAGTTTTCAAGATTTTAGAACATCAACGTCATGAGTCAAGTGCAAGACCTTCCCGCAAATCTAGGGAAGATGGGTTTTCAAGACTGTTGCAATATGCTATCAGAAAAGTAAATAGTCAAGGAACTCAAGACAGACTGCTCACATATTTAGAAACCTCTACTTAAAAAAAACAAAACAGAGTGCCTGCAGTCTAGTTTGCAACACACTTAACTTGATCAGAAAACTAGACTAGTCAGTTTCACTTTTACTTAGATTCACTTCCTGGCTCTCATGCAATAGCACAATTGCATCTGGGTTTTGTGAGGGTGCCAGAGGTCCAACACTCTTGGGGAATATTTCACCACCAAAAGAATATAACACTGTTTTTGCTGAAGTATTTATTTAAGTTTTCACAAAGACATTTCTTTATGCTAAGGGCTGGTCTACACACAGTTTAAGTACTGACTTACCTATATCAATTTAAAACCTGATTGTTCAGATTGGTGAAACTCCACACTGTGGACACAATTATATGGGTATAAAGCTGCTTACACCAGTATAGCTTATTTCCATAAGAGTGTGTAGACAAGCCCTTTATTCTTTCATGCAAAACCTACATTTGGGGCCTTAACTACTTGTCAATTCATCTTTAACATTCTTAGGCTATCCAGACACTCATGCACTCCTAATAGTTTAGGCAACGTACATGCAGGTGAATTGTGCAGATCATCTCGCAGTCTCTCTTTAGATGGAAGGAAAGGAAACAGAAAGAAAGTGATACTTATTCTAGGAACAGCTCACAGCAATTTTTGTGCTAAATTTAAAATGTATTTGTCCAGTTTTAAAAATACTCTCCAGTTATCAAACAATAAGAACAGCATAATGAAACAGTGGGAAATAGTTTTATTTCACATAAGATTAAAATACACTACTACAGCACATAAAAGGGGCAAATATGACATCAGATGTCTGTACTGAACCATACAACAGTTCTTTAAATCACTACTATTACTTTAAGCGAAGATATAGCTATTAATTCCCTTACAGACTTTAGCAGTTCCAAAGAGTATTAACCTGGTTGTAATCAATTGCTACTGACAGAAGTTTGGGAAACATAGGAATTCACTCCAAGAGCAACTTTCAAATGTTCAACTGTATGTCTTAGGCCCTATAACACTAATGGTTAATGGGGAGTCTCCTTTAACTCAGGTAACAGTGGTCTATCATCTTGGAGAAACTGGGCTGTTAGGGGGATGAAATTATGCAAACAGAAATCTCTGAAATGTCAGCAAAAGGGTACAGACTGTCCTTTTCAGCTGTGTAAGCCACAGCTTGTTTTCTTTTTACAAGGTTCAGTGTCAAGTTCCTTTTAAGAAACAAACATTTGTTTCACAAACCCAATCTAAAAGAAATCATCTGCAGAATTAAGCAGTTATTTGTCAACTGGAGGGTTTTTTCATAAGCTCTCTATTACAGGAACAAAAGTCACAGGAAAGAGGAAGATGCAGAGATCTGCAATTTCACTTCCCTCGTGAAACTAAATATTAGGGTATAAATCTTGCCTAATTTCACCAGCTAGTAATGCAAACTGCCTGACTGGGGAGGAAAAAGTTAGTGTGAGCAGGTAGCATTTTTAACCTGCTCTTAGTACAGCAAACTCTCACTCTGCCTGGAGTCTGGCTTTATCAAAAAGGGAAACAAATTTCAGCCTGAGCTTTGTCCTCAGGCTTGGCTGTTCCTGGGTTCTTCCCTTTGGCCCCTACTGTCCCAGATCCTGGATCCTTCTGTCCAGAGGATCACTCCCACCTCCCTTATAGGAATGGAGGCGTTAACAAGCCACACCTAACACAAGACTGCTGTAATCAGCAGCTTTAGACAGTGCCTATCACCTGCCTACATGGTGGGTCTTCAGAGCATCCCTCTTTGGGTGACTGATCTTATCTGACACACCCAACAGTAGGTAACATCCCTGCCAATTAGAAACTACCATTTCTAGAGTATTTTCTGATAGACAAAGCATATAAGACTGTTCTTTAAACTCTTCAGAATCCAGTTTTTAAAACCGGTATAGAGCTCAGCCATTCCTACAGTATCAAAATCCACTATGCAAAGTGATTACATCTGCAAAATTATTCAGTGTATAAGACAATATACAATAATGAATGTGGTTATCATGGTAACTGTAAACACAATGAGGCACAAAGCCAAATGACAAATACTTCCAGCACCCAAAACATACCTTTAGCTCAAAAATCACTTATAAAATGGAGGATTTTGTTTTTAAAACAATAAGAGCACTGACATTTATAACTTCCTTAATCTTTGTTCATTTACAAAAATTTTAAATATAGAGCTTAAAAAAATATAGCTGACATCTGAGGCCAGGTCTACACTAAAAAGCTAGGTTGACCCATCTACATCACTCCTGGGTGTGAAAAATCCACACCCCTGAATGATATAGGTCATCTTACCTAACTCTCGTTGTAAGCAGCGCAAGGTCAACTGAAGAATTCTTCCATCCACTCTCCTACTGCCTCGAGGAGGTGGATTAACTACAGCAATGGGAGAACCCCTCCTGTCGCTGTAGTGAGTGTCTACACTTAAACCACTAAGCATCATTGCTGCAACTGTGTCACATGCTATTTGAAGTTTTTGCACTAGGATACTGGTTTTTAAGTTTCAGTTCTACTCATGGGGGTGTCATAGTAAATGCAGTGCTGAGTAAACTGAAATTCTTTTGAAAGAAAAATCCACCTAATCAGCTTCCAGTGTCATGCAGTTACACTTCAACTTTACTGTATTGGGGTGGGGGAGGAAATCAGAAAAAGTCATTGTAATAGCACATTGTCAAAGGTCTATACTTGGAACACTCAACATCTCGGCATTTTTCAAGTAGCAGCAAACTCCACTGTCAACGTTCAGTTCTGCATGTGCTCTCACTCTCTCTCGATCTGGGCATTACACTCATAACAAGCAAAACTCACAGAAACAACCCTATAACAGTAAGCAGACCAGAATATTTAAAAGGGGGAAAAAAGTCACTTGAACCAACCTGACTCATTCCATTTGAAATCTCTATTTGCACTGGAGAGCGTGTTTTCTGTAAGGCAAAACAACACAAGAACGATTAACAGAAAAAAAGGAAGGAAATGAAGCAGTCATGTTCGTGCTGTGGTTATCTGATGCAGTCACTGATACATTTCTCAGGACACTGCAAAGGCTGCACACTCACTTGTAAAACAGACCTAGCTCCCCTCCCAACCGCCAGAGGTTGGCAAATTAAAACTTCATTATGTCCTTCATATTTTTGTTTTTTAATGAAACATGGGATGTGCCAAATTACACCTAACCATTAGTCTATCGAGCCCAGTAACCCGCATCTGGCAGTGGTCTATGCCTGATGCTTTAGAGAAGGTACTGCCAAATCCCAATAATGCATTTGGTGAAGTGTAATGCTAAACATTGGATGGTCTGGGAGGGATCCCTTCCCAATCCTTTTGAGAGAGTCAATTTATATCTTCAAGTATCGGGGGGTAGCCGTGTTAGTCTGTATCCACAAAAACAACAAGGAGCCCAGTGGCACCTTACAAACTAACAGATTTATTTGGGGGATAAGCTTTCGTGGGTAAAAAACCACTTCTTCGCATTTGAAGAAGTGGTTTTTTACCCACGAAAACTTATGCTCAAATAAATCTGTTAATCTTTAAGGTGTCACCGGAATCCTTGTTAAGATTTCATGCTTCAAGATATAAATTATTACCCTTCTCTTAGCTTGCATAACTACAGATACTATTGGTCACAGCATTTACTCAGTGCTTTTACAAAACCACACAATGCTATCTGACTCAATTACTATATGTTGCAATATCCCAGCCAACTATTACTGCAACTCATGCACTGTAAAACAATATACGCTTGTATAGCACTTTCCATCTGATGATCTCAAAGACTTTATATACGTACATTAATCCTCACAAACTCCTGAGAGATAGAAGAGTACCACCCCCATTTTAGAGAAAAAAGCAAAGTGCAGAGAGATTAAGTGACTTGCCCAAGATTATACAGCAAGTCAACGGCAAAGTCAGAAATAGAACTGAGGTCCCCTAATTCCCACTCCCGGCTGTGATCACTGAACTATGCTCCCACAAGTCCTGTGTGTGTTTCACTAACATTATACTGTAACTAGCGAAAACTCCATCCTTTAGGTTTAAAAGTTAATTTACCTGTCTGTCGACTCTTTCTTATACTCGGTCGAACCAAAGGCGATATATCTGCTATGCCAAATGCACTTTCACTCCCTAAAACAAGAGAGAGAGGAATACATTAAAAAGTATAACATTTTGAAAAACTGGGTTCTGATGGGTTTATAGAACAGTTTGACACACTTCCGCTAAGCAGAGAAAACGCTCTATAAATATGCTAGTTTCTGATTGGCTGGACTGTTAACTCTTATGAGACTGTTGCGTATGGCAAATAAGATCAGGGAGTCACCAAAGCAGTCACTCCTCCCCCACAAGTACTTTAACCCTCCACTCCATCTCTTCAAGAACATGGTCTTCTCAAGTCCACAACTCCAGTTTGGCAATTTTCCTGAGGTTTGCAAGGTCTGTGCAGGTCAAGAAGTGGCTAGTGTATCCAGGGTATGGGCAGCAAAGTGGGAGCAGAAACAAAGGGGATGCGAGGACAGGAACAGGAGCTGAGAGTGGCAGAGACAAGCAAGGGGAATGGGGCAGAAGGGTCTATTACCACTAGAGGACACTTCCCTCTGGAGGCTGGAATCGATCCCAGGATCCTCAAGGCTCAGCATTCTTCTGCCATATGGCAAATAGCTGCAAAACCCACTGATAAAGTGGGTGCCTCATCACCCTCTAACAGCTGGTCTACACAGAATCTTACAATCTACTACTGCAGGCAGTCACTCAGTTAGTTAGTTCAAAGGGTACTGGCCAGTGCTCTGGATCTGAGGGTCAAAAATTGCACTTGCTTAAGGTGCAGGTCAGGCAGGATTCAGTCCTGAATTAGTGACAGCGTAAGATTCTATGTCAGGGACTGAGACAGGACATGTTTTGAAGTCATTCATTCATTGAGTGAGTCAGACCAAACTTCTCTAAATGAAGCAATGTTTGATCCTGCCCCAAAATCTGCCCCTAGATCAATCCTAAAGAATCAATGATCAGGCTCCATGAAACTTCCCCATATGTCATCAAGGAGCTAAAGAGGAAGTGAAGTTCCTCACCCAACCCTCCCCAAAAACCCTAATCCTAGAGAGGTTAACGCATTAAAGAGGCCCAGAGATCAATAAAAGCAAGATAAGTCCTAAAAAAAAATTGTTTAGTAATACCATCCTTCTAATCCCTAACCATGTGGAATAACTGAACACCAATGGATTAGGAAACCGATCGTTGATTCAAGAATACACCACTGTATGAACAACAAATAAATACTGGGTTTTTTTGGCCTAGCAGAATCCTATATACAAATGATTGATTTTGATGTATCTAAACTATATGCTGAGACCCAAGGGGCCTCAATAATAAATATTTTTTGTAATATTATATTTTTATTAATCATAAATTAATGGAGACTATACAAAAAAAATAACAACCAGACTCCTACTAATTTCCTTGCAAAGGGCTTTGGCTACCTTTTTCACAGTAACTATCCTGTTAAGGTGCATCTGAAAGAGCACAACAGTGCCTTTAATGTGTAATGGCAATTTAAAAATCTAGTAGTGCCTACCTTAACTATTTGAAAGAAGACACAATACTGCAGAGTGAAGTCTAATATTTCTCTGCAGATAGGTAAATTATTGAAACCGGATATTGTAGATTTTTAAGGAACTAATTTATTGTTGATAGCAATTCATAAGATCTGGGAGGGGGAAGACTTCCTCTAACTGGGAAGGGAAGGGAAAGGAAAGGAAGCCCACTGTTACCTTCTGTCAAGCGTGTCTGGCTGTTGTAATTTGTGTTGTCCCTTTGTCTTCTGGTTCTGTATGTGGACACTTCATCTTCAAAACATTCACAGAAAAAAAAAAGCCACAGGTACTTTAGAAACAAACAGGTAATTTAGTGTGCACATATCTATAGAAATAAAAATGTCTGAATCAGTCTGGAAATTCAATTTTTATTCAGTTTATAAGAGCACTGAGATTGAACTAGTAAAGTCACTCATATAACCACATAAGAGGCAAGTTGTGCATAAGAGACTTGTCATCAAATATTGAAATGCACGGGCTTTACTATTCAACTTGAGCCTTCCTGCTTAATTTTAAGAGTGTAAGGATAGGAGAGGAAATAGATCCCAGCAATTAACCATTTAAATTAAATATTTTTTATTGTTTAAACAGTTAACTTTTAAACAGTATTTACATCCCTATGAGAAACTAAACTGGCGCGTAAAAACAAAAAAATAAAAAATGAAGTCTCAACCCCTTATGGTTGCACTGTGAGCTGACTGGAAACAGATGTAATGAAGCCTGACAAAGTTGGCAGAGAGCCTGAAACAACTATTCAGAGAAGTGTGAAATACATTAAGGGATGTGAAGAACTTTGCAGGAGAGCAGCTATAAAAGTAGCCCCTTCTTATGCACAAATCTAGAACTATGTAGAAGCCAGAAGTTTTACCACACTTTAGATTTACTACAGGGAGAATGAGGCAGGCCTGCTTACCAATTAACACTGCTACAAAGTAAAGCTGAATTCCGTGTTTTAAATTTATACTGAAGTAACAGAGCAAATTTTGGTCTCTGGTGCACAGGGAATAAGGCAAGAGTGAACTCACTGTGGAGGATCAAAATAACGCAGTAAGCACAGATCTACAAGTCATTTAGTTTAAAATACTTGAGTAAGTTTTATTTCCATTGAGGAAGTGTTCCATGTCAACAGACATAGCAATTGTATAGTGCACAGCCTGACTCTTCACTTGTTTCAGTGAGCTATTTAAATATGTCACACACTTTACACACAGGGTCCAATTCTACTACCCTTACTCACTAAGATCAATGCTACTGCATAAGTAATATGGTATTACTCAACATGAGTAAGTGTAGCAGAATTAAGTCTTCACAGTGCAGAGTCCAACCTGCACAATGAACGAGGCAGGAGCCCGCAAAAAAGTACACAATCATATAATTAAGTACTGTATTGTAATAAATATTTACAAGGGGGCTGAATTAATGGTGTACAAGTAACTTCAGCTTTGTCATTCCAGTCTTTTGGGGATTCACTTTAAAAATACCTTCTATACAACTTTAATGTAACATCTCAACTATTTGATAACTACAATTCATTGGCAGATAGTGTATTTTTAAACACTTTCTGGTCCTTTGAAAGAAAACTGATGCTGGATACAAAGTTATGTTGTGGGGAGACAGGTAAGAAGAATGTAGCACACTGCACATCTCAACCGTCTCCATATAGATTCCCGAAAGAGTTTTACCATAGACAAAAACTGGTGGGAAAATGCTCAGCGCAATGTCCAAGCTGAATGTCCTCTGTACCACATCTCTTCCCTCCCTGCCTCAGACAGGCCAGACCATTGAAGGTTAATAGCAAACTCTACCCTCCTTAAAATGGCAATCATGCTAGAAACAAAAGATACATATTGACTGTATGAAAGAAAACAGGTGCAAGCAGGTAAGAGAATGGAATTTAATTGTACCCAAAATAAAGCTGTTATTCTGCTTTCAAAAGCCAGTTGGCCCAGCCCTGTTTCTTGCAGCACAACTGATTTGCTTAAACCGGATTAGTTTACTGGCCAAATGTCACTGTCACATTAACGATTCCTATGGAGCCAGGTTGCCCCATCTTCCGCACCTGGGTCTGCCCAGCCTTCTTTATCTTGGAAACAGTTTTAAGAAAAGCGTGTAAAGCTCCTCCTGCTAGCGAAGGAGACTTTTGCTGCCTGCATTTCATTCACCTGCCCCTCTGAAGCCGTTTAGCTACATATGACAGAAGTAAAGTCTGCTGCGTTTAAGCTGTCCCCTCCGGGCACGTGGCAGGCAAACTCAGGGAGAAGCTGAGACGCGGGGTACGGGGAAAGGAACCCCAACCCAGCCCCAGCGTGCCGCAGCCACGCGGTGCCTCTCCCCTGGGGAGACCCGCACGTGGCGGGTCCAGCACGCACACACACGGGGTGCACCGTGACCCACACCACGGTGATGCCCCCCGATCCCCAGCCTAGATGCTGAGCACGGCAGCTCTCACTGAACCCAATGGGGGCTCAGGACCCTGACACACCCCCTCCCCCCGGGCCCCGCCCCGCCCCACGGAGCCCGACCGGCTGCAGGGACCGGATGAGGCAGAGACCAGGGCGCCCTCCTCTCCCGGGCGAACGGGACACGGCCTATCCACCCCCCCCCCACGCCGGTACGGGATCATGCCCGCGCCCCCCATTACACCGCTCCCTCCCCCCTGGGCATCCCGCAGCGCTCCGAGGCCCCCGCCCGCGTCCCTTCACCGCACCCCAGCGTGCCCCGAACCACAGGATACAGCAGGGGCGCGACGCGCGGGTCGGCAACCGCTGCCCAGTCACTCACTTTCCGAAGCCTGGGCGTCCCGCCGCCTGGTCTCCGGCCCCGGCTGCTTAGCCCCGGTTCTCTGCCGTGTCTGCATCTCCACCGCTTCCTGGCGCAGCGGCTGCCTGGATCGCAGATAATAGGCTCCTCTCGGCGTTCGCTCCTTCTCGGCTCTCCCGCCTTCGTCCTCGCGGAACGCCTCCTCCGCCAGCCGCGTTTCCATCCGGATACGCCCCCCGCCGCACTCCTCCTCGGGCTGAAGCCGCCGCACCGCAGCCCGCTGGTGATGGGCTCTGCTGCTTCGATAATCTCACTTCCTGTCGGCCATGTTGAGGGGCGGAAGTTTATTAGGGGAACCCGTTCCTCCGGGCGGCCGCCATTTTGAGGGGCGTTTCTCGTGGGGTGCTTTTCCGGCGCGGCCTCCCTCCTCATTGGGAGGAAGTCACGGGACGTGAGGCCGCAGCACCCCCGCCCGCCTAAGGCCGAACGCTCTGGCGTGGCCTGGCTCGTTCAGCCCCTGTCTCTCCCGTCCCAGCTCTAGCTGCGGAGAAACCTGCGGCTCCAGCAGCAGCTCTGCCCAACAGTCAAGAGCTGGATCTGTCGATCCGCTCCCAGCTCCCTCTTTCTTCCCCTCTACCCCCTTTTCTATCCTTCCTTCTCCCTATCCTCCCTCCGTCCCCTTTCCCCCAGAGGCGGGGGCTCGCAGTGAGCGGAGATCCACCAGTTCCCCTGAAAGTCCGCTTGCCCCGTTTTCTACCACTTCCCTCCAGGCATCTCAGCAAAGCAAGGGTCAAGCGATGGGTCGCAGGAACAATTTATGTAGTGGGGGGAGGGTGCTGAGAGCCATTGAACCGAACTGTAAACCCGGAATGTGATGGGAACCACGTCAAAGGAGGGGGTGCAGCAGCTCACCTAGCTCCCGCATCTATGGGAGAGTGGCAGTGGCTGCCCCAGCGAGTCCAGGGGGAGGGGGAAGCCCTCCCCAAAAAGGAGCGAGCAGGGTGGGTCCTTGCTGCCCTGGGGATTTGCTGGGCTATAGTCTCTGCAATAGGCTTTAAAAAAGGCTCACCCCAACCCTCCTCCTCCCCCTGATGGTGCTGCTGGAAGCTCTTGGATCGAATATGACCCCCATATGTAGCTTTGGAAAATCCAGCAGTTACGAGAGCCGAGAGCATTGGAAATGGTTCTGGGAAGCTTCTCACAGGACTCTGAAATGTGAATGGCTTGTGAAAGGAGCTAGCAACAAAAGTGACGCTGATTGGGCCTTGCATTGCTCCTGTTGAGGGCAATGCACAAGCTAGACCCACACAAGCATGCCAGTGAAGGCAATGAGGTGGACTTGGAGTGCAGAGTTCTTTTCTTGGCTTTCTTGCCTGAATTTGGACAAGCTGTTACACACGCTAAACCTGACTCCCATGAGTAACCCCTTGAAGTCACTGGAACTACACATTGTATAAAGTTGCTCCCAAACGTAAGCATTTGCTGGATTGTGGCCTAATGACTCTGTACTTAAGTTTTGCTATAAAATGGGACTAATAAAATACCTACGTCAGAGGGTTGTTACAATTGCAATTCACTAATATATGTAAAAGTGCTATGAGATGCTCAGATTAAAGACTAATAACATATAGTAGTAGTATTCCTATAACATACAGTAGGGAAGTTTGATTTTTTTAAGTACCATTTTTAACCACATGCATGTGTCACCTCCAGAGGATTTTACTAATACAGCATATAAAGTTATCTGGGATCTTCTGGATACAAGCTGTGATATAAATTCAAGATCATTATTTGGTTTATTTTGCTCATATGGATTTGAGCAAAGAATATCTGTAAACACGATTTAGGAAAGGCAAATTTAACTGCAAAATGAAGAGGTCCTAAAGGGTTTACATTTTCCTGAAAGGGGATGGGTAGGAGGAAGGGAGCATTTCCTTCCTGTGATTTCTTCAGCAAAGTCCATCTTATTTAGAATATATATAACAGGAAGATGCCTTTTTTGTACTGCAAGGTTATAAATTGTGTTTGGGGAGACATGGATATGCTATGAGCACTTCTTAAGCAAGAATGTGGGATGACAGCTTTCCTCATTTCCTAGTCTCTCTACCTCTCAAGTGGGATGTTTATTAAAGAAGAAAGAAGTGTTAAATAATGTTGTACAAGTGTGCTCTAGAAGTTCAATTTATGTTTAGAAGCAAGTGAAATTTTGTTATGTAAATTATGCATGCCTTCTTTTATGCCAGGAATAGATGTATGAACTGTCAGTCTTCTAAAATGGAATAGGAGAACAAAGAATTTGAGCATTGTCTTATTAAGCAATACAAAAGGATGTAACAGATAATCATCTAATCTTGAGGTTTTAAAGTCCACAGAGCTATGCAGAAAGAGATCTAGTAAATTAATTATAATCTTTCATAGATTCATCTACTAAATATGCAGGTAAGACCTTTACATTTCACCTCATCTGAAGGTCTCAAAGGGCTTTACAAGAATTAAATTATGTGGGTTACTGACTGTAAATGAAAGCGGCACTTCAAGATATGCTCTGCGTAATCTAGTGGAGTACTGTGCTACAAACTGATTTGTTGACCCTTCTTTAACTTGGTATATTTCTAAAAACCCCAAAAACCTTAGTTTAAAAAAAAGTTAATGTTGCTAAGTGACAATATATATACACCTATCAAAACACAACAGGATTGTGACAAGTTATAATTTTGCTAGATGGAGACAAAGAAAATTAGACAAAGTCAACATTTCCAATCAGAGTAGTTTATAATCACCTGTAACTCAAAAACTGTTTAGCTTTATGTTTTCAAGCTTGTGTGACTGAATGCATTCCTGTATTCACACCCTACACTCTACTGTAATAATCTTTGTACAAAATATGCCTTGTGAGATATAATTTGAAAATTAATACCCCATATAATGGGAAAATGCATGGCCTTAAAATCTATTAATTTATGAGAGTGGCAAATACATTTTGTTTGTGAAATGTGGATTAAGGAAAAGATTATGCAGCATGACCCAGAAAGACATGTTTTATATGTCTGTGAGCCATGTACCAGATGTATAAGAACACAAACAGAATAGATTCTCCTTCAGTGCATCTCAGCCTGTGCTATGCCCTTCCATTTTGTGAGGCTCCAAGTTCCAAGAGAGTGGGTTTCAGGCTTTGGCTTTTTTCTTTCTCCTCTCCTTTTGCTAGAAGGAGTTGAGGAGCCCTTAAACCGCTGAGTATCCATGCAATAGCTCATTCTTACGGTCAGCCCTGTCAGTGCATCCAGAGGTGAATGGAAGCGTATCGAAGAAGCATGCTGCTCTCATATACAGGAGAACATTTTCAAACCAGTTTCTAAATAACGCCCTCTGTGAGTGCATTCCTTGGTATGACTAAATAGATGAATCTGCTTTGAAAATTTGTTAAAAGATCAGTGAAGGGGATAAAAACAAAAGGCCCTTGACTCCAGCTTAGTTTTGCTTCTTAAGCTGCCTAGCTTAATAGTAACATTTGAACAGTCCCATCTTTAACACTGAAGTGACCTTTTTGCACCTGCTCCAGTCTGGAGCCTTTTAGAGTAGCATTCTACAAGGCTGGCTTAATGAAGTGACCCTATGCAAGGAAGGCCACTGGGAAAAGGGCTGGACACTTTATTTTCTAAATGGGGATGTTTTGAGTTCCAGAAAATAAAACAATAAATCTTGGCTTCCCTGATTTTTCTTTCCCACTTTCTGTTTTACACTGCCAGTGCTGTACATACTGACTGATCAGTGATTTTCCAGCCGCATCACTCAGTGCACCACTCCCTTCCTAATCCCCCATTGGCCAGTTCTAGTTTCGTTTTTCAGCCCACAGGAACTGACTCCATGGACACATGGCCCAGAGTGTGATGTCTTAGTTTCTTTGCTTCTGTATTTTTTTTTTACTTACATAAATTGCCTCTTTTCTCCCTTGCCTTATACCTCTTAATAATTTCTCCCTCTGTTGTAATTCTGTTAATTGGTCTTCCATCCTAATAATAGGTCTGTACCAAGAAAGTCACCAGGGCTGACAGAGACAGTTGCTGGATTCAGTTAATATCCTCATTGCTGATCTTGTTCTGCTTCTTAATATGGAGCAGCTGATGAAGAATCAAAAACATCAATCCACTCTCTTCAGCCTTCCTCAATGTCCATATTTCACTGCTGTACCATAAAGTTGGTGTAACCAGGGTTCTATAGATCTGCAGCTTCATAGCAAGCTTAATGTCATGATGTCCCCACAGAGATCACTGAAGGGCTTGAAATATGGCAGTAGCTCCTGCTATACAAGCATCCACATCTTTTGAGCATCCTTCAGCACTGTCTATGATGCTTCTTAAGTATTTAACAGTTGCCACCTGCTCAGTGTCCCATAGAGATAGGTTAATACTGAGCTGGCTATAATCTGGAGGATTATCTGGAGGCTGCTTGGTGGCAATTCGGTGGTGCTATAAGGTAATGAATGACAGACATAGACTGAACATCCAGCCAGACCAACTTAAGGACTGAGCTAGAGATCCATCTGATCTCAAGATCCACTTGAGCTGCAAGGAGGCTAGGTCCCTTTGGAATTTGCCATGCTGCTGCTGCTGCAATAAATTTAATTCTATTATTTAACATCTAAAGTGGTTTGAGATAGTCTGTTTGAAGGATGCTCTGTACAATTGTAGAGTTCTGTAAATAAGTCCAAACAGATGAGTTATTTCCTGAAAATACATGTTTGTAATCAGAACAAAGCCACTGACTGATCTACAACTAGGGACTAGTCATTCAAAGAAACGTGGCTGTAGTCAAAGAGTGGGGGCAGAACTACATATCCCAGCATTCCACACTATGGCACCTTGGATGGGTGCAAAGTTCACTGTCACGTTGACAGTGGAAGGATTAAGAGTTTATGGGTGTGTGTATTTGAGAGGATCTGTTTTCCCTCTAACATCGAAACTGAAGGGCCCTTGGGACGTTTGTGGAGGGAGCAGTTTGGATCCGCCTGTAACAACCCCTCTGCTAAGAAATCCCCGCCAAGAGCAGCTGCTGCAATCCACACAAGTAAGTGTTCAACTCTTGGAGTTACTGTACTTTTAATTTCTCACTTCCTGCTCTTTCTAAATAACACAAAGGAGGAATCAAAATGTGGTGGGTTGGAGTGGGCGGCAGAGTGCAGAAATTCCTGGGGGGTGAGCTGTAAATCTGACCACTTGCCTCCATAGGGAGCAGTTTTGTTTAACTCCAAATATGGTATTGCCTTCAGTTAGAGGGCATGACAATAGAGACGGTAAGCCATCTGGTGTGGGGAAGTCTCTTACTAGACTCTGTATGAGGGACAGAGGGCACAGACTACTGGTCTTGTGCATATAGATCCTGTACTAAGCAGAAATCTTGTATGCAAGCCGATTGCCATCAGGGAAAGTTTCTCTTTTCAATTGCCCATGTACTTACTCATTCCTCTTAGCCAAGTCTGAAAACAGGATCCATTGCTCACTAGTGTTGACTATACATGATTGGCATCACAAAATGCATCATCTTGAAACTGAAACAATAGAAAACATTATTACGTGAAGAAACTGAATCCCACATCGCTCTTCTGTGTTATTTGTGTCCTTCCCTCACTTAGGGCCTTTGTGACTGTTCAAAAGTCAGGCTCACATTCTTACACCTTAGCAGGTTGAGAGGCATGCCTCCTTTTTCCTTTTCCTTTCAACACTCTCCCTCCCACCCCCCAGCATTTATATTCTGTGTGTGGCAGTTTGATTCAAACATATTTTAAATGAGTGGATTAAATTGCTGGTGCAACAGCCCTGGAGATTGAAGTCCTCTGACCACAGAGACAGCACTGACAGGTACAGTGTGACTTCCCAAATCACCGCCCCACCAATGGGATTCAGATATAAGGGCTTAGGCCTGGTCTACGTGGGCTCTGTCTACATGGGCAAAAGTGGTTTTTTTTTCCAGTCAAGTTATCTTAACATATAGACCCAGTTGAACACCTTTACAGTCATATTAGCAGCTTGTTAACAGCACTAGGCCTGAAGTGTTCAGATGTCACTGATTATCTGAGGTGCATCTCGGTATATTCCATCATAAGGTAACAGGCTCACACAGCTCCAAACAGCTTTATTAATGGCTTTGGTGGTGGTGGGGAAGGTCTCAAGTTTCCTAGTATGAGTCATTGCTTTATTCTTTGTATTTAGTTGGCTCAGGGGATGGTCTCCACGAGCTGGTTGAGACTAATCAAGCTATTCGGACCAGAAAGAAGATAGCAGGCGTCTGTATGACCTAATCAGGAAGTGTAACAATCTAGTCAAGAAACCAAAACACCAAACGATCAAGAGAATGGCAGAAAATGGAGACCAGGATCCTCACCGGAGTAAGTCTGGTGTGAATGTGAGGCCCCTGGAATAGATGTTTTAGAAATAGGTTCATATTTAATAATAATTTTTAATATTTGTGTACTGTTGTATTTGTCATTGTTACTAGTTATATAATAAGAGAAATGGGAGCTGGCCCTTTAAGAATAGGGTGGGGTCACAGTGAGTGAACGCTTGCAGAGATGGGCTGGATTCTGGTGCGTGTGTGTGCGCGTGCGGGGGCATCTGTGTTTAAACAAAGTTCTCCTTGAAAAGCTGAGTCTTAAGGGAGTTCCATGCATGTCTCCAGTGCTATAGTCCCTAGCTACTGCATTTTCAGACACACCGGAAGAGAAAATCTCCTCAATGAAACTAAAACCTGGAAAGGAAAAAGCCTGTTTCATTTCTATATTTCCTGTTTAATAAAAGGAAGCCCCTGACAGTCACTCTCATAGTTAAAGCAAAGCTTGCGGTTTGAATTTCAGAGTCCTGTGAGAACAAGCCATCCCTGTGTTGACAAGGCCATAGATACCTATCCTAGGTTCTATCCATGACAGTGATCAATGCTTCAGACCAAGAGAACCTTTTCCATCCTGCACCTCAACACAGTACAGTTACCTAATTGTGCTCTCCTGTAGAGGATAGAGGGGAATTTCTTTCATAGAATCTCAGGGTTGGAAGGGACCTCAGGAGGTCATCTAGTCCAGCCCCCTGCTTGAAGCAGGACCAATCCCCAGACAGATTTTTTACCCCAAATCCCTATGTGGCCACCTCAAGGATTGACCTCACAACCCTGGGTCTAGCATGCCAATGCTCAAACCAGTGAGCTATCCCTCCTTCTGATCTCTGAAGCAATCAAGCTTCACGCAGAGGTGGGCAGAGGTCCCACAGGCCAATATTTGGGGCAATTAACAAAGTAGCTTTTATTGCAGATGAACTAACTAATGGAAGCAGAGCTGAATTTAAAGTTCCCAGTTTCCTAAGAACATGAATATGGTTATGTTTGAGAAGTGAGTGTGTTGTGGACTTAGGGGACCATAGGTGCTGGAAATAGGAGTGCTGGGGGTGCTGCTGCTGCACCCCCTGGCTTGAAGTGATTTTCATTATATACAGGGTTTACAGTTTGGTTCAGTGGCTCTCAGTACCCCCACTATAAAATTGTTCCAGAACCCCTGTGGGGGACATGTTTTCCATACAAAGAAGAATTGGATCAGGTCTGAGATCCAAATTCCACAGAGACCAGGAAATTATAGCTGGCCACATCATAGACCAACTGTTCAACACATGGCCTCTAGCTTGCTGGCCCCAGATTTTGCATATGTAAACCAGAGTGATCCTCACACCAATTACCTGTGCACAACTTGGGTATTCAGAAGCCTAACTGGACAATTTATTTTTGTTTCTATGTATACTGCGTACTTTTATTTTCTAGTACAGAGGTTCTCAAATTGGGTGTGAGAAGCTTTAGGGGGAAAAAACTGTGCACATTTTACCCACAGCAATGAATAACTAGCAAAGTTGATTCCTCCAAACATAGCAGGTCCTCAGGTCCCCACTGTGCATTTTGACAGATTTCTGGTAAGAATGAATAGCATTATACAGAGTCGTTGCCATTTGTAGGTTAATCTGTTTGCTGTGACACTAGGTGCACCTTTAATTGTAAGCATCAACCACAATTTCAGTGTTGTTTTGCTCTTATTACAATGGACTGTTGACTCTGTTTGAATCAGTGCCTTACCATTTTTCATATTTAGTGAGAATTGCAAGTTGATTGTTTTTATCAGTATATGGACTGGTGTGGTGTGGGGCGTAAACTACTACAGACACAGTGAAGAGGGCGCGATCAAATAAGTTTGAGAACCACTGTGCTAGTGTAAAACAGATAAATGACAGTTCCCCTTACCCCCAGAGAACTCCTGAACACATAGGATCACTTTACCCAATCTACACCAGTGCTAAAAGAATTCAGTGAGTAATTCACAGTAAAGATTGTATTCAACAAAGATATATTTTTTCACTGTTCTTGAATTGTCTGGGAGCATCTTACAATTTTGTCAGGTTTATTTTGTATTCAAAATTATTTGCTGAATAATTTCCATACGATAATAGTTCTTGAGCTGTAGATTTTTTGTGAGCAGGTTGTTGCAGATATTCAGTATTTGAAATCTGAACCATGTTGGGTAGTTTTGCTAGATCCTATAGCTCACTTATACCTGTTGTTTGTTCCCTGATTGGAAGTCTAAGGGCTAGTCTACACTTACCTGCCGGGTCGACGCGGTGAGTTCGACTTCTCGGAGTTCGAACTATAGCGTCTAATCTGGACGCGATAGTTCGAACTCCCCGCGCGCTCCGGTCGACTCCGGTACTCCACCACTGCAAACGGCGGTGGCGGAGTCGACCTTGGAGCCGCGGACTTCGATCCCGCGGCGTCTGGACGGGTAAGTAGTTCGAACTAGGGTACTTCGAGTTCAGCTACGCTATTCACGTAGCTGAACTTGCGTACCCTAGTTCGACCCCCGCCCTTAGTGTAGACCTGCCCTAAGATTCAAGTTCCTGGCACAGATACTCATATTTACAAGTTCAAAACTTCCTTTGTGCAAATATTCTCTAATATTTGCTTTACATTTCTGTTTCTGCAAACAAACCTAAATTCTTTGGTAGAACAACCACAGAAAGTCAATGAAAAAGGATCAGAAATATAGCAGAAGCAAGTTACATTTTTTATGTACAGTAGTTGCAAAGAAATGTTTTGAATTCACTCAGATCAATCTGCTACCATGTCAACACCACTAGTAGAAATTCCCCAAACCACAAAACATAATCTACATCCTCTTCTCCTTGACATACCAACTAGGGAAACCCCAGATACATAGTTAGGCCTTATGACATATTCTGCAATTTGATGGACTATACTTTCAGAGTCAAGAGACTTCCACCTAAGACCCTTGGTGACCATTTATATGTCCCGGCTGGTCTTGACAGCTGGGTGCAGAGTACAGAAAGAGGGGTAAATTTCTAAAATAGCCAGGATCCAATCTTTGCAGGTCCATTAGTGTGAACAAATTATTGTATTTGCAGAGTTGCAGGCACAAATTTAGAGGCCAGGTTGAGATCTCTATGAAGATGGCCCAGTGTAGTTCATTGGTGGTGAGGAGTCATGGGAATCTCATCCCCATTCTTGTTGTGTGTCAATTTTGGAGCGTATAGGACTAGGAGTTTTGGTGAGACTTTATAGAAAACTAGTCAGCAACTCAGTATTCTTGACCATTATATTAAAGAAAATAAACAGTATTTGACTTTTTGATCCCACAGCCTACCCGGCCCAAGAATTGATGAGAAGAGAGGAGGAGAGGACTTCCCAGGTCCAAGAAGATGAAAATGTATTGAGGATCCACCAAGAAAAGATGATTGAAGATTCTGGTTCTGTCCAACTGAAAACCTCCCCAGAAATAGAAACACTAGGTCCCCTAGAGACAAACAGTGCGTCTGGAAGCCCCTCCGCAGTAAATGAAGAGGATTCCTCAGAGGGAAGGCCAGTGAGTTCTGATGGAATTTCTCTGAAAACAAACACTGAGGAGTCTCCAGGTCTTCTGAACCTTAACACAATGAGTTTACCAGACTATTCCCTAGACAAAGACCTGGTATCTTCCTTAGGTGAAAGGAAAACACATTCAGTGCCAGTTGCTCTGGAGGAGAAAATCATAGGGGAACCCCCAACAGAAGAGGAGAACAGTGTACCCACCCCCAGAGGAGAGCCACGAGATACCATAATCCAAGAAACTACACTTCCATCTGCAGACTTCCTGGAACCAATGAAAGAGAGTATCTCAAACAAGGAGGGAGAGAGACCCCAAGACACAGCAAGGAAGAGACACTTGACTGAAGGTGAGTCAACAGTAGTTTGCATGACAAAGTGCTGCCATGTTTAAGGTCTCTGCAGATCCCTTGCCTTCAACTTAATGTGTGGTTAATCTCTGAAAAGGGGCTTTGTAAGAATGGCATTGAGGGTTTTGTCTCTCAGTCAAGGATTGCAGATCACCTGTGCTGGGTTTACAAGTAGGAAGATGTTTTCCCAGATTGCAAGCCCGGCAAACTCATTCTGGCCTCAGAATCAACATGGTTGCTTCTACAGCTGGTCAGCAAATGAGTTTCTGTTCTGTGGAAAATTTAGACTTAATTGTAAAACGAAAGCTCTTCTTTGGTTTTTGCAGGTTTGTTTTTTCCAACAAAAAGTTGAAAGTCTTCACAAGAACCAGGGGCTTTGTTCATGAATAGTTTTGTTTCATTGAAACCCGAGTTTTCCATTGGAAAACAGTTCTGAATGGAAAATGTTCAACCGGCCCTAGTTATTTCCTTCTTGTGTATCATCACCCCCACGAGCAGCAGAAATGGTTCTGCAGGCCAAAGTGTGACCTCAGTGACACCTGTACAACCAGATGACCTTCAATAAATTGACACACAAATGTGACTGTTTGAAAGTTAGTAATAATCCTGTTGATGATGCATAAGTTAGAACAGACTCTAGCTCAGAGGTTCTCAACCTATTTCTTTCTGAGACTCCCCCAACATCCTATAAAAACTCCACGACCCAGCTGTACAACAACTAGGGAAGTAGAGAAGATGTGGGTGCGGCTGCATCCCCTGGCTTGAAGTGGTTTCCATCACATACAGGGTTTACAGTTTGGCTCAATGGCTCTCAGCACCCCCACTGTACAAATTGTTCCAGCACCCCTATATAAAAGCCAAGGCCGGTTTTGGGGGTAGCAAGCAGGGCAATTGCCTGGGGTCCCATGCCACAGGGGCCCCGCAAAGCTAAGTTGCTCATGCTTTGGCTTCAGCCCCAGGTGGCAGGGCTCAGGGCGGCGGGGCTTCGGCTTTCTGACCTGGGCTCTAGTGAGTCTAATGCCGGCCCTGCTTGGTGGACCCTCTGAGACCTGCTCGGGGCCCCCCAGGAGGCCTCAGGCCCCTGGCTGAGAACTGCTGCTCTAGCTCACTCTCTCTGGGTTGCGCTGGTTCCGAAGTAATGAGCAGCAAGAATGTACTTTTGTCACTAAACTCAGCAGGTCTGACTGAGCACAAACCGAGAGCAGAGCTATTCTGAGAACGTTCAGTTCGAAAACAGACACTTTTCAGAGCAGAACCTCACTTTAAGCATTTAATCACAATCGAGGGCAGCTTCTGTTTGTAGGACATTTCACCCAGCTTTGCAGCTATTGCAGAGACCTTAGCTGCGTAAGGAACAACTCTCATCAGCCTCTCTGCCCCATCCCCACTGATACTTGCTGGTGGAGCATCTTATGAAGATCCTTGCCCTACCCAAGATTTGGAGGCTGAGCTGACCCAGGGGCAAGCTGCCATTTCTAAAGAGCTGAGCAGGGATGAAGCTATCTCCAGCTCAGCACAGATCCCAGCTGGCTCATTCTCACTGAGTGGGACTCTCTTCTGCTTGGGAAGAAGGGAAATTGTGAGGGGCTTTAAAAAGCTGCATGTTCCTTTCCATTCTTTGCAGGGTGATGACAGCCTCCCAAAGCAGAGGTGTCTGCAGCTGAAAGCAGTCTCACAGATTTGTCTTGTGTTCTATGGATGCAGACTTTATTGTTAGTAGTGTGATTAGACTGATTTTTGCCTTTGCTAGTGAGTGGCAAACTTCATCTCCCTTTTTTTAAAATATCTGACCCACAGCGGGGAAGTTAGAGGCTGAAGCCCATCCACAAGAGACAGAGACCAGGGAGGAAGCAACGCCAGAGAAGGAGAAGTCCTTTTTAGGAAATGGTGAGAACGGGAAGGTTTCCTTGTGCGTTTCATTGTTCACAGTTCCCTTGGAAACAGTCAGCAACCAGGATCAGATAACGAAACACATTCAGACCTTTCACTCAGGCCTCTCAGGCCAGGTCTGTACTACAAACTTACATCGGTATAGCTGCATCACTCAGTGGTGTGAAAAATCCACACCCCTGAGTGATGTGGTTTTACCAACCTAACCCCCTGTGTTGACGGGAGGCTCTTGCGGAGGTGGATTAACCCTTTGGCCCAGGATTTGCGAAAACTGCTGCAAATTTAGTTTAATGGGGATTTTAGAGAAGTGGGTTTGAAATGGAAAGCAGCTCTCATCCATAACGAAGGTGCGTCTGGGCTCAGTCCCATAATACATGGGATTTCCCTAAAGTTCCCAGGGCATGGAAAGGCGTGCAGGGACACGCCAGCTCGCTGTGCAGGAAGGTATGCTTCCTTCCCCATAACCCAACCCCACAGCACCAGGGCTTGGCAACAATGACAGGGCCCTCCAAGTAACTTGTCCCCTCCTTCCTGCAGGGACATCGTGAGGTGGCCACTGTCTCTTTAAAATAAATACCAACAGGGTACTTGTACTCGGCAATAGTGGCAAAGATTTTAAGAAAAGTTGACTGAAGTTAAGCTGCTAAATCTTTAAGATCTGAGCTAAAAGGCTGAGGCTGGTCCAGTGGCTAGGTGGCTAGTCTGGGATTTAGGAGACCAGGATTCAATCCTCTGTTTGGCATGTGTGGGATCTTGGGCAATTCTCGAAGGCCCAGATTATTAAAGGTATTTAGGTGTTGCTGCACTCAGCTTTGTGCCGCCTAACTGAGTGAGGCTAAATCTCATTTGCAAAAGGGATTTAGGCACTTGGGGGGGGGCAAAATCCCATTGAAAGCCAATGGCTTTTAGGATTCTAAATACCTTTTGAAAATGAGATTTAGGCTTCCAAGTCAGTTAGGCATTGCAATGCTGAGCACAGCAATGTCTAAATAAAGACAGTTAACAATCTGGCCCTTAGCCCCAGATCTGGTAAGATATTTAGGCACCTGACTCCCATTTGGACTAACAAACATATTGGAGCATGAGCTTTCGTGGGTGAATACCCACTTCGTCGGATGCATGTCATTCACCCACGAAAGCTCATGCTCCAAGATGTTTGTTAGTCTATAAGGTGCCACAGGACTCTTTGCCGCTTTTACAGATCCAGACTAACACGGCTACCCCTCTGACACTTCACTCCCATTTAAATCAATGAGAGTGAGGGGCCTAAATACCCATACGGATCTGGGCCTTGCTATCTCTGTGCCTTAGTTTCCCATCCATAAGACAGGAGTAATACATCCCTACCTCACAGGGCCATAGGCGGCAGGTTTGTATAATTTTTGGTGGGGCCCAAAATGGTGGTGCCCCCCCGCTCCTGCCCTGTAAGCAGATATAAAATGAAGCTACAACGCGTCAGTGCCACAAGATTACAAGGGTCAATTAAAAGTGGAAAGTCAGAAGCAGCACTTGCCTACTTCAATATACAGTATTATATTTTGTTGCACCTGTTGTGATGAAGTGGGAATGTTCTTAATATTTTCTCTGAATACTGTGTGGGTGCCTCAGTTTCCCCTGCAAGATGCCAACTGAAGGTGTTGGGGACAAAGAGATCAGGTGGCCTCCTTGTCCGGAAGAGACACAGAGGCCAGAGGAGGGAGTGTCAGTTTGGAGCTGGCTGGGGAAATGGGGAGAGACCCAGAACTTGGTTCTGGGCTCCCCACCCCCCAAGATGGACCTGACAGAGGGGTTCTGTTTTCTGTACCAACAAGCTCTGTTTAAACTGTGTTCCTGTCATCTAATAAACCTTCTGTTTTACTGTCTGGCTGAGAGTCACATCTGACTGCGGAGTTGGGGTGCAGGGCCCTCTGGTTGTCCCAGGACCAGCCTGGGCAGACTCACTTTGGAAAGTGCATGACGTGGAAGGGCATGCTGAATGCTCTGAGGTCAGACCCAGGAAGGTGTAAGCTTCTTGCCGTGGAGACAGTATGCTCCGAGAGAGGAGGCTCCCCCAGAGTCCTGACTGGCTTTGTATGGAATTGTTCCAAAGCATCACAGCATCCCCTTCCACACCGTGCACTTCCCAGAAGTCCGCACAGGCACTGACACTCTCTCCTCCGGCCTTTGTCTCTTTTCCAGGCATTAAGAGGCCACCCGATCTCTCTGTTCTCCAACACCTTCAGTTGGCACCTTGCAGGGGAAACTGATTTGGGAGAAATGAAGTAAAAGCTGCCCAAACCGAGCTTGAGCACTCCTGAATTTTGAGGTGTTCAAATCTGGCAGGCAGGTGCTGCGGGTGGGAGAGGGCTGTGGGCTCCATGGGGGAGCTTGGCAG
Organism: Mauremys mutica; assembly: GCF_020497125.1. Classification (NCBI taxonomy): domain Eukaryota; kingdom Metazoa; phylum Chordata; order Testudines; family Geoemydidae; genus Mauremys; species Mauremys mutica. Next base: position 57,808,175 of record NC_059079.1, read on the forward strand.
CAACTGTCTGGAGCTGCACGGAGCCAGATATGCTGGTCTGAGTGGCACAGTAAGCGGTTTGGGGGTTGGAGAAGGGGTAGGGAGTTCCGGGGGGGCAGTCAAGGGACAAGGAGCAGGGGGGGTTGGATGGGGCAGAGGTTCGAAGGGGCAGTCAGGGGACAGGCAGCAATTGGATAGGCATGGGAGTCTAGGAGGTTTATCAGGGGACAGGTAGGGGGCGCGGTCCTGGGGGGGAAGTTGGGTGGGGTCTCAGGAGGGGGCAGTTGGGGACAAGGAGAAGGGAGGCTTAGATAGGGGCTGAGGTCCCAAGGGGCAGTTAGGGGCAAGGGTCTCGGGAGGGGGTAATCGGGGAACAAGGACCAGTGGTGCTTAGCTAGGGGGTGGAGGTCCTGGGGGGCAGTTGGGGCAGGGGTCTGGGGAGGGGGCAATCAGCAGCCAGGGGCTGGGATTCAAAGGGCTCTGGGCTGCTGGCAGCTGCGGGGATCCCAGAGCCCTTTAAATCCCAGCCCCGGCTGGGAGTCAGAGGGCTCTGGGCTGCCTGCAACCACGGGGAGCCCAGAGCCTTTTAAATCCCAGCCGCGGCCGGGAATCAGAGGGCTCTGGGCTGCCCGCTGCGGCGGGGAGCCCAGAGCCCTTTAAATCTCATCCGCGGCTGGGAATTAAAAGGCTCTGGGCTCCCCCCCGCAGCGGGCAGCCCAGAGCCCTCTGATTCCCGGCCGCGGATGGGATTTAAAAGGCTCTGGGCTCCCCGCGGTTGCAGGCAGCCCTGATCCCTTTAAATCTCAGCCGCGGCTGGGATTTAAAGGGCTCTGGGCTGCCGGCAGCGCAGAGCAGGGGAGAAACCTAGCTCCAAATATTGCTGGAGCAGAGCCCCTGTCTGTGAATATTCCTGGGGCTAAAGCCCCAGGAGCCCATATAAGTTGGCGCCCATGCACAGGGCTGTTGATGATAGGCCCAATGAAGATGGTGAGGCACTCAGACACTACAGCACTAGGGACCATATAAGTACCTTAGATAGTAAGCAGACTGGATTTTGGAAGGCTGAGCACCCAGCAGCTCCACCACGCCACTGAGTGCCCTAAACTGATGGCCTACAAAACTGCATTAGAAAAGAGCTATGAAAAAGTGCTGTCGGATTGGGATTTGGTGCATTAAATTCTAGGGGGAAAAGGCAATAAATCACATAAAGGACTGAAGTTTCCCAAGGGAACGTGTAGGATCTCACGCCATGGTTCCAAAGCTGTGGGCCATAGCTCAGTCTGTGGGTTTGTAGGGCCCTCTGCTCAGTGGCAGAGCAAGTCCCCTCACCTCAGGGAAGAGGGCTCTTTTTCAGTGCTACATTAAACATTTTCAGGGCCATCACTAGGTTGATGTGGTGAGCCTATCATTTTCATTAGAAAGCAGATGTTGGGGTCTGGGAGATGGATGAAGACAAAGGCATATCTCTGTGCTAGCCTCCAGCATGCCGCTGTACTCATGTCAGACTCTTTCACTCTCTCTCTCTTGTCCCTTCCCCTCAACCTTCTCTAACAGGTCTTGCCTCTCCTGCAGCTTCACTGGGAGTCCTGGTAGTTGTGGTTTGTTTCAGCATATATTGCAATGGCTACTATACTTCCCAGCCCCACCATATGCCAAAAAATCCAGCCTTGGAGGCCTTCTTGTCCGGGTTTAACCAGCTGAAGGACAGCTTTCCGGGCCAGAGCTCTTACCTGTGGGTTAGAGGGCGAAAATTATTGCAGAGGCATCTCAACACTTCCAGTCATAGCGAGCCAGCTATTTTAATCTTTACTGCTGCCCGTGAAGGTGAAGAAACCTTAAAGTGCCTGAGCAACCGTATTGCAGATGCCTACTCCACCTCACTCCGTGCCAGTACCATCCAGGTTGACGGGGCTGGTAAAGCCACTCTCAACAGCGACAAAGCTAAACTGGAGGTAGATTATGAGCTGAGCACCGGCTTTGAGGAGGGCAAGAGGGCCGCAGTGGTGCACCGGTTCGAGTCGCTACCAGCTGGCTCCACCTTGATCTTTTACAAGTACTGCGACCATGAGAGCGCGGCCTTCAAAGACGTGGCACTGCTCTTAACAGTCCTGCTGGAGGAAGAGAAGCTGGAGGCTAATATAGGCCTACAGCAAGTCGAGGAGAGAGTCCGTGATTTCCTCTGGGCCAAATTCACCAATGCCAACACTCCCAGCTCCTACAACCACATGGACACCGACAAACTGAGTGGGTTGTGGAGCCGCATCTCCCACCTGGTACTGCCCATCCATCCAGTAAAAGCCATAGAGAACAATGGCTGTTCTTTCCAAATCAAACCATAGTGGTGAATGAAATCAGCTTCCAGGACAGCCAAAGCCTTTGTGTAGAGGAGGCAAGTTATTACTAAGCCAGGGATCTGGAGCCATTAATGAACAATAAGCTTACTTTATAATAGCATGACACTGTCACATCTATTTTTACCTCTTGGAAAGATTTTATAATTTTCAAAGTGAGACCCAATGGCGCAGGCGTTAACTGGCTAAGCCAGGGGTAGGCAACCTATGGCATGCGTGCCAAAGGTGGCGCACAAGCTGATTTTCAGTGGCAATCACACTTCCCAGGTCCTGGCCACCAGTCCGGGGGGGCTCTGCATTTTAATATAATTTTTAATGAAGCTTCTTAAACATTTTAAAAACCTTATTTACTTTACATACAACAATAGTTTAGTTATGTATTATAGACTTATAGAAAGAGACCTTCTAAAAATGTTAAAATGTATTACTGGCACGCGAAACCTTAAATTAGAGTAAATAAAAGAAGACTCAGCACACCACTTCTGAAAGGTTGCCGACCCCTGGCCGCTAAGCCATCTCAGCCAATCATATTGGATAGACACTAGAATGATGCTTCCCATTTGTGGATTAATAGATGGGAAGAGCTAGTACTTTAAACTGCTAACTGCACAGCTAGAAGATTATGGCCAATGGAGAGAATAGACAGGGAGGGGAGTGGTTATTGAAGGGATAACATCACCTTGAAAAGCAGATTTATCCTGGAAAAAATTGGACCTATTCATAGGCGCCGACTTATATGGGGCTCTGGGGCTTTAGCCCCATGAATAAATCCCAAGCAGGGGCTCTGCCCCACCAATATTTTTTCTCCCCTGCTTGGAGCGCCCCCCGCCGCTGCCGCCGCCGGGGCTGCCCAGAGCCCTTTAAATCCCAGCCGCGGCCGGGAATCAGAGGGCTCTGGGCTGCCTGCTGCAGCGGGAAGCCCAGAGCCCTCTGATTCCCGGCTGCGGCTGGGATTAAAAAGGCTCTGGGCTCCCCGCGGTTGCAGGCAGCCCAGAGCCCTTTAAAACCCAGCAGCGGCTGAGATTTAAAAGGCTCTGGGCTCCCCGCGGTTGCAGGCAGCCCAGAGCCCTCTGATTCCCGGCGGCGGCTGGGATTTAAAAGGCTCTGGGCTGCCCGCCGCAGCAGACAGCCCAGAGCCCTCTGATTCCCGGCCGCGGCTGGGATTTAAAGGGCTCTGGGCTCCCCGCCGCAGCAGACAGCCCAGAGCCCTCTGATTCCCGGCTGCGGCTGGGATTTAAAAGGCTCTGGGCTCCCCGCGTTTGCAGGCAGCCCAGAGCCCTTTAAATCCCAGCCGCGGCTGGGATTTAAACGGCTCTGGGCTCCCCGTGGTTGCAGGCAGCCCAGAGCCCTTTAAACCCCAGCCGCGGCCGGGAATCAGAGGGCTCGGGCCTGCCTGCTGCAGCGGGAAGCCCAGAGCCCTCTGATTCCCGGCTGCGGCTGGGATTTAAAAGGCTCTGCGCTCCCCGCGGTTGCAGGCAGCCCAGAGCCCTTTAAATCCCAGCCGCGGCCGGGAATCAGAGGGCTCTGGGCTGCCTGCTGCAGCGGGAAGCCCAGAGCCCTCTGATTCCCGGCCGCGGCTGGGATTTAAAGGGCTCTGGGCTCCCCGCCGCAGCAGACAGCCCAGAGCCCACTGATTCCCGGCTGCGGCGGGGATTTAAAAGGCTCTGGGCTCCCCGCGTTTGCAGGCAGCCCAGAGCCCTTTAAATCCCAGCCGCGGCTGGGATTTAAAAGGCTCTGCGCTCCCCGCGGTTGCAGGCAGCCCAGAGCCCTTTAAATCCCAGCCGCGGCCGGGAATCAGAGGGCTCTGGGCTGCCTGCTGCAGCGGGAAGCTCAGAGCCCTCTGATTCCCGGCCGCGGCTGGGATTTAAAGGGCTCTGGGCTCCCCGCCGCAGCAGACAGCCCAGAGCCCTCTGATTCCCGGCTCCGGCTGGGATTTAAAAGGCTCTGGGCTCCCCGCGTTTGCAGGCAGCCCAGAGCCCTTTAAATCCCAGCCGCGGCCGGGAATCAGAGGGCTCTGGGCTGCCTGCTGCAGCGGGAAGCCCAGAGCCCTCTGATTCCCGGCCGCGGCTGGGATTTAAAAGGCTCTGGGCTCCCCGCGGTTGCAGGCAGCCCAGAGCCCTCTGATTCCCGGCGGCGGCTGGGATTTAAAAGGCTCTGGGCTGCCCGCCGCAGCAGACAGCCCAGAGCCCTCTGATTCCCGGCCGCGGCTGGGATTTAAAGGGCTCTGGGCTCCCCGCCGCAGCAGACAGCCCAGAGCCCTCTGATTCCCGGCTGCGGCTGGGATTTAAAAGGCTCTGGGCTCCCCGCGTTTGTAGGCAGCCCAGAGCCCTTTAAATCCCAGCCGCGGCCGGGAATCAGAGGGCTCTGGGCTGCCTGCTGCAGCGGGAAGCCCAGAGCCCTCTGATTCCCGGCCGCGGCTGGGATTTAAAAGGCTCTGGGCTCCCCGCGGTTGCAGGCAGCCCAGAGCCCTCTGATTCCCGGCGGCGGCTGGGATTTAAAAGGCTCTGGGCTGCCCGCCGCAGCAGACAGCCCAGAGCCCTCTGATTCCCGGCCGCGGCTGGGATTTAAAGGGCTCTGGGCTCCCCGCCGCAGCAGACAGCCCAGAGCCCTCTGATTCCCGGCTGCGGCTGGGATTTAAAAGGCTCTGCGCTCCCCGCGGTTGCAGGCAGCCCAGAGCCCTTTAAATCCCAGCCGCCTCCGGGAATCAGAGGGCTCTGGGCTGCCTGCTGCAGCGGGAAGCTCAGAGCCCTCTGATTCCCGGCCGCGGCTGGGATTTAAAGGGCTCTGGGCTCCCCGCCGCAGCAGACAGCCCAGAGCCCTCTGATTCCCGGCTGCGGCTGGGATTTAAAAGGCTCTGCGCTCCCCGCGGTTGCAGGCAGCCCAGAGCCCTTTAAATCCCAGCCGCAGCCGGGAATCAGAGGGCTCCGGGCTGCCTGCAACCGTGGGGAGCCCAGAGCCCTTTAAATCCCAGCCGTGGCCGGGAATCAGAGGGCTCTGGGCTGCCTGCTGCAGCGGGAAGCCCAGAGCCCTCTGATTCCCGGCCGCGGCTGGGATTTAAAAGGCTCTGGGCTCCCCGTGGTTGCAGGCAGCCCAGAGCCCTCTGATTCCCGGCGGCGGCTGGGATTTAAAAGGCTCTGGGCTGCCCGCCGCAGCAGACAGCCCAGAGCCCTCTGATTCCCGGCCGCGGCTGGGATTTAAAGGGCTCTGGGCTCCCCGCCGCAGCGGGAAGCCCAGAGCCCTCTGATTCCCGGCTGCAGCTGGGATTTAAAAGGCTCTGGGCTCCCCGCGGTTGCAGGCAGCCCAGAGCCCTTTAAATCCCAGCCCGGCCGGGAATCAGAGGGCTCTGGGCTGCCTGCTGCAGCGGGAAGCCCAGAGCCCTCTGATTCCCGGCTGCGGCTGGGATTTAAAAGGCTCTGGGCTCCCCGCGGTTGCAGGCAGCCCAGAGCCCTCTGATTCCCGGCCGCGGCTGAGATTTAAAGGGTTCTGGGCTCCCCGCCGCAGCGGGCAGCCCAGAGCCCTCTGATTCCCGGCCCCGGCTGGGATTTAAAAGGCTCTGGGCTCCCTGCGGTTGCAGGCAGCCCAGAGTCCTCTGACTCCCAGCCGGGGCTGGGATTTAAAGGGCTCTGGGATCCCCGCGGCTGCCAGCAGCCCAGAGCCCTTTGAATCCCAGACTCTGTCCGCTGATTGCCCCCTCCCCAGACCCCTGCCCCAACTGCCCCTTGGGACCTCAGCCCCTATCTAAGCCTCCCTTCTCCTTGTCCCCAACTGCCCCCTCCTGAGACCCCACCCAACTTCCCCCCCCCAGGACCGCACCCCCTACCTGTCCCCTGATAAACCTTAGACTCCCATGCCTATCCAATTGCTGCCTGTCCCCTGACTGCCCCTTCGAACCTCTGCCCCATCCAACTCCCCCTGCTCCTTGTCCCTTGACTGCCCCCCGGAACTCCCTACCTCTTCACCAACCCCCAAACCGCTTACTGTGCCACTCAGACCAGCGTATCTGGCTCCATGCAGCTCCAGACAGTTGCTGCCATGCTCCCCCATGGAGCCCACAGCCCTCTCCCACCCCCAGCACCTGCCTTCCAGATTTGAACACCTCAAAATTCAGGAGTGCTCAAGCTCGGTTTGGGCAGCTTTTACTTCATTTCTCCCAAATCAGTTTCCCCTGCAAGGTGCCAACTGAAGGTGTTGGAGAACAGAGAGATCAGGTGGCCTCCTAATGCCTGGAAAAGAGACAAAGGCCGGAGGAGGGAGTGTCAGTGCCTGTGCGGACTTCTGGGAAGTGCACGGTGTGGAAGGGGATGCTGTGATGCTTTGGAACATCTCCATACAAAGCCAGTCAGGACTCTGGGGGAGCCTCCTCTCTCGGAGCATACTGTCTCCAGGGCAAGAAGTTTACACCTTCCTGGGTCTGACCTCGGAGCATTCAGCTTGCCCTTCCACATCATGCACTTTCCACAGCGAGTCTGCCCAGGCGGGTCCTGGGGCAACCAGAGGTCGCTGCACCCCAACTCTGCAGTCAGATGTGACTCTCAGCCAGACAGTAAAACAGAAGGTTTATTAGATGACGGGAACACAGTTTAAACAGAGCTTGTTGGTACAGAAAACAGAACCCCTCTGTCAGGTCCATCTTGGGGGGTAGGGAGCCCAGAACCAAGTTCTGGGTCTCTCCCCATTTCCCCAGCCAGCTCCAAACTGACACTCCCTCCTCTGGCCTCTGTGTCTCTTCTGGACAAGGAGGCCACCTGATCTCTTTGTCCCCAACACCTTCAGTTGGCATCTTGCAGGGGAAACTGAGGCACCCACACAGTAGTCAGAGAAAATATTAAGAACATTCCCACTTCATCACAACAGATGCAACAAAATATAATACTGTATATTGAAGTAGGCAAGTGCTGCTTCTGACTTTCCACTTTTAATTGACCCTTGTAATCTTGTGGCACTGACGCGTTGTAGCTTCATTTTATATCGGCTTACAGGGCGGGAGCGGGGGGGCACCACCATTTTGGGCCCCACCAAAAATTATACAAACCTGCCGCCTATGGACCTATTATAGATACATGTAACACAGGAGGTTACTATAACTGACAGAAGCAACTGGGTTGAAATATTTATCTCCCTCCCCCTCCGCCCCCCCTCCCATTTGTTTACATTTGACAGCACTTTGCAAAAGGCGATTTCATTGTTTCCTTTGCAGTGTCAGTTTCTTTCTCCCTGACTGAAAGAAACGGGGGAGCAGAACACCCCAGTTAAAAATACTTAAGGGATATTTTAAAAAGAAAATTAGGATATACTGGCCACAGCCTCAGCTGTAGTAAATCAGTATCAAGGGAGCTGCGCTGATTTACACCAGCTGAGGTGCTGGTTCACTGTATATAGGGTGTTCAACCAGGAATGGCAATTTTAAAAGTAGTCAATTAAAAAAAAAGTCAGGTTGACAATGGTTCTTAGGACTCCTTCTGGGGGATGTGGGGAGTATCCTGAGGTACTCCTCAGGGAGACTTTGAAATCTGAAGTTGTTATTATTGAAGTAGCTACTTCATAGCTACTTCAATCTAATATGAAACTCTTGTATATGGAAAGGTGCCACGTCTCCCAGCTGCTGTGCATCTCAAGATTCTTAGATTTGTGTGACAATGCTGCATTCCAAGTGACACTATTTGGTAATGGTTAAAGGAGAGGCCATTCTGAAAGTGGGAGAAAGAGAAGAAGGAAAAGTAACAGGTAGGGAACATAGGTAGAGAAGGGAGCAGAGGTGTAGTAATGGGAGGGAAAATAGTGATAAAATATTGATCCATATTATCCAAGAAGGGAACCTGTCAGATCAAATCTGCCCCCAAACTATATCAGACAAAACCTAAAACCAAACTAGATTTTTATTAAAAATTCCAGTAGAAGGCCTTTCTGAACCACACATAACCCTCTGCAGTATTTGCAAACCAAGGGCCAGATCCAGATCATCTTGCTCATGTTAAATAGAACGAGATGTCCCATTGGCGCAGTTTGGCGATGGAGTTGACTTTGCCAGCTTTCCACAAGCAGAGAGTTCCACAGGCCATCTCCATCCTCTTAGTCCACTTCGCACTGGTTACATGGTGCACAGTGGACTTATCACACTGGAGCATCTGGCCCAGTGGTCAGAGCATCCGAACCGGGCCCACATCATTGTGTTAGTTCAAGAGAACCTGAAAACAAAACTAACTGGAAGGTGATTTCATTGTCCAAACTGAGAGAAATGCAAGAAGGTAATTAACGTGATGGTGTTAAAACCAGATTAGATTTTTAAAATTCAGTTAGATTATTTAAACTAGGATGATATTAAAAATACAGGTGAAGGAAGGTTGTTGGCTTGTTTTTTTTTTAAATATTTAACTTGACATGGCCCCTGTCAAGGCTGAATCCCCACTGTGTCACTGTGAGTGCAGAAAGTTGGGGCCCACAAGGATTCTAAAAATTAATACTTTCTGCTCTCCAGGCTTGTATTAAACTCCCAAGATTACAGCTTTTCTCTGACCTTGGCTTGGTAAATGCTGCCACCACCCAAATGCAAAAAAACTCCCTTGGATCCAGGAAGGCACACGTGGGAATTGCTCCCTGTGGGGTACCCTCAAGCCCTTTCACACACCCCTCTCTGGGGAAGAGCTGAGAAAGAAAACAAAGGAAATTAGCTGTTGCCACCAGCTAATCAAACAGCATATGCACAAACTTCTTAGGACACCAAAAATCCAATCCTGTTCTTAAAAAAGGTAAATTTTATTAAAAACAAAAAGAAAGAAAATACATCTGGAACTTTGGCTTTTTCTAGTTTTTAAAAGAGCAATTCCAAAAATCAAGCACCCAAAATAGCTTTCTTGGGGGTTCATCTTAAAGGTTACAAGCAAACAAAAGCATCTGGGGTTAGCACAGAGGAGTCCACAAGCCAATAAGAAATAAAATAACCCTAATCACATCTTTTTAGACATTCCCTAATTTTACTTACATATCTGAGGCTTCGGATAAGTAGGTTTGAGGTATGAACTGATAATCTATAATCAAACCTGGCTTAAAGCTGCTTACAGTATTGCTGCTCCGTGTCCCTGCAGCCCAGAGAACAACCGACAAAGGGAAAGTTTCTTTCCCAATTTAAAAAAGTTCTACCTTTCCATTGGCTCTTTTGGTCAGGTGCCCACTCCTTTCCTTTTACATGTGGGCTTGTTAACCCTTTACAGGTAAAGCAAGCAGAGAACAGACACCAAGAGGGATTTTACAGCTAACTGTAGAATAAGTCCATAGGGGAGCTACTCCCTTTCTCCCCTCATTTCAGTTATCACACCTTATGGACAGCCAGCCAGCCAGCCAGTCATCACAACCCCTTTCAAAGAAATTAGCTTTCAGCAGCAAGGCTGTAATGGCCTCTTTGGGTCGCTGGTGATGTCCCAGGCCACTCACACTCTGCTCCTTGGCAAAATAATTTCCCTCATTGTTTTTTCTGTACAGAGGGGACCTTTCACCTGCACACCTGCTCCCTCCCATACAGAAGGGGCAGTCGTAGCCACGCTGTAGCAGTGTATCCCCAGATCCTATGGAGGTTCAGTCTGGAGAGCAAGATGAAAGCTGGATGGGGCCAGGAGGAATTTGGCAAGGGCTTTTCTCAGGGAGAGTTCCTCCCCCACCAGAGCCCTGGGAAGGGTGATCAGCCCATGGTTTGTAATGTTACTGGTAACAGCAAAGGGACATAGTAATCTTGTAATTCACAGTTGCCTCTAGGTCTCTCTATAAATAGCTCTTATGATTAACTTTTAGTTCCCTAGACATTTGTTAATAGAGGTATTTATTTCAGCCTCTATAGGACATGTCGCAATGGGATCTCTCTGCATAGGGAGAGCTCACCTTCTCACCAGCCCAGGGGAGCAGCCACTCAGAGTAATAGGAGTGCTTCATATGGCTGGGGAACTGAATGCATTGATGGCTGGTAACGAGCTAATACTTTATGCCCTGTTTGAAAGCTTATGAATCCCCAGCTTGGTGCACACCAATGCATTATTGCACATCATCTTCTGTACATAACATAGGAAGAGCTTGAGCCACTCGGGGGCATGTTACTTCCATAGGTACTGATGCATTCTGGAAAGTGTCTAGAGAAGAGCTACTAAAGTCATGCTGGAGGGGACTCAGGGTACTAGGCTAAAGCTCTAAAGGCCCCAATCCTGCAATGAGATCTCTGCAGGCAGACTCCCTGCACCTGTGTGGGTGCAGAGAGTCTGAATGCACAGATCACATTGCAAGAGCAAGGCCCAAGTCTCTTCCAGTTGGAGAAGAGGCTGTGGCAAGAAGTGGAGCTTACTTCCAAGTTTAACTGCTCAAATGGAAGACATGTTGTGATCGGCGCAATCTATATGAGGGCTGAAGGACCGAGCAATCAAGGTGAACTGCCCAAAACAGGCCTTACAAAGACATAGGCTTTAATTAAGCAACAACAGGAAAATGCTTGGACGCTCTGAGATGGGTAACTTTGTAAAATACCCTCCAATGACTGTACACCAATGCTGCCTGTGCCGCACACCAGTGGTGCCTTGCTGAACCATTCCAAAGGAAGACTAAGCTGACTCACAGCATAGCTCACAGTATTCACTCATTTCGCTACAGCCCCAGGGGTGCAGCCCATCTGCATTTCCAAATCTCAGGATTGAGACAGTGAATTTTTGGGGGAGGGGGGGTGATTTTGCATTGAAAACAGAGTCTGCTTTTATTCTTGCAAACAGAATGCATTGGATGTGGTTTTTCAGCACGACTGGCCATTTCAAGACATGTCTTGGGTAGTTGTGTTGCTGATTTTTCCAAAGTAGTTGGCATTTTATATGTGATCCAATTCTTGTAGTGAAAAGCACGTGCTTTTTTCTCCCCTGCAGAATGGAAATAGGGTTTTACTACAGAAGGTGGGCTGGTCTTCTGAAGTGTTCCTTAGGACACAATCAACATTCTAACACTCAGCTAGATCAGGTTTTAAGGAGAATAATTAATAACTGTGGCTGTAAAAAGTCTCTCTGCGCTGACATCAGCAAACCAAGGGGTCCAGTCCAAAGAACATTTTTGTACAAAATTTGGGGTGGGGGAATTTGGCTGCTTTTCATTTTTAATCAAAGAAGTGCTCAACATGGAAGCACTTTCTTGTTTTTCTGCATGGCTTGGGATTTATTGTTTGCTTTGACTTAATAATCAGCAAGAGATCAGTCTATGGTGCAAGTTCAATGATTTGAAAAAATATTAACATCTAAAAGTCAAGTGCCATGCACAGACAGTTTTATGTATTCCGTTTCTACTGCATTGTCTTCTGTGCATGGAAAGGAATGATTCTCAGGCACATAAGTCACTGTGGACAATATGGCCCATGAGCACTAACCAGTCGAGCTGTTGCAGTGTAGAGAAATTTTATGCTTTTTTAAAGAAAAACTTCCTTGTGCTTCTTAAAGTAGTTTTTAAATCAATAAATCATGAGGTTGTAAAAGAACCCAGTAAAGACTTAAATGTTAGACTGAAGCCCTTGTCTTTTTATAAACTGTTCATACATTTCTAGTGAGTTTTAGTGCACATACATGATAATCTGTTGTATACAGAGCCATAGTTAGGTCAGGACAGGTCCAATGCTAACATAGCCCATCTAAAAGCTTGATCCAAAGCTTAGTGAAGGTAGAGTGTCTTTCTGTTCTGATTGACTCTGGATCAGCCTCTGACTGCCCAATCCTGCAACTGAGTGTGGGCAGACCATTGTGCTTATGTGGAGCTCCACCGAGTCACTGGGATTCCATGTGGGTGGATGGGGAAGGCTAATGTATTGCTTCCCTGCAACACCTACCCTCAGATATTGCAGGGTTGACACACTCTGCCCTGTCTTTTTCTGTCATACTGGTAGCAGCAGTCAGCATTAACTCTGTATTTTGGGGGTTGTTTCTGGCCTAGTCTTAGCAAACTATACACTTGAAGCTTGAGCATTTGTATTCCATGGATCCAAAGAATATGCCCTGTTCATTCAGATGGTGAACTACCAAATGTAAACCTCAGGCATTTACTCGGGTCTTCTGATGTGTGACGGAGGATTCAGTAACACCCCCACCAGAGAGAGAAACCTGGAGATAAGACAGACAGATGGATGAAGAGGAATACCTGGGACCCCATCCAGTGCTGATTTAAGGCAATCATGGCCTTTCCGCTGGACTTCTATGGCTTTGGAGCAGGCAGTTGCTGAATCTAGCAATCCTGTGCAACACTAAATCCAGAGCTGGATTAAAGTTTTGTGGGCCCAGAGCCAAACATATTTGTGGGCCCCCATGGGGGCAAAGGAGCAGGGTGTGGGGTGGTCGGTCCCCAGAGCAAGGGGCCAGCCAGGGGCAATGGGGCATAGCATGGTGGGGCCAGCCCCGCTCCACCCAGCCCAGTGCAAAGGCACTGTATACAAACGGGCAGTTGCACACTGGCCTGCCCAGCCCTGTGCTGTCAGTGTGCCCCTTCCCTTGGGGGTGGGCCCATGCCATGCCATGCCACAGCCCCCCACTCCCTATTCGCAGTGTCCCCCGGCACTGCTATGCCCAGCACCCCCCCACATAGCCACACCACTACTGCCCAATGCACTTCCCCAAAGCCCACCACCACAACTACACAGCACCCCACTGAGACCCCCCCACTGCCCAGCATCCCAACACACAGACCTACCCCACTGTCCCCCAAGAGACCCTCCACTGCCCAGCAGCCCCCCACACAGTCACACCACTACTGCCCAATGCACTTCCCCAAAGCCCACCACCACAACTACACAGCACCCCCACTGCCCAGCATCCCAACACACAGACCTACCCCACTGTCCCCCAAGAGACCCTCCACTGCCCAGCAGCCCCCCCCACACACACACACACTCTGCCTTACACCCTGGTCCCACTACCCAGCCCTGCTGGAAGGTGACAGCGTCTGCCAGGCTGAGCTGGCAGCACATCCAGGGCCAGTCCAGTGCCAGGGTGGGGAATCACTCTGGCCTCCCAGGACTGGTGCAATTAGCCAGGCCAGGGTCTGCCCCCGCCCTGGCCAGACTCCCTCAGGACTCACTTGCCTGGAGCTAGGGTGACCATACAGTTCCCTTTTTAAGCTGTCCTGGCCATCCTGACGTTTTTGACAAAAACCAGCATTTATCCCGTTTGCTCTTGCCAACTGATCAGTTGGCAAGAGCAAATGAACAAATGCCAGTTTACCAAAAAAGTGTGGTGTGCAAGGTAGGGCTTGGGGGGTCAGCCCCAGCCAGAATGGATTGTGGGGCGGGGGGGTAGAGGCCAGCCCCTGGCAGTGGTGTGGGGAGCTGGGGCAAAGAAGGGGTCAGCCCCTGCCCTGGCAGCAGCATGCAGAGCTCGGGGAATGGTGGTGGTGGGGTCAGCCTCTGGCTGCAGCGTGGGGAACTGTGCGGGAGGGGTCAGCCCCAGTGGTGGATTTAAAGTTAGTGGGACCCTGTGCTCAGCTTCATTTTTGGGACCCCTCCTTGGGACCCAGCCAAGAAAAAGAACATTCTCTCTTATCTCCCCCCCGCCCCTGATTTTCATTCTTTTTTTCTTCATCCTCCTATAAGTAATAGCAAGTAAATGAAAATAAAGTGAAGTCCCTTTGTTGTTCTTGTAGTCTAACTTATTTTTCCACAGACCACTTGAAAATCGCTGGGGGGTCTCAGCAGACAACTTAATGATCTTTCCAAATATTGTTTGTACCATTAGCTAACTATTGTAAAGCGCTTTGGATAAGAGCACTTTATAAAATAAATGTAAAAAACATTGGGGTGCAGAGTCTGGCCAGGACTTAGGGTGTGGGAGGGGGCTCAGGGCTGGGGGTGCAGGGCCTGGGAGGGAGTTAGGGTGCAGGGGCAGGCTGGGGTTTGGGGTTCAGGGTCTGGCCAGGAGTTAGGGTGAGGGAGGGGGCTCAGGGTTGGGACAGGAGGTTTGGGTGTGGAGCGCTTACCTGGGTCAGCTCCCATTTGGTGCGAGGGGTGCAGGTGGGAATGTGAGGTGTGTGTGCAGGAGCTCCCGTTTGGTGCTCAGGGTGGGGGTGAGGATGTGGAGGAGTCAGGGCATGGGGTGGGGGGGGCTGGGTATGTGTGGGGGGTGTAGGAGTCAGGGCAGGGAGCTGGGGGTGTGGGTTGGGGTTATGGGGGTGCTCCCAGCCTCCTGCCCTGAGCGGCTCATGGCAGGTGGCTGGAGGGGGTATGTGTAGGAGACTGTGGGGTCCCCACCTTTGCTCCGCGGAATCAGCTTGTATTTGAAAGCCAGTGGAAACAGGGCAACTTTATTAGCAACCACGGAGGGGCTCCAAGAGAGTCGTCCTTGAGTCTGCGTGCACCAGTGTTTTTGAACTCCTGTTTTCAGAACATGATTTTTCAACATTTACAAAGCAACATGCTTGTATGAATCTCAAGCAATCTGTGTGTCAAGAATCTTGTTTAAGTCTGTAAAAATTGAAAATAAGAACATCCTGCTTCTAGCAGCTGCCCTCACTCTGTGTCAACGCATCTGGTAATTCACATACTATGACTCATTGTTGACATTATGACTAAGGTCAAACCTGCAATTGGTGGTATCACGCAGAGAGGTTCCCTTGGACACTTGACTCTCATGCATGGAGTATGGATAAGCCCCTACATTTTCAGTTTGAACAGATTTTTACTGAAAAAAATCCCAGGTTTTACAAAAAGTATTAATCTGTTTTTTTCCCCCGATTTCACCTACTTTTGTAAAATTCAAATATATATAAAAATAACTTGTTCTATTAGGAAAATACAATACATTGCATGAGATATATGTATTACAATAATACATTAGCAGGGCTGCTCAAATGATTAAGGGGGCCTGGGGCAAAGATTATACTCACCCAGCGGCAGTCTGGGTCTTTGGCGGCATTTTGGCGGCCTTCAGTCACTCCATGTCTTTGGCAGCACTGAAGGACCCCCTTCCACCAAAGACCTGGACCGCCGCTGGGCCAGGAGCCGGGGGCAAATTGCCCCACTTGCCCGCCCCCGGGTGGCCCTGCATTAGTCTGTGTGTATATGCAATGCTGCCTGTTGAAGTAAGGCTATATATTAGTCTAGAAGATACACACAATAAACAGGCACGCATGCAAGCTCTGAAGTGCATGCGCATTTGAACGTTCTGGTGAATCTCACACCCACCATGTCCACATTTCAATTTGTTAGCAGATAATGGTTTAAAGATTTGACACACTAAAATGGGAAGAAAATGAAAATCTGTTGCAGAATACGTTTCAGAACACAAGGAAGTATTTGAAAGTTTAAAAAAAAAACAGGAGAAAAGGATGAAGTTGAGTGTATGTGCTGCAAATTATGTGTCTCAATTATTAAATGTAAAAATATAGGCTAATAGTTCATAGAATATCAGGGTTGGAAGGGACCTCAAGAGGTCATCTAGTCCAACCCCCTGTTTAAAGCAGGACTAATCCCCAGGCAACTTTTTGCTCCAGATCCCTAAATGGCCCCTCAAGCACTGAACTCACAACCCTGGGTTTAGTGGGCTAATGTGCAAACCACCAAGCTATGCCTTCCCTCCCTTACTGTTATTCAAATGAAAAGTTTTATTTGGGGATTAGAGCTATAGTGTTTTCTTAAACTCGGAGGTGGCATTGTGTTTTGAGTTCTGTTTTAGTTCTGCAGCAAACCACACTGAATTCCATTCACCAAAGCATTAATCTACTGAATACTTTTTCCCCTTGTCTTTCCATCCACCACAATAAACCCCAATATTTATCCAGAAAAATTAACACTTTTTTGCACTGATTTTCACCTGTTTTTGTTGTAATAGTAATAAACACAGATAAATTCCTGAGAAAAATTAAATAAAAACCAATAACAAACAGCCCTTATTACGGAGTAACAGCTATTTCATGATGAAAAAAGAAAAACACAGTCCAATTTAATTTTTTATTCATTCACACCTGTAAAGGCCAGATCCAAAGCCCATTGAAGTCAATGAGAGTCTTTCCATTGACTTCAGCTGGCATTGGCTCAGACCCTAAATGACCATTTCAAATCAAAGTGATGAACATTCACACACCGTTATCCCTTGAGTACCAGAATTAGGCTTTCCAGATAAGCTATATGAAGGGTAGCAGGTGCTTCAGATACACCCAAGTGCCTTGTGGTTAAAAGGGGGACATGAGCACTTGGAATGTTAAATTAGTTCCTTCTTCCTCTGGCCTGGATGAGGGGAAATCTGGGGGAAAATAATCCCATTATTTGTTTCCTTTTACACTTGTGTGAGTTGCTATATAGTCTTACAGAGAACTACAAAATCAGATGAGTCAATGCTTAGACTAAAAGCTGTCAGCCATGTGTGTCAGTACATACAAAATAACCACCAAGTCCAAACTGAAATCTAGGCCAATTGGGTAATCAGTAACATTCCTATGACAGCAAATAAATTGGTAAGTGTTCCCAGATAAAATAGAGGAGATAAAGACCCTGATTCTGTGGCTGTAGCACAAGTTTTCCACTGAGAGGCAGGCAGGGCGGAAAAGCTAAATAAATGATGCAGAAATAGACAAGGTAGAGGAGTTAAGCTGAAGCGAGTAAGATACAAAAATGTGGTTAGTGTTGCTTGACTAAATATTAATTCCAAATTCTGAGATCCTGCTGATGGAACTCAAACAACATCTCTTTAAATACACACTTTCACCACCAGATGGCATTGCTCTCCTCCATAAGTAAACTGGTCTACATGTCCATGGCCAAGAAAGCTGTAGCAGGATTAGAATGCAGGTGCCCATCCTTCCTAGTGGTGTAGTCTGCCCGCCCTGTGAAGTAAATGAAGGAGGACCTTGGGCAGAGATTCAAGCCACATAAGGGGCTAAGACATTCTCAGCTGCTTCAGAGGAAGATATTTTTTGGGGGTTTTAAATACAGCACAAATCACCATTTATATTAGAATAACCTTCCAACACATACCAGGTGTTGTATGTACCTACACAAAGCCTTCAGGGAGCTTACACAACCTAGAAGGGCAAAAGAAAAGATGAAGGTTGGGGAAAGGAAGACAGTGTTGAGCGTATGGCCTGTGTTATCTAGGAGGTCAGACCAGATGATCATAGTGGTCCCTTCTGGCCTTGGAACACATGAATCTATTGACGTGTTTAGGATGGTCAAGAATCCTCTGCTGGTTACACATTGAAAGATTGCAATAGCCCTTTTAACCACAGCATCACACAGGGAGCTCATATTCAGCTGATTATCAGCGATGATCCCCAAATCTTTTTCAGAGTCACTGCTTCCTGTAAGTATGGCCTACATTCTTTGTTCCTAAATGTATACAGTTACATGTGGCCGTATTAAAACACATATTGTTTTCCTGCATTCAGCTCATCAAGAGATCCAAATCGCTCTATATCAATGACCTGTCCTTTTTGTTATTTATCACTCCCCCAATCTGTGAGTCTTCTACAAATATTATCAGTAATGATCGAGTGTTTTCTTCCGGGTCATTGATACAAATGTTAAATAGCACAGGAACAAGACTGATCCCTGTGGGACCTCCATTACGAACACATCCTCTCCTTGATGACTCCCCATTTATAATTACATTTTGACACCTATCAGTTAGCCAGTTTTTAATCCATTTAATGTGTGCCATGTTGATTCTGTATGATTCTAGTTTCTTAACCAAAATGCCATGCCTTACAAAGTCAATGCCTTACAGAAGTCTAAGTATATTACATCAACACAGTTACCTTTATCAACCAAATTTGGAATTGCATAAAAAATGATATCAAGTTAATTTGACAGGATCTATTTTCCATAAACCCTTGTTGATTGGCATTGATTATATTACCCTCCTTTAATTCTTGCACAACACTAGTTTTCTTCTGGTCCTCTGGAACTTCCCCAGTGTTCCAAGACTTATTGAAAAATCAACAATAATTGTCCAGAGAACTCTATGTAGGACTTTCTGTGCAACCTTGGGCAAGTCACTTCATCTTTCTGGACCTAAGTTCCCCATCCATAAAATGAAGAGAACGAGCCTTCCTTTCTCCCGCCATCTTCTCTGTCATAAGAACATAAGATTTCTTTCCACCATCGTTACTCTCGCTTACCAATTTTTAAAAATCTTGCCTATTTTCTGCTTGTGTTTGTTACCCTTAAGAGGAACGTGTTAGAAGAATTACTGTCTCAGAGCACAGCGCTTTGCTTTAGTTTTCCTGTGGTCTTTTACAACTCTGCCCAGCTACAAATGCCTCTGGCTCAGTCACATTTGGTCCCACCCCTTCTGGGGTTACCAATATCCTCAGCCTTACACTCAGGCCTGTAAATACTTCTTCCTCCCCTTATCAAGGCACCCCACATTCCTCCTTCTACTCACTAGGGTCTGTGCATAATCCTCTTCACTCCCACTGAGCTCCAGGAGTCCACAACAGTCCCAGGCAGACTGTGGTCGACCGCTCACTAGCCTCTGGCCCTAGGCTCACTTGGGCTCCTTCCCCAGGCCTTGCCAAAGGGGCCTAACAGCTGCGCCTGTTTTCCCTCACATCTTCCAGTGCAGAACCTCCCAGCTCTCCCCTGGGCCCTTTCCTCAGCCAGCCATCTGCAAAGGGCTCTGAGGCCTAGGAAGGAGCAGTCCATCCACACTCCTCCCCAGTCACCCCTTACTGCTGCGCTTTCTTCATTTTAAGCCCCACACTCTGCCCAGGTGTGGCAGGGCAGGGCCAAGTGAATGGGGCTGGCCAGACCTCCCTCAGACAGAGGGAAACACTAAAGTAGATCTTTCTACATTTGAAAGAGAGACTCCAGCAGCATTCTCGGCATCCCAGAGAGATGGAAACATCTTTGATGTCCTCCTGGGGCCAGAGCCAACCAAAGCACCAAAGTGAAGTAGACATGGACACACAGCGCCTATCAACTACAATTTTATGTGAAAACAATAAGCTACAGGCAGCTGGGAGGTGGAAAAAGGGGACTAGAAGTTTATAGCAATTGGGGACTTCACGGGATCATCCACATGGAACCGGCTTATTCCAGCAGAAGATCTCTCCCTTGGGATGAACATCCAGTGCCCGATCCAAATCCCACTGAAGTCAAAGGGAAAATGCCCATTGACTTCAATGAGCACTGGAGCAGCCCACATCCCCACTGCAAGCAGAAGGAAAGCAGATCTGATGTTAAATGGGAGTAGGAGGAACAATTCTTTCTGGGGTTAGCTATCAGGGTTCAGGGCCAGCTAGCTAACGTAGGGCTCATATTTCTATTGCTAGAGTTGAGCCCTGTTCTGTCCTGGCACCCATGGCTGTAAGAGAAGAGCCATCCCAGGCTAATTAGCTTGGCATGGTGAGGTCACTGCTGGGTCTAAACTTAATAGAATCAATGTAAGCAGCTGAAGTGCCCCAAGAAAGAAAAACACTGCACAATTTTACAGTGAGCACCTCAAACTCATGGGCAGGAGGCCCAGCTGGTGAGAATTCCCTCCTTCTCTTGGGCTGCACGTTGTCTCAGCTTAGAGAAAAACTCTGCAGCTTTCCAGTAATGTGTCAACCTATTGCTAAAAGGCTCTAGCTAGCTTTGCACCCTGGAGAGGAAGGACAGAATGTCATTAATCCTATCGTTCTGGTGCTGATTTCCCTTTGTCAACAAAGGAGACTGGAGCAAACAAGGCTGGACTGAGCCCTCGACCATGCACCTGGCGCTAGCCTGGATGTCTCACTTCTCCTTTTTTCTAACTGAATTTTGTGTTGGTGTTTTTACTCTCTGCAGGATCACCACTCCATCATCTGGCTGGCATTACTGATCAACGAAGGCATTCCCCAGTGCATGTGTTTTATGGTGCATGTGTTTTATGGTGGCATTCCCCAGTGCATGTGTTTTATGGTGTTTTATGGGAGCTCACATTTGAGCTCCCATTCCCCACCCTTCAAAGGTGTCATTGCTTCTGTTACTGATGCATTTTGGACCTGATCCAAAACCCACTGAAATCAACGGAAAGATTCCCATTGGCATCAATAGGCTTTGGATAAGGCCCTTTAGTGGGTACAGGCCAATGAATGTGGTAGCAGTGCTGAATTAACTGGGCCAAGAAGCATTTGAAAAAATATCCCTGCTGCTAAAGACCAGAACAGCAACCCAGTGGAAAGCAACACATCAGTCTCCATGGCTACATGAACACTAATCCTTTTCCCTCTCCATAGCTAATACTGGTGCAACTCTGCTAGTGGTAGCAGTAGTGGGATCACTAGTGTAGACAGGGTGTTGAGAGTTTCACTGTTGTGCCATTTAATCTTGCTCAGATCAGATCTAGGGAATATGGTGGTAAAAACTCTGGTGGCTGTCTGCAACTTGGCTACTCCATTGCTACTTCCCGCAGAGTTGAACAGGTGGCAGCAAGGATGAGAAATGTTAGGAAGTCTAGTCTGGACAAGACTGAGGTTGCATTAGGGTTAGAACATAGCAGCTAGCTACAACAGGGCATTTGAAGGCTACAGTGAGGAGGCCTGAGAAGTGCCTCTGAAAGCTCCCCCTGAATATGGCTCCAATGCTATTAAGTCATCATTCATTTCACATTTTGGTGGGGAGAGTTTTTGGGAGTGAAAATTCTGGGAGTGAAAATCTGTTTAGTCACTTGTTTCTTTTCAGTTTCCCTGCTCCAAAGGAAGCCTGCGGAAGAGTGCTGATAAGGGAGATATTGATAGGCAATAACCTCTCTCAGCAGCTGTCAGTAGGACCAGCGGAGCCGGGAAGCATATGAGTGCAAGATATAAATCCTAAGGATGTGCGATTCACTTGCAGGCCTTTGAAAGGGCACGATTAGTGTCACCATCTGAGCCTTTAAACCTTATGGATGATTTCCAGGACCACACATGCTGAACCCATCAGCCTCTGCAGATCAGTCATCTAATCCAGTAATGATTTTTCCAGCTGTGGTTTGGGGCTGTCAGTGATCTGACAAGATTTCATCCAAGATGCACACATGGAGAAAAACTGTCCCCAGCAGGTCTGGTCTGGCACCTCTTGCAGACTCAGCGGGGATGAGGGCGCAACCCTTCACCACCATCGTAGACAGGGAGGGGAGCAGAAATTCAGCGCGTGCCTGGTTGGTGGAGTAAGGAGATAAGGCGAGGGCACCAGGGTTTAATTTGGCTGCTGTTCTCCCACGTTAACCCTCCATAACAAAGAGGCTGCTGGGCATTTCTTAGCAGATTAGTATATCAGACCTTCCATGAGAGGGTTGTCAAGATGTCCACCCCTAAGCACAGAGAACAGGGTTGGGCCTCCGCTAAAGCAAACACTTTGATCAGTAGGGAGGAGTGGGTTGGGAGCAAAGATATTGTTATTGGTGCTCCAGTATTTTACCGACCGTTTAATACCCAGTTCTGATTTTGCCAAGTGCTAGAAAGATATCTGCTGTTTGGTTCCAGGTACCTCCTGCCTTGGATCCTCCCTAATCAAATCAGGCTGTGATCCCAGCATTCTCATATGGCACACCTTCACGCGTGACTGACACTCTCTCACCAAGAGACATTGGGGCTCGACAGCCAATGCTTTAACACAAGACAATCCTCTGAACCTGGTGACTGCAGGTCCATCTCCAGCCATCTAAGTACATCAGACCTTCCATAATCCAGAGCCACCATCTGATTCCCACACCTGATCCTACCCCCAAATCAGGGAGAGAGGCTATGGTATGACTCCTGGTGTTCCAATAGGTCAGACCTCCCCCAGCCACAACTGAGAGGTCATTCTTTGACTCCGGCCATTGGGATGCAATAGATCCCTGCTGGTTTGAGAACCTCACTTGCAGGGCTTATGGAACACACTGGGGAGTGTGTGTTAGAGATCCCCCTGTGTGCCCAATCCACAGAGGGTAGGTGTCTGTTACAGCCCAAGCTGGGACACTGGAGTAGTTCATGCTTTTATCTCTGGAGATCGCAACTCCAATCCCCAGTGTTTCAGCCAAGATGGAGAGAGTTGCACATACCTGAGACCCACCAGGTTGGAGTTTCCCCTACTCTTTGCCCTTCCCTGCACTGAAGGCGAAAGAAGTCCTCATTGTGTCTATTTGTAGTGCTGGGGTCAGTTATTCCACTGTCTCTGGGATCCAAACTCCTTCTGTTTTATGTCTCGTTCTCCACTGCACAGGTAACTTTTTTTAAAAATAAATATTTCTGTTTTATAAAATCCCTGCCAATAAATTGTTTAAGAAGGGTTTGTCAGCCACCCCTTCTTCTCTGAGCCATCAGCCTTTTATTTTTCCAGCTTGATTAAAAGCATTTTCTTTGCTTTCTCTTTGCATTAAAAAATGTTAAAACAGCTGTAGGCGATGGTTAAATGTTTTATTTCCCCCTTTTACGCCAAGCCACAAGCAGTTAAAACAATACTTCCTGTAAGGAGTTTTAGGCTATTACAATCCTCACACAGGAGTAGAACCCTCTTCTACAATAGTTTAAGGTTTCCCATATATCAAGAGAGCTAGGATTCTGCAGCTTCTCAATGCAGTGGAAAGGAGAGCTAGCTGTCCACATAGTCAGTATTGGATGTATTGAAACTACATGGGGCTTTTGTTTTCCTTTACTATATAAGAGGGCCTGGCTCCTTACTTCCACTCAAACTCTGTTCAGAGCAGGAGCTGCATAACAGTAAAGGTGACTAAGCCTTCTTTGCACTCTTCATATTCAGGAGATACCCAGCCCTCAGCATAAGTTAGGGCAACCTCATGGCTGCTCTAACTTACACACAACTGCATATGGTCACAAGGGGCCAATCTGCTAGCTGAGGATAGCCAGAGCACAACAGTGGGTAGGCCACATACCCCTACCCGAGGGGTTGGGTAAGAGGTAGAAGAGGGTCATCATAGCAGCTCTGCGCCAACCTGAGAATCCCTCTATGCCAATGGAATTTCTTGGTGGATGGATTTGCCCAGTTATGGCGTTGGGGTGGCATCAGTGGTTTCCACAGGAATTGAAATTAGGGGGGGTGTTGGAATTTACAGGGGGGGTGTCAGAACCAATGAGATATATAAAAGAGATATGAATAAAGTAAATGTTTTGTTAGGATAATGCAAATTTAACATAAGAATAATGCAAGTTACACCAAAACACATAACAGGTCTAGATTTCTAAAAAAATATACATTTTAAAAAAAAGTATTTAAATTGACTTGAAAAGTAAGCCATCATGGGGTAAGAGGAAAGTCCTCTCATGGATCAGTAACTGGTTAAAAGATGGGAAACAAAGGGTAGGAATAAATTATCAGTTTTCAGAATGGAGAGAGATAAATAGTGGTATCCCTGAGGGGTCGGTACTGGGACCAGCGGTGTTCAACATATTCATAAATGATCTGGAAAAATGGGTAAACAGTGAGGTGGCAAAATTTGCAGATGATACAAAACTATTTAAGATAGTTAAGTCCCAGGCAGACTTCGAAGAATTACAGAGGGATCTCATAAAACTGGGTGACTGGGCAACAAAAATGGCAGATGAAATTTAATGTTGATAAATGCAAAGTAATGTACATTGGAAAACAATCTCAACTATGCTTACAAAATGAAGGAGTCTGAATTAGCTGTTAACACTCAAGAAAGATCTTGCAGTCATTGTGGATAGTTCTCTGAAAACATCCACTCAGTGTGCAGCAGCAGTCAGTGATTCCCAACATTCTGTTTGCTTTTTTAAAAAGAACAGGAGCACTTGTGGCACCTTAGAGACTAACAAATTTATTTGAGCATAAGCTTTCGTGGGCTACAGTCCACTTCATCGGATGTAGCCCACGAAAACTTATGTTCTTTTTGCAATACAGACTAACACGGCTGCTACTCTGAAATCTTTGCTTTTTAAAGAAAGGGATAGATAAGAAGACAGAAAATATCATATTGCCTCTATATAAATCCATGGCACATGTACACCTTGAATACTGTGTGCAGCTCTGGTTACCCCATCCCAAAAAAGACATACTGGAAATGCAAAAGGTACAGAGATGGGCAACTAAAATGATTAGGGGTATGAAACAGGAGAAGAAATTAAAATGACTGGGAATTTTCAGCTTAGAAAAGAGACGACTAAGCGGGGATATGCTAGAGGTCTATAAAATCTTGACTGGTGTGAAGAAAGTGAATAAAGTAAATGTTTTGTTAGGATAATGCAAATTTAACATAAGGAAAATGCAAGTTACACCAAAACACATAACAGATCTAGATTTCTAAAAAAATATATATAATTTAAAAAAAATGTATTTAATTTAAATTGACTTTTGAAAAGTAAGTCATCATGGGGTAAGAGGGAAGGTCCTCTCATGGATCAGTAACTGGTTAAAAGATGGGAAACAAAGGGTAGGAATAAGTTATCAGTTTTCAGAATGGAGAGAGATAAATAGTGGTATCCCTGAGGGGTCGGTACTGGGACCAGCGGTGTTCAACATATTCATAAATGATCTGGAAAAATGGGTAAACAGTGAGGTGGCAAAATTTGCAGATGATACAAAACTATTCAAGATAGTTAAGTCCCAGGCAGACTGCGAAGAGCTACAAAGGGATCTCACAAAGGGTAGGTCTATACTTACCCGCCGGGTCGACGCGTAGAGTTTGACTTCTCGGAGTTCGAACTATCGCGTCTAATCTATCGCGAACTATCGCGTCTCGCGCTCCAGTCGACTCCGGAACTCCACCATCGCGAACGGCGGTGGCGGAGTTGACGGGGGAGCCGCGGACTTCGATCCCGCGGCGTCTGGATGGGTGAGTAGTTCGAACTAAGGTAGTTCGAGTTCAGCTACGCTATTCGCGTAGCTGAACTTGCGTACCTTAGTTCGACCCCCCCCCTTAGTGTAGACCAGGCCAAAACTGGGTGACTGGGCAACAAAATGGCAAATTAAATTCAGTGTTGATAAATGCAAAGTAATGCACATTGGAAAACAATCTCAACTATACATACAAAATGATGGCATCTGAATTAGCTGTTAACACTCAAGGAAGAGATCTTGGAGTCATTGTGGATAGATCTCCATGTGCAGCAACAGTCACAAAAGCAAACAATGTTGGGAATCATTAAGAAAGGGATAGATAATAAGACAGAAAATATCATATTGCCTCTATATAAATCCATGGTACGTGCACACCTTGAATACTGTGTGCAGATCTGGTCACCCATCCTAAAAAATATATATTGGAATTGGAAAAGGTACAGAGATGGGCAACTAAAATGATGAGGGGTATGAAACAGGAGGAGAGATTAAAGTGACTGGGAATTTTCAGCTTAGAAAAGAGACGACTAAGGGCGGATATGATAGAGGTCTATAAAATCTTGACTGGTGCGAAGAAAGTGAATAAGGAAATTTTATTTAATCCTTCACATAACACAAGAACTAGCAGTCACCCAATGAAATTAATAGGCAGCAGATTTTAAAAAAACAAAAGGAAGTATTTCTTCACACAATATAAAGTCAACCCAGGGAACTCTTTGCCAGGGGATGCTGTGAAGACCAAAACTATAACAGGATTTTAAAAAGAACTAGATAAATTCCTGGAGAACAGGTCCATCTGTGGCTATTAGCCAGGATGAGAGGGATGCAATGCCATGCTCTGAGTGTCCCTAGCCTGTTTGCCAGAAGCTGGGAATGGGCAACAGGGGATGGATCACTTGATGACTCCCTGTTCTGTTCATTCCCTCTGAAGCACCTGGCCTTGACCACTGTTGTAAGACAGGGTACTGGGCTATATGGACCATTGGTCTGACCCAGTATGACCATTCTTATGTAAAAATTAATTATAATAAAAATGTTTAGTACAGAAACTCCCCAACATAATGACCTCCCAAGCTAGCAACAATGTGAGATAACAACCTTTGCAAATACTGCATTTTAAAAACCTTGGCCTACTGGGAAACATTTATATAAGTTTCCATTCCCAGTCACAAATCTAGCATCCTGGAGCAAAGTGACTAAAATATAGTCCAACAAACAAATGTTTATTTAACGTCCCCCTCACTTTTCCCTCCACCGCACTCCACTCACCGGTGTTGTCCTTGGTCAGTGGAGACTCAGAGTTCAGAGGTGCTTTCACGTGAGTACACCTTCCAGGTGGGGGACAAAAAGGCACAGTTTGCTCTGGCCACGGCTGTTCGTTGTGCCACCGTTCACTCCACCACTCTGTTGCCAATGGCCCTGCACAGTCACCTTCTGCTGTCACCTACCACTGTGACCTCTGCGAGTTGGTCTCTTGAGGTTCCACCCAGCTCTCAGTGATTTCAGCTGAGCTCTCAGTGCGGGAACCTCACTGCTAGTGCAATCTGGGCTGTCTCTTACACAAAACCACTGTCCCCACAGGAACACTGTCCCCACAACAGGACTAAGCACTTAGACCCGATTGTCAGTGATTTCAGCTGCAGTAGCAGCAAAGAATCCTGTGGCACCTTATAGACTAACAGACGTTTTGCAGCATGAGCTTTCGTGGGTGAATACCCACTTCTTCGGATGCAAGCGATCACTTAACAGAACAAAAGACTATCTATGGAGCCTAATCAGCTCTGTCTTTAAACAGTGGAGAGGGACAGGTCCCCACCCTCTCTCTTGATGCCTTCAGATCATCACAGGCTAAGTACAGTTCTACTGCCCTTTACTCATACAATAAGAACAACATTTCATCCCCCCCTTCCCCCCACATTCAAGTGGTTTGTAACCCAACCCCAGCCAAAATCTATCACTTGGACAACACAGCTCTGTTTGCTGGATTCCTAGGTAGATTAGGTGTGAATGTAAATATAATCTGGCCCTGAAGCCTTAGCCCCCAGCTCATCACTAGCTGTCAGGGAGAACTCATTTAGACTTTGCTTACAAATCATCATTTGAAATTATTAGGTTGGCCAACATCACCGAAATGAATACACTGACATCATAAAAAACAGCTGTATAAGGAAGCAAGGAAGCTAGTCTATGTTCATACTTTTCAAATCTATTATACTTTTTCAGATACACATATTTTATCATATACTGTATAAGCTTTTAAAGTGTGTATTAATGTTTCAGTTTAAATTCAGATTTCCAAACAGTCACTAAATTGGTATGTAACTAGCTCACAAAACTGGGGGGGGGGGTGTTGGGAAAATTCAGGGGGGGTGTACACCCCCTCTGGGGGGGGTGTAGGGAAATCACTGGGTGGCATAAAAGGGCCATAATGCAGTGGACAATTGGGCTTAGAGTTACAGTATATCAGAGTTCACTGCAGGGCTTAATTCAGGGCTTAATTCAGCACTTCCTCCAGCAAAATGCCTGTTGGCTTCAAGGTGAATTCCTGTCCCTGAGAGTTTTGCTGGCATGAGGATGGCTGGCGGTTCAGAACCTACATTCCTCTCAAGAGCTGAGGGCAGGAAAACAGCAGAACGTTAGTTTAGCAGGCCCAAATTTTGTTGAGTGAAGTGGGCTGAGACGTAAGCACCGTCATTTCTCTCTGGGGAAGCCCCTGTGATCTCTGTACACCTCAGTCTCCATGGCTTTTGGGGGGGCGTGTGCCTGGGTGGGGAAGAGGCAGGGCTGGGGGAGACCTGTTCTGTACAACATCATCCCCAGGCAAAGTTGCATAAAATATGCTACTAAATGGCACAGAATTCTGATTGTGTCAGCAGTAACTTGTGCTGATCTCCATGGGAAAGAAGCTGTAGGCGGCCTGGAGCAGCTCTGATCTGTTCCCAAAGTCTTTAGGGTCCCTGCTGTGCATGGGGAAGGGAGTGCAATTACCTTCAGTGACTTGTCTGCACTGATACTTGCCCCAGCAGCCTTTCCTCACCAACAAACACTAGACCTGGAGCTCCAGGCATCTGCTCTTCTCCATGGCCCCTTGTGGGATTTGTACCCACTCCTATTTCTTTCATCTAGGAACCAGCTAATCCAATGCCCTGTGTTGGGAATTCAAACAAGGTGGCCCTCCTTGAGTTTCCTGGCTCTGCTGTGGGCTTCCCACCCATCTCCCCTTCCTAGTCCTCCACTGTAAAATGGAGATAATGAGACTGACCTTCTTTGTAAAGCGCTTTGAGATCTACCGCTGAAAAGCCCTATGTGTGAGCTAGGTATTATTATTACTACTGTTGGGAATGGTTGCTTCCCAGTTAAGCCCAGTGCAGTGTCAGCAGCCATAATTAACAGCAGCAACACTGAGTGGATTTGATGCCCAGGGACAGTTGAACAGATCGGGGGGAGGGGGGGCGAGGAAGGGGTAGATTGGGGCCATGCGTTGCACTTCGTTTTGCTGCCACGTTTGTACCTGAATCTCAGGGAATGTAAAGCCACATGTCAGAATCACATCAGCTCCTGGGAACCAAGACTGCAGAATTTCACACACATCTGGTTAGGGATGGTTCCTTAGCAAACAGCCAGATTATACACAAAGAAACCGCAGCTGCCGGCAGATGTCAGACAGTCACATTGTCACCCCTGCGCTGCACCTGCGTGGGACAGCCTGGTGAAAGAGGCTGCACATGTGCGTGGAGGGGAGGAGATGAGGATTCTCTCCCTGGCCCCCATATGTTGCAGAGGATTAAGGGAGACATTCCACAGTTGCTTCCAGGGTTGGATTAGCATCCACAGCCCATACAACCTATTCCTCTGCTCTTACACATGCATCTGCACAGTTGCTTTAATACCAGTCCCTTTGTGGTTGACATCAAGGTATTGCTTAGTGGGCCCCAGTGTGCTGGGTGCTATACAGACGTGGTGGGAGACAGCTCGGGCCCTGAACAGCTTATCATCTAAACAGGCAAGACAAATGAAGGGTGAGGGGGAAAACAGAGGCACAGAGAGGAGAAGTGACATACCCAAGGAACTTGTCTGTCCACTGTTCTCAAACCTCCCTCTGCTTGGATGGATCTAACTAAGCTAGGCTGTTTGGGGCAAGGACTGTCAGTGTGTTCAGGGTTTATACAGCACCAAGCACAGTGGAGGCCTGGTCCATGACTAGGACTTCAAAGGGCTAGATCCACAAAGACTCAGTGCTGCAGTGCCCTACTCTAGGCCCCATCTGCATGGGTAGAGATGGCTTGGGGATGGAGGGGAGGTCAAGGGGTGCATCTTCCCTGCCCTTGGCCCCAAGATTCCTGCACTATTCCCAGGCACAGTAACATTTTGCTGCATCCTGGGCCATTTGCGACAGCAGAGGAGAGAGCAGGATTTGCACGTTAATGCTGGGACACAATTCATATTTAAAAAGTTGGGATCCTAACTATAAAAAGATTGATATTTACAGTGATTGAAGGAGACTCAGATGAGTTGTAATGCATATGCTGCATAGGTCCTATTCCATTTAGCATTCAAGGCATAATGAAATGGGAATCTTACAGCAACCCCACAGCAACAAACAGAAAACTAACGCAGAGTGAATTTTTCAGTGGCTGAATGGTAGCAACAGCACTGCATTAAAATAAAACTGACAATGTATTTAATGTGATATGCAGTGTTACTTCTCTGTCATACCGCTACTGTGAACTAACCTCATGCACACGTTTTTGTTATTTATTCGTAGTATTATGTTAGCGTCTAGAAGTGCCAGTCAGGGATCAGGGCCCAGTGGTGCTAAATGCTGGACACACATGAAATTGAAAGACTATCCCTGCCCCAGAGGGCTCCCTTGAGGGCTTGTTTCTTTAATTTTGTGTTCGTTAAACTGAGTGTCCATAAAAGAATAGCTAACTTAATGTGATATCAAGGTCATTGGTCAAGTCACGGATCTTCTTCCAGTCTAGGGAATGGTACCTTTCTGCAGTGATAGAGCCCAGCTATCAGTTTGGAACTCAGATGGAGAAATGAGGCCTGATGTCTGACTGAGGCAGAGTGGTCTAGTGGCTAAAACACTAGTGGTGACTCTACAAGGTCTGGGTTCAAGTCCCTGCTCTATCGCTAGTTCATTCTAACCCTTGGGCAGACATTTCCTCACTTTCCCCACTTACAATGGTCTCTTTCTAGCCTTAAACACCTCTGCATAGGAGATACTCTCAGGCAGTCAATAACAAGTCTGATTCTGCCATTGCTTTTGCTGACTCTGCACCTGTGTAATTCCACTGACAATGCAGATTTACACAGATGTAAGTGAGAAGAGAACGGGTGCTAGTGTTTTACATTTACAGAGCATTTTGCATTCCCCAAATGCCGCACTAGAGTAATGAAGCCTTGTATAGGATAGAGGAAGGCAGCCACATGTTGCATACCTGTAGAGGGATGCTGGGGGGCAGCAGAAAAGTTTGTCCCAGAAGGCTGGGGAAAGCTCCAGCTTCCCCCAGAAGTGCTGGAAGGACACTAATCCTCCATCCACAGACTGGAAAAGGAAATAGCTCCCTAAAGTCTGCGAGCAGAAACATTTAGCTTTCCAGGAGGGATTAAGTGGATTTCTCTAGTCTATCCTGTGCACCACTTCAGGGTTCCCAGATACAGACCTGGCTTGTCTCTGGCTTTAAATGGTTAATTGGCACAACCACTATCTTAAAACCAGGCACCGCTGGTGGGATTTTCCAAAGCACTCAGCGTTTGCTTAACTCCTCTCCCATGGATGTCAGTGGGAAAACTCCCATCGCCGTCAGTGGGGGCAGAGGTAAGTGATCGCTGAGCCCCTCAGAAAATCCACCCCACAAGCTTTACATTCCCCAGATTTTTCTGCCTCACACTTTCCTGAAATGCTCCGAGCACAGGACTGGGCATGACAAGCTGCGGTATTCTGACAGTGATTTAGGGTAAGTGTCACTTCTCCTCTCTCTCAGTTTGTCTGGCTGGACAACGAGGACACTACAGCTTTTAGGGTCACCTGTCCCTTGTGCAAGTGCACAGGGTAGAATGAAGATAAAAGAACCGCTCCTCTCCTCCCTTGTGTGATCCAAAGACCAGAACCATGCAGCCCCTGTACTTTGGGGAACACAGAAAATGCTCCCTCTACATGCACTGGGGACAAATCCTCTCCCAGAATATGAAGGGGAAGGTTAGAGAGAAAATGTAATGAAAAATAATTGGCCTGAGCTCAATAAGGTATAATTTTAAGAGACAATTTTCTAGTATGAGATTTTATAAATTAAGCATTACTAGGCGTGAATATTCACATCATAGAGAACTAAGTAGGGATTTCCAGATTACTGCATGCTTGTTTTTTTAAATCTAGCATTCTTTTACAGCTGTTTTTGTGAGTTGGAAATAATTTGTTTATATATCATATGGATGGCAGCAAGATCATTTGAATTTTCTAATCACCAAAACTTCAGGTTTCCAGTATAGGGTGGTGTTTACTGTGCTAATAAGCGATGGTCACATAGTGTCCAGGAAATGGACCGCTTGTGTGGAGTTGGTATGGTAACGTCCACCTTTTCATGTTCTCTGTATGTGTATATGTATCTTCTTACTATATGTTCTATTCTATGCATCCAATGAAGTGGGCTGTAGCCCATGAAAGCTTATGCTCAAATAAATTTGTTAGTCTCTAAGGGTAGGTTTACACTTACCTGCCGGGTCGACGGGCGGCGTTCGACTTCTCGGAGTTCGAACTATCGCGTCTAATCTAGACACGATAGTTCGAACTCCGGACGCGCTCCCGTCGACTCCGGAACTCCACCGGAGCGAGTGGCGGTGGCGGAGTCGACGGAGGAGCCGCGGACTTCGTTCCCGCGGCATCTGGACGGGTGAGTAGCCCGAACTAAGGTACTTCGACTTCAGCTACGCTATTCGCGTAGCTGAAGTCGCGTACCTTAGTTCGACCCGCCCCCTTAGTGTAGACCAGGCCTAAGGTGCCACAAGTACTCCTGTTCTTTTTGCGGATACAGACTAACATGGCTGCTACTCTGAAACCATTCCCAGAGTGTAGTTATCAGTGGTTCACAGTCAAGCTGGAAGGGCATATTGAGTGGGGTTCTGCAGGGATTGGTCCTCTGTCTGTTTCTGTTCAATATCTTCATCAATGATTTAGATAATGGCATAGAGAGTAGACTTATGAAGTTTGCAGACAATACCAAGTGGGAGGGGTTGCAAGGGCTTTGGAGGACAGGATTAAAATTCAGAATAATCTGAATAAACTTGAGAAATGGTCTGAAGTACATAGGTGAAATTCAAAAAGGACAAACGCAAAGTATTGTACTCCACTTAGGAAGGAACAATCAATTGCACACATACAACGTGGGAAATGACTGCCTAGGAAGAAGTACTGTGGAAAGGGATTAATGGGTTATAGTGGATCACAAGCTAAATATGAGTCAACAGTGTAACACTGTTGCAAAAAAAGCAAACATCATTCTGGGATGTATTAGCAGGAGGTGTTGTAAGCAAGACATGAGGAGTAATTGTTCCATCTACTCTGCACTGATAAGGCCTCAGCTGGAGTATTGTGTCCAGTTCCGGGCACCACATTTCAGGAAAGATGTGGACAAATTGGCAAAAGTCCAGAGAAGAGCAACAAAAATTATTAAAGGTCTAGAAAACATGACCTAGGAGGGAAGATTGAAGAAATTGGGGTTGTTTAGTCTGCAGAAGAGATGACTGAGGGGGGACATGGTAAACAATTTTCAAGTACAGTAACTCCTCACTTAAAGTCATCCCAGTTAATGTTGATAAATTAGGGAACATGCTCGTTTAAAGTTGTTCAATGCTCCCTTCTAACATCATTTGGCTTGCAGGAAGAGCAGCCCATTGCAGTTAGCTGGTGGGGTCTTGGAACTAGGGTGGACTGGCAGCCCCCCCTATCAGCTCCCCACTCTCCTAAGTTCCCTGTGCAGCAGCTGCCAGCAGGCTAACAATTGCAGCTGTCCCTCCCCACACTGCCATGTGCTGCTCCTGCCCTCTGCCTTGGAGCTGCTCCCAGAGACTCCTGATTGCTGTGCGGGGCGGGAGAGGGAACTAATGTCAGGGTGTCCCACTCCCCCCTGCTCCTGCACCCCACTTACCCCATCTTCCATAGAGCAGGGGGGCCACACGATAGGGCTCAGGACCGAGGGAGCTTGCTGGCAGCAGCTGCGGTCTCAGCAAGCTGATCTAATTAACAAGGCAGTGTACTTAAAGGGGAAATGCGCATCTCTCTCTCTCTCTCTCACACACACACACACACACACACACACACACACACACACTGTCTCTGTCTGTGATGCTGTCTCCCCTCCCTCCATTCCTGCTGCCTTGTGGAGTGTAAGAGTTAACCCCTGAGGGCTCAGCCAATTGCTAGTTCATCATTTAACAGTAAGGCATTCTCTGGGAAATATCCGATCCTCTGACTCCTCCACCTCAACCAAGCTTCACAATCATCATCACTGTGTGCCAGTATTCAATTGCTTGTTTAAAACTTATACTCTCTGTGTGTGTGTGTGTATATATATATATATAAAAAATATAGTATTTTGTCTGGTGAAAAAAATTCCCTGGAACCTAGGGTGACCAGATGTCCTGATTTTATAGGGACAGTCCCAATATTTGGGGCTTTTTCTTATATAGGCTCCTATTACTCCCCACCCCCGTCCCGATTTTTCACACTTGCTGTCTGGTCACCCTACTGGAACCTAACCCCCTCATTGACATTAATTCTTATGGGGAAATTGGATTCGCTAAACATCGTTTCGCTTAAAGTTGCATTTTCCAGGAACATAACTACAATGTTAAGTGAGGAGTTACTGTACATAAAAGGTTGTTACAAGGAGGAGGGTGCAAAATTGTTCTCCTTAACCGCCGAGGGTAGGACAAGAAGCAATGGACTTAAATTGCAGCAAGGGCGGTTTAGGTTGGACATTAGGAAAAACTTCCTAACTGTCAGGGTGGTTAAGCACTGGAATAAATTGCCTAGGGAGGTTGTGGAACCTGTTATTGGAGGTTTTTAAGAACAGGTTAGACAAACATGTGTCATGGATGGTCTTGTTATTTTTGAGTCCTGCCTTGAGTGCAGGGGATTGGACAAAAAGACCTATTGAGATCCCTTTCAGTTCTACGATTCTATGACAGACCTTTAGACTCATTTATCTCAAAGAGCTTTACTCAGGTGTTTAAGGATTACTATGGCCATTGTATAGATCGGGAAACTGAGTCAGAAAGATTAAGTGACTTGCCCAAAGTCACTAAGGGTAAGTCTACCCAGCAGGTGGGACAGAGCTTCCCAGCATGGGTAGACAGACATGCCTAGTGCTGTTCAAGCTAGCATGCTAAAAACAGCAGCATGGCCATGGCAGTACGGTCAATGGTGTGGGTTAGCCACCAGAGTATGTACCCATGGATTAGGCAAGTTTGTACCCTTGTGACTAGCCTATGCCTCAACATCCACCCTGCTAGTATTGTACACAGTAACTACAAAGACGCTGCTATTCATGTACACTTTAACCCCACTGTAGCTGACAGTGTAAGATTTCTGTGGTAAGTACATGTTAGAGAGGGGGTAAATGTAGGCCTGGTCTACACTTAAACAGGGGCGGCTCTACGTTTTTGGCCGCCCCAAGCAGTCATGCCCGGGAGGCGCCCCGGAGACGCGGGAGCAGCGGACCTCCCGCGGGCATGACTGCGGAGGGTCCGCTGGTCGCGCGGCTCGGCTGGACCTCCCGCAGCTGCAGACGGTTCGCAGGTCCGGCGGCTCTGCTTGAGCTGCCGCAGGCATGCCTGCGGGAGGTCTAGCTGAGCCGCGGGACCAGCGAACCGTCCGCAGTCATGCCTGCGGGAGGGCCACTGGAGCCGCGGGACGAGCGCCCCCTCCGCAGTCATGCCTGCGGCAGGTCCGGTCGTCCCGGGGCTCCGGTGGACCTCCCGCAGGCATGACTGTGGCAGGTTTGCCGGCCCAGCCTGCCGCCCCCCCGGGAAAGGGCCGCCCCATGCGCGTGCTTGCCGCGCTGGGGTCTGGAGCCGGCCCTGCACTTAAAAATAGATCCACCTAGCTAAGTCCCTCAGGGCTGTGAAAAATTTTGCCTCTTGATTGCCCGCCGTAGTTAGGTTGACCTAATCTCCAGTATAGATGCTGTTAAATTGATGAAAGAATTCTTCCATCGATCTAGCTACCTCCTCTTGGAGAGATGGATTTTCTGCATCGACAGAAACCCCCCTATAGGAGACCCCCACAGGAAGCGCCTATGCTATGGCAGCATATCTGCAGTGCTGTAGCGCCGCTGTAGTGTAGACATGCCTGTAGTTAATAGACCTATAGATGGCTCAGGAGCTTGAAATAACGTTGAGCCTTTCTGACCACATAAAAGTAGCTCCAGGGGCTCACAAAACATTAGGGCACTGGACAGCACTTCGGATGGATTCAACTCTGCTACTTCCTCAATGTAAACAGTTAGGCCTGGATCCTGTGATTGGATCTGCATGGGCAGAGCATACTGGCCATCACAGTACCATTGACTCCATCGGGACTGCTGGAGGCCAGGGGTGTGCCCAGGTGGCTCCCAGTGCAGGATCAGAGCCATAGCTAGTCTGTCAAACCTTTGGTTTGCGTTGGCCTTTCATGCAGCAACAGAGAAGCGAGGATTTGGGGGAAAAGGGGAGTTTGAATGTAACCCCTTTGGGGTTTAGAGAGCATGGCCCCTTTAAATCTTTTTCCTAGTGGGGAGGGGAGCAGTGAAAGAAAGGAGGGAAACTCGGGAGTGTGGTTCTGGAGAGAAGTGTTGCAGCCCACAGGCCCTTGCAAAGTGAAGCAGCAGAGAACCTGCCTGAAGCCTGGGAAGGCCAGGGCGGCTGATCGGGGACCCCCAAGGACGGGAGCCAGGAGGAGCACTGTGCCAGGAAGGAATTGCCAGAGCTGGACCCAGTATCACCGCTGCTCAGAGCTGCATGGGGCTGTGAGTACTGGGGCTTGTGACTGCACTGGGAACAAGGGGAGGCTATTAGCTAGTTAAGTGGGGAGGTGGTCGCTCTGTGTGGCTTTGCAGAGGGCAGCAGAAGGGCACCGAAGGGATTTGTTGGGGGAAAGTTCACTGGCACCAAAGACGACCAGGAGCACCCAAGACTCACCACTGGACTGCAACTTTGCTCAGGACTCCTGAACTCTGTGCGCAGACACATTGCTCAGCATCTGCCCTTCCAGACTGTGCTACCACTGGGCCTGTGGGGCCTTGCTTTGGATGCAACCCTGTTCTACTGCTCCCCCTATATTTCCCCTTGTTTTTCTCCTCTCATCCTCTGTAAATAAATATCTCCCTTTGTTATATCCATTGTACTTTTCCTGTGGGTGTGTGTGTGCACTCTGCGGGGGTTGGAACAGGTGCCCTGGAATGGAAGGGATTTCTCCTGCTGCATTCCTGCGCGTGCCATCTCTTGGCCAAAGCTGCCTGCAGAGCAGACTCCATCTTGACCACGAGGGCGCTAAAGTTACAGGTCTGTCTCATCTTACGCTAGGGTTACGTTCCGCAGTCAGCACGGAAAGCGAAAACCGCGTATAGTCAAAATTACATTGAGTGTAATGGCGGGCGGAATCGCCCACACTACAGGAACAGTATTTAAATTGTTATTTTTCTCTCTTTTTTTTTTTTTTTTGCCAACCGTGTAAAGCTGAATTCACGCATGTTAAATGTGCATAAGAAGCGACAGACCTGTACATGAAGAAAAAGAAAAATATAATTACACCCCCCAAACATTTGGCCATTTGCTTTGAAATGGACTAGATTTTAAGCTGCAGGTGTCTCATTAAATACACAAGAGGAAATACAAAAGTTACTATTTTACCTGTAAATACTCCTCTTTGTCCTTATGCCTCATGCTATAAGCTTTAATAATTCCTCTTCCTTATCCCAATGGCATATATAATACAGTATTTTCTGCAACCTTAAATACACATATATCTGGTATTACTCTATTTTATTTCACCTCATTTGTATTTAACTTTGTACTGTCGATCTAAGTGATTCCCATGTATTATCTAACACACACAGAAAGTACTACACGGTAAAACGCAATGGTATATGTGTTTATCCAAGGCTCTATAAAAGTTGTACTGTATTCTAGTGTAATAACCGAGGCGATTCTATATGATCATACAGAATTGCTGAACGCTAATGTATACACAATAAGGACCATGGCCCAGGATCAGAAAAGCACTTGAGCAAGTGTTTTCCTGAAAAGGCAGGACGGTACTGCTCGGGGGTCGGAGGCTGGGACGCTGGTGGTTAGAGAGCCTGCATGTGACTGCAGCTGGGTGTGTCCCTACCTGAATGAATGCTGGTGAAAGTGCAAACTTGGAGGGCTTTGCAATTTGTCACAGCAGCAGTGTGAGAGGGAGCCCAGGCTGGTGGGTCAGAGGACTCAGTGGCACCCTGGGGAGAACCCATCACACTGTGTTCCTGTGAAAGATGCAGTTTCAGCTGGCCAAATTGCCTAGTGGTAACACACCACAATGCTAGGCAGGAGATCCTGATTCAGTCCTTGCAGTGCTTTCTTGCTGCCCAGGAAGGATGGCCCTGTAGTTAAAGCCCTAGCCAAGGAGTTGAGAGACCTGCATTCAATTCCCTGCTCCGCCACTGACTTCCTGTATGATCTTGGGTGAGTCATTGAATCTATGGATCAGTTCTCCACTTGTACAATAGGGATAATAGCACTGCCCTACCTCAGAGGAGTGTTGTGAGAATAAATACATTAAAGACTGTGAGATAACCTAGTGATTAGGTCCATATAAATACTTGAGCTAGGTAGATATTGCTGCAGGGATGCTGCTAAGGTACCACATTCATGTCCTGGGGAAGGAGCACCTTGCATTAGTTAATATGAACCCCTTCACCAATAAAGGGGTGCTGTTGACAAGAGGATTCTAGTAAAGGATGTGGAGAAGCTCCCAAAATAATGTGATTTCTGGAATTGGAAAATTTTCCACAAAAATTTCCATTTTGGTTGAAAAAAAAATGTTGATGAAAATTTTTGACCGTTTTCACTGTAATGTTTCAATTTTCTTTGAAAAGCCAAAAATTGAAAACGGCCTCTTTTTTTGGGTAAAAATCTTTGATTTTTTGAACCAGAAAGTGAACATTTTCACTGGAAACCAAAATACATTTAGCTTTTAATTAAAAATGCCTTTTTTTTCCTCCCAGAAAATAAAAATTCCCGAGTAAAACAATTGTCATTTTTTCCCAACCATCTCCAGTAACTTGTTATAAGAGACGACACTGTCAAAGCTGCAATAAGGCCTTGTCCATCAAAGAAAATGAGGGCAGGTCTACACCAAAAACACTGCACTGGCACAGCTGTGCCAATGCAGCTGCGCTTCTATAGCACTTAAGTGAGACGCTCGTAGGCCAATGGGAGAGAGCTCTCCCCTTGGCGCAGTAGCTATGTCAATGGGAGAACCTCTCCTGCCAACATAGTGCTGTTTACATGGGGGGTTAAGGTCCGTATCATTGCGTGGCTCAGGGGTGTGAATTTTTCACATCCAAGCCAACATAGTTATACCAATATAGGTCTGTAGTGTAAACCTAGCCTGAGACTCTCAACCACATCCTCATTATTGAACAATGTCAAATGTAGAAGGACAGAGGCATTTCCAAGAAAGACTGAACCATATTTGAAACCAAGAGGAGACTATTTTCTAAGAAAGTCACTTTGGGCAATAGATTCCCTGGGCCCGATTCCCTCCTCTGCTGTCTTGGTGTGACTCATTCAGTTTAGAAGAGCCTGATCCAAAGCCTAGTGAAGTCAGTAGAAAGACACCCATTGACTTCAATGGGCTTTAGATCAGGCCTCCTTCCTCTACTGATCTTACCAATAGGCTCCTGATAACATGTCCTTTCTTGAGATCCCTGCTTTTGGCAGCCTCTGCTAGTACTGCCCATCTCCCCAAGTGGAGAGAGTCTCAGTTTGATATTGATCCAGCCCATCTCAGGCTGCAGGCATGCAGAGCCAGCCCTTTCTCCTTCTCTCCCTTTCCCCCCACCCCCAGGTTTTAGCATGTTCTTTCCCCACTGGCTTTTGATTGCTGTTACCATCTTCCTCTTCCCGCCCCTAACCCCACCTGGACAAAGTGGGGACTGGAATGGTCCTGCATTGTGTAGCATGGATTATGGTTTCAGAACACACATGTCCAGAGGAAAGGGGGAGCAGAGAGTTACAGAAACTGTAAGGAAATGAAGAGTGGAAAGCTACAAAAGAGAGACCTCTGCCCCAATGGGGTGATAAATTGGAGGCTGATGCTTTGAAAATATGAAAAGATCTGCCCAGAGAACTGTATCATCCAGACCATTTGCATTCTCTTGTGTAGCTTTTCAAGCCCTTAGCCCCTTTAACTATGATCCCAGGACTTGGTCTCTTGAAGACTGTTTCCATCTGTGAATTTGCAGATGGGTTGTGGTGGGGAAAGGAAATTCCACCAGGCCTCATTAGAAGACACTCTGTTCCAGTCCTGGAGAACCCACAGTGACGGCGGCCATGAGCATTGCCCTCCGCTGCTGTCAGATCCAGTCGCTAATGCAGCTGGGGATTCCATTCCCTGTCTGGCTGCACTGGGGAAGCTGACTCAGCTCCTGAGCCTTTATGACAGGGTTAGGCAACATATGGCCCGCGTGCCAAAGGCGGCACTCAAGCTGATTTTCAGTGGCACTCACACCACCTGGCTCCTGGCCACTGCTCCGGGGGGCTCTGTATTTTAATTTAATTTTAAATTAAGCTTCTTAAACATTTTAAAAACCTTATTTACTTTACATACAACAATAGTTTAGTTATATATTATAGACTTATAGAAAGAGACCTTCTAAAAACATTAAAATGTATTACCGGGACGCAAAACCTTAAATTAGAGTGAATAAATGAAGACTCGGCACAGCACTGCTGAAAGGTTGCTGACCCGCTTTATGAGAAAGCCAGTTAGGTGATACATTTCCCAATCCAATGGCCGAAAGACAAAATGTAAATCTTGGGGGCTTCCGAGGACAGTAACCTCATGCAGAAACCTTTCACCTCCAGCAACCCTGGTTTAAATGTACCCTGAATTTCCACAGTGCATGGAGGTTGGTGGCCCAAGCTAACCTCTGATGGGGACACTATCAAAGTACAAGCTGTATATGAAAAAGCTCCTTGATTGTGGGTTAACAACAGCACCTTAGATTATGATTGCTATCAAAACTGAAAGAATTAAAATCCCTAGTGTCCCTTTTATCATTTCTGTTCTTTGTTTACTCCCTGCCCTTCACTCAGCTTGGGCACTGAATGAAATAAGTTCATTATTATTTACACAGCATCCAAAACACGCTTGGCCCTTTACTGACAAACAAAAGCCACAGTTTCTGTCTTAAGCACTTAAGCTAAGAATTTAAAAACTGCTCAAAATTTTTGGAAACCAAATTTCCATTAACTGGGCACCCAAATCCAGGAGGTAGCTGTGAAAATCTCAGATTTACAGGGTAAATAAAGACCCTTTATTTCTCTGAAAATGCTGAAAAAAGGCAGGACAGGAGATGCAATTACAAGAAGATAAAGATAAACATTTTTTGACAATTTTTTTTCACTGAAAAAAAGCATTTTTCAGGGCCCCAAAACATTCATTGAATTCAGGTTGAATTCGCTAAATGGCTTTTCATTGAAAAAAAAAATTTTTTTTAAAGAGTTGAAACATTTTGTTTGAACCATTTCGTTCTGAAACATTTCATTTAAAATCAAAATATTTTGATGTT
The DNA here is from genome assembly GCF_020497125.1 of Mauremys mutica. NCBI lineage: Eukaryota > Metazoa > Chordata > Testudines > Geoemydidae > Mauremys > Mauremys mutica. Next base: position 57,849,049 of record NC_059079.1, read on the forward strand.
TTGAAATACATTTTGGTCAATATTTTAAAAAAATAAGTGAAAAACACCACAAACAGCTAACTCATCATAAAAAAACCTGGGGGGATTATTTCAAGTCAACAGAAAACATTTCAGTTGATTCAAAAGTGAAATTTCTTCAAGTTTTCAATTTGAGGAAAACTTTTAGGAAAATCCGATTTCGGTTTGAATCAAATTCAAAATGTTCAGTTTGGGCCTCTGAGCAGAAAAATCCATTATTTGCTCAGCCCCGTTTACGAGAACCAGAGTTGGTTTTGGTGGCTCTGAACATGTCTTGGCAGTTTATTATTTTTACTAGACTGGTCAATTTCACATTCAGATTCTTAGGCGCTAGTTGTGTGGGTTTCCCAACATAGCAGGGAAATCTTTAAATACTAAAACAATATTTTGCCGTTGAATCATTTTTAAAAAAATGATGAAAAAGTTTGGTTTTATACTAGGTTTTGTAATCCCCTTTTAAAAACACAACCTAAACTTGAGACCCACACAGCTTGGAAGTGTTCTTTTAACATTTGTCAATAGATACACCACCACACATCATCTCTGTCTCTGATTAGGAGAGGCCCAGGAACGGCAGCTCATGACTGCATTGGAAAACCTGGTGGGGGGGATCAGGACTGGAATAGCAGGGGGTGTTGCAGGTCATGAATGAAGGGCATGTTGAACGGCATGTGGAGAAAGCTTTGCATAACACCTGGACATGCTCTGCCTGGTCCCTGATGTGCACAAGTGTAAAATCCTCCAAATCCCCTCCCCCTGTGAAATGCCATTCATCAGCCTGTTTGTTTTTATTGCCTCCCTCCACCAAGATGACTCCTTTGTCTTTTCTCTTCAAGCTGTTTCTTTGAATGAGTCAGGTACTGGAACATATTTTGGAAGCCCCTGGGTCATTCTGTTCAAATGAAAACTATGTCCTTTGTGCTTCTCAGAAGCTTTGCTCATTCTCACTTGTTTGTAGCCCATGAGCTGGCTTTATAAGGTACTATGCCTCACTGAAACAGCAAGAGAACTCCCCACATGAAACCGCATTCATCAGTGAGCAGTTGGCTTTTCCCTTCATCAGACTGGCTAATCAAACAGACTGGCTGCTGAGCTCTGACTGTATTCTCTCTGTTTGTTTCATCACACTGCCCGTTTATTTCAGCTTGGAAGCAATGTTTGGCCATTGTAGAAGTCAGTTAATAGAACTGCTGTATGATTTTTAAACAATCATCCCCTTGTTTTCTCTGGGCGAGTATGAATTAGGTGTCCCTGACTTCCCCCCATTTCCAGCAAACTGCTTTGATCAGGGGTTCCCAGTACCGCCTCCATCACTAGGATCCCAGCTGACATCCTTCAGTAATTTCTCTTTCCTCACTCCGTCCTGAGGCCGAGACCCTCAGTGGGGGAGAAATGCTGAGGCTCAGATCAGCTTCCCACACTAATTGTACCACATCTGGCATGCAGATCCACCCTCCGCTCCAGACCCCAATCCCCTTGCTCCGGAACACCTGATTCCATTTTGCACTGCCTCAGCCCTCGCTCTGGAGCTGGTGTGACAGCAAGCTGGCTACCGGGGAAGGTGCAGAATGGCGCACAAGCATACACGGGCATAAAGGATCACCTGAATGGTTGTGATGGTATCACAACTGCTCTCCAAGTCAATGGGGAAAGTTCATATAAGAAAGATTTGTTACAGGGTAAATATTCAGCTTGATTCATTGAGCCACACAATTTCTGTTAACTGGCAGTGCTCAATAACCCAGCCCATTGTGCAGAAAATATATTCTTAGGAGGAAGATTGAACTGGTTCTAGAGTTTGCATTTAGTGGAGATTGATACATTGAGAGATGGCAAAAGAAGAAGACATCATTGTGATCATCTTGTCTGAGCTCCTGTATAACACAGGCCATAGAACTTCCCCAAAATAATTCCTAGAGCAGATCTTTTAGGAAAACACCCACTCTTGGTGTAAAAGTTGTCAATGATGGAGAATCCACCACAACCTTTGGAAAATTGTTCCAGGGGTTAAGTACCCTCACTGTTAAAAATGTACACCTTATTTCCAGTCTGAATTTGTCTAGCATCATTGGCTACATTGTAGAAATAATTGGATACAGGATAGAAACCAACATTTAAAATGGTCTCATAGAAAACTGAGTACGTTACTGCCTGATGATTAGGGCCCTACCAAATTCACGGTCCATTTTGGTCAATTTCACAGTCATAGGATTAAAAAAATTATAAATTTCATGATTTCAGCTATTTAAATCTGAAATGTTATGGTGTTGTAATTGTAGGGGCCCTGACCCAACAAGGAGGGGAGGGTCGCAAGGCTATTGTAGGGAAGGTTGCAGTACTGCTACCTTTACTTCTGCATTGCTACTGACGATGGCGCTGCCTTCAGAGCTGAGCAGTTGGAGAGTGGTAGCTGCTGGCCTGGAGCCCAGCTCTGAAGGCAGAGCTGCCAGCAGCAGCGCAGAGGTAAGGATGGCATGATATGCTGCTGCCACCTTACTTCTGCGCTGGGCCCTCAGTCAGCCGCCGCCACTCTCTGGTCACCCAGCTTTGAAGGCAGCAGCACAGAAGTAAGGGTAGCATGGTATGGTATTGCCAACCTTTTGCAGTGCTGCTGGTAGGGTGCGGTCTTCAGAGATGGGTGCCCGAGCAACCAGCCGCCCAGCTCTGAAGGCAGCGCAGAAGTAAGGGTGGCAATACTGCAACCCTCCTAAAATAACCTTGCAACCTCCCCCTGCAACTTCCTTTGGGGTCAGGACCCCCAATTTGAGAAACGCTGGTCTCCTTCATAAAATCTGTATAGTATAGGGCAGGGGTCGGCAACCTATGACATGCGTGCCAAAGACGGCACGTGAGCCGATTTTTAATGGCATACTGCTGCCTGCTGGAGTCCCGGCAGGCAGCAGCGTGCCATTAAAAATCCAGCCCAGCCTGGCCCGGCCTGCTCTTCTCCGCCCTCCGCACCCCCCCTCACAGGGGCAGGGGGCAGAAGCTTGGTCCTGCCGGCTCCCCGGCCTCTTCCCGCAGTGTGCTGGGTTCCTGCTCCTCCTCCTCCTCTTCGTTCCTCCCTCCCTGCTGGCCGATCAGCTGATGGCCCTTGCAAGGGAGGGGGTAGGGAGGAGTGGAGTCAATGTGCTTGCTGCTCCCAGCAGAGCAGAGAAGAAGCAGGGGCAGGGCCTTGGGGAACGGTGGTGGTGGAATAGGGGCATATCCCATCCAGCCCCCTGCCGTGAGCACCCCACGACCCCAGCCCACATCCCCAGCCCTCTGCCCTGACCCCCCCCACACACGCAGCCCTCTGCCCTGAGCCCTGCAGCCCTGCACACACCCCAGGCCTGTGTCCTGAGCCCTGTACCCCCCTCACACACACCCAGCCCTCTGCTTGACTCCTTCAACCCCCCCGCCACTACCCCAGCCCTGACTATGGCACCCCCACACATACCCAGGCCCCCCGCACCCGATGCCCTGACACCTGCACCCCTCTCACATGCCCCCAGCCCTCTGCCCTGACTCTTGCACCGCCCAGATACCCAGCCCCCCCACACCCCATGCACCCCCCCACATCCCTACCCCCATCCTGAGCACCAAACGGGAGCTCCTGCACCCACCCACCCCACATTCCCACCTGCACCCCTTGCACCAAATGGGAGCTGCCCAGGTAAGCGCTCCACACCCAAACCTCCTGCCCCAACCCTGAGCCCCCTCCCTCATTCTAGCTCCTGGCCAGACCCTACACCCCAACCCCCAGCCTGCTCCTTCACCCCCAGCCCTGTGCTCAGTGCACTACCACCCTCAGCTCAGTGCAGAGAGAGAGAGAGAGAGGAAGAGACTGGGCCAGAATCAAGGAGAAGATGGATACCCACTGTATGTGGGCAGGGCTGGGACCCCAGACCGGCAGTGGGCTGAGCGGGTCCAGCAGCTGGGATCCCAGGAGCCGGCGGATGGAACCCCTTAGCGGCAGCGGGTTGAGCTGCTCAGCCCACTGTTGATCTGGGGTCCTGGCCGCCAGCCCCGCTCAGCCCGCTGCCAGCCTAGGTGAACAGAACCCCAGACCAACAGCGGGCTCAGCAGGCCGGCGGTGTAAGATCAACATTTTAATTTAATTTTAAATGAAGCTTCTTAAACATTTTGAAAACCTTGTTTATTTTACAATACAATACTAGTTTAGTTATATAATATATAGACTTATAGAGAGAGACCTTCAAAAAACATTAAAATGTATTACCGGCACGTGAAACCTTAAATTAAAGTGAATAAATGAAGACTCGGCACACCACTTCTGAAAGGTTGCTGACCCCTGGTATAGGGTAAAAGCACACAAGAGACCAGATTTCACAGGGGAAGACCAGATTTCACGGTCTGTGATGCATTTTTCATGGCCGTGAATTTGGTAAGGCCCTATTGATGATGAGATTTAGCTGGTAACCACTCTGGGGTTCAAATAGCTTTATAAATATATTGGAAGCGATCATTTCCCTTGAGCGGGGCTGGGAAGTGGTTTTATTACTAGACAGCAAACTCCAAGCAGGGGCGGCTCTAGCCATTTCGCCGCTCCAAGCACGGCAGCATGCCGCGGGGGGCACTCTGCTGGTCGCCACTCCCGCGGCTCCGGTGGACCTCCTGCAGACGTGCCTGTGGAGGGTCCGCTGGTCCCGCGGCTCCGGTGGACCTCCCGCAGGTGTGCCTGTGGATGCTCCACCGAAGCCGCAGGACCAGCGGACCCTCCGCAGGGACGCCTGCGGGAGGTCCACTGGAGCCGCGGGACCAGCGGACCCTCCGCAGGCACGCCTGCGGGAGGTCCACCGGAGACGCTGCCACCCTCCCGGTGACCGGCAGAGCACCCCCCACGGCATGCCACCCCAAGCATGCGCTTGGCGTGCTGGGGCCTGGAGCCGCCCCTGCTCCAAGTGGCATGAAATGTCTGACTTTGCCAATTGAGGAGCGCTATGTCACTGCATTAGCTGATCAGGTATTGAAAGGGAATAGGCCAGGGTGGTGATTCATCAGAATCCAGCATTCCATTCCCCATCTGGTTGAGCAGAAGAGTTAAAACCCCCAAACCCAGTTATAAACCCAAGCGATTGGTTTCCAAGCTGAAATGTACACAAAACCCACCCCTCTATGTCATGCACATGTATTTGATCAAAGAAAACTCCAGCCTAAGTAGCAACATTCAAAGCATTCCCTACAGACGGAGAAACACTGTGAAATTGCAGGGGGCTCCTTGCCTCTTGTTATGAACTCAGACTGGCCCATTTTTCCAAATTCATTATCTTTTGTCATTTTTTCCCTTGAAAATGGACACGCTGAGAATGGCAGGTGGCTGCAAAATAGAATTTGACATTATTAATGATTATATTGATGTATTTCTGGGTACTGCTCTAGTTCCTAAGCATCCCAGTCATGGAGCAGGACCCTATTGTGCTAGGTGCCGGACAAACCCAGTACCAAGAAACAATCCCTGCCCTGAAGAGCCTGGCGTTGAAGAGGAAATAGCCAGTTTGTACAATTTTGTGGAACATACAAATATTTGAGGAACACAAAATCAAATGGCAACGTTTGCCCCCAGTTTCATGCAGCTCTCATCTTGAGGAAGCTCTCAGAAAAGCCCTTGGAGTGGGGAGAGCTGGCCTGTTAATCAGGGAGGGTCACTTCTGCCTTTGTTGTGTTGCCGCCTGGTGGTCAGTGAAACCTATTTCAAGGCCTGGCAGTTAAAGCCAAATGTCTCAAAAACAGTAGTTTCAGCTACAATGCCCAGGCCAAGACGACAAGTAGATCCGGGTGAAATTAATCATCAATTTTGGTGGGTCACCACTGATGCCCAATCATAATCCACAGGACCTAGGAATACCCCGGGGCCGCACACTCAGCTTCCATCGCCACCTTGAACAAACCAAAAGGAAAACAAACCCCAGGGTCAACATCATACAGAAGCTTGCAGGAACATCATGGGGAAGCGACGCCCACACGCTCCAAATACCTTCACCAGCCTTGGTCCATTCCACAGCAGGATACCATGCCCCAGCTTGGAATGGAAGCCCACATGCCATCTTAGTGGACATCGAAATTAATGCTGCTCTTCATGTAATTAGCGGCACCCTCCCACCAATGCCACTTCCATGGCTATCAGTATTGGCTGACATTGCGCTGGCAAATATTTGACAAGATGCTGTGACAGTTTGGGAGTACATAAAGACTATGGCAAATACCACACTACTGCTCCACCATGACCTAGATCTTCCCCCTCGCCACCGACTAAAATCAAGAAAACCCTTCCGGTCTCACTCCTCCTTGTGGAAGATAAGGACGTTCACAGAAGATGTTCTGAAGCCTGAGCAACTGCAGACGTACCAAGCAAAAATCTAATTGACGACTCAGCTGTGCAAGTGCCGGGCTTCCCCTCCCCATGGCGCATATGGACAGCTCTAAACTGTAACTGCCCCCAACATGGAAGATGCGCACACATACTCCATAGATGGAAAGTGAGGGAATCGCTGAACTGTGTCTGTGGTGTGGTGCAAACTATCGGACACATCACGCAGGGTTGCCCAATTTATGCTCATCCTGGAGGTGCATTCATATGGCTGCACCCTCTGCTCTGGACTGGATGAGAGACCTTAAGATCCAACTGTTGCCATATGAAAGAGAAGTGTCAGCATCCAGCCCACCTCAGTTTGTGAGCCAGATCTTTCAACTGCTATGACCCGGCCCTCTGTGAGCACTAGCACAACAAACAGAAGCGTTCGCCCTGGGCTCTGTGATGCTCACATGGTGCTCCCGCTGAAGTCAACAGGCATGCTACCCATGCTCCTGAGAGCAGTATTGAGCCACTGGCTGTTTATGGGCTGCCCAAAGGCCACCTGACCTGACAGCTGTTTGTCTTCAAAAACCTTGATGAGTGACCCTCAGAAACATTTTACAATAATAGCCTTCCTATGCCATTGGAAGAAGAGCAATAAAAGATTCATAGATTCTAGGACTGGAAGGGACCTCGAGAGGTCATCGAGTCCAGTCCCCTGCCCTCATGGCAGGACCAAATACTGTCTAGACCATCCCTGATAGACATTTATTGCTATATGGAGCAAACCCAGATGGTGGACAGCACTTTCTGCAACCTGGTGAGTTTTTAATAGGCTTTGATTATTTGTATTTTATTATGTAATTTTATAGAGGGAGGTCGGTTCAGTGGTTAGGGCGCTAGCTTAGGATCTAGGAGACCTGGGTTCAAATCCTTGCTCCACTGCTGACTTCCTGCGTGGCTTTGGGAAAGTCTTTGGGTGCCTCAGATCCCTGTCTGCACAATGTGGGTAATAGCAGTGCTATGCCTTCCTGTAGCATTGTGAGGGTAAATACATTAAAGATTTAGGAGATGTTATCCTTTATCACTTGGGCATGCTCAATCTACCAATATCATACTCCACTTGTCAATAACCCCACTAAGGCACTAGAAGGTGACATGCTGCTGAATGACCTTATGTTAACTAACCTAGATATTAAGTCTACGTCTGCATGTTACAGCTACAGACATGGTCATCCTTTCATCCCCACAAGACATAACCCACAGTGAACTGTGGGAAGAATTGTCCTCAAAATCTGGGCAAACCTGATTTACCACAATCTCAATCTGGCATTAGGGGACACAGTGCCTGTTTGGATAAGGGTATGAACTACAGATGAGTGAAGCATGGAAAAAACATCTGTGACTGTTTTATTTCAGCCATGTCTGTGACCTATTCTGGTCCACTCGCCAGCAACAAGCAAGTGATTGAGCTTTGTTAGCATGAATAATTGCACAAAATTGAAAGACTGAACAGGCACTGAAAGCAAACTTCAAATTGCATATTTCAGTGCAAATCCTTATTTTGTGCTGTTAGAGTGATCCAATCAGAGACCAGAAACAATACCACCAGATTGCTGTAACTAACCAGCACACAGCAAGTTTCTAAGTCGGAGCATTTGCAAGAACCGCTTTCAAACTGTTCATGGAGGAAAAAGGATTTTAAGGAAGAAATTGAAATACAATTTAGAATAATGAATACATTAAAAAATCTGACTGTGAACATTCTGTAAGGAGAAAAAGAGGGAACATTCAGGAAATAAATATGCTTTAAGACTTATCCACTCCACTCTGGGAAAAAAACAAGTTCCTGTATTTTGACAGATTCAGTGACCATATTCTATGGAAGTAGTGAAAATAGCCATCAAAGTTCAAGCACCCACTCTTTGCCACCCCACTCTCTGCTTATGTGGCTTTTACTTCAAATAAATTGATGGCAGGAAGCCTTTCAAATCAATGGGAAAGTTTCTGGACACCTAAAATATCCAGTTTTTCATTTCATTAGTCAAAACATTTGTTTTTTCAGCCTCCTCCTTCTCGGATGCCCGTATCGCCCCGCATGACTGTAGATATATGGGCGGCAGCCTGTTTATATTAAGAACCATCAGGACTGCAGGAGTGCAGTGGTTCCTTCATGCTGCCTGACAGCTCTTTGAAAATGGGGCTGCCTCATAAAAGCCAGATGAATTATGGGATGACAGGAGAGAAATCATGGGAATTAGTTTGACCCCGAGACTCAAAATTCCAGTGCCTTCCAGCAAGTATTGCACAGTGACAAAAATCCCACAACACAGAGCCTAGTGGTGGAGCATTGCACCATAGGATTTCTGCAAAGAATGCTGAATGCTTAATTCAAAACAACACAGTTCTGGGCACGATGATCCCAAAGGGAAGCATCAATGTTATCCACACCAGGATAACAAGGTGGTGCGGACACATTGTTGGTGCAACAGTTGCTCTGGATCATTTAACGTGGACGAAAATAATTCCAAACAACTTTCACATGTGGACAAGTTCTAACTACAAAGGGCCTGTCTACACTACAAAGTGAAGTCAACCTAACTTGTGGTGGCATACAGCCGCTGCAGTAATTACATAGCTTGTGCATGTCTACACTTTGCTCCTTGCGTCGGCGGTGCGCATCCTTGCCAGGAGTGCTTGTATTGGTTGTACTGTCAGTCTGGAAAGGCTCCTGAAAGCCGCTATCAGTTGGCATAAGCAACGCAGTGTCTACACTGAAAATGTTGACCTAACTACATTGACCCTGACTTTACGCCGCTCATGGGGGTGGACTTACTAAGTCAGCACAGCTGGACAGTTACATCAGCGAAAGCAAAATTTAAGTGCGGACACTTTCATAGTTAGGTCAACGTAAGCTGCCTTGTATTGACCTAACTTCGTAGTGTAGACCAGACCAAAGTGTTTGTTTGAGACAAGTGAATAGAAATTCCTCTATGTTGATCTGGAACAAACAGTTCAGTGGAAAGAGTGTTCAATGTGATGATCAGTGTCTGCAGTGAAAGGACAAATCAGAGGAGACATGATCAAAGCTTTGCTCAAAGTGAATGTTCATGCCACTTGTTCAATGTTTCAGGATAAATTCATTCAGGTCTTGTCTACACTATGAAGTTGTTACCTCTTTATCCATGCTACTGTGCAGTACAACAGCACCCAGTTATAGGGGTTTAAGGGTGCCTATACTGCTATATACCTTATTCCTGTATGAGAAGGGGAATAAGCTATGCTGATACAAGGCACCTTATAACTGCATCCACACTAGGTGCAGACCAGTTTCAGTTACCAGGAAAAAGCCTTTAGGCACAGAAATATGCCTGTGGTGCCCTGAGTCCAGACACCAGCACCAGAATGCCCTTTGATCTTCAGTGGGACCATTTCACAATCTTCAAACACTGTCACCACCAAAGTGACCATTCTTTTAAGTGTGAACAATACGGTCACTGGACCAGGATTCTCTTCCCATCCCTGCCCAGACGTCATTGTCTCGTGCCTCAGTTTCCTTAGCTGCAAAGTGGGGCTATACCTATCATATTTGCCTACTTCCTTCATCCAGGGACATCTGCCAGCGGGTGCCGGGCTGTCCTGGGTGGAAGGGGTCACGGCAATGCGGAGTGGCTCGATCCGATGTGGATCCGGATTCTCAGACACACAGCCGGGGGAAGTGGTGCTGGTCCTGTCCCCAAGCCCTGGCTGGAGGGAGCCCCTTCCCCCGCCCCCACCCCAAGGGAGCCGGGGTTGCGGAGGGGAGAGGCAGGGCAGGGATCCTGCTGCGCTGGGTTTGGCTTCCTTTGTCTGCGTCCCAAACCTCCCCGGGCCTGGGAGGAATGCGGGGCAGGGGCAGGCGCACGCGGGCTGCGGGTGGCTCAGGTCGGCTTGTGTCAACCAGGGCCCCGCGGAGCTGCGGGCGCCCAGCCACCAAACAGGTTGGAAAGTCATTAATTACCCAGCCATGCAGGGCTGCGCTCAGGCGACTGCGGCTGCCTCCGGGCTGCCGCCGCCGCTGCCTTGTTCCCATGGAGCAGGAGCGCAGGATGGCCGCCCTGCGCGGCTCTCCCGGCCGGCGGCTGGCCCCGCTGCTCCTGCTGCTGCTGCTCGCCTCCGCCCCGGGCGCTAAGGTAAGGGACGGGCGGGCTGGGTGCCAGGCACCAGGGCAGGGGGGGGGCTTTTACTCCGAGCCCTACCGGGATCCGATCTGCAGGCACTCTGCCCTGAGCCCCCGCGGAGCGCTGGAGCCCCAGCCGAGAAATAAAGGTATCCTGCCACTGGTGGGGCGTCTCGCCACCAGCCCTGCCCTAGGCGCTTGGAGCAGGCATCCCCTGCCTGGCTGCACACGGCTCGCCTAGATAGCCCTCCTTAACCTGCCCGGCTCCCAGGATTAACCGTCCCCCCCCCCCACCCCATAGTAACAGATCGGATCTTTTCCTGTCTTGTCTGTTTCCCCCACCTCCCTTCCCCCCTTTAAGCTCCACCAGCCAAGCTGCCCAGGAGGAGGCGATAAGATCCTGGTGGAGACATGTCCAGCGGCTCCAATGAAATCAGGAAGGGCAAGCTGCTTTCAGAGCCTCCTAGGAGGAGGTCTGCAAACTCACATGGGGTGCAAAAAGGCATCCTATGTCCCCCTTCTAACTCAGCAGTGTGTAACGTCCAGGTGTGGGGCAAGACTCAGCCCTGGTGGACATTGGGTGGCTCTTATTGCGTTGGGTGTGACAGCACTATCAGAACCAGTGCTAAATTCCTAGAAAAGCCTTTGGTGAAGTGAGGAGGGGTCAGGCAGAGGTACCCATGGGCTGCCCTAGGGTGACCAGACAGCAAGTGTGAAAAATCGAGACGGGGTGGGGGGTAATAGGAGCCTATATAAGAAAAAGACCCCAAAATCAGGACTGTCCCTAAAAAATCAGGACATCTGGTCACCCTAGGCTGCCTACATCAGTAAGGCGAGTGGAGTTTGACCATGGATCTGGAAGAAAGATTGCAGTTCCATGACTGTAAAACAGGCAGAACCCAGCCAACTCCATATGGTGCCTAGGTTTATAAAACCCATCAAGGCTTTCTTTGATTTTTGCTGATGCTCGGCTTCTGTTTTCACCCACATCCCAATGGAAAGGCTTGAAAATCCTCTGGGTGGTTCAACGGCACAAGTATGTTGTGCTTTTGATTTTCCCTAGCATTGTGCTTCAAGGCTGGTTGGGAAAGGGATTTTGTGCTGCTTGCCCTAGAGTTCCCTCCAAGGATTGGATCCCTCAGACTCTGCAGTGACTCTGGCACTCAGAAAGGAGTGGTGCAGGTGAAATGGCACCTTCTGGCAATGCAGGAACGCAGATCAGCACCATCAGAATTCTGTACGCACAGGGCTCTTCCCCTGACCCCTGAGAAGTGTGTAAAACTGGTCAAGAATTAGCCCACAATTGTCCAGGGGAATAACTACCCTCACCTACCAAATTATGGACCCCTTCCTTTAAAGCTGGGGTATTGTGAAAGAATATTGTTGTGTTATTCTTTTATAGGCAGCAGAGAAGCCATGCCCTTTATACCACAGCTAACCAGTGCTCACAAGCCTTGGATGGAGATGAAAACAGATCCATTCCCTCCTTCCCCCTCCCCCAGTATGTGTGAAGTAGGCTCCTGGCTTAGCCAGCCCCATTTCATCATTATCTGTAGCTGTGTGAGCACTGGAGCCCTCAAGCCATTCATTTTGTCCTTTATGGAAGGGCAAAGACACACCCTCTGACCCAGCAGCCAGGCTCTTATTAGAGCTCTGTCCCCTTTAATAACACTTGTCTCCTAGCAGCTGTAAAGCCCCTTCTGTAAAATCCCTTTATTATAGGGCACTCACTCAAAGGCCTGGCCTGTAAGAACCACCTCTGTTATTATGACTGGAGGAGGCAAAATCCTAACTTCAATCATTCCACTGAACAGTGCCACGACCTCCTCTCAGCTTTCATGGGTCGCTGAGCTCAATGTGGCTCTGTGCTTAATGTCTCTAAAGGAACCCCATATCGTTTCTTTATTGCAGATGGTTGATTCAGTGCTCCTTGCCCTGTTCAACTTCTATCTATGGCCTTATCTTCACTGCTAAAAAGAAGGTATATTTATTACCTCAGGGTAAATAATGTGCATGAGCTGTCCTGAGGTAAAAACACAGTGAAGACCAGCCCCTTTAGTTTTACTATGAGGTCAACAACCCGAGGTCAACCCCAGGTGGTGGTATAGTGCTGACCTCACCTTATTTCCCTTGTGATAGAATGAAAGTCCCCGCTGTATTTGTACCTTGGGATAACTCGTGTACCTTAGTTACCCTGAAATATACACCCTATATATGAGCCATCCCAAGGTAAAACACACGGAAGACAAGACACTTTAGTTTTATCATGTGGTAAATTGGGTGAGGTCACCACTAACCCGCCACCTGGGATTGACTTTGACTTGTTTACCTCACAGTAAAACTAAAGTGGTTGATCTTCACTGTTTTGAGCTCCCATTTGAACCTGTTGGGGGTTGCCTGGATGGTTTTATATACCAAGTTATACCTTGGACATCTCCTTGGTTGTCCATGGCCTCTCTCTCCATGCGCTCTTCCTTACAGAACAATTGTAGGCAGTTGATATGGAGTCATTCTGGCAACATGGCCAAGCCATGTTGGCACATTTTGAGGATTGTGGTCATACCGCACTTTTAATCTATGGATGTCATCCATTCTAGTCTATCTAACCTTGTCACACCTAGGATTTGGCAGAGACACCTTGTTTCAAATGTTTGCAGCTTTTGCTCTATATGTTTTGCCAGTACCCATAATTCGCAACCATAAAGCAATGTGGATACAATAAGCATTGTATATAAACTAGGGCTGTTGATTAATCGCAGTTAACTCATGAGATTAACAAAAAAAATTAATCGTGATTAATCACAGTTTTAATTGCACTATTAAACAATAGAATACCAACTGAAATTTATTAAATATTTTGGATGTTTTTCTACATTTTCATATATATTGTATTCTGCGTTATAATTGAAATCAAAGTGTATATTTTTTATTACAAATGTTTGCACTGTAAAAATGATAAAAGAAATAGTATATTTCAATTCACCTCCTACAAATACTGTAGTGCGACCTCGTTGTCGTGAAGGTGCAATTTTGTTACACAACTGCACTCAAAAAGAAAACAATGTAAAACTTCAGAGTCTACAAGTCCACTCAGTCCTATTTCTTGTTCAGCCAATCGCTAAGACAAACAAGTTTGTTTACATTTACAGGAGATAATGCTGCCCTCTTCTTATTTACATTATCACCAGAAAGTGAGAACAGGCATTTGCATGGCACTTTTGTAGCCAGCATTGCAAGGTATTTACGTGCCAGATATGCTAAACAGTCATATGCCCCTTCATGCTTCGGCCACCATTTCAGAGAACATGCTTCCAAGCTGATGACGCTCATTAAAAAATAATGCATTAATTAAATTTGTGATTGAATTCCTTGGGGGAGAATTGTATATCCCCTGCTCTGTTTTACCTGCATTCTGCCATATATTTCATGTTATAGCAGTCTCAGATGGTGACCCAGACATGTTGTTCATTTTAAGAACACTTTCACTGCAGATTTGACAAAACGCAAAGAAGGTACCAATGCGAGATTTCTAAAGATAGCTACAGCATTTGACTCAAGGTTTAAGAATCTGAAGTGCCTTCCAAAATCTGAGAGGTACGAGGTGTGGAGCATGCTTTCAGAAGTCTTAAAAGAGCAACACTCCAGTACGGAAACTACAGAACCCAAACCACCAAAAAAGAAAATCAACCTTCTGCTGGTGGTATCTGACTCAGATAATGAAAATGAACATGTGTCGCTCTGTGCTGCTTTGGATTGTTATCTTGCCGAACGCATCATCAGCATGGAAGCACGTTCCCTGGAAGGGTGGTTAAAGTATGAAGGGACATATGAATCTTTAGTGAATCTGGCAGGTAAATATCTTGCGACCCCGGCTACAATAGTGTCATGAGAATGCCTGTTCTCAATTTCAGGTGACACTGTAAACAAGAAGCAGGCAGCATTATCTCCTGCAAATGTAAATAAGCTTGTTTGACTGAGCGATTGGCTGAACAAGAAATAGGACTAATTGGACTTGTAGGCTCTAAAACAGGTGTGGGCAAACTTTTTGACCCAAGGGCCATATCTGGTAATAGAAATTGTATGACGGGCCAGGAATACTCAAAAAATTGGGGTTGGAGTGCAAGAGGGGGTGAGGGCTCTGGCTGGGGGTGCAGGCTCTGGAGTGGGGCCAAAAATGAGGAGCTCAGGGTGCAAGAGGGGGCTCTGGGCTGCAGCAGGGGTGTGGGTTGTGGGTGGGGTGAGGGCTCCGGCTGGGGGTGCGGGCTCTGGGGTGGGGCTGTGGATGAGGGGTTTGGGGTGCAGGAGGGTGCTCCAGTCTGGGATTGAGGAGTGCAGGAGGAAGATCAGGGATGGGGAAGAGGGTTGGGGTGTGCGGGGAGGCTCAGGGATGCAGGCTCCGGGCAGCGCTTACCTCAGGCAGCTCCCGGAAGCAGCGGCATGTCCCTTCTCTGGCTCCTACGTGGAGGTGTAGCCAGGTGGCTCTGCACGCTGCCCTGTCTGCAGAAACCGCCCCTGCAGCTCCCATGGGCAGCAATGCCAGGCCAATGGGAGCTGGGGGGCAGCTCTTGGGGTGGGGGCAGCGTGTAGAGTGTAAGTTCAACTTTCATGATAAAAAGATTGCACTACTGTACTTGTATTAGGTGAACTGAAAAATACTATTTCTTTTGGGGGGGGGTTTCAGTGCAAATACTTGTAATCAAAAATAAATATAAAGTGAGCACTGTGCACGTATTCTGTGTTGTAACTGAAATCATATTTGAAAATATAGAAAACATCCAACAATATTTAAATAAATGGTGTTCTATTATTTTTTAACTCTGCAATTAATCACAATTAATTTTTCATATAAACTGGATTTAGCTATCATGGACCCTGAGTGAAAGTTCCTCAAGGTAAAAAATATACCTTATTTGGCAGTGAAGGCAAAGCTGATGCTACAGCAGGGCAGCTAGAGTCTTTTATACATATACTTCATAGTGCATCCATCTTAATGCATTTGTGTGGAGCAAAGCTCTGTGGGGCAAGGACTGTCTTTTTGTTCTGTGTTTGTACAGTACCTAGCACAATGGGGTCCTGCTCCAGGGCTAGGGCTCTCAGGTGCTATGGGCAATACAAATAATAAATAATAACACCAGTGCTGCTCCTTCAGGGCCCCATTCTGCTACACTTAAGCCAAATAGTCCCTTACTCTGTAAGTAGCCCCAAAAGAACTAGTGTCTGAGTAGTGAATATTCAACGTGAATAAGGGTGGCAGAATCAGGCCCTTAAATAAACAACATCGTGGCATTAAATTGACCAGCAGTGCCTCTTTCTTACTGCGCACAAAATAGTCATTTAGGGGCTGATCCTGCATTTCTCATGTACCCCAAACTCCCAGTGACTTGGTTGCACAAGACATGCAGGTTAGGCCTGTTTTTAGAAGTGTTTTAACTTTCCCTGAGAAGTGCGTAAAACTGGTCAAGAATTAGCCCACAATTGTCCAGGGGAATAACTACCCTCACCCACCAAATTATGGACCCTTTCCTTTAAAGCTTGGGTATTGTGAAAGAATATTGTTGTGTTATTCTTTTAACTTTCCATGTCTGTATGATTAGAAATAAATGCAGCTTTGCAGTTCTCATTCTGGGCTGCTGCTAGCCTGCTTTCTAATGTACTTCTTATTTGTACCTTATTACAGATCAAAATTCCCTCTTTGTGCACACAAATCTGCTGAAATATTGCTCCTTAGAGAACCTGTCTGATAATTTTGTTCTTTACTACAGTTGCCCAAATAAGGTACTGAAGTTAGGCTTACTGGTCTATAATTGCCAGAATTGCCTCTGGAGCCCTTTTAAAAAATTGGTGTCACATTAGCTATACTCCAGTCATCTGGTACAGAAGCTGGTTTAAATGATAGGTTACAAACCACAGTTAGTAGTTCTGCAATTTCATATCTGAGTTCCTTCAGAACTCTTGGGTGAATACCTTCTAGTTCTGGTGACTTGTTACTGTTTAATTTACCAATTTGTTCCAAAACCTCCTCAACTGACCCATCAATCTGGGACAGTTCCCCAGATTTGTCATCTAAAAAGAATGACTCAGGTGTGGGAATCTCCCTCACATCCTCTGCAGTGAAGATCAATGCAAAGAATTAATTTAGCTTCTCTGCAACGGCCCTATCTTCCCTGAGTGCTCCTTGATCACCTCAATCAACCAGTGGCCCCACTGATTGTTTGGCAGGCTTCCTGCTATTAATGTATTTAAACTTTTTGCTGTTCACTTAAGTCTTTGGCTAGTTGATCTTCAAATTCTTTTTCGGCTTGTTGTCTCCTGTCTTAGGGCATGTCTACACTTACTCGGGATTGAAACTGTGGTGATCGATGCACCGGGGTCGATTTAGCGGGTCTAGTGAAGACCCACTAAATCAATTACAGATCACTCTCCCATCGACTCCGGTACTCCACCGGAACGAGAAGCTTAAGGTAAGTCGACAGGAGAGTGTCTCCTGTTGACCCAGTGCGATGTAGACACTGCAGTAAGTCGACCTAAGCTACGTCGACTCCTGCTATGTTATTCACATAGCTGGAGTTGCGTAATTTAGATTGACTTGTCCCCGTAGTGCAGACAAGGCCTTCAGTCTTTCTCTGGAACTCCTGACTTTAATGAGCCAGGAAGTCAGGATGTGGCAATAGAGCATGATATACACCATATAGAAGGCTATGCTCCTGCCACATTATCTTTTCCATAACTAGAAAAATTCATTCCAGTTACATCTGAGTTTCCAGAAGTTGGGGAAGAATGGCATAAATAGTGGCCTAAATTAATCCAGAGCGTGACAAAGAATCATTCTTGGGTATTTATATTGCTCGCAGTTCTCAGAAAGATTGCCCTGAACGTTTTATACCACATTGATTGGAAACTGTCTTGCTTTGCAAGGTTGGGAGAGTTTGTTTGGAGCTGTCTTTGCTGCTGGAGGAGCTACGGCTGCATTGTTAATTGGAATTAAGGACAGAGCAGGGAGGATGCTGGTGCTGTTGTAGGTGCTGGATTTTCCTTGGCTAATATTGACTAATCTGAAGACTGCCACCTGGCTTTTTATAACAGTCTGCAGAGCTTCTGGGACAAAGGCCCAGATACTTTTGCTGCATCAGCACAGCTGGGATGGAGCAGCTCCCTGCTCCTATGTTAGCCCTGATAAAGAGAGGAGCTAGAGCAAAGTTTCCACATGTGCCAGGTCCAGAATACACTCCTAGCAGGGCTACAAAAGGGTATTCGGAAGTGTTAAAGATTTAGCTGGCAAGTTTAGTTTATACTGATGCTGTAGGAAAATGAGGAAGAAGAACTCCTAGATTCTCTCACTGTCCTGGAAGCCTAGGACAGTGGTTCTCAACCTTTTCGGACTACTGTACCCCTTTCAGGAGGCTGATTTGTCTTGCATACCCCAAGTTTCACCTCACTTAACTACTTGCTCACAAAATCAAACATAAAAATACAGAAGGGTCACAGCACACTATTGGTGAAAAATTGCTTACTTTCTCATTTTTCTCATATAATTATAAAATAAATTGTGACCTCCAAAGGTTGAGAAACACTGATATAGTATCTCGAGCAGTATAAACAAGTAATCGTATGAAATTTTAGTTTGTGCTTTTCACATAGTCCGTTGTAAAACTAGGCAAATATCTAGATGAGTTGACGTACCCTCTGGAAGACCTCCATGTATCTCCAAGAGTATGTGTATCCCTGTTTGAGAACCACTGGCCCAGGATGACCCACCAGAAATCGTAGTAGAGAGCACCTGTGTGAGTTTGAGCATGGCCCATCTGTTTAATGATTTAATTCCTGCCCCTCTATTTCTTTTTCTAATAAGTCACTCAGAAATTGCGTCTGACCATCATATTTTCCCTTAGCCAGATCCATCAGCACAGATACATGCATCCTTAACAACAGCCCTGCACTACATCCCCATCTCCAGCATTCCCCCAGCATGTCCCTCTGCTTGTAGTCCCCAGCTGTGGAATGGCTCTTCAGGGGCCGTTGCAGCAGAGCATAATTTAGAGCAGCTTCAGCAGTTCCCCAGATTGGGGAAATGCAAAGGGTAGCTTAAAGCCCACCTGGACCCCTTTGTCAGGTCTCTGCTTAATGTGGTGTTCTTCTCCCACATCTTCTGGGCCTGGGCTGATGTCTGAGAATTCTGGAATGCCGAATTCACTCACCTGATAGGCAGATCTTGGAATCTGTCAGTTCAGCCAGGAAACATGGAGAAAACTAACCACAGAAGCAGATGTAATCGGGGATCTAGCCAACATCTCTCAATTTATTGCTTGGAAATTTGGAAGATGCCTAATGCTAGCACTGTAATTAAAATCAGGAAGTGCAATTATGTCACAATTATTTAATGAAGTCTTATTTCTGTCAAAGCAACAAATTCAACAGAAAATTGGAAGCAGCTGCCCAATCTCCCAGTACCTGTAGCGCCACCATCACACCAGAAAGTTGGACATAGTGGTGTAGTAAACCCATAGTGAGAGAGAAAAATGATACTTGAGGGTCATCGGCAGGTAGGTCTAATCACTCACAGGCACAAAATAACAATGTTTCTTTCTGATCTGACAATGAAAATATTTGGTTTCACTTGCAAAAAATATCTTTATAGTGTTCTTACTTACATGGGTAAATACTTATAGGCACAGAATCTCAGATCAGTATGGTTCTTAGATCTACCATGGGCCTAGAGGAAATTAACCATTTATCAGATAGCAAATCCCTATAGTACAGGAAAGGAAATTGTGGGGGAGGGCATGTGACCTCCTGAGTCTGCAGTGGGATAGTCCACATAGTCAAACTTTTTAACCCAATATTAGTATTGCTAATTATTTGTATTACAGTAGCACCTACAGGCTCCACAAAGAGGAAGTAAGAGGGAGTCTCTGCACCAGAGAACTTATCACCTAAATAGACAAAAGAGACAAAAGCTGGGAGGAGAAACTGAGGCACAGAGAGGGGCAGTAACTTGCCCTTGGTCACTCAGTAGGTTAGTGGCAGAGCCAGGAATGGGATTCAATTCTTCTGAGTCTTAGTCCAGTACCCTAAGCCCTAGATCACAAAATTACTCAACTGCTTCTCCTTTTTAAATCTGACTACTTCGGCCAGTATCTCTCAAATGAGGCTTCATTCTGACTTCTGTGGCCATCTGACATGTCTGAGTGTTGTAGCAGGGAGATGGAAGTGTGCTACTCTAAATGAGCAAGCAGGGGCACAAGGTAGCATGGAGATGGATGAGCGCCACTATTAGCTATTTAAGCCAAAGGACAATGTTGGCACAAGAACAAATGGGAATAAACTGGCCAGGAATAAATTGAGGCTGGAAATTTGAAGGTTTCTAATCCTCAGAGGAGAGAGCTCCTGGAAAAGCCTCCCAATAGGAACAGTGGGTGAAAACTATCTAACTAGTTTTAAGATGGAGACTGATACGTTTATAACAGGATTCTGATGACAGAGTTGTTTACGATGGCAGGGGACTGGAGATGGTGACCCAGGAGGTCCTGTGCCATTTCTTCAGAAATAAGAGAAGGAAAACTCAAGGAAAGCATTACAAGTTCTTACCTGCTGGATGGGAGTAAGGTGCAGCCAACAGCAGCCTGTTGCAAAATGACCACTCTAGGGCTGCAATTGCTTGGCTCTGCTCAATTTAAAGGGACAGCCCCAGAAACAACGATCCTGTAAGAGACCAACCCAGCACTGGGGAAAGTTACTAGAGGTCAAATTAATTCACAGAATAAAGGTAGAGTACAACAGTGACCTCCCCCTACAGAGCCCTCATTGTTAAGTTACAGCTGCAGGGAAATGTAAGTGGAATTCAATCTGACAGCAACATGCAGTTGAGCAGCAGTGAAGGATCTGATCCCACATTGAGCATCACGGGTGAACCCCTGCACCTGTGTGGGGCCCTATCAATGCCAGTGTGTGGGGATGGCCTGCACAGAGCTCACTGCAGGGGAAGGGCTTAAACCATTACAGATGATGGGCTTGATTCAGCCCTGCTGACGCAAGGGTGTGCTGCAGTGAGGGGGAATTTGCCCCCTAGAGGAAGACAGGGTGGGATGCAGCTGCTACGTACCCTCAGAAGATTTGGTGGTCCCGACAGGGTTCCATAAGAGCCCTGCTTGAGCAGGACCTAGCTCCCAATCCGGAGTCTGCCAACTAGAAAAGGAGGAAACTGAAGGAGATGAAACCTTTCCTCCAAGCTGCCGAGAGGAAAACTCTAAGGAAAATGTACTTGGCAGCTCGGAGTGTAAGAGGTTAGAAACACATGGCAGGGTCCAACATGCTGCCAGAGGGAGGCCCACAGAATCTCAGCACCTTCTCTGAAAGGCTTCTGGAGGCACCTGCTTTCTGGGTTGCTGGTCACTCAGCGTATCACAGGGATTTGGAGTTGGTCTCCAAGAGCCAGATTGTTCAGTGCTCACTGTCCCCAATTAGAGGCAGCTTTTCAAAAGTGCTCAGCACCCAGCAGATCCCATTGTGCCAATTAAGACCAGATTCTCATAAGAGCTCTGCACCCAACACGTCCCCACGGGGCTCTTTTGCAAATCTGGCCCCAAGGGACTCTCCTGGGACCCTGTCTGCCATTTACCACCATTTGAAGTAACAGTGACATGCAAGCCAAGGTGAGGGGGAGGGATAGCTCAGTGGTTTGAGCATTGGCCTGCTAAACCCAGGGTTGTGAGTTCAATCCTTAAGGGAGCTATTTGGGGATTGGTCCTGCTTTGGGCAGGGGGTTGGACTAGATGATCTCTTGAGGTCCCTAATAATCTATGATTCTGTGAAACACAACCCACTCCTTAAGGCCTCATTTTTGGAGGAGGCGGTAAGTACAAGAACTAAGTAATGGTAAGTCTTAGCAAATCACAGTTTGCTCTCCCTTCTCCCCATTAACAGACAAAAATATTAATGATTTCATATTGCTCAAAGGGTCCAAGGCTTTGGCTTCCATTGTATGTTTCCATCCTTATGAATTCTGCAGCTGGCATTGTAGAAAGACTCAATCCCAGTGGATGCAAAGAACTTGAGCAGGGAATGGTATTTTCAAGGAAGCTAGTGGTGGGAGAGTGAGGAATTCAGTTGAAGAAGTCAGGTGAAATAATGCAATAGCAACTTCAAGAGGGTCAGGTGAAACATCGCTTCTCAGTTAAAATGTTGGGGCTTTTGTGTGAAAGATCATGAATTTATCATTTGTGGAGAGACGTTAAAAATACATTTGTAACTCCAATGAGTTGATGTGTACCATCGGCTGTGCCTGCAGTGCAAACTCCATTGCGTTCCCTCTTCAGAGAGGATGCTGAACAGTACAGGAATGGGGTCCCTACTGGTGCCTTGCTGTGATGATAGGCACTCAGCTGGGGGACCACCCAGCCTCTGTTTTATGGGGAGTCCATTACTGGGTGCAGGGGCCCATTGAAAGCTGATTTGGAGCTCCGAAGCCAATGCCAAAATCCAAAGATCTGCATCCGATAAGGGGCTGCTAAGAAGTATTTGATCAGATAACTATGCCCCACTCTTGAAACTAGAGCTATGTGGATAAACCTCTGTGGGCTTGAGGTGTCTCTGTGCAGATCCAGCTGAAAGGCTGCAGCTGAGGTTATCAAGCAAGAATCACGCAAATCATCATACGCTGCAATATAAACACGACTGCGTAACCTTGAGCATACCGTTGTTGGCTGTGGCCCCTTCGTATTCAGCATCCTCCTGCAGCTCGCCTTCATTCCCTTGAAATATGGGAGGGAGGGGGCGTTGAAGCTCCGTCAGCCCTGTTCCTGTTGCAGGGGAACTTCTCCAGGGGCTGAAGTTGCAGGAGCTCAAGCATCTCCCTTGCGGTAACAGTGACTACTCAGTGGGCAGAGGACGGCCTTGCTGAAGACACTGGCTTGCTGATGGCCCAGTGTCAGCACACAGTCCATCCGATCTCGACATGGGGGGGAGAAGGGGATTTTGAAGATGCTGGGATGTTGGAGTTTAAACCTAAGAGTGAAAGTTGGATTCAGGGAATAGAAGCTGGGAGCCTGATTCACAGTCCCCTGTTTCTGTGCTTGGAGCCAGGATGCAGTAGGGTCCAAGGTAGCTTTAAGCCACCTCTGTGCACTCAGTGTCCTGGGACCATGCAGAGGCTGGCCTAGCACCCAGTGTAAGTTAGAGCCACCCTGTGCTCTGCTTTCCACGTCCCCCACTGGGCCACGGGAAGCAGAGAATAGCCGTGGTGTAGTGCACTCCTTATAAGCGATGGGATCAGCCTGAATGACGTGCTTGAGAAGGGGTAGATACTGGGGCTTGTACGATAGGAGCCATGTAGTTTAGACTCTACCATGGCTGGCCTACCCACCTTCTCCAAAGTAGAAGACTTAAGGTTTTCACTCTTGTGGCCCCCACTAAAGATCCATGTAGGAGAGGCCTGATCCCCTCCCAAGGGCAGCTGCAGAGCCGGGGTTCTCAAGCTAACTATCCTCTGTTTTTGTCAGGACAGTAGTGAAGCAGCAGAAGGAGCAGGCCCCTGGGATGAAGAGGTCACCAAGTGGTGGGGGGAATGGAGCTCCTGGGCCACATGCTCCCGTACCTGCGGGGGAGGAGTGATGTCCCGGGAGAGGCACTGCTTGCGGCAAAGGTAAGCAATAGAGCAGCACCAGCTAACGCCAGGCTCATGGACACTCATGAAACCTTTACCGATAAGGTGCCCAGATGCTGGATGCACCGGTGGGGGTGGGGGGAGGCAACACCCAGCTCAGAGTGTCTCTCCTTTCCTGTGGAGCCTTTCACGTGCCCTGAACGATTCCAAGCTCTAGAAAGCAGAATTGACATTTCTGTGTTTGCCAAAAGCCACCAGGTAGTCGACGTTGCAGGAAAAACTGGATATTTATGGATCTGGTACAGAGCTGCAGCCAGACGCTTAACAGGCTCCTCTGCCCCCTACAGCCTACCTGCAGCCAGACTCAGCCTTTCTTACTGGCTGCAGGGAGGGGTGACCCAAAGTGCATCCTTCTCCCTCCTCCTGCACCCCTCTCATGGTGATCCGCTGCCTTCCGAGTAGTGCAGCAGTATTAGCTCCGTATCTGAAACATTTCAAATTCTAGTGAGGTGGCCCCCATTTTGGTCGTGACTGGGGACTGAGCAGAGATTTCAGAGCTAAAAGCATGCGCTTCTACCGCTGGAGGTGAAAGATGCTTGGAACTGTAATAGACTCACATCCTCTATGACGCAGGCACAAAGGAGACCCCTGGGTTACACTAGGCAACTGTGCTCTGCAATGTACATATTTTGGAATAATGAAGCACGCTGGGCCGGGCAGCTGGGCCACTTTTCTTGTCTTCTTTGTCTCTTTGCACCTGGCCGCTGTAGAGGACGGGGTGTATTGCACATGTGGTGTATGTTGCTCAGAAAGCGGGTAGAAAAGTAAAGTGCCCTGCTTTGACAGTCAGCGGGCCTGTGAAATGTGCAGAATTTACACTGATTTGGTAATTCTGTAGGGACCATCTTCAGCCCTGGCATAAGCAGGTGCAACTCATATTGGCCTAGGGGGGAGTTGCACCCACTTACAGGTGCACTTACAGGTGAGGGCATTGGCGATGGTGGGACTTAGGCAGCTGCCTTTATCTCACATCTCCCTGTCAGTTGCTTTTATTGCTATGCCCCCCATCTCCCTGCCAAGTGCCTTCAGCAGGTAAGCGCCGCTTCTTGGCAAACTCACCACGGCAGTGCCAGTTACACTGTGCTAGAGCCACTTACACTGACCTACCCTCCATACTCAACTGACTCTGGTGCTTCTGACACTGCCCAGTTAGTCCCGGAGCATTGGTCCCAGTCACGTCTCTGGGACTTCCTCTCCTTTTCCATTGTGTGCCCTCTCTCGCTCATCTCTTTTGTTTTCCCAGATCCCCCCCCATTCCCTCACACCACAGCAGCTGATGGCCTGTGGCACCTGCCAGTGAACTCCTGCTGCTCTCTCTCAGCCCGGCTATATTGCTAGTGCCTGTCAAATCTGCCACCGAGGGCGGCGCAGGGGACTGGAGCGGAAGCCCCTACCTCCACTAAAGAGATGAATGAGACCCCTGGAGAGGCATCTCTTTAACCTGCTACTCCAGACTCCCTGGATGCTAATGAGAGCTGGCATCTGAGAGTGCAGAGCGCTCGCTGTGCCTGCCCCTCTCCTCTGCTCCTTTCCATTCTGCATGAACGCACTTCTAAGCAGAGGAAGCCCAGGCATGGCCCCCTCCCTCTTTCCTTCCTTCAAAACTAAAAAAAAAAAACCCTTCTTTTATGTGGGCTGGCTGGCTGGCTGCATAATTAGGATCCGGATGTGCAGAGGTGCCTTCCATCTGGAGATAGCCGTGATTCTCAAATAACCTCGCCACTAACAAGGCATGCCAGTGTCTGTGTCCCTCCTCTGCCCAGTGAGCACAGACACTGCCATCATGGGAGAAAGATGGGGAAAGGGGGCCTGAGTGCCCCCAAAGTGTTCCCTGTGCCCTCCTAGCTAGAGCTCTTGGTCCTCCAGGTCTGATCCAAAGCCCACTGAATCTTTCCACTGACGTCAATGGGCTTTGGAACCGGCCCCCTGTGATTCCACAGCCAGGGAATTTGCTGCAGAATCTACCCCTCACTGCAGGGTTTTGCTCCAGAATTCCAGCTTGCATTTAAAAACAAAAATATAGAAAGCTTTCTGTGGCTGCAAAGAAACCTTCCAAGCCTCAGCCAAGTGTACACAGTGCTGCGATATCTTCCTGAGTCTGCAGACCGCCTGAAATAATGCTGCCCTATTTCATCCCAAGGGGATGATACCTGTGAAGTCTTAGGCTGCAAACTTGTTTCCAGCAGCATTTAACACTTTCTCTGCTGATGCTCTGCAGAGTGAGACAATATGCTTATTCCATGGTCTCAAACTGCACCCCCAGCTACCAGAAGACTGTCCCCTTCTCAACTGTCAAGAACTCCAGCTCCCCTCGATGATGTCTGCTGCAGGCCAGGACGAAGGCACACTGGTGGTGCTGTGCTGGGAAATTTGCACAGTGTTTGGATTATTTTGACATCACAAGCACCAAATTCACGCAGCCATTTCTAGGTAACTGCCAGGCAGCAGATTGTGCCATCACTGCACAATGGCCCAGTGAATGCTGAAACTAACCAACTTGGTCACAGTGCTTCTGTTTCATTAGAGTCTGTCAGGAGCATAGGATTTGCTCAGGAAAGGAGCTGAGTGTTGCTCTTTCAAGTGGGGTATCTTATCTCTAGCAGTGGTTAAAACTGAAGGCAAAAAACCAAAACAACCCCCAGGGTGTACCACTGTACGGAGCTATCTCTGCGGGAAGATTTCCCTGCTATGCCCCAACAGGTGAGATTTATTAACCTTATCATTATTTTAGCAAATGCAGTTAGCAGTCATCAATCGACATAGCTAACCTGCTCCAGGCATTCTTACCCTGGGAGATGCAAGCAGGTCTCAGAAGATTGCAAAGGTGACACCCACTGTTTTAGTTGACTCAGAGAGGATTGAACCAGGAATAGCATAAGATGCCACGGCTTGAGCTAGGATCAGGCCTCTATAGTGAGGGCTCTAACAGCTCCATATCCTCTGTAGATCAGGCACGGAGGGGTACCTGTAGCACACTCACCAGTGGCTTATACAAACACCATCTCTTTCTTTATGACTACATGGGAGAAGAGCCTAGCATCTTTGTGCTCCAGTAACATGGCACAGCTGGCACTGTAGTAGCAACGTGCTATATAGAACAATGAGTTTCACATAGCTTCTGCCCAGACTCTTCCCAGGCCCCTCTAGTTCTTTGCCATCTGAGCAGACTCAATATATTGGTGGTTGGCTTCCAAAAGCATCCTGCCACTCAATCTGCCTGGCAGCGACTGGGTGGTGGTTGCACATAGAGACAAGCCTGTACCATGCCCTTACAAGGTATGTCTACACAGCAACAAAAAGCCCACTGCTGTCCGGCAGGGCTCAGGAGAAGGGGGTGTTTCATTCAGTGTAGGCTTCCAGGATCAGGCTGGAGCTGAGTTCTGGGACCATCCCACCTTGCAGGGTCCTAGAACCCAGGCTCCCGCCCGAGCCCAGATGTCTACACTGCAGTGAAACAGCCCTTCAGCCCAAGCCCTGCAAGCCCAAGTTGGCAGACACAGGCCAGCTGTGGGTGTCTAATTGTGTGGACATACCCAAAGTGACAAGTGTCTGAGTCATCCCAATCATGGGTGCTACGGAATTCCACTCTTTTTAAAATCCCAGTCACGGTGTTTGACTTGCTTGTTATTTGCCATGGGAATCAGGTTATCTGTTTTGCAGGAGATTCCGCTGCTGTGTATTTCTTTGCCGCTCTGACACGAACCTGAACCAAAAAATTGCAACAGTTCCCTCCAGCCAAAATAAAATAAAATTGTGTGGGGTTGATCGTAACGTTTGGATAAAATTCATACGTTTTGTTCTGCTTTAGACTTTATCATATAAAATATTAAAAAATGGAAGAAGTCATTTTGAAACAGAAAATTGAAACATTACACTCACAAAGCCATCCATTTGGACTTTATTGGAATGCTCCAGTCCCATAAAAACAAGATGTTGCTGAAGTCAACACATTTCCACAAAACATGGCGGCATTGACAAAATGGCATTATCCGTGTGTGGAATGTTTCAAACAGCTCTAATTAGTATTATTGCCAATAATCATTTTGGTGTACAGTAGTACCCAGAGACCACTAGAGTCAGGGCTCCACTCTACATACACTCAATAACAGACTGTTCCTGCCCCAAAGAGTCTGAACAGGCAGGAGAGGAAAGTGAGGGGAAGTGATTTGCCCAGCATCATACAGCAGGGCAGTAGCAGAGTCAGGAATAGTTCTAACACTAGTGCTATGCACTGGATCACACTGTCTGTCATGGCCCTGGTAAAGCTCCCTTGCCAAACACTCACCACTGCAGCCTGATTCTTTAATGGGGGAAGTAACTAACATCCCCCTGCCCTTGTAACTCAGATTGCCAAGGGATTAGAAGATGCAGCATCTCAAGCAGCTGGTGCATGTGAAGCAGTGATTTCTCAATTAAAACCAGGAGTATTGATTAACCAGGTTCAGTTTATGCATATGAAGTCAGCTCCCCCGCCGCCTGAAAGCGTGGGTCGCCGGGCCCGATGCTACTGCTGATTCAGCGTTAGATACCTTTAATATTACAACATCCAGCTGCTGTGTTTGGGTCCCATGCACTGACCCGTGTGCTTTTAAACTTCCCTTGGTCTGGGTAGGCTCCAGCCTCTCTCTTTCTTTGGCCTCTGGCACATTTCCTGAGCACAGACTCTGCCTGTTAGCCACTCAGGGAAGAGTGACCAGTAGGCCCCCCAGGACCAGTGCTGACCTCCCAAGATATCCAAGTTGCTTAAGCATATCCCTTCGCAGAGCGTCAACCTTGCGGCCACTCTGGTTTACTGTTTACCTCTTCAGAGACAAATGATAGCATGTAA
Source organism: Mauremys mutica (assembly GCF_020497125.1). Classification (NCBI taxonomy): domain Eukaryota; kingdom Metazoa; phylum Chordata; order Testudines; family Geoemydidae; genus Mauremys; species Mauremys mutica. The sequence continues at coordinate 57,877,007 of NC_059079.1, forward strand.
CTCACAGAATAAAACACCTACACATCCTTCCCTGCCTCAGTGTCCTCACTGCTCTTGAGCATTCTTCGGGCCTAGGTCAAACGCTATTAAGAAGTCTAGGATCCTTCCTCTCCTCTTTCCCTCCTGCACAAGGCTTCTCCTCTCACTCCTGCTTCTGGTCTCGTCTCCCTCTCCCCAAAATGGCTAGCGGCGACAGCACTTCTCTTTCATAACTTCCAGTCCCCTTTGTCAGGTGAGCAAAGTCCCGCATAGCTTAGTGACCAATCCACCTGGGCAGCCTAGTTCTTCTGTGTGGCAGCCAACTCTTTGTCCAAGGGGGCTGCCATGTGAATAGAGGACTATCAAGGTTTAATGACCTGCCATTGTTAACCCTGTGCCACTAGCCCTTGGGATTTCATCCTAAGATGGAGGTAATAAAAAAGAGGGCAGACAAGCCCCACATTCAACATGGAGTCCGAGGTCTGATAGAGGTACACACAGAGAGTCCCCACTATCAAACAGAATTCATAAGTTAACATCGATTCCTCAAACTGTCACACTGTCTCATCAGTCATTCTACCTGGACAGAGGGCGAGAAAACGGCATAGTCTGGAGGAAGGTAGCAGTTCTCTGATGCTGCCATTCTGTCCAATCTAATATCCCCGCTGCTATCACTAAGTGAGAGCATCCCACCCTAAACCTGGGGCCATTGGAAATACATCTTTTACGCACTGTTACATAGTCTGTGGGTGACAACCTGGATGCAAAACCGGCTGTTCTAATACACACTCCTGTCAAATTATTGCCTGACTTCTGCTTCTCTGTGCTAAGCTACAGGCCCCAACTGTCTTACAGCCTCTGTGTTTTAGCATCTCATAGTCCTCCAAACCACTGGTCACTCCTCCCACAGCGTAGTTCTTCTCTGCCTTGCAGGCTCCACCTATCCCAGGGCACAAACAGCACCATGTGTGGGGGCCAATCCAAGCGCTACCAGCTGTGCCAGCAACAGGTAAGAACCACTCACAGGGCTGTCCATTTACTCCGAGGGAAATGACGTGGCCTCAGCGGGTGCTCACAGGGCTGGCTGTGCCTGAGATTTGGCACGGCAATGGCAAGCAGACGAAGGGTCTGAGCGGGACACACAGTGACGTGGACACGGTCGCTCCAGAATTGAGACAGTCACAGGTGTGACTAAAGCTCTCTGTTTTATAGATAAGAACAAGGCTAACGCTGAGAACAGCAGCAATCTTGACTCAATGCTGCTAGCCCCGGTGAAACACTGATGGGCATTTTATTAATATTAATACAGCAATAAGAAGAATACTTAGCTCCTTCCATCCATAGATCTCAGAATGCTTTACAAAGGAGGTCAGTATCCCCATTTTACAGATAGGGAAACTGAGGCACAGAGAAGGCAGTGATTTGCCCAAGGTCAGCCAGCAAAGCGGTGACAGAGCCAGGAACTGAATCCAGGTCTCCTGAGGCCCAGTCCACTGCCCTATCCACTAGGGGTTGTCACAGCAACCTTCATCTGAGGATCTCAAAGTGCTTTACAATTATCTCCATTTTACAGAGGAGAAAAGTGACTTGCTGAATCTCCTAGAGCAAGCCAGTGGCAGAGGGGAATGGAACCGAGGAGTCCTGACTCTCAGCCTCTGCTCTGTCCACTAGATCCACTAGCCCCTTTTGTAACATGCCATCTAAGTGTCTGCCCACAGCTTTGAGAGGAGAAGGGCCTGCAGGCTGTACTAACATCACGTGGAGCTTTCTTGCGTTGCTCTACCAGTGGATCCTAGCCTTGACCTAAGGGGCCAGGCTGCTCTGGGAAAAGAGAGGAATTCCGATCCCTTGGAAGTTTTCCCTTTCCGTAGTGGGCTGGTTTTGATCTAGGAGGCTAACGTTAGCTTTGATTTCTCTGCAGCCTTGTCCAGCCAATACGGCCAGCTTCAAACAACAGCAGTGCGCTACCTTCAATGCCAAGGCCTTTGGGAAACACTATTATCACTGGACGCCTCTCTACCCAGGTCTGTCCATGGCTGACCAGCTCAGCATGAGAGACGGGGGAGGGGAAGTACCTGGGGAAACCTGGTCAATGGGGGTGGGAGAAGGAGAGTTTCCTTCAGGGGTGAGTGGGTGCATAAGCTTTCTGCATCTCTGGGGCAGCATCAGGGCATTGGGACGCCTGCCAGGTGAAGTGGTTGGCAACCTGGCTTGTGGTTGCGCAACTTCGCGCTTGACTGTTCAGACCTGCTGGGCGAGGATCCAGCAAGTTAGCAGGCAGTCTGTATCTCAGGCCTCCAAGGGGGAAGGCTGAGCACTTGAACCAGCTCCGGTTCCCACCTCCTGGCTAGAGCGAACAGTAATAGTCTATGGCTCAGGCCTTCTAAGATGAGGGCTGAGCACTTAAACAGTCTCGGGCTCCAGCCACTTGGTTGAGGGCCGAGCAAACAAACAGACCCTATTTCCGGCCTTCTGGCTTAAAGGTTAGTGCAGATCCAGCCCTGTGTATGGGGTCGTGTGTAGGGGTAGCCAGGCCTTCCCTACTCCACAGGGTCCCAGGGCCCTAGAAGTGACAGGCAGTCCTGCCCCGGGGCCAGCAGGGAAACGTGCGTCGCTGCCTTGCCTCCCAGCAGCACAACAGGACCAAAGTCGTGTCTCCCTGAGCTACTTCCTACCAGCTCCTGGAGGCACTGCTCCATCGCCGCTGAGACCAGGCTCTCCGTCTCGCGGCCCTTCCTCCACTCTCGTCTCGGGGTCCTCCGGCTCCTGGGGCCCTGGGTTGCCTTTTCTCCCTACTGCTGGTCGCGGGCTCGGCTGAGGGCTCAGCTCCCCCAGGGGGACATCTCCTTCCTTCCCAGGTCCGGGCCCAACTGAACTGCAGGGCCCTGCTTTTATACTTCCTGCCCTGCCCTTGCCCTTCCTGTGGAGGGGGTGGGGTTAGCTGCGCCCCACAGGATGAATTAACACCCTCTGCACTGGAGGGAGGCCACTCTGCTCACTACTGGGTGTCTCTGTTTAGTCCCTCTGAAGGAATTCTCCTGCTTGGCAGCTGCCTGTTCTCTGTGGTGCAGACATTTCTCTCTGCCCCTCTCAAGAGCCAGCCCTGCGTTCTCTTTGCCTTCCCTACCCCTGGTTCAGTGCAGTCTCCTGCTTTGGCTGCTGCCTAAATATGGATATAGAGCCCTAGTGATCTCAGGTGCCTCCGTTTTCAAGTGCCCAACTTGAGACACCATAAAGGGGCCTGGCTTTCCAAGGGTGGATGTTCAGCACCTCACTCCAGGTTCCCCCGAAATCACCCGTCAGTTTTGAACATCTTGGCCTAGGTGCTTAACTCCAGGCACCCGTGTTTGAAAATGCTGGTGGTAAGGGTGGTGAAAGCTACTGAATCACGAGCCCTGGAGGCCTCCATTTATCCAGCAGGGCCAGCAACAGTGTAAGCTCCCACGCAGGCTGTAAGTTGGGTGGGGGGGGGGATTCAGTGTCCAGGCCCATTCAGCAGCTGATTTTGCCTACAGCACTGCTGATTGTAGTGGTGGGTTTTATAAGCTGGACACCAGTCCACTTCCTAGGAGTGGAGAGAAACCACCAAATCGTGTAACCTAAGCCACCAAAGGAACTCTGAGGGTACGTCCATACTACCTGCCCGGGTCGGCGGGTAGCGATCGACTTCTCGGAGTTCGATATATCGCATCTCATCTAGACGCGATATATCAAACTCCGAACGCGCTCCCGTCGACTCCGGAACTCCACCACCGCGAACGGCGGTGGCGGAGTCGACGGGGGAGCCGCGGACTTCGATCCCGCGCCGTGAGGACAGGTAAGTACTTCGAACTAAGGTACTTCGAGTTCAGCTACGCTATTCGTGTAGCTGAATTTGCGTACCTTAGTTCAAACCCCGCCCCCTAGTGTAGACCAGGCCTAAGTGGTGATGACACTCCATTGATACTGACCTGGGTAGCTGTAAACCAGTGACCTAAAGGAGAAGACTGTCTCACTGTCAGTCCTGGAGCCATCCTGTGCCCCCGCTGCTCTGCCCATTGCCATCTCACCTCTCTCCCTTCAGATGATTACACCAGTATCTCCAACAAGCCTTGTGACCTCCAGTGCACCACCAGGAGTGGAGAGAGACAGTTGATGGCCCGAGCACAGGACGGCACATCCTGCAAAGACAGGACGTACCAGGGGGTCTGCATCAATGGCAAGTGTGAGGTGAGGCACTGGGAGGAAGGGCCGTGTATCGGGGTTTGAGGGCTTGGTTTTAAATCACTGTCCTCAAGCACCACGAGTATGGGCAGTAAAGTGAAACTGAACAGCTGCTATAGGGTTCTTGTAAATGTCACACTAATACCTGTGTAGAATGGAGCAGCCAGGTTTGGGCTGGGGAGATCATTATGTGCATCCATGTACTTGCATTAGATGGATACATTCTCCCTTGAGCCTGGAGAAAAGCAGCAGCCTTGGCTTGGTTTTGAAGGATCACCCAGCAGTGCAAGAAGTTTTACTCTGTTAGCGAAGGCCCCCTTTCGTTGCAATGGTACTTTTTATTTTTAAAACTTCAAGGCTCCATAGGACAGTGATTTGGCAGGTTGGCATTGCCACTGCTGGATGTGCTGACTCCTGGAGATGGTCATTCCCAAAATGACACTGCCCCACTAAAAAAGGCTGCCTGCTGGCTCAGCAAGGCCATTCTTGGATGAAGACCCTTCCGGGGGAAGGACATTCCAAACCAATGTCCCAGCAAGGTGGGTCGATTAAACGTAGGTGCATTATGAGCTAAAACAGCCCCTCACCCCTGCCTCAGAGTGCTTACTTCTGTGTGCCCTAGCCATGTAAACTCTCACTCCAGGGATTTCCCCGTTTAGAATCTCACCTACCCAGTAGGTCTGGGGTGGACACCCCTTGCTCCAGAGCAGGATTGAAGACCTTTTCTTTTGTATTCCTTGCAGCCGGTTGGGTGCGACGGGAGTCTCTACTCATCCCGGACGATGGACAGATGCAGGGTGTGCGGAGGGGACGGCAGCACTTGCTACCGGGTCTCAGGCAGCTTCCGAAAGGGGATCTCACAGTTAGGTACACCCTGTTAAGTGATGCCCATCAAACGATTTCACATGTTGCTTCTTGCTAACACGGAGTGCCAACTAGGGCAGAGTCTGAACGTCCCAGCTGAAGGAGCTGAATAACAGGGCCGCCCAGAGGATTCAGGGGCAAAGCAATTTTGGAGGCCCCTTCCATAAAAAAAAAAGTTGCAATACTATAGAATACTATATTCTCGTGGGGGGCCCTGCGGGGCCTGGGAAAAATTGCCCCACTTGCCCCCCGCCCCGAGGTGGCCCTGCTGAATAATACCTTGCCTTTCTTTCCCCATGCAAACCAAAATGATGGTATTTTGTCTGTTCAGCTTAATCAGCAGAGGAAACTGGTTTGGTTTGCTGTATGGTAAGTTAGTGAGGTTTTCCTCCATCTCTTTATGATGTGACACGGCTGGGGTCCTATATATGTCTATTGATCTCAGCATCTTGCTCAAGCCAGATGATGTTAGGAGTTCAATGCACTTTCTTTTATCTCTGCTCTGAGTTGATTTTGCATTTGGATGTTAATGTTGTACGAGGAGGGCAGGGCCGGCCCACAACATTTTGGCACCTGAGGCGGGGAGCTCAAATGATGCCCCCATGCCCCCTTGCTTGGGGCAAAACTTTGAAAGGTCTCAATTCTGCCTTCTTTCTGTTTTACTCCTCTCATGGTACTGCTCTGCTACCTACCCCAATAAAGGAGAACGAACAACTTAAAATGCCTTCTTCAAAAATTTTAAGTAACACTTAACTTTCAAACGCCTGAACAGCAAATGTAACTTTTCTTGTCTGCATAGTAAACACTGGCATTTTTATCTGTTTGAATAATCAAAGTGGTGCTTTCTGTGCCTTCTTGGTTGCAAAGATTTGAACTACTTCCTACTGAAGGTCCACAGTCTGGGCCAGCTCATGCTCTATTGAGATGGTTGCAAGGCCAACCAGCCTCTCCTGTGTCATTGTGGAGCATAGATGTGGTTTTATTAACTTCAGCTTGAAGAAGCTGCATTCTCCACTGGCAACTGTTACAGGAAGTGTTAGAAGTATGCGCAGAGCAACAAAAGCATTTGGAAAGAGGGTGGTCATCTTATTTGTGCACATATATTCCAGAACAGCCTTTGGAGTTGATCCTGCTGAAATGTATCTTGAAAGGGCTTTCAGTTCATCACCTAAATCACTCGCATCAATATTGTGCATGTCATCATGTGTCAGCACTGTCTCTAGTGCCCTGCACTGCTGGTGTAGGTCTTCTTCAGGTATAGTGAGGAGTTTTGGAATATCATACAACATCCCAAATATACTGCTGTGTTTCTTGAGCTGCATTAAATATCCTTCAACTGGCTGTATTGCACAATCTAGCACCTGGTTAAAGAATTCAACTTTGAATTGTTGTTTGGGGTCTCTTATGGGATTATCCCATGCCTCGTAATCAAAATGTCGTCTTCTTCGGTGACTCTTGTATTCTTGAATGGGTGGGAAAATAGCTTCAGTGTGAAGTTCCTCTGCCAACTTCTGTGCACTCTTTAGAACGTTTTGAAATCCGTCATCTGACCGGTAAGACTGTAGGTATGACTTTGCTTTGTCCAGTTGTTCCATTGCTCCAGATATATCAAGGTCAACACCTTGGAGTCTCTTGCTTACAACATTTATTTCAAACAGTATGCCATGCCACAACACTAAACCACACAGAAATTTGAAGTTATGTATGTTTCTGGTGATTCCATTTCCCTCTACCACTGTTCTCCCATGAACCGTTCCTGTCATAGCATTATCTTCCATAATGGCAACTATGGCATCATCTATCTTCCCAATTTGGTGTTTGATAGGCTTTATTGCCTCCACTCGACTTTCTCATCATGTGGCACTCAGTGGTTTCAGTGTCAGAGAGGATGTTCCCAGATGTTGAGTCAAAATTTGCCATCGATGAGTTGATGCAGAGAAAAATACATAGATGCTTTGAATTACATTAAAAAATCCAGCAGCCTCACTAGAAGCTGATGCTGCATCACTGACCACGAAGTTCAATGAATGAGAACTGTGTGGGACAAAAAAAACTCGAGGGTTTAACTCTCGGATCCATGTCTGCACTCCTCTGTTCTTTCCTCTCATGTTGGCACCATTATCGTAGCCCTGACCTCTCATGTCAGCTATCGCAATTCCCGTATCTTCCAGCTTTTTAAGAAGCACATTTGTCATACCAGCTCCTGTAGTATCATCAGGGTCAATAAATTCTAGAAAATGCTCTCTGACAGTCACCATTGCAGGGACATTTTCACTAGGTTTTGTTGTTGTTACAAAACGCACCATTAAAGTCATTTGTTCCATATGGCTGATGTCAGGTGTGCAGTCCAGAATAACAGAATAATATCTTGCTGACTTCAGATCTGCCACAATCTTCTGTTTGACTTTTGTTGCCAGTAACTGTATGATCTTTTGAATTGTTTTTCCAAGGTAGTGGTGTGTATACATTTCTTGGGTGGTGACTCTTCTTAGATGCTCCTGGAGTACAGCATCAAACTCAGCCATCAGCGTCACAATTTTAAGGAATTTTCCATTGTTTGGCACATACAGCTGACCTGAAGTGCCACGTGGTGCTAGGTTTTGGGTAGCAAGCATTCTCACAATGGAAATGAGCCTTTTCAGAACATTTTGCCAGTAAAGAAACTCTGATGCAATCTTCTCTTGATGCTGATCATCTGTGGTGGCCTTTAACCTTAATCTCATCTCAAGCTCTTTCCACCTATGGAAAGCTCTCTGGTGATTTGCTGACTTCTCATGGCATACCAGATTTCTAGCCAGATTTTTCCAGGTCTTTTTTCCTGTAGAACCCAAACATTAGACTGGAAGAGTTTGCATCAAAAACAGTATGCAGCATTCTGGGTTTTTGAGTACATAAGCCATGTCCTGTTCACTTTGTCACCGCTACTGTCATGCCAATAATGTGTTGGATGGAAAATCCTATTTTCATTGTCTTTGGGGAACATAAAGTTTTTCACTTGGTGTGGCCCATGCAGTACAAGGAAGTCCCTCAGGCTACTGCTCAAGTGGGTCCACAGTCCTGGATCATCTAGATTTAAGGAACTAAACTCAGCAGCAGCTGTTTCTTGCGCCTCCACCACACTCTTCTCTGATCTACACTTTTCTTCAGGAATGTGCATGGTTACATCCATTTGAGATGGAGATACGGATGCTGTAGTGGCTGCCAGGTCACCTGCACTCTGACTAACTGGAAGATCAGGCATCTCCTCACCACTCACATCCTCACTGGGGCCTGAAGGCTCACCGTGAACATTTGTGTCTGTGTATCTCAGGAGAGCTCCTTCTGGCTTAGAAAAGCTTCCTTTGCTTTCTTTCTTTTTCTGAATGCTGCCCCACTAGGGTGTTTTCTTCTTTCACTCATGACTGCTGTTCTGTGCCAGCTATAGTGGCTCTCAACACTCAATTGAAGGGGACAAATAAGCAGGCTGGTAGCAGGGCCTGACTGAGGGAAGATATCTGCATCTTAAGGGCCTAACTGGCTCCTACTGCTTCCCTGAACCTCCTCAAGTGAAGCAGCAGGAAATAGGAAGCTCCCTGAGAAGCTGGTGTTAATCAGTCCAGGTTCTTGGGGGTGCTAGAGAGGTACATAAGAGGCTCCTCCTTCTCTCTCTCTCCCTGCAGCTCCTGCTGCTTTATGTTATTCCCTCTCACCTTTTCTCCTTCCTGCCTGTTATGTCTCTTGTGCCCTCCTTCCTCCAGCACAGCACTCCACCATCTCTGTGCATCTAGAGCAGAGAGAATACATATGCACCACCAGCAGACACAATTTTCTACACTCTGGGTCCTAATGCCCCTCCCCCCAGTCTGGCACCTGAGGTGGCCACCTCAGTTTGCCTCATGGTAAGGGCAGCCCTGGAGGAGGGTCACTACATTTGTAAATGTGTGCTGCTGTTCTTGATGGCAGCAATCGTTCTCTTGTACTCTCCAGGCCAATGGGCTGCAGAGGGGGTAAGTGTTCTCTGAAACGTGGTCCTCCCTCAGGCCCTATAACTCCCTTCACTTCTACCCCTCTCCATATTCCCAGTCTTCCCCCCCCCACAGAATGATGGGATTGTTGAGTGCTAGAGCAACACTGTGACGCACTGATAACATGAGAATACTGATTGTAGGACATTCTGGAACACCTACTCACTCTACTTGATGGTAATTCCACTAGACTGCATCACCCCCTACTGGATACAGCCCTGTTGTAACTGCACCCAGTACTCTTCACAGCTCTGGCAGTTCGTTCTCCTTTTCTGTGGGAAGAGGAAAACATTGAACAAGGAGTATTTTTTGGTTTGGTGGTTTTCCTTTCCCAGGAAAAACTACCAGCTCTGAATAAATCCAACTCCAAAATCCACTTCATTGCTTTTAAATGTGACCTCCAGAGGATTGGGTTTATGTCCATTTGTGCTGCTTTAGGATGGTTAAAGAAAGCCTGAAACAGTTTTCAAAAATAAGTATTACTTTCTGTTTGTTTTTTTTTAAATATCAGGATTGTCACATGTGGTCCTCTGCACGTTCTTAGGGGACTCTGAGATTTGTATGGTGAACTCTCACATGTTAACTGAAGGGGCAAGGTAGAACAAGGTGAGGGAGGTAATATCTTTTATTGGACCAACTTCTGTTGGTGAGAGAGACAAGCTTTTGACCTTACACAGAGCTCTTCTTCAGGTCTTGGAAACTTAATTAGGCCATGTCTACACTAGCAAACTTATAGCAGCACAGCTGCACTGCTGTAAGATCTCTCATGTAGCCGCTCTGTGCCGACGGGCGAGAGCTCTCCACTTGACATAATTAAACCACCCCCAATGAGCGGCGGGAGCGATCTTGGCTGTAGAAGCTCTCCCGCCGACAGAGCGCTGTGCACATAAGTACTTATACTGGCGAAACTTATGTCACTCAGGGAGGTGTTTTTTTCAAACCCCTGAGCGACATAAGCCAACTTAAGTGGTAGTGTGGACATAGCTTTAGAGTGTGTCAGCTAAATATGAGTGGAACAGATTGTTTAGCATGAGTAGTTAACACATATTTCAAGGGGGCCTTCAGGATGAAGTGGCCTGGTAACATCTCTCCAGTCATAGGGAGTAAAGGAAGGGGGTGGGGAGCAACTGTGGGGGTTGTTCGTGGATTATAGTGTGTTGTAATAAGCCATAGAGCCATTGTCTCTGTGGGGTGAGGTGGAAGCCGGCAGTTCATTTTTAACAAAAGTGTGTCTTAGACATCTGAGTTCAAAAAGTGTTAACAACAACAAAAAAAGAGGCCATAAATGTGACTAAAACTCTTCCCCACACAATTGCTCATCTTGCATTTGTTGTTATTTTTACTTTTTAGACTGCAGTAGCAAAGATGCTGCTGCTGCCCATAGAGTGAGACATACAATCTTTTGTCTTTTGTGATACCATCATTTCACTAGGTCTCCAGTCACCATAGAGTTTTGCATGGTAGAGAAGACTCACATTTCTAATGTCAAATACAATCTGATAAAACCCTTCTTTACCCAGCATTAAAAAATTGGCTTGTGCGTTTGCTTGAAGTTGTCTCCTCCCTTTGCAGGTTACCTTTCACTCTCCTTCAAGGGGAAACTATCAGGTTGAGCAGATAGTTGCAGCCCTTGATCTCTAGGTTGCTAGTTCAGATCCGACCTTGGGCAGTAGTTAGGCCTTTATCTTTTTGGGTTTGTGGATCTATTGGGTGGCATGACTCCCTCAGGCACCCAAAGCCGATACCTTCTTCCTACCCCCAAATTTGACTCGGGACTCAGATGAACTCCTGAGGTCTGCAGCAGCTCAACCTTAACAAACTAGGCTGGAATTTAAAAAAAAAAATCCTTGACTGCAAACAAACACACCCAAAGGGGGAGTTGCGACAAGACCCCTTCTCCTGGAGCTAAAAGAGTAATTCTGCAGTGTGCCCGGTGTTGCAGGGCACCAACCCCTTCCTGCATGGACACAGAGCCAACTTGCTGCCGCTGGCTACTCCCATTGGAACATAATAAAAGCCCATCAACCACTCCCAGGCCTACCAACCCCTAATGTTAAAAAAATAATGAGTCAGGCTCACCAAAAATCATGAGATTGGCTTTAAAATCCTGGGATTATGTAAAAATCATAGCTGTGGCGTTCTTTTTATTTGCCTTCTGCTTTTTGAGCTTTTAGGATGCACCAGGGTCACATGTTGAAGCTTTCTCCACAGCCACAAGGGCTGGAAACTTACTTTTTCTTTAAGAATGAAGGCAGAGCTCATCCCATCTCCACTTGACTCCAGGAGCTGGGGCTTTAAGGACAACAACAACATCATGAGACTCATGACAAAACCATTGGCAGCGCTGCAATGCCCTCACTGAGCCACCTGTGAGGCTGGAGCAGCCTGAGTCTCTCTCCCGCATTGGGTTTCCCAACCCTTTGTTCTGTTCCCACTCCCCAGGCTACGTGTTCATCACAAACATCCCTGCCGGCGCCACGGACATTCTCATCATCGAGCGCCGGAAGACTGAGAACATCCTGGGTAAGCCGCAGAAAAGCACGGTGTGGATAGCACGTCACCACCACCAGAAGTTGGGGCATGGGCTGTGCTCCTGGGAATGGTGCACAGAGGACAGGCCCTGACAGCAAAGGAAGACAGGAGCAAAAGCTCAAGGGGAGCCTGCAGGAGGCCCTGTGCATGACCACAGCCAGGCTGGAGCGGGTAAAGTCACATCAGAGCAGGGAAGGTGCTGGGGAGCAGCTTTAAGTGGGTGTGAGCCCCACAGAAATGGGCAGATCTGGAAACAGGAATTCCCAGCACCTTGCTGCATTGACTCCTGCCCTGCCATTTCTGACCCTCTCGGAGAGGAGGGTGCAGGCAACTGTGGGGGGGGGGGGAGCCAATGGCAGCATGGCTCTGGAGTGAGTGGGAAGCAGCAGGGCGGGGCCAGCACACTGGGCAGCTGAACCAGGATTCTCAGGGAGTCCACCTGACTTCCCTGCACCCTTTCTAGCTGCACTGAGGGATTCCTGTAGAACCCCTGCCCAGTCCCTTACGTGATAACTGTACCCCTCTGGCAGGTGTTTCCGTAGGAGGGATAGATACAGGCTTTAGGAAATAAACGATGGATAAGACCATCTGTGATCCTCTCTCACCTGGAACGATCCATTCAGCTTAGGGGGTCACACGCTCCTTTGTGTTGGATCTTTGCTTTCTGGATGGGTCGCAGCTGGTGTGTTATTTTTGGTGCTTTCAGAAAGCAAAGGGCTGAGAGAGCTGGCTGGAATGAGGCTGTTAGGGGACCACAGATAACATGACCAGCCCTGCCTCCATTGCAATTCACTTGACTATAGCCAGGCTCACACTGCAACACTGGATCCAAACAGCCCTGAATTTGTGGGGGTGAGGGTTAGAAAGCTAGATCTCGGTCAGAATCGTGGGTTTCACCCAACTTTTGAGCTAAACAAATCCAGCTCTCTGGAGGTGAAATTTCTATATATTTAGCCGCTGTGCCATTGAACCGCCATTTTTTCTTTAATGTTGCACGTTCACCCTGCCTCACACACTGCTGTGGGTTCAAGCGTTCTGGAATAGAAACGTGACATACTGTAGTGTGAGCTCAGGCCATCCCCAACTTGGTATCCTGTCCCTCAGGGCAGCGACACACGGAGCACAAGACAGTGTCTCCCCCTAGGTGATGTTCCTTGGCCAAGGAGTACTTCCCCATACAAGTCATCATGGGCTGCTCTTGGCCTCTTTTCCTTGAAGTATGCTTGGAGTTAAGTCTCCTGTCCCTCTCCTCTGTTTGCAGCACTGGCGGATGAATCTGGGCGCTTCTTCTTCAATGGGAACTCGGCCATTGACAATCCCCAGAACTTCCGGGTGGCTGGCACGGTGTTCAAGTACCGCCGCCCTTCCAACCTGCACGCGGATGGTCTGGAGTACATCATTGCCCAGGGCCCCACCAATCAGTCTCTGAATGCCATGGTACGTAAGGAGCTAAAGATCGGGGTGCTTCCCTGGCGGTCTCCTTTCCGAGCCCCAAGACCACAGGTGCCCTGCAGGCAAGGGAATTTTGAGCTTTCCCATGGCTGGGGCTCCTGTCTCACTCCCTGTAGCAATGCCTTCTGGGAGAGACTGAGTTGTGCCATTCCTGGGGGGTCTTGTCTGGGCATCATGGGTACATTGTCTTTTCTGTGTTCATCACAAAGCACTTACTGTCGAGGTCAGGTTTCAGGGTGTGGGTCATGTGTTTCTGATCTATTAGACATGATCCATGCAAATGAGCTAACAGGGTTTTTGTTTTCTCTCCAGTACTATAACTTCAATGGGAAAATGCCCCATATAACATATGACTACACTGTGCCACACGTGCCCTTGGCAGCTCTCCGAACAGCTGCCCCTGCTCTCGAGGCACCTCTCTACCTTCATCTACCAGACTCCAGCGCCAAACATCCAGTCCCAGTCCCAGCAGACTCTGGGACTGTGCATGATTTCAATGCCACTTGGCTGTCTCTCTCCCCGGACGATGTCAGTGACCGGTTCCCACCTGGAGAAGAGCATGGAGACCTGAGCTTCAACAGCCAGGACTTCTTCCAGAGTAACTCCACCACTCAGGCTGGGCCCTGGGGCTGGGAACAGAGGGAAGAGGAAGAAGAGAAGTTTGGCTTCCAGATCAGACAAGTCTACCATGCAAATGGAGCGGGCAAGGAGGCAGAGGAGGAGGAGGCAGCGGCAGTAGGTGGAGAAACAGATTTGGGTTTGTTTGTTTTCTTGGCTACCTCGTGGTTGGGTAACTGAGGTGCTTGTTAAGGGTGGGACTTACAGAAGCACTCAGCATTGGCCCACCTCTGCTCTCATCGAAGCCAGTGGGCACTGTACCAACTGGGTGGATGGGGGAGGTGGCGATCCAGAGGGGGAGGTTACTTTAGCCTCTATGGGCTCATTAATGCCCCTGCATTTTCCTTTAGCCCCCAGCTTAAATCAGATTTCCATCAGCACAGCCATGCCCTACAGCGTGATGAGGCCCGAGCTGCCGGAGAGCAGTGGGATTGGGGCAGCCAGGCTCCGGCTCTTCAGGAGATTGTGTCATCGGGACCCACAAAACGCTGCCTTTTGCAGGGAACTGCAGTACCTGGCTGCCAAGATGGGCTGGAAGAACTCAACCGCGAGGCTGTGGAACGAGCTGGTGGCCGGATGGCCAGAAGGGCTGCGCAAAGGGCCTGCCAATACGAACTTGCTGGAGAGCACGAAGGCCGAGGCTTATGCAGAGAGCCAGGAGGAGGCAGCTAACTACAGTATGATTACAACTGTGCAGAACCCCCTGCTGGGTTCCAACTCAAGCCTCCACACTGCCCTCGGGAATAGCCACCCGGCAGAACCCCTTCAAGCCCCTGGCCCTGAAAGGTGAGACACCGCCGGGTTCCTGAGGGAAGACAGGATGCCGTTTATCCTGGGAGGATTGATCATCCCATTCCCATGGTAGCTTCAGGGTTCTTCATGTGGGTTTCCCCTCTCTGACTCCTCTGTTGTTATGGTGATGGGGACAGTAGAAACAAAGCCAGCAGCCTGTGTTGGTCCATCTCAGACTCCCAGAACATGTTCCATAGTGCCTCTGCTCCTCCAAAGGGGCTTGGTCACCTCCTACGTGATCACTCACTCACCAAAGTGATCCACCAGCCACAGGAGATCTTCCCATGCAACCTGATACATGCAAGCCTGCGGGGGAGCAGTAAGAAAAAGAAGCAGAGCCACTGGGTTCCCTCTCCATCCCCTGGAGTACCTGAGGAAGGCTTTCACTATCCGTTACTCGTCGCATCCCAAACTAATCTCATTTCTGCTCCTCTCCTCTGCAGCAACGAGTTTGATGTGAGCCCCTTGGGCCATGATGACATCAGCCTGGCCGACATGTACCGGTGGAAGGTCTCTGCCTATGCTCCCTGCAGCTCCACATGCACTTCAGGTAGGTTTGGTCTGGGAGACTGGATGGCTTCGCAGGACTGGGAATGAAATGTAGAGCACTTCACCTGAAGGTCCCCAGGTATAGTCCAGCCCAGCAACCAGAAGCTGTTATTATTTGAAAGTGGTTTGGTGGCCTCTGTGAAATAACTTGGTGTCTTCAAGCCAGTTCCTAGTGGAGAAGCGTCCACATCCCTAAAGCCCCCACACCCATTGGCACTAGTTCACACACCTGTGGGCAATCTTAGCCACTGGGAATGGCAAGTGAGCTCTCCTTCCCCTGTCTGGGCCAGGACTGAGGCACATGGCTAGGGCAGGATGGTGAAAGCTTGCACTGCTGCTGCCTGTGCTGTCCTTTGTGCATGAGTCAATAGAGGCATCCATTCTCCAGGGCCGGCAAGTGCCTTTCACCAGCACTAAATCCTCTTCAAATGTAAATGAAGGATCCAGCTACACCACAAACAAGGGTTAACGTATACACACAGGCACAGCTCCTGTACCCCAGCTGAAGGTGCATGGGAGAGAGCTGCAGGGGAAGAACCTGGGCATGTAGTATGTGATCTTATGGGTCACGGGGGCTCCTGTTTCATTGAGGAACTATATAATTACCCTCACTGGAAGGTGGGTGAATGTTTCTGTGCTTGGGGCGGCATTTTAACTGGAGGGCGGCAGGCGGGTCCAGTGGACCTTCCGCAGTCATGCCTGCGGGAGGTCCAACGGAGCCACGGGATGACCGGACCTCCCGCAGGCATAACTGCGGTGGGTGCGCTGGTCCCGCGGCTCGTGTGGACCTCCCGCAGGCATGACTGCAGACGCTCCACCATAGGCGTGGGACCAGCGGCACGTCTGCGGGAGGTCCCGCGGAGGCGCGGGACCGGCGCTGCGCCGCCCTGCTTGGGGCAGCGGAATTCATAGAGCCGCCCCTGATAGTAGGTTCACACTTGGAAATAGTGACATCCCTTGATGTGAATAACTCAAAGCTGGGCTCCAACTCTTGCCAGTTGGTTTCATGCTGGTGGGGTGACTGGAGAGGCTGAAGTATATTTGGTGGGGGAAGGGAGCTGGTACATTCAAGACCTGCTAGTCTGCGGAGGACTTCTTGACACGGCTGAAGCTCCTGGAGAGTGGTGTCAGAGTAAGCGTTGATACTTCAGAGGATGGGAGCTTTATTTAAGTTTCAGCATCCTTTTGCCTTAATGAAGTGAGGCTAGAAGTAAAGGATCTGGGAAGAGGTGGGTGGAAAGCAACCCATTAGTAGCATTGGGCTGTCTTTGGCACCGGTAAGCTGCTGTGGAGTGTCTAGTTCTGATCTTGGCTGGTGTCCTGCCGGCCTCGTCATGTGGGGCTTGATCTTTGCAGTTCTCTTCTGGATAATGATCCAGTCGAATATTTGTATTTTTATCATGGCACTAAAGGCTCAGATACATAGGTACCATGTAATAGATGGAGCGAGTAGTGGTTTGTTGGATAGCAGGCACTAAGAGAGATTCCCGGTGCCCAGCAGGCATCAGCACCTCCTATGCCATGTGTGTCCGGTACGATGGAGTGGAAGTAGAGGAAGCGTACTGTGATGCCCTGACCCGCCCAGAACCCACTCATGAGTTCTGCACAGGGAGAGAATGCCAGCCCAGGTAAGTGACGATATTCAAGCCTTGACTTCTCTCTCAGAAAGACACCCAATCAGCCAAGGATACAGCCATAGATGGGCATGCACAGCAGGAAGCCGAGCTAAGTGGGAACTGGCAAAGAATGCACAGTCAGAATAACGCATGGGAAGCCAATAACCAACAGAGAAGGAGGCGCCCAGTGCACAACCACGGTTTCAGGTGGGTTTGTACCCAGCACGGCTCGGCCACGCTTCCGCTGCTGCTAGTTAGACTCGTGCTAGCTCCATGAGCACCAGTGTGAGTCTGTGCACATGAGCAGGGGTATCACCCCAGCTTGCAGTGCAGACGGAACCTAAATCAGGGGAAAAGAGATGGAGAAAGCATGTGAGAGAAGAGGGGGTGGACATAGGTGGGATTTCTGTGTCCTGTAGCTGATCCCACTCAATAGCTCTGACACTGAGTGTCACTTAGTACCCACAATGCAGAGAATTAGAAAGAGGTGGCTGGGCTCTGTCATTTTTTGGTGGCAGTATTGATACAGCAGAGCAAGGAATGACCCTGGAGATGCTTAGGCCATGGGTTTGCGTCAGCTCAGGTTGTTGGGCCGGGTTCTTAGGTGTATTTTACAAGCTCGGGGCTAGAGAGAGCAACTCAACAACCTGCCCTGAGGACGGGGTGGCCCACAGCTGCACTGCCCCAGGAACACCAGAGACTGAGTGGTATCTCTGTCGCATTGTCTCCCTGTCCCTCTCCCACCTTACTCTGATGGGGGAATAAGTTAATGCACCCCCTTTTCCTGGAGCAACTCACGCCTCTCCGGGCACTGGTGCACCTACTCTGACTGGTGGATGCAGAGTCAGGGCTCCCCCCACTCCCCAGCTTTCTCCCCCTGCTCCCACCCAGTGCTCACAGTGGGTGAGTAGTCCCTGCGCGCCCCACTAAAGTCAGTCACAGTCTGAGCAAGGCCCTTATTCTCCTGCTGACTCAGACAAACACTGTGACCGCCCAGCCCTCTGTGTACGGGGATCATGCTGCTCCCGGAAATATGCGGCCACCTCTGTGCTAGAAGGGGGCAGCCTTGAAACAGCACACAGCAGCCCTGTGCAACAGAGTAAGGCATAGCGCAAAGGACAGCGTACCCAGCTGAAAGGCCTCAGTAATGCTAGGCAGCAGGGCAGTTGGACACTGGGGACACAGGTGTTAACCCCTTACGCTTGTGAAAGGACCATGGAGTGTAGTTTTTAAGGCCCATATGCAATCAGGCCTCTGTGCTGCATGTGGGAGACCAATGAGCAACTGCTAGTTAATTACAGGGTGGTAATTGTCCTATAGAATCGTCACTTTAATGGGAGACACATGGGCACTGGGAATTCCCATGTACTCAGGAAGATGAAAGGAGCCCACCAGTGATCTGTATCAGATACCCCCTGTCTCTGATGTCTGTGGTCCTCAGGGTGCCTTGTTCTGACCTGTGCTTTGTCTTCTCTCCCCTTGCGAACCCACCTGGAGGTGGGAGACCAGCCGCTGGAGCGAGTGCTCCAGGACCTGTGGGGAGGGCTACCAGTACCGGACCGTGCGCTGTTGGAAGATGCTGGCTCCAGGCTTCGACAGCTCTGTTTATGACGAGCTGTGTGAGTCTGCCGGGCTGGCCAGGCCTATGGAGAGGAAAGCGTGCAAGAACAAGGCGTGTGGGCCCCAGTGGGAGCTCTCTGAGTGGTCGGAGGTATGGAGTGCAGTGGCCTACCCCATGGGTCAGGTTATACTGGGGAGTGGCCCATGACCAGAGGAAAACGGCCTTCAGCAAGTAGATTCGTTCCTACCTGTAGTGCTGAGGAGGTCTCTGCGTAGTTTGAGGCACAGTAATTAGGCATCACGGGGAAGCTAGCATTGTTCTTGTCCATCTTTTTCCTGTTCTAACACAATCCAGGGGAGTGGAGTCTGCTACCCCCTTCTGCTGTCTTGTATAACAATTTGCATTTTTATAGGATCATCTCAGTGAATTTAGCAACAGGGCACCCCTGCAAGACTACCCCCCCCCCATTTTACAGCTCAGGAAACTGAGGCACCGAGAAGCTAAGCCCCACGCTTTCAGAACAGGTCACTGATTTTTGGTGATCAACTCAACACGCCTTGGGCCTGGTTTTCAGACGCGCCAGGCCCCTGCATTTCCGGTTTGCTGGTGGGAGCTGAATGCACTCAGAGGCTCTGAAAATCAAGCCCAAGGTGACTCACGTTGGGCACTCAAAACTTGGGGGCATTTGGGTGAAGTGACTTGCCGGCAGCCACCCAGCAGCAGAGCTGGGACTAGAACCCCAGTATTGCGATTTCCCCCACCACGGCTTTAGCCACAGGACCAGCCTTCCCCTCTCACCAGCACTCACTTCAGTCTAGGGAAGAAAAATGCATCTTTTCCCTCTCCCCCACCCAAGCTCGTCCCCTCACCGACGCAGTCTGGTCTCTTGTGCTGCAGTGCTCTGCTCGATGCAGCAGTCAGGGGATGATGAAGAGGGAGGTACGCTGCTCAGTAGAGCCAGGCCTCTGCGATGAGGCCCTGAAGCCTGTCAGTGAGAAGGAGTGCACAGGCCCACCCTGTGACCGGCGCTGGATTGCCTCTGACTGGGGACCGGTGAGTCCAGGCCGGCTGCTTTTTCTCTTTCCCTGGCCTGAATGGACATGGAGATGGAATCCACCTTGCCCTCTGTTAGAGTGGATTGTGGGACCAGAATCCCCCTCACACCCAGAGCAGATTATGGGTCCGGAATTCCTCCCCCTGGAGCGGATTATGGGATTATCGCCCATGCAGACAGTTTACACTGTACACCAGTGGCTGAGTTGTTTTTGCTCAGACTTTTAACAAACATTCCCCTCCAGGCACAGATGGAGCCTGGAAAAGGTCAGCTCAAAAGTTTGGGACCGTTATGAGTGCCTGTAAACAAGGGATTAGAAAGGAAGCTACTGCATCTCCTGAGCTAAGGCCCTCAGCCCTTAACCACAGCGTGTCAGCATCAGAGCTCGGACCAGAACTCCGATCTCCTGCCTCCCACTACCATACTCTGGCCACTCAACCATGCTCCCTCCACTCCTGCCAATGCTGTTCAGTGACTGGCACGTTGACATGCCCTTTATTTCTCCAAGTGCTCAGGTTCGTGCGGCAAGGGGCGGATGAGCCGCTTTGTCGTGTGTCGCAACCTGGAGGGGAAGGTGATCTCGGACTCTCAGTGTGACCCAGCTGTCAAGCCTCTGGCTATCTACCCCTGTGGGGACAAGAACTGCCCTGCACATTGGGTGGAGCAGGAATGGGACCAGGTAAGCCTGGAGTGGCCTCACTTCAACCTGCCTGCCATTTGGAGTGGGGAGGAAAGGAGTCCGTGGGCCTTGGGTAGCCAACATGGCTGTTCTACAAGCACAGCGGGCCTGTGTGTCAGCACTGAGGGGCTGGGAGAAGGCAGTGAGGCAGGGATGAGCCTCCGGGAGAGAGAGCATTCGGGGCCCAGGGCAGGATCAAAGCACAAGCCCTGGGGAAGCTGCGAAGCCAGGGGAATGATCCCTGGGGAGGGGAGGGAGTGCTGTCCCCTGGCGGGGAGATGGCTGGGGGCAGGAGCAGCACACAGGAGCGGGAGACATAATGAAGCAATGCCTGGTGGGGGACACCCTCTGCCGCAGGACCACAGAGATGCCCTGGGGCCCAGCAGAACCAGCCAGGTGCTGAGCACAGGGCCGTCTCTACTGTTTATGCCCCCAAGCAGCGCGCCGAATTGCCACTGTGGATGGCGGGGGCAGTCTGTGTGCCGTTAGGGTGGCACACACATTTCCACAGCGGCGGCAATTCGGTGGCAGCTTCTGTCTTCAGCTGGAAGACAGAAGCTGCGCTGCCGCGGACAGCTGAACATAGATACTGCCGCGGAATTGCCGCCGCCGCGGAAACATGCGAGCCGCCCTAACGGCACACGGACTGCCCCCGCCGTCCGCAGCGGCAATTCGGCGTGCTGCTTGGGGGCAAAAACACAGGGACTGCCGCCCCTTGCAGATTGCCGCCCCAAGCACCTGCTTGGGATGCTGGTGCCTGGAGCCGGCCCTGGCTGAGCACCTTTAAGGTGGGGCCAGGGATATGAAGCAGGGAAGCCAACTGATAATTCTACATTTCAAGCTCTAGGTGCCCAGGGTCCCGCCGTCCCTGGCTAAAGCTTGTTCTCCCTTTGTCTGAGCGGCCTGGTTAAACCCACCTCCTGGCTAGCGCTGAGGGCGTGATGGGTGTAATAAGCTGGGGCTGTTTTATTTCCCTAGGCCAGGGCAGTCCATTAACCCCTTCCTCCCTTTGCCTGCTGTGCAATTCGCACACCCCAGTGCAGCTGGGTTTACAAGCTCTGTTTCTCCAAGTGCCAGTGCCTGTGAACTCTGTCTGAGCTCCACGAGGCGAGCTGAGCGCTTTTCTTCTCACATGTCCCCTGCTGGGGTTGAGCAGGCCTTGGTGATCCAGTCTAGCTGGAGGGTGATTAAGCTGGAATACAATCCAGCTCCCTGCCCCCCCGGCTGTGGCGAGGGGGAGTGAAAAGCGGTGCAAGCACAGAGGTGGCAGTCATGCTGGCAGAGACAGCTGGGAACACGCAGAGGGCGCAGAACAGACCTGGACTCTTGCTACTGCCTGACTACGTAAGAGCTGTCTTACAAGCTAAAGCATGTCGATAGAGCTCCGCGTCATGCTGCACTGGCATGGCGCCCGTTCCAACTAAGCCTACCTTGTGTTCCTTCAGTCCCGATCCAGGAGTGTGAAATGCGTCACTCAGCAAGACTGATGTATTAATGCACTGTAATATCCATCTCTTACATGGCATCCGGGTACAACTATGTACCTAAAGGCTAAATCTACATCCTGATCTAGGGGGCGTGACTCCCAGCCCATGTACATACTCGCAGTAGCTCACATTGGATAGCAGTGCTGCTCTGGTAGCATGGGCTTGCTGCCCCGAGTGCAGATCTGCCTGAAGCCCGTGGGTATGTACTTGGGGCAGCCTGCCTGCACCACCACTGCCCGTACTACTGTGGCTACACTGCTACTTTTAGCCTGGTAGCTCAGATACTCTTCTGTGGCTAAGGACCTCAAAGCCAGTTACAGACACTAACATCCAGCGTCTCAAAGGTATTGAGGCTGCTAACTTTCATCGGCAACAGCGGCTGGGTCAGTAGCAGCACAAATGGTAAGTGACTTGTTCAAGACTGTACTGTGAATTGCTCTGAGCAAGAATTGCCCTTGATGGAAGGCCAGCGCATCTACCAGCCTGAGCCCTATGCCTGGGGTGTAGCAGTCCTTAGCAGCCGTGAATGAGCTGGCTTGCTTTCCGCTTTTCCAGTGTGACGCCAGCTGTGGCCGGGGGGTGAAGACCAGGAGCGTGCTGTGTGCCGGCCTGGAGAACGGGGTGTACAGGGAATATCCGGAAAAGCGCTGCAATGCCTCCCAGAAACCTGAGGTGCAGGTGGCCTGTTTCAAGAGGCCTTGCTCTACGTGGTTCACGACCTCCTGGTCTCAGGTAGGCAGTGAGAGAGAGAGGAGTTGGGTATCGAAGGAGCTGGCAGGAAAATGGAAATGACAAATGCCAAGGGGGGAAGGGGCAACAGGCCTACACCCCCGGGTGCTGCAGAGGAAGACAGATGCCAAGGGAGCCTGGAGAATTTCTACTTTCGCATTGTGCCTGTGGCATAGCTAGGTCTGAATGGAACCACCAAACCGGCTCCTTTCAGGTGCTAGCAGGAGAGGGCTGGACATGCTCACACCCCTGGGGCTCTGAGTACAGACCTAGCAGGAGTAGGGACACCAATTACCAGTGTGCTGGGTAAAGGTGACTGTCTTGGTGCGGGTCTCCCTTGGGTGTCATGCCCCATAGACTAGAATGCAAATCCTTACCCTCCAGGAGTCAATTTCCTTCCTGCCTTTCAATTACATTTAATCAGTGTGTTTAATGCTAGTGAACGGGGCCAGACTGACAGCCCCAGGGACGGGAATCCTTTTTGGCCACACAAGGGGCAGCAACAGAGCAAGCTTCCTCCATAGCCCACCCATGTGCCCCAGCCCTGCCTTGCAAGGCCCCTTCTCCAGGGATGAGAAGGGAGCTCAGTTTCTGAAACTATTTTGTGCCTGGCATCTCTGGTGAATCTCCCACCAGGGGGCTGATGAGCAAGCACCTGGGTGTGGTAGGAGGTATTTTGCAATGCATGCGCCTAAGCAGTGGGTGGTAGCTGGAAACCACCACACTTGTTACCTGTAGGCCACCAAAGGGTCGTTGGCTGGTAGCCAGTTTCAGTCCCCACCTGCCCTGGGGTGGATTTGAACAAGTTGCATATAGTGCAGGGAAAGGGTCCATTCCTCCATCACCAGTGCCCCCTGCCATTCATTTGTTACTCCTCTGCAGCCCTTTGAGCACCTGGTGGTCTGAAGGTCTTAGACCAGGGGTGGCCAACATGTGGCTCTGGAGCCACATGTGGCTCTTCAGAAGTTAATATGTGGCTCCTTGTACAGGCGCCAACTTTCCAATGTGCCAGGGGGTGCTCACTGCTCAACCCCCTGGCTCTGCCACAGGCCCTGCCCCCACTCCACCCCTTCCTGCCCCCTCCTCTGAGCCTGCCGTGCCATCGCTCCTCCCCCACCCACTCAGAGCCTCCTGCATGCCATGAAACAGCTGATCAGGAGGTGCGGGGAGGGAGGAGGAGGCACTGATTGGCGGGGCAGCCGGTGGGCAGGAGGCACTGGGAGCGGGGGCATGGAGCTGATGTGGGGCTGCTGACGTATTACTGTGGCTCTTTGGCAATGTACATTGGTAAATTCTGGCTCCTTCTCAGGCTCAGATTGGCCATGCCTGCCTTAGACTGTCTGCCCCAGAGCATGGGCCAGGTCTCCAGGCACTGTGCAACATGCATAGCACTGGGAATGCAGGATATGCTAGTTAATGAGGCCATCCCTTTTATTCAGCTTGTACAACTCTCAGCACGGCCTGGGGGATATTTCTGAGCTGCTAGCTCTTATGCTGACAGCCAGCCAGAAGAGGAAGAGCAAGTGTCTTGGGACCAGTCAGTAATAGGCATAGGGAAATGCAGGAAGAGAACAGTAGTTTTCCCCCAAGCCCCATTACGTGAGAGGCTGGCTGGGGACTCGCTGTGGGGTGAAGTGGGAAGTCCCTCTGTGAATAGCCCCTGCCTTGGGAGGCCAAGAGGAGTGATTGTGGTGGGGGGTGATAGAAAGGTGCCATGCTTACAGCCTGCTTCTCCTCCCTCTTGCTTCTGACAGTGCAGTAAGACATGTGGTGCCGGCCTGCGGCTCCGAGAGGTGAAGTGCTACCAGGGAGATGCCCTGGGACACGGCTGTGACCCAGCTTTCAAACCCGACGCCAAGCAGACATGCCAGCTCCAGGTGTGCCCCACGGAGGCGCCAGGTAAAGGGAGGGATTTTGGGGTGGGAGCTCAGGCCTGGGGGCAAGCCCTTGCTTTAACCGCTGCTGTGGATGCTTTCACTCCCCAGAAGAAGACTGTGAAGACAAAACGACAGCCAACTGCGTGCTGGTGCTGAAGGTGAAGCTGTGCTCCCATTGGTACTACAGGAAGGCCTGCTGCCGGTCGTGTAGGAGTAAGGCGTCCTGATGGCTGCTACACCACACTTCCCTTCCAAGATCAAGGGGCAAGATCCCCTTAGAAATAGACTCCACCATAAACCCCTTTTCTATGACAGAAGCCATTCCACCTGGGGTGCTCCATCACGGAGCCAGTCCCTGTAGAACATCCTGCTCAGCTAGGAAGGATTCCTTGGGCACACATAGCAATAACAGTCCTCTCTTCACCTATAGGATTTTATAGAGAGACCAGAACTTCCTACAAAGCAACCAGAGCCTGGGCAGTGTGGGAGGTTGGTCCCTGCCCTCCATCACCACCAAGGAGCTGCTCCTTTTCCCCACCACACTGCTAATTTGTGGCCCTACTCCTGCTGGGTCTGCACCCAGACCTTCAGGGATGTGACAAGGAGTCCCAGCAAGAGATGGCCGAGTGTGTACCACAACTGGCAGCAGCTAGGCCAGCTGCTGTACCCTCCAGCCACAAGGTCAATTTTCAAACAAAGTCATTTGACAGTAAAACAATAACCCATCCTTTTGTATTTCCTGCGCATGTGTGTTCAGGCATGGAGGGGGGGCAGAGCTGGAATGGATGGGAGAGCGTATGTGCCCCAAGATGGCTTCCAGCGCAGCACCGTGTAAAACCTGCCTGGCCCCGATCAAAGAAGAGAGACTGCCCGCTTTATAGTTCAAAGTCCTCATTTATTTCTGACATTCACTCTGTATTCACAGCCGAGCAACAAAGATGTAGAGCAACAAGTAGAAAAGTCTGACTTCCCTGTTCCTTCCCTCACCCCTTAGCAGGTCTGAAGCTACATTTTGGGCTCCCACTTGAGTTGTGTATCTCTCACTTTTATACTTATCCACATATTCCAGCACACGTGCAAAATGTGTTTAGTATTTCATGTGTGATGGGGGTCTTCAGCTGTGGTATACTACCAACCTCAGATCACTTTGCCTCACTCAGGGCCACATCAGCCTGCTAGAAGCCTACGGGTCACATTTAACGTGTGTATAATGGAGCAAACTACAGCTATCTTCCCTTTTAACAGAGGTGTGACCCACAGAGCCTACAGCCTGTCATATAATGCACCACCTTGATCCCAGCAACCGTCACTGGGAAGAGGTAGCATTGCATGCTGGGGCCTTTAGTCTCCTTGGGCCATCCCTTCATATTAAAGAGGCAGAGCTTTGTGCTTTGTCTAGCCCATGGGCTGCACTTTGATCACCACAGGTCTTGTGGGGGTTAAGTTCAGGCTAGAGGGCTAGCTAAAGCAGGTACTAGCATATGAAAGGATAGGACTTGTTGAGTTAGACCAAGGAAAACCCTATCAGACACTATCACCAGGGGAGTTTGCTGGTTGGGATAGGAGCAATGGGCTATTGAACACTTGGGGTCAGAGGCCTTTGTTGCTACTACCGCCCTCCCAACATTAGCTGGCTTTTTCTCCCAGGGTTGTTAAGAAGACACTTAAGAGGCAACTGCCATATGAGGGAGAACTGGAGGATATTCTATTTAGGGGTCGCAGTGAGGACAGGATGGCTTAAGGGCCAGGATGCAAAGTCTTTCAGTTTTAAGGTCTTGGTTCAAATACAGACCAGCAGGCGACCAGTGGCCGTTCAATGGTCTACACCAAACAGGTTGGTTCCTGATGGAGAGACACTCATGTCACATGCACCACCATCACGTTTGGCACTAATCTGCTCCCTCACTGGCAGTCTCAGCAGGGATGCCAAAGTGAATGGGCCTGAAGACTGAACTCTCCTCTCACCTGCTAATGTGGATCCTGCAGCTCTGGGCAGTGCTGTGTCTCAGCACCACGTCATGCCTCAGCTGTGGATAAACAGAGAATATAAAGGCTGTCAGTCAGTCCAGCACCTTTCATAGATTTAGACTATTTCCTCTATCACAACTTATAGTTCTAAATAATTCTGCCTAAATATCATGGCTGTGTGTTAAACATACTCTAGCTATCATCACTAAGAAAATTTGTGTGGCAGCAGGAACTTAGCTTTATAGGTTCATCTGCAACCAATTTGTACTCTCCACCTGCACTCACGGGACCATGTGTTGGGGACCCTGCAGCTGGCTGCTATGGAAATGGATCAGAATGACAGATGCGCCTTTTTAGTAATTTTTACCTAGTTTGGTATTGGAGTAAAAAATAATCTCCATGTCCATTTTGCAGAGAGGTGGACTGGATGGTCTAGCTCAGTCATTGTCAACATTTTTCATGCGGTGACCCCATGTTACCCCAGAAAGTAGGTTTGGGCTTCCAATCTAGCCCCAAAGAAAGGAAAGGCAATCATGAGCCCCCTAAAGACCTGTCTGTGTGAATCCCCCCACTGGTGGTCATGACCAGTGATGAGCTGCCAAAATCTTAACAACCGGTTCCCTATAAAAAGTTCTGATTTAAGGTCGGGAGTGGAGGAGGGGCCAGGGCAGGGGGAGACATACCCGTTGGGTCGGGGGCCCCTGCAGGGCCTGGGGCAAATTGCCCCACTTGCCCCCCTGGCAACCCTAAAGCTTGCAGCCCCCCTCCACCCTTCCCTTGCTGGCAGCTCAAAGCAGCAGGACGACTCAGGAGCTCAGCTGAGCTGCCCAGCTGCTGGCCATGCTGTGGCTCTTCGGGGTGGGGGAAGCGGAGGTGGGCTCGGGGGAGACATCCTTGTGGGGCCAGGGGCCCCTGCAGGGCTCAGGCCAATTGCCCCACTTGCCCCCTCCCTTCCAGCCAGCCCTGGAGCTTGCAGCAGGACCCCCCCACAGACACACCTTGCCGGGCCGCTCAAAAAGCGGCAGCAGGACGACTCCCAAGCTCAGCTGAGCTGCCCAGCTGGTGCCAGCGGCTGGCCACGCTGCAGCTGGGGGGAAGCAGGGGAAGGGCTGGGGGAGCCTCAGCCTCCCCAGCTGGGACTCCTGGGAGCAACAGGATGGTCCGGCCCGCAGACCAGAGTTCTTTGCCCACCCCCTGGCCCTTTAACAACCGGTTCTCCACAGAGGTCTAATTTTAGCAACCAGTTCTTGGGAACCTGTGGGAACTGGCTCCAGCTCACCACTGGCTCATGACCCCAAGGTCATGGTCTAGTAGGTCTTTTCCATCCCTATTGCTATTGTAAGCAGAATTAGTCCTAAACAGACTATTCCTCGGTTTCCCAGAAGATGGCAGTGGGCCTTTCAGGGCTTTGCACACTGCAGAAGATCAAAGCTTTCATTCTTTAATAGTGCAATTTTTCCTTTCAATAAAACCTTGCGCTTTTTATGCCTCTAAATTAAACCATTCCTAAAAAAGCCTGTGAAGATTAAAGTGTTGTTTTTTTTTGGCAGCAGCAGGATCATCATCTGCATTGTTAGCATATGTCAGTAATTTCACTAGTCCCCTTTTCTCCCCCTCAATTATCTAAAGTAGCCAGGGAGAGGTTATCCTATTTTACATTCTAACACAGACACTAGCATTCAATTGCAACTAATGTGATACGAAGGGAACAAAATGATCAAACTATTTGTTTATTTGCTTCTCCATTAGCTTTCATCAAGCAAGAGTGTTAGAACTCCTGGAACACTGGCTGGAGCTTCACCCTCTGTCTCTTCCTCCTTTCTAATGCCGCAGCCATTGCTGGAGCCGACAGCTCCCAGAATGACGTCTTGCTCTTGCTGAATGTGCTCAGTTCATCCATACTGGAGGCCAGTGATATTGCCTTGGAAAGTGACAAGTAGGATTTGTTTAGTGTAGACACCAAAGACCTCATTAAGGACTCAAGGGAATAAGGAGAGTCACAAGTGTCTTGATAACTAAGTTAGTCTGTACTGTACATAGCCCTCGTTAGACAAGTCCCTTCTGTAGATACAGTGGAATAATAATTACACTTGTGATAGGTTCAGAAATCACCACGTTCAAGCTCTTCATTCAAATGTCCCATGAAAGCTTACAGTGATCTGGACAGATCAACATCAGGACCACGCTGGGTCTCTGACTTAGCTGTTGATGTTCGTTCAAGGGTTCCTCTCCTTTGCAAGAAACCCCACTGAAATAAAATGGAGCCCCCCACCCCTCGATGGCCATCTCATTGGCGCACTCTGTGAGATAGTGACACTGCTGATTACACATCTGTACTAATAGCCCTCGGGTTTGGAAAGGTCTCGTGGACGATGCCATGGTGGGTCATCGGGTAACTCTGGAGGGTTGCCATTTTGATGGGTGGCCCCATTTCCTTGTAGCATGCGGGTGTGTAGGTGATCCTCTCACCGCCATTCCGCACCATGTCAGCGGTCTGTATGTAAAAGGGCGAGCCATAGGGGGAACAGGTAGGGCAGTAGTTCCGAGCACCCTGCTGGTTAAATTCGTGGGGTGGTGGTGGTGCTGGGCTGCCCTGCCCGTCCACGATGCGAGAGTTGCAGGCATTGCAAGTCGTAAGGTATGAGCGAGTGGGAAGGTCAGGCTCCTCCTCCTCCTCCTCCTCTTCCTCAGCAGATTCATCTTTCTTGCAGCAATAATACTATGCACAAGGGAAAGGTTTTGGTTAGCAAGAGGATTGCGTACTATGCAGCTATGCTTATGCACAAAGGCCCCTAGAGGGTCACACACACGGTCTTGGACACAGACTACGTTTGAAGACATTTTTAGGATTCATGGTCAGTCTCCCTCCCCTCCCCCCCATTTCTTCATCAGTGAAAGTCCTTCAGAAGGGGCTGAAGGATAATGGTCAACTACCAGGAATTCCACACAGAACCATTTGAGAGGAGACACAAAGAGCTTAAGAACATAAAAACGGCCACACTGAGTCAGACCAAAGGTCCATCTAGCCCAGTATCTGTCTTCTGACAGTGACCAATACTAGGTGCCCCAGAGGGAATGAACAGAACAGGTAATCATCAAGTGATCCATCCCCTGTCGCACATTCCCAGCTTCTGGCAAACAGGCTAGGGACACCATCCCTGCTCATCCTGGCTAATAGTCATTGATGGACCTATCCTCCATGAATTTATCTAGTTCTTTTTTTAACCCTGTTATAGTCTTGGCCTTCACAACAACCTCTGGAAAAGAGTTCCACAGGTTGACTGCACTGTGTGAAGAAATATTTCCTTTTTTAAAAAAACCTGCTGCCTATTAATTTCAGTTGGTGATCCCTAGTGCTTGTGTTATGAGGAGGAGTAAATAACACTTCCTTATTTACTTTCTCCACACCAGTCACGATTTTATAGACCTCTTTCATATCCCCCTTAGTCATCTCTTTTGAAAGCAGAAAAGTCCCAGTCTTATTAATCTCTCCTCATATGGAAGCCTCTCTAGGCAGGCCTGGAGGAGCCACCTTCACTGCTTCTTCCCTGGGGTAGGGTGTGGTAGGACCACGATGCCTCCAGCAGGGGCCTCAAAGGGCCTGATACACTGTCACAGGAACCTTATGTTAGTGGCAATCAGAGTAGCATAGCGGAGCTCCGCCTCGCCTGAACACATATCCCCCTTTCTCCTCAGCACACCCTCTGCTTTGGGAAGAGATGGCTGGCATAGGAGCCAGCTTCAGAGGTTTTACAACAGTGCAGAGATACCCTTTGCCAAAGGAGGTCTCTGCTGGCCACTTACAGTGAATATTCAGCCACTATGTGAAACCAGCCAACCCCTCCAATTAATTTGTGAGCTCTACAAACCCTCAACCCCAAGGATTTGCATCTAGCACCAGGAAAAAGGAAAAGAAATTAAGCCTTCACTCTATGGAGCTCCCTGGGAAAGGGGGAACATAGCAAAGATCTAACAAGCACAACACCCGGTGTCCTGCTGCAGTGGGGTATAAAGCAATGCACAGCAGCATTCCTGAAACTCACCTGCATTGTCCAGGTAAGTGCAAAGCACAGGTACCGCACCCCAGAAGTGTAGTTACATACCTGTAGCCTACAATAACAGAGCACCGCAATAATACACAGTAGGATCACGGTTGCTAGTATTCCGCCGGTGATAACAACAGTTCCTGCTGTCATCCGACCGATTCTCCATCAAACTCTGCAAGGCAGTGCAAGGAAAGGAGTGGGTTAAATTCAAGGGAGCTCAGAGCAGTGGTCAGCTACTGTGGTTCCAGTTAGGGGATTTGATTCTGCTACTGCTGCATCTGTGCAACCACTGCTGACTTTACATGGGGGTAGCTCAGTGGCTGCAGAATCAATCCCAGGGAGTTCTCTGTGCATGTGGGAGAATGAATGGCATTAGTCAAAGAAACCACTGAAAAACAGAAGGGTGGAGAGCACTGTGACCAATTAAATGCAACTTTCCAGGACTAGGCGAGGAGGGTAGCAGAAGGCCCTTCTCTTGTACCTTGCATACATATCCCTTTTCACAAAGGTGTCTCCAAGTGCTTAAGGAACACTAATTAACCCTTGCAGCCCACTGCCCCATGTTCTAGCTCAGGAAACTGAGCTGGAAGGATTTGCCCAAGGGCACTCAGCAAGTCAAGGCTCCATGCTCCCAACATAGCCACTAGGTGGCACTAATTCAATAGCACACAAGCTGGGAGACTGTAATTAAGCTTGGAAGGAGTAGATTTTGGCTGATGCTCTGACAGCTACATAGGCAGCTCTTCCATATACCCAGGGGAAGGCAGGCTCAAGCTACTGCCTGCTGCCTCTAGTTGGTCAGCAAGTTTCCAGCTGAAAAATACAGGGCTGACCCTCAAGAAGTAGGTCCCTGTGCAGTGTGACCAGTCTCGTCCAACTGCAGGTGGCTCTGGACCAGAGGCTACTTCTGAAGCTCAACTGCATGAAGAATTTCTGATAAGGACTAAGGACAAAGATCCCTCCAAACTGAGCTTGAATTGTGATCTGAGGAGCATGAAGCCAGATTCAAACCCAGAGCTCCAGCAGGGAAAGTCTAAAGGTACAGCCTGACTTGGTCACAGAGCCATTGCAAACCCAAACTCCAGAGCACAGCAGGCTCCAAGGCATCAGCAGGTCTGGGGGAAGCCCTTAGCCTCTCTGCAACAGCCCAGCACCATCCAGCATTAAAAGTGCCGTAGAGAAGGGAAGTCAGTGCAAAGAGGGCATGAAGTGGGTGACAGGGCTGAAAGAGTTAACAGAGGGTACTTACGTTCACTCAAGGGTGCGTTGGACCTGCAAGGGATGGGGGGGAAGAGAGATTAGACCATGTTTGTTCATTATGCAATATTTCTGACCAGCCACCAGGGGGCAGTGATTCAAACCTCGATAGGCAAGTGTTGGGCATTCCGGGCCTGATTTCTAGAGGTGCTGAGCACCAACAACTCCAGTTGATGTCAGTGGTAACTGAAGGTGCTAAGCGCCTCTGCGAATCAGGGCCCTCATTGGCTTAATCCCACTGCTGGGTCTAAGAATGAATGGTCAGTGATTGTGCTATGCTGCAGAGTCCAGGGACCCAGGATCTACACAAGTTGAGCTGTGCACATTGCATAACATTTACTCTGCAGTAATTCGTAAGGGCAAAAAACCCCATGGCTGTTTCCTGCAATTCCATTGCCCATCAGATCACTCTGCGATGGCTGTGGCGACAGCACACCACACAGCCACTTGCTCTGGTTCTCCACATAGGCTCCCCCCTACACCTCAGTGCAGGCAAGACTGGGCAGCTGCCGGGGCTGCTGAAAGCCTGATGGCTTGCAGAGAGGATTCCCCTTCCTTCTGCTCCATGGGAACTCCCCCCTCCTCCTTTGGCCTATCTGGGCTTCACGCAAGGGCCAGGATCTGGCTCAGCACACATGAGCAGTGCACTTTTCAGTACATTGCTGGGCACACGATGCAAGTGTGGGCAGCCCTGCCCCAGTTGGTCTGGCAGTGCCCGCCCCCCTCCCTCAGTCCAGCCATGCAGCCTGGTGCACAAAGCTCCCAAGGCACTAGTGAACGGCATTGCTGCTCAGTCTGTCTCACTGCCACTCCCTCACGATGGCTGCCCTGGTGCAACTGACAGCGCTGCAGCCCCTGGCTCTCTAAGAGCCTCAGCAGGTCAGATGAATTCAGCCAAGCAGCACCTCTAGGACGCAGGTATTAATACCCCCATTGTACCGAAGGGGGACAGGCTCAGAGTCACACATAGCGAGTCAGCAGCAGAGCCAGTTCCCCTGCCCACTAGCTGCTTTGCCACGTTTGTCATATTTTAATGAGAAGCACAGAGAAGTGGATGTTTTTCAAAGCCCAACCACCCCAAGGAAATCAGCAAGTGAGGTATGAACTGCTGAGTGGTGTCTCGGAGCCAAACGCACCCCTACACTGCATGTGAATGGCTCTACTGAAGTCAGCAGGAGCCCTGGGCACAGAATGGGGCTTTCAGCATTGTTGTTAGGGGCATTTGGCCTCCAGGATTATAAAAAACGTTACCTTCTCCCCTCCCAGCCCCCCGAGAGAGCAACCTTTGAAGGACATGGTGGCTATCACGAGATTGCAAATAATTCAGTGTTGCTTCTGGGGGGAAAAGCACAGCTTTGTTAAGTATTATTTAGTCTTACAATCTTTACAACTGATTGCACTGCATGCTATTGGATAGCCTCAAAGCTGGCCCACACAAACCGTTTATGTATTATTGTTACAGCAGCACTTAGGGATCAGTGCACGAGGAGCAAGTCTTCTCTTCACCACAGGGCTCAGATGGGCCTTTTCTCAGCAACTACCCAGATGTCTAACCTTGAACAAGTGGGCTGTCATGGGTAGCTTAGCAGGACACTTACACTGAAAATGGCTGAAATGGTGCCACAGTCACACGGGCCTGAGAGGAGACGACTGGAGCAGGAAGTTCCACATGGCCACACGTGGGTTGTCCCTGAGGGGGAGAAATCAGAGAGGAAAATAACACAGGAAGCAGTACACAGTTGTTTACTTATATTACAGTAGCACCTGTCAACCACACATGCGATCAGGACTCCACTGTGCTAGGCCCTGTACATATGTATGTACACACAGAAAGAGATAGTGCCTGCCCCACAGAGCTCACCATCTGACTAAACAAGATGGACACAGGGTGTGAGAGGAGACAGCGAGGTGAAGTGACTTGCTCAGGATCACACATCAGTCATGTGTCAGAGCTAGGAACAGAGTCCAGGCCCCCAGAGTCCTAGTCCTTAGACCCCATCTCGCTGAGGAACTTTGAGTAGTTCCCATTATAATGCTGTTCCCAGCCTTTCCTGGAACACAGGATTTGCCTTACCGGTCTCCTACAGTGACCCGGTCCTTGCTGTTTCAAAGGGAAGATGGAAAACCCACTCACTGTAAGGCCCTTTGCCAATGGACGCAGTTTCCAGGCAGCCTGTCCACCTGAGACATCCTTGCTCGGTGTCTGTCAGTTTCACTTTTCCCCAGGGCAGCACTGATTCCCTAACTTGGGAAAACACTAGCTGCAGCTGGCATGATCACACTTAATTAACGATCCCCATCTCCCTTTGAGTCACAGCCCCCTCAGGCGCATGCTCGTTGGGAGAGACCTGTGCCCCAGCCCATTTCGAGCCAATCCAGTCTAATCAAGCCCTCAAGAGATATTAATTAACTCATGAAATTGATCAAGTGAGGTGGCAGCCCGGATAAGAAAAGTGTCTAATTGGCCCCTTAACTCACTCATTGCTAAGCAGCGCATGGATATGGACCAGAACCAACCAGGCCCTTCCAGGTTCTCCACAGTGCCAGGAGAGTGCAGTGCAAAACAAAGGCCTATTTTCCCTTTTAACGCCTCACTCACCATGTCTCTGCATGTCCCACCCCAAGGTAACATGCACACAGGCAATGTACTCTGCATCTCAGCAACAGAACTGCAGGGCACGGCCGTATGATGATGGTGCCACGCAGGTGCCTGTTAGCCTGCTACATGCCTGACGGGGTCACATGGACGGTCCCCGATAAGGCAGATGTTTCACAGCCATAACAATATACACAATGCACAAGGAACTGGCCCATACACTGTTTGAACTGAATTGGGGTGGGAGAGAGAGAGAGAGAGAGAGAGAGTGTGTGTGAGTGAGAGAGAGAGAGTGTGAGAGAGAGAGAAAGTACTGTGCCACTCTGGATACTGCTACATTATCTCTGCCAGGAATGACTTTTCTAAGGAGCCTTTGGTCTTTCCCATTGGATCACACCAAATGGCAGGCATTTCCCAGGGGAGGAGATCGCCAGACACTCCTCTGCAAGGAGTTCCCCTGCTCCTCATCCCACCAATGCCTCAGTTCAGACACTAGCCATATAACTTGGGACATGCAGCAATTCAATAAACTGACTGATGGGGGCAAACTGGAAATTCAGAGAGAGGGACATGAAAAATTAGGGCAGGGTTGGGAGGATGTGTAGGAATTGATTGGAAGAACCCAGCGTGCATAGCCTGGCTTCACAATGATGGAGAGGAACATACAGTATGATACACCAAACCCTTATAAAATATTCGAGGGCTACAAACAACAAGAATGGTAGGAAGATAGGTTAATCCAAGGGGTTTCAGTAACATGGAATCAAGTATCGGGGGTAGCCGTGTTAGTCTGTATCCACAAAAACAACAAGGAGTCCGGTGGCACCTTAAAGACTAACAGATTTATTTGGGCTTGAAATAGGGACTGGGAGTAGCTGGCTCATTACAAAAGCAACTTTCCCTCTCCTGGAATTGACACCTCCTCATCTGTTATTGGGAGTGGACTACATCCACCCTGATCGAATTGGCCCTGTCAACACTAGTTCTCCACTTGTAAGGTAACTCCCTTCTCTTCATGTGTCAGTATAATAATGCCTGCATCTGTAATTTTCCCTCCATGCATCTGAAGAAGTGAGTTTTTTTACCCACGAAAGCTTATGCCCAAATAAATCTGTTAGTCTTTAAGGTGCCACCGGACTCCTTGTTGTTTTAGTAACATGGAATGAAGTTAAACAAAAAGAGCTTTGGGCTCAACTTCAAGAAAATATTCTAACAGGCAGAAATAGCAGACTGTGGAATGGTCTCCAAGGAGCACTGGCGGAATCCCCATTGTTATTTAAAAGTGGACTGGTCAAAGCATTGGGAAATATAGTGCAGGGAGCAGTCCTGCACTGGCCACAGCATGGAAGACAACTGGACATGAATTTTCCAACTAATTGTTTTTCCATCAGAAAATGTTGATTTGTCTAAACCGAAACTTTTGGCAGGAAAGGGTGTCGAGGGATGAGGACTGGGCTGGCTGAGGTGCACTGGCACTGCCGTGCACATGGGTGGAAGCTCATGTGTTGCTGGCACTGTGCCTGGCTCTAGTCGAGGACGGGCAGTTTCACAAGCACAAAAACTCCCACCAAGGTGGAACCAGATTCTTAAGACAAAATTAAAGCTGATGTTCACTAGAGAGGTGCCAGGCTGTGTACACGGAGCTTTCAGAAAGCCCTCCCCTCGGCAAATGGGCTATGGAAGCTGCTCAACAAAATCAAGACCAACAGCTCACTCCCCCACACCCTCTCCTTTGGTTGGGTAGTTCAGCTCTGCCAACAGGGCACACTGTCGTGTGCCAGCAGAGCTGGATGATGGAGCTGTGTTTTGTACATCGCCTGAACCTGACACCCGCACCCCAAATGCTTCGCTTGGACAGCCACACCTGAACTGCCTCGGCCAGGAGAGACAAGCGATTCTTCTGGTTGGTGTGGGACGTAGGCACAGCCCAGACCCACCTCCTATTACAGAGCACAGAGACCTTGGGTGCAGGAAGCATGACAACATTCCCCTGCAGGTGCCCACAGGAAATCTCATGTTCTAGAGCATATGGTGAGCCTCTGCGCCCCTCAGACTCTGGGGTAGGGACTGGGGCCCTTCTGCTGGCCAAAGTTTGACACCTACTCCAGTGTCCAAACTGCTCTGGGACTCCCACATCAGCAGCACATTATGGTTAGTGGCATGTTGCTGGCACGCCCTTGCACCAGCCGTGGGGGGTTGGGTGACACCTCCTCCTGTCCTCCCGTTTTACCCATCCCAGCTTCATCACCATCATCAGCTCTGGTGTGCACCCCCTCAGTTACCTCGGCAACCTTGCACCCATGCTTCCCAAGAGCAAAAGAAGTCCCCAGATGAGCTCTTGGTGCACCAGGGGCTGCTCCTGCTGGGAAACCGGACCCCACATATCACACAACGGAGTTCTATTCTTATCCCCCTGCTCTGGGGCGGAGGTGACCTGTGCGTGAGTCATGCTGCTGGAGCAGAGTGATGCCCTTATTAATGGCTTATGTGTGGAATGGGGGGGCAGGCAGTGGTGGCCCTGGAGATAGGGACCCTGGCCCCCTGTGACTAAGCCTCCCTGGTCAGTGATTTGAAGGGAGGAGGAAGACTTTCTGTCTGGTATTAAAAAAAATTAAAAAAAAAAAAGTCAGCCCTTACCAGAGTTTACTGCTATGGGGGAGAGAAGCATAGAGAGCAGGAAAGGGGAAAACAGCTACAGCACAGGCCAAATGCAAAGGTGATGGAGGCAGAAGGGAAAAGAGGTGATTCTGGGGGGGCTGAAGGAAGGACAGGAAGATTTATCTGTGCTGAGCTTAATCATGCTCAGTTTGGTAGTTTAAACAGAGGAAAATTACGGCAGGAAAAGCAAAGCCGCAGCTAAGTTGCGTAGGCAGCAGGGAGCCAAGTCACGCTATTGTGAATTGGGCCGCGCGGACTTTCCCGCTAATAGATCCCCCTCCTTGCCAAGCCCCAGCAAAGCTCTGGGCACGTGGCGCGTGCTGCAGATGGAGCGGCAGTCCCAGCTGGGCACGTTCACACTCCATGCTGGCCTTGTTCATAGTTTACTTTTTGGCTGTGCAGAGATGACACGGCTGGCTGGCATCAAGCATACTCCTGGCTTGGGCTGCAGCCAGCGTTTTCATTTCTCCTGCACTCACAGAGTGGTTATCCAAATGGCTCTACCCTTCTCCCCAACCTGCGGGGAGCAGGCTATTTTGGCTGGAATGAGACAAGGGGAGACTTAGGGGCCATAATGCTCCATGTTCAAACACCTGCTACATGTTCAGCTCTCAGCCATTCACAGGAGTAAGTAGGCCCTGGGAAGTCAGGAAGCCCTGGTTTAACCCTGCCTTGATCAGTTACTTGCTGAGGGGCCTGGAGCATGTCACGAACTCTCTGCTTCGCCAACACTTTGATGGCCACCTGGTACTTGACAGTTGACTGCATACTGCATGCCACAGCCACAGGGAACCCCGACTCAGCTGTGAAGCTAGAACACAGATCCTCCTGCTCCAAAAGCACAGGACTCTCACTGGAGCAAGAGGGGAATCTCCTTCTGCCAGCAATATAAGGCGTACGACACACAGCTGAGTCTATTCAGCAAGGACAGTGTGTGAATGTATATATAGGCTGGACAATGTACTAGAAGACTTCTTTCCCCACCTCACAGGAGCATGGATGAGTCATCATTTGTACCATGCTTCAAGCAAACGAAGCCCCACACAAACAC
Organism: Mauremys mutica; assembly: GCF_020497125.1. Lineage (NCBI taxonomy): Eukaryota > Metazoa > Chordata > Testudines > Geoemydidae > Mauremys > Mauremys mutica. The sequence continues at coordinate 57,914,579 of NC_059079.1, forward strand.
TAGGTATTTTTAGGAAGACAAAGGATCATCAAGCCCTTCATCATCTGGTTAAAAATGTGTTGCCATATGTAATTGTGGCTCCTTTCTGGAATTCCACAGATGTCAGGGACTTGTCCTGCAAAGTTTCTATTACAGCAGGCAGGAAGGTTTTGACATTTCAAAGTTTTAGCTTCTTTTCACAAAACAATAATTGACGTTTTTTCACCAGCTCTAGTTTTTTTATATTAAAAAGGTTCAGGCAATAGCAGTCAGCCAAACAGCTAAGCAAGAACCATCGGTCCTAGAAGCATTGGCAACTTCTCACTGTCCTAGAGAATACTAGTCCCTGGATCGTCACAGATTCACTTTTGGCTGGAATCCTATGGTAAGGCACAGGGCCAGCATGCTCTGCACTGGGATGGATTCTACACAGGCAGGGGCGAAGCGTTACATCTGTAAGAACAAAGGTGAAAAGCAATGAATAGGCCAGGGAAAGGGAAGGAATGAGCTCCTGCATTAAGGAGAGCATGGCTGTACAGATCCAAGTATCTCCTGCCTAACAGCAGGATGAAGCAGTCCCTGTACTAATGATCCAACCCACGTCTAAGATACAACCGTTCTCCATTCATGTCCCAGCCCCTCCAACTCAGTGTTCTTGTAAGGAAGACAGCAGATGCATATGGAGGTTGACACTTGCTACCACTTACGGCAGAGTACGTGCGTCTGTGCCTGATCTCTGGTCACTCTTGCTTTGGAGGGCAGCAAACAGGTGTGCTCTGAAATGCATGCCACATGGACTGGTAGGATCAATGCCTCTGCATTAGTACTTAACGTTACCTCCGGTTAGATTCAAACCACCCAGCCTCCATCTTTTCCTTGTGCTTCATGTGTCAGGGGAAATCACTTTAGAGTCAGAGAGATGAGTTCTTGGCTTAGTCACTCTGGTCCAGCTCCACTGGACTCTGAGGTTCCACCAGCACAGCTGAGGAGAAGAATCTGACTGAATGTATTTTTCCAAATATAAATAAGGAGCCAGATTCTGTCCTCCACCATACCCGCTCACTGGGCCTCGTTCAGAGCTGGCGTGAGTGGGGACAAGTCCACTGACGCAGGTGGCGCTGCATCTGCTTACAGTCAGTCTGAATTTGGTCCATTGACAGGAGCGTGACTCACAGCAGAATCTGGCCCATTAAGTCTATGGTCAATTATCTGCTACCTCCGCTTGAATTCACACTCAATTATTTTTCCTTTAGAGCCCTTAGTCTGCATTTGACAAATTAACAAGAATCGATTCACCTACTAACAGTGCTACGGAATTCATTGTTTTCTGCAAGCTAGGATTCCCTTAGAGTCTCCACTGAGGCCAGCCGCTTATGGCATAGACTGAACTTCACCGAGCTACAGCATGCAGAACAAAAATCATTGCCACGGCTGGCTTGCTCTCTACCTCTGTTCTGATGCAACCCCCCCGCTTGGTATTGGCAGGCCCATTAATTATTTGTATGACAGCAGTTTGTAAAGGCCCCAACCAAGATCACTGCCTCATTGTGCTAAGCACTGCAAACTGAGTAGGAGACCATTCCTGGCCTGAAGGCCTTACAATGTACTAGAGCAGACAGAGGGGGAGAAAAGTAGTACTATGCCCATCTTACGGATAGGACATTGAGGCACAGAAAGATTAAATGACTTGCCCAATGTCACACAGGGAGTCTAGGGCAGAGGTGGGAGTTGAAGCCAGATCTCTTGAGTCCCTGCCCCAGTGCTGTAACCACTAGACCATCCTTCCCTCGTCATGAAGAACAGCTCAATGCTTGTATAATGCAACTGGCCAGCGCAAGTAGCTCGAGGTTCCTCAGAGTCTATGGTAGGATTCAGCTAGGACAATGCACCATCCCCTAGGAGAGCCTCTAGATGCAGACCAAGTTCCACAAGCAAAGCATCCCTTTCAATTCCCGTGTTAGCCAACTCTGCAGAAGGCCACCACACAATCTGCACCACTTAGGTCCCAGCCCTAGTCTTGCAGTAGGACTCGGGGCCTGCTGCAAGCGGTGACGTGCAACAAGAACTGAAAAATTGCTGCATTCGTGCTATGCAGAGCACACACATGAGAGAGAGAGTACGGACAAGCACACACAGACGGCAATATTCTCTCCTTGGCAGGAGCCCAGTATGCCCTCCCCCACCCCGAGTCCTACTGCAAGACCAGGGCTGGGACCTAAGTGGTGCAGATTGTGTGGTGGCCTTCTGCACAGGGCTGGATTCCCCAGAGCGCGCCACGCATCCCAGCACTGATTACTTAAACTCTCTGTTGGACGCTCCCTGTTCCGTGCACGCAGCTGTTAAAAGCTCCAGAAGCACAGTGACAAACCAAGCATTGCTAAGTAGCTAGAATGAGCCAGGCTGTAAACAGCACTTAAAACAATGCTGCAGGCCAACTCTTCCCGACTGCCAGCGAGCCCAGAGAGCTCTGCTGTTGAGACAGCACACCGAGCGTGGATTCACTTAGGGCAATTTGCCTAGTACGCACCCCTCAGAAGCACTAGAAATCTACAGTTCTGATTCATCAGACTGGCACAGTGCTACCTTGCTTGGGTGTTCCACTGTGGGGCAAGAGCACGAGCTTGTGCCCAGGACTCCATGGGGCTGGGCCAGTGGAGGTTACTCACTAACATTCTCAAGATGCCCTGGCCACTTTCCCCTCCCCCTCACTCCCACCTAGTGCCGCCTTCTTACAGGGTTGCATTGACCGGCTCTGAGCCGCTCACAGTAGGGTGTGACAGCCTGCGCTGCCCCCCCCCCCCAGCAGACTTTCCTCTGCCGGGGACCCTGTGCCCTAGGACACACTGGCACAAGCTGGCACTTCCCAGAGCTGAATAAACTGCTGCTTATTCATCATAAGTGGTTCTCACCTGGCAAAGACACTCTCCATTGCTGGTGAGGTAGGGGCAGCAACAACCCAAACCTCTTCACCACTTTATTCAGTGTCGTGGGTCACTTTGATGGGAGCATTTCATGCCACAGCAGAGGAGACTGGATGCGTCAGCCAAATTCTGCTCTGCATTCCACTGGTACATGGCTGGAATAAGTCCATTGGCTTCGCAGATGGATTCTGGACTTACACTAGTGTAAAAATCTATCCCAGGTACTTATCTGGCCCCCCATCACCACAGCCCCTGAGCACCTCCCAGTCTGTAATGTGGTGATCCTCATAACACCCCTGGGAGGCAGGGCGGTGCTGTTATCCCATTGTACAGAGGTGCAACTGAGATTAAGTGACTTGCCCAAGGTCACACAGGAAGCTTGTGGTGGAGCAGACTCTCCCGAGTCAGAGACTTGCCCACTAACCACTGACCTTAGAGAGAACTGCCCCAATTATGTCCCTTTTCAATTGGGATTTTTTCCCAGAATGCCCTGGAATGCTAGCCTATGTTTTGGTCACACATGGAACGTCCATATTATTTTAAAGGGATTCGGTCAAGCATCTTAGATCCAAGTGAAGCCTGAAATGATGGAGCCCTGAATTGGACTCTAGTCCTTTAAAAGTCAGTGTTAATACACTAAAGATGGTGTTAGTAGCACAGGTTAAGACTTTTAGGATAGCTAATTCTTGGCAGTGTCTCCTTACAGGTTTTTTTTTAAATAAATAAGAATACCAGAGTGCCCAAGACAAGTAATTTTTTTTCCTTTTGACTCAGTTAGAAAATGGAGGTGACTCCCATGCTACAATTTAAAATAGACAAATGGATTTCCTGCCAATTCACTGTTCGCCTGAGACATCATGTACTAACAGGCATCCCCAAGTGAATTGATTTATTTGTTTATTAAGAGATACTCTCGGAGCTTCTGAACCAAGGAGTTTGTAATGGAAATGCGGTCAGGCCAGAGCACCATAAACAGGGCTGTTCTCAGAAAACAAAAGAAGCCTTGGCAGGGATAAAGAGTGCTCTGGTTTTATTTTCGCTCTGCTCACAGAGACACTCTCCTCGCTCCTTGAGCTGGCCACTGGGATGGAAATGTAAAGGGACAGATCCCCAGCTACAGGATAATTCCATTGACTTCTAGAGTTACACCAATTTGAGCTAGGATCCAGCCCTTGAAAACCTCCAAGAAAAATAAAAGCATTTACTAGTGAGTTTGGGGGCTCGGTTCACATCCCTCCCTCTCTGTGATGTTCAAGCCACGGAGGAGACACTTAAAGTGCCCTTTTGGGTGGGGGTTTCATCCTCTGGCCCTTCTTAGCTGCTTTTCTAACTCGGACGCCTCCACCGAAGGTTGTAATTTTCACCAGGAAGGATTTCAGAGTGCTTTGCACACTTACAACATATCTACAAACTCCAGGGCCAAATCCTAACCTTACCCTGCACTGAAGCCAGTGAGTTACACCAGGTGCAAACCAGCATAGAATCTTGGCTAATGACCGATTGAATTACTTCACCCACCACGTGTTACACCACCATCTTTGCTAATGGGCATGTTGCCACACTTGTGCATGGGCTATTGCATTTAAGCTGAACGCACTGCGCATCCAGGCTCAGATTTTCAAATCCACCTAGCGAGAATAGAGCATCTGTATTCCTTAAAGTTAATAAGAACTGGGTGTCCAAATCCCCTAGGCAGGTTTGAAAATCTCAGCCCTATTTTCTGATATCAGATTTTCTTTTCACCATTTATACAGTTTGTTGACATTTTGCACTTTAGTCAGCTCGGCTGGTTGGTTTTAAAATCCATTTAACTTTCTAGGCACAGTTGGTAGCATTTTCTGGTTCCTATTTTTAATGTAAGGCTGTTACTTTAGCAGTTCCAGCATTACAGGGGGGTCATCTTCTGTGTCCTGCACTGGCTAAGTGAAAAGATCCAGCATTTAGGTCACTTTTTGTGCAGGTTCAGAACAGTTTTCACACCATGAAGATGATTGTCCCTTGGCGGTTTGCCATTGAATCAGTATGCAACAATTACATCATGGGAGGAAGGAAGGAAGGAAGGAGGAGGAAACAACTGGGAGGTGGACTGAGCGGCTTTGCATGGGACTAGAGATGACAGGAACAAATCTTTGATTTGAACATTACCTGACCGATACTGAAGAAATATTCAAATGGCTGAATAGTTCTCAATGTTCAAAATTAATATTCAGCTTGACTATCCCTGGTAACCTGGCAGGGTTCTAGTATAGTCAAATCCAAACGTTCAAAAATCATGAATCAAGCTTCCCAAAATCATGAGATTTAATAAATAAATAAATAAATAAATAAATGTTGGATTTTTTTCCCCCTTTGCCTTGTGGATAGACTTGGAGCGGTTTTTTGTGCTTTTTCTCTGCAAGAAAATTTACCTTTTTCATCATGAAAGCCAAGAGTCTCCTTTAGTCACATGACTCCAGGAGCCAGTGCTTGAAGAAAAAACAAATATTGCAAGACTTGCAATAAAATTAGGAGAGATGGCAACACTAGGATTCTAAAATCCAGGGCAGGATCTGGGGAGCTGATGATTTCCAGTTTAGTAGGAGCTAACAGAGCTAGGCAACTGAGCAACAGTAGCAGATGAAATTCAGTCGAGACAAGTGCAAGGTAATGCATGCTGGAATGAACTATTTGAATTACTCATACTCATAATTAACTGTAACCACTCAGGAAAGATCTAGGTGTCACTTCAACAGGTCAAAGAAAACATCTGCTCAGTGGACAGCAGCATCAAACAAGCAAGCTTGGGCTGTATAGGGAGAGGAAGAAAACAATACTGAATACAGACTTGAAGGTGGCAATTTTGCAACAAAAAAACTTCAAAAACAGACTCCAAAGAGAGACTGCTGAACTTAAATTAATATGCAAATTAGATACAATTAACTAAGGGCTTGGCTACACTTGCAGATGTGCAGCGCTGGGAGTTACAGCTGTGTTCATACAGCTGTGTAGGGAAAGCGCTGGTGTGTGGCCACACTCACAGCTACCAGCGCTGCAGTGTGGCCACATTTGCAGCGCTGTTGGGAGTGGTGCATTATGGGCAGCTATCCCAGCGTTCAAGTGGCAGCAACGTGCTTTTCAAAAGAGGGGGGTGGGGTGGAGTGTGACAGGGAGCAGGGGAGAGAGCGAGAGAGTGGATTTTTGGAGCCGACACTGTGTGTCAGCTCCCTGCCTTGCAAATTTTGTGTCAGCTCCCTGCCTTGCAAAATCTGAAAATTTCCTCGACCCCTCATTTACTCTTAACTGCAAATAGCCTGCAGACCAGATAAGCAGCTGCTCCAAGGGACTCCCTTTCTCCCCCTCCGCCCCCGCTGTTTCTCTCCTCAAGCAAACACTCATCCCCCTGCCTGCCTCATTCACAGCAAGGTAGTGGGTTATCTCAATTGATTGTTCACAGTCAGTTACAGATTGATCACAGCAAACAAGAGCTGTGTTTGTTTTTTAGATAAGCAGCTCCCGGAGCCCCAAGTTCACAACAAAACAAAGAGAGGCATCATAACAAAACAAAGAGAGTAATTTAGTTAAAAGCATTCTGGGATATCTCCTAACACCCTGGAGGCCAATAACAGCGCTGGTGTGTGGCCACACTTGATGAGCAGCGCTGCATCACCAGCGCTGCACTCGTTATACCCCAAGCAGACCAGGTGTACAGCCAGCACTGCAGCCAGGGAGTTGCAGCGCTGGATGTGCCTTGCAGGTGTGGACAGTTACTAAGTTGCAGCGCTGTAAAGCCTCCACCAGCGCTGCAACTCTCCAGTGTAGCCAAGCCCTTAGGTTTAAACTTAGGGTATGGCTACACTGGCGATTTGCAGCGCTGGAAAGCCTCCACCAGCGCTGCAATTAGTAAGTGGCCACACCTGCAGGGCACTTCCAGCGCTGCAACTCCCTGGCTGCAGCGCTGGCCGTACACCTCACTCAGTATGGGGAATAAGGATTCCAGCGCTGGTGCTGCAGCGCTGGTCATCAAGTGTGGCCACACACCAGCGCTGTGATTGGCCTCCAGGGTATAAGGTGTATCCCAGAATGCTTTTATAAATTACTCTCTTTGTTTTGTTATGCAGCCTCTCTTTGTTTTGTTGTGAACGAGCTCCGATCGGAGCTCCGTTGCCAAACAAACAGAGCTCCTGTTTGCTGTGATCATCTGTACCTGGCTGTAAACAATCAAATGAGATTGCAGGGAGGGAGGGAATGAAACAGCGGGGAGTCGTGTTGGCTGCAGGCTGTTTGCAATTAAGAGTTAAGACTAAGGGGTTGGAAACATGTTCTGATTTTTCAATGCAGGAAGCTAAACACACACAGTGTTGGCTCCAAAAATCCACTCTCTCTCTCTCCCCCCGCTCCCTGTCACACTAGACCCCACTCCACCCCCCTCTTTTGAAAAGCACGTTGCGGCCACTTGAATGCTGGGATAGCTGCCCATAATGCATCACTCCCAGTAGCGCTGCTAATGCTGCAAATGTGGCCACACACCAGTGCTGGTAGCTGTGAGTGTGGCCACACACCAGCGCTGGCCCTGCACAGCTGGATGACCAGCGCTGCTAACTACCAGCGCTGCAAACCGTAAGTGTAGTCATACCCAGAGACTGGGAATGGTTGGGTCATTACACTAATTGAATCTATTTCCCTATGTTAAGTTCTCCTCACACCTTCTATGGGTCATCTCAATTATCACTTCAAAAGTTTTTTTTCCTCTTGCTGATGATAGCTCAGCTCAATTGATTAGACTCTTCCTGTTGGTATGCATACTTCCACCTTTTCATGTTCTCTGTATGTATAAATATCTCCTGTCTGTGTGTTCCATTCTATGCATCCAAAGAAGTGAGCTGTAGCCCACGAAAGCTTATGCTGAAATAAATGTGTTAGTCTCTAAGGTGCCACAAGTACTCCTGTTCTTAATACTGAAAATGTCATTATTGAAATCAGTGGCACGTCTTTCCCCCAAATACTGTGCTGAACCTCAGTCATTCCATCTTTAAAAAAGGGTAAAGCAGAAATGGAAAATGTTGGTCCAGAACAGCCAACAAGACTTGATTAGTGGCCCAGGAAGATTTCCTTATGGACTATTGGCCTAATCCGACATGAAAATTCCTATGATCTTCCAAACTCTTTGGAGCTCAGCGAGTTATACATTACTGTTGGGGGGCTCTCAAAAAGCTCAGAGCTCAATTTTGGATAAACACCTGAGAGTTCAGCTGCTGATCAGAACCTTAGCTGAACTATCCACATGCTTTTAAACTGAAAACTCATATGGAAATGCTACAAGCACAATCTATTAGTCCTTTGCCATATCCACTGCCTGCCCCTGGCTGGAAATGATAGTAGCTGAATAAGTGAACCTAATAGGCACGGGGGGGGGGGGGGTAAACGATCTGAACTTCGTCAAGCGGACAGAAGAGGTTCTATTGAATTTGGGGATGGGTTTTGTTCTCCTCCGCCCCTAGTTAGGATCCTTCAGTCCGTGTCTCTTTCTTTGCGGGTTGATTGGAAAGGGTTGATTCTGGAGAGATGGGCAGGACTTCAGCTCAGCATTCATGTTCTGTAGAAGCAGGACACGGGGTGCAAGACAAAAGTCGAATTCCCACTCTGCTCTAGCAGCCACCCTGCTGTGTTTAACCACACTGGAAAGCCACGTTATGTTAGCAAATCTGTTCTCCAACCACTCATTCAGACGCCAAATACAAGAAACCCTGAAGGCACCTCCCTAGCTGGCGGAAATTCAGGAGGGAGAGATGTAAGCAAGCCAAGGAGATTAATACAAATTACAGTAGCACATTCATTTCCCCAAGGAACTCACAGCTGCTACAGAGGAAAGGAGTTTGCCATCAAACCAGCAGGAACATGTCCCGCTGAACAGTGCGCCAGAGGAGGCCTGGAATATGCTGCGCTGATCTGTCTAGACAACCACACATCACTCTCAGGGAATACAGATCTCGTTAATTAACTGTCTTTTTAGAGATGATTTTTGAGAGAACAAAACAGACTCTGAAGGATCCGGCCGTTCACACAAGTGATTGGAAAGTTATGGTGAGATGCCAAAACGGAATGGCTGGATGTTAAGTATTGGATTTCTTCCTACAAACAAAAAAATACTCCACCAAAATCAAACCACTACCTTCCTAGCCCAACGGACCAATATTTCCATCATCCAGTCAACACACCCAACCCAGAGAAGGGCTAAGAACTCAGACTGACACGAGGCTCCTGTGTTTTTATACCCGAGCTGTGCCTTCCACGTATAAATGGGGGCAGAACAACTTTCTATTAAGTTATCAAAGCCCACTGGGCTTTGTTAATATGGGAGGGCTACTGACAGTGGCTGGAAGAAGGCAGACTTTGACCTTTGGTGACCTCCTTTGAGTGAGCCATGAATTATGAGGCAGGGAACTGTTTGCATCCAGAAAACTTCATTTCCTGGGCACAGTGATTTGATTTAGAGCTATAAGAGCAGTCTGCAATTATCCCAAGGGTTAGACCAAGAAGGCGGGCTGCGAGAATTACATGGGGGGGCAGAGGGGGAACAGCTTTCCAGGCCATCCCTAATATCCTGGAAAGAGAGACAATGTTCTCGCACCACAAACAAGGTGTGGAGGGCACAGAAGCCAGGGGGTGCTCTGGTATCTTGGCACTGCATTGAACCAGGGGAGGGGAGATGACTGGGCCCAAATCAAAGCAGTTGGGACTTGATCCAACTCAACGGGAATCCTTGAGCAAGTGTTACACTCTGTATCTCGGGAGATTACCCTGCACTGCCATGTTATTGTACAATATCCAGTGCAAAGTTTGTCATGTCGTGTGTCTTCAGAAGGCTCATGATGCCCTGAACATTGTTGTTATAGTAATGTTATAGGTTGTAATTTCATGTATATAGTTACAAGGCTGAAAATGTGTCCTCATGGCTTAAAACAAGCCCAGGCAAAACTCTCCAAGAGCAGAAGGTCAGTTGACACCTCATCAGGCCATGTATGGGACAAACTCAGCCCAGCCTCACAGGAACAAAGGGACACTGGCCTAGGCAACAACAAAGAATCTATTGGACTCTCAAGTGAGTCACCTCCCTTCCCTTGGTCAGTTTGGGACTACGATGAGGTAATGCTCACCTGACTCTGAAAGGGGCAGGGGGGGGAGGGGTGGCAAAGCCAAGAGGGAAGAAATGACATGATAAAAGGGGGAGACATTTGCAATGCTCTCTCTCTCTTCCACCTCCATCTACAGACACCACCACCAAGCGACTGAAAGGCTGATCAAAGGGGACAACCTGGCCGAAGAGCAACCAGTCAGCCTGTGGTGAGAAGCATCTAAGTTTGTAAGGACACTGAAAGTGTTAAGATCTGCTTAGAATGCGTTTTGCTTTTATTTCATTTGACGAAATCTGATTTCTTGTGCTTTGACTTATAATCACTTAAAAAAATCTATATTTTGTAATTAATAAAATGTGTTTATTCTACCTGAAGCAGTGCGTTTGGTTTGAAGCATGTCAGAGACTCCCCTTGGGATAACAAGCCTGGTACATATTCATTTCTTTGTTAAATTGACAAACTCATATAAGCTTGAAGCATCCAGCGGGCATAACTGGACACTGCAAGACAGAGGTTCCTAGGGTTGTGTCTGGGACCGGAGATATTGGCTAGTGTCATTTGGTTGCACAATCCAAGTGGGGGCTGGCCAAAAGTGCACACTTACATAACTGGGAGCAGCTTACATGCTAGAGGCTGTGCATGAACAGCCCAGGAAGGGGGGGCTTCTCCCAGCAGAGCAGGGTAAGGCTCGTTCCCAGAGTCGAGGACTGGAGTGACCTAGCAGATCACTGGTTCAGATAACACCAGGGGGAACGTCACAGCAAGACTTTGGTTCAATGAGCTACTGACCCGAGAGTTTTGGATTGGAAGAATTCCAACTACTCTTACCCTCTTGAGCCCTGTTATGTTAGCAAAATCTCAGTGGCCTCAGCACCCTGACTTGGTGAGCTCAGCCCACCTCCTGGAGGACAGGTGTCCAGGACCCCAAACTCACAGCTCCCAAAAATCAGCTCCCTTGTCGGCAGCCACTGAAGAGAGGCCGAGGCCAGAGCAGGCCATAGAAACGGCAAGCCCCTCAGACTCCCAGAGGCCGCCCTCTGCCCTCAAGCCAAAGCGGAGGCACGCTGGCAAGGCGGTGTGGAAGACTCACTCTTGCTCAGCTGCTTCCCAAGCTGCATCTCTTCTGTGGATTGTGGGCTCAGCCATGAGGCCATCGGCTGGGGTTTTGCAACTGATGTTAACGGGTGTCAGATTTGGCCCCAAGAGTAGCCCCATGGGTCCAGGGCTGACACAGGCTAGCACTTTTCACCAGCTTTTCACAAAGGCTCTGACCCAGAAAAGCATCTAATTACAGGCATGAAGTTAAATATGTGCTTTGCTGAGTTAGGGCATCAATTCATAAGAACATAAGAACGGCCATCTAGCCCAGTATTCTGTCTTCCGACAGTGGCCAATGCCAGGCGCCCCAGAGGGAACGAACAGAACAGGTAATCATCAAGTGATCCATCCCCTGTCGCCCATTCCCAGCTTCTGGCAAACAGAGACTAGGGACCTCATCCCTGCCCATCCTGGCTAATGGCCATTGATGGACCTTTTTCCTATTTTCCTTTTTGATACTGCTGTATTTTAAAAAATAAAGTTTTATCCCTTCTCATCAGAAGCCGCGCCTTCTGGGAAGGGTGAGTACAGAAATTCATTGCCTGCTCCCTGAAAGAAATGCATTACAGTCTAAACATTTAATAGATCACTTATCATAGAATCTCAGGGTTGGAAGGGACCTCAGGAGGTCATCTAGTCCAACCCCCTGCTCAAAGCAGGACCAAACCCAACTAAATCATCCCAGCCAGGGCTTTGTCAAGCCTGACCTTAAAAACCTCTAAGGAAGGAGATTCCACTACCTCCCTAGATAACCCATTCCAGTTCTTCACCACCCTACTAGTGAAAAAGTTTTTCCTAATATCCATCCTAAACCTCCCCCTCTGCAACTTGAGACCATTACTCCTTGTTCTGTCATCTTCTACCACTGAGAACAGTCTAGATCCATCCTCTTTGGAACCCCCTTTCAGGTAATTGAAAACAGCTATCAAATCCCCCCTCATTCTTCTCTTCTGCAGGCTAAACAATCCCAGTTCCCTCAGCCTCTCCTCATAAGTCATGTGCTCCAGCCCCCTAATCATTTTTGTTGCCCTCCGCTGGACTCTCTCCAATTTATCCACATCCTTCTTGTAGTGTGGGGCCCAAAACTGGACACAGTACTCCAAATGAGGCCTCACCAGTGCTGAGTAGAGGGGAATGATCACATCCCTCGATCTGCTGGAAATGCCCCTACTTATACAACCCAAAATGCCATTAGCCTTCTTGGCAACAAGGGCACACTGTTGACTCATATTCAGCTTTTCGTCCACCGTAACCCCTAGGTCCTTTTCTGCAGAACTGCTGCCCAGCCATTCGGTCCTTAGTCTGTAGCAGTGCATGGGATTCTTCCGTCCTAAGGCCACTTGGCCTTGTAAAAACAGACTAAAACATCTTCGCTACTCTCCAGCTGTGCTCACGCATACACGCACGGCTGTAGAATTACACAAGTCATTCTAGATTCTTTTACGAGTTCCAAGGGAAAAAAGGGTGCGCAAGACAAAAGATTGATCCTCTGCAGTTGTAGCTCTCAAAAAGTTCCCAGGGCTCCAGTGAGGACAGCCTTCCCAAAGGGCACGGGACTGCCCCCATTACCATGGCTTGTCCAGCAACGGGATTAAAAAGACAACACTTTTTCAGGTTGTGTGTGCGCGCGCATCACCACCCGATGCTCATGTCACATGCAACAGTATGGCTGGCTGGGAATGTACAAACAGGATGATAATGCTGAGGGAGGGGTGGGAAGATGGTGAAGCAGGAGTACAGCCATGAACCCAGGAATCTCTGTGTAAAAAAAATCTCTGGCCTGCATTATTTCAGCACGTGGGACTACAAGATCATAATGGTTCCCTTCTGATCTTGAGATCTATACATTTACATAATCAGTTCTGAATCAGAAGCACTTTCTAGAACTACCTACAGCATTTCAGATGTCCCAAGCTGGGCCATAGGGGCCCTTTAGGACTCTGCCCTTCTGTGGGTGTAATGACAAAACTCTGAAGAAAAGAAATTAAATTCAAGAAAAAGGCCCCAGAGATGGACCAAACAGGGTTAAGAGAATGTATCTTCAGAGACTGGGCAGGCGTTGGCCACTTGCAGCTGTTCTAGAAAGATGGCTGGCTCTCTCCCACATTCCCAGAAAACATGTGCCTAATAGGGAGATCTCTTTAAGAGACCAATGGGGGTGGTGGTGGTAGGAGTGAGTTGTGCCTGTTGCTAGGCAGATTAAGCACTCCACATCCAGAAGCTTCTGAAATTGGGTGTGGTAGGTCCAGTGAACCCAAGCAAGCCCATTAGATCACAGAGCTGACACCTGGCCCCGTTCTAAAACTAGCTCATTTGCCATTGACTTACTGACCCAGGTGCAGTAAGACAGGACGGGCCAGATCATGCTCCCCTTACCCCCCAATTCCTGCTGATGACAACAGGAGCTCTCCTGAGAGCACTTTGTCTCCAATTTTGATCTTGCTAGGGTGGCGGCACTCAAGAGACGCTATCGGTACGATGGATGAATTGGCCCATGGTTCTAATGAGTGGGCTGAATGTAAGGAAACGTGAACTCTACACATTCCTACAGGGGGTGCCTGTAGCTAGACACATTGACAAGCCAGCAAGAAGTTCTGCTTAGCCGTGTGCTCAGAGATGCCCAGTGCCTTCCAGCAGCACGGAGAGTCATGTCACATGTATTCCAGAAGAGAAAAATGGAGACCCCGGTCACATTCTGGTGCAAACAGATGCAACCATGGGGAAAAAAAAGGGGGGGGGCGGAGGGGGCTTCCACAGTTTAACTTGGGGCTCTCACATGTTTTGTGGTCCTCACTGGACTGCAGAAACAGTCACTTCTGCTGCCAAACGCCCACCCCCACCCTCGTTTCAGAAAGGAGAAATACTTCCAACACTAGATATTGAAGAACAGCCCTTGCCCTATGTTAGCCAAACGGGCTCGTTTCCCCCTGGAGCTTACCGAATTACCCCAAGGAGGCACGGAAGACAAGAAGACGGATACCAGATCCTTTATTTGTCAGTCAGTTGAGCGGGTGCTACCCTCGACTCATGCCAGAGGGAGAGGCACACCTTACAAGCACAGAGCAGGCCTTTTTATACCCAGTAACAAACAACTTAACGTGCATACATTCTGCTAGCCTACGCATTTTCTAAATTCCTTTCTAGGGGTAATCAGGATGCATCTGTCTGACCCCCTTCCCCTGGGTATCTTGTGTACGTGTATGCGGAAAGCAGCAACGTGCAGGGGGAGCAGCTGGGATGATAAGCAAATGGTAAATATTTGACCTTTGGTCTAACAAGATTCTCCCCCCTTAAAAGCATTTTGAGAGCCCTATGGCCCCCAATTTTCAGTTTTCACCGGCTGGTATAGCGCCGTCATTTGTTGGTATACAACTTGATTAGCCATTCGTCGGATTAATGCAACTAAACAGGGAGCAAAGCAAGCTAGGGTTAATAGGGTTGTAATAAAGAGTACAAAGAAGAGGAAGCCTTCTCGGAGCCATCCCAATTGCGGTAACCAGAACATAAACCAGTCTGTGTTCCACCCACCCCATGTTTGGACCGGGGCATGGGCTAACTTTCTCATTTCTTTTGTTAGCTGTTTTACCGCCTTTCCATTGTCTTCTATTTGCAAACAGCAATTAGACTCGTTTAATTTTGCACAGACTCCTCCTTCTTCTGCCAGCAAATAATCAAGAACTATATGGTGCTGATAGATTACATTCCTCATTTGAGTTGATTGATCGGCCAAAAGGTCGAGAGCTGCGGCTGTCTGGTTAGTTAATATTTCTAAAACGGCCTGTCGCCTGATTATCCAGTTCAGGTTATAAATAGGCTCTCTGGCCCCTGATATTAACTCATTTGGATTCCAAGTGGCCGGTCCATAATGTTTTATAATTCATTCAGGGGACCACTCTTGAGCTCCCCATGTTTGGGAGCTTCCGGCGGCCAATGTGGAGTCCACGGACCGTCTCTCCCTAATTAAGTCGTCATACACCTTAATTCCCAATTTATCTCCCTGTGTTTGGGGTAGTAGAAAGAACAAGGGCCTAATGTATCCAATATAACATATTCCTGACCAATTTGGAGGCAGTCTTCGATAAGCATATTGCCCACAAATCCAATAATGGCCTTTCAGGGCCCAAGTTCCATTAGCAAAGGGGCCATCCCAAGTTTTAGAGTCCACTGGTTGTTCAAAATACAAATAATTACCTGGCCCTAAAGGCCCTCCCACCACAGTTGTTTTCCCGTTGGAATCACAGTAATTACATTTCCATGCCCCAGCGCCTGCCTTCCAAACGCAATTACAGCCCCAGTCTGGCCGATCGGTACTTGACCAAAACTGTTTAAAATAGGTCCGGGTTCCATTATGGTGCTGCCATGCCCATTGCTGGATTCGTACCACATGACTCTCGCTAGTGGTATTATCCTGCTGGCAATATAAAATGGCGACATCAGCAGCACCTTGTCCTATCGCTGCGCAACCTTTGCCTGCATAGTTTTGGTAGGAACATTCCACCCAGCTAGCATTGGTGAGTCTCACGTGGGTGTGGTTCCAGTGTCCCTGAAATTTAGAACAGTTATACAGGGAGCAGTTGGGATCAGGACAATCAAACCCTAAGGATAGAGTCCAGTCACATTGCTTTCTCCTACATACACTCCTTCCCGTCTCGTCCAATTAAGACAAAGGATACCCATCCCAGAAGAATAGAGTCGCCAAGGACTACCATCCTCAGTCCAAATTTCTGTTCCATTATGGACTATACTTAGATTACTGATCCACCATTTGGCTTGTACCGGCTGGGCTACCCAAGGCCACTCAATCCAATCTCCTGGACCTCCACACACACAACAATTACTAAGATTAAAGGAATTCGCTATTGTTTCCCCTAGTTGTAAAAACCTATTTTCCCAACCATAATAGTGATGGGAATACGTAAGCAAAAGTATCAATAATAAGTTCATTATCGTTTTTTCTTAAACAGTACTTTCAGTCCGTCGAGTCCTTGATATTCCCAGATGGAATCTTCACCTGTACCACTCCGGGCTTCCGGGGCCAGGGCGGGCAGAGGGCTGGTGTCTTCTTCCGTTGAGGCGATCTCCAGGTTAGGGTTCAGGAACCGTTTTACCCGCGTATGGTGTGTCCACTTGTCGCTCCTGAGAATTTTAACTGCCGCTTGGCTAATGAGCGAAACAGTGTGTGGGCCGTCCCACCTTGGCATAAGGGGGTCGCGCTTCCACTTCTTGACAAGGACTTGGTCACCGATCCAGAACGGATGCATGGGCTGGTCCAAGGGAAGGGCCTGAAAAGGCGCCGCATATCAATGCAGCTGTAACAAAACAGATTGCAGCCCGGAAACCTGTTTCCATAGAGAGTCATTCCCCATTTCCCAGTTTACATCCTCCCGGAACCCTGGGATAAGTAGTCGGGGAGGAAACCCAAAGACCAGTTCAAAGGGTGAAAGTTTAAGACCCTTACGCGGGGCCCTTCGAATGCGGGTAAGGGCGAGTGGTAGAGCATCAAGCCACTTTAAACTAGATTCTGTGCATATTTTAGTAAGAGTATCCTTAAGAGTTCTATTCATCCTTTCTACCTGACCAGAGCTTTGCGGTCTCCAGGGTGTATGCAATTTCCATTGTATACCGAGGGCCTGGGACACCTGCTGGACCACTTGTGAAGTAAAGTGGCTTCCCTGATCGGACTCAATTACCTCGGGGAGATGGAAACGAGGAAGTATTTCATGTAGCAAAGCCTTGGTGACAGCCCGGGCCTGACAATGCCGTGTGGGGTAACATTCTACCCATCCAGTAAGCTGGTCAACAAATACGAGCAGGTATTTATAGCCCCTGCAAGGGGGCATTTCAGCAAAGTCAACGTGCCACCTTTGAAAAGGAAAAATGGCCCATGGTCGGCCTCCCATTGGGGCAGGAGGGCCACACCCCTTTTGGTTTGTTCGTTGACAAACGGAACAATTATTAACAATTCTCTGGGCTTCCATGTGCATACCCAGCCCCTTAAGGGATCGGGTGGCCAAATCAACCATTGCCCCCGACCCCAGATGTCCCTCTCTATGTAAGAGCCGGAGAATTTCCTGGAGTACTGGTCTGGGGACAAAAATCTCTCCCCCAGGCAATCTTCACCATCCAGAGGAAATCTGCCAGGCCCCTGCAGCCTGTGCGTGGCATACTTCCTCAGTTGCGTATTGGGGAGGAGGGGTTTTGGCTTCTGTATCTTGAACCACGAGAAGCCATGAGGCCCCCTCTCGGGCGGCCTCCTTCGCGGCCTGATCAGCCAGTTGATTATACCTGCGCTGTTCGGCCTCAGGGGCCCTTCCGTGGGCACGCACATGTATTACGGCGACCCGGAGAGGAAGCATCAGGGCCTCGAGCAGTGTTTTAATGAGGCTTCCATGTGCAATCCTTTGACCTGAGGCTGTAATGAATCCTCTTTCTCTCCACAGGGTCCCGTGAGCATGTACCACCATGTAAGCATAACAACTATCAGGATATAGGTTAAGGGTTTTCCCGGTTCCCAATCGGAGACTCTCAATAAGGGCCACCAGCTCCGCCGCTTGGGCGGACAAATTAGGGCTGAGTTTAAACTTGTGTACCCCTTTATCCTTAATCACTACTGCCGCTCCAGTAAATCGCTTGCCATTTACCACGTAACTAGATCCGTCAACATATCCTTCAACATCGGGATTGGGCCAGCGCAAATCCGAAAGGTCAGGTCGGGGTTTGGTTTCCTGTTGCAAGACTTCAATACAGTCATGAGTGGGGCTTACCTCATGGGAGACCTGGGGATCTGGCAGTAGGGTAGCCGGGTTAAGAGAACTAACTGTCCTAAAGGTTAAATTAGGGGCTAGCAAGAGCCCCACCTCATATCTAGTATGTCGGCTGGGATTTAGGTGCTTTTCCCCAGCGCCTGTCCCCAGTATCTGGGGCACCCCGTGGGGGACCACAACCTTGGTGTCCCCACCCAGGGTTAACTTTTCAGCTTCCTGTGTGAGGAGAGCGGTTGCTGCAACGGCCCGCAAACAGGCAGGCCACCCCTTGGCGACAGGGTCCAACACCTTTGAGTAGTATCCAATGGGTCGCCAGGTTGGTCCTGACATTTGGCACAGGACTCCAGCTGCCACCCCTCCTCTCTCATGGACGTATAGGATGAATGGCTTCCGGGGATCTGGGAGGGCTAGAGCGGGAGGCTGAACCAAGGCTTCTTTAAGCTCTCGAAATGCTTTTTCCATTTCTCTGGTCCATGTCCAGTGGAGCAGACCTTCCTTAGTTAGGGACTCATATAATGGTCTGGCTTTTCCCCCATAGTCGGGGATCCAGAGCTGACAAAAGCCAGTCAGTCCCAGAAAGGCCCTTAATTCTCGGGGGTTCTGGGGTTGAGGGCTATCAAGTATAACCTGGATTCTTTCTTTACCCAAGCTGCGACTCCCTTGGCAGAGGTGATATCCAAGGAAAGTGACCTGCTGCTTAACCAGTTGAGCTTTTTCCTTTGAAACCTTATACCCCTGGGCCCCAAGGTAATTAAGGAGTTCTATAGTTTGCTCTTTGCAGGATGTCTCTGTCTCAGTACTTAAGAGCAGATCATCACAATACTGGACTATGTTGCATGAGGGGTGTTTAGCCAGGAATGGGGCAAGATCTCTTTTTAGCTGGCTGCCAAAAATCTCGGGTGCACAGGTAAGTCCCTGTGGGATGACGGTCCAGAGATACTGAGCCTTGTAGTGGGTATCTGGGTCCTCCCATTCAAAGGCAAACAGCCTTTGAGACTCCTGATCAAGGGGTATGGAAAAGAAGGCATCCTTTAAATCTATCACAGAGAATCAGCTGTGGCTCTTGGGAACCTGACCCAGGATAGTATGAGGATTTGGGACCACTGGATAGGGGGCCTCTATTAATTTGCCTCAGATCCTGGACCAATCGATACTGTCCATTAGGTTTAGGCACCCCCATTATCGGAGTATTGTATGGGGATGTGCCTTCCCTGAGCCACCCGTACTGCAGAAACTTTTGAATCAGAGGTTTCAACCCGATCCGAGTGGTCAGCTTGAGAGGATATTGTTGGATCTGGACCAGGCTGCTTCCCTCCTTAAGGGAAATATGCACTGGTGAGGCATTCCGAGCCCGAGCGACGCCTCCCTCCTCTGCCCAAACCTCAAGGTTAATCCCTGGCAGCTGGTTTCCTTCATTCCCTTGACATTCCGGGGAAGGATTTCTAGCGCTCATGAGGGCCATCTGATAGTTAGAGGTTTGCTATTTAGGAAGCCTAACTTCCATAGTCCCGTTGTCGAACGAGATTTCCGCCTGCAGTTTAGTGAGGATATCTCGTCCAAGTAGCGCGATGGGGCAGGAGGGGCTGCAAACAAACTAGTGGGAAACCTGATGGTCCCCTATTTTCACTAGGAGAGGAAGAGTTTTTTCTAAAGCTGTAGTTCGTCCCTCAATCCCTTGAACTATGGCACGCCCCCGAGCTCTACCTCGGGGAGCCTTATTAAGGGGGAGCAAACTAAGGGTGGCCCCAGTATCGATAAGGGCTTCAATTGGGAGGCCCTCCACTTTAATTTTTACTGTGGGATACAGGCTGGCGGCTTGTGCCGCCAGGAGGGGCCGCTGGGTCCCCCGGCCCCCTATGGGGAAGATCCCTCCCCCGAAAGTCCTGTACTGCTGTAGAGGATGGGGACCCCACCCTACAAACTGATCGTTGCTTTAGAACTCTACTACTTTGCACTTGGCTTGCTAAGGAAAGAGAGGTAACTTAACATGTCCTTCAATTCAGCTAGTATGTAGGTCAATAAATACACAGTATAGATGCATTTGGGATGCTCTCTTTTGATTTGAGATAAGGTATCTGTGGCAAAACATTTGACTCGAACAGAGACTTTTGGATCAAGAAAAAGCCCTTTAGTACAGAGGATTATGCTTTGTTAAAACTCTGAGAGGGAAAAAACTACCTAGCGTCGCATTGCTTTAGTTCCAGCGATTTAAAGACAGACACATCCTCTTTAAGGAGAAGAGACTGATTGCATTGCTGAACAAACAATACACACACAGAGATCGATGCCTTGGCTTGTTTGCTCTGCCAGCCAATCTTAACCAAAGTGTTAATCTGATGTGTACCTAATCTTGCAGTAGTCCCTCTGTCCTTGAGATCAGTGTAAATGGAAGAAATTGAACTGATTGTATTTATTTTGATCCAGTGAAGGTTCTCCTTTGCACATCCAGACCCGTTCAAGCCATCAACCTCAAAGCACTTGGCAAAGGTGGGTAGCATCCCTGTCCCCATTGTACAGATAGGGAAACTGAGGCAGAGAGAGTTAAGGGATTTGATCGATGGTCACAGACTAAGCTAGTGGCAAGAAGAGACCAAGGGCCAAATTCTGCACTCTGCTCCAGCTGCAGAAAAGCCAGCTCAACAGGGTACCTGCGGATTCCTCTTGCATAAGGGAAATCTCCCTGTGGTCTAGAGAGCCAAAAGCAGCAGCAGTATGTTATCACCTACCCTGGCATCGGGAGTGTGGCCAGCTATTCCTAGAGGCTGGAAAAGCCCCCTTGGAGCCATCAGGAGCCAGGTATAAATCAAAGCAGCCTTCAGGCTGCTCCAATTGATGACAGAGATTAGACTGGTGCCTGGTCAGCCCTAGAATCTAGCAGCCACAAACATACAGTCACCTTTGCCTCCCACTTCACCTCGTCAGCTGGGCCAGCCTGATCTTATGACAAGTAGTCAGGCACTTGTTTGCAAAAGAAAGGATGTTCTGGTCCTATTCCAAGTGGAGCAGTGACCTTGTCCCCTTTTATTTCAACTATACAGTATTAGTCTTTTAAAAATTCCTGTCAAACTGTTGTCACATTACTGTGGGCTGTTCAGCTGCTGCTGCATTCCACACCAGAGGTGGTTTCAGTTCAAGAGCAGATGAAAGGGTCTTTTAGATGCAATACAGATAGAAGCAGTGATTCAAATTACCATTATAGATTGTTAGAAACTTTGGGGCTTGCGCACAGTTACCTGACGTGTCATTGAGCTTTCACTGGCTTTCTGGAAGCAATTAGCACGATGATACAGTCATGTAATGTTTTTCAGGGAGGTGAGGAAGAAGGGAACTGAGGTAGACACACAATCCTTGGCGAAGGATAGAGACTGTGTTAAACTACGTGCAAAGCCACTTGGTGCAGAGATACATTTGCTTTAATTGATGCCATGGCTCAATGTGAAATTATGGCCTGAAAAGCGACTCTGTAAATTAAAAACATCTCAATGTTCTATATTTATTCTCCTTCAATGACGTCCATATCAAATTTGCACAGTTTGCAAGTCGATACAAGTTTTGCCAACAGTCAGCATTGTCAGCACTGTCTTACAACAGTGGTTTGGGGGGAGGGGGAGGAAATCAAGCAGAATTTTTGCTCCTTCACACTCTGCAACGCCTACAAACCCTGCAAACCCAGGAGCCAGCCTGATGTGCATTTTACCATCAAACCACCTACTCCTTTCTCCCATCCACCCCCTTTCCCTCACTTTTTATCTCAACAAGGGCCAACCCGAGCTCTTGGGGCTGGGACCAGGTCTTTGCTCATTATTTAAAGCACACCTGTGCTACTATATCCCCAAGTGATGACGCTACCTTGGGCTGCGGTGTTGTGGCAATATTCACTCAGAGAGACATGAGCCCTCATTCAGCAAAGCACGTTAATCAAGTCCCTGAGCCCCACCAAAGTCAGTGCGAGTTCGACACCTGTTCTAAGGGCTTTGCTGAATAGAGATGAACTTTTTAATTGGGGATGGGGGCTTGATCTACAACTCACTGAAGTTCATGTCAGTCCATCCATTGATGGGCTTTGTATCAAGCCCATATTGCCAACAACTTTTATAGTCAGATCTCATTTTGCAACTGACATAAAACTTGGTTTGTCCCTCCATTTTCATTTC
Source organism: Mauremys mutica (assembly GCF_020497125.1). Lineage (NCBI taxonomy): Eukaryota > Metazoa > Chordata > Testudines > Geoemydidae > Mauremys > Mauremys mutica. Next base: position 57,936,607 of record NC_059079.1, read on the forward strand.
AAACAAGATCACCCCTACCTATGTTAACCACGAGCAGTTCTGACCATAAGAGATGCTTTAACAGAAAAGTTCATTGGTCCCTCTAGCCTGATGCCTAGCCAGAGGCGCAATGCTAAGAGCAAAATTTGGAAGAAAGTCATAGTAAAAATGTCCAAAAAAAAATAATCACAACAGATCAGATTTTGATCTGTTACACCCATGTGAAACCAAGATCCGAATCTGGTCCTTTGATTTGTAACAACCAAGCTACTTTAATAAACCCAACTTTTCTCTACAAACTACATTTATTTTTGCTATTATGGACGGAGAGCCTTGTGACTAGAGTTTGGATCAGCAACAGGGGGAGCTGCAATCTATCGACGGCACTATAGAAAAGTCCTGTGTAATCCTAGGCAACTTTGCTGGTTCCTCAATTTCCCCATTCATAAAATGAGAATAGTAATATTTACCCATCTAATGAGTGTCATGAAGCCAAGTCATTAATATTTATGAAGTACATTACATATAGCATCCAGCACTTAGAAGACACAGCCCCTGCCTCAGAATGCCTACAGGCAATGACCCCAATCCCCGCTACCCTTCTTCCTGGGAGCAATCCACCTTCTTGCCAGCAGTCCCATTAACACCCAGGATTAAAAATGAGCACAGGTTGGTGCTAAAGGAAACATAAAACAAATCCCAGTGGTTTGTGGGGGAAGGAAGAAGCATGTTATGGCAATACACTTCAGAGGCTGGTTGTTTGGTACCGCTGCATGAGGGCGTTTCCATTTGGGTTTGAATACACAGAATTAGATTACCTAGAGCTCAGCACGGGTTCCTTGGCTTTAAAACGTCACCCTGCATAAATGCAAATTGTCTTTATTTGAGAGGGCTAGATACTAGCCATGTCTACCCAAGGGATGGATGGCTACAATACCAGTGCCTATGAAATATTCCACTGGCCTTCAGCAAACTACATTTGCAAAATGGATGGTAAAAATGGAACAAAGTGCTTTCACCACCCCATATAACCTTGTATAGCCTCACGGCTAGTTTTACTAACATGGCAAGAAAGTATCATTGCATGTATCTGCCTAAAAGGTGTGGCTCTGCTGTACTGGCAGCGTGCGTGAGAGATAAGATCACTTTCCTGACACCCATGTTATGCCACTAACAGTCTAGTGTCCGCCTGTAATTGGCTATGCCCTAGTGCAACATATAAAACACCCACGCACCAATTTCAGGATCCTACGGGAACATGAAGATGAACTGCATCTGTCAGCCACCCTGTTGCCTGAGCTTGTATTATGTTAGGTTATTGGTGTTCACTGAGCGCCTGCCAGTCTGCTTCTCGGCATCCTCACTGGGATATCCTAAAGATGAGAGTCTGGTTCCACCACCAACTCCATCCCCTCATCAGGGCAGGAGGCATCCCCACCCTTCCCTGACAATCACACATCAGATATTAAGTGGCTTCTATGCTTGATCTGAACCAAAAGGTCAAAACAACTGAATAATGAACTCCCACTCTTTGAGCTCAATTCCCCCATCATCTGTACCTTGTGCAGCCATTTACACCAGCAGTAGCATTTTACCTCCACTTTGCATTTGTATTAGGTAACGGTGAATCAGGCCCCATCAGCCTCCCAAATAGCAAGCCTTTCGCTGCAGCTTTTTCTGCTGTTACCATCGTACCTACTCACCCATCCACAACCCCCACCCCCCAAGCGTCAGAGGTCAAGAATGGGGCGAAGGCCGGACCCATTTTAATCAGATGAGGATGATGTTTGCATTTACGCAGCACCTCTCATCCAGGCCTCACCATGCTTTGCAGCTATTAATGCATTTGATCTTGCAACACCCCTGTAAGGTGGGCGAGATGCATTATCCCCTTTTTACATAAAGGGATGTAGACACACACAAAGGCTAGGGCTTGCCCAGGGTCACCCAGAAAACCTGGAGTGAAGCCAGGAAGAAAGTCAAGATCACCCAACCCCCAGGCCCGTGCATTAGCCACAGGACCATCGCCTTCCCTCTTCAGCTGGGACAAAAACCCAGCCCTGGTGTTAACATTGCCCAAGCTTTGTTCCTTGAAGGCTTAGCAGGCTACAGATAGGCTAGTGCTTAACTCAAACCAGTGTGGCTCAGGTCAGAAAGAACTACCAAACCGTGGCCTCTTGTCCTGCCCATGTCTGCTCCCTGTGTGTTCTCATCCGTACGTGCTTGGTTTATGGACAAAAGAGACTCTGTTCTCCTGTTTATGCAGATATATCAGTAAAACGTGGACTAGCAGCCTCTATGCTTTTCCACCTACCAGATCCTCCAGCAATGCAGCAGCTAGCACTCTGGTTCCAGAATCTTTCCTGCTAGGCATGCTTATCTTGCATTGCCCAACATGTGCGAGGTGCTTTGCAGACACACATCCCTGCTCCAAATACCTTGCAGTCCAGGGGTCTGTCTATACTGCAATTGCAGAGTCTGATCACAGCTCAAGTGATTAAAGGTAACTGTAATCACAGATAAGGCTGCATACCCTAAGGGCTTGTCTACACAGGGAAACCCTAAATCATTCTCAACATAGGGGTGTGAGCATGTTTGGGGGGGCGGTGGCCACCCTTTCTCTCTGAGTCATTGAGAGGGACGGGGGTGGGGTGGGGGAGATGCCTGGAAGTTGTTTCCAGAGACAGTCAGGAGGCACAGTATGGAAAAGGTTGAGACCCATTGACAAGACAGATGAAGGCTGGAAGGTGGGGGAAGGAAGCAACATACACACAAAGGCCTGATCCTGCAATGGGCTCTGTGCAAGCAGATCTCCCCACCCAGACACTGCCACGTAGAAGTCAGTAAGGCTCCATGCCAGCACAGGGATCTGCGCTCGCAGATCCAAAACTATTGAGGTGATGTGGTGCCAACAGGACGTGTGCCAGAGCATATTTTGGAGGCGTCCTTCCCCTCCTTGTCTCCAGCTGTCCTGGAGCCTGTATCTTGAACTACCCATCGCTCCGTGAGCTGGGTTTCCACCTCATGGGTATTTATCTTCACAGATTCCCTCCTGCATTTTCCCCCCTTGCCCATTCTCACTGCCCAGTTCCACCCCACCCACTGACTCATTCCATCACAGCTCACTAGCTTTCCCTCTACCTTCTCTCTCAGAGCCTAATCCACTCCCACAGCAGCCACCTCAAAAGGACCAGGCCAAGCCATGTGGGACCGGAGTCCAGCAGCACCATGCATAAGCTGGGAATGGGAGGCCAGCCCAGGGACCCACCTGGCCCCCTCACCTGCAGCCAGGCCAGGAACCCACCGGCGGCGGCTGCTGCTGCAGCTGCCCCTCCCCTCCTTCCTCTTGTTCTAGTCAAGGCTTTCAAGGCCCATGCCCCTCTCTGAGCAAAGCCAGACTCCCCTCTCCAGTGCGCTGCTCCGATGTCAGCGGAGTGACCTTTTCAAACCTGGGGCACCTGCCTCCTTAGTGGAGGAGATGGGTCACCATGGCACTTGCCCTGCAGGTTTCCGTCCCTTTAAGAAGTCTTAGAGTGACTTTAGTGGCCGGGAGAGTCGCAGGACAATACAGTTCTGGCCCTGACCAGCTTTTGTAATGTCCTGTGCGCAGATGAATGGTGCCCTGGGCTGCGATCCAGGATCCTGTTGGAGGACAGGAAGATTTGGCAGTTGAGTGGGTGAGGACCACTTTCTTAGGCCCTACCCCTGCATGCCAATAATCCCACTGACCCTGCCTGTGCTCCGGGGTGTAGCCCTGGACAGGCCTGGCAGCAGAGACCCCAGAAGTGCTGGGCCCTGTGTGACTACACCTCTGGGCATGTAGCTAGGTCCAGGCCTGTGCTGTTAATGCCATAGCCAGTGTGCAAATGCCTCCCCTCCAACAGTGCTCTCAATGCATCTCACTTCTGAGCTACAGACTCCAGCCGTTCCAGGCTCAGGCCTTTCGTGAACAGGCTGGATTAGTCCATGCAGCCCTAGATACAGATGGGATTTGCTCACAAGCAAGACCAGCCCTGCACCAGCAGGGCCCTGCCAACCCCCTTTGCTCAGAAGGGAGGAGTGGAAAGAGGATGGTGACCAGCCATTCGGTGATGGCTCCTCCCCGCACCCATGGCGCTGAATCCAGCCAAGCTATGAACATGCCACGAGCAGAGGGCAATAATCCCGCACATTTTGGGCAACGCTCCTAGGCAGGCTTGGCAAGTCGTGCCTGTTGGCTGAAGCCAAGTGCAATTGCTACTTACACCCCCATTTAATTTGAGAAATGCACCATTCAGACAGCTCTGCTGCACTCCACAGCTGCTACAATAAAGGAAACATCACACAAAGGCGGCATAAGAGCAGCCAGGAGCAAGGGGCATTAACCAGCAATACTTGGGCCACAGCAGCTGGTTAGAGTGACCAGATGAGAGACATGAAATATTGTGACATGGGGGAGGGGAGCGGGGGGTTCACTGGTGGAGCAAAAGAAGAGCCGCTGGAGCATAGAAAAAAGTTGGTGGGGGCTGAGCACTCAGCAGCAGCTCTCCGCCCCACCCCACACCACACCAGCTCACCTCTGGCTCCCCTGAGCAGGCTGCCGTGTCCTGCTTCTCCCCCTCCCTCCCAGCACTTGCGCCGCCATACAGCTGATTTGCGCAAGCCTGGGAGGGAGGGGGGAGAAGCAGGAGGAATGCGGTGTGCTTGGGGAAGAGGCGGGGCCAGGGCAGGGATTTGGGGAGGGATCCAATGGGGCAGGGAGGGGGCGGAGACAGGGCAGGGCCGGGGCTGAGTTGGGGGCCTGTGCACCGGAGTGCAAAATATCGGGACAATTCGTATCCTGACCGAACATCGTCGGAACACGGGACAAACAAGAAAATATCAGGACAGTCCTGATAAAATCAGGACGTCTGGTCACCCTACAGCTGGTTGCAAGCCATGGAAGGCGGTGGCGCTTGGGCATCCTTTTGAGGAGGAAGTGATGCCAAAGGAACTGAGCAGGTGGGAGTGGTCCTAGAAATTGAGTAGTATTGGCATAGTGGTTTAGAGACACCCCCCCTAAACTGGAGATCAGGCTCCACTGTGCTAAGAACTGTACATGCACATAGCAAGAGAGTCCCCTGCCCTCAACAGCTTGCAAACAAAAGAGATAAACGATGTCAGATCCCCACTTGGAAAACCAAGGCGGAGAGAAGCAAAAGGCCAAATTCCCCGAGAGATCCTCCAGGTGCATACAAATCTGCCCCAAGTATCACAGTAGCAGCTGCTGGGTTCTGAACACTTGAAATTCTGGCCCCATAGGACATCCCAAGGTCACACGCACAGTCTGTGGGAGAGCCAGAAACTGAACCCAGAGCTTCTGAGTCCCAGTCTAGTGCCAAACCACTAAGCCATCTCTCCTCTCAGGAGTAACAATGAGAGCAAGGGCGGCAGTTGTAGGGGCCCATGGTGTCCAGGCTCCAGCAAATTCAGTGCCAGAGGGGGCCTGCTCCACCAATGGTCGGGGCTGGGTCTCTCCTCCGGCCCCACCTGCTGCCCCCGCACACCTCCCCCAGCATCCCTGCCTGCCCTGGGCAATGGGTGGCTGCCCCCTGCAGCTCTGCACTACACTCCCTCGCCGTCCGCTGCCAGCTACAAGGGAGCGTCACCAGGGGCAGGCTGAGGAGGCTGCTGCACCTGCGGAGGGAGGAGGTGCATGGCAGCCCCCTCTCCTCCCAGCAGTCGACTCCGAGTGGGGCTTATCCTGGCTGGACCTCCTGAGCAGCAGCCGGGGGGCGGGGTGGGGAGGCTTGGGTGAGTGTCATGCTGGGAAGGCCAGGGTCCCCCAGAGATCGCTGCTGTTGGCGAGGAGAGTCCTCTCTGCCCCCACCATCCAAGCCCTGGGGCAGCCTGCCTGCTGTACCCCAAACCCCCTCCCAGAGCCCTCCCCCACTCCCTCCTGCACCCCAACCCCCATCCCAGCCCAGAGCCCACACGCAGCACCCAAACTCCCTCCCAGAGCCCGCACCCCTCCCACACCCAAACTTTCTTCCAGAGCCTGCACCCCAAACCCCGTCCTGCACCCAAACTCCTTCCCAGAGCCATAGGCAGGTGGGGGGGGCGGAGGGGGACTTGGACCCGTTCTGGGCACCACCAAAAATCATACAAACCTACTGCCCCTGAATGAGGGGTCAGTTTTCCAATTCCTCAGTATAGACTAGAGCCCCCGTCTTTATTCATGCTAGCCTCCCATTGATTTAAACCAGACTGGGGACAGCGGAGGTCAAGCCTGTTGTCTGTTTTCAGCTCACGTATTTTCCTTCGTTGCAGATTGTCGCTAATAAGAATATTAAATAAGCTCAAGTCGACGTCACCCAACCCCCTCCATTCCTGCACTGGTGAACTCCACCCCAGCACATGTACCGCAGTTCCAGGCTCACTCACTGATGCATTTGCTAATTCAATGAAATGTCTGCCTGCTAAATTAGCCCAGTCGCTGTCTTTCCAGAATCGTCTAACTGGCCTAATTGGGGGGGAAAAACAGCATCGGGGCTGCCTTTTCAAAACAGATTACAGAGGCAAACAACAGGACACGGTCAGCACCTCGCTGATCCAGCGGTGCTTAGACCGTGATGAGGTCATCTCTGGGCTGAGACTACAGGGAGGTTACTGGGTCTGCCGACCCAGCTGCTAAGAAAGAATTAGCCTGAGTTGGAGCATGGAGTTGGTGAGTTAATGCACTCATGCAAGTAGAAGCTGGACCCTCATTTTGGCTGGAGAAAGATGAAAGGGCTGCTCATGAAGGTAAGGAGTTCATACTACTGGCTAGGTGCACACACACAAGCCTGGGCAAGCTTTACAACCAAATATTCCCGCCCTGCTGCTACTGCAGTCCTGGAGCTGCCCTGCTTATCGGCCCATGGCAATAGTTGTGCAATACATCCATTGCAGGCTAGGCTGAGATCCCTCAAACTCATTGCATTTTTGACCTCATGCACATTTGACAATATGGGCCAAACTCATTCCTGGGGTAACTCCATGGATTAATTTGGTCTTCTGTGTCTAGAAATGAAAGATGAGCTCATTAATCCAAGAAATCAGAGCCAGTCAGTCCACCTCCCTTACAATGAAGAGTTGCCTTATCACAGAAAAAGGCATTAATAACTAGGGAAGTGGCAATAAGCTACTTAAAAAAAATCCACCAACCTTTATTGCTGCCATATCACACTGCAAACTCATGCCCAATTTGTTGTTCACTTCCACCCCTAAAGCCAGAATTGTCAAGGCCACTCAGCATGTTGGAAACTGATCTCCTTTGAAATCCTGGCCTTTGGTGTCACATGGGAGCTGCAGGGTGCTGAGCACTTTGGAAAATCGGATCTCCTGAGCTCTTCTGAAAGTTGGACCATCATCTCTTTCAATATTGCAGATTGGCAGGTTTACCCCTCCCACTGAGGGCATGTGTTTCCAATTATTTTCCCATGATACATCAGCCTGCACTTTTCCAAGCCAAATCTGTTTCAATTATTTTTGGTCTGCAATCCTTCTACGTTCCTTTTCACCATTTCCCTCTCCTCAGTGGTATCTGCAGCTCCTTCCAATTGAAGACCATCTGTTAATTAGCATGCCTTGGTCCCTGATCTACCAATTTCAGACCAATCTGCCTATTTTAATAGATTTTTAGAAAGGATGCAATGCACACAGACTAGCAGTGCCAGTAAAATATTGCTTCATTTCAAGTTTTAGTCATAGCATTTCAGCAATATGAAAAGGCAAAGCAATTTCTGGAAATGTATTTTGCCTCTATCACTTAGAATTTATTATAAACACACACCCAGCTGGCATTTTAAGGCTTTTTTTTTTTTGGGTGCAGAATCAATCTTTGATTTTTATTGAGGACAAGTTTTTAGTTGCATGCAATCATGTTTTTTGTGAACAACAGTTTACTCTCTATAGAGATTTTAAGGATCTTACACCATTGAGGTTTCCAATACCGTGTCTAGCCCTTTGGTTAACTAGGATTTTTTGTTCTATGAGAGCATTGGGTGTTGCTGTGTTTGGGTAACCTGAGGAGCCCATGAGCCTGCTTGTAAACAAGACTAAAGAGGAAATACCTAGAAAAAGCTCTTGAATTTAGAAAAGATAAAATCGGGATAGTTGTCTTTGAACTGAGCTTCTCAGCCCAGCTAGTGCATCTCAGTCATTTCACCCATGAGTGCACAAAGCCAATCTGCTCTCTAGGGGCCCAATCCTGCAATCGGAGCTGCTCACATGGACCTCTGGGGGATGAGGTTAGCACACTGGGAGTTCAGGCTGTGTGTGCACATGGCCCAGTAATACACAAGACATTTAGAAAACATAATATAGCAACATTTAAAACATTACAAAGACAGCGGAGATTCTAGGACAAATAGCTAAATTCATCTATGCTATTGTCTACAGAGACATTGCAGACCTTGATGGATTTGGGGCAAGTTATTCCAAGATATGCAAACAGTGGATTTCCATGTATTTTCCTCATTTGTATTTTGAGAATTGTCTGACTGATCTCTGGCTGATTTTGCCTAGCATCCCATCAGTTTATGTTTTGTGATGGGGTTGAGTGAGGTTGGTTGGTAGAGGACAAGATGCTGTTTATTTTGGTCTTGTTTCAAGGGTGCCCAGAGCTTTGTCTAGACACCTCTTTTTGCGGGGACATAAATCCAAATAAATAAGGAATATCTGGGGTCCGAGACACTGCTGTGTTACTCCAGATTTCACCAGGGTAACCACTGAAGTCAATAGATTTATACTGGGGTAAAAACCAGACTACTACAATAGTGACTCAGGGCCTGTACTGGGAGCTTGGTTCTGTACAATGCTCACTAGATGAGACCCCTTCCATGCTGTAATCATTACACAATTGCTTAACTGAGTCTGGTTAAACATAAGACAGCCTACAAAAAAATAGGAAGTATGGGCCAGGTTTCAACAGAGCTCCCCCAACTTACATCAGCTGAGGATCTGAATCTCTATCGTCCGATCGGATCCGATAACTCTACTCCACAATAAAGCTGATTGGTGCATGTCCCAGCTTCACTTTATTCTCTTCCCCAGCTTGTCCTCTCAAGTCCACCTGTCCTCCCCCCAAAGCTCTTGCAGCATGACCAAGAGACAGGGAACAGATGATGGCCTCCAGCCGAGAATCTCAGCTGCCAGATTTCAGGAGGCTTGCATTAGTCCAGCCAACCAGATACTGAAAGCTTTGCTAGAGCTCATGGAAGGTAATTCAGAGAATCAGGCTTCTGCACGTGCTTGGTACAGGCTGGGATACAGGAGAATGTTCAGAAGCACTTGCAGTTTTTTGTCAAGATAGCAGAACTCAAGGCTAAGTTCTAGCTGTGATCTGCATGGGCTTACAACATGACATGGTCCACTAAGCATCCTCTCCCCTCCAGCTCTCAGCACACGCTCTCATTGCCACGCCTTTCCCTCCCAGCCATGCATTGTAGCATGAGGAAATTCATCAGCCCCCCTGCTCTTGAACTTCCCTCCTCAACATTTTTTGATCCTCTCACTGACCTTCACTACCCCTCAGGGGCTAGTTCCTTCTGCAGCTCCTGGCTCTTGAGCAGGGGATTGTGCATACATAGCTGTGCACCTAGAGCTCGACCCTGCAAGCAGAAAAGCATCTTCAAACTCCACTGAAGGTAATGGTTACTGAGGACACTTTGCACTGCTTGCAGTATCAGGCCACTAAATAGTATCCAGCCCTACTCATCCCAGTATGGAGACTCATTACCACAGGCACTGAGTGCTCAGGGGCATGGTCTGCACAAGACTAGGCTGGACACATTAAAACAGAAAACACGCATGCTCGTTAGCTACTGTAATAGCCCTCTGCAAAATATTTCCCCTATGCTTTTAGTTACATGAGAGAAGCCACTTGACACTTACAAAAACTGGGGGAGGCAAGGCCATTAGAAAACCCAAAATCAATAATACGTTGATCCCAGGGACTTCTTCCAGACACATATCAACAGCAAATAATGGAACAGACCCTCCTCACTAAATCAACGGAATTGCGCTGCTGTACCAGCCCACGATTCGGCCCAATATGTCTGATTAGAAATGGATAATCAGCCCCACCCCCACAAAAATTAGCCCAACTCCTATGAACAATTCAGTGTGATCTGTGGTAAAATGTGGAATACCAGCCAGTCTCATGTTAGATCCTTGGTGGATTTTATCGTTTTCTTACTAAGCACCATGCCCTCTAAGCAGTACCATATCCCAGATCAGTACTCTAGTCCTCTCTGATCATGCAATGAGGTCTTGCTACTGGCTGTAATTTACTATAGATAATGAGAAAGGCGGCCCACTATTTTGAAACATAAATCCTGCTCACACGAGTGCAGATCCAGAGTGAGTCTACTGACTGTGGAGTTATTCCCTTGACTTTATACCAGTGGGACTGAGATCAGAAGCTGGACTCAGGTGTTTGGCAGGGCAGACCATCTGCAATACTCTGGCCTGCTGACGTGACGTGGTTTTATATGAAAAAAAAAAATCACAGAAGCAGCATGGAAAAACTTTGTTCTCATATTCCAGCAGGGTATGAACAAGGCCAAGATAGGCTTTTCCAAGGAAAGTGAAGTTTGTAACACTTCATTCTTTGTGGCCATTGTGTGCTATGGCCCCCTTAGATTTCACAAACTAAGCAGGGTTGGCCTAGGTCAGTACCTGGATGGGAGAGCTACCAGAAACACTGGGCATTCTACCTTAGTACCATCCAAGGTGTGGCAAGGACAATTGGGCTGCTGAAGGTCATGTCTTTTATATCAGATATAAGCTGAAGGACTAGCAAACTGTGGTCCTCAAAAATCCCAACACTTCATAACAGTTTGTCCAACAAACCCTGCAGCGTCCTGGATTCATCCCAACTCATACATTTGCATTCCGCCTACCTGCACTAAACTCTCGCTACAGCGAACAAGTTACTATTCACCTCCTGCCGCAAACTGTTAGGTAATGCTGTTATATGCAGTCACGTTCCCTCCCAGAAGTGACTGTATTTCAGCAATGGATAAAACAGGATGTGCCCAGTGAAGTGCTACCGAGTGCTGGGGAACACAGTTCTGGAAAGTCCAGAAAACAAACAACTATTTGCCTGTATAGTACCTGCCTGGAGATCATTAACAAGGACTATGTGATGAGATCTAGTGGTCTGAGCAAGTGACTGGGTCGTAGGAACTCCTGCGTTATAAATCACAGCTCTCAGACCAATTCACTGATCTTGGGCGAGTTACATTAGTCACTCTGCATCAGTTCCTATGTCACAAAATGGCTATCCCTCCCATGGTAATTAAGGTTATTAAAAGACTTTGAGGCAGGTGCTATGCATCATGACAAATCTGTCGCCACCCTAGCAGGTTGACATTTGCCATGGTGCTGCACCCCACAACCTAGAACTTCAGGATGGTAATGGGAACAGGACTCTGATTCTCCTGCACAAGAGTCCCAGGCCCCTACAGCTTGAGCTAAATGAGAATCTCCATTAAACTGTCAGCAGGGGCTATGACACAGGGGAGGAGTTCAGAGTCCATCCAGCTGAGGGTACTACTACTCCTGCTAGAATTGCAACATGTTTCTAATTGACATTAACTTCGTGTTTCTAATCAACTCCCTCTCCTCATCCTCGTAGGGTTACTGGAAGCCAAGCTGAGCAAGTGACTGACTCTCTCTTACCCTCTTCTTTTGCTTATAACAGAGTGCAGAGCTGGCTCATTGGGCCTTCTCAGAAGGCTTGAGCAATAGACTGTGTCATTGTTAAAGGGCCCTACCATGGTTTTACTGCCAAGCACAGCTGACCTCCCTTGACAGCCATCTCATGTGTTCGTTCTTGCCTTCAGGAGTGCTGCCCCCCAGCATGGATCACTGCTGTCAGCGAACAGAAAGGACATTCTGCAGAGGCCCACACAGGCTTGCTGGTTATCAGCTGAGAGTTATGGCATTTAGATGATCTGGTGGTTTCCTCTGCCCTTAGTCTGACCTCCTGAATACCATCAACACCACGCAGCTCCCCACAGTAAACCCAACAACAAAACGAGACTGAAGTATTACAGCCCACAGGAAACTAGACTGTTATGTGCCACACGCAGAGAACAGGAGAGACCGAGGTGCATCTCAAGGCCCCTGCTATGGCAGCCTCATGATCCATAGCCCTTCTAGGGCTCTTTTCATCAGAAGAGCTCAAAGTGCTTTATTAAAAAAGGAGGAAAGCATTGTAATCTTCAGATGGGGAAACTAAGGCAGAAAGCAGGGAGATGACTCGGTCACCCAGCCTGTCCCTCACGTCCCAGTCTGGTGCTCTGGCCCCAAGACAAAGTAGTTGAGACGTGAGTCCTAATTCATCTTTTAAAAAAAATACTTCCAAAAAGTCAGGTACAAACAAGGTAGTGAGTGTGAGCCCCACAGCTGGAACTGCAGCTGGGCAGGGGGAGGGGAACTAAACTTGAATTGTCCCTTTAAGTGACAGAGCCCAGTGGTCTGTTATTTTTTAGCTTTCAGCTCCAAGCACATTCAGCATCTCAGGGGGTCTTGTTAGGACAGGACCATGCCAGGCCCAGGAACTGCTCAAGGCCCAGGAACTCTTGGCCTCAGTGGCAGCCCTATGGCATTCCACCGGCTACTTATGTGCATAGAAAACCAAAATTCAGTTTTGACTTTGCCACCTTCCCATTTCATTGAGTGCCACCCTCCTCCTGTGTTACAAGGCAAGGACACTAGCAGTTCCTAATCTATCTCCTCTAGCCCATTTGCTGTTTTGTACACTTGTATCACATCCCCTCTTATTCACCTCTTTAAGATAAACCATTCCACTCGTCTCAGTGTCACGGTTTCACCATATCCTGGGTCAGTCGTCAGGAGTTACTTTACTGCAGTCACACCCAGGAACCCCAGTCACAGGCCAGAACCCCAGTGTGCATCACACTGCAGAAAACACAGAACTAAAGGACGGTTGCTGCTTGAAGGAGTTTAGAGTCTAAGTTGCTGTCTCCTGAACCCTCCCCGCCCATATCAGCAACATCCTTTGAGATGGGGTGACCAGAACTGAGCCTGGCATTCCAGACTACGGTGGCCCACCGATCTATACAGAAGTATTATACCATTTTCCATATCCTCCTCCCTTCCATTCCTCCAGGCAGCCTCACATTTGGTTCAGCCTCTGCTTGTTTGAACAACTGGCCCTGAAGGAACTTAAGTGTTGATAACTAAACCCATATCCTAGCACGGGCAGCTGGGCTCCACTTCTGCTTCAGAAGGCTAGTGAGATAGGACTCAAACCCCCTTCCCCCGCTCACGTTTTACAACATGCTAGGTGCTGTCCAAGTTATTGTCGTAAGACATCCCGGCCATTCGATCTATAGTCCTCCCTTGTAGATATCAACCATCTCCAGCTGGCCTCCAGTGTAGCTATTACAAGGTAAAGTTCTACTGGAAGAGTGTCAGGGGAAGACACCAGATTCCCAGTGACAGCTATCCACACCTGTTTTCCTCTCCATCAGGAGGAATGTTTTCTGCTGGGCTGAGCGCACCTGACACCCATCACGATCTGGGGCTGTCACGATCAGTGAGCACCACAAAAGTACCAACCCCAGCAGGAGCTAATGGAACACCCTGGGAGCAGGTGCAGAACTGGCAGTCAAGAGGCTGCTTTATGTAACCCTGCTGCCATGAGAATGCCAGAGCGATACAAGGAGGGATCCATATGACGGGGAGTGGGAGGCAGATCTCACATGCAAGCCTTTCAGGTATGGTGACAAGCAGACACTACTGAATTTGTGTAGAGATGGGGCAGCATCTGCCCAAGTCCTGCTGTCATGGCCAGCGCTGCTATCAGATGAGTGCCTTAGGGTTACATATCAGTGGGCTCCTGGCACGGCAGAGCACACTGGCTGCAGACAGGGTAGGAGTTAGCAGAAAGGGCTTTGGCTGCATCATACCAGGCAGGGCCTGGATGTGAGAGCAGCTAGCAGGTGGGTGTTTTTCTTTCAATCACATGGTACAGTCCCCTTCTTGGGATGACTTCCCTTCCCCATCCAGAGGCAGACAGGGCACTGCTGTGAAGAAGCTCACAACCACGAGAGCCTTACCTGCAATCTGCAGCTGCTAACACTTCACGCCAGCACCTGGTATAGGGATGATTAGTGCTTGAGCTCTGCCTGACTATGGCAAGGCAGCGCTATGGGGAGTCTACCACCCTAGCACTCACTGAAAGCTCTCACTGGCTAGCACTCACTGAAAGCTCACTAACCCCAGAGCTCCAGCCAGCACTGGTGGAGTTCGCGGGACTCGAGCTATTGTAGAAGCCAAGGGTGCAGTTTTCGGAGAGCTCCTGGAGGAGGAGTCCAAGCCACCACTGTTATAAGGAAATTCATGCTAGAAGGTGTAATTGAGTCCTCACCTCTACAGCATCGAATCACAAGTCCATGCCTCAGTTTCCTCTCTGCCTGGTGGTGGTTTGCAGTCTCCCCCAGTGCGGGGGTGATTTGGGTTCAGCCCTCCAACCAGGGGTGAAAGTAACTGAAAGGACTTACCGCTACGCCAGAGTCCTGAGTGGGGCCGTGACCTCAACCGGAACAGGAGTTTAAAGGCACTGGGGCTCTGGCTGTGGCTGGGAGCCCCAGGGCCTTTAAATCACCCCAGAGCTCCCAGCTGCAGAGGCAGCTCGGAGCCCTGGCGCTCAGGGGTGAAATAAAGGGCCCAGGGCTCCAGACGCCACAGATCTCCAGGCCTTTAAAATCCCTGTCCGAGTCCTGCTGCCGGAACTCCGGTGATGATTTAAAGGACCCAGGGCTCCGCACAGCAGCCGGAGCCCCGGGCCCTTTACATTCCTGCCCAAGCCCGGCAGCTGGGCTCTGGTGGTAATTTAAATGGCCAGAGGCTCCGGCCACTGTGAGGAGCCCTGGGCCCTTTAAAGCTCCCCGCAGGGCTGAAGCCCTTGGCCCTTTAAATCACCACCCGGGAAGCCGGTCCAGTCCGGCACAGCGTCCCAGCTCTTGCCGGTAGGCCGGACCGGACCGGACCAGCTTACTTTCACCTCTGCCTCCAACCAAACCTCTCCAGGGGTCTTCCTCCTTCCAGGGAATCAGCAGAGTCCAAGTCAGACAGTCATCCTCCAGCCTCTCTCAGCTTAACAGCATAGGGCTGCCCTCCTCAGAGTGCACCGTCCTTCTGCCATCTCCTGACTACAGACTTCTAGTTACCTCATTGACACAGGGGTCTAACTTCTCAGGAATCTGACCCCCATAAGCTTCACTAATCATCACCCACTCTCTACAGGTTCAATTAAGAGCCCTTCTGCCCTCACCCGGCCAGAGCTCCTTACCCTGACCCAGCAGGTGCGAAGAGGAGAGTCCTTCCTCTCTTCGTGGAAGCCCCCAGCCTCAAGTCCCAAGCAAGGGCTAGTAACATCACTGGACCACTAGCCCCTACCACTGCTCTACTATCTTCCACCTTTGTTTCTTGCTTGGCCCCTCCCTGGCCTCAGGGGAGGCTTTTTCCATTGTTCCCTTTCCAGGCTCAGTGCTTCACTAGCTCTCTTATCAGAGAGCTCCTCTCTATACCCTTTCACCACCTCAACTCCTTCCCCACGCTGAGTAACAGGGCTTATATATAGCCTATCAGTCACATGGGCCCTCTCCCGGTCACACCTTTAGAGACTACTCTTCCCAGCCATCCCTCTCGGGAAACTACATCTCCCAGAGTTCCTCTCCCTTAAAGTGCCAAGACCCAATAAAAGGCAGGCTGGTGGTACATGCTCTTACTGGAGCCAGATGTTCTTGTTACAGAAGGCTTAGCTGGCACTAGCAGGACACAGGTGTGAAACAAAGAGAAGTGATGTATGCTATAGCTGACATGCTGAATGAATAATTTGCATTGAATAATTTATTCAATACATTCAGTCTCCTTTTTTGCTCCCGAAATCCCCATCAGTAGATCACGCTTCTCTCAAATATAGTCTATTCATAATTTTCCTATGTATTTTTATGCAAATGCTTTACACTCTGGATTGCTTACAAATGATACACTGCAGTTATGCTTCAATTGTAAACCTTTTTGGGACAGGGACTGTCTATTTCACTGTGTGACTGGGGCCTCTGCGACTAAGATAATACAAAATCATCATAATCACTCAACAGAGGATCGTCACTATTTAAGCTGTGATTGGTTAGAAGAGTCACACAGCACTGTTTTCTATTCCTGGATTGGAGGACCCAACAACAATCAGGTGCAAATACTTGCAACATGTAAAAGGAAAGCTTGGGGGTTTTTTTTACTAACACTTGTGAACACAACATTGAAATGGACTTTTCATGGCCTTCAGGCTGGTAAAACATTCTTGTTTAAAAGTGCATGGAAACCTAACACAAAAGGAGTGTGCTATATTGACAGCTTTGGACCAATATTCCTGGATTCATTTTGTTCCACCGCTATTTCTTCAGCTCTCCATAGCTCCCGCCTGCTGTAGTTAGAGAAGGCAGGTTACACCCAGGTAAGGCAGAGCATGGGTAACAATGATTAAGAGAGAGATGATTTTGGCATCAAAACTGATGTAGTGTTGCATCCGAGAATTATGGAAAACTCCTCTGCTGAGCCCAGCAGCTGCAACTGTTCAACACTCAAACCGGAGAAGATCTCATGCTGGTCTTTGCCGCTGCCTTTCAGAACACAGCAAACACCTGCCAGCTGCCTCCGTCCAGCCCCCACCTCTCTGCCCCAACTGCCACCAGCTTCTCATGGATGCTACTCCTCCTTCCAGCTGTCAGGGAGAGGAATCTATATAAACAGAGGGCATGCATGGCTAGAAACTTGCTTCCACACCCTCCCCCCATCCTCCTCAATTAAACACACTTTGCGTTGATCATGCTGAACTGGAGGATCTGCGCTGGAAGGTGCTGGGAGACTTTCCTTGGGCAGCAGATTTGACGTAGCCCTCACTGAGCATAGAGAGCTGCCAGACAGCATCCAGACATCCTGAGTCCAGCGTCTGGCAGGATATTTATCACTTACCCTGCTTAACTTAATCTCTATAGCTGTATGGCTCCCTGCCTTCATAGCTCTTACCTGCCTGCCCTTTGTATCGACCTCTCTCTCTCCAGCTCTTCGTCCATCTCTATCCTTCCCTCTTCTCTCAATCTCATTATCTTTTTACACCTTGCTCCCTTTCATCTCCCCAGTCTCTCCTGTCT
Organism: Mauremys mutica; assembly: GCF_020497125.1. Lineage (NCBI taxonomy): Eukaryota > Metazoa > Chordata > Testudines > Geoemydidae > Mauremys > Mauremys mutica. The sequence continues at coordinate 57,953,778 of NC_059079.1, forward strand.
GTCTGATTCGGTGATCTCACTAGGTCATGCAAGCAGCCTGGCCTTAAGGGAACACTGTGACTTCTCCCACCACAAGTGACATTTTCATCTGAAAAATGTCGATGCTGTTGTTACAAGTGGACCCCGTGATTGCTGGCATGGGACAACATTACAGAAAAACAACATCATTCCTCAGTTGGTTTGTCCAATGTCCAGCCTATTGTGAATAGGCCGGGTAACTGTTCTGCGGGGGGAGGTCAGCTGGATTGCCCTCCCACCCTGCTCTGAGGGCAGAGCCCCCACTCTTCCCCTCAGGCCCTGCAACAGAAGATTTACCGGTAAGGGCAGCACCAAAGCTGAAACTGACGAAGCAGAGGCAGGAGTGTAGAGAGCAAGAAAGGGGAGCTAAGACTGTTTGAGGGGTTGCTGTGCTGAGGACCCTGCTGAACACAGCAGATCAGCCGACAAACCCTCACACAAACCCTGCTGTCTGCTGAAGGTTTAATCCGCAGTGTTTATCCAGGGCTTGTGGCCTGAGGTTTCCAGGACGAGCACTATGACTTCTGGTTCAGGTCTACACCAGACCTGCCAACTGGTGCTACAACTACCATCCAAAGGGTACATAGGGACAGGCAGTCGGGGGCTGTAGCTGGTAGCCTAGGGCGATGCTCAGACTGCCAGGCTGACGCAAGCCAGACTGTTCCAGGCCGTCTCTCGACTTGATCAGGATTGTGCAGCTTTTGCTGCCAGAGTAACAAAAGGCCAGGTCTCTGAGTGAAAGGAAGGGAAGGGGATGGTGCAGCATTACTTGCAGATCTGAACACGCAGCGCAAGGAATGCATCTGGGCCCCAGCAACTGAGCTCACGCAGGCATCGCCTCTGAACTAGCACAACGCCGCCTCGTCAATATTTGATGCTCTCCTCTGTCTTCCTCGCAGAGAGCGCTGCTGGTTTCATTCTGGCAGGCAGCAGGTAGAGGGCAGGGAGTTAGTTAAAAGTAGGAGAGGCAGAAGGAAGGAAAAGGCAGAGAAGAAGAAAAGGCATGAATAAGTGATGGCCTGTCCCAAGAGAGGATTTGGGGCAGGGAGCCAAAGCTCGGAGCTGGCCGCGGGAGCGGTGGTGCGGAAGGACCTGATGTGACAGATACAAATGTGTACTACACTCTCCGGAGATGTGGGGGAATGAGGAGTGCACGGATTCTCAGAGGAGGTGTTGCCTCTGCCAGGGGGGATTATTGCCTGTGCTTGCTCAGAAAGATGCTCAAAACTATTGTCTCTTCTTTTATACAAACCTCATTTGCTGAGGGTCAGCGGCACAGGCTGTGCTGCCCCCCATGGCTAGCAAAGCTCTCCTTAGAGGGCCAGCAGTGTGATCCTTTTCTTTAAAGCCCAAAAATCACCCTCTCTCTCTCCATTGCATTTATTATTTGTGAGACAGCAGCACTTAGAGAGTCTGACGTGGAGCAGCGCCTCACTGTGCTAGGGGCTGTCTATATACATAGTACAAGATAGCCCCTGCCCTGAAGAGCTTACAGTCTACAGAGACAAGCCAGACAGAAGCAGTATGGGTATGGTTATCCCCCATTTCACAGCTGGGGAACAGAGGCACTGTGGGGACGTCTACACAGCAGCTGGGAGTGAGCCTTCCAGCCTGGGTAGACACTAATGAGGCTGGAGTCAGCATGCTAAAGAGAGCGGTGTGGATGTTGTGGCTCCAGCAGAAATGGATTAGGCACCTGAGCTCAAATCTGGGGGTAGGTTTGAGAGTCCAAGCTGCCTCCACCCTGCTATTTTTAACAGGTTAGCTTGAGCTCAGTTAGCACCAGTCTGCCCACTGGGCCAGGCTCAGGCCCGGCTGCAGTGTAGCTATACCCAGAGCAACTGTGACTTGCCCAAGATCATAAAGGGAAGCCTTGGCAGAGCTAGGAATTGAACCTTAATCGCGGCTGAATCTTCGACGAATGCCTTGACCACAAGGCTCTCCTTTCTTCTGCAGGCAGAGGGACAAAAAGCTAGTGGGGGAACAGTGAAGTGCCACTTCCATGGCATGACCTCTCCCTTCCACACCATCACCGAAGCCCCTTCCTGAGGGCAGGGCTGGGGTATGGCTACTGCCAGTGGCATCAGGCACGCTTCTGCCCACTGCTACTCCCATCAGTGTGAACTCCTCCACTAGGGTTCCCCCTCCACTAAGTGAACTCTTCCCCAGAGGAATGGCTCCTGGGAAGGAGGTAACTGTAAAGCCATATGGCCAAAAGGCAGGAGAAACCAGCAAGGAATTCCTGGACCCCAGCTTACCTCCTCCCCGCCCCCCCCACCCCTCCCTGCTCCTGTGGGAGGGGCTAGAAGTCTAAAGTTACATAAAAGTTTAGAAAGCTCACATGAGAAGGCAGCTCATCAGAATCCAGTGACTAATGGGTTAAAAGGCTCCAGTCCAGAGCTGCTCCAACACCACTTTTCATAAAAAACCCCTAGGCCATTTTCATTGCCCAGCCTTCAGAAGGGCCCAGCTGCTCCTTTCTTTGTTTCAAAAATGTGACCCATTTTGTCCCTGCTAGTTGAGGTAACTGTCTGGAGATGTAGTAGCGAATGTACACAGTGCAGAAACACGTACAGAGCGTAGAACATGAGCAGCTACGCTCCAACACCAGACTCACACCTAAATAAATACAACAAAATATTTACACATTGGTGTAACCGGAGGATGATTATTTGTATTACCATAACATCGAAGAGCTGTAGTCAAGGTCCCCATAGTGCAAGGTACTGTACAAACACAGAATAAGAGCCAGCCCCTTCCCCAAAAAGCTACCAGTCTAACTACCGCACACTTTGCAAAACTCAAGCCACACCATAAGCTACACAAGGCAGAGGCTGTGTGCTTATAAGAGTTTGTTCCACATCTAGCACAAGGGGGCCCTGATCCCAGCTCCTAGCAGTTACTATAATATTAGTGATCATGTAATTTTGGGTGAGCCCCCCTTTCCTTATCACCCTGCATTGAGTCATGTCACGGCTAACCAGGGACCTGATTCTGATCCCCCTTACACCAGTGTAAGTTAATTGGCTTCAATAGAGTGTCATTTAAAGCCTGAGCCTGTACCACTGGAGTCAATGGGACTTTGGTGTGTGCAGGATCCAGCCCTTACACCAGTGTAGGCAAAATCCGAGCCAGGCTCTTTATTTGCTCTGTAAAGCGCCATGCTATGGTGCATACACACATGTTCCAGCGAGTCGGGGGAACAGACTATAATAGTAAACAAGAACCAGAAGGGAAGAACTAGGCAATAAGCAACAAAACAGATTGGGGAATTCTGAAGACTTATGGCCAGACTCCCAGTGGTTGTAAATCAGTGAGACTCCAGTGGAGGAATGCTATTTCCATGAGCTGTGTTGCAGCCCACTACTACTTCTTGCTCCATCTGGCCTTTATTTGAAAGGCGCAAAGAAATTCAACAGCCCCTCAGGTCTAATCAGCCCCTATCGGCTCAGGAGCTCAACTAGAGCAAGAGAAAGCGTCACTGTGAAAACATGAACGCAACTCTTGAAACTTGGCCCTGCCCCATCCCCACCATTCACTGGGTGGATCCTGGCTTTACTTGGTGACCTCAGTCAGAAGACAGGAAGAAAAGGAAAGTTGAAAACCCTCAAGGCTGTCAGTCCCCCATCTGATTGGCATATGATCAAGGTCACCCATCATCCAGTTGGGGCTCTCCAACAGTTCTATTTTCTGCAATGCTGCCAGCTTGTTCCGTGAATCCTGTTTCTGCCGAGCCCCAGGAAAGGTTCTGTAATTGGTTTGGGTTTCTGTTTAGCCCTTGAGAGCTTTCACATTATCATTGCTCTACAAAAGCAATGATAATGGCGATTTTCTTCTTTTTTTTTTTTCTTCTCCCACACTTCCCCCACCCCAATTCTCAAAACTCAGATTGGAACTAGCTGGAAGTAAAAATCTTTTAGAAACAGCAGATCTGAGGACTAGGTACTGAAAGGTGGCATCTCAGCTACCTTGTCACACTTGGCCATGGCAAAGTGACCCGATTTCTAATCACAGGGGCCGAGCCTTCTTTCAGCTGGGAAATGGCCAAATTCCCACGATTTGAGTGGGGTTGGAATTCTGATTGTAAGTCCACTGGATCCAGGATTGCTTTTCCATTCTATGTCTATCCAGGGTCTCACACTGGGGCCTCAGGCAGTACAATGATCAGGAAGAGGAATGAGTAGTGTAGGCCCAGTAAATGAGTTCCTGCTGACATGGCAGATCCCTAGAACACATCGTGTCCTGGCCAGCCTCACCAGCGAGCAGCGGAGAGGGAAGATGGATGCAAAGAAGGAAGGTCTTTTAAAAAAATCAATCTTTCACTGTGCACTGTATTGCTTCTGCAATTTGGAGATAGGAATTCCCATGAGACCAACAGAATCCATTTGTTCATAAAAACACACTACACATGGTAAAAATAACAGTTGGCACTCACCCAGCACCTTTCATACAGAGATCTCCAAACACTTTACAGACGTTAATTAATTAAGACTCACTGCTCCCCTGTGAGGTAGGTATTAGCTCCCTTTTATGGATGGGGAAGCTACAGCACAAAGAAGTTAAGTGACTTGCCCAAAATATGTCAGTGGCAGATCGAAGAATAAAAGCTATTAATCCTGCTTCCCATTCTCTTGCTTAAACACCAGCTAACGCATCTCGCTCCTACTCTATGTCCAATGGACTAAACCCTGCAGACTTTATTCATTTCTTATTCAGGCAAAACTACGGTTAATTTCAGTAGAAATTTTGCTTGAGGCAGGAGTGCTGGATTTGACCAAAAACAGATTTTCCCGTATATGGATTTCAGCCAATTATTGCTCTGAAAATTCAATCTGCACCCTCTTGTGAGGATCCGTATGGATGCACTCCTGGGCTACCCCATCAGTCCCGCACTGACAGGTCACCCCTCAAATATTCATTTTCTGCTCTGCTCCCAAATAATTCCCCTAAACTCCACCCGTAATTCCCACAAGCCTCACTATCTGTGGGCAGGCTGAGAAGATACCGAGGCAGAACTTCCAAAGCCTCAAGAGGCAAGAAAAATATTGTCCCCTCCTATATACATATTGTTTTAAACCTTCTCTTACTTGACTGTATAATCCTTGCAGATTTTGCTTTGGTTTCTCTGTCTGACAGAAATGCTATGAAGGGTGCCTATCCAAAGCCTGGAGAGAACTTAAACATACATGGACCAAGTGGAGATAGGAGGGGTATTCATGGCCTAAAGGGGAAACTGCTCAGTAAAGGGCTTTTGAGATTATCACGCAGGCCAACTTCCCTTCGGCATTTGATCACTGCCAGAAGCCATTTATTGCCTTGTATTCCCTTCTGCCACAAACAGGATCCCTCAAAGAAACCGAGTACCTCTTACAGTTATAAATTGATACTGGGCATTATGAAGGCAAATGGCTGTACAGGCAGCCCAAAAAGGGGCACAGCTCAGACGACGGAAACTGAGCAGCGGCGAAAGAGGAGAAGGAGCAGAAAGGTGGTCCAGTGGCGGTCCATCAAGGGCCTGCCTGCACGCATTGAAATAAATGGCAAAGCTTCTCCCTGATTTCAGTAGTGCAGCATCATGTCCTCACTGAAGGATACACAGGGCCAGCCTGGAGCCCCCAGTTCCACTCCCGTGGTGCTGCCTGAGGAGAAGCAGCCAGAGCTCCCCAGCTGGAGAGTTCACTGACCCAGAGGCTCCTCCAACAGGTGTAGAACCAGCATCACCAGCTTCTCTGCCACCCACCCTGCAGGCCCTGCCATAGCTGGGAAAGGGTGAGAATGACCCTGCTTACTCACTGCTCCCACATCCTTCACTTCCCTCTCCCCACCAGGAGTTGGGGATAGCCCCCCAAGAACTATGTCTGCATATAGCCCGCAGAACAGTGTAGGAACCCAACTACCTCTGCTCAGATCTGTCTGGTGGAATACACAGCATGGAGGATCGGGGAGTGGCATAATACATTGACTATAGCAGCAGATCAGGGCCCCATTGTGCTAGGCACTGAACTTACACATAGCAAGAGACAGACCCTGCCTGAGCAGCAGAGTCCTGTAGCACCTTATAGACTAACAGACGTATTGGAGCATGAGCTTTCGAGGGTGAATACCCACTTCGTCGGATGCATGTCAGAAATGAAGCTCTGCAGTTTGTCTTTGAAGTCTGGTCCTGAAGTTTTTTTGCTGCAGGATGGCTACCTTTAAAACCCTGCCTGAAACACTTATTATCTACACTGCTAAGTCAGATAAAGGGTAACAGAGGAAAGAGGCCCAGAAACTCACTCGAGGTCACACCGAGCCACAAATAGAACCTTGGTCCTATCTCCTCACAGCCAAACCAGGCCCCTACCTACTGTCTCCCCCATTAACAAGAGCCCACAGAAATGGGAGAGATCTAATAAGACCCAACAAGGTGCTAGGCACTTTACAGGCTTGGTCCTGCACAGTTTATGGGCACATAGATTATATTGTCCCACAAGTTTATAACAATTGGGACCATCTCATAGACTAGGGATGGATGGCAACCCTGTAATCTGCCTCTGCCCCTTTGTTCTGCAATTGGCTCCAAATGCTCCTTCTCATTCTCTAGGTCTCAGGCTTGACACTAAGCCAGCGAGAGGCAGGGCCGGCTCCAGGGTTTTTGCCACCCCAACTGGCAATAAATAAATAAATAAATAAAAAGAAGCCGCGATCGCAATCAGCGGCTGCTTCACCGCGCCACTTTCTTCTTCGGCGGCTGGTCCTTCCCTCCGAGAGGGACCGAGGGACCCGCCACCAAATTGCTGCCGAAGAGCCCGACATGCCGCCCCTTCCCCTTGGCCGCCCCAAGCACCTGCTTGCTGAGCTGGTGCCGGCCCTGGCAAGAGGCATGGTCTTCCCTGGACCTTAACATCCAGTAGGTCAATTGCTAACTAACTCCTGTCAGCAGAAAGGCCAGGGGCCCAGGACACAAGCCCACAGCTCTCCTGTGAACCTATAGGATGCTTAGAGGCCTCTTTGCTATGATGTATTCAAGTTGGTGGGGCTTGATGAGATTCACTCCAGGGTACTTAAGAAAGTAGCTGAAGCAATTTCGGAACAGTTAGCAATTATCTTTGAGAACTCATGGTGGACAGATGAGGTCCCAGAGGACTAGAGAAGGGCAAACATAAAACCTTTAAAAAGGAGGAACGAAGAGGAACTGGAGAATTATAGACCAATCAGACTGACTTTGACACCTGGGAAGATACTGGAACAAATTATTAAACAATCAATTTGAAAAACGCCTAGAGGGTAATAAGTAATAGTCAACATGGATTTTTCAAGAACAAATCAAGCCAAACCAACCTAATTTCCTTCTTTGACAGGGTTATTGGCCCAGTGGATAGCAGAGGGAAGCAGTAGACATGATATATCTGACTTTAGTCAGGTTTTTGGCACAGTCCCCACATAACAGTCTCATAAGTAAACTAGAGAAATGTGATCTAGATGAAATTATTAAAAGGTCGGTGCACAATTGGTTGGAAAACTGTACTCAAGGAAATCACTGTCAAACCGAGGGAGTGCCACAGGGGGTTGACTTGGGTCCAGAATCATTCGACATTTTCATTAATGACTTGGATGATGGCCTGAACAATACACTGATAAAATGTCTGGATGACACCAAGCTGGAAGGGGTTGCTAGCATTTTGGAGGACATGATTAGAATTCAAAAAGACTGTGATGAATTGGTCTGAAATCAACAAGATGAAATTCAGCAAAGAGAAGTACAAAGTATGACACTTAGGAAGGAAAAATCCAATACATAAACTACAACGTGTGGAATAACTGGCAAGCTGGAAGTACTGATGAAAAGGACCTGGGAGTTACAGTGGATCACAAGCTGAATATGAGTCAACAATATCATGCTGCTGCAAAAGAGTTTATATCATTCTGGGATGCGTTAACAGGAATGTTGTATGTAAGACACAGGAGGTGATTGTTCTGCTCTACTTGGCACTGGTGAGGCCTCAGCTGGAGTACTGCACCCAGTTCTGGAGGCCACACTTTAAGAAAGATGTGGAGAGGAGCAACAAAAATGATAAAAGATTTAGACACATGAACTGTGAGAAAAGGTTAAAAAACTGGGCACATTTAGTCTTGAGAAAAGAAGACCAAAGGGGGACCTGATAATAGTCTTCAAATAAGTAAAAGGTTGTTTTAAAGAAGATGCTGACCAGCTGTTCTCCATGTCCACTGAAGGTAGGACAAGAAGTAATGGGCTTATTCTGCAGCAAGGGAAATTGAGGTAGATATTAGGATAAACCCTAACTATAAGGATAGGTAAGCACAGGAACTGGTGACCTAGGGAGGTTGTGGTGTCCCCATTGGAGGTTTTAAAGAACAGATTGGACAAACACCTGTCAGTGATGGTCTAGGTATACTTGGTCCTGCCTCACTGTGGGTGTATGGAGGAGGGAGGGGGACTGGACTGGACTGACCTCTCGAGGTCCCTTCCAGCCTTACATTTCTAGGATTCCACAATGTCACTGTCAATTCTGCTCTTAGCACTTGTCTTATAAGGTCAGGGTTCTCCTTCCAGGGCATGGTTGGGGTGCACTGATGGGGTAGGGTAGAGAGATTCAGCAGTGAGTGGAACTGATGAATTAATTGTGATGCACTAGCAGACCATTGCATAAACAACTGCATTTAAAACAAAGATTAATGTAAAAAGTTTTGTAATTGCTGCGCTTCCAAAATGGCACCCAAGTTATGGCTCCAATTACTCTGTCATTGCGGAGAGGGTAGAGAAAACATTTAGAGGCCTGATTTTAATTCTGAAAGGGTTATAAACCATAATAAGAATCCTGGGCCAGATCCCCAGCTGATGTAAACCAGCATAGCGCCATTGACTTCCAAAGAGTTACACTAGCCGAGGATCCATTCCCCTTTAGAGTTGAATGGCACTGGCCCACTGAACCCAAGCATTTCCACCGCATGCAGGACAGGAACAAGGCTAAGTATCTGGAAGAGCTACCCACTCGCACTGGTGCATGCACAGACACTCTAGTCACACACACACACATCCAGACACTCAGTCATGTACACACACACACGACCCGCTGTTCTCATACGCTCGTACAAGCACTTCCAGGCACACACACACACACTCACCCAGCTGGACTCTGTTTTCCAGATAAACAAGGGGCACTTGACTTCAGTCTTTTACTACAGATTCAAAGCACCAGCGATGAACCATGTAACAACTTACATTTCGGGAGGACTTTCCAGGAATCCCCTTTAACTCCTTGTGGAAAATTGCCAGCACTGTTATGATGGGTCCCACACTTTCTCTCTTGTGGGGGTTCCGGGCACCATTTCTCACCCTTGAACTGGGGTATCAACTGTCCCACTAGTGTCCCAGAAAAGGGGAGTGGAGCAGAAGGGACCCAGGCCCACCCTCTACACCAGGTTCCAGCCCAGGGGCCCTAGGGATAGCGGTGAACCACTTGAACTACTGATTCCTTCCCCTGGGCTACTTCCCTCTCCGGCCCTTCAGCTTGTGGGGCTTCCTGCCCTCTCTCTGCTTGGGCCAAGTTTCTCCCAACCCCTTGTGTCTCTAGAGTCCCTCTGCTCTGCACAAGCCGGGTTTCCCTTTACCTAAGGTCTTGATCTTCTGGCCCTCTCAGCAGCCTTCAACTCCTTCAAACTGCTCTCTGCTCCAACACCAAACCACTCTGCTTCAACTCCTCCCACTGTCTGATTGAAAGGGGGGGGGGTTATTAGGTAACTGGCTTCAGGTGCTCTAATTAATCTGTAGCAGCCTCTCTTCCCTCTACAGGGAATAAGGCTCTCATCATCCTGGGGCTTACATATCTCCCATTGATCACTCTCCTGCTGCCCTCTGGCTGTGCTATATCACACTTCTCTAGCCCTCTCAGCAGCCTTGTCCTCCTATACACCTGATCGTCCCCCTCCCTGGCTAGTCAGGGCCTCTCCACCACCGAGCAGCATTGCCTGAGGGCTGTCACATTCCCACTCTCTGAGAGCAACAGAGCATGCTCAGAGTTCTCACATGACAGTGAGCTAGGCTGCTGAAAGGCCAAGCTGCAGTTTTTAAACACAAGGAAAGCACTAACTGGGCTTTCAGCAGTGAATCTGCTCCCAAATCAGAGGGCTGGGAGAAAGAATAGGGTTTGTTTACTGCCAGGGCACCATTTCTTGGTTTGCATCAGGATGGGGCAATCTGGTCTTGTTCAGAAGTGCTTTCCCCTTATATATCTCTGTCCCACCCATGTATCACACTTAGTTTTTTCAGAACCCATCAATGCTACTCCGATCTCCACCAGCGGGGTCGCTGCTGAGTGAACTCGCATACCTCCAGGGACTACCAGTGCGGCGAGAGAGAGGCCAGGCCACGGAAATGGACTCAGTTCTTTTTCTGTTACACTGCATGCAAGGAATTGTGGGAGTTTTTGTAGTTACAGTTCCCAATGCTTGTTATCTGGAGAATAACCAAAACCAGCAATGGGAGAAATACCCAGACTGTTACCCGACCTTTTCATGCCTTCACTGCAGGGGCTTCCCTCAAAAGCTACTGACATTCAGAAAGTATAATATTTAACTTCTGCTGTATAACAGCTCTTCCCTTATCCTTAGCAGCATGAGAGGTGCAAGTTCTTGCCAGAGTTTCTCCCAGGGGCCTTGTCCAGACTAGGATTTAGAAGGTGTTTGTTAACACATGTTAAATGCCTAGTGTAGACAAGATAGAGTTAGCCAGGGGCGGCTCTAGGAATTTGGCCGCCCCGAGCATGGCGGCATGCCGCAGAGGGCGCGTGCTGCTGGTCGCTGGTCCCGCGGCTCCGGGGGACCTCTTGCAGACGTGCCTGCGGAGGGTGCGCTGGTCCCGTGGCTCCGGTGGAGCATCCACAGGCATGCCTGCGGGAGGTCCACCTGAGCCGTGGGACCAGCGAACCCTCCGCAGTCATGGCTGCGGGAGGTCCACCGGAGCCGCGGGACCGGTGAACCCTCTGCAGTCATGCCTGCAGGAGGTCCGCTGGTCCCGCGGCTCCGGTGGACCTCCCGCAGGCATGACTGCGGAAGGTCCGCCGGAGCTGCCTGCCGCCCTGCCGGCAAAATGCCACCCCAAGCGTGCGCTTGGCGCGCTGGGGTCTGGAGCTGGCCCTAGAGTTAACTCAGCCAAGTTAACAGATGATAAAGACACACTGCCTTGTCTACACTTGGCATGTAACACGTGTTAGCAAACACCTTCTAAATCCTAGTCTGAACAAGGTCAGAGTGAATAGTAAAGACACTAGATCAAAAATTTTAGGCAGGGCACTGTATCTGGCCTGAACTCTCCATGGGCTCATTACAGGCTGTGATCCTACAAGCTGCTCTGTTTGGGCTCACTCCCACATGTTGGGGTGCCTGGGGCTCTGTGCAGGAGAAGGGACAGTGTGCTGGAACAGGAACTAATTAAGGGAACATAGGTGCTCCTTGCTGGGTTTCTTCAGTGAAGTGCTACAGTTGCTTCTGCTTTAGATCCCCCGGTTAGAACATGCACTGCACAGTCTGGGGGAGCAGAGCAACCTTCCTGCAGAAGACCTATTCCATTCCATGCACCGCTGGTGGCGACACACAGAATGGGGATGAAAGTCATGGGATTTTAATTTGTTTCTATTTTCTCACCTTTTCTGTGTGAGTTCATGCCCCTAGGGTCAGGTTTTCACCAGAATTCAGGGTCAGACTTTCACAGGCTCAGCACACACAATCAGCACCAGGTTTTCCAGAGAACAGAACTCCAGTTGAAGCCTCTAGATCAGGGCTAGTTTTGAGAAGTGCTTTGCACCCAATATGCACCCACTTTGCTGAGCTCTTTCTGGCGCCAGTGCCCCGGTGGTAGAGCCATCACTGGCAGCAGATGTCTCCCAGGCAGGAATGTGCAGACTGCTTCGGAGGAAACAAGCATCCACCAGAGCTTTGTCCAGAAATGGCTCCACTGCAGCTTCTTCCAAAGGTTTGAAAAATGCCTTTTGGTGCCACCTCTGTGCTTGCTGGAGTGACCATGCCCTGGAGTGGCCATGCCAAAATGCCACAAGAAAGGCTGCTCTTGGGTCATTCCCAGCTGCATGCTGGATGAAGTCTTCTCAGGCTCTGCTAGATGGGACACCTGCCAGGGCACATAGAAAAAAAATGCCCAGTTCTGATCTCACAATTGCTTAACTCCCCTGATCTCAATGGGGAGACACCTATCCTGCAACAACAGATGTGAGATCAGTGTAGCAGGGTGGACCCTGCTCCGGGGTTTTAAGGGGTTAAAAGTGGCCTGACAGAGCTGAGCTGATTGGGGAAGTGGCTACAGCTGGGGGCCACGCCCCAAACTGAGGAGCAGGGCCTTATAAAAGGCAGGGAAGCTAGGAGCCCAGACAGTCTCTTTTCTGCCTTCAGAGGGAGACGGGCCTAGTTGCTGGGAAAGAGAGACCAGGTACCTGAGTGCAGCAGGGCTGGGGAAGGCTGAGGAGCCGGGGAGCTCCAGCCTAGAAAGCCCCAGGCTGCGGCCTAGGAGTGGGCCGATAGGTACTGTGGGTTGCAGAGGGTGGCCCAGGGGTAGGACAAAGCAGCAGGTCCAAAACCTCCTTGCCAGGGATGAGTTGGCTGAGACTGCAGTCTGCCCAGAGTGGGGGGCTAGACAATGACTGGCAGTAGCCATACACTGAGGCAAGGTAGGGATAGAGGGTGAGGGTTACCTAAGGAGGGGAGACCCAGAGAGATGGGGGTTATTGCCAGGGGGCAGCACCCCAGAGAAAGGGGCACCGGGTCTAGGAAGGGACACGGGGGCCAGACGAACAGGTGGATCACCGGCCTGCAGAGGGCGCTCCGGCGCTGAACAGAGTAAGTTCAGAGAGTCACCAGCAGGAGGCGCCGCAGGGGTGAGTACCGCCCTGTTACAATCAGACTCAAGATAATGGTGTGCAGGGAGGGAGGCAGGTACTGAAGTGAATCAGAGGGCTCAGTTCTGCTCTCAGTAGTAACTCCAACAAGCCTATGGACCTATCAGACGGTGCATGTGAAAGCTGAATCAGTCCCAAAGTGTTTGTCTGATGTCCCAACTAGCCCTAATTTTGCCAAGTGACATGTTCCTGTAAACCCAGTGAGTCAGGAGCCCGACTTAATTTCTAAATTCTTTAAGTATTTTGAACATATCCAGTGGAGATTTGCTCTTCTCCCAGATCTAATCTTTTTCTGCTACTTAGAACTGTGTAATTACGATGTTCTTAGGCAGGCATAATCCTATGTAGAAACTTAACAGCACCAAACCTGCAGAGGTCCAGGGTGCAAACAGAAAAGTTCTTATCAGTTTCGTCCTGGTGCAGAGATGAAATTGGAGGTAATTCACAGCAGCTCTATTACCTCACCTGATCTAGAAATGGAATCAGGATTCTGATTTGCATCCTTCTCCAATAGTCTGGGTGGATGCACCCAAGGTTTCAGTTGGCGACAAAAGGGAAGTCCTAACTGTATAAGCATCTCCATGCTACTGGTAATAGTCAGCTTCCTAAAAAGATCTACATGTTCTGTGCATGGAGAGAATTTCATTTCTTCTGCCACTGAAATGCAGCCACTGCTGAGGGGGAACACAGCAGCTCTTTAGCAACACAGCACAACAGTTTAATACAGGAAGAAAGGAAGAATACCATGAGGAGATGCATGTATCCCACCACTGGCCAGGGGGAAGGGGGCTAACAAACTTCATCAACCACTACCTGCCACACCCTGAGGAGATTTAAACAAGCTATAATCTTAGAGGGAGGAGCTGACAGACGAGCCTCATTAGGGAACTAGACCTTAGAAAGGAAAGATTTGGAGCAGGGGAGTGGCCTGACCTGAAGAAGAGCTGGTGCTTTATTTGTACTGAAAGAGGTGCCAGGGCTCAAGCAATTATTTTTACATTCATAACTGATGTAGCAAAGGTGCCAGGGCTCTGAACGGTCAAGCCTAGAGGTGCCAGGACTCAGTCCTGGCACAAATCAGGTACTGAGAAGAGCTCACCCTGCCTATAGGGCTCAATGCCAAACCATACAACGGGTGGGTGAGTCTGTCTAGACAGACTGCTGTGGACTCCTAAGACCGTGGCTGCCATGTTTAAGGAAGAACCAGAGGCACTGGTGCATTAGCCTCCCCAGGGTGGGGGAGTTACAAAAAACAAAAACCAAAACAAACAAACAAAAAACAAAACACAAAACCCTCCCTAACCACTCCAGTTCAGACAGCACCATGGAAGTTGGTGGATTCAGCAACGATCAACCGATACGACATCCAATGGGAAGTGCAGGGGCCATTTGGGGCAGGCAAGATGTAATTATTCAGCTGGAGTGTAGCGAGGAGAATATGCTGCATTAGGTGCTCCAGCAAGTCCTGTACAGTGGCATTAGGCAGCGTTGCCCTGTGGTTAACACCTTTGGAGATGAAGTTAAAAGCCAAACAGATGGCAGCTGGAAGGCTGGGCCATGGGCTTGAGGACAGTTATAGTGCAGCTTGAGCCACAGCTCCCACTGGGAAGTTAGGCCTAGATCCTCAAAGGTACTTGAGTGCCCAACTCCCATTGATCCCCTTTGAGGATCTGAGCCATAACAAGCATTTCTCTCTGGCATTCTCTGAAACAATGCTCAGGAATGCTGCCCAGTGCAGTTTCTGACCAGGGATATAAACAAACCAACCAACCGCAGCTCTCTCACATCCGTGCCTGGATGCACAGGTGCTGTATCTTTCGACCGATTCTGCAGCCATTACAACCATCAAAGCTCTTCAGCTTCGTATAACAGCGCACCGCCTGCCACCCAGAAAGCTTTTCTTGGTTGCACATTGGCCCTGGGCCTCCCTGTCTGACACATGACTCATGACCCCTGCAAAATCTTTTGGGAAATAGTAAACCTTGTTCCTCACAAAAGCCGTGCTCAGAGGGAAGCTTTCACTGACAAGTGAAGCCTGTTGTAAACCTGCAGGCTTTGGACACATCTGCTGCATCAGACGCCGAGATCCTGAGTTCAGCTGCAGATTGCTCCCAATTCAAAACTGTCACCAAGAATCTAAAAAACTTTCCCTGAAATCCTTCTGACTTTTCAAGAAACACTTGCCATTGCGGAGTAAAGAGCAGAGGCAAAATCAGGGAGAGAGAAAAGTAAAAAACAATCTGAACCACTAAACGTCCTGTTGATATGATGTGATTATAGACATGATGTTCTGTTTGATGTGGTTATAGCAAATAAACAAGAGCCAGGGTGACAGAGTGGATATGTTGTTTGCCCTAGATCAGCAATTTAGTCATATAAAAACCTTAACAATAAGCTGAATGCAAAGCTATAAACTGTTTCCCTATACTGCTGTTCATCACATTTGTATAGTCCACTTGTGTCCAAAGAATCCAAAGAGGAAAGAGGCCCTGATAAATAAGGACTCTGACCTGCAGGGCCACCTAGAGGATTCAGGGGGCCTGGGGTCTTTGGCGGCGGGGGCCCCCCACCGCCGAATTGCTGCCGAAGACCCGGCACTTTGGCGGCGGTTCCTGGGGTGGAAGGACACCCCCCCCCGCCACGGGTCTTTGGGGCACTTCGGCGGCAGGTCCCGGAGTGGAAGGACCGAATTGCCGCCGAAGACCCAGAGCGCAAGAAGCTCTGGGGGCCCAGGCCCCGCGAGAGTTTTCCTGGGCCCCCGAAGCGAGTGAAGGACCCCATTCCAGGGGCCCCAAAAAACTCTCGTGGGGGCCCCTGCAGGGCCCAGGGCAAATTGCCCCACTTGCCCCCTCCCCCCTGGGCAGCCCTGCTGACCTGCATTCTGATCCTTGCTCCGACTTGCTAGCCGAGTTACTTAGACCTGCATTCTCAGTAACATCCCCTGATTTTGCATGACCAATTTGAGTTGTCTAAAGCTGGATTCTGAGAGGTGCTGAACAGCCACAGATCTAACTGACTTCCCTAGGGATAATGCTAATTATCAGGGATGCATTAAAGGACTTTCCCCATTACTATTCCAATGCACACTTGATAGTCACCTTTCTCCAGATGGGAGCCTTTGGGGCTGGGAACTTTCAAAGCTGCCCAGCAGATTTGGACACCCAGTTCCTATTCATTTAATGAACGTCCAGAAACCTTTGATAGCTTTAAAAATCCTCAGTCCAAAGCTTCTGGGCCAAATCTATCCCTGGTGTATGCAGCTGCAGCTCCACTGACATCAATGGAGCTCTGCTTCCTTCTAGCTTCCTTCTCCATTTGACCCCCTTTGCAATGGGTTGGTCTCACCTCATGAGAGAGGCCGCCTCCAGCCCCCCACCCCCCAAATGGAGAATTGGTTACAAAAATAAAAGCCCCTCTGCTACTTTTTCACCACCCCTACTTGTCACTCTGTCAAACGATCCATTAAAGTCTCTTTTTCATTTCCAAGGGATGGAGAATATGGCTGTCAGAGAGCCATGGCTCCATATCGATCGTGGTAAGTAACTGCCCAGGCCCGAGGAAGCGCTCTGTGTGGCTCGAACGCTTGTCTCTCTCACCAACAGTAGTTGGTCCAGTAAAAGACATCACCTCCCCCACCTTGCCCTTTTCTTGCAGCGACAGGATTTAGAGAGGCTGGGGGAGGGGCAATGCTGCCCATCAGTTACAGGAAAGCAAAGACTCTCTTCCTGCGGAGGATATAAGACATGCCGCTGGGACTGTCAACATTATCTTGGAGCATAAACAGAGGTTTAGTTTAATGGCTCATTAAATGTAATTACATTCACCAAGTCATACTCCGATAGCATCCCACGTGCTTACACACTACAGGGATGGGCGCACACAAGAAAACAAAGCCCAGAGCCAGCTACTGTCCTCAGGCGCATGTGTCCAATGCCTGATGAAGCTATGGAGAGTTGCACATCTCTAGCTCCTCAGCTAGCTTCCAAGGACCTACAGTGATTTACACCAGGATCCAGCCACAGTAGAGTTGCCTTAATTTTTAGGTAGAAAACCACAAGCAGCCTGGTTCTCTCTTTCAAAAAACCCTCATTAATATGCAGGCACGTCCTTCAGATGGGCACAGCACTCAGCTGCCACTCCAACAGGGTGGCTAACACTGACAGGCATTGCCTGTCTCTCTGTCATTAGAAGGATGGGAGCTTTGGTGCCCATCTAGTGGCTGATCCACAGAAGAATCCCTTATGGCTTCCAGCCAATAGACTTAGTTCATTCTCAACTTATTTCTGTCTAGCTGCGGTACTTTGCTGGCCCCCATTAACCTTGGGATAGCTGAGCACTTCACAATCTTTAGTGTATTTTGTCCTCATGACACCCCCAGGAGAAAGGGCAATGCTATGATCCCCATTGTACAGATGAGGGAAACTGAGGTACAGAAAGGCTAAAGTCACACAGGAAGCCTGTGGGAGAGCAGGGGATTGAACAGATGTCTGCACAGTCCCAGGCTAGTGCCTTAATGGCTGGAACAACCTTCTTGCTAGAGTTCCAGCAAAGGAGGCTTTTAGCTCTGAAGATCCCACATTCAAACCTCACTGGTGGCTTAAGCAGGATCAGTTTTACTTCCATGTAATCAAAATTAGACAGACAAAGAAATGCATTCTGGGGTGGGGAAATTGCATACTAGCTACACAAAGTGACCAAGAACCTAGGTAAGGGCTGCCTCCAACAATACCTGCCCTCTGCTGCTGTCCTTCACCATTGGATTTAGATCTGGATAAGGCACTGAGCCAACACTGGTGGCCCTGGGAGATAACCATCTTAGACATGGGCCAGGGACAAATGTATTGCATCTCTTAGCAGTGTTTGACACATTGGTCAGGGGTGCTTCTGACTAACCTCAGAGACCTGGCAGAAGCAGATGGAGTTGTTTTCCTTGGTCCTTCTTACAAGAAGAGCTTTGCAAAATGAAATGCCACTGAAAACCTGCTGAGCAAATATCAGAACCATAACTTCTCTTTTGGTGATCAAACAAAAGGATCATCCAAGCCTGCCTAGGTGTGGCACCATTTAAATCTCCCCCAGTCCTCCCCATTGACCAGGACCAATCAAACCAATCCCAGCTCTACCCCGGGGTCAGGACTAGCCAAACCTAACCTGGCTCTGCCCATTATATTGGCACTGTAGAATAGATTCATAGGGTTGTAGAACTGTAGAGCTGGAATGGACCTCGAGAGGTCATTAAGTCCAGCTGCCTGTGCTGAGGCAGGACCAAGTAACCCTAGACCATCCTCTTCATAACAGCCTTTACCACAATTGAAGATTTATCAGGTCCCACCTCAGTCTTCTTTTCTCAAGACAGTTTCTCTGAGTTTTTTTAACCTTCCCTCACAGGTCAGATTTTCTAAAGCTTTTGTCATTTTTGTTGCCCTCCTCTGAACTTTCTAATTTGTCCAAATGTCTCCTAAAATGTGGCCTCCAGAACTGGACACACTACTCCAGCTGAGGCCTCACCAGTGCCAAGTAGAGTGGGACAGTAACCTCCTGGGTTTCACATATGATGCTCCTGTTAACCTACCCCAGAATGATATTAGCTTTTTTGCAACTGCATCACATTGTTGACTCATATTCAATTTTTGATCCACTCTAACCCCCAAATCCTTTTCAGCAGTATCACCATTGAGCCAGTTATTCCCTGTTTTGTAGCTGTGCATTTGATTTTTGTTCCCTAGAGTGGAGTACTTTGCACTTCTCTTTATTGAATTTCATCTTGTTGATTTCAGACTAATTTTCCAATTTGCTGAGATAATTTAGTATTCTAATCCTGTCGTCCAAAGTGCTAGCAACCCCTCCCAACTTGGCGTCATCTACAAATTTGATAAACATACTCTCCACTCCACTATCCAAGTGATTAATGAAAACACTGAATAGTACCAGACCCAGGACTGACGCTGCGGGACCCCACTAGATATATATCCTCCCAGGTGGACAATGGACCATTGATAACGACTCGTTCAGTATGGTCTTTCAAGCAGTTGTGCACCCACCTTATTGTAATTTCACCTAAACCACATTTCCCTAGTTTGTTTATGAAAATGTCATATGGGACTGTTAAAAGTGTGGAAGCAGGGAAAGAATTAATAAGGATTTGAAGGGGATTTTAATGCATGTCAGTCAGTTAGCAAGAGTCAGGCCATACTGTAACCCTAATGACGTGAGACTTGTAGAAGCAAGGATAGTGCGAGGCGAGAGGACAAGAACTGTATACAAAGTTATTACGACCTTGCAACAGTCTAACCAAATATGCAGGCTTGCTTTTCTTAGGAGTGAGACAAATAAGATAGCAGAAAGGCTTATGTATAAACAAAATGTATTTGTTGCTTTTTACCGTCTGTATTGCTAGAAATTGTCTGTAACAAAGGTATAAAGCTTGCTGTAATTGTTTACCAGTTGAGAGACCTGTCCGGGACTGGGGTGACCCTGTGTCCTATGGCACTCTCTCCCTCCATTGTAATTACTGGAGAAATAATAAAGTATTTGATTTTGCTGCACCCAAACAAAAAGCGAGAACTGAGTTTTTCTCCGACAAAAGCCTTATTCATATGTCTGAGTTCAGTTCCTGTAGCTCTTAAAATATCATCACACTATTCCCTACAAAAAGACAAAAGCATTTGTTTTGCTTGGTATCCCTATCTTCTGCCCTAGTCACATCACCTTACAGCCACCTTTCTTGCCAAGGACTCCTCCCTTATTTACTCCCCAGATAGGTCACTGTTAACTTATGCAGACCACTCCCTTTGCATCCCATCCCTACTGCCCCTTGGAACTCTCGCACGACTTTAACACAGGCATAACGCCCTCAATTCCAGTGGAGCTATTGCTGCTTTCAACTGGTATAAACGAGAGGGGAATCGGGTCCTCAGATGTGAGGCCTGGTTTCCCAGCTGACAGCCTTTACTCATTCTGCAGTGGATCCTCCTACATTTTAAAGTGTGATAACATATCCCAGGGAGACCAGATATTATGTCATGTCGTACATCTGACCTTTGACCTTGTGAACAGAACTGCACCTTGCTGTGGGTTAATGCTTGCACAGCATACCCCCCAACTGTCTCCATTGCAACAAAAACCCTCTTGAGATCAATTCTCCTTTTACTGCTATCAGCGTTGCACTGTTGGAACTCCATGAGGCTTGATTCTGAGATCATTTATGCTGGGATACATGGGGTATAACTCCAAATAAAACAATGGATTTGGGCTTTAACCCTTACTTATGCTCACCAACGTGAGTAAAGGGGACACAATCTGGCTCTGTGCAAGCCATGGACAGGGTACTAATCCCACTTAATGAGTGAATGAAAGGTGGGTCTGTGATGCAGAACTGTGCATGGAAGACACCCAAGAGATATACATTTTCTGCTAGGAGAATGAGGTTTGCAGTAAAACCACCCAGAGACACACCACCCATATGCCTTATAGATTTTGGCTTTGTGGAATGAAAAATGTGGCATGAAATCTCTTAACATTTCCAGCAGATGAAGCGTGAAACACACTTTCAAGAAAAAGGCAGTAACGGAGCCACGCTAAATATTTCATCTCAGTAGCAAAACATCCATGTGAAAGGTCAGCACTTCAAACTGCGAGCAGCTCAGCCAGGATCTCAATTTCTGCTCTCATAGCAGATGTGCAGGAAAGGAAATTAGATGGGGGGGGGAGGTGGGGGAGGACAGACAAGATTGTGTGCCTATTGTTGTCTGTCTAAGCTTATCTACCTTCATTTAGTGGAGGTGACTGGCAGCCCTGGTGACTAGCATCCTGGATTTATCCACAGGACAGATACAGCAATGGGCCGGGGTGGTTCTGTTTATGTCTATTGTTAAATTAACTGATCTTGCTCAGACCACAAGCAACATTTTTACTGTGTTGATATTTATAGCTCCTTCCCCTGTCAAGGAGAGGGTTGGTAACCGGGCCATGACACCCCTACCCAGCCTTATATCCAGGGTGTTTTGTGACCAGAATTGAGCAGCCAGGTGCCTGAAAGAAATTCCACATGGAGGAAAGACCTAAGTCTAGCTAGGATCATCAGGCATTCATTCAGGGAAATCTTGTGGCTTGTGTTACGCACAATTGTCCCTCCTGGCCTTAGAATCTATTAATTTGATCTTTGTCTATGATAAACTTCTGTCAACTCATTCAATAGCCTTATACACTTGGATTCCCCTTCTTCCCTGGTCAAATCCACCTCTGTTCAGAGCAACACAAACATCAATCTGATCTTTCAAAGAAACAAAGAGTTTTTCAGGTCTCAGCCTCTACTAGACTTTTGTTCACACCCCAAACCTTTAGGAGACAAAATGATGAGGGAAGGTTTGTTTTTCATCAGGGCAAGGGCCTTGCTGGACTACTTTTGGAGTGGGCCTTCTATTTGGAGCTGAGTCGGGAGTGGTGTGGCTGCTAAAGCCAATGAGGACACCACATTGCAGAACCCACTGCATGGAATATCAGTAACCCACACTGCAGTTTAACAAGGGCTCTGAGTCGTCCACTCACAGCCCTTCATCAGCACTGTGTCCATCACTACAGCCTGATCCTGCTCTCGCTGCACCAGGAGTAACCCCGCTGAAGCCTCACCACTGTAAAAATCCCTGTCATGAGGAGACTCAAGCCTGTTGTCTCATTAATTAATTACCACTAGTGGCAAATGCTAATCTCCCATTATCACAACCTCTGGTTTATCAACAAGTGAAAACCCTTCTTACCCATCTAATGAGCCTATTACACTTCCTAGATCACTAGCAAATCTGCCCAGCTTAGCACATCTCCTGACCCTTCTGAAACTCTATTAACGCTAATTAACTAAAAACCAGGCTCAGGAACAGCCCAAATATTGACAAGTCATAAACAGCATGACCTTTAAAAACTGAGCTTCTTAGGACAGACCATTCAGGGAAGAGGCGGAGGACAGTAAGATAACTGTGTGTGTACCAATGGACTATTCCACAGGATATCTGAAAGTCTCTACAACATACAAACAGAATCAACAACAGAGAGAAACTGTTTGAGAGGACAGAAATTCAGCCTTCAGTATGAGTTTAGAGGAAACAAGCCCCACCAATGGTGAAGCAGTCACCCACATGGTGCAGGCAGTAATGTTCAGGCTACACCCAGTTCTCCTTCCTAATTCTGGGCTACAGCGAGAGACAACACAGAGATCCCTGGGAACAAACAAAGGGATGTGATTTCCTTCATTTCAGCAAATCAGGCGGATGAGGCAGTATAGGAGAGCAAGGTTGGGGCTCTACTGAGCTACCATATCCCTGATATCCAGCACAACTGCATAATGGGCCTGGTGGAAGCTTCATCACCTGGGACTTTTCAAACTTAGCCTAGGTAAAGCGCTGGGAAGTGCTGCAGGGGACAATCCTGGCCTGGCACAGAGATGGGCTTGTTAAATCCTTCCCCACTCCGCCTGCTAGGACTCCTCAAGGAGAGGGTGTTACTGCTTTAAAAACACAAACACACACACACAAGTTAGCCAAGAAATCGGAAAGTCCAGCAGGGCAGCTTGGGCTCTTGCAAGGAGCGGCAGCCTGCCGACAGCCCTCCCATACTTCAGTGGGGCTCTCCCAAAGCAGAGCTCTGGAGCGGACGAAAGGAAATCTAGCTCGGAAACAGCCCAGTGTCAAGAGCGCATCCCGCTGCTCTGGCTCTGCTGCTCTCCGAGCATTCCCCGCAGCCACGCGAGTGCTGCACCATTCACCGATGGCCAGATCTGACTTTTCTTCCTTTTCTACGCACCCTCCCGGTCTTTCTTCCCTTTTCTGTGAGGCGGGGGGGGTGGGGCGGGGAGCAAGAGAATTCACTTAAATTTCCTAGCCGGGGCGCCTGGCAGGGCTGGCTCCATCCCCAGCATAACAGCCAAGTACTTTCCCCGGGGGGGTCCATGCAAGAGGGGGAGACCACGCCGAGAAGTTTGCAGAGGGAAATGTCTCGCTGCCTTCTGGACACAGCTCCCCTTTTGCACCGGGCTCTCCCGATCTCTCCTCTGCAGTCACACAGCCTCCCCCCGGACAGAGAGCCCGGCCCCAGGCATGGTGTGGAAAGCAGCTTACCTTGGAAGCGTCTGCTCCGGCCGATCGCCTCCCCGCGACGCACAGCAGGACAGGCTGCGAGGGCAGGGGGCTGAGCTGCTGCTGAGGTAGGAGGTGATGGAAGCGCCTTCAGCTCTCTGAGCCTCGTGTATATTTCATGGCTGCGTTGATCGCCCCTTGGCTGCAGGGGGCGCCCTGCTGCAGCGCCTGGCCCCCGCCCCTCTACAAGGGGGTAGCGGCGGGACAAGACAATGGCACCAGAAATCCCGCTCCGAGCTCGCTCCGGGGAGCCACCGAGGCTGCAAAGCGGCGAGCAAGTGCAATGGCCAGGGCTGGCTCCCCGGCCCCCGCCGAGCCGTACAACCGAGGGAGGAGGCGGCGGCTACAGGACAAGCAGGAGCCCAGAGCGGGACTGTGACTTGCTCCAGGGCAGCTTCGAAGTCCCTCTGCCGGGGCAGGCGCCAGGCTGGAGCCCGGGGCACCCGCACGCGGCACTATCCCGCCTGGAACGAGCGAGCCGAGCGCTGCCCGGAGGAGTCAGGGACGCCCCCCCGGATCGAAACCAGCAGCTCCCGGGAGAGCCCCGCCGAGCGTCCGGCAGCCTCCGAGCGGGCAGGGAGCTGGCGCTGACTTTAGACCAACAGGTTAATCCCGGCCTGGTACTCAGCCTAGCGCGCCAGCCTTGCAGGGCACCTGCCATTGTTCCCAGCCCCAGCCCAGCCCTGCCCTGCCCCGCCGGGCCCCGTCCAGGGTGCTGGAATCCCAAGCCGCCCTTCCTCCTCCGGCATCTGTTTTTCCTACACACCTCTTCTCTGAATTTCCCACTGCTACCACCAGCACCCCCGGGGAACTCCCGGTTTGTGCAGTCGCTAATGAAATCTTTGACCTTTTACCTTGACCAAACTACACCGATCTTTTCTTGTTACAGGGGCAGGCGGTTTCTGAAATCAAGCTGCTGCAGCTGCTTATCCCGCCTGGCTTTGCTAGGCCTGTGAGCTGCTTTGATCCAGTGCCAAGCGTCCCAGGTAATGTACTCCTTCTGGCTGCCAACACAGAAGCCAGATCAGTGCTTCAAAAGGGCCAGAAAGGAAAACAGATGCAGAAGGCTGGACTTGGGGAGTTGGTCTAGGCAGGACTGGCATATGAAAGCCAGCCACAGGATTTTTTCAGATAAGATTACCCCCTTGTCTATTACCCTGTGCAGAATAGAGCCTCTCTTTGGCACACTTTAGTCCTGCACAAGAGGGCTTGTTACAAGACGCTATTTCTGTTCTTAGTAGCTCTGGCCCTCTCTTATAACTGTTCCCTCCCACCCCCAAACAGGTGTTCCTGGAACTAAGTGTTAGCCGCACAGTGTTCTGAAGGATAGGGCTGCACTGAAGTTACAAGCAGCTACACACCTTCCTTTTTTTTATTTTGTAGGTAAGATAAAGAGAATCAGACCTCATGCTTCAGGCCATAAGCCAACCATTGTAGTGATCAGGAAGGAGCTTTTCCACCCATGTATGGTATTGTACAATTACCTCAGTGCATTAGGAATGTTTTTTACTTTCCTCTGATTTTTGAATGCTGCCAGAGGTAACATTCTGGACTCAATAGCCCAATAGTGGGCAGTCTGGTCTAGTCAATAGTCACTGGACTGGGAAACCAGCATTCTGTTCCCAGCTGTGCTACTGAGCTGCTGCATGACCTAGACCAAGTCATGTCACCTTTCTGTGTCTGTTTCCCCACCTCTAAAATGACAATAGTGATACTGGCCTTCTTTTGTATCCAGACAGGAAGTTATTTCATTTCTGGCCCTCCAATTCTGGTGCCAAAATATTGATGATGATGTCACAGATTCAGCATTATGACTGCCCAACACAGTCAGAAGGCACAGGTGAGTGGGAAAGGAATAAATCTTCATTTGAATGAGAACTAGTAAAAGGACAAGGGAAATAAAATACAAATTTACCTACTTCCTCCTCAGTGTGGTATACAAGCACCTAAAAAACATTACACACACAGGTGAAGGAATTACTCCCATTTAATAGGCCAATCCATTTGATGAAATCCTGTGCACCGAGGGCTAGTAAATTCACTAAGGATTCAAGCAAGGAAAATGGATGTGCAGAATACACCTGTGGCTCATAATAGAGAGACATGTCCCATTAGCTTTGTTTCTGTATTGCCAGTGGAGGTTAACTCCAACCTCAGCTCCACAGAGAATGACCAGCGGCCTGAGAAAGCCTTTCCCTATGAAGCTCTGAAAAGGATGTGAAGAACACTATTGTAGCCATTTGAAAATGCAGGGGGAATGGAGACAAGCAGAATGGAAGGATACCACCCAGGTTCTTGGGGAAAAGAGCCATGGGGATCCCAAGAGGGCTGGACCTCCCTCAAGATCCCTTCAGCAATAACAAGCATAGTTCTCATGGCATGCTAGGGGACAGGTTGAAAGAAGAAATCCCCCTACTAAACAAGCACCATCCTGAGCTGGTCTCCCATCCAACTACTGCCTAGGCCTGACCCCAATTCTGATGTTGCTTGTGAAATCTCAGAAGACCCCAGCTCGGGTGGAATAGTTGCATATGCTAAGAGATTTCTTATTCCCTGGGTGCCTGAAGGCTATGCTCCCTGTGTCAGAGCAGCAGGGCTCTTCTGTTGGTCCACCCTCTTAGCAAGTACTGAAATCCTGCAGGGCACAATTGATTCCTGCTGACACACTGACAGCTGTGGTTCATTAGCTTCACCCTGGATGTAGGAGAGGTAAGTGGGATGGGAGTGGAAATCTTTGCATGGAAGCTCTAGGAACACTTCAGATTGAGGTTTACGTGTCATTGTTGCTACCACCAATAAAGCCAAAGCCCAGGAAGGGTGTAACTTTGGGCTAAATTAATTGCCCAAGAACTGCATTAACACTCAGTAAAGGGGGCCTGGTGCAGCTTTGTGTCCTTCCAAAATATGGAGAGTAGCTAAATTTAAGCTACTGAAAGCCAGCAAATACAGAGTTAAGTTACAGGCCACTCTGCAATACAACCTTAACTCTGCCCCCTGGAGCCACTAATGACCACTGGGAATAGGTCAGCAAGGGGCGGGTGTGTGTGTGTGTGTGCACGTGCATTATATTAACTAGCCAGGAGGAAGAGCAAACAGAACATGCCACAGTTTGTGTCATGTACTGCAGATTTGAATCCCAGTATTTCTCTGCATGCACTCCAGCTGCCATTCATTGTGTTCAGTGCAGCTGCACCAAATGGCACAGGGATTAGTTGAAGCAGGTCACCAGATCTGTCACTGCCAGATGAGAAGAAGGACATGTGTACCTATGACACCACTTCTCCCCAGTGGAAATGAGTGCATAAGGTGTAGAATCAGAACCTAGGAGGGCAGATTCTGGGCAGAGCCAGGTAGGAACTCCCACAGCACATCACATCCAGCACTTTTTTTTTTTTAAAGTAGAAGTAAGATTTCAGATATTTTTCCTTAATGTAATGTTACCCAAGTAGTAATTAATAAGCAACTGCTACAACCTTCACCTACTTTTAATACCCAGGCTGTTGCCTAAATCTGCCTTCCACCTCCAGCTGTTCTTACCCAGCATGTTTAACAATTCCAGCAGGACACTTCCTTGCAGTTAGCATTCTCCACCCTCCTCTTCTGCACAGTTTTTAAATGGCTAGCAACAACATTGGACGTGATCTCCTCTCTTGTCGTGCGGGGGGGGGGGGGGGGGAATAATCTAGGACATGATTTCTCTCTCTCTCAGGACATAGGGTCTGGATTTCCCTGCACTTCATGCAGCTAATAATACCAGTGCAAAATTAGTGCAGATAGGGTGGCGGATGCTGCTAAATTAGAATAGTCTCATTCTACACTCACTTTGTAATATGGGATGTCAGTTCTCCACTCCTGTGATTTTATCATGAGTCTTGTGATATCTGGCATTTTTTCAAGAGCTCCAACTGCTGGAGTCAGGTCGTTACCTGAGAAGCCCAGTTTTTATTTTTACAAAGTAAATTTCTAGCCCTCCACTTGAAAACCTGATTTGCACTCCAATCTAAGAGGACAAAGGAATCAAAATTCATTTAAAAAAAATCTCAATTTTTGAATGTGTGGCCATACTGCTAACGGTAGCACCAAGTGACAAAAAACCTGACCCAAAGTATTTTTTATAACCCAGGATATTAATTTACTTTTACATCAGTGTTGCTGTCTCCTTTTAAAGGGACCCTCCCAAGACAACTTTTTATTCAAATCTTCTTACTCAGTACTAATAATATAATCAGTTATTGAAACAATTTTAAAGATCAAATTGACTTGCCAGTATTAATGCTTTGTTAACTTTCTGAAATTTCATTCAGCTTCAATATTGACACAGTACTAGACTGGTCATTAGTCAGTTTAGGGTTTAGTCATTTTCACTTCCTGGTTCTCTTCCTTTATGGGGTCTCCCTGTGTCCCAGGCTGAGCACTAGCCCTGTTTCAGCAAGGCACGTAGTAAGCACACAAGCAGTTTCCATTTGCTTCTCATTCCACATACAAGCATCATGGGCTCAGTCCTGCATTTTCAGCTCTGAAAAGGAAGGATTAAATTTAAAACAAAAAACCCACCACAAACACTAGTTTCATCAAATAGTTAAAAATATTTCTATCAACCTCTGGTTTTGTAAAATCTTTTGTAAAGAAAAGTTAAATTTGGGAGCTTCACTGCTAGACAATTGTTTCCCGTGGTTGGTTAGTCATTCAGCAGCTGCACTCCCTATCTGAAAAATATCTCCTAGCGAATCCCCATTTAAGCCCAGGTTCTGCAGAGTGCTTAAGAATAGTTAAGTCCTATTGAAATGCTTCGCTGAATACAGATGGTGCAACTTGTTGAATCTAAGAAAAATGAGAGCACATAAGGTTTGTGTGGAACCACAGATCTAAATTAAGGAACATCTTATACCAAGAAACAGCAGAGGTGCATTATTATACTGTAACACTGAGATGATCTAGGACTACCTGATACAGGAGAGACAACAAGAGAGAGAGCTCAGTGTTCCTTTATATTCTCTCTTACACACACACCAGCTAGCACAGATCCTTGGACCTATAGAACTTCAATAGGACTTCACATGGGTATAAGAATCTACACCTGTGGATCCAACTGCAGGATTGGGTCCTGAGGTAAAGCACTTAAGCATATATTGAGAGCTGTTTACACTGAGGCCAGGTCTACACTTAAAATAGAGGTAGACATAGCTACAGCACTCAGGGGTATGACAAATCCACACCCTGAGCGACATAGCAACGCCAACCTAGCCCCTGGTGTAGATGCAGCTAGGTCGAAGGAAGAACACTTCTGTGGGCCTAGCTACCATTGCTTGGGGAGGTGGTGTTCCTACAACCATGGAAAACCCCCTTCCATTTGCATAGGCTGTGTTTACACTATGGGATTATGTTGGCACAGCTATGGTACCATAGCTACGCTGGTACAGTCTCTGTACTGTAGAAATACCCTGAGGTCACTTTGCACTGCTTTGGGAGTGTGATCACAGTGGTCCCTTCTGGCCTTGTAATCTATAGAGAAGCCTTGAGGTGACTTCATTGGAAGACAAACATGCATCAAAGGCTCTAACATTTAATGAAGTTACTGGGTCAACTTGCCCTCAATTGCATGTATGCAAACTAATCCTGTTCCCTAGTGGGAAGAGCTGTGTGAGAGTTAAGGGCAGGATCTGCCCCTTACTCATTACCTTACCCCTAAGGAATTAAATGAGCACTTTCTTCCATACACTGCCCTTATTTGTTCATATGCTCATCATTACCCTTGTCACTTCTCTCATCACTGCCACTGCAGTCCGGGATCTCCCCAAACCTTCCCGGCTCTTTGCTAAAGGCAACTCAGAGTTAATGCACAGTTTTCCCTTCTGTAGAAGGCTCTCATCGGATGTGGATCAGCCATCATGCACATAAGTGATTCTCCTTTCCAGAAGCTTGTGCAAGCAAAAATTGAGCCCAACTGTTCATGCAAGAAACATATGCAACAAGCATCCCTATTGTTCTGCGAAACAGGCCCATGGAGAAGCCATTGCTGGGGAAGGAAAGCATTGCAATACTTTGATACCCACTGAGGATCTAGCCCTGTGTTTAATCAGTGGAGTTCCACTGCCATTGAGCTGTGCTGATTTACAGCAGCAGAGGATCTGGCCTGCAGACTGGAAAGAGTTAAAATTCAAATCTGGGAGGACACCCACGGGAAGAGGCAGTATGATTCTTGGGTTAACAAGAAGCAGCAACAATTGGATCCGGAGCCTGAAAGCAGGAGGAATGCACATAGCTCTGTTAGCTCCTTTACTGCCTTCATTAACATGCAAACATCACATCAAGTACTGAGGGGCGGCTTTGTTTCCCAGACAGGCGCCACCAGATCCAGTCGCAAATAAATGTCGATGGTAATAACACTTGATATACTTAATACTCTACAACTACAGCAAGTTGTAGCCAAAGCACTCAATTTTCTGCCACTCCCAACCCTACATACAGGCACCTCACCCATTCTCCAGGCAGTCTCAGCACCTGACTCTGCTCCTGCTCCCTTGTGCATGTTTGCCCCATCGCAAGATCTCCAGCACCTGGAACAAGAGCAGAAGGGGAGCACTTTGGCCCAGATTCAGTAAGCATATGGGCCATCTCAGTGAAGTTGAGGGGGCTTGAGCTTAAGTGCTTTGCTGCTTCCAGGGCTCCAGCAGCAGAATGGTTATGAGCAGTTAGAATTACTATTAGGAGCAGGAGAGATTAACCCCTTTGCAGGTACGTGACACCTTTAAAATGACACTGACCCAGATGGCTATACAGCTCCACTCCCTATACAACAGCCTCATAGCGCACTGCATATGGCAACCCCTCGTGACCATGCGTGAGCCCCCTAATGCCCTGAGGGAGCTCTGGGGAAGAAGGGCAGGTGGCCAAGCACCCATTTGTATTAGACAGACACATGATGCTTGGTGGTGGGGTTAGGCCCTTTCTTGCACAAGCTCCAAATTCACTCCTGGTTTTTTTTTTGTTGTTTTTTTTTTAAATCACACACACACACACACACACACAGTCCAGCAGGAGTCAGGTTTATTGCGAGATGCTAAAGAAGTGGGTGGCTGTGGAAAGGTTCCCATGTCTATTTTCTAGTGTCCCAAAGTAAACCTCTCTCCCTCTAAAGGAGGACAATACAATAATTGCCCCCCCCAAGGCTACCTGCAGGGCTGTTGCTGGGCCCTTTGCCCCATCCCACCACTCTGCCCTGCCCAAAGTCTGAGCTAGAACCAGGGCCGGCTCCAGGGTTTTTGCTGCCCCAACCAACCAAACAGGCGCTCGTGATCAGCTCTACCGCCGCCGCTTCAGTCTTTGGCAGCAATTTGGCGGCTGGTGCTTCGCTCTGAGAGGGAGTGAGGGACCTGCCGCCGAAGAGCTGGATGTGCCACCCTAAGCACCTGCTTGCTGGCCTGGTGCCTGGAGCTGGCCTTGGCTAGAACAGCCAGGGCAACAATACAAACAGTACTTTATGCACAAAGTGCATTATATAGAGAGCTAAATACACATGTGATTTAGTGCTGGAGGGGAGCAGTTTGTGATAGATGGAGACAGGCTTCTCCTGCAAGAGCTGGCAAGATAGAGGCCCCATCTGAGCCTTGTTTACTGCTTCCTGAAGAAAGAATTATTCTGTCACATCCAATTGCCTAAGAGCTTCTTCCTAGGATGTGTTTGTTAGCGCCACACTAGCACTTATCTGAGCTCCAATGGGGGCGCGCGTGCCTGGATATGCACAGAGCTACAGCAACCTGTGCAGGAGGGAGATCAGCCAGGCAGAGCTCTGTTGTGGCATTTCTCTCAGGGAGGGAGGAGAGGAGGGATAATGCTTAAGTGGTGGTGTCACAAGTGAGTTATGTCATTGTCCGTAATGTCAGGTGATGTTAGCCCTCAAGTATTTTAGATCTAGAGATGCTATGAAGATTCCCCCTTAAGCCGGACTGGGCTGAAAGGCTTAGCAGACACCAGGGGACTGTTGGAGGTGAGGGAACAATACTGTGTTAACCTATTATTACCTTTCACTGGTTATATTATCAAGGGAATAGCAGCGGAGGCTGGAGTGGTGCCATTCACCACCAAGCAATTTCCAACTCATTCATACAACGCCCCTGTGATGTGGATCACCCCCATCACAGAGGGTGCAGAAGAACAGAACTAGATGATACTAGCAAAAACCATGTGAGCATTGGCCTGAATTGCAACTGACTTGATAACACTCACACAGCTTTTGATTCGCTACTTGTGAAGGGTCAAGGCTGTTGTCCACACACCTCATTTGGGGACTAGAGGTTAGTTGTCCAAATAGCCACTCACACATGCCATGAAGGTTGTGTGAACCACAGGACAGCAATTAGTAAGGACTCAGCCCAATGAGATTCATTCACCCAAATCAGGAAGCACAACCACCACCATGTGATTAACCAGAGCCCACAAATACAGAAGAGCAAATAGTCATGAGAGCAGCTTGTGAACTCCTCTTAGGTTGAAAATGGTTCACACCAACCCCAATTCAGCAAGGCACTTAAGCACATGCCTAGCTTTAAGCATGTCTCTCACTGATTTCAAGGCACATGCTTAAGTATCTTGCTGAATTAGGGGCACGGTCTGTATGTGAAACCATGACAGCAGTGAACCTTTGCTTGAATGCGTTTACCAGATACAGAGCTAGGAGTTTCAAGCTGGAATTTGGCTTGGGGGGCGGGGCGGGGGGAGAACCACACACACACACACCCCTGCCTCTTAAGAAGGGTCATTGAGGTGTCAGAGAAAACTAGCTTCGATTTGTCTGGGCCTTTCAAAATTGCATTTCAAATACGTACCATAGATTTTTTTCCCCTCCATGTGGGGCTGCAAGGGCCAGATCCTCAAAGATATTTTGATTTCAGTGAAACCAAGGAGCCTAAATACCTGCGAGCCTTTGAGCCAAGAAGTGACACTCAGGAAGGACTCAGGCCCAGATTTAGGATCTGGGCCCCGCTGGTTATGCTGGGTACCTGGCTTCTTTAACAGCAACGAGAAGATGTAATGCAGGTGCCCTACGGAACTTGGCACCTTCATTTTGCATCTCCTGACTTGTGAGCACTTAAGCCTTTGCAGGGTTAGGACTTCAGGTTGCACACTTATGCCTGGTCCTTAACGTTACCCATGTGAGCAGCCCCTTGAATTTGATGGCCTGACTCCTCAGCTGGTCCATTTACTTCACTGGCTCTATCCTAGTTTATACGCAATTCCTAGTGCTCCTGATTCTGCCCAGCTCTACTCAATTCCTTCTTCCTTTCCCTGTGATAGTTTCCCTAAAAGGTCCCTCTGCAGTTAGTTTTGAGGGGAGTTTTCAGGGGAGTTTTTCACTTCCCCAAGCGAACTGTTGTGCACTGTGGCAAAACAGCCTCTGCCTTTCACATCACCCTGAGATGACTGCATGGGTGAATATATGCAGGCACACACGGTGTATAGAAGCGCACATCCCATGCTTCACCACTCAGCAGAGTTCCTCCCAGGTTGCCTGTGAGAAATGAAAGCTTGCAGCCCACCTAGCAGGTTAACAAATCCAGGCTGTGGTAGAACAAGGGAGGCGCCCTATTACTAGTCAGAGAACCCTCACAGAGGATAGCCTATAAGCAGGAGAGGGCTGCTGGCACATGGATGCTGCAGCGGGAGCACCTCTGTTGATCTTGCTGCGGTAGTGTGGTGGGTGAGTGCATGTGTAGTGAGTGGGGTGGGGCTCGGGCCAGTGGCTGGTGAAGAGGTGTCCATGTTCC
Source organism: Mauremys mutica (assembly GCF_020497125.1). Classification (NCBI taxonomy): domain Eukaryota; kingdom Metazoa; phylum Chordata; order Testudines; family Geoemydidae; genus Mauremys; species Mauremys mutica. Next base: position 57,986,592 of record NC_059079.1, read on the forward strand.
CAAAATGCACCTCGCGCTAACCCACCACCCTCACCAGCAATCTCCACCAAGGAACCAACGTCTGCATTCTGCATGGCCCTTGGAGACTGAAATTCCCTTTCAGGGCTAGAGGCCAGGCTGAGCAGTGATACGGAGACAGGGCTTGGCATGGGGAGGGGGGGAGGGAAATGAGCCAGCATTGCCGCTGCCTGTGCTGTAGAGAAAGGATCTTGCTGCCCCAGCCTGCGCTTTTCACCAGCGGCAAACTTGCTTCATAAAAGCAAGAGTCGAGGGGAAAATACAGCAAACACTTAGGGCAAAATTGTCAAAGGTGCCCTATTAGGACGAATGGGAGTTGGATGTCCAGATTCGTTAGGGAACTTTGAAAAAACAAACAAAAACCCCCACCACACACCACCACCTCACCTTTCTATCTGTAGCCAGGTAAAACACCAGCATTAGAAAGGGCTTCAAACAGACCCTTACACAGACTGCATGTTCAAGTGAGACAGGCGGAATCCTAGCTCCCCTCCCCCCTCCACCTCAAGGAGGGGTCTGCAGACTCACCCCCATCATTAGCTTGGCCTAGTTCTGGCTGCTCCTAGCCTGCGAGAACAGCCCTGTGCAGGGAGGGGCTGACAATCAATACAGTAGGTAGAAGCAGTATGAGGTTGATTTTTTTTCCTCCCTTCAATGAGCACAAGTCTCAATATTTGATGAGCCAAGAGGCTTTCTCCAGATCTTAGCAGCATGAGGCTCTGTGGTGGGAGCAGCTTGCCTGAGGGATGGCAGGAGGAGCTCGAATGCAGCACTGCACAAGCAGTAATGGGAGATGCTGAGCCATGCCCCTAGACTGAGGAGTCAGAAACTTCCTCCAGCTCACCCTCACCCACCAGAGCATCCCACTTATTAATTTCCTTCTCTGTAGCCCCTTCCTAGCTTTACTTATTCCCCTGGCTCTCTGGCCACACCATTTGGCCCCCAGTAACTTGGCACATGGATGATGCCCTCAACCCCCTCACTGTTTTGCCACCCATCACTATCTCCCAACGCCTGTTTCCCTGCCCAGCCCCATGCCCACCCAGAGAGGGCACTCAGACATTTGGGGCAAAGCTGGGATTTTTTACAATCACCACCCAGGACTTACCTAGGAATCTACCTAAGGAAAAGGCCTCATGGAGACATTACAGGCCCCCCAGAGAGGAGCTTTATTAAATGGAGCTGGTTACTTCAGCAGCCTAGATAGAACTAGATAAATTCATAGAGGAGAGGTTGATCAATGTCCATTAGCCAGGAAGGGCAGGGATGGGGTCCCTAGCCCTTGTTTGCCAGAAGCTGGGAATGGGCGAGAGGGGATGGATCACTTGGTGATTACCTGTTCTGTTCATTCCCTCTAGGGCACCTGGCATTGGCCACTGTTGGAAGACAGGACACTGGGCTACATGGACCTTTGGTCTGACCCAGGATGGCCAGCTGTTCATATGGATATCCACTTAGCTAACTGCCATAAGAGAAAACCTGGCAGCTGGTAAAGCAATTCGTGACAATCCATGGCTGGGCGAATTCAGCCCACCCCACTCAGGCCAGGAGTCACCTCTGGAGCCCAAGGGAAATCAGTGCTCTGTGAGCTCAGCAGGAAGGATAACAGGAATTAATGGTCAGATGCTCAGGTGGTTTAAATGAACATCACTCCATTGATTTCAAAGGTCACTGAAGTTACACCAGCTAAGGATCAGGGCCTGAGAAACCAGGGTGATCCTAGATCTGTTGAAAGCTAGACTAGCAAGAAAGAGGGGAGAACATTACTCCCTTTCCCTTTGTTATCCCCCCCCCGAAACTGGCCCTTGGCACCATACAGGAGATTGCATGGCTGGGCACAGCACAGCCTAGGAAGGGAACTCTCGTCACAGCCCATAATCCAGCCCTCAGACCAGAAAAGTTAGGAACAGCTCTGGGATCATGGGTCTAGGCAACACCAGGCTCACAGACCAGACAGCTAGACAAGGCTGGGAGACAGTCGTGATTAGACAAGGAGGGAGTATCACCAGAGTGACACCACTCAGTACTTTACTCCAGGGCCTTTCCCTCCTTTGCTCTGCCTGCCAAGCCACAGCTGGGTTTGGCTCAGCAGATTCTCTTCCATCATCAGGAAAGCTGTGGGTAAAGCAGCTTAATTCAGTAAGTAGAGAAAACATGCCCTCTGGGACCTGTGGTTCACATGGCCTCAGTGGCTGGTAACAGCCCACAACCCACAGCTTGGGATGTACAGGGGCGGTCACAGGAGCTGAGCCTGGGCACAATGCAACTCAGAACAGCTCAGCCCTGCCCTTTTGCCTTCCTGGGGAAAGGGGCAAAGGACGAAACAGATACCGTATAAGCACAAGGGGAGAAGTTACAGCTCAAGATGCAAGGAGGGAAGCAGCGAGAATTAACCCCTTCTGTAGGGGTCCCACTCAGACCTGCTTTGCAGGGCTTGTGCAGACATCAATCCCGCAACAGGAACTCCAGTGTTCGGTGTCTAGTTTAGTCCCATCCAGCTCCAGGGCTGGAGCTCACACCTTCCAGCTCCTTACCGCTGCTTTGTTCACCAGGGAGCAGGGCAGCATGTGCAGCTGGCCTATGCTTTATTCCAAAATACTCAGTGTTCATGTAGCCAAAAGGCCCCAGCCATTTGATTTAACCTCAAGGTAGCCACTGGACCAGAGATTCCTCAAGGGGATTCCAGGAGCAGGGTGGGAGGAGGAAAGTTCCCATGAGTCACCAAGCCAGAGGCAAATTAAAGCAGCAGTGTTACAGGCCCAGGTCTCACTCCTGGAGTTATGTGATGTCAGAATCACATTGTTTTTAACTGACACTAAGTTTCTAGCTCACCTGGTTGCACAGAAAGGCTTGAAAACATGATCCAAGTATAAACACTGTCATGAAACCTGCTTGAGTCTGCCAGCAGCCTGACACAAGCTGGATCTGGCCCAAGGAGTTAGAACAGAAACCGTTCTGCAACCCTAGGCCAGTTTCCAGATTCACCCATCACGATTCCCCCGTGCGGCTGGGTACAATAACACCAGGGTACTGCCTCCTTTCCCCCCTCACCTTAAGGGCTCCACCACAATGGGTCTGATGTTACCTTAACCCTGGACTGGTTTATTATCCCACATAAGTGCCAACAATCCTTGAAGGCCCCCCAAACACCACTCATTTATCCCCCGCACAATGCACCTAGCCGATAAGTGCCCCCACACCCAGTCCAACAACTCACCCCCTATGCCAGCTCCGGTGGGCTCTGCCACACTCAGCACTCTGTAGCTCCCCACCTGTTCTTCTAGCCAAAACAGCCACCCCAGCTAGAGTCCTCTGCAGGCTTCTTCCTGGCCTCTGCATGGGGAAGATCACCAGACTACCCCTCTACTAGGCTTTGCTTCTCGCCTCAGCCCTTTTCAGCCTCCTGGCCCAGGCTTTCTACCTCAGCAGACTAGCCCCACCCCTGGCCTGCTGCCCTCAGCTTTCCCCCAGGGACTGTCTACAACCCCCCCCCCCAATCACAGCTGTCTTCCTTTTATTCATTAGCCCTAAATGGCACCCCACCCTCTTAATCAGCTCAACCTGGGATGTAGCTGTGCTGGGGAGTGGGCGGCGGTGTCCCCCTTCACTTAAGGGGACAGCAGGGGTGCTAGAACAATTTGTACAGTGGGGGTGCTGAGAGCCATTGAACCAGACTGTAAACCCTGTATATGATGGAAACCACTTCAAGCCAGGGGGTGTGGCACCCTGTGAGAACTAGCAGCAGTGCTAGGGATGTCACCAGAGCCACCCTGGAATCACCAGTGCATGAGATCAGAACAGAGTCCCTTCGAGGGGGCTGTGTGCTAGCAAGCAAAGGATCGTGCAATTCACAGAAAGCATACAAAGGCCAGTGTGCAGGCAAGGCATTAGGGCAGTGCTGCCCAGAAGAGCTTAGAAGCTCAGGACTCTGTCTCCGGCACCTGGGTGGAAAGAGGATGTCAGTCTGAGCAGCTGATATTTTGATCAGTAGCAGAATTCAAACCCGAACAGCTCCAGCTCCAGTTCCCACTAGCATCCTCTTTCCACCCAGCTTCCATGTGGCCACTTGCCATTCCATGCCCAGGATTCCTCCCCAACCTCTGACTTCTGGAAACAACTGGACTCAATTGTCCTCTCACACTTGACTTGCACTGAGGTGAGTGAGAAGAGACTCACATCCTTGCAGTGTTGGAGGAGGAGACACCCTTGCCTGGGGTGGGCCTGACAACTTAGCATCACATGGCCCAGAAGAGGACAAGCTGCAGTGGTGCTGCTCTTCACCAAGAGGAACCGGAAGGGAAACATGAAGAATTTTGAAACCACCTGGGTACTCTTGGGACATGCAGCTGTGACCTAGGTTACCTGGTGACTTTGGCTCATCATATCGATGGCATCTGCGTCCTTATTCAGTTGCAGGTCACCTGTAGCTCCTCAGTGGCTCTCTCATCTATTCTATGTGCGAGTATGAAGATCACCAGCAGCGGGAGAGAAGATGCTGCTAAAGTCACCATTTACACACTCCTCAGCTGGCATAAATGAGCACAGCTCCTTTGACATTACTTGAAAGAGGACGGCTCAGAGCAGCTGAGGAGCTGGCTCAGCACTTTGAATAGAGCTGGTAACCAGAGCCCTGAATGCTCAGAACATGGCTGGTATGTACACCCAGTGAGAACCCCACAGTGCCCTCCTGTGTGCATGTCTGCTTGCTACTTTCCCCCTGCTGAGGCATTCTGGGACAGATTTTTCCCAGGATGCACTGAGACAAGCAGGTAGCATTGCAAAGGTGGGCTCACACACACAGTCGGACACGTGGCTATGTGGTGAAAAGCTGCTGTCTGAACGCGGGGTCAGATCTCAGAGGAGGAGTTATGGGGGGGACGACTGTAAACATGGCTGCGCTTTTGGCCCAGAGAGGATGGAAGGCTGAGATTTGCAAAGCTGCATATGAGAGTTGGGTGCTAATCGCCATTCAAACTAATGGGAACAGAGGGGCCAATCCTCGGAGTCCTTTGACAGTCACAGCTTTCGTATTGACAATGGGTTTGTGCTGCTGTGAGGGGAGAAGGCTGCTCCATTGAACAGGGCAGCGACAGGAGGAGGGACCGGCTCCTGCTTCTTCTCAAGGCATCAGAGGCCCCAAAGTCCATGATGGGCTGATCATCCCTTGCCCTTGGTTTGAGGCTCTTTGTAGTGGGCAACTCCCCCCATTTTCCCTTTTCCAGTCAGCAACCCTAGGTGATGCTAATGCAGCTATGACCCACCAAACCCCTCCCCCTCACCTCTCCAGGCCCCCCCATGAGGTCACCTGCATCCGCTGCCACACTGCGGACATAGGCCGCGCTGCTAGCAAAACGTGCTGCATGATTGCCAACACAGCAAGGCAGCCACCATCTCTTTCCAAACACCCCACCAGTGGGTGCAAGGGAGAATGCTGGCAGCTGCGGAAGACAAAAGGCGGAGGGCATTGTCCCTTTAAGACATCACTCTCCATCCATCACTCTCCTGCAGCCAAGGCACTGCCCTCATTTCAGGCTGGGCTAGAGGGAGGCCAGGCCCCAGAAGTAGCAGAATGATGCCCAAATCTCCTAATGGAGCTTGACAGCAGAGGGATTAAAAGCACAAGTGCAGCACCCAGAGAGCGGTGAGTGAGATCCCACCCCCGCCCCTGCATCCAGCTTCTTCTTTTAAAGAGCTGAACCAGAAAATAAACCTTTTGGCAGGGAATGGGGAAAAAAAACCCAATGGTGCTTAAAGAACACTGAAGAGGAGAAGATCGGGCTGGGGGAGGGAGGAGGAAGAGAAAAGATGTCTGTATGAAACGAGGAGATCTAGGGAATGGGAGGTGTGAAAGACCTATCAGCCAGGGGCCGATGTGGAAGGCATGTCTGTGAACAAGAGTCCAATGGGCATATATATACACTGTATACACATAGGCATAGACTCTTGGCTGTTTGCTCCAGTCCCAGCCATGCCATGCACTCAATATTTACATTTCACATGCAACCATTCTACATCCACTTTCATTCCACTCCCAGTCTTTCCACCCACCCCCCACACCTATTCCACCTTGTTTTGCATTTTTACACACACACACACACACACACAACAGAGAGCTACTCAGCTGAGACCTGTATCCCTGCACCCCATAGCCATGCAGTCCCCAGGTATCTATTCCCATTTCCAAACATGCCTTCCAAATGCAAACAGAAGATAAAGCAAGGCAATGGTGCCTTCCAGAGTCTTCAGCCAATGGCTCAGAGAGGTGTGAACTCCCCTATCCTCTATTAAACACATTGGAATGGCAACTAAAGTGATGCTTTAGCTGTTCCATGGCTGATCATTTTAGCAGATGGACTGGAGAAGGGATAGTATTGCTGCTCAGGGGGATGAAATTGCTGCAGGGAAGGAAGGGTAGAGGGAAGAGGGAAGAGGAGGTGACACAAAGATGAGGAAGATGGGGAGAGACAGAGAAAAGAGGCTGGGGAAGGAGAAGAAGAAAAGGGCCGAAATGGTGGTGGGGCAAAGGAGGTGGCAGATTTTCTCCTGTCTGACACGGAGCATGACAATGAAGAATTTTACAATAATGAACCTAGGCCCAGACCCTCAAAGGAATTTAGGTGCCTAACTCCTGTTGAAATCAAAGGGCATCCACAGCTGCCCTCCACAGCTGCTGGGATTAGAACTCATACACCAGAAGTGCAGGAACACTGAAGCCCTTGCAGCACCAACCCCTTTGTGCGGTAGCTCGCAGCTGTGGCAGCACCAGCCTTTCCCAGCAGAAGTCACTGTAGGGAACGGTGCCAGAGCACTGGCTTTGGGGGGGCATGTGTTCCCAGTGTCTGGGGCCAGGCCACACTGCTGGGAATAATGGAGACGTGCTGGATGTGGAGCTCTGTGCCAGAGCAGTTCCTGCCCCACTCATTAGGAGTCAGTCTAGGGAAAGCTGCAGGAATGCTGGTATTGGAGGAGCTCACAGCTCTGGCCATCCCAGCCTTGCTCATTGTAAGCTCCCTGGGAGTTTAGAGCTAGCTACTGCACTCCCAGCCCTGCAGTGTAGAATGACCATGAGCCTAATCCGCTCACCACCATCCCCTTCCCTGCATTAGGGAAAGGGAGGCTGGTGCAGTGGAGTAAATAGATCAGCACAGCTCATCCCCTTGCTTAGAGCCAGCTCCGTTCACTCAGAGCCCCAGGACGCAGCCCCAGCTCTGAGACACCGTGCTGTGCTGGAATGCCTGGGGACACCACCCCACTGCACTCAGCGTATACCCCAGAGCCCCTGCCCTGGCTGTCAGTGTGACACTGCCCCGTCCTGGGCGCCACAGGTGTCTCAAGCCCCCGCATCGTCTGCTCAAACACTCACTTAAGCTTTTAAGCTTGATCACTAAGTTGCTGGGGTTTGTGGCCATCTGTACCTCCCACCCTCTTAGCTGAGACTGGCAGCTGGAGGCCTGTCCTCCCTCTGCTTGGGCACGTGCCAGCTCACAACAGGCTCTAGCCCCTAAATCCAGGCACCCTCCACCAGCTATTTCCCCTGCATGTGAACTGGGGGGGAGTGACTCCCTGCCAGACCCTGTCTCCCTCTCCTGTGTTCTTCCCCCAGCCACGCTGTGAACAGTCTGGGGTGGGGAGGTGCAGCAGTGAAGGGCTGAGCTGAAAAGCCGCCAGCTCTCTGCACTCGGTATTTGTCAGCCGCTGCAGCTCTTTGTTAAGCTGAAATGAGCTGTCATTTCTCAGCCTCGTCCTGCCTGCGCCAAATGCTTTCTGACAGGCCATTTAAAACCCAAAGTGCTTCCATTTACAGTCTCTGCAATGGAACTGGTGACTGCCACGGCCAAACCCCCAGCACACGTACAGAGAGCGCTGCCCCAACCCTTCCCACTGCCCAGAGCCCTGGCACCTCCCCAGCCCTACCAGCTTGCAGCACAGCTGGGCAGACGGCTACATATGCCCCAATCTATTACCCCTCACCTATTCCACGTCAGGAGATACCAGGTGAGGGCAGTGCTCTATTCATTCTGATGGAATACGTGGGCCCGAAGAGTCACAGCTGTTAACATGACTGAAACTGTCCAACATTAAACAGGGTTAAACAAGGCTCAGGGTTTGGTGTACAGAGACCTCTGCCTGCTTCATGCCAGGTCAAACGCTCCCTTAAAAATCCTTCTAACCTTTGATTAAAGATACAGAAAAGGAGGCGCAACCGTTAAGGCATTAGAAATGGGAGTATTAAGTGAGGCTTTTATTTTAATAACATCCCTTGTTCCTTTTCCCTTTAGCTGGAGAGAGTCTTTAGAGAGAAACCCTCCTGGATGGTATCAAAGATGATAATAACTGTCCTGCTAGGGGAAGAGAGCAGCAGTTAGTTGAAATGGGCTGGAGTTGCCGCTGTTGGTAAAGTCTGATCCCAAAAAGACACTGGCCCTGGTGCTGATTCGCACTGCTGGCAAAGCACAGGCCCAGCACAGGGACTCCACCGCCACTCAGACCTGGCAAACTTGTACCAGCATTGGGCTGTATGGGGCACTGCTTTTAGCTGTCTCTCTGGGCACAGGCTCACAGCAGGTGTTGCAAAATACATAGTCTTAGCTGGCTAAGCCAGACTCTCATTAGACGGAAGGAAGAGGATAGAAAAGAGAAGAAATAAGGTAGAGATGGAAAAGGACACGGAGGGAGGAGAGATGAAGTCTCTCTTCCCAGCTGTTGTTTCAGATTGAGCTGAGGCTGGTGGAGGTGGCCATGTCATCTGGGTCCCTCTCTCTGGCCCCTTCAGGCCAGGACATCTCTCAGGCTCAGGATGACGAAGGGCCAGGATCCCAGGAATGGCTGGGAATGGCAGCCATCATGGTGAAGCTCACTCCTTCCTTCTCTCCCCCTTTTCAGTCAGCCAGCAGCCTGGGCACCAGCTTTCCCCCTCTGCTCATTCTCCTCTCAGGGTCTGAGTTTAAGGGCCCCACGAGCGGAGTGCTGGGTGAAATAGCCCATCCCCACATTGTTTTGTCCACCTAATATTTGACCTACCAATTTAGGTCCATTGATTTCTGACCCCTGCTTCTCTTGTTTATCAGGTCTGATCCCAGCGCAGTCCCCAAGTTCTCACCAGGCCTTTTTGTTTGGACTGACTCAGTCAGTACATCTCCCTTTTGTACCTTTCCCCATCAACATTAGTCACCCTCAGTTATAATGACACCTTAGGAAACCTATGTGCACTTTTCACAGCGGCACTCACAATCAGGGCAGTCATCACAACAGAGGGCACCAGCCATTCCCTTCCCTGTGATGGCACCCCTGCTTGTAACCCGTCCGGACACCCCACCCTGGGGCAGGGAGAAGACTATGTGCCTATGCTGGCCACAGCATGAGCGCTGCTCCCAGCATCTCCCCTCCCTGGGCACTTGATAGCAAGACAGGGAGAGCTCAGTGCACCCCCCCTACTCCAAGGGGAAAAATCCCTTTGGCCACTAGCAATTAGGGCAATGAAGGCCCCTCAACAGCACCAGCCCAAGCCTGACACCAGGATGGGCAGAGCTGCTACCTCTCCTCTCTCTAGTACTCCAGCCCTCTAGCCCATCCCAGGTGATGGGAGTGGGGAAGAGGACAGACTGCCCTCCTCCAGGCCCAGGCCAGTCTCTCTATTCCAGGACACCTGACAGGCAGGCAGTGTAGCCTAGTGGATAGAGCACTAGCCCAGGACTCAGGAGCCCAGGGTTCTATTACTGGCTCAGCCACTGATCTGCTTGGCCAGTCACTTAACCTCCGTGCCTCAGTTTCCCTCCAGCCTGCCTGGTCTACATGTGGCTTTTGTGCCGGTATAACTATTTCAGCTTGGAGTTCCTGTTACACAGATCCCAGAACAAGCCCTAGCGTGGACACAGTTACACCAGCATAAAAAGGTGCCTTGTAGCAGAATAGTTCATCCCTGTCCCATGCAGGACTTAGCCACACCAGTCTAACCCCAGTACAGCTCTGCACACACTAGGAGCTGCACTATTTGAAATGCACCAGAGAGTTAAAGAAGTGTGATGCAGGGGTGTAGACGAGGCCCCTTCCGGCCAGGGGTTCTTGCTGGGTGTGTGCAGCACCCAGCACAACCGGACCTCCAGGGGCTATTGTAACAACCAATACAGCACCAGACAATGCACTGACTCCCCACCCCCACTCTCTCCTATTCGAGGCCATGTGACAGCAGGCCAGGGAGGCACCCGGTGAAGCTGTTGTAAGGCCCCATCGATAAAGATGCAGTGAATTGTGACCCCACCCATCACTGCAGTCCATTAGCCACTCCCTTGGAGCACACACCTCGTGGATGTTTGCCTAGCCCTGGCTTTTAGGGAAAGCCAGAGCGAGGGGGAATGCTATGCTGCAGGTCCATTTTTAATTCACTTTAAACATTTTCCCCTCTCCTGGGAGCCCTGGTTCAATAACCCCTGCTTGCTGCAGACGCACCTGTTTGTGACTGGGGCACTAGCTCAGCCCAGGGTTGCCCACCACTGAGTTCAGGCTGACATGCTCAGAGCAGAGCTCCTGGGACAGAGACTATTGCAGAACAATTTGTTCTCTTCACATCAGTACTAGCAGGAAAGCTCTGCAGCAGGCACTAAGCTGGTGCTGCACCTCGGCTGCTGACCCACTCAGTCCCATTATGCATTACTTGCCAAGTCCAGCCCTTCAACAGCTGGATGATGGACATGCACGGGGGCAGCCATGGCCCACCATACAGTGCAGTCCTGCGGGACTGATGTGGGCACAGCCCATTGCTCCAGAGATTAGGGGTGGGGGTGCTGCCTTTTAACCTGTCGTACACAGTTTGTTTCAGGCTGGGACGTTGTCTAATTAAAATATTATCATTCAAATCGTTATTGCTACCACTGTTATATAATTGCAACAAATCTTATACCAAGTATAATACATGGCCAGAAAAGGTTAAACAGCTTGCAGGTTGAACGACCCAAAGCCCACCTTTAGAGTCACGTTAGAGGGGTATGCGAATGGTGATGAGGGCCATTCATGGTAGATAGGCTCGAACCTTGAAATGAAAACCTATATTGTTAGAAGTGATACTAATTGTGTGTATCTTAGACACTAGCCCTGTAAACAGACAATTCCTCTCTGTCACTAGAATGATTAATTCAGAGATCAAAAGAGAATATTAACATTTAGGTGAATGGTGTGAAGTAATGTCATTGTCTATATGTCTCTTTCAAGTTTGTGATAAACTGCCTAATGAATAAATTGCCCTATGTTAATTTGTGTAACTAATTACTGGTGGTGTTTAGAAAACAGAAGGTTACATCAAAGGCCTATTGTTTACCTAGGACTGTGTTGTCAAGTGGATGCTAGAACACTGTATAAGACCACCCTTGGTCCTGATCCTGTTCATCTCAGATCTGCTTGATGTTTCATTAGGGGAAGCTTAAGCCACTACTTTGGGATGTCAGTGCTGAGTGGTCTGCCCTGAATAGGATATTTGGACATTGGTGTATAACCTATAAACTATTTCTGAAAATTCTTTACAACTACAAAGTTTACCATCTCTGCTATGCATCTGAACCTCAAAGAGTTAAACTCATGTCTGTATGTATATTATTTTTTTTAACCATAAACTAAAATTTATTAAAGAAAAGAGTAATTAATAAGAATTGGTTATATGCATGTATTTAGATAAGATGGAATATTTATTAAGCCGGGAGGTAATGTGTCTGGTCCTTTGGGAGTGGTAGAACCTTTTCTTTTATATGATGAAATAAGATTTTCAGAAATCATCATCTTTGACTTGGGTAGCTGGATAGAGGCTAATCATTTCAAGGGAATGGTGTTATTGACTTCTGAATAACCAGTGAGATAATAAAGAAGCTGTTTTATGCTGACTTGGTGAATCTAAGTACTGATTTATCCACCAACTCTGGGGTTTGTCCACCCCATTCTTTACAGTTCGCCCTAATTGAGTGACCACAGCTGGCCCACACTGGGACCCTGGTCACACAGGCTGGCGGAGGAATGGTGGTATGGAATCCTGAGACAAGAGATTTCATCCTCTCACAGGTGCCGACTCTTGGGGAAAATTGGTAGGTGCTCTGCACCCACCGGCAGCCCCCCACCCCAGCTCACCTCTGTTCCGCCTCCTCCCCTGAGCATGTCGCCAAGTCTTGCTTCTCCTCTCTCCCAGGGCTTGTGCTGCGAAACAGCTGTTTTGCAGGGCACGCAGTGGGAGGGAAGGAGAGGAGAAGGAAGAACGAGGCATGCTCAGGGAAGAGGTAGGGCCGGGAATTTGGGGAGGGGTCCAATAGGGGTGGAGTTGGGGCCAGGGGCACAAGCACCCACCAGCACCAAGGAAAGTTGCCACCTGTGTCCCCACAGATGACTCACATCTTGTTAGTGTCTTTTCATGGGGCGATGATGCTCCAGCCAAGAGAACCACGCACCAGCTGAGGGCATGGGTAAGGTGACCCGCCCCAGGAGCTCAACATGCAGGAGTCACTTATGCAAAAACTGTATCAGACTAACTGCAGAGGAGACTGGGCCTGGAGCTGTGGGCAGATGAGCACAGCTTGGCTCAGCCATGCAGCACATCCCACCTCTCTGCACCTAGTGAGCCTGCAAAGCTGGGCTGCACATCCCAGGAGAACAACCTCCTTTGGGGCATTTCAGCACTTGGCCTTCCAGCCGCAGCCCCCACCCCTAAACACGGCACCGTATGGATACAAGGAGTCACTGCACAGGAAGAGCATTGCAGGGAGCTGCCCTCCAAACCACCCTGCTATTCCAACTTGGTGGGAAAGGGGTGATCAGCTCCTAGTGCAGACGGCACGGTGGTTTGCCCAGCCCCTGCAGCGCTTGGGACAGTAGCAGCAGCAGCACATTAGAGGTGGGCAAAGCAGAAGGCAGGGAATCCATGACTCTTGCATTGACAGTAGAACCTAGAGGCCTCAACCACAGCGAGAGCCCCACAGTGCTAGGCGCTGGCCAAACTGGCCCCATCTTGATGAGTTTACAATCTAACTAGACAACGCAGACAACTGGGGATGGGGACTGGCACTCGGAGGTGAAGTAGGGTCAGTAACAGAGCTGGGAATAAAACCCAGGTCTCCAGAGTGCTAGGCCAGGGTCCCATCCACTAGCCCAGGGGTTCTTAACCATTTTTTCCCCCTGAGCCCCCCGCAACATGCTATACAAAGTCCATGGCTCAGCTGTGCCACAACAACTAGTTTTCTGCACATAAAAGCCTGGGCCAGCATTAGGGGGTAGCAAGCAGGGAAACTGCCCAGGGCTCCACACCACAGGGGGCCCTGTGAAACTAAATTGTTCAGGCTTCGGCTTCAACCCCGGGTGGCAGGGCTTGGAGCCCTGGGCTTCAGCCCCAGGCAGTGAGGCGTTGGCTTTCTGCCCTGGGCCCCAGCAAGTCTAATACCAGCCCTGCTTGGTGGACCCCCTGAAACCTGCTCATGGCCCCCAGTGGGCCCCGAAGCCCTGGTTGAGAACCACTGCGTTAGGTAGTCCAGGCTCTGCTAAAGAATTTCTGTGACTTTAGGCAAATTGCTTCACTGTTCTGTTCCTCAGTTTCCACATCTGCAAAACATAAAAATACCTTCCTACCCAGGACACAGTGTTAAAACAGAAATAGCCATGCAGAGTCCTAGCCAACAGGTGCTAAAGAAATACAAAGTATTTTTATCCTCTCCCCACCCCCATCGTTCCCAGTGAGTTTTGTGGACTGCCAGACTCAATCCTGGACTAACACTTCCAGTGCTTTGTAAGGGAATCTGGACCATTTTCCAGGGGTTTTGCCCTACCAGCAGACACATTTTGACCTCCCTACAAAGGTTTCAGGGAGCAAAAAGGGTGGATCACAGGAAAAACTGCTCTCATATTTGTGGACAGAAATTCCAAGCTGAGCTGAGAGCTTTGGCCCTTTGAACTTAGCAAATTGTTCAGGTTTAATTAAATTCCACTCCATTCCCCGGCAGCTGCAGCCCACTTATCTCAAATCTGTCATTAAGCTGCTGATAACCTTACAGAGAAGGGTAACCAGGCAAAACGTGAAAGCTCCCCAGTTCCAAAGATGGGACCTGACCCAGTCAGGGGCCCAGGCTTTCTGAAAGTTACAGCCAGGAGTGATTACAGCAAGTTGCAGAATTACCACTAAGCCCAAGGGGCAGAGGTGGCCTGCCTGCCTCCCCTGGGTGATGCACATTCAAAGGCAGATTTATTCAGAGTGCTGGCAGCCACCCAGCCATTTATCACAGGGAAGTGAGTGCTGTGCTAGCAAGCCAGGGGGCCTGGGAGATTTGAGTGAGGCGTCGCTGAGCTTCCCTACCAAGCTCCTGCATTGGTCTTCCCTTCCAGAGCCATCACCCCCTTAAGGGACACGGGGGAGGGGGCAGGATGGGGCAGTGCTAAGGCACAGGATTGAAAGTCGGGGACCTGGATTCTTTCCCCAGCTCCACTCCAGCCCTCCTCTGACTGGAAGCAAACCGCACCACCTCTGGGCCTCGATGACTCCCTCTGTACAACAGGGGGGTGATGGTAATTAGCTCCCTGCCAGAGGGGGCTGAGATACTTAATTCACTCACCTTAGCAAAGGGCCTGGAGACCTCAGGGGAAAGGAGCAACAGAAGGTACAAGACTAAGAATTTGGGCTCCCCATGTGCTCAGTGCAGTGCTTCTCCCTCCCTTTGCCCCAGAGGGGCCTCCCACTTTCTCCCCTCTCCTCAGGTGCCAGGGAAGCTCATGTTCGCTGGGCTTCCTTACAGTAGCCAAAGGGCAAGTTCAAGAGCTTTCCAGCCAAGGAATACAGTGCCAGTCTCTCCTGACCGCGAGGACCCAGGGCTCAAAGCAGGGAGCTCAGGAGCCTTCAGCAATAGGCTGGGCTCCCTTCTCTTCCCACTCCGAGCCCTGGCTTGGTGTGGCCGCTGGGGCGTATACGCTATAATACAGACATGAACGTGACATTTTACTTGGTTCCCTCAGGCATGTTATTCTTGCTCCAGTGCCTTCAGCAACAGTGTACGAACAGGGAGCCACGCAGCATTAAATGCAACCCAACAGTCCCAAGCCCATCACTCGCCAGCAAGCTGTGGGTCCTGCAGCACAGCTGGAAGATTAGCCCAGGCAACCCGCAATGCAGGCTGCGGTTTGTGAAAACCTCAGACACAGGAGCACCGGACCACAGCGTAGAGCAGCCATTGCGCTCAGGCAGTCTGCTAGTGGCACTGTGGTTACCGGAAGGCTGTCTAATGTTTAACACAAACACGGTGTGGTTTCCAAAGTGGTTTGCTCTCTGACAGTTCAGGCTTAGTTTGACTGAAGCCAGCCCAACTGCAGTCTGAGAGCTAAATTTCAGGGAGAAGGGACTCATTTACTCCCCCTTTCATTCTGGGATCTGAGAGTCAAGCTGGGCTCTTTCTGGCTCATGCATCATCACCAGTAACAAATACACCAGGGCCATCCCATTGAATTACAGGTGTAACATGACAGAAAGGTTACTAATTCTGTGGATGATAGGTGAGCAAGAACACAACCCAGCTCACCTCCATAGCTCTGCAGGGAAAAGAGATGTAAAAATTTAAAGCTGGGATGTTCACAGCAGCCTGAGGGAGTTCGGCATTCAAATCCCACTGACATTCAATGAAAATCCCAGTCTCAGCCACTAAAAGAAGCTGATGCATCTCAATGCAGCCAGGAAGCAGACCGGCTGTATAAGCAGATGCCATTTTTACAGCAACACTTCTCATGCTAAAGTGGCACATTACGGCTGATCTGACCCCTTTCCGTTTCATCCCAAGGTCCCGTTCTCAGGCACTCATTTCAGTTTGGATGCTTACCATGTGGGGACGCCACCTCTCTGGCGATTTGGTTAGGAAAGTTTGGTAGCACTCTGCAAATTCAAAAAATGTCTCCACTCAGCCCAGCTCATCAGCTCCCCAGGCCAGGCCCAGTCCCCACTGCTGGCTGCACATCCCCATCCCAGGCTCCTCATCTTCACCCCCGTGTCTGGCTCTTCACACCTCTGCATTCCAACCCAGCTGCTGCTCCTTCTACAGATCACCCTGCCCAGGGACCAGCTTGGGGAGTATTGAGAGAAAGTCTCCTTGCTCTCAGTTCCTGCACCTAGTCCAGTGTTCCCTGGCCACTGCAAGGGGAGTCCCGCTCAGCCCCGCAGCATGGAATCTAGGGGCCAAAGTCTAACAAGTCCTCTATTTAGCATATGGAGATTGAGACTGGCCAAATCTGAGTAGCTCTTCATGGGGACAGCAAAAGGCACATCCCTGACACTGGGGTGACTGACCCCACTGCCAAATTTCAAGCCCTTGCTCCAAGGCCTGGGGTGCTAGAGATGCTCAATGAAATACTGAAAAACAAAATTAACATGGCAAAACATTTTTCACTAGCCTCAATCTGAGGAGCAGCTGAGCCATTTTTGCTGACATTATCCCAAAAAAATGCAGCCAAAAGACGACATCAAGTAGGAAAAGTTCCAGCCCAAACACTTGAAATTTGGTGACATTATAAGGTAATAAACTGAGGGTCTTATATGGGAAACGTCAGGCAAACCACAGAAGGTGTTACTGTACTTCCTGCACCTCTCCAATGCATGTGAATCCTGCATCTGTCCTCATTGCCCTGCCGCAGTGGGAGGTATTCTGCCTACATTGATTTGAACAGAGTATGACAGGCTTTCCTTCACTTTAATTGATTCATCTCTCACTGCTGGTTTGGGGTCGCAGAGAGGTCACAACCAGCATCTACCATTTAACAATCTCCCTGTTTATGACAGTAAAACAACAGAGCACAGCTTGGTGAGAAGGAGTACAATCATCAGCTAGAGGAATCACTTTTTGAAAACTAAGTTACTCCATTAGAACAAGGCTGTAGCGATCAGGGTGCCGGTATTCTAGTGTATCACTCGGTCAATAGCTGAGCTGGTTAACTGCACAGACTGTCAGCGGTGTGGTTCTGGTCAGGCGGGGGCGCTATCTTAACACAATGGAGCACTGATCCTGGAGTGGGGCTCTGATGCACTACCATAATCTGAACGGTTTCTAACTGTGGGCAGCCAGAAGCTCATATCAACACACCAGTGCTTGGTGGGATTGACACTCCCAGCCTCTAAGCAAAGACAAATCCACACTCCTCAGTAACAACCTACCCTTCTACAGCACCTTTCATGTGAAATCACAAAGCCATTTATTTGCAATAACACATTCAGCCTCACAACATTCCCATGGAGGTGTAATTACAGCTGAGTTAATACATGAAAACACATTCACAAGCTTTTGCTCAATACAAATACTAGTGACCTGGCCTGCACTCCAGTCACGTTCGGTGATTATTCTAGCAGGCACACTTGTGGGAACAGTGATTTTTAAATGGATATTACAGAATATTTGCAAAGTATGCATCTCAAATGGATAAATGCAAACGTGTGCCAGTCAACTGATCATTACATCCCCTCAAGTCAAAGAACAAAACAATATCATGTGATCTGTGTGCCCAGTCAAAAAAACTAACACCCCTTTCTTTTAAGGGCTAGGTGCTGGCAACAAACAGCTCACAAATAATCTACAGACCAAGAACTATTAGGGAACAATTTTGAATAAATAATATAAGCACAATTTGTTGGTGAACAATTTGGAAACAGAAAAAGGTGACGTTTGTTAAATAAGTTATTCCCTACGAATCGTTTGCTCAACTCTAATTATCAGCACTTCACACATGGAAAAATTGAGGCATAGAAGATACGTGGTTTACCCAAGGGCCAACAACAAGTGTGTGCCAGAGCTGTAAACAGCATCCAGATCTCCTGACTTCTGGCCTCTTGCTCTAGTCTAAATCATATCAGGTACATCTACACAGCAAAAAACACACCCCACAGCAGTAAGTCTCAGAGACCAGGTCAACTAATGCATGCTGCAGGGCTAAAAAAAAAAAGGAGCAGTGTTGCCATTTGGGCTCAGGCTGGAGCCCAGACTTAGACCCTCCCCACTCCCTGCATTTCACAGCCTGGTCTCTGTGCTGAGCCCAAATGTCTACACTGCTATAGTCTACACTGTCCCCACGGTGCAATCCCCCGTCAGTTGACCCACGCTCTGGGACTCACTGCCCAAGGGCTGGGCTTTTGCTGTATAGACTCACCCTTAGCAAGCAGTCCTAACTCTATGCAAGAGACAGCCCAGCTAATTATCATATAACACGCCTCATGAACTCTTCTAGTTTGTTCTAGGCTAGGAGAAGGAGGCTCCCAAGACAGATCCCGCAGGGCAAGCTGCATCCCTTCCTGGATCTAGTATGGTCTTGTGCATTTCAAGCCTGATCAACCTACCCCAAACACCTCAGCCACTGTTCTCCTGTCTCCCAGGCAGGCCAGTCAGCATCAGAGTGATTCTGATCGATCACCTGAGATTTCCTAAGAGGGTGAGATCACACAGCACAGCCCAAGCTGCAATTACAGGTTCCCAGGCAGGAATTTCCCTCTCCCTACCTGCTCTCCAGGGAGAGTTGTTCCGAATCCGATAGTTTCTTTAGCCCTAGAACACTGACCAGTTCCTACCGGGATGACAGATCATCAGAGAATCCTTAGAACACTAAGCACAAGGTTAGTTCTTTCCAGGGAAGTGAATAAACACAGAGGCCTTATCACAGTGGGCACTGTTCTGTATGGGGCCTCAGCTCCTCATACTGCCCTCTTCCCCCCCAAAACTCCCTCCCAGCACCACCCACCATCCTTACAGCTGCTGAAGTGTCTCCTCTTTGATCCTACCCAGCCTTCATTTAAACCCCCTTCAATCCATTTCTGACCAGAGCAGTTTGGTCAGGTTGGGAGTTTCTGTACAGCAGAGGCCTGCAAGAGGGCTAGGACAGATGCTGTTGGTTTGATAATAGGGGCAGCAGCAGAGCTGGGGCGAGGGCAGGCCCAACACTGAAGCAAGCAGGGAGTCAGGAATAACGTGCATTGTTAGCTTTGGAAATTGGGACATTTTGCCCATGCTACATCTTGTGTTACTAGCTCCTCAGATTATTGTTATGCCTGGGGAAATAAAGTAGGAATCCCAGTGTATCATTCAGACTTATGCTCCAGTAAGAGATGGGAGCTGGTCTTACACTGACACACGCACAGGACCTGAACTGTGCCTGCATCCTGCCCTAGGCTGCCATCTAGTAGCTACAAGCAGCAATGCAGCTTGCTTATCCCAGCTAAGGGATTCTCTTACTGGCCACCTGCTCTAGCAAAGCCATATCCTTAGGAAAAAGACGGTTACTCACCTGTAGTAACTGTTGTTCTTCGAGATGTGTTGCTCCTATCCATTCCAGTTAGGTGTGCGCGCCGCGCGTGCACGGCATCTCGGAACTTTTTACCCTAGCAACCCCGGCGGGCCGGCTGGCGCCCCCTGGAGTGGTGCCGCTATGGCGCCCATTATATACCTCAGCCGGCCCGTCCGCTCCTCAGTTCCTTCTTGCCGGCTACTCCAACAGTGGGGAAGGAGGGCGGGTCTGGAATGGATAGGAGCAACACATCTCGAAGAACAACAGTTACTACAGGTGAGTAACCGTCTTTTCTTCTTCGAGTGATTGCTCCTATGCATTCCAGTTAGGTGATTCCCAAGCCTTACCTAGGCGGTGGGGTCGGAGTGAGACGTGGCGGAGTGTAATACCGCGGAGCCGAAGGCTGCGTCGTCTCGAGACTGTTGCACCAACGCGTAGTGGGAGGCGAAGGTGTGGACCGAAGACCAGGTGGCCGCTCGACAGATGTCCTGGAGTGGAACATTGGCCAGGAAGGCGGCCGACGAGGCGTGCGCCCTTGTCGAGTGAGCGGTGAGTCGGCACGGCGGCACGCGAGCAAGCTCGTAGCAGGTCCGAATACAGGCAGTGACCCAGGAGGAAATTCTCTGGGAGGAGACCGGCTCACCCTTCATGCGGTCGGCGACGGCCACAAACAGCTGGGTCGAACGCCGGAAAGGCTTTGTCCGCTCGATGTAAAAGGCAAGCGCCCTGCGGACGTCCAGGGTGTGAAGCTGTTGTTCCCGAGGCGAGGTATGCGGCTTCGGGAAGAAGACCGGGAGGAAGATCTCCTGGTTGAGGTGGAAGGCCGATACCACCTTGGGGAGGAAGGCCGGATGCGGCCGAAGCTGTACTTTGTCAGCATGGAAGACGGTGTAAGGTGGACCCACCGTTAGTGCGCGAAGCTCAGAGACTCGTCTCGCGGATGTAATGGCGACGAGGAAAGCTGTCTTCCAGGAGAGGTAGAGCAGGGAGCACGTGGCCAAGGGCTCGAAGGGGGGACCCATCAGCTTGGCCAGGACGAGGTTCAAATCCCAGGTCGGGGCAGGACGCCGCACCGGCGGGTACAAGCGGTCCAGGCCTTTAAGGAAGCAGGAAACCACCTGGTTGGAGAAGATGGACCGACCTTCCAGCGATGGACGAAAGGCGGACACTGCTGCCAGGTGAACCCTCAATGAGGAGACTGCAAGACCTTGCTCCTTAAGGTACCAAAGGTATTCGAGGATGGTAGGTACCGGAACTACGAATGGATTCAGGCTTCGCTGATCGCACCAAAGTGCGAACCTCTTCCATTTCGCGAGGTAAGTGGAGCGAGTGGAAGGCTTTCGACTCTCCAGCAGGACTTGCTGAACTGCCACGGAGCAGTCCCTCTCCGCGTGGGTCAGCCACTCAGGTACCAAGCTGTAAGATGGAGGGACTGCAGGTTCGGATGGAGGAGTCTGCCGAAGTCCTGGGTGATGAGGTCCGGCCACGACGGGAGAGGGATGGGATCCCGAACGGAGAGCTCGAGCAGCAGGGTGTACCAGTGCTGCCTCGGCCAGGCCGGCGCTATGAATATGACGGTGGCTCTGTCCCTCCGAAGCTTCAGGAGCACTCGGTGCATGAGTGGGAACGGAGGGAAGGCATAGAGGAGGCGATCCGTCCAGGGGTAGAGGAAGGCGTCGGACAGGGAGCCTGGCGAGCGACCTTGGAATGAACAAAACAGGTGGCACTTCCTGTTCTCCCTGGAGGCGAATAGGTCTATCTGGGGAAACCCCCACCTCCGGAAGATTGTGTGGACGACATCTGGACGGAGGGACCACTCGTGGGAGAGGAACGACCTGCTGAGACGGTCGGCCAGCGTGTTCTGCACTCCCGGAAGAAAAAACGCTTGCAGGTGAATGGAGTGGGTCACGCAGAAGTCCCACAGGAGCATCGCCTCCCTGCAGAGGGGGGAGGAGCGTGCTCCGCCCTGCTTGTTCACGTAGAACATTGCTGTTGTATTGTCCGTGAACACTGTCACACATCGGCCTTGCAGGTGGGGGCAGAAAGTTTGGCAGGCTAGACGGATAGCTCGCAGCTCGCGGACATTGATATGCAGGGCGAGCTCCTGGGTCGACCAGAGGCCTTGGGTGTGGAGATCGCCCAGGTGAGCCCCCCAACCAAGCGCCGAGGCGTCCGTGGTGAGCGTGGCGGACGGGCGCGGAGGGTGGAACGGGACCCCGGCACACACGATCTCCGGGTCGAGCCACCATCGGAGGGACTCGAGGGTCGCGCTGGAGACCGTTACCACCATGTCGATGGGGTCTCGATGAGGCCGGTACACCGACGCGAGCCAGGACTGGAACGGGCGGAGGTGGAGCCGCGCGTACGCGGTCACATACGTGCATGCTGCCATGTGGCCCAGGAGGCGGAGGCAGGAGCGCACCGTCGTGGTCGGAAAGGTGACTAGGTCCATGATGCAGGCGACCATCGTCTGGTGGCGGGCGCGAGGGAGACAGGCCCTGGCTATGGTGGAGTCGAGGACCGCTCCGATGAACTCCACTCGCTGAGAAGGAATCAAAGTGGACTTCTCGGCGTTGATGAGGAGGCCGAGCCGCCGGAAGAGCGACCAGATCTCTGCCATCTGGCCCATCACGAGTTGTCGAGACTGTCCGCGAACCAGCCAGTCGTCTAGATACGGGTATACGTGGATCTGACGACGGCGGAGGGCTGCGGCGACTACCGCCATGCATTTGGTAAAGACCCTCGGTGCGGTGGAGAGACCGAACGGCAACACAGCAAACTGGTAGTGGGTGTTGCCGACCACAAATCGGAGGTAACGTCGATGAGGGGGATAGATGGCGACATGGAAGTAAGCGTCCTTCATGTCGAGGGCGGCAAACCAATCTCCCGGATCCAGAGAGGGAATGATGGTCCCCAAGGTGACCATGCGAAACTTGGGCTTGAGCAGGTACTTGTTCAGCTCGCGAAGGTCCAGGATAGGACGTAGCCCGCCTTTCGCTTTGGGGATAAGGAAGTAACAGGAGTAGAATCCCCTGCCCCGCCTGTCTTGAGGCACTGCTTCTATGGCACCCACGCTCAGAGTCTGGACCTCTTGTAAGAGGACTTGCTCGTGAGAGGGGTCCCTGAAGAGGGACAGGGAGGGCGGGTGGGAAGGCGGGGGCGAAACAAATTGAAGGCGGTATCCCGACCTGGACTGTTTGCAGCACCCAGTTGTCCGTTGTTAATTGGGACCACGCCGAAAAGAAATGGGAAAGGCGGTTGTAAAATAAGGGGGTAGGATCCGGTAGGGAGAGAGATGGGCCGTCCTCGAGCGTCCCATCAAAAAGCAGGCTTGGCCCCCTGGGGGGCCTTGGACGAGGCCTGCCCCTGGTTCCGCCGATTGCCTGACGGACGACGGCGGTTCTGGGCCGGTCGCCGGTTAACATACGGCCGATAGCGCTGTTGGTAGCGGGAGGGTTGCGGCCGGAAGGGCCTGCGCTGCGTCGCCGGCGTGTGCATCCCGAGCGTACGGATGGCGATGCGACCGTCCTTCAGGGTCTGGATCCGAGAATCCGTCTTTTAGGAAAACGGACCCTGGGTGTCGAAGGGGAGGTCCTGGAGGGTATACTGCACCTCCGGCGGCAGGGTAGAGGACTGCAGCCAGGAGATGCGCCTCATCGTCACGCCGGATGCCAAGGTCCGAGCCCCGGAGTCCGCGGCGTCGAGGGCGGCCGTGATAGAGGACCTGGAGGACTTCTTTCCCTCGTCCAGCAAGGCCGAGAACTCCTGGCGGGATGTTGATGGCAGGAGCTCCGTGAACTTCGCCAGGGACGTCAGAATATCAAAGACGTACCTGGCGAGAAGGACCATGATGTTTGCAATCCGCATTTGTAAGCCCCCTGCGGAGTAGACCTTACGGCCGAGCAGGTCCATGCGTCGGGCGTCCTTGGACTTGGGTGCAGGGGCAGGTTGGCCGTGCCTCTCGCGGTCGTTGACGGATTGAACGACCAGGGAGTCCGGGGTTGGGTGGGAGTAGAGGTACTCATAGCCCGTTGGGGGGGCTGAGTACTTACGTTCGACCCCGCGTGCTGTGGGTTGAATGGAAGCAGGGGTCTGCCAGAGCGTAGTGGCGTTTTTTTGAATTGTCCGCACAAAGGGCAACGCCACTCGGATAGGAGCGTCCGCGCCCACCACGTTGGTGATTGGGTCCTCGTCCTCTTGGACCTCTGCGACGGGGAGACCCATGGCTGTCGCCACTCGGCGAAGCAGGTCCTGGAAGGCCCGAAGGTCAATGGGCAGGGGTTCGCTGGCCGCAGCACCTGCCACCGCCTCGTCCGGCGAGGACGATGAAGATATGCCCTGCACAATTGGCTCAGGCGGCGGGGCTGTTGGTCGAGCCTCCGCTGAGTCATGCGGTGTGGCTGATTGGCGGTCCATAGGAGCGGAGGGCTCATGCGGAGGAGAGGGAGGCGGGCGGCTAACTGTCGCCTCGGGGACCCTGGTCCCGGTGGTCACATCCCGCAGAGGAAATGGGATGCCCTGCGCCTCGTGATGCGCCCAGGGGACCCAGTAGCCCCACTGTTCATGATGGAGTCCACCGATGCTGGGCGGGATGGCCAAGGCGGTGCCGAGGCGCCGAGGGATTGAGCCGCTGAAGACGGGAGTCCCTCCACCGACGCCGCCGAGGGACGATAAGTGTATCGCCGGCGGGACGGCGATCGTGACCGTCGGCTACCGCGGTGCCGGGAGCTCGACCGGTGCCGGGAGCTCGACCGGGATCGGGAATGACTCAGAGTCGCGGTGCCGTGAACGGTGCCGGGATGGAGACCTCCGGCGGTACCGACGGTACGGTGACCGGGACCTGGATCGGTGCCGGGAGTGCGACCGGTACCGAGATTGGGAGCGGTACCGGGACTCGGACCGGCGTCGGGATGGTGCTCGGTGCCGTGATGAGGAGCGGCGTCGAGATCCCGAACGACGGGACGGCGACCTGCGTCGGGACCGGGAACGGGACCGGGACCGGGAGCGCGTTCCGTGCCGTTCGCCCAGAGAGGGGGGCCATGTCATTCTGGCTGGTTTCCCCGCTGAGACGACAGCCCGCACTGGCGGTGCCGGGGGCCGGAGGCTCGGTGCCTCTATGAGCCGGATCAGCTCATGCGCAGAGGAGAATGTCTCCGGCGTCGATGGCAGCCTTGGCTCAACCACGGTCAGTGCCGGGGAGCGTGGTGGTGCCGGACTCGACGGCCCAGGGCACGTTTTACGCACAGCCGCTGCTACTCGCGCGGCGTCCTCCGTGCGGGCCTTTGCCACTGCCTTCGCCAGCTGTTTGGCGGAAAGCGAAAGCGAGCGGTGCCGGGTCTTCTTAGCCGCCGGCTTAGGTACCGGGGCCGCGGTGCCGGAACGGCTTGGTGCCGCGGGTGCACTCTGCACCGATGAAGCCCTCGGTGCCGGCGCGGACGGTGCCGGGGGTTGGAGGGACGCCTCCATAAGGAGCTGTTTTAGGCGAATGTCTCGCTCCTTACGGGTCCGCGGCTTGAATGCTGAACAGATAGCACACTTGTCCGTGCGGTGTCCTTCGCCCAGGCAACGGAGGCAGGAGCCGTGAGGGTCACCAACCGGCATAGGCCTCTGGCACGCTGTGCAGGGCTTAAAGCCCGGTGCCTTGGGCATGAGCCCGCACCGGGGAAGGGAAGGGAGGAAATACCCCCCTTATCCTTACCTAAAATACTAACTAACTAACTACAGAACTAACTATACTAACACTAAACAAACTATGTACAACAAGAAGTAGCGAGAGCTAGGGTTGTGGAGGACAGAGAGCACTCCACCGTTCCAACTGGCCGTCACGGGCGGTAAGAAGGAACTGAGGAGCGGACGGGCCGGCTGAGGTATATAATGGGCACCATAGCGGCGCCACTCTAGGGGGCGCCAGCCGGCCCGCCGGGGTTGCTAGGGTAAAAAGTTCCGAGATGCCGTGCACGCGCGGCGCGCACACCTAACTGGAATGCATAGGAGCAATCACTCGAAGAAGAAGTGAAAGTCCCAAGCTGGGACTATAGTGCAGATTTAAGCCAGGCAGAATACAGATTCTAAGGCTTTCAAACTGGTCTGCAAGATCACCCCACCCATCCCATGGTGAAGACAGAGTCCCCACTCACTCCTCTGTGGCAGAAGGGCAGCAGCTCCCGAGGATGGCAATGCTGCTGGGCCCCAGCATGGCTGGTACATGTCAGCCTGGCTGCAGGCAGAGCCCCTCCATGGCAGTGCACTCCATGCCCCCCACCCACACTTTACAGCCAGATGCGCGCCAGCTTGTCCTTGTGCCACTTCCACCCAAACTTTGGGCAGCACCAAGCCACACATGGCTGCTCCCAGAGCTCATTAACAATTGACATTAACACAGAAAGGAGCTGGAACAGCAAGGGTCCCTCCTCGCTTTCTGCTATGCTGCCATTTGCTCTCCCTCGCCCAGCTGGTGAGTGACAGATCTTCGGGGGACACTATTCCCCAGAAGCAGCCCACTTACTGCTCCAACCCTAGTTTGCCCTTCACAGTCAATGCTTCACAATTTGCCCAGGTCTGATTTTTGGTTGTGTTGGTCCAGCACTCTGCAAAGCCTTGAAAAACCACTTACCTGGGAATTCCTCACTCACAGGGCTACTCCCCCCTAGAGATGGCAGGAAACTTGCTTGCTCCAGGTCCCGGCTGTGCATGGCTTGAGAAGAACTCAATGGAAGTACCCTAATCAGACAACTTTGTCAGCTCAGATGTCTAAAGATGAAGACGTTCCAGCCTCAATGAAGAGGGGGGTCTGTGCTTCTCTAATCAAAATAGAGCGAGTTGTCACCTACTTGAGCATACTGTACACAAGGCCAACACTGGATCCTACCTATGCTCAGCCATTGGGGGGGGGGGGGGGGAGTGTTACTAGGTCCTTTTCCTTCTCTAAGGACCCAAAGGAATGGTTACTAGAATCTGACTTACATTCTGCACATTGTATTTTACTGAAGCCATATATGAGCTTCACTACACCAGTGAGGTTTTGCTATAAGCAGGTGCCCACATTTTAGTACAAACTCTTAATTAAGTGCACATTTTGCTGCCTGTCTGTTAAGGCTAGCAATCTAAGATGCGAGCATGGGTCAGAAGCAGAGCAAATAGGTTGCTTAGCCTGGGATCAAATGAAAGACAAGAATTCAATCATACATGGTTTTCGCCTTTCCAGGTTTTGGGACATCTCCCCGACTGCACCAACACCAAATTCAGCATTTCAATCTGATTGTCCCTAGGGTATGATCTCCAGTATAGCACCTACAGCAAACTCAGGCAGCGATCATCCTGCCTTCTACACTATTCATTAGAAAATGGGAGACTGATCAGTGAGGCCACACCCAGGATCATCAGGGATGAACAATGGAGAGTGGGAAA
The DNA here is from genome assembly GCF_020497125.1 of Mauremys mutica. Classification (NCBI taxonomy): domain Eukaryota; kingdom Metazoa; phylum Chordata; order Testudines; family Geoemydidae; genus Mauremys; species Mauremys mutica. Next base: position 58,013,277 of record NC_059079.1, read on the forward strand.
CAAGAACTGAGCTGAGAGGTAAGCAAACATTAGGGTATTGATATAAATATGGACTGGCCATGAACCCAAAAATCTAAACCTCAGCACTTCAGCCACACCCAAACCCAACTTGGGACCTGATTAATGGCCAGTCATTTCAAACGCCATCATCACACTGCAGTAACCACTTTGGGCAAGCCCAGGGTGACTGGAAATTGAACACACCCATCAGGCAGCAGCTTCTCCAGAGAGAGACCTGACAGGACAGGAGCATGAATGGCATCAGGATGGCAACAACCAGCTCAGGGCACACCCCATCCCAGCAAACAAGGCAAGCTCACCTTTACGTTTAAGCCTTTAACATGAGGCTGCCCTAGTGGCAACAAAGGAAAACCAGTTTTGATTCACTAGGCCTGGATCCCCACTCCCCGAGCCTGCAGCCCTTGTGGAGGCCATCCAGGCTGTGCCCCACTAGAGGCAGCTCGGGGCACCCTGTAGTGACCCCTGCCTGGTTGAGCAATGCTCACTGCAAGGATCCATAAGGGATTCTTGTCCCACAAAACAATGCCAAGTACAACACTGCAGCCCCAGTCCGTAAGCGGAGGTTTTAATGGGAGACCGGCAGAAGGGGTCTAACAGCAGCCAGCCTGTCTGAGCAGTACCTACAGAGCTGGGCCAATAGAATTGCCAGGTGGATGGTGACATTCAGTAGCTGGGAGTCTGGGAACTTGTCAAGGAGCAGCGTGGGGACTAGGCAGCTGGGAGAGGAAGGGTCTGGCAGCTACATGGGACTGTTGGGCTCCCTGGCAGGTGGAGGGGAGCTATGAAGGGTGTAGTCGTGTTACATACGAGGTAGCGGGAAGGTTCAGGCAGCTGGGGGAGTCACCTCAGGGAACGTGGTGGGTAACAGGAGGGTTTGGCAGGTGCTGGGATGGACAAGCCATTTGTCAGGCAGGCATTTGTCAGTGGCGTCACCAGGGGGAAGGCATTGTTAGGTAAAGGGGATTGCAGAGAGAGGTGGCAGTGATGCAGGGGAGGGGGGAATGTCACATGCTAGTTAACAGGCTACCGCAGCCAAGAACTCTGTGTTAGACACAGAGCCCCTTAGGCTAGCACTCCACCTCCCAGAATGCCACGGGAGAGCCCCCACAAAGCTGAGCCAAACAGGCTCCGTTTATGGAGTCAGTGGAAAACAAGCTGAATCAACAGGTCAGCAACTTAATTACAAAGAGCAAACGGCTAATGAAACCCCCACTGGGGGAACAGAAGGGAGGTTTCTACTGGAAACCTGAGAAAAACAAGTTTCTCTCCACTACTGTGCTTAATAGCTCAGCGTCTCAGGCCCCAGCCTTAATTCTGATCTTTTATAGTCACTCTCTTACCCACGGCCTTTAGCAGCAAGTCATTTCTTCCCAAGCAAAGGTGAGAGGGGGCAGTAGGGCCTAGGAGCTAAAAAACTAGGGTCTAAGAGGTAGAAGGAGCCAGGTGGCCAGTTCTCCGTGGCCCCTATATGTGGATCCAACAGCATGGAGGGCTGCTATAAAGCCATAAGGAGCTGGGGAAGAATTACCTCAGCGCAACAGTAGCATACAGTTGCCTATAGTGGCCCTATGCCGCTCCCCTCACAAGGTCTGGCATAGGGGATGGTTGGAGTGGGGCTGGAGGAGGCATGCTGGGGGATGTCTCCACAGCACTGATAGTTGGACTGCAGCCCACAGTCAGCTCTGGGCAGGCTACTGTAAGTTAGAGAGGTCCCTGGTTACATTTATACCACCAGTCATGCTGGTTCCTGCAGTGGCCCAGAATCCAGACAACAAAACGGTGGCTTCAAGCCGCACTGCCCCTGGATGGTGCCTTAAGTGCTGCCCTTCCCGGAGGCCCAGCACAGCATGTCTCAGGTTCCATTTAGAGTTACTCCAAAAAGCTACCACTGGCTGTGAGTGTGTTTGTAAAATATCCAGTTCTCAGGCTTCAGGAAAAACATTTTTACTTCAATTTTAATAAAAAGATGGCAATTTCCTCCTACAGATTGACTGCCATTTCACCTCCCCCGAAATGGTCAAATTCTCCTCGGATGTAAATTCCGGTTCATGGGCTTTTCTAGTAGAAGCACAACTTCCCCTTTCTACAGCCAAGACCACTTGTCTTTCCCTTTACTAGGCTCACTCTTCCACACGTAAGTAGCCTGGTCTCCTAACAGTCCTGTTCCCTCTGAAGCAACATTATTTCCACATCTCCTTCTAACCCTTCATGTACCTCCAAGGGAGCCAGTATTGCCACCCTCTCCATGGTTCAAATCCCTTTGAGACAACACTGCCCCAGTTTCCGCAGTTTAATTTTTTTGTCTGGTGGGGACTACTCTGAAGAAATCCTCTGCCGCCTCCTCCTCCTCAAGGGAACAGATAATCCTCTTGGTTTCTTCTCCCCACACACTCCCACCCCTGTAAGGGTACTTTAGTTGTGATATAGTAAGTGTCCATATAAGGGTTACCTAGGGAGGTGGTGGAATCTCCTTCCTTAGAGGTTTTTAAGGTCAGGCTTGACAAAGCCCTGGCTGGGACGATTTAGATGGGAATTGGTCCTGCTTTGAGCAGGGGGTTGGACTAGATAACCTCCTGAGGTCCCTTCCAACCCTGATATTCTATGATACAAGATTGTTTGTGTTGTGGCATAAAGTGTCACTGGGTTTCTTTGGGAAGCTCCTTTTATAGACATGACTCCATCTAGGAGATTCCTCAAGACTGAGCCACCATGTGGAGCAACTTCCAACTGCAAATCTCTTTGGGGCCTCTATTACAGCGTTTTCTTTTTGTGCACACTATTGCACTGAGATGATGACCTATAGTTTCTCCTCCACCACCACTCAAATGGGGGCACTCCCCAAATAGACGTATTTGCTTTCAGCATGAATAAATGATTGGATTTCTTCTGCTCCAGGCACTGGGAGAAAACAGGCCTGGAGGGCAATACCTTGTCCCTCAGCTGGTCCAATCATCTGATGTACATTTTCCCTCCTCTGCCTCTTCTTGCCAGAGTTATAAGATCAGCTTGGTCAGGGCCAGTGCTTTCCAGAGAGACCCCTATTAGCCTTACAGGACCCTGACTCCAGGAGAGCTCTTTGGGAATCACATCTCTCAACAGATCTCCTGTAAGACCCAGTAAAATGCTGAGATCCAACCAGACACCAGCTAAGGGCCTGGAATTCAAGAGAGTAAATCTCCAAAACCTGGCATATTCTGATGTCGTGATAGACATCCAGCCTAAATTCAGAAAAGATTCCACCACCAGGATTTATTATTGAATATGGAAGACTTTTAGGGGCTGGAAAGCCCTCCACAATATGAACACTAGATCCTCTGAGTTTTTTGTTTGATGGATATACAAAGGACTGAACCGTAGTATACTTAAGAGTTGCTGTACCAGGACTGTAAAGGTGTCACCTAGGAAACAGACTAGCATCTGATCCTATGTCAGATTCCTGAAAGCAGCTGCCAAACTTCATCTTCCTATCGAGGTCCCTATTTTCAACAGGAAGCAAGACTTAACAGAACAACTTTCTGGACCAACCCATTGAACCAATGGCTGCATTGCTACCACCGTGGCCAGAAGAATTAGTGAGTTTAAAGTCTTGTCTTCCTGAAAAACCCTACCTAAAGTAGTTTCACCAGAACATCACTCTTCCTTCATTTTGTGCTAAAACTTCCTCATTCTCAAGAGATGACACTGTCTGGATGTCTCTGTAGAGACATCCAATGCAATGCAGATAAGACACAGCCATTTAGGAAATCTGATGCCAACATACCAATCATCCTGCCATCATATCCACACAAGTCACCTCCAATACATATTTGAATGTAGCTGTCAGAATGGTCACTTTAGTTTAGTTTGACCTCCCAACACAAGAGGAGTTGCCTTTCCTGTGCGCTCAGAGCCCAGAAGCTAGCCCTCTTTCAACTTGGAGATCACCCTTGTCTGAGAAGATAAAGGAAGTCACAAACTGTGGAAACTCACTTTCCTCTTCATGGCCTTCACCAAATGCATGTACAAATCCAGGATCCAGGCACCACTACACCCTACACCAACTCTGACTGGCAAACAAACAATCAGCGATCAAGAGCTTTTTTAGCATAAAACCCACACAGCTTGTACATCTGTAAGCCAAGGTGGACCACCCTGTGAGAACACTTTCAGTGGCTGACCTGAATCAGATGCAAAATTTCATTCTTTGTCAATGCTTAGCAAGAAACAATGTTTTTAAAATACAGTAACTGTCTATTTCAATTACTGCAGGCCAAGGAACACTAGTCGTTTCACTTGCCTTCCTGAACTAGTATGCATTGTGCAGGGAAAAGGGCCAACATAGTAAGGCAGCAAAATCAGCACTATTTTTTTGTAAGATTCCCCCCAGCCCCTTAAAAAACAAAACCACAGTGGACAGGAGTCCTCATTGAAAACCAAGAATAAAAAGTCCCCTTGCTGGTTCCTTTACAAGCCTCATGCCACAAATCCACTAAGACTAGAACAATGCACGCTCACAAAACAATGACACTGTAGTAGTAGCTGAAAAAGCAGTTTTCAAACATGCAAAAATCATTTACTTAATGGATTGTATAATATGGGCCAGGTTCTGAGCTGCTGTAATTCAGTGCAGCTCCTCTGAGTCAAGGGAGCAATGGGGACTTGTACAAACTGAGAATGTGGTACCATATGTTTAGCCACAGAAGTACAAACAACAACATTCACAAGAATCTAACTACGTATCTACCCAAAGAGGCAGTCTCTGCTAAATTTGAGTTTTAAGATGTTCTTCAAACAATTTGGGATTTCTCCTATTTTAAAAGATAAGTTTTGCATTTATTTTATGCTTACTGTGAAAGGTAACTCTAAAATGGCACTGTTGAGGCTCCTTATTTGTTATGTTTCAATTTGTACATCATATTTGCTTAGTTTACGAGAGCGTTTTTTTCCTCTTCTCTTCTACAAACTGAAAGTTAACCTCGTTTTTTCTGGTTCACGTATCACCAGTAATAAAAATCTGCAGGCCACATTCTGCCTTTAGGTGCATCTGTTACCTCCACCAGGGGTGCACTGAAGGTGGACAATGAGATTGCAAAGTTCTGAGGGCAGAATCTAGCTCTGCAATGGAAAATTAGTCAATATTGTTGCTGATGCAGGAGCCAGAAAAGAATCAAGCTCACTCTTCCAGAGCAGAACTGGCTTTGCAGGGCTAAGACAAGTGGTACACTTCTGTCATGGCAGTCAGCAGATCTGATTCTACATACACACAAGGAGAAAAAAACAAGTATGATTTTCAAACTTTTCAAAGTACAGCAGCTCTTTAAATAATTGTAAAGGTGGTGATAAAAATAGTCTCAGCCTGCACAGTGAAATTCCTGGTTGGTGTTATCTGTTCTGTAACTTATACTACTGTGCCTTTATCTCTTGGATTTTGTCACATTATATCTGGACCTGCTAAAAATTGAACTAAAGCTCTTGAACTGTGTCTACACTGCATTGTCTGTGTTTAAGGGGGGTTTCAATGCAGTTAAATTAACTCAATAAAGCAGCACCTTTCTCTCCTCCGCCCCGAGTCTAGACAAAGGTTTTGTCTCTTACCCTTACAGTGGGGTTCTAGTCTGAAAAGTGACTAAAAATGGCATTGTGGGGGGTGTCCAAGTTTGCCCCTTGACTTGCAGATTAAAAAAAACAATTTACAAATGTTATTTCTAAGTGCCCACCCTGCACATTTCACTAGGGAGCTGAGTCAAGCTGAGTTTGTTCCATCTGACAAACTACCAGCAAAACATTTCGCAAGTCAAACTGTGCCCTCAGCCACACTGGAACAACCCCCTTCCTACACTGTATTTGCAAAGGGGTAACTGGTGACATTTAGTCAAATTTTGTTGATGCATAAAATGGTATGGACTCCAGCTCACTCCCTTCCCTCATTGCTGGCTCCTGGAGCACTGACAGGAGTAAAAAAGCAGTAAAATCTTTTGTTACCAAAGTCAGCAGCTGTATCTGAGTACACTCAAGCAGATCTGCTAAGAAAGAAGTGCCATTTTTAGAGCCACTTTTTGAAGAATAAAACATTACCTATCTGTAACTGTTGTTCAATATACCAGGCAGATGTGTACTCTACTTAGGTGTCTGCACGCCCAGTGCACCGGAGCAGAACTTTGCATAGTAGTGCCCGGAGGGGCTGTGCTCATGCCCTAGCCCCTCCCCTTTTCATCTAAAGGTAGCGCCACTCCAAACCGCTCATAGGAGAGGCTCAGAGTCTACTTAAACAAGTACTGGATTGTCTTCCCAAAGTTTGCATCAGATCTGGATGCAGCAGTAACGGCATATTGGTTTGTAAAAGTATGCACCGAGAACCAAGTGGCAGACTTGCAGATGTCCACTATAGGAATGTCGCTGAGAAATGCCATCAACAAGGAAGGAGCTTGCACCCTTTGAGGAAGAGTAGCCTGGGCTACTTCATATGCTGTCATGATGCACAAAATTATCCACCTGGAGATCGTCTGAAGAAAACCACTTGACCCTTCATTCGGTCTGCACGTGAAACAAAAACTAGATGAGGAGTAGAAAGGTTTGGTCCTATCGAGATAAAAAGCTAAACATCCCCTGACATCCAATGTTTGAAGACACTGTTTCTCTTCAGTTGAATGCAGCTTAGGGAAGAACAGTGGTACATATATAGCTTCAAGTGAAACTAGAAAACCACTTTGCAACCACACCCTAAGTTTTTATCCACGGTTACTTTGTCTTTAGAAAATTGCATGGAAGGAGGCTCCATCAATAAACCCTGCAGCTCACCCACTCTCCTTGCAGATGTTACTGCCACAAGAAAGGCAATTTTCTGACAGAAGGAAGAAAAGTTTCCAGAGGCTCAGAGTTGCTAAAACAATATTTAGGTCCTACAGAGGAATCATCTCTTTAACCAGTGGGGGAAGACAAATTATTCCTTTCAAGAACCTCACTGCCCTGGGGTTTGAAAACAAGACTTCCCCTGCATGGGTGGATGAAACACCAAAAATGCCACCCAGTGAACTCTCAATGAACTAAGTGCAAGACCAGAAGACTGAAGGTGTAACTGGTTCTCCAAGATGTCCTGGATACAAGCCAGCTTCAGTTGAACTTCCCAGGCTAATGACCATATCAAGAACCACTTCCATTCTACTGAATAGGAAGCCCTCAACCAGAGCGACCTACTGTCGAGCAAGACTTGTCAGACCTCCTCTGCACATTGCTCCTCCTCATCTAACCAGGCAGCATCCACACTGTGCAATGCAGGAAGCTGAGCCGAGCACTGGATGCAAAACCTGACTGTGATGCTCCATCAGGAGGTCGGGGTGACGAGGAAGTGATACGAGAAGTCAACTTGATAACATGAGGAGGTTGGAGAATCAATACTGTCATGGCCATGCTAGAAAAATTAGAATTAGCATAGAATGGTCCAACTTCATCTTGAGAATGACCTTCAGGATGATCCAAATTGGAGAAAAAGCATACAAGAGTGCCAATTCCCAGCTCAGGTGAAAAACCCTGGTCAGGGAGCCTGGACTGAGGACCCCCTTGCAGGCAAAACAGCCAGTATTTCTTGTTGTCTCATGGCAAACAGGCAGATTGTCAGGATACGCCAAACTGCAAACATGGACCACTGGATGCTGGGCTTCAGAAACCATTCATGATTCAGGGAGTGTGATCCACCATCTGTTCATGTAATACATCACGGTGCTACTGTCAGTGAGTATAGGAGGCACTGTGTCCCAAATGTGATCTTGAAAAATCTGACAGGCATTGTAGATGACAAAGCTCTAGGACACTGATGTGCAGAGAAGCTTCCCATTTTGACCACAAGCCTTGAACTTCCAGTGACTCCAGATGTGCTCCCCAACCTATTAAGGAGGCATTGGTGACAATAGTTTTGGTCAGTGGAGACCGAGCAAAGGGTAATGCCATAACACATTTCCCTGAACTGTCCATGAGCATAAGGAGTCTAGGATCAGTGGAGGAAGTTGAACCAGTCTGCCTAAGGGATGACTATTCGGATGATAGACCTATTTCAGCGACATTTGAATAGGATGAAAGCACAATCTGGCAAACTGGATTACCTGTGTGCATGTAACTATATGGCCTAGTGACATCAGGCATACATGGGCTGTGCTTGAGGGTTGAGACTGCAATTCCAGACATAGGTGGCAAATTGCATAGAATCAGTCAGTCAGCAGACATACTCTCAAATTCAAAGTCAGTCAGGGCCCCACTGGGCTCTGTTCTTTGAGCTGGAACAAATGTTTACTTCCTGCTGTTTAAAATGAGACCTAGATGATACAATAAGCACAGCATGAACTGAATATGAGAAGATTTCTTCTCTGGACCTGCCCCTCAGTAGCCAGTTGGCCAGATATGGGAAGATATGAATTCCCCTCTTCCTGAAGCACGCTGTCACTACAATGATGCATTTGGTACAAACCTGGGGAGCAAGGGACTGACCAAAAGGGAGCATGGTTTACTGATTGTTGTGGCAGACCAGAACTAACTGGAGAAACTTCCTGTGGCTCGGAAGGATTGCTATGTAAAAATAAGCAACCTGAAGGTCTAGGGCAGCAAACTAGTCCTTGTGATTTAAGGTGGGGGAGGACAGTTGCATGTAACTGATGTATTTGTTGAGGTTGAGGACAGGTCTCATCCCTCCCTTGGGCTTGGGAACTAGGGAATACTGGGAGTAGAATCCCTGACCCTCATACTGCAGGGGAACCTCAAAACCTACAAGAACTAGGGGTCACCAAATGAAATAGGCAGCAGGTTTAAAACAAATAAAAGGAAGTTCTTCTTCACGCAGCGCACAGTCAACTTGTGGAACTCCTTACCTGAGGAGGTTGTGAAGGCTAGGACTATAACAATGTTTAAAAGGGGACTGGATAAATTCATGGTGGCTAAGTCCATAAATGGCTATTAGCCAGGATGGGTAAGAATGGTGTCCCTAGCCTCTGTTCGTCAGAGGATGGAGATGGATGGCAGGAGAGAGATCACTTGATCATTGCCTGTTAGAGTCACTCCTTCTGGGGCACCTGGCATTGGCCACTGTCGGTAGACAGATACTGGGCTAGATGGACCTTTGGTCTGACCCGATACGGCCTTTCTTATGTTCTCTATGACCCCATTCCTCTCCCCTTCCCCACTCTCCCCCCCGAGACACTAGAGACTGAACCTGTTCGAGAAGCTGTGTCTCATGAGTGGGATCCCTGAAAAGGGATGGGGTAATGCGGAGGGGAGGAGTGATGGAGATGAACTGTATGGCATAACCCGATCTGATGGTGCTTAGGACCCAGATGTCCATGGTAATCAAGTCCCAAACACCACAAAAACAGGCCAGCTTGTCCCCGAAAAGGTGGGATGGAAAAGGAGGTTACTACTGGATCGCTGACCTGGATACATGAGTCAAAATGGGCACTTGGTTGATACTGGGGGGGGCGGGATCTGAGCCAGCTGGTTAACCCAGAACCAGAGGACCTTCTCCTCTGGGTTCTATGGCCCTTGCGGGAGTAATCCTGCTGTCACACAGAGAGGGAGAGCTGTCTCACAAAACACTGCAAGTGGCATTGCTGCTGTCTATTATACTGGCATCTGTTTATGGCTGAAGTATATACTCCCAAAGAACATGAAGTCTTTAAAAAGTGAAGGGTTTCATCAGTTTTCTCGGAAACAAAACCCAGCCAAATAGTAAGTCCTCAATAGTTTACTGTACACTGAACACAATGCCTGAATTCTGCAGCCATGAGCCCCTCCACGTGCTCACAGCTGATGTCATAATTCAGGCCATGGCATCTGCCACATCCAGGGCTGACTGCAATGAGATCTTGGTCACCACATGGCCTTCCACAATGAAGACCATAAACTCTTCCCTGGAGGGTTCTGGCAACTTGTCCATGAACTCAGACATGGCCACACAACTGACAAAGACGTTTAGAAAGCAACACCTGCTGGTTTGTGATGTGCATTTCTAGGGAAAAGGAGGTATAAATCTTCCTCCCCATTAAGTCCATCCTCTTGGACTCTATCTTTAGGGGTGGACTTGTATCTTCTCTGCCATGCCCTGTCATTTACTGTAGTTACACCACCAGAGAGAGTTAGGGGACAGATGAGAGTAAAAACCCTCAAAGCCCTCCATGGGAAGGAAGTACTATTTCTCTGAATGCTTTTCCATGGAAGGCAACGAAGCTGGAGTATTCCACAGGGCCTTTAGAGGCTCTAGAAGAGCCTCATTTATTGGGTGGGCTACTCTTCCTGGAGCTGATGGTTGGAGAATATCTGCATATTCTCCTGCAGGAATTCCACTTGGATACCCAAGATAGAGCCCACATGTGTCAGATGTGCCTTAAAGTCCTCAGACACCGAGGGAGAGGAAGATTCAGGCACAGTAGGTTCATTCAGGTAGGATGAGGAGATGATCTGCTGCGCCAATGATGGAACCTGTTCTTTCACTACAGGATCCAGTTTGAATAGCCCTAGAGGTCCAGGGGGAACAGGCTCAGAAGTCACTTGCAGCTGAGATGACTTGTGAGTGGAAGCTACCATCAGGACCCGTGATCTCGCTCTAGAGCAGGTCAAGGAGTAAGATCTCAGGGACTCAGTAGCATCCCAAGGAGGCCAGTAGGCATATGGATAAGACATTGGTGGCCAGCAGGCACTGGACCAAGTGCCCGTCCCGACTGTGGGACACATGCCGATCTCAGCATCAATGGTGATCCAAATGCAATTTCCGGTGCCTGCGTGACAATGAGGGGGAGGACAACCCCAAGCAGGATCTTGAGGATTCCTGGGGGTTTTCTGGTGACAATGTGGGAGCCACCCCAACAGGGCAAATGGTCAGACTCATCTGAAGCCCATACAGGGGCAGCATCAATGCCAAAGAGGAACAGGGGATCAGCACACCAGTGGTTCTGAATGAGACACACTTCTACCCAGTACCAAGGCAAAGAGCCGTATTGAACTCTAAGGGATCTGCTACCAAGATGACTGTACCAAAATACACACCAGTGTCAAGGGGGCTTTTGGTATCAGGCCCCACATTGGCCTCCACTCCACAATCTGAGGGAGGTGTGAACTATGGTACCAATGAACTTGGCAGCTCTGCAACGCAGCTGGAAGGTGCCAAGGGCACAATGGAGGATGATGCGGTACAAGATATGGCACCAAAGTCCTCTGGAACCAGTGGAGGGTCTAGGACTGAGAGGCAAATCACGTCTGTTGCCACCAGCAGTCAGTCAGCGCTGGTGCAGACTTCATCAGTACCAGACTTTATAGATGGCCTCACTGATCTCTGCATGGTACCAGGGAGCAGTTTGATAGATCTGGTTCATCCCACGTGCTGGAGGGAGTACGGTACAAGTGACCACTCCTCTTAAAAGATGAGGAGTTTCCCCAAACCATGAAATGGTCCCAATTTGTTTTATGGGACCAATTCCTCACCCTACCAGAGAAGGGTGAACGACTGCTCTTCCTCTTGGGGGAAGCCCAATGTGCAGCAACATCACTTGCCGAATTCGAAGGTGACTACCATTGGGACGAGGGCCTCTGTGCCGAAGAGAGCCTCATGGCCTGATCTAGCAGGTGCTACTTCAGCTGCAACACTCTTGCCACCTGAGTCCTCTTTGTGAGCAACTTGCAGATGGGGCACTTCTCTTTAATGTGTCCTTCACTGAGGCACAATAAGCACCTCATGTGGGTGTCACTGTTGGGAGATGGCACCACACAATGGCAGTGCTCGAACCCTAGTGAGAGCATCACAGACAGCAGCCAACTGCTCTAATACTATACTCACACTGAAATGAAACTACTATATACATAAGACAAAGTTCTCAGAAACAGAACAAGAGTGTGAAGCGAAACACAACAGAGATCAGACTCTAGCCACAGGTGGTCAGAAGAAACTGAGGGGCTTGAGGCGGCACTGCCTTTTATAGTCAGGGGAGGGGCTAAAGCCACAATGGCACAAGCGCCACCCCTACAAATATTGCTAGGCAGATCTCTCCGGCTCCAGTGCACTGGGAGCATGCACACCTAAGCTGAATACACAGCTGCATCTACTTGAAGAACCATCATATTTTAACATTATGTAGATCAGGGGTTCTCAGACTTTTGTACTGGTGACCCGTTTCACAAAGCAAGCCTCTGAGTGATACCCCCCCTTATATATTGAAAACACCTTTTTATATATTTAACACCATTATAAATACTGGAGGCAAAACGGGGTTTAGGGTGCAGGCTGACAGCTAACGACCCCCCATGTAATAACCTCCCGACCCCCAGTTTGAGAACCCCTGATGTAGATGCAGCAAGACAGTGGGGCATGAAGTAGGCCGTTTACTGGTTAGCAGTGCTCACCACAGGCTGGATGGCCTGACTTATGATGTGACCAGTAGTTGTACTACCAAGAAAAGGATTATGTGATGGATCCATTGCATTTAAAAAAATCCTTATTCACAATAAGTCATAAGTTGCAACGCTCAAGGCAATACCTGTTTGAGGGGAAGTGGTTTAGAGGTGAGTGGAAAGAGGTTTTTTTGTTTGTTTGTTTTTTAAAAGATGGTCTGTTTCCAACATGCCAAATCTGACCCCAGTTTCCTTCCTCCACCTTTTGGAGACTGTTTATACATACAACACAACAACATTGAAACACAGTTCAAACCACTATATTAAAAAGAACACAGTCATTACACAGCAGTACAACAGAAGGAATATAACCATCTCCACTGAAAATAAAAGCAACATTTATCCCATACACACGGGCATGTCCAAGGAGACCTTAGGAGGATGAGTATCTCTTATGGCCAAAGAAATGGCTCAGGAGAACCAACCCCTCAAAGAGCATTTGCTTTGTTTCTCCATCTTGTCTGATGCAGTACAAGTGGATGAGACTCCTTTCTTGAGAAACCATACAGCTTGGGGTTCCTCCTCATGTCTCCAACTTTCTCAGGACAGCGAACCAGTGAAAAAGGCCACTGGAGGTGGCCAAGCGTGCAGCAGCTCCCAATGCTGCGGTAGGCGAGCTGCGAGGGATGTAGAGCTTCTGGGAGACCTGGAGCTCAGCAGCTAGGATCAGGGAATTCTGATCCTCAGCCCCTCGGTTACTGCAGCTGTTACTGCTACTCAGTGTGATAACTTGGGTCCTCAAGAGGTCCTCATTCTTTACCGTCTCTGGAATGACTTCCCCTGCATAGTAAATGAGACAAGGGTGAAAGGATGGTCTAATGGATAGGGCACTGGACTGGGATTCAGGAGAACTGGATTCTAAGCTCTACCACAGACATACTATGCAACCTTGGGCAAGTCACTTATTTTATCCTGTAAAACGGGGATAAATATTTCATTACCTCAAAGGAGTGTTGTGAAGTTAAAATCAATTTATGTTTTAGAGGACAGACACATGGGAGCTAAGAAGGATTTAGAAAGAACAAGGGCTTCGCTCTCTCTCATTTTCCATGGTCTTACATGGAATCCCTTAAATGCCAGGAGATGAGAGTCCATTTAATATTGGGAAATTCTAACACTTGAAACAGACAGGCAAAAATATTTAGGATAAGGGCTGGACAAAGGTAACAGAAGAAAAATATCTGGATAAGGCAGGGAAATGAACTAAGAGAGGAATAAACCTCAATTCAAGTTCATCCCCATGAAATACTTATGAATCCACTTCTCTGCACATGGGGCCAACCTGAAGTATTGCATCAACCCACGGTCACTTATTGACATCTGTCCATTGCACCAAAAAGCCAAGATTCAAGGTCTCCATTTACATACACCAGTGCCCTAGTCCCAGGATTCCTGAGCCCAGCTTCTGGCTGTAATGGACTTCAGACAACACCAAGAAACACCCACCAGTGCCATTAACATAGTACCAGGATCGCAGAGCTAGGGCCAGCATTCAAACTGGGTAGTGGAATGCACATACTAATACCCCGTCAGTCTTCACAAAACCACTCAGACAAATCCACAGTACCATTCTGCTTCTCCAAAGATACAGGTGCTGTTGTAAGTGAGGCAGAAGCAGCTGGTGCTGTAAGAAGCTGGACCTTGTTAGGAGATATTTTGTTCTGATCAGTCTCCAGTTGGCTAGGCTCTGCTGAGGGCTGGGAACAGCTTAGGGAGACATAAAACTCTTCCAGTGACTTGGACAAAACAGCAGGATCTGATAAATCTCCAAGAGAGGCTGGTGTCTGCAATCAAATATAAAACAGAGCAGAAAGCGAGGTTAGCGCACCCACAGTTCATCAACTGTCCTGGTCACCATATAGTTAAGCATCCAGACATAGCTGGAAAGGAATTCTAGCAACTGCGTTTCGGAGTTTGTTTTGGGTTTTTTTGGCCAATTGCACAAAATCAGGGCCAGAGAGCAGCACCTCCTCTGCATTCTCCAAGGAGGGCGGCTGCTTATTGCAACGTACAAAATTCCATCTCTGCTCATGTCTTAATAAGATATTAATGGTCTGCTGTAAAAAACCCTCATAATTCTTGAGCTGAGAGAGTCCTCAGGCACAGCCAGACTGACAGTGACGGAGTGAGCACAAGGCAGTTTGGACTGAGATTGAGTATGCTGCTCAGTCAATTTTTACTTGAATAAAACCTTAGCTTCTAGTTTAATTCACAGATCTGTACTGGGACTGATGTTTGCATTTACTAATTTACTGGAAAAGGGGAGGATAAGAAAAAACTTCAAGAACTTTCTAACTATAAGGATGAGTTAATGCACTGGCAGAGGCTACCTAGGAAGGCTGCAGAATCCCCATCCTTGGAGGCTTTTAAGAACAGGTTAGACAAGCATCTGTCAGGAATGGTCTAGGTCACTGGTTCTCCAACTGGGGGTCGCAAGCCGGTTATGTGGGGGGTCGCGAGCCCCGACCTCAGTGTGCAGCTGCAAGTTGCGAGCCCCGACTCCTGCTCCAGGCTGTGAGCCCTGATGGCAATGCATGGCTGCGAGCCCCGACCCCTGTATCGAGCTGCGGGACTGCGAGCCCTGACCTGGGCACGCAGCTGAGAGTCCCGACTCCGACCCCTCATGGGGCTGCGAGCCCCAACCCCAACCCTGGCCAGGAGTGGGGCTGAGAGCTCTGGGCAGGCACGGGGCTGCGATCCCTGAATATGACCTCCCATGGGGCTGCAAGCCCTGACCCCAACCCTGGCCAGGAGCGGAGTTGTGAACTCCGGCCAGGCATGGGGCAGAGAGCCCTGACACCGACCCCCCATGGGGCTGCGAGCCCCAACCCCAACCCTAGCCAGGAGCGGGAATGCGATCCCCGAGTCTGACCACCACATGGAGTTGCGAGTCCTGACCCCAACCAGGAGAGGGGCTGTGAGCCCCAACCCCTGTACTGGGGTTGTCAGGTGGAGCCCAGCCATGCAGAGGGTTTCTACTTGCTTCAGGTCATTAATTGCTGTCAAGTATTAAAATTAAATTCTACTTAAAAATAATTTTTCCCACTTATATTTAATTTGATAAAAATATGTTTTAGTCAATATGCAGCAGTCAACGCATGAGAACAATCCATAGTGAACTGAGATAAAGCACAAAAGATCGAAACCCTCAGGCTCCAGACACAAGCCAACTACTAACTGATGGGGGACTAGGAAGAATCTTCTCCTAAGGGAAGTTTTTTCCGTAATTGTCACTTAGAGTTTCTTGTACCTTCTTCTTAAGTACCTGACCGGGATCACTGTCAGACAAGATACTGAACTAGATGAACTGTTCTGCTCCAGTAGGGAGATTCCTAGGCTCCTAAAGCCACATGATCAGCTGTCTAATAGTTGTGTAGTTATGTCTGAGTCAGCAATGAGGAACTCTGCATTCTCACATCATCTATTCTGATCTCCCCTTCTCTTCTCCACACCTCTGCTTGCACAAGCTATGTTGTCTGCTCTTCTCTCATTATCTTAGTGGCACTTTCCTCACCCCAACCTCTTTGCTCTCACAAAGCCTCACCCCATCTCCACCCCAGGAAGGCCTATCTTTCCTACCCCTAATTTCTTCCAGCTCTTCCCTTGATCCTCTCAAATCTGGTTTCTGATACCCCACTAGAACAGCTCTCATCATGGTCACTAACCACCTCTTCTTTGCAGTTAATGAGCTGTAATAATGCACAAAAAAATTGTAGGTATTTGATCATTCCTGATCCCTCTGCTGCCATCAACACTAGAACAATCTATGCCCCTCCACTATTCCTGCCTCTTGTCCATCCCAAACTCTGCATTCATAAATGGCCATGTTAACTTATACCATTAGATCAGGGGTCAGCAACCTGCGGCACGCGATTTTTAATGGCATGCTGCTACCTGCCACCTGCTGGGGTGCCGGCCCCACTCAGTCCCTCCCCCAGCTCTCTCCTGCGGGGGGCAGAAGGCAGAAGCTTGGTCCTGCCGGCAGTTAAGTTCCCTCCACCCCCACTTCTTCCCCCAGCGTGCTGCCTTCCTGCGCCGCCTCCTCCTCTCCTTCCCTGCACCGATCAGTTGAGCGCCCGTGCGAGGGGGAGGAGAGCGGAGTCGCAGCGTGCTCGCTGCTCCAGGGAGGAGGCAGAGAAGAGGTGGGGACAGACGGACAGGGCCGTGGGGACAGACGGACAGGGCCCTGGGGACAGGAGTGGAATCGGGCATATCCCCTCCAGCCCCCTGCCATGAGCCACTCATGCCAGGGGGCTGGGAGCACCCCCCCGAGCCGAGCACCCCAACCCTCTGCCCTGAGCCCTGCACCTCCCCCCACACACACCCAGCCCTCTGCCCTGAGCCCTGCACCTCCCTGACACACACCCAGCCCTCTGCCCTGAGCCCTGCACCTCCCTGACACACACCCAGCCCTCTGCCTTGACCTCTGCACCCCCACACATACCCAGCCATCGCACACCCTGACTCCTGCACAGCCTCACACACATCCAGCCCCCGTTCTGACTCCTGCACCCCCCACACCCTATGCCTTGACTCTTGCACACCCCCACATCCCCACCCCTACCCTGAGCACCAAACAGGAGCTCCTGCACCCCCCCCCCCACATTCCCACCTGCACCCCCAGTCTGGGGTCCCAGCTGCCAGCCCCGCTCAGCCCGCTGCCGGCCCTTTGCCAGCCGGGGTCCTGCAGGCCCCGCTCAGTCTGCTGCCAAACTAGGTGAATGGAACCCTAGGCCGGCAGCGGGCTGAGTGGGCCAGCAGCATAAGATCAGCATTTTAATTTAATTTTAAATTAAGCTTCTTAAACATTTTGAAAATCTTGTTTACTTTATGTAAAACAATAGTTTAGTTACATAATATAGAAAGAGACCTTCTAAAAAACATTAAAATGCATTACCGGCACGTGAAACCTTAAAGTGAATAAGTGAAGACTCTGCACACCACTTCTGAAAGGTTGCCGACCTCTGCATTAGATAGTCATTATTTATTATCCCACTTAAGTATCAGCACTCACTTTGTGCCCCACATGTCCCACAAATGATCCTCCCCAACCTTACTATTAAGAATCCTGACTTCAATCCCCTAACTCAAGCAGTAAGAGGCATTGGCAATATTGACTTAAGCAGCTTCAAATAAATTCAGCCATAGACGCACTTTTAAAGTTGTTAACAGAGCCTGCTCCTCCTCTCACTGAAGTTAACTGTAAAACTCCCACTGAGTTCCCTGACGCAAGATCAGGTTCAGTGTGAAACTACAGAGTAGATTTTACAGATTTCCCCACCTACAACAGAACTGGTCACACCAAGAGTATGCCAGGGGAAAACAAACAGCCAGGGAGTCTCTCTGTGGAAGCTGACAAGCACTCTCCACTATCAGACCCAAGCATTACACTAATATAAAGCTGCTGAGTCTGGATTGCTAACTACGTTTATATATTATAAAGATTCTTTTCTGGGTTCTTTCATTGCCCTCTTACCCTTTATCATCATCACTGGCATACATGAAAAGGAAGGGTCAACACTGTTGACTAGAGAGATGTAGTGCAGACAGGAGATATGTACGCTTCCCCACAGAGTTCTGTAAGAGAATCTAGATTTACCTGGAACCATTCAGCTCACTCCTGCAGATCACACAGTCTCTATTAGCAGAGACTGCCAATCATACCAAAGCATGGCATGTGTGATGGGTTGGATCACAGAAACCCTCCTGGGAGCTGCCAGCTGATGTGCCCAGACTACCTCTGCTTCTGTTTTCCCTGCCAGCTCAGGACCCAGCACCCTGTCTTGCTGAGCCAGACACTCCTGTCTGCTCCAACAAAGACCCAGGGTCTGAATTACTTGCCCCAAAACTGTAGGTTTACCTGAAAAGCAGCTAACAGAAGTGTGCTTGCCTTTAACACCCAGATGCCCAATTCCCAATGGGGTCTAAACCCAAATAAATCTGTTTTACTCTGAATAAAGCTTATACAGGGTAAACTCATAAATTGATCACCCTCTATAACACTGATCGAGAGATATGCACAGTTGTTTGCTCCCCCCAGGTATCAATACATACTCTGAGTTAATTAATAAGTAAAAAGTGATTTTATTAAATATAGAAAGTAGGATTTAAGTGGTTCCAAATAGTAACAGACAGAACAAAGTAAGTCACCAAGCAAAATAAAATAAAATAAAATGTGCAAATCTGTGTCTAATGAAACTGAATACAGATAAGATCCTCACCAGTTCCAGAATACTCCCTTTTACAGGCTAATCTCCTTTTAGCCTGGGTCCAGCAATCACTCACACCCCCTGTAGTTACTGTCCTTTGTTCCAGTTTCTTTCAAGTATCCTGGGGGGTGGAGAGGCTCCCTCTTTAGCCAGCTGAAGACCAAATGAAGGGGTCTCCCAATGGTTTAAATAGACTCTCTCTTCTGGGTAGACACCCCTCCCTCTCCCTGTGTAGAATCCAGTCACAAAATGGAGACTCAGAATCACATGGGCAAGTCGCATGTCCATGCATGACTGAGGACTTGCAGGTAGCAGCCATTACCCACATGCTACTTTGAACATCCTCAGGTAAACGTCTTATGTGGATTGGAGTCTTCCAAGCTCTTTTGTCTGTTAAGTGCTTCCTGACTGAGCACTTAACTTGCATATTCCTTTCCCAAGAAGTGACCAAATGTTCTAAGGCTACTTAGAAATCAAGCAAATATACAGCCAATGTTCATAACTTTGAACACACAAATGGTACCTGCATACAACTAGGATGAACATAACCAGTAGATCATAACCTTTACATAGATGTGTTACA
Organism: Mauremys mutica; assembly: GCF_020497125.1. Lineage (NCBI taxonomy): Eukaryota > Metazoa > Chordata > Testudines > Geoemydidae > Mauremys > Mauremys mutica. Next base: position 58,032,489 of record NC_059079.1, read on the forward strand.
TGGCATAAGTAGCAAAACTCTATTCGAGTTATATCATACATACATTTATAAGCAGCCCCCCCCCCAATAAAGCCTTATGGGGTACACTGTCACAGCATGGTTCTCTGGTACAAAGATACTGAATGAGAATGAGACATTACACATTTTGTTTAATGTTACTTGCTATAACTGGATTAATTTGGGAGGCACTCAGACAAACTGGTGGCGGGCACAAGTGTAAGAACCTAGATGCAGAGGCAGGTGGATCATCTTAAAACAGTTGTGCCTCATTTGGACTAAAATTTCAATTTAATAAAGACCAAAAAAATATTTCCAGGAATATTAAAATAATTTAAAAACAAAATACACCATTATGCCAGGCCAGAAAATGTGTACTTACCTTCAACCCCGTGGTGGGCTCCAGGACTTCTCCCAGATCCAGTGTCTCCTGGATTGGGTATTTTGACTTTTCAACTGCTGTCCTTGTCATGTTCACATGATCCGAAGTCTCTTCAGCAGCAGCAAAATGCCCTACCTAAGACACTCAGTACAGTGGGCATGGAGAGGAGAGAAAGTGGGAAAGGCAGAAACATATGGAAAATCTGGCAAAAATTGCAACCAAGAGAGAAATAGCATGAAAGGATCGATTATTTAACCCTTAATTGAAAGTGGACTTAAACCTCTCATTTTATTTCCAAATGAAAAAACTTTTCAGGCCACAAAAACTTGAAGTTGTGTTGGTGTAGGAGGCCAGCAAGAAAGGAGCCCTGAAATCACAGAGCTGGACAAAATGGAGTATCCCTTCGTACACACTTCCGCTTCAGGGTATTGGCCAGGTTTCCCCATTAAAATCAGCATATGCAGCCTACTGTGCATCATGCACAAGATGTTTAAATCCCTTTCAGATGTCACCATGGGGCATTGGTCCATTTCCCTCCCTCCATGAAAGATTACAAGTAACCTGTTGCAGCTGCTCTTTGCTTTGCAGGCTCTGATTCCTTCCTTCATGGCTGGAGGTCTGGCTGGAAGATATCACAGTATCCAATTGCAAGGTGTCATGGCCAATACCAGTCTGCTTCTGTAAGGTTTGCAGAGGCAACCAATTTTCATCCCAGATGTCTGAGATCACAGACACCGGCTCTAAGTATGGTATCTCCAGATGAGGACTTTCCTTTAAAAAAAGCAACTAACTCAAGTTGATATTCTATAAGACTATGAAGAACCTAGAAACCATTTAATAAAGGGCAGAGAGTGGAACTCATCTCTCCATATCCTTGTCCATCTTTCCATTTTCTAAATACCTGCAGCCCCCTCTTATTTAGCCTCAAGAGTTCAGTGAGGTTTGATAGTTACAGTGGATACCGCTTAATAGCAATACTAATATTAACAACTTCCAGTTAATAGGAACATATGGCTAGGAACCAATCCCATCCCACTGACTTTAAAGTTCATGAGACTTGGATTTTGGCAACAGGCATGATGCTTATGCCAACTTTTTGAGATGCCTTCCCTGGCTACAGACCCACAAGCTTGCCTGCAGTTGGGAGAGGAGGGTACAGACAGGGCAGCAGCAGTCTGAATGCGAGGCTTTCCACAGTTGCCATTTATTGAAGGTTGTTAGTAAGAGGAGGGAAGGATCGTGGGGCTGCAGCCAGGAAAGGATGCACTGGGACATGTTGAGCCTGGTCCCTCAGATGCAGGGCACGGTGCTCAGCATGTCCCAGTGCATCCATCCCTGGCTGCAGCCCCGCAAGCCTTCCCTCCTCTTACTAGCAACCTTCAGATAAATGACAATTTTACTGGGAACCGAGTGGTTGCTAATAAATAGAAGGTTCATAGAATATCAGGGTTGGAAGGGACCTCAGGAGGTCGTCTAATCCAATCCCCTGCTCAAAGCAGGACCAATCCCCAGACAGATTTTTGCCCCAGATCCCTAAATGATCCCCTCAAGGACTAAACTCACAACCCTGGGTTTAGCAGGCCAATGCTCAAACCACTGAGCTATCCCTCCCAAAGCACTTATCACACCACATAACCCTTTGCCAAATGATACGTATAGCAGCCGGTAGCAGTTTAAGAAAGAGTCTCTGCTAATACTTCACTGCACTTAGAGCAGGAGAAATTTGGAAGTTAAGAGGAAAAATTCCTAGAATCTAAGGAAGCAAACAGACTCAATCTTCTCCTAGCTCAAGTGATATGACAAAGCCTTGACCAGTAAACTAGCACGCCATATTAAGTCAAATCAAAGCTATTAGATGTGTCCACGCAGAGGTCTACACCAGTTTAACTAAATAAATTAGAAAAATGATTTTGATTAAACGGAATCTACTGTACTTTAAAATGGACAGAAAAGTAATTGCATGTCTAAGTCTGGAAGCTTTTAATACAGCACACACTAGCAGCATTTCCGCAACACCATTCTTTGTCCTAAGATATGGAGTTCCAGCATTTTGCCCCTTTCTGTGGATGAGCGGAATACTCTGATGTATAGAATCTGGTTTCTTGGGAGGTTCAATTCCACTGTTTTCTTTTGCTTGCATTTAAACAAAATGTATGCTAGTAAGTTAACACTTATTTGCTTAAGAGCATTCTTCTCCACTAACACTAGTTCATATTGTCATCCCCAAGTTTGCAAAATTTCATTGCCAAAACTAATACCTTGCCACCACCTGTAAGTATAAAGATTAACCACCTTTGCAAACATCTCTTGAACAACATTTAAAGTTTGCAGTTTTATTACAGCAGTTTTAAGTTGTCATCAACACTTGATTCCTCTAGGGAGCTCCTTTCTAGGTCTTATTCTTCCTTACCCTTCATTGCAGGTAAACACGTTTGCAAAATGCTTTTTGGAATTGCCTTAGTCTTACTGTCAGCTGCAAGCTGATTAAGGGACAGTCTCAGCTCAACCTCAATTAAGTTATTCAGTATTGGAAAAAAACCAACCTCACCTGAATTTCCAGTTTTGGCTTTCTGGGCTCTCCATTTGGACTTTCCTGTGAATTTTTGCCTGGTGAGTCCCATGAAGTGAGAGAAGAATTCACAGAGCAGTCATGTTCTTGTACCCTTCCTTCAGGTGCTAAGCACACTGCATCCTTCTGGTCAACCTGGGATCTCTAGAAAGAGAACAGCAACTTTATTTCAGCTCAACTGTACATGGTTGGGTTGTTTATTTTTTTAATTCTGATTTTAAAATATTTATTGTATTTGACATAAATTACTGTACAAAAATATGTAGAAACATCCACCCAGTGAACCAAGGACTCACCCATAAGATCTATTATTTCAAAAGAGCATAAGTAGTAATGTACAATTCTGTACAGTACATGTACAATATTTATGCATCCGACAAAGTGGGTATTTACCCACGAAAGCTCATGATCCAATATGTCTGTTAGTCTATAAGGTGCCACAGGACTCTTTGCTGCTTTTACAGATCCAGACTAACACGGCTACCCCTCTGATACTTGACAATATAAATATTGTCCAAGATAATTAGCTATAAAATTCCAAATGCAGACACACAGCTCTCATTCTGTTTGAGAGCAGAGCATGATCATTTGTTATTTGTATTAGAGTAACACCTATAGGCCCCAATAAAGATGGGGATCATTGTGCTAGACACGGTGCATCGTGTTTAAAATGGGATGCTTAGATTTGTTACACTAGTTTTAAATTAGTTATATTATGAGAGATATTAAAAAATGGTTCCTAGAATACTCAGGTCAAGGAACAACGCAACATCTGGGCACCACATTTTAGAAAAGATGTGGACAAATTAGAGAAAGTCCAGAGAAGAGCAATAAAAATGATTAAGGGTCTAGAAAAACCTTGACCTATGAGGGAAGATTGAAAAAATTGGGTTTGTTTAGTCTGGAGAAGAGAAGACTGAGAGGACATGATAACAGTTTAAGTACATAAAAGATTGTTACAAGGAAGGAGGAGAAATTGTTCTCCTTAACCTCCGAGGATAGGACAAGAAGCAATGGGCTTAAATTGCAGCAAGGGCGGTTTAGGTTGGATATTAGGAAAAACTTCTTGTCAGGGCAGTTAAGCACTGAAATAAATTGCCTATGGAGGTTATGGAATATCTTTCCCTGGAGATTTTTAAGAGCAGGTTAGACAATTACCTGTCAGGTATGGTCTAGATCAGCATTTCTCAAACTAGGGTCCACAGAATGGGGTCCATGGGCCCTGCTGATCAACTCCTCCTCCACCCTCCCAGGAGGGGGCACAGGGTGCGCTTGGGGGAGGGGACCAGGGCCATCAGCCCCACTGATCAACTCCTCCCCCATCCTGGGAAGAGGTGCAGTGGGGGGTGGAGCCTTGGGGGAAGAGGTGGAGTGGGGCGGGGTCTGGGGCTGACCAGGGAGCTTGGGGGTCCGCAAAAATTTTTAAATCAAAATGGGGGTCCTTGGGCTGCTAAAGTTTGAGAACTGCTGGTCTAGATAATACTTAGTCCTGCCATGAGTGCAGAGGACTAGACTAGATGACCTCTCGAGGTCCCTTCCAGTCCTATGATGCTATGATCTACTCAAAAGGTGCTCAGATGCCCTGATAAAGCGTGCCACAGAAAAGCCTGTAAGAAATAGACAAAATTGGTTTATAAATATTTCACCACTGTGTGGCCTAGTGGATTGAGAGCACTGGACTGGGATTCAGGACACTGTCCCTATTCCTGGCTCTGTCACTGTCCTGCTGGATGACACACAAGTCACTGTCCCTCTGTGCCTCAGTTTCCCCCTTTGCAAAATGGGACAACAATGCTTTCCTTTTTTGTAAAGTACTTGGAGGTCAAGTGATAAAAAGTGCTATATGAAGAGCTAAATATTATAATGAAGGTTTTCAGGAGTGGAACAATAGCTATGTAAGACCAACTCCTCCCCAGGCCCAAAAACTGGTTTTATGGGGGTTTTTTAGTAAACTAAATTTAGGATGAACAAACCACATTTTAATAGCAATAAGCCATGCCAGGGTGTTTATTAGGTGGCTTATGGCGGCTTCTCTGACGGCCGAATCCTACACACCCAAAAATATAATTAATGCTGCTCCACTGCAACTGCACATGAACAGATAAGAGGAAAGCAAGTGAAGACACAGGAGATGAGAAAGGGAAAAAGTATGAAGTCAAGGCTGATTCCAAGATACAATATCTGAACTCAAGAGCCAAGTAAAGGTCTGCGTTCAAAGGGTAAGTAGAACAGGCGTCTCAGAGCAAAGAGGGCTCTATACCTAAAAGTTTGTGGAGTACCCAAGAGCTGTCAAGAGACCAGACAAGCAGGCAGGAAAATAAAAGATGAGGGCAAGCATGAGATGAGATATTTGTGTCCCATCTGAAACATTTTTATTCTTATGGCACCTGTTTGCTTTTTTATGCCACAGAGTTAAAACATCGTGTACCAACCCACCAGAGTCCCCCAACACAACAGCTGTTTTTCATCTTGTCTTAGACACAAAAGAGCTAAAAACCTCCCACCTGGACATATGGTTCACTCTCATTCAGCTCTGGATTCACTGCCTTGCTGATTTCACAGAAAGATTCCTGTTCCTGTAAGGGAAGGTCTGACCCTGATGATCCATCATTTGGACTGGGCTGCAGGTACAATTCTGAGGGGTTCTGTTCTATGAAGCCCTATTAAAAATAAAAAACAGTACAGTCCAGTCAATAAAGTGTGTTGTAATTAACAGAAAAAGAAGAAAAAAAAACTAGAGCAAGATTTTGAAATGGTTTTCAAACTGCAGCAACCTGCTACCCAACTGAGTGGGAGCTAGCTTGAGAGCCATCTGGATGCTGGCAGAGTCTGCCTTGTTGCAAAAGTTTAAATGGTTTTCCACAGTGACAAAACTACTCAAATGATATCTAGACACAGCACATGCCAAAATTGCAAGACTTCTTGCCACAAGATTTACTGTGCAGCATGCTGATTAAAGCAAAGGACACAAGGCCCCTGGGTTTTGCCTGTTACTGACATTTGAAATGGTGGGATTTTGTTTATAGTTCTTGGTAAAACAGTGCTGACTCTCACTTTCAAATCATGGTGTTGGCTGTTCTTACCTATATTATAATTATACATTTTTACCGCACTGTTTAACAGCCTAGGCCCCTTTCTAAACAAATCAGCTAATTACAGCTAAATCACCGGAGATTGAGATTTCCAGATCAAAAGTACCAAAACTGCATAACAGTTTGAGTTCTTTCATTAACAAAAATAAGCAAAGCAGAAGACTTCCAAGCAGACCTCAAACTAGACAGTAAAACCTCATCAATTTCAAAGATCTAGAACTAAATGTTCTAGTTCATTTTCTGAGCGACTCTTGTGCTGTTAAAAATGATAGACTGACAGAACTGGTGAGAGCCAGGCATAGAAAAGACAAGTATCTTATAGGCAGTTGCACCTGTGTACCTTAATCCTGCCCTGTAACACAGGCTCTTCACTACTACCCCAGTTCTGGGCTGCTGTTGAGAATGTCTATAGTTCTCAATCTATTTTTTCCATATTTATATAAGGTCCCTATCCACACTACATGAATACACAATAAATGATAATAAAATATCCACATTAAGAATCTTCTAAACCCGTGTTAGCAAATGTAACCAAAAGAATCCTCACTGTAACATCAATGGAGCCATGGCAGCTTTTCAAACAACTGCACAGCAGAGATGAAAGTGCACATGAACCTTGCAGCATTACGCAGTGGTGGTTAGGTGATGAAGTTCAAATGTCTAATTGTGCTCAGGCTGTGAAAACCTGTTTCTTAAGATAAATGTGAACTTAAGCTTTATGAGATAAAGGACTATTGTATTAATATACTGCACCAATGGATTCTTCTCTCTGGGATAAGTGAAATTTTAAGGTGCACTGGAAGTTCAGGTTGCATTTCCTTTTTGTTAAGAGTAAATTTTCCATGTTACATAATCCAAATTCCCACCATATTACAGCCCCTTCCTTGAACAGTCTTGCTCAAACTCGCCACCTCTACCCTTCTTCACCTTGGAGGGAACATTTTCTCTGCAAATGACAGCATGGCCCTCTGCTCTCAAGACTTGATGGATGTAGGTATCTTCATCAGCGGTAGTGTCACACAGGAAGAGGTGAAGAATACCGTTCACATATTCATCCACCACTCCCACCAGTGGCTTCAGGTTACACAGCTTCCAGAACTGGAGAATGGCATTGGTGGTCCAATGCCCCTTGAAGAAAGGAGAGATAAACAGGTTACTACAAAATAGCCCACCGGCAGCCGTATGATGCTTATTCTCATTCCTAGAAAGTTTAGTGTGGATGCAAAGGGCGAAGGCAAGCTAGATTGAGGGGCACAACCGGGCAAGGCTTAGCTGAAGTAAGTGTAATAAGGATGCAGCAGACAGGCAAAATGCACCAAACTGAACCTGACAAGGTTACCAACACTCAATTAAGTTAAACTACTCAAAATGTACAAAGGCTGCAAAGCTAGAGTTACTACTGGGAAGCCATTTGCAGTCTAAGCTCTTATTTTTCAGTGACTGAAACTGAGTGGCCAGCTCCTGAAGTTTTATCAGGAGTCTTCCAATATATGGTGCTTTGCAGCAAGCCTCATGATTAAAGGAGAATTTCAGCTTTCATTTATAAAAAAAAGTTTCTAGCCCTTATGGTTCTGAAGAAAAGCTTGAAAATGTGAACCTAAATGTTTAGAATGTGAAGGAAATAAAAAGAACCCAAAATATATTATTGTTAGAAAGCCTTTCCTCCCTTTGGGGTTCTTTCATATAGTTCTCACCCCAGACAGATTTTTTTGTTCTGAGAAAGTCTGATGGAAATTTATTCATCTATTTTGAAGTTAGAGTGGAAAGGAAATAAGAGATCCTGCTGTAAGGGGTGATGGGCTGACTCTAAAGAGGGTCCTGGTCAGTCTCTACTTGTGAAGGAAGTTTTGAGTAACGTGGGTCACTCAAGTAAAGCAAATATCTAAAGCAGCGAAAACTGGGCTGGATTTCCCCAGGCTCCAGAAGGGTCACAGAGGGCTCAGGGCAGAGGAGAAAACTTATTCAATGGCATAATGAATACCTCTACAGGTGCTGTCCATTTGTAGATAGAATGCAAACAAGCATGTTATGAATATTCAGAAAGGGAACAATGATAGGTTGACAGACAACAACAAAACTCCCATGAAATTTGGTGGGATTCGGATCAGGTCCAGTGATTGTCAACATCAATATTACTCAGTTTATTTCAAGTAGGCAAGAGGCCAATGTCTACTGCACAGTCCCATTATATATACACATAAGTGAAAAACTGTACGTGGATACATACCTCTATGGGTTTCACCCATGCCAAGGAACAAGGAATAGCTTGGGCAGGAAGTTTTGAATAGCAGCACCTGCAACAGGAATCAAATCCATCATTTCATCATACACCAAAAGTTAAAAATATGGATGGTACAAGTTTCCGTGAGCCATTTAGCCTCTTGACCTTCAACTCCAACAGCCACCTCATAGTTTTATTTTTTTAATTAATGTTATATGTTTGTGAAAAATGCCAGATGAACAGCCCTGGCAATCAACATCCTGCATCCAAAGAATGGGTACAGCACAGACGACAGCAGTGCCAGTTCCCACACACTGCCCCATGCCAAATGTATCTCACCCCTGCAGCTCATTAAACAAAGACCAATAGTTATGACTTTTGGTCCAATCAATGCTAAAGCCCCCATGAAGAGAGGCAGATGAGACAGGAGAACAGACTAAACAGTGTGGAAGCTGGGAAAGGAGGAAAATGAAAAAGGGCTCTCTTCCCTCCACCCCATGCAACTCAGGATAAGGACAACTGATGCTTTATGTTCACCCCAGAATAAATGACAACTCCAGATACGTCTAGAAAACACTGTGAATTCTATTGACAGTGTTTATGCAACTTTCCCCAAAGGGAGTGAAGGTGGGGCAAGTTCCAGGAGAGAAGGTAAGATTTGGCAGCACTTAGCCAGAATATCCTTAGCCAGAATACCGCAATTAACTTACTTGAGGAATCTCAGGCAAGACTTCTGGACAGTCCTCAGATTTCCAAAGTCTGGGAAGAACACCTCCACCTCCTGTTCGCTGAGCACCCGGTGGATGATGACTCGGTACCACCATTTGTCCTCCGAAATCCTAACACAGCAAAGATAGCCAGGCTGGACCAAGGCCTCCGGCATGACATAACGGTCAGAAACGTTTTTATTTGAATAGCATCGTCTGCAAGACACCACAGAAAAAGGTAGTGCCCAGCAGGAAGCAGTACTTCAGTACAGTGTTGCTTCCTTGTTTTACTTTAAACCTCTCTTTGATATGAGCTTTGAAGGAGCCTTATGGTAAAACATCAGAGCTGAGAATGTTTTCAGAGTTAACATAAGATCTAGGAACAGCAATGCAAAGGAAGATCTTCCTTAACAGTGAAGGTGACCCTTCCATATCATGCTCTTATACCACATGGGTAGAGTACACATGTACTTTAAATATTTACGATGAACACAGCCAAATACAAAGGCTTAGAGTATAAAGCACATACAGGGATTTTACTAGCCTTCCCGAAAATACAGTAGGTGCAGTTGTGACACACTGTACTTCAAAGTAGCACCCTGCAATCCCCATATTCATCGATAGTATATGGTTGTGATATTTCATATAAAGCGTGCCTTGCAAGGTATCACATGAAAGGTCATGATCTGCTGAAACTCATTGTTCTGTCAAAATATGTATATCATTATGTATGATGTTATAAGATTTTGCTATATGGTTCTTATTGAAACGTGCTATGAGTTTGGGATATGCCCACTGCTAGCTTTCCAGTGACAACAGGGGTGGTGACTCACACCCAGAGGGGCATTAAATGACCACTGATTAGCAGGGGAATTGTAAACAAGAGATTTACAGTTCTGTAAGAGACAGTTGCGCAAGCACCACACAATCAGGATTGCTCAACTCTGACTCAGCAAGGCCCACCAGGACATGCCTGGACCAGTATCTTTCCAGGGACATTGAGAGTACAGTTAAACCCTGTTATCTCGACGGCCTAGGGGTTTGCCAAAAGCCATCGAGATAACCAATGATCGAGATAAACCCCTATCCACCCCCCCACCCCCTCCCTGCCCCCTTACCGCGCTGCCTGCACGTGGCTGGATCCGGCAAAGCGGAGCCGGGCGGACGGGCGGACGGGCAAGCGGAGCCGGCGGGCGGGCGGCAGGCGAAGCCGGGACCAGGTATGTGGGGCGGGGACGGGCAGGGACCAGGTATGCGGGCCGGGCGGGTGGGCGGGGACAGGCAGGGACCGGGTATGCGGGGGCGGGGAAGCGGGGACCGGCGGGCGGGGAAGCGGAGCCGGCGGGCGGGCGGCAGGAGAAGCCGGGACCAGGTATGTGGGGCGGGGACAGGCGGGGACGGGCAGGGACCAGGTATGCGGGGCGGGCGGGCGGGGACAGGCAGGGACCGGGTATGCGGGGCGGGGAAGCGGGGACCGGCGGGCGGGGAAGTGGAGCCGGCGGGCGGGCGGCAGGAGAAGCCGGGACCAGGTATGTGGGGCGGGGACGGGCGGGGACGGGCAGGGACCAGGTATGCGGGCCGGGCGGGCGGGGACAGGCAGGGACCGGGTATGCGGGGGCGGGGAAGCGGGGACCGGCGGGCGGGGAAGCGGAGCCGGCGGGCGGGGGGGCAGGAGAAGCCGGGACCAGGTATGTGGGGCGGGGACGGGCGGGGACGGGCAGGGACCAGGTATGCGGGCCGGGCGGGCGGGCGGGGACAGGCAGGGACCGGGTATGCGGGGGCGGGGCAGCGGGGACCGGCGGGCGGGGACGCGGAGCCGGCGGGGCGGGCGGCAGGAGAAGCCGGGACCAGGTATGTGGGGCGGGGACGGGCGGGGACGGGCAGGGACCAGGTATGCGGGCCGGGCGGGCGGGCGGGGACAGGCAGGGACCGGGTATGCGGGGGCGGGGAAGCGGGGACCGGCGGGCGGGGAAGCGGAGCCGGCGGGCGGGCGGCAGGAGAAGCCGGGACCAGGTATGTGGGGCGGGGACGGGTGGGGACGGGCAGGGACCGGGTATGCGGGGCCGGGCGGGCGGGCGGCGAAGCGAAGCCGGGCGGAGGGGCGGGCGGCAAAGCGGGGAGCCGGGCGGGCAGGCAGCAGGCAAAGCGGGGACCAGGTATGCGGGGACGGGCTGGCAGGGACGGGCAGGGACCGGGTATGCGGGGCCGGGCGGGCGGGGACGGGCAGGGACCGGGTATGCGGGGGTGGGCGGGTGGCTGGGGACGCGGGGAGCGGGCGGCTGGGGAACCGTGCGGCTGGAGAGCCAGGGAGCGGGTGGCTGGGGACGCGGGGAGCCGGGCTCGAGATATTAGGGTTGGGCAAATCGACATAACAGATGAGAAGCCCATAAGATAAAGAGGGAGTTTGGCGGTTCCACTTCTAAAACCTCGAGTTAATAGGATTGGCAAGTTAACCGAGGTCGACATAAATGGGTTCGACTGTATAAAATAAGGGACAGTGGCATCATCAGACCACCTCTTGTCCCTCACCTACACCAAAGACAAGAACAACGGCAAGACAAAGACTTAGAACTGAGGAGATTGGTCTCATGCTGGGAGGGAAATTCAGACTGAGAATTAAGAACCATTACCTGCCTACAACATCCAGTGAGATGAGAAAAACTGTTTGATTAAATTCTTGCTTAGTCTAAAAGTTTAGGATTTAGAATGTGTGTTTACTTTTTGTTTTCTTAAGGTAACTATCTCTGATCTTTGTGCCTACCACTTATAATTAGGGCTATGATTATATCACAGAATTCATGACTTCCAGAGACCTCCGTGACATTTTCTGTCCCGCAGGCAGCCCCACAGCTCTCACCGCCTGCTGGCGGAGGCCCACAGCAGCTCTGCCGCAGGGGGATCCCAGAGCTTCCTAGGGGTCCCTCAGAGCTCCAATCCCCTGTGGGGAGCTGAGCTTCCCACAGCTGCCCACCCACCAGGGCAGGGATTGGACCCCACAGCAGCCCAGCCGCTGTGGGCGCTGGACCCTTCTCCCTTCCCATTCTGTCCGTGATTTTTACTAAAAATATCCCTGACAGGTCACGGGCTTCTGTGAATTTTTGTTTATTGCCTGTGACCTGTCCGTAATTTTTACTAAACATCTCTGACAAAATCTGAGCCCTATTTATAATCACTTAAAATCTATCTTTCTGTAGTTAAGCTTATCTGAATGTTTTATCCTTACTAGTAAGTCTGTCCAAAGTGCTTGTGGAATCTGCTCAGATTACAAAGGCTGGTGCATAGCTACTTTCCTTTGATGAAGTGGTGAACTAATTACTGAGCTTCCACTGTTCAAGAGAAGGTCTTGAGCAGTGGAAGACAGTATATTTCTGGGGTGCAAGGCTGGGGACTTGAGAGATTTACTGGTGTTTCCCTGTGTATAGTTCATGAGTTGCATGAATGCTCTCCACGACATTTAGCTGGGTGTGCCTCTGCATGCTGATGGCTGAGTGATTAGTGCCTGGAGGGGTTTGCTGCTGGTCACTGGCAAAGCACTGAGAGATAGAGCCCAGGCTGGAGAGTTAAGGGGGCCAGTGATGTTCCAGATTGCTCGCACAGCAGTATGTAAAAAAAGTATACGTAAAAAGTATAGTTAGAGCTGTGTTACAGAGTTCAATTTTTAACAGAAGCTGTCAACCTTTATTTTGTTGAAATGTCAAAAAATACCAGAATCTATTTGAATTTTTCATAGTGGTTCAATGAAAAATGAATAGAGAGAATTATAAGCATTTAAAAGTCACCCTATTTGGCAATTTTTCATTAAGATTGTATCACTTTTTTGGTACTCCTTCTGCAAGAAATCCGACACATTCTGGGAGCTGTCCTTTAGTCACTTTCCTGTTCCTCATGCATGAATTCCTAGAATATGAGTTATTCATCAGTAGTGATGCTAGAGAGCATTTCATAACTATCCCTGAAAGCAACATGTACCCCAGTCATAACAAGCTTTTACTTTAACACAAAACCTTTAGATAATGACATTCCCAAATGTATGGAGAGCATGACAGTCAGATGTGCTGATCTGCTGATACAAAAGCACAGGAAGTAATTGTCAAAGTGTTGCCTTACAGTACAAGTTTGATGAAGCTGGGGTAAGTAGTGCTTTTTGGTATCTGTTGGAGATGGACGTGAAAGCCTTAAGGAGTCCTATATCAACAGTGTTGTAGGCAACATGAAGGTGTGAAGGAATGCATAAGTCCTTTGCCATAACTATTTATTTCCATGCTTTTAAATGTTGGGTGGATGAAGTGTGTCCTGCTGCAGCCTTAAGTGCCACCAAACATAGTTCTTGTTTGCCAGTTATAGAGGAATGAGTAAGCATTATGCATACTTGAACGAGTAGAGTGCATGCACATCTGCACCAACATACCCAAGCCAATACCAACCACAACAGCAAGCTGGGTGCCCTGCTCTCTCAGCAGCATAGCACATGCATACACATACTCATGAAGAATCTGCACAGCAGGCCACAGCACAAAGCTGATGCAACGCTTTCTCACCTCATCTCAATCATCATGTCCTCCAGGATCTCAGATGTTTCCCTGCTACATATCCGGATGTAGAACTGGTTAGGAGAGATGATGTACTCCACAAAGACACCCACGAGGGTGCTACTGTCCAGTGTGGGGAGACAATAAAGGCTTCTGTCCTGAACAGCATCAGGGGGGATCTCTGGTTCCGCTATCTCCAATGCTAGCTGTAGCTTCTCCACATCCCAATACTGCAGAGCCAAGAAAAGGAGTAAAAGGATCTGGTGCTCAGACAGATGGTTAAATGCTGGTGCTGTGGGTGCATTGAACAAGGACAAGCAACCGCCCCATTAAGATAAAACCCAGTGCTGGTGGGGCTTGTCCTAATACCTACTGGAAAGGATTCTAAGTGGCACTGTACAGCCTAAGTCCAGTGCTTAATTTGTAACGAAAGAGGTGCTGGTGCTCAAGCAATATTTTTACTTTGATAAGTGATGTGACAAGCCCAGAGGTGCCGGGGCTTTGAACTGCCGAGCCTAGAGGTGCGAGTGCTCAGCCCTGGCACAAATTAAGCACTGCTTAAGACCTATTGCAATGCCCTTCCTCTTGAGGTCTTCAAATGACGAGGGCTGGTAGATTTAATTGGGGTGGCTCAGACCCACAATGAAGGAGAAGGAGTGCCTGACTCACCCACTGCAAATATTCCAATTAAACATTGGGTCTGACTGGCTCAGCAGAGGAGATCATCTGCCAGCAGAAAGTTCTCTGGGAACAGAGAAATTCTAAGAACTCTCTCTGGTATATGTTACACCCACCAAGAAAGCAAATGGGGAAGAAACAGATACCTCACACCAGATTTGAGAGTGACCTCTGAACAGCTCCCATCTGGGAGCCTGGAAAATAGTTTTTTGCATTTAATAGCCTATTTTGTCATCAAAACTTAGAGGCAACCCCAGAAGGGAGCAAGCCAGTCCCTTCCATGAGAGGACTTGACTGAAAAGGTTAATCAAATCTTTTTGGTTTCATTTAGTTATCTGGGTGCATGCAGTGGCCTGGAGGCAGTGCTTTCTGCAGACCTACAGAGATTCAGAGTCCATCTGTGTACACTGCTTCTTGTGCCAGCAAGGAGAGTGTGTGCCATAGAAGTAACTTCAGGACATGGAGGGTTGAGGCAAAAGAGAAAGGCACATCACCTCACCTGGTAGCCATCCCTACTGGACAATACAGAAGCAATGCAGATGAGCTCAAAAGATCGCCTCATCAGCCACCACAGGTGGAAACTGCATTGTGGGAGTAAGGTACTTAGCAGAACGAACACATTCATAAATATTAAGGCTAGAAGGGCCCATTATGATAATCTAATCTGACCTCTTGCATAACTAGGGCCTTACCAAATTCACAGTCCATTTTGGTCAATTTCATGGTCATAGGATTTTAAAATTTGTACATTTCATTATTTCAGCTATTTAAATCTGAAGTTTCACGGTGTTTGTAACAGTAGGGGTCCTGACCCAAAAAGGAGTTGGGGGGGAGGGGCGTTTGCAAGATTATTGTAGGGGAGGTTGCAGTACTGCTACCCTTACTTCTGTGCTGCTGCTGGCAGTGGCCCTACCTTCAGAGTTGGGCAGCTGGAGAGTGGTAGCTGCCGGCTGGGAGCCCAGCTCCAAAGGCAGAGCCGCCGGCAGCAGCAGCGCAGAAGTAAGAATGGCATGATCTGATACTGCCATTGTTACTTCTGTGCTGCTGCTGGCTGAGAGCTGCCTTCAGAGCTGGGCACCTGGCAAACAGCCACCCCTCTCCTGCCACCCAGCTCTGAAGGTATCACAGAAGTAAGGGTGGCAATACTATGACCCCCCTAAAATAACCTTGCGACCTCCCTCTGCAACTCCCTTTTGGGTCAGGACCCCCAATTTGAAAAATGCTGGTCTCCCCCATGAAAGCTGTGTAGTATAGGATAAAAGTACACAAAAGACCAGATTTCACGGCGGAGACCAGATTTCATGGTCCATGATCCTTACCCAGTATTCTCTGCATCAAGCCCATAGCTTCTTATTTGAGTTACAGCATATCTTTTAGGAAAATATCCCATCTCAATTTGAAAACTTCAAGTGATGGAGAATCCACAATGTCCATAGGTAAGATGGCTTTGGATAGGCTGGATACAGATGCAGAAAGATTCCAGTGGCTCTGCAAGGCTGAGTCTGGCTACAGGACACTCTTGAAGGGATATTTAAATTCCCAGCAGCCAGCCACACAAATCACAGCTTTCAAACCTGAAAAGCAACCCTGGTCATTACATTATTGAAGGCCACTCACTGGTTTCACCGTCTTTTTTACCACATTGAATACTTGGCTTTTTTTCACGTCCAGAGCCTCCGAGTTCTCAGAATGGAAATCCCAGCTGGAGACCTTGAGCTCAGCAGCACCTAGTGAAGATGTCAAAGCATCAGACTGACAGATCTCATCCTTTGATTGCTCATCTAATGGAACAAAATGTGCTCTGTTAGAGGATGAAACTCAAACTTGTCTTAAAAGCTAGAGCTGTTACTTTCCAAGGCTCTATCTACATTCAGGAAATTTACCTTTGCTCTTACTCTAGTGCAAATATGTTGCACTGAAGTAAAGCAGGGCTTACACAAAAGTGTGACTTAACCCAATAAAGAAATTGCCCCTGGTGTAACTACATCAAGATAATTACACCTGCACAAATTCCCAATGTAGACACACCACACTGCTGTAAAACAGGGCTTACAATGCCACAGTTTATACTGCTAAGTCACACTACACTGATGTAAATTTCTTTAGCATACAGACACTCCCCAGGTTATGCAAACCCGAATTATGAAATCCGCACTTATGGAAAAGCACAGGAAGTGGAAAAAGTTCCGTACGTTCTGTAAGCTTTTTTTTCTGGTGCGCATAAATATTGGGTATACGTTCCTGACTTACGCAAAATTCGACTTGCGCAAGGCATTCCGAAATGGAATGCAACGCTTGCGTAAGTTGGGGAGCAACAGATAAGGCCCTAAGAAAGGAAGGAGAACACATCCATTTGGGCTTCAGAAAGCAATGAGAAAAAGAACTGATGTACATCAAGATACAAAAGCAGAAACACTAATAAATTCTTTCCTTGCCCACTGGCACATGCTACAAAACTCATTGATAAAAACTTCTCTTCTCAACCCACAACAAAAAGGTTTAAAAAAATATCTGCATTAAAGTATAATCTGCAAGATGCCAACAAAGCAAGCTTCCCTCCATAGAGAAGGGAAGGAGAAGCAGATGATTTGCCTTCACAATTCAAATGGACAGCACTTTTACCACACACTTTCCACTGCTGTGATACTAGTCACAGATTCCAATACTTGCAGCAGAATCTAATCTTTGATTTTATTAAAAAAAAAAAGGGGGGGGGGGGAGAGCTAGCCTTTATTGTGAA
This sequence comes from Mauremys mutica, assembly GCF_020497125.1. Classification (NCBI taxonomy): domain Eukaryota; kingdom Metazoa; phylum Chordata; order Testudines; family Geoemydidae; genus Mauremys; species Mauremys mutica. The sequence continues at coordinate 58,049,404 of NC_059079.1, forward strand.
AATACTCTTTGGCAATGAACCTAAGCCAGGGGTCAGCAACCTTTCAGAAGTGGTGTGCCATGTCTTCATTTATTCACTCTAATTGAAGGTTTCGTGTGCCAGTAATGCATTTTAACATTTTTAGAAGGTCTTTTTCTATAAGTCTATAATATATAACTAAACTATTATATGTGAAGTAAATAAGGTTTTAAAAATGTTTAAGAAGCTTCATTTAAAAATTAAATTAAAATGCAGAGCCCCCCGGACCGGTGGCCAGGACCCAGGCAGTGTGAGTGCCACAGAAAATCAGCTCGCGTGCCACCTTCGGCACACGTGCCATAGGTTGCCTACCCCTGATCTATGCTATTCTGTTTTCTTGACAGCCTCAGACAGTAATTCTAAAACAGATGTAAAGTCCCCCCACTCATCTCAATAGGTTTTTAACTTTGAATATAAATGTCAAATCTAAGAGTTTAACTCAGGCTTGACAAATCCACTCACCAGTGGTAAGAAATGAGCAAAGCTCCTAGCGTGTAATGCTGCATCGTGTTCTGAATGCTACTCTGTTTAGACCAAGGTGATAAATTGCATGATGAGACTTGTAGACTCTGCTTCTCTTTTACAGATCCCATTTTTAAGGGACCCTGCTGTAGGTCTTCGTCAGTGACATCTGTCCCACCAGCAGTATTTTGGTGACTCCTGCCCTACAGTGAAACATGGGCATACAAACATCACTTACCATCTGCTAAGCACTTGGATTCAAGATCAAAGACCAGCCAGTCTTGTTCGCCTTCCTTGCGCTCAACATGGAGAATATCATTAAGGGCCCCAACGAACTCCATCACATTTAAGAACCCCAGCTCCTTCACGGATAGCTTCTCTTTAAAATGTGCCTGTTGCCAGAAAAGAAGAGTTTTACAAGGCATATTCAACTGCCTTAAAAAAAAACAAACCTGTGACCACACCATTCTAAAGGGAGTTAAAAGCATGGGGAGGAAAAAGATTCCAAAGCTATAAAAACAGTTCAATGGTATCTTTTAAACAAAACTGTTTCACAATCAGGACTATAAGCTGGTACAAATCATATCCAGATGACTTGCAACCTTCTCATTCTTGATGCTGGACATGGAATGCAGCACTCCACAGCGCATCAATTACAAGGTTGATTGCTGTGTAACAGACACATACCTGATCCCTAAAACCAGACATAGGATGTAGATTTACATTTTGCACATCTAATAATTTTGTTAAATTACCAAATAATGTGTTTCGCTGGAACACATGACTATAGATAGAAGCCTGCACCCAGACAGAACTAGCTTGAACACTAGTTCCCTAGTATTAGTGGAGCTGTTCCTCAACAGCAAAAAAAAATTAGACTATTTCTCAAAATACATATATTCAGTTCTCTTAAGCTTCTTAAGAAGGGTATTTCATTTACTTACAGGTTTCCACAAGGATTAGAACAATCAATATTTCAGCCTCTCTGGCCTACCTCAAGATTAGTTAAATAGAATACCCTTTTAAAACTGTTTAAAAGAATTATTGGAGTAATTAAGTTTTGGGGGAATATTCCTATTTCCTCATTGCCAGCATATGAATGGACATGAGTTAGGCAACATCTTAGCTCCTACAGGTACTGATCTTCACCATAAAGCCAACACACAGAGTTGGCAGCCTCTTCTGGAGGAGACCTGCACTGAAAAGAGAAAACTGCTCTACCAGAGCTGAGAGAGAAGCTTACAGAGATCTACATGTACCATGCCCAGCTTTAACCAAACTGAATAAAGACTCCCTACCTGCTTGAGGCAAAACTTACCTCAAACTCACCAGGTAGCTTAGAAGCAAGCAAACCCTCAGGATACTGGGCTGCAACCTACACGATAGGAAAAGATACATCATAACCAGACAGTTGTGTACCTGGACCTTAGGTGAAAGAGGGAGTAAGAATAGGCTTCATATTGCAACACAGACAACTAAACAGCATGTTATGCGTGCAAAACAAGTACTTATAGAAAGTTAGGGGCCCTAGCTTTTTAATGACATGCACTTTATTACTAGCCCCTGTGGCTAGACGTGTTGGACCTTCTATCTGTCACTGCCCCCAATTAGCAGTGCTTTGCCACTCATCCAGAACCTCAGGCTTGCATAACTTGATTTCTGAGGGTACATATAAACTGGAAAAAGAGGAAAGGACTATAGATAGCATGTGCATGTTTGGAATTCATGGCTCCACACAGTGAAACGAGCAGGAGGAGCAAATGGAAGAGCCCTTTAAATGATCTGCATTTTGCATTTGACCTGTTGGCCTCAGCTGTGGCCACAGGCCCTGCTAGAAGATACAGAAAGTGCACTCAGAGCCTGCTCAGTTACAAGAGAGAATTTCAATGGAAAGTATCTATCCAGAAGAGTAATTTACTTAGCATGGATTCATCTGTCCCAATCAGCAAGTCCACACATCTCTGAACTCAGTGCAGAGAGAAGCTCTATTGTATACAAGGATTATGAAAATTCCACATTGTAGAATAGCTGCAAGGATCAAAAGTCTAATTTCCCAGCTAAATAATCTAGGCCAGTGGTTTTGAAGACCTTTTCCATACCTTTACCTTCTTTTCCAAAAAGGCACCATCCTAACACCCCTAGCCAAATTTAACCAAAGACCCCTCTCCCACTTAGCAATATGGGAAGGACAAAGTAGTCATGCCTGCTACATCTACCTGTTCACAACCTCCAGGTTCAGAACCCCTGACGCAGATAGCTATGCTGAGAAGCCCCAATTAGCAGCCCACCACTGTATTTCAGTATGGTTGCTTAAGTGCACCTATAACAGGAAAGGTACTGTCCACACTTATCGGAAGATGGTGAGCTCTTTAGCGCATGAAGTATCTGTAAAATTTCAGTTGCTGTGAAGGGGAACAGTTTAAGACACAAGCAGTAACAGAGAGGATAGTAGATTATTCTCCAGTGTGATCTCACTCCCCCTAAATACACACATTTAAATAATCTATAGGGTGTCTCCACCTTTCATAGGTTCTGGTTCTGCACAAGCATCAGGATTCATAGATAGCCTGGAAAAACCCAGCAGAGAATACAGATTATCTGATGCCAAAGACAGAGGAAACATATTTCAATCTTGCTGACCCCACACCATCTTCCCTAATTTACCTGTAACCACCAAGTCTACTGAGAAGCAGTTGTGGTGTTCCTTGATCATCAGACTTTACACATGCTAATGTCTAAATGCTTATTCCTGCCCAAAGCTTAGAGACATTTCCAGATATGAACAACACTTACAACTCGGATCTTTTCTTTGAGTTCTGAGCTGACTGTCCCTCCGGCTCCCTTCTGTGCAAACATCATCTTAATATCCTTCTCCAACTTCAAGGAAAAAGCCAAAAATCATACCAAGAACAAAAAGGTGAATTCCAAGGTTCAAGAAAACTCATATCAATTGTGCAATCAAGGGGGCAATAATTACAGTAATAGATTTGTTTATTAGTGGAAATTACATAGAGATTAGAATTGCAGTGAAACAGGACTGAATGTCAGCATCTAGCAAAGAATTTTTAAAACACACTGCATGCATAAGATGCACAACCATTAACTCTAAAACTGCTCAGATACAGGGCACTTGGAATGTCTAGTAGTTCTTGCCCTCCATAATCTCTGGTGACTATTCTGTAGCTTGCCAATACTGATGATGGGTCTTGCTGTGATGCAGGGGTCTTCAATTAATTATTGCTTAAATTTGCCATTATACCACCGGTGTTGCACCACCTCATCATAAAGCAGACTTCGTGCCAGCCATAAGCAGGGCCGTCCCTAGCCATTTTGGTGCCCTATGCAACCCCCCCGGGGGTTGACTGGCCCCAGGCCTCCACGGGCGGGGAGGGGGAGACAGTTTGGGAGGCAGGGGGGAACCACCCCCAGCACGAGCCAGCAGAGTGCAGCGGGTTGGGCCCAGGTCATGCCACTTTCTGCCACCCAGTGAGTACAGGGCAGGCCCAACCCTGCACCACGGGGCAGTAGGAATGGAGTGACCCAGCCACAGCCCACTCCACTCTGCTCCCCTGGCTCCCAGCCTTGGGGCTTAGGGGGCAGGGGGGAACTGCCCCCCAGCACTCACCAGCAGCGCAGCTGGGAGCCAGGGGAGCGCAGCAGGCTAGGGCCGGGTCACTCCACTTACCGCCGCTGGTGAGTGCAGGCCCAACCCCTGCTGCAGACCTAAGGGGAGTGGGGGCGGGGCTGGGGCAGAGCAGGGGCAGGGGCTTTGGGGAAGGGCTAGAGGGGGCCAGGGCTTGGGCGGAGCAGGGGCAGGAGCCATGGGGAAGAGGCGGAGCAGGGGCTGGAGCAGCATGCAGCTGCTTAAGGCACTAGGAAGTTTGGTGCCCTACACAGTTGTGTACTTTGTGTATGGGTAGGTACAACCCTGGCCATAAGCAAGCTTTCTGGAGCTCTCAGAACACCTCACACACTTTCTTTCATTCTTCCTTTGTCCCTAAGGCTCTTGCCATGGCATATGGGCCTTCTAGCAGGAACTAATTATACTGCAGCCTATTACAATTCTGGATCAGTTTCCTCCCACAGCCTACACTTCATCCAAACCTCCCTGCTAAACCTATCCTTTGTATTTTTCCCCCACTCATGTCTATGCACCTACCCCCATGCTGTCCCCTATATACAGAACTCTCTCTCTCATTTGCTAAATGACCCTCTTAGGTGTGAAGTATTATTCATTTCAAATCCCTCCTTAACACATGCTGCTCCATTAGTACTTCAACAACGATCTAAAATAATCCACACCACCTCCCATTTGTACCATTAACCATTGTATTAATTGTGGGTCAGTATTGGATTGTCTGTGCCTGATCACCTAGGTAAGCACACTGGTGTGAAGACAGTGAGTGTCTTCCTTTGTCTGACTATTGCCTAGCACACAGAACTCAATAACAATGGCTGGCCTTTGGACCAAGCTCTTCCCTGGTGCTAATAAATGGTCCAGTTATATTCTACCTCAGCATAGAGCCCATCAGGACCAGAAAGGACAAAGGAAATAGTGTCTTTCAGTTATGGCATTACCTGGAAAAGCTTCCATTCTTTTTTGTCCTTGGGAGGAAGTATATCTAGTAGTCTGAGCAAAGTACAGGGACTCAAGGCTCCTGGTTTCTATTCCTTTCTCTATGAGATTCTGCGTGACCTAGGACAAGTGACTTAACCACAGTGTATCTCAGTTTCCATATGTGTAAAGTGGGAATAGTTACCATGGCTTATCTACCCTCACAGGAGGGTTATGAGGCTTAATGTTAAGTGCTCTGAGATCTTTGAGTGGAAGGCACTCTGTCATTAGGTAACATTACAGGAATTGGCCAATGGGTGATCTGTAACATGAGTACAGAGATTTTGCACACCAGAAACAGGATTCTGATAGCCCACTGGACTCCCATGCCAATATCAATTTGTTTCCTGTTGAACTAATCTGAAAACAATTTAGAAAACCTTGTTTTGCCTTATACTGATGATACACTATATCCCAGAGACAATTACATTATTAAATGACTCTGCTTAAGGATAAGAGACCCCACAGATCACTACTTCAGTTACTCACTTGTTTCAGTCTCTCACCACAGTTCCCTACTGCTGCTTCCACTGGCTCTGATCCCCATTTTGGTGTTTCGAGGCTCTCTGTACATAAGACAGATCCTGGAGGGGGTGTCCTAACTGCAGGTGGTGGCAGAGAATCAGGCTTGGCCTGCTCTGCTTTCTTTGGATGAATCACCATCTCACCTTAAGCAGAGAAGAGGTTTATACATGGCATTAATCAAACTACGTGAACATGCAGATCGCAATTTTCCATTTCCCTGGCAAGCAGGCAGGCAATGTTGGGCTCACACCAATGTTTATCCATCTCCACAACAAAGAGGCAACCTTTGTCATATTAATAAAAGCTATCTATAGAGCATACACTTCAGATTAGCTAAACTCGCCCCTCTCCATCCACCTACCCCGGAGAACACAGAGGAGGAACCATGTAATAAAGCCCCAAGTCATACAGAGCCAGAACCCTTTGGCACTGGGCTGGGCACACAGCTGCGGCAGCAGCACCACTACAGCCCTCCTGTGCTGAATCCTAAAGGATGGGTGCTATTGCAGCCAGTGGAGACCTAGCCCCTTTCAGCTGAAACATAGTCTGCTTGAAGAAAAAGTGACAATATGTGCTAATGAGAACTACCTGCCCCAAGTTAAATACATATACAGCCTCACCCTGTGACAGCTTTTCCTGCTGTTGCTTAACTGAGGGGCTTTCCTTCAGGGTCAGCAGAGAGCCTGCCCTGGTCTGCTCAATGGCAATGATATCAGAGGCTGCGCTCAGCACTTCAATAATGGAGAAGAATCCATAGCGCATATACTGGAATGTCCGTCCAAAACGCCTGGCGAAGGCCTTATCAAAATCTGAGAGCAAGACTGGGGACAGACTCAGCAGGTCCTTCAGCTCACTCTTCACCATAGCTGGCAGGATAGGAGGGGTCCGGCCCCGCCGGGGCAGGCTGGGGCGAGAGAAGGCATTTGTTCTTCGCGTGACATTTCGCACCTTAGAACTGGTCTTCTGTTTGGCAACCAAACTTGCCATCCCCCTGGTGGTCTCATCTGCAATGACTAAAGCAGCAGAAATAAATAGTTAAAGCTGTGTTAGGTAATGCTCTTCCTCTCTCCCCTTTCCCTTTTACTAGCCCCTTTCTGAGGAAAACCTCCTCTTCAAAGAGCACACTGCACTAATCAGTTACTGCTGAACTCTACCATTAATGATGGAAAGCACAGTAACATAGCTTTTATCCTCCCCCTGTAAGTCAGTCTGGATCAGCTTTAACATCCCATAGAGAGCAATGTGTCAGCACCATGATCTCAGCAGATCATGATCCAAGCAGAAAGGGCTACTGAGCCTACTAAGTGCTTGAACAGGAGATCACACGAGAGAACCCAGATATTGTAGAAGGCTGTGCTGGCCGCTCAATAGATGGCACCCTTCCCTGTGAGCCAGTCTTGCAACAAAACCCTACTGGACCTTTTGATAGTGCTACAGCACAATGTGCTTTACTGGAGCTACAGCCTTGTGAACAAGACGTAAAGCCAAGCCCCTAACCACCTGTCAGCATGGCATTTTTCACAATGTTAAAGGTGTTAGCAACAGTGTCCTGGACTAATTCCAATTTGTGCAGTTACATTCTATCTAAATTGACCTTGCAATTTCAATCAGATATAGCATTCTTTTTTCACTGCCCCACACTGATGTAGATACTGAAGCTAAACTGCACAACTATTTGATAAAGTGATCCCTCTATATACATAGCTGGTGTCAATTCATGGCAACTGTACGTGTATTTCCCCCTTGTGCTCCAGCAAGGGCACCCACTCTTGACTCCCAGCTCCTCACCTCTCTTGGGCAGAGACCCATCTCTCTTTCCCTCCTGACAGGGGTTTTTCCAGGCTGTAGTTCCCTAGTAAGTCAGACTGCCTAATCAGGTCTCCATCTGTGCTTTGCCTTCTCATCAGCGGCTACAAACAGTGTAATTGCCCACAGTTATAAGTTACCACACAGCCTTTTCTAAGCAAGCACATTCATTGTTAAGGTGAAAAACTATTAAAACAATAAAAGAACCTACCCACCATGCAAATAAGCTCATTAGAGATCAACCTGAACTTGAGCAAGAGTTCTAGTAGGTGATTGCTCCTTCGAACCCCCCTATGGGGCTTTTCCATGGTTACAACAGCTGTTTGCTCAAAACACACATTCATAGATTGGCCTTTCCTTTATACTGCTTGTGTCTTTGCGTTTGAGAGGCCATGCATACGTCAGTCAGACAATGGCACCCTCCTCTGGGCATAGCATCAAAAAGTTGGGTCCGGAGGAGGCACTCTGCATTCACCTCCTCCCAGGTATTTCCTAGAAAACCCACTTAACTTTGTCCCAAAAGTTCCTCCTTGTCTGGCATATTGTTTAAGAGTCCTTTGAAACGCAACACTTCTCAGGGTATACATTGGCCAAGTCTTTCCTTCCGCGAGAAGTTGCATACAATCCCACAATAATACAATACAATAATACAAACTTTGCATTTATAATACAGTGGACTCCAAAGCTATTTAACCTTAATTCAATATCATCATCAGGAAATTGCCATATCTGTCACCGCTTGCACGGTGCTTTGGGAGGCCTCAAATTAAAAAGCACTATCTACATTCCTTTAACACAAGCCAGCACCACCAGTGAGAGACGATGTTATTAATACTAAACCCTGAATACCCTCAGTTATATGGAGCACATAGCTAGCCTTGCAAGATCCCTCTGGACTGATGGATTGGTATTATGGAGCTTACCAAAGAATTCTATGAACATTTTTGGAGACTAAGCTATGCTCTCCCAGCATTTCCACATCACCCCTCTTATTTCTTAAAAAAAGATTTTAAAATGTCAATTCATCCTCCCCCTGAGGCTGCTTGCCTCTTCAATTTTGCAAAACTCACTCCTCCCAAAACAGTGCTGTTGATGATCATTCCAAAGACTCTGCTCCCAAAGGTGAGGAAACAAGAAAGAAGTAGGATCTGGATAACTTCCCCCACGTCCAAATGCTCCACATCCAGGTCCACAAGCTACAACAGCCTTGTATCATGCACATACAGACTACAAGTACAGCATGAGACTGTTCTACTGAATGCCTTTCCATGCTTGAGTGAGGGTTCCCAAGTCATTTACTCCTCTTGCCAGGGAAGTCACGCACCCACCTTTCAGTACAACACAGCCATCTCTACCGGAGCAGATGTTGACGACATCGGGCATGTCCTTCACCAGCTCCACGGTGGATCGGTAGCCCAAGGTGCGCAATGGGAGAGGTTTGCCGATCATAGTCCGGTACTCCTGCTCCAGCTGCACTGGGGTCAGGCCCTCTTTGACAGCCATCAGCAGCGACCTCACTTCTTTCCTCAGCAAGTCCATGAGGTGCTCTTGGGCCGACATTTCTGCGCTAGGGGAGAGACAGAGTGAGCAGAGAGCGCAGCTTTCAGCAGAGAGGAGAGGCACTGGAACCACGTCAGTGATGGACTTTTATAACAAGCCCTAGAGACAGGCAAGCGGGGGAGAGGAGAGGGAGAAGAGCGGGGGAAAAGGGGGGGAGGTAAGAGGGGGGAGTCTGAGCCAGCACCAAGAGTGCAGCACAACAGCCCTTGCCCCACAGTTACTGCCCCTGCATCTGCCTGTCCCCTTCTCCCCAGAATCACTGCCCCCCGCTGCAGTTATTGCCCCCTCAGAATTACTGCTCCTCCCCCCACGAAATTACTGTCCCTCATGCAGTTACTGCCCCTCCCTCACCCCCGGGGATACTGCCACTGCCTCTCCCTGTCCCTCCCCGCTAGCTAGCGCCCCCTCTGCTGTTACCGCCCCTCCCCCATGGCGATTCCTGCCCCAAGTCCTCCTCTCTCCCATCCCCCCAGAAGCGTCCGCCCCCACCCTCCCGCGGGCGCGGGCTCGGGCTCGGGCTGTGTCCTCGCGTCCGGGTCGCTGCCTCACGTGGTGCCCACCCTGCGCGCCTGCGCACAAACACCCCGCCCCGGTGTCCTCCCACCAGACCATAGGGCGGCGCCTGAGGGGCGTTCTACCAGTGAGACCATAGAGAGCCACGCCGGGGCGCTAGAGCCTCACCAGCGGCACATAATGCCACCCAGTGGTGCGAGCGAGGTACTGCGCTGAGGCAGCCCGCCCCCTGCTGGGGCTGGGGCTGGGGCCGGGCCGGGCCAGGCCAGCCTTCCATAGGTGGGAGCTGCCCATGGGGCGGGGTCCCACAGTGACCCTCAGGTCCTGTGGGGGAGCAGCCAGGGCTGAGTTCCATCCCAGGTGACAGGCATCCACAGTACAGACACATCCCCAAAGTTGTACTGAGTGGTCCCTTTGCTGAGCTCCCATCTGACCCTTCAGGCCACCCCAGGCGTGTCCCACGGAGCCATGTCCTACTGTGCCTTGCTAGCTGTGCCCATCCTGGTAACCCATAACCTCATGAGGCACAAAGCAAAACACGAGATCTCTACGTGGGCTTCAGACAGACCTGACAGCACAGCCAGCTAAACCAATGAGAGCAATGGGGCCTTGAAAGCAGGCCCAGGATCTGCCACAGAATCATGATTGAGCCCTGCCCCTTCAGGCTCAAAGAAAGCAAAGGGATGGGGGGAAAAGAATAGGAAAAAAAAAAACCAACCACACCCCAACATAAACCTCCAGCCTAGCTCCACATCATGAGCACACAATCTCCAATTAGCATCAACTTTAAGCCCTTACACCAGGGGTGGGCAAACTTTTTGGCCCAAGGGCCACATCGAGGTTGCAAAACTATATGGAGGACCGGGTAGGGAAGGCTGTGGCTCCCTAAACAGCCTGGCCCCTGCCCCCTATTCGCCCCCTCTCACTTCCCACCCCCTGACTGCCCCCCTCAAAATCCCAGACCCATCCAACCCCCCCTGCTCCTTGCCCCCTGACCACCCCCTCCCAGGATCCCCTAACCGCCCCCCAGGACCCCACCCCCTATCTAACCCCCCCCCTTCTCCCTGTCCCCTGACTGCCCCGACCCCTATCCACATCCCCTCCCCATGACAGGTCCCCTGGGACACCCACATCCATCCAACCCCCTGTTCCCCATTCCCTAACTGCCCCCCCAAACCTCCACCCCATCCAACCACTCCCTGTCCCCTGACTGCCTCCCAGTACTCCCCGCTCCCCACCCCCTTACCATGACAGAGTCAGCCACAACGCCAGGCTGCCCAGCAGGGGCGGTGGACCAGAGCGCTGGCAGCGCAGCGAGCTGAGACTGCAGGGGAGGAGGAACAGCAAGGGAGGGGATGAGATCTAGCCTCCCCGGCTGGGATTTCAGGAGCTGGGCAGGACGGTTCCGCGGGCCGGATGTGGCCAGTGGGCTGTAGTTTGCCCACCTCTGCCTTACACATTCCACAGACCTACCTCATGAAAGGTTAGGAAAATTCCCAGAAAGGATCATTGCCCCACAATACTGATGTTTCAGCACAACAGCACAATGTAATGGCACAGTGTGTATATTATGGCACCAAAACCTAGGCTTGTACAAAATGATGCAAGTATTGGAAAGTGTCAGACAAATCATTAAGACCTGGGCAGGGCCATTCTTACCCATATGCAAAGTACGCTGCTGCGTAGGGCACCAGGAAATTTGGGGCACCAAATTGCCCCAAATTTCCTGGTGCCCTATGCAGCTGCGTAGTGTTCCAGTGGGCAGCCTGATCCCCCGGTCAGCTGAGCCGCCCAGGAAAGCTGCCCCTGCCCCTGCTCCGCCTCTTCCCCATGAGCCCTGCCTCTTCCTGCCCCAGATCTTCCCCAGACTCACCCCTTCCTCTGAGCAACATCCCAGGGATCTGCAGCCGGGCACGCCCTGTACTCACCAGGTGGCAGGAAGTGGAGCAACCCGGCCCCAACCTACTCTGCCAGCTAGTGCTGGGGGATGGTTCCCCCTAGCCCCACAAGCCTGCTCCTGCCCTCCTGCGGAGGCCTGGGCCAGCCCCCGACCCCCAGAGGCCTGGGGCCAACCCCTCCCCCCCCCCGCAGTGGGGCTGCATAGGGCCCTGGACCTGGAAAGAAATGAAAGGGCACTAATCAATCCCAGTTGGTGTTACAAGCCTTGTGGATGGCGGGAAGCAGTAGAAGTTGTTTATCTTGACTTTAGTGAGACAGTATCAAAAGCCTTACATGACCTTCCCATAAACAAACTAGGTAAATGCAACCTAGATGGCGCTACTAAAAGGTGGATGCATAACTGGTTCCCAGAGAGTAGTTATCAGTGGTTCACAGTCATGCTGGAAGCAGTAGCATAGCTAGCAGGGTGCAGGGGAAGCAGCCACTTCTCCTCAGCACATTTTCCATAAGTGGTGCCTTAGTTAGGGGTTACCATGGCGCCAGCGGATGGGGCCTATGCTCCCTCCACTCTGAAGCTTGGTCTGCTGGGCAGCGCTGGGCTCCTGCAGGCAAGGGAGGGCAGCACACCAGGAGGAGCCATGGGGAGGGGGCGGCACGGCCAGAGGAGCGGGGGGGACGCAGCATGGCAGCCCGCAACTCCCCCCCCCCCGCAGATAACTTTGATGCGGACGGTTTGGCGGCCGGGCCCCTTGGAGAGCCCCGCTAGTGCAGCTGCAAAGCGGAGGCAGCAGCAGAGCCCGTGCATGGTGGAGGAGCGGACGCCGCGGCTCTGCGCTGCTCATGACAAGCTCCGCGCACAGCCTGCTGCAAGGATGGCTCAGTGCCTGCCCCGCCTCCTGCACTGACTGGGTCCTGGGACAGGGAGGGGTCTCCCCCGCCTCCTCGCGGCAGCCACACCGGGCGGACCCGCAGCCGGTCACTCCCAGCAGGAGCCTCAGTGCCACCCTCGGCTCACCAGAATAAAACTCCCCCGAGGAGGGGAGAGCGCTTCCCCCCCTCCCGCCGCGGCCTGTCAGCATGACCCGCCCACAGCCAGGCTCCACCAGCAACTCCAGAAAGGGCAGCACCCCTGGGATGAGCGAGCGAGCCAGACTGCAGCTCCCCCGGCTCCTGGCCGCTGAGCCACGCGCAATCTCGGCTACCATGTGATCGGGGCTGCCAGGAGATTCGCCATGGTGGGGTTTGCTCTCTCTACTGCTGGCTGGGCTGGGCCCCGGAAAGAAGCAGCGGAAGGGCAGGCAGAGGACTCCTAGGCTCTCCTGGTCCTGGGGGCAGCTCCAGCCCCCTCTGCATAGAGAGCCCCAGGGACCCCACCCCACTCCCATCCCCGGTAACCCCTCCCCAAGCTCCATACCCCGTGTACCCCTCCCATGTACCCCGTTCCCCTGCCTTTCCCTCTCCTTCAGCTCCCTTCGTACCCCTGTCCTCTGCCACCCTCCCTACATCCTTCCCTCCACCTCCCCTCAAATCAAACCGTCCCCCTCACTCCACATCCTCCCCTTCACCTCCCCTCATACCCCTGTCCCCTGCCACCCACCCTCTACATCCCTCCCCTCAAACCCCCTGTCCTCTGCCAGCCTCTCTGTACAGCCATGGGGGGGGGCGGCGCAGCCAGAGGAGCGAGGGGCGGGGGCACAGCATGGCTGCAGTGTGGCCAGAGGAGCCAGACAAGGAGGGGGGGCACGGCATGGCTGGAGGAGCCAGGGAGGCGCGGCCAGAGGAGGAGCCGAGGGGGGGCGCCTTTTTTATGTTTGCTCCCCCTGCTCTTAGAACCTGGCTACACCACTGGCTAGAAGGGCATAACGAGTGGGGTCCCGCAAGGATCAGTTCTGGGTCTGGTTCTGTTCAATATTGTCATCAATGATTTAGATAGTGGCATAGAGAATACATTTATAAATTTTGCGGACAATACCAAGTTGGAAGGGGTTGCAAGTGCTTTGGAGGATAGGATTAAAATTCAAAATGATCTGGACAAATTGGAGAAATGGTCTGAAGTAAATAGGATGAAATTCGATAAGGACAAATGCAAAGTACTCCACTTAGGAAGGAAATATCAGTTGCACACATGTAAAATGGGAAATGACTGCCTAGGAAGGAGTACTGCGGAAAGGGATCTGGGGGTCATAGTGGATCACAAGCTAAATATGAGTCAATGGTGTAATGCTGTTGCAAAAAAAAAGCAAACATAATTCTGAGATGTATTAGCAGGAGCATTGTAAGCAAGACATGAGAAGTAATTCTTCTGCTCTACTGCGCGCTGATTATGCCTCAACTGGAGTACTGCATCTAGTTCTGGGCGCCACATTTCAGGAAAGATGTGGAGAAATTGGAGCAAGTCCAAAGAAGAGCAACAAAAATGATTAAAGATCTTAGAAAACATGACCTATGAGGGAAGATTGAAAAAAATTGGATTTATTTAGTCTGGAGAAGAGACGACTGAGAGGGGACATAACCATTTTCAAGTACATAAAAGATTGTTACAAGGAAGAGGGAGAAAAATTGTTGTTCTTAACCTCTGAGGAAAAGACAAGAAGCAATGGGCTTAAATTGCAGGGGGGTTTAGGTTGGACATTAGGAAAAACTTCCTAACTGTCAGCATGGTTAAGCATTGCCTAGTGAGGTGGTGGAATCTCCATCATTGGGGATCTTTAAGAGCAGGTTGGACAAATGGGTGTCAGGGATGGTCTACTCTAGATAATACTTACTCCTGCCATGAGTGCAGGGGACTGGACTAGATGACCTCTCGAGATCCCTTCCAGTTCTATGATTCTATGATTTTTCTGGGTAGAAGAGTATTGATTTATGTCCTTTAGAACCCATGCAATCAAGCCAATTTTCTCCATCTCTTTATTAATCAGTCATCTTATAACAAAGTGACTGTCCTTTAGAGCCAACACAATAGAATAATAGTTGGCACTTTACCCCTTCAAAGCATTTCAATATTAATCAGCACCTCTGTGTAAAATAGGTATTATTCCCCTTTTACATACACACAAACTGAGAAAAGAAAGGGACCAATTTTAATTTATTGCAACAAAATTAAAACAGATACATTTTACATATTTTGATAGTTTTTGGAATATTTTTGCAGAACTCTGTTTATAATCCCTACTTTACAGAGGCGAAATCCAAGGATGAAAAGTTAAGTGACTTGCCCAAGGGTAAAAGGGGAATCACTATCAATCTGGAGTAGAATTCCTGACTCCCAGTCCTGTGTTCAGGCCAATGTTCTATTTCTGTTCCTTAGTTCATCTGTGATGCCTGTTCAGTTATTTTGTTTATTTCCAAAAAGTTGTACATTTCAGTACAATTCCCAGTGACTCAGGCTACAGATTAAGGGCTTTGGAGAAAATGGGGAGAAATGCCTGCATTTGAGTAAACAATTCCTGTCTTCATTCTACACAGATTTTCCCCAGGGCAGGAGTAAACATGCTGCACTATTCTCAAATCCAAATTCCTGAGATCAGCTGAGAGTTGCTCAGCTGCAAACTGCTCTTACAAAGAACCCTTGGGAAATAGCATCCAGAACACCAGACAAGAAATCAAAGGTCCAGGCTCTTATAGTTATTAAAGATTGCACCGTACTTTTGGCAAGAAAGGGCCATAGCCAAAGCAGTCTGACCAACTTTCAGAATTACTTACTGCTGACCTGAAATTCCACTTGCAGTTCCCGTTGGATATGGGATCCTTCTCTGTTCTCTTCCCATTCCACACTGTTCCATAATGTTGACATACCTGATTAAACAGGCAATTTTGGTATGTATATCGTTTATAAAGCATTTGTGGATGATTAAGGACACCATTAATTATGTATCACTGTTTTCTCCCAAGTACCTACCCAACTCCATTTGCTTGACAGTAGCCCCATGTATTCAACAGTTCCCTGGGACCAGTCATCTGCCAGTAAAGAATTTTTCAAGAGCCTAACACTACAAACTAGATCAGGGAGTAGAAAGTTCAGAGTTCAGGCATGCCTGTAATATCCTGACTTAGCGGGCTGCAAAGATTTCCAATAAAACAGGAATCCAAAAGAAAACAAAGATTGTTGTCACGCTAACTACTCCCTTCCTCTTTCTCCTCCTCCTCTAACAACGCACATACCTGCTGGACAACAGCACAGCTGTGCTTCTAGATAAACTCTGGATATCAGCACTAAGTCAGCACCAACTCATCAGAAGGGAGGTTGCTGCTTCTGTGTACTGAGGACTAGCATTGTCTTGCTGCTGAACTGATTTCTTATAGCATAGATTGGGCCAGGGGCGGCTCTACAAATTTGGCCGCCCCAAGCAGTCATGCCCGGGAGGCGCCCCGGAGCCGCGGGAGCAGCGGACCTCCCGCGGGCATGACTCCGGCGGCTCCGGTTGAGCTGCCGCAGGCATGCCTGCGGGAGGTCCAGCCGAGCCGCGGGACCAGCGAACCGTCCGCAGTCATGCCTGCGGGAGGTCCACTGGAGCCGCCGGCCGAGCGTCCCCTCCGCAGTCATGCCTACGGCAGGTCCGCTGCTCCCGGGGCTCCGGTGGACCTCCCGCAGGCATGACTGCGGCAGGTCCGCCGGCCCAGCCTGCCGCCCCCCCGGGAAAGGGCCGCCCCAGGCGGGTGCTTGCCCCGCTGGGCTCTGGAGCCGGCCCTGGATTGGGCCTAACCACATTAGCCAACTCAGTTACAATTGTGTCTGCAGTACAGATAGGCCCGAAGAAGCTCTTCCTCAATCCATCCGAATTGCTTAGCATAGCTTGAAATCCTCAGATGCCAGAGTCAGCCTGAGCAAGCACTAACCTCTGCTTTGTTGGTGAGCAGCTCCCCCATATGGAAGAAAGCATACAGAGCGAGCTGGTACATAGCATGGCCCTGACAGACAAATCTCACTCCTCATAGGGAATGGAGAGTAAGTAAAAGTTAGAGTGCTCATATTTTCTCAAATGGAAAATGGGACACTGCACAGAGCCAGCCTGAGGCCCCCCTTTCCCCCCCCCCACTGCCCGCCTGTGCAGAGCTGGCCCAAGATCCCCCCCACCGAGAGCCCAAACCACACCTGCTGCCTGCCCTGAGCCCTCCCTCCCTCATGGAGCTGGCATCACTGCTCATCTCCATCCCCCTGCATGTTCCTCTGTGCCCCCTTAGAGGTCACCCCCCACTTTTTTGGCAAAACTGGGCATTTGTCCCATTTCCTCTTGCCAACTGATGATCAGTCAGCAAGAGCACACGGGACAAATGCCCAGTTTTGCCCAAAGAGTTGAGACAGCCAGGACAGAGCTTAAAAAAGGGACTATCCCAGCCAAAACAGCATGTATGGTCATCCTAGTAGACTCTAACATTCTCCTTGCACTGGCTTCCCTTGTCTGGCAATGCAGCTGATGGGAGATCTTCAGTGCTTGCATCCCCACCACTGGGACAACAGTGTCTGGGCCGGATGAGGCTGAACCTACCAAGGTGTCACAAGCAGAAGTCAGACTATGGTCATAGCTGCTAGTGTAGAAGCTGGGCGTACCAAGTCACTTGGTTGGGGAAGATTTCTCTGGGGAAGGGGATTACTTCTGCAAATATAAAGTCACTTTGTTTCATTTTAATGGAAAGAGGCTTGAACATTTCAGCTGCTCGTTTTTTATTTCTTTAACATCCAGGGTCACGCGGGGTTGAATTTTCAGCAGCACAAGAATTCATTCCAATGCTCTCTATAATAAGATCCTTATTTTCTTTAGTATAGCCATTAACTTCAACATCCCACGCTAAATACTGTTATTTACAACTATCTAAATGTACATATATAAGTTTCCTGTGCTTCATACAGATCTACAAAGGACCAGCCACACTTCTGGCCCCATATGGAAATGAAGGCTGCTGTATTGTTAGTTACTTTGCCCACCAACAAAATGCAGCCCCTTCTGTGGGCAGAATACTGATACTAGGTATCAGCGCACAGCAACATTTGGCAATGGTCTGGGACAGGAAGTGAAGGATATCAACGGGAAGTGCAGAAAGGAACGGTTACAGTCTAATAGCAGATACCAATAAGAACCAAGGGGAGGGCCGGGGTGGGAAGAGAAACAGAGGAAGAAACCAAATCAGAAGAAAGGCGCTCAGAGCATTTCTGTTTCGTTCTAGTTTCAGAGGCCGGAGGTGAACGAACATCACCCTGGGCCTGTCATTTCTCTGCTAAGTGGATGCCTAGTTTAAAAAAAAATAATAAACTTTAACTCAGGAAGAGGGAAAACCCCCATCAATTGAAACCAATTTCCGTGAGCCCCAAATTTAAACCACCACAAAACAGAATTTTCCTCTCCCAGAGGCCTGAGTGAAAAGCTTTATGCAGTTTACCCTGTAAGAATTAACCCTCTCCCTGCTAACCGGCATGTACTGACAACCCAATGGGACCGTCTGATCTAGCATGCAAGTGAAAGGGCGTCCTTCACACCGCTGCTGAGTGTATGAGTTACGTACACAGATTGTTGTACCCCCTTCAACACTTCAAATCTTGAGACCCTGAGGATGTATTTCAGGCACAAAGTTACAGTTCTGTCATTTAAACAAGAGTCTTAAAGGCCCCATACCTCAGTGTCCCCAGCTGTAAAGTGGGGATGATGACTCTGACCTCCTACGTAAAGCATTTGGAGATCTACTGATGAAAATCTCTAGAAAAGAGCTAGGTATTATTATTGTTCATCCTGCAACGAGCCCTGTGCCCTGAGCCCTAATGGAGCCGCACTAAATTCAACTGAGCTTGGCTCAAGGGAACACGTTGCTCAATTGGCGTCAAACTGCCTCACTTGAATTTGAAAAGCAACGTAGTTGTTACATTCAGATGAGAACAGCTGTATGTCAGCGTGCCCCTGCTGCATCGGGATCCCAACCACCTGTTTCTAGGGAGCAGAGCCAGTGGGGAGCAATCCCCCCATCCCAAGCCCTAATGGAGATAGTTTCTAAACATGGGGAATATTCAGGATTTGACTTGGGCAGCTGCTTTCAACAGCAAAGGTTTGGGATTCTCCACCTAAGTCATGGTGCTAGTGATGCCAAGAGAGTTCAGCAGCCTCACGAGCCTGATGCTGCACTGGGGGTGGGTGGGGAGGAGTTACTTTACAGATGCACAAAAAAGACCCCTTTGTGTGAGTGTCAACGCATTTTATGCCAAAGTCATGCAAGAGCACACAGACCCTCATCATGGATTCCACCATCTTGACATCTGAGCGGTGAGGACTGAGCCTTCCTGAAACTCCCCTGCCAGTGCCGGGGTAGGTGGGGGATAGGACAGTGTCTGGGAAACAGCTTGCTTGGCTCACTGTCCACAAGTCTAACAAGCCCAAAGCATGCTCAAAACCTCCTGCACCTCCCCCGCCTGCCACTTCCTCCACTCCCCGATAAATTCCCAAGACCGGTCATCCTGCCGTCGCAGCAAGCTGCTTCCCAAGAGCTGCATGCTCCTCCGCTCACAGCCCGATGAGGATGGAAAAGCGGTCTCGCAGCTCCTCCAGGGAGTCCCACAGGAGGAACAGAGAGCCCGCAGACTCACAGGGCAGGAGAGAGAAGGTGGAGAGCAGAAGAGGAGCTAGCAAGGACAGAGAGGGGCTCAAGAGGGGGAAAGCCAAAGAGGGGAAGAGCCCCACAGAGACAGACAGCAGGGTGCTGAGCTCCACGGTGGTGGACGTGGACGATGTGGTGTCTTTCGACGAGGAAACAGAGGTGATGGCACTGCTGGAAAGCGAGCGGCAAGAGGAAGGTAGGATTTGGAAAGGGCATGAGAGAGGTAGGCACAGAGGCTCCTGGCTCATGGGGCACTGGGGTCCAATTCTGGTCTGATCTCTGTATCATCGTTTACACCAGTGCAAAGGGAGAGCAAAGCATGTGCAATAAGTGCATGACGCAGGAGTAAGTGATCACACAAACCCCCAGGGCTAGATTTTCAGAAGGGCTCAGCACCAGGCCCTGGGGCTAGCCAGGCTGCTCAGAGACATCAGGACCTGTTCTGTTTCTAATAAAGCAATGAACTTAGCAGCAAGCAGCATCCACCCCGCATCCCTCTAGGCCTCAGAGCGCTGCTCATGAGTTTTGTTAGGCTATGGCCTCACAGGCTCTATTACCCCTTAGCCCTGAGACGCACGGGGGATTATTTACCGCCCTTAGATGGAAGAAGTTTCTAACTAAAGTTATCCTAGGTGGCTCTTAAGCCTTGCTCTGCCCAGAACACACCTGAACCAACCTATTGCCACAGAAAACAGATGGAGGTGGCCAGTTCCAGGGGCAGGGATTTGGCAGAGCGGGGAAGGAGGGGAACTGATCAACAGAGATGATCAACAGAGCTCTTGGCCTCTCAGCCTTTGCACATTGGCACTGTACTTCCAACAGGCACATGCTTTATCCATAGAACTGATCTGTTCAGTCCTGGCATCACAGGGATGGGAGAGAATGTCAAGGAGCAGCAAAAACCCTCCCCAGTCCAGCTGCTCTGCTGCCCCAGCTTTGCTTCTCTCTCTCTGATGATTAATTCTCTACAGCTGCCTCCTTCCTCCAAGGAGTTATGTCTTGATTACAGGGAGCGTCTCATTGCTACAACCAAGAAACCAAGCCACACAATCAGAGCATTGCTAGAGATTCCGAGGACACACGCAGTTTGGGAGTGTTTCCAGCCACAGGTTTAGTTCAACTTGTTGTAGGGAGAAGATCCAGCTGCAAAACTCAGATACAGACTCTGAACCCTTAAAGCTTGTGTATTGGCATCTGGGGCTTAGGTTCAAGCTCCTCTCTAGATGTGGCCTTTCTGCAGAGCGCCCCTAAAAGCAGAAGAGACTGTAGTGGTCAATGGAAGCAGGGATGTTAACTCACCTTTGGAAAGAGTAAGCATTCCACTTTCAGGGGCATGCCTGCACCCAGCAGGAAGCCATCTGCCCACTAGAGCCCCAGGTCCTCTCCAGGGGGCAGTAGCCCTGAAAGACCATCTTTTAAGGGCAGCCAGTGGAAGCTGGAGCATGCCCACTTTGGGGAGAGGGTGGAGTCAGCATCCGCTCAGTAGGAGAAGGGGGCTCTTGCTCTCCTTCATACCTAGCTACTGACGGCAGGTCAGAGAGGAAGGTTCAAAGGGGGAATATTTTAAAGCCAAAACCAGGGGAGCCAATGGGGCATAGTGGACTAGAGCACCTGCCTGATAGCAGAGGAGCTGGGTTCTGGTCTCAGCTGGGCCACAGGGTGCATGTGTATGAGCCTGGGAGAGTGAGTTGACCTGTCTGTTAAGTAGGGGAAATAATCTATGTCACAGGGAGTGTGCGAGGCTTAACTCATTCCTGAATGGAAGGGGCTATAAATGCACAAGCATTGCAGGAGCTGGTAGGTTACAGAGAGAGCAGAGCTATCAGGACACATGAGGTGTCCATTTAAAATGATCTCTGCTTCCTGATCTTTCTCCTTCCTGTACTGTCCATTAGTAAATAAACACCCAGGCTCAGACAATCATTGTAAGCCTTTATCCTGTTTCTCTCACACACACCAGCCAATATAGACAAAAGCCAGGTCTCACTTTTGTATCGTCCTCCATAAATAGCAATTAATCCAGTCCTACAGCTCAGACAAAGTTAAGAGCCAGAATTTCTGGGGAAGGCTCACTTGTTGCTCTAAGTCGCAGCATTAACACTGAAGGACTGCGTGGCTCAGAGAATTAGTACGAGCCCAGGTAGCCTTTCTTCTGGAAGTCACTGCCCATCCCCCTGGGGTGGCTGGGGAATAAGAGTTGTTTCCCTCTAATCTCTGTTTGATGATCCTTGGGTAACATTATGTCCCACAGGAGAGATGCCCACATCACAGAATTCACCAGGGGCTTTAGCTCTAGTGGCACCAGCCACGTAAAGGCCAAAGACTTACTAACATCCAAGCAGCAGGATTGCCCCTGAGCTAAGGGATTGGCCTGGGCATTGGGAGAGCTGGGTTCAGTTCCCAGTTCTGCCACAAATTCCCCATGGGGAAAGTCACTTTAGTCTCTCTGTGCCTCAGTTCCCCCTCTGTAAATGGGATAACAGCACTTCCTTCATCTATTGTTTGGGGCAGGGACTGTCTCTTACTGTGTGTATCCTGAGCACCGTGGGGCCAGGCCTCCAGCAATACTGCTAACGAATGGGGATAGGTGATAGCCTCTGAGTGGCTCCAGTGAGTCAAGGTTGAAGCACAGTGTGGTGAGGCAGCACCTGTTGCTCCTGCTTGTGCTGTGGATCCCCAGGCCCATAAAGCTGGCACAAAAGAAAGAGCTGTTGCAACTTCACCTTGCACTGGGTTGCCTCTAGTAATTCACTGCCCAGGGAACAGCCTCCTCAGGAGTGAATCAGACACTACCATCAGGTTAGTAAACGTGCAGACCCAGAGCCAGCTGCCAGCCCTGCCAAAGGTCTTCAATGGGCTCCTTGAGCTCAGGACCCTTAGACCAACCATGGGGAAGCCGCTGGTCTCACCCTTCTTCCCATGTTCCAGCAAACTTCCCCCCTACACACATACACACAAAGCATGTGTTCTTTGCAGCTGCCCATTTCACACTGTGGCCTCATGCCATGGCACAAAGACTTTTGCCTAGATCCTCAGCAGTATTTTGGCACCTAACTCCCATTAAAACCTTGGAGGATCTGGGCCTTTGTTCCTATGGGCACCAATGGAAAAGTGGCATGCCCTGGCTTGCCAAAACCACAAGCCTGGGGTTTGGGCTGCAGCCTCTAGTCCCTCCTATTGGTGTGGATTTCCAGGCATAGCAGACA
This sequence comes from Mauremys mutica, assembly GCF_020497125.1. Lineage (NCBI taxonomy): Eukaryota > Metazoa > Chordata > Testudines > Geoemydidae > Mauremys > Mauremys mutica. Next base: position 58,071,586 of record NC_059079.1, read on the forward strand.
CACCCATGCACAGTGTTACACTCGTTAGGGTCGAGATTGCAGCTGGAATCCATTTCAAAGGGACACACAGGCCCAGCCTGAGATCCCCCTGTACCAGTCCCAAATGAATAATGCAGGCTCCGCTTAAAACAGCTGAGAGGAGTATAGCTTTCAGCTGATTCTGGTGCCCTCCTAGAACGAGCACTGGCTTTGTCTGGTTCATGTGTCCAGCTGGGAGTCTGCCCTGGGGCTCTGATGCTCCTGGGCAATGGAATCGTCCCAAACACACAGCGATAAAAGCTTTGTACCCAACCCACCAGAGAAGCTACACCACCCTGACAGGAGAGATGCTGGCACAGGCTGCACCTGGGAAATGGGACACACTGACTGCCCCTTCCTTGCTGGGACTTTCAGAGTATTTCTATTGAATATTGAAAGTACAGTACCAGCAGTAGTGCTTGGTCAGCACTTGTTTCCCATGGTGCTGTCAGAATATATATGGTGATGCAGCCCTCTGCCCCCAAAATGCTCACACACAACTATGTTTTTACCCTTTTAAGCCAGGCCCTGAATGCTGACATGGGTGTCTTGGTCAAATTCCAGCCCAGGTGATTATACTCTGCCTATCTCTGAGCAGGTTTTGAACACCTGGTGGAAGCTGGATTTCTGACCATGCAAGCAGGTGTCAATTGGTCAGTAATATGGAAATAGGCACCTGCTAATGCGTTCTTTCTTTATTTTTCTTTAGGGATGACATCTCCCAGTCGAGGTATCTGTGAATGGCTTCTTACCATCTTGTCCCTTCTCTTCATCATATTGACCTTCCCCGTTTCTGTCTGGTTCTGCATGAAGGTGAGGCTATGCATGGTGCGCTCAACTTTGCAACCTTATTGTAGTATTTTAACATAGCTTTGTCATTTCCTAGAGTTTTAAAAAAGCAAACTGAAAAACACAGAAATTCCATCATGTGGCATCATACTGACTCCCACGTAATTCCTCAGCAGGGTCAGAACCTTTACATACACCACTCAGCCCTCTGCTACTTGAGCTGAGGGAGTAACTGATGGCCGCAGTAGGTTGTTATTCTCTGTATGGCCCAGCACTAGAGGGGGATGGGACACATAGTCAGGTGGCTTCCCAGATATCCAATCCCAGCAGAAGAATGGCATTACCATGTATTTGGTTGTTAGTACTACTTCAAGCCAGGGGTTCAAGCCAGCGGGTGCTGCTGCACCATCAGCACCTATGGTCTCAAGGACCTGGGGTTCCATTCCAGACTGTGGAGGGGAGTGTGGTCTAGTGTGCAGGCTCTTCTGCCCATTCCCCTCCAACCTGGTCCTGTCCCAGTCCTATCCTCCTCACCTAGCCAGTCCCCGTCTCCACTCCTCAGACTTTTCATCCCAGTCCCCATCTCCTTTGCCCAGCCATCCCAGTTCCCTGCTCCCAGCTCCTCAACCCATCTGTCTCTGTCTCCCGCTCAGCCTCCTATGTCCATAGTCCCCATCCGCACTGGCTCCCAGTCCCAGCCTCTTGGTCTAATCTCAGCGTCCTTCCCCCAATCTGACCCCTTGCCCCAGGCTCTCTGCTCAGCCAGTCCCAGTTGTCTCCTTGCACTCTGGCTCCTCTCAGATCTGTCTCCCCTCCCTCACTCCGCTGCTTCCCACTTCCAGTCTCCCCCAGCTCCCCATCTGATCTCAGCCTTCCCCTCAGTGGCTCTCAGTCCCATCCCCAGCTCCCTGTTGTGGTCTCCTTGCACAGCCAATCACAATCTCCCCCGAGCCCAATGCACAGTCCCAGTCATTCCCCACCCCTGCACTCCTCCCAGAATTCTTCATCCCAATGTACTCGCCCCACCCCAGATCTGGCTCTTGCCCCCTCAGTGTTGATTCAAATGGCTTCCTCCTCTACGCTGCCTAGGCCCCGGCGGAGGGGGATCATTGAGAGCACTCGAGAGACAGGTTCCCTGCTCTCAGTTCCAGGGGCCGGGAGCAGGCCACAGCTGCAATTGCCATATAGTCTCTGAGCCAGATTCTCAGCTAGTGTAAATGGAGATAGCAGCTCTAGCGTGAATGGAGCTATGCCAGCTGACAGCTTTGGCTGGCTGGCTCGGCGCAGTTTGCCTTTCGGTGGTTTTCCCAAAACAATGATTTCGCCAGCTTCTCTTCCAATGCTGCAGCTCTTCCCCCAGAGCCCACCCCCTCCGATTCCAGCCTCTCTGTCTCCCACTGCAGATCGTGCGGGAATACGAGAGAGCCATCGTGTTCCGACTTGGGCGCCTCCTTCCTGGAAGGCCCCGAGGGCCCGGTAAGCAATTTGTTCACTCCTTCATCCCTTTCTCTCACCACACTCGTGCAAGGCTCCCAGGGGGCTCCCAGAAGTGCTGGGCCAGCCACCCCATCCCCACTGTTCCCAGGGGATCCCACACCCAGTGTCCCCCTCCCTGTGCCCCCTTACCCCACCCACCACAAATGTACATCCTGACCCAAGCCAGCCTCTGCTTATCCTGAGTCTGTGATGGGGTGGATCTGCCCTTCTCCTCTGCCCCCGTCCAATGGCCTTGTCCTCCTAACCCCCCCATCCCTGCAGGCTCTGGCACTCTCCCTCTCCGACCAGGTCTGCTAATGGCTGGCAATGCAGGCACTGCCCTCTGCTGGGCAGGCGACTGGCTCCTCACAGGGCTGCCTGCTCCTTGGGCTGCTGCAGTCACAGGAGATGAGTGGGGTGAGGGGGCATCTGGAAATCCTGTGCCCAGTGCCTGTGGCTCCCTCAGCCCTCTCCCGCTCCATGCAGCCGAGCCAAGAAAGGAGAGGGCATTTCTCAGGAGCCTTGTTTTGGCTCCTCTCCTGGCAATAGCAGCTCCTGTGAGGCTCCTGACACCTCTATGCCTCCAACCACTGCTGAAGTGGTGGGGTCAGGCTTCATGCCCCTGGTTCCCTTCCCCCTCCCAACCATGAGGAGGCGGAAGTACAGCCCCTTTCCCACCCCCAACTGCAGGTTGTGGTCATCTCCCTACCCATCTCCTCTCATGGGGCCCTTCGCGTGTATGTGCCATGCTCAGCTTGCTCCATCCACACTCCCCACATGTTAGCTGCCTGGGAAGCCCTTGCATTAAGACCCCAAAGGCCTAGCAGGCCCCTCCTCTAAGCCCCCGCGTGAGGACTTTAGGCAGCCATGGGCCTGAGCCAGAACCCCCATCCAAACAGCCCACAGCTTGTTCTGATCTGGATCCTGCTCCAAATGTTACAGCTCAGACCCATCTTGGTGCTAAGATGTGGACTCACCTGTGAAATGAGAACCCAGCACACTGAGTGGGGACGTGTGAAGGGGGACAGCGAGTGACTCTAAAACCTTAGCACTGGGTGGCCAGGGGAACCCCTCAGGGTCTGATGTCTCTGCCACATCTTTTGGGAAGAGTTTCTTTTCCTTCCCCCGCCCATTCCTGCAGCAGGACATCTGGGCAGGTGTTTGGAGCTGGAGACGCTGCAGCTCTGGGCCCTTCTCTTGGTCTTTATCTTGTCCTATGTAGCCCCAGGTTTGCTCCTGTTGGGTCAGGAAGTGGAACTTTCTTCCATGGCATCCAGTCACTGTTCTGTCTCTTCCTCCCCTAGGCCTTTTCTTCTTCCTTCCCTGTCTGGATACATACCACAAGGTAGACCGTCGCCTCAAAACCCTAGAGATCCCCTTCCATGAGGTAAGCCAACTCCCTCCCATTTCCTTCCTTGCATCTCTAGCATTAGCCTTTCCTATGGCTGGTTAGATCTATTTGCTCCCTAGTGGGAAGGTGGCACATAATATTACACCCACCCAAGAGGCCTGAAGTTAACTGCAGCCAGTGGCTAGTGTTGGTCATTCTGCCCTGAAGCAATAAAAGTGTCTCACACTTAGCTAGCACTGGATTCTGAGGGCTCCCAAAGTGCTTTACAAGCTGTGCACGGCCAGCACAGCTGGGATGCAGTCAGCTCTGGGCAAAGGACACTAGCCGACTGGCACACAGCACACTGCTCAGTGCTCATGATCTTATTGCCAATCTTATGATATTTGGTGTTTTTTATAAACCCCAGGTCCTGGAGTCAGGCGAATGGGGAAGAATCTCACTTTTTCCCCCCTTAATCAATGCTCAGTATCTAGGCTTCATAGCTGTGCAGAAAGGCTCCCAAATGTGACCAAAATTCACCCTAAAGGGGCAGAAACTAGAAGGCACAAATCATACAGGTGGGGTGCTTGGACTTTCTCACCATTTTTAATCCAAGTTCATGATTTTTGAACACATAAAGTGGGCAACACCACACTAATGCCCAGCACAACACAACACACTGCTGTACAACACAGCACACTAAACACAATCCAATGCACCAATGGCCAGTACAGCACAGCACGACACAACACTGCACGACAAGGAGGAGGAGGAAGAGTTTTTGGCCAAAGACACTGGGCCAGATTCTTACAAAAAGTGCCAGGGGGTCCCATGCAGAGGAGGCTGGAGCATGGTTCTTAAGCTCTCATCTGAAGGACCCCCCATCTGTACCAGCCTTGGAAGGACAGCTTGCTGGGATCAGAGTCTGTCATTTCCAGGGTCTAGGCAGGCACAGACCAGTGGGGAGCAGCCCTCCCTAAACCCAAATCCTTTCTTTTCATTTCTTTCCTTGGCTCCCTCTCCCTGCATGCCTTATACCCGACTGCATTACTAGTAATAGCAGCATCTAGAGCCCCCACCTGAGAGTCTTAGTGTGGGAGCAGCTTGGAGCAGGGACCGTCCTGCATGACTTCTAGCATGCAGTGGACGCTGCCGTAAACAGTCAGTGATAATCACATTGTGCTAGGTGCTGCACACACATAGTAAGAGACAGTCCCTGCCCAAACCACTTACATGCAAAATAGACAAGACAGGCCAACGGCAGGAGAGAAAAGAGAGGCAAAGTGACTTGCCCAGGGTCACACAGTTGGTCTGGGGCAGAGCTAGGACCTGAATCCCTGAGATCTCCTGAGTCCCAGCCCAATGCCTTACCCACAAGGCCATTCTTCCTCTCCTGCAGTGTTCCCAGCTCCTTCATCCCACCCTAGAGTTTTCAGAACCAGCTCCATCACCCCCAAATTCTCTGTCTAGGTGGTGACCAAAGACATGGTTACTATGGAAATAGATGCTGTTTGCTACTACCGGATGGAAAATGCCTCTCTTCTCCTAACCAGTGTGGCCAACCTCTCCAGCGCTGTCCAGCTGCTGGTGCAGACAACCATGAAGCGCTTGCTGGCCCATCGATCCTTCAGTGAAATCCTCCTGGAGAGGAAGAGCATTGGCCAGGAAATGAAGGTATCTCCACGTGGAGGCAGGCAGCTGTGGGGCCAGAGCTCTGGGTCAGTGCCGTAGATCGATCTTTCAACCCACAGTGAAAGTATATAAAGGGCCTCAGGGAAAGCCTATAAGAAGCCCACAGTGATCAGTTGCAGGGATCAGTCGTAGCGTCAGGTGAATTGCTGCACCCAATGGAAGTCAACAGTGTGATGATTATACTTTGAGTCCCTTGGATTCGAGAGGCTGTCCGAGGGCAAAGTGCTTTGGCAGAACACAGTCCTGATGGGCCGCAGCCAGACAAAGCAGGGAATTGGTGGGTTTCTCCGCCAGCTGCAGCAAAGCTGACACAAATCCAGCTGCTGAGAGGAATTTGGGGGAAGCAACCCAAGCTGGGAAATGATCAGCCATCTAGATTCAAATGACACATCCAAGGCCAAATTCAGGCCTGGTGTAAGTGGGCCCCACCCTGCTGATTTCAGTGGCGTTACACCAGAACTGGATTTTTTTGAGGCAGCAATGGTGCTTCTGAGTCAGCTGACTTCTCTGGGAGCAAATCTTCCTGAGCACAGTGTGAGACCCAGAAGCCAAGAGCAATGAAGACGCACATGGCAGCTACCTCCTTGCCCTGCCACAGGGATTTCTCTTGGTGTCCAACCTTTAGAGACACTTGAGCCTTTTAACCAGAAGTGTTTTTCTGTAGCATGCACAAGTATCCATAGCAGACACATCCTTCCAGCACGAGCACTCAGGCAGTGAACCATATGTCTGACCTGTTTGTAAGTGCCTTGGCACAGGGCCCCACACACTGCCTACGGTCAGTATATCCCCATCTCTACAGGTTGCCTTGGATGCAGTCACATGTCGCTGGGGAATCAAGGTGGAGAGAACAGAAATGTAGGTAGGAAATGTATGAAGCGGAGACCCAGCGGGGTAAAGAAACCTCCCTGTGCCCCTGCGCAAACACTGCTTGCTAATGTCTGCTCCTTTTCCGCCTTTGCCCCTGAAGCTCTAGCCAGGTGTCACCTCTTCAGCGCCCCGAGCCCCCACCCAGCCCTTCTCCTTTGCCCACATACTCAGCACCTCCACTCACTGGGCTGCAAATGTTTAAATGGCACAAAAAGCTCTTGTGTTTTCCAGCTGGGGCCAGCACCTCAGTGGGGTAACTCAGTCTAGTGCCATGGATGTCGTCAGAGCTACACCCATTGACTCCAGCTGGGGATCTGGCTCTGTTATTGCAGGTCAGATTTCCTGGCCCGGTTCCAAAGGAGAAAAGCACAGCTCGGCCAATAGCAGACCCTAGTCCAAGAATCAGAGTGTCCCTGGGAAGGCCCCCATTGATTCCAGTGCTAGGTGGGTTGGGACCAGCTGGATGGGGAATGAGATTGGAAGGCTGAAAATCCGAACTCCATGGGGCTTTTGTAACCTGCCTCAGCACAGGAAGGAGACCCTGGGGCGCAGTGTCAGACAGGGTAGCAGCCTGGCACCACCCGTGGGCGTGGAATTCCAGGGTCCATGTAACTCCAGTCTCTTCCTCCTGCAGCAACCACGTGCGGCTGCCAGCTGAACTGCAGCAGTCCCTGGCAGTGGAAGCAGAGGCCCAGAGACAGGCCAAAGTGCGGGTAGGACACCAGCGAATGCCCCATATTCCCATGTGGATCAATTCCCAGCCTTTTCCGGCCATTTGGATAGAGACCCTATACACCGCCAGGAGAGGAGATTCCCCCAAGGGCCCAGCTGTCCCTACCTCTATTGGCTCCTCATCCCACACGCCTTCCCGCTCACAGCACTGCCCCTCTGCACCCTGCAATGGGAGGGGTGCCCCTCCCTACCCTAAGGGGACTCTCTCCCGCAGCAGCCCTGCCCCTCCACACTCTGTGTTGCAATGCCTATGTCCTTCTGTGGAGCCCAGCCATTTCTGCGCATGGAGCAGTCCCTTTATCAAACTCTTCCCACTGGTGCTCCCTGCTGGCTGAGTCAGGGGCTGCCTCTGTCCCTGCACTGAGCTGATGGGCATCCTAACAGGAGAGGGCAGGTTAAATGCTGGTGCACAGTGCCTGTCTCCCAAACCCTGGACTGGCTGCTCCCTCCTTTGCTTCTCCTATAGCCCTCCTCCACAGGAGGGCTCTGCCCAGTCGAGATCCCCAGGAAGGCCCCTCTGACCAGCCCGAGGGGTACTTGACCCACAGGCTGGGGAACCCCACTTTAAAGAGTAACACAGGAGGAGGTAGGTGCTGCAGCGTGGTTACCCTGCTGCAGTCCCAACCTCTTCCAGCAGAGGGCACAGCAGAGAAGTGATAGAGGAACTCTGGCTGCATGGGCTATTCCACTCCCTCCTTTGCTCAGCAGGAGGCATTGCAGAGACTAAGGCAGGAACACAGGCCATGGGGGGGAGCTTGCAGCGACTCCAGCCTGGCATCTTCACTCAGACTCACTGTAAGAAATAATGTTAGCCCCCATCAGCCAGGCCCTCACAGCTGCTGCCAGCCCCGGGGGGGCCAACCCAATGGAATAGTGCAGAAACAGCCGTTTGTTCCCTTGTGCTGCAGGTGATCGCTGCCGAGGGGGAGAAGGCTGCCTCCGAATCCTTGAAGATGGCAGCCGATATCTTAGCCAGTTCCCCAGCTGCTGTCCAGCTCCGTTACCTGCACATGCTGCAATGCCTGTCTGCCGAGAAACCTTCCACTATCGTCCTCCCTTTGCCCTTTGACCTAATGAATCTTGCATCTGCGGCTAGCCACAACTCCACGGGCAGCAGCCTTCCCACCAGCGCTCCCAATCACCCTGAGGTTCCAAAGGACAAGAAGGACTCCCCCATGCTATAGAGCCATGCCAGGGGAAGCTGGCACTCAGGCGGGGCTGCCATGCTGATGAACACCTTCTACCAGGTCACTTATCTTCAAACAAGCGCCGTGGACTGGCCTGCACCATACCAACCCCCCAGCATGAACTGTGGAGGGGTTGGGATGGGAAATGAGCAGGGGCCTGTGATATAAAGTGGGCTGGACACAGACCTTTGAGTTTGCTTTGAAGAAACATTCCAGCTCATCCCGTGTGTGGGGTGCAGGAATGGCACACCCTCTGCGTCTCACCATTTCATTGCTCCTTTCACCCTGCTGTGCTGAGGAGCAGAGGGGTGCTATAACTGCTTCCCCCAGCCCCAGAGCTGGAGCCCTAGAGATGGCCTCTATCGTTCCAGTTAGGCTGGCTGGATAGACTAGGAATGTTTTTATTAAGGCCCAAAATATCAACCTCTCTCTTCCCAACCTCCACAACATGATCTGGCTGGAATCATGTGCACTGCAGAAGCCCGGTGCCCAGGAGAAGTGAGGAGGCCCAAAGGGGCACCCCGCTGTAACATATCAGTCAGAGGCTGTGCATTATCCAGGGCTCCATACGCTTGGGCAGCGCTTGAGATCTTCCTGCTGTGTCACTCATTGCGAGGTGGGCATCTCCTCAAAGAGGGGTGGCTGGTAAGAAGCGCTGGCCCAGGTACATGAGACCTCATGAGTGAACCCCTCTGGAGACAGGTTTCGCTACCTTCACCCCCCTCCCTGGGTGGAACCCCCATGGTGTTGGGCTGATCCCTTGACTGGGTTTCTGGGCTGCAGCCCCCTGCCTCCCAATCATAGCTGGCCCAGCTGGGCTGGGCCCCTGTAAACCCTTTGCCTCCAGAAGCCTGGGGCATCAGCTGACTAAAGTGACGGAAAACAAGGGCTTCAGACTTACATATTAATCATTCACTGAGCCAAGGGATCACACGATACAGGCCTAGCCACACCTTCCCTCTCTCTTACACTTTCAGCTTCCCTTGCAGCCTTTGGCAAGGTCCTCTCACCCACTTACCTTCATCTCCAGCTGGAACAGCCTGCCTGCTGCAGGTGCTCCCTCAATCAGTGTGTCTCTGGTAGTATCCCCCACGCAGGCAGCTGATGTTGACCCACCTCCCAAAACCAGGGGAGGAGCTTTATAGCTGTTCCTGGTCTTTTACAGTGCTAGGCTTTCACCCCCGGCACCTCCTCTGCCTGCCGCCTGGAGAACAGCATCTTCCCACGTAATAGCCTCAACCAGTGTCATCTTAGCTCCCTTGAAGCTGTTTCCCCCAGGTGGCTTATCCCAACTATTGCTTCATTTCCTGCTTGTTTACCCCAATAGCCTCCTTTGGCTGTACCGCAGACAGATGGGCAGGCTAATGCCAACCAGGTAAACTGAGGCACATAGGGTGCTCATGAAAGCTAATACCAATAGCTCCTGCATTCTCCACCTGTGCAGCCAAAGCATTGACTGCAAAGGGCAAATTAGGGCTGGAGCAGTAAGTGGGCAGCCCCTGGGGAATAGTGTCCCCCGAGATCTGTCACTCACCAGCTGTTGGATTCTGGGCTGAGGTAGCTGAGCCAGGGAGAGCAAACGGGCAGCACAGCAGAAAGCAAGGTGGGGTCCTTGTTGTTCCAGCTCCTTTCTCTGTGTTAATCTCAATTGTTAATGAGCTCCAGCAGCAGCCCAGTGGCCTGGTGCTGCCCAAGGTTTGAGTGGGAGGGGCTGGAGGCCAAGCTGGCACACATCTGGCTGTGGGGTGGGGAAGGGGCACAGCCTGCAGCCAGGCTGACACAGATCAGCCACACTGGCTCCTAGCAGCACTGCCATCCCCAGGGGAGCTGCTGCCCTTCTGCCCTAGAGGAGTGAGCGGGGCCCCGGGCTTTGTGGGGTGGAGGCAGCCCACTGCGAAGGCTTAGCACCCCCCATCCAGACCAGTCTCCTCCATGGAGGATTTTGGTTGGGTGAAGGAGGTGAAAGACAAGCCCCTTTATGGCCTGGAAGCCTGTGCCTGAAATGGACACTCCAGCCATCTGTGGGGTAAGCGAGTTGTATTGCTGCTTGTTGCTACTAATGGCGCCCTAGGAGAGGACACAGGCAAAGTTCTCGTGAGACATGAACCTGGTAAGAGAGATGGGATCTTATTAGGGGACTAAAGGCAAACTAAAGGGATAAACTACAAATCCTGATGTACTTCCCCTGAGATAGTGAAAGCAGGGAGCTAATAACTGTCATGAATTTTATAGATAACAGCAACATTTCTATAGCTTTCTTCAACTGCCCCGTACGTCCTATGCGATGATTCTCTATTCAGTTCTGTCGGATGGTCCACAGAACAGGTAGAATGCTCAAAAAACCCCAACAGAACTAAGCATCATCTCTCCAGAAGGCTCTTTAAATATCTGTAGCTCCCTATTCAATTTGATAGACCTTTCTCCATAGCAAAAGTATGCAGCATGTTCTAGCAAATCCTGTACAGCCCTAGTACTGCACTGTATTCCTGACCATCTGTCCCCCAGGTCTGGGACTCCCCACAGCTCTGATACTGCCCCTCTCACCTACCTTTGAGTACCTCCTGGAGGCAGTGCAGCCTAACTGATAGGGCATGGACTGGGACTCAGGAGACCTGGATCCTATTTGGTGCTCTGTCACTTACATGGGTGATCTTGGGCAAGTCTCTTCCCCTCTCTGTGGCTCAGTTTCCCCATCTGTGACCTGGGGATAATACCAACCTCCGCCATAAAGTGCTTTGAGATCTATGGCTGGGAAGAGCTATAAGAGCTGGATATTATTAATAATAATAATTATAATTACAGCAAATTGCCAACCCAGCCAAATTGCTCTGGTGTGTGGAGGTAGTTCACTGCCCATCAATGTTGAGCTGGAGAGTGCCTTGCGATCTCTCCCCTGGACAAATGCACACTCAGTAATGTTTCAGGATGGGTAGTCCCAGCCAGTGGCATCTAGGCCATTCGCTCCCTGCACCCTCTGGCTATTGTATTTGTACATCTCTTTTCACTCAGCCCTTGCTTGCTGCTGACTACTGTAAAAGGAGACCATGTGCTGCTGGGGTAAGTTTCCTGATAGTGATGCCTCACTATAATGCATCAGCATAATGGAGATGGACTAGCACATAAAGGGTTAACCCTCTGACTATTATGGATAAGGATCCTCATTGCCAGTGAAGCGATCAGGCCAAAGCCCTGAGCAGCTTGTGCCATCCTGGGCCTCCAGCCCTCCTTCCTCTCCTTCCACTCTGCAGCCAACCTTCTGGCTGCTGCATCCACTTTGGGATTCCTTCCCTACCTGCCTCCAGAACCCCTTATCCTCCCATTTCCCTACTTCACCCTCCATCTTTAGAGGTATTAGCTAGTGTTCTAAGACTAAGGACATTCTCAGCCAAATGTCTGAGCAGGTGGGAAGGGAGAAACTGGCTTTGGAAAATTTGGCACCAGCCTCAGTTAGTCTCCACTGAAGAACATGAGCTGAGTGGAGAGGCCCTCCTGGCTAGTTCAGATTATTGAACAAAGGCAGCTCATCGGTCCCCACCTCCCAGCCTGGGACCCATTGCAGCAATGTAGCTTCAGAGGGAAATGTGTCGATCAAGCTAAATAGTTTGTTTTCCCCCAGATGTTTCTCCTGCTGAATTTCAAACTCTGTACAGAATGTTCACTCTAGACAGACTCTCAGGAGTAAGTTACACACCTGGCATGTTTTTAGGGCTGTTCTTTAAATACCTGAGAGGAGGGACTCTGAGGATCACCATGGAAACAACACAACCAACCTCAGTCAGACACCATCAAGTTAATAGGTCAGGAAACACATTGTACATCAGCCCTAACCAAGCACACACACACTGCAGGCAGGGGGAGCACTGAAGGTGCAGGCAGGAGCACAGAAAGGAGCAAGACACAGGAACAAGCACAGGAAGGAGTGGTGGAGCACTTGGAGAAGGACAGGCAGAGGTGCAAGGGGGGGGAGGATGGGAAGAAGAGCAGCAGCATAGGCAGGAGTGCTGGAAAGAGCAGTAGATGTGCCTGGGGAGAGCACTGAAGGCACAGGAAGGAGAGTGGGGAAGAGTGTGGGCAGAGGCACCAGGAGAAAGGAATGAAGGAGTGGTGGAGGCACAGAATGTATTTACCAGGAATGTAAACTGCTTTCTTATCAACTACCAGTGTGTCGGGATAGAATGTATTGGGAAATCAGTTCTTATACGTAAAAGGTTAAAAAGTATTGATTAAAATACAGGAATTGGTTATTATAGCAACTATAAGTATAAATGGAAAAGGGGTGTTATGTAACCAAAATAAGAAAATAGTCAGTGAATAAGAATGTTATATTGGAAGTCCTTTATATTCATGTTAAATTCTATAAACTGTATGCTATGTAGACGCTGTGACCTTTGTAAGAACTCCTGTCTTCTGCTACGTATCTGCACTGGAGAATGCAAAACCTAAGATACCTTTAAACTTTGCTAATTTCTAAAACACTATGCCTAAAATATTGCGTACATGCATCTGTGTTTTTGTGTAATGTGCAGGATCTGTATAACTATCAAAATGTAAACCATATGCCATCTTGAAACTTACAACATACTACCCGCATCCTGGGGTAAAAATTTATTGAGCCTCACCATCAGTGAAAAACATGTAAAAGAAAACAGTTAAAAAGGTGTATTAGGTAAAGTGGTCTAGGAAACTGATGCAACTCTTCCCAGTTAGGCAGAAATACAGAAGGGGGAAGCAGAGAATTTTGAGACGGTGTGACCGCTGCCATTGCTGTCTTCCAAAGGGGTTGGTAACATATGTACTCTTCCTTTCTGTATTATGCTGTATTAATCTTTGATTAATAACTTGATCAAGCCTAGTTATTGGACATCTCTGATTAATTGCTATTGAACCTGCAACAGACCATTCTTAAGTCATTATGCAATGATGCAAACGCTAATGATAAGGCCAAACACAGGGATTTGAAATGAGATCCTCAAGCCCAATAAACTTGAGAATCAAGTTGCAATAGTCTGTACTGGCTAATAAGTCATTAAGACATTTGGTCATTTCATTGGAGCAACAGAGGTGCATTTCAACATTTCTACATATACAAAGCCCTGGAAAAGCAGAGAGTAGGGCTGTAGGGCGAAGTCCCGGAGAAGCCCTGGAAATAACAAGCAATAAAACCAATCAAGGCAAAGTCCTTGGCAGGTCACTGATATTTACTGTAGTAATCAAACTTTCTTTGCAGGCCCAGCCTCCTGTTATCGTTTGGATGCTCTTGGGACACTTTGTGACTCTTGGGGATTTTACTACTCCCTGTCACACCCCACCCCCAAAGTTCTTTTCGTAGGTGCAAGCTGCTTCATCTTTGTTTTCCACAGTCAATTGCCTTACAGTGTTAGGAGCTGCCCTGCCATCAGCTCTTTTTCTTGTCCTGGTGATTCTGTATTGCCCTGGAGCAGTGGTCCCCAACCTTTTTGTGGCCAGTAGCACATTCATGTTTTCAGAAGAGCGTGGCAGGCGCCAACAATTACTCACATAATACAGGGCCGGCTCCAGGCACCAGTGGAGCAAGCACGTGCCTGGGGCAGCACATGCTACGGGGCGGCATTCTGTCCATTCTGCAGAGTCGGAGCGTTTTTTGTTTGTTTTTGTTTTGTTTTTGTTTCTTGGGTTTTTTGGCGCCAGTTCTGGGCAGTGCAGAGAGAAGCCGCAGAGAAGCCGGAAGGACAGAGAACACTGGCACCCACAGCCCCGGAGTTCTCTGTCCCCAGCAAGCGCGGAGCCCCAGCTTCTCTCCCCTGCTGGGCACTAGGGTGGGCCCCGCACCTGCCGGGGACAGAGAACACTGGCACCTGCAGCCCAGGAGTTCTCTATCCCCGGGAGGCATGGGGACGCGGCTTCTCTCCAGCTTAAGCTGCAGCCCCGTGCCTGCCAGGGACAGAGAACACCGGCGCCCGCATCCTGCAGTTCTCTGTCCCTGGCAGGCGCGGGGATGCAGCTTCTCTCCCGTGCTGGGCACTAGGCGGGCACACACAAATGCCCCGGCGGGAGCCATGGCACCCACGGGCACCGTGTTGGGGACCACTGCCCTGGAGGTTTAGTGCTTAGGACTCTCCCCATTAGTCAGCAGGGCTCCATCTTTGTGTCCTGGCAGTGTTGTCTCTATAACCCTTCTGGGCAGTCCTGTGGGTTGTTTCCTTAAGAGTCTCAATCAAACTGGCAGAGCTGTTCCTCTCCAATTCACCACCCACGTTAACAGACATCCCAATGTATCAAAAGCCATGGACATCTTGTAAAAGGATGATAACCATGGAAACGATGGCTCTCAGAAGAGGTATTCTGAGTCTGCTGCCTTAATTATTTCTCAAGCAACACTAAGCAGGACTTTTTTTCTTTTTCTGTACACTGTGCTTGTATAAATTAGTTGGAAACCTCCCCTCTAAGTACTTAGAAAGTATCCTGTGTCCCGCTCTGAGAAAGACCTGGCCCAGGAGCCTCCCTCTGTCTCCATACCTGGAAGAAACCATCCCAAGATTTATGTTGACAAGCTGAGCACTTATGAATAGATCTGAGATCTGGACAATTTATCCCAAAGTTCCAGCTGTGGCAGTACAGCTAGCCTGGGATAAGTTTATGACCTGATCTCTTAAAGACTCTACTAACAGCTACATTGAGAAGGCCTGAAAGCCATTTCTACAAGTTCTGTTTTAGTCCAGTCTCCAGTTATGACTGGCAACTACACTAAAACACTGAGTTACCCAGCGTGGGGTTTTCAGATAATTTATAAATCTAGAAAAGATCCTCTCCAGTGCTTTGTCTAAAGCTCTCCTTGGGAGGGTGCATTAGTGGGTGTTCCAGTCATTTTGCTATACTAAAGAACTTGGAATTAAAGTGTATCTGGAGCCCCAGAGATGGGCAGTGTTATGCTGAAAGTCTACTACAAATGGGAACCAAACGACCTTCACTGGGCATTGCTACTCTTTAATGTTTGGGTCTGCTGGCTTTCTTGGACCGGGCAGCAGCAGATGGCTTATGAGACGTTGTCTTGGATTCTTCTTGGGAAGGGACTTCTGAAATAAAAAATACACAGATGTTAAAAATAAATATAGCAAAACTCCTGCTAGGGTAAATACATCCTGTAGAATTAAGTATAAATCACCCTCTCTGTTCAAATCACAGCTGGGAGGGATCCACTAGAGGGGCAGTGTTGGGAAAGCCCAGGACTATAGTCCTCACTTCCCCTAAATCAGGGTTCTAAACCAATCCAATTCTAAACCGATGAAAGAAGTGCTTTCCCACATAATGCACATTTTGCCTGTGGAACTCAAAGCCACAAGATGTCAGTAACGCCAAGAGTTTGGCAGGGTTCAAAAAAGGATTAGACACTTATACAGATAACAAGAATATCTAGAGTTACAGAGAGGAAGGATGGTCCTGTGATTAGGGCATTAGCCTAGCACTTGGGAGAAAGCGAGCAGAACAACCCTGCCCTGCGCTGTCTTGTGAGGGTAAACAAAGATGGTTACTCACCGTTGTAACTGTTGTTCTTCGAGATGTGTTGCTCATATCCATTCCATGTAGGTGTCCGCGCGCCGCGTGCACGTTCGTCGGAAGACTTTTACCCTAGCAACTCAGTGGGTCGGCTGGGCGCCCCCTGGAGTGGCGCCACCATGGCGCCGGATATATACACCAGCCGACCCACCCACTCCTCAGTTCCTTCTTGCAGGCTACTCCGACAGTGGGGAAGGAGGGTGGGTTTGGAATGGATATGAGCAACACATCTCGAAGAACAACAGTTACAACGGTGAGTAACCGTCTTTTCTTCTTCGAGTGATTGCTCATATCCATTCCATGTAGGTGATTCCCAGGGGCGGCTCTACAAATTTGGCCGCCCCAAGCAGTCATGCCCGGGAGGCGCCCCCGAGCCGCGGGAGCAGCAGACCTCCCGCGGGCATGACTGCGGAGGGTCCGCTGGTCGCGCGGCTCGGCTGGAACTCCCGCAGCTGCGGGCGGTTCGCTGGTCCGGCGGCTCCGGTTGAGCTGCCGCAGGCATGCCTGCGGGAGGTCCAGCCGAGCCGCGGGACCAGCGAACCGCCCGCAGTCATGCCTGCGGGAGGTCCACTGGAGCCGCCGGCTGAGCGTCCCCTCCGCAGTCATGCCTGCGTCAGGTCCGCTGCTCCCGGGGCTCCGGTGGACCTCCCGCAGGCATGACTGCGGCAGGTCCGCCGGCCCAGCCTGACGCCCCCCCGGGAAAGGGCCGCCCCAGGCGGGTGCTTGCCCCGCTGGGCTCTGGAGCCGGCCCTGGTGATTCCCAAGCCTTACGTAGGCGGTGGGGTCGGAGTGAGATGTTGCAGAATGCAAACTGCTGAGCCAAAGGCTGCATCATCTCTGGACAGTTAAACCAAAGAGGCAAAGGTCCGGATCGAGGACCAGGTAGTAGCACAACATAGCCCCTGGAAGGGTATGTGAGTCGGAAAGGCAGCAGAAGAAGCCTGAGCCCTGGTGAAACGAGCAGTAAGATGGCTCGACGGAACATGGGCCAAGTCACAGGAGGTGCAAATGCATGACATCATCCAAGATGAAAAGCTCTGGGAGGAGACAGCTAGGCCCTTTATTCGGTCTGCCAATACAACGAAGAGTTGAGGGCGTACAAAAAAAAAAGCTTGTCCGCTCGACATAAAAAGCGAGCGCCCTACGGACGTCTAGGGAGGGCAAATGTGCTCCCGTCACAATGAATGGGGCTTCGGAAAGAAGACCGGAAGGAAGATATCCCGGATGATATGAAAGGTCAACAGCACCTTAGGGAGGAAGGCCGGACGTGGTCCCAACCGTCCCTTGTCCTTACGCAACATAGTGCACCGTGGGTCCACTGTGAGAGCCCGAAGCTCGGAGACTTGTCCAGCCGATGCAAAGGCTACAAGGAAAAAACTGTCCCTCAGGACAGGTATCTCAGCGAGCATGTTGTCAGTGGCTCGAATGGAGCAGGCATAAGTCTGCTTATAACCAGGTGGAAGACCCAGGAGTTGGTGGGGCGGCGAACCTGGGGGCATAAATGCCCCAAGTCCTTGAGGAACCTAGAAACCACAGAGTGTGAGAATATGAAGCGGCCACTCTCCCTTGGGAGGAAGGTGCCAAGTGCACCCTTAATGATGAACTGCGCCAGGCGCTGCTGTTTGAAGATCATA
The DNA here is from genome assembly GCF_020497125.1 of Mauremys mutica. Classification (NCBI taxonomy): domain Eukaryota; kingdom Metazoa; phylum Chordata; order Testudines; family Geoemydidae; genus Mauremys; species Mauremys mutica. The sequence continues at coordinate 58,088,847 of NC_059079.1, forward strand.
GGCAATCCAAGAGGAAATGGATCAGAACCTCTGTGGGGGAAACATTGTGTTTCGTAGCAGCAAGAGAAAGACTGACAGTTGGCAGATACGTTAACCGAGTGGAAGGCTTCCTACCACCCAGGAGAATCCTGTAGAACCGAGGCAGAACAACGTAACTCGGATTGGTTTAGGCCCGCAGCAGGCATGCGGAGATGTGCAGGGATTGCAGGTCTAGGTGGTAAAGTTTGCCGTGATCCAGTGTTATGAGGTCTGGGCAAAGAGGTAGGGGAATCGGTTGGCTACCGACCGGTCTAGCAACATGGTGTACCAGTGCTGCCTGGACCACGCTGGAGCGATCATGATCAGATGCGCTCTGTCCCTGCGGAGTGTTAGCAGGACCTTGCAAACCAGCGGGAGCGGTGGGAAAGCGGACGGCAGACAGCTCGTCCACGGCATTAGAAAAGCAGCCAAGATTGAGCCCGGGGAGAGGCCTTGGCATGAGCAGAACTTCTCTCTCGTTCTGTTCCCGCGAGAGCGAAGTTCCGGAAACGTAATGGATAACATCCGGAGGAATCAACCACTTGAGAGACAGGAAGGAACTGCTGAGGCGATCTGCCAGAGTGTTCCGGACCCCTAGGAGAAAGGACGCTACAGGTCCGTCGATTGAGCTGTGCAGGAGTCCCGGAGCTGGATAGCTCCCTGGAAAGAGAGGAGGACCGTGCTCCTCCGTGCTTGTTTATGCAACGGGTGTCCGTTGTGTTGTCTGTGAACACCGAGACACAACAGCCTTGTAGGTGCTGCTGAAACGCCTGGTATACAAGGCAGACTGCTCCCAACTCCCGGACATTGATGTGCAAGGGCAGCTGTTGAGCCAACCAAAGGTCTGGAGTGGGAAACTGACCCAAGTGAGCACCCCAGCCAAGAGATGGGGCCGTCCATCATGAGGGACACCGAGGGTGAGGTGGATGGAACAGCACCCCTGCATCCATCAGGGAGGGCGTCGACCTCCAGTCGGGGGAGCCTAGGACGCTCGGGGGGATCGAGGCGACCATGACCATGCTGTCTCTGGCCGGGTACACCGACGTGAGTCACAATTAAAGTGTACGGAGGCAAAGCCTGGCATGTTTGGTTACGCACGTGCAGGCAGCCATGTGGCCCAGGAAACCTAGGCAATTTCACCCAAAGTTGCCGGGAAGGTCTGTAGACCTTGTACAATGGTTACCATCGCGTGAAATCAAGGCGTAGGTAAGCAGGCTGTGCGATACTGAAGTCCAGGGTGGCCTCAGTTAAGTCTACTCCCTGAGTGGGAATCAGGGTGGATTTCGCTATATGGATCATCAGGCCTAAACGCAGGAATAGGACCTAGTCGACGCCCACACGAGAGGTAACTTGGGCCCCGGTGGCCCCTGGAATGAGCCAATCGTCCAGATACGGAGCACGTGTATCCGACGGTGGCGGAGAGGGCGGCGACTACAGCTAGACACTGTGAATACACAGGGGGCTGCATAGAGGCCGAGCGGGAGGACCGTAAACTGGAATGACAGTTGGCCATAAACCGGGGGTACCTTCTGCGTGGAGGATAAATGGCGACGTGAAAATACGCGCCGTTCATATCGAGGGCGGCATACCAGTCTCCGAGATCCAAGGATGGGATGACGGTCCCCATGGATACCATGCGGAACTCCAGGTATATCATAACTTGTTGAGTTCCCACAGGTTTAGGATAGGTCTGAGACCTCCCTTCACCTTGGGGATCAGGAACTAGTGGGGCTAGAACCTTTTGTCCCTTCGTCCTTGGAACCTCCTCTATAGCTCCGATGGTGAAGAGCGCCCGCACCTCTTGCAAGAGGAATTGCTCGTGAGAGGGGTTCCCTAAGAGGGAGGAGGAGGGATAGGCTTTGCTCGATTGGTGTTAGGAGGACCCTGATTTTGGCCCCTTGGGGTCCCGACCAACGCCTATGACTGCCTCAGCGTTGCCTGCTGGCAAAGCCCTGTCCTTGTCTAGGCGCAGGGTAAGGGCGGTGAGGCTGGCGGAAAGGTCGGCAGTGAGACATCGGCATGTAGATGCCTAGAGGGAGTACGTAGTGACCTCGCTGTCCTTTGGGCCTTGCAGCCTAGGGTCAGTTTTGAGAACAGGCCTTTGTCATTGAAGGACAAGTCCTGTATAGTGTGCAGCAGCTGCGAGGGAAGGCTCGATAACTGGAGCCATGAAATGCGCCTCATGGCAACACCCGAGGCCAGAGTCGTGGCTGTGGAGACCGCTACATCCAACAAGGTCTGGAGGGAAGCTTTCGCCACTTCGGCCCTTTTTCCAGGAGGGCATCAAACTCTTGACGGGAGATTTGAGAAACCGACTCCGTAAATTCTCTCACCGCCGCCCATAGTAATGGCTAAGCAGGGCTTGCTGGTTTGCTACGCGAAGTTGCAGGGTGCCTGCCGAGTACATCTTATGGCCCAAGAAGTCCATTCGCCTAGCCCCCTTGGACATAGGGGCTGGTACCTGTAGGCCATGGCATTGCGTCTGATTGACGGACTAGATGACAAGGAAGCAGGGGGAAAGACGTACATATAGGTGCCCGTCGCCCCTGGAGGATACCATGCACATGCATTCGACTCCCGTGCCTATGGGCGGGATAGTGGCCACTTGGAGATTCATAGTGATTACACCCGTCTCGGGAGGTCCTGATGGGCCCCCAGGCCGATTAGGGGAGGGCCCAAGGAGTACGCTTCTGCCACCGCCTCATCTGGGGAGGAGGGAGAAGAAAGGCCGGGGACAAGTGGGTCCTGTGTGGGCTCACACTCCTGGACGACCTGCTGATCCGGTGGGATGTGGGAATCCGGTGGCAGAACCGGACTTCCTCCGTACCGGTCGGAGGGGGACGGCTAACTGTCGCCCCTGGTACCCTGTGCTCTGACGGAACAGAGCGCGATGGGATCACAGGTAGGCCTTTGGCATGATGGCACGCCCAAGATGTACAGGGCAGCCACTGATGGGGGTCAGGGTCCTGGCCTAGAGCACCCGGAAGACTCTGGTGTGCACATCCGAATGGATGGCCATGGAGAAGTTAAAGCCCTGGGTAGAGTCTCCCTCTCCAGCTCATGGCGCTCGACGCGGCACTGGGGATCGGTACCGTGAGTCCTACCGGTACCGGGAGCGAGAATGGGACCTGCGACCGGAGCGATGCCGGGAGGATGACCGAGATCTCGAGGCTCGATGCCGGGAGTGGCTACGTGAGTCCAGTGCCTGGAGCGGTGCCGGGAGCTGGATCAGCACCGAGTGTACCAGGTTGGGGAACGGGATGCTGATCGGTGCCGCGGGTACGACCGGTACTGATATGGGGAACGGTGCCAGGACCGTGAACAGTGCCGGCACCGGGCTTGGCGACAGGACCGAGAACATCTGCGGGACTGCGATCGTGAACGGTGCCGCTCTGTGGTGCCGACGCAGGGTGGCGTGAGCAAGACAGGCTCGCCGATAGACAATATAACCCGCACCGGCGGTGCCGGGGGTTAAAGCAGCGCAGGCTCTGCCCGTGCCATCAACTCCCTCGCTGTGGAAATGTTTCCGGCATGGAGGGAATAGTGAGCTCAACCACAGCTCGCACCGGGGAGCGTTCAGGTGCTGGACTCGACGGCTCTTGCGTGGCCGGAGTCGACGGTGCTGATACTGTCGGTGCCGCAGCAGGTACAGGTGCCGGGCAGTGCGACGTAGTAGAGCGCTCGGGCTGCGGAGCAGGCGGCTCTGACGCAGCTTAATAGTGAGCTCGACCACGGTTCGTACCGGGGAGCTTTCCAGCACCGGACTCGACGGCTCTTGCCTGGCCGGAGTTAACGGTGCGGATATTGTCGGTGCCGCGGCAGACATCGGTGCCGGGCGATCCGACTGAGCATAGCGCTCGGCTGCGGAGCAGGCGGCTCGGACGCAGCTTAATAGCGAGCTCGACCACGGTTCGTACCGGGGAGCTTTCCAGCACCGGACTCGACGGCTCTTGCCTGGCCGGAGTTAATGGTGTGGATATTGTCGGTGCCGCAGCAGACATCAGTGCCGGGCGATCCGACTGAGCATAGCGCTCGGCTGCGGAGCAGGCGGCTCGGACGCAGCTTCATAGCGAGCTCGACCACGGTTCGTACCGGGGAGCTTTCCAGCACGGACTCGACGGCTCTTGCCTGGCCGGAGTTAATGGTGCGGATATTGTCGGTGCCGCGGCAGACATCGGTGCCGGGCGATCCGACTGAGCATAGCGCTCGGCTGCGGAGCAGGCGGCTCGGACGCAGCAAGGATATTGTGCCTCTTCATCCTCCAGGAGAGGAATCCTTGCCGAGTGGACGTCGGAGCCAGCGACGGCCGGTGCCGAGAGGCCTTGGCGGTACCGGCGATCCGGTGCCGAGGGAGCGCTCCTTGAAGACCAACCAGCGCTCGGTGCCAAGAGCGGAGGAGCAAGAGCTGCCTCCCTCAGGAGCTGTTTGAGACGAAAGTCCCGCTCCCCTTTGTTCTCGGATTAAAGGCCTCACAAATGCGGCACTTATCTGTGAGGTGAGATTCCTCGAGGCACTTAGGAGAGGATCTCTTGTCGGCATCGGCTTGTGGCCGGCCGAGCATTATAAAACCCTGTGGACCGGGCATCGGACCTGGCACCGGGTGAGGGGAAGGGGATAAACCCCGAACCCCTGTGAAATAAATACACTATACTATACTACAAACAAATAAAGTTAACTACAACTATAAACATCTGAACTATATACTTAACGAGAGAAACTACGAGTAGCTAGGGAAGTGGAGGTCAGCTAAGCCGCGCTCCACTGTTCCAACGACCGACATGGGCGGTAAGAAGGAACTGAGGAGTGGGTGGGTCGGCTGGTGTATATATCCGGCGCCATGGTGGCGCCACTCCAGGGGGAGCCCAGCCGACCCACTGAGTTGCTTGGGTAAAAGTCTTCTGACGAACGTGCACGCGGCGCACGCACACCTACATGAAATGGATATGAGCAATCACTCGAAGAAGAACACTCAGATATTGCATGATAGGGGCTAGATAAGTATCTTAGTAAATATTAAAAATGAGCAAGATTCAAGATATAAGCCACCCTGTACTGAATGGGGGTGAGGAGGAATATTCCTGGGGGCAGGTACCCCATGGCTGCAGGGTTTCTTGTGCTTTCCTCTAAAGCAGTTGGGTCTCTGGCCACTGTCAGTGAAAGGACACTGGGCTAGACAGACCATTGCTCTCAACAAGTGCAGCAGATCCTTAGTTCCTATGTTACTCAAAGTTAGGGTTGTGCTTTTTTGACATCACACTGTGAGGGAGCCCAGAACTGAGTGGAGATGGAGAGTGAATTCTCTGTAACCCAGGAGAGGTTGGTCCTGGACAGCTCTTAAAGATAGCAACAACGAGAGCATGAGCAAGATGTAGCCAGTCTCCACATTCATGTCTGTACAATGCACCGGAAACAAACTTTTTAAAATGCTAGGCTTGGTCTACACTACACCGTTAGGTCCACATAAGGCAGCTTATGTTGACCTAACTATGTCAGTGTCTACACTACAGCCTTGCTCCTGCCAATGTGAGAGCCTTACTACACCAACATAATACCTCCACCTCCACAAGAGGCGTAGGACTTATGTCAGTGTAGTTAGGGCGATGCAGTGTCCCTGGCTAAAATTCTTGTCAATTTTGCAGCTCAGTGCTAGAGCAGTGAAATTGACAAGAAAGGCTAGTAGGTTCCCTCTTGGGAACCATGCACCTGGCTCACAGCTCAGGCTGTCACCCCAGGATGGGTGGGGGACTCCAGCTAGAACCCAGCTGCTCCCAGGGCTCCTGGCTACCCACTCCCAGTGGGCTGCTGCCTGCGCTCCCCTCTCCTTGTTGGGAGCCCTGCTGTCCTCCCCCACACCCCCCGGGGCTACCAGCTCCCAGCAGGCTGCTGCTCAGGCTCCCCACTCTGAGTCCAGCTGCCAGGCACTGAAAGCCCTGGCTCCCAGCTCCCCACATTGCCCAGAGCTGTTAGAGTGGGGCTGCTCTGAGCGGAGAAAACAGCAGCATGTAAATTTCATGGCTGCTAGTCTCTGTGCTGTGAAACTGAGCCTGCGTGGGGCTCACAGTTGGGACTGGAACATCGGGGTGGATGGAGACTCCAGCTGTGAGCCCCACGTGGCTGTCAGTGCCTCACATTCCAGTGTCAGTGCCCTCACAATGCCCCACTTCAGTTGGTGCAAGCACTCCTGGTGAGGATGCTCTTCACCGGCAGAAGGAGGGTAGTGTGGACACCAACAGCTGACTGAATTACTGCAGTGGCTGTAGGTCAACCTAAATTAAGTCGACCTAATTTTCTAGTGTAGAAAAGCCCCTAGAAACAGAAATAATCGGATGTATTAATCATTCTTACCAACTTTCTTTCAAAATTGCTCAGAATGCAGTGGTTCTACTGTTTCTGCTATAATATAATCTCCCAAGGGAGGTGGTGGATACCTCATCTCTTGGCACATTTAAAATTAGTCTAGACAACACACTAGTAAATGTCCAAGAGGGAATGGTCCTGCACTGGCCCTGAAATGGACTAAAGGACCTAGCAGATTTTTTCTATCTCAGAGTCCATGAGACATCTCAGAATTCTGATTAGCTCACCTGGTTTTGGTGCTACTTCCTGGGCTTTGAGTGCTTTTTCCAGCTGTTTCTCTAGATCCTGGATTCTCCCCAGAGCTTCTTCCAGATGCTCATCCAGGCTTTCTGATCTCTCTTCTGCATTCTGAGCACGGATCTCGGCTTCTCTGAAATACAGAAGCCAGGAAGGCACTGAAACCTGGAGCCTAAGAGGCTGTTGGCAAGATATTCAACAGACAGGCTAAGAAAACTGAGATTTTCAGTGTAACTGATTAACTCTATAAAAACCAACTCACTAATGTAAATGTGTGGCATTATTAAAAAGATCTAAACCAAATAGTGACTCCATGGCCCCAGCTGTATGGTCCATGAGCATCAATTACATTTTAAATTAATTTTAAAACTCAATTTCTCCTAACAAAAGGTCAGATGAAATTCAATAAAGACAAATGCAAAGTACTACACTTAGGAACAAATAATCCATTGCACAAATACAAAATAGGAAATGACTTTCTAGGAAGGAGTACTGCAGAAAAGGATCTGGCGGTTATAGTGGATCACAAACTGACTATGCGTCAACCATGTAATACTGTTGCAAAAAAAAAATAGCAATCACTCTGGAATGTGTTAGCAGGATTGTAGTAAGCAAGACACAAGAAGTAATTCTTCCACTCTACTTAGCACTGATCAAGCCTCAGCTAGAGTATTGGGTCTAATTCTGAGCACCACACTTTGGGAAAGATGTGGATAAACTGAAGAAAGTCCAGAGGAGAGCAACAAAAATGATAACTTACGAGGAGAGCTTGAAAACATTGGGCTTGGTTAGTTTGGAGAAGAAAAGACTAAGGGGGTACATAGTCTTAAAGTACATTAAAGGTTGTTATAAAGAGGAGGGTGATCCGTTCTCTCAATCAGGTGATCCAGTACTCACAGGAGCTGCTCTTGCAGACGTTCTAGTGAAGCCAAGGTCTCAAACTCCTTTTGAGAATACGGGGTTGTTGACTTGCTGGCAGTCATCTCTCTCTAGGGGGAGGAGAGGAAACACCTTCTGAATGGGAGTATGAGGAGTGCACAGAAACCAACAGAGCTATGCTTCATCTGCAGCATGTGCCTTATCCAGTTGGGTGCTAGTCTGTCACTGCTTAATTGCAGCATGGACAAGCAACAAAGAAGGGCAGGGCACTGCATCAAGGCTCCAATTCAGCAAAGCACGTAAGCACAGGCTTCACTTTAGGCATGTGATCAGTCACATCAACTTCAACTGGATCTTCTCACATGCTCAGAGTTAGTGCTTTGCTGAATCAGAGCCTGAGTGGACTCAGTGGGTAATTGACTTGGCTTGCCAAAACCTTCAGTACACACCCGGATGGCATGTAGCCTGTCAGGTTATGGCAGTTTGTGAGGGTGATGTCCTGACTGGAAAGCTCTGATGGTCAGGCTCAGAATGAAAGGAGGTCAAAAGTATTAGAAGGGACAGATAGTTCCTTTAATTGGCTGAGCTTGAGAAGGACTTACACTCAATGGCATCTGTCCGTCTGTAATGCGATAATCTTGAACACTGTATATAATCAATTCCAAAATTTCAGGGACTGTTTTAGTCATTGATAGCCAGGTCCTACTGCTTTTGTGGAAAATCAGAAAACTGAAAAGGGAGAAAAGAGGGGAGAAATGGAGCCCCTGCCATCTGATTAGCACAGCCACAGCTTCTCAGATTGTTTTGAAAGTGCCACTAGGAACTTCTCTGCATCTTTAAGCACCAAAATACCTTTAAAAATCTGGTCCCAGAGCTCAAGCTCCAGTCCAGGTGAAAAGGAAACAATAATTTGTATGATGGAGATTCCTACCCCAGAGACCGACACCGCTGTTGACTTGAGGGATTTCAAATGGATGTTGGAGTCATGTCCTAGGTACCTGATGGTGTCCTCAGTTACCTCACTGCTTACAGTCGAGGCATCACTGCTGACATCTGGTGCAGGTGGCTTCAGCTGAAGGAAAAGTGAATAATGAGTTGGGGCAATGGCTTTGAGGCCTACATTTCACATGTCATATGCAAATGGCAAGAAGCAAAGAAAGGCTCCACTGGAAAGCAGTACCGGTACATCTTGCGCCAACCACGGCTACTGCACTCACTGGTAAAATGGAGATTTTCACCATGGGTGGCAGGCGGAGCCCCACTTTGGGGAGGCTAGCCCCTGGCTCCGCCTCTTCCGCCTGCCCCCTCCCCACAGCTGGAGCCCCAGACCCCCTCCTCCCCGCTGTAGCTGGAGCCACAAGCCCCCCCAGCCGCAGGAGCCCTGGACCGGCCGAAGCCCTGAGTCCCCCCTCCACCTGCCTGGAGAAGCCCTGGGCCAGCCAAGCCCGGAGCGCCCCCCACCTTTGGCTGGAGGAGCCCTGGGCCGGCCGAAGCCCTGAGCGCCCCCCTCAGTGGGAGAAGCCCTGGGCTGGCCGAAGCCCCGAGCCTTCCCCCCACCTCTGCCCGCAGGCACCCTAGGCTGGCCAAAGCTGCGCCGTGCCTCCTCTCCCTGGACCCAACCTGCTCAGGGGAAAAGCATCTGTTAGAAGATACTTTTGATATGCCCCATGCAGGTTCCGGGGCGGCTGAGGCAGCAGTTATGTATGTGCCTTCTCAGCCGCTCTGGAACCTGCATGGGGCATAATAAAGCAAAAACTTTGCTGCCAAACCCCACGACTGGGGGTCCGACAGCCACGGCAGCACCGGGGGAGGCAGAGCCACCCCTTGCCTATTCTACCCGCCGCCTATGATTTTCACCTTTTCCCCTAACACTTCTTTCCCTTTCTCAGATTTCTTATCAACATCAACATCTTCAGTTTTGTCTTTCCCAAGTTCAGAAGAAGTCTCAGAAATTTCTTCAGGTAAAGAATCCACAACAATTGAGTGCATCTGTGGCTGGGTCTCCTGGAAAGCAATGCGAGGGACTGGTCAGTAGCACTCTCATCTGGGATTCTGTCCCTCCACATAACATAGGCAAACACCAAAACAAGGCAGCCAATCACCGATCTTGTCCTGCTATAATTTTTAAACAAGAAATAAATGGAAGCTTAGCTGGTTTACTACCCAGCCACCTCAGGAGGGCTGGCTTCAAATCTATTTAAATCACAAGTTACATGATGGTGGTGTCTCCTCTAAATCCTTACTGGACCCTTATGAACATTACAAACCACTACACGGTTTGGCAAAATCTGTTCAAAATCGGCCAAGGAACGGGGTAGCAGGGTGACTGCAGAGCAGCCAGTGCACGTGCTGAACCCAGTTCCATAATATTTGAATATAGCCCATCATGTCTGAAATTAGACCAATGTCAGACCTACCATCTAAAAGATTTGAATCAAATCAAATTCTCACAAGCAACATCCATCTGTCCAGCCACATACGGAATGAAGCTAGAAGCTCTCATACCATTATGAACTCCTGTGCAATCCAAACCCCTGGATTCCATCAATTTGCAATCTTTTGGGAGAAGCAGAATTTACCAGGCAACATCACAGAGCCAATTTTCAGCTGGTGTCAACTGTCACAGCTCCACTTAAGCTATGACAATTGACACCAGCTGAAAGTCTGCCCCCATAGGAAGCATTTTAGGTGTAACAAACTCCATCATGAATCCCCAATAAACCTCCAATGTGGAATCTTGAATGCAAAGGGCTCTATATGCTGAATCCTCCTGGAAACTGAACCATAGTTTCTTCAGTTGGGAAAGTCTTTCAAGCAGCTCCCCAGCCAAACAGGTTCTACTTTGGCTGGCAAATGCTAAGTCTTTATGTACCTGAGGCCCAAACAGGTTCCTCTGCTCTTCTAAACTCAGTAAGGAGACTGGAGAGCCTTTGAATTCAGAAAGCAGGAGATTGCAGGTATTAATCCAATCAAGGCACTCGGTCTGGGATGAAATAACAGAAGAGACAAATTACCAAGAGGGAGAGAAGAATTGATATTTCTTTCACTCCTGTGATTAAATAACTCCACCTTTCTATCTATGGTATTTATATGGCCCCATCTAGCCTCATCCTACAAAGGAAAAGGAACATACGGTCCTCCTAAGCCTTCAAACATGGAGCCTTTCATGGGCTAATCACCTATTCCATACAATATATTTAACAAGCTGCCAATTGGTTTGGCCCAATAGTGCAGTGGCAGCGCATTGCCCTGAAAGCTCGGGGCAGGGATCAGAGTTCAGACCCCAAGTTTGTTTTTTTACCCCATAAGCCAGCACAGACCAGAAGTGCTGGGGAGGAGCATTCTCAACCCCTGCAGGAAGCGTTTCCTCACACCACTCTGGGACAACCCCATCTGTTTGATGCTTAGAACAACGCGAGGCTTCAGAGGGACACGTGCCCAGTATTCCTTAATGGAGGATTGGATCAGCCCAACACAAGGTGGCCTTTGAAGGTATTGGGAATTCAAGGCTGGAGGAATGGAGATATGCAGTACTAGAGGGCACCTTCCCTGGCTCCTCTAAGATAAAATCCTGCAGTTAACATGTTATCTGCATAATAGCTTTACATATATACGTAGAGTCAGGAGACATGAGGACTAGATAAGGAAGTCTTGCCCAGTGCTGAATGGGGTACTGTTCCCAGTATATCCACAGGTCTCTCTCCTTAGGCTCAGCAAAACCCTGGATATGACTACCTAGCCCAAGTGCCTGACAAGCTTTAAACTAGATTTGAATCTACTGCAATTCTTATATGGATTAGATCCTACAGAAAAGTCCCAAGGCATGTACGCTGGAACAGTGTAAGGAAGGAATTAAGTCTGAACATGGCCCAGACTTCTCAAAACTGTGCAGCTTTTGAAGTGCTCTCTGGGGTCAGTAGGAAACTGCTGGGAGGAATCCATGAATGGAGGTAGAGTCTGACTGGAGGAAGTGTTGAGGGATTCTCTGGAGCATTGAGAACAGAAGTACTTGTGGCACCTTAGGCCTGGTCTACACTAGGAGTTTATGTCGAATTTAGCAGCGTTAATTCGATTTAACCGTGCACCCGTCCACACCAGGAAGCTAATTAGTTCGACCTAGAGGGCTCTTTAGTTCGAATTCGGTACTCCACCCTGACGAGGGGAGTAGCGCTAAATTCGACATGGCTATGTCGAGTTAGCCTATGTGTGGACGGAAATCGACCTTAGTAGCTCCGGGAGCTATCCCACAGTGCACCACTGTGTTGACGCTCTGGACAGCAGTCCGAGCTCAGATGTTCTGATCAGCCATACAGGAAAAGCCCCGGGAAAATTTGAATTCCTTTTCCTGTCTGGCCATTTTGAATCTCAGTTCCTGGTTGGACATCGGGGCGAGCTCAGCAGCACCGGCAGCGATGCAGAGCTCTCCAGCAGAGGGGTCCATGCAATCTCAGAGTAGAAAGAGGGCCCCAGCATGGACTGACCGGGAAGTCTTGGATCTGATCGCTGTGTGGGGCGATGAGTCTGTGCTTTCGGAGCTGCGCTCCAAAAAACGGAATGCAAAGACCTACGAGAAGGTCTCCAAAGCCATGGCACTCAGAGGATATAGCCGGGATGCAACGCAGTGCCGCGTGAAAATCAAGGACCTGAGACAAGGCTACCAAAAAATCAAAGCGGCAAACGGACGCTCCGGAGCCCAGCCCCAGACATGCCGCTTCTACGAGGCACTGCATGCCATTCTCGGTGGGTCTGCCACCACTGCCCCACCAGTGACCGTGGACTCTGAGGATGGGATAGTGTCGAGGGGCAGTTTCTTGGCGATGTTCACCAATGGGGAAGATGAGGAAGGGTTTGTGGAGGACGAGGCAGGCGACAGCGCTTACAATACTGATTTCCCCGACAGCCAGGATCTCTTCATCACCCTCACAGAGATCCCCTACCAACCCTCCCCGGCCGTTAACCCGGACTCTGAATCAGGGGAAGGATCAGTCGGTAAGTGCTATAAACATGTAAACATTTATTTTTTTAAAAAACAGGAATAAAAACTATACGAAAAGAAGGTCAATACATATAGGGATCGAACAGAAATCCTCCTGGGACACTTCCACGAAGCTCTTGTACAGGTACTCGAAAAGCCTCCGCAGGAGGTTCCTGGGGAGAGGTGCCTTATTGGGTGCTCCGTGGAAGCACACTCTTCCGCGCCAGGCCATCCTGAGGTACAGTGGGAGCATTGCCTCCACCAGCATGGCAGCATAGGGCCCTGGTCTGTGCAGGGATTCACGCAGCATGCGCTCTCTGTCTGTCCTAGTGACCCGCCTCAGGGTGATCTCGCTCAGCGACTGCTGCATCTAATTAGGGGAATTAATGTAATGTTACTATTGTGAATGCTTGACTTTTCCTTTGCATAACAATGACCGTCGTTTAACAGCCACGTGTTGGAGGCTGCAGAGGGAAAGCATACAGGGATCTTTCCCGGGGACAGCCGCGAGGGGCTGGAACAGGGTCAGACTTTATGCTTTCCAGATTGCCTGCAGCAGGAGGCCACTGCTATCCATTAACTGTTAAGCAGCCTAAAGTTTACGGCTTACCAGGCCTGGCTGCTACACGGATTCTGCTGTCCTGCCCCGCTTGTCCGATCTCCAGTGCAAGACCCCAGGCAATGAAAGCGAATGCCGAAAATTCGAACTTGTCCTGAGAGCACATGAGATAGGTGCCCTGTATGGTCTTGTTCACAGAAACTGAGTAGACTGTGTTCAGTGTTCGCAAACATGTATCTTTGCAAGGAAATCACTTCCTTTTTCCCATCACACAGCTGTGGCTGTTTCCCGAACTGCCCCGGCATCCCCCTCACAGAGGCTGGCGCAGATTAGGCGGCGAAAGAAAAAGACTCGGGACGAGATGTTCGCTGAACTGATGGCCTGCTCCAGAGCCGAGGCGGCCCAGCAGAGCCAGTGGAGGGAGACCCTCTCTCAGCAGCAGGGCTCACACAGCGAACGGGAGGACAGGTGGCGGCAGGAAGACCAGCAGGCGACTCAAACGCTGCTTGGACTAATGAGGGAGCAAACAGACACGCTCCGGCGCCTTGTGGATGTTCTGCAGGACCGCAGGCAGGAGCAGAGAGCCCCCCTGAACTGTATCTGCAACCGCCCTCCCCCGCCACAAAGTCCTGTCCCCCCCTCACCCAAAATCACAAGAAGGAGAGGCGCTAGGGGCCGTGAAAACTGTCACTCCACCCCAGCAGAGCGCTCATGTACCAAACAGCTCTCATTCCCTAAAGTATGAGAATTGCTTCCCTTCCTGGCTCACCCGATCCAAAATCCCAGTTTCATCCCCCAACTGTGTAGTTGAGTATTAAAAATAGTTTGCTGTTCATTACTGTTTCCGTCATGTTTCTTTGCAGAAGACTTTGTGTGAAGGGGAGATAGGGGTTTGTTAATTGCATAGGACAGCCACCATTACCAGGGTACAGACATGGGGGCAGGATCAACAGCAGGTCACACACAGAGTGCAGTCACTAGGCACCCGGGTCACTCTGGGAGGTGTCTGCTGCCCCAGGTCAGTCTGGGAGGCGTATGCTGCCCCAGGGTCCGAGCGCCTGGCATCCACAAATGGCAAGGCAGGCTGCCCTTACCATGCCCTTCCACCCTAGCCATGAACCTCTCCGATGCCCTGAGCCCCAGCCAGAGCCATCATCCCCCTACACCTACTCACCCTTCCCACACACCCCTCACCCCTTCCTGCAAACCCACCCCTTCCTGCACACCCTCCTGTAACCGTCCTCCCCCGAGAGACCGCTGTAGGAGCAGGAGCCTGTCAGTCCTCGAGTGTAGAAGCGGTCTGTACATCACTGCACACCGTACCCACCACAGTCTGCGTCCCTGTTTGAACCCTTTAACACGAATTCGTTAGTAAAGAAAACTTTGTTAATTAAAAATGTTCCAATAACTTTATTTTTAAACGTCTGTTGGAAGGGGGGAAACCTGGTGAACGGGGTATGTAACCGCTGAAAAAAGTCAATAGTAACTGAAACAGGGGCAGGTTCAGCTTCTCTGTAAAGAGACTGGACAGTCATAGGTTACCCTGCTCTCTGAGGAACCTAGCTTTCAAAGCCTCCCGGATGCACAGTGCTTCCTGCTGGGCTCTTCTAATCGCACGGCTGTCTGGCTGAGCGTAATCAGCAGCCAGGCGATTTGCCTCAACCTCCCATCCTGCCATAAAGGTCTCCCCCTTGCTCTCACAGAGATTGTGGAGCACACAGCAAGCTGCAATAACAATGGGGATATTGGTTTCGCTGAGATCCGAGCGAGTCAGTAAGCTCCTCCATCTTCCCTTGAGATGTCCGAAAGCACACTCCACCACCATTCTGCACTTGCTCAGCCGGTAGTTGAAGAGCTCCTTGTCACTGTCCAGGGCACCTGTATAGGGCTTCATGAGCCAGGGCATTAGCGGGTAGGCTGGGTCCCCGAGGATCACTGTAGGCATCTCCACATCCCCAACAGTTATTTTGTGGTCCGGGAAGAAACTACCTTCCTGCAGGTGTCTAAACAGACAAGAGTTCCTGAAAACACACGCGTCATGAACCTTGCCCGGCCACCCGACGTAGATGTTGGTAAAACGTCCCCTATGGTCCGCCAGTGCTTGCAGCACCATTGAAAAGTAGCCCTTTCGGTTAATATACTGGCTGGGCTGGTGGGCCAGTCCCAGGATAGGGATGTGAGTGCCATCTATAGCCCCACCGCAGTTTGGGAATCCCATCACGGCGAAGCCATCTATGACGACCTGGACATTTCCCAGGGTCACTACCTTTGAGAGCAGTAGGTCAACGATTGCGTGGGCTACTTGCATCACAGCAACCCCCACGGTAGATTTGCCCACGCCAAAGTGGTTCGCTACTGACCGGTAGCTGTCTGGCGTTGCAAGTTTCCAGAGGGCTATGGCCACTCGCTTCTGCACACTCAGGGCTGCTCGCATCCGGGTGTCCTGGCGCTTCAGGGCAGGGGCCAGCAAGTCACACAGTTCAAGGAAAGTGCCCTTACGCATCCTGAAGTTTCGCAGCCACTGTGATTCATCCCAGACCTGCAGTACTATGCGGTCCCACCAGTCCGTGCTTGTTTCCCGGGCCCAGAATCGCCGTCCCACAGCATGAACGTGACCCATTGCCACCATGATCTCCGCGGCGCGGGATCCCGTGCTTTGTGAGAGGTCTGTGCCACTCTCACACTTCATGTCCTCACCGCGCTGCCGGAGCCTCCTCGGCCGATTTCTCAGCAGCTGACTGTGGAAGAGGTGGACGATAAGGTGTGAGGAGTTGACAACGGCCATAAGTGCAGCGATGATCGCAGCTGGCTCCATGCTCGCAGTGCTGTGGCGTCCGCGCTGTCACTGACCAGAAAAGTGCGCTAACAGATTTCCCGCCGGCGCTTTCAGGGAGGGAGGGCGGGAGTGACGGTTGAATGACGACAGTTACCCAAAACCACCCTCGACACATTTTTCCCCCAGCAGGCATTGGGGGCTCTACCCAGCATTCCAATGGGAAGCGGGGACTGCGGGAACTGTGGGATAGCTGCCCAGAATGCACCGCTTCCAAATTCGACGCTGGCCCTGTTACTGTGGACTCACACAGTCGAATTAGTGTTTTTAGTGTGGATACACAAATTCGACTTCATAAGGTCGAATCCACAAATTCGACCTAAGTTAAATCGAACTACTCTTGTAGTGTAGACATACCCTTAGAGACTAACAAATTTATTTGAGCATAAGCTTTCATAGGCTACAGCCCACTTCTTCAAATACATAGAATGGAACATACAGTAAGGAGATATATATACATACAGAACATGAAAAGATAGAAGTTGCCAAACCAACTCTAAGAGGGTAATTAATTAAGATGAGCTATTATCAGCAGGAGAAAAAAACGTTTGTAGTAATAATCAAGATGGCCCATTTTAGACAGTTGACAAGAAGGTGTGAGGATACTTAACATGGGGAAATAGATTCAATCTGTGTAATGACTCAGCCATTCCCAGTCTCTATTCAAGCCTAAATTAATGGTATCTAGTTTGCATATTAATTCAAGTTCAGCAGTTTCTTGTCAGAGTCTGTTTTTGAAGCTTTTCTGTTGCAAAATTGCCACCTTTAAGTCTGTTACTGAGTGACCAGAGAGGATACTCTGAAATCTGGAGCATTGGGGTCTCTAACCAGGGTCCGTATCATCCAATCAATTTGATTATGTTTTAATTCACTACGGACCATTGGTGAACCATAAAGGCTGAATATATTGCTGCAAGAAAGAAATATTTGGTGGTGGCTTGTGGCTTTCTATGCTTGGGTCTAAGATGAAGCAAAAATGTTCTGTCTGTTCAAACTCCTTCCTGACTCCCTTGTGTGTGTTAGCTTTGTGCCAGTTCTTCCTCTTACCCTTTCACAAACAAACCCAGGCTGATCTGGACCATAGTGTGGACAGACACATGCACTTGCAGCTGTTACCTTTATTTTCTCCAGCTCCCGCAGCTCATAATTGTAGTCTGAATCCAATTCAGCTTGTTTCTTCCGAACTGTAACATCTACCAACTCCTTGCAGCAGCTGAGGAGACACAGAATGTCACCCACCCTCTAAGCAATGCTCTCAAACGCCTTTTTCCCCTTGGTCAGAATTGTGCAGGATCCTGTTGTTGCAACAAGACACACTGTGATCACACATAGCAGGATTTTTAAAGCAGCGCCATGTACAGACAAGGGCAGCCCATTCCTTTGGGTTTGTTTATTAAGTGATGCATTTGTCAGGTTTTTGATACGCCTTAGAGAAGGGGCTGTGGGAGGATGTAGGCCTATAAGACTGTGCTTAATCTCCCCAGTATTACAGGAGGGCTGCAACATAGCAGCAAACTATTGAGAGAGAATGTTTAAGTTACTTGACCAGCCAAGTTCTCTCTCTGATATTACTCCCAACGGTTCCATTTGAATTAAGAGCTTCCTCGCTCACAGACCAGCTTCTCCTTGGCCCAGTAGTGAAGTCAAGTAAAGGCCATAGAAGCATTTCTTGCCAACCTGTCATATCAGCTATACCCTTTAGGGCACCACTTCCTTCAGCTTCCATAGAGTGGGAGAATAGCAGCTCCCTCCAGGATCTTGGAGAGAGCCTTTAGAAGGAGCCCACTTTGAAACCCACCCCCCAGCATGGGTATTAGCAGGAGATGGCCAGGCAGAACTCAAACTGGGAGCCTGTCTCAGCAGAGGAGACGCAGCAGCATATGAGTGTGTCTGTCTTCATGCCCTGTTCTGTCTCTCTCTCTCTCTCTCCCCCCACCCTTTTCTTGGGTGTCTCTTTCCTTCTTTTCACCCTCCTTCTCATTTCTCCACTCAGTCACTGAGCCAGCCAGCAAGTCTCTCCAAATACGCCCCCGTCCCCCTGGTCACTCTCTTTCACCCTTCTTCCGGTATCCCTCTCTCTCTTGTCTCCTGTCCAATTTGTCCCTTTCCCAGGTTCCATCTCCTTCTGGAGCTGAATGGGGACTGTTACCACACAGCATTACTGGCACAACAGACAGTGGAATCCCAGAGGATTGGACTCTTGTCTGTTTTCCTTTATAAAATATGCACCACATTAGAGCACGATTCTGTAGATGCCAACATTATAGCCAGGGTACCCACTGCTTGCTTTATAAACTCAAAGTCCTCCAGGATTCCCCAATCATTTTCCTCAGCATGACGTTTACCATCTGAATCTCTGATATGTCTAAGAGATCTGAACAATGCTCATAGCCAGTCAAGCCCTCAGTGATTACATAGCTGTGGGTGATGAACAACACAAGTCGTTCCAGCTAACATTATCATTAACCTATTCTTGAAATGTTTCCTTCTGAGTGCCACCCAGCATTAAAGTTGCATTTTTATGATCCCACCCACTTTTGGGGAGATCATACCTCCTTTCAGAGGGCTTTACCATCACACTAAGGATGTTTTTAATGGGAAAATCCCATAGGCAAGTGAGGTCCCAAAGCTTTATTAATACCTCATTACATAGCTGGAGAATCTGCTCAGTTTTGGAACCAGGTTCATAGCTTCTTCCTCTAGTTTATAGCCCCTTAGCCTCTTGAGCTCTTGATCCTTAGCAGCTTCTGACTCATTCTCTAGGAGACCCTTATTGGAGGAGTGGTCAGGTACCATCAAAGTCAGCAAATTCACTATCCACATGGTCAGGGCTTTGTGGAGATCAATCATCTGCATAGAAGTTCAAACTAAAGGGTTAAACTGTATCAAGAATCTGAAGTGGTAAGAGGGTGTCTGATGTGCAAAGTACTCTGACTTTAGTGGCAAAGTTCAGATGTGTGGGTAAATATACTGACACTCACTACACTTGTAAACTGCCCCTCTAAGGTAGTTTTCATCCCATGTTAACATCTTTTCTATCAATCAGCCACACAGCAGTCCGACACTTCCAGGAACCAGGAATATCCCACAACTCTAGGGGGCCACTGATGGGGCATTTCAAAAATAACTTTGTGGCGGCTGCCAAACAGGATTCTAGGGTGAATCCAACGTCCAACAGGACCAAGCAGCTATTTGAGCTGGAAATGGGAAAGTCACTCTGGAGGAGACACCAGATGAGACTGGAGATCAAGAAAAGATAGCTGCAATCAGAAGCTTATTTCCAAAGGATTCTGGGGAGACTGGAGCTAAGGTTTTCACACCCTTCACCCTGTTATTTTCTCATTTATTTTCTCTAGGAACTATTTCTCATAGTGGAAGGATACATTACAGAAAACCCCATATATTTAAACAGGAAATGTAAAATTAAATTATCCATACTCTTGATACAGCAATAAGCCACTGCAGGGAGGGCAGTGGTAGGCTACTGGGACACTTCTCCAGTGGCTGAAACACACACACATACCCTTCCTTGTCTTACTTCAATAATAATCCATACAGTATGGGGTTCCAAAGATTTTCAAAGCATAGGCCACATCTTCATAGAGAGATTGTCTCATGGACCAGCTTTGTTACTGTAGTCCACTGTTGTATGTTACAGGTCCCCACCTGTGCCAAAGCGCAGAGGACAGGTGTATGTTACAGCCCGGCCCTTTAGCTCAAGTTGAAACAGTTTATGCTTTTAGCTCTGGAGGTCTCAGATTCAATCTCTGCTGAGTCAGCCGTCATGATGAACTTCCTTCCCTGTGCAAATATAATAACATCCCTGTGCCAACTACAGCAATTGCCTACAATGAATAACATTTAATGTTGGTTTAACTATCTTTGAGTGCAGTTTAACACATGGAAACAAAGCCAATTAGACAGCCAGTTAAGTCCAAAGCAGACTGCAAAGGGATTTCACAAAACTGGGTGACTGGGCAACAAAATGGCAGATGAAATTAAATGTTGATAAATGCAAAGTAATGCACATTGGAAAATATAACCCCAAATATACATATAAAATGATGGGATGTAAATTAGCTGTTACAACTCAAGAAAGAGATCTTGGAGTCATTGTGGATTGTTCTCTGAAAACATCTGCTCAGTGTGCAGTGGCAGTCAAAAAAGCAAACAGAATGTTAGGAACCATTAGGAAAAGGAAAGATAATACGACAGAAAATATTGTAATGCCGCTGTATAAATCCATGATACACCCACATCTTGACTACCCCATGCAGTTCTGGTCACCGCAACGCAAAAAAGATACATTAGAATTGGAAAAATTACAGAAAAGAACCACAAAAATAATTAAGGGTACGGAACAGCTTCCACATGAGGAGAGATTAAAAAGACTGGGACTGTTCATCTTAGAAAAGAGACTATATGGTAGTGGTATAAAATCATGAACGGTGTGGAGAAAGTGAGTAAGGAAGTGTTATTTACTCCTTCACATAACTCAAGAACTTAGAGTCACCCAATGAAATTTATAGGTGGCAGGTTTAACACAAATATAAGGAAGTATTTCTTCACACAAAGCACAGTCATTCTGTGGAACTCTTTGCCATGGGAACTATAACTGAATTCCAAAAAGAATTAGATAAGTTCACAGATGATAAGTCCATCAATGGCTATTAGCCAAGATGGTCAGTGATGCAACCCCATTCTCTGGGTGTCTCTACCCTCTGACCCCCAGAGGCTGGGAGCGGAGGATCGGAGATTGATCACTCAAAGGTGGCCTGCTCTGTTCATTCCCTCTGAAGCATCTGGCATTGGCCACTGTCAGAAGATAGGATATTGGGACAAGATGAACCATTGATGTGATCTGATAGGGCCGTTTTTATGTTCTGTTTTATGTGTAAGTAGCCAGCTGTCCAAGGACCACTAAAGAATCCTCAGAGTGGAAATTCAAATATAACAAAGAGAGGGTTGAGTTAACATAAAATTGGAATTGGTGAATGCATATAAAATAAAATGAGTGGGGAGCTGCTCTATAATTCTATACTGGCCCAGCATCCAAATCTTGGTACTTGAAGCTACTAAATGGAACATCAGGTCCAATTCAGACATCTAGTTGCACTTTTCCTGGACCACTAAGGGCTAGGAGTCCTGAGAAGACAGTATCTTACAACTGGAGCTATTGGAAATACATGCAGTAGAAATTTCATGCTCAGATTAGGGCTTTTCACTGAAGTGTGCCTGAATTTACAACGGCTGCAAAGAACCATCAGATGCTGCTATGGAAGCTGTGGAACAGCTGGGTGTGTAAGAGACCCCAGCCACACCCACTACACCAGCAGCTGTGAAGAAGGGTGATGCAGGAGCCACTCTAGCAGATCAGTGGCACTTGAGGTTCCCCCTGAAACTGATGGAATCCTTCAG
Organism: Mauremys mutica; assembly: GCF_020497125.1. Classification (NCBI taxonomy): domain Eukaryota; kingdom Metazoa; phylum Chordata; order Testudines; family Geoemydidae; genus Mauremys; species Mauremys mutica. Next base: position 58,110,123 of record NC_059079.1, read on the forward strand.
GCTCTTTGTCTGCTGGGTTTAAGGCTGCTTGGTGCCACCAGAGCAGCAGAAAATAGCCCTAGTGGATCAGAGAATCAAGCAGGGCCCATGCTTCATTTCTCTGAACCCCTCTGCTAATTCTGCTTCTTCCTTTTCACCAGCCTGAGGAAACAGGGAAGAAAGAAGGCTGAAAAGGAAAGAGTACAAGAAAGATGAGAAATCGCAGCCAAAGAATAAGGATAATAGACTTCTAGAGCCATCCAGCTGCAGATCCCAGGACCCTGGGGTGAGGCCCCCAGCAGCAGGCCTACTGACTGGGCTTGGACTCTGCCTCATGAAAATCTGTAAGGATGACATTTAAATTATTTCACTGCTTGCCATTTTAGCAGAAACGTCCAGCTAGTACATTTTACCCAGCGTGGTTAAATTCATTTGAAGGAATACTCTACGGGTGGGGAAGGTTGAAAGTTTTAAAGATGCAAATAACGGAATGCTGTATCTAGTATCTGATTGTTTTTTGGTGTCAACTCAGGAATCTGGGAGAGAGGGCAAGAAAGAAGCTCTAGGACACTGGAAGATTTCTGGAGAGACAGAGAAGGGGGTGGGAAGATCTGACAGGTCCCATGGAGTGAATGAAAATTCTCGAGGTGGTGTGTGTGTGGGATTTAATATAAAGACTGGGTTAAATACCCATTTTGCCTAAAGTTACCCAATGTAGTTATTAATACATTTACAAAACCACTTTGTTAGCCAACACACATAATTATACGGCCACACACCATATTAATAAGTATTATGCTCACTGTATTAATATTGTATACATTAGATCAAATAGGAATGTTGGGTAGTTATGCTAACTAACTTGTATTATGTTCACTTATGTCAAGATAGATATGTGACGTTACACCCCATATTCTTTATGGAAATATGTTTATGATATGAATATAGTATAACTAAGATATACTTTATGCATGATGGCTCATGTAAGGTATCATTGGAAAGGTTATGATTTACTGAGTGTGTTTATCCAATTTGTATGCATGTATCATTTTTGTATCTGAAGCTGGGAATATTGACCGTGTCTCTGTAATTCAAATGTGCTATGTTGGATGAGGCCAGACAGTGTTAGTGGCTTACTGAAGAAATGCACACAAGCATAAGGATTACCCCAGGAACCGTGTGCAATAGTAACCTCACAGAGATAGCTCTACACAATGGGAACTGCTTGACCCAGGTCAGATAGTTCTATACATTGGGAACTGTTTGACCCAAGTCACAGCAAAAAAGCTTTCCAGCAAGTGGGCGGGGGGAGATATAAAAGAGGGATAATGACATGAGTGGTCCTCACTCTCTACAACAACACACCTGAAAACACCTGAGGAAAAAGACTGAACTGTGAGAAGTGATGGTCCCAGCCTAAGATCTTTAGCCTGTGTAAGAAAATCTGGGAAAGCCAAGGCAACTGATGCCTTAAGAATCTGCCAGCCTGTTTATCACTCAGGGTGAGAATTTGTTAATTTGTATCCTACCTATCTAGTGTGTTAAGCTCAGTCTGTGGTGTTTGTTTATTTACTAAAGTAATCTGCTTTGTTCTGTTTGCTATCCCTTTAACCACTTAAAAGTCACCTTTTGTAGTTAATAAACGTATTTCTTGTTTATAATAAAATCCAGTTTATGTAATTTCTAACTGGGGGGGGGAAGAAGTTGTGCACATCTCTCTTCACATTGAGGAAGAGGGTGGATTTTTATGAGCTTGCACTGTGCAGATTTTTCTATGCAGTGCAAGACAGTATTGTTTTGGGTTTATCTCCCAAAAAGGGTGGGCACATGAGTGTGGGGGGAGTCCTCTCACACAGAGCTAACTTCAGCCTGTGACTACAGCGGGGAGTGGCCCTACCTGTGTGTGTGTGTGCAGCAAGAAGCCAGAGAACCTAATTCAGCAAAGCAGGGAGAGGGAACCCTGGCTGGTTAAGCAAGAGAGGCTCAGTGAAATCCCAGTACAACAGGTGGCACCCCAGAAGGGGGGTCCATCCTGTCACAATATATATCTGACAATACTCTGCAAACGAAAGGTAGCTTTTGGTATTCGCAAATATGAAACCTATCGAAGATACATGAATGATGTGTCCCAGTACAGGTTGGGTTGTGCCTTCATGGCCCCTAGCACTTGGAATGTGCTTTCCAAAACAAAAGATAGGGAAGGAACAGGTTGATAGAGGAAAACAAGGTAAAAAGCTGATTGGTGGATTTTAGTCTTGGGTGACATATAAAATGCTTTTAGCCTGTAAACAACCATACTATAAATAAGGCTAATTTGAATGCATACTTCAATGCACACCTTCTGTGTAAGGTGAACTGCATGCTGAACTGAAAGTGTTGTCAAGCAATTGGCTATACTTTAGACAATAACTTGTTAACATTGTCATATGTACTTTGAAATTATCTGATTTTTTTTTAAATCAGAGATTTCAAAAACTCTTTGCAGAAGCCATTGGAAAAAATCTATAAAATGTGGCAACATTTTTCATAATTTCCAATGGTCCTACTTAAAGTCTAGTTTATGTCACTCTACTGGGTCCTCTCTGACTCAATAAGCAACAGCACTGAAGAACTCTGAAAGGATCCCTGCCAAGCCGCCTTTTGCCAGAAAGATGGAAACCATAGTGCTGAGCTTCAAAGGGAGAGGAAGGGGTAAAGGCACAGGGAGCTTCCTTGGGATTCTACCCTAAACAATAATAAATATACAAAAATAAAATAAGAGAATGAATGCTAGACAGATGTGCTCCCATCCCAAACCCCCTCAGGCATATACCTACTTCCTGTGTGAGCTGTATGTTGTCCTTCTCAGCCCCAGAAGTTGTGGTCAAGATCCATTGTTGAATCATCTTAAACACATCACCTGAAACGACCCTGAAGAAAAACAAACCCAAAAACCAAAGTGACCTATAGTGCATCAGATCTGACTCTGAGGCTCTCATGGCTCATACAGAAATCTAGCTTCCCAACTCCACTTTTTATCTGGACCAGCAAGATTCTCTCCTATCTTTCCTGCATACATGTTTCTAGCACAGATCACACATGCCACAGGAGTTGAAGTAGGTATGTATTCTTCTTATACCAAGAGTCTTCTGGCTCAGCTAACTTTCTCTTGTTGTTATGTTTTTACTTTAATCCACTTCCCAGGAAAAGAGGGTAAATTTGATGCACTTGCAGCATGCAGGTGCTAAAACAGTTTGGCTTTGTCTTCTAATTGATTTTAGTGCTCATGAAGGAGGTTGGGGAGCCCACGGGTGAAACTCATGAGTCATTTTCAGGATGTAGTCAGAACAGAGAGCTTGTATCATGGACTCTAATTGCAGGAGAGTGGAACTAGGAGCTAAGGAGCAGTCACCATAAAGATCATTCCCAGACAACAACAATAATTAAGGAAAATGGAAATCTGGGGGGAAAGAGAGCTTAGGTTAACAAAAATTCAGTCAAATAACTGACAAAAATTATATTAATCTCTTGTATGAGGTAGTCACACTGGGCATGAGAGCTTCCAATAATGGGAATTCTGATTGTCTGAAGTCACAAGTTCTATGTAAATATGATTGACTTACAGTGGAAACAAAAGTTGTATATTGATTTGCTTCCTTGTGATGGATAAAGAAGGCTAAAATGTGTTTTAAAAGTAGGAGAGAGGTTCCTATTGGATTTTTACATTAGAAATTCAGTCCGGCTTGTACTTCCTGAGAGGCTCTATGGATTACTGGCAAATAACAGCATTATGACAAAAGAGTATCTTGAGCAACTGGTTTTCAGTCAGAATATTCAAACTCTGGTTTTATTTATGGTTAATATGTATTTAATTCAAATGCCTGACAAACAGTTGTTATCAATGATTTGTCATTGCCTCTCTACTAGTTAAAGACTGAGAAAGCTCCCGGTCTACTTTTGTGGTCGTCCCAGAAAAACTCTAGCAAAAACAACAAGGAATCTGGTGGCACCTTAAAGACTAACAGATTTATTTGGGCATAAGCTTTCGTGGATAAAAAACCCACTTCTTCAGATGCATGTTTGAAGAAGTGGGTTTTTTACCCACAAAAGCTTATGCCCAAATAAATCTGTTAGCCTTTAAGGTGCCACTAATCTCCTTGTTGTTTTTGTGGATACAGACTAACACGGCTACCCCTCTGATTCTAGCAAAAACAGAGAAGATAAGCCTTGAGTGCTGCTGATATTGCTTGGATAAAAAACCCACACAGAAACCCATTGTTCCCTTTGAAGACAGATTTAATGGCCTCTCACTTGATGGTGAGTGAGTGAACAATGTGTATAGCCATGACCATCAAGCTGTGAATAGCTGTGAACTAGCATTATATTCAGTTTGGATTGTATATACACCTCTATCCCGATATAACGCGATCCTCGGGAGACATAAAATCTCACCACGTTATAGGTGAGACTGCGTTATATCAAACTTGCTTTGCCCTCCACTGTTGTTTGTTCCCTGATCGCCCCCTCCAGAGACCCCCATCCCTAATCATCCCCAACCCCTGACAGGCACTCACCAGCAGCGGCGGGAAGTGGAGCAGCCAGGCCCCAGTCCACTCCACTCCACCAGCTCCCAGCCACAGCACTCCGCTTCCCACCGTCAGTGAGTGTGGGGAGGTTGGGGAAAGGATTCCTCCCGCACTCACCTGCGGTGGGAAGTGGAGCGATGCGGCCCCTGCCCGCTCCACTCTGCCACCTCCCAGCGCGGTGCTCTGCTTCCCACCACAGGTGAGTGCGGGGAGGTTGGGGAAAGGATGCCTCCCGTACTCACCTGCGGCGGGAAGTGGAGCGCTGCGGCTGGGAACTGGCGGAGTGGAGCAGGCTGGGGTCGGGCTGCTCCACTTCCACCACTGCTGGTGAGTGCTGGGGCCAGGGCTAGGGAAGCACAGCGAGCTGCTCCCGGACCCCTGCTAATCTCCCGGGCCACTCTGGGACTGCGGGGCCCCCAAAAGTGCCCTCCCACAGCTCCTGCCACCAGCACTGTGGGGAAGGGACCCCCTGACCGTCCCCAAGACCCTCTGCCCCTTATCAAACCCCTTGGTCCCGGCCTGGCCTGGCACCCTTAACATGCTGCTCAGAGCAGCGTGTCAGAGCTTTACCACGTTGTATGCGAACCCACGTTATAACGGGTTGTGTTATATCGGGATAGAGGTGTATTTGGTAGGGGGGAGAAGTGGGGAGAAGGGTTAAATTGCTATGGTTAGACTACTACATACTGTATAAAAGATTTGGAGATTTTTGTAAATGCTGTAGCTGTTGGTGAGTTTCTCAGTTGTAAATAGCCTGTTATATAATGTATACATATTCTGCAGCTAATTCATTCCATATGTAACTTTTTCTCTCAACAGTTACACCATAGAAGTTCACCTCATAAATTCAATTGTAAATTAATCAAATATTTTATTTCTTTTCTTCAAACTGATAAAATAATAAAATATCGCTATCAGTTAACATGCACAAATTTACAAAAAGGACTCTTCATAAATATAACCAGTCCTCAGCCAACCCCTTCTCATCAGTCTGAGAAGAGAGAGAAAAGATGGCTTTTGCAGAGTGCCTAGAAGGTAAAGAAATCAGAGAGTGCCACTATTTGCTATGAATGATGTTTTAGTGTTCTGTTTGAATTAATACAAATACTAGAGAAAAAACATGATTTGTGTATGAACTTCGTACAAATTGAAGCTTCATCACATGCTAGAATTATCACTGGTGTCAAACTGACCAATCTGAAGCCTAGATTCCTTTTTTACCATCTAACAGGTAAACCATGAGCAGCAAGATTCTTCACACTGCCCCATCAATGTGCTTCATCCCTCACCTGGAGGGACCACTTCCAGGGGATGAGAGGAGAGGTCAGGCTTTGAGGTGCATTTGGTCCTTGGCTTCTAACTCCAAGATTGCCAAGGAAGTGTCAGCTGTGATGGGGACACGTGTACTAGGAACTGTACACAACTCGTTTCACAGGTATTACCAAACAGCCATCAGGTGGGAATGACTTTTAATCACTGCCCATCTGAACCAAATTTCAGCCGGTGGCCTAGAGGTGAAAGACTCTGTAGCCCATTACCAACCTCCTGTTCCAGATAGTGTCCACCACATGAGAACATTTATCCAAGCATGTGAGAAGAGCAAATTGTATCAGGACAGCCCCAGAGAAGAATGAACAATACTGGCAAGGACCTATCTTACGAGACATGAGGCTTTCTATTGCTCCGATCCTCATGAGACTGGCCGGAACCTATAACTGTCATCAGTGCAGCCACCTGGGTCAGCCAATCAGGAATCACTCGAAACAATTTCAGCCAATCAGATTCATGCATGCCAGATCCTCGCTTGTTGGTTAGCATCTTGAATGTCCAATCTTCCATACTGCTCACTAAACCTGTCAAAATCCTGGTTACCCCTGTGGGGGAAAAGAGGAAACTTTATCTGTATTCCTTCAGTCAGTGAAAAGTGAGCTTCAGAATCCAGCAGTTCAAAATTCTATGATAAGAGGAATGACTACACTATGCATGAATTTAGCGGGCTTGAATTACAGATTAATTGTTTAGTAAGGACCTAATACAAAACCCACTAAGTCAATGGGTGTCTTTCTGTTTATTTCAAGGAGCTATGGTTCAGATCATAAATTACCTACATAGCTCAATTAATTTCAGATTCCTAGCTCTAAGCAATGGCCAACATCACAAGAATCAGCAGCCTTGTATTCATTCAAAAGCACTGGATCAAGACAGACCAAAAAGGATGTCATTCCTATGCATAGAGCCTTTCACAGTACGGTTTTATTTATTTATTTATTTGCCAAGAATGCCTCATACATAAAAGGGCAAAACTTTCAACACAAGCACCCAACTTCTGCCTGGTAAATGTGCATGTGTATGTGCAAATTATAAAGATGTGTGTAAAATGGGAAACTGCCTGTGCAAAGGTGTGATTACCTGTTCATTTACCCATTTTGCACATTCAAATGTGTATTCTCTGTCTGCTGAGCTGCATGTAACTATACACATTCTCATTATCCACATAAAGTGTTTAAGCTCTCTTTGAATCCTACTAAAGGTGCTGATTTTGGTGATGTCTTGTGGCAAAGAGTTCCACAGATTGTGCATTATGGGGAAAAAAGGATTTCCTTTTTCAAATGCGTTGCCTTTCAGATTCACTGATTGTCCCCTTGTTTTTTATTAGAAGAAAGGGTAAATAGGAGCACCAGACTTACCTTTATTCTGTATATCTTTGTAAGGTCTACTCTTATCTAAACTAAATGGTCCAGTCGTATCAATCTCTCCTCACACAGAAGTCTCTCCAGGCCTCTACTCTTTGTCACCCTATACTGACCCCCTTCTATTCTGATGCATAGTTTTGTGGAGAGGGTGATCAGAGCTTAGCACAGTATTCAGATGATTGAATGCTATTTCTTTATGTTACGGCATTATGTTTTCAATATCACTAGCCTGTTCCTTATAACTTCTTAACATTTTGTTTGTTTCTACCACTGCTGCACACTGAACACCGGTTTTATTCAGCTGTTCACACTGATACTTTGGTCTCTTTCCCGAGTAGTTACATTAGTTTAGAACCCAGGAATAGTTCTCAAATGACTTTTTCCAATGTGTATTACCTTACATTTGTCAACACTAGATTTCCTCTGCCATGGTGCTGCCCAATCCCCTCATTACGTTAGGATGCCCTTTAGATTTCACTGATTTAAATTATTTTGTGTCATCTGCTGATTTTGCCAGCACACTGCTCACTCCTTTCTTCAGATCATTAATAAATATCTTACACAACACTGGAGCTAGTACAGAATCACGAGGCAACCCATTGTTAACCTTTTGCCATAATGAAAACTGAACATTTAGCCCCACTTTTTTCCCCTATGTCTCTTACCAGTTTCTATGACTACTAAGAGCTTGTCTACACGGGATATTTGTTTGCGCAAGCCAGGGTGTGAATTTACAGTGCACTAACTTGCCATACAGTAATATCCCATACAGACACTACTACCATGCACTAGAAGTTTCACAGTGCACTTTGATGTACTCCCATTTCAAACAGCAGTATGTCAAAGCACATTGCAGAACTTGCAGAGCGCTGTACCAGGGTCAGCTTGGTGACTTAGTGCATGGCAGGCTAATGCACTGTAGATTCACACTCTGGCTTCCCATACAGTAACATCCTGTGCAAAAAAGTCCTCTTTCTTTAGTAGCCTTTTGTGAGGGACTTTGTCAAAGGCTTTTTAAAGTCCAAATAAATTATATCAGCTTTTAGCCACTTGTTCACTGACACACTCTTTTAGTCACTTGTTCACTGACACACTGAAGGAAAGATTGAATGAGAAGATGGGTAATTTCTTACCATTCTCCCCATTTATTCTTACGCTGTACTGCTGGCAAAGCTCATTTGCACGTTCATTTATTTCTTCCATGGCCCTGAGCTCTGGAGGCAACACCCCATTAATGTCCTTGTGACGACTAAGCACTGTTTGTCCCAGCTCTGTCCAACGTTTCTGCAGGTTGGCAGCCGTCTTGAGGGTCTCCTTCTTCATTAGTAGAACTTCCCCTCCATATTGCTCCAGGTCCTCATTCAACATCTGAAAAGAAAATAATGAACATGTCATCCCAGAAAAAGCTCTCAGCTGCCTGGGTCACCCCCAGATGTGCAACTGAAAGGAGATGGATATCCTTTTGGCCCAAGATGAAAAAGATGTTGCAAACTAAGCAACTATATAATAAACTTTGAGCCTTTCTTTATTTCTATCCTTCTTAGCATTTGTAGAGCTAAATATTAATTATTTGCTAGCAGCTTAGTTTGTAGGCTAGGGGAATATGCTTGTCAGAAAGTCTTACCTTTTCCAAGTTCTTGAAGTCCTGTAGGATTTCCTCCAATACCTCTCCCTTCGTATTAGAGAAGCTTGTTTTCCTGCTAGAGGGACAAGGAGAGAAAGTGAGAAGGGATGAGATACAAGAGAAACATTACTCCTGAATGAGCAAAAGTAAACGTATAATGTGTGCACCTGCTGCTCCATGCTATATCCTGTACTTGAAACAGAAGCCTTTTTGCCAAGGGAAGGGTCTTTAGGGCTTCCTCCCCACCACTGACTTACACTCCCTCCCCTAGAATCACAAAAGTGTTTGGAGTCCCTCGTAGGAAAAAAGATTGCTTCAAGCACAGGAGGAATGGAAGGCAAACAAGTACTGGATGTTTAGTCCTCTGTAAGGCTGTGACTGAAACTGACAAAATGCTGTTCTTCACTAATACTGTAATCATCCTGGAAAAAATCTTCTTAAAATAATCATTTTATTCCTATTTTACTTTTTAAATGTGTAGCTCAACAAGTAAGTAGAATGAGGATGATAACCAAGTTAAAGTTACTATGAGAACCGTACATTTTACATCTTCTGACTGGTCTCATTTTGTAACCTTAGTGTTCTATTAAAATAAATTTTGGTATTTCACTTATTTGCATTTAAGTATAAAAATTATCAAACTTAAACAACAAACAAGAGCACTGTCAGACCAGTCAGAGAGTAACCTTTCAGAAAGAAACCTCCGGTTATAAAGTCAGAGGGTGGACTCCTCGGTCCATTTGAAGTCAATGGCAAAACTCCCAGTGCCTTCAATGAGGTCAGGTTTTCCACCCGACATGTGGGAGGCTATTGGATAAATACAGTAGAACCTCAGAGTTAAGAACACCAGAGTTACAAACTGATCAGTCAACCACAGACCTCATTTGGAAGCAGAAGTTCGCAATCAAGCAGCGGCAGAGACCAAAAAAAAAAAAAAAGCAAATATAGTACAGTACTGTGTTAAACATAAACTACTAAAAAAAAAAGGAAAAGCAGCATTTTTATTTTGCACAGTAAAGTTTCAAAGCTGTATTAAATCAATGGTTTCAGAGTAGCAGCCATGTTAGTCTGTATCCGCAAAAAGAACAGGAGTACTTGTGGCACCTTAGAGACTAACAAATGCTCAAATAAATTTGTTAGTCTCTAAGGTGCCACAAGTACTCCTGTTTTTATTAAATCAATGTTTAGTTGTAAACATTTGAAAGAACAACTATGATGTTTTGTTTAGAGTTACAGACATTTCAGAATTACAAACAACCTCTATTCCTGAGGTGTTCATAACTCTGAGGTTTACTGTGGTAGGAAGTTTTCTACAATCTGGATTCATAGACAGAAATGGATTTCAGAATTCAATACCTAGGATCTGTTTAAAAAACAAGCCACAGTTATTATTTGAGGACATTATATTAAAAGTGTTTAGTTGTTACTGCATTTTATATTGTTTTCTCTCTACTTTCCCCCTTAAGAAAAACTGTATTGTCCCCACATTGCCACTGAAGAAGTATTGTTTTGGGGCTTGTCTACACTGGCAAGTTTTTTCGATGAAACTAATGTCGACAAGGAAAAATCAACAAAAGCAAAGTCGCCAAAGCGTGTCTACATTTGCTCCCACTGTCAACAGATCATGTCCACATTTGGGGCACCTTTGTTGACAGAGAGCAATGGACTGTGGGTATGTATCCCACAGTGCCTGGCGACACCATCCATCACTAAGTGTTGTGGGAATGTGGAAACTGAGCAGGGCGCATCCTGGGATGTGCAAAATGTACTGTCATGCACTGCTTTGTGTCCCACCCTTCCAAAGGTTTCTGGCTTCCTTTTGCACCCTTTTTCCAACTGTCATTCTTTTATAGTGTGCGCCAGCATCTGCAGTGAGAGAGGACAGATCCCACACGTCTCTCCTATGTGCTGTTAGCTGTCGTGAGGACATTGCACATGGCAGCACAGTTACTCTCAGAGTTACTTGCATAGTTAGCAGAGGATGAATCACAGGCCTCCGAGTGTGATATGGATGGCAGCAACTTATCTGTGCTTTGTGCATTCACAGAGCAGCTGCATACAGTAGATCATCACTTCTGGGCTAGGGAAACAAGCACTGATTGGTGGGATCGCATTGTCATGCAGGTGTGGGATGACGACCAGTGGGTACAGAACTTTAGGATGCGTAAAGCAACCTTCATGGAGCTATGTGCTAAGCTGTCCCTCGAACTGCGGCGCAAGGACACCAGATTGAGAGCTGCCCTTTCGGTAGAGAAGCATGTTGCAATCTCTGTGTGGAAGCTGGTGAATCCAGACTGCTACTAGTCAGTTGCAAATCAATTTGGAGTAGGAAAGTCCACTGTTGGGGCTGTATTACTCCAAGTGTGCACAGCAATAAATCGCATCCTGCTGTATAGGACTGTTACTCTGGGAAATGTGCATGAAATAGTGGATGGCTTTGCAGAGATGGGTTTCCCTAACTGTGGCGGAGCGATTGATGGCACACACATTCCAATTTTTGTGCCAGACCACCTTGCCTCTGGAATACATCAATACGAAGGGATACTTCATGGTGTTGCAGGTGCTTGTGGATCACCAGGGGCGTTTCATGGATATCAGTGCAGGCTGGTCTGGAAAGGTGCATGATGCATGCATCTTCAGAAACAGTGACCTGTACAGAAAGCTGCAGGCAGGGACTTTCTTTCCAGACCACAGTTTCACAGTGGGGGATGTGGAAATGCCCAAAGTAATCCTGGGAGATCTGGCTTACCCCTTATAGCCCTGGCTCATGAAACCTTACACAGGGCACCTGGACAGCAGCAAGGAGCATTTTAACAACAGGCTGAGCAGGTACCACATGGTAGTCAAATGTGCCTTTGGCCATTTGAAAGCTCGCTGGAGGTGTCTCAATGATAGTATAGACCTTACCAAGGACAGTATTTCCATGGTCATAGCCCCATGCTCAGGGGTGGCTCTACAAATTTGGCCGCCCCAAGCAGTCATGCCCGGGAGGCGCCCCCGAGCCGCGGGAGCAGCGGACCTCCCGCGGGCATGACTGCGGACGGTTCGCTGGTCCCGCGGCTCGGCTGGACCTCCCGCAGGCATGACTGCGGACGGTTCGCAGGTCCGGCGGCTCCGGTTGAGCTGCCGCAGGCATGCCTGCGGGAGGTCCAGCCGAGCCGCGGGACCAGCGAACCGTCCGCAGTCATGCCTGCGGGAGGTCCACTGGAGCCGCCAGCCGAGCATCCCCTCCGCAGTCATGCCTGCGGCAGGTCCGCTGCTCCCGGGGCTCTGGTGGACCTCCTGCAGGCATGACTGCGGCAGGTCCGCCGGCCCAGCCTGCTGCCCCCCCGGGAAAGGGCCGCCCCAGGCGGGTGCTTGCCCCGCTGGGCTCTGGAGCCGGCCCTGCCCATGCTGCACTAAGGATAATCTGTGTGACTCTAAGGGTGAAATGTTTGCTCAGGTGTCGCGCACTGAGGCAGAGCGCTTGGCTGCACAGTTTGAAGAGCTGGATGCTGTCAGAGGAGCCCAGAGAGCTGCTATTAACATTAGAGGCTTTGAGGAACTGCTTTGACAATGAGTGGCAGTAACACATGTCTGCTTTGGAGTTGCTTCCCTGGTGCATCCATGTACAATTTTGTGGACCAAGCTCTATGCAACACAATGCTTTACAAGCCTGTTCGCGAGAGTGAATTGAATGCTATACGCTTTTGTAGAACGCAGATAAAAACGCTGTGCCATTAAATACCTTAGCCTTTATTTATTGTTAAAAAGGGTAAAACCTCACAACTGTGTATAGCTCCAGCTATCATTGTGAAAGCTGTGAGAAGGGGTGGAGTGATGGGGAAACTCAGGAGTGCTGTGAAATTAAAAGGAATGTGTGAGCATGGGGGGAGGAGGGGTTGGCAAAGAATTGTGCATCTGCATGTGCTGCAGTGGACATCGACCACAGATCTGCTCAGTCTGCAGCTGTATCAAAGACTTGAGCATCTCTGTCTGATCCTCCATAACTGTTATCATCCACTCTGTCGCTTGCCTGGCAAAAGCAGCATTCTCTTTTCTGTCCTGCCTTTCGGCTTCCCAGCACCCTTTCCATTCCCTGGTCTGTCTCTCATTGTGCTGCAGCACCTCCCAGAACATGTTGTGATAAACAAAGAGAAAAATGCGAGAGTGACCAGGTGGTTCCTGTCGCTACAACCCTTCCACTTCAGAGTACAACATAGGTCTGGAATCAAGCATGGCAACGCGGATGGCCTTTCAAGGGTACACTGTTTTGCCGACCCAAGTAGCCCAACCCTGTAGTGTTGAGCAGGGGGGGGGGATGTGTGATAAACTCAGGACAGACAGTTGCCAGAGGGGGGGGGGGGAGGAGTCAGTCCCAGAGGGTTAAAAGGCCCTCCTCCTTATCAACTGAGAGGCAACTACAGGTCAAGCAGGTTCAGCTGAGAAAGGGTTACCAAGGTAGCAAATTAGAATCAGCTGAGGGGAGCTACCTGAGGGTAATTAGGATCAGCTGGTTCCAACTTGGAGCTGCCTGAGACCTTTTTAAACCCCTTCCTGGGAGGAAGGAAGAGGGGGGAAAGCAGAGAGAGAAGGAGCCTGGCTACCAGGAGTGTTGAAGCAGCAAGCCTCCCCAGGCAGAGCGGCAGGACACTCTCCTACAAGGCAGGGTAAAAATACTTTAATTAAGACTGGTGAGAAGACAGGGAACAGACTTCCCCTGAGTCCTAAGGGGGACTGCATTACCCTAGCCGGTCTCTCCAGAGCTAAAAACAGCAGAGGCTGGGGAGACTGAGATGGGACTTTGCCACAATGTCTTCTTTTCTACACCTATGTTTTTTTCTTATCTGCCAAAGCCAGTCCACTAGGATGTGTGGTGTGTTCTTCAAGGTCTGTGCTGAACAGAAGAGGGATCGTTACATTCCAGCAAATGATTGAAACATTTTAGTAAAAAGGGTATTTTCCTAGTAGAAATCACTTTCTCTCTGAGACTCTAGGCAGGCACACAGCTTCGCGAGCACCCCGATCATGGTGAGTGTCGGGAGTGGGGGGAAGACGGTTGTGCGTACGGACAAAAAGGTCATGGCTTGCAAGGCAGCTTTGCAGGGAACTCATTCTAAAATTATCCCACACTTTTTCACAGGCGGCCAACCTGCTGGCTAACATCTCACTGTTGCGGGTGGCCAGAGAAACCAGGGCACAACTGCTGAATGCTTGTGGCTTTCACCCTGGTCTATATGCAGCTCAGCTATGTGCCGCTTTGGTCCCAGCTCCAGTGATTGCTAAATGGCATGGTACAGTTTTCTACAATGGGGGAACTAACAAGGCTGCCATCCCTTGGAATCTGTGGCAGAGGATTAACAAGTACCTCTTGGAAACTTTCCAGAGCCTCTCTCTGGAGGATTCCCTACAGGTCTCGATGTCCATTGACACCCTGCTTGACCATGCAGATTAGCTACACAGGGCAATGTCCAGCTCACAGAAAACACTACCCGCCTCCCACTTTTCAATTCCCTACACAAGCCACAGCAACTTACCCAGAGTCTCATCTGCTTCCTTCTCCCTGTTGAGCATTTCTGAAGTGGAAAAAAGTTCCTGGCTGCCTGCCCCACTGGGCGACCCCGTTGGGAGCACCATATCCTCTTCTAGCTCAACTTCTTCATGCAGAATTTCAGCCTGCTGGTTACCCCCTCTTTCTGCTGCCTGCGAAGTATCCACGGGGCTATTGGTGATGGAGGTGGGGTCACCACTGAGGATAGCATTCAGCTCTTTATAGAACCGGCAGGTCTTAGGTGCACCACCGGAGTGATGGTTCACCTCCTGCACTTTATGGTACACCTGCCTCAGCTTCTTTATCTTCGCTCTGCACTGCTGCGTGTCCCAACCATAGCCCTTTTCGCACAAGCCTCAAGAAATTTGCCCATATGTGTCCTGATTCCTACGGGTCACTTGCACTGAACAGACTCCTCTCCCTATATACTAATCAGATCCAACAACTCATCAGTGGTCCAAGCGGGACCGTGTTTGGTGCGATAGCCAGCCATGCTCACCTGGGAAGCCTCCTGGGAAGCTCCTCTGGAAAGCCAGCAAGCAGGAAATTAGATCTAAAATTTCCGGGGCTTGCGGGGGGGGGGGGGGGGGGGGTGGCTGCAGGCAGCAGAGTTCAAACCGGCAGCATGGGAATTGTGGGATACTTTCTGGAGGCCAATAAAATCGAAAAAAAACCTGTGATGTCTACACTCCATGTTTGTCGACAATAAAGGGAGGAGAAAAGACAAAAGTCTCTCACAGGGATGGAAGTTTTTTGTCGCCAAAACTAGGCGTTTTTTTTTTTTTTTTTAAAGTCACACTGCAGTGTGTATGCTATTGCTGTTTTGTCTCCAAAAGCCAGTTTTGGGTGATAAAACTTGCCAGTGTAGACAAGCCCTTAGTGTGTATTAGTACTTAGGATGTAGTATAGTCCTTCCAGTAGATAGGATCTATTATTTATTTTTTCCCTTTGTTTGGAGACAATCAACCTTTATCCTTGTCATTATTATTATTCATTACATGCATTGTGGAAGTCCCAGGAGCCCCAGTCATGAACCAGGACCTCATTGTACTCAGCATTGAAAAAACACAGCACAGATAGATGGTCTAAAAACCTTACAAGCTACACTGCCTCTGAGGTGCTGGATGTTATCCTGAATACCTGTATTTTAGTAATGTTTCATCTTAGGTGATCATTTCTCCCCATTTGCTTCAAAATCCTCATGGTAACAGACAAACAGATCTCATAGTTTACTGTGAAATCTTTTGTTTTCTCCTGTTCGGGGGGGAGTAAGACAGAATTATTGCAGAAGGCATGAACAGAAGTCTACATCACCATACTGGAGCTGACAGATTTCAACTGTGGACAAGGTTTTCAAAATAAACAGATGTCAAACCTAACAGAACAATGGTGAGGTGTATGCAGCTTGCACCCAGTGAGCCAAATCCTCCAACTAATGGTGGTTTTGCCTGAATACGGGCTGCCAGGTTTGGTGTACTGCAATTTTCTGTCACATAAAGGTGGTGGAGGTAGCTAGTGTACCACTGCCTAAATTAAACAATAACTCCTGGACACTCACAAAACATTGTCCTGGAAGTACTGCATCCACTTGGTGAGGCCATTCTGAACCATTCGCAGCTTCTCCCTGCTGGAGTTTTCAGCATGTTCCACTTCAACTCCAATGCGGTTCAACAGCTCCCTGAACTGCTCAGTCATCTCCTGCAAATCGGAAAGGTCTGCTGTGTCCTGTGTGCATCACAAGAAAGAATGGGAGAGCCGTAAGGCAAGGGACCTTCCATTTCACTGGGATCAGAATAATGACCACTCAGATGTCTGAAGAAGTACCCACTTCACAGACTGCTAGCTGGAAAATGTTCTGCAGTTCCACAGCATACACAATGACCTTGGAAGCTGGACATTTCATTAGTGGCATTAGGACTGAGGCACACATGACTCAGCTCAGCACCTGAGTTTTGTATTTGTGTTGAAACATCAGAAGGCACATGTGCTGGGCCAGCACTGTTGAGGATAAAATTACACTAGCATTGATTTGGCTTGGTCTTCTGAGGATGAACAGAGGGAGCAAAGTAGGAAAAGCCATGAAGAGAAGGGAAAACAGAGAGACGAAGAAAGTTGAGGACAGAGCGATGGGAGGGGAGAAAAAAGGAACAGAGAGAAAGAGAAAGGGGGAGATAGAGGACCTATTCAAACCATACCATTCATTCAAACCTGAGCCAAAACTTTAAAGTTCAAATAGTAACTGGGAAACATGAAATTCTGCACTGAGACAGATGGGCCCTGCAGACACAAGATCTTCAAACATAGCCTTCTCCACACCACAGTCATACATCACAAACAGGACTCTACCTGTGATGCCAGAAGCACTATGAAGTGTTTGATGACTTTGGTCCATGCCTTTTCACTAACATAGAGCTTGCGAGACAATGTGAGCTGGTTTCTTTCGATCACCTGCAAGGAACACAGTTACTTACACCGGCTTTTTTGGGAGTGGTGAGGAGGTTAGAGAACAACCCGGGAGATAACTGACCCAAGCTCCACTGAGTAAGAAACGTACCCTGAAAAGCTGACTTCACACTAGCACTTCCTAAGCTATAAGAGACTATGGGCAGAGCTGTGACAGGATTTACAGGGCCAGGACAGGTAGTCTTCTGCCTTCCTGTGACCTGTCCCCTACAGTGACCCCACGCCCCCAGAGAGGCCGCTATCTCTTCCAGCCCTGCTTCCCTCACTGCAGGACTCACCCTCTCACCTTGAGTCTGTTTCCCATCAATGTTTTACTGCCCTTACTTTTCCTTGTCTCTGCTCCCCGCTTGGGGTTACTCCTCCCATTTGCTGCTCCCCTCATATATCTGCCCCATCTCATTTTTCTTTCAAACACCCCTCATCTACTTTTTCTGTTGTTCTCAGTCCCTTTCCCTTGGCTCTCTCCAATTCTTTCACTACCTTGTCTCTGCCCCTCACTGTTTTAGCCCCCTGCTCCATTGTTGCCTCTTTTTGTCCTGTCCAGCTTATCAGGTGGCTCAGGACAGCCCAGGGCTGCCCTTCTGCTGTCACAGTGAGCGCTTGTTGTGTCTCCCCAACACCTGCTCCTGGCTGACTACCCACTGGAGCAGATGGCACTAGAGTGAACTCCTCTAGCTGCACATATTATTGCTAGGTGCTGTACCCAAACACTGGCAGACTGGCCCTGTCCAAAGTGGTTGGTGAGTATTGTGAAACAGGAGGGCCAGGGAGCAGTGGTAGAGTGGTAGAGGGCAAGTATATAAACCCTAGGCTAATTAAGGTGTGGTTCCCTGAAGACTAGGGAGGTTGCTACAGGTTAATTGGAGCACCTGTAGTCAATTACAGCCCTGTTAGCAACCCAATAAACCCGCCTGCTTCAGGCAGTCAGGGGAGAGGGAGGAAGGAGAGAGGACTGGAGCTTGGAAGTGTGCTGTGAGACTTGGAAGATCAGAAAACCGGAGTAAGGGAAACCCTGCCCCAGCAGGGGAGGGAGACTCCCTCCCCCAGCGTCTAAGGACTGAAGGTACCCTACCCAAGGGGGAAGAGGGTAAGGACCCACAGGAGTTAAGAGGGGCTGGGACTCAGAGTAAGGAGCAAACCCAGACCCCTCCTCTGCTTCCCCCCTTTACCTCCTTCCCGGGTCACTAGTGGGGCCCTCGGTGCCCCAAGAGCAGAGGCAAGGGGTGGCATCTTAGCCCCCCATCAAGAAAAGCGCAGGACCCACCATACTACATCGGCCGTCTTGTCACAGTAGTGACCCACAGCATACAAGAGGGGCATCAACCATTTTAACGCTGACTCATGGCATGGGAAAGGGCCAGGAAATACAGACCAGTCTCTTACCAGCACTGCTGCGCATCACACATGTCCTGCTGTGCAGACCCACTGAGAGGCCCACCTTCCACTAAAAACCCAGGCCCTGGACAACTGTCTCCCCTCATCACCAGATACACGACAGCCTTGCTATCTGGAGTGAAAGATCTGAATAGATGTTGCTGTCATAGGCCTCACAGAGTACAGTTTGTAGAACAGAACTCCATAAAAAATGGCTACCTAAGTGCCAATGGCCACCATAGCGAATAAATGAACAGCATGCGACAACAGCAGAACCAAAGTGTGTGGTAAAGCCACCTACTGTCATAGGTTTGATCCACAATCTAACAATCCAAGTACACTCCTTGAGGAGAGAACTTCCTTACCACACTACCTCACTTGAGCTTAAACGCCAGCAGGAACCTCCTTAGAATGCTTCATTGTGTGATGGAGGATGGCCAAAGCCCAACATATCCCAGCTAGTAGGGATGGAGATTTAAAGGACTGCTCAGCAACTTTTGGCTTTTATTCCACATGATTTGCAAGGCATCTGAGTATTTTATAAGTAACAATGGTGAGCCCATGCTCGATTACATCCCAGCAGATGGCTCCTGTATGTAAAAGTGGCAGTAGAACACTAAAGCCCATGGTTTGAAGCTTAGTGGAGCTCTCTGGAAGGCAATAACCTTGGTCAAATAACAATAGATTGTAAATTTGCATTAACTTACTCAA
The DNA here is from genome assembly GCF_020497125.1 of Mauremys mutica. NCBI lineage: Eukaryota > Metazoa > Chordata > Testudines > Geoemydidae > Mauremys > Mauremys mutica. The sequence continues at coordinate 58,129,062 of NC_059079.1, forward strand.
ATTCAGGCACAAACCATCAGGATAATGTGCCTTTTAAACTTAAACTGTAACAGAAACCACATATGGCATTTATGATAGGTACCACATATATCAATAAAAATGTCTGTACCATATTTCCAATATTGTATTTTTCTTGGTAAAAATAGTCCTCAAGAGATTAAGTAAGGTACTACTCAGGATGAGCAAGAGTGGAAGAATCTGACCATTAATAACCTCTTAAAAGGAAAAATATCAAAAGGAAATGTAAAAATATCAAGCCATCTCCAATAACTCTGAACAGATGTACTTTGAAGGACTATTAATGTTATCCATGGGAAACTCAGAGAGCCAAAAAAAAAGTGTTCCCACTCTGTTTCTGCAGAACTATTGCTGCCTCATCCTAAGGAACAACCTGAAAAACTACCAGGCAACTCCAAGAAGTTCTCACAGCAAATGTTTAACTTGAATGGGATAAAATAAGAGACCACCAATGTGGACACAGTAGAAAAAGAAAGTAAAATATAGTCTTGAAATTAGAGAAAAAGTCTAGGGAATCTGGGTTGGATAATCTAAACTTTGAGAAATGTCAAGGAAGCATTTTAGTGACACTATTTCTGAAAAAACACAAGCCACTCTGATCATGAGCTAATTCAGTTCAAACTACATGGAAGGATAAACAAAAATAGATCTGGGACTAGGGTTTTTTATTTCAAAAGGGCTAACTTTAAAGAATTAAGAAAATTAGTTAGGGAAGTGGATTGGACTGAAGAACTTGTGGATCTAAAGGTGGAGGAATCCTGGAATTACTTCAAGTCAAAGTTGCAGAAACTATCAGAAGCCTGCATCCCAAGAAAGGGGGAAAAAATCATAGGCAGGAATTGTAGACCAAGCTGGATGAGCAAGCATCTCAGAGAGGTGATTAAGAAAAAGCAGAAAGCCTACAGGGAGTGGAAGATGGGCGGGATTAGCAAGGAAAGCTACCTTATTGAGGTCAGAACATGTAGGGATGAAGTGAGAAAGGCTAAAAGTCAAGTAGAGTTGGACCTTGCAAAGGGAATTAAAACCAATAGTAAAAGGTTCTATAGCTATATAAATAAGAAGAAAACAAAGAAAGAAGAAGTGGGACCACTAAACACTGAGGATGGAATGGAGGTTAAGGATAATCTAGGCATGGCCCAATATCTAAATAAATATTTTGCCTCAATCTTTAATAAGGCTAATAAGGAGCTTAGGGATAATGGAAGGATGACAAATGGGAATGAGGATATGGAGGTAGATATTACCACATCCGAGGTAGAAGCCAAACTCGAACAGCTTAATGGGACAAAATCGGAGGGCCCAGATAATCTTCATCCAAGAATATTAAAGGAACTGGCACATGAAATTGCAAGCCCATTAGCAAGAATTTTTAATGAATCAGTAAACTCAGGGGTCGTACCGTACGACTGGAGAATTGCTAACATAGTTCCTATTTTTAAGAAAGGGAAAAAAAGTGATCCGAGTAACTATAGGCCTGTTAGTTTGACATCTATAGTATGTAAGGTCTTGGAAAAAAATTTGAAGGAGAAAGTAGTTAAGGACATTGAGGCCAATGGCAATTGGGACAAAATACAACATGGTTTTACAAAAGGTAGATTGTGCCAAACCAACCTGATCTCCTTCTTTGAGAAGGTAACAGATTTTTTAGACAAAGGAAATGCAGTGGATCTAATTTACCTCGATTTCAGTAAGGCATTTTGACACGGTTCCACATGGGGAATTATTAGTTAAATTGGAAAAGATGGGGATCAGTATGAAAATTGAAAGGTGGATAAGGAACTGGTTAAAAGGGAGACTACAACGGGTTGTACTGAAAGGTGAACTGTCAGGCTGGAAGGAGGTTATTAGTGGAGTTCCTCAGGGATCAGTTTTGGGACCAATCTTATTTAACCTTTTTATTACTGACCTTGGCACAAAAAGCGGGAATGTGCTAATAAAGTTTGTGGATGACACAAAGCTGGGAGGTATTGCTAACACAGAGAAGGACTGGGATATCATACAGGAAGATTTGGATGACCTTGTAAACTGGAGTAATAGTAATAGGATGAAATTTAATAGTGAAAAGTGCAAGGTCATGCATTTAGGGATTAATAACAAGAATTTTAGTTATAAATTGGGGACACATCAGTTGGAAGTAACAGAGGAGGAGAAGGACCTCGGAGTATTGGTTGATCACAGGATGACTATGAGCCGCCAATGTGATATGGCCGTTAAAAAAGCGAATGCAGTTTTAGGATGCATCAGGCGAGGTATTTCCAGCAAAGATAAGGAGGTGTTAGTACCGTTGTACAAGGCAATGGTGAGACCTCATCTGGAATACTGTGTGCAGTTCTGGTCTCCCATGTTTAAGAAGGATGAATTCAAACTGGAACAGGTTCAGAGACGGGCTACTAGGATGATCCGAGGAATGGAAAACCTGTCTTATGAAAGGAGACTCAAAGAGCTTGGCTTGTTTAGTCTAACCAAAAGAAGGTTGAGGGGGGATATGATTGCTCTTTATAAATATATCAGAGGGATTAATATTAGGGAGGGAGAGGAATTATTTAAGCTTAGTACCAATGTGGACACAAGAACAAATGGATATAAACTGGACACTAGGAAGTTTAGACTTGAAATTAGATGAAGGTTTCTAACCATTAGAGGAGTGAAGTTCTGGAACAGCCTTCCAAGGGGAGTAGTGGGGGCAAAAGACATATCTGGCTTTAAGACTAAGCTTGATAAGTTTATGGAGGGGATGGTATGATGGGATAGCAATTGATCTTTGCTTATCAGCAGGTAAGTATGCCTAGTGGTCTGTGATGGGATGTTAGATGGGTTGGGATCTGAGTTACTATAGAGAATTCTTTCCTGGGTGCTGGCTGGTGAGTCTTGCCCACATGCTCAGGGTTTAACTGATCGCCATATTTGGGGTTGGGAAGGAATTTTCCTCCAGGGCAGATTGGCAGAGGCCCTGGAGGTTTTTCGCCTTCCTCTGCAGCATGGGGCACGGGTCACTTGCTGGAGGGTTCTCTGCAGCTTGAGGTCTTCAAACCACAATTTGAGGACTTCAATAACTCAGACATAGGTTAGGGGTTTGTTATAGAAGTGGATGGGTGAGATTCTGTGGCCTGCATTGTGCAGGAGGTCAGACTAGATGATCATAATGGTCCCTTCTGACCTTAAAGTCTGAGTCTATTTCATATGAAATCCTCTGGCACTGAGCCTGAAGATCAGCACCAGAAAAAGCAATATATATCTGTCAGTTTCCACAGTTAAAAGGGCCAAAAAGCAGTAGTCCCCTGGGAAAAGCAGTCTTGGCAGGTCTGGGAGCACAAGACTTCAGTTAAACAAAACCTTTGGAAATCCTGGAGCAGGAGTTTTGGTTACAATGGTTTGTATCCTGCAGTAAGGCAGTGTCCTCCATGATGCTGTCTGTACCTACCTTCATTGCCAGGTCATATGTAGCTGAGCTCCAGATTTCTTTCTCTTGGGTTAACTGGAGCAGCTGGGTCTCAAGCCTCGCTCTTTGTAACTCATACAACTCACGATATTCTCCCACAAGACTGAGAGAAGAAGACAGAGAGACAAGATGTGGTGAGGTAATACAGTATCTTTTATTGGACCAATTTCTCTTGGTGAGAGAGACACGCTAAATGCAAGGTGGAACAGATTGTTTAGCATAAGTTTACTTAATTTATTACATTTTAATCGGAGTATCTTTCCCAGACATGAAGAAGAGCTCTGTGTGGCTCCAAAGCTGGTCTATCTCACCAACAAAAGTTAGTCCAATAAAAGGTATTACCTCACCCATCTTGTTTCTCTAATATCCTGAGACTGATACGGCTACAACAACACTGCATAGAAGATGATGGAGGTACACTACTGGAATCCACATCCCCTCCTCCTAACCTAGTTTTTTATCTTTCTTACAGCTCCCAAACATTTCTCAGATACCTGCTTCAGCCAGATCTCTTTCCTCAATTACCACACTCCACAGGCCTGCCAATCTATAGCTCCTTTCCCTGAATCCCAAATAAGCCCTTTTACTGATATTCCCACTGTGAGTTCCCAACATGTCTGGAGACAAGTCTGTGCTGGGCTTAGGCTAACTGTTCTATTCATAATGCAACCTTCCCTAGGTCAGGTGTTTCAGAACTCAATGCAGGAGTCTGACACACTCTGCACCAGTTGACCCCTCAGAGATTGAGGTCTGTGATGTTTTTTGCAGACTGTCAAGAGACAGGGAACTCAGAACTGGGAGGATGAGGATGGGGCAGTACTTAGTAAAAATCATTAAAATGTGAAAATACACAGACAACAAATACAAAGGACTTTTAATGGTTAAAACTTGAAACATTAAAACAACTTATCTCTTTGAGAAATTTGACACTATTAGAGAAATTTCTGTGCAGTATACTGGGTTGGATATACTGCACAGAAATAACCAGTTTCCCATACAGAGAGAGAAATCAATATTCCACACCCCCTCTACAATGCCCTAAAGAGAGAGAAATCAGTGTGCCACATTCCTTCCCACAGAGAGTAAACACTGGGCCACGTCACCTGTGAGACAATGGAAGAAGTATGTGCTTTGCCTTCAACTCAAAGACATCATATTGCTCCAACCTTCCCTGGGCTGAAGGAACTCACTTTGCATTCAGCTCAGCGTCCCGCACTGCATCAGCCAGCTCCTCATGGGCCCGTTCTGCTTCTCTCGTCACCCTGAAGTCATGTTCTCGGACCTCGCATAGCTCACTGGAATAGCATAGAACAGTCATTTCACAGCCTGCTGCAATCAGAACAATTCAGTCAACCTACCAATCTCAGTCTAGAGTGCCCTTAGCTGTCTTGTGTGCTTCCCTTCCGCAAACAGCCAATCATCTCATCTTAAGGGATCTTTATGTCCTTCCAGTGCACACAAAACTCTATGGTCTTCTTGTGCACACATTTTGCTTAAAGCTCTCCCTCTGCAGGCAGCTTTGCATAACATTTCAAACAAGATGGATGGATTTAAATCAAAGCTATTTAAATCACTGATTTTAATCATGATTGAAATTAGCAAGCAGAAAACCTTGATTTAAATCATCAACTTTAATCATGCTTTGTATTAGTACTTTTTAGTTATTTTCCTAAAGAAAGGTTGATTCTCATTGATCGGTAACAGAAAACATATTGATTTGCAACTAAATATAGTCCTTACACTAAGTTTAGTGCTTCATTTTGCAAACAAGGAAGATACACCATACCTATACACATTTATTTAAGCTTACCGTACATTTATTCTGATTCTTAGCTTTCTATTTTTAAAGTTAGAAATGGTGAATGATGCATTTTGTATTTACTAGATGATAATTAATTATTTACTTGTGATTTGTGTCAAACTCTGTATTGATGGAAATTCAAATTCAATTAAAAATGCACCAAAACAGCATTCTATTTATTAATTAAAACTATTTTAAATATGTTGAAATATGCCCAAAAAATCAAAAAGTTTATCAAAATAAGTTTTGCATTTAAAATTAACCAATTTATTAAACAAAGAAGGTATTATTTGTATTTAATGAATTGAACTGACTGTTTCTGGTCACTAGGTCCTTCAACATTTTAGAACTAGTAAATCTCATCCTCTCACACCTAGTTTTTATCCATAGCTTGAAAGAGGAAAACAAACTTTCCTGCTTTTTCAACTCCCAAGTGGTTTTTTAACTTTGAATGAACTAGTCATTGAACTGAACTACCCGAATAAACTAAAATGAAGAAAATATTCTCTCTGAACAAGCAGAAGAGGCTACTGCTGTCAAAAGCTAATTTAACACTTCATATGTTGGTTCTAGATGCCTAGGAAGTGACTACCATCAGTTCAATGGTTTGACTTCCTTTAAAACTTGGCAGCAAATATTCACTACTTAATATTTTTTGTATTTAATTTAAATGATTTAAATAGACTATAATTCACTTAGGTCTTAACATAGGCTATCATTATTTCAAATTTATTTTTAAATAGGTTTATTTTTCAATTCAATTTAAAGAAAGTTAATTTTAAATTTAAAACAAATGTGAGATTTTTATTTTTTTAAATAATCATTGATTGTTATCCACCCTGATTTGAAGAAAGGGAAGAGACTTTGCTGCCATCCTATGCTACAGTTCTTTGCATAAGAGGTCAGACAGTTGTGAGATATTGCCCTGACCCACAGCATACAACATGGGAGCAGAAACCATGGACAAGCAGCACGCCCAACAAATCTACTGCACAGAAGGTAGATTTCTGAGGATCAATCATGATTCAGACCTGGTCAGCTGTCCAACAGATTCCTTGAAGTTGTATAACTCTTCTGTAATGTGCCTGTCCATTACTCGTTGTGCCATCATTTCTTCGTAAAGGTTTCTCATCCGTTGGGGGATTCGATCCAGCAGATTCACATACCTCTGCCTGTAATAGAAAGAGACAGTAAACTGGGAAAATTGTCTTACCTTTCTGAGAATCACATCTGCTAATCCAGTATCTAATAAGAGGGTCCTCTTTCCACTGAGTATGGAAATTTCTATAATATAAACTTCCTAGCATTTGAAGCCAGGATTTTAACATTCTAGGATTATTCAGTTGTGTCAAATACAGGATCTCTGAGAGAATGGTGTAAGAACCTTGATCACAAAGGAGCTCTCAGCTATCCTACTCACAGCTTCTCCCACTAGACATCACTTATAGAGAACAGGGCAGTGGTGCGGAGGAGAGTGACAGTTAATTATTCTTAACATTCCTGGAGGCAACATGGTTTTATGAAATACCAGGCTAGTTAGAACACAGCCATAATCTGAAAGGGAACTCTGAGAATTCTCACCTAAGCTTAGAAAGCAGTTCTCCTCTCTCTGCACAATCCACACTGACCTGTCGAATCAGCTCATGGAACACTATGTTGTAAATGTTCTGCTCTGTCTTCAGCACCTCCAATACATTGTGCAACTGGCAAAAAACAAAACCAGGATCTTTGCAGGCTTTCTCAAGGAATTTACTCCTTGATAGCAATGACTTTGGGATAAAGGAATCCTGGACAAAGTTTGGTTTTAAAAAACAAAACCCTTGTGATAGATTCCTTTTTCAGAAGAAAATGGTAATGCAGAGTGAACTGGAGAAGGAGTCATTGTGCATGAGTTCAATAGTACGGTTTTCAAAAGTGCTCAGTACTGGCCTAACTCTGCTCCCATCAAAGTTGATGGGAGCCTTCTGTTAACTCCAATGGGAACAGTTAGGCAGATACTGAGTGCTTTTTAATATCTCAGCCTATATGTCCAAATCTGCCCCATTTCTGTACATGGAATGCCTGAAGACAGCCCTAAGATAGGGAGAGTCTCTGACATCCTGTTTCAAACCTGGATAGGCTTCTGAAGGCCCAGCATTTAACATCTCCAGTCAATTTGCATCAGTAGTGTTCGGTTTCCTTTTGTAGTCACAATCAGGAGATTGGGAATCTGCTGCTTTAATTCTTTCACACTAGCCATTCAAAACACGTCCCCTGTTGGCAACATTTGCACCAGGAAAATCCAACACCTAATGCCCTGGAGCCAACCTGTCAGTCTTCATAAATCAAACCAAATCCCAAGAGGGTACCCTCAACAATGAACAGTCTCCATTAGTAGTACCAGGATGAGAAGGAAGACCCACGGTAGCGTATAGCATTAGAATTAAACAACTGGGAGACCCCTTAAATATTGCAGGGGATAAACGCTAGTGTAGAGGAGATGTTATTTCTCAGGATTTTGACAAGACATTACCTGTGAAGGTCCTGTTATCCCAATTTGCTCATCATCTACTCCAGCCTTCTCCAGCATGGTGTCCATCACCTTCATCAGCTGGATGACCTCTAATCTCCCAGATGGTTTCCTAAAATTCCAGGGTAGAAAGGACGTGCCATTAGTTTATATAAAATGTTACAAGGTATTACATAGAAATTAAACTCATACTGTCACTTTCTCTAATAGCAACATGGTGCAGGGCAGTACTCACATGGATGGGAATAGCCGCAGTCTATTTTCACTGTCTTCAAGTAGAGTTGTGTATTTACTGGAAAACAAACATAAATTTTAAAACCTGCCTCAGACAATATTCTGGCTTCGCTGTGGAATTCAGGGCTGCCTCAAAGGGGCTGTATAGAATGTAAGCTCTGTGAGGAAGGGACTGCCTTTTTGTTCTGGGTTTGTACAGCACATAGCACAATGGATTTCTGGTGCATGTCGGGGGTGCTACCATAACACAAATAAATAAAAAAATATAACACACAATACTAATATTATTATTAATATTACTTATATTAACATTATATATTCTGCCACTCAGAAGTCTGGGATTTAATTCCTAATCTCAATCTTTTATTCCCTGATGGAGAAAGAAGGAAGAGAATACGAGACTCCAACAAATTTAAGGTGTGGTGTTGAGGGTTTAAAAGGACTCTCTCTAGACTTCCTTGGTCAAGGTTTGGTGAACTCAATTCAAGCCTCACAGCCAGGAGGACTAAAAGGTGGAAAACCCAAGGGGGTAGCTTTCAGGATTTCAACTGCGGCACTGAAGATCCACTATGTGGGATGAGAGAATCTGTCTAGCTTTATTGCAGAATGCAGTTCTAAAAGGTAGATAGAGCCATTACACAGCAATGGATGCAAGAGCATTGCTCAGACAGCTCTGCAGGGACAGGTGTTGCCTGACATCTCTTCTGCAACCGTTTTTCTAGATATGCTCTTAACACAACTGCTAAACCAGACTTTATATACTCTTCACCCCTTGCATATATTTGGCCAGTGTTCTTGGCCTTGTTACCTTGCCCCAGGCCATTAAACCTTGAGGAGAATTCTCTGTAAACCATACAAGCACTCACTCATCATAATACTCCAAGCCCAGGACTCCTTTGTTCTTCACAATGTGAAATTCTTCAGGGACAAGGCTATCTGCTACACTTGTCTGCGAAGGACAGAACGGAGACATCAGAACATGAAACGCATTGGTAAAAGCTGCGCACAAACCCCCACTATCCCCCAGAAGGGATATTTGTTGTGGTTGCTTAGAGAGCAAGCCTTATGCAGAAGCTTTTTGTACTGCTTTCCCATTTCTCCATGTATGAATTTAGAACTTAGATGATTGCTGCACTTCACAAATCTAAAATAAATGTAAATTAATGACATAACATAAACGTGTGTCTGAATTCCAACTGTGAGATGGGAGGTTTTCTGCTGCTGAAGAAATTGTATAGCCACAAAAAAAGCAGTGAGTTATTAGATCAAAGGGTAACAGATTAAAAGACTGTGCTGGGTGGGAAACCAGGCCTAAATATAACACAGACCAACATCAGCCAAACTCTCAGAGAGTTAGAGCAATGCAGAGTGCAAATGAAAATCCGCCCCTAAATCTACACCTAAAGCTGGTTCAAATTTAAAATCTTTATAGCCACACCAAAATGGAAGAGTTCAAAATGGAAGCACAGCATTCTGTACAGTGATGCCTGCAAGAACAGCTGTGGCCCCCCCTTACAGTTAGTGTGGCTATATTATTGCTTAAAATAATTATGGCTGGAAAAAGCTAGACCTGATAGAGTTTGAACTGAAATCCCACGAAACCAGAGCTCTTGTACCATTCTCTGCAGACACTCCAGCTGAGACAGGCTGAAAGGGAGTAGCTGAATTACACTTTCCACCATTCCCACAGTGACTATTATTATGAATATCTTGCTCTTAAACATACATTAATACTAGGAAAGGTAAAGAAGAATCAGCAGGGTTTCAGACTGGTGAAGAAATCTTTTGATCACTATGTTCAAGGACTCAAATGAAATGAGAAAGATTTATCAAACTTATGCACTCACAGCACTAGTCGTGGATGAATCATAACGATGTGGTTCAGCTAAAGGGCTTGCTGGAGACATCTTTCTTCCATCTTCTTTTCCAGCTATGTCACATAGAAATGAGACATCCCTGAGGAAATAGAGGAAAGTGCTTGTTCATTGAGCTCATCACCAGGCACTCCATTTCTCTCCTAATGCTAATCACAGTCTAAGGGAGGATTATATTGTGCATCCTGATGAAGGCTATACCTGGAATCTTGTCACACTTGGCCAATGAAGGGTGATACAGTGATATTTTTAGCCATCTTAATCATTTCATTAAAGTTGAATCTGCCAGGAACTACTGTCTGCAATAACCCTGGTCAGGGGGTTGCTTTTCAGCCTTGTTGCCACTGATGTGCCAAAATATGTGTGTCTCTAATTTCTGGTAAGGACAGCATATGATTGGAACATTATCACTTCCCTGGCATGACTAATACAATGTTAAATTAGAAGGACCTGCAATAAAGCTATAGGAGAGCTGCATCCTCTTCCAAATCTATTAAAGACAGGCTGGGCTTCCTCTCAGCAATCCTGGATTATATATATATATGTGAGACTTAACTCCTGTGGAAAAGAGTAATTCCAAAAAGAAACCATATAACCTCAAAGGAAAACATCTGGCCCTGAAAAATCTCTCCATATTGTTGGGCAGCACTTCCACTTGTTTATTTCCCAGCCAATACTTGAGTGTTTATCACAGCCATTAGACATGAAGAGTAGGGATGTTCCCAGCCCTCATCTTTCTCCACTTTCACCATCTCCCTTACCCCCAGTTCACTTACCTTCCAGCTCCTGTCAGACAGATGGGATGGTCTATGAGATATTTGAACTTGTTCCTGCGAATGGGATGTTGCCAGAGCCCATCTGGGACACGCATGCTTCCCTGAAGAGCAAGCACAAATATCACTTCTCAGTGAAAACCCTATGGTCAAAGGTAGTCAAACAAAGCCTACCTGTCATTCCAGGGGTTACCTAAAGAACTGAGTCACCTATGCTCAGATGGCTGAAGAGAACAATACCATTGACATTCAGAGCGAGAGAAAGAGAAACAGGGAGATATTACTAGGAATGTTTACATAATAGAAGGCAAACAGCAAAATGGTCACTAACAATTTTACACAGATCACACATAGGGTCCTCCATTTTTTTTTTGTGTTCTCTCATTCCCCATTATTAATCCCGATAATTACCCAAAAACTGTGAAGTTAATTTTTGCCACTGATTTTCACCCCTTTTTTTAATACGTGTACTAAACACCGCTAACTTTCCTAGGAATTTTAAACAAAATAAAAGCCAGAAACAAAGGGCCCTAATTATATAACATACAGAGGGTCTGTTTGACAGGTTTCCATGAGTCCACATTAGGGCTTGGTTTATATAGTTCTGTGGTTCCGAACATTTTGGAGTTGTGTCCCCTTCTTCCCATTTATGACAGACTCTTGCCTGGGACCCCATCTTGTCTTTTCACCCTGTTCATTGCTGCCACATATCACTTGGTATTTCATCCATTTACTCTCTCTCTTTCCCATCTTCTTTCTTCTTCCCTCTCTCTGCCAGTGTTCTCTACAGGACCCTGTTCTCAATCCCTTTCTGCCATCCCTCCATACTCTCTCAGTCATTCTCCAGGGTTTGCTATCAACTCTATACTGACGACTTCCACATCTCCCTATCCATCTTCACTGTCTCTCCAATATCTCTCCCTGAACATCCAGCTGCCATCTCAACATGTCTCAAACTGGACCTCTGTGACACTCAGTACCACAAAGTAGCATGCTGGAACCCCGATATTCACCACTGTCATGTGATTATATGTTTTGTACAATGCATGCCTTCTGAGGTATCATTTTAAGAGTCTTGATCTGTTGAACCTTAATATCCAGTTGAATTGTATGTACTATAATTGAATGTGAAGTTATGAAGTATTGCTATATCTGTTACTGAGATATGTTGTGAGGTTGGGAAACATCCACAGCGGACCTTTCAGTAGTGTGACAAAGTCAGGCCGGCCAGCTGCAAGAGGGTGTTCCTATTGCGTTCCGGGGAGAATCCAGAGAGTCCAGAAACTCAAGTAATTACAGGGGCCAATGAAAAAAATAACAAGGACGGGTGTGAAGGCCAAAGGGTCAAAAATAGGGAACCTGAAGGGGACACCAAGCAGAGAACCCTGGACAGCACCCACTGTTCCTCAAAGGTGTCAAGGGAGCGAGGCAGACGTGCCCCAGAGGAACTCTACCCAGATGCGTGAATGGAAGGAGGATCGGAATTAGGCCCCACAGTGGCAGAGAACCCCCTCAGCCAACATCCTCTCCCTGGTGTTATAGACGGCTGCCTTGGCCATCGCTAGGAGGAAGTTGATGAGGAGGTCCCGTGACTTTGTGGGGACATGGATGAGGTGTGCATATATAAAGAGGTGGGGGGAGAAGTGCAGCCAAAAATGTAAAAGAAGGTCCAGGAAGAGCCAGAAAAGGGGCTGAAACCTACTGCACTAAAGGTAAATGTGCACCAGGATCTCCCTCATGCTGCAGAAGGGACAGGCTTCAGGGACAGGAGTGAACCAGGTCAAATACACACCCGTGCTCACGGCTCCATGGAGGCAGCACTGGGCCCACACTCAGAAGGGGCCCCATTGTCCGGACTTACTGCTCCAGCCTCCAGACCGATTCCTCGGCCAGCTGAGCCGGCCAGGAAAGCTGCCCCCACCCCTGCTCCGCCCTGCCTCTTCCCACCCCTGTTTTGCCACAGCCCCGCCCCCACTCCACCCCTTACCCTGAGCTACATCCCGCTGGTGAGTGCTGGGGGGCGGTTCCCCCCTGACCCCAGTCCCAAGGCTGGGAGCCAGGGGAGCAGAGTGGAGCGGGCTGTGGCCAGGTCACTCCACTTCCCGCCGCCCCATGAGTGTGGGGTTGGGCCCGCCCTGCAATCACCGGGCGGCAGGAAGTGGAGTGACCCGGTCCCAACCCACTCTGCTCCACCGGCTCCCAGCCGCTCCACCACCTTGTGCTGGGGGGAGGTTTTCCCCCTGCTCCCCCAAGCCTACTCCTACTGCTGCCCCCCACAGACCTTGGGCATAGCCTCCCACCCTGCAGAGGCCTGGGGCCAGCCCCCGCCGAGGCCCGGGGCCAGCTCACCCCCCACTGGGGGGCTGCGTAGGGCACCACAATGTCTAGGGACAGCCCTGCTGGGCCCCTTCAGGCATGTGAGTCCTGAAGGAGCCTGGCTGGGACAGGCCGGGCTCCCACTCTGTCCTGGCTGGTTGTGCCGCTTCCGAGGGCCAGAGGGATCCCTGACTGGCCCCAGCACTGCTGCAGGCTCAGCCCATGTATGGCTGGTGAGTGTGGCTGGGGGGCAGGAAGGACGTGGGGGAGTGGGTCTCTGGATGGTCTTGGGGGGGGCACTGGGCAATGGAGGTTCTGCATTGGGTATTCCTGGGGGAATGAAAACAGATCCCCTGCACACTTCTTTGCTTCCCTTTCAAAAGTGATCGAGAAGCAAAGGGTGGGTGGCAGCTGAGAACACCCATGGGCTTAGTTTGGGGGGCACTGCCCCCATTTCTGCAAGCACAGAGCTGCCCAGCTAAAAAAAGAGGGTGCTGCTCAGAAGATGCCACTTTCTGGGTCCTAGTTCTGGTTGAGCTCCCCTGCTGTGTGCTGGGAGCCATCCTGTTTTCTGTACAACAATCAGTGCCTATGGTGGGGAAAGGCAGGCTGCGGCTGGGGCTAGGTGGAAAGAGGCAGGGAGGAAGGAAGGGGGTGGGGTAGGGAGGAGATGGAGCAGTGGGGAAGGGGCATGGGATGGGGAAGAGAAAGGGATGGGGGAAGCAGGGGCAGGGGGAAAGCTGGAGCCCAGCATGTGGTACCCCTTGGCAGAAGCTGAGGCTTCCCTCAGCTGAGGGCCCATTGAACCCTCACCCTGACAAGCCCCACCTTCCCTGCATCTGTACCACCCCAATGAGCCCCCCCAACACCCTCCCCACTGAGCCCCAACCACCTACACCTGGATCCCCTGCAGAGTCCCATTGCCCCTGCACCTGGAACCCCCCCCAACGAGCTTCTGTGCATCCAGATCTCCCACTGAGCCATCCACCCCAAGACTGCCCCACAGAGAAATCTCTTACCCCTACCTGGATCCCTCTACACTAAGTCCCTCTGTACTTGGATCCTGCTGCCGGGCTGAGCCTGCTCACCCACACCTGGTGCACCTGGCACAGGGGGAAAGGGCCCCAGGGTGTTTCTGGGGCAGGCCTGGCCCTTACACTGTGTCTGGGTTGGGTGCAACCTCACTCCCAAGTCCCTGTCCTGCGGTAGGATGCAGGGAGGCTGCAGGGTAATCTCCCACCTCCATGCAACCAGTGGCCTGTGCTCCCCACTGCCATGTTGGAGCCTCCACATTTATTTATTGAGGGATAGCTCAGTGGTTTGAGCATTAGCCTGCTAAATCCAGGGTTGTGAGTTCAATCCTTGAGGGGGCCACTTAGGGATCTGGGGCAAAATCAGTACTTAGTCCTTCTAGTGAAGGCAGGGGGCTGGACTCAATGACCTCTCAGGGTCCCTTCCAGTTCTATGAGATAGGTATATCTCCATATATTACAAAATACTGTGTGCAGAATTTTTTTTTTTTGGTGGAAAATCCCCCCAGGAATATGGGGTGCTGTGCAGCTGTGATGGTGAGACTGGGAGGAAGGTGGTGGGTAGTGGGGAGGTCTATGGGCAGGGGGCGCTGGGCAAGCGGTGTGGTGTGCAGGGTGCTATGCAGTTGTAGTGGGAGGCCAGCGGGGGAGGTGTCTGGGAGGGGTGGGGGCTGGGCATAGAGATCTGTGGTGGAGGTCTCTGGGTGAGGAGGTGCTGAGCAAAAGGGTGGGGTACTGGGCAGGGAGTGTGGTGTGGTGCGAGCCCGCCCTCATGGGGAAGGGGCATGCTGGCAGCACAGGGCTGGGCAGGCCAGTGTGTGTCTGGCAGCTGCAGGTTTGTAAACAGTGCCCTCCTGCTGGGCTGTGCGGAGCAGGGCTGCTCCCACTGCACTGTGCCTCATTGCCCTTAGCCCGCCCTTCACTCTGGAGACTGACCATCCCGCCCCTCTGCACCTTACTCCATGGGGGCCCACAAATATGTTTGGTGCTGGGCCTACAAAAAATTAATCCAGCCCTGCATGGAGGAGCCATCAACTGATATTCCTGGATGGCTGTGGGACTAGGATGGAATATAGGCTGGCCCACCGGGGTTCCTCATCCTCGACAGATGACATTAAGTCCCACCATTTGGTATCGGGGTGGGACACGAGAGTGAGGAAATGGAGAGTATAGAGCATGAGCGTGTGCAGATGTGCCCTTGGGGTGGTTCGAAAGCAAACCAGATGCAGGTCATGCAGCTGGCTTGAGGTTTAAGGGTGGGGCAGCCAAGTAGGCTCATGGAACAGGGGCCCTATAAGAAGATCCAGAGGGCCCGGGTGGGCGGGGAGCAACCTCCCTGACGACCTGCTCAAGGTAAGCTCGAGAGGCGGGAGACAAGGCTACCCTCACCTCCTGAAGTAAGTGCCGGGGAGTAGGAAGGGTGGAGAGCCCCCTACGCTGAGTGAGCATCAGGGGATCCACCCAGTCTCCTCAGTCGTAGTCCAGGAGGTCTCCGATCCTGGTGACTCCTCCAGGACCAACCTCTGGCGCACCAAGGGGGACTCCGCCACCTGCACACTGAGTTGGGGATTGTGTAGCTGGGGCTCCACGAGGAGATCTACCCCCTCAGCGGCCGCCACGGACCTGGTTGCCGAGACCAGCTTCCAGGTCTGGAGGAGGTCCTGGTAGAAGAACGGCAGCCCGGAGAGGTCTCGCGGAAGATATCTCAAATGGAGATAAAAGAGCTGCCAGTCATATTGGAGCCCTCGGAAGTGGAGTAGGAAGGCGTGCACCAGAGTGCTCCACTCTGGACTATGTGCACCATAAAGAAGTTTCTGCAGGGCCTGAAGGCAGAAGACATGGACTTGAGTGCGAAGGTAGATCAGACCTTTCCTCCCTCCTCCAGGGGAAGACTCAAGACCCCTGCAGAGACCCAGTGCAGTCCTGGCCAAAAGAACTCCAGAACTATCTCCTGGAGGTGGGCCAGGAAACCCGGGGCCAGGATCAGGGTATTGAGCCGGTGCCGGAGCATGGAGAGGACCAGATGGTTAAGCACCACTGCTCTCCCTCACAGGGAGAGGCACCAGAGCAGTACTGTCCATCTTCACAGCCGCTCACCCACCCTGCCCTCCAAATCCTGCCATTTCTCCAGAAAAGGAGAGAAGGATGTGTGGCGGAAAGATAAATGCTGAGATAGAGCAGTGGACCTGCGCTCCACCGAATGGTTTGAAGTGCGGGTGGGAGGGAGCTCATCTGTCACCCGTCCCCGACCTACAGGCCAGAGCTCTTGACCCAGTTAACCCAAGCGAAGGAGGCTGCTGAGTAGATTGCCTGGCAGGCCTCTACCCACACCAGGTCACCTGGGTCCTGGACCACGAGGAGCACATCATCGGCATACGCCAATGGGACTGGCCACAACTGAGGCTCTTGGAGCACCAACTCTGTCAACCTCCAGTGGAGGAGACAGAAGAAGAGCTCGATCACCAGAGAATACAGCTGGGCCAACAGTGGACACCCCAATGTACCCCTCGCTCGAAGCTGACAGGTTCAGTCAGGGTCCAGTTGAGCCTGACCAAACACTCCACAGAGGCATACAGCACAAATTGGGCCCCGCAGCCAAACGCTCACAGAGTGCCCAGGAGATACATGGGGTCCATCCTGTCGAATGCTTTTACTGGTCCAGGGATAGGAGGGCGAATGACAGACCATCCCTACACCTGAGCTCCAAGAGGTCCTGGACCAAATACAGGTTTTCGAAGATGGAGCGGCCCGGGATGGTGTAGGTCTGGTCAGGATGGACCATGTCCCCCAGCATGGATTCCAGGCGCAGCGAGATGGCCTTTGCTACGACTTTGCAGTCTGTGCTGAGGAGCAAGATGGGACGCCAATTCTGAAGGTCACGGGGCTCCCCCTTCTTTGGTAGCAAGGCGAGCATGGCTCGCCTGCACGACAGGGGGAGGACCCCGCTCTCCAAGGACTCAGCCCAGACGGTGACGAGGTCTAGGACACGGACATCCTAGAACACACAGTAGAACTCCACAGTCAGCCCATCCAGGCCTGGAGATTTATTAGTGAGCATGACATGGAGGGCTTCTGAGAATTCAGCCAGAGTAAGAAGCAGCTCCAGCCGGTCCCGGTCGCCCGCGCTGACTGTCGGGAGTTCATTCCAGAGCACTCTGCAAGCATCAGCGTTGGTCAGATCCACACATCTCCTCTGGATCCATGAGGGGGGTGCCGTCCTCTGCCAAAAGGCAGGTGACGTGTTCTTGGCCCCCCTCTTTTTCTCCAGGGCATAGAAAAAGCGGGAGCCGCAATCCATCTCCCAAAGGAGACGGATGTGGGAACGAATGAATGGCCCCAGGCTTGATGAACTTCATGGGCCCGGAGCTCCTCCAGCTTCTCCTGGCATGTTCCACAGAGGGATGGATCCCAAGGGCTGGTGTCCAGGCACCTCTCCAGCTCCAAGACCTCCTGCTCCAGCTGCTCTATCACCACATCCCTCCGCCGACTGGCAACCCAGGTATAGTCAAGACAGAAGAGCCGGGCACATACCTTCCCCACATCCCACCATCACTGCGCCGAAGGAAAGGCGCACCTCCGCCCTCGCCAGGCCAGCCAGAATTCCTGGAAGGACGCCACGAAACCCACATCCTCCAGAGGTTATTGTTAAAATGCCAATAGGCTGGCCCTGGTCTTTCCGAAGTGAGAGAGGCCGTCATGGCCACCAAATGGTGGTCCGAGAATAGGGCCAGCCAAACTCTGGAGACGTGGTCCCATGAGAGATGATGACGAGATCGATAAATGCGGTCCAATCGGGAGTGGCGCGACCGATCTTCCTCCACTCGGACATAAGTAAAGTTAGGCTCATCGTCCGGGTGGTGGTCGTGCCAGATGTCCACCAGGGAGTGATTGTCTACGATCTCCCAGAGGACGTCCGCAGAGGCTGGGCACTGCTCGGTCCCTGGGCACTGCTCGGCAGAATGAGAGGACGTGACAGAGGGTGGGGTCGTTACAGCCTAGCAGGAGAGGGGCTTTCCCTGACAGGGGCTTTCCCAGGGTGGAAAGGAAAGGCAAAAGGGCAGCATTGGGAAGCAAGAGCGGGATGGAAGTGAAAACCACCCATATGTTCAGGCCCTCAAAGGACTTGAGGCAGACGTACATGCCCCCCAATGCCAGGCGCCTCCTCACTGCCTCCTGGGCAGTGGCCTTTGATGCCAGGAAGAAGACTACCTTCCCGTACATCTTACAGACTGCCACCATGGCCTTGGGCCCCACCACCCTCGCCAATGCCCACATGTAGGCACCAGGAGGAAGCGGATGCTGTGGTTTTTGGTTAGGGTGGGAAAGGGGCCCCGGCTGCCAGGGATGGAAACGGAGGCAGTGGCCGGGTTAGATGACGAGATGGCAGGTGGAGCGGCTGCGGCCTCCTGGGCGTACGCTGTAGGGGACCAAGAGAGGGATGCTCCCAGAGCTGGTGGAGAGGATGGCAAGGGAAGGGGCAGGTTGGCCACAGCCGATGCTGGGGCCGCGGAATAGGGGACAGCCCCTATCATGGGGGGGTTGGCCTTCTGGGCACGGCTTTTCCCTTTTTTCCCCTGTCCCTTTCTACCAGCTGGGGGGGGGGTCCCACAGAATTGGAGGAGACAGAAGGCCTGGCAGCAACAGGGTCCATACCTGTGCCCGCCGCTTCCGGTGCCCCAGCAGGGGCGATGACAGGTCTAGCAGCAGTGGTCGAGAGGGTTGCCACAGGGACAGATGGGAGGGGCAGGCGGAGGAGGGGCAGCAAGGTCAATCCAGGGGGCCCCACCCACTGTTCCCCCCCGCCATACTTGGTGCGGAGGGGATGAGCACTGAAGGGGGGAGGGGAGAGGCCAAACCATACCTCCCCACTAGGATGCAGGCAGGGGGAAAGGGTGCCAAAAAAGTGAGGGTTCGGGGGCGCCAATCAAGGCAGGGGAGGGTGAGAGCAATTATTGCCATGAGATGGGAATACTGGCTCCTTCGGCCACACTGGAAAGGGGAAGAACTACAATATCAGAGGGTGGTGTATTGTACAGTGGGACTCAACATAAAGGGGGAAGAGGCATAAGCATGTGGGGAGGGGACAAGGGTGCACAGAACGAAAGGGCTGGACAAGGGTGGCAGCAGAAGGCAAGGGGAGAAGGGAATGGGCTAGAGACAGACTGGGGGCAAGGCCAGAAAACCACAGGGATTAACTGCAGGGGCTAGGACTAGGCTTACAAACCAACAGACTCCTAGGGACTGGAGTGGGGCAGGCAAACAAACAGAAAAACTGCTGGGGGGGGGCAAATACAGGAAGAAAGGGAAAGGGGCAAACTGCTGCAGGGAGGCTGCTGGGCAAAGCAGAGGGTGGGAAGGTCCACCAGCCAAAGCAGCAGAGGAAGGGAGGGCCAGTCCAAGGGCATGGATCAGGCAGCCAGGCAAGCAGGAAAGACCCCACAGGTGGCAACAGAAAAAGAGATGGGGAAGCAGGCCAGCAGGGCCCCCCAAGGAGTGGCAGCAGCAACCAGGGTGACCACTAGCTAGTGAGGCAGCAAGAGGGGGCTGGCCCAGACCAAGACTGAGGGTACTGTGCACCCAGCAGCAGTAGCTCTGCACCCACACAACAGTGGTGTCCTACTGAAATTCCAGGGAAGTGGGTGGGTGTAAGCTCTAGAATGTTAAAGATCCTCTTCCCTATCAGCTGAGAAGGGGTTACCTCAGGTCAATTAGGATTAGCTGAGAAGAGGTTACCTGAGGTTAATTAGGAACACCTGAATCCAATTAAGGGCTTCCTGAGACCTTTTAAAGCCCCTCCCATGTCCCATTTCCTCCCCCACCTGGCCACAGTGGCAGGGGGAAAATAAGCATCTCTAAGGCCACGTTTACACTTACCGGGACGGTCGACGCGGCGAGTTCGACTGCTCGGAGTTCGAACTATCGCGTCTGATCTAGACGCGATAGTTCGAACCCCGGAAGCGCTAGTTCGAACTCCGGTACTCCACCGCGGCAGGAGGAGTTGCCGGAGTCGACCTTGGAGCCGCGGAGTTCGCTTCCGCGGCGTCTGGACGGGTAAGTAAGTCGAACTAGGGTAGTTCGAATTCAGCTACGTTATTCACGTAGCTGAATTCGCGTACCCTAGTTCGACCCCCGAGCTTAGTGTAGACCAGGGCTAAGAGGAGAGGCTGTGCTCCTTCCCATAGAGGAAACAGACAAGCCTAAGCACCTACTAGGGGAAGGACTGACTCCCCAGGGCAAACCACAGGATGATACATTCCCCTGCCTCCTCATTGGTGAGGGGTATCTCCCTTTGTATTGGTGTCTGGTGAAATGGTACCTTCTGTTTGTAGTAGATCTAAGAGTGAGCCTACCAAGAAAATACCACAGAAGGGGGAAGACAAAGACTGCCCTAGTGCGGCAAACAGGGATTGATTTACCACAGGCCCGTCTTGCCAAAGGGAGAAATGCTGAGGCTGGTGAGACAAAGAAGGTGTCTTACCACAGTAGGGATAGAGGAGCAACTATCATTAGCCAGACAGGTGTTGATGGTCCATCAAGAATAATCCACTATCCCAAAAACTCCACACAGAGGACACCTAGGCAATGAGGGCAGCCTAACCCACATCACAGCAATTATCTTTCTAGCAGTTGGAAGAAAGTATAAAAGAGGGACAGTGACATCATCACTTGGCCTCTTTTCTCTCCCATCTCAACACCCGGAAGATCATCCAAAAGACACAGACTTTGAATGGGGGAGATGGGTCACAGGGAAGGAAATCTAGCCTGTGTATTGAGAACTGAGCTGTTTGTAACATTTATTAGGGTGAGAGACTGCTTGATTCAAATTTTGCTTAGTCTGTAGAATTTAGACAATTTATTTTTATTTCTATGTAACTAACTTTGATCTCTATGCCTGCTACTTATAATCCCTTAAAATCTATCTTTCTGTAGTTAATAAATCTGTTTTATATTTTATCTAAAGCTGTGTGGTTTTGGTTGAAGTACGTGAGAAATTTCAGCTCAGCTGTTGCATATCCACTACCCTTTTGTCGGACTGGTGAACTAATTAATCAGCTTGCACTGTCCAAGGAGGTCTTGAGCAATGTAACAGTATATTTCTGGGATGCAAGGCTGGAGTCTGGGGTGACTGGATGGTGCCTCTCTCTGTATGAGTCATGAATAGCTCAGGGAACATTCATGCAATTTAGCTGGGTGTGGGGCTCCATATGCTGAAGGCTGAGTGATCACAGCACCTGAAAAAGTTCTGCTGTTTGTCACTGGCAAAGCATTGTGAGAGAGAGCGCAGGCTCAAGAGTTAAGGGAGCACAGCGATCCCACAGTTTCAGGTTATACCCCAGGGATCCTGTCACAACTTTCCAAATCTCTCCTCCCCTTTTTATGTCACTGTTAACATCACACACATCCTCCTTATTCTCAAAGCTTGCAATACTATGGTCATCTTCCAGTTCTCTTCCTACATCTTCCCTCACATAACTAATCTTACCTTTTTGTCAGCTATAGTACCTCCAGAATTTGCCCCTGCTTCAGGAAGATTTCAGTCAATGCACTAGTTTCCTCCTGCCTTAAACACTATAATCTCCTACTCTCTCACCTCCCAATCTTGCCGTTTATAGTTCATCCAGAAGGCTTGTCCAACAGAGTATTGTAGTGTACCCTTTCATATCTTTAGTCTGAGGCAGGAATGATGGTTTTGACTGGCACAGTAACCAATTGTGAAACTTTATGCATGTTATGGTGCTATACAAATTATAGATAAAAAATCATAATAGTAATAAAGCTTCCAAGAAGTAGAAAAGATCAAAACAGCAGTCTAACCAGTTTCCATATAGCTCTGTCACCAGAAAAAGCCAGGACTAATATGGACAAAATAGTTATCTAATATTTTAGTGGCACCAAAGTGTGCTAGGCACTTTATGGTAACTAAATGAAAAATTCCATTTCAAATAGCTTAAAATCCATATAAGGTTGTTGTAATTAGAACATAGGTGTAATATAAGTTTAACAAGTTTATGGAGCCATTGAAACAAGTCACTTCTAGCCGAGAGAAACACAGAAAAGACACTAAATTCACTTAAACTTTAGCTGCTGGAATAAAAACATGCTGCACTAAAGAATTCCTTTAACTTTTTGATAGCACAGCTGGATACTGTGCTAGTATAGATCTAAATGAGACAATTCTGGGCAGGTCTCATCCTGAAGAGGAAAAGGTACTACCTAGGATAATGTACGTACCTTGAAGTCTTTTGCACTTTTGTTTTTCTTGGGGGGTCTTAAGTATTCAGGGCTATAAGCACTACTGGCAGCAGAAGTCAGAGCTAGGAGGATCTCTTTTGGGATGAAATCACACTGTAGGGAAGTGGGAAGAGGCCCTGAACGGTCCAGCATAGTTGATTTGTTTCTTAGCTGAGGGAGCTCTGGAAAATAGCAGGAAACGCCCCCCGCCCCCAGTACATAGTTACTTTGCTGGGGAGGGAAACATTGTTTTCAAAACAATATGGTGAGCTGGCCTCATTCTCATGTATTTTTTAATAGATCTTTATTAAAGGATCACCTTATCCCATCATTATGAATTAGTCCCCACAGAAGTAGCTCTCCAACATAAGCCCATTGTAAACCCACTGCTGTGGCTCCTCTGCAGGCAGTGCTACTGCTACTTGTTCAGTATGTAGCAATAGGTTTTCTGTGAGAATTTCAGAATCAGCACAAAAGGCGTCAAACTGCTGCTATCTGCAGAGTTATTTTACATATGGTAGTACAGCACGCACACATTTAAGCACACTCACAGAGGATGAGCATCCTAAATTCACCATTCCTTTGGTGGTGCTCTGAGGTGTTGGATTATATTAGAGCCCTGCAAATCAGTGGATATTTGCTTTATATCTGTGGATCATTTTTGTGGATTGGATGCTGATACAAATTTTGTATCCACTCAGTGTTCTAATTATTCAAACCACAGATGTAAAAGTAAGAGCATGTGACCCACCTCAATACAGTGAATATATAAAAACAAGAAGGTACTCCCAAACTGCATTCTCCTGTTATCAACCTCTTACTACGGATTGCTAGGAGGTCAATTTTCTGCAAAAATGATGGTGACTGAGACATTTGTGAATCACTATTAAACAACGCCCTCTATGCAGTTTATACAGTATCATCTGGTCCCCAGCTGAAATTTATCTGCATTTCTACTGCTGACAGGTACCAGAGATAAACTACCTTTCATTTTTCTGCCCTCTGGTTTGGATGCAGATGGTGGCCCAGGAACAGGCATTTGATTGAAGGATATGGTGAGTGGTTTACTATTCATTTATTCAAGGAATTTTCAATGATGAAATAACCTGCAAGCAAAATTAAATCAAAACTGTTGCTGGGCTTCATCATTTTTATGGAAATAAAACTTTGGTGTAAGGTACAAGGAGAGTCAGAAACCAGACATGGTGCTTTGCATCTAAAATTTTGTGTGTATATATATATATATATATATATATATATATATATAGTAAAAAGCTTGGATTAAAAAATTTAACATGAAGCAGGCACTAACCATTTCACATACACTTGTGAGTACACTGAATTGAGCTCTAGTATTTATTTTGCAATTCATTTTTTCATCATTTATTTCCAGTGCCAAACCAACCTATTGTCAAACCTTACTTTGTAAAATTATTAGAACGAGTGACAAACTGTGCTCCTCTATCATCACCAGTGCTTTATCCTCCCATTCATTTATGTGCTTTTCCATTTGTTTCCAATTTGTGTTGAGAATAAAACACTTATCAAAATAGTTGTCTTTATTACCTGCATGACACCACAATGCTTGTATTGGACACATCTGAATTGTATTGCAATTACCTCCATATTTATTGCAAAAAAAATCTGGTCTCTCCCATTTCACCCACTGTATTCTGAATTTTGTCTTGATATCTAATTGGATGCATTTAATTTTTTTTCACAAGCACTCACTTGAAAAGCCCATTTTTACTAGCTGCAAATACACATCGTTTTTGCAAAGTCAAACCACATCTCATGTTAGCCTTCCTTAGATCTGGTCACCAATAGCAATACAAATAATTAGATCAGTAAGTGGAATGTTAATTACCCCTATGCCTTAGCCTTATCACGGGATGATCAACAGCATCCCCTGGCAAGTGACTGGAAAGCACATGTGCCTTGCGAGTGATATGCAGGCGTGGCGTGGATCAAGGTACCCTTGATCTTTCTGCCTGACTCGTCAGCAGACCCATTCCCTGCTCCCCACAGAGTATCCTCCATGCCCCCGAGCCGGCCGCACACTGCGGAAGGTTCCTCCCGCTCCAATGTCCCGCAGGCACCCCTGGGTCCAGCCCGAGGGGTTCAGGTGGTTTCTGCTCCCGTGCAGCCGGCAGCACAGGCAGGGGCGGCTCTACAAATTTGGCCGCCCCAAGCAGTCATGCCCGGGAGGCGCCCCCGAGCCGCGGGAGCAGCAGACCTCCCGCGGGCATGACTGCGGAGGGTCCGCTGGTCGCGCGGCTCGGCTGGAACTCCCGCAGCTGCGGGCGGTTCGCTGGTCCGGCGGCTCCGGTTGAGCTGCCGCAGGCATGCCTGCGGGAGGTCCAACCGAGCCGCGGGACCAGCGAACCGCCCGCAGTCATGCCTGCGGCAGGTCCGCTGCTCCCGGGGCTCCGGTGGACCTCCCGCAGGCATGACTGCGGCAGGTCCGCCGGCCCAGCCTGACGCCCCCCCGGGAAAGGGCCGCCCCAGGCGGGTGCTTGCCCCGCTGGGCTCTGGAGCCGGCCCTGAGCACAGGGGAGCGCCGTGCACTGCGCTGTCAGCCGGCGGGGGCCAGGCTGCACCACGCCCCGGACAGCATCACACCGGCCCCCAGGGGCAGGGCCGGGCACGGGCCAACAAGCTTCTTCATTCACCCCCGCCCAAGCTCGGCCCGTGGCAGGCGGCAGCGAGCTGGCCCCGCTTGAAGGGACAGGCTGAGGGGGCGCAACGCCCCCGCCCCGCCAGCACCTCCTGTCCCCCCGGGGGTACGAGCCGCTCCCAGTGCAGTGACACCCCCCCCACACCCCGCCGAGGTGATGCCGGCAGCGGGCAGGTCGCCGTTTACCAGCTCTCTCTAGCACCGGCACTTCCAGTTTAGTTTGTTGCTATGGAAACGCAGGGCTTCTCCGCCATAGCTGTCCGAGTAGCGCCTCCTGAGGTAGAACTCCCCCTCCGCGGAATCTCCTTCCCGCGCCTGTTCCTCCTGACCGACGCCCACCTTTCGCATTACGACCTGGACAGCCAGGAAGGGGGCGGGGGTGGGACTCGGAGGAGGACTTTGATCAGGCAGTGGCTTAGTCACCTCAGCAAATCCACTTTCCCTCAGGGCCTTAGTGCCGGCTCTACCACGTACGCCGCGGCACGCACTCCTCCCTCCCGTGTTAAAAACTGAGCTGCCCCGTTCCAGGCCTCCGATGGCCCGAGCCCGAGAGCAGGCCCAGGCACGAGACACATTGCAGAGGGGGCTGGCGCTCCGGGGGGGACGGGGACGCACAGTACTGAAGGGAGAGTTGCCAACTGTCTTCGGGTTACCATATTTGAACATTCAAAAAAGAGGGGGGGCATCAGCACCGCCCACAGTCCACCCCTGCTCCAGCCCCATTCTGCCCCAGGTCCCACCCCCTCCCCATTCACTCCCTGGCCTGGCTTGCTGTGTCCCGCCTCACTCCCCCACCCACTGCTCACCTCCTCCTACCTGCCACTCACCTCCTCACTCCCTTGCCAGAACCCCCACCCGCCCCTGGCTTGCTGCTTCTTGCCTCCTCCCCCCAGCTGCCCGCCAGAGGCTCTCTTGCCACTCACCTCTTCAACCCCCACTGCCCACCGCTGGCCTTTTCACACACACCCCCACCTGCCGCTGGCTCGCCTCCCCCCTTCCCTGGGAAAAGTGCCAACGGGAGCTGCTGGAGCCACGGAACGGGGCTTGCAGGCACCCGCAGCGTACAGAGAGCCCCCAGACCCGACCCATCCCTAAGAGCTAGAGGGACCTGCCGGGGGGCCAGGCAGGGAGTCCTGGCGGTGTTTAGCTGGGGCGGCTCCCTGGAAGCATCCGGCAGGTCCCTTTGGGTCCTAGGGTCAGGTTGGGCATGGAGGGCTTTCTTCCTGTGCCTGCAAGCCCCACCCCCACAGCTCTGATTGGGCAGGAGGGAGCCGGTGCAGCATGCAGACACCCCCTCCGCCTCTGTGCCTGGGGGCAGTGGTGAGCTGCAGCCGGTTCCACCTGTTCGCGCGAACCGGTTGTTAAATTTAGAAGCCCTTTTAGAACCGGTAGTCCCACGCAGGACAACCGGTTCTAAAAGGGCATTTAAATTTAACAAGCGCTCCCTGCTGTGGCCCCACCTTACCTCAGCTCTGCCTCCACCTCCTCCCATGAATGCTCCTCCCTGCTTCTCCTCCCCCCGCCCTTCCCACGAATCAGCTGTTCGCGGGGGAAGCCTGGGAGGGCTGAGAAGCATGCAGGCTTCCCGCTCAGGAACAGGAAGACGGAGCTGAGGTAGGAGGAGCCGGAGGGCCCCGCGTCTCCCACGGCCCGGCCCGGCGGCGTCCCTCCCCAGCCCCGCGTCCCCGGCCCCCCGGCTCCGGCCGTGTCCCTCCCCGGCACCGCGTCTCCGGCTGCCCGGCCCCGGCCCCGCATCCCTTCTCGGCCGCCTTACTCCGGCCATCCGGCTCCCGCCACATTCTCCGGCTCCAGGCTCTGGCCGCGTGACTCCTGCCCCAGCCCCGCATCCCTGGGCTCCCGGCTCCAGCCGCGGCGGGACTATAGTGCCACCAGCCACGTCCAGGCAGCGCAGTAAGGGGGCAGGGAGGGGGTGTTGGAGAGGGCAGGGGAGTTCGGGGGTGGATAGGGGTTGGGGGGGTCAGAGGGCAGGAATAGGAGGATTGAATAGGGGCAAGGGTCCTGGTGGGGCAGTTAGAAAGGCTCAGGGGTTGGATGGGGCAGTGGGAGGCAGTCAGGGGCAAGGGTTCCAGGGGCTGTCAGGGGACAGAGAGAAGGGGTGGTTGGATGGGGCAGGGGTCCCTGGGGTAGGGGGGAGGTGTCAAGGAACGGGGGGGTTGGATGGGGCAGGAGTCAGGGGGGGGTCATGATCCCTCCTGGGGTGAGGAGGGAACCGGTTGTTATGATTTTGGCAGCTCATCACTGCCTGGGGGCCATCCACACTGCAAGCTCCTGTTAGCAGGTGGGTGCTAGGAGCTGCCCCAGCACTTTGGACTTAGGGTTACCATATGTCCATGTATTCCCGGACATTTTTAAATATTTAAAAATTCCTCCCCGACAGCAATTTAAGAACTAAAAAGCCAGACATGTCAGGGAAAATACAGATGTATGGTAACTGTAACTTCTGATTGCAGAGAAAACCAACATGTTTGCCCTGCCCCAAGGCCCCCACCCCTGCTCACTCCATCCTGTCCCTCCCTCATTTTCACCAGGCTGCAGCAGGGGGCAGGTGAGGGTTACCTACTTTCTAATTACAGAAAACCAAACACTAGGGTGACTGTGTGTCTGGTTTTCAACTGGAACACACAGTTGAAAAGTGACTCCAGCAGCTCCAGTCAGTGGGCCATTACAAGTCCAGTCAGTAGTGCTGCGGAGCTAAGGCAGGCTAGTCCCTACTGGTCCTGGCTCCGTGCTGCACCCCAGAAGTGGCCAGCACAGCTGGCTCCTGGCAAGGGGGGGGCAGGGCTCTGCACCCTGCCCCTGCCCTGAGCACTGATTAGATACTGTCATTGGCCAGGAACTGCAACCAATGGGAGCTGCAGGGGCAGTGCCTACAGGCAGGAGTAGCATGCAGAGGTGCCTGCTGCACCTCCGCTCCACCTAGGAGCTAGACCTCCTGGCCGCTTCTGGGGCGCAGTACAATCTGCACTGTCAGGAAAGGTACCTTAGTGCCCCTCCCCCATTGTGCCACTGACCAGGAGCTACCACCGGTGACCTAGAGCCCCAACCCTGAGCCCCCTCCTGCAACCCAAGCCCCTCAACCCACACCTCCAGATGGAGCCTGCATCCCAACCCCCTGCCCCAGCTCAGAGCCCCCTCCCACACCCTGAACACCTCTGTCCCAGCTCGGAGCCCCTCCTGTACCCCAAACCCCTCACCCCCAACCCCTTACCTCAACCCAGAGCCCCTGCCCCCTCTCACACCCCAAACCCATTTCTGGCCCCACCCCAGAGCCTGCACCTCCAGTTAGAGCTCTCACCCCAACCCCCTGCCCCAACCCAGTGAAAGAGTGACTGTGGGGGATAGTGAGCCACCAAGGGAGGGGGAATATAGTGGGCAGGGCCTCAGGGAAGGAGCAGGGCTAGGGTGTTCAGTTTTGTGGGATTAGAACATTGATGGGCAAACTACAGCCCAAGGGCTGCATCCAGCCCTCCAGAGGTTTTAATCTAGCCCTCAAGCTCCCGCTGGGGAGTGGAGTCAGGGGTTTGCTTCACTCCACGCAGCTCGTGGAAGCAGCAGCCAGGGGGCTCCACACACTACCCCCACCCCAAGCGTGGCCTCTGCAGGTCCCATTGGCCAGGAACCATGGCCACTGGGAGCTGAAGGAACAATGCCTGCAGAGAGGGTGGCGTCTCCACGTAGGAGCCAGAGAGAGAACATGCTGCTGCTTCTGGGAGCTGCTTGAGGTAAGCGCTGCCCAGAGCCTGCACCCCTGACCCCCTCCCACCCCAAACTCCCTGCCTCAGCCCAAATCCCCCTCCTACCTGCCAAACTCCTTGGTCCCAGCCCAGAGCACCCTCCTGCACCCCCAACCTCTCATCCCCAGTCCCACCCCAGAGTCCTCACCCCCTCCCACACTCCAAATCCAATTTCATGATAATTCATGGCCCACCATGCAATTTCCATACCCAGATGTGGCCCTCTGCCAAAAAGTTTGCCCACCCCTGCATTAGAAAGTTGGCAACACTACTGAACACCCATGCCCCGGCCACTGCCCTGCCCCTTCCCTGAGAACCTGTCCCACCCCTTCCTGAGGCTCTGCCTCTCTCCCTCCATTGCTTGCTCTCCTCCCCTCTCGCCCACCTGCTCATTTTCACTGCAAAGCCCAAACCAGCATATTTATTGTTGTGACAGATGTATTATGCTAGTTTCAGGTCAAAAGGGTAATTAAAAAAATTTTTACACAAGTTTTCATGATTCTTTCCCTCCCTCCTTCCCATTTTTCATAACCAGCTCCATGTTTTTTGTTCACTAAAGTTACAGTAGTTTTGTGTGTGGAATTAGGACCACACTTTATCAGAACTCCAGTGGGTCTATTAAAGGCCAACTCCTGAAGCCCAAGTACAAATCCAAAAAGCAAAACTCCAGAAATGCACATCTGTCCATATACCTATATAAAGAAATCTGTAGAAACTGACTCACACACCTACATCCAGATACACACAGGTATTCATGTGTACACGTCTAGAATGTAGTAAACACATACGTCCACGTTATTTATTATTACAATTGTTTAGTGCCTAGAGCCCCCAACTAAGATTAGGGCTCCAGGGTTATAGGTGCTGGACATACACATAAGAGTCTGCAACAAAGTTTATAATGTAGCTAGACAAAGGTAGGGAGAAATGTGTGATATATTATCTCTTCTGCAATTCCTAGTCAACAACACTCACTTTTTAAGAAATAATACATTTCTTTTAGAGTTCCCTTCTCTTTTAAAAACTTGTTATGAAAGGAATACACACGTCAATTTTTTTATGTGCAAGCCAGCAAAAAGAATAAAAGTCAAAGTTAGGCTGCAAATTTTATTCACACAGGTATACAGATATGCAGCAATACATGTACTTCCCTACACAAAGACAGTTTTTTACATGCCTGCACAGACACACCCAACTGGGAAGGGAGGAGGGTGGGCTGGCAGAGAAAAGATGGGGGGGCAGGCAGAGGAGAGAGGATGGGGGAGGGAAAGAGGCCAAGGACAAGAGCAGAGTGGGGGTAAGAGGCAGCAGTGAAGGAAAGAGTTGGGGGAGGGGTATGTGGGGTGGATAGGGGATGCAGAAGGCTACTGGTGCATGTGGATGTGGGAGGCACAGGGGCGTATAGGGACATAATGGGAGTGAACCAGTGTCTGAAGGTGAATGGGGTGCAGGGCTGTCAGCGGTGAGGGACATGGGGATGGGTGACGGAGGTGGAGAAGATGGGTGGGAGAGGGCTGAAAGGGGTACATGGCTGGGATGGGTAGGTGTGAGGGACAGAGTAGGATGGGATAGGGAGGGATGCAGTGAAGGGGATGAGGGTGCAGAGGGGTTGATACAGGGGGTGATGCAGCCCTATTCCCAGCACTCTTGAGATGCAGATACATACCGCCAACTCCTGGGTGCTGGTGATGTGACAGACTGCAGTTCACCGCCAGGCACGTGCCACAGCTTGAGCCCAGCCACAGGAGCGTGAGAAGTGGGCCAGCAGCAGCAGGAGAGGCACACACCACGACCCTCAACAGCCACCTGCTAGGCACGCTAGTTCATCTCCTGCGCCAGCCAATGGAAGCTGTACCTGCGGGTGGATCAGCACGTGGACCCCCCTGGCTTCCCCTACATGTAGGAGCTGGAGGGGGGATGCCAGCTGCTTCCCGGGAACTGCGCGGTGCAGTAGCTAGCAGGGAATCTGCCAGCCCCACTGTGTGGCACTGCTAACCTGACAGTCAACAGCCTGGTCAGCTGTGCTGACTGGAGCCGCCAGGATCCCCTTTCAATTGGGTGTTCCGTTCCAAAACCAGACACCTGGTCACCCTAGTGAGGGCTCCAGCTGGGGGTGTGGGCTCTGGGGTGGGGCCAGGGCCAAGGAGTTCAGAGTGCAGGAGGAGGCTCAGGGCTGGTGTCAGCAGAGGGTTCAGGGCAGGGGTGCAGGAGCAGGTGTGGGCTCTGGGAGGGAGTTTGGATGCGGGAGGCGGTTCTGACCTGGGGCAGGGGGGTTGGGGACGCAGGAGGTTCGGGGTGGGAGACAGGCTCCAAACAGTGTTTACCTGAGGTGGCTCCCGGAAGCAGTGCTATGGCCCTGTGGCCCCTAGGCATAGGGGTGGCTAGAGAGGCTCGGCGTGATGCCTTCGCCTGCAGGTGCTGCCTCTGCAGCTCCCATTGGCTGTGGTTCCCAGCTAATGGGAGTGTGGAGCCAGGACTCGGGGCAGGGGCAGTGCACAGAACCTCCCTGGCCATCCCTGCGCCTAGGGGCCGCAGGGACATAGCACTGCTTCTGGGAACCATGCAGAGCCAGGGCAGGCAGGGAGCCTGCCTTAACCCCACTGTGCTGCCAACTGGACTTTTAACAGAACAGTCAGCACTGCTGACCAGAGCCACCAGGTTCCCTTTTCAACCAGGTGTTCCAGTTGAAAACCAGTCGCCAGGCAACCCTAACTGAAGGGCTAAAGAGGCTGCACACTTGGCTGCCCAAATCAAGCAAGCAGCATTCGGCCCCTGGACAGTTTCACGGGGGAGGAAGGTGTATCAAATATAGGCAAGCAGGCAGCCCATTTATAGGCAACCCACAGGCCCCAGCATACAAGACTCCATCCTAGCTTGCTTTGCATTGCATGCAGAGACCAGTAGTTCCCAGGGGACACACCTTTGTAGTGAGATGAGGTTGCAGAACAGGCACAGCATTTGGGTTCTTGGCAAAGTGATCAAAGCAGCCCTCCTAGGGAAATTTTGGACCTCCTTGTCTGCTGGGATGAGAAACCTAACAAGGCTCCTAAAGAACAGAGATCATCATAGATGGCTGTTTGCTGAGCAGGCAGGGGTTGCCCCAGTGGCTGCCTGGTACTCAGAGCCTGGCTCCAGTGGGAATGTGATACAAGGGAGGAAAAAAGTCTCTCACCCCTGCTGCCTCAACATCCAGGAACATGCTCTTCACCCTCCCCTCAACTCCAGTAGGGTGGGGTACAGCTTGTACCTGTCCCCCACAGTAACACAGGCCCTAGGGGACACTGGAGAGAACAGACCCACACACACACCTTTCCTAGATAGCAAAATATATTTCAACTGCTGAAATACAGTAGATTATATAAACCGCGTTTCTGCATGACAGAACATTTTACAAGTTAATACATTGCAGACAGTAACAGAATCACATCTCCCACAACAGGCATCTCTTGGCAGCTATTCCAGCCTTAACACCACCAGAGGTTGTTCATACCACTCACAGGTAGAGTGCACTTTAGTTTCTTCTACTCAGTGGTATTTGTACACTTAATTCTTTCTGCCACCCACCCTTTCCGACTAAAGAGATTAGAATCTGTCTGCTCCAGGAAGGAGACTAGTAGTGTTGTCGACTACTCTTAACAGCAAAAACCCCAGTGCACTGGGTAGAGACTTGCAGGTATCCTGCTGACTAGATGCATAACCCTGAGACATCTGAAAATAATACATGCTCTCTCGGAGGGCACATTTAAACCATTCCCTCCCTCCAGCTCATTTACATTCAGAGATTCAAGCCAAATGATTCACTTTCCATTAATAGGTTAAATACTGCCTCTTCCCATCCCAGGCACCCTGCCTCAAATCACTGATTTCTTCACAGCAAGTAAAAACAATTAGGCTAATTTTGATAATCCTTATTGAACAGTGTACAGTTTTAAGAGATCAAAGGCAGGATTTCTTTCAGTTCTAAAGCCATCTTCACGCAGGAAGCTAGATAGCTTGGTGGGTTTTTTAAAAGCAGCAAAAAGGACACATTAGGTATGAAGATTCTGTATGAATCTACAGTTCTCTTACAAGGACAAATATACAATACCCTTGTGAACTATTACATATTTCATATATGCAAGAAACGGGTACAAAAAATCTTACCACATTAATACTGATTTCTGTGATGTTACTGAGCAGTAAGTTGAGTTGTATTGGCAGGAATTCCAAAATGGAAGCTTCCCATTTCATGGATGGTTAAGAGATAGTGGAAGTAAGCTTACAACTTTACAAAGAACACTTAATATGCGTATACCGTAAGAATTCAAATAGGTTGTTAGCTTTAAGTGGCCAAATCACTGACCAGACCACCACACTGCTAGCGCTGGGATTCTATGGCCTCACAAAAAAACAAAACAAAAAGCTCTTCAAATGAACCAGGTAGTATCTTCAATTCCCATTTAGCCCAGCAATGAGCAATAATTTTGCTAGAAAGTCTAAGGCCTCAAGTATTTCCCCAAGGCAATCATGAAAACTGAATTTCAAGCTGATATCAAATCTCACAAAATAAGTCAACAAATAGCAAAAATTGTCAGTAGTGTAGTAGTTAATGCTCTCTAAAGGCATGGTTTCAGATGACTTGAACTATAAGTTAAGAACTGAATGTGTCAAGAAAAAAAGGCCAGTTACAGCAATTATATAGCCTGTATAATGACTGGCTTCTGCTTGCAATATTTTAATCCTTTGGCTCCAAGCATTGAGGTTATTGACATAGTAATGCTCAAGATTCTACATTATAGGTAAACTGGCACCAGAGAGTTATACTTAGAGTCCTACTAGTAGGCAGAGAAGACTCAAAATACAATTCTTCCTTCTTTTGAAAACACTGAGACACAGTAGCAGGAATCAGACAGAGGCTTCAAGAAACCCAAACCTCTAATCCATCATACCCCAGGGGAGTGCAAGGATTTCCATACATAAACAGTACATTGCTTTTTAAGAACTATGATTAAAGCGTACTGACTTCAATTCATCTTAGATGGAAGAGAAGTGCTACTATCTGACCACAAAGCTATTTTTAAAAAGGACACTATCAGGTTAAAAATAAATCTCTTAAAATTATTTTACTAGCACCACATTTTTTTAAAAAAATTTACTTTCCATTATAATTGTTCAAGCTCAACTAGTGGAAGTAAAACACCAACAGGCAGGGTAAAGTTTCTAATGATTTTCACCTCCAGGCTCTTCTATACTAGCACAAATGTCCTATGTTTGGGGGCACACATTTGTTAAACTCTTTCTACTAAAATAAAAAAAATCATGAAAACAATTAAGAGTTTTTATATTTACTACAAGCTTTCATTAAATTAAAAAAACCCACCCTATACATTCAAATCCTGAATTTGTCACATATTTGACCTGGTTGTGTCCTTTTAATAAAAGCAGGAGACCTATTAGAAACTGAAAACTAAGAAAAAAATACTTAAAATCAAAATAGTTGGCTCTGATGAAGTTATGTTTCAACTCAGGTTAGAAAACAGCTTTCCCAACACACTCCAATAGAGTCCTATTGTCAGCACTGGTAGCTATGCCTGTGGCTTGGAGGTCAACAGGATCAACTCGCCACTCAGAAAAATGCCATTAAAGAACATTTGAGTAACTGTGAAATTACAGTACTTAATGAAAGCCAAGTTGTTCTCTACCACTCAGCTCCTTCCTGCAATGAAAGTTGTAATTACTGTAGGATACAATTCAATTGTGTCCCTGATGTGGATCACTTAAATGAATAAATGCCATTCAGATAAACAGGAGTTATATGGTTAGTTTCTGAACTAATTTGTAACCTAGAGTGCAGAACTGACATCTCCATATAGAAAGTGAAATAGACAGTAACTGGAAGGGAACTTCAATTAGATACAATCATGTGCAACTGCTGTGGTAAAGGAAATATTCCCAGTTTGAATATCCATTTATCAATCAGAATTTCTCCTTGTAGCAGTGTAGTGGTCCCCTCTCCCTCCCAAAGCAGGGCATGAACTTTTCCTGACTCCATATATTTTTGATGCAACATTCCAAGGGAGATGTGGCTTTCCATTGTAAAAGTAGTGATTTAGAGTGATGAGGGGTGTGGGGGGGGAAGGCTTTGATTCATCCCCTTATTTCCAACTCCTTTTGTGTCAGAAAGCCATTATGGAGCATCTTGTCAACATGTGCCAAGATTAATGGGCATTGTATACAGTGGAGCCATTTGAATGACAATACAAAATCACTGAAATCAATGGGATTTTTTCAAACTGCTTCATAATACTCAATGCATACTAACATATGCAGAATAGTAAGTGCACATGCACAGTAACAACTTTTCACTTTAATGTGACAGTTTTGTATCCTCCTAAGATACCTGATTAGTCTAGGGGCTACAGGGAGGGAAGTTGTCAGAAAAAGCAAACTCCTACTGCTCATAGTCACACGAGCTTCAGAGCACAATAGAAAAAGCCAAGGGGCATAAGAGCTGTAGTTGGAATTCTGAGAGCCAAAGAGGTCACGCTCTTGTGATTTAGAGGCCAATCTTAAGCTTTTTTAGTGTAATTAAGGTTTTTGTTTTTTTAAGAATGTATGCCCTACTTTTGAGTATAGCAAATATCTTCATATAGCCAGTAGCAACTGATCGTTCATTGCAACCACAGAAAGAAAAAAAGTCCTCAGCATTAAAAATTAACTTTCCCCAGCCCATTTGCAATCCCTATGTACTGTCTGTGGAAAGTAATTCCGGACAGAGGACACAGAAAGCCATCCACCAATACTTGGGCTATGATGCAAAGACATGTTGCTCTGTCACATAATACTACCATAGCAACAAGGAGGGTTCCAAAGAGCATACAAATTCTGTAGACGTCTCCAGTTACTGAAGGAGGAAACAACTCTGAAGGAATGTCTAAGAAACAGATGGACAGAGGCTACCGCTGAGCTCTACTTAGTCTGACCAGACGATCTATTGTCTGGGTGAAGAGTAGCAAAATATGAAGCACCGCTGGAATGAGCAAAATTCCAATGGATATAACCTTCATCTCAGTGTTTCATGACTGACATGGGAATGACTGAGTAGAGCGGTGTGCAATGAGAGCTACCTGGACGCCTGCTGCAGTCCACTTCAACTGGGCTGCCTCAATAAAGTTACAAAAACAGTTTATCTCCAATAATCAGGAAGCACAACTTCCCTTAAAAAAAAGATTTGAAGTGAATTATGTCATTGTTCCCTGTCCTTGGAGGAGCACAGGCTGATCTTCAGATACGGGAGGTAAGATGAAAGCTGGGTTTAATGGTTTTAAATCTGAATATGACAATCCCAGGAACGTGGTTTCACGTAGTCCAGGAACGTGGGCTAGAAGACACAACAGAAGAGAGGCAGCATGTTAATCATGGACATGTAGTGGTGGACATTATTGTACTATCTATTGAAGTCAAGTAACCTTTTCTGTTCACACTCCCCTTACAGGAAAAGCCAGCAACACCACATATTCTCACATCTGATAGTCATGGAGGCCATGACTGATTCTGACAGCAGGGTGTAGACAGACAACATTTTTTCAGGTAAACATGAGTGTCTAGTCTATGGCCATTACAAAAATCTATTCATCTGTCTTCAGCGAAGACAGATTTACAACAGCAGCTGATCATTTCATGCCAGGAGTCAGTTCTGGGTGATAGCTAGCACTACAGGAAATGAATACAAAAACTGCAGAGATGACATATTTGTAATGGGGGGGAGGGAGAGGACGACCAGTATTCCCTCTAATTTTTTAGATCCATGTACGGAATGAATTTTGTTATGTGCACCAATATGGAGGTGATGTGTGACACGTCACCTTCATATTGGTGCACCTAAAATTCATGTGGTGGGGGTAGGGCCGAGGGGTTTGGAGAGTGGGAAGGGGCTCAGGGCTGGGGCAGAGGGTTGGGGGGGGCATGAGGGCTCTGGCTGGGGATGCGGGCTTGAGGTGGGGCTGGGGATGAGGGGTTTGGGGTGCGGTAGGGGGCTCAGGCCTGGGGCAGAGGGTGAGGTTTTCAGCTAGGGGTGAAGGCTCTGGGGTGGGGCCAGGGATGAGGGGTTCAGGAGGGGGGCTCAGGGCTGAGGCAGAGGGTTGGGGTGCAGGCTCTGGGGTTGGGCCAGGGATGATGGGTTTGGGGGTTCAGGCTGCCCCGGGGCTGCGGTGGGGGGGGAGGGGGAAGAGAAAGAGAGAGAGAGAGAGAACTCCCTCCAGCCCTCTCTCACTGTAGCAGCTCGGGGCAGGGGGAGAGGTGCCTCTCCCAGCTGTGGCAATTCCGGCAGTCCTGGGCCGGGCCGAGGGAGGGGCGCCTCTCCCCCAGTCCCAGCAAGTCCAGGACAGGTCCATGTTGTGGCCAGGGGAGGGGCGCCTCTCTCCCAGCCACGGCAAGTCCAGGACAGGTCCGTGCTGGGGCCAGCAGGGAGGGGCACCTTTCCCCCGGCAGGTCTGCACTAGGGCCAGCAAGGAGGGGCGCCTCTTTCCCAGCCGCAGCAGGTCCGTGCTGGGGGAGAGGAATCTCTCCCCGCTGCAGCCCTGAGCCCCTGCACAGGGCTTAATAGGCACCTGCGCAGCTTAGAGGGAACTTAGGACCAGACCTTGAATTCTGAGCCCACTTAGAATGGGCTTCAGGTAAAACCTTGCTGAATAGGTTTGAATGCCTTGTCAAGGTGCTGTGCAAGACAGGTTGAGCTATCAAGGCTACTCAAACACTGAAGGGTTGGTGTTTAGGAGCAAAGTTGTCCATGTTTGATTTTATAACCATGTTTCTATTTTCCCTATTTTACAATTGCCACTGCTGAAGGCAAGGGGAAATTCCCTACAGACCCAATCAATGCAAAAACCACAACAACCCACAAGACAAAAAAAACCCATCCCAAAACACAAAACAAAAAAAACCAAAATCCCACAACTTTCTCTCCTCATCCTGGAGGCTGAGCATGCTGCCTCCCCTGCACTGTAATACTAGTACATATTGCCTGAATGGATTAAAGTGCTCCGAGTTTAAAGGACATAAGCCCACCACTTGAAAACTGACAGACAGGGTGAAATAAAAGGTACTGTTTAAACTTCTTTAAAGAAGTGACCCTACAAAGTAAAACTGAAAATGTGTGTGTGGAGGTGGGGGAGATGGTGAACAATGGGCAGTAAAATACTACTAGATCCTTGAGTTTTTGTCAGCTAGAGACCTTCTCTAATTTCTGTTAGTAGAGTCATCCCTTCTCCAAACTGATCTCAGAGGTCAGTAATCATGTAAGAGTTATGTCTCAAGTTTTGTACTATTCTGGAGTTTGTTATTAGGCTCATATCATAAGTTTAAAAACAGTAAAAGTGAAATAGAAACCAACTTCTTTACATCATCACCCCCCATTTTCCAGATTATGCCATATCAGTCCACAGCTCTCCTCTACTATATTAGAATTTCTCACCCTTTTCCCCATAAGGCCGACTCTCACTAATCTTTTGTCCTTTACACAAACCAGGCTTGTCCCTTCTCATTGTCTGTACACTTAGTTATTTCAGAATCAAAGGTTAATCACTCACATTTTTCAGGGGGCAATACTGATGTGCATACCACTCCTGACTGTAAAGGCAAATTATGACACCCTGGCCCAGGAAGAGAGAGGTCCACATGATCACATTCCAAATGGGCCCTTTCCGACGGTCATTAAGAATGAAGTTGAAAACCACTGGAAGAGGAAATAGAAAGTCATCAAGATGCGCTATTCAGGACATCTGCAAGCTCAGGTTTTAACCCACATTAAGAGCCAATAAGTCTCTTGAATTCTCCTTTCAGTTCCACTAAATTAGTCTGATCATTGGTCTGCTTTCCATCTCCACCTTACTGATGACACATTATGGGAAAAGTCCATACAGCACAGGAAAGCATGCTCATTATCTTCTTCCACAAGTGATATGTATCACATTGGCAGGTTTATTCTCTATAAGACTACCAGGTCCATCTGGCAGCCTCAGTTTAGAACGGGAGTGGTAGTGTGCTACAGCAGAGGAGTGAAGAACACTGGCAGAGCATGGGGTGGGAGGAAGCTGTGAACATCTGCACTGTGCCTAACAATTACCACCCACAAAGTAAACACGTTTGCACTCTTGCTCCCCCAAAAAGAGGCAGGGAAAAGGGAAGATGCCATCCTCCAACTCAATGCTGGAAGGCTACACCTATACACATCAGTCACTGTAGCAAGATTAAAAACTGAGCAACTACTCCCTCAGGCTATGGCTTTAAAAATAAAAATATTGGCTACTAGGCCGAAGCGTGGTAACTCATCCTTAAGGGGCTAGCCAAAGGGAAAAGTTATGTTATAAATTCACTGCCCAGTTTTATATACATTAACTTGGTATGTTTTATATGCATGGGAATATGTATATGGCTAGTTGTATAGCAACAGGAGCGCCGGCAGCCTTTTTGGCGCTCTAGGTCAGGGGTCCCCAACCTTTTTAGGTCCAGGGACCGGTTTCGTTTGCCGGACCCTCCGCAGGCGTGCCTGCGGGAGGTCCAGCTGAGCCGCGGGACGAGCGCTCCCTCCGCAGTCGTGCCTGCGGGAGGTCCGCTGCTCCCGGGACTCAGCTGGAGCTTCCGCAGGCACGCCTGCGGGAGGTCCACCGGCTCCAGTGGAGCTTCCGCCGGCGTGCCTGCGGAAGCTCCAGCTGAGCCCCGGGAGCAGCGGACCTCCCGCAGGCACGACTGCGGAGGGAGCGCTTGTCCCGCGGCTCAGCTGGACCTCCCGCAGGCATGCCTGCGGAAGCTCCACTGGGTCGGTTCGCGGCCCGGTTTCTAAGAGGCCGCGGACCGGTACCGGGTCGCGGACCGGGGGTTGGGGACCCCTGCTCTAGGTGGCAGAAGGTCCCACCCCCAAAATGGCGCCCCTGACAGAGGCGGCGGAAGGTCCCGCCCCCAAAATACTGCCGACAACCATGGTGGCCGGATGTTCGGCCGCTGTGGTCGCCGCCCCCCAAATGTCAGTGCCCTAGGCGACTGCCTAGGTCGCCTAATGGGTTGTGCCGGCCCTGTATAGCAATACAATTTCCCTCGCCCTTATATTCCTTGCATCCTTAGACCCCAATCCTGAAAACACATAAGTAATTCTTTAATGTGACTCCTTGGACTCATGTGTTTGCAGAATTTGGTTCTCCAGCTGGAACTCTTCTACAGGAAACATTTCTGCAAGTGTTTGAAGAGCAACTAGCCCAACAGACCCTGATCACTATTTTAGTCTCTGGGCTTTACCCCAGCTGTATATTTTATTTTTTACCAAATGCTTTCCTGGTGACTTACTTCCAAAGCACATGAAGAGGCAGAAGAGGACTGGATAAAAATAACCAAAGCAGACTCCCAGGACATACTCGTGTACGGCAGCTGAGACAGCAAAGACGGACAGCATAGCAGCAGCTCTGAACTTCTTACCAAAGAACTGGGGATGGGAAGAGGGGCGGGGGGAAGATATCAAATACAGACCTGTTCTGTTATACTTTATTCTATTTTATACTAGAGGTTAATACATTTAAAGTAATTTTAATGGGCTAGTTAGGGTCTGCCCCAGCTATGCATGAGGAGCTTTAAAATGCCATATACATTACAGATTCCTTAGATTAAGGAAAGGGTCTATTCTTTGGGGGATTTCTACTCTGCTTCTCACTTCCTGAGAATGCACATGAAATATAAAAAACACACCAACGCTCATCTATTCAAACAACATATTACCATGCCAGAATATAACAGTTCTGTGAACCAACATATTAGGTTCAGTTGTTACCTTTCATTAAAGCATTAGAGTAGGCCCCAGTCAGGCACTTTATGCATGTGAGTAGATCAGTGAACTCAATGGTTCTCCTAACATGCATAAGTGGCTGCCCATACCAGGACACTGAATTTGGTCATTCACATCCCTGAATGCACTATGAAGCAGCGTTTCACAATCAAGTTACTAGTTTGTCTATAGTTACATTTTTAACCTAAGTCTCCCCTCCCATCCTGCAGGAAAGGCTTTGTGATCTCCCCCTCAAAGGTCAGCAGATCGCCAGTTTGTCAGTCACTGACTCTTTTTGTTAGTCATTAGGTCAATCAAAAAGCAAGGCCTTTTTGCACCTCTATGGGATAAGACACTGGCTTCTGTAAAATTGGCATAGAAATAGGGAGTAGCTTTTACTCAACATTCATTTATTCAAAACAATTTACAAAGTTCTAATATAGATTCCATTCCTACACCACTACATTAATTCCCACTTCCCCACATTTTCTTCCTTTGTCATCCTCTTCAGTGATTTCTGCATAATTGCAGAAATAACCTTGCTGGATGAA
Source organism: Mauremys mutica (assembly GCF_020497125.1). Classification (NCBI taxonomy): domain Eukaryota; kingdom Metazoa; phylum Chordata; order Testudines; family Geoemydidae; genus Mauremys; species Mauremys mutica. The sequence continues at coordinate 58,170,060 of NC_059079.1, forward strand.
AGCCATTCCAGAGCGCTTCTCCACATCAGTCCTGTTCCAAAGCCAATGAGGACTCTAGCAACGCAAACTACTAATTTTCTCATGAGGAATGGTGTTAGCTCCCCTCTTACACCCACCCCCTTACTTTTTTAGAAAAAGATGCCATAGTGTTTCAAAGAGAGAGGTAAAGAATGAGGACCAAGTCTGCTTGCTGCTCACCCACAGAAAGTCCCTGTAAGCGTAGTAATACAGCCAGTCATGTACCACCACATTCCATGTTCGGTAATAGTTTGCATATGATGTGGAGTTCCACCAATCCTGAAACACAGAGTTAAAGGGGAGAAGAGGGCACATAGTTGGCGTTAGTGACAGGTCTTCCATTAACTCTTTTTTGAAAACTAAGTTTGAAAATGTTTGAGGAGACTAGTTGTTCTAGTCACACAATCTATTATCCTAGTTAAATTAACAAGTTGTATTGCACGATTTCACAGGTTATGGCATTTGTAGCATCTTTATCTTTCAGGGGTATGACAGTTACTCCAATAGCTGAGTTCTATGGAACTGCAGTGGTCAAACAGAATGAAAAATTTAAGTTATGGTCATGCTAATGAAAAGATTTGACAGTTCTGGTGGCTGAAGTCCTGTTCACTCACAGAGAGGTAATACAGGCATTGGCAGGCCAAGTTTCCTCCACAATACCCCACTGAGATGCCTCAATCCTGATCTAGAGGGACTTTGGAGAAGGAACTTCCCCTACAATGAACACCAGTAGCATTTCTGCTGCTAGGATGCCTCATGCAGCAGAGCTTTTTGAAGTTCTTTTCCTCTCCTGACCCTATTTCATTTGGAGAAAAAGAATCTAGGAACTTCATAAAACTAAGATCATTTCATTTGGGGTTGATTAACAAAGATGGCATCTGTAGAGAACAGCAGCAACATCTACAGACATTGCAGAAGAAAGACCTTGTTACCTTGTAGAACATTCTGTCTGCAAAGCGCAGCATCTCAGCAAATGCATTAAGCCAGCAGTGAAGGAATGCAAAGAAGACCAAGAAGAGAATCAGAACACCTGGAGATACAGAACCAAAAAAAAAAAAAAAACCAGACTCATTTCACAACATCTGTTGGTTTACTCATCTGTGACCAGGGATACATAAACAGAGCCAGCAAACTGTGTCTACTGCAAACAGGTTTAACAGGAGGAACCAGATTTTGTATTACTCAATCTATAACTATCATTTTTAAAGGGTACCTCACCACACGGGATGCACAAAGGCTGCTCTATGGTGCAGACTGTTGACAAAGGAGCCAGAATTAAAATCTGAAGTTCTGTTTGACTCTCTCGTGCCCTCAAGCTATAATATCTCATTGCTGAACTTTCATGGAGAAAGTCTTATTTAACAACAGAACAGCAAGTTATCTTCTTAGTTATCACACGATAGGTGCACGGCAGGGCAGCCATATCTGCTATAGCGACCAATTCTCCGTGCCGCCCCCCCCCAATGAAAAACCACCCATCTCACACAAATCCTGTGAGCAGGAGTTTGGCACTTTCTGTGAACCCTCCTTTTACAAGTCTAGCCTGGGTGAGAAATGGAGGAAGGTTGTAATGTTGCACAGCCACCTAAGTCTCACCTGGCAGGATGGAATTGAAAATGCAGAGGACCAGCCCTCGCAGATTGAAGGGTTCCTGACTTATGTTCCGAAATGGAGGGATGCAGAGTCGCACAAAGATGTAGTAGGCATAAAAAAGCGAACCAATCACCTGCAGCACAAGAGCAGTCACACTCCATAAGAAAAATTAACGCACAAGTAACATCTGTAACATCGCAACTCTCTACAGAAGAGAGAAACAATGGCACCATCCCAAACTTCCCACCACTCACAGTCTTCTTGGATTAGAGACAATATTCATGAAACTCCCACAATATTCCAATTTTTTGTTTTCAATTAATGTTGGAGCATTGTTCCCAGATAGCTGGTGTGGTAATGTCAGTGTATTGTCACTGTTCTGCCAGAGTAGCTCTATAAATTTCTCCAAGTCCACCTACTGATGTGGCGGCTGTGAGCAGTTCTAATATAGTGCTAGAAGAAGCAGCTCAGTAGTTTTATGTTGATGCCCAAAATACAAGTGAGAAATCTCAGTTTGGATCTAACCAAGACATTGAGACAGAGCTGAGCACACATTGTATATTATGATCTTTACTTCATATATATTATAATCTTCACTTCTCTTCCACCTGAGAAGATTTACAACTGGCTGGGCCATTCAAGAACCTGGTTTTGGTTCATCAGGCAACTCTCTATTCAAAGTTTTAAGACAGGGAAGTTCTGTCAATACAGCAATTTGACTGGATGAACACCCTGACTCACTTTATAATTAGCTTTTCAGCTCACCTAATCCCCATTATAAATGCACATATGGTACCGCAACTAGAGTACATGTTTTTTCACCCCTTTCCTTCCACATCAAGAACAGCCTATCAAGAGGGAGCTGGGCCCCCTTGTTAGTGCCATTTAGATGCAAAGAAGGATTCCTTGTGAAGTGGCAGAACTCCAGGTCACACCACACTGAGGGTCCAATAAAACTTCACCTGGAAGTTTCTTTGGATTACAGCAAGAAACAATGAACGACTGTGCTCATTGAAGCACATGGGGCAAAGGAAGCAGTTTCTTGTCACTGACCCCGCAACATACACACACTGCCTTCCCAAGCTCACAAAAATCTTGATCAGTGCTAGGTTTAGAGAAAAAGTGAGGTGAGAATACAGACGTGTAAGTGTCCTCTGCACCAATCTCAGTTGAACTAATTAACTAAAAGTTATTTACTTTGACAAGGTATGGCCATTAAAATAATAAAACAAGTTTAATGTTCAGATAAGCATCCAAAAGCTTGGCTTGAACTATCAAAACCTCAAGTTTTCAAAGGAATGCTGGAGATCTCAAGAAATATACTGGCACTTGTGTTTCTGTCTGGAGCCCTTGAAGTGGTAAACCACCTTTTCCAAAAAGGGTGTGGTTCAAAACCAAGGCAAAGGCTCAGATCAGTTCTTTGTTGTGCAAGGTAATTAGCCCTTCTCCAGTATGCACAGTACATTGGTAAAATGCATATTGGTGTTTCTATTGCCCTCTGTATCAATATAAAAGCCAACGGTCATGAATCAAAGCTAAGGAAAAATCAATCCCTAACCGAAATTATGACAGAATTTCATCAGAGGGTGGATAAAATATTGAGTCAACTCACTGAAGGAAGCAACTAGTAGAAATATTTTTTCTTAAAAAGGAATTAGACGAGTATCGACAAAATATTTCAGGGTAAAAATATTAATATAATAGCAGGGATCAGAGAGAGTTTTCTTTTCTTTCATCACTAGAAGGGCTTCTGTATTGTTCCGGTGAAACTCATTGCTGAATAATTCACATAAGCTGAGGCATCAAGCAGGAAGTGCCCAACAATTCCATCTGATAGAGTCTGAGAATTCTCTGGACATATATTAAGATGATCAAAAATTAAACTAGACTCACCTGTGCAAACTTGGTAGCTACATAACCCCATCTTATCATGGGATTCCTACAAAGAGAAAGAGCACAATGTTACATCTAACAAACTCTTCCTTTGGGGCAGCAAGGATCTCATCCAATACAACTGTATTCTGTAACCATTCAATCCCTTGAGCACAGAACTAAATTAAAGTTTAAATTAGAGGTTTAGTCTGTGGAATATTGAAGGTCTGTAGAACAGGCCCATACTATGAAAGTTTGAGAACTCCAGGGCTAAGTGTATTTAAAAGGTACCTGTAGTTCCTCCTCAAATCCAAGAGATGGAGCTGCTTAACAACTCCATGTTATGGCAGATACTCAAATTTGACTAAAATCTAAGGGACTAGTCTTCGCAGTTCCCTTTCTTTCTAAAGACATTCAGCATCTGGTTGTTTCATTCCTAGATCTAACCCTAGATGTTTTTTCAGAAAAGCTCCTAAAATACACCTCTACCTTGATATAACGCTGTCCTCGGGAGCCAAAAAAATCTTACCGCGTTATAGGTGAAATCGTGTTATATCGAACTTGCTTTGATCCACTGGAGTGCGCAGCCCCGCCCCCCCAGAGCACTGCTTTACCGTGTTATATCCGAATTTGTGTTCTATCGGGTTGCATTATATCGGGGTAGAGGTGTACTCAGAGACTGATTAGCAGAGGCCGGGTCCGACTCAAGTCATTGGTGTACTGTTTCCAGCCCTGCCAGTAGTTTGGCATATGACCTGCAGAAACTCACCTTATCTCTCAGTGCCTCAGTAAAGTGGGGGTAGTTCCCACTTCAGAGTTATTAAACATTAGCTCAGACTTTTAGAATACTACATAAAAATATCAGTGTTGTTGACATTACCTCGGATAGTTGTCCCTGTAGATGAGGGTGGGAGCGAAGAGGAAGTACAGATACTGGCTAACTTGGGGAACTGGGATGGTGCCTGAAAGAGCAAAAGAGTATTTGGCAGTGAAGCATTCAGCACACTGAAGGCATGGTGCTTCCCTCACTAGCCTTCTGCATACTTAACCCAGGCCTCCTAACTAGCCATCACCCTGAAGACTTAGTCAAGGAGGCAGAATTCTTAGACTGCCAGAAAAAGAACAGAGGGAAAACAGATTAGTAATTAGCAGGAATTCTGCTTGGGACATGTAGTTCAGAGAAACCAGCACAGCCACTCAGTGCACAATGTTGTTAAATTGTCAGTCATTACACACAGTCCCATTTTTAAAAGGAGTTACTGCCGGTGTGTCATGATTACTGGTATCATGTGTACCCCAGGGCCAGAATGTTGGCACCACACCAGCATCTGGGCTCTTATTCCATGCTAACTTTACTGTGCAGTTCTAGATGGGCTACTGCCCTCTTAGAGGTGCTGTTCTTTGGATTGAAGCCTTACACCGAAGTCCCCTCTGCCATTTCTTGTGGATGTCCTAGTGGTAGCAAGATCCCCCGGCACTAAAAGCACATAGAAAAACCCTTGATGTCTTGACCAACTTACTGTCTCTCTAAAACCAGTTCTAATTCTACTTCTTTGTAATAACTCAGTCACCCTGGGTGAAATTCACTTCTATGCAGAGGGCCACCACAGACCCTAGGCACCTCTCTAGCTACATTAAAGACCCACTTACACCTGAGTGTATAAATGGTGCACAGAAACCTTGGGCTGACCATATGCATATGGGTGAATTTCACCCCTAGAGGAAGGAGGACTCAGGAAGCAAAGAGTAAAACAACATATCCACAAACGTCTAGTGGAAGCAGGGTAAGTTACTCACTTGACTTCTCCTTGGCTGAAGACAGGACCCGAGGAACATTCTCCCTAATGAATGAATAAGCCTTCATAATTAGACGAACCTGTAAAACAAGAGCGTCCAAGATCCCATTTTCCACAATTTAATTTGCTCAGCCTCTGCACTCCAGTGGGACAGAGTGATGCATCTAGGTAACGCTTTTAGCGTATTAGTCTCTTTTCACCTTATCCTTTTTTAAAAAGGTATGTACTGTTCCCCCTCTAGGTTCACCTCTCGACTAAACACTCAGAGTACCAGAAGGGGCAAGTATGCAGATAGTAGTGGTACTTGCCCCCTCTGCACCTTCAAAAAATCCGAACTGTTTTGTAAATTTAGGTGGAAATTAAAATGAGCTCCAGTCCAGTGCATGTGCTGTATGACGTGGAAACCAATAAAATGTTAGTCAGGTTAACCGAACACGATCTAGACTGAAGCAATGAATCATATCATTTCAATACCCCAGCTGTTCTCAGCATTGAGATTATTGTTGTCAATCTAGAATTATTTATTGATTATATGGCTCCATTTTTTAAGTGATCAAGTTGAAGCAAGATGGCACCAGCACATGAGCTCTATGCCTACTGTTCAATTCACGTTTCTCCCCCCCCCCCCCCCAATTTCCTCTCAGGAACTGGTAATTGCTTGGCAGTTAATACTCCTCAAACTTGCTCTCTGAGTGCTGGCGACTCCTGTTTTCAAAGACACTCACAGTGACAACTGCTTCTAGAATTACAAACATCAAGACTGTTGTGAAACATTCAGAACACAAAACGTGAATATACAGTAAAACTAATGTCAAACGTAGCTATTAAGAACTGTTTCTGGGTCACAATAGAGGTGTACACTTCTCTTCTTTGTATGAATATAATTGTTCAAGAAGGATCTTAAATTCTCTGTCAGGCCAGCACATGTTTAATGGGAGTTTAAAGTAAAAATCTGACCCCCCCTTTTATAAAAGCTAGAACTGTTCTAACTCTAATTATATTTAATCTACTTAAGATTGGCTCCCTCAAAATGTAACTGTGCACAGTTACCACCTTCCTACTTGGGATACAACTGAAAGATTATTCTGTGAATATCACAGAGTATTACAAAGAAGCAAAATGCCATGCATCACTTGGGCCATAGGAGCAACGTTTGCTACATTAAACCGTTTGCTGTTTGGGTCAATATGGATATATATTTTATATACCGCAGATCTTACAAGAGGATATATGTAGTCTTCATATTTAGATGCACAGGGCACAAAAAACTGCTTGAATTTAGAACTACAGTATTAGAAGTCAAAATCACCAAGAAAGTGAATGGCTATTTTAGACGGAGACCATTCAAAACCATTCCCTACCATTTTTTAATATATTTAATGTCATCTGCACTCTTCATTGACAGAGCAGCAAGTAAAATGAATGTGAGGTTGCAAGACAACCCAAAATTAAAGCTTGAGAAATTACACAGATTTGTTTTGCCCTCTTTATGGGTATTGCACCTTATCTGTTGTGTGACAACTAGATTAATTTACATCACAATGGTCAAGTGGCCTTAAATTTTTACTTTTGTTCTAAAAGCAGCCAATACTGGGAATTGGCAATATTTCAAGTGTTTCCACTTCTCTCTTGCTTCTAGCAGTCACATGGGTACACTTTGTCTACAACAGATGAGATTTTAAAATATATATGCAATTGTCTAGTGCAATTGTATCATATTAACAGATACTGAATTTGATTCAATCGGCAAAGGGTACAATTATTGAAAGCCTGTTAATAAAATAGCAAATATTTTTTAAAAATCAGAACTAGTTGCCAAGAGTAATGAAGTCTCTTAGTTACAAATTGCTATTGTCTCACATGCAGAGACAGGCACTACAATATCTTTTTGAGGAGGAAAAAAGGCTTTCCAGCAAGTTCTTTCCTAGACAAAATTTTCATTCTAGCATGCAAAGCCATCTACTGTCCTGCCTCTAAAGTCACCATGCAGGGACTCACCTGTTCAAGTATTATAACGAACCGAGAGGCTGGAGGTAGAGCATACGACACAGCAACATATGTTGGCCCAAACCCAAGCCCGATGCTTTGGAAGAGCATGAAGAGCATCCCAAAGAAGAGGGAGCGGATTTTCCGGTGGGAGGAACAACAGTGGCCCTGGGCCCACTGCAGGAAAAGGCCATAGGGTAAAATGAACGTAGACAGAAACATGCAGAGCCAGGTGGAAATGACAACAGGAAACTTGCCAAAAGCAAAGACCAAAAGATCAAATTCAAGCACCAGCCTAAAAGAAACAGATACAAGACAAAACCAGATTAGTGGCATGTGGTGTTCGTTATCTCTTTTTATGAAAGCTTCCAACCCAGTTCTGCAGTGGTCACAGAAAGCGACATTAGTAGACAACAGCTGGTAGATGATCTCAGTTCAATTCCTAAATGGACAAGTGCATTGTGCAAAACCAAACCACACTCACTCTTGTTGGCAACACTGACTGGCTGAAAGACAAAGGTCTGACTCAGCAACACGTGCAAGCACATGCTTAACTCTAAGTCATATGGGCTTCAATGGGACTTAAGTGCCTGTTTTAAGGAAGTGCATGTTTAAGTTCTTTGCTGAAGATGAATGAGCTTAAGCACGCACTTAAGGGTAAGCATGTGCTTAAATGCTGTTAAATCAATACTAGAGTGAGACCCGGAGACAGAACTTCTCTCATTTCTAGCGAGGGTCCCTCCAAAACAGGGAGGAGACATTTACTGAGAAGTGAGAAAAGTTTCTATTGATGCCTCCATGGCTGTACTTGTTCTGTGGATAAACAGGATTTCAGTCTCCAGAGATGTCACTTTAGCATGTTTCACAAGAATTCAGGGTCAGATTATTAAAGATATTTAGGCACCCAAAGATGCAGATAAGCACCTAGTGGGGATTTTCAAAAATACCTATACACCTGATATCCACTGATTTTAATAGGAGTTGGATATCTAGGTGCCTTTGAAAATCCCACTAGATACCTAAGTACCTTTACAAATCTAGCATTAAATCTACTTTGGTTAAAAAAAGTGGAATTAAATCCCAGGTACATTTGCTATAGAACATGGTTGATTATTTTTAGAATAATAAAGAAACAGTTCAAATCTGCACAAATTAATATTGTGACTGGTCCTTCATGGTTTTCCCCTCCTTTAGGATCTAGTCTGATTTAGAAGTTTTAGATTTCTAGCCCTTCTACCTCAGAAGGGCCTTCACTCTATAGATTTAAAACTCTGCTGGCTCAGGACAGCCTCTCAGGTACACATACTACAAGTACACAAAAGCTTAAAATGTATTCATTCCCATCCGGATTCATACTGGGATTACAAACTGTAACCTGAGACACTATCAGATCTATTTAGGAAGACAGTTTTAAAAAAAGGATATTACTGCAGATACTATTATGACAAAATGTTCCTTTGTATGGAAAACAAGTCTCCAATGTAGATCCATCCAATTCTTCCCCTTCTGCCCACATCACTTTCAATTGAGAAACAAAGCTAAGCTTCCATTTGGAAACCCAAGTTGCTGCCAGTTTACATTCATCCAGAACTGTACGTGCCAGCTCTCAATTAGAGATGAAAAAAAAAACCACTAACATCAAGTCATGTCATAACTGGTTCTGATACATGAAAAACAAGGAAATTGCATTATCAGTAAGATAAACACGTAGTTTCACTTGTAATCTATAGGGATAGCTGCCAAAAACAACTACAATTTAAGCAATAAAGTCAACAAGTCAGAGGAAGATTCTCTCTCTCTCTCTCAAGTATGTTCAGTACTGGCTACAAGCATCTAAGCACAGACATAACTGAGTTTGTTCCAGGACCTTCAAGTTTCTCTTAGAACAACTTAATTTACATCTATTTAGCAACAGTACAGTCCTCCAGAAGTGTGTTCAGTATAGTCTACTAATGCAGGACAGAAGGCTGCCAAAGTACACCTCTACCCCGATATAACGCCACCCGATAGAACACGAATTCAGATATAACGCGGTAAAGCAGCGCTCTGGGGGGGTGGGGCTGCGCGCTCCAGCAGATCAAATCAAGTTCAATATACCGTATATTCCAGCGTATAAGACGACTTTCTATATTAAAAAAACAACCCCCAAAAATCGGGGGTCGTCTTATACGCCGGGTATAAACAGCGGGCGGCTGGGATTTAAAAGGCTCTGGGCTCCCCGCCGCAGCGGGCAGCCCAGAGCCCTCTGATTCCCGGCCGCGGCTGGGATTTAAAAGGCTCTGGGCTCCCCGCCGCAGCGGGCAGCCCAGAGCCCTCTGATTCCCGGCAGCGGCTGGGATTTAAAAGGCTCTGGGCTCCCCCCTCGGAAGGGGGGGGGTCGTCTTATAGGGCGAATATAGGCCAAAACCTATATTTTAACTGTAAAATTAGGGGGTCGTCTTATACGCCCCGTCGCCTTATACGCCGGAAAATACGGTAATGCAGTTTCACCTATAACGCGGTAAGATTTTTTGGCTCCCAAGGAGAGCATTATATTGAGGTAGAGGTATATTTGCCATTTTTCAAAACTGTCTATGCTGTCCCCTTCACTTGACATAAATGAAGAACCACCACCATCCAGTTCATAATTCTGGTGCTCTGAGAACATAATGAAAAGAAGCTATCATCTACCTTTATGCTGAGTTCTCAAGAACTGCATGCCTGTAGCTCAATGACATTGGATATAATATTTCTAGGATGTGTACCTAAAGCCTATGAGTCATATGACAAAATTGCTCACTATCTACCTATGCCTTCTGTGGTTGCCTTGTCTGTCTAGGATGTAAATTCTAGCACAATTTTAAAGCTTGTTGAGTCTATTTACAAGTTTTATGACCTGTCCACACAGCATTATACTTGGAGTACGAGTTCCCCCATTTTGTAACTTTATGTACCACTAATTTTTAATTATCAATTTTCAATATGTAAGTGCTTCCCTTTCAACACGCTTTCTTACCTTCCTTCATCAATAAAGTCTACTACAAGTGTGCTGAGAATGAAGAGGATGAGGAGAGCGATGAACATGTGGTAGATTGTCCGGATGTGGTTCACTTCAAACAGCTCACTGGGGAGGAGGTCCAAATGAAGAGCGATATCATTAGCACACATATGAATAGCATATAGTGTCTATAGTACTTTTTCTCTTCCAAATGTTTCCTTTCATTGTGAAACATGCCCCAACAAGTACAGCATAACTGGGAGACAAGAGATCCGAGTTATAGTTCTGACTTGCTACATGACTAAGTCACTGCTCTGTTCCTCACTTTTACCATCTGTAAGAAGATGGTGATACAACTACCTCACCGGGATGTTGTGTGAATTAATTCATGTTTGTGAATAAAAGACATCTGGTTCTCATCTAGCACTTCACCTGAAGATCTCAAAATTCTTTCTTTGAAGGTGGAGTAGGTAATCCTCAACCTTATTTTTACACAGGGAGAATTAGTCACAAAATTAAATGACTTGCATAAGAATCCAAAGGGGACTGTCAGCAGTCATCAACTAAGACAGGTCCATTAAAAGCAATGAATACAAGCAATAAACAGTTTCTCCCAAAAGGAATTCAGATTTGAGGATCCAACAAGTGTTGTGCTGTGGCAGCCCTCTAGCAGGGCTACAGCTATTCCTAGTGCCTCCCACTATCACCATCTTTCTAGCACATGTGGACAAGGGAATGTGGGAAAAGGTTTACAGAACCCTCTACATAGGGGAAAGGCAGGCAAGCAAGCTACACTGCTTTGTAGCTTCAGAGAACCCATTATCTTTTCAACAAATACCCATTTTCTTAGAGATAAAGCTCCAGGGACATTTGCAACTATATATGGCTGAAAAAAAATATTCAACAGGAATCGGACATGGAAAGAAAGGGCTCAACTATAATAAAGCAGAGGTCCCAAGTAAAGATACCGAGGGTGGCCAAGTGAGGCACTTTTAGCCAGTATGCTTCAGAAACAACAAATGCAGTTGAAGTACTCACTCCAAGAGGGACCTCCTAGCAGTAAAGAGCTTTCCATGTTCTGGAGGTGCTCTCAAGCCCCTGTGAAGAAGAAGGACAATATTAAAGACAAAAAATTTTAAACTATAAAGGTTGCAGGAAACTTAACCTCATCCAGGGACCAGCTTACTTGGTTTTGTGCAGGTCTCTCTCTGAGCAGGTAGCTACAGGGAAGGTGGATGTTGCTGTGGAAGATTCCAGAAGCACAGACTTTGCTATCAAACGGTTCACAAACTCTGTAAAGTGACTGTCCACCTCCTTCATGAATGCTGGCTTCAACTCCTGATAAAGTGGAAATAGGTTCACATTATTTTCTATGCCTTGAGTCATTGCAGAGAAACTAAATGAATTCTTTGCTTCAGTCTTCACAGCTGAGGATGTTAGGGAGATTCCCAAACCTGAGCCGTCCTTTGTAGGTGACAAATCTGAGGAATTGTCACAGATTGATGTGTAATTAGAGGAGATTTTGGAAATAATTGATAAACTTAACAGTAACAAGACACTGAGACCAGATGTCATTCACCCAAGAGTTCTGAAAGAACTCAAATGCGAAATTGCGGAAATGCATATGGTTTGTAACCTGTCCTTTAAATCAGCTTCTGTACCCAATGATTGGAAGATAGCTAATATAACGCCAATATTTAAAAAGGGCTCTGAAGGTGATCCTGGCAATTACAGACCAGTAAGTTTAACGTCAGTACCGGGCAAATTAGTTGAAACAATAGTAAAGAATAAAATTGTCAGACACATAGAAAAACATAAATTGTTGGGCAAAAGTCAACATGGTTTCTGTAAAGGGAAATCATGTCTTACAAATCCATTAGAGTTCTTTGAAGGGATCAACAAACATGTGGACAATGGGGATCCAGTGGGCATAGTGTACTTAGATTTCCAGAAAGCCTTTGACAAGGTCCCTCACCAAAGGCTGTTACGTAAATTAAGTTGTAATGGGATAAGAGAGAAGATCCTTTCATGAATTGAGAACTGGTTAAAAGACAGGGAACAAAGGGTAAGAATAATGGTAAATTTTAAGAATGGAGAGGGGTGGTAACTAGTGGTGTTCCCCAAGGGCCAGTCCTAGGACCAATCCTATTCAACTTAATCATAAATGATCTGGAGAAAGGGGTAATCTGAAGTGGCAAAGTTTGCAGATGATACTAAACTGCTCAAGATAGTTAAGACCAAAGCAGACTGTGAAGAACTTCAGAAAGATCGCACAAAACTAAGTGATTGGGCAACAAAATGGCAAATGAAATTTTATGTGGATAAATGTAAAGTAATCCACATTGGAATAAATAACCCCAACTACACATACAACATGATGGGGGCTAATTTAGCTACAACGAATCAGGAAAAAGATCTTGGGAGTCATCGTGAATAGTTCTCTGAAGATGTCCACGCAGTGTGCAGCGGCAGTCAAAAAAAGCAAACAGGATGTTGGGAATCATTGAAAAAGGGATAGAGAATAAGATGGAGAATATCTTATTGCCCTTATATAAATCCATGGTATGCCCACATCTTGAATACTGCGTACAGATGTGGTCGCCTCATCTCAAAAAAGATATACTGGCATTAGAAAAGGTTCAGAGAAGGGCAACTAAAATGATTAGGGGTTTGGAACGAGTCCCATAGGAGGAAAGATTAAAGAGGCTAGGACTTTTCAGCATGGAAAATAGGAGACTAAGGGGGGGAATATGATAGAAACATATAAAATCATGAGTGGTGTGGAGAAAGCGAATAAGAAAAAGTTATTTACTTGTTCCCAAAATATGAGAACTAGGGGCCATCAAATGAAATTAATGGGCAGCAGATTTAAAACAAATAAAAGGAAATTCTTCTTCACAGAGTGCAGTCAACCTGTGGAACTCCTTACCTGAGGAGACTGTGAAGGCTAGGACTATAACAGGGCTTAAAAGAGAAGTAGATAAATTCATGGAAGTTAAGTCCATTAATGGCTATTAGCCAGGATGGGTAAGGAATGGTGTCCCTAGCCTCTGTTTGTCAGAGGGTGGAGATGGATGGCAGGAGAGAGATCACTTGATCATTCCCTGTTAGGTTCACTCCCTCTGGCACCTGGCATTGGACACTGTCGGCAGACAAGATGCTGGGCTGGATGGACCCTTGGTCTGACCCGGTATGGCCATTCTTTTGTTATAAGGAGTGTCCTAGAATGAGTCACCCCATTTTGGGGTGCTGCCAGGAAGAGAAACACAAGGAAAATGTCTTGTAAAGAAAAATTTCTAGGTATTATTTGATGTCCACTTTGTTATTTTCTGTCATTGGAATAGCTAGCTGATAATCATTCCACTGATGAACTTCTAAAATTTAATAATCTTTCTTTGAGCTTCTCTATTTTCCCTTTCTAAGATACCTTGAAATTCACTATAAAGTAGATAATTGCAATGTCACAGCTGGTACTTTTGAGAGGTACAACTTTTACCTGGGACATTATCACATGGTCTCTAGGAAAAAGAAAGCTGAGTAACCAACTTTCTGTTGCAGCTCACCTTTGAGATCAGTAAACGTCATGAGCATGCTTTTTTGCTTCTTTATGATGTGTAATGAAAGCCTGAAAGTTTCTCCTGATTCTTTACCTTAGAACAGGAACACAGAGAGAAACAACAGACAAGAGAAGATCAAAGGACTCTTTGGAGAAGCTAACAACTGGAACTCTTGTAGGGCTACATGCGTTTGGATCTTACACAGAGATTTTCTCCCAGTTATTTTTCCAGGTGTTTTGAGTTGGACAGATTTTTAAAAAACATCCTTCCCCATCCCCCTACCACCACCCAAATTGCTCATGATTCATCCTTGTTCCTCATGATACCATAATGCTACTAGTTCTGCAGTTATCCAGATTCCATGAAAAGACGACAGGTTAGACAAGGCAAGGCATGAAATACTAATAAGCAATAAGCCCTCTCTTACATCCTAAAGCAGAAATTGGGTAGATGTTTTCTTCACTTTGAGGGCCCTCTTTACCAAAATACCACATATCTAGGGAAATGCATTCTTAGAGACTAGTAATGTGTAATAAAAAGGAAAATAAATCCAGTCAATTAAGTGTACATTGTGCTTAAGACTCAGACATTCAGTTGTGAAAGAGTCGAGATGTGATCGTATGAAAATAATGGTGCACTAAAAAAAATATTTTATTATAAATAAAATTATAAGACAGCTCTGCCTGTTTCTTGAAGAGTCTCCGAGTCTCCTACTCTCCACTCGGAAAAAAAGATCTGTCCACTGCTCTGCTCAAAACAAATTGCAACTGTTAATATTTAGCTTATTGAAAATATTTGCTCAGCAACCACCATGGGAACAAAGAAGCAGAGGGTAAGACGAGGATTTAGTTGAGCAGGGATTATGGCTGAGACGACTATAGATACCAGAATGCTAAAGCAAAGTATCAGAACCAAAGCCAGAAGAGTAGGAGTCGTTATGGGATTCCTGCTGGTACAGAAAGCAGGAATAGTCCTTTATAATACACTACATCCCCTTCTCCATTCCCCAAGGAGCAAGGGATGGGGGACAAGGAAAGAGTCCTCATGAGGGTTACCAAAGTCAAATAAAATGTACCCTGGCACTGCACCAGAGAAGTGTCAGCTCCAAGGGCAGGGTGCGTTATGGCACCACTCCTCATTCCTGAGGACTGCCACCTCTCACATTTCCCAACCCCCTCCCACACACTTAGATGATTCACTAGTGTCACTAGGGACAAGGAAAGCAGGAGCCTAGGCAGGTGGTCTTGCAGTAGCTGTTTCTCCCAAGTCTGCCCCATAGGCCACAAGGCAGAGGAAGGTATTAGAAAAGCTTTCCAGTGGGAAGCCAATGCATGCCCTGAGTCCTCAGCATGTACCTCCTTTACTCCCAAAATTAAAGGAGCAGCAGAACTTCTCTCTCCCTCCTGAAATGCAGGCAAGCACCACCCCATGCACCCAGTTAGTGCATGTGAAGCTCTGGCCCGCTTTCTTTCCACCTCAACGCATCAGTGAGCTGGAGAAAAGGAATCTGGCTGATTCTGCCAGTGCCAGCCAGCTCATTAGTAGGGGGCATACAGGAAGATGATGGAAATTCCGATACTGAGGCTCTTGTGAGCTCCCCACAAGTCCCGATACTGCTCCAGTAATTCCCTACACCTCCTTCCCCACTAATAAACCAACTGGCCTAGGAAAGATACAGGGGTCTTCCATCTACTTCCTGAAAGGTCATCTAGACAGCTGGGGAAGGCACATGTTTGGATCGGGGCTAGCTGGTAGTGAGAGTACTTGCACGAGGGAGGTCTATTGGCCCTTTAAGGGTGCTGGAAAGATAGCATGTTGAGGACAATTTTCTGCATCAGACTAAATCTATAGTCCCTGGAGTACGCAACGATCTATTTCATATGGATTTAATACCAGGTTGATCAACTGCCCTCCACACCTTGGAATGATGGAAAAGCAGCATCGCAGTTTTGAGACTCTTTTGTAAAGGATGATCTCCAGCAGCTTTCCTACTCTACTGTAATGGCTGGTCAGGGAGGACCAGATCTCAGAACTCCAATGGCTATATTTTAAATAAAATGGAAAGATGGCGACACTGACACACTCTACACTGATTGGGGGGGGGGGGAGGGAAGAGGTTTATAACTGAGTCTTATACTGCCCCCCCATCCCCATGCCACCCAATATTCTCCTATCCACAACCTATGAGAACCCCAGTTCTGTGGCCCTGCAGACAAATTATATTTATTTTCTCAACTAACTATCAATAGTCCCTTTGCCATTATTGATTATTTACTTTTACATAAGATCTTCCTTGTGCTTAATCTTGGAAGAAAGGCATCATTCAATAGGGATATTATTTATAGCCATGAAAAAAATTGTAATGTGAGAGATTCAGCATTATGACTTCCCTGTAGGACCAAAGAAATAAGCAGCTGTGATTGGAAAAAAGCTTTCTGTAAATACAAATTTATTGAAAGCAAAGAAACTATGAAGTAAAGAATAAAATATGTTTAAATGCTGTATATATCAGTACTACATCCCTCCCCTACTGTGTGAATCTCTTTAAATGGGACATCAGGAGTCTCCTGCTGTTCCTTCAGGTGCAATTCATGATTAGGCACCAGTGTTCCAGAGCGAACAAGTGGGAAATGGAACAAGCTAGGTTTAACCAGTCCAGTGCTCTAGGGAGCACACAGTGCTTTACATGTCAATGGAATGCTGCTATGGATCCAAAAGTGAAGGGGTTAAAAAGCTTTAAGGCCATGGAACAAACAAGCAGAGTTCAAGTTATTACTCACTCTCCTGCTCACTACACTGAGTATTTCTTTGTCTGCTTATGGAGCTGCCAGCTGTCTATAAAGTGGCTGTGGTAGCAGCCTCTGCCTCCTCCCAACATTGCTGGGTCTCTCAGTGGTGAATCAACTAGTCCAGAAAAACTGGATCTATAAATATGAAAATTAAGCACTCTCTCAAACAATTAAAGTGTTTGTTGCAGTTTCTAACTGCCAAATGTGAAGCATGACTTCAAACTGAGTTTTGAACCACAGTTAATACTCATTTCTGTATTATTTATCTGAAGGATTCCTTCTGTAGTCCAAATACACTTTAATGTTTTAACTAACATGGATCAACAGCGATTATCAGATCATTTTCCACCACAGTGTCTGAGATTTCCCCTATACGCAGAACAGGGAACAGTCATTGTGTGGTATTGGTTGGCAGAGTTTTATTCAATGGCTTCTGCTGTGCATATCCAGGTTGCTGACAAAGCTGAAGCCCTTGGCTAAAACCTGAATAAAGTCAAACTTTAAAACAAATAAAGAGAAACATTTGTTACAAACTAGATAGATATTAACTGGTTTCTTTTACTAAAAAGGACAGTGTTTTAGGTCCTGAAGTCTCAGGTTCAGAGTTCTCTCTCAGCCAATAGCTTCCCAAAGCCCATTTATTTGGGCACAGTGTTTAATAAATCACTTACAGTTAAGAGAGCTAGTCAGATCTCCAGTCACATGCACCACAGAGTTTTAGACAAGAGAATCATATCATTGAATAATTGTCTTATTTACTGTGGAACCTGAGCTTTAACAAAAGGGGGGAAGTCTCTCTCTGTGGGAGCCATGCTGTGCCATAAAAAGCATCAATCACAAACTGAATGATAGCAGAGAGAAGAGAACAGACTTTCCACTGCTCTGACCAGACCCTCGAGGTAGGTGGGCCTCCATCCTCACAGCTTAGCTCCCAACTGTTGCCAGAAACTTTTATTTCAGTGATATTTTCTAGCCTTACCAGCTTTAGTTGTTTTACTATCAGCCAAGCATCACTGTGCTCAATCGCAGTGCTAACCGAGTGACAGAAGAGTGCATTGGTCCTGCTTAGAGTTTACAGTTTAGGAAAGGACAAAGTGTTCAGATCTTAGACCATAGATTTAGACACCTAAATAAAAAATGCCTGACTTTCAAGAGTGCTGGGCATCCACAACTCTCATTCAAATCAGTGGGATTTAGGCACCTCAAAGACATGTACTTATTAGGGCCTAAATCTATAATTAGGGATTCAACTCAAAGCTCCTGCATTTGAAAATTTGGACCCAAGTTTAGATTCCAACAATAGTTCACACTGAGAAAAGAGCAGCATCAGAGGCTCCACAAAAAATCTGCTAAGGATTTTGCTACTGATTTTACATGGAAAGTACACAGACGCTATGGTGATAGGTAGCAGTATAAAACCCTAAGAGAGATAAGAATTTGCTGTTAGTTTAAATTCTAAATTTTCAAAAATTTGAAAAAGTGATAATCGGTAATTAGCCTGTGCATGTTGTCTTCTTGTGTGCACCTCCATCCATAAGCAATTGAATCTTAATTTAGGCCAGTGGTTCCCAAACTTTTCAGGGTCGTGCCCCCACTTACTGCTATTCCCTCCGCCCTCAGAAGCAGGTCTGCGGCTTGTGGGGGAGGGAGCAGCATGAACAGGAGTAAGGGGGCTGAGGCCAGAAGCTGAGATGGGTGGCACTCCCTTCCTGCCCCCCATGGGGGCTGGCCCGGGCCCCAGTCGCACCCCACAATTTGGAGTCCTCTGCTTTAAGCCACGATTCAGGAATGCACATTAACTACATGCTTAAATGCTTTCCTGAATTAGGGTCTTCGAGATTGCTAAACTGACCCCTTTTTATACAGCTACATAGTGTCGCATTGAAGCTGTGGCTGCACACAGGTTAAGTGTGGTTGACAGCTAATAAAAGTTTATGTTCCATGCTCATATTTAATTGCTCCCAAGTTTGTTTGCTGCCATATTTTCCCATGAACAGAATTCACCCCACAATAAGCTGTGTAAGCTAGAGGGCTTTCTGTAGCCCATCAGTTTCTATCACCACCATATTTGCTGATGATGTCACAAAGCTAAGCTGTGGCAGGAAATTTGCTCCCCATCTCCCTCACGCTATATGCAAAAAAATAGGGCTGTCAAGTTATTAAAAAAATTAATCACAATCACTTAAACAATAACAGAATACCATTTAAATATTTTCTGATGTTTTCTACATTTTCAAATATAGTGATTTCAATTACAACACAGAATACAAGGTGCAGAGTGCTCACTTTATTTTATATTATAAATATTTGCACTGTAAAAAACAAAAGGTAGTATTTTTCAATTCACCTAATACAAGTACTGTAGTGCAATGTCTATCATGAAAGTTGAACCACAAATGTAGAATTATGTACAAAAAATAACTGCACTCAAAAATAAAACAATGTAAAACTTTAGAGCCTACAAGTCCACTCAGTCCTACTTCTTGTTCAGCCAATTGCTCAAACAAGTTTGTTTACATTTTCAGGACTTAATGCTGCCTGCTTCTTATTTACGTTACCTGAAAGTGAGAACAGGCATTCGCTTGGCACTGCTGTAACCGGCGTCCCAAGATATTTATGTTCCAGATGCACTAAAGATTCATATGTCCCTTCATGCTTCAACCACCATTCCACAGGACATACCTCCATGCTGATGATGGGTTCTGCTTGATAACGAGCCAAAGAATGCGGTCCAACGCATGTTCATTTTCATCATCAGAGTCAGATGCCAACTGCATTTACCTTTTTGTGTGTGTGCGCGCGTATGTGTGTATATATGAATGAATAAAAAAAAAGTCAAGAGAGTTCCCAATTGCCAAGAGCATTTTAAAGCATCAAAACTGTTCATTTCATTGAAATCCTAAACTTGGCCACATTAGTGCACCAAAATGCATAGAGAGGCATCTTCCCCTCTTGTGCAATGCCTTTAAATCCACTCTAGTTACCCCTATCGTATAATGAAACTGTGTGTTCACCACCCACTAGCCATAATACCAAGACTGCGAAATGGTATTTCTCCAAGGCAAGGGCATTCACCTTTCTTTCTAAGAGTTATTCGTTCTCTGGCATCAAGTAAGACTGTGAAATTACAGGTCATTGCTGTGGAACACTTGTGATGTTAATAGAAGGTGTGAGTAAGGCACAGTGTGTCCTGAAGAACATGCAAACAAAAGAAAACTCGTTGCTAGGATGAAGAGTGGAACTCAATGCTGCCCCACTTAGCATGGGAACAGGGCACCCTTGCAGAATAGCATGGAAAGGTTTGGAAATTCCTTCTTTGTCTTAACAAGAATAATGGCAACCACAATCCTCTAGAAATTAGAACCCACAGACTGTCTGCATCTCCTGCTCACACACATTTATGGACAACACAACCTTGTCTGCACTAGGAGAGTCACCTCTGGCTGCTGAAGGAGTGCAGGACTCCCTGCTGAAAAGGGTGGGAGAAAGTGTCTTAGTTGGCTCCATAGCAACAGGCAAGAATACCAGGCAGTGAGTAGCCCATTCACTGGATGGTACCATGAGGAACTTTTTCCTTTAAACATTAAAACTACAGATTGCCAAAATAGCAGTCCCAGCTGTACTGTTAAGGGGTAATACAGCCAAAGCCAGTCAGTCAATTTGGATACAGGTGTCAAAGTTCACATGCTTATTTGTAGAATTAACCTCTTGGGGCCCAAGTACAACACAGGCTGAGAAAGAAAAACAAACAGCCGAGTTTATATTTTGACAGAGATGCTGTACAGGGGGCACAGGAACAGGTAGGGGAAAAGAGGAAGAATAAAGGCTTGTGTAAAACCACTACTCCTAAGCCATGTCTGAAATGATGGCATTACAGAGCATTAAACTAACCATAGACAAACACACACAAAAAATATGTTTCATGTTTTCCAGGAGTCTGGACCCCCCCCCCCCCAAGTAAATGTTAAAAAATATTTACCTCAGCCTCTGCTGTTAGCTGCATTTTCTTTGTTATCCCATGGTCAACATCAACCCAACCTAAAGGAGGAAAAGCAAATATTTAACAGTTATGTTTTCAATAGATATGACATGGTCAACACACATGCCCAGAAGCATGAAGAGAAAAGGAGGAACAGCATACCCAGCTCATAGAAATTGGATTTACCATTAACTTTCTCTCTGATAAGCCAAGGGCCCCGTTAAGCTCAGGACTGACTGAGCTGTAGGAAGTTTAGAAGCCAAAAAAGGAGCATTTTGGTGTTTTATGTGGATTCTGATTTTATTAAACACAGCTGCTGAAACCCAAGCACCCAGTAACTTCGCAAGTGTCAAGTCTTCTCCCTCCATCTCAAACAAATACATATTTTTAAGGTTTCACCAGGAGCCACATTTTTGATTCAAGCAAGAGAACAAATGCACATATACTTGTCAGAGTTAACCCCAGGAGTTTAAATTAGTCAGGTGACAAACCAGCTGCATCTTCATATTAGAAGTTGCTAGATTTGGGAAACTTACTTTTGCTCATTGCTAACCATAACCTAGAGTCATCTTCAGAATGTCATTTATTTGTATTATCATTAGGGCTACGAATCAGTGACTTCCAGAGACCTTTGTGACTTGAGCTCATGGCATCTGGGAGCTGCAGGGTCTCCCCACAGCCCATGATGGCTGAGAACTGTAGGGACCCCCCCCAAGCTCTGAGATATCACGGGGGTGCCCTGGGAGCTTCCAGGCACCACGAGTGGCACAGATGCCCCAAGCTGGGAGCCATGGGCAGCGGGGGGACCCCACAGGTCTGCACTGGGGGCCCCAGGGTGGTGTAGGGATCCCAGAGCTCCCCATTTTGTCATGCATATTTTTAATAAAAGTCATGGAGAGGTCACAGGCAATAAAGAAAAAGAAAAAAAATCACAGAAGCCCATGACCTGTCTGACTTTCACATTTTTAGTAAGACACATAATCTTAGCCTTAATTATCACAGCACCTAGGAGCCCCAATTGTGGACCAGGACCCCACTGTTGTAGCTGCTATGCACACATGGAACAAAAAGAAGGCTCCTGTGGCAAAGAGCTAACGATCTAAGTAACAAGTCACACTGACTGCAAGAAGCAATGGACTGAGCTTGTGCCACAACAAGATGACCAGATCCCAGCAGATCTTGGTTTGTCTTTTGCACTTTCTTGTTACCAACAGATTCCCTGCAGAAGGGCAGTTTGGAAATACAATTTGGTAAGAAAAACAACACCAAGATGCCTATACATATTTACGACGAGCTGAGGCAAAGATACAGCACTCAAAGAGCCATACACCATTTAATGTTTACCACTATGCTTAAAGGACAGAGTTCAAATGTTATCCATATTTATAGACACCCTTATCTTACTAGAAATCTTCCCCTCTATTATGTATGCACGCAGGTATATTACTATAAGGTTGCACACAAAGAACAGTGTTGATTTAGACCCTTGTTCTCCTATGAGAACTGAAGCAGTTCATTGCAAACGGAAATGTAAATATTTAGAGTATTATATTATAATATGTTGGAGCAAAACAGATGGGAGGTGTTGTTCTGGCATTTACATAATGGAATAACCAAGGCCTTGCTATGCAAGAGTTGTGTTTCCTGTTAGGCACAGTGCCCGTTTCTGGTTATCACTCACTAAGGAACACAATATCCCAACAGTTGGATTGGGAGTAAGGACGCTAAATGGTAAAGGATGGGAACAACTGATAACATACTGGCTTTTGGAACATTTTTTGTTTGCAACTACATAAGTCTTGCCAAGGTCCCTAAAGTTGGCCAACCCTGAAACAGTGATAAACAACCTTTAGAAGGCCACATGTGTCTGTGTGGACCTTTTCTGTAGTTTTCTCATCCTAATCTTGCAACTAATTCAGAATGCCTAGGTAGATATGGAATAGTAGTGCACTAGCAGCACACAACCCTCCAAACAATGAGGCCTTTACATGTTGCTACCTTTTTAAGTAAAGAGCACTTCGCAAGTTTCTTTTTAAACAAAAGATTCTTAGCAAACAGGTTTAAAGACTTCAGTAGAAACAAATCTTGAACCACCTCCCCTCCCCCCCCCCACCAAATCCACAAACAAGTATCTAGAAAAATAAACATTGGCCTAATAGCGTATCTTGCTAAGGGGAGGCCTATTATAACCACCCCATTAAAAAAAAAAATCATCTCTTCGGTGCCTGAATTTGTGACTTTCACATTCATTTTAATGCTTGTCATCCTGTATTTAAAGCCTTGCCACTTACATGAAGAACTTAACACCAGAAACTTGTTACACCCAATATAACAGGCATCCAGAAACAGCAGCATATGAAGAGAACTGAAGGAACAATAAGAGTTAGTGGCTCATCAATTATGCTTGGGAGAACTTTTTATAGTTGTAACAGGAGTGCAGAAGTATACTGTGTTGTAATACAACTTTTTCTCATTGTTGTTTGTAGTGTTGTTGTATCCATGTTGGTCCCACGATATTAGAGGATAAGGTGGATGAGGTAATAGCTTTTAATGGACCAACTTCTGTTGGTGAGAGAGGCAAGCTCTTCTTCAGGTTTGGGAAAGATACTAAGAGCATCACAGATGGAACACATTGTTCAGTATAAGTAATTCCACATATTGTGAGACACCATTCAAGGTGTGGGCGGTGGGGGTTCGTGGGTTTCAGATTCTTGTAATAAGCCATAAATCGAGCATATTTAGTAAAACCATCATTTTAAATATCTAGCTAAGTTATGGATTTAAGCTCCCAACTCGCCTTTTGAAAGTGTTGTGCAGGTTTCCTTTGAGGACAAGGACAGAGGTAAGATTGTTTTGTGAAAAATGTTTGTCCACAGGTGATAAAAAACCACTATCGTTTTTCCCTGGGAGCTCTTTCAAGAGTGTAGTGACTGTCTGATTTCCACCCACATAGTATTACTAGGGTATTTAGTGCCCTGGATGAGGTATACCACACTTTGTGATTGATACGTGTAGGACCAGTGGATCTTGAAAGCTGTGTTGTGGGGGGTATTGATCATCGTAGCAGTGGAGATATGTCTGCAGGTTTTGCATCAGTTGTTATGGCAAAGTCTTTTTCCATTTACAGTTGGTTATAAGACATGACAGCTACCCTTTGACTAAAAGAGGTTTTATTTTCAAACAGATGTACATAATAGCATTGCATTAAAGCATACCTTGTTACCAGATTCACAGAATAAAAATCTCTGTTGTATGGTCAAAAGAAAGTTTTATCTTTTTATGATCTTTACAAAAATGGGAAACTGCTAGAATACCTAACTAAGTCCACACCCTATCAATCTACACTATTCCATTCAAATAGTTTGAATACATAACCGTATGCAAAACACTGTATTTGTTCAACTTATTAAAAAAGCAAATGCTTTAATGATGGGTAGTAGTTTTGACATTCATATTAAATAAGAGGTGGTTAAGAAAAATTAATCTAAAACAAGTTCCTCTTTTGAGGGGACTGCAACTCTAGCACTATAATAAAGTTAAAGAAAGGTTTTTAGTTCTTCATTTTGAATTTTAAGTGAGGTGAATTTGGTTATCTTGAAAATGAGAGTTGATAGTACTGGCTAGAGCCTCATATCAACAGCAGTCACCATGCAAGCACTCCCAACAAGTCTGTTTATAACATGGCTGATATCTGAATCCTTGGCCTAGTGAACAATCAACAGATGGCACCTGTTTATTTAGTGGCCTTGTGATGTGAACTAAGACACCCGGTAGAGATGATTAACACCACAGAATGCATTTGCACCACTGTCAATCTCACGAACATGGGTGCCAACCTCAGGATGCTTTATTACAAACCAGGGCAAAAACCCCCAATTGGTTGTGTGGTCTATGATTAGATTTCACCAACAAAGTAGCAAGTGTGAACTCCTCAAGCACTCTAACAGCCTTGAGATGGAGTCACAGACAGTCCCCTTAGGCACTCCAGTCTATCTTGCCACACCGCCATGCCTGCCTTTCTGGTAGATGGTCCCTTACACCAAAAATTGGAACTATATTCAGGTTACTCCTAGTCCCAAAGGACCAGTTACTTACCCCAGGTCAAATGTACTTTAGATCTCTCACTAAAGACAACACTTGTAGCAAATCCTAGATTAAACTAAAAGTTTATTAGCTAGGAAAAATAAAAATGTTATTTACAAGGTTAAAGCAGGTAAACACACAAATGAGTTACAGTCTTTGGCTTCAAAAAAATAACAGAAGCTGCTGTAATGTACAACCTCTATAGGTCCTTTAAGGCTAAGCAGCTTGGGGATCCCTTGCTTATTTTTAGAAATACTGCCCTCTCCAAATTCAAAGCACCATAGTGATACAGATCCTCCAGCTCTGAGATTTTATTCCCTTCTCTCAGAGTTCAAGCTGTGATGGGACGAGGGTTTGTGCACATCCCCTCTCCATATGTGTGAGGGGGAGCAAAGTCCCCTATCCACTGATGTTCCACAATGGTTTGTCTAGTGTCTATAGGCCTTCCTTTGCTGGGCAGAATACATCTCTTGCGGTCAGGGCCGGCTCCAGCTTTTTTGCCGCCCTAAGCAGCGACGCAAAAAATAAATAAAATAACACCGCGATTGGCGGCACCTCTACTGTGCTGCTTCATTCTTCAGCGGCAATTTGGTGGCCGGTCCTTCCCTCCGAGAGGGAGTGAGGGACCCATCGCCGAATTGCCACCGAAGACCCGAACGTGCCACCCCTTTCTATTGGCCGCCCCAAGCAACAGCTTCCCTTGCTGGTGCCTGGATCCAGCTCTGCTTGTGGTGAACTAGTATTTCACACTCGATAATGCCTCTCTCCTGACTCTGAGGATTTCCAGTTTCAAAGCAAACATTTAAATATTACCTTATAACGTGGTTTAGACATTGTAAGTGAGATTAATGGATGTAGCAACTCACAAACATTTCATAAAGTCCAAACACTAAACCCATCTCTATAAATCTAATACAAATATTAATATGCAGGTGAGACAGACAGGTGTCCAACTATGCATTTGTCAGTGTTCAGTGAGGTCTAAGGGCCTTGGCATGAGCTGGCACCTGGTCGGTCAGTGCCACAATCACTACTTGATTTTACTGCAAATATGTCACGATCGACTTGCTCAAAGTTACCAAAAATAGAGATTTTCTGATTGCTAGGCAACTTCCCCACTTCTACAACATAAGACTTAGCCCAGCATTTAAGATGATTGCATTATTAAATGCAGGCAATTCTGATTTCAGAGATAATTTGACTAAGATTCAGAGGAGAGAAGAGTAAATAGATGTTTGTAGCCAAAAAGCCAATTCTCTCCCTTATCTCTCGCAACCTACTATACATTAGTCTAAAATTGACCAAGAGCACACAAGGAAAAAAATTGAGAAGTTTACTATTAAGTCACAGCTTTGAATTTAGCATAGATTTTACTGTTAGATCATTTAATTAGAAACTACAAATATTACAACTAGTCAAAAAAAAGATTTTTTTCTGTGAAAAAAGTTTATCCTTTTTGGTGAATGATTTTGAAAGTTGTTCAACCAGCTCTATTAACTAAGGGGGAATTATACTAAAGTAACACTAAAGGAGAACTGCTAAGAATAATGAGTAGGAGGGGAAGTGAGTTTGATATAGTGGTGGTTAACAACGTGACCATCAGCATACAAAATGTGGATTACCACTGGAGAGAGATCAGCAAATCCAAGAATCATCAAGAAAGAGGGACCCACAGACTCTGGGCTAGAAACAGAGAAACCCAGAAACTGTCTTAACAGAATTTAAATATCCAAAACAGTCATTTTCACTGTTATCTCATGTTGTCTCATGTTAGAGTATGTACATTGACTACATAAATGTAAATGTACTAAAAAGTTAAAATAAAAAAGTAGAATAGCTAAATTGTGATTTGCCCTGGAAATCCAATCTCTTAAAACAAATAAAAACTACACCAAGAACTCAGTCTCCTGATTAACACTGCTCAAAAAAATTATAGAAGTGAGTCAACGTACAAATACGTGTGTACAGAAAAAGGGGACAATTCATTTATTTTCTGTTACATAAATTGTTGCTTACTCACAAGGAACATTTGACTGGAGGAAGAACCCTCACATGATGATCAGTCTGAAGTGAGGAAAGGATGTTTGAGCAGGGGTCATAAAAATTGATTTAATATGGGCCTCTCTTTGGAACTGAAATGTATGATCTACACACAAGGGAAGTCATACTTAAATGACTTACAGGTTGCAACATCTTCTCATTGCAAAACTGTAAATTATGTTAGCATAGCAGAAATTAAGAACGCCTAGATACTGACTTTTAAAATAGGGTAGGGTGCTAATTAAAGGGAAAAAACCTAATCAACGAGACTAGCAAACAAACTTGCAGGATCTTCTTTGAGAGACAAAATAAATATGATAGTTCCATAAAAAGGTTTAAAGTGGGCTTATATTTTGTAAAGCACCTTTAAAGATGATATTTAAGAGTGCCATTTCTGTGTAAACAACTCTCCATCTGAAAATTAAACTTGGCTCTTTTCTTCTTGTTCAACACCTGAGCTGGTGAAAAAAATTTGGATTTCACAAAATTAGGGACTTTTTTAAAAAAAAAAAAGTAACCTGTTTCTGTTATGGGAATCTACCAAAAGTGTTTGTCGTATGCAAGACTAGTTCAGAAGCTCTCAACCTTTCCAGACTTCTGAAAGGGGTACAAAGTCTGATTTGTCTTGCGTACCCCCAAGTTTCACCTCACTTAAAAACTATTTGCTTACAAAATCAGACATAAAAATACCAAAGTGTCACAGCACACTATTATTGAAAAATTGCTTACTTTCTCATATTTACCATAAAATTATAAAATAAATCAATT
Source organism: Mauremys mutica (assembly GCF_020497125.1). Classification (NCBI taxonomy): domain Eukaryota; kingdom Metazoa; phylum Chordata; order Testudines; family Geoemydidae; genus Mauremys; species Mauremys mutica. The sequence continues at coordinate 58,197,518 of NC_059079.1, forward strand.
GGAATATTAACACTGTACTTACATTTCAGCATATAGTATATAGAGCAGTATAAACAAGTCATTGTCTGTATGAAATTTTAGTTTGTACTGACTTCACTAGTGCTTTTTATGTAGCCTGTTGTAAAACTAGGCAAATATCTAGATGAGTTGATGTACTCCCTAGAAGACCTCTGCATATCCCCAGGGGTATATGTACCCCAGGTTGAGAACCACTGCTCTAGCTAGTCCAAATGTGTTGGCTCTGCAACATTAACAAGGCTTCTCAAAAAGCAGTAAATATTTTTTAACCACTCAAGTCAGCAATTATGAATGAGTTCATAAAAGGAACAGATCAGCTGAGTAAAGAGGTGGCCTTTTTATATAGTTCTATTACAGACTAGAACCACACTAAAATCTTCTGGAGTTGCCTGAAGTTACATACTATAATATTAAGACTGGAACATTTTTAATCATGATGCAAAGACCAGAAGCCACTGCATGTGGTTGTCATTAAGTAGTAAGAATTCAGCAAGATGTTACTATTGGCCAAATAATTGCTCAATATATGAATGACAGGACAAGATGTCCCCAGCTGCAGAAAAACAGAGAAAGAAGCATGTCAGAGACAAGCCTCTGAGGGTTTAGATGACCTAATATGGGAGAAACCCTCACACTATACAAGGAAATCAAATAAAAGAACCGCACACAGGTAAAATGGATTTCTCCAACAAAGTGTCTGCAGTCAGGTTGCCACTCCTGGAATGCCACTTCTCTGAATAGGGCCTTCCATTCAGAAGTCATACAATAGACTTACAAAAGTTCAGTCTCGTGTATTGCAAACCCCCAGGCATATGTCAAGCAGCCTCCAGCCACTTCGTAATGTGAAGATGTGTGGAAACCATCTTTACACACAAAGGACAGTGAGATAGCCCTCTAAGTGCACAATTCAAGCAGGTGTTTTATAGGTACATGATGCAATGCACATGGCTAGAAACATTTAGTGTTTCAACTGGAAAATATAATTCAAGAATAGCCCATGGGCTTTGACATATACTTTGCACTTGTAAGACACCTTTCAGATCCTGGGTGAAAGCACTTAACAAAATATTACACCTCACTACTGAGGCAGACAGACAAATTATCCTTATTTTACAAAGGGGGAAAACAGCTAGAGGTTAAATGATTTGTCTAAGGTCACACACCAAGTCAGTAGCAGAAGTCAGATGAGATCTTAGTCCCAATTCTCAGTCTTTTAGACCAACTACTAAATAGAACACTACCTGCCTGAAGTAAAACTAACCTATAATTACTTCAGTGCAAGGCTACCATACTATTCAATTTAACAAGTTCTCCATTTACAATACACAACATACGTTAATAACTACTAATACTGTTTACTGAATTAAGCTAATTTTTACAGGGAGCCAATGCAGGCATGTTATGACTTCACAGTAACTAAATAACTCAGCTGATCTACTTAAAAGTACATGCAGGCCACAGAGGGCACAGTTCATTGAGCTGTTGTCCAAAAAGGAATTAGATTAAAACTTCAGACACTGCAGACAACACTCATGTGATCATTTCACTGGCAAGCTAAAAAGTGCCAGCATTATCTAGATTAAGGAGAAGCTTACCACTGTAGGTGTCTTTTTCTGTCTTCTTCAGGCTTCCTTCACTAAATATCATTGATTTTGCCATAACAAGAGAAGCAGAGAAAGACAGATCCTAGAATAACTAGTGTTCTTAGTTTGGATCCTACCTGATCCCTGTGAGAAAGAGCAACTCTGCATTTGATTTCCACAGAGAATACAACATTGGTTGGTCTTGCTGAAGCAAACTCCCGGAATATGGATCAACAAAAAAAAAAAAAAAAGGATTCCAAGCAAGGTAGACTGATTTAAATTAGATTAATTATTTAAGTCAGCAAGCCTTATTTAAAATATCAATTGTAATTTTCATTTATAAAAAGGCATTCATCACAAATGCAGTCTAGCTAGAGCAGAAATAAAGAGATTAGTAAAGCCACCCAAGAGTTAAGAATCAACTCCAGGCCACTTGTAGTTTTCCACTCTTCCTTTCTCCTAGATAATCTGGTGGTTGTTGTTGGTTTGTTTGTTTTAAATAAAGTTTATAACTCTTCCTTCTAACTTCACTTTTTGTTCCACCCCTTTTCTGTTTGAGAAAGCGAAACTGAAATATTGCCTATTCTGAAGCCTATAAGATCAATGATTTTCTCTGGTAATAAATTCCAAAGTCCCATCTCCTCTTGCAGAGAAAGCCCAACTCCCACTCAAAGATTTCACTACAAGGATGACAGCTCCAAAGCACCTGAGGAACATGTATACTTGCAAGATATAGTTGTCAAGGAAAAAGGCACTCGCTGACTTGCCGACAAACAGCTGCAGAGGGAATTAAAAATGAGAACATTAGCTTTTAACTTAATTTTATAAGAAGCCACAATAATGTGACTAGCAGTACTAGTTCTTTGTGGCCGGTGTTGCCAAAACAGGCTGGCTACTTCATTCTGGCTAAAACAACACTCATGCCTTGATAAAGCAAGTTGCAGTAATCCAGCCTAGAAACCATGACGGAGTGGATGACTGTGGCCAAATCATCCAATAGCATGAGGTATAGTCTTCTAACTAGACCAGGGGTCTCAAACTCAAATGACCCCGAGGGCCGCATGAGGACTAGTGCATTGGCCCGAGGGCCGCATCACTGACACGCCCCCTTGCTGCCCCTGGCCCCACCGCCAATCCACCCCTTCCATGAGGCCCCGCCCCTGCCCTGTCTCTTCTCCACCTCCTCCCCTAAGCGCGCGGCTCCCCGCTCCTCCCCCCTCCCTCCTGGAAAGTGCTAAGCGCCACCAACAGCTGTTTGGTGGCTTGGCGGTGGGGCACTTAGGCGGCGGGTCCCGGAACAGAAGGGGCCCCCCACCGCCGAAGACCGGGCTGCGCTTCGGCGGCGGCAGGTCCCTCTTTTCCCCACCCTGGCCGGTCCCGCTTCCCACCCCGGCCCCGGCCGGTCCCGCTTCCCTCCCCCACCCCCCCGGCCCGGCCCCGGCGGGTCTCGCTTCCCTTCCCCCCCCCCCGGCCGGGTCTCGCTTCCCTCCCCCACCCCCCGGCCCGGCCGGGCCCCGGCCGGTCTCGCGTCCCTCCCCCCCCCCCCGGCCCGGCCGGGCCCCGGCGGCTCCCGCTTCCCTCCCCCACCCCCCGGCCCGGCCCCGGCGGCTCCCGCTTCCCTCCCCCCCCCCCCGGCCCCGGCCCCGGCGGCTCCCGCTTCCCTCCCCCACCCCCCGGCCCCGGCCCCGGCGGCTCCCGCTTCCCTCCCCCACCCCCCGGCCCCGGCCCCGGCGGCTCCCGCTTCCCTCCCCCACCCCCCGGCCCCGGCCCCGGCGGCTCCCGCTTCCCTCCCCCACCCCCGGCCCGGCCCCGGCGGCTCCCGCTTCCCTGCACCACCCCCCGGCCCGGCCCCGGCGGCTCCCGCTTCCCACCCAGGCCCCGGCCCGGCCCCGGCGGCTCCCGCTTCCCACCCAGGCCCCGGCCCGGCCCCGGCGGCTCCCGCTTCCCACCCAGGCCCCGGCCCGGCCCCGGCGGCTCCCGCTTCCCACCCAGGCCCCGGCCCGGCCCCGGCGGCTCCCGCTTCCCCCCCCCTTACCCGAGCGCGTCTCCGGCGAGGCCTGAGCTTCGTCCCGCTCAGAGCCGCGTGGTGAGGGGGCGGGGCTGGGAGCTCCACGCCGAGCGCCGCGCTCCCCCCCGCGCTCCCAGCCCCGCCCCCTCCCCACGCGGTTCGGAGCAGGGCGGGGCTCAGGCGCTCGGACGGAGACGCGCTCGGGTAAGGGGGGTAAGGGGGGGGGGGAAGGCTCCAGGAGAGGGGCGGAGGCGGGAGCCTCCGCTTTTCTCTTGGGGGCCCCTGCGGAGCCCGGGGCAAATTGCCCCCTTTGCCCCCCCCTCTGGGCGGCCCTGGGGAGCTCCGCGGGCCACAGGGAAGAGCTCCGCGGGCCGCATGTTTGAGACCCCTGAACTAGACTCTGGTGGAAGGCTGCATCTTTCACAGCAACAGCTATTTGAACACTCCAGCAGCAGCAAGGAGTTGAAGAGGACCTCAAAGCTGCAGACTACTGATGATGATTATCTGAGGACAGATTCCCTCCAACAGAGTGGGACAGCCACCCTATTAGTGGTTCCATTGGTGCTTTCATTGTTTGGTCTTCCAATAATGAATCCTATTCCTTGCTATTTGTGCTTCACTTTTCCATTTTGCCCTTTGAAAACTTCTGAATTCCATAGGTTCGCTCCAACCCTCAAAACTCAGACAATAAACTGCTTTAGCTAACTCAGATATTGGGCTATTCCTACCATCCTGCAGAGGTAGAAGAAATCTTCAAACTCCACCATCAACCAGCCTCTCCTACAGGATGGAATTAGGGGAAGGTGACAGGGGAGTTCACACTGACTTCTGGGTAATTAATCTTATTTTGCCAGCTTGTGAATTCTTTTCCCTACTCCCCCACACATCAAGTAAGCTCCAGTGAAGTGCCACCACTTGCACCAAAAATGAAGTGCAAACTCTCCAGAAGCCCCTTCATCAAGCCAATGAGAAAGTGTGAAAGGTATGGGAGACGCTCATGATATTTTATGAACATGATGTGTCCAGCTATTTGTTATTGCATCATTTGCTATAGGACTAGCAGGATTAATTCCACCAGGAGTTACTTGACACCGTGTCCACAGGAAAGGTGACCGCAGCACAGCCAGGAGTTCCTTAGCAGACACCCAAGACTATTAACTATGATATGCTGCATCCTCGCCTCTGGTAGGCTGCACAAACCAGTCTGACCAGGTTAAGAGATACAGGGAAACAAAGAACATTTGGGACTGATAAAAGGTCTGCCCCCTAAAGATGGCATGAAAGCAGACTGAACTGCAGTCCCCAAAAGTGTGGGTGTCTGGCTAAGCCTCCCTAATCTTTACGTAAGACAAACATGCATGTAGATTGCTTAATAACATGCATGTGTTAATAACCCTTTGCTCTTGTTCTGCTTTGTTCCTGGTACGAAATTGAAAAATATGTTGTTTTGAAAGGATGGTTTTGTGTCACCATATCCACATACTGGTCACAGCTCCTGAAAGGAAGGCTCCAGCCCAGTCAGCCCTGCTGAAGAATCACAGTCAGTACCCCAGGATTCAGTCTGAAAGTGGGAGAATTGTGGGATTCCTCCTTAAAAAAGGTGAAGGTACGAGGCCTGTCACCGAGAGGAGATGACCCCAGCCAGGCTACAGTGGGTTGCAGGTACAGATAGCCCTGAACCATTACTGAAATAACTCACCATTGCTTGAGTTTTGGAATGGATTCTCTGCCTCAGATCTCTTCTGCATTTCATTCTTCTCAGGGGTCCCGTGTCCCGTAGAACTCGGCTGGCGGTGTCTTATGGAAGTATAATCTTCACCTACCATTGTAGTCTACCATAGAAGAGGGGAAAGAATTAGTTAACAAAAGGCCTCAGACGTGATGCATTTATTCAGCTATTACATATGCTAGATTTTTCCTGCCTTTGACTGCTCACTGGAGGTGGGGAGAAAAAAAAAAAAAAGAAAAAGCAGATAAATGGGACTGGCAGTCTAACAAAGCTAACCCCCTCTCCCATCCCAACTATCTACATAGTAAAACCTGTACTAAGAACCATACCTTCTCCTCCCTTCTCTCCACACTAGACAGTAAGTAGGACAGTAAAAGTTAATTCCCCCACATTCCCAAACCACCTCCAATACACAAACCCTTCATTTTAAGCAACTAGGAATCCTCAGGGCTCCCAACACAGTGTTGGGATAGTCACTTCACAAGTGAAGCCTTTAAAATGCTTCATTTTTCACATGATTTTTGCTGGTAATTTATATAGCAAAACCTGTCTCTCAACACTGGTTTGGGGGTTTTGAGATTCCTCTCCTCCCCTCCCTGCTTTTTCAAATTTCACTTTGGCATCACGGAAGAGAATAGTAGCCTGAGAATACCAGACAATCCCCTTCCTGTAAAAAAAGCCCAAGTCCTCAGTAAACCTTGTGCCTTATTTAGGCAAATGAATGATTGTGCTGCAAACCACAGTGAAACAGGAAGAGAGAGAACCGTGTTTGTTTAAACCACGCCAAACCCAACAGCAGGGGGCCATTGCTGAAGGCTGAATTATTACTAACACAGACTCCTGCACCACCACCTCCAGATTCAAAACGTAGACCTGTTTTTTAAAGGGAGGGAGGGGTGTTATTTCCCACAGTCACCAAGAGAAAAATGGCATCTTGCCCTACTCTTGACTAACAAAATGGAAATCTATGAAGCTCCCTAAAGTTGCCCCTGCCCCAGACTGGGCTTCCAAAATACCAACCACACACACTTTTCTTTCATAAGACTAGCTCCTTACATTTATCTAAGTGCTTCTCATCCAGAAGCATCCGAAACATCTCTGTAGTCCATGAGAGTATACTCTGTGTGCATATTTATAAACACACATACTACACCCACTATTGAAAGGCAATATCCATTTAAGAAAATGTACCAACACTACAACCAAGGTTGACACTCCTGCAAGAAACAGGATCTCTCTCAATCACATGTGGTCAGGCCTTCAGCTTCACTTCTCATTAAAGATACAGCAGCACCAGTTACTGTTCTTGATTCTGTAAACTTTATATCTAGCAGCAGTTTCCATTCCTCCCCACACCACATTGGGCACTGCTTCTGTATAGACAAAGGGAAGAATGCCACCTACTGAACAACCAGCATCACTTCCTGAAGCACCTACATGTTCCTTGGAAGCCCCATAGCAATTACTACTAACCAGGCCTAGTCCTGTTTATCTTATGAGATGACACCCCAGACTGCAAGCTATAAAATAATCAAGGACTATAAAAAAAAATTTGAGAAAACCTTCCCAGTTAACCACACACAATAGCAGGTAGTTTGTGTGAACAATCATTGATATGACAGGTATTACTGCTTTAATACAGATTTACATAACCCAGGAAATGACCTTAGAGGAAGAATTACTATATTTTCTCACCAAGTACCAGATGTAATGCACTGGACAGACAACTGGTTGAAAAGGACATAGTCCACAGGGGCAGGCTTTGTACACCACTGTTGCTGCTATCACCCCACAGCAAAGCCAGTTTGTGTTTACTTCACATATTCCCCAATGTACTGAAGGCATTTCCCCCCTGAAAAATCAAAGTTCTAGGGGGGTCTCAGAGGTCCGGTGTCACATGGAATATCCGAGGTGGGCCCAAAGCTCGATACCTTTCTCAGTAGCACTTTCAACCCCACAGAGGCGGTAAGAACTGCACATTCTTCTCTGGTAAACCCACCCCCAGATCCCTTTTCAAAGGGCCTTTGGGATAGTGAGGGGAAGGGGAATAGAAGTTAAATAGGAAGGTGTGGGTCACCAAAAGTAAATTTAAGAATATAACTAGAGTAAAATAGTCAGTATTGTAGGTACAGTATGTTTAACTGACATACACTAGACTTGTTTTAAAGACAAATATAGCTCTTGCCTAAGATAGATTTGATGATATGAATGACATTTATCATGCAAAATTAAATAAAAGATTTTTGCACAGGGAGAATGGGATAATACTTGTGGGGAGTCTGTCTTAATCTGCACCCTCAGTATTAGAAGGCACACTATTTGGCAACTGTCAATGTGTCAGTATAACAAAAAAAGAAAACATTCTCTCTCTTCTCTAATCTGCTTTAGAGCCGAGCCAATCACAAAACAAGGCTAAGATAAATCAGAGGTTTTCAGATGCACTGCAGCAGACAGGGCTAACTGTTTTCTGAGTTTCACCTTGACACACATGAAAGTCTGAAAGAATACAAAGAACAACCTATAATACGGACACAAGAATCACCTCACCTTTTCTGGTAGAGAGGATTTAATGTTACACCTACCTCACTTAATGGCAAGTGACTTTCTGCACCCACAACTATTAATCCAGACCTTGACATTAAAAACCAACATAACTAAAGAGCAGCAGCAGGCGGCTAAACCCCCTCACACTTGTATTTTTTTGTTATTTTCCATCCCCTTCTTTGCCATAACCAGTGGAAGCCTATTCCAATGTTTATCCTTATAATTGGAAAGTTTTCCTAACAGCTAAACTACCGGTACCTCTCCATTGATGCAGATTAAGCCCATTACTTCTCACTTTACCTTCGGCAGACATAGAGAACTGATCACTGTCCTCTTTAAAGCAGCCTTTAATATTAAAAAAAACGTTACCAGGGTCCCAAGTCTAAACATCTCCAGTCTTTTAACCTTTCCACATAGATCAGGGCAGCTGAATCTTCTGTCATCGGTGCCAGTCTCCTCTAGACAGCCAGGGGGCCTCCCCGCCAAATCCTAGCCAGACCTGGGGCTCCGAGGATCGTCCCCCTCCCAGCCTGGCGGTCCCCATAGCAAGGCTGCCACACCAGCGAGGGACCGCGACCCCCAGCAGCAGCAGCCAACAATTAAAGCCTCTGAACTAAGACGCTCGCGGCGCCGTGGCAGAGATGAATGCGCAGCGCGGGGCGGTCCGCACGCAGCCCCTGCAGGGCAGACCCCCCGAGCCCGGCCCGTCCGGCGGAGAGCCCCCGGCGAGGTCAGCGCGCGCAGCAGCAGTCCGGCAGCGGGAGAACCAGCGCGCAGACCCCACGAGCGCCCGACCCAGGTGGCGGGGTACGTCACCTTGTCCTCAGGGAGTGTGTCCGCGCGACTCCCCTACGCCTCAGCGCCACTGCCGGTTGGGTGAATGAGAGCGAGAAAGGGACGCTCCAGCCTTCCCCACTCCTCCGCTACGTCACCGCGCAAAGGAAAGGAGTGGCGAGCGTCGCCTCTCATTGGCTGCCTGTCCTAGAACCAGGCCCCACCCCCTTGATACCGGCTAGCGCCGGCGGCGCAGAGAGGAGGAGCGGGGGCAAAGGAGCAGCGTGCGTGTTGGGGGCGGGGCAGAGGGGGCGGGGGGAAGGTGGGCAGGGAGCACGTGAGAGGCACGTGTGCGCGCGCTCTGACTGGGCCCCCCCTAGCTCCAGCCCTTGTTCCCGCAGTTCTGCCGTCTGTCTGCCCCCCCCAGCCTGGGCCCCTCCGACGCCAGCGTGGCCTGCGGCGGCTCTTAGCGTGGGCGGTGGGACCCTCCCGCCAGAGGGCAGCAGGAGGAGCTGCTCGCCCCTCTGTAGCGGGACCCGGGGTCTCTCCGTGCGGCACTGGAAGGTGCGCAGATGCTGCGGTGGGCAGCGGCAGACCCTCAGATCATACTGGAGCCTAGTCTTGGTGAAGCTGCATTTTCAGGAGGGGGGGACTGCAGAAAATAAGACTGGCCATACTGAGTCAGACCAGGGGGTCCATCAAGCCCAGTGTCTTGTCCTCTGACAGTGGCCAATGCCAGATGCCTTAAAAGGAATGAACAGACAGGTAATCATCAAGTGCTCTGTGCCCTGTCACCCATTCCCAGCTTCTGGCAAACAGAGGCTAGGAACACCATTCCTGTCCATCCTGGCTTATAGCCATTGATGGACCTATCTTCCATGAATCTAGCTAGCTCCCTTTTGAACCCCATTATAGTAATGGCCTTCACAACACCCTCCGGCAAGGAGTTCCAGAGGTTGACAGTGCATTGTGTGAAAAAATACTTTCTTGTGTTTGTTTTAAACCTGCTACCTATTAATTTCAATTGGTGGTCCCTTGTTCTTGTATTATGAGGAGTAAATAACGCTTCCTTATTTACTTTCTCTTATACCACTCTTGATTTTATAGACCTCAATCATATCCCTCCTTAATCGCGTCTTTTCCAAGCTGAAAAGTCCCAGTCCTATTAATCTCTCCTCATATGGAAGCCATTCTATACTCCTAATCATTTTTGTTGCCCTTTTCTGAACCTTTTCCAATTCCAATACACCTTTTTTGAGAGATGGTTGACCACATCTGCATGCAGTATTCAAGGTGTGGGCGTACCATGGATTTATATAGAAGCAATATGATATTTTCTGCCATATTATTATTATTATATTTTTACACTTCATTTGCCAGAGTATATGCTCTTTTCTATTTTCCTCATTAGAATTTATCTTCCAGTTTTTAAAGGATGCCTTTTTGCCTCTGCTTCTTTTACTTTGTTGTTTAACCACGGTGCCTCTTGGTTCTCTGACTATGTTTTTTAAATTGGGCTATACATTTAAGTTGAGCCTCTATTATGGTGTCTGTAAAAAGTTTCCACACAGCTTGCAGGGATTTTACTTTTGGTACTGTACCTTTTAATTTCTGTTTCACTAACCTCATTTTTGTGTAGTTCTCCTTTTTGAAATTAAATGCTACAGTGTTGTGCCGCTGTGGAGTTTTCCCCGCCACAGGGATGTTAAATTTATATTATGGTCACTATTATCAAGCGGTCCAGCTATATTCACCTCTTGCACCTGATTCTGTGCTCCACTTAGGACTAAATCAAGAATTGCCTCTCATGGGTTCCAGGACTAGCTGCTCCAAGAAGCAGTCATTTAAGGTGTCAAGAAACTATCTCAGCATCCCGTTCTAAGGTGATATGTACCCAGTCAATATGGGGATAGTTGAAATCTCCCATTATTATTATTGAGTTTTTTATTTTAATAGGCTCTGTAATCTCCCTGAGCATTTCAGAGTCACTAACACCATCCTGGTCAGGTGGTCTGTAATATAGCCCTACTGCTATATTCTTATTTTTCAAGCATGGAATTACTATCCATAGAGATTCTATAGTACAATTTAGTTCATTTAAGATTTTTACTTCATTTGATGCTATGCTTTCTTTAACGTATAGTGCCACTCCCGCACCAGCACAACCTGTTCTGTCCTTCCGATATATTTTGTACCCTGGTATTACTGTGTCCCATTGATTATCCTAATTCCACCAGGTTTCTGTGATGACTATTATATCAATATCCTCATTTAATACTAGACACTCTAGTTCACCCATCTTACTATTTAGACTTCTAGCATTGGTATATAAGCATTTTAAAAACTTGTCATTTTTTGGCTGTCCCCTATTGCATGATGTAATTGAATGGGACTTTTTTTCATTTGACTGTTTCTCATCAGATCCTCCCTGTATTTTATCATTTTCCATCCTCTCTTTATTAGGACATAGGGAATCTCCATTTATAGATCCTCCCCTAAGGGATGTCCGAACCACATGCTCCTCTGCACCTGTCGGCTTTCCCTCAGCCCTTATTTTAAAAACTGTTCTATGACATGGCACATTAAACACCAATATTTTGCCAAATACCCTCTCCCCGCAACCCCCCCATAGCTGAACATAAAGATGATGGCCTGTACGTACTGAGGGGGTACAATACTGCTATAGGGTTATAGGTGATGTGTGCATTTTCAACCGTTCTGGATAGATTAGATGGCATCTCGCAAACTGAGTGCTCAAATGGCACTTACATCATAATCCCTCTCATCACACACACACACATACATACACACACACTTCGTAATCTGGTCCCAGGAAAGCACCACTCCTTTTAGCACAGCTTAAAAAACCAAGGTTGGCAGGAGTCCCAGGCCCAGGGGAGCCTGCCTGCAGTTTACATTGTCCTAAAGGAAAATGATTGCATAGCAAGTACCTCACCCGATGCTTGGGTTTAATACAAAGGCTTTCCACAGCTATATCCATTTCAAGCAGATTTACAAAACCTCAGCTAGGCATTTCAAAAGGAGGCAGAGTTCCTGTCAACTTCTCAGACTTTCCACCCTTAGAGACAGCTTTTCATACCAACTACTTACTATGTTGTAGGTGTTCTGATACCGTGTATTTCATCAAGAAAATATTTCTAATTAATTAGCAAAAATGTTAATAATTAACTGACCAGTAATGTAGATTAAATGAGAAATGGTCCTGGAGAAGTCCAATTCCAATCGTTGTCCAGAATTCTAATACTTGGTGGATTTAAATTTGTGATCTTGGTTCATATATGCATATCTGTTTAAAACAGACTGATGCAAACAATATGAAATAATCTGATTCACTGGAAAATTCCAGCCACAAATGATCTTTAGTAACCTTTACTTGTCTGTGTGTCAGTGGTTATACTTTCACAGTGAAAAGGGGGAAGGGAAGGAATGTCCATACAAGGAGAACTAATCTCTCTCTTTCATCCATGAAGTGTTACTTATCTCCTTCCTATTTCAAGTATAATGGTTTCAAATTCACAGTCTAAGTTAACCAAGCAGTCATGTGTTCTTCACTTGTGCTTTATCAATGCAGTCATGAGAAACACTTTTAATAATCTGTACAACTCCACTGAGCTGGATTGTTCAAACTTTGCTTAAGTAGCCTCTGGGACTCTGAGTACAGCCCTGAGTGAAAATAACTTATACTGATTCAGGTTACAATATATAAAGGGTTACAATGTTAACCCACTACCCATCTTTGCCCCATCTACATTAGGGAAATTTTGTAATTTCCACCATTGTTAGCGCCCACTCAGTCTCACAGATGTTAGCAACCAGGTTTCTGTCGCAACAGATTTTAACACCTTCCCACTAGTTAGACATACTGAGGCTTCCACTGTTGCTAACACTGGTGGAGATTAACCAGTGGGAAAATTTCTCTATGGTCAACAAAGCGTCTACATGAAATTAATAAATTGTCAGGAAAACCATGCTGGGGGATGATGTACCTTTAACGGGAAGATGGAGCTAACCCACTCACTCCCCACTTAGGAACTTTTCTTGTTATGCCCAGTGCAGGTGCAACCTATTAGGCGACCTAGGCGGTCGCCTAGGGCACTAGGATTTGGGGGGCGGCATTTTCTTCGGCAGCGACTGCGGCGGCCGGATCTTCAGCCGCCCCGGTCACTGCCGGCATTTAGGCAGAGGGGGCTGGGGAAGGGGGGCGTGGGGAGGGCTGCCTGCAGCAAGTAAGGGGGGGTGGCACGCAGGGGAACTCCCCACCCCAGCTCATCCCTGCTCTGTCTCCTTCCCGAGCACGCCGTGGCTGCTTCACTTCTCCCGCCTCCCAGGCTTGCGGCGCCTAAGCTGATTGGCGCCGCAAACGTGGGAGGCGGGAGAAGTGAAGCAGTTCACCCCTGCTCCGCCTCCTCCCCAAGCATGCGGTCGCTGCTTCACTTCTCCCGCCTCCCAGGCTTGCAGCACCAATCAGCGACCGCATGCTTGGGGAGGAGGCGGAGCAGGGGTGAACTGCTTCACTTCTCCCGCCTCCCACGTTTGCGGCGCCAATCAGCTTAGGCGCCGCAAGCCTGGGAGGCGGGAGAAGTGAAGCAGCCGCGGCATGCTCGGGGAGGAGGCGGAGCAGGGGTGAGCTGGGGCGGGCAGCTGCCGCACGGCTCCCCAGGCCAGGGGGGGAGCTGCCATGGCGGGGGGAGAGCTGCCGCAAGGGGGGTTCCTCAGGGTGATGGGGGGGTAGGGAGCTGTCACAGGGGGGGTGTCTCAGGGTGGGGGGGACAGGGAGCCGCCGCAGGGCTCAGGGACGGGGGAGGGCACAAGGTGGAAGTTTTGCCTAGGGCACGAAACATCTTTGTACCAGCCCTGGCTATGCCCATAATTGGAGACAAAAGACAGACACAGTCATATCTTTATTAGAACATCTTGAAAATATTCTTAAAGGTCACAGAGGGAAACAGGAGAGACATACAAACATTTTGAAAAATCAAAAGGTAGGATTTTCCATTGTTCATGGTGTATATTTCTCCATGGAAATCTGGGATACAGGACTCTGCAGAATAGGACAACTGCATAAGAGTATTTTACTGCTGTCAAAAGTGGGGCAGTATGTCAGTAGTCCAACCATCATATTAAATATATTGGTCAGAGGGAATCAGACTTTTCCTCTCTTCCTTCTAGGATTTTGTTAATTAAGGTCTGTAAAGTGTTTTGAGATGATTGGTGGAAGCCACCTTAAAGGTATCTTGTTTTACCAAGCATAAAGTTTGTGCCTAAATTAGAGCATTTAATTTAACCTAAAAATAACACTTAATGCTCAGTTTTCAGAATGGACAAAAAAACTCACTGTCCACCTCTTTTCTCTTTCCTTCCTTATTTCTAAATAGTTAAAAAATATACCAAACAAACCCGCAAACATCAAGAACATGGACATAAGAGTTTTTCCCTTTTGCTTTTATCCCTGTTTCTAAGTATAGCATGAAGGAGGTTTATATTCATTTCCCTGCCTCATCACATGACAATCTCCATCTGAATCTGTGAAATAAAAAGCATTTCTAAGCAATCATACAAGCAGAAGGATTGGATCTTCTCAGACTCCTGAAATTTAAGCTAGTGAGTGATAGTTCCCTCTCCCCCACTGGTGGAAGAACTTTAAGGTTCCACAAGGACTCCTTGTTGTTGTTTTTTTAAAAAAACAAGTGCATCCAAGCAGCACTCTGTGCCCATGCTTCAGTACATTCCTAGCAGATGGCAATAGAAGCAAATGAATGTTCTCTAGTAGGGTTGCTTATCAGTCCTCCCTTCAATCCCTTTTACATTTTTCCTTCATCAGTACATCAAATGAAGTAGAAAATTAGAAAATTCCCCCTTACCTACCTTCCCCATCTTTTTAAAGAGAAGTGGGTGTGACATTGCACTCCATATATTTTATGAAAATATGTTTATAAGTGTGAATATGATGTAACTGGAATATGCTTCCTGCAAAAGGTCTCTTGCCAGGTATCATTACAAAGCTTATAATCTACTGAGTGTGTTCATCCTATTTGTATGCATGTATCATTCTTGTATCTAAAACTAGAAATATGAAGTATTACTCTGAGGTCCTATTGTAATTATGCAAAGTGTGGGCCATTAATGGTGGCTTAGGATCTTGATGGCTCCCATTAACTAGAACAATTGGTTGTAAATGACACTGTTTACTTGTAAGCCTTCCTGTGTTCCTGTGAGTCAGGCTGGAAGTAATGGAGGCTTGGGGGGTCTCACAGGGCGTGTGACCATGTCACCTGGTCCTGGAATCCATGTTAAACCTGGTGCATTTCCATTTAGAAGGAGGAGTGGGAACCCAGAGAGACAAAAGATTCCTGCCTTGTGCTAAAGCTATAAATGGCGTGGAATAGAATAAAGGGGGCTACAGTCATAAGAAAACCCCTAGTTACCACCTGAGCTGGAATTAACAAGAACTGTACAAGGGAAAAGGATTGGGCCCAGAGTGGGAAGGAGTCTAGTCTGTGAAAGAAGCTTATTGGAACATCTCTGAGGGTGAGATATTATCTATAATCAGTTTCTTAATGTATTAGGTTAGACTTACATGTTTTGTTTTATTGTGCTTGGTAACTTACTTTGTTCTGTCTGTTATTGAAACCACTTAAATCCTACCTTTATACTTATTAAAATCACTTTTGTTTATTAACAACCCCAGAGTAAGTGATTAATATCTAGGGGAGCAAACAGCTGTGCATATCTCTCTATCAGTGTTATAGAGGGCAGACAATTTATAAGTTTACCCTGTATAAGCTTTATACAGAGTAAAACAGATTTATTTGGGTTTGGATCCCATTGGGAACTGAGTGTCTGGATGCTGGAGTTAAGTGACTTGCTGAGCAGTTTTTTGTGAAAGTCTGCAGCTTTGGGGGCGTGGACCAGACCAAGGTCTGTGTTGCAGCAGACTAGCGTGTCTGGATCAACAAGACAGGGTTCTGGAGTCCTAAGCTGGCATTGGAAAAAAGGCTCATAGGTAATTTCAGAGCATCAGGTGACAGTCCCAAGGGGATCTCTGTGACCGAACCCATCACAGTGGGAATGTCATGCCCTCCTCCACACGAGCTGTTTCCCCAATTTATGCACTTTTCTTCTTTGATCCAAGTTGTTACATTGCTTCATCAATTGCCTAATTTCCTCTGTTTCTCACAGAATATTTTGCAATCTTGACTCATTAATTCTTATTTCCTAATTACTATAGTTTCTCAGTGATCCTGTCTGTAACACTACATCATCATTACCATTATTTCCCATAGGACAGTGTTACTTTACACTTGTTATCTGTTTTGATGTTGCATTTGTAACAAACAAACAAACAAAAATTTGAAGACTTTTTAAAAGGGCACCAAGATTAGCCATGTAATGGAAAGCTGGTTACAACCCTAGCTACAAAGAGGCTGCCATCTTTGTATAATGAGGAAAGTGGTTTGAATGGAAAGCTGAAGCTAAACCTCAATGAAGGCAATTGCAGGCTGAAAAAAAAAGCCTAGTAAAGAAGTGACAGCACAAGGATGCGCATCATCTCAACCTAACCCCGAGATCCTAAAACTGTATTTTGTAGTGAAGAACTAAGGCTAGTTCCAGCAAGTACCATATCATTTAGAATTATTGACTTGTCTTCATAAATCTTATTTATTTTTTAACCCTTTGGTTCCAGGTTTCACTGTTCCTCCTATAGTAGTGCCAAGATTCTGCATGTGAGACCAGCATTATCTCTGCTCCTCTGTACTGTGAGGTTAGGTCTAGAGTTCCCAAAATAATTGACAACAGATTCAGATCAGGAAATTCCTTTTTAAGAACAGACAGAAGCAGCAGGAGGAATTAAACTCAGGATTCCAAAAATAATCTAAAGTAGCAACTCCACTGGTTTTGCTAGCAGAGGGGACAATTATACACATACAAGCCCTCAACTGTCCACAGAGGGCAGCAGTATCCTGAAAACAAACACCACATCACACATTGCATTTAAACTCAATTCACCTCACCAAGAAGAGTGGAGTGCTACTACCTGCCAACTGGCTGCTGGCCTCCACACACAGCTATTTAACAAAAGCAGTTTTACTGGGAAAAAACCAAAGAGTTGAGTTACTGAATATTACCAAATAGGAGACATCTGAGCCAACAGTCACTGCCATGACCCCGCTAGTAATCCATGAAAAGGAAATTTGCATTGTTTTCCAATGGGCGAATAATCCCTTCCTTTTCTGTACAATTTTCAGAGTAATAGGATCAACTCCACCAGTCTGGCTGATGAACTGGACTTTTAAACAAGGAAGACTATTATTATTATTTTGCCCTATAGTCTACACACAGCAAGATGGCCCTCCTGTGAGTCTGACCATACATCAGACCGTGAAAGCTACTGCATCTAAAATCCAGGCACAGGGCAGAATTGCTGGTTGACTGTGCCAAGTTCAGCTCAGTTTTCTGAAACTATTCTTCACCCTCTGCATACGACATGCATTCTCTCTCTCTCAGGCCTGGTCTACACTAGGCGTTTAAACCGGTTTTAGGAGCGTAAAACCAATTTAACGCCACACCCATCCACACTAAGAGGCCCTTTATATCGGTATAAAGGGCTCTTTAAACTGGTTTCTGTACTCCTCCCTAACGAGAGGAGTAGCGCTAATATCGGTATTACCATATCGGATTAGGGTTAGTGTGGCCGCAGATCGACGGTATTGGCCTCCGGGCGATATCCCACAGTGCACCACTGACCGCTCTGGACAGCAATCTGAACTTGGATGCAGTGGCCAGGTAGACAGGAAAAGCCCCGCGAACTTTTGAATATTTCCTGTTTGCCAAGCGTGGAGCTCCGATCAGCACGTGTGGCAATGCAGTTAAAAATCAAAATAAAGAAAGAGCTCCCGCATGGACGATGCAGACGTGATCGCTGTAAGGGCAGGCAAATCTGTTCTATCAGCGCTCCGTTACATAAGACGAAATTCAAAATCATTTTAAAAAAATCTCCAGACAGATGCCATAGCAGGGACTCAGCGCACTGCTGCGTGACAAGCGTAACGGAAAGCCAAAGAATCAAATGGACGCTCATGGACTGGAGGACTCAAGCTATCCCACAGTTCCTGCAGTCTCTGAAAAGCATTTGCATTCTTGGCTGAGTTCCAAATGCTTCTAGGGTCAAAAACAGTGTCCACGGTGGGTCAGGGCATAGCTAGGCAATTTACGCACCCCCCCACCCACCCCCAGAAGTGAAAGGGAAAACAATCCTCTCTTGACTCTTTTACATGTCACCCTATCTTTACTGAATGCTGCAGATAGACGCGATGGTGCAGCACTCAACACCAACATCCTTGCTCCCCCCATGCCATGGATGGCTGATGGTACAATAAGACTGATACCCATCGTCATCATCAGCCTATTGGCACATGGGGCAGTGCAAAAGGACTGGTAACCATGCCGACTAGCATCAGTTAGGTCGATCAAGGGTGCCTGCCCCTAATTTTTCCTGGTAGATGGTGCAATATGGCTGGTAACCGTGTTCATCATAGCAACAGGGGGCTGAGCTCCATCAGCCCCCACCCTTCATGTGTAAAGAAAAGATTCAGTTGCCCCTGGACTAGCAGTGGGATGCTGGGCTCCTCTCCTACACACTGCTTAATGTCCTGTCTGGACTATCATAGCAGCTGGAGGCTGCCTTCCATTCATTTCTCACTAACAAGTCACTGTGTCATCACACAAGTGGGGGGACAATGCTATGGTAGCCCAGGAAGGCTGGGGGAAGAACAGAATGAACAGGTGGGGTTGTTGCAGGAGCACCCCCTGTGAATAGCATACAGCTCATAATTTCTGCAGGATCTGACACAGAGCAGCTGTGCTCTCTGGTTAAGATATTCAGTGGTTCTCTAGTACACTTGCCCATATTCTAGGCAGGACTGATTCTATTTTTAGATACCAAAAAGGAGGGATTGACTCAGGGAGTCATTCCCAATGGCTAAGAGCAGCCAGGGGCACTTATGACAGCAACAGATGGTGCAGTGCAAAAGGACTGGTAGCCACGATCATCTTATTACCAATTTATGGTATGGTAGATGGTGCAATATGGCTGGTAACCATCTCTGCTGTCATGCAAAAGCAAAAGCATGCTGTTGTGCAGCGCTGCTGAATCGCCTCTGTCAGCGGCATCTAGTACACATACAGTGACAGTCACAAAAGGCAAAACAGGCTCCATGATTGCCATGCTATGGCATCTGCCAGGGCAATCCAGGGAAAAAAGGCGTGAAATGCTTGTCTGCCGTTGCTTTCCCAGAGGAAGGAGTGACTGACGACATTTACCCAGAACCACCCGCGACAATGATTTTTGCCCCATCAGGCACTGGGATCTCAACCCGGAAATTCCAAGGGGTGGGGGAGGCTGCGGGAACTATGGGATAGCTACGGAATAGCTACCCACAGTGCAACGCTCCAGAAGTCGATGCTAGCCTCGGACCGTGGACGCACACCACCGATTTAATGTGTTTAGTGTGGCCGCGCGCACTCGATTTTATACAATCTGTTTTACAAAACCGGTTTATGCAAATTCGGAATAGTCCCGTAGTGTAGACGTACCCTCAGGGGCAGAAGAAGTTTCTCAAAGCTCCCAACAACATTAAACTATTATTGTCATCCTCTTTGGGACATCAGCTCAAAGCATTCTAGGATCTATAGCATAGTGTATTTTACTGCTTCCTAAATGGCATTACAGAAATTATCTCCCTCAGATAAAGCTGCTCTGAGCTTGTTCATTTAGGAATATGCCAAGTCAAGCTGTGTAAAGAATCATTTAAAAGTGGCTCCAGAGATACCAGTTCCAGAACAAGCTGGTCTTCCAGAAGCCCAAGTGAGAAAAATGACCTATTCTAGACTGTCTTCCACCTTGTATAATCATGTACAGCTGTGCAACCTGAGTGCAAAAGACTACCACACAAAACACTATAAAAGAAAGTGAGGCCCTGAGTGTCTATATACAGCTATCACTGCATACTCAATGCTAATTGTGTTAACATAAGAACAGGGGCGGCTCTACGTTTTTAGCCGCCCCAAGCAGTCATGCCCGGGAGGCGCCCCGGAGCCGCGGGAGGAGCGGGCCTCCCGCGGGCATGACTGCGGAGGGTCCGCTGGTCGCGCGGCTCGGCTGGACCTCCCGCAGCTGCGGACGGTTGGCTGATCTGGCGGCTCTGGTTGAGCTGCCGCAGGCATACCTGCGGGAGGTCCAGCCGAGCCGTGGGACCAGCGAACCGTCCGCAGTCATGCCTGCGGGAGGTCCACTGGAGCCGCGGGATGAGCGCCCCCTCCGCAGTCATGCCTGCGGCAGGTCCGGTCATCCCGGGGCTCCGGTGGACCTCCCGCAGGCATGACTGCGGCAGGTCCGCCGGCCCAGCCTGCCGCCCCCCCGGGAAAGGGCCGCCCCACGCGCGTGCTTGCCGCGCTGGGGTCTAGAGCCGGCCCTGCATAAGAACATAAGAATGGCCGTACCGGGTCAGACCAAAGGTCCATCTAGCCCAGTATCTGTCTGCCGACAGTGGCCAATGCCAGGTGCCCCAGAGGGAGTGAACCTAACAGGCAATGATCAAGTGATCTCTCTCCTGCCATCCATCTCCATCCTCTGACGAACAGAGGATTCATCCTCTGACGAACAGAGTGTTGGTACCAGCAGTTATCCATCTCCATCCTCTGACAAACAGAGTGTTGGTACCAGCAGTTATAGTGAGCTCTACTGCTGACAGTGGAATGCATACTGGAATCTTGACTTGGTGTTCCAACAACTCAATTTGTTACTGAGAGAGAGAGAGGAAATATCCAAGGGAAGGAAATATCTTCATAAGGCCATGGAGAATTGACCCTTCGTTGTAAACATAGGAAGGAAAAAGTGTTCAGTGTTAAAAGTCAGTCACTTCCCCTTTCTCATCTTATTTTAATCTCTGCACAGATAGACAATGTCTTTGGAAAGTAGTTCCCGGGAGCAGACTTTTATAACTCCATCCCCCACCAGTGCTATGGCTGTTTCTATGGTGATGCTGTTGCAAAGCCTGTTATTCTCCTTCCTGTGAGTGCCTTCACCAGATTTACTATGAAGCAAGAGAGTCTTGCATGTGAAACTTTTATTTCACTTCCTCGTTAACTTTCCCTCTTCTCTGCCTACAGCCATTTTCTCCCTGTTCCTTCCTATCCCCTCACCCTTACTTTTGAAATACCTGGCCAGAAAGGGAACCTAGAACCAATCAGGTGTATATTAAATATGTGGGTGTTTGACTTACACTGTGTTCTCTGCTCAGACCTATCTGATTCAGGCACAGTGGGGACTGCTGCAGACTGGAAAAGCCACGGAAGAGGAGATAGCACCAACTTTACTGTGACATTACACTCCATATTCTTCATAGAAATCATGTTATGATATGAATATGACATAACTAAGATCTGTTTTATGCAAGATGGGTCATGTGAGATATCATTGGAAAAGTTATGATGGACTGAATGTGATTATCCAATTTGTATACATGTATAATTTCTGTATCTAAAGTTAGGAATATTGACTATGTAACAATTACAACTGTGAATGTACTTGGGAAACACCCACCAGAAAGCAGGCCATCAGCCTTGATGGGCCATTAGGAAGAGAGCAATAGAACTTTGAAAAGGCTAATCTCCCTCCTTCCTGAGACGTTTAGTGGGATGCTGCATTGACATAGCAGGGTCAGGTGACCATGTCACCTGGTACTGGACAATGTCTTAACTTGTTGGTACTTTTCCACTGTAGGGGGATGGGGATCAAACAAAGGATTTCCGCCTTAGGTAAATCCTTTTTAAGGCGGGGGAGGAGGTTAAGCTTGACTTTCCTCCATTGTCTGCGCAGGAAGGAAGACTGCTAAAAACACCTGCAGGGAAAGGCAGTGTTGAGTCCAGGCTGAGACAGGGATCCAGTCTGTAAAGAGAAATAACTGGAACTCTAAGGCCTGGTCTACACTACAATTTTAGGTCGAATTTAGCAGCGTTACCTCAATTTAAGCCTGGACCTGTCCACACGACAAAGCCCTTTTTTTCGACTTAAAGGGGTCTTTAAATCGATTTCTTTACTCCACCTCCGATGAGGGGATTAGCGCTGAAATCGGCCTTGCCAAGTCGAATTTGGGGTAGTGTGGACGCAATTCGACAGTATTGGCCTCCGGGAGCTATCCCAGAGTGCTCCATTGTGACGGTTCTGGATAGCGCTCTCAACTCAGATGCACTGGCCAGGTAGACAGGAAAAGGCCCGTGAACTTTTGAATCTCATTTCCTGTTTGGCCAGCATGGCAAGGTGCGGGTGAGTGCAGATCTCATCAGCAGAGGTGACCATGATGGAGTCCCAGGATCACAAAAGATCTCCAGCATGGACCGAACAGGAGGTACAGGATCTGCTCGCCATATGGGGAGACGAATCCGTGCTAGCTGAACTCCGTTCCAGTAAATGAAATGCCAAAACATTAGAAAAAGTCTCAAAGGGCATGAAGGACAGAAGCCATAACAGGGACCTGCAGCAGTGCCACGTGAAAATTAAGGCACTCAGGCCAGGGGCGGCTCCAGGCCCCAGCACGCCAAGCACGTACTTGGGGCGGCAAGCCACAGGGGGCGCTCTGCCGGCGCCGCAAGGGCGGCAGGCAGGCTGCCTCCGGCGGCTTGCCTGCAGAGGGTCCGCTGGTCCGCGTCTTCGGTGGACCTCCCGCAGGCATGCCTGCGGAGGCTCCGCTGGTCCCGCGGCTTCGGAGGCAGCCTGCCTGCCATGCTTGGGGCGGCAAAATCCCTAGAGCCGCCCCTGGCTCAGGCAAAACCAGAGAGGCAAACGACCACTCCGGATCAGAGCCCCAAACATGCCGCTTCTATGATGAGTTGTATGCCATGCTAGGGAGTGTAGCCACCACTACCCCAACCCTGTGCTTTGACTCTGTCAATGGAGAATCACGCAACAGGGTAGTGGGTTTTGGGGACGAGGTAGATAGCTCACAGCAAGGAAGCGGAGAAACCAGTTTCCCCAACAGCCAAGATATGTTTTTCACCTTGGACCTGGAGCCAGTAACCCCCGAACCCGCCCAAGGCGGGCTCCCAGACCCTGAAGGCAGAGAAGGGATATCTGGTGAGTGTACCTTTGTAAATATTACACATGGTTTAAAAGCAAGCGTGTTTAATGATTAATTTGCCCTAACATTCACGGCCAGTACAACTACTGGAAAAGTCTGTTAACGTGTATGGGGATGGAGCGGAAATCCTCCAGGGACATCTCCATAAAGCTCTCCTGGACGTACTCCTCAAGCCTTTGCAAAAGGTTTCTGGGGAGGGTGGCCTTATTCCGTCCGCCATGGTAGAACACTTTACCATGCCAGGCCAGTAGCATGTAGTCGGGAATCATTGCATAACAAAGCATGGCAGCGTATGGTCCCGGTGTTTGCTGGCATTCAAACAACATCCGTTCTTTATCTCGCTGTGTTATCCTCAGGAGAGTGATATCATTCATGGTCACCTGGTTGAAATAGGGTGCTTTTATTAAGGGGACATTCAGAGGTGCCTGTTCCTGCTGGGCTGTTTGCCTGTGGCTGAACAGAAATGTTCCCCGCTGTTAGCCACGGGGTGGGTGGAGGGGTGAAGCGTGAGTGATCTCTCACACCAAACCGGCAGGCCCTCAAGAGGCAAAATGCGACCTTGTAAAAAGCACATGTGCTGTGTAATGTGAACAACAAGGTTTAATGTGAAAGAGTGTAGCCATTTTTCTCTAAAATGTGTCTTTTTAACCACTCTCCTTTTTCCTCCACCAGCATGTTTCTCCTTCGCAGAGGCTAGTGAAGATTAGAAGGTGAAAAAAATGCACTCAGGATTAAATGTTCTCTGAGCTCCTGCTGTCCTCCCACACTGACAGAGCCCAGCAGAATGCGTGGAGGCAAACAATGTCAGATTGCAGGAAAGCACAATATGAACGTGAGGAGAGGTGGCAGGCTGAAGAGAGTAAGTGGCAGGCTGAAGATGATAGGTGGCATCAGCTTGCTGACAGAAGGCAAGAGTCGATGCTCAGGCTGCTGGAAGATCAAACTCATATGCTCCAGTGTATGGTTGAGCTGCAGGAAAGGCAGCAGGAGCACAGATCGCCACTACAGCCCCTGTGTAACCAACAGTCCTCCTCCCCAAGTTCCATTGCCTCCTCATCCAGACACCCAAGAATGCGGTGGGGGGGGGCCCTCCGGCCACCTAGCCACTCCACCCCAGAGGATGGCCCAAGCAACGGAAGGCTGGCCTTCAATAAGTTTTAAAGTTTTTAAGTTTTAAAGCTTTAAAGTGCAGTGGGTCCTTGTCCTTCCCTCCTCCCCTCATCCACCACCCCACCCCACCCGGTGCTTCCCTCCTCCACCACCCCTCCCGGGCCACCTTGGCAGTTTTCCCCAATTTGTGTGATGAATTAATAAAGAATCCATGAATGTGAAGCAACAATGACTTTATTGCCTCTGCAAGCGGTGATCGAAGGAGGAAGAGCGGTTGGCTTACAGGGAAGTAGAGTGAACCAAGGGGGCGGGTTTTCATCAAGGAGAAACAAACAGAACTGTTACACTCTAGCCTGGCCAGTTATGAAACTGGTTTTCAAAACTTCTCTGATGAGCACCGCGCCCTCCTGTACTTTTCTAACTGCCCTGGTGTCTGGCTGCGCATAATCAGCGGCCAGGCGATTTGCCTCAACCTCCCAACCCGCCATAAACGTCTTCCCCCTTACTCTCACAAATATTGTGGAGCGCACAGCAAGCACTAATAATAATGGGAATATTGGTTTTGCTGAGGTCTATCTGAGTCAGTAAACTGTGCCAGCGTGCTTTTAAACATCCAAAGGCACATTCTACCACCATTCTGCACTTGCTCAGCCTATAGTTGAACAGCTCCTGACTACTGTCCAGGTTGACTGTGTATGGCTTCATGAGCCATGGCATTAAGGTGTAGGCTGGGTCCCAAAGGATAACTATAGGCATTTCAACATCCCCAACGGTTATTTTCTGGTTGTGATGGAGTAGGGGCTGTCTGTGTGGGGGTTGGGAGAGCCGTGGAGGATTTAGGTGAGAGACAGGACCTGAGCCTGTAACCTGAGCTAGGCAGGGGAAGTCAACACCTTGGCCCGGGAAACTAGACAAAGGCAGGGAACCGGCTGGAGGGAGGGGGGGTCAGTTTTCGGTTTGGGGCTTGGGGGTGAGTTCAGGGAATCCTACGCTGGGATCCAAGCCCCCTGAACCCCAGAAGGACTCGATTGAGGGGTCCTGGTTGTGCTGTATCCTGTGCTCCTGTGTCCAATAAACCTTCTGCTTTACTGGCTGGCTAAGAGTCACTGTGAGTCCCAGGAAGAGGGGTGCATGGCCGGACTCCCCCACACTCCATGACACTGGTCTGTAAAGTAAGTCCCTTCCTGCAGCTTTTGAAACAGACCAGCGTTTCTGAAGACATGAGTGTCATGTACCTTTCCCGGCCATCCCACGGTGATGTTGGTGAAATGTCCCTTGTGATCCACCAGTGCTTGCAGCACCATTGAAAAGTACCCCTTGCGGTTTATGTACTCGATGCCTTGGTGCTCCGGTGCCAAGATAGGGATATGGGTTCCGTCTGTCGCCCCACCACAGTTAGGGAATCCCATTGCAGCAAAGCCATCCACTATGACTTGCACATTTCCCAGAGCCACTACCCTTGATATCAGCAGCTCTTTGATTGCATTGGCTACTTAGATCAAAGCAGCCCCCACACGCGGGAGGCGGCAGGCAGGGGCCAGGGGATGATCCAAGCAGGGCTGGGTGAGAGGACCCGGCTCCAAACATTGGTGTAGCTGGGTCCCCAGCCCTGAATATTCCTGGAGCCCGGGCACCACAGGCTCATGTAACTCGCTGCCCCTGTCAGTGAAACCCCAGTAAATCAGGTGGCATCCTGGACAGGGGGGGAGGAGGAGGGGTCCAACCCATCACACTTTACACCAACAGCAGGACTGGGTGGAGGTTTAGAAGGTGGGAAGTTAAAGAAGTTGTAGGTATCCAGAGAGGACGCAAAGCAAAAGAAACAAAATCCAGATTATTCTCCAGCCACTTCCAGTCTCCCTAAAGCATCTGCCTGGAACTTGTCCTCTCTGGCCATAGCAACAAGTAGATCTGTAAATAATATACAGACTCAGTACAAGGCAGTAGTTATTGATGCCAATGGCAAGCGTGAAGAAATGCTTTAAAAAATAGATGAGCCAATGTCACTGCTGAGCCTCTAGCATATCTCACCAGTCCTGAACTCTGAAGGAAGAAAAATAAAAAGGAGCAAAACTACAAAGCACTGCTCTGAAGAGTAAAGTTCCAGTGGGTTTCACTCCCAGCTTATTAGAAAGATGAGGTGGTTGAGGTAATATCTTTTATTGGATCAACTTCTGTTGGTGAGAGAGACAGGCTTTACAACTACACAGAGCTCTTCTTCAGGTCTGGGAAATGCAAGGTAGAACAGATTGTTTAGCATAAGTAATTAGCACATATTCTAATGGACCATTCAAAATAGAGTGGTATCACAACATGTGGTATACCTCATCCACTGCACTAAATGCCTCAATAACAACTATGTGGGTGAAACCTGACAATTACTACGCTCTCAAATGAACTCACACAGGAAAATGTCAGCTGTGAGCGATCACTTTTCACAAAGTGATCACTCTATATCTGACCTATCAGTCCTGATCCTCAAAGGAAATCTGCACAATACTTTCAAAATACGAGCCTAGGAGCTTAAACTCATAACTCTGCTAGACACTAAAAATCATGGACTGAACAGAGACACTGTATATATGGCTTATTACAACAATTTGAAAACCACTAACTCTTTTTTTGTCCTATGACTGCAGAGGTGTTAATAGTCCACTCTACCTTAAATGGTCCAGGTGATGGTACCATTTTTCCAGGGGTGAAAGTAAGATAAAATACTTACCAGTACAGGGGGTCTAGCTCCAGGCTCCTGGAAGGGGCGGGGCCTTGGCAGAAGCGGTGGGGTTGAGGTTCAGCCTCCCACAGCCAGGCCTTCCACACTGCATGGCCCACGCCACCCGGGGCTCTGGCAGTGATTTAAAGGGCCCACGGCTCTGGCTGCTGGTAGCAGCAGTGGCGGCCAGGAGCCCTGAGCCCTTTTAAATCACCAGGCTCAGAAGCAGCTGCCCCTTTTGTCTGTCCCCCTCCCTCAACATCAGTGGCCTTTGGGACGGGGGTAAAAGGGGCAGCAATGCGTTTTAACATGGCCTGTGTATGGGCTGGTACCAGCGGCCACTTCTTACCGGTACGCTGTTCCGGCCCATACCGGCCCACTTTCACCTCTGCATTTTTCTTAATTTCTGGATGGTTGTGGTCACTCTCCCACATAGAATTACATTAAATCCATGGCCCACAATCAGGGCCGGCTCCAGGCTTCAGCAAAGGAAGCAGGTGCTTGGGGTGGCCAATGGAAAGGGGCAGCACGTCCGGGTCTTTGGCAGCAATTCGGCGGCGGGTCCCTCAGTCCCTCTCGGAGTGAAGGACGCGCCACCAAATTGCCGCCGAAGAATGAAGCGGCGTGGTAGAGCTGCCGCCGAAGTGCCGCTGATCACGGCTTTATCTTTTTTTTTTCCAGCTTCGCCGGTTGGGGCAGCAAAAAAGCTGGAGCAGGCCCTGCCCACAATAATATATAAATTAAACACAGCTCTTCCAAAGATATTGCAGGAAATTGCCATACCTGTGACAACCTCATCTCAATGTGCTGCCAGCTGACCAGAGGCTGACACCAAGATATTAGAGAATCTCTGGTGTGAGGTTCACAGGGCCCACAATTTCAGGAGGAAGAACCAAACTGCCAAGCTGTATGATGTCATTTCATATGAGCTGGCCAAGCACGGAATCCAATGAACAGGACCTCAGTGCCTAGTCTGGTAATTCCCCATGGCTGTGCCTGTGCTACGATGAGACTGATTGCATCATTAGCAGAGCCCTAAGACCAGACCCTGATTTCACACTGGACAGGGAGCTCCAGGGAGCATACAAAGCTAGAGAGGGTCCAATAAAAGTTGCAATTTCTTCTACTTAACTATGACACAGAAACTGGAAGGGCAGAAGCTTTTCCCAAGGAACACAAAAATGATTTATTATCTCATTGTTTTCCAGGGACATCAAACCCAAGTGAGGGAAGACTTTTCCCCAGGAGTCCTCTAATGGTGAGCAAGCAGCTTCTGACCATAGCAGAGAGGATGCTGGAGGGGAAGGAGAATATGGCTTAGATGGTCAGAAGTCTTAGGGTCACATAGGACAGAATTGAGCTCCAGTGTGGACATTACAGTAACACCCCCCTCCCAAGCACTTGACTATTATTCTGTAGTGTGGCTGCTCTTTCTCATAATAGGCTAATATGAGGGAAATAACTCAAGGGTAGATCATGCAAAATAGTTCTGTAGTGTGGATGCACCCAAAGAAATAAGAGACAAAAGAGGAGAGGATGCAGGTTAGCCATGGCAATGCAACAAATTATTGCATGGTTTACTGAAATCAAATATGCCTTTGTGTCCCTCTTGTGTATGAGAATACTGTATAGGAAGAAACAGCAGAGTAACAGTCAGTTTTCATGTCTGTTAGCAACAGTGAGCAGGGTAGCAGATAGACCTAGGAATCATCTCAAGTGAGCACAAAGGTGTAAATCTACAATTGTCATAAGGGAGATGCTTGTGTTTCACTGACAGAAGTCTCTATATGGAGTGCAGAGTACAGAAAATGCCTCATTTGAATGAACTGGGTAGTTGACTTTCAAAACTATTGTTTCAGGATGGCCACAGATTCAGGCAGGCATAATTACTTTGGGCCATCTGAGATTCACATTTGACAAATTTCCTTCACAACTATAAGGACATGAAACATTCTTTTAGAAAAAAAGCTTAGAATCATAAACAGACAATAAATTCTGCACCAAACTCCAGTCATGGAATTCACAGGGCCCCATGTAAGATAAACATATTTACCATTTAACTTGTTGCTTTACCGTGGTAGTCTATGTTAATTAATGAGTAAAAATACATACAGTTTAGAGATAGGAGAGTCTGAATATCTGAATATTTGATTTAGAAGAAGCTACTAGGAAAAGAATATTGCCTGTAGGAGTGGGAACCAGGAGCGGCTCCAGACACCAGCACGCCAAGCGCATGCTTGGGGCAGCAAGCCGCAGGGGGCGCTCTTCCGGTCGCCGCGAGGGTGGCAGGCAGGCTGCCATGCCTGCAGAGGGTCCGCTGGTCCCACAGCTTCAGCGGACCTCCAGCAGGCAAGCCAACGAAGGCAGCCTGCCTGCCGTGCTTGGGGTGGCAAAATGCCTAGAGCCGCCCCTGGTGGGAACAATAGACTAGATCTCCATTCTGACAAGAACAATAGAGAGCAAGTCAGTCATTAACAGAAGACTGCTGCTATATGAACACACACAATTCCTAAGGTAGAAAAAAGGGGATGTGAAGTGAGACAGTGTAACTGTTTTTTACAAGACATTTCCTACTCCCATTTTATAATATAAATAAAGACCACCAAAACACAGCAGGAGATACAGAGGAAGGTTCTGGCTCAGTATTTTGTGACAGTTTGCGTAATGAAAAGGGTGATAGCATTGCAGTGCAGCGGGTAGCATTTCTGTGCTTTACAGAAGAAGCAAGTTTTAAACTAAAGTGCAATTTGATTAAGAAGTGACCGGGCTAATCTCCTGGATAGTAGCTACTTTACACATGCACATGCATGTGCACACACTTAAAAAACCTTGTTTCTCTTGTTGAAATTACACAATTGGATGCTTTCTTTCATGAGAATAATTTCACACAAATACACAAATAGAAATTCCCCACTGTTACAAGTTTTACTGTTATTACTTTAACCATGAAAACAGGAAGGTACAGGGTTTATTTGTTTTTTATTATTGGTCATCATATAAGCCAAGACAGAATACTATTAATATCCCAGAAAAAGAAAGTTGCAAGCCAAAGTAATCACTTGCAATTCTTTTATAATTAAATTAAGTAAATCTGGCAAGGAAGAATCTATCAGCTCTTTGTCGACAGAAACAACAAAAATAATTTAGAGTATGCTTTCGTTAAAAAAAGAAGTCATTTAATTATTTAGAACTATTATATAGTGCAGAAGTGCACATGGAGACTCACAAAAGTATTTCAGAGAGAGGATGGAGTACCAGCCTCACAGAGCTCACAATCTAGGGCCCAACCTTGCAAAGAGTTCTGCTCATGTAAAGCTCTACTGAAATCAATGGTGTTTTGAGTGGTAACGAGATCTGCATGCCTGGAGCTTTCTTACAGAATCAGATCCTAGTGGGTACAATTCAAAAACAAATTGGAGCAAACTCAGAGAGACTAGTGGAATACTTATAGGAAGATGATCAAGATGATTGTGAGACACGGAGTGTGTTTTTGGAATACATCAGCTGGGAGGCTGTGTCAAACATGAGAGACAGTTTGGAAGAAGCCACAAAGTCAGGAGTGGGTGAAGGAGACAAAGAGGAAAGTCCCTTTCCCCACTCTGTGTCTGTCTTGCCTATTTAGACTGTAAGCTCTTTGGGGCAGGGGCATATTACTTTGTGTTTGTATGGCACCTAGAACAATGGGGCCCCATTTTTGGTTACCATCATAAACATGAGTAATCGTAAAAACAACAGCGAGGAAATCAGACAACACCTAGTGCTGGCTTCATCATATTTTGAATTTCACATCTTGTGAATCCTCTCCCAGGCCTGAAGGGGAAGGGAGGGACTCAAAACCATTATGCTCATCCAAGACACTCCCACACATGTATGCTGAAGTCAAAGGTAAACTGTAAAGAATTGTTGAATTTTCCACATTTTGCCAAATTTATCAGATTCCTCTGTGTGATAGTAACATCCATTGTTACAGGTAACACTTTCCAGAATTTATTTCTGGCTCATATAGCCTTTATTTTGTGGATTGTTGTGGCACTTAGCTATTTCACATTCAAATTTATATATATTATTGTCAGGGCCGGCTCCAGGCTCCAGCTTATCAAGCAGGTGCTTGGGGCGGCAACTCCGGAGCGGGGCGGCACTTTCAGGTATTCGGCGGCAATTTGGCAGAGGGTCCCTCACTCCCGCTCGGAGCGAAGGACCTCCCGCTGAATTGCCGCAGATCGCGATCGCAGCTTTTTTTTTTTTTTTTTGGCTGCTTGGGGCGGCAAAACCCCTGGAGCCAGCCCTGATTATTGTACTCACTGGCAGGTTTAACAGTCAGCAAGGCTACAAATGCTGATGGGGTTCCCCCTTGTTCAGGTCCCCCTGTCTCCTTCTCCCATCTGCCCATGGCAGAAGAACAAAAAGATGGACCCCGATGCAGATTTTTATTTTGGGCCCCCACATGCTATCACCTGCACCACAGTCAAATAAACTCTTTCTTCCCTCACCCTCCAACCTCATTCCTGCTTCTGCACCCCTGCTCTGCTGCCCTGTTCCCACCCCACCCCACCCACTCCCTGCCATGCCAACTGCTCCCAGCAGCTCAGAGTTCTTTTGCTTTGCTGCAGGGGGAGGGGAGAACCATAGCTGTAGTGTCTGGTTTTGAGAAATTGGAAAGTTGGCAACCCTATCGCCACTGCAGCGCATCTGGTGAGTATGCTCTATGCTGACGGGAGACAGCTATGCCGTCAGCATAATAAAACCGCATCCACAAATGGCAGAAACTATGTCAGCAGGAGAAGCTCTCCTGCCAATATAGTGCGGCAACATCACAGCCACAAAATGGAGTCTCTAGCCACCTGGGCAAGTCACATGTGTATGAATGATTCAGCTTTTTGCAGGCCGACACCATTGTTTACATGTTCGTTTGAATGTTCCCAGGAAAGCTCAGATGTGGATTGGCATCTCCCAAAGTCCATTGTCAGTTAAGTGTTTCTTGATTGGGCACTTACTGAGAATAGTCCTTTCTCAAGAAGCTGATCAAATGCTTCACCGAGGCTACTTAGAATTAAACAAATACATAGCCAATATTCATAACCTCAGATGTAAAAATGATACATGCATACAAATAGGATGAATAGGTTCAGTAGATCATAACCTTTGCAAAGATATGTTACATGGCATATCTAGCATAAAACATATTCCAGTTATGTCATATTTACACTCATAAGCATATTTCTATAAGGCATTATCATAGAATCATAGAATCTCAGGGTTGGAAGGGACCTCAGGAGGTCATCTAGTCCAACCCCCTGCTCAAAGCAGGACCAAACCCAACTAAATCATCCCAGCCAGGGCTTTGTCAAGCCTGACCTTAAAAACCTCCAAGGAAGGAGATTCCACCACCTCCCTAGGTAACCCATTCCAGTGCTTCACCACCCTACTAGTGAAAAAGTTTTTCCTAATGTCCAACCTAAACCTCCCCCTCTACAACTTGAGACCATTACTCCTTGTTCTGTCATCTTCTACCACTGAGAACAGTCTAGATCCATCCTCTTTGGAACCCCCTTTCAGGTAGTTGAAAGCAGCTATCAAATCCCCCCTCATTCTTCTCTTCTGCAGGCTAAACAATTTCAGTTCCCTCAGCCTCTCCTCATAAGTCATGTGCTCCAGCCCCCTAATCATTTTTGTGGCCTTCCACTGGACTCTCTCCAATTTATCCACATCCTTCTTGTAGTGTGGGGCCCAAAACTGGACACAGTACTCCAAATGAGGTCTCACCAGTGCTGAATAGAGGGGAATGATCACATCCCTCGATCTGCTGGAAATGCCCCTACTTATACAACCCAAAATGCCATTAGCCTTCTTGGCAACAAGGGCACACTGTTGACTCATATTCAGCTTTTCGTCCACTGTAACCCCTAGGTCCCTTTCTGCAGAACTGCTGCCCAGCCATTTGGTCCCTAGTCTATAGCAGTGCATGGGATTCTTCCGTCCTAAATGCAGGACTCTGCACTTGTCCTTGTTGAACCTCATCATATTTCTTTTGGCCCAATCCTCTAATTTGTCTAGGTCCCTCTGTATCCTATCCCTACCCTCCAGCGTATCAACCACTCCTCCCAGTTTGGTGTCATCAGCAAACTTGCTAAGGGTGCAGTCCACACCATCCTCCAGATCGTTAATGAAGATATTGAACAAAACCGGCCCCAGCACCGACCCTTGGGGCACTCCACTTGATACCGGCTGCCAACTAGACATGGAACCATTGATCACTACCCGTTGAGCCCGACCATCTAGCCAGTTTTCTATCCACCTTACCATCCATTCATCCAGCCCAGACTTCTTTTAACTTGCTGGCAAGAATACTGTGGGAGACTGTATCAAAAGCTTTGCTAAAGTCCAGAAATAGCACATCCACTGCTTTCCCCTCATCCACAGAGCCGGTTATCTCATCATAGAAGGCAATTAGGTTAGTCAGGCATGACTTGCCCTTGGTGAATCCATGCTGACTGTTCCTGATCACTTTCCCCTCCTTTAAGTGGTTCAGAATTGATTCCTTGAGGACCTGTTCCATGATTTTTCCAGGGACTGAGGTGAGACTGACTGGCCTGTAGTTCCCTGGATCTTCCTTCTTCCCTTTTTTAAAGATGGGCACTACATTAGCTTTTTTCCAGTCATCCGGGACCTCCCCCGATCGCCATGATTTTTCAAAGATAATGGCCAATGGCTCTGCAATCTCATCGGCCAACTCCTTTAGCACCGTCGGATGCAGTGCATCCGGCTCCATGGACTTGTGCTCGTCCAGCTTTTCTAAATAGTCCCGAACTACTTCTTTCTCCACAGAGAGCTGGTCACCTCCTCCCCATACCGTGCTGCAGAGTGCAGCTGTCTGGGAGCTGACCTTGTCTGTGAAGACAGAGGCAAAAAAAGCATTGAGTACACTAGCTTTCTCCACATCCTCTGTCACTAGGTTCCCTCCCTCATTCAGCAAGGGGCCCACACTTTCCTTGACTTTCTTCTTGTTGCTAACATACCTGAAGAAACCCTTCTTGTTACTGCTAACATCTCCGGCTAGCTGCAACTCCAAGCGTGATTTGGCCTTCCTAATTTCACTCCTGCATGCCTGAGCAATACTTTTATACTCCTCCCTGGTTATTTGTCCAATCTTCCACTTCTTGTAAGCTGTTTTTTTGTGTTTAAGACGAGCAAGGATTTCACTGTTAAGCCAAGCTGGTCGCCTGCCATATTTACTTTTCTTCCTACACATCGGGATGGTTTGTTCCTGCAACCTCAATAAGGAGTCTTTAAAATACAGCCAGCTTTCCTCGACTCCTTTCCCCATCATGTTATTCTCCCAGGGGACCTTGCCCATCAGTTCCCTGAGGGAGTCGAAGTCTGCTTTTCTGAAGTCCAGGGTCTCTGTTCTACTGCTCTCCTTTCTTCCTTGTATCAGGAGTGCAACATCACAGAGGCGACAGAAAAAAACTACATTTCCCAACAGCAGCTCCTTCATTCATACACATGTGACTTGCCCAGGTGGCTAGAGACTCCATCTTGTGGCTGTGATGTTGCACAAGAAAGAGAATATAAAAGGCCCTGGAAACCCCTCCATTTGATCTTCAACTGGCTTAAAAGATAGCCTCTCCACCCCAAAGAGATGCTTGAAAGAAACTGGAACAAAGGACAGTAATTACAGGGGTGTGAGTGATTGCTGGACCCAGACTAGGAAGGAGTCTAGTCTGTGAAAGAAGCTTATTGGAACATCTCTGAGAGTGAGATTTACCTGCATTTAGTTTCCTACTGTATTAGGCTTAGACTTTTTGTTTTATTTTGCTTGGTAATTTACTTTGTTCTGTCTGTTATTACTTAGAACCACTTAAATCCTGCTTTTTATACTTAATTTTGCTAATTAATTGACCCCGAGCAAGTAATTAATACCTGGGGGAGCAAACAGCTGTGCATCTCTCTCTGTCAGTGTTATAGAGATTGAACAATTGATGAGTTTACCTTGTATAAGCTTTATACACAGTAAAGCGGATTTATTTGGGGTTTGGATCCCATTGGGAACTGGGTATCTGAGTGCTAGAGACAAAAGCACTTTCTAAGCTGTTTTCAGTTAAGTCTGCAGCTTTTGGGGGACGTGGTTCAGACCTGGGTCTGTGTTTTCAGGAGGCTAGCATTTCTGGCTCAACAAGGCAGGGTTCTGGAGTCCTAAGCTGCCAGGGAAAACGGGCTCAGAGGTAATCTCAGCACATCAGGTGGCAGTCACAAGGAGGTTTCTGTGATCCAACCCGTCACAGAAGTATGTGTCTTCCTGCTTCAGCTTCTCCCTAGCCAGCCCCGCTCTCATTCTGCCATTCTCTGCTAGATTCTGCACAGAAAAATCAATATTTTTTTTAGGATTACTGCCCCAAATTGAAGGATAAATTAAGAAGCACAAAAACACACTTTATTTAGGCCGCCTGTACTTCCAACTTAGTTATCTCATACTGTAAGATGTTTGAAAATGAAAACCATAAACACAAATACACATTTGTTTTTAAAAAAATATTTTATTACAAACTGCCTCCAAAGATCCTAAGCAGCAGAAACTATTATTTTCTAAACTTTCTGATCAACTCCTGCAGTCTAAAGTAGAAAATCAAGAATGGCCCCTCTATTCAGCAAACATAAGTCTGTCATTGTATCAAGGTTTAAGTCAGGAAAACCATTTGTGCAGTACCACTGAAGTTCCACCTGTAGTAGTAGCTGATGAAACTTTGCTTGAAACAAGCACATCTGCATACCCTGTAGATGAGCTACAAGCCAACAAAGCCAAAGATTTCATAGAAGATGTTCTTAATACCAAAAAAAACCCCAACAACAACAACCAAAGACCCTGTAGATTAACTTGAAAGAAGCAAAACCAAAAGGCCTGTAGATGAGCAGGTCAACAATGAAGCAGGTCAAAGCTGAAATTTCCTGCTGAAATAGGTTTGACGTTCCCATGCCCATCTGATAAATTATGCTTTTAAGACACAGTTCTTCTTCGAGTGATTGCTCCTATGCATTCCAGTTAGGTGTGCGCGCCACGCGTGCACGGCTCTTCGGAACATTTTTACCCTAGCAACTCCGGCGGGCCGGCTGGGCGCCCCCTGGAGTGGCGCTGCCATGGCACTGAATATATACCCCAGCCGGCCCGTCCGCTCCTCAGTTCCTTCTTACCGCCCGTGACGGCCAGTTGGAACAGTGGAGTGCTCTCTGTCCTCCACAGCCCTAGTGTTTCTCTACTCTTGTATGTATATAGTTGTTAAGTACTTAGTTGTTAGATAGTTCAATAAGTTAGTTAGTTATAGTTTAGGATAAGGGAATAAGGGGGGTTTACTCCTCTTCTTCCGCAACCGGTGCGGGCTCATGCCCAAGGCACCAGGGTTTAAGCCCTGTGTGACTTGCCAGCGGCACATGCCGGTCGGGGATCCGCACGACTCCTGCCTGCGCTGCCTCAGGGAGACTCACCGTCCAGATAAGTGCCCTATCTGCACGGCTTTTAAACCTCGAACGAGAAAGGAGCGGGACAGTCGTTTGAAACAGCTCCTCATGGAGGCAACGCTCCAGCCCCCGGCACCGACCCCGCCGGCGCCGAAGTCATCATCGGTGCGCAGCGCACCAGCGGCCCCGAGCCGCTCCGGTACCGAGGCTCCTCGACCTCCGCAAGCAGCACAGGCGACCCGGCACCGTTCCCTCTCCCCATCAAGGAAACGTAAGCCGGCGAAGGCGACCTCGAAGCCGCAGCCTTCGGGACCAGTAGCCCAGCCAACACCGACACCTCCGGTACCGTCTGTGGCGGTGCACAGGCAGTGCACCGTACTGTCGACTCCGGCGCCGCAAGGGCCGTTGAGTCCGGTACCACCCTGCTCCCCGGTGCCGACCACGGTCGAGCTACAGCTCCCGTACATGCCCGAGACAGTGTGGGCTGTTAAGTCAGCGGGTAAGCCGGCTATGATGCGGCCCCCTTCCCCTGACGGACAGGATAAACGGCGCTCCAGGACTCGGTCTTGCTCTTGGTCCCGAAGACGGTCACCGTCGCGCCGCTCCAGGTCCCGGCACCGCTCACCATTGCGGTACCGTTCACCTTCTCGACGCCGGTCGCAGTCCCGGTACCGCTCAACATGGCGGTACCGGTCGCACTCCCGGAGACGCTCCCGGTCCCGATCACCGTCCCGTCGGCACCGCAGAAAGTCCGATTCCCGGCACCGTTCCCGGCACCGTGACTCCCGAAGCCGCTCCCGGCACCGCCGGTCGAGATCCCGGTCGAGCTCCCGGCACCGGTCGAGCTCCCGGCACCGCGGCAGTCGATGGTCTCGTTCGCCATCTCGGTACCGCGACGACCGGCACCGATCCTCGGCACCGTCCGGGGACAGATTGCCAGTTTCGACGACGCAGTCCGTCAGCGCCTCCGCACCTCTGTGGCCATCTCGTCACTCATCGGTCGCTTCGCGGGCAGACAGCTATGGCCATCTTCAGGCGGCCCCGCAAGGACAGGTCCACGGTGCACAGCAGTGGGGTTTTTGGGTCCCCTGGGCCCAATACAAAACTCAAGGGCTCCCTTGCCCCCCCCGGACCCCAGCCTCCGAACGCAGGGTGCCGGAGGCCACAGTCAGCAGGCCGCCCCCATCACCGGGTGAGGCCCAGTTACCGCCTGATCCCGCGGAACATCCACGGTCCGAGACAGCTGCCCACCCCATAGAGGAACCACTTGCGGAGGCGGTGGTCCAAGGTCTGTCCTCGTCATCTTCACCAGACGAGGCGGTGGCGGGGGCTTCTACGGCAGACCCTCCACCTATTGACTTGCGGGCCCACCAGGACCTTCTTCGCCGGGTGGCGAAGGCTATCGACCTCCCTGTAGCGGAGGTCACTGAGGACGAAGACCCGGTGACAAATGTAATTGGAGCTGAGGCTCCAGTGCGGGTGGCCTTGCCATTCATCCGCACTATTCAGAAGAACGCCACTACCATCTGGCAGTCACCGGCGTCCGTCCCTCCCACCGCCTGCGGTGTCGAAAGGAAGTACTCCGTTCCCCCCACGGGGTACGAATACTTATACACCCATCCTGCACCAGACTCGCTCGTGGTCCAGTCGGTCAACGACAGGGAGAGGCATGGTCAGCCAGCTCCAGCGCCGAAATCCAGGGAAGCGAGGCGCATGGATCTGTTGGGCCGAAAGGTCTATTCGGCAGGGGGTCTCCAGCTCCGGATCGCCAACCACATGGCCCTCCTCGCCAGATACACCTTTGACATCATGGTGTCCCTGGCGAAATTCGCAGAGCTGATCCCAACAGCCTCGCGCCAAGAGTTCACGGCCCTCCTGGAAGAGGGCAAGAAGTCCTCCAGGTCCTCCATCCAGGCCGCTCTGGACTCCGCGGACTCGGGTGCTAGAACCCTGGCCTCAGGAGTAACCATGAGGCGCATCTCCTGGTTGCAGTCCTCCACATTGCCACCGGAGGTGCAGTACACTTTGCAGGACCTACCCTTCGACACTCAGGGTCTGTTTTCTGAAAAGACGGATTCCAGAATTCAGACCCTGAAGGACGGTCGAATAGCCATTCGCACTCTGGGTATGCACACACCGGCTACCCAGCGAAGGTCATTCCGGCAGCAACCCTACCGGCCATTTAATCAG
Source organism: Mauremys mutica (assembly GCF_020497125.1). Lineage (NCBI taxonomy): Eukaryota > Metazoa > Chordata > Testudines > Geoemydidae > Mauremys > Mauremys mutica. The sequence goes on from NC_059079.1 coordinate 58,235,793, forward strand.
CCTAGGTCGCGACCTTATAATAGCCGGCGTCCCGGCCTGAATCGCTGTAGACCGTCGGGCAACAGGCGCAACCAGAGCCAGGTGCCTTCCAAGGCCCCTCAAGGGCCCAAACAGGCCTTTTGATGGGACGCCCGAGGACGGCCCATCAGTCTCTGTACCGGATCCTTCCCGTTTATTTTGCAACCGCCTTTCCCACTTTCTTCCGGCGTGGTCCCAAATAACATCAGACAGCTGGGTGCTTCGTACAATCCAGTCTGGTTACCGCCTTCAATTTGTTTCGCCCCCTCCTTCCCACCCGCCTTCCCTGTCCCTCTTCAGGGACCCCTCTCACGAGCAATTCCTCCTACAAGAGGTCGAGACTCTGTTGAGCTTGGGTGCCATAGAGGAGGTGCCTCATGACATGCGGGGCAGGGGATTCTATTCCCAATATTTTCTCATCCCCAAGGCGAAAGGAGGTCTCTGACCCATATTGGACCTCCGGGAGCTCAATGCGTACGTGCTCATGCTCAAGTTTCGCATGGTCACCCTGGGGACCATCATTCCCTCCCTGGATCCGGGAGACTGGTTTGCCACCCTCGATATGAAGGACGCGTACTTCCATATCGCGATTTACCCTCCCCATCGACGCTACCTGCGTTTCGTGGTCAACGGTGCGCACTACCAGTTTGCGGTGTTACCCTTCGGCCTGTCCACCGCGCCGAGGGTCTTCACCAAATGCATGGCAGCAGTTGCTGCAGCCCTCCACCGTCGTCGCATTCATGTATACCCGTATCTCGACGACTGGCTGGTTCGCGGGACATCCCGACAGCTGGTAAAGGACCAGATGTCAGAGATACTATCCCTGTTTCGGTCCCTCGGCCTTCTCATCAATGCCGAGAAGTCCACTTTAGTTCCATCGCAGCGGGTGGAGTTCATCGGAGCGGTCCTCAACTCCACTTTGGCCAGGGCCTGCCTCCCTCGCTCTCGGCACCAGACGATGGTCTCCATCATCCAGGACCTTCTCACCTTTCCCACGACAACGGTTCGGTCCTGCCTGCGCCTCCTGGGCCACATGGCGTCCTGTACATTCGTCACGGCGTACGCGAGGCTCCGCCTTCGCCCTTTTCAATCTTGGCTGGCGTCGGTATACCGCCCGCACCGCGACTCGATGGACATGGTAGTCACCGTCACAAAGCCGACACTCGCTTCACTCAGCTGGTGGCTGTACCCAGAGGTCGTGTGTGCAGGAGTCCCGTTCCGTCCTCCTCACCCATCCGTCATCCTGACCACGGATGCCTCGGCGTTGGGATGGGGGGCTCACCTGGGCGACCTTCACACCCAGGGCCTCTGGTCCCCCCAAGAGCTCGCTCTCCACATCAACGTCCAGGAGCTGCGAGCGATCTGCCTAGCGTGTCACACCTTCCGCGCCTGTCTGCAAGGCCGCTGCGTGGCAGTCTTCACGGACAACACGACGGCAATGTTCTACGTGAACAAGCAGGGCGGAGCCCGCTCCTCCCTCCTCTGCAAGGAAGCGATGCTCCTGTGGGACTTCTGCGTGACCCACTCCATTCACCTGGAAGCGTCATTTCTTCCAGGAGTGCAGAACACGCTGGCCGACCATCTCAGCAGGTCGTTTCTCTCCCATGAGTGGTCTCTTTGTCCGGATGTGGTGCACACAATTTTCCGGAGGTGGGGGTTTCCCCAGTTAGACCTGTTTGCCTCCAAGGAGAACAGGAAGTGCCATCTGTTTTGTTCATACCAGGGTCGCTCCCCAGGCTCCCTGTCGGACGCATTCCTCTGCTCCTGGACGGATCACCTCCTCTACGCCTTCCCTCCGTTCCCGCTCGTACACCGAGTGCTACTGAAGCTTCGGAGGGACAGGGCCCATGTCATACTCGTCGCTCCGGCCTGGCCGATGCAGCACTGGTACACCCTGCTGCTCGAGCTCTCCGTTCGGGATCCCATTCCCCTCCCGTTATGGCCGGACCTCATCACGCAGGACTTTGGCAGACTCCGCCACCCGAACCTACAGTCCCTCCATCTTACAGCTTGGTACCTGCGTGGCTGACCCACGCAGAGAGGAACTGTTCGGCGGCAGTGCAGCAAGTCCTGCTAGAGAGCAGAAAGCCTTCCACTCGCTCCACCTACCTTGCGAAATGGAAGCGTTTCGCGCTCTGGTGTGATCAACGAGGCCTCAATCCCTTCATAGTCCCTATCCCTACTATCCTGGACTACCTCTGGTACCTTAAGGAGCAAGGTCTTGTGGTCTCCTCCTTGAAGGTGCACCTGGCAGCAGTGTCCGCCTTTCGTCCACCCATGGCAGGTCGGACCATCTTCGCCAACCAGATGGTTTCCCGCTTCCTTAAAGGCCTGGACCGCTTGTACCCACCGGTGCGGCGTTCTACCCCGACCTGGGATTTAAATCTCGTGCTGGCCAAGCTTATGGGACCGCCCTTCGAGCCTCTGGCCACGTGCTCTCTGCTCTACCTCTCCTGGAAGACAGCCTTCCTAGTCGCAATTACATCGGCAAGACGGGTGTCCGAGCTCCGTGCCCTCACGGTTGGTCCGCCATATACTGTCTTCCACGCAGACAAGGTGCAGCTTCGACCACACCCGGCCTTCCTCCCTAAGGTGGTGTCGGCCTTCCACCTCAACCAGGAGATCTTCCTCCTGGTCTTCTTCCCGAAGCCGCACGCCTCACCTCGCGAGCAGCAGCTTCACACCCTCGACGTCCGCAGGGCCCTCGCTTTTTATATCGAGCGTACGAAGCCCTTCTGGCGTTCGCCGCAGCTGTTTGTAGCAGTTGCCGACCGCATGAAAGGCGAGCCGGTCTCCTCGCAGCGGATTTCCTCCTGGGTAACGGCATGTATCCGGACATGCTACGAGCTTGCTCGCGTGCCACCATGCCGCCTCACCGCGCACTCGACGAGAGCGCACGCCTCGTCGGCCGCCTTCCTGGCCCATGTCCCCATCCAGGACATCTGTAGAGCGGCCACCTGGTCTTCTGTCCACACCTTCGCTTCCCACTACGCGTTGGTGCAGCAATCCAGAGACGACGCAGCGTTCGGCTCAGCAGTCTTGCACTCTGCCACGTCTCACTCCGACCCCACGGCCTAGGTAAGGCTTGGGAATCACCTAACTGGAATGCATAGGAGCAATCACTCGAAGAAGAAAAGACGGTTACTCACCGTAGTAACTGTTGTTCTTCGAGATGTGTTGCTCCTATCCATTCCAGACCCGCCCTCCTTCCCCACTGTCGGAGTAGCCGGCAAGAAGGAACTGAGGAGCGGACGGGCCGGCTGGGGTATATATTCAGCGCCATGGCGGCGCCACTCCAGGGGGCGCCCAGCCGGCCCGCTGGAGTTGCTAGGGTAAAAATGTTCCGAAGAGCCGTGCACGCGCGGCGCGCACATCTAACTGGAATGGATAGGAGCAACACATCTCGAAGAACAACAGTTACTACGGTGAGTAACCGTCTTTTTTATCAACTGAGCAATTGCGTATGCTTGTACAGATTGGTCCTTGCCAGACCACCAAAAGTGATATGCCAAATGAGCAGTTTCCTTTTTTCCCTACAAACCACCATTTTTCATCTTCATTTACAGAATGAAAAATGCACCACATGAAGATTTGCATGTCAAATGGCTCAGGATAGCCATGTCTTTCAGATTATGCATACTATAACATTTGTTGGTTGTTCGGGATACAGAAACTTGAAAATCAACATGGGTAACAGTGATTGGAAGAATATGCTAAAATCTATATCTGTTCATGGGAGAAGCAAACAACATGTGCAGTCACATGTGGCAGCTCTACAGTTTGCGAAGGGTCATAGTTTCAATGCGGGTTTGATAAATAAGCATCTGAAAGAATTAAGAAACAGCAAGAAGTACCAAAAAATATTGCTTGAGTGAGTCAGAACTTTAGCTAATTTACGTATCACCTAAAGGGCCCCTGTGAAGTGCTGGAGAGCAATAATTGTGGTATTTACTTGAGCATCAGTACACTTCTTGCCAGATATAATACAACTTTTGCCCAAAATATAAGTGACACCAAGAGAATCCAATACTTGAACAAGACAATTACTGATGAACTTGTAACTCCTTTAGCAGCAGAAACCAGGAGGCTCATACTTAACAGCTGCAAAGAAGCTAAGTTTTTTACTGTCACAGCAGATGCATGGATATTAATTATATTGATCAAATGGCCATTTTTCTTTGCTTTGTTAATATTGATCATATAGAAACAAAAGTAGATATAAAGGAACATTTTGTAAACTTTGTGGCAGTAAGTGAGGCAGATGCTGCATCTTTATGTGACCAGCTAATTAATGTTTTATTCTGCAAGTAAGGATTAGACCCCAAATACATGTCTGGACAGTAATATTATGGAGCCAGTGTTATGGCCAGAGCTCATGAAGGATTGCAAGCAAAAATGAGATAATATCTTTCAGGAAAGGGAGACAAAGTGTGTTCCCCACAGATCCATTGTCTAGCACATCAGATTAACCCAGTTTTGGTGCATGCTGCTTAACAGAAGACCAGTCCAGACCTGAAGGTTTGTTTGCAACTTTGCAGGAAATATATACACCTCTACCCCGATATAACACAACCCAATATAACACAAATTCGGATATAACGTGGTAAAGCAGTGCTCTGGGAGGCAAGGCTGTGCCACTGTTGGCTAACAGAAAGACAACGGCGCTGCTTGGCAGCACAGTTCAGCTAACAACTCCCAGTGCGCAAGCCAACAACCTTTCCCACCTCCACCCCCAGTGAGTGATCAGAGGCGCCGGCTGGTACAGGATGCACTGGCCAGCCTGAGACGGCCGGGAGTGGAGTCCTCTAGGTAACAGCCCGTCAGCCCCCAGCGGCAAGGCACCGGCACACGCGAGCGGACCCATCTCTACCTGCACAGAGCTCGTTATTTTGCCACCACGTCGGACACGCTTCTGGAGTGGCCACCCGCAGGGCCAGCCTCACCCAGCTCCCGCATCTACCAGTGATCTGGGGCGGCGGCAGCGGGGCACAGAAGAAGGGCACAGCGCGAAAGACGTGGGAGCTGCCAGCTCAGTGCCCCGCCCGAGCCTCGCCCCACCCCACAGGACCCAGCTCCCCATCGAGGAGTCAGGCCGCACAGTCCCTGCTGCCGACATAGCACAGGCCGATGCCAGCCAGCGCGGCCCTCAGCAGGGAGGCAGGACCAAGGAGCCACCTCACCCAGCAAGGAGGAGAGAGAGGACAGAGACCAAGCCCTTGTGTGGGGGGATCTCCAGGGGCAGGAAAACAGGACTTCCCTGTTCTCTGCCTAGAGCGAGATTGCAGCAAACAGCCCGGGAGTAGCCGCTGTGTAACTCAGACCCGCTGTGGTCACAGCTGCCGCCATGCTGGCCCCTCAGCCTAGAGTAGGGGTTGTAAGAGCTCTGAAAACTAGCTGGGGATCGGTGTCTGTCAATCGAAGGCCAAAGCAAGTTCAATATAACGCGGTTTCACCTATAACATGGTAAGATTTTTTGGCTCCCGAGGACCGTGTTATATTGTGGTAGAGATGTATCTATTTCAAAGACTCTTAACTGTCAATGGGAAAAACTGATGATTAAATGTAAAAATAATCTTTATCTTCAAATTCTTGCTTGAGAGAGTACAGTTTTGCAAAGGGAAGAGGAACTTGATGATGCAGTTCAGGCCCCTGAAAAAGTTGACAGCATTAATACAGCAGATTAAATTGAACAGGCTTCTGAAGAACACTACATCTAAAGGCACTCTGCAAGACTAGATGGGCAGCTCAAATGAAGGCAAGGACAGTAAATTTTCAGAGTATAATTGAATCCCTGGAAGAAGAAACTGTCACTGAAAGCAGGAGTAGTGAGAACATATGTTGAGCAAAAAGCAAATTGTCTTTGATGGCTTTGATGTTACACCTCAATTTGTTATGGAGGCACAGGATCTTAAGCTTGGTCTACACTACGAGTTTAGGTCAAATTTAGCAGTGTTAGATTCACACGACACAGCCATTTTTGTTGACTTAAAGGGCTCTTAAAATCAATTTCAGTACTCCTACACGATGAGGGGATTAGTGCTGAAATCGACCTTCCTGGGTCGAATTTGGGGTAGTGTGGATGCAATTTGACGGTATTAGCCTCCGGGAGCTATCCCAGAGTGCTCATTGTGACCGCTCTCAGTGTGGACAGCACTCTCAGCTTCAATGCACTGGCCAGGTAGACAGGAAAAGCCCCGCGAACTTGTGAATTCCATTTCCTGTTTGCCCAGCGTGGAGAGCTGATCAGCATAGGTGACCATGCAGAGCTCATCAGCAAAGGTGACAATGGAGTCCCAGAATTGCAAAAGAGCTCCAGCATGGACTGAATGGGAGGTACTGGATCTGATCACTGTATGGGGAGATGAATCCGTGCTATCCGAACTCCGTTTGAAAAGACGAAATGCTGGAATATTTGAAAAAATCTCAAAGGGCATGAAGGACAGAGGCCATAACAGAGACCCACAGCAGTGCCGTGTGAAACTTAAGGAGCTGAGGCAAGCCTACCAAAAAACCAGATAGGCAAACGTCTGCTCTGGGGCAGAGCCCCAGACATGCCACTTCTATGATGAGCTGCATGCCATTCTAGGGGGTGCCCCTACAACTACCCTACCCCTGTTCTTTGACTCTGTCAATGGACTCTCATGCAACAGGGAGGCGGATTTAGGGAACGAGGAAGAGGAGGAGGAGGAAGAGGAGGATGTTGAAGTTAGCGCACAGCAAGGAAGCAGAGAAAATGTTTTCCCTGACAACCAGGAACTGTTTATCACCCTGGAGCCAGTACCCTCCCAACCCACCCAAGGCGGGCTCACGGACCTTGAAGGCAGCGAAGGCAACTCTGGTGAATGTACCTTTGTAAATATTGTACCTGGTTTAAAAGCAAGCGTGTTTAATGATTAATTTGCCCTGAAGACTTGGGATGCATTCACGGCCAGTACAGCTATTGGAAAAGTCTGTTAACGTGTATGGGGACGGAGCGGAAATTCTCCAGGGACATCTCAGTGAAGCTCTCCTGGATGTGCTCCCAAAGCCTTTGCAAAAGGTTTCTGGGGAGGACAGCCTTATTCCGTCCTCCATTACCACACTAGGCCAGTAGCACGTAGTCTGGAATCATTGCATAACAAAGCATGGTAGCGTATAATCCCGGTGTTTGCTGGCATTCAAGCAACGTCCGTTCTTTATCTCTCTGTGTAATCCTCAGGAGAGTGATATCATTCATGGGCAGCTGGTTGAAATAGGGGAATTTTATTAAGGGGACATTCAGAGGTGGCCATCTCTGCTGGGCTGTTTACCTGTGGCTGAACAGAAATCATCCCCAATGTTAGCCATGCAGTGGGGGGAGGGGTGAAGCGATCATCCCAGAGAATAGGGTGAGTGGAGGGCTTTAGTTGGGTTTGTGCTTCACATTAACCCGAAAACTGTAGCCCCTTCTTTTAAATGGCCCACCCAATGGGTGCTTGGTATGAGACATGAGGGCGCTTCTGCTTGAAACCATTCCCACATGTTATGAAGGTTAAAGAAGCCAAAAGACTGTGGCTTACCATGGCTGCCTGCAAGCTGAATTCTGTTGCCCACCAGCCCTGTGTGTGTGATCTCTCAAACCAAACTGGCAGGCCCTCAATATAAGAGTCAAAATGCGACCTTGTAAAGAAAGCACATGTGCTATGTAATGTTAACAGCTTGATTTACCATGGAAGAGTGTATCCACTGTTCTCTAAAATTTGTCTTTTTAAATACTACTCTCCCTTTTTTTTTCCTCCCGCAGCTGCAAATGTTTCAATGCTCCCCCTATCATCTCCATCCCAGAGGCTGGCGAAGATTAGAAGGTGAAAAAAATGCACTCTCAATGACATGTTCTCTGAGATCATGCAGTCCTCCCACACTGAAAGAGCCCAGCAGAATGCCTGGAGGTAGACAATGTCAGAGTGCAGGAAAGCACAAGATGAACGCGAGGACAGGAGAGATGCGCGAGAGGACAGGAGGGACCAGCGAGAGGATATGTGGTGTCAGCAGGATGAAAGGAGGCATGAAGCAATGCTCAGGCTACTCGAGGATCAAACTCATATTCTCTGCCGTATTGTTGAGCAGGAAAGGCAGCAGGAGCACAGATCGCCGCTGCAGCCCCTGTGTGACCAACCGCCCTCCTCCCCAAGTTCCATACCCTCCTCACCCAGATGCCCAAGAATGCGGTTGCGGGGGCCTCTGGCCACCCAACCACTCTACCCCAGAGGACTGCCCAAGCAACAGGAATCTGGCATTCAATAAGTTTTGAAGTGCAGTGTGGCCTTGTCCTTCCCTCCTCCACCACCCCACCCGATGCTTCCCTCCTCCACCACACCACAACGGCTACCTTGGCAGTTATCCCATTTGTGTGACAAAGTAATAAAGAATGCATGAATTTTGAACAACAATGACTTTATTGCCTTTGCAAGTGGTGATCAAAGGGGGGAGGGGAGGGTGGTTTATTTACAGGGAAGTGGAGTGAGCCAAGGGGGCAGGTTTTTATCAAAGAGAAACAAACAGAACTTTCACACCGTAGCTTGGCCAGTCATGAAACTGGTTTTCAAAGCTTCTCTGATGCACACCACGCACTGCTGTGCTCTTCTAATCACCCTGGTGTCTGGCTGCACATAATCAGCGGCCAGGCAATTTGCCTCAACCTCCCACCCCGCCATAAACGTCTCCCTCTTACTCTCACAGATATTGTGGAGCACACAGCAAGCACTAATAATGATGGGAATATTGGTTTCGCTGAGGTCTAACCGAGTCAGTATACTGCGGCAGTGCGCTTTTAAACATCCAAAGGCACATTCTACCACCACTCTGCACTTGCACAGCCTATAGTTGAACAGCTCCTGACTACTGTCCAGGTTGCCGGTGTATGATTTCATGAGCCATGGCATTAAGGGGTAGGCTGGGTCCCCAAGGATAACTATAGGCATTTCAACATCCCCAATAGTTATTTTCTGGTCTGTAAAGAAAGTCCCTTGCTCCAGCCGTTGACACAGACCAGAGGTCCTAAAGATGCAAGCGTCATGTACCTTTCCCGGCCATCCCACGTTGATGTTGGTGAAACGTCCCTTGTGATCCACCAGTGCTTGCAGCACCATTGAAAAGTACCCCTTTCGGTTTATGTACTCGATGCCTTGGTGCTCCGGTCCCAAGATAGGGATATGCGTTCTGTCTATCACCCCACCACAGTTAGGGAATCCCATTGCAGCAAAGCCATCCACTATGGCCTGCACATTTCCCAGAGTCACTACCCTTGATAGCAGCAGGTCAAAAATCGCTTTGGCTACTTGGATCACAGCAGCCCCCACAGTAGATTTGCCCACTCCAAATTGATTCCTGACTGACCGGTAGCTGTCTGGCGTTGCAAGCTTCCACAGGGCTATCGCCACTTGCTTGTGAACTGTCAGGGCAGCTCTCATCTTGGTATTCTTGTGCTTCTGAGCAGGGGAAAGCAAGTCACAAAGTTCCATGAAAGTGCCCTTACACATGAGAAAGTTTCGCAGCCACCGTGAATCATTCCAGACCTGCTACACTATGCAGTCCCACCAGTCTATCCTTGTTTCCCGGGCCCAGAATCGGCATTCCATGGCATGAACCTGCCCCATTGTCATCAGGATGGGTGCTCCTGGCCGGCCTCGTTGAGGTCAGTCGGGGGTTCCTGGACAAAAATGGGAATGACTTCAGGTCATACTCTCTTTAAGTTTTGTGTAATGGAGATTCGGTCCTGCCTGGAATATCACATCAGCTGGACGCTTCTGCCTCAGGCTCCACTCCCAGGCAGCAGCACTGCGCGGTCGCACCTACCCCAGCCTACCCCTTGCTCCCATGGCTCATGAAGCCTGGACAGTAGTAAGGAGCAGTCCAACTATAGGCTGAGCAAGTGCAGAATGGTGGTTCACTCTACTTTCCTGAAAGCCAACCGCCCTCCCCTCCTCCCTTTGATCTCTGCTTGCAGAGGCAATAAAGTTAGTGTTGTTTCAAATTCATGCATTCTTTATTACTTCATCACATAAATGGGGGGATAACTGCCAAGGTAGCCTGGGAGGGGTGGGGGAGGAGGGAAGCTACAGGTGGGGTTGTTACAGGGGCACCCCCTAGAATGGCATGCAGCTCATCATTTCTGCGGGATGTCTGGGGCTCTGACTCGGAGCGGCCGTTTGCCTCTCTGGCTCTTTAGTAGGCTTGCCTGATATTCCAGGCAGGACTGAATCTCCATTAGACAAAACTTAAAGAAGAGAATGACCTGGGGAGTCATTCCCATTTTTGTCCAGGCACCCCCGACCGACCTCACTGAGGCCAGCCAGGAGCACCCATGGCAGCAGCAGATGGTACAGTATGACTGGTAACTGTCTTTGCCAAATTGCAAAGGCAAGGAGCAGCTACTGTGTAGCACTGCAATACCGCGTCTGTCAGCTGCACCCAGGAGACGTACAGTGACAGTGAGCTGAGCGGGCTCCATGCTTGCCATGGTATGTCTTCTGCATGGGTAACCCAGGAAAAAAAGCGAGAAATGATTTTTTGCCATTTCTTTCACGCGGGGGGGGGGGAGGGGGGAGGGAGAGGAGAGGGGCTGACGACATGTACCCAGAACTACCTGTGAAAATGTTTTTGCCCCATCAGGCATTGGGAGCACAACCCAGAATTCCAATGGGGGGCAGAGACTGGGAACTGTGGGATAGCTACCACAGTGCAACACTCCGAAAGTCGACGCTAACCTAGGTACTGTGGACATACACCGCCGACTTAAAGCACTTAGTGGGGACACACACAAATGACAGTATCAAATCAATTTCTAAAAAATTGACTTCTGTTAAATCGAACTAATTTCATAGTGTAGACATACCCATAGTTATCCTGGCTGTAGCCTTTGGAATCCTTCAAAGAAAACTGACCTGTTCTAAATCCTCCAGACATTTGAAAGCACAGCGAAAGAGCTCAGTGAACTCAGAAAGGAAGAAAAATTGGAAATTGTAAAAGAATCTCAGAACAGGTGGGAAGCAATGGGTTTTGAAAATGCAAACTAATCAAGTCACAAGAAGAGATGTGTATGCCACATGGCTGATAAATTTGCACATGATTCTGTGTTAGAAGCAAAGGATAATCATTGAAGGAAATATTTTGAGGTCTTAGACAATATGATCAGGGAACTAAAATCTCAGTATCAGGGATTTCAAGAGGTAGCTGCCTATTTGATTTCTTCCATCTCAGGCAACTTCAAAATATAAACTTTAGAAGAGTCAAAGGGGGAAGTTCTTAAACGTCTGGGGAAAATATTAATATTTTTCTTCAGACTTGGTAAAATAATACATCTTGAAAGACATAATATCGTGAACCAAGGACACAGAGATGTTCATTTTGTCACTTAGAGTCCTGGGCTACTTGAATTTCACAGTATCAAATTCTCTTGATGATATTTTACTAGAAATGCAAATGTTGTGTTGACTTTCTCACCATACTACTGACCAGGCTGTTGGTGCCATTAGGCATAACTCTAGGTAACTCAGGAAGATGGAAAAACACAGTGTTAATGAAGTCTTTCTGTACTAGGCCTGAATTGAACCAAAGTTATTTTATGCTGGTCTAAGAGTCCCTTTATGTTAAACTCTAGTTGAATTCCCAAGTTAGAATTGAGAATGGAATGTGTTACTGCTTCTTATCAGTACAACACGGACAGCAGGAGATAGTAAAAAGAGGCCCTACTTGTGTTTAGTTTAGAAAGAGGGGAGACAAGGTAATAAATCTAGGAGTAAACCAAGGTAACAGCCTTGAAAAGTTACGAGATAAATTGTTTGCTGTCAAGGATGATTTAACCTGTTTGATGTAATTGCCGGCTATACAATATGCCTATTATATAGGAGGGGGGAGGAGACTAGTGGGGGGTAATGAGGATGTCTTGTTGAAGTCATGTATAAGAAGAGACACACAGCTTGCATCTGTGTGCAGGATTTGAGATTGTAATATCTCCCTGGCACCTTACTTGGGCTCAAATAAACTTTTTCTGCATTCTCCACCCTGGTGTGATAATTAGTGCGACGCACACCGGGCAACGAACCACTGTTTGCTGCCTCAGGCCTTTTGGGCCGGCAACAGTCTTGGCGTCCCTGGGTGGGCTCGAGGCAAAATTGTGCCTTGCCCGGACTCCTCCAATGGCCGGTGGACGACAGTCACAGCCGATGCCAGCGCGCACCGGTGCTTTTACCGGGGGCCTCGGCAGGGACGTGTCAGACCGACCTTGGAAGGCACAACGGTGCAACGCACTCAGATAGTGGAGAAGCAGCTGCGGGCGACGGTGAGGAACCGGTCCTGTGGAAAAGGTAGGAACAGTTCAGTGCTGTTAACCTTTTGTTTGCCTGTTAAGACCTGGGGACGCCCAGTGTCTTCCCATAGGTATGGGGCAGGGATGGAGTACAGGCAGGGCACGGTGTATGCCCCCAGAATGCATTCTAGCAAATTGGAAAGTGTTTGGTTTGGATCCAATGACTAAGGGTAAACTAAAAAGGTTCTGTACAGTAGACTGGCCTCAATATCAACTAGAGAGCCAGGAAAGGTGGCCACCAGAAGGATCACTTAATTACAACATGATCCTTCAATTACTTTTGTTTTGTTAGTGAATGGGTAGCTTTTGAAACTGTTTGTATAGAGAGCTCTTGTAAAAATCCCCCATCATATGCCCCAGAGCTGCTCTGGGAGGAGGATTGTTCGTGGGAATAATGGTCTTGGTGTGTGTGTGTGTGTGTGTGTATACCAGTGTGAGTGTCTGTTACTGGAAGACGCCCAGATTAACCTGTGAAGCAAATGCTAATGATCAGGAGTAGTCTAACGCAAGCCCAGTAACTAGTGGATCTTTAGGAGATCCGACCCACGGTGGGCTGACTCAGCCTGGCATCGTCCGGCGAGGAAGATGCCTGGGTCTAGGAATGTGTGAACCCATCTTCCCTCCCCCCCCTTCCTTTCCGTGTGGGCTACTGACAGTCTGATCATCTCATTGTATGCAATCAGAGTAAGCGGCTCCTCTCCCAGAGACTAGCCGACGCTCTTTGCTGAAAGGAGGTGTAGAAGAGTCAGTCATCCTCGTTAATCTCTCCTGTGTGAGTGTCCTGTAGGGAGAGATTCTTAGTTTATGAGCCGCTAGCGCGGACAGGGCCCCCTCTTTGTGTGTGTAAGTGGAAAATGGGGGAAGGGACAGTCTAAACATTCTACCTCACCCCCTAAGGGTACCCCAGCATAGTACATGTACGTACATTATGGTCCTGAAACCTGCAGGTATTTAGAGAATTGGAATCTTTACACGCGTGAAAATCCATCTAAACAATGTCCATTAGAAGGTACCTTCAATCTAGATAAGATCATATATCTCAGAGGAGCTTTTAATTACCAAAGGAAAAGCCTCTGACACAGTGTGAGCAATTCGTCTAGGAATGGGTTAATTTGAAACTCAGCTAAGCCCAGAGATAAAGAGAGCTGCTCTGCGTATTAGGTCAGACTATGTTAAGTACAAAGAAAAACTGCTTTTAGCCCCAGCTGGCTGTGGGAAAATATAGACAGAGGTAAATTAAAGGTAATCTAAGTTACAGAACTGAGATTGCATTTGCAAAGCTTAACTGTTCAGTGAGATTTAACAGTCTTTGCAATCCCAGAGTTGGTATGGCTTGGTGACCTGAACTGGAATCTCTGAAAGAGACACTGCAGGAGATTCCAGGGTGTAAAAGAACAGCTCTCCCAAGAGTGGAAGCATGTTGGAAATACTGGACAAGCTGTATACAGAATAATCTCCCGTCCACCTATTCCCCTTCTCTGAATGTTATATACAGACGTGGTCAGTCTGGATATGTGTGAGTATTAAAGTGGCTTAAGGCTTGGGGAAGCTTTGGGGTTTGGTTATATGGTGTGTTTTATCCTCCCCCAATGTCCTGCAGTAGATAAATTGGTAACAGATTTGTCACAGTTTGGTGAGTAATTGAGAATGGGGGAGCCCTATAGAATTTACACCATCTATCTGTTTTACCTTTGTTATTTTGTGTTTCTTTTGTTTGGTACTGTTGGTGTTATATGTTGAGGATTGCATGATTAAAGGTGAGCCTACTCTCAGCTGCAGTAAGTCTGAGAACTAGAAAGGGGTTTTACCCCCAGTTGCAGCAGGACTGGGCAATAGAGTAGTTGGAGAAAAGGAACAAATATGTACTTGATAACTAGAATTGAGCAATTAAGAGCATAGATCATGACCCAGACAGCAACTCAAACCTGCACCCAGGGCAAGTTGCAGGCTTTGAGACAGGATTTCCAGTTAGGAAAGGAAGCCCTGGCTAAGCAAGTACCAGTCCTTCAGGGACTTGCCAAAATTTAACTATTTGTGCTCAGTCATAACAGCAGTGTGTTTGCTACAAGAGGAAATTAAATAATTAAACACCAGTGGGCCATGTGTTTTGCCCAGGTGGCAAGCCTCACAAGGGAAGACTCGGGTAGTCTTGTGAGTTAAAATGTTTTAGGGAAAAAAAAACCCAGAAGGGTGGGGGCTAGTTGAGAAGCCAACCCCCCTTAGTTAAAACTGGTAGTGGAGCAAATTGGTGTCTAGGGAAAGAACGGTTCAGCTAGAAAAGAAGGATCGGGCCCAGGCAGGCAGGCAACAGACGGAGAGATTGGAAAACGGGTTGGAAACTTTTGAGGATCTAGTGGAAGAAAGGAGTAAATAGGTATAAACATGGGAATTTCAAATACCCAGGAGGATACTTGGAATAGTGATTTAAGTTGAGAAAAGTGGTTGTTAGAGAAAACAAGTGAGTGATTTTAAGGCAGTGTGAAAAGTTAACTCCATAGTTGCTGGAGGGAACAGCAGTTGAACTTTGTAAAAATGCTAAAGAGAAAAATTCTTGGTGTTTTTGAAATGTTTGTAAATAAATTCAGGCAAAGAAATTATTAGATTGCAATCATTTGGTTATGACCCATTTAGTTGAATTATCTAAAAAATGTTTATATAGTGCTATGTAATTGAAATCTTATTAGGTTCTAAAGGCACTATAAGTGGTGATGTTTTCTTTCAGTGTTTAAAAGCAGGAGTTAAAAGTACAAAGCAAGTCAGGAAGCATCTGTATTGATGCAAGTTATCTAACTGATAGAGTAGAAGTCACTGAGACCTAAGCTGCCTATGAAACATATATATGAAAATATGGGGTAATTCCCCTGTTTTGCCTGAAATCAACGAAGGTATTTGTATATTTTCAGTGATGATTGATTGCCCAGAAAGGGTAGACTTCTGTTTTTGTCTTTCAGATAATCAGAGAAAACTGATGCTAGCTGAACAGCATTCAACATACCATGCCTTTGATGGCACAGTAAAAATTATGTTTTGTGATTTATGTTCTGTCTTGTGGTGTTTGTCTCGTGGCCAAAATTGTTTTGTTTATGGGATGGTCTGGATTGGAATACAGATACTTGTTTTGTTCAACTTGGAATACAAAGTGTTTGGATAAATTGGGAAAAATATGATATACTAAAGCTTAATACATTTCCTTAAGTAAGAGAAAGAGAAATTTTATTGGCCAAATCTTTTAATTGAAAATTGTTAGTAAAACTTACATACTAATAGTTTTTGGAAGCAAGGACATGGAAAGTTAACCCACTCCCCATATTGTACATGGGATCCTTCTGGCTATCTCAGATTTCTAGCCAGAGGGCTGGGGATGGTGGGAAACTATTGGACTAGAGGTTGTATGAAATAAACTCGTCAAAGTGGGTGTGCTTGTCCTAGCTTGTTGTCCTAAAGCTTTGACGAAAGTTATTTTAGTGAAAGGATAGATGTGACAAACTTTAAATAATAAGACTAATGTACTGTATAAAGGCAATGTATATGTGTTCATTGTTAGAAAAAGATGTATAAGTGAAGGCTAAGTTTCCTTTGTAGGTTAAAAGAAGCCAAACAGGAAAAAGGAAGAAGAACGAGTTAACTGAGGAAAAATAGCTAACATGCTGAGTTTAAAGATAGGGCATTAGCCCCATTTCAGGACACTGCTCTCAGCTAAGACTTAGCTAACAACCAAGACAAGGGGGGCTTAAATGTGCCCACACAGCAGTAAAGTCTGCAAATTGCTGACAGGCACTAATGAAATGTGTTAGGTTTCTTTTTTTCACAGGTAAAACCGCACTACACAAAGACCCTAGAAGCCTTGCCCCTCCTTGGAACCAGGAAACTGGATTGATGTAAAGATCCATTAAGCGAAAGACTGCTTTGGCTCTATGCTGGAAAGACCCTTATTAAGCCCTGCTGACCACCAACAGCGTTGTGCAGTGTCAGAATCCCGGATTTCCTGACCAAAAAGGACATTAAGGACTGACCCTGGTGTAGAAACCAAGAATTATACACTGGCAGGAGGAAATTTGTGGGACCCCTGTTTGAGACTGTAGTATTGATTAGATTTTGGGGTTTATTCTACAGGCTGCGCCCTGTGGTTTGGATAAATCCTTCAGCATGTATTGCTCACAAGGGGCTGCCATTAGATTAGTACAATAGAAAGCCTGGGTTATTTCCTCTGCAAGACGAGGGAATTGACCAGATCCCTGTGGACTCAGGCCAATAATACAGCAGCCATTTGAAATATTCTTACAAGCTGGGAACATGATAAGAAATTGGGCCAACTAGAAAAGGCCACTAGCCTTATTTTTAAAGCTCAGCTATCCCAAGTACAAGCTGGAGTTGGTGGGTTACATGTCATTTCCACCCTTAGTTCTATGACCCAGAAGTTGCTGACAGAGATGGTATTGAAAATCACTGAGACTGGGAAGGTATTGCAGTGGGATCTGGTATATTTAGATGGATCTTAAGCACCAGACTTGGCCCACTGCCCTTACAGACTATCAGGAACCATCTGATCTGTGGTCAGGGGGATGACATACTTGGACACTTTCTGGATGGAAGTATAGACATTCACAGTGCTCCTTCCAAGCATGTGGACCGGTTCGGGTGGGTGTGGGCTTCCACATACTGAATCCTACCGGGTCCATAGGGAGGATGAATGTGGAACTGAATACCCCAGCTCCCTAGAGTTTAATTGTTTTTTGTCTTCAAAGTATGAGAAAACTCAGCCAAATGTTTGTTGAGTATTCTCAAAGGGGGGGATTGTTGGTGCCATTAGGCATAACTCTAGGTAACTCAGGAAGATGGAAAAACACAGTGTTAATGAAGTCTTTCTGTACTAGGCCTGAATTGAACCAAAGTTATTTTATGCTGGTCTAAGAGTCCCTTTATGTTAAACTCTAGTTGAATTCCCAAGTTAGAATTGAGAATGGAATGTGTTACTGCTTCTTATCAGTACAACACGGACAGCAGGAGATAGTAAAAAGAGGCCCTACTTGTGTTTAGTTTAGAAAGAGGGGAGACAAGGTAATAAATCTAGGAGTAAACCAAGGTAACAGCCTTGAAAAGTTACGAGATAAATTGTTTGCTGTCAAGGATGATTTAACCTGTTTGATGTAATTGCCGGCTATACAATATGCCTATTATATAGGAGGGGGGAGGAGACTAGTGGGGGGTAATGAGGATGTCTTGTTGAAGTCATGTATAAGAAGAGACACACAGCTTGCATCTGTGTGCAGGATTTGAGATTGTAATATCTCCCTGGCACCTTACTTGGGCTCAAATAAACTTTTTCTGCATTCTCCACCCTGGTGTGATAATTAGTGCGACGCACACCGGGCAACGAACCACTGTTTGCTGCCTCAGGCCTTTTGGGCCGGCAACAAGGCAATGAGCACATTAAGACATGTCAAAAACTACATGCATTTGACACTATCACCAACACCTTTCTCTACTTGCAACTGAGAAAGACAAGATAGCAAGGTTAGAACTGAACAGCATCATTAGAACAATTTGCGAAGGAAAACTGTCGCTGTGATATGAGGTTCCAATAATTGGACATATGCATGCCAACACAATTTAGGTGAGCTTCTACTTTTGTTTAGTCGTGTGATTTGTTAAAAAACTTTTAACATGGTGACATGACCATTGGGACCATTAAGCATGTTTTCTGACCATGCTCTAACCCTTAAATCTGCCCCTGACTGTAGTGGTCCATAATAATGATATAGAGGTAATTTTGTCTCAATGCATTGGACTGCATTGGGGGTAGTATGCCCTCACACCATCCTGCATTGTGCTACAAAGCACTAGCTGTACTTTTTTTAAGGGGTCTGGCATACTACTACAAATATCTCTCATGCGTTGCTGTTAACATGTAGGTAGAGAAGCTCCATCTATACAATAAATATCCCTCATCAATCAACAGGACAGCAAGGATTCAGGCCCAAGATTTTCAAAATAAGAGCCTAAGTAAGTGGCTTGATTTTTTAAATTAGTATTATCTGTATTGCCATAGCACCTATCAGCCCTTGTCATGGATCAGGACCCCATTGTTAGGGCCCTACCAAATTCACAGACAATTTTGGTCAATTTCACAGTCATAGGATTTTAAAAATAGTACATTTCATGATTTCAGTTATTTAAACCTGAAATTTCATGGTGTTTTAATTGTAGGGGTCCTGACCCAAAAAGGAGTTGTGGGGGGTTCACAAGGTTATTGTAGGGAGGATTGAGATACTACTACCTTTACTTCTGCACTGCTGCTGGTGGTGGCGCTCCCTTCAGAGCTGGGCACCTGGAGAGCGGCAGCTGTTGACCAAGATCCCAGCTCTGAAGGCAGAGTCGCTGCCAGCAGCAGCGCAGAAGTAAGGGTGGCATGGTATGATATTGCCACCCTTACTTCTGCACTGCTGCTGGCAGGGTGCTGCCTTCAGAGCTGGGCGCCCAGCCAACAGCTGCCATTCTCCAGCTGCCCAGCTCTGAAGGCAGCAGTGCAGAAGTAAGGGTGGCAATACCGTGAACCCCCTGCAACTCCATTTTGGGTCAGGACCCTCACTTTGAGAAATGCTGGTCTCTGTGAAATCTGTATACTACAGGGTAAAAGCACACAAAAGGCCAGATTTCATAGAGGGATACCAGATTTCATGGCCATGAATTTAGTAGGGCCCTACCCATTGTGTTAGGCATTGGCCACACACAGAACAAAAAGACATCCCAGCCCCAAAGAGCTTATACTTTAAGTATAAAACAACAAATGACAGATGGATACAGACAGACAGGGGAGTACAAGGAAACAATAAGATAATATTGGTCAGCAAGTGAGTGAGAAATAAAGACTAATAATAACAGAAAACACCATAGAATTTATACAGTAAAGCGGTGGTCTCAAAACTTTTTTGATCGCACACCCTTATCAGTAAAAAAATTTTGAGCACGCACCCCCAATATATGTATATTTATTTATGTATAAATTATATACATGTACTACTGTGCTAATATATTATGTACATTATAAAACATACACAAAAATAGAAATTAAAAAAGGATGAGATAAAGATGAAATAAACAATATTTTAAAAATAATGTATTTTATTTTATTTTATTTATTAACGGTACAAAAAACCTTTTTGCTCTCACAAAAAATTATTATTAATAATATTTTTTAGTGAGAGCAACGTGATTGAATATGCTTCATTATTTTTGAAAATCTTGGTTTAACACTGTGATACAGCAATTTGAAGGTCTGGTTCTAAGTTCAGTTTATTTCACATCTTGGTTTTAATGGCTGTCATAGCTGAAAAAGATGCCTCACAAAGATACGTAGATCCAAATGGAAGACGTGCATCCTTGGCTGCACTTACTAAATCATGATACTCCACTGAAACTCTTCATTTGGAAGATTTTTAAACAGGTTAGAAAATTCTGTTTCCAAGTTTAAGTGTGCAGATATGAGAGTTTTTATAGGTGACACACTTACATCATTTTTGGCAACAAAATCACATAACGATGGAAACATTTCCAAATATCCGTTTTCAAAATGCTCTCTCCATAGCACAAGTTTCTTTCGGAAAGCAGTTACTTTCTCACTCATTGTTAAAACGTCACTTTTACCTGGAAGGGAAAGATTAAGTGTGTTTATTTTTTTTTAAATATCTGCTAGGTAGCATACTACTGATAGCCACTTGTCATCACAGAATAGGTCAGCAAATTTGGAACACTTTGTCTTTTTGTAAAAGAAAAAGGCGTAACTCATCTTTAAGTTCGACAACTCTTTTAAGCATTTTGCCACGAGATAACCAGTGAACCTCTGTGTGGTACAAAAGATTTTCATGATCACTCCCCATCTCATTACAAAATATTGTAAAGATTCTACTATTTAAAGGTCTTGTTTTTAGAAAATTAACCACATTGATGACATCCTGTGGCACTTTGTGCACTTCTTACTCCAACTTCTTTGCTGCAACAGATTTATTCTGCAGCATTTCCCATGCACAATTGATATATCAAGCAAACAAACAGCACTGTCAAGCCACAGGGGAGATTAGGATGACACCTAGAGGCTGTTTCATGTACTGTAATATAGAACATCCAAGAATCATTTCATTGGCTGAACATTTTAACTTCTCTTTTTGGAGCAGAGATTGCATGCAGTGTTTGTGACCAGTTGACCGTTGTCGATGTTTGGGAAAAGGAGTTGTGAAATTTATATATGGCAGATGCTTTTAAATTAGTGAATAAGTGCTCCTGGCAATGTCATATTTCTCCTTAAAGTAGCATTGCAATCTCAGTTTTGTCTTGACTTTTTGGTAATTTTTTCCCCTCTCCCAAACTGATTATGTGACAGAAAACTCATTGGAAGACAGAAATTGTCAGGACAGAATTTGTCAGGAGGCCTTGTTTATGGATATTGCCAAACCTTTTCAGACAAAATTAGCTTTATATAAACAACGTATTCCTAATACTACATGAGGCTGGTAACATTACAGTTGATTATAATTAGCATTAACACACATTTTTCCTCTTCAAAGCACTTTGCAAACATTAAGTAATTAATACTCAGAGCACTCTGTGGATAAATAATGATTTGGCCCACTTTAAGGATAAGAAGGGATGTGGCTCATGGGCACACAATGATAAAGTGGCAGAAAAATAATTAGAATTTATGAGTTTCTTATTCATATTCCTGTTCTTGCTTCACTAAACTATTAAGAAGCTAATTAGGCACAGCATATTGCATGGTTTTCAAAGTATTATTAGATTATATAAAATACTAAACACTTTGCAAACATATGCAATAGGCTTTTACAGTCTTACCTCATACCATCTCAGTAATGTCCCTAAAGGCAGCAGATTTGTCTCCAGTACACACACAAAGAGGGCCAATCTGTTGAGTTAGAAAGTGCTTACATAGTCACTTTTTGGAATACAACCACATTTTAAGAAGGAAGAAGCACTGAAATAACATTTTAGGCAAAGATAACATGAACTGTCTTGCATCTTCATTACAAAATTCCTCACTCCCAAATAGGGATAGGCTAAAGTGATTTGAAAGATATTCAGAGCTTTCCAATGTCAGAGGTTCCAGACTTTTAAGTTATATAGTTTCATTCTGAATTTGTTTACCAAATAAATCATAGAAACTGTGAATGTTTTTCCTCTGTGTATACCTGCAAGTTTAAGTGAATAGTAATTGTGTCTTAATTTAGTGTAGATAGTTCTATTCAGTTCTACTCAGGTTCTTCTTTTGTGCCTATCAACATGGCATCTGGGTACCTTCCAGAAGTTTATTAAGTGATGTAACTAGCATCGCTCATGTGTGAGTCACTTTTCCTCTCTTCTTAGCTACCCAGGAGGAAAATTGTGAGAATTATTTTTTTAAATTTTTTTCATTTCTGTTGTGCTCTGTGTTTTTATTACTGAAGGCAAAGTCGAAGTGTGCTAACATTTGGAATGGAAAATGTTGAAGTTTGAAGTCATTCTTGGGTGCTACGGGAGTTCATTCCACAGTCTTCAACCAGACTCTAAAGAAAGCACTTTCTCCTACACAAATGAGCTGTCCCCTTGTGATGGACAGCTCCATTGTGTCTGAGGAACAGTTGTCAACCATGGTCTACATCCCAGAGTTTTAGGTGATCTTTTAGGTATCCTGGGTGCAGGCCATTGAGCACCATGAAGACATGGACTCGAATCTGACTCAGTATTTTATGAGAGACCATTGTAGAGAGCAGAGGACAAGTTTGTTTAATTACAAGTCCTTAGGGAACACATTAGCATAGGCACAACCTGGTGATGTGCTGCCCATCCTGCCAGCTTTGGGCAAATGAAAAAATTAAGGGTGGGGGGAGCAGCAAAACTAAAAAACAACAAACTGTTCCATTAGCCCAGAGTCTTGCAGCCGTCACTCCCTCTCTCTCCTCCCATATCTATTAGTTTCCATACTTCCAAATGCTTACGGTTTGTAACTGGAATATTACTTGATATATGTATGTAACAGCAACTGTAGTTGAAAATTTGTCCATTATATGCCGTCATATAATTCTGTACTTAACGTTAAGATGTCTGTTTTTGTTTTATTAGTGACTATTTCAGGTAAGGTGGCCTTGGGGAAATCACATATCATTTCTCATATAATCAGGGTATGTTTTCTGGGTCATACATCTGCCAATCTGGAATTTTTAGGCCTTTTAGAGGATAATGGTTAGTTCTTCACATGACTATTAATGGGCAAGCATTTGACCTGTCTTTTGATATAATCTTCACCTTCACTGTTTATTCTTTTTACTCAATACCTTAAATGGGAAAAAATTACATCAGAAATGACCAAATGTTGAAAAGAAATATAAAAGTAGAAGAAGAGGACCACCTTTGAGAGTCCGAGTGTATGTACAAGTTCTACAGCAGCATAGCTGCAGCTATGCCACTGTAGTGTAGACACTTACTACAGTAACTGGAAGCATTTTTTCCATCGCTTCTAGTAAATCCGCTCCCTCGAGAGGAGGTAGCTAGGTCGATGGAAGAATTTTTCTGTTGACCTAGCTCAGTGGCTCTCAAACTTTTTTACTGGCGACCCCTTTCACATTGCAAGCCTCTGAATGTGATCCCCCTAATAAATTAAACACACTGTTTAATATATTTAACACCATTATAAATGCTGGAGGCAAGCGGGGTTTGGGGTGGAGGTTGACAGCTCGCGACCCCCCCATGTAATGACCTTGTGACCCCTTGAGGGGTCCTGACCCCCAGTTTGAGAACCCCTGACCTAGCTGCATCTATAGTCGGCGTTAGGTTGACCTAATTATATCACACAAGGCGTGAAATTTTTCACAGCCCAGTGATGTAGCCAGCTTGACCTACATTTTAGGTGTAGCCCAGTCCTAATATTATGAAATGATCCTATGGCACCCACCGTAATCAGTATTTCAAGTGTTCCAAACAGAGTTATACAGAACCGGGGAAGAGCTTGTGTTCAGAAAGAGCACTATGGGACAGAAGAATAACAGGGTAGTGCAGCCAGCGGGGAAAATAGTAGGAGCTATGTGGGGAGATAGTGGAGGAGAACATGGAAGTGGTCAAGTGTACAGTGTGGGATAGTCAGGATGATACTGTAGGTGTGTCATGGGGTAATGAGGGGGATGGAAAAAGTGGGGAAGGTTAATAGGTGTGGTCTAGGGGTTGTCGGGGATCAAGAGGCAGATGGTACAGGATAGGCAGGTCTGTTACTGGGGAATCAAGGGGATAGTGCAGGATGGAAAGGAGGGATGGGATGGGGTGGTCAGTGTGTCAGGGAGGGGTTGCTAAGTGATGGCAGCGAGGGGGCGGGCAGGCTGGGTGTTGCTGGGTGACGTCAGGGAGGGGCAGTGGTGTCAGGGGGAGGGCGCGGGCTTGCTGGGTGATGTCAGGGAGGGGGCGAGGGGTGGAGTCAGGGGGCTGGCGGTGGCAGGACACCCTTGGAGGACCGGAGGTGGGTCTCTAGGAGCCGCTCTGTCCTCTCTCCCGCAGCTCTGTGGTTAAGATGGCGGCGGGGGCTGAGGGGGCGAGTCCGTGAGTCCCAGGCCGGAGCGCGGCGGGGCTGGGGGCAGCCCTGTGGGGAGCCGCCGGGCCGCGGGAGCAGGAGTCCGCCTGCCGGGCCGGCAGCGGAGGCGGCATGTGAGTGAGGGCTGGCGGGGGCCCAGGACGGCAGCGCGGGGATGGGCCAGCAGGTGGGCCGCGTCGGGGAGCCGGGAGCCGGGCTCCAGCAGCAGCAGCCGCCGCCGCCTCAGCAGCCCAGGGGAGCGCGGGGGAGCAGCGCGGCCAGGCCCGCGGGCCGCAAGCGGGAGGCGGCCGGGCGCACCGCGGAGAGCGGCTTCAATATCTTCACCCAGCACGGTAAGGAGGGCGGAGGCAGCCGCCGATCACTGGGGAAGGGGGCGGCCCGGGGGACCGGTGGGGCAGGGTCTGCAGTTGGAAATAAGGGGTGGGGGGGGTTGAAGTAACAGCGACGGGACCGTTGGGGGCAGCCGCGACCACCCCCTCCCCCATCGCTGTCTGCGGGGGCACCAGCTCTGTGCACCCCATTCCCCATCGCTGCCTGCAGCAGTCTGCTCTGGCGTGTCCCTCTCTTGAGATCTGTGGAGGGAGGGGGCTGGAGCTGCTCCCAGAATGATTTCTGTCAGGGCACGGATGGGGAGGGGGCAACTCCAAGCATAGGGTCGGGGTGAAGTGTACACTCAGGGAAAGCAAGGTTATGTGGCAGATGTCACAGAACTGGAAGGGACCCTGAAAGGTCATTGAGTCCAGCCCCCTGCCTTCACTAGCAAGACCAAGTACAGATTTTGCCCCAGATCCCTAAGTGGTCCCCTCAAGGGCTGAACTCACAACCCTGGGTTTAGCAGGCCAATGCTCAAACCACTGAGCTATTCCCCCTCCCCCATTGAACAGGCTGTTTTTGTTCTTGGCCTGGCTTTAATGGTCTACATCTGTCAGCTGACTTAGGTGAAGTTCAAATTTGCCATCTCCTTTCACTTTACAGAAATAAAAATACTGAATATGAAAGTGAGGTTACAGGAAAAGGTCCTCTTCAGAAAGCCAACAATTTAAAATACTTTATTTTTGTAATTTTCCTGTGCCTTTTTTGGTCCATTAGTAGGGGTACTTCATTCTGTAGGTCAAGGAAGGTTGAGAAGTATGATAAACTGAAAGCTGTACACCTTAGCAAGAGCATGAGGAGCTGAAGTCTAATGCTGGTGCTTTTTTTTTTTTTAAATCTTCAGGACCTAAATCTGCTACTGAGAGGTTTATCGATTTTTATTTCAGCTAGGGCAATCATGCTCCAGTGTTTATGTGGCAAAACTGCTTCTGACAGCTTAGCTCTTTCTGTGCCCAACAGAACAAGCATATGCATTAAGATCCTGGACCGCTGGTTACACATTTTTTAATGTAAACTCATTCACTATGACAGCATTAGTAAATCAATGATACAGGCTTGTGCACATCTACCACCTGACATAGGCAGAGTGGAACCTTCAATGAAAATTCACTTTCTAAATATACACCATATATTGATGAGATTCTAAACGTCCTTTATACTAAACAGCCTATGGACTTCAGGGCATTGTCAACTTAAAAAAAAAATAAGTCACTTCTGTCCAAATGTCTTGTGTGCTGCTATTGCAGGTTAAATCCAAAGTTGCTATAATAGAAAGATTAGAAAGGAAAAAATTCAATGGGACCTTGTACAGTCAGTTTCACTATTTCCTCTGTACAGTCAATTAGTTTTCCTTGTTTGTGTGGGTCTTTTGCACAGCATCATGAGAGAGAAAAATTATTAAAAGTAGGAAAATCACTGTAACACCAAAAAATGGCAGAGGAGCTCAGGGGCAGGTATAGGTAAAAGTACTTTCTAACTCTTCAGTTTGATGTTGAAATCATAAATCTTTATCTCCACAGTAGAGCTGCTATGAAAGCCTGATCAAACAATCTAAACTATCCCTGTAATGACAAAGTGGCTCTCCTTGGTGTTTTGGTAGCAAATAAGGATAGTGATAACTTTCTAAAGGGCTGAGGCAGTGCTGGGAATAGAAATTATGTGCACAGGGAGTACAATATAGTGTATGGAAACATTTGTGGTTGTTTAAGTGTAATACAGTTAAAGTTAATTCACATTCTCTTTACTCCAACTTACTGTAAATGCTCTTTTGTATATTGAAGTCGTACCTAGAGGTCCTAACCAAGTTTGAGGTCCTGTTGTGCTAGGTACAGTACATCCATGGAGTAAAAGAGTCCATGCCCCAGAAAGCGTATCTGAACTGCCAAAGGTAGGAGAAAGGGGAACATTTTGGGGAACAAAGGCACATAGAGACCCTTCTGCTGTTGCTGAGCTGATTGTGTCCCCTGCAATTCCTCTGCCCAGCACAAGCTCCTGCTTTCCCAGGCCCCGACACTGATGTCTCATAGAACTAGGGAGCGAGGGAGCCTGAATGAAGCCTGCCTCATAGCAGAAGAGTTGTAGACAGGCCATTTAGAAAGAGCATTTCTCTGTACTAATAGTAATTTAGATTATTAAGATAAAATTACAGCAGCTCAGTTTTTCACTATTTATACTGCTTGCTTTTAACTCTCAGCTTGAACAGTGAAAACTAGTCAAGATAGTTTCACTGTCACCCTCTGTGTTTGAAATAGTTTTGCTGCAAGCAGTTCAGGCGGTGTTTTCATAGGATGTGAGACAAATAGAAAAATCTTTTTTGTAGATTTTTTTTTTTTTTAGAAGCCTGGATTCCCCCCATCCCACAAAAAATCTAAAATTGTGTAAGTTATAGCTCTCACCTCTGAATCCCCACATTACCTCAATAAATACTTCAGTCCTATTAGAATTGGCCTCAAGTCCATTTACACTTCACTAGAACTGATTAGTACCCTAGAGACAAGAACTCACTCAATGGAGAGAAGTTATTATAGTGAACACTAGTCAAGGCTGAATTCTTATCTTTAAACAGTCATCTCAGACAGCAACCAAAGCCCTCTGTGCAACCTTGGTGCAGTTAGAGAAGTAGGAGCTCATTTCCCTTTTCCAGGGTCACTGTTCTGCTTGCTGACTTGACCTAGCTTCCCATTAATTTCCCTCACTACCTTGGACCCAGTTTGCCAGATCCCCCCCGAGGCTTTTGCTGTTGGCATTGCACTTAGATTCCTTTCTTCTCTCGCCGACTGCCAGGGAACCTACTGATTGCAGGATTCCATCCTTTCTCTGGTGAGCAGGGCAGTACTTATAGCAGTGTTCACTGTATGAATGATAAACAAATGTTCTTCTCCCTTCTGTGTGCCCAATTATAGTGATTGACCAGCACAGCCAGGCTGAAAATGAAAACCCTCCACCTGCCTCCATTTTTCTTGAAACACCAGCAAATGTGGGGAGATATAGATGGTTGGCCAGTCCAGCCCCTGGCTTTTCCAAATTCCTCCTCAAGCTCTGCTCAGGAAGTTGCATCCCATACTGTACTACCAGCAGAGTGCACCTTGCTAAATCTGTGTGTACTCTTTCCAAGTGCAGTTTGGGGTGGTACTGCCATTTTAAGTCCTTGATAAGGAAACATGTAGAAGAACAATATTTCTTTCCAAACTCAGAGTAGACTTGCTAATCAAGATTTTTAAGTACAAGTGGGATCTGATCAGCAGAGGAAGGAATGTAAAACACAGTCTTAATATAAACTGATAAGTTTGCAGACATCACAAAAATTGAGGGTGTGGTAACTAATGAGGAGGACAGGTCACTGTGTTCAGAGTGATCTGGATTGCTTAATAAATGGGGCACAAGCAAACCATAAACATTTTTATACAGCTAAATCTACAGATCTAGGAACAGAGAATGTAGGCCACACTTACAGAATGGGGGAATCTATTCTGGGAACCAATGACTCTGAAAATAACTTGGGGTCTGATGGATAATCAGCTGAACAGGAGCTATGGTCAAGAGAGCTATTGTGATCCTTCGATCCATAAACTGGGGAATCTTGAGTAAGAGTTGAGAAGTTATTTTACTTCTATATTTTGCACTGGTGTGACCACTGCTGGTGCAATTCAAGAAGGATGTTGATAAATTGAAGAGGGCTTAGCGAAGAGCCACAAGAATGATTAAAGGATTGGAAAACATGCCTCGTAGTAAGACCCAAAGAACTCAGTCTATTTAGCTTAACAAAGAGAAGATTAAGGGGTGAGTCTAAGTATCTATATGGCAAACAAACATTTAATAACGGGCTCTTCGATCAAGCAGAGAAAAGTATAACATGATCCAAAGACCGGAAGTTAAAGTTAGATAAATTCAAACTGGAAAAAAGTCAAGTTTTTAACAGTGTGTAATGGGCATTGGAACAACTTACTAAGTCATGGTGGAGTCTCCATTATTGACCATTTTTAAATCAAGACTGGATGTTTTTCTAAACTGTATGATCTAGGAATTATTTTGGGGAAGTTTTATGGCCTGTGTTATTCAGGAGGTCCGAATAGATAATCACAGTGGTCCCTTCTAGCCTTGGAATCTGTGAATTTAATTCATTTTGGTCTATGGAAAAATGGGGGCAACTATGTTTTCTTATTACACAAGATACTTTGAAATTCCAATTGTCCTTACACCTCACTAAGTCTGCTTTGCCCCCCTTTTGTCCCAATCTGCTCTCTCATGCTAGTTATAGAGGTTCAGTCCCATAGGAGGGAAGGAGAGGAAATGTATCCAGAACTAGTGTGGGTGTGAGATAGTTAGGGAATTTGTACAATTTACAAACTGTGTGTGTGTGTGTGTGATTATGAACTCTGTATATATCTTTATCAAGCTGCAAATCGCATTTTGAGTGTGGAAGCTATTACCTTCTCACCTCCATGTAGGGCTGAAATTCCAATGTGTTGTGGTACAGAGCTGGCAATAGTGTTTTTAAACTTGGAATGGTCCTCAATTTTAATACAAACATCCTAGACAGACTGGCTCCCACCCAGAAGAATTGGTTTATCTGGGGAGAGAATGCCAGGCAACAAAGTCATCTGGTAGAGCACTGATCACCAGTTGAGGCTGATTCGGAAGTCACCTGATCAAGGGACTAGAAGTTTATAAAAGGACTCACAAGGGAAAGTCTCAGGACACACACATGAGGTTTGGCAGGAGAGAAGAAGGGAATGGACTGATGATGGCCAGAGGTGGTAGTTTGGGGAGAAGGCTACATGTTTAAGAACCCAAGCTATGCACTGCAACAGGAGGATGCTGGATGGCTCTAAAGGACTCTGATCTCAGCACAGAGAATGCTCTGGAATGGTAAGGAAACTGAGCAAAGAAATGCATATCGGGTTTGTTGTTGTATAGATCTGTATTTCTCATAGTATTAAAGAGCAAAGTTTGTGTCATGTGCTATATCTTATCACCTGCCCCCTTGAAGCCTTCTACTTTACCTCTTCAAGTAGTTCTGGGAGAGGGTGTGCTAAAGCTACAGGGGGAATCTGAGAAGCCAGTACTAGCCCCAGGGACTGGGCTACATAGTCCAAACTCTCGGGGTGTGTGCCTGGGGATCCCATGCCAGGGGCGGTGACTGGACTCGAGGCTTAGAACACCCTAGGCTTTATTGGCTGGATCTTTTCACAGCAGTCTAGCGAGGGAGCACTAACCTGGACCTGTGTCAGTGTTTTTGGAGGCAGTTTCAAGGACTGGTAGATATATTTTGTTACACAGAAGGAAGGGGAGGGAACCTTCAGTGTTGTGCACCAGGTGGCCATTTAAGAGACACCCAGATTTCCCCAGGGGTCTCAAGTTATCACCCATTGAGTGCTCTGAGCACAGCAGTGGAGTGTGAGTAGTTAAAAACAGAGGCACCACACTAGCTTATCAGCCTGTCTGTGGTGAAGTGAAGCCCTAAGACCTAGACACTTTTGCAGATTTGGCAGCCTTATATGAACTGGCCCTGCAAGTTGCCTTACTACAAAGATGTAATTGTGGCTTGTAAATGCAAGAAATGGATCAGACATGTAGTTGCTAGTAGTATATTATAAACTCAAGTTTAAATTGAAGTTTTGTAAATACAATACAATAATTTACAGAAAAAAAACAACAACACTTTAGTCTAGTAGTTTGAGCATGGAACTAAGAGCCAGAGACTTGAACATTATAATATTGACTCAAACACTGACTCCTGGTGTGACCCTTGACAATTGCTTATTCTCTCTAGTTGGTCTACACTACCAACTTATGTCTATATAAATATGTTGCTCAGGTGTTTGGAAAATCCACACCTGAGCAACAGTTATACCAACCTAATCCCAGTGTAGACAGCACTATGTTGATTAGAGGGCTTCTCTTAGTCGACATAGCTGCTGTCTCTCAGGGAGGTGGAGTATTTATGTCGATGGGAGAAGCTCTCCAGTCGGTGGAGGTAGTATCTTTGTTCAGTGGTACAGCAACACGGCTTTAAGTGTAGATAAGCCCTTCATTTCTTCTTCTGTAAAATAAGGACATTACCTTACTTGGGACATTGTATAGATTGATGTTGGAATGGTTTTTATCTTTAAAGTGACTTACAGAGTGTTAAAGTAAGGGCTTGACTACACTTACAAATTTGCAGCGCTGCAGCAGGGTGTGAAAACACACCCTCTCCAGCGCTGCAAATTGCGGCGCTGCAAAGCGCCAGTGTGGTCAAAGCCCCAGTGCTGGGAGCGCGGCTCCCAGTGCTGTACGTTATTCCCCACAGGGAGGTGGAGTACGGACAGCGCTGGGAGAGCTCTCTCCCAGCGCTGGTGCTTTGACTACACTTAGCACTTCAAAGTGCTGCCGCGGCAGCGCTTTGAAGTGCTAAGTGTAGCCACAGCCTAAGTTTATTATAGGGAACAAACAAGAAAGGAATAATGGTCAGTTTCTCTGGTCTGGTTGCTCCTGTTCGTAATAGTGCTGGGTTTGTCCTAGTTCTGATTTCTTTGTTTGTGGACTCTACCACTCTAGGCTTTTGATCCAGAAGAGCCAGGTCATTTCCGTTCCAGGTTTTGTTCTCTGGGAGGAGGAGTTTAGCAACGTTTTATTTTGTGCAGCAAGGTCAAGCAAGATAAGCCTGTACTTTTAAAAATAAAATCATCATTAAAGCTCCCCTAAGGCAGTTGGAGTGCTGTGCAACATGATAAAAACATTCTGTCATGGGGGGGGAAAAGCATAAAACTGCATTTGTTGTTGTTGGGTTTATTTATTTATTTTTAAATTCAAACAGCCTGAGGGAGTTGGATACAGAAGAAAGAGGCAGAGGGAAAGAATAGGGGGTCAGCGTAATATACATGAATGTGAGATATAGCTTGTACACACTCCTTATAAAAATACTATAATTTTCATTCATGCTAATGAAATATAGAGTTTGGGCTAGGGCTCATTGCCCAGATTTTCCTGTTGCAAAATTCTCTGTGCTGATGTAATATAATGACTGGACTCTGGGTGATTGCCTTTGCATTGTATTGAGAAATCTTGTGGGACCATAACACATAAATACCTGTCTAACAACTAATTACCCAAACAGTGGAGGAGGATGGATCAGTTAAGTGTCTAAAGGAATGCCTCAATAGAACTTGAAATCATAGGCATGTTCTCTCTAATGCCCCAATTGCCATATCTAAATTACTCCTACAGTTTCAATTGGATTCAGTATAGTGACCACATCTTATCCTAAACTGTGGTGCATGGCAACATTACACTATTAAAAAGCTGCTGTATTACACTCCAAAAGTGAGGTACAGGTCTGTCGCATCTTACGCACATTTAACATGCGCGATTTCAGCTTTACGCGGTCAGCAAAAACAAAAAAAAGGAGAAAAATAACAATTTTAATACTGTATCTGTAGTGTGGGTGATTCCGCCCACCATTACACTCAATGTAATTTTGACTATACACGATTTTTGCTTTACGCGCTGACTGCGGAACGTAACCCCAGCATAAGATGCGACAGACCTGTAAATGATTCTGATTTGAATGGCTTATAAAGATCCTTGGGAGGAAACATACAAAGAATATATCCTGCCTTTTGTATAGTATTTCTGGCATATTAATACTTCCTATACAATGTTCTTGTATACAAAGAAACTTTACCTGAAGAAGCTAAGCATTGAAGGCAATAAGCAAATTACTTCAAAACATTTTAGCCAGAACTTTATGGACTGACCTGCTTAAAACTGAATATAACCCTCCACCCCCACAACCTTCCCATGCCTCCAATTCCTGTGTTCTCCAGATGGATCAGACAGCATGTTACAAATTGTACTGGCAATACTTTGAGGGTTGCTACTGCTTGCAAGTATAGTAGTTTGTAATTTTTTTTCTAAACAGGTTTTTTGACAGCAGGGACATGGCCAAGTGAATAAATTGGCAGGATACAATTTTGATCAAGCATGTGGTACAGAGAAAGGAGATTGTCACAAGTGGTTTTCATCATAGCTTTTTGCCTAGCTGGACTGGCAATTTGCAGAGTTGGTTTCCATCTCCTAGAGAATCTGTCACAGGATTGTTGTTTTGAGCTTGAGGGAGGCTGTATTACTAACCTTGATTGCCAGTTTACATAAGAACATAAGAATGGTCATACTGGGTCAGACCAAAGGTCCATCCAGCCCAGTATCCTGTCTGCCGACAGTGGCCCATGTCAGGTGCCCCAGAGGGAGTGAACCTAACAGGCAATGATCAAGTGATCTCTCTCTTGCCATCCTTCTGACAAGCAGAGGCTAGGGGCACCATTTCTTACCCATCCTGGCTAATAGCCATTAATGGACTTAACCTCCATGAATTTATCCAGTTCTCTTTTAAACCCTGTTATAGTCCTAGCCTTCACAATCTCCTCAGGCAAGGAGTTCCACAAGTTGATTGTGCGCTGTGTGAAGAACAACTTCCTTTTATTTGTTTTAAATCTGCTGCCCATTAATTTCATTTAGTGGCCCCTAGTTCTTATATTATAGGAACAAGTAAATAACTTTTCCTTATTCACTTTCTCCACATCACTCATGATTTTATATACCTCTATCATATCCCCCCCTTAGTCTCCTCTTTTCCAAGCTGAAAAGTCCTAGCCTCTTTAATCTCGTCTCATATGGGACCCATTCCAAATCCCTAACCATTTTAGTTGCTCTTTTCTGAACTTTTCCTAATGCCAGTATATCTTTTTTGAGGTGAGGAGACCGCATCTGTACGCAGTATTCAAGATGTGGGCGTACCATGGATTTATATAAGGGCAGTAAGATATTCTCCATCTTATTCGAATGATTCCTAACATCCTGTTTGCTTTTTTGACTGCTGCTGCACACTGCGTGGATGTCTTCAGAGAACTATCCACGATAACTCCAAGATCTCTTTCCTGATTAGTTAAATTAGCTAAATTAGCCCCCATCATATTGTATGTTTAGTTGGGGTTTATTTTTTCCAATGTGCATTACTTTACATTTATCCACATTAAATTTCATTTGCCATTTTGTTGCCCAATCACTTAGTTTTGTGAGATTTTTTTTTTGAAGTTCTTCATAGTTTGCTTTGGTCTTAACTATCTTGAGCAGGTTAGTATCATCTGCAAACTTTGCCACCTTACTGTTTACCCCTTTCTCCAGATCATTTATGAATAAGTTGAATAGGATTGGTCCTAGGACTGACCCTTGGGGAACACCACTAGTTACCCCTCTCCATTCTGAAAATTTACCATTATTCTCACCCTTTGTTCCCTGTCTTTTAACCAGTTCTCAATCCATGAAAGGATCTTCCCTCTTATCCCATGACAACTTAATTTACATAAGAGCCTTTGGTGAGGGACCTTGTCAAAGGCTTTCTGGAAATCTAAGTACACTACGTCCACTGGATTTCCCTTGTCCACATGTTTGTTGACCCCATCAAAGAATTCAGCTAGATTAGTAAGACAGGATTTCCCTTTACAGAAACCACGTTGACTTTTGCCCAAGAATTTATGTTCTTCTATGTGTCTGACAATTTTATTCTTTCTTATTGTTTCAACTAATTTGCCCGGTACTGACTTTAGACTTACCGGTCTGTAATTGCCAGGATCACCTCTGAAGCCCTTTTAAAATACTGGCCATTACAGGCTGTAGATAACTATGTGGATAGTTTTAGGATCATGTTTTCATCAGTGGCAACTTAGTAGCTTGTTCTGAGAGCTACCCACCTTGGTCTCTTGCTTAGACTATGGATTCAGTTTTTTTAAAACTGGTTTCTTTGCACTTTTTCTGAAATTCCGAGTAAACAAGTTGTTTACCCAAGAGTTTAACATTGAGAACATTTGACAGTGGAAGGACTTTCTTTCGTATAGCAGTTTTAAAGTCAACTGTCAAATGCCTTTCTTAGAGAGCTGCATGAGAACTATTTTTTGCTGCAGTTAAATCATACTGTCAGACTATACCAATTCATAGACTAAGGCTAGGAGGAATCATGATTATCTAGGCTGACCTGTCAACACAGGCCACAGAACTGGACATTATTTCCAGGGTTCACTTAATTTGCTGTTGCCTTTAAGATTAGTAGATTTCCAACACTGCTGACAGCTAATTAGCTTATTTAGGTCTGAACTCAGTGTTAAACAACCAATTATATGAAGCAGGTAAGATGCACTATTTCTTGAACATTTGCTATTGGTGAAAGCAAGTGTCAGAAAAGTGATTATACAAAAAAACCTAACATACAAAGAATATATCCCCCTTCTAGTGACTTGCCTATCAAATTCATTCAGTTTCCATGTAGTTCAAAGAGCTGAGGATTGCTGACCTTATCTGTTTTACAACATGTAACAGTATCTATGCTACTGTTAGTGCTCCCAGCTACTACTTTGCTGCATGCCAACAATTTTAATATGCAATTTGGTATTTACATGTGTAACATGGCTTGGTTCTAGTGTAGATAGCACCATAAAGATGTGCAAGCAACACTGTGGAAGGAGAAAAACAGGTTCCATCTACCAGTGTGTTTAGAAAAGGTTTGCTAGTGGAGAAGGTGAGGGGAGTACTTTTTCATGGAAATTTAGAAAAAATATAGTAAATCGTTGATAGAAGACGTTTGAGGTCCTTGAACAAATTCAGAAAGCAAAGTAAATTTTGTTTGTTGGTGTGACAGTACAGGTTTGAGCAACATCTGAAACAAGTGTTAACTCAAACCCATATAGTTATCTCTGCTGTACTGTAGCCTGTGTGTCTGGCTTTGTGGTTATGGTTGTAAAATGCTGGCTTCCATTTTGGAGGCTAATCTTGTGATGATCTGTGCAGGCTATTCTCTGTAGAATATATAGGCGACTGTAAAGCCATTGAGGCTTCCTGTTGGTGGCACTATAAACCACAATAGCAAATTTTGGTTGTATTACGAGTGTCTGCTTTGGAAACCACATATGAACATTGTGGCTTTATGAGCAGACATGAGTAATTGTATTGGAGATAGGTACCTGCAACTACATCTGAAAAATAATTAGATACCCTTAATGGTAGCTTCCTGTATCAGCTAAACCACCCCAAGTTAATTACAGAGTGGCTTTTGAAATTCCTTCATTTTTGTGCTGTTGAGCAACTGGGGAAATGGAAGCTACAACTCTCACTAAGGATAGATAGCCAGTTTTATCTTGATTTTTCCTGTGTTTTGATGTACCATTAAAGAGATAATTAGGTTAAAGTCCTTAGGACTCTTAGGAAATTACTTTCCTTGAAGGTTGTAGAATATTTTATCCAGAGACTTTATAGCTCTTTTAGAACTATTTTAGTCTTGTAAAGACATTTCTAGAACAATTGTATATATTGAAGTTTAGTTTAATTTTCTATAAAATACTTTTTGTACTTATCTCAAAGTACTTTACAGAACAATCAGATATTGGGAAAGCAATAATTGTAGGTAGAGCTATTGTATTCAATAATGCACAAAGAGTTAAATTCTCCCTGGTATTGTGCTTTCATTGTCCACATACTTCAGATATTCTCCAGCTGGACAATTCTGCATGTGAAGATATTTAACTCCTTTTCCTTAGTAATTGCTATTCGTGCATGTGATGCTTTCCAACAGAACAGAGTAATGCTGAAGCAAACCAGTCAGTTTCATGCTGATGTTGCGGCATTCTACTGAGGAACTGGGGGAAGAAATTAGAACATTGCTACATTTTCTCGTGAATGTGTGGGGGTGGTATATGCACACATGTACACACGTGTTCCCAGTGAGAAAATATTGAGCTTGTGTGTCTCCTGCTCCACATAGTGCATCGCCACTGTAGTAAGATAGAGCGAGAGAGCTTGGACCACTGGACCTGGTGCAAGATTTGAGGCCTGAACCAAAGTCAGACCATGTATTAAAGCAGATGCTTGCAAGTTCACTGTCCAGTACATGAATGTGGCAAAGTGGTTGATAGCATGCTAGGCACTAGATATTTACATAAATATATTCCCGTTAGTATAGATATATTTCAGTCTAGTACAAAATAAGATGGTTTTACAATACAGTTAACAAAGATGTTTTGTTCAAAATATCAAGAACAAGGGGAGGTAACAAATGTGGTGAACTACGAAAGGTAGTATGTAAGTTGTGTATTCCAGATGTTTGCCTCAGCCTATAAATGTCGTGTACTTCACCGTAACCCTTTGTCTAGCCTAGGGGGCAACGGAAAATCTTACCGCTGACTGAGCTGAGTCCATTGCAACAAGCACACGTGTTAGTGTAACTGTAGACATTGATCCAGGGAGCTAGTACTTAGCCAGGTTTATTGTCAACGAAGCAGAGAGCCTTCACCACTGAAATGTGCCTGTGGTCTTCCTTTATGAATAACATCGAGTCTGCTAAACTAACATGCAGCACTATCTACTCACAGCATCGAAACTCCAAGGACAGAAGTACTGAGCAGCCTAAACAGTGCTACCGAGACAACAACATTCCAGCCTCCAGCACTTAACCACACCGGGTAGTACTATCAAGCTTTGCTCTACAAAGTATCTGTGCAGAGTTGGGAACAGCACATGAAAAGAACACCCACTAGCACAGTGGTTCTCAAACTTTTTTACTGGTGACCCCTTTCACATAGCAAGCCTCTGAGTGCGACCCCCCCCTTTATAAATGAAAAACACATTTTTATATATTTAACACCATTATAAATGCTGGAAGCAAAGCAGGGTTTGGGGTGGAGGCTGACAGCTCTCAACCCCCCATGTAATAGCCTTGTGACCCCCGAGGGGTCCCAACCCCCAGTGTGAGAACCCCTGCACTAGCACCATCAGGGTGAAACTGATCAGAATTGTGGGTTGGGCAACTGTAAAGCTGCTTGTCTCACCACCTTCAAATGTTAGTACGTTGCACAGCATTTGCAGTTCTTGTGCCAGGTCTGATCAGTCTCTGTTCCCTTTTGTGACTGTGGCAAGTGTGGAAAAGCTGACTGGAGAGAGCAGACTTTGCATTTTGGGGAAGCTTGGGGCTTTCCAAACACTTGGAGGATAATCTGAAATAGTAGGAGTTTGGTGTTGAGGTCTCTAACAGGGCAGAGGAAAAAAGTGATAAGACTTGGAACGGAGAGGAGCTGTGGGGTCGAGGGAAGGGAACAAAATCAAAATTTTGATATGGCAAAGGAGAAAACTTCCTTTCCTACTTAACTCCTGTTTAAAATCTTTTCCATATTTGCTAATTTGAGAAAATGTAGTAAGAAATATGAGTGTAAGTGAGGAAAAAAGGTCATAGAAATGTAGGGCTGGAAGGGACCTTGAGAGGTCATGAAATCCAGCCCTCTGCACTGAGGCAGAACAAAAACAAAAAAACCCCGTGCATCTAGACTATCCCTGACAGGTGTTTATCCAGCTTGTTCTTAAAAACCTCCAATGATGAGGATTCCACAGCCTCCCTTAGAAGCCTATTCCAGAGTTTAACTACCCTTACAGTTAAATATTTTCCTAATATCTAACCTAGATCTTCCTTGTTGCAGATTAAGCCCATTACTTGTTTTACTTTCAGTGAACATGGAGAATAATTGAGTACAGTCCTTTTAGTAATAGCCCTAAACATATTTGAAGACTTACCAGGTTCCAACTCAGTCTTCTTTTCTCAAGACTAAACATACCCAGTTTTTTTAAACTTCCCTCATAGGTTGGGTTTTCTAAACCTTTTATAATTTTTGTTGCTATCCACTGGACTCCCTCCAGTTTATGTACATGTAAAGCGTGGAACCCAGAGTTGGACACAGTACTCCATCTGCGGTCTCGCTAGTGCAAAGTAGAGCAGGACAATTATCTCCCATATCTTATGTAACAACACTTCTGTTAATACATACCAGAATATTAGCCTTTTTTGCATATGCATCATATTGTGGACTCATTCGATTTGTAATCCACTATAGCTCCCAGAGCCTGCTCCTCTCCAACTTGGGTTTGCCTACTCCATAGCTATCTCCAGTCTAGTACTGTTTGCTCCATGGCTCCCCCGCTAGCCTTCTGACCTCAGTTCTGCTCCACCTCATGACTGCCCTCAAGCCTGGCATAGCTTACCCTATAATTATATCAAGCTCATACCTGTCCCAAGGCCCATAGTTTAGCACAGTCTACCCCCATAGTGCCCCTACTATCCCCCATTAAGTTAGCCCCAAACCCATGCCTGCCCTTATTCCCTCCCACTACAAGTTCAGCTCTGCCCTTTACCCAGACTTCACACACATGGTACACTGAGCAGTTTCTCACCATTGCGCAGGTGCAGCTTCTGCCAGGCTAGTCTGGCAAGACTCTCACTTGTTCTTATGATCTTCAAGTGCTGGTAAAGTCAATGTCAAGCTTTATTACTGGCAGTCTCACTGTCTGGTTAATACAATAATAGAATCTTTGCTTGGAAATATTAACACAGGAAGTTATGATTGTCTATAGTTACAGGACTAGCTGCACCTCTGTCCCCTTTCTGGTCTAAGGGCTTGTCTACACTTACCAGAGGATCAGTGCTGCAGCGATCGATGCATTGGCGGTCGAAATAGTGGGTCTAGTGAAGACCTGCTAAATCAACCGCCAATCGCGCTCCCCTTGACTCCTGTACTCCACCTGATTGAGAAGAGTAAGGGGAGTTGGTGGGAGAGCGTTTCCCGTCGACGTCACGTAGTGTGGACCCTGCAGTAAATAGATCTAAGCTATGTTGATTTGAGTGTAACTCAAATTGCGTAGCTTAGATCGACTTTTCCCTTTAGTGTAAACAAGGCCTCAGTACAGTCCTTCAGGTCACAGTGCTCATGCCTTTACCTCTCCTGGCTACAGTACCCCTTGTATTCACCCTACTTATTTTCCTTTCAGGAGTCTAACCAAACAGCCAAACCAAAATGGCTCTTATAGTACAAAGAAAGCATGTGAGAGAAGAAGATTTAAAAACAGTCTGTGTACATATTTGTCTTACGTCCCTTCTATTCCTGATGATAACCTGGGCAGGCCTAGCTTCTTCAGGTATCTCAGCGGGTGCCTGTGTCAGTGATTTCCTGAAACAGCTTCCCCAACAACTGCCCCTCTCTCTCTCTCTCTCTCTCTCTCTCTCAAGGAGTTCCTTTTTTAAACTGCTGTAGTCTTTTTGACCTGGTATTCCTAGGTCTTTTCCTGTCCAGTGTTGTCCCTTAACAACCCTTAAGTGTGTATGTTATTAAACTAAACCAATATATTCATACAGTACACAACTCAACAAGGTCAGTATACAGCATTAAGAGTGGCTCCACACCATCACAATGCTTTATGCATTTTGGAAAACATTGTCTCCTATAATCTGAGAGTGGTCAGTTCATTGTAACTTTCACTTGGCTAAAGCTGTTAATTTTTTTTCAAGCTTGGTTTCTTCAAATTTCAGGATAATTGTAAAAGTTGTTTGAGCAGACCAGTAGCAAATTCACTGGTGAGCAAGGGTACCAACAGCACTGACTTCTGCAGAATTTTCTTTTAAAAAACAAAACCCAAACACACACCACTCTAAGTTTCTAGCCTTTAAGTTGTGATAACCTTTCAAACTTGAACAGAGTATAAATCAATGCTGTGACATCTTTCTAGGCTTGCTCCAGAGCCTTTGTTGCTACTAGCAACAGTGTGAAATTAACAAGACTGTTCAATTTCATTGCTTCTATTCAGAAGTCTGTGGGGAGCCCTGAAACTGACAAGAATATCAATTTCATGTTGCTCCTTGGGAAAGCTATGAACAGCAGCATAGGCAGGGAATAGGGTTTTTTTAAAGTGACTTGTCCAGCAGCTTTGTGGTAGTATTTGATTACTTGAGGGATCTGGGAGACACCTTTACCTTTAAGGTATGACATGGTGAACATTATGATGTGCAACATTAATCACTGAGTCATGAAAGGTTGCTCTGTTGGCTACAATTAATAAATTAAAACTGATGTAATTATTTCAGTGTAAGTTTGTGTGTATTCAAGCCCCAAGTCAATATTTAGTTTTTACCATTTGATATTTGGCACATGCTCTATGAAATCTTTCAGGAAATGTTTTGTGATAGTAGTGCTATTAAATACTACAGTACTTTACTTGGTGTTCCTGTTTTACAGTTGGGGAAACTTTCAGAGGGTGCTGAGTATTAGCTGATGTTTGTACAGGAGTTGCCTTTTTATAGCAGCTGGCTTGTAGCTGATATGTAGTAAGATAATGCACTGATGGATTTGCATTTTTCAAGTATCCTGGCCCAAACAGAAGTGGAAGTGAGCCATGATGGGGGAAATCTTTACAATGCTTTCTCTATTGGAAAGCTCTCCTTTTTACACTGGAATATGAGGCTGTGTGAGAAATGGCTACTGCATTGTAGGAATATGGTATAAGTGATCTGTGGTACAGGCAGAGCTGACTCAGTTCTTTGAAATACTGATAGAGCAAG
Organism: Mauremys mutica; assembly: GCF_020497125.1. Taxonomy (NCBI): domain Eukaryota; kingdom Metazoa; phylum Chordata; order Testudines; family Geoemydidae; genus Mauremys; species Mauremys mutica. Next base: position 58,276,476 of record NC_059079.1, read on the forward strand.
AACAGTATGATGCTCCTCTTACTGTCTCGCTTTAAATGTACATAGCAACTACGTACCTTTGCCTAACCTACAAAAACTTCAACATACCACTAGGGGATGCTAAAGTCCTTTAGAATCAGTATCCTACATTACCATGCTTAAGAGCTTTGTTTTCTGTTTGTAGCAAAAACCTTTGGGCTCTTTTGAGATTAGGATGCTATTTATGAGGAATCCATCCCTGGAAAACAACTCCCACTTAGTATTCAGATATCTTTGTGCTTTCCTAAGTGGTGGGGGTAGGTATCATCACTTTTTTAAAGTGGTGTTGGTGATTTCATAGCTCTTTCTCTTTCCTTGGTTCAATACTGAACCAGTGCTCCTAGATTAGTGCTATGGTCATTTTGTTTCTGTTGGGTTCCATCCTAGAGAGTGCCATGCTTCAGTGGTAGGTGAATGATTTGACCATTGTGAACCACTGGATTCTCACCAGCTTGAGGGGAGTTAAGCAGACAGTTATTAAGATGTCTACTTGGCCCTCCACCTAAGCCCCAAATCCCAAAGCTCCAAGTGTCACTAAGCCATTGTCTGGGGGCCCAGGATGACCTGACCACTACAGGAAAAAAGGGAGAAAATGGACACCAGAGATAATGTAGGAATGCTTATAGAAGGGGCATATCAGTTTATCATCAACATACAGATCCTCTAGTCCCATAATTCTCCTACCTCTCAGTCAAGTCTAAAGTTTCCTAGGGAGGTAGACCCCAGCCTCCCCAAATTCAGTATCTTTACCACCACCACATCCCCATGGCATTCTTTCAGCAATCCAGTCTTCTTGGCGTTGCTTTTCCTCTCCCACTCATGAGCTGGATCTTCTATAGATGCCAGACCTCACCCATTCCCAGAAGCCTATGAGAGGATTGGCTAATTGGAGACACCAGCTTGAGTTTTCTCCCCCGCCCCATGTGACAGTTCAGACTGTCACACCTATATTTCACACGCACACGCACAGAGTTATAAACCTTTGGGCGTGAGTGATGGAAAGCTATATAAATATTAAACTGCTGTTAAACACGCATACTACACCTGATCACTTCAGGTTTTATTGCTGTAAAATTACCTCTAGATGCTCCAGTGCTCTTTTCTAATCTGCAAAGTGGGGATAATACTGACCTAACTCACACGGGTGTTAAGTATTTTACTTGGTTTTATACAGTGCTTTGAAAATTAAAAGGGAGTTGTAAGTGCTAAATACACTCTACCCTGATATAACACTGTCCTCTGGAGCCAAAAATCTTACCGGGTTATAGGTGAAACCGCGTTATATCGAACTTGCTGTGATCTTCCGGAGTGCGCAAACTCCCCCCCCCGGAGCACTGCTTTACTGGTCCACTGTTCTAGACTGAGCACTGAGTCCCATTGGGTAGATAGAAAGATTAACCTAAATCTATAAAGAAGTCCCTGGAACCTCATAAGATTGGATCCATAATCCATGAACGATTGGAACTCATTTACAAAGCTTTTCTTAAACATTACATGAATATATTGTCTCATACTATAGAATTAGAATTTATAATCTCTATTCCATTATGAGATGTCTTTGAGCTATAATGTATCTTAATTAAAACTATTGTTAACTATCTTTTTCCTCAAAGTATTTTATAAAAAAAAATTTTTTTTAATCCATTGATTTTCATCCACCTTGCTTCAGAGTGTGCAGGGATAGTAAACACCCAGTACCTTGAGCGGTTGTCTCATATAGGCAATGCCTGTGCCTTTTGTTTATGTAAGGAAAGGAATGACTATCCTGTGGTTAGGGTGCTAGTCTGGGATTCAAGTCCCTGCTCTGCCACAGACTTCCTGTGTGGTCTTGGACAAGACCTTTGGGCCCAGATCCTCAAAGGTATTTAGGCTCTTAGCTTCTATTGAAAGTCAGTTGCCTAAATACCTTTGAGGATCTGGGCCTTAGTCTTTCTGTACCTCAGTTCCCCCTCTGTAGGATAGGGACAATAGCACTTCCTTACCTCACAGGGGTATTGTAAAGATAAAATAGATTAAAAGATTGTGAGGTGCACAGATGCTGTTGTAATAGTGGCCATGTAAGTACCTAAATTAGAAATATTTTGACTCAGTATTATGCACCATGACTACAAGAGTGTCTCCTTTACATTTATTCTGATATAAACTGAAGTCACAGGTTATTCAGTACTAGTGATGGGCAGCCTTGAAGAGTCAAGTCTTTTATCCATAGAACAGGTACAGCATCATCAAAAGTGCATTTTCCCACACACTGCCTCTGCAACATGCTTCAACCCTTACCTGCAGGTACTGCTTCTGGGGATGAAGGCAGAGTGAATTCCTCTGCCTATATATAGAGAGTGCAAGCAGTATTAAAACCACTGGCAATCCCCTTGTATTTTTGTTTGCTGCTTGGAAGCAGAAGGGCTAGATGGCTGTCTACTTTCCTTCTTCCTATGGGACCAGGGCTCAGTCCAGATTGAGGTTTTTAGATTTATTAATGTGTTCTCAGTTCATTACGAACATGAATTTTCTATGACTGGAATAACTTCTCAGGACTCCTCAGATAATAAATAGGAATATTCTTTCACCTCTAGAGACAGATCCCTCAAGGTTAGGGATGGAGACCATTGTTCAGAGTGAAATGCTGATAGTAATGCTACCTGACTCTGTCTTGTCCATAGGAGACTAAAAACTTCACCTATTATGATCAGTCTCTGAACTTTCACAAGCATGCAATGATTTTGGGGGAGAGAGGGCGAGGGGGAGAGAAAAATGGCATTTTAAAAGTTGTCCTACATTAAATCTCAAGCCCAGTCTCTGGAAAAACAAGCAGGAATGTTTAATCCTCTGAGGAACATGCCTGAGAAGGCAGCTGTGCTGTTAACATTCATGTCAGCCAGAGTCTCTGTGCGCTCCACGTGATGGTCCCCACCCCAAGTCTCCAGACAAGAACTGATAGAGAGAAATGCTAACAGCTGTTGGATACTATCCCACTGAGTTTATGAATCTGTTAATGAGGGTAAATGTTAAGTATCAATGGCTCCTAGTTCTTGGACTGGTGCTTGTTCTTTGTCATCAGTCTGTCTGTGGTGGTGATGAGAAGGCAGTGCTACCCTAACAAATTAGGAGACGTAATAAATATTTTTCTTGCCTGTGTGGGTGGAGGTTGAATCTTAGTGCTCATGAGACTGGGGACTTCTACTTCTGGCAAAGCAAGGCACAGTGAATGTTGATATGTACTGTACAAAGTTGCTTCATATGCTCTGCCAATGCACTTTTGGGGGTGGTTCATTTTAGGGACACGAAGTCATCCAGCTCTATCAGTACCTGTACCTCTTGGTTTTCCAGATTTGGCCTTTGCTGGAGCATAGATTAAGAATCTGACTAAATGATGTAGTGGTTCTGTAATAGTGGAAAAGTGTCCTCTAGAAGCTAAATTCACCACCAGACCCCAAATGAACATTCTGTCAAAAGGCAGCCCCAGGCTTGGGTGCCCTTTTGCAGTAGGCTGTGGCACAGCAAGTTTGCCTGCCTCAGTTTTCTTAGTCCAGTCATAAAAAGCATAGTCTCTCGCATTGTCCAATACTAAGACCCACTTCTGGGCATAATTATTGTAAAAGGACAGTAGTTTGTAGAAACCTCATGGTAAAGCCATTCTTCCAATTCCCACAGTAATACTTAACATACAGGGCTTTTTCCATGCCCCTCTCCAGGAACACTATTTCTAGGTCACCCACCTGAGTGCTCTTGGAGTCACATCTCCCAGTTCCTTTCTGCCCTTGTTCCAGGGCTTCTCTCTCCCAGCTACCCACCTGGCACTGGTTCTCTGTCCCAGTAAAGGCAACAAACTAACCCCTCCACTGGTCTCCTAGTCTTCCCCCCTTTTCAGCCTCCCAGCACCAGCTTTCCAGCTCAGGAAGGTCACCAGACTAGCCCTCTGGTGGTCTCCTAGGCCTCAACCTTTGTCAGCCTCCTGCTCAGGCAAGTTATCAGTCTAGGCCCTCTGCTAGCTGCCTAGCCAATTCCTCCTTATTCCCAGAGAGGACTGATAGAGCTTTCTGTTGCTTCCATATCTCTCCCAGGCAGCTCTCACTTGCCCCTTTCCTTAGTCCTCCAGTCTGTGCTCTCAGGCAGTGCTCACCTGCCATTCTCTTTCAGGCAGCTCTGGCTCTCCAGGTCACTGTCTCTCCTGGTTTCAAACAGCTCTCACCTGCTGGTCTCCTCCCTCTGAGGTTAAAAGGAGTCACTAAGACCCTAATTGGGGTTCCACTGACCAGTCATAGGAGCACTAGCCTCTTCTCTCCAAGGATCAATGTTACTATGACACTCCCTCCCCTAATTTAACTGGAAGGATTGACCCGCATTTTATATATTTGGCTCAGACAGGAAGTCACTTTATATGTGAAGAACAAAGCCAAGCTTGTTCATAATTCTCCCTAGTTATCTTTATATACTATACCTGTCAATCAATTAATACATTTTAATTGGGTGAGTCAGTTTCAGTTTTGCCTTTAGAGTACACACCTGTACTCTATTACCGGTAAATGTTGTGTCATCCTATCATCTCTTTCTCAGTGCTGCATTTTTCTTTTGTTGGCACACTAACTAAAGCAAACATAATAGTGCCAATGGTCTGAAGTCAGTTGTGGAACAAGGAGGCTCCAATATTAGCATTCACTTGTGGAACAAGGTGGCTCCAATATTAACACAGTAACATGTTGATACACCAACTGTCTCTGTTGAAAACCTTATTTTAGAAATACTGGTCTCTTTCAAGAGAAATAATTTGTCACTTTTTATGTTGAAACCCACTCTTTCTTTGAGACATAGAGCAGAGGGAGAGGATGGGAAGTAGGACTAGAAAATTCAGATCTGCAACTAAATTTTTATCAGAGCAGAGCCAACTTGTAATCTGATCATTCTAAAAAATATATGAGTTAAATGGTTTCAGATACTGCACATGCCCATTGCCAATTTTTGTGGAGATCTTTGTAAATCAGCTTCCAAGTTGCTTTTAACAGCAGCTTCCATAGGACTTTTATACTGCTAGAGTCACATGACACGTTTGCAGCAAAATTGCCTTCAACCAAAACCTTCCCTCTTTTGCAACATCCTTGAAACTCAAACGTGGCTGAAGTTAGTGACAGATAATTATAAACGTACGTTTTTGGATGAATGGGGGAATAGGAGACTTTTTCTTTTGTACTGAGACTTTGCTTTCATGGTTTTATTTTAGGGAAAGAACTTCCATAGCCGTTATAGACTCATAAAAGCCGGGATATTCCTTTGCCTTTTACCTGTGGGGTGGTTTTTTCTTTTCTTTTTTTTTTTTCTTTAAAGATATGTTTTAGTTCAAAAGGAATTATTTTGGGGAAGCGCTATGGCCTGTGTTAGGAGGTCAGACTAGATGATCACCATGGTTCTTCTTCGAGTGATTGCTCCTATGTATTCCAGTTAGGTGTGCGCGCCGCGCGTGCACGGCATCTCAGAAATTTTTTAACCTTGCAACTCCGGCGGGCCGGCTGGTGCCCCCTGGAGTGGCGCCGCTATGGCGCCTGTTATATACCCCAGCCGGCCCGTCCGCTCCTCAGTTCCTTCTTACCGCCCGTGACGGCCAGTTGGAACTGTGGAGTGCTCTCCGTCCTCCACTACCCTAGCTCTCGCTTAAGGTTTTTTGTATATAGTTCGTTCATAGTACGTGTAGATAGTTGTTATAGTTAGTTAGTTAGGTTTTAGTGATAAGGTTAGGGGGGTTTCCCCTCCCTTTCCTCCCCCGGTGCGGGCTCATGCCCAAGGCACCGGGCTTTAAGCCCTGCGCAATCTGCCAGAGGTCTATGCCGATCGGGGACCCGCACGACGCCTGTCTTCGTTGCCTCGGCGAAGGTCACCGGACAGACAAGTGTCCGATCTGTTCCGCCTTCAAGCCGAGAACGCGTAAGGAGCGGGACAATAGACTTAAGCAGCTCCTCATGGAGGCGTCACTGCAGCCCCCGGCACCGGCCGCGCCGGCACCGAGAGCCTCAGCCAGCAACTGCGAAGTCCCGGCACCGCTCCCTTTCGCCTGCTAGGAAGCGCAGGCTGGCAAAGGCGATCGCTCAGTCCCGAGCTGAGGACTCAGCCAAAACTATTGCGCCACCGGCGACTCCCGCGGTGGCCGTGCACCAGGCGGGCACCGGCCCGTTGACTCCGGCGCCGCAAGGGCCGTCGAGTCCGGCACCGCCACGCTCCCCGGCACCGTCCGCGGTTGAGCCACGACTACCATCGACGCCGGAGACATTCTCCACGGCGCATGAGCTGATACAGCTCGTAGAGGCACCGAGCCTCCGGCCCCCGGCACCGCCGGTGCGGGCTGTCGCGTCCATAGGAAAGCCGGCGATGATGATCTGGCTGCCCTCCACGGACCGCAGACACAAACGACGCTCCCGGTCCCGGTCACGCTCCCGGTCCCGACGAAGGTCGCCATCCCGTCGATCCCGATCTCGCCGTCCCGGTACCGGTCGCCATCCCGACGCCGGTCGGAGTCCCGGTACCGTTCGTCATCCCGGTACCGGTCGCAGTCCCGGCACCGATCCAGGTCCTGATCGCCGTCGCGTCGGCACCGCCGGAGGTCTCCGTCCCGGTACCGTTCCCGGTACCGCGACTCCCGCAGCCACTCCCGGCACCGCGGATCCCGCTCCCGGTCGAGCTCCCGGCACCGGTCGAGCTCCTGGCACTGCGGTGGCCGACGGTCTCGGTCACCGTCCCGGTACCGGATGGACAGGCAACATTCCTCGGCACCGTCTGCGGACAGACTGCCGCCTTCGGCGGTACAATCCGTCAGCGCCTCAGCGCCTCCTTGGCCATCCCGCCCAGCATCGGTGGCCTCCGGCGCTGACAGCAACGCGCACCTACCACCGACCCCACACGGCGAGCTTCAGGGGGCTCAACGGTGGGGCTACTGGGTTCCCTGGGCCCAGTATGAAACGCAGGGCGTACCGTTTCCCCCGAGACACTCGGCCTCCGAGCGCAGGGTCCCCGAGGCGACGGTTAGCCGGCCGGCCCCTTCACCTCGACGCGAGCCCTCCGTTCCGCCGGACCACCAGTCCTCCATGCAGCACGACCCAGCCGAGGCGCAGTCAGCAGCCCCTGCGGCGGAGGCCGTCGTGCAGGGCTTGTCATCATCGTCCTCCCCGGACGAGGCGGTGGCCGGTGCTTCAGCCAAGGAGCCGCCGCCCATTGACCTGAAGGCCCACCAGGACCTGCTTCGCCGGGTGGCGACGGCCATGGATCTCCCAGTAGCGGAGGTCCAGGAGGACGAGGACCCCATTACCAACGTGGTTGGCGCGGACGCTCCCGTGCGCGTAGCGTTGCCCTTTCTGAAGACAATCCAGAAAAACGCCACCACCCTCTGGCAAACACCCGCATCCATCCCTCCCACGGCCCGCGGGGTTGAGCGTAAATACTCAGTTCCCCCGACGGGCTATGAGTATCTTTATACCCACCCGACCCCGGACTCATTGGTCGTGCAATCGGTTAACGACCGCGAGAGGCACGGTCAACCTGCACCTGCGCCTAAGTCCAAAGACGCCCGGCGCATGGACCTGCTAGGCCGCAAGGTCTACTCGGCAGGCGGCCTACAGATGCGCATCGCCAACCAGATGGTCCTCCTCGCCAGGTACGTCTTTGACATCCTGACGTCCCTGGCGAAGTTCACGGAGCTCCTGCCATCAGCCTCCCGCCAGGAGTTCGCGGCGATGTTGGAGGAGGGAAGTAAATCATCTAGGTCCTCCATCACAGCCGCCCTCGACGCTGCGGACTCCGGAGCTCGGACCTTGGCCTCCGGCGTGTCGATGCGGCGCATCGCCTGGCTGCAGTCCTCCACCCTGCCACCGGAGGTGCAATATACACTGCAGGACCTGCCCTTTGACACGCGGGGTCTCTTCTCCGAGAAGACGGATTCCTGGATCCAGACCCTAAAGGACGGTCGCGTTGCCATCCGCAACCTGGGGATGCACACGCCGGCAACACAGCGCAGGTCTTTCCGGCAGCAACCCTCCCGGCCCGTCTACCAGCAGCGCTATCGACCGTACAATAGCCGGCGACCGGCTCAAAATCGCCGTCGTCCTTCCGGCAATCGGCGTAGCCAGGGCCAGGCCTCTTCCAAGGCCCCTCAGGGGGCCAAGCAGGCCTTTTGATGGGACGCTCGAGGACGGCCCATCACTCTCCCTACCGGATCCTTCCCCTTTATTTTACAACCGCCTTTCCCATTTCTTTTCGGCGTGGTCCCGAATAACAACAGACAACTGGGTGCTGCAAACAGTCCAGTCGGGATACCGCCTTCAGTTTGTTTCGCCCCCACCTTCCCATCCACCCTCCCTGTCCCTCTTCAGGGACCCCTCTCACGAGCAAGTCCCCTTACAAGAGGTTCAGACTCTGTTGAGCGTGGGTGCCATAGAGGCAGTGCCTCAAGATAGGCGGGGCAGGGGATTCTACTCCCGTTATTTTCTCATCCCCAAAGCGAAAGGGGGGCTACGTCCTATCCTGGACCTTCGCGAGCTGAACAAGTACCTGCTCAAGCCCAAGTTTCGCATGGTCACCTTGGGGACCATCATTCCCTCTCTGGATCCGGGAGACTGGTTTGCCGCCCTCGACATGAAGGACGCCTACTTCCATGTCACGATTTATCCTCCTCATCGACGTTACCTCCGGTTTGTGGTCAACAACACACACTACCAGTTCGCCGTGTTGCCATTCGGGCTCTCCACCGCACCGAGGGTATTTACCAAATGCATGGCGGTGGTTGCCGCAGCCCTCCGCCGTCGTCGGATACATGTCTACCCGTATCTCAACGACTGGCTAGTTCGCGGACAGTCTCAGCAACTGGTGATGGGCCAGTTGACAGGCATACTGTCCCACTTCCGACGACTCGGTCTTCTCATCAACGCCGAGAAGTCCACCTTGAGCCCGTCGCAGCGGGTAGAGTTCATTGGAGCGGTCCTCGACTCCTCGCTAGCCCGGGCTTGCCTACCTAGATCTCGACACCAGATGATGGTTTCCCTCATCCGGGACCTCGTCTCCTTCCCGACCACGACAGTGCGCTCCTGCCTCCGCCTCCTGGGCCACATGGCATCATGCACCTACGTCACCGCGTACGCGCGGCTTCATCTCCGCCCATTCCAGACTTGGCTCGCGTCGGTGTACCGGCCGCATCGAGATCCCATCGATATGGTGGTCACAGTCTCCAGGCCAACACTCGAGTCCCTCACCTGGTGGCTCGACCCGGAGATTGTCTGTGCGGGAGTCCCGTTCCATCCTCCTCGCCCGTCCGCCACTCTGACCACGGATGCCTCAGCGCTCGGTTGGGGAGCTCACCTGGGCGACCTTCACACCCAGGGCCTGTGGTCGCCCCAGGAGCTCGCTCTACACATCAGTGTCCGCGAGCTGCGAGCGATCCGTCTGGCATGTCGCACCTTCTGCACCCACCTGCAAGGCCGCTGTGTGACAGTGTTCACGGACAATACAACAGCAATGTTCTACGTGAACAAGCAGGGCGGAGCCCGCTCCTCCCTCCTCTGCAAGGAAGCGATGCTCCTGTCGGACTTCTGCGTGACCCACTCTATTCACCTAGAAGCGTCCTTTCTTCCGGGAGTACAGAACACGCTGGCCGACCATCTCAGCAGGTCTTTCTTCTCACACGAGTGGTCTCTCCGTCCCGACGTCGTGCACACAATCTTCCGCAGGTGGGGGTTTCCCCAAGTAGACCTATTCGCATCCAAGGCAAACAGGAAGTGCCACCTGTTCTGCTCGTTCCGGGGTCACGCGCCGGGATCCCTGTCGGATGCCTTCCTGTATTCCTGGAAGGATCACCTCTTCTATGCCTTCCCTCCATTCCCGCTCGTCCATCGAGTATTACAGAAGCTTCGGAGGGACAGAGCCACTGTCATTCTCGTAGCTCCGGCCTGGCCGAGGTAGCATTGGTACTCCCTGCTGCTCGAGCTCTCCGTTCGGGATCCCATCCCCCTCCCGTTGTGGCCGGACCTCATTACTCAGGACTTCGGCAGGCTCCACCATCCGAGCCTCCAGTCCCTCCATCTTACAGCTTGGTACCTGAGTGGTTGACCCACGCAGAGAGGGACTGTTCAGCGGCAGTTCAGCAAGTCCTCCTAGAGAGCAGGAAGCCTTCCACTCGCTCCACCTATCTGGCGAAATGGAAGCGGTTCGCGCTCTGGTGTGACCAGCGGGGCCTCAATCCCTTTGTAGTCCCTGTCCCGGCCATCCTGGACTACCTCTGGTACCTTAAGGAACAAGGTCTTGCGGTCTCCTCCTTGAGAGTTCACCTGGCAGCAGTCTCTGCCTTTCGTCCATCCGTGGAAGGTCGGTCCATCTTCTCCAACCAGATGGTTTCCCGCTTCCTTAAAGGCTTGGACCGCTTGTATCCGCCGGTGCGGCGTCCTGCCCCGACCTGGGATTTGAACCTCGTGCTGGCCAAGCTGATGGGTCCTCCGTTCGAGCCCTTAGCCACGTGCTCCTTGCTCTACCTCTCCTGGAAGACGGCCTTCCTCGTCGCCATTACATCAGCGAGGCGAGTCTCGGAGCTACGTGCTCTGATGGTTAGTCCGCCATACACCGTCTTCCACGGGGACAAGGTGCAGCTCCGACCACATCCGGCCTTCCTCCCAAAGGTGGTGTCAGCCTTCCACCTCAACCAGGAGATCTTCCTCCCAGTGTTCTTCCCGAAGCCGCATACCTCGCCTCGGGAGCAGCAGCTGCACACCCTCGACGTCCGCAGGGCGCTCACTTTCTACATCGAGCGGACTAAGCCCTTCCGGCGCATGCCTCGGCTGTTCGTAGCGGTTGCGGACCGCATGAAAGGCGAGCCGATATCCTCTCAACGGATTTCCTCCTGGGTCACAGCGTGTATCCGGACCTGCTACGAGCTTGCTCGCGTGCCACCATGCCGCCTCACCGCTCACTCCACGAGAGCGCACGCCTCGTCGGCCGCCTTCCTGGCCCATGTTCCCATCCAAGACATCTGTCGAGCGGCCACCTGGTCTTCGGTCCACACCTTCGCCTCCCACTACGCGTTGGTGCAGCAGTCTCGAGACGACGCAGCCTTCGGCTCCGCGGTATTACACTCTGCCACGTCTCACTCCGACCCCACCGCCTAGGTAAGGCTTGGGAATCACCTAACTGGAATGCATAGGAGCAATCACTCGAAGAAGAAAAGACGGTTACTCACCGTAGTAACTGGTGTTCTTCGAGATGTGTTGCTCCTATCCATTCCAGACCCGCCCTCCTTCCCCACTGTCGGAGTAGCCGGCAAGAAGGAACTGAGGAGCGGACGGGCCGGCTGGGGTATATAACAGGCGCCATAGCGGCGCCACTCCAGGGGGCGCCAGCCGGCCCGCCGGAGTTGCTAGGGTAAAAAAGTTCCGAGATGCCGTGCACGCGCGGCGCGCACACCTAACTGGAATGGATAGGAGCAACACATCTCGAAGAACAACAGTTACTACGGTGAGTAACCGTCTTTTCCTTCTGGCCTTAGAATCTAGGAACCTTCCTTCACTTTATTTTCCCCACACCCTTATAGTGATTCTATCAGTTGCCACTGTACCACTGCCAGCTTTCTTCAGATTTAAGTGTATGTATCACTTTAATGTAGGAATTGATTTGTTAGATTGAATCCAATGTGTAAATGAACAGAGGATTTGATGTTGTTATGCATTACTATGGTTGAATCAGTATGAGTCAGCAGCACACAGTCAACTTGTGGAACTCCTTACCTGAGGAGGTTGTGAAGGCTAAGACTATAACAGCATTTAAAAGAGAACTGGATAAATTCATGGTAGTTAAGTCCATAAATGGCTATTAGCCAGGATGAGTAAGGAATGGTGTCCCTAGCCTCTGTTTGTCAGAGGATGGAGATGTATGGCAGGAGAGAGATCACTTGATCATTGCCTGTTAGGTTCACTCCCTCTGGGGCACCTGGCATTGGCCACTGTCGGTAGACAGATACTGGGCTAGATGGACCTCTGGTCTGACCCAGTACGGCCATTCTTATGAGTGATGGCTAAAGGGAAGGAATGTCTGTGGAGCTGTCATTCAAGCTGAATTAGGGAAAGTCACTTTACATTTAGATAAACAGGTAAAAATTAGTTATTAAGTCTGATTTTCTGCCATAAATTTCTTGCCCTTATGGGCAAAACTATTAAATTAATCACTTTCTAAAAAATAGGGAGAAATTCTACTGCTGCTAACAATTGTTCCTCTGGTTGCTGTGCATCACTTACACCTGATCTCCCTTCGGCAGACGAAGGGATAGAATTTGGCTAAATTGCTAAGTTTGAATTTGATGTCAATAGTGAAAGGATTAGTCAGTCCTTGATTAGTCAGTCCTTGTGAGTATGGTGGTGATTTTCTGTTTAGCTAAATGCCTTTGATCGATATGACTTATAATTTGCCATATTACTTAACTTTTCCAGACTCCAGATGTTGAAGCTCACATGTTTATTGAAATTACTGTTCACTGGCTCATCAAAATAAAAACACAAAAATGTGTGGTGTTTATACTTTGTTTGTAGAGGTAGGTTTATTCGGAGATATGGTTTAACTCACATTTCCCCTAGGATGTGCTGCTGGAATGTGCTATCTAAAAGCATTGGGAGGCCATAGGTGCTAAATAACAAAAATTTTATTGCAATGTTGACTTAACAGTATACTGACATTTAATTTGTAAACAATAGGAACTGAGCACACTTCTGGCAATGCTGAGGCTCAGCAGGAAGCACATAGTTATTTTAAAGAAATTTTAAACTGAACTATTTCACAAAGCATTAGCATTAGAACAACTTTCTATTATAAGCTAAAGGGTCCATTATACAGAGGCTGTGTACAATACTGGCAGTCAGAAGTAATTGGTTCTGTTTCTGGATCTTTCACTGACTGGCTGCATAACCTTGGGCAAGTTGCAGCCTCTGTACCTCAGTTCTTCATTTGCAAAAAGCAGCTAATAATTTTTAGTTGTCTCAGGGGAATCTTACAGAGCATTTACAGGGTTGAATAAGGTGCTCTAGAAGTGCAGAGTGTTATTAAAATTGTGTTCTAGAACCAGGGTTCTCAACTGGGGTTGCAAAAAGATGTCAAGAAGTTTGCAACTTCCTTGTCCTTCCAATGCTGCTAAATGAGAGAGTGGTCCCAAGGCAGCCTCAGCATGGAAAAGGTTGAGAGCCACTTGTCTAGAACTAATGAGTGGGTGAAAAAACAGCCTGCTTTCCCGAGTCGCATCCTTGAGGAGGGCTAGAGCTATTGGAAAAAGATAGGGCTTTTTAGACAGAGACCACTGCCACAAGGAAAATGTCATAATTCATGGAAATGAAAAATCTTCTCCCAGATATTAAAAAAAGAACAAAGCTGCTTCTTGAGATCAACAAAATGTCACTAGATGATACAACTACCCCAAGCAGAATTTAGTCTCTTAAAATGTAAGACATATCTTATAAAGCTGTTAAATAGTCAGATGATTCACATAGTGAACTGGAGCCAAAATATGTCAACACCCACTTAAGATGCTCATCTTGGACAAAACGAATCTGTTTATGTAGAGTTTGAAAGGAAGTTAGTGTGTTCACTAACACAGTGCTAAAGCTTTAGTTGCACAACTAAACAGTTCTTTATATCAAGGAGAAATTTTGTTCTTGTGAAAAATCTTGTTCAATGTTCCTGTCATCTTGGAATTCCCAAGTTCAACATAGCCAGACTGACTTCACTGCATGTACTGAACTCTGGTCCCAAAGGAGGTACTTAGAAGAAGTATGGCTCATTCTTAAAGGAATACAATGCAGCCCAGTGTAATCCAAGCAGTCAGCTGTCTTGCCAAACCTGTGTAGGCATGCAACAACTGGGAGTCTTGTTTTATGGAGAGGGAAGAAAGCAAGAGAGGGGTTGCAGGGAAGCAAAAAATAGTCAGACAATCTTAGAAAAAGCATAACAAAATAAAAGAGCTTAGTAGCAAAAGCAAATGCTACCTTGCATTTCAAAACAGTGGGTAAAGTTCTTTCTTCAATAGTTCCCTCCTCCCTGTGGAGGGGATTTAGCCCTGGCACAAAGTTTACAAGTCTAACGTGCTTAGCATCATATCAATTAATAATTTACAAAACTGTTTCACAGCTTGTCACTCTTACTGTAGGGATTTTATAGTGGCTCTATCTGAAATGTATGTAATATAAAATTACCTGGGTGATCCTCCAAAGCAGTACACTAACTTGGATGTATCTGCCATACAGATTTATTCCATGTGACAAAAGGAAGCCTTTTCCTTTTAAGGAATGGCATGGCTTAATTTTCTTAGTATTTTCCCTAGATACCTTGATGAATAGGGTTTGTTTTGGTCTGTACTTGCCATCAAAGAGCATTCAGAACCAGTTCACATCTCCTGTTGTCACCCAAAGAGATTTGCTCTCATTGCGTTGCTATGTCTGTACTGCAGTAATAGATTGTCTATACATATATGTCTATACTGCAGTCATAGCTTTAATCTACCTAGCTCGGGTCCGAAAGCAGTGAAGCTATGGCAGCATGCGCTTCAATATAGGATGTACAAGCCTGCTCAGAACACTGGGTAATTATCCTTTGTCTATCAAACGGTAGACATGGTGGAAGCATTAGAGAAACAGGTTGCAGGTATTTTTATCCTTGTGGGGCTCCAACTCTGCTCTGAGCAGATTTAGATGAATCGGGCTATGGCTACACTTGAGAGTTGCAGCGCTGGTGGAGGCTTTCCAGCGCTGCAATTAGTAACTGTCCACACCTGCAGGGCACATCCAGTGCTGCAACTCCCTGGCTGCAGCGCTGGCCGTACACCTGGGTCTGCTTGGGGAATAAGCATTGCAGCGCTGATCGTAAAGTGTGGCCACACACCAGCACTGTTATTGGCCTCCAGGGTATTAAGAGATATCCCAGAATGCTTTTAACTAAATTATTCCCTTTGTTTTGTTATGCAGCCTCTCTTTGTTTTGTTGTGAAAGTGGCTCCGGGCTCCGGGAGCTGCTTATCTAAAAAAACAAACACAGCTCCTGTTTGCTGTGATCAATCTGTGAACAATCAAAGGAGAGATCCCCCTCCCTGCGTGATTCACAGGGGTTGAGTGTTTGCTTTTTGCTTGACCAGCAGCGAGAAAGGGAGTTGCAGCTGCTTATCTGGTCTGCAGGCTTTTGCAGTTAAAGAGTAAGGGGTCGGAAAAAGTTTCTGATTTTGCAAGTCAGGGAGCCGATACACAGTGTTGGCTCCAAAAATCCACTCTCTCTCTCTTTCCCCCGCTCCCTGTCACACTACACTCCACCCCACCCCCCTCTTTTGAAAAGCACGTTGCTGCCACTTGAACGATAGGATAGCTGCCCATAATGCACCACTCCCAACAGCGCTGCAAATGTGGCCACACACCAGCGCTGTCCCTGCACAGCTGGACGACCAGCGCTGCAACTCTCAAGTGTAGCCATACCCTTAGTGATAAAACACCTGTGCCCTGAAAGCACTTCTTATTTATATACCGAGTGTCTCTCCATATGCTTTGGGTATCCTTGACATAACTTAAAAATTCAACAAAATAATACGCAACCATAATGAGGGGAAGGGATAGCTCAGTGGTTTGAGCATTGGCTTACTAAATCCAGGGTTGTGAGTTCAGTCCTTGAGGGGGCCACTTAGGGATCTGGGGCACAATCAGTACTTGGTCCTGCTAGTGAAGGTAGGGGGCTGGACTCAATGACCTTTAAGGGTCCCTTCCAGTTCTGTGAGATAGGTAAGCTGCAAGTCAATATAAATTATTAACACTACCACTGGTAGACAGCTTCATTGGTTTTAGACCAGTGGTGGAAAAAAGGCCTCATACTTCATGTTGCTTGGCTTAGGACACTTTGCTTGTAGTCTCTCTACAGAAAAGCAAAGTCTTTGTCACAATAAAGTCCACAGAGATTGATGTCACAGCCTAATTTAATTTGGAAACTAATCTTACTTTTACATAGGAAAAAGGAGGAAATGGATTGTTTTACTCAGCAGCAATATTAGACCTCCCAGTGGGAGTTTCAAACTCTTCCTCTTCCTTCCTCCTTCAGAATACATGGAAAATGAGTCATGAGAGGCAGCACACAAAGACAGACATAGTACTGATGGAGGTTAGCCTGGCCTTCTGTTACAAATAGCTGACACTGCCTTGCCCAATCCTTTTTGGCATCCCAGTCACACCACCACAAACGGTGGCAGCAGGGATAGTGTTTAAACAGCTATGTGAAGAACTAAGTGGGCAAAGGTATCTTTAAATAACTAGAAGTGGGTCTTATTCCTTGACTGTGTCAACATGAGTTGTTATTCCATCCTACTGAACAGGAGAAGTGAGCCAAATGTAATTCTGAATGTTGCAGATGTAAGCAATGAAGTGAGATCATTTTCTATTGCTCAGAGCTTTCCTAATCTACACCAGAATGAAACTGACCCAATTGTCAGTTTTTACTGCTTCCGTTCAAAGTTCTGTGGGAAACAGTGAGATTTGCAGGAATCAGGTCATTTTCATTATGCTGATGTTTGAGGAAACATACAGGGGTGGAAGGATGGGACCTAACACCTGATGGAGGGGGGGAGAGTTAGAATAGTAATAAATATTGTCCCCATCTCCTTGGTTTAGATAGGAGGCTCTGGGGTGAGAGAGGAACAGATAATGCTGCTTCTTTCTTCCAGTTTCATGAAGAGTTTGGGTTGGGGGTCTTCAAATTTATCAGGCTGGACACTGTGAAAAATGAAGCCTCCAAGCAGGGTTCAGGGTCAGCACCCTAGCAGGAAACTTACCAGGTGCTTCCCAGCAAGTAGGTGGGATGGGCGAAGTGTTTGGCTAATAGGTTTAGTCCTCTGGCTAAAGTGTGTGTGGGGAAGGAATTGGGTAAATTTGTCACACGTTGTGGCCTCATCTACACTTAAGTTTAACCAAACTAGCTATACCAGTATATGCGCTAGCGTAAATGCAGTGATACCAATATAAAGGCACCTTGTAGCAGTATATTTTATTCCCCTTCCAGTCTCTGAATAAGGTATAAGCACTTTTATACCAGTATAACTGCATCCACACTAGAAGGGTTGTACCGCTTTAACAATACTGGTATAGATAAAGCAGCACAACTTTCTAGGGTAGACAAGGCCTGGGTGGATGGACTATTTGAGAATAGAAATAGTAGATATAGAGGGACTTTGGAGAAAGAATGAATGAGATAGAGACAGAAAATATATGGGAGGAGGGAAGGGAAAAGGGATAGCAGGAGATGTGATCAGAAGAAGGGGAGAAAAGACAGGAATGACACAGGAAGAGAGAGACCCAGATTTATTATAGGAAAGAGAAAAAGAGTAAGTGCAGTAAAACCAAGAAAGAAAAGTTCTTTATCACAGCAGGAGGAATACAGAAAGGGACATTTCTTACATTATCAGTCAACTTTCTATTGAATAAATTAAAGCCAAATACAGTATACAATTAGAGTATTTAACTGTTCTATTTTCTTAAACTGCTGATGGTTGACTGTGATGACCTTAGTATTGATAACTTTCATTCTGGTTATTAAGCTTAGCGTCTTAGTTAGTTGGTGTTGTGTAAACAATACTTAAAATTTTCACTCTTCTAATAACTGGAATCACAGATGTGGTGAACCATTTCGTCTCTAATTTGGGGGTGAATAGGAAGAGGTTTGTATTGTCCCACTTTGATAAGCTGTTTTACATTTAATATAGCTCCTGTCCTCCAAAGACCTCAAAGTTCTTCATAATCATAGATTGATCCTCATAACCCCCATATGAAATGGGAATTGTATTCATTTTACAGAGAAGTATAAACTGAATTACAAGAAATTTTGTTGCCTAAGGTCACGCAGTGAGTCAGTGGCAGATCCTGGATATATTGTGGGCATATGCCTTTTGATGAATATAGGAATTCCCATATGGATTCAGACAAGTGGACACTCTGATCCACTATCCTGTCACTGGAAGGGGCTGCATTCTTCAGAGGATAGTGCAAGAAGCACTGCAATCGACAATTATGGAATAATCTGCTCTCAGGGTTTCTTCCTTATCCCTATCAGTGATTATCTTAAGCCATACAACTTGAGTTTACACCTCTTTGGGGGTGGCAGAAATAAATTCTTGTTAGTTTTGTTGCCTTTCAGTCATGGAATAGTCATATGTTCTTGTTTTATAATAAGATAAATCTGGTATTTGTTTGCCTTCTCTATGCCATTCACTCTTTTGTACACCACTTTAATTTCTCCTCTATAAACAGAAATCTTTCTATGCCTCTTGTCAGGGTTCCCTCCCCACTCAGAACTCTGGGGTACAGATGTGGGAACCCGCATGAAAGACCCCCTAAGCTTATTTCTACCAGCTTAGGTTAGAAACTTCCCCAAGGCACAAATCCTTTCCTTGTCCTTGGACGTTATTGCTGCCACCACCAAGTGATTTAGACAAAGATTCAGGAAAAGGACCATTTGGAGTTCCTATTTCCCCAAAATATCCCCTAAACCCCTTCACCTCCTTTCCTGGGGAGGCTTGAGAATAATATACTAACCAATTGCCTTTAATAAAATAACAGACCCTTTATTTTTAGGACACTAAAATCAATTAGGTTTTTAAAAGAAGAACTTTATTATAATGAAAAAAGTAAAAGAAGCATCTCTCTGTAAAATTTGGATGGAAGGTAATTTTACAGGGTGATAAAAAGATTTAAAACACAGAGGATTCCCCTCTAGGCTTAACTTCAAAGTTACAAAAACAGGAATAAACTTCCCTCTTAGCACAGGGAAAATTCATAAGCTAAAACAAAAGATAATCTAATGCATTGTCTTGCTTTATTTACAATTTTTGTAATCTTAAATGCTCATTTTAGGTATGTTTTTAGGAGATTTTTTTTCCTGCCTTGGTTCCTCTCTTGTCCAGAGCGAGAACAACAAAGAGAGCACAAACAAAACCTCCCGCCACAGATTTGAAAGTATCTTCTTTTCTTATTGGTCCTTTTGGTCAGGTGCCAACCAGGTTATTAGAGCTTTTTAACCTCTTACAGGTAAAGGAGGGATTTTATGCTACCCTTAGCTGTATGTTTATGACACCTCTAAATTTTATTGCACTTCTCTGAATCCCTTCTATTTCTATTAGATCTTTTCCAGGTGAGGGTATACCCTTGACTTATATAGTGGTGTCATTCTATTTTCAGCATTGTTTTCTATCATATTCTTTATACATCATAAGATTATCTGTCTGCCCCCCCCCTTTTTTTTTTTGGACAGTTGTTGCAAATTGAGCAAGTATTGTAATTGAGATGTCCACAATGATGCCGAGATCTTTTTCCGAATGACTACAGTTGATTTAGAACCCAGCAATGTTCATGGGTATTTCAAGTTATTACCTCCAGTGTGCATTACCTTGCATTTGTCAATACTGAATTTTATCTGCATTCATGTTTCCCATTCATTTAATGGTTTGTAAGCACCATTTGAAGTTTAGTAAATTAAATAATTTTGTCATCTGCAAATGTTATCTCAGCGTTCATCCCCTTTTCCAGATCCTGAACTATAATTAGCAACACTGGTTCTAGCATGTAACCTTCTGGATCCCTATTGTTAAAACATTGTAGCATCTGAAATATTGATAATTTATTCCTACTTTCTAGCTATTAATCAGTTAATGACATATGTCAATAATTTACATAAGAACGGCCATACTGGGTCAGACCAAAGGTCCATTAAGCCCAGTATCCTGTCTTTTGACAGTGACCAATGCCAGATGCCCCAGAGGAAATTAACAGAACGGGTAAACATCAAGTGATCCATCCCCTGTCGCCCATTCCCAGCTTCTGGCAAACAGAGAATAGGGATGCCATCCTTGCCCATCCTGGCTTATAGCCATCGATGGACCTATCCTCCATGAATTTATCTAGTTCTTTTTTGAACCCTGTTATAGTCTTGACCTTCACAACATTCTCTGGTAAAGAGTGCCACAGACTGACTATGCGTTGTGTGAAAAAATACTTCCTTTTGTTTGTTTTAAATCTGCTGCCTATTAATTTCATTTGGTGACCCCTAGTTCCTGTGTGTTGAGAAGGAACAAATAACACTTCCTTATTTATTTTTCTCCACACCAGTCATGAATGTATAGACCTCTACTATACCCTCCCTTAGTTGTCTCTTTTCCAAGTTGAAAAGTCCCAATCATATTAATCTCTCCTCATATGGAAGCTGTTCCATACTCCTAATCATTTTTGTTGCCCCTTTCTGAACCTTTTCCAATTCTAATTATCTTTTTTGAGATGGGGTGACCACATCTGCATGCAGTATTCAAGATGTGGGCATACCATGGATTTATACAGAGGCAATATGATTTTACCTCAGACTTCATGACAACCTAATTAACTTAGTAGCCACTAACAAGAGATTTTATCAAAGGCTTGCTGAAAGTCCAAATTGTCAACTGGTTCTCCTTTGTTTAGTTGACATTCTCAGAGTTCTAATAGATTAGAGAGGCATGATTTACTTTGTATAAGTGGTGCTGTCTTGTCCCTATCATATAATTATCATTCTATTTTTAATTATAGTTTCATCCAGCTTTCCTGATATTTGAAAGAGGGCTAACTGATCTGTGATTCTCAGAATCACTTCTGTTCAGCAATAGGTAAAACATTTACTGTCCTCGAGCATTTAAATGGCTGTGTTTTGTTAGCATTTCAGTCACTTCACGTTCCACCTCAAGTCACTGATGTATCCAGTCCTAGTAATAATTTGTTCTTAAGTTTATCTATTTGTTCCAATACTATTACTTTTGATACTTCAATTTCTGGCGGTACTTACTGTTTATTACCTCAAAGAGTAGGTCTTGGAGTTGCGTTTTCAACATTTTTAGGGGTGAAGAGCAAATCCCAACTCATTTAATTTCTTTGTCCTCCTCCACTGACTTCCTGGTAGGCCTGGTACCAGTGTTAATATTTTAGTACATGCAATTGGCAAAGAAACAGTCCAGAGTTGGCATCTCATTAATTCTCTGTTCACCATCTTTTTTCTGTGTTCTCTGTGTAACATTGATTACTTTTAACATACACAATATCAAGCATACCTTTTTGTACCTGTTTAAGTTCTTTAGTGAAGCTTGCTGGGCTAGCAAGCTTTTTCACCTACACCTCCAAGCCAGAAAAGAAGACCTTTTTTTCTGAGCTCACGTAATTTCAATGAGTGCTTTGTGTCCCTAAGTGCTGGGCGCAAAGGCATGGTGAGTAAATACTGCTACCAACAGATTTGAAAAAAACAAATGCAGTGACATAAGCCTGAAACTGAAAAGCTATCCAAGTTGAGCTATGAATTCCCTTCTTGCAGTCTGGGTGCTATTGATACCTTGGACATTTAGCAGCTGCAGGAATCAGGCTTGTGAATGGAGTCCCTTGTCTGCATCAACTGAGCCAATTAGAAGTGTCTTGGTTTAGCCAACAGGAAATGACACTGCAGCCAGTACCTAAATATAGTGTGTATGCATGCATATCTGTGATTACATACACACTTTCTTCCACTCAGAAGATTCTCTCACAAACTGGAGAAGACCAAGAAACAGAGCTGGCACAACTATAACTCTCAGCATAAAAGAAGACTGAGTTGTTTTGCTGTGAATATCAGATTCACAGAGTGAGATCTCAAGTTTTAGACATGAGAACCAGAAAAACCCTTAATGCTATTGCCTGGTCTCTCATTTTTACGGGGCTGAGGGGCAGGAGTATTCACGCTTGAGCTTTTCATTTCTTGGAAAGAAAGGAAACATTTCAGCTTATTTGCTCTTTCAACATAAATGCATCTGAAAGACTTCACGTTTAAAAATATTTTTCTTGTATTTAAACAAAAAAGGGTGGCATGAAATCTGTTTTGGTCAAACAAAGAAAATAGCTATAATCTTGAACAGCATGTGGCAGCTGGTGCTACACGTATGAATTTTTGGAAACTTTGTTAAAGCCAGAGCGTATTGGTGTTTCTAGTGACTGCATAGACTTGGTAGTTATTAAATATTCATTGTGGTTTGATGGAATTGAGCAGTGAGTCCTGCGCTAATGAGCATCTTGGGATTGCGTTTAAGAGTTAAACTGATGTACTGGAAATTCAGATTGTATCAGCTCACCTGGGGAACTTTGCCCTCGGAATATCCTCAGAAAGGTAAGCAGTATTGCCAAACTCTAACATTAAAAAATCATCAGTCATGCCTCAAAAAAAACATGAGATTGACTTTAAAAATAGTATTTTGGTATTATTTCCTTTCTGACTTTTGAGACTTTAGCTTATGTTTTCAAGCCTTTCTCTGCAACCCTGAGAGCTGGAAACTTATCTTAAAAACAAAACAAAAACAAGAAACTGAGATTCTAATGCAGTAATACTATTCCAGGAGTTTGGACTTTTAAGAAAAATACCAAACATTACAGGAGTCATGATAAAATCATGAGTTGGAAAGAATTGCTTCAAATCACTGAAATATGATTTGGAGATCGAATAGTTTGGGATATTCTCTGAGGGTGTGAATAGCTGCTACTTGACATCAGCAGAACAAACTTACTTTGCCAGGTAGCTATTCTGTTAGCATTGATGCTTCTAGCTCAGTTAGTCTTAGGTGGGTGCATTGTTTTTCAGATAGTACTTTCACAGTAAAACTAGTCTGTCTCCTCCCCCAGAATTGTTTCTAGCTGTCATTCTACATATTTGATATTTCTGGAAATGTGTATTGGCACACACAATCTTTTTCCAGAATTGTGGAAGGTTCATTTGAGCCACTTTGAAATAGATTATACAGTTGACAACCACTTGACTTTTTGTAGTAAGTCTCCCTAAATGACCTATACCTTGGAATTCTGTGGAAGAGGAGCTCTCGCATGCTAAAAGTGACTATTTTTAGCTTCCTCTTTCCCAAGCTCCGTGATATGCAGAATATCTCTTTGAAGTTATACGTTACCATAATTTAATATTTGAAGATGCACCCTTGCCTAGACCTCCTTACAATTCACACTTGCTGAGAGTTAGGCCATGTCTACATTTACCGGGGATCGATGCTGCTGCAATCAATGCATTGGTGGTTGATTTAACAGGTCTAGTGAAGACCTGCTAAATCGACTGCAGAGTGCTCTCTGGTTGACTCCACCAGAACAAGAGTAGTAAGGTAAGTTGATGGGAGAGCATCTCCTGTAGACGCAGCGCAGTGTAGACACCCAGTAAGTAGACCTAAGCTACGTTGACTTCAGTTACGTTATTCACGTAGTTGGAGTAGTGTAATTTAGGTTGACTTACCCTGGTAGTGTAGACAAGGCCTTAGTGGAATCTGTTCTGCTAATGGGGATGTAGCTATACAGTACTAGATTTCTCATCATAAGTGTGTATACAGTTCCTCAGCTATCTTTCAAGCCTGTGTGTGTCTTCATATTGCCTTTTACCCCCAACTTGTGATTGTGTCTGTAATGTTGCTGCTGCTCGAGTGTGGTGGTAACATAGATTTGCCATTATGAATTTTCTCAGCTATCATAAAGCAGATCACTTTTGCAAATATCCAAGATACTTTAACTTTGTGAAACCCAAAGAGCAAGTACTGCAAGTGGACCATGTTTGTTGCTCCCTTTCCTCCCACCCAAGAACAACCTTCATTATTGCATATTAATAGTCATTTTTAGCTTTATTTTTTCCCCACTGCAGCAAGTATTTATTACCAATTCTATTAATATTTTTTACCAATAATATTGACTTTTTTCTTCAATCATTCTTATGCCTCTGATAGCCCTAAAGATATCCCTCCTCTAATTTGTTATTAGGTTACAGGTGTTGGATGGAACTCCTTGCAGAGTTTAATTGGCTTGAAGGGGGGGAGGGATAGCTCAGTGGTTTGAGCATTGGCCTGCTAAACCCAGGGTTGTGAGTTCAACACTTGTGGGGGCCATTTACGGAACTGGGGTAAAAATCTGTCTGGAGATTGGTCCTGATTTGAGCAGCGTGTTGGACTAGATGACCTCCTGAGGTCCCTTCCAACCCTAATATTCTATGATTCTAAGGGCAAAGTGAGTGATATGCTTTCTTCTTCATGGGCTGATCACATGGTCTCCATAGCATTTCCAGGACACCTTCAACATGACTTTCCTACATGGTAGTGGACACACCACTATTAGATTACTGGGCTAACTCTAGTATTTAAGTGGAAGTCTTTTATGTCATCTTAAAATATATTTTAAAATTGAAATAAAACCCACTTCTCTAGGTGCTTTTATTTTAACAATTCACTCCTTTCCTCTCCAGGGTGCTTCAAGGTGACTGGTGTTTTTAGGGAGAAAGATGAAGTCTCTTATACTGTAATAATAAATGAACCACCTCCACTAAGATTATAATTTAATAATTCCTGTCCTGGAAAAGAGCAATGGGTCATCTAATCTGCAGTTGAGCCTCTAAAAATGGCAATGCCAAATGTTTCAGTGCAAGGTGCAATGTCTTCATAATGTATCTAGTTGTTCGCTATTGAGTTTTTTAGTCTTTTCATATCAAACCTCCCCTTAGAGCAGGCCTGCACAACTCGTAAAGCGGCGAGGGCCATATTACTCCAAAGAAAAAGAGCTGAGGGCCAAACCCCCCCACGCCACCGAAACATCACAACACCCAGCCCTCCCGGAAACACAACACACACACCCCCAGCGCCACACACCCGCTCGGTTCATCATCTCTCCATGAAATAAGGGGAGGGGAAAAGGGGGACAGTTAGAAGGAATTTTCTGGGGCTATGAACTAAGCCAGGGAGGGGAAAGGGGGGCAGTGTAAAGGGATTGGATGTGACTGTCCAACACACAAACACAGTGGCCGCAGGGAGCCCTGGAGGGGGGGGAGGGCAGTGTGATAAGGGCCAGGGAGGGGGAAGGTCCCTGGACCAGGGGCAGCAGTTGGGGCAGGGCAGATGTAACACACACACACACACACACACGTCCGTCCGTCCGTCTCCCCGAGGGGGAGACACACGCGTACGTACGTCTCCCCCGGGGATTTCCTGGCTGCCCACAGACAGTTAAACTCCCCACCCCACTACGGAAGCTGCCCTGGGAGCAACCAGCACAGTAGCCGGCCCGCCCCCAACCAAAGGGGGGCGCTTGGGGGGGGTCTTGGCTCAGGCCCCCCCCCGAGCTGCAGCTCGAGCCCAAGCCAGGTGCCCCTCCCCTTGCTCGGCGCTTACCGGCTGTGCTCCCTGTCCCCTGACTGCTCTGCTCCCTCTCCACACCCCCGCCCCCTGGCAGCCCCCCCCAAACTCCCGACCCATCCAACCCTCCTCCTGCTCCCTGACTGCCCCCCCGGGACTCCCCTTACCACCATGCCGCTCCAGCCACTGGCTCCACATGGAGCCAACCAAACAAGTTGCCGAGCACACAACCCCTCCCCCGCATAGTGCTGCGATGCAATCCTGAGGCAGGGGGCAGGTGGGAGCAGGGGAGGGACTCTGTCTGCTGGAGGCCAATGGGAGCAGCTAAATCAGGCCCAGGCGCCCAATCAGCCGCTCTGCACTCTGTGTGAGGGGAAGGGAAGGGAGGGAGGAAAAATCCCGGACGGTTGCACCAGCCCTGGGCGAACTTGACAGCCCCCCTCTGCCGCATGCGGCCCACGGGCCACATGTTGTGCAGGCCTACCTTAGAGGCAACAAAAATAATCAGTGGTAACAGAGTTCAGTTGCCATTAGGTGCCCTCTCGTAGCCAGGTGTGGCATCACAGCTCTCTGGCTGGGCTAGCGCCCCTGCCCATGGTCGCTCTGGTGCTTTCTCTGCCTGGTGCTTTCTCAGCCCTGCAGCCAGGTCAACATCTTTAGTTCACCCTTTCCAACATCCCAGTTGTCCCAACTAAAAGTCCAAAAATGCCGTTAACAGAAAGAAGTCCTTCCACCCTCTGTAGGGTTCCTCCTCAGCCAGTCTTTGGCTCAATCTACAGCACCCTTGCTAGGCTTGATGATCCTTTTAGGGGCTTGTACCAAACAGCGAGGTTTGCGCCTTTACATTTGCTGTGGTTTTCCTTGGGCCACTTCCTACCTCTTGTCTCTCACTCCACTCTGGGGCTTCCCTGTTTTGGTCAAGGTCTGCCTATCTGAGGAGCTTTCTTTCCTGCGCTGAACTGTCTACCTAGCTCTCACTTCAACTCTTTCCTCAGCTGCACTTTATCACCAATTAAGCCTGGCTTTCTATGGAGCCTCATTACCCTCAGGTGGGGTTTATTCAATAGTCAGATTATCTTAGCCCCAGGCTCTCCAGCACAACAGGCAAGCTACCCTGTTATATTGCCCTTTTTTAGATGTAGTGACAAAGAGCATATAGTAATTGAAGTGAGAAGGTACCATCAATTTCATGCATTTTCCATATAATTTATCCCCTTCTTAATTGTTTTCATAATTAAAAATCATAAATTTTACCCACACATAATTATAAATAGAACTGTATTACTTACCAAGCTAAGCATTTTACTTAAATGCGACTCTGAGCTGTGTGTGTTCGCTTTATTCAGTAGATTTGTTGCCGTGTAAGGTTTTAACATCATTCTGTGGAAGGCCTGATTACTGTAACTATTAATCTATGCATTGTTATCTGAATTCTGTAGTTTGCATCGAGTCATTTGGTTGCCTACCAGGGAGAAGCACCTGGGAATGGCATTTGGTTTGGTTGCCCCTATTTTTCCAAAGCCGATGTGAACTGTTAGAAAACCTTTAAATTGGTGTTTTCTCATGACCAAATAGAAGTCAGCATGGAGACTAAGTGGTCCCTCTGGGTCAGGGTTGAGGCATGTAGATAGGGCAATGCTGGGAAGCTGCAACTGATACTCATGTTATATCATGTTCATTCAATAGATAGAAGCTCATTTTCCTGAGCTGTCAATCCAACGGAACAGCTTGTGCTCTTGCTTTACTCAGTATGGTTTAGCAGGTGATAAATTTTAGCTAGCATGCCCATTTATTAGGATAAAGTAAGCTTATACCTTCCTATTTCTTTATGAGAAAAGCTCTAATACTTTTTAGCTTCTTCTTGTGTCCTTCCACCATGATCATATGTCTGTTTAGAGTTGGGTACATGATATGGCTTGGTCTGTAGCCTTGGTGAGATCTTCCATGGTGCATGGTTCATCCAGGACCCAACAAATGTTCCATGGTTTGTGTTTCACCACAGTCATATGAGTCTGGATCATTAATAGTCCCACTTCTGCGTATTGACTTTTGATCTGCCACTGCTTGTTCAGAGCTAATTTAAACAACTTCAGGTTGACCAATCCTTCTCTGCAACTGTGGAAAGGTGTTCAGCAACGTCAATGTGCATTTTGATGTCCTTGTCAAATATGTTGAGCCGTGAGCACCACATTACCAGTCATGTACCTGTTTTTTTTTTAAGCGGTTCCATTTCAGCTAGGAAGCTTTTCTGCAATTTCAAGTGTCTAACTGCTGCAGAGTGGCCATATAGTGGATATATGTTTTCTTCGACCTGTTGTAATTATTCCATTTGGCTTGTGATTGTTGTCCTAATATCAGGCAGAGTGGTTCCAACAAACATATAAAGGCTGATCACATTTGTTGGTTTTAGACATCCTGTGATGTAGCGACAGCTGTCATAGAACTTCTTTGTGGGAGCCGCTCTTTCCCACACCAGACATGGGTATTTGGACGTCAAATAGCAAAGTACAAGTGCTGTTAGTGTTGCTGGGTTGGTTCCCCATTTTTAATTTGTAAGCTTCCTAAGTATGTTGTTCCAAGGGCTAACTTTGCCTTTTGTCTTCTCCATGTGTGCCGTGAAGGAAAGAGTGTAGTCTAGCATCATTCCAAGGTAGACAGGCTTCCAGAAGTGGGTAAGTGATCCCCACATTCCAGATGATGTTGAGTTGCCTATTGGCCTCAGAATTCCAAAAATGGAGGAGATTCACTTTTGTTTTTCTGGGTTTGCACAAAATTGGTTCTTGGCGTAATAGACTGAGAGCCCACACAGTGCCAATGTTAACGTAGCTTCGAGGTGGGCAAGATCTTGGCTTGGGCAGCAGTGCATAGTTCATCAGCATAGATAAAACTTCTTGGGCCAATATGGATTGGTTGATCATTCACCTAGGTGTTGGAAAGTATTGGCGAGAGTACAATCCTTTATGGTTTCAGTGAGTGCTAATTTAGATGCTACTGATGATACTTTTGATGTCAACATTTAACTATTTCACTTCTTAGCAAAGCATGTAAGAAAAGAGGAGGAAGTGTTATATTTATGAAGAGCTAGCTATACTTGTTTCCTAAAATGGGGTGTGTGGAAGATGAATATAGGGGAGTTGAAATGGACTGGAGATCTGCCAGTTAACTTGTGTAGGCCTCTAACATGGCTGAAATTTAGACGGGCACAGTTGGTTTCATTTTCCTGAGGGGTTTCCCTCCAAAACACTTGGGAAAAACTGGAGTATAGGTAGGGCTCTTCATTTAACAATGGCCAAAGTGTTGAATGCCTTTTTTTGTTTCAATTTTCACCAAAAAAGTTAACAGTGATTGGATGACTGACATGTGAAATATCTGTGTAAACAGGGTTGGATCTGAGGCTAAAATAGAAAAAGAACAAGTTAAGAATCCCTTAGACAAGTTACATGTCTTCAAGTCAGCAGGGCCTGATGAAATGCATCCTAGAATACTTAAGGAACTGGCTGAAGAAATCTCTGACCCATTACAGCTCGTGGAGGATGAGAGGGATGCTAGAGGACTGGAAAGGGCAAATATAGTATCTATCTGTAAAAAGGGGAATAAGGACAACCTAGTGAATTATAGACCAGTCATCTTAACTTTGGTATCCGATAAGATAATGGAGCAAATAATCAATTTGTGAGCACCTAGAGGAAAATAAGGTAATAAGTAACAATCAACATGGATTTATCATGAACAAATCGTGTCAAACCCAACTAATGTCCTTCTTTGACAGGGTAACGCCTTGTGGGTTGGGGGAAGCACTCGATATGATATATCTCAACTTTAGTGAGTCTTTTGATACTGCCTCACATGACCTCAAACAACCTAGAGAAATATAGCCTAGACGAACCTACTATAAGGTGGGTGCACAACTAGCTGGAAAAACCGTACTCAGAGAGGAGTTATCAATGGTTCAAAATCGAGCTGGAAGAGCATACTGAGTGGGATCCTGCAGAGATCTGTCCTGAGTCCGGCTCTATTGAATATCTTCATAAACAATGTAGATAATGGCATAGAAAATACACTTGTAAAGTTTGCAGATGATACCAAGCTGGGAGGGATTGCAAGCACTTTGGAGGATAGAATTATAATTCAGAGTGATCATGATAAACTGGAGAAATGGTCTGAGTTAAGCAGGAAGAGATTCAGTAAGGACAAATGCAAAGGACTGCACTTAGGAAGGAATAATCCATTGCACTGTCAAGGAAGGAGTACTGCAGAAAAGGATCTGAGGGTTATAGTGGATCAGAAACTGAATATGAGTCAACAGTGTAAAACTGTCGCCCCCCCCCCCCCAAAAAAAACCCCACAAAAAACAAAAAAAAACCCACCCCATCATTCTGGGATGTATTAGCAGGAGTGTTGTAAGCAAGACAGGAGAAGTAATTCTTCCACTGTACTCAGCACTGATAAGGCCTCAACTGGAGTACTGTGTTCTGTTCTGGGCACCACACTTCGGGAAAGATGTGGACAAATTGGAAGAAGTCTAGAGGAGAGCAACAAAAGTGATTAAAGGTCTAGAAAATGTGACCTACAAGGAAAGATTGAAAAAAATTGGGTTTATTTAGTCTGGAGAAGAGAAGGCTGATGAGGGCCATAAGTCTTCAAGTACGTAAAAGGTTGTTATAAAGAGCAGGGTGACAAATTGTTCTCCTTAACCACTGAGGACAGGACAAGACGTAATGGGCTTAAATTGTAGCAAGGGAGATTTAGGTTAGACATCAGAAAAAATTTCCTAACTGTCAGTGTAGTTAAGCACTGGAACAAATTACCTAGGGACGTTGTGGAATCTCCATCTTTGGAGGTTTTTAAGAGCAGGTTAGACAGGCTCCTGTCAGGGATGGTCTAGATAATATGTAGTCCTGCCTTGAGTGTATGGGACTGGACTAGAAGACTTCACAAGGTCCCTTTCAGTCCTATGATTCTAGATATTTACAGATTTTCCCCTTAGCCCTTCAATCCAGAAAGTTAAATAAAAATCGCAGGCCCATCCACTTCTTTTGCAAAGTGGGTGGAGCAAGACAGTCAGGGAGCCAGATTCTGGCAACTAAGGGTACGTTTATACTTACCGCGCGGGTCGACGCGGCGAGTTCGACTTCTCGGAGTTCGAACTATCGCGTCTGATGTAGACGCGATAGTTCGAACTCCGGAAGCGCCGCGGTCGACTCCGGTACTCTACCGCGGCAGGAGGAGTTGGCGGAGTCGACCTTGGAGCCGCGGAGTTCGCTTCCGCGGCGTCTGGACGGGTAAGTCATTCGAACTAGGGTAGTTCGAATTCAGCTACGTTATTCACGTAGCTGAATTCGCGTACCCTAGTTCGACCCCGGGGCTGTGTGTAGACCAGGGCTAAGACTGCCCAACTGCTGCAAGAAGTGGAAGGATGCACCCCATCAACAGTGACTTCCCGTGGCAGACAGAGCCCCCTCCTGACCTCAGCCCTTTAATGCAGGAGTGGACAGGGCTGCTCTGAAGGACTTGGATCAGGAAGGGACCCTGTTTGGCAGGGGAAGTGGACAGGGCTCCATGGGGTGGTCTCAGCTGCCAGGAATAGGCCCCTACTGTGCAGCTACAGCAACCCCCAACCTGCAGTAACCCTTCTCTGCAAGCAGGAGCTGAAGGCACAGAGCCCCAGGGAACAGAGCCTTGTCCTTTTCCCCTGCTGGACTGAGCCTGAATAGCGGAAGCAGGCAGGGCTGGGCTGAAGGGTCAGGAGGGGGCTCTGTCTAACAAGGGTGCCAGTGTTCAGTGGCTGCAGCTTTCCACTCCCTTCCTGACTGGCCTTTTAGCGTGGCCCCATCCGCTTTCTCTGAACAGTGGCGGGGAGAGATGGGAAGGAGCTGTGTCCTGGCAGCTGAGACCACCGAGCTGCTGCAGGAAGCAAAAGATTTCCTCAGCTGCCAGATGGTTATTACACCTCCCTGCCCACTGCCCTTTGTTTTTGGTTTTTACCAATTTTCTCCCATTTTAAATTTTTTTTTAATAAATACCCACCAGTTCCTGGAAAATTTAAAACAAAAACTGAAAAGGAAGGGCCTTAAGTATAGTAAGTTTCAACTCCTTCCCCTGTCCGGTTAGTTTCTCTTTTGCTGCTGTTAAATCCTTACAAACATCAAAAGGGATGCAGAGAAACCCTTATAAAAATTACAGGAATTTCAAAAATTCCTTTTTAAAGGCAGCTCTATAAACTGATTTGTTTGTTTAAATTAGTCAATTTAAAAATAATCAGTTTGACAGTGGCCCTTTGAAATAACATGAGTGTTCTGACTTGGATATTCATAAACAAAAAATGTAGGTTTACTGTGCTGTTTATACTTTTAGTCTTTTTAAAAAGTGTGAGTTAGGTCCAGAATATCAACATCACCACATTTTTATCACTGATTACCAGTTCTCTAGCTTTTGTACATCTTACTCACTCTTGTAATGTTTCTTTAATGTAGTTACTTGTCGTTTCCTGTAAATAGCATGTGAGCAGTTGCATGTGGTGTGGAAAATGACTCAAGCTGGGTGGCCCCCTTAAACAGATGACATGGTAGATCATTTGGATGAAAGCTAGCTGTTTCCTTGGAGAAAGCATAATTCTTATGGTCTTAATTTGCTAAACCTAATGGAACAAAGACTAACTTGCTTGATGCCAGAGATGTTTCAACTTATTCTCCACCTCCTCCTTACACTGTCCACAGTGCATTGGGAAGCTCCACCCTTACTATACTTCTAGCAATAGTAGCTAGATAGAACACAAAATGTATTTTCTCAGTGACGACTCCTCTTGCTCCTGGAGTGATGCTTTTCCTATTGGTTCCCAGTCATGTGAGTAGTAATCACATGGAATGACTTGTGCTGGGAGTGGAATTCTAAGACTGCTTGTGTTTAGCAGTTCCTTTTGTTTGCTGTCGAACACAGTATGATCTTGGGAACGGTTCTGCTACAGTCCAGCAGTTATGGCAAAGAGGAGAACCTGCTTTGCTGTCTCTGCAATGAAGCCTCCGATTCTGGTTTATCAGATTTCACAGGTATGGTGTATGGAAATGCTGCACAGCACCCCTTCATGCCTATGTTGCTATGTACGCTGAATAGAGGACTTGAAAGGAAACAAAAGTCTCTTTCTTCCTTATAGTACAAGATCAGCTATAGGAAGACTGAGGATTTGTTTTTGTTAAGTTTTTTTAGAGGATTATTACAACTTGTCATATTGAACAGTTATACATATTTTATTTCAGAGGAGTAGAGAACTTTAGTGTTTGATCTGATTCTAAAATGTCAGGTTTAGGACTTTCTTTTAACTTTCTGTTCAGTTTTGTGCGGGAAGAGAAGTAACAGTAGCATGGGAAAAAAAGTACCTTGCAAATTGTCGGAACGGGAAAGCGAGTGTGCCAGGAGGGGAGTAAATTCTGTAGTGGGAACAAAGAACAGGAAAAGGAAAGGGATGGATGAGACACAACCCTTTTCCTTGATTAAAAATGGTGCAATTAGTATGTAAGAGAAGTGATTTTCTAGATTGTAAATCTTCACTCTGGGGGAGACTAATGCAGTAGTGCCATAACAATTATTTTATGATGCAGCTTAAAGTTAAAAGGATCTAGAGTTTAAAAACTAGAGGTTTCTTGTTTGGTGCCGTACCCGGGATCTAAATGTAGGGCTTACGAAGTATTCACTCTATGGGGTTATTATACATAAATGTAATTGTTTCCTTGATGAGTTAGACAATCAACATATGTAAAGATAGCTTTTTCCATCTATCAATTTTTTTCCTGACCCTTATTCCTCCTGAAAATAAGGTTCCTATGTGCCTAAATCACTTTTGAAAATGGGGTTAAATCTCATAAATCCCTCAGGTGCTTTTGAATATTTTACCCCTAATCTCACTGACTGACTGAGAGTTACTCTTCAAACGTCAAACCATTTACTTCAGTTTTGCTTTTTTTGGTATGTAATACTTCTCTTATGAACATGCACAGACCTTCTAAGCATTCAAAAGGAAGTAGTGGTAGTCCCACATCTGCTTTGAATTCCTATTGGCGACTCAGGGTAGTACCACAAATGGTTTAATGTGGGTAGTGTTGCTCCAGGCTATGGAATCAGCAGCAGGTGGCATACCTACTGCCGACTTCAGTCTGGGCTTTCCCTCTGGGTAAAGTATCCTCTGCTGAGCTGCGTGTGGGCAGGCTAGAAGATCTTGACTGGTTGTGGTGCTTGATTCAGCAGCATTGATATTCTGCTCCTGCTATGAAGTTAACAACTAGATTCATAGTAACTGATTATACATATACTATAGCCGTAACTTAAGTATGGGCTGGGTGCTCATTGCATTAGCCACCATGGCTTGAATTGAAACACTTGTATTTTTTATCTAAAACTATATTTGATTGTAAAAGAAAACTGTGTGTGCACTTTTTTTAAAATCTCTGACTTTAAAGCAAATGCATAATTGAAACTAGGAAGACATTTGCACCCTGGTTAATGTAATTTTGAGGCCAAAAGTACAAATGTCTTTAAAGAGAGTGCAAGCTCTCATCACACACTTGCAGCATTTCTGCTCCTTTAAGGGAGGACGACAGTCTGGTCACTAAAGTAGAGAGCGCTGGGAGTCAAGAGACTTCCTTTGTCTCAGGCTTGGTGTGTGACCTTGCCCAAGGCACTGAAAGACTTGGATTGGCTTTGATGGAAGGCACTACAAAAGTGTAAAGAATGTATTATTTAATTACTATTTATTTTTGCTCCATAAAGACAGCTGCTTCTAGGAATTGGTGCTCCTATCTGTTGCCACTAAAACAGTTCAGTGCTAATTATTTGACGTGTATATACATGCCCAGTTAGAAGAAACTGTGCTGGGATATGGGCACTTGTGCTATAATTTATCCACTGGGATTTTCTCATGTTGTCTTGTGATACCAGTGTAGTACTTTAGTATTCTCTAAAACCAATTGGTATTGATGAGATGACAGCAATCCATGTACAAAAACTGTTGCGCATATCTGCAGTAAAACATTAGGAATGAAAATATCAATAGCTTAATACCTAGCTGCAGGTTTATTTGTTTCGAGTGGAGCTTATAACTTTGAGCCCAGTGAGCTCTGCTGGTGCATGTGATAACTTTTCAGTTAGGCCTGGAATGTAGGTTACTCACCATACACAAGATCAGCAGGTTATGCTGGCAAAGCACATAACTTCTGAGACCTCAAATACAGATCTAGTCACTCCAGACACAAGTTTACAGCCCCCCTGAGAAGCATGTTCGTGATTTCATGATAGTTATAAACTCTGCCAGCATAACCAACAGAGTATGTAACTATTCATGAGTGCTGCTAAGAAAAATGTTTGATAAATTAACAATCACAACCTGTTCTGTCATGTTTGTTACAGTAGCATGAAAATGTAGGGGGCGGGGAAGGGCAGAAGGAGAATAAAGTGGAAAAACTGAATGGATATTGCAGGAAAATCCCTAAGTTTTGGTTTCCTGGCACTGAGTCTGTGCCTCTTCTGAATCCATGCCAAATGTTTGCCTGCTGCTTGGACCATGCCCAGGCCCTTCCCTGTTTGTTTCTCACTGGCTTCCCCTTGTCCCCATCCTGTATCACATTTAAGCTCTCTGTCCCTTTTCAAGGCTCTGCGCAGGCTAGCTTCTGCTTTTGGGTGTGTCTCACTCTGTGCTGCCTCATTCTTCCCATGTTACTCAGTTAACTGGCTCCTTCATGCCTTATTCCATCCTGTCTCTGAATTCCTAACACACTAATTAAAAAGAAAAAAAATCTAAATTGTTGCATTAAATGCTAGTGCAGTCCCAAGCTTGTCTCTGGGAACATTTGTATCATTTTAGGCTTCCTAAAGCGGTTGATCTTCATGGAGACATGCCATTTGATGTCAGTATTAATGTTTTTGGCCACTCTTTCCAGTTCAGCTTCCCTAAAGAGGAGGAAAAAAATGTGTAAAATGATCATATGAAACATTTATTTCTCATCAATCTTACCCTCACTTAATCTTTAGAAACTTGTATGTTCCTTTCTCTTGTGGAAAAACTTCTAAAAGGTAGGGATGACTTTGAAGAAGGGCTGATGAATTTCAGTTTCAACACAAGTTACTATATATTTTCATATTTGTTTATAACAACCTCGATATCCTCTGGTCACACAGGCTGTTTTTCTGATGCCTGGCTTGATAGACAACATCCATTCTTGAAAAATCCATACTTCCTGTTCTATCCAGTGCTCACAAAGCTGCAGCAACACTGTTGTGTGTGCATTGGATTTTGACATTCACAGCTGTTGTACATAGAGTAAATTCCCTCCTCTCACCTTTTTTGTCCAGAGGCCCTTCACCGCCCCTATGGTTGTGATGTTGAACCCCAGGCACTGAATGAAGCCATCAGGTGGAGCTCTAAGGAGAACCTGCTTGGAACCACTGAGAGCGATCCCAATCTTTTTGTTGCACTTTATGATTTTGTAGCAAGCGGCGACAACACGCTCAGCATCACCAAAGGTAAGGCGTGCTGTATCCTTTCAATATCTTCATGTCACTCCAGTTTGTTCTCATCAAGGTGTTGATTCACAGACCTGTGATAGCTAAGGTGGTAGTACATACCTGTCCAAACAGCCCTAAATTAGAGGGAAAGCATGACTCACGTGGACTATTGTTTCTCTGCCGCTCTACAAGGGGAAAGGTATTTCACACTAAGACTTTGTCTACACTTAAGCCACTGACAGTGGCAACACTGCAGCTATGCCACTGTAGCACTTCGATGTAGAACTCACTACAGCAACAAGAGGGGTTCTCCCATCACTGTAGTTAATCCAGCTCCCTGAGAAGCGGTAGATAGAAGAATTCTTCCACTGACCTATCAACTTAGCACTGTCTATGCTGGGGGTTAGGCCAGGGCCGGCTTTAGGCCAATTCACCCAATTCCCCCGAATCAGGCCTCGCCCCTAAGAGGGCCAGGCATCGGCACCTTTTTAATTTTTACTCACCCGGCGACGTTCTGGGTCTTGGGCGGCATTTCAGCAGCGGGTCCTTGAGTGCTGCCGAAGACCCGGAGCAAGTGAAGGACCCGCTGCTGAAGTGCAGCTGAAGACCCGGAGCGCCGCCAGGTGAGTACGAATTGGGCCCCGCACTTGCTAAAGCCAGCCCTGGGTTAGGCTGCCACTTAGAGATGTGGATTTTTCACACCCCTGAGCAATGTAGCTGGGTGAACCTAACTTTATAATGTAGACCTGGTATAAGATGGCAGCATTAACTTCTCCCTTCAGAACTATAGGTAGCTTCCTTCAGTGCTAAAGCTGTGGGTTTAACATTGAGAAAAGAATATACTAGAATCACTTGTCACTTCATTCCACTAGAGAGAGTGGAAGAAGTGAATATAGCTGAAGTAGATTATGGTCTTTCATGAACTGCTGATAGGTAGATTGATGCCTTGTTAGTAGGTGTTTTTTCTTTGACTTATGTAACAGGGACCCCTGCTGGAGAAATGATCCAATGAGCATAATTATTACCATCCTAATACTCCAAAATCGCCTAAGCTTCCCATTGCAGTGTGAGAAGTTTCATAATTTTTCTTCAGAAATAAGTAAACTCTCGGGTTAGGCCTATAGCACTAGTTTTCACTGCTAGTATCACTGCATGTCCTTCAGCCTTAGACAGGGCGTTGATTGAAGGGCAGTTAGCATAAGCCTTGGTGGTGCTGGGCATTAGTGACCAAACTAACTTGGCAGGTGGGAAGTTGATCCCGCACCTGCTCTGAAACTGTCAGCTTTCAAAACACACTAGTTCTTCCCTGCTCCCATCAGCAGCTGCTGATTTTACCAGTATCTCCATCCCCATAGAAAACTAATCCCAGCACCACTGCTGTCAACATGCACACAGGTATTTTGGGAACGTTAGGAGCAATTCTCTAAATTGCGTGGCTGGCACAGAGGGCAGGTAATTGAACATCCTGAGGAGCACTGCATGGTAGGACTATGATACTAGTACTGAGATCTAGAATCTCATGGTCCTACTGTGGTAATATGTGCAGGCTTCTTTATCTGTCTGTAGTGACACTTCTCAACTTTATCACCCATATACAGATTTCACTGTCCTGCTGCCTCAACTCAATGGAAATCAAAGGCTTCTTTAAATATACCAAGGAAAATATCAGCTTGGAGGTTTCTTAGCACTATTGTCAATGGATGCCAGAAAAATGTATCTTGCTGTACAACAATTTTTAAAGGGGTTGGTTTTAAGTCCTCCAACCTGGAATGGGTCCTCAACCTCTTAGGAAAGAATCAGCTCCCTGCTCCAGAAATCTAAACCAGATGAAGCACTGGAACTGGTTGACATATGTGGAAATGTGGTTGCATGTTAGTAAGTTTTAGCTGAGTATCCAAACTGGAGTAACTAGGGAATAATGTCTTAACTGTTCAGCTCCTCAAATTTGGAGGTTGTCAAAACTATCTCCCCTCCCTCCCCCCCGCAGGCTCCTAAATCTAGGTTAAAAGCTCATATGAGCCCACTTTCTGATTTTTAATTTTATCTACTTAAAAATTACATGAAGCAGCTTGGGACTGTTGTATTAAAGGGTCTTTGCCAAAGACTTGTATTCTCTAGCTGCAAAGGCAGGCTTACATAACTATTAGTATCAGAGGGCTAGCCGTGTTAGTCTGGATCTGTAAAAGCAGCATAGAGTCCTGTGGCACCTTATAGACTAACAGACGTATTGGAGCATGAGCTTTCATGGGTGAATACCCACTTCGTCGGATGCATGTGTAGTAGTATGTGTACTCAAAGAAGACTGACCTGATTTCAACCTGATTTCTTTCCCCCTGTCCCCATCTTCAGGTGAGAAGCTACGAGTCCTGGGTTACAACCAGAATGGTGAATGGAGTGAGGTATGTTCTAAGAATGGGCAGGGATGGGTGCCAAGCAACTATATCACACCAGTGAACAGCCTGGAGAAGCATTCCTGGTATCATGGGCCCGTGTCACGCAGTGCAGCAGAGTATCTGCTGAGCAGCCTCATCAATGGCAGTTTCCTGGTTCGTGAAAGTGAGAGCAGCCCAGGGCAGCTGTCCATCTCCCTCCGGTACGAGGGGCGTGTTTACCACTACAGGATCAATACCACCGCAGATGGAAAGGTAAGGCCCGCTCCAAGGAACATAAGGGGAAGAGAAAACAGGGGATGTCTCGATTATCTTGTCTTCTACAAGTGAAGGGTGAAAAAAGGGAACATCTGTCCACGCTGTATTCCCTAATCCAAGAAATAACACTTTGGAAAAAATCCCGAGAATGCTGTTAATTGTCCTTGTTGAGTGGGTTACTGGAGAGCAGAATAGTGGTGGTTTGATGTAGTTACAGATCTATTTCAATTGGCCCTGGCAGGAACAGTCTGTATGTGAGAATAAGCAAGACTTTGTTAAACCAATGGTTGTTTGTCTTTGGCACAATTAGGGTGTGGTACGTCATATCTGGGGGAGATTCCACTGGTCCTAAGGAGGTTGGAGACTGCACTTTACAATAGTTTTGGTTTTAAAATTATGGAAAGCATGGGGGAGGTCATTAGACAAGCCGATTACAGCCACTGAAGTGCTTTCCCAACCTGCCTCTTACTGCAGATGTAAACCCTATGTATTGGCCTGTTCTATTACCCTATCAAACTGAGAGCAAATTTATTTATGAATTCCCTTTATATTTATTTGAATGTTTTTACTGTCCAGTCTTCCACGATCACTGAAATATTTCATATACCTACGTAGTTAAATGGATTCTTGATCCTTTCTCATCAGGTGTATGTGACAGCCGAAAGCCGCTTCAGCACATTAGCAGAGCTAGTTCACCATCATTCTACAGTGGCAGATGGACTGGTGACAACCTTGCATTACCCAGCACCCAAGTGCAATAAGCCCACAGTCTACGGAGTGTCCCCCATCCATGACAAGTGGGAGATGGAACGGACAGATATCACCATGAAGCACAAACTTGGGGGAGGGCAGTATGGTGAAGTGTACGTTGGTGTCTGGAAGAAATACAATCTCACGGTTGCTGTGAAAACACTAAAGGTGGGTTTTAAGACCACTGTGCACTCATTGTTTCATTAGAAGTGTGTGTTTAGCCAACAGAAGAGTGCAGTGTGCTCTTACTTCTGGAATGTTTTGCCCCTGCTAATGCCAAACGCATCAGGAAATTGAGTGGGGAAACCCTAACTCCTATGCTGACTATACAGTAGCCTGCATGGAAGAAAGGTAAGCAACAACAAACTTTAAGCTCTGTGTGTGGCTTAAAAGCGGTTTGAATTCCCTAGTCAAGTCTATTCTCCATGGAAACTGAGTGTCCAAGGCAGGGCTATTGTAACAGCCACCTGGAAGAAGAAAACAGGTTATGGAGGCTTCTCAGAGTACAAGGGGTCAGGAAAACTTCTCCTCCTTCACCTCACTCCTGCCACTGGGAAACTTCAGAACCCTTTCCCCCTACACACCCTTCATTCACAGACTATTGTATAGTCTGATTCTTTACTGGTTATTGACTTCCAATTAACACTCATTTAAAGAGCTGGGGGATTGTAAGATTCTAGTCCTAGAAGCAGGCACAACAGAAACAAGGTTATTGAGTTCAATATCTGGTTGGGAACCCTGATCTGCACAATAAAGGCACTCATGCTGAGGGCAAAGCAGAGCTTTCACCACTTATATTAGCACAATTAGTAAAGAGACAAAAGCTCCAAACCACATACAAAGATAATAATACTACAAAGTTAATGTTCTATCTTGTACCATTCCTTGCATATATTCCCACACACTTCTTTGGCAATGAAAGACAAAAAACCTGCTCTGTCCTTGGCATGTCAAGCAAATCCAGTGGTCCAGGTCAACCGATGATGACCACACATGTACCCCCTTACATTGTGGTCTGCCCTGTTACTGGGCCTAGGACCTGTCATAAATATTCATTTGAGTGCCCATCCTCCCTCATCCATATTTAACTTCCTTACCCTACGAGTGCCTTTTATCCTATAGGTTTGTATACATATGATTTTAATTTATTACCATATGCATCAATTTGTTGCCAAGGCAAGTTTGTGGCTAAGCATCTGCAACGATCCAGTGTAAGATATCCAAACTTAGTTCAGTGTTCCTGCAGTTACCTGGTGGTATTATGCACAAACTCTCCCCCCCCCCCCCCCAAATGCTATTCCCAGTTCTGCAAAACTCAGAGTAATTGTCAGGCCATTTTTCTATGCCAGAGGTCATAGGCCTCAAAGCCTTATGGTAACTTATGCCATATGCTAACTGTGTAAACTAATATCTTAGAGGATACAGGCTTCTTGTGGTGTTACTGCTAAGTAAAATAAAATGCTAAAGCTATCTCTACGGTCTACAACTGTAGCTGTCATCTTTCCAGGTGAGGACACTTTGGCAGGATTCCCTTGTATAACCCATCAAAACTACTCCTTAGTCAGAAGGATTGCTAATAATTGACCTCAGGCCCTCTTTCCCTCCAGAGACTTGAGCTCCCTAGCCTTTTTAGACTTGATGGACTATGGAGCAAGAAATCACAAATTAAGCTTAAAGCTCCCAAGTGTCAGTGTAGATCAGTCACTAGGCTGATAAAGTTGCTTTACCATACTGCAAATGTCCAGTCAGCTGCGCCAAAGGTTATGGAGTCCTTTTGATGTTGTTTTGTTCAAAGCCTGAGTAGCAGCACCTATGTTGGTCAGTCGTGGGTGGGGAAGAAATGGACATGCTTTTTTGCAAACACTAGTGCATTAATGAAACCAGAAATGAGAAACAGATGCAAAAGAATTCATCTGCAGTTCCTGTGTTGGAACAGTGCAGGGTTTAAAACAGACCTTAAAGTCATTAAGAGGGGTTTGCCTGTTTTCTTTTGTCCCATTTTCTAGGAAGATACCATGGAAGTGGAGGAGTTCTTGAAAGAAGCTGCTGTGATGAAGGAAATCAAGCACCCAAATCTAGTGCAATTATTAGGTAAGTGAAGGAGTTTGATCTCTCTTTCTGTGCTTACCGTCTTAATTTCTATTGAAACTGAATCTTTGTTTAAAAACAGTGACAGCTGTTGACCTGCTTTAGTCTATGCACTATTCTTGCAAAGTCGGGGTCTAGTCTGGGTTTAAGCTAACAGTACGCTCCAAAGTGTACACTTGTGGCTGTGGCATTCAAACTTGGCCTAATTGAAGGCAACCTGCCTGGACAACCTGCCTGGAGCTACGGGACACCCCAAATTTTAATCCAATACTTAATGGAGAACTGTGACATCTATTGACAGAGTCCAGCAGGCAATGCTGCCTGGGTGCTTGGATCAAACTGCATACTCAGATCTGTCGCTTTTTTGGATGGTGCCTCTATTTAGACAGCATTGGTTTATGCTGTGGTACTGTGAGTTGCATTTGACTTAAGGATGATGTTTAGGCCTCTCTGGGTTTATAGTGTCCTCACCATTGTGGTATGTGTACTCTTGGGGCACTAGACTGAAGTCCAAGGGCTTTAGCC
This sequence comes from Mauremys mutica, assembly GCF_020497125.1. NCBI lineage: Eukaryota > Metazoa > Chordata > Testudines > Geoemydidae > Mauremys > Mauremys mutica. Next base: position 58,318,154 of record NC_059079.1, read on the forward strand.
ATATAAGATACGTTTGACAACATACATTCCGAAGTTGGAGTCTTCTGTTCTGCGCGCGCGTGCACACACACACACACACACACACACACACACACACACGCACACACACACTAGTGAAACCTGACCATGCATTATACAACTCTACATTTTTAGTATCCAGTCAAATTACACCTTGACTACAGCCATGTTAATGGACAGACTACTCTTTCGGTCTGTCAGATCAGCCTTACAAAATGTTACTTACCTAGACTGAAGTTTTTTTTTATTAGTGCGATAGCCAAAAATACAGAGACAGTTAAAGTAATGCAGTTATCACTGCATTGAGGGAGATGATATGATATATCTAAAAGCAAATATGATAATCTCATTCACACAAGACACTGTCATTTATAGTCTTGCCCAGTTACTTATATGAACAGAAAGACATTTATTGAAAAAAGCCTCACTGAATAGATTAAATATATCTGTAACTCATAACAATACAAAGCAACCAAATCTCTACTGTTGTGGGAAAGGAAAAATATGCATATCATCAAATAAATATTAGTGTGTTGTCCTCTAGGTTCAAATAACAATTAGATAACTGCAGTGGGGAGGCAAAATGAAGAGATAAGCCCATATTGAAGCAACACGTGAGTGGAAGAAATATGCAGGCTTTGCAGCTTGGCCATACCAGAGTTTTCCCACTGGAATGTGTATGGTAGGGTGATTACTGCTACATAGTCAGCATAGCTGTTAATTCTGTATGTGGAAAGATTCTCTATAGACATTAGATCCCAAATCTTCACTAGTGTATAGTCCCATCTGCTGCCGCACCTGGACTGTCACTACTTTTGGGAGCCAAGCTGTCAGCTAAGAGTAGGGCAAAAGGAAATAATGCTGGGAATGTGAAGAACTCCAGTAATGTCAATCACTCTGCACCCATCATCAAGTAGACACAGAAGATGTCTCTGCCCAGCCCTGTCTGGTAGCCACAGGAGAGTATAGTGTAAAGAGACTTGTGTTCAAGATAGACATCAGTGCTTTTGGAGTACCTCTTCTGATCCATCATGTGGGAGTATGTTGTTTGTCAGTGTGAGAGAGCCAGAATGATTAGCCGTAAAAGGGAGCCACAGAGGGGGTGAGACCTATTTAAAGAATTGACAATAATATCACATTTCCCTCTACCACCAATACATGTTTTGTACACAGCTGCAATAAATGTGCAAGTTGTCAAAGGAATGTATGTGAATGAGTCCTGATCTACAAGCAGGCTGCGTGATATTGATAGTTTACCAAGCTGTTATACATGGGAGTTTTCACATACTTAAGTGACATTCCAACTTGTAGACACACCCAGCTGATTCTTACCTGGTAATGACCAGCTTTAGTGGGAATTCTAATTGGCTCTCATCACTGAGACTGCTCTCTTATGCATATTCCATTGGATTATTAGAACTTTGGTACTAATTACCCCATATGTAGAGTGGCACTGAATGTGCACTTTGCCTCCTGTATCTCAGTTTGTCCTAGGCCACACTGAAGTTGTTCCTGGAAAATAAAACAGATTCAACTTTGAGTACAATAGATGGGATAGGAGTACATTACTTTGGCAGGAAATGTTTTAAATGGATTTCAGATCCTTCAAGAGTACTGGTTAACTAGGGCGGAGATAATTACTTAAAAGTTAACTTCGTCTCTTTCACGGCCAGGTGTATGCACCCTGGAGCCACCCTTTTACATTGTGACGGAATATATGCCATATGGGAACCTGCTGGACTATCTACGAGAATGCAACCGGGAGGAGGTGAGCGCTGTCGTGCTGCTCTACATGGCCACTCAGATCTCCTCTGCGATGGAGTACTTGGAGAAGAAGAATTTCATCCACAGGTGGGCGACAACATGCCACCATGCTGTGTCACAAACCCACATGGCAGTGAAAGGGGATGGGACTTTGCCCTATCGTTCAGAATGATACCTTTTGCAGTTTTCGTGGGCTTGGAAATGGGATTTCAAGAGAGGTCACCTACAAGCTCTTTGACGGAAATGGGGAGCCAGAGTTACCTGTTAGAATCTGGTCTAGTTCAGTAATGAAAGGGCCTGTGTGTCATGAGCTGATTTCATCCCATTCCCAGTGGGCATGTATCCATCATCACAATCACCATTGTTGTTGGCAGTCTTAATAGAGGCCCAACAAAGAATGAACTGTGGACACTGAACTGTCTTATCATTCCTAGTGGTGGTCCCTTTAGTTGGAAGCTTACATTGTCTTTGCCTGTTCTCTGGAGAGAGACCTTCCTCCTTTGGGCTGATCAGTTTCACACCTCTCAGTTACTAAATTCATTTAAAAATATTCTATCCTTTTTTAAATGTAGGGGCATAATGGCAGCTCAGCAGAAGGGTTAGGCAAAAATACATTTGCTCTCACTCATCCTGGTGTGGATGAGAGCGAATAATTGATACTAGAGGCCCTTTCAGCATCAGTCTCAGGGCTCATCCTTCATGGTAAGAAGTGCATATATACTGGACACTTATTTTTATTTAAAATAATAATTTGCTTCTGTGCCCAGGCCTTTTGAGTAAGCACATAGTACTATTGCTGTTACCGTCCTTTGCCCTCACCCCTACACCCTCCCTATTGTTTGATTACCTCTGTAGTTCATCCCTTCATACATTTTTTGCAAGCTCTCTGAGACAGGGTCCATGGCCTGTATTGTGCATTGTGCCTTGCACACTTCTGGGTGCTTGTCATCGTGCCTCTCACGTCCAGAGCACCTTCCCATGTCTGGGTGCAGTCTTACAGGGTGTTTTTCAATATAGCACCCTGTCAGAAGTCTACCCTCACTTGAAACTGGGCGGTTTCAAAGTGAGGACCCGCATGTCTTCCCCCACCCCAAAATCCTAGGGTAGGTCTCCCCTTCGGCTGCCACCACCCGGTCAATTCCGTGGGCTGGGACACAGAGGAAAGAAAAGAAAGAATTTATTAAGAGAACAAAAGAAAATATACAGAATCTCTATGAGCCCAAGCTGGACACTCATAGGGTATAACCTTATCAATCTCTGGAGAGAATCCCCTCTCCCCCTTTTCTCAGTAAAAGCAATATCAGCAAACAGGAATAAAGCATTTCCTTTAGCAAACACACAATTGCAAATATAGAAATCAAATCATAAGACTAATTCGCCTTTCTAATTAATACTCACTATTAATTAGTAGAAACTACTCCAGGAGAATTTGGAGACATGACGGGAACCACACTGGCGGTGATTTCCTTCTAGAACTTTAAAATAAACAGATTAACAAAACACATGCACTATTACATATACTACTAAGTATGTAACAACAAGATATTTGACATTGAAGAACACTTTGTATGCATTTGAGCGGACATACTTGGCATTGTCCTTGCCCATTGGTGTCCACCAGAAAGAATGTCCTTATATAAAAGTCCTTGTTTTACAACAAACTGGAATTGGGTAGAAGACTGAGACACCCCCTGTAGTCATTCTGGGGATGCCACAACAGTCTGTCATTGTATGGGGCCTAGCTGTCCAGGGTCAACAGAAAAGTCCCAAAGAGGAAACCCCCAAGTCTTGTGGCTTTTGAGCCCAGTCCTCAACCTTAGTCTGGGAGCTGAGATACTTGGCCTCTTCTCCTTCTATTCCCATGTCTTCCCTCTTGGTCTGGGAAAGAGTAGAGGAACCTAGGACCACCCTCAGCTCTGGGTTGTGGCCAAGGACAGTTCATTCAATCCCACCGACATTTTCCCGGGACTGCTCCTACCTTTTGCCCAGCTTGTCAAAATCTTCTCTCAGGTCTCTGGATTCTGCTATCACTGCCTGGAATCATAGGACTGAAAGGGACCTTGAGAAGTCTTCTAGTCCAGTCCCATACACTCAAGGCAGGACTAAGTATTATCTGCACCATCCCTGACAGGTGTTTGTCTAACCTGCTCTTAAAAATCTCCAATGATGGAGATTCCACAACCTCCCTAGGCAATTTATTCCAATGCTTAACTACCCTGGCAGGAAGTTTTTCCTAATGTCTAACATTGCTTCTTGTTCTATCCTCAGAGGTTAACAAGAACATTTTTTCTTCCTCCTCCTTGTAACAATCTTTTATGTACTTGAAAACTGTTACCATGTTCCCCCCTCAGTCTTCTCTTCTCTAGACTAAACAAAACCAGTTTTTTCAATCTTCCCTCATGGGTCATGTTTTCTAGACCTTCAGTCATTTCCGTTGCTCTCCTCTGGACTTTCTCCAATTTGTCCACATCTTACCTGAAATACAGTGTCCAGAACTGGACACAATACTCCAGTTGAGGCCTAATCAGTGTGGAATAGTGGTTCTTCATCACTTCTTCTTTGGCAGCTACAAGGGTACCCCTTAAAGCTGCTCCCAGCCCCTCACAGCAGCTAGGCTGTGACAAGTAACTCCTTTATCTTTTGCCTGGAACTAGTCAGTCTCTCCCTTCTCCAAGCAGGAATTTTCCCCTCAGCCCTGTCTCCAGAGCTAGGATAATGCCTCAGGTCTCTTTGGCTCAGGTTAGTCAGTCCTACCTTCCTTAAAAAATGTCTCTCTCTAGTTATCTCCTAGCTTTAGGTGAATCAGTATTACCCTCCTTCAAGCAGGCGTTCCATCCCCAGCACTTTCCTTGCAGCGGGAGTTGTGACTTAAATCAGCTGCAAGGCTTTTGCCAATTCCCTTCAGCTGTGCACCCTTCCTAATTATCCTTCTACTCTGGAGGATCCAGCAGGGCAGCCTTCTCCCATCAGTGCCTGTCTGCTGGCAGGCAGGAGGCAGCCTTTATGTTGTTCCTTCTCCAAACTCCTTCCGAGCTGGATGGGAGAGAAGGAAGCCTCGCCCCACCTTCTCTGCAAGGTTTCAGGCCCTTGTAGGTACAGTGTCCAGATTCCTTCCACAAGCATATTCATTCCCATGACCCTTAGGTTTCTATATGTATCTGCTGGACCCTCCTGAACCCTTAAAGGGTCAGGTAGTGAAGTGGGCAGCTGGCCACTAGGTGCTGCTACTCTCGATGGCAGACAACTCTGTCATAGTGCTTTATGATATAATTAATACATTGTACACCAACTGCGAAATGTAGAATTCTAGTTAAAAATAAATTGTGCATGTGGCCCAGCAATTGGTGTGCAACGACAAATTAATCCCAATACATGTGTGGTACAAGCATTACATTAAGAGTTCAGGATGTTTGCACCACAGCATCCCTGCGATTGCATCTCTTCTCACTCACACAGGGACCTAGCAGCTAGAAACTGCTTGGTAGGAGAAAACCACGTGGTGAAGGTGGCTGACTTCGGCTTAAGTCGATTGATGACTGGAGATACCTACACAGCTCATGCTGGAGCCAAGTTTCCTATCAAGTGGACAGCACCTGAGAGCCTGGCCTATAACACCTTCTCAATTAAATCAGATGTGTGGGGTAAGAAGGAAAGAACTCACAATGTTCTAAGCCAGGGGTAGGCAACCTATGGCACGTGTGCCAAAGGCGGCACGCAAGCTGATTTTCAGTGGCACTCACACTGCCTGGGTCCTGGCCACCAGTCTGGGGGGCTCTGCATTTTAATTTAATTTTAAATGAAGCTTCTTAAACATTTTAAAAACCTTATTTACTTTACATACAACAATAGTTTAGTTATATATTATAGACTTATAGAAACAGACTTTCTAAAACTGTTAAAATGTATGACTGGCACGCGAACCCTTAAATCAGAGTGAATAAATGAAGACTCGGCACAGCACTTCTGAAAGGTTGCCGACCCCTGTTCTAAGCCCTCTTCTATGCCAGCCCAGGTAGAAGGCATCTTTCCTTCCTTAGTCTGCTGTCAGAGGGACAAGGAGGATGTGTTCTGATACAAGGCTAGATCACCACATACAAACTCAGCAATACTTTTAGTGTGCAAATCTCCCCTTCTGCCTTCCCCCATGGGCTGGCCTGAAAATACCTTCAAAGGAGAGACTGCTTTATGTTACAGTACAAACAGCGGTAGCATTCAGACAATGGAAGAGAGGGATAGATTTATAATCATAACCTATTTTTTCCTCTTTTTGCAGCCTTTGGGGTGCTATTATGGGAAATTGCCACTTACGGGATGTCACCATACCCAGGTATTGACCTCTCACAGGTGTACGATCTGCTGGAGAAGGGATATCGGATGGAACAGCCAGAGGGGTGCCCTCCAAAAGTTTATGAACTGATGAGGGCATGTGAGTATTTCCTTTCACTTTCAATTTGGAGGCAAAATAGAGTCTGGGGAGGTGGATGGAATCTATAGTAGGCTATGGAGTCTTTTGCTTCTAGCTTGCCACTTCAAATAGAGCTGATGGTGGTAGTGTTTTTAAATGAGTGTGATGGTCTCAAGCCACTGCCTGAGGGAGCACGTATCCACTTCAGAAAATCACCATTACCGCTGGCACTAGATGGCACTTCTGGAAATGTCAGCAGAGGCCAAGGACTGCATAGTCCCTGAAGCCTGAACTATCCTAACTCTGTGAAGAGATTAGCTCACCTCTTGATGCCTCCTTGTGGCTGGGCATGGCGTGGCAGCATTCTCTCTTCCCTGGGGTCTGCATCTGCTGGATGCTCCACTTCTGCAGTGGCCTGCCTCTTCCTGTGACTTGGCCCTCCAGGGTAGTCCATAAACAAAAAGCAAGAGGAATTAACACAAACTGAGTTAGTACAAGAGAGAGGGGAATGCCTCATTCTCAGGGCATATCAGAATCAGGCCCTTCCTTCCTTGAGGGAGGGATCTTCACGCAGTTGTTGTCAGGAAAGATCCTGCCTTCCCACAGCCATTTCTGCAGGAGTGGAAGGTCTGTTCTCTTCCCTGGCCTGCCCACAAGTGAGCTGTTCTGCTCCCCTTTTAACTCCTCTTCAAGCCTGTGCATATCTTGCAGGTGTGGTGGGCCAGGGCTGGCTGAGCCTAGAGCAGCTCCTTAACCCCTTGTTGTCAGTGTAGGGTTTATATACCCCATCACAGGCCCCACAGCACAGTTAAAAAAAAAATCGGTGGTTCACTGCTGAAAGCTTGTACTGCTGGTGCTATATATACTTCTTCTGTGGTTAGATAAGAATTCAGTCTCCAGGACTGAGGTAGCAAATAAGGAAAAACTCACTTTGAATTAAAAAAAAAAAAAATTGGAAAAGCTGATGTTGGTGACATGGTGCTTGGCTTAAATCCAGTGATGTAATTCCTGACCCATCAATACCACATCAATGCTTTACCTTGGATATAGTGGGACCTGTTACACAGCCAGTGTATCAGTAGGATATTGTAGTCCGTCAGGTAGTGGGTTGGTGACTTTTCTACCTTCCTCAGTGAGAATACTGGATTGTCCACTATTCCTGCTTCATACACTGAGAACTTTCCTGGTTTCTCATGCTGCAGGTTGGAAGTGGAATCCCCCAGACCGACCATCCTTTGCTGAGACCCATCAAGCCTTTGAAACAATGTTCCATGACTCCAGCATCTCTGAAGGCAAGTACCCTTGCTACTGTATTCAAAATGTTGGGAGTGGAGTTTCACCTCCAGGGCACTGTCTCACCGATGCAGGCTGATTACAGGCCTACTGGTGCTTACCTTGCTAGAATACAGAAGACATTTGACTGCATTTGATAGCTTCTTCTCAACATGGGCAAACTTGTGTTCATATTCATCACAATGGATACACTTTAGAAATATTTCAGTGCAGGGGAAACTGAAGTAATTCATTCAAGTACAAAGAGGAGAAAGTTTTAGAAAGAATAAACTCTTGCTTCCATTGCAGACCTGAGTTTGACTATCATTCAGGGGACAAGTGAGGAAGGTGGGTGGGTTTATATTTTTTACTCCAGAAATTGCGCAACTGCGAAAACAATTTATATTTATAAGGTAGTATTACTGCTTTAATCTCTGAAGTCAGATTCTCCTAGCGTGCCATTACCAGCAACAAATGGATGCAACAATCTCATGGACATAGCTAGAAAATAAATATTAGGGCTAGTCTACACTAGAAGTGCTACAGCAGTGCAGCTTCACCAGTGAAGCTGCTGTACAGTCTATGCCCACAGGAGAGAGCTCTCCCACCGACTTAATTAATCCACCCCAACAAGTGGCAGCAGCAACGTCAATGAGAGAAGCTCTCCCACTGACATAGCTCTGTCCACACGGGCACTTAGGTCAGTGTCCCTTACATCGCTTATTCACACCCCTGAGCAAGGTCAGTGTACTTTATGTGGCTCAGGGGGGTGGCTTATTCACATCTCTGAGCAACATAGTTATACTGACATAACCTGTAGTGTAGACAAGCCCGTAGTCTCAAACATAGTACACAGTATTAGACAGAAGAGGGGAGTACCTCAGCACCTCCTAACCAGCTTTGAAACGAAATGTAAAGAAAGTTGATCCATCCACTTCCCTAACACAGAAAAAACACTCCTGTCTAAAATTCCCCAGTGATGGTTTAGAATAGGGGCAGTCAAACTTTGCCTAGACAAGAGGCAGCCTGGCAAGTTGCCAGGAGCTTTAAGGACCCACCTGACATGTATACATTGGAGAAAATAAAAGCTATCTTCATCTTTTAATATGGGGTTGCAGCCTGCAAAGGTGCAGTGTCCTCCACCTTGAGCCCTGCAGCTTCCTCCTAGGTCAAGAGGGACTGCATTGTGGGACCCCGCTAGTCTTTGCGGGCTGCTTCTCCCTATTAAAGGTAGAGGTGGTCACTTTTTAGAACTTCTTGGTTAGCATTTGGGCCATGAGCAGATCTGTCTCAACTTCATCGTTTAGAATGTGAACTTTTTTTTTGGGTTGTTGCTGAATTTAAAAATGTAAACGAGTTACCTTGAGACCATCAGGAAATAACTAATCCTCTGCATCCTTGGACTCGGTAGAGCAAAATTACATTCACAGGCTTAATCCATTGCTCTTCTGTCTGGTCCAGTGCTTGTTGTAAAAATGCACACACTCTCATTCCTCTGCTCTTCTTTGTTCCAACTATTCTCCTGGCTTTTCTTACAGAGGTGGCAGAGGAGCTTGGAAGAACAGCCTCCTCCTCATCCTTAGTTCCCTACTTGCCCCGGTTACCCATGCTTCCCTCCAAGACTAGGACTCTGAAGAAACAGGCAGAAAACAAGGAGAATATTGAAGGAACACAAGATACTGTGGAGCATTCAGCTTCCAGCTCAGCACCAGGTATGGGCACAACCATCAATGTGACAGGAACACTGTGGGGCAGATCTTCAGCTGGTGTAAATTGTTATAGCTCTATTAAAGTCAAAGGAACTATGGATAGTTTATACCAGCTGAGCATCTGCCCTTTGTATTTTACCAGGATGTTTTGTAGATTTAATAACTCATCAAATAGACTCAACTGGTTCTTCGAATGATTGCTCATGTGCATTCCACAGTAGGTGTGTGTGATCGCCATGTGCACCGGTGCTGGAAGTTTTTCCCCTAGCAGTACCCGTGGGGAAGCGCCCCTTACGACTCCTGGAGTGGCGCCACCATGGTGCGATAGAAGGGGCGCTGGTGCTCTCCTCACCCTCAGTTCCTTCTTTCCACCAGTGAAGGTGTTTCAGAACTGCTGTGCTCCAGCTGTCCACTGTAGCTTTCCCTGTTTGGACTGTCATTTAGTTCGTAGTTAGTTAGTACCTGTAGTTTAACTTTTTTTTTTTTTTTTGTTAAATATAGACAGACTAGAGAAGCATGCCCAAGTCAGGGCATGCCCCGGGCTTTAAGTCGTGCAACACTTTTAAATGGCCTATGCCCATAAGTGACCCGCACACTAGCTGCTTATGCTGTCTTGGAGAAACCCACGTCAGCAGGACACTCTAAGAAGATGAAGAAGAGATCTTCTCCGTCAAGGCACCAGGGCAAGGCTGGGGGCAAGACTAGACCCACGCTGGGCAGCTCTCGATCTCCCTCCGACTCAAGTAGAGCGGAGTAGTCCTGCCCACTCCAAGCCAACCTCCCTGGACACCAGCTCAAGACGTAATGTCTCTCCTGGTACCAGCTACACCGACCCCAGTGGCTCCCCAGTCCAGAGGCAAGCCAGCGTTCAGACTGCCACAGTTGCCACCCGGGTGGTACCGCTCGCGGTCGAGGGAAGGTTCCCATGCCGCTGTATGCAGAGTGACCACCTTGCTCGCAGAGTGCACCAGTCCCCGTCGACACCCGCCCAATCGTCTGGCTGGGTGCTGAGCAGCAGGGAATCGAGGCACCAATCCACATCGAGGGAGCGCAGGTCTTGGGGTCAGAGCATGCCCCGCCGGGACTGGGACCACCAACTCCGAGAAGCCACTGTAGCCCCTCGCGGTACCGATGTCGACACCACTCACGCTTTTTGTCCTGGTCGAGGTCCCCAGCATGGCACCGCTCCCGCAGCCCCAGGCGAAGATCGCCAGCAGCCAGCCGTTGTGGATCCGCCTGACGGAGCCGTTCGTGGAGCAGCCATTACAGATGGTACTCCCCGCTCCTCTACACCGGACTCAAGGTCTCGAGCCCAGCACCACTCACACCGCCCCTACTGGTCCCCATCCTGGGATAGCAGTCATTCATATGCCAGCCCAGCCTCCCCTCGGAGCCGGCAGTCAGCGGACCAGACAAGTCCAGCAGGGCAGCCAGCCCCAATGGTGTCACAGCAAGTGCAGTGGCCCCAGGCTCCCTGGCCAGTGCCCTGGTACCAATGGACCCCCAGGCGTGGCCCACTTAGTAGCCAAGGCCTTGGACAGACTGTCGGCCTCCCTCTCTCGACTCCTCAGGAAGGGGTCAGCGGAGCGCTCTTCCGCCCTGTGCTCAGAAGGCGACCAAGCGCTGGGATCTGCAGCACCGGTGGGAGTGCAGAGCACCGCACCTCCATCCTCATCCTCCCCTGATGAGGCCATCACGGTGCCGCCTCCTCCTGTTCCCCAGGAGGACACAAAAGCCTAGCAAGAGCTCCTGAAAAGGGTGGCTTCAAGCCTCAATTTACAGGATGAAGAGATGGAGGAGCCTTCGGACTCCCTCTTTGATGTCCTCTCAGCCACAGCGCTGGCCAGGGTGGTGAAAATCTCCACTGCCCTGTGGCAGACCCCGTCTTCCTTGCCCCCTATATCTAAGAGGGCAGAGGGGAAGTATTTCGTGCCCACCAAGGGGCACGAATATCTTTACACCCACACCACCCCCAACTCCCTAGTGGTCGAGGCGGTCAACCACAAGAAGCGTCAAAGCCAGCCCACTCCCACCCCTAAGAATAAGGACTCGAGGAGGCTGGACTTGTTTGGTAGAAAGCTTTATTCTTCTTCAGGCTTCCAGCTGAGGGTAGCAAACCACCAAGCCCTGCTGGGCAGATATGATTTTAACTTGTGGGGCTCAATGCCAAAGTTTATGGACTCCCTCCAGGAGCATGATAGGAAGGAGTATGAGGCCCTGGTGGAGGAGGGCACCGCTGCTGCCAAAGCAGTCCTTCAGGCAGCCTCGGACGCAGCAGACATGGCAGCGAGAACTATGGCCTCTGCAGTGTCCATGCAGAGGGCATCATGGCTCATCTTGTCTGTGTTGTCCAGCAAGGCACAGAGCTCCCTGCAGGACGTCCCCTTCAATGGCAAGGCCCTGTTCACAGAGCAAACAGACGTGAAATTACACAGTCTCAAAGACTCTCACACAACTTTAAAGACTTTTTTGGTCTCTATGTCCCGGCCCCGGCCAGGACCAAGTTCAAGCCTCAGCAGGCCCCCAGCCAAGCCACCCGTTCTCGATACAAACCTCCTTACAAAAAATCCAAGGATTATAAGAAACATCTACAGCGGCAGTCTCGGCCTGCCCTGCAGCCTGGCCCCTCTAAGGGTAAGCAGGCGGGTAAGGGCCAATTCTGATGGAATGCCTGGGGACGACTTACCAGTCTGCACCAGGCATCCGCCCGACCTACCGTTCTCCAACTGTCTATGTACTTTCCTCCAGAGTGGTCGTTACTAACCTCGGACCAATGGGTCCTCAACACCATCTCCCAGGGCTATACAATCCAATTTCTCTCTACCTCACCTACCAACCCTCCCTCCCCATCCCTCTTCAGGGATCCCTCTCACAAAAGCCTACTTGAGCAAGAGGTGAGGCAGCTCCTTCACCTGGGAACAGTGGAGGTAGAGCCTGCGGAGCTCAGGTACAAGGGATACTACTCCCACTATTTCCTTATCCTGAAGGCAAAAGGGGGCCTCAGGACCATCCTATATCTGCGAGGCCTAAACCAGTACATGGTAAAACTCAAGTTCTGCATGGTCTCCCTGGCCTCCATCATTCCCTCCCTGGATCCCGGAGACTGGTACGCCACCCTCAATCTCTTAAGACACGTACTTCCACATTCACATATTTGAGGGCCACAGGCGTTTCCTCCGCTTCACGGTAGGACAAGAACGCTACCAGTTCACTGTCCTCTCGTTTGGCCTCTTGACAGCATCCAGAGTCTTCACAAAGTGTATGTCTGTGGTGGTGGCCTACCTCAGGCGTCGGGGGGCGGGGGGGTCCAGAACTTCCCCTACCTCAATGACTGGCTGATCAAAGGCAGCTCCAACTCAGGTACAGGACTATGTAACACTTCTCCTGTCCACATGCACCACACTGGGGCTGCTGGTAAACAACACCAAATCCACATTGGTACCAGTACAACAAATAGAGTTTATTGGCACGATTCTCGACACGACATCAGCCAGAACTTCCCTCCTGATGGACAGGTTCGAAACCTTGAGGGATCTCATCAGGGCTATCATGATGTTTCCTGTGACAACTGCCAGGGCGTGCCTCCAACTCCTGGGTCACATGGCAGCGTGCACAGCTGACCTCAACATTCTCCCAGTCCAGAGACAGGTTGGATAAAGTCCTCGCCGTGCCCGAGTCCGTACTAGCCTCCCTCCTCTGGTGGTCCACCCCAGAGAACATTCTCCGAGGGGTCCCATTCAGGAACTGCTCCCCAACTATAGCGTTGGTGTCTGATGTGTCAGACTTGGGGTGGGGAGCCCCAGACCCAAGGTCTGTGGTCTGCAGAGGAACTAGCCCTGCACATAAACGTCAGACAACTCCAAGCAGTCCATCTGGCCTGCGTGGCCTTTTGCTTGTGTCTTACGAGCAGGGTAGTCAGAGTTCTCATGGCCAACATGACCTCGATGTTCTACATCAACAGGCAAAGCAGGGCCTGCTCCTCAGCCCTCTGCCAGGAAACGCTCCAGCTGTGGTACTTCTGCATCGCCCACAATATCAACTTGGAAGCCCACCACTTACTGGACATTCAGAACTCTCGAGCAGATCGCCTGAGCCGGGACTTCTCCCAACACGAGTGATTGCTACACCCGGAGGTGGCTCACATGATCTTCCGAATGTGGGGCACTCCCCAAAGTGGACCTCTTTGCGACCAGGCAGAACTGTTGGTGTCCCCGGTTCTGCTCCAGGAGGGGTCTGGGCAAGGGCGCGATTTCCGATGCCTGCCTTCTGTTCTGGTCAGGTCAGCTACTACACCTCTAACCCGATATAACGCAGTCCTTGAGAGACAAAAAATCTCATTGTATTATAAGTGAGACCGCATTATATCGAACTTGCTTTGGCCCCCCCATTCCTTGTTCCCTGACTGCCCCCTCCAGAGACCCCTGTCCCTAATCACCCCCAGGACCCTACCCAACCCCCCTGCTCCCCATCCCCTGACTGCTCTAACCCCTATCCACACCCCCCGCCCCCTGCCAGGCACTCACCTGAGTGGAGCGGGCTGGGGCCAGGCTGCTCTGCTTCCCGCTGCTGGTGAGTGCGGGGAGCATCCTTTCCCCAACCTCCCCGCACTCATCTGCGGCGGGAAGCGGAGCGATGTGGCCCCAGCCCGCTCCACTCTGCCACCTCCCAGCCGCGGTGCTTTTTCTCGCCGCTGGTGAATACGGGGAGGTTGGGAAAAGGACGCCTTCCGCACTCACCGGTGGTGGGAAGCAGAGCGATGCAGCCCCAGCCCGCTCCGCTTTCCTTGCCCCAGCCATGTCGCTTGGAGGGGCAGGAGGAAAGATCCCGCACTCACCTGTGGTGGGAAGCAGAGCGCCGGGGCTGGGAGCTGGTGGAGTGGAGCAGGCTGGGGCCAGGCTGCTCCATTTCCGCTGCTGCTGGTGAGTGCGGGGGGGGGGATCCCTTCCCCCAAGCCCCCTCCCCCAAGCAACACGGCTGGGGCCGGGGTGAGGGAAGTGGAGCGGGCTGCTCCTGGCCTCCCACTAATCCCCCAGGCCACTCTGAGACTGTGGGGCCCCCCAAATTGGCCCCCCCCACAGCTCCTGCCTCCTAGACCCTGCGGGGGGGGAAGAGCCCCTGACCGCCCCCGAGACCCTCTGCCCCTTATCTAACCCCTTAACACGCCGCTCAGAGCTTTACCACGTTGTATGTGAACCCGTGTTATATCGGGTCGCATTATATCGGGGTAGAGATGTATATGGTTTTTCCCCCAATTCCGCTGATCAGCAAGGTCCTGGAAAAAATCAAGATAGACAAGGCTCACGTCCTCATGATTGCCCCAGTAGGGCCCAGACAGCACTGGTACGGGACTCTTATGAACCTGTCCATTGCCACCCCCCCGTGGCTGCTGCCAACCCTCCCAGACCTTCTCTCTCAGGACCAAGGTCACCTCCTCCACCCCAACTTTGCAGCCCTCCACCTCACGGTGTGGTTGCTCAAAGGTTAGGCCAAGAGGAGAGGACCTCCACGTGTCAGGCTTACCTGGCAAAATGGTTAAGGTTCTCTCGGTGGGCCGCTGATCATGGTGTCTCACCAGTGGCTGCCCCACTCCAGCTTATACTGGATTATCTACTTCATCTCAGAGCCCAAGGCCTAGTGCCCTTGTCCGTCTAAGTGCATCTGGCAGCCATATTGGCCTTCCACCCGCCAGTCCAGGGCCACACAATATTTTCTCACGCCATGACCAGTCAATTCCGTAAGGGCTTGGATTGCCTCTTTCCTTATGTTAGGCCCCCGATCCCATAGTGAGACCTGAACTTCGGTCTGGCCAGGGTGACAAGGCCTCCATTTGAGCCACTTGCCACATGCTCCTGGTCCCACCTTTCATGGAAAGTAGCCTTTCTTGTGGCAATCACATCTGCTAGGAGGGTCTCGGAGCTCTGGGCCCTGACTTCCGACCCCCCGTTCATGGTATTTCATAAAGATAAGGTCCAGCTCCACCCACAACCCTTCGTTCCTCCCCAAGGTGGTCTCCGCTCATCGTATGAGCCAGGACGTTTTCCTTCTGATACTCTGTCCCAAGCCTCTCACATCAGTGAGGAGCGCCGTCTCCACGTGCTAGATGTGAGACAGGCCCTGGCTTTTTACCTGGAACAAACAAAACCGTTCAGGAAGTCTTTGCAGCTGTTCATTGCCACAGCCAAATGCATGAAGGCCAGGCCGATCTCCACTCAGCGGCTCTTCAGCTGGATCACTTCATGTATCCATACTTGTTACGACCTGGCGGGAGTCCCCCCCGCCACCGATTGTGAGAGCACGCTCAACAAGGGTGCAAGCCTCGTCCACTGCCTTTCTGGCTTGCATCCCTATTCAGGACATTTATAGAGCTGCTACATGGTCCTTGGTCCACACGTTGAGCTTGCATTATGCGATTGTCTCCCAGACCAGGGAAGACACCGAGTTTGGCAGGGCTGTGCTCCATCCCGAGTGTCTGTGAACTCCTACCCATCTCCAACAGATATAGCTTGGAATCACCTACTGTGGAATGCACATGAACAATCTCTCTCGAAGAAGAAAAGAAGTTACCTTTTCCATAACTGGTATGCTTCAAGATTGTTGCTCATGTCCATACCACAACCCACCCTCTTTCTCCACTGTCGGAGTTGTCTGGCAAGAAGGAACTGAGGGTGGGACGAATGTGCAGCGCCCCTTATACCATGCCGTGGTGGCACCACTCCAGGGGTCGCTAGCGGTGCTCCCCTATGGGTACTGCTAGGGGAAAAACTTCTGGCACCGGTGCACGTGGCGAGCATGCACGGACATGAGTAACACATCTTGAAGAACATCAGTTACAGAAAAGGTAACTGTCTTGTATGGTGGTGTCATTCAGTTTTTATCCTAAACTTGCTGTGCACTGTCAAGTTAAGGTAGGAAAGGAAAAGGTAATACAGCCATGAGCAAGTACAGGGCCAGTAAATCTTGGCTGTGTTACTGTTTCTGGAGTAGTGAAGTGGAGTGATCAGATTGAGGGAACCTTGATTTCTTGGGAAAGCTGCAGGTGCTGAGAGACAGGAGGATTCCAATATGGAGAAAAGCAGCATGGCTCTTTTCTTCAGAAGACTGAAATGGTACAGAACAAGTTTGGGGCTTTTTGTCACGGTCTGTGTTCAGAAATTGCTTGTTTTATTGTTAAGCAAATTAAGGTATTTCTAGCATTAATTAAAAGCAGGCCTGGTTTGGGCAGGTGCTGTGCAAGCTTCTCCACCTCATTCCAGGACTCAAAAACAGAGTTCAGTAATTTTCATGGTGTGAAGTAGCCTTTGTGGTGAGGACATATGCCCAGGAACTAGCTACAGAATTCCTCTGGTTTATTTCACTTGTGACTTCTGCCTGACTCAAAGCTTGATGGTCACTGTCATGACATGCTAGGGCATTTAATCAGTTATGCCACGGGGACTGGCTGTAGCCTCAGTTTTATTTTAGTAAATTCAACTTTTTTTCCTTTTAATTTCACATTTATGGCTGTATGAAAGAAAAATCTCTTGCTGTGTTTTGTCAGTTTTATATGTGAAGTCCTGTATCAAACAGTCAAATCCAAAAACTTTTTAAGCATTTAAGGAAGGAAGAGAGAATAGGGACAGGGAAAGGAAAAGAAATAGCAAGAAAGTAGAAGACAAAAGCAGATTCATTGATTTTATCCTAGATATTCTGTTAAGTGAACTTCTTGACTTATTTTTGTGTGTTAAATCATTTGCCAAAGAACACCAGATGTGCACAAAATTATATTTTTTCCAGAGGAGAGCCCTGCAGATTTGGAATGTCTAAATGTTCCAGGCCTGTTCAACCCATTCCAACCTGCAGGGTGAGTTCAGGTTTTTATCAACTCTTTATTCACATCTGTTTCTTCTCTCTAGGGTTTATCAGAAGCACACAGCCAACCAGTGGCTCTCCAGCACTGCCTCGCAAGCAACGGGACAAGTCCCCCAGCGGCCTCTTGGAAGATGCTAAAGAGACCACTTTCACCAGGGACAGAAAGGGTGGCTTTTTCAGCTCCTTTATGAAGAAGAGGAATGCCCCCACGCCTCCAAAGCGTAGCAGTTCCTTCCGTGAGATGGAGAATCAGCCCCACAAGAAATATGAGCTCACGGGTAACTTTTCATCTGTTGCTTCCTTGCAGCATGTTGATGGATTTTCTTTTACTCCCACCCAGCAGGATGCAAGCCTGGCCCCAGCCAAGTGCTACGGTGGGGGCTTTGCACAGAGGAACTTCTACAGTGATGACAGTGGTGGTACCAGCAGTGGTGGGAGTGCAAACACTGGTGGTGGGTGGTCAGGCATCACAGGTTTCTTTACACCACGCTTGATTAAAAAGACACTGGGTTTACGAGCAGGGAAACCCACGGGTGGCGAAGAAGCTTCAAAGCCTTTTCCAAGGTCAAATTCTACATCTTCCATGTCTTCGGGGCCTCCCGAGCAGGATAGGATGGCAATGACTCTTCCTAGAAATTGCCAGAGGTCAAAAATCCAGCTGGAAAGGACAGTGTCCACCTCCTCTCAGCCAGAGGAGAGTATAGGTAGATCCACTGACCTGCTTCCCAAAAGGCTTGAAGAAGGCCCTGCTCTGACCAGAGAGAGACCGAAAGCCAAACTCTTGCCAAGAGGTGCCACTGCTCTTCCAGTCAGAACCTCTTCAGGGGATTCAGCTGTTGCAGAGAAGGACTGTCCAGGTCTGGCAACAACCCCTAAGAGCAAAGAAAAAAACAGTGGTACACGGCAAGGTGCCCTAGAAGATGGAGAGAGACCAGGATGGTCTTCTCCAGCAAAGGCTGCAGCAATACTTCCAACCACTCATAACCACAAAGTGCCAGTCCTGATCTCACCCACTCTAAAACATACTCCAGCAGACGTGCAGCTTATTGGCACAGACTCTCAGGGTAATAAATTTAAGCTCTTATCTGAGCATCAGGTCACATCTTCCGGCGACAGGGACCGGCCCAGACGGGTAAAACCAAAGTGTGCCCCACCTCCACCACCAGTGATGAGGCTCCTGCAGCAGTCACCTGTTTGCTTAGAGACAGCAGAAGAGTTGAGCAACACCGCAGCAGCACAGCATGGACTGGAAACAAGTGAAGGTGGTAAAAAGGCAGTGGTGGCACATGGTGGTGGAAAAGCTGGGAGGCCCATGATGCCTCCCCCTCAAGTGCCTCTGTCATCATCTTCCACCTCACCAGCGAAAATGGCCAATGGTACAGCAGGTGCTAAAGTGGCATTAAGGAAGACCAAACAGGCAGCTGAGAAAATCTCAGCAGACAAAATCAGCAAAGAGGCACTGCTGGAGTGTGCAGACCTCCTCTCGAGTGCCATTGCCGAACCAACACCAAACAGCCAGCTGGTGGATACAGGACACCAGCTGTTGGATTACTGCTCAGGCTATGTGGACTGCATCCCACAAACACGCAACAAATTTGCCTTCCGGGAAGCCGTGAGCAAACTGGAACTCAGCCTGCAGGAACTGCAGGTGTCTTCAACAGCTGCTAGTGTGCCCGGAGCAAACCCCGTCCTTAATAACTTATTGTCATGTGTCCAAGAAATCAGTGATGTGGTTCAAAGGTAGCTACTGTCAATCTGGGTAAAGGAAAAATTACACATGGAGGGGAAACTCTGTTCCTGTATTGATGCTTTCAAAAGGCAAGACTGATACTTGAGTGAGTTTTTGTTAAGTACCTCAGATCACTGAGTTCTCCTCACGTTTACAGATTCATCTCAAAAATAGAGAGAGGGAGGGAGGAGACACTGGAGGAAGGGGTGTGTGTGTGAGATTGAAGCTGAAAGGGCAGAATCTCAAGAATTTTCCCTAACCAGCACATCTGATTTACTTGTGTCCGCAAGTGAGAGAAGTTCCTTGCTCTTGCCTGTAAGAGGCAGGAGAATCGATGGTGGGTTCTTTTGGTAGGGGGGGTTTCCACGTGCTGTCCAGAGTCCTGGAGTGACTGCATGGCCAGCTGCCTGTACAGATCCTCCCCTTTCTGCACTAATGCATATTTTGGCCTCCAGAGATCACAAGGGAAAGGCAGTAGGGCACAGTTGGTACCTAATGCTGAGAATGCTGAGCCTGAGTCCCAGAGGGGGGAGAGTGTGTGTGTGGTTGTGGGGAAAGAGGTGTAATGCACTGATGGTGTTCAGAGCTGCTGGAGTGGATGCACTAGCCCAGGTGGCATACTTCCACAGTACTGTTGCTGCTGTAGTAAGAACTGCAAAATGAGTTAATATATTAAACTAACCGCTTTCCCTCCCACCCACTTCATGCCATTACACATTTATATTTGAAGCATCAGGCATGCTGGGCAGATTTGCCACTGATGACCTGTCCCTGCCCTCCCGCCCCCAAACCACAAACACACAGTCTTCACTTTGGTTGACTCTACCCATTTCTGGTAGTCTAGCATGGGTGCTACCTGACAGTTGGTCACTTGTGAGTAGTTTAAGGCTGTTGCACAACTTACCAGTGTCTGTTGATAAACTGTAGATTATTTTTAACTTTGGTACAATGTTGGTTCCTTCTTCTGTGTGGTCACCTGGAGATGCACAGTTGCCAAGGCACTGCCTCCTGTCAATGCAGAATCTCACTGCTCTCTACATTCCTTTGTAGCATTGAAAGTGCTGACACTAATACAGCCAGCTTGGGAACCAGCCATATAGCCTTACTGGCCCTGTAGTCCCACTGTGTAACAGCCTTCTCAGCATGTCTGACCCCCAACATAGCATTAGGTTTGCGGGAGTTGCTCCACAAGCCCTGGCCTTTCCAAGTCACTAGGCTGTAAATATAAGTAAGATATACCAGATGTCTCCACAGTCTTTTTTTAAAATGCTAGATATCTGACAGTTCTTCCTACTATAGCACAGCAGAATGTGATGATAATCCAACTGCTGTGTTTTATAGAGCAGCAGTGTTTGTGTTGACATTCATTAGTTCTGTAGTGAATTAAAAAGCTGCTGTCTAATGGGGTTACATGGTGACGGGGGTCAGTAATTGCCATAGGCCATATCCTGAGCTCCTTACTGTTTTATTCAGCCTCCCATCGAAGCCCTCGGGAGCTTGCCTGAGTAAGAGCTTCACAATTGGGCCCAGTGTGTGCGGAAAAAGGCCTTGCCTGCTATTTGTGCTGTCACTTAAAAGGAGACAATGTGTGACCAAAGCACCACTGCAGGATGGCTCCAGTACAGTATGCTCGGTCTCTCTCTAGGGTTATGACTGCTCTGGCAAGTGGTGGGTTTCACTTTTTCACAAGTGCAGGTGACAGGCTGGTAATCACCACTTCGTTTTAAATGCACAATACACCACTTCCAGAGGCCGCCATAAATGGAGATGAGTGACTAGAGCATGCTCAGAAACCTCCTTTATGCTATGTGTGCCGCACGCTTTCCAGTATCTTATGCAGGTGGATTTTGCATGGATGGTCAGTGGTGCTGGAGGACAGAAAAAGATCTTTAGCCTATTCCATATTGGTAGCAAATTTTAGATTACTGAACACCTGATTTATTTCTCTCTAAAATTAAATGTCTATACCAAAGGGTCACTCTTCCAATGTGTGTGTTGTGCACAGGGGTTAACGATTATGATCAGCTCAGCACACAGTTTGTATCAGTAGTGAATTTATTGAGGACAATATTGGATTAAACTAAAAACACCTTAATCACCAATCACACTACCAATGTTGTCAATTGTTTTGTTTAATAATTGTTGTTGTAATATATTTGATTGTTTTTTCTAATTTAATTTTCACTCTGTTGTCTGACTGTGAACTGCAAACAGTGTTAAACTTGATGTAAATAAGGTTTTGCCTGTCGTTCCACAAGTTTTGCCAATTTGCATTTTGTTTTAAATAAAAGTTGCAATATTTTATTGGCAAATACACTTGAATACATGGTGCTTTTATTGGAATGGTTCAACTTGCCTGGTTCTAAGCTAAAGGTTGCTGCACTGAGCTTAAAAATTAACATATCTGCAAACATGTAAAAAATAGAAACATTTAACTCAGCAGGTTTGCAAAGAACCTGAATATGTTATTAACCCCACTGAAATGGGATTGTTCCAGTCAGACTGCAGGGTTGCTGGGTAGTTACACACTTCCAGGCACTATGGTTGGTTGTGGCCGAGTTGCATAAACACACATGCTTATTTCTCAACTGTATAATACGCAAATTCCTTTCAGCCAATCTGAGTGCAAGGATTTGTCTCATCGGGTTTTCGATAACTGAAGTTCTCTCCTGTGCTTGTTACTAACCCCCCCTCCCTCCCCCCCCCTTGGATCTGTTTTTAGCATCAGGGAGCCTCTCAGCTTTTGATGTCTTACAACTGAATCTAAACCACTTATGTTTTCCCCTTTCATCTGAATTTAACCTAGATGAGAAAAATAGGAAGCTTTGATGATGAGGAGCTGGCTTTCTTTTGGTCTTAATTCATGACCAACTAATGGTTTATGATGATTTTATGGGGTTTATTCTTTTGGATAATACTTCTTGAAGTCTTGTGTACACTGAAATGAAAGCAAGTAGGGAGCTGGTGAGAGATGGCAAACTCCTTGGCTAGCATGGAGATATATGTGGTCAAGCAGAGTTTGTGTAAGTACTCTTATACCTATAATTCTAAACCTTTAGTTTATAGTTAGTTAATTACAGACATGTAGTGAGGTGTAGCTAGGAAGGATGAGAGAGCTATACCGTTTTGACACAGTGAAAGCTGGTCTGCTCTATCACTTGGCCAAAAGAAAAACAGTAAGGAACCACATGGCCCATTCATCTTCACAGTACTATAGCTGTGCATGGTCATTTACTAATAACTAGAAGCCAATGTGCCAGGTGGGAATATGAGCTCAAAATCCATTTCAATGGCAATTAGACAAAATGTGCCTGGTCAGACTCTTTCCAGAGCGAGGGCACGGGCTGACTAGGAACTACTGGCACACTTTAAAGCCTAACATAGATCAAAGAGCCACAAGTACAATGTCCAGGCAGCTGAACTCTGTCCTCAGTAAAACTGTTGGAAATGGGTAATGTCCACATTGATTGCATTGGCCTCGTTAGCACTACAAAAGTAATTCTCCTTTGATAGTCACCCCTTCTTGTCAACTATTGAGAATAGGCCACTTCCACCTTAATTGAATTAGCCTTATTAGCAGTGCCCCACCCCCAACTTGGTAAGGCAACTCCCATCTTTTCATGTGCTGTAATATTCATACTGCTTTCTGTATTTTTCACTCTATGCATCTGATGAAGTGGGTTTTAATCCACAAAAGCTTATGCCCAAATGTTAGTCTCTAAAGTGCCACACGGCCTCCTTATTGTTTTTTGCAGATATAGATTAACACGGCTACTACTCTGAAATCTGTCCCAGTGTCTGCTGTTCCACCTCATCTTCACAGAGTAAGTGATTATTCATCTAATTCCACTGTATTTAGTGGTGTTGACATTTTAGGGCTTTTTTTTTTTTAATCATTTGGCAGGTATCCGAGACAGCAAACAGTCCCTCTTGTAGTAATACTAGCTCTGGCCAAAAGCCAGAATGTGTAACAGCAAAATCCTAGCTAGTCTATGAAATAGTAATCACATGGCAGAATTCTCCTTCACAGTCACTACTTTCCAACCTTTGCTCAAGACAAGCCACCCTGTACTCTGGTCCTCCTGAGTTATCAGAGCAGTCAAGAGGCCAAGTTGCTGCAACTGGGAGCTCCCTTAAGTGAATGCTGCAGAAGTAGTTTAGCCAAACTGAGGAATCTGAGCATGAGGAGTGTGGATAGCAAGAGCTGCCTCCGTGAGGGGAAGATGCTGGCTCGTATCACCAAATGCTATCCCTGACAGAACAGTCCTGGGCTGAAGTGGAGACATATTCATAGACTTGGAACTGCAGACACACTGGCACCTTGCTGTCTAAGGGGGGGAAGTGTTAGCATGTCTAAAGTGAACATCTCTTCACAGCACAACAAACAAAATAAGGTTTTTTAATCTTTATATTAAACAAATTGTCAAGAACTATTTGTCCTCTCACTTGGAGTCTTGTATGGAAGTCACCAAAGAGCAAGGACACTACAAGGTCAGTGTTATACGCCTGGAACGCCCACAGTAGATGGAAATCTTAGTCCTAATCTCTATTCAAACTGTGCATCATCATCTGTGCAGGCTGCTGGGCATCCTCTCCTAGAGCTGGCTTGGTAAGAAGGTTTCTGGGACACGTTCTCACTCTGAGACCAATCCCCAAATGGGAGATTGCTCCATAGCCAAGTTTAGATTTTTCTCCATCACTGTCTTACCAACAGCTAGTGCACTGATTTTACTTTGCAGGTGCTGGAAATGACACCGGGGGGGCGAGAAGCCCAGAAGCAAGGATGTGACTTCTGTGACCTCTTCAGACTTTCCTATTGAAGGTACTAAGCTATCCCACTCACACCACAATAAGCCAAGGTCCCAGACCAACTCTGCTCATGTGAAGCAGACCACTATTTGCCATCCAGAAATCTTGCTTTGGCAACAGCTAATCATTGCTTCTGCTCTGAGCTACTTGCTAAGAGATGGAACTTCAAGTAGGCAAGGCAGGTATAGCCAGCCATAGCCTTCTACCAGCTGAATGCTGCACAGGTGCCACACAACTCTGACAATCACAGCAACCCTTGGAGGTCTCTTTCAAGTTCTGAGGGACTTCACAAGTTCCCATCACTGTGCAAGTGGATGAATTTTCAATCTGCTCATGCAAGAGGAGCAGGTCTCATTATGCAGCAAGCAGCCATGCTGGTCACTGGTACAGTTCCCCCTCACATTCAGGGTAGGAAATAGTTGATGCGGTGAGACACAGATTTACAACCTTGTGCAGAGAAAAGCTTCTCCTCGGGGATGAACACCATCGTCCTGACCACCTCGTCCAGCACCTCCTCAGTGTATGGAAGGCTGCGGGCCAGAAAAGCGTCCCGCACGCACAGCTTCACATGGCGATTCTCCAGGGGCAGGAATGGCACAAAAAAGTCAATGAGGTTCTCTGGAAGGAGGTGGCTCTGAGCAAAGCCACCATCTGCAATGAAAACCAGAGCAACAAGGGCACTCAATGCACAGCTTGTAACAGAACCATTTGTGTCTTCCAGGCGCCTAGATCTCCATCCATCTCAGCTAGCACAAATGTTAGAAGAACAGTGCAGTTTGCCTGGAGAAGCTGGTTCAACACTGAGAAAATATTGTCTGAGACAGGGCCTTGGCTAATCGTGTGTCTGATTCTTCTGCCCTGGAATTAAAGGCGTCTCTCTCTAAACAAAAGGTCCTTCTGCCCTGAATAAGGGAGTCTCTGCCACTGCTCACCTAAACATGCAGAAGCAGCTTGGGAAGGTTCATGGTTTCAATTACACACACAGAAATCATGAAACACTCCCTAAGTAGGAAGCCACAATCACTCTTTTGCATTAAAAACCAAGTGGGTTCACAGCCTGTGTGCCATTCCTGGCCATGTTGCTGCATGATGATGTCAGAGCTGCATGCCACTATGGAGACTCAAAGGGAAAAATCTGCCAGAAGGAGCACTGGGGGATCCGGTGCTGCCCCTGCATATCCTGAGCCTCTCTTCACTCTGAGCAGCTGGTTCTGGACATGGCTCTGCTCAGCACCATGTCCTGAGCAGGGTGGCAATAGTCACCATGAGTAACAAAGTGCCCACGCAACCGTGAGGCTACATCTGCCCCGTATCTCATCCTGTTTTTAGGAAATCTGGCTGATATTTACAGATTGCACACACCACACACTTATCTCTGGACACAAGACATGTCTGAAACCATCTAGTGATACCACCAACAGCAGTCAATGCTGTTCTAGGGAAGTAGTCAGCACACCCACTCTCAGACCAGCTAGCCAACAGGGTATTACTGATTAGCAGGGATTCGGGAGTGAAAGGGGAAGAGGATCCTGTGGTCATCTGGGTGGGATATGCCAGCATAGGCTAAGGCTGAGCTGCGGAGACATTGCTCATAGGGTACTTGTACTCCACTCCCTTTTAAATGATAATAGGGGCTGTAGCTCAGATAGAAGAGGAAATACAGTCTTATGGCTAAGGCACTGGTCTCTCTCGCAAGATATCTAGGTTCAAACCCCAGCTTTGCCACCAAGCCTGTGTGACTGTGGCGCAAGTCACTGACGTACCTCCCCAGGGATGGAGTGAAGATAGATTTTGGGGGTGGGTATTCAGTAATCTTTGAGGGCCATGAAAAAGCCAATCAATAAAATGAGTCCCCATGTCTCTCTGCTCCCTGCCAGTCCCACCTAGGGAAGGGGCAGCAGACTGCAGAACTCCAGTGCAGACTTGCAGCAATTAGCTCAGTTACCTGTGGACTCAAGCAGCTCCAGGCGTAGGTGCTGCTCCAAGTATTCCATGGTGATCTCCTCCCTGGCCCGTCCAGCTCGCCAGAAGTCCAAGGTCACCTGGTTGATAATGTTCCCACCAATGTTACTGGGAAGGAAATGGAAGTTAAATGCTTTATCTGGAATAATCCTAATGTCTATGCCTCACAAAATCATACATCAAAAACCACTAACAGCACCCAGGTCCAGGGGCCACTGGTAGCACAAGGATTCATAGAATCATAGACTATCAGGGTGGAAGGGCCCTCAGGAGGTCATCTAGTCCAACCCCCTGCTCAAAGCAGCACCAATCCCCAGACAGATTTTTGCCCCAAATTGCCCCATCAAGGATTGAACTTATAACCCTGGGTTTAGCAGACCAATGCTCAAACCACTGAGTTATCCCTTCCCCCAACGCTCACATCCCTCGATCTGCTGGCAATGCTCCAATTCATGTAGCCCCAAGCCAAAGCTCTGCCTTTCCAATGGCCCTAGACATGGATTTGCTTTCTCTCCCCCCCTGCAAAGAGAACTGATCACTTTTTCACCAGATCAATTGCTTCCATGCCCCAGCCCTGATTCTTAGGATTAGGCCCCACCCTCCCAGACTATTACACACTGTGAATCAAGAGTACAGAACATATTGACTACAGCCCCTTTATCTTCCAGCCCCTTCTGCAGACGTCAGCAAAGGACAGAGAAACTGGCATGAGTCCCACCAGAAGCAATGGTCCAGAAAGCGCTTTGTGTGGATGAGAAAGTGGAGCCGGAAGATCATGAAGGTGGCAGAAAACCCACATTGGGGTCTTTGCCTGAGTGACTAGTGCTTTGTAAGGGGAAGGGCAGCTGGAACTCACACATTGGGGCCACTTTTAAAAAAGCTTGTTTCTCTAAGCGCAAAAGTGCAATGAAAGGGGGCAAGCGGGCACTGAAGTTTCCAAAGGGAGCCTCAAAGCTCAGGCAAAATTATCCCAGTCAGAATGGCCTGGAAACAGCATCCGCCCTGGTGAGGGACTTGCACCAGCTAGAGTGGTGTCAGCCCCGTCCCCACCTTAAGGTGTGTGTCCGTGGGGGGAGGCACGGAGGAGGGGGGGGGTCACTTAGCAGAGCGCCCAGGACAAAAGCTGCTTGAGCCCCTCCCAAACGCTTAGCCAGTACAAAGTGGTTAGGAACTGGGAAGGCAAAGAAGAGTAGGACTAGTGGACACACTGACACTCCCCCCTCCCTTCTCCAAGGGGTTTGTGAGCCATCTCTGATAATGGAGGGGACAAACTCATAGTCAAGATGGGAGTGGGGGAGGGATGAAACTAAAAGACTCTCCCCCCTGCCCACATGTTAGTTCTGAGCAGCCTACTCCCTCTACCCCAGCTCCCCTTCAAATTTTAGTTAGCTCTGTCCTGGAAGCTGCAGCTCCCACATTTCCCCAGGAGTCGACAGGAAAGAAACCCCTTCTTCTTCACAGAGACACAGCCACCCCCATAAGGGGAGGGCCCAGTGTGGCTACGGTTCCAGTGACATCTCCGAGAGCAGTCTGGTTTCTAAATGGCAGACATGCAGAGCCAGTGTTTCTGCATGCACAGCCCACCTTCCCAGATGGCAGCTTCACAGAGGGGCCCTGCTGCCCCCCTTCCCACAGCACTTGGGATCACACATTGTTCAAGGTTCTCCTCAGCGTGGCAGGGAGAATGGCCAACGGTATATGACCACAAGAGCAGGGTAGCCCCTCCATCCTTGGGCTCAATTCCAGTTTCCTCTCCACAAACAGACTGATCAAGGGTTCGGAGGCCTATTCATTGGAAGGGGGAGAGTCCCCCTGACCTCTGGGCCAGTTCTGAAAATGGCAGGCCAGGTCATGTGCTTTCTGAGCAGATAAACCCAGCTGGGATCAGGTGGAGAGACGCACCCAGGCCTCTAAACATCAGAATTAAGTAGAGGTCATGGGACCTGCCGTACCACAGCAGACTAATGGCCTAGTTTGGTATATCCAGCCTCCATCAGTGGCCAGCGGCAGATGCTCAAGTGGAAGGTAAACACTTTGCAATGCTTGCCCAGCTTTCTGGGCTACACCATCTGAGGGGGGCACCGGTTTGATTCCTAAGATACAGCTCACTGGCATGGTGCTACTGATACAGTGCTGAATCCAGGAGTCAACTCCTGAGGGTTGCAGACATTCAGCCTCACAGTCAGCAGCACATGCCAACTAAGGAGCTACACTGATGGGCTCTGGAGAGGCAGTTACGTTCAGCCATCATGAGGCAGAGGTGAGCAGCTATAGTGAGTGGGCTTTGAGGCCACTGCACAAGGAGAATCCTGAGAACTACTTTCCCTTCAAATCCTGTGCCTTCCAAGGGCAGCTCCGTCCCACACCTCAATCTCCCAGATCACGGGACTTTAATATAGGTTGTCATGAACCTTGGAGAAAGCAGATCCTTCCCCGCGAGCCATCCCTTTCTCCCTAGGGTCCCTTGTAGTCACCTGAGGAATATGAAAATGGATCTCCTGTAATCCACCCCATCGATGCTGTCATAGTGATCCACATAGGGTTTGATGGCATCCAGCAGGCCAGAGTGAAGTTTCTCTGCCTCATCGAAGATGAACAATGACTGCTTGCAGAGCTGCACTGTTTCGCTTATCTGCTTCTTCAGCTGAACCTGCATGGCAGTAGGAAAAGAGTGTGAACTGGCAAGCAGAGGGGCCTGTGTATAGATCACCTGGTGTTCACCGCCAGGACTACTGCATCCTTCACACAGACAACTACCAAGGAAGACTGAGCTCCCTCACAGCCAGCACCCCACCTGCTGTTCCATTCCCTATTGTGACTCCCACTGGCAAAGGCTGGGATCACAGCAGCTGGGAGCTCCTCCACTGCAAGTGCTCCTGCACCATTCCCTGCAATGGCCCCAGCAGCTCAGAGCTCACCAACTACTAATCATTACACACCAGTTTTTATAATGGCCCTCTGGGAGGGGCCAGTACTGGAGTGGCATTGGGCTCTCCAACAGCCAGTGGCCCCTGCTGGGAAGGGTTGGAACTTTGTACTTGATACTTTTGTCACAGAGTGTGGGGGAGTCAGGGTCCTGCGCCCCACTTCCTGCGATTCACCGTGACTCTCAGCCAGCCAGTAAAATGGAAGGTTTATCGGACGACAGGAATACAGTCCCAAACAGAGCTTGTAGGTACAACCAGGACCCCTCAGTGGGGGGGCAGGGAGCTTAGACACCACTCAGCCCTGGGGCTCCCTCCATTTCCCCAACCAGCTCTAAACTGAAAACGCCCTCCAGCCATCTCACCCAGCCCCCTCCCCCCTCCCCCGCCGCCTCTTCCTCCAGCCTTTGGCCAGTTCCCCCCACCCGGGCAAAAGGTGTCACCTGGGTCCAACCCCCATCCTGGGCTCTCAGGTTACATGCTCAGGTATCTTCCCTCAAGGAAAGTCTCCCATCCCCAATGCAGACAGTCCCAGTAAAACTCCCCTGCAACTTTCCCAGGTCAATACTCCCCACTCCCTGCTGTGTCACAACTTTGTACACTGGCATAGGGCTCCTCCAACAGCCTCTGCTCCTGCTTTCTCCTCTACTAAAAGCGGGGTCTGAGATAGCTACCTATTCAGAAACGCCCCTTTGATTGGGATTGAAGAGGCTAGGACTGAGTTACCTCTACTACAACCGACAGCTGTTGTGGCTGGTAACGTCGGAGCTTGCTCACCTTGTACAAGTCCACATATTTGGGATGTGGGAAGTGATAGAGCGAGATAAAGACTTTAACACACTCGCTTTTCAGCCCATCTCGGTACAAGTGATCAGTGATCATCCGGGCCACAAAGTTTTTCCCAGTGCCAGACCAGCCATGGAACGACAGAGCCAGAGCCTTCTCCGACTGTGGGGTCTCCAGGAAGCCTTGCACTGCTTTCAGAATGACATCCTTCGCCAAGTGCTGCCCATGTAGCCTCCTGCTTAGGTCCAGCTCTAACCCTGCAGAACGAAAGGAAACACCGATCTTACACCCAACCTGCCTCCTATCAATGTTTTTCTTTTATCATTGTAAAACCAAGGACGATTTTATAACTTTTTTGTATGTAGCTGTTACATGCAGAGCAACCTCTGTCTAAGTAGGGGTAAATTACTCCAAAAAAATCGATCCTAGATAGTTTTCCCTTCAAGTAAAACATCTTGTTGTTTAAATAAACTTCTTGTTTAAAATTTAAAAAAAAAAATCACTTTAGGGTAGGAACAAGTAGGGAGGACGTTTGGCAGCATTTTTGCTCTAAGTTGAGCTCATCAGAGCACTAGGCACCCTGCCTTGCATTGCTGGAGGGTATGCCTATTCAAGGGGTCTCTGTGCATTGGTATTACAGATGCAAAGCTAGAATGGAAAGCAGCATTGTGAGTGATCTGATCACAGTAGTGCAAATCAGGATTCTTGGGCTCTATTCACAACTTTGCCATGGACTCAGGCAAGTCACTTATCCTCTCTTTTCCCCTCTGGAAAGTGGGGATAGTATTTACCCACTTCACAGGGTATTTAGTTCATTAACGTTTGCAAAAAGGCACTAAGATCCCCAGATAGAAGCCCCAAGAGAAGTACAAAGTATCAATCACTGTTTGCGTTGATTACTGAAGTCCCAGACCCAGTCACAGCTTAGGACATTTTCACATGGACTACATACAGGGCTCAGTATCTACCGTCTAGGTCAGGACTGTCCGAAAGGGATGGGGTTTAGCAAACCCTCTTTGAGCAAGCTCTTCCTCCCCCTTCCATGTGCTCTGGGTGTGCAGGAGACTACAGGCAGGAACAGGCAGGGTTTCTGCTCTGGAAAGTGCTCTGCACAGTGTGGCTAAGATTTTGTCATGGAGTAAAGGAGGGTCTGTGCATCAGAGAACAGAAAATGTTTTGAAGTTGAACTGTCTAAACTCACGGAACACTGAGGCAAATTCAGCACCTGGCTAAGAACTGCGACTTCTCCGAATTCTTTGTGACCAAAAATTTGATTTAAAAATTAAAAAAAACCTCACACAGGTTTGCCCCTAGTTCTAGGAACTGGGAATTAAGAGGTTTCACTCCAGCTAACAGGGAAACATGCACACACATTCTGTCTCTGGTACTTCTCTGGCCTTCATTCCCACTGCATCTGAGCACCTCATAATCTTTAAAGAATTTAAGGCCAGGCGATACTGACGTCCCCATTATACAGATGGAGAACTGAGGCATAAAGACTAAGTGACTTGCCCAAGGTTACACAGGGAGTCATGAGAAGAGCAGGGGTCTCCTAAATTCCAGACTAGCACCTTAAACTCTGGACCATCCTCTATCTCAAGGGCCTTTACCTGTGATGTTGTTGGCTATTCTGCAGTCTCCTGTCTCACAGCACTTTCCAAATCTGCAGTACCAGCTAGAAAGGATCTCCAGATAATCCTGACCCACCAGGGGCAAGCTCCAACCTAGGAAAGAGGCAGCAGTGAGAAAGGAAATTGTACAGCAGGCTGTCTGCCTCCTGAGGATAAACCTTGCCCTATCAGCCTTGAATTCCCCACAGACCCATGGTAAATCTCCTATCAATTTACCAGCAGCACCAAGGTCCACATCCATAGCACAACGCGGGGGGGGGGGGACGGGACTGACATGGGTAGATATGCAGTCACTCAAATGGCACATTGCAGCTACTGGGTGAAGCCAAAGTAACTACACAATTACTGACCGTAATTACATACACATCTGAGAAGGACACTCAGTCAAAATGGCGAGATCCCATCACACCCCTGTGCTAGGGATGTAGGCTGGGAAATTGCTAATCCCACTGGAGATGGGACACCACCTCTCCCCAAGGGATACCTCTTGGCGTAGGAGCCCATACAAATGAATCCCATTTCGCAGCCTGGCTCAGCAGTGTCTGCTTACTGCAAAGCCTTGGGGGGCCCTCTCTGGTTGTGCTGAGGTACAGAAGACAGCAATGAAAACTCACATGTGACTGACAGCTACAGGAATTAAATAGGAAACACACACAAAAGAAGCCGGTCACGCCATATCTTACACGCACAGCTACCTGGAGACCGGGCATTTGCAGAACAGATCACAACCCCTCTTCTTAACTGCGGGACCTAAAAAGCTCCTGACTCAGATCCTCAGCTGCTGTAAGAGGCTGGGATGGGATGGTCCGGGCCCGTAGCTCCCCTGCAGCACTTTCTCTCCCCCAGCATTGGCCGAGCCATCCCGCTAGCCCAAAGATCCCCCGGCCGCCTGGCACACGGCGAGGTGCCCGATCGAGGGGAGGGAGACGGGGCAGCTCCTCACCCTGCGGCTCCCGGCTGGCCTCTTCCTGCGGCTGCTCGCAGCCCTCCCGCCACAGCCGGCAGGCCACGTACCGCCAGTACTGCCTGGAGGGGTCGCTCCCGGCCCTGCCCGGCGGCGCCCGGCTCCGCCCCGCAGCGCCGCACAGCAGCGGCCCGAGGCAGCAGAGCAGCAGCGGGAGCCCAGCCCCGCGCGCCATGGCCGCGGCGAGCCGGACTCCCCAGCGCCAGCTCACTTCCCGCCCCCGGCCAGCGGAGCTGCGGGGGGTGGGGCCAGCTCGCCCACGCGGCCGAGGGACGCCCCCAGGGAGCGGCCCATCGCCCGGGCAGGGCCAGGCCACAGCCAGCGCGGCTCGACCGTTTGCACCGGGGCGATCGCACAAAGCACCGCCGGGCCACCTGCTCTGCAGCCCCGTGCAAACCGCACGGGCAGCCCGCTGGCCTGGGCCGGCCCCTGCTGCAACCCGCGGGGAGGGGAACGGCGGCGGCTGGGGTAGCCCCAGAGGCGGCCCGGCAGCTGGGACAATGCGGCAGGTACCCGCCGTTGTGCTTCCCTGCTGCTCGGACGAGCATTGTTCCTCGCGGGCGGGGTGAAAGCTGCCCCCTTTCACCCCGGGGGGTTCCCAGGGCAGCACCGGGCTAAGACAGGCAAGTCCCCTTGACCCAGCCCACAGCGCCCTGCACACAAGATGCTCTACAGCCGGGGTCTCAAACAGGCGGCCCGCGGGGCTATTTCCTGCACCCCACCCCCGCCTACCTGCAGGCCGGGGGTGAGCAAACTACAGCCCGGGATCGCCCCCCTCGAGCGCCGCGCCGACCCTGAACCAGCCGGCATCACATGGGGAGGGGGAGGGGAGCTAGAAGGCTCCGTCCGTGTGTTGCTCTGGCTTCCAGGCACGGCCCCGCCCCCCTTCCCCCCGCAGCTCCCATTGGCCGGGAACTGGGAACTGCGGCCAATGGGAGCTTCGGGGGAGGTACCTGGAGGCGCGGCAAGCAGCGTGCGGAGCCCTGTGTTCCCCCGCCCCGGGGGCCGCAGGAACACGGTTCCAGCTACTTCCAGGAGTGGGAGCAGGGCCAGGGCCGGCCTGCCCTGGCCCCGGCCCCGGCCTGTGCTGCTGCCACCCCAGAGCCCGAAGCCCTCCTGCCCCCCGACCCCCAACTCCCTGCCCTGAACCCCCTGCTGCATCCCACACCCCTTCTGCACCTCAACTCCCTGTCCTGAGCCCCCAGCCTGCACCCCAACCCCCTACTGCCTCCCATAGCCCTTCTGCACCCTAAGCCCCGTGCCTGCACCCCCCCACCCTCTGCTGCACCTCAAAGCCCTGCCCTGAGCCCCTGCCACACCCCTCATGCACCCTCAGGGCAGGGAAGGGGTGGAGTTGGGGTGGGGACAGGGTCGGGGGCAGTGAGGGTGTGTGTCAGTGATGCAGCCCTCCTGCCAATTAACTAGCCCTCATGGTCATTTGAGTTTGACACCCCTGCTCTACAGTCTGGGCAGCCTAGTGATTTACAATAAGATCCTGAGGCTTTAACAGCTGCTTTGCAGAATGATAGGGCCAGATCCTGGCATCAGCTGGGATTTCTGGGAACATGAATTTTGGGAGGAGGGAGGCCTCTGTTACATTCATCCTTTCCTAGCTGCATCTGTCCTAGCACGTTCTAGACCACTGGTATACAGTATAATATACAGACAGCCACACAACACACCCAATCTTAGCTGGTCCAAGAAGAAGGAGCCCCCATCACATAAACCCTCTCTCTTAAGGCTAGCCTGGCCTGTGCTTTTACAGAAAGGAGATTCTAGGATTGCAAATAAAGCAAGACTTTAATATTGGAGAAAAGCGGGGTGCAGTTAGAAATGCAGCCTAGAGACTGAGTCTGTAAATAGCGACCAATCATTTATAAATCCAGTTGCTGTCTGACACAGCCTAGTGAGTAGTGAGAGACTAGCACCTATATTTAGTGAGGACTGGGAGAGGACAAGTTCAAGTTCACTTGTTATATTCCAGTCCTTCCCATCATCCACTTCCGCCCCTCCATAGCTTAGAGCCTGAGATTCAATCCCAAAACATGGAAGAGACGGTTACTCACCATAGTAACTGTTGTTCTTCGAGATGTGTTGCTCCTATCCATTCCAGTCAGGTGTGCGCGCCGCGCGTGCACGGCTCTTCGGAACATTTTACCCTAGCAACTCCGGTGGGCCGGCTGGCGTCCCCTGGAGTGGCGCCGCTATGGCGCCTGTTATATACCCCAGCCGGCCCGTCCGCTCCTCAGTTCCTTCTTGCCGGCTACTCCGACAGTGGGGAAGGAGGGCGGGTCTGGAATGGATAGGTGCAACACATCTCGAAGAACAACAGTTACTACGGTGAGTAACTGTCTTTTCTTCGAGTGATTGCTCCTATGCATTCCAGTCAGGTGATTCCCAAGCCTTACGTAGGCGGTGGGGTCGGAGTGAGACGTGGCGGAGTGTAATACTGCGGAGCCGAAGGCTGCATCGTCTCTTGATTGCTGCACCAACGCGTAGTGGGAGGCGAAGGTGTGGACAGAAGACCAGGTAGCCGCTCTACAGATGTCCTGGATGGGGACATGGGCCAGGAAGGCGGCCAACGAGGCGTGCGCTCTCGTCGAGTGAGCAGTGAGGCGGCATGGTGGTACGCGAGCAAGCTCGTAGCACGTCCGAATACATGCCGTAACCCATGAGGAAATTCGCTGCGAGGAGACCGGCTCGCCCTTCATGCGGTCGGCGACTGCTATAAACAGCTGGGTCGAACGTCGGAAGGGCTTCGTCCGCTCGATGTAAAAGGCAAGCGCCCTGCGGACGTCCAGGGTGTGAAGCTGTTGCTCACGAGGTGAGGCATGCGGCTTCGGGAAGAAGACCAGGAGGAAGATCTCCTGGTTGAGGTGGAAGGCCGACACCACCTTAGGGAGGAAGGCCAGTGTGGTCGAAGCTGCACCTTGTCTCCGTGGAAGACGGTGTATGGTGGACCAACCGTTAGAGCACGGAGCTCAGAGACTCGTCTCGCTGATGTAATTGCGACGAGGAAGGCTGTCTTCCAGGAGAGGTAGAGCAGAGAGCACGTGGCTAGAGGCTCGAAGGGCGGTCCCATAAGCTTGGCCAGAACAAGGTTCAAATCCCAGGTCAGGGCAGGACGCCGCACGGGCGGGTACAAGTGGTCCAGGCCTTTAAGGAAGCGGGAAACCATCTGGTTGGAGAAGACGGACCGACCTCCCGTAGGTGGACGAAAGGCGGACACTGCTGCCAGGTGTACCCTCAAGGAGGCGACCGCCAGACCTTGCTCCTTAAGGTACCAGAGGTAGTCCAGGATGGTAGGGACCAGGACTACGAAGGGATTGAGGCCTCGTTGGTCACACCAGAGCGCGAATCGCTTCCATTTCGCAAGGTAGGTGGAGCGGGTGGAAGGCTTTCTACTCTCTAGCAGGACTTGCTGAACTGCCACGGAGCAGTCCCTCTCCGCGTGGGTAAACCACGCAGGTACCAAGCTGAAAGATGGAGGGACCGCAGGTTCGGATGGTGGAGTCTGCCGAAGTCCTGCGTGATGAGGTCCGGCCATAACGGAAGGGGGATGGGATCCCGAACGGAGAGCTCGAGCAGCAGGGTGTACCAGTGCTGCCTCGGCCAGGCCGGAGCTACGAGTATGACGTGGGCTCTGTCCCTCCGAAGCTTCTGTAGCACTCGGTGCACGAGCGGGAACGGAGGGAAGGCGTAGAGGAGGTGATCCTTCCAGGAGTAAAGGAAGGCGTCCGACAGGGAGCCTGGCGAGTGACCTCGGAACGAGCAAAACAGGTGGCACTTCCTGTTCTCCTTGGAGGCAAATAGGTCTATTTGGGGAAACCCCCACCTCCGGAAGATTGTGTGCACGACATCTGGACGGAGGGACCACTCGTGGGAGAGGAACGACCTGCTGAGATGGTCGGCCAGCGTGTTCTGCACTCCCGGAAGAAAGGACGCTTCCAGGTGAATTGAGTGGGTCACGCAGAAGTCCCACAGGAGCAGCGCTTCCTTGCAGAGGAGGGAGGAGCGGGCTCCGCCCTGCTTGTTCACTTAGAACATCGCTGTTGTGTTGTCCGTGAACACAGTCACGCAGCGGCCTTGCAGGCGGGTGCGGAAGGTGTGACACGCCAAACGGATCGCTCGCAGCTCGCGGATGTTGATGTGCAGAGCGAGCTCCTGGGGTGACCAAAGACCTTGGGTGTGAAGGTCGCCCAGGTGAGCCCCCCAGCCGAGCGCTGAGGCATCCGTGGTCAGAGTGGCAGATGGGCGAGGAGGGTGAAACGGGACTCCCGCACACACGACGTCTGGGTCTAGCCACCAGCTGAGGGACTCGAGGGTTGGCTTGGTGACCGTGACCACCATGTCGACAGGGTCTCGATGCGGGCGGTACACCGACGCTAGCCAGGACTGGAACGGGCGAAGGTGGAGCCGCGCGTACGCGGTGACATACGTACAGGATGCCATGTGGCCCAGGAGGCGGAGGCAGGATCGCACCGTCGTGGTAGGAAAGGTGACGAGGTCTCGAATGACGGAGACCAGTGTCTGGTGCCGAGATCGCGGTAGGCAGGCCCTGGCCAACTTGGAGTCGAGAACCGCTCCAATGAACTCCACCCGCTGCGACGGAATTAAGGAGGACTTCTCGGCATTGATGAGAAGACCGAGCCGTTGAAATAGAGACAGGATTTCTGTCATCTGGTCCATTACCAGCCGCCGAGACGTTCCGCGAACCAGCCAGTCGTCGAGATACGGGTAGACGTGTATATGACGACGGCGGAGGGCTGCGGCAACCACTGCCATGCACTTGGTAAACACCCTCGGTGCGGTGGATAGGCCGAATGGTAACACTGCGAACTGGTAGTGTGCGTTGTTGACCACGAAACGTAGGTAGCGTCGATGGGGAGGGTAGATCGCGACATGGAAGTACGCGTCCTTCATGTCGAGGGCGGCAAACCAGTCTCCCGGATCCAGAGAGGGAATGATGGTCCCCAGGGTGACCATGCAAAACTTGGGCTTGAGCAGATACTTGTTCAGCTCTCGAAGGTCCAGGATAGGACGTAGCCCTCCTTTCGCTTTGGGGATGAGAAAATATCGGGAATAGAATCCCCTGCCCCGCCTGTCTTGAGGCACTGCCTCTATGGCACCCACGCTCAACAGAGTCTGGACCTCTTGTAAGAGGAGTTGCTCGTTAGAGGGGTCCCTGAAGAGGGACAGGGAGGGTGGGTGGGAAGGGGGGGGGTGAAACAAACTGAAGGCGGTATCCCGACTGGACTGTTTGAAGCATCCAGTTGTCCGTTGTTATTTGGGATCACGCCAAAAAGAAATGGGAAAGGCGGTTGTAAAACAAAAGGGTAGGATCCGGTAGGAAGAGTGATGGGCCGTCCTCGGGCGTCCCATCAAAAGGCCTGTTTGGACTCTTGAGGGGCCTTGGAAGGGGCCTGGGCCTGGTTGCATCTGTTGCCGGATGGTCGACGGCGATTTAGGCCAGGCCGCCTGCTGTTGTAGGGACGGTATCGTGGCTGAGTGAAAGGCCGGGAGGGTTGCTGCCTGAAGGACCTGCGCTGTGTTGCCGGTGTATGCATCCCGAGAGTGCAGATGGCTATGCGACCGTCCTTCAGGGTCTGGATCCGGGAATCAGTTTTTTCCGAGAACAGACCCTGAGTATCAAAAGGCAGGTCCTGCAGCGTGTACTGCACCTCCGGTGGTAGGGTGGAGGACTGCAGCCAGGAGATGTGCCTCAGTCACTCCTGAGGCCAGGGTCCTTGCTCCCGAATCCGCGGAGTCAAGAGCGGCCTGGATGGAGGACCTGGAAGATTTTTTCCCTTCGTCCAACAGCACCGAGAACTCCTGGCGGGAGGCTGTTGGGAGCAGTTCTGTAAACTTCGCCAGGGACACCATGATGTCATAGGCGTACCTGGCGAGGAGAGCCATCTGATTGGCGATCCGAAGTTGCAGACCGCCAGCAGAGTAGACCTTGCGGCCCAACAGATCCATCTGCCTCGCCTCCTTAGACTTTGGCGCTGGGGCGGGCTGACCATGCCTCTCCCTGTCGTTGACCGACTGTACGACCAACAAGTCTGGGGCCGGGTGAGTATACAAATACTCATATCCCGTGGGGGGGACGGAGTACTTTCGCTCGACCCCGCAGGCAGTAGGAGGGACGGACGCCGGTGACTGCCAGATTGTCATGGCGTTCTTTTGGATCGTACGGATGAACGGTAAGGCCACCCGTACTGGAGCCTCCGCTCCAATGACGTTCGTCACTGGGTCCTCGTCCTCCTGGACCTCCGCCACAGGGAGATCGATGGCCTTTGCCACGCGGCGAAGCAGGTCTTGGTGGGCCCTCAAGTCTATTGGTGGAGGATCTGTGGCAGATGCTCCGGCCACCGCCTCGTCTGGTGACGACGACGAGGATAAGCCCTGGACTACAGCCTCCGTAGATGGATCTTCTAACGGTTGGTCGGCTGGCTCGGGCTGAGGATGCCTCTGGGGGTCAGGCGGTATCGAAACCGAACCCGGTGGCGAAGGGGGCGGTCTACTTACGGTGGTCTCTGGTACCCTGCGCTCGGAGGCAGGGGCCCTTGGAGGGAAAGGCACCCCCTGAGTCTCGTATTGGGCCCAGGGGACCCAGAAGCCCCACTGCTGTGCACCCTGAGGTTGACCATGCGGAGCAGGCGGAAGGTGCCCGTTGCTGCCTGCCCCGGAAGCGACCGACGCGGGGCGAGATGGCCATGGGGGTGCAGAGGCGCTGATGGACTGCGCCGTCGAAAGTGGCAGTCTGTCCCCGGACGGTGCCGAGGATCGGTGCCGGTCATCACGGTACCGGGATGGTGACCGAGACCAACGTCCGCTGCGGTGCCGGGAGCTCGACCGGTGCCGGGAGCTCGACCGGGATCTGGACCGGCGGTGCCGGGAGCGGCTGCGAGAGTCACGGTGCCGGGAATGGTACCGGGAAGCGGACCTCCGTCGGTGCCGACGCGAAGGCGATCGGGATCTGGAGTGACGCCGGGAGTGCGACCGGTACCGCGATGTTGAACGGTACCGGGACTGCGACCGGCGTCAAGACGGCGACCGGTACCGCGATGGTGAGCGGTGCCGGGACCTTGAGCGGCGGGACGGTGACCTTCGTCGGGACCGGGAACAAGACCAGGACCGGGAGCTCCGTCTGTGCCGTCCGTCCGGAGAAGGGGGCCGAATCATCATGGCCGGCTTTCCCGCCGATACAACAGCCCGCACCGGTGGTGCCGGGGGCCGGAGGCTCGGTGCCTCTGTGAGCTCTATGAGCTCCCGCACCGTTGAGAAAGTCTCAGGCGTGGATGGCAGCTGCAGCTCAACCGCGGTCGGCGCCGGGGAGCATGGCGGTGCCGGACTCGACGGCCCTTGGGACGCTGGAGGCAACGGCACGGTGCACGTCCTGTGCACGGCCACAGCCGGTACCGTAGGTGGTGGTATTGGCTGGGCTTCTTGACCCTGAGCGTGGGTCTTTGCAGCTGCCTTCGCCGGCTTACGCTTCCTGGATGGTGAGAGGGAGCGGTGCCGGGTCGCCGGTGCCGCTGGCTGAGGTCGAGGAGCCTCGGTGCCGGAGCAGCTCGGGGCTGCCGGTGCGCTACGCGCCGATGAAGCCCTCGGTGCCGGCACGGTCGGTGCCGTGGGCTGGAGCGATGCCTCCATCAGGAGCTGCTTCAGGCGAATGTCCCGCTCCTTACGCGTCCGGGGCTTAAATGCCGAACAGATAGGGCACTTATCTGTCCTGTGACTCTCCCCGAGGCAACGGAGACAGGAGTCGTGCGGATCCCCGACCGGCATATGCCGCTGGCAAGATGCGCAGGGCTTGAAGCCCGGTGCCTTGGGCATGAGCCCGCACCGGTAGAGGAAAAGGGGGGGGGAACCCCCCTTATCCTTATCCTAAAACTATCTAACTAACTGAACGAACTATCTACACTAAGTAATGAAACAACTATGTACAGAAAAAGTAGCGAGAGCTAGGGTTGTGGAGGACAGAGAGCACTCCACAGTTCCAACTGGCCGTCACGGGCGGTAAGAAGGAACTGAGGAGCGGACGGGCCGGCTGGGGTATATAACAGGCGCCATAGCGGCGCCACTCCAGGGGGCGCCAGCCGGCCCGCCGGAGTTGCTAGGGTAAAATGTTCTGAAGAGCCGTGCACGCGCGGCGCGCACACCTGACTGGAATGCATAGGAGCAATCACTCGAAGAAGAATGAATATTAAGCACGTCCAACTGCTCATGAAGTGCAACAGTCAGTTTTTAAATAAGCTTGGCAATTCATTCATTTCAGAGGTTATACACCAGATCAATTCCAAAGTGAGAAAGCCATCCAGTGGAATACAAGGCCCTCTAGAGGTTGATACAAATATTACAAACTGTGGTCACAATCTACAGGGATTGTCCTGTGGGTTGGAAAGAAAAACTTCCCATTTTGCAGGAGATCAGCCTAAAGTATAATTGTCCCTTTGGGCTTTAAATAAAAAAAAAAAAATCTATGAAACCTTAACACTTCTAACCTTCTGCCTAAAATAATGAGCACTGATTTAAAGCTAACCTGCCTATGACTTAGGGATTTTCTACACACACAGTTGAACTAGTTTAACTAAAATAGGTTTAAAAACTTGTTGGTTTGGTTACACTAGTTCAAAAACCCTGTGTGGACACATTTTAAACTTGGCTTATGTCAACTTAATTGAAGTCAGTTCCTTACCAAATTGAGTTAAACCAATATAAGCCATTTTTAAACTAATTGAAGTGTCTGCCTCAACTCAACTACATCAATTTTAAAAACATCCTTAATTAAACTGGTGCAACTATGTGTCTAGACAAGACCTTAGATTGAGAAACATCTGCATGAGAAGGAAGAAACTCACCAAAAATAACAAACATTCCCAGGACACAGAGTTTTCAGATTCTAAAGGAAAAGAGAGTTTGCAAATCAAAATACTGGGGGGGAAAAGAAAATGGTTAACTGACCATCAATACACTGGTTCCATGGTACTCGGACAGATCTGATAGGTCACCAGCTCAGGCATCACAGCAGAATCCAGGCTGCTGCAGAAGGGTTGCATTTCACAGGAGCTAAAAGGAAAACAGAAGAATGACTGCTTTTCAGCAACCTGCTGACTGTGCACCTATTAACCAGGTTAAGAGATGGGCCAATATGCTAAATATTATGAGACAATACACTCTGGTTTATCTGGCCTGGGGGACATCCAAAACTGTCAGCTAACCAGGTGTTCCAGATAAACAGAAGAGCTGTTCTGAGCTAGTTTCACTGCATGTAGCCCTATGTTAATCACCTGCTAATAGCTTCTCAATTAGCCTCCATGTGCCAGTGGCTTTCTACTTTTAATGCTTGAATAAAGAGTAAAACACCAAAAATTATTAAAGCTATATTTACAGTGGTTTAAAATACAATTTTAGTGTCAATTCTATTTGCAGGGCTTAAAGCAGGTTTATCACACACACACACACACACACACACAAATATACAATGAACATAGGGGGACTTGGCAGATGCCTAGATGTGATCTTACTTCATTAATCACAAGAGGTGGGCACAGGGAGGAAGAGTGGTCGTTCTCAAGGGCAGATTCTATGAAACTGGTGGGAAAAGAATACAAACAACCCCTTGAAAAGAACACAGAAGGAATTATTGCTTTTTCTGCATTTCTTGGACCAAACTTCAATAATCCACTGTAATCTTTGCTAGTTCTTTTGGTGGGAGTGGCGGCAGGAGGAGTTTAAAGGATAGGTGGCTGCAGGGGTCTAAACCAGTGGTTCTCAATCAGGGATACACGTACCCCTAGGGGTACACAGAAATCTTCCAGAGGGTACATGAACTCATCTAAGTATTTGCCTAGTTGTACAAGAGGCTACATAAAAAGCACTAGCAGTCAGTACAAATTAAAATTTCATACGACTTGTTTATATTGCTCTATATACTATACGCTGAACTG
Organism: Mauremys mutica; assembly: GCF_020497125.1. Lineage (NCBI taxonomy): Eukaryota > Metazoa > Chordata > Testudines > Geoemydidae > Mauremys > Mauremys mutica. Next base: position 58,359,928 of record NC_059079.1, read on the forward strand.
TAAGTACAATATTTATATTCCAAATTGTTTTATAATTATACGGTAAAAATGAGAAAATAAGCGATTGTTCAGTAATACTGGGCTGTGACACTTCTATTTTTATGTCTGATTTTGTAAGCAAGTAGTTTAAGAGGTGAAATGTGGGGTACTCAAGACAAATGAGACTCCTGAAACAGGTATAGTAGTCTGGATAGTTTGAGAGCTACTGGCCTAAACAATTCGCGGCGGGAAGAGAGGCTGATCACCAATTTGGAGATTTTCATCTGTAGATGTTTATTCACATGTAGTCCTGATCAATAACTGAGGCCTGGTCTACACTTAAGAAGTTAGATCAACATAGCTATGGAAAATTCAGACCCTTGAGCACTGTAGTTAGGCCAACCTAACCCCTAGTGTAGGTGTGGCTAGTCTAATGTAAGAATTCTTCCATCAACCTAGCTCCCACCATTTGGGGAAGTGGATTACCTACATTGATGGAAAACCCCTTTCTGTTGCTGTAGGAAGGGTCTACACTATGTTTCGACAGCAGCATAGCTGCAGCACTGTAGTGCCGTTGCCTAAACGTGGCCTGAGAATGATAAGCAGCTGATTGATAATTGAGCTCTCAGTTCAAGTCTACTAGACAGATGTTTCCCACCAGGAGAAAAAAAACAAAAACCACAGCACCACCAAAGTTTGGCTAAAAGAACACAAGAACAGCCATACTGAGTCAGACCAAAGGTCCATCCAGTCCAGTATCCTGTCTACTGACAGTAGCCAATGCCAGGTGCCCCAGAGGGAGTGAACCTAACACGTAATGATCAAGTGAGCTCTCTCCTGCCATCCATCACCACTCTCTGACAAACAAAGGCTAGGGACACCATTCCTTACCCATCCTGGCTAATAGCCATTAATGGACTTACCTCCATGAATTTATCGAGTTCTCTTTTAAACCCTGTTATAGTCCTAGGCGTCACAACCTCCTCAGACAAGGAGTTTCACAAGTTGACTGTGCACTGTGTGAAGAACAACTTGGAGGGATAGCTCAGGGGTTTGAGCATTGGCCTGCTAGACCCAGGGTTGTGAGCTCAATCCTTGCGGAGGCCACTTAGGGATCCGGGGCAAAATCAGTACTTGGTCCTGCTAGTGAAGGCAGGGGGCTGGACCCGATAATCCTTTGGGGTTCCTTCCAGTTATATCTCCATATATTTTGTTTTAAACCTGCTGCCCATTAATTTCCTTTGGTGGCCACTAGTTCTTATATTATGGGAACAAGTAAATGACTTTTCCTTATTCACTTTCTCCACATCACTCATGATTTTATATCTTTATCATATCCCCCCTTAGTCTCTTTTCCAAGCTGAAAACTCCTAGCCTCTTTAATCTCTCCTCATATGGGACCCGTTCCAAACCCTTAATCATTTTAGTTGTCCTTCTCTGAACCTTTTCTAATGCCAGTATATCTTTTTTGAGATGAGACCACCACATCTGTATGCAGTATTCAAGATGCAGGTGTACCATGGATTTATATAAGGGCAATAAAGTATTCTCCATCCCCTTTTTAATGATTCCTAACATCCTGTTTGCTTTTTTGACTGCTGCTGCACACTACATGGACATCTTCAGAGAACTAACCACGATGACTCCAAGATCTTTTTCCTGATTTGTTGTAGATAAATTAGCCCCCATAATATTGTATGTATAGTTGGGGTTATTTTTTCCAATGTTGCATTACTTTACATTTATCCACATTAAATTTCATTTGCCATTTTGTTGCCTAATCACTTAGTTTTGTGAGATCTTTTTGAAGTTCTTCACAGTCTGCTTTGGTCTTAACTATCTTGAACAGTTTAGTATCATCTGCAAACTTTGTCACCTCACTTTTTACCCCTTTCTCCAGATCATGTCTGGCTTTGGTACAACTTGTATTTCCTTTAATTTATCAGAGACACAAGATGGTGGTCTTCAGGTCTGTAAGCTGAAAAGCTTGTCTCTCTCACCAACAAAAGTTGGTCCAATAAAATATATTACCTCACCCACCTTGTCTCACTAATATCCTGGGACCAATACGGCTACAACACCACTGCATAAATTTATCAACAGCCAGATGGATACAGCTACACAGCAGTAATACAGCAAAGATACTGAAGCAGCAGTTTTCAAAACAGGCTAAAAACTTTTTAATTTAAGCTTTGCCAAATATTGAAAAAAGGAAAAATTTGAGAAAAGTTTTTACAGAAGCAGTTTAAAGAAAAGGTTAAACTTCAATGTAAGATTTTAATTTGAAAAATTCCTAACGGCTGTTGTAGTTTATATGGGTTGCTGAACTGGTGAAAAGCAGCAAGGGTCCCTTCTTTTCCAAGGGGCAAAACAGGCATGTAAAACAGTGGAGATGGATATAAAGAGATACTGTTGTTACACAATGCAAAGGAGCAGAAAGAAGTGGATGTAAAGTTCAAAGTTGTGAAAATGGGCATCAGAGTGTGAGTTTGTGTTGGTGCATTTTATTTTTCGAAAGCACTCATCCTTGTTTGCATGCTGACATGGATGTGGCACCACAAGCCAAGTCAAAGGTCCCAAATGCAACCTAGGGTCAACAACCACATTGCATTTGAGAAGGTTCTGATAGGTGCCTGACTCCAGGAATCATACTGTTGTGGTCCCTGTAGACCTCACAGATAGAATATTCTTCCTATGCATTTCCCTCCAGATCTCCATGTAACTCTCATTTAGAATTGTGCATGTCACACTTGTACCTTTGAAAAACTTGATACTGTGGGGTAATCCAGGAAGCTAACTCATGATCTGGCCACACTAAGTCCGAGCCTTACGGAGACAAGGGACTTTCCTGACTCTCTTTACTCCCTCTCTCTCAGAAGGGCTTCCAGCCACAATAGGAGTTGGAAGCCAGTCATAAATAGCTGCCAATTTAATGCACGTGTTGCTGACAGCTGTGTGTACTGGTCTAATGATGCAATACAGAACAATTGCTCCTTTCCTGATGCAGACCCTTGGGGTGCATTTTCTAATGCCAAAACAATTGCATTCGGGAGACCACTTGAACACGTGTGCATTCCTTTGATGAGTCCATTGCAGATGCATTTCCTTGGCCACGCCTCTCCTAACCTGAACTGCTACTTGGCAAACACATTCCACGCAGCCCCTTTCTTAAAAATGTCCTACCAGAGCCCATTTTTTAAGAAACTACCACCAAATATAGTAGCACAACACAAAGTTTAAGCCACTGTGTGCTGGGAAACCAGAGCAAGAGAGACTTAAACAATCCATCAATGTTTTATTAAAATTTTTATTCACATAGTTTCTTTATGCAGAGTCTGACCCTGGGGAACACAAATAGAAAGTCAGGATTGCATTTGTTTTCTCTTCTTACTAACAACCTTCATTTGTGCAGCTGCTCCCCGGGGCAATCCTCTGGCAGCTCCAAGACAAGTGTTTTTTTCCAGCTCCAGCTGCCACAACAAATAAGTTACCATCTTAATAAATTATTTTTTAATTGAAGTTTGTTTGGCAAGACACACTCCAGTTCATTACATGCCGACAGAAGAGCAAATTAGAGTGTTTCCTCCACCCTGTTTGCCGACTCAGGCAGGAGATAAATAAAAGTAGGCTAATAAAGCTCGACTTAATTAGTTCTTGATTTCTGCACCGTGACTATTAATACCCCCAGAACATCTGGGGCCAATCATGTACCGCCTGTGCATCTGTAGACTGTGACAACTGGAATAAGAGGACATCATATTAATGATGGAATAAGAGACAAAGCCTAGCATCTCTTACAAATGAGGGATGCCCATTTTTAAAGGTACAAGACAGACCCCACTGGCATAAGGATGCCATTTTTAATTCTACTTTGGGGTAGTCTAGCTTTAGGTAAGAAAGGACACAGTTTCTCTCTGTTAGCTTCATGTCCAGCCCTGAGCAGGCTCTTCCAGTGATCTTCACAGGTAACATATCTTAACATCCCTTTATTTCCTGCTTCCACCCTTCTTCAAAGTTGCCTATTCACCCCTTTTCCATTTATTGTTAACCAAGATGCAGTGCTTTAATTCTCTGATGGTCACAGTGCAGGAAAGCAGGCTAGTAAATCTCAACTCATTGCAACTCACTTTTCACTCTGGAAGCCAGAGAGAAAGCAAACTGAAAGCTCTTTACACTAATTTTATTCTGTGGCAAGATCATAGTTTTAAACAAAAACCCATCACCAAATGCAAGTGAGCAACTGTTAATTAAATTCCCAATCCCACCCAACATATTTGATTCTTCCCGCACCATGAAATGTGATGGCTTATGCTTCAAAACAGATGGGAAGAACAGATTTGTGAGATCATGCAAGCCACACCATTCATTATTCTTCTCTCCTTGAATAAGTTATCTTCAGTTTCACAGTAAATATTTAATGCCAATGCACACCAAAGCTTAATTCTGTTACCCTCACTCATTCCAAGTACACCTCTACCCCGATATAACGTGACCTGATATAACACAAATTCGGATATAACACAGTAAAGCAGCGGCTCTGGGGGGGCCGGGCTGCACGGTCTGGCGGATCAAAGCAAGTTCAATATAACACGCTTTCACCTATAACACAGTAAGATTTTTTGGCTCCCAAGGACGGCATTGTATCGGGGTAGAGTTGTAGTACCTTACTCCATAAGTAGCCCCACTGAAATCAGTAAGACTACTCGCAGAATAAGGCACTACCTGGGATCAGTGAGGGTGGCAGAAGAGGGCTCTCAAAGATGGAGAAAAGAGCCAACACTCCCCACGCACACTCACAATAAGCTAGTTCATGCTGAAGCAGTTCTGCTCTGATGGAAGCCAGGAGGAACAATTCACACACAGTAGGAAAGAACTCACTGACCAAATGAAGTTTGCCTTTGAAGAATGAATTCAGTGCTCGTGAAACTGAAATGATAGGCACTAGTTTAAAGTCAGGTATACTGTCAATAAGTATTATACAAAATTCTCTCTCAGCTGTCAATGCACTTCAGTCCTTTCCTGTAGCAACCACTACTATTCCAGTCCTAAGGCTACATGTGTAGCGGGTTTGTGACATGGATGATGCCCAGAGGGGAACTAGAACAAGACCAGACTCTTTCACTTATGCTCTAATCATGATGTGAGCCCAGGTCCCCATAGGAGATAAGTGTCATCAGGCATTAGCCTATTAACAGCATCTCCAGTTCCTTGGGACAGGTTGTGTAAACACCCTCACCTTGAATAAAACCAATTGCTGTAGCCCACAAAAGCTTATGCTCAAATAAATTTGTTAGCCTCTAAGGTGCCACAAGTACTGGTCTTTTTGCATTTTCAATGTAATCTCTTCCACTTATACCTGCTAGACTGGCTACGGCAGCAGGTGCATCAGCTAGAACACTGGAGTTACTCTTTATTTCTATTCTACCTTGCTGCATTTCATGAGGATAAACACCTGCAACAGAAAGGACAATCTCCAACTCCCAGCCACACTATGGCAGAGCCAAAGAGATTCTTAAATCGGCAATTAGAACAGATTTAAAGAAAGAAACAAACAAATCGCAGGAGGCCAGGGAAAGCACAGAAATGGAGATCAACTTGCTGCACTTTGTCTTGTATCATCTAAAGTAGTGCATACAAAAGCATCCCCCCAACCCTGCTATTTCTAGGATGAAGCTTGAGTAAGATTATTGATCCTTTTGTGTACTATATTAGCTACACACATCAAAGTGATGCAAGGCCAGTAGATGTGGGAGTGTACTGAAAAAAATCCTCTTTTGCTTCTGGAGCCATGGATTTAAATAATCAATTTATCATAAAGGATGAGTTTTGTGGCCTCAAGCTAGTCTATAACAGTTTGAAATCTCTGCTAGAGGATGACACAGGACCAGCAGAAGAGGACAGCTACAAATCAAACTTGAGGTGCATTGACAAATGCACAGGAACATATGCATAGAACTCCTCCATCATACCCTCTTATAGACAGCACGTATTTTTCATGAGCATCAAGTTTGCCATACAAAAAATGCCCCGCAAACTAACACAAGGTAGAATTCCAAGACAACCACCAGAGAATCAGTATATCACAGCATGAATTATAGAGGAGCAGTTGGGAAAAGGAAGGAGGTCAACTGAAGTTGCTCAGTTTAGCTCTGCCACGAAAGTCAATGTCTGGCCTTCTACAAAACCAACAGCACTGAGAACTGTGATTGCCATTGGGAGTGGTGGGGAGTAAGCCCTTCGACGCCATAGGCACAGCAGCCAATACTTTCTGTAATCCTCAGGCTCTTTGTTCACAGCTATTGGCTATCTGTGTAGTTCAACAAGAAGCCTGTTCCTAGTTTGTATTACATACTCTGCTCACCCCATTATAGGGCCTACTGTAAGAAGAATGATCTGGCTAAGCGGAATCTGCTCTGGGAACAGATTTCATCCTGCTTCTCAGCTATAACACAAAGATAATTTGGTTAATATGGACATAGAATCATGGGGATATCTGCTCTGCTATATTCCCTATGTACAGAAAGTAGTGCTGGTCCATGTAGTAATTTCTTGGGGAACAGATATTAATCCTCAGCCATTGGATGGATCTTAGTGCTGTAAAAAAAGCTTGCCATCTCCTCACCTTCCAATTGCATGGATGAATTTTCACTAGCACTTCAGTGCTAACATTGAAGCATCATCACATATGAAGCAGATCCCTCTTCACAGCAACTTATTAACGAGAAGATAACTGAGCAGCAGACACACCATCTCCCACCCCATTGGTGTTCGCAAGAACTTTCTATGCCAGCAGGCGGCACTAAGGGGCACTAATAATTATTTTATTTACCACTTCCTCTTTTTTTAAAGAGGCAGTGAAATGCCTAACCAGCTCACAGCTGATTATATACAATCCTGAATTGGACTAAGACCTCATAAGAGCATATTAAGAGTGGGTGGCTGTGGAAAGAGAATGGGGAGAGGACCGTAATATTCCATCTCCACTGTCCCCTCTAGAACCAGCCCCGTATTACTGTTTGAATTCCACTCTTTTTTCCATTAACACCAGCAGTTGTGTTTTCCCAGTGCAATGTCCACTGCCAACAATGGACACACCACGATGGCGAAGCTGCCACTGTGGCTACAGGGCTGTCCAAGGGCTCCCAAACGCTCTACCTTCTCTAGCTGCTATCAGCCAAAGATAAAGACCACCACCACTTTTTTCCCTGGCTCAGGAGCTTTTCCATTCATTTCCAGTCCATCCTGGGCATAGCCATTCAGAACCAATTGTGCTGTTTTTCTATCATTTGTTTTTTTTAAAAAAGGGAGTTTCATCTGTTTTCCATGAAAGTTACAAATGGGAGAGTGTCATCCTGTCTTCCACCAGCACAATGTCTGGACCAAACTGGTCTGTGCACTGTTTCACTGTAGCCAGGATGCTCAGGAGCCGCTGGTCCATGGCATCCAAGTGAGGGTCGGAGAGCACTGGTGAGATGGGGTCATGAGACATGGCAGTCTTTAAGGCAGACTTCAGCACTCCATTCTTCAGGTAGTTCAGTCTGTTCCAGGTGGAAACCCGGATGCTGGAAAAGAAAGATGAGCACACATCACACTAGTGCACACAGGACTTCCAGTCTAAGGTCCCATCAGCACTACCATATAGCTGCTCCGTTGAGGAGTCCAGTTACCACATGGTTATGCCTACATAGATGGGAGCAAATTATAACTGGGTATCGCTCCGCCCTCCCAAATAGGATTGTAACTGTAACATAATCAAGACCTAAAGTGTTGGTAGCAGATGAAGGTGACGGGAAAGTGATCTAATAGGTTGCAATTCTTCTAAGAATTGCTCCATGAAAACTCCTGACAGGAAGAGAGCAGCTAGATCAGTCTGAAGGCCTCCCAGACAGAGCTGGGGAAGGGAAAAGAGTGAGAGGTCTGACTGCTAATCCAAAGCAATGCTTTACGCCAGTCAGAACTAAAGAATGCTTTACTCAGCATTACTCCAGTCAGAACTTCATCAACCAACAATCAGTCATGGATGAGAAAAGACTCAGATGATTAACCTTCCCTACCAAGTCAGTGTACATAGCAATGTTCTTTCTACTTTGCCATTTAATCTTTTCACACTATCACATTTGAACTGTTTTCTTCTGGGGAATCTCCTGGGAATCCTCCCATCAAAGTTGCCATGTTGTAGCAATTTGCCACAGCTGATGTCCTGACTCACATAGCTCCCTTTGGAGTGCATCATTGTCACTGAGTGTTAGGGGAGGGTGGTGTTACCCATGTTACAGGGTACTCCCTATCCCCAGGGGAAGCTGTGAATTCTGCAGTCAAAACAATTGCAACAGATTTGAGCACATTCACATGGCTACCATAGAACATTCTGTTTACAGGCTTCCCTGCCTAGAGGTGTGAGCTGTCCATGGACCACCTGGGCTCAGTGAGAATGAAGACCAGAAGAGCAGGGAGCTGTTCAATCTTCTGCAAGGATGGAAGGGGAATTGCCTCTGGAAACCTCTCCTGTAGGACTGTGTTTGGAGGAACTTGAAGTAGAGGACACAGACTCCAAAGGAGCCACACAAAACAAGAAAAAGAAAACATTTACAAAAATTACTAGGGAAAGCTAAGGAAATGTTTAATCATTTTTTAAAGCATTTCATTTACTTACTTCATGCTCCTGTTGAAATTTCAATTTTCTGCAGACTTTAGTGTGCTACAGAAACCAGGGGTGTTACAAAAGAAGGTAGGTCAAATGTGCTGTAGTATATAGGGCTGTATTGGCTGTACTTGCAGTCTGAGGAGCTGAGCTTCTGTACTCTGCAAAGCTCCTGGTTTCCAGAGACGCTGAAGAATTCAGGAGACAAACTGAACCCTCGAGGGGCAGCTCAAGGAACTCTCAATTGACTGGCCTATTTTAAAAAGTGATGTGATTTTCATTTCTCCGTTTGCGTTGCCCTGATATAGCACATTCATGCAAACTACTACACCGATTTCCTTTCTTTGTTTGGGTTTTTTAAGTGCTCATGCAACATACAGCCTATTTGTTAACTGGACATGGAGAGCAGAGCCCACAAAAGCAAAGAAAGGCAAGCATGGGGCCACAGAACCCAGAAATCAATAGGTTTCAGGAGACAAAAAATGAAAAAAGCAGGATGGGGGTGCAGGTCACAGGGACAAAATGAGGGATTCAGAGTGGGACAGTGAACAGAGAATCCCAGACAATGCCCTCTGCTCTAAGGAGTCAAGGGATACCCTGAAGAACTCTGCCTGGATGCAGGCACAGACAAGGGACAAGAAAAAGGCCTCACAGACAGAGAACACCCTTCCCTCTACGCAGCACAATGACAAGCCATTTTGAAGTCTCAAGTCCTCCATATAACCCAAACCAAGAACCGCACAGGTAGCAGCAGTGCAAGCTTCTACACACTGCCTTGCCACTGTACCTCAGCCCTCAGAAGGGACATCAGGAATGAGGATAGTTTAGTTACCATGCCTATCCAATCCCAGGCTTCTGTCAGTGAGAGTTCCAATGCAAACATCTGTCCATCAGGAACTGGCCAGAGACCAGCTCATTTCATATAAGCCACTGAACAGCTGCAGATGGAAGCTACTTGTCATTACTGATCAAAGGTAAATTTGAACCAGTGACCTAAAAGAGTTCTGTGTATAACTTGCATGTCTCCAGGCTGTCAGAGGGCTTCAATGCTATGAATTTCTGTGTGCTCCTGATTTAGATTTGGCAATTGCATACAAATAAACTCAATGGCTTCTCTGTGACTTACTTACATGCAGCACTGATAAAGAGGAGCTAGGATGCTTCTCTCATCCAGGGAGGGGTTTCCAAAACTGAAAAACAAATTAGAAGCAGGTGAGCCAGCTGAACACTCAGCACCCTTTCCGACCTCAGCAGATTCTGTAAGAAATTTGAAATCAATAACCAAACAATTCCATGCTCCAACAACTCAAATCAGTTAAGCTAAAACATTCTCAGCCCATGACCAATTAGACACAATTCCCAACAGTTTCTGTTAACATACCCAACAAACAGCAGCAGCAGCTTTAGCTTTTAGAGTTCTTTACCCTGCCAAGCCATCTCAAGGCACTTTAAAAACAAGCTGTGAAGAAATGTAGTGATGTAGCCCACACTGCTGAGCTAAGGGGGAAAACAAGTGGGATATCAGTTTGGACAAAGAATGAGAGTATCAGCTCCCTGACATTCCTGGACAGAGATTGAATTGAGGAACAGCCATTTAGCACATGTAGATCCCAAAGTTAGCCAACCTCAAGCTGAAGGCCAGGGATATAAAATGCTGATCAATTCTAACCCATCTAAATCTCACTATCACCCTTTCAGCTGGAGAACTGCCAAAAGGACTCTATAGTAAATTTTGGGCTCCATTTAAATAGATGCCAAATAAACTTGCACAGAAGTTATTTTTCAGTCACTTATAAATTTAATTTAAGAATTTCTTCACAAGCCTAACAGAGAGCCTGCTCCTTAACAAGGGCCATTTACATGCAAAATCTGGACCTGTTTTATTCATCTGAGTTGCTAAGCATAAAAAAGCCTTAAAACATCAGAGTGTTTTTTCACACTTCAGTAACTCAAAGACAGCTGAAGGGACTTTACTCAAAATGTCAGAAGAAATTCACTTCTGGGGCTGAGATGCCCCCAGAGGAAATTGTTTCAGAAGGGTATGAGCATGTGAACACAGGTAGTTATAACAAAAGCACAGACATAACCCATGACTATCACCATCGCTATCCATTGACTAATATGCAACTCTCTCCCACTCTAACGTCAGGACATTTTAAAAAGCCACCATTTTTGTAGGATCCACCAAAAGCCATCTGAGAGCAGCAGCAATTAACTAATATTCCTAAAGCGGAATACATCCCTGCTGGCATCATGGAAGGAGTCATTGAAGGGGCTGATGCATAAACAGCAATGAAAATTAAACTGAGCCATGTTTATTTCAGACAGATTAGAAATATTCACAGTAAGAGAAAGGAGCAGGAGAACCCAGTACTTAAATGGGAAGAAAGGCCAAGAGTAACAAGGAGGAAATGGTATTTTCAAGCCTTCTAAGGGTCTGTCTAGATGACAAAAAAGGTGCTTTAAACTCAAGTTAGCTACCAATCATGGTAGTTCATTGGTAACTCAACTCCAAGGTTAAGTCTTCACTAAGTTAGGAAGTATTTTTAACCGGTGTTATCTAATGTACTAAGATCATACTGTAGCAAAGTGATTCACCAGTTGGAGCACCTCATTGGGACTAAGAGCAGTGCTGCACAGTTTTATCCTTTAATTGTCTCCGTTCACTTTGTGACTTATCCCTCAAGCTGGGTCACCTATGGTCTCATCCTTTTGAAATAAACCAGTGTTTTCACCCAATAGTCCTGTGATAATGAAGGGGGGGGGGGGAGAGGCTCCCTTTTATGAACACCCATCCAGCCAGTAGCTATAAAATCCTTCTTAGTAGCTGGTCTCTAATTGCTCTACCTGTAAACTGTTAAAAAGTCTCACTGCTATGAATAGGTAAAAAGAAGTGAGTGGGCACCTGGCCAAAAGAGCCAATGGGAAGGCTAAAACTTTTAAAAATTGAAACAAGACTCCCCTTTTGTCTGTCTGTGTTTGTTCTCCAGGAAGAGGTAGACAGGGCTGCAACTAGGCTGTAAGAAGCTTGGGGCCACGTGTGACGTTATTGATATAAATTGGGACCATATAGAACATGGGTTGCAACCAAGGTCCTGTAGTGGCACCAAATCTTAGGTAAAGGGGGTAATAAGGTGTCTAAGACCAGGTTATGGGTTGCTGGCTATGATTATGCTGTCTGTGTGCATGTATCATTTTTAGTTGAAGTTATGTATATTGGCTCTATACTGTCTGTATTTCAAGTTGGTGATGTGCTTCTGGGTGATATCCCAGACAAGTTGGTGTTAGCTCTGCTTAGCCTGCTTGATGGCCCATTAAGGACCATCAGCTACACAATTGACCCATGGAGAGAAGGCAAACACGCCTTATGACTCAGCGAAGTATGCAGGGACTGGCCCATGTGACTCCAGACTCCATTTTGCTGTAATTTTCCACAGTAAGGACAAAGAGGTTCTTACACCTGAAAAAGCCTATATAAGGCTGATGCATCATCTCCATCTTGTCTTCAATCCTGCTTCTTACCTCTGGAGGGACTTTGCTACAAACTGAAGCTCTGCACAAAGGACTGAATGACCCATCCCAGCGGGGGATGTTCCAGAGACTTGATTTGAACCTGCAGTTTACTCCATCACTGCTGCAAGCCTGAACTAAGAACTTTGCCATTACTGTATGTAATTGATTCCATCTAACTAATTCTACCTGTCATCTCTACCTTTTCCCCTTTGTAAATAAACCTTTAGATTTTAGATTCTAAAGGATTGGCAACAGCGTGATTTGTATATTGACCTGGGTCTGGGGCTTGGTCCTTTGGGATCGAGAGAACCGTTTTCTTTTATTGGGGTGTTGGTTTTCATAACCATTCATTCCCAGGATGAGTGGGACTGGTGGTGATACTGGGAGACTGGAGTGTCTAAGGGAATTGCTTGTGTGACTTGTGGTTAGCCAGTGGGGTGAGACCAAAGTCCTTTTTGTCTGGCTGGGTTTGGTTTGCCTTAGAGGTGGAAAAACCCCAGCATTGGGCTGTGACTGCCCTGTTTGAGCAATTGGTCCTGAATTGGCACTCTCAGTTGGGTCCTGCCAGAACCGCTTCGTCACACCACGTATTAAAGAAAGGGGAAAAAAAAAAAAAAAAGATCAATTGGTATAATACCTAGAAACTACTCATTTGAAACCCCATATATGCAAATAGATCAGGAAATGTCTAGGAAAACACATTTCTTTATGGCTTGTGGACTCCTCTGTGCTACCCCAGATGCTTTAGTTTTGCTTGTAACCTTTAAGCTGGACCTCAAGAAAGTTATTCTTGATGCTTAACCCTTGAAGGTTTTTTGTTTTTTTTTTAATCTAGCAAATGCCTAAGTTCCCAGATGGTTTGGGTTTTTTTAATTAATAAATTTTACCTTTTTTTAAGAACAGAATTGAATTTGTGTCTCTTAAGAGGATTGTGTACATTGTTTAATTAGCTTGTGGAAACAGTGGATTTCCTTTTATTCCCTCTTTCTCGGCTCTTTCTCAGAGTGGGTGGGTGGGTGGGTGGGTGTGGATTTGAAAGGGCTTGAGGGCACCACTACAAAAGTTGTTTTCTTTTTTTCCTTCCCCTTCTCTCTCCCTCTGGTAATAGCTCACCTTAACTGATCACTCTCATTATAGTGTGTATGGTAACACCCATTGTTTCATGTTCTGTGTGTGCGCGCGCGCGCTGTATTTTCCACTGCATGCATCCAATGAAGTGGTTTTTAGCCCACAAAAGCTTATGCTCAAATAAATTTGTTAGTCTCTAAGGTGCCACAAGTACTCCTGTTCTTTTTGCAGATACAGACTAACACGGCTGCTACTCTGAAACTTCACATATAGTGCCACACCCCACCAGCATGAACCTACTTTGTCATTCCTATATATTTTGTACCCTGGCATTACTGTGTCCAATTGATTATCATCAGCACAATACAAATGCCAAGGTCTTTGAGAGCCCATATTATTTGAAAGGATTTGCCATAAGGAATATTGAGTTTTAGCTTGAGCTATTGCAATGGATAACTATGGGAAAGGCAGAGTGGGGGCATGGATAACTGCGTGCTGCCTTTCTCATCACCAAGTGGCCGCCAGCATTAATATGCTTCCTACCTTTTGGCATTGTCCAGGAGGATGAGCATACTGGCTCCTTCATCATCCTGGAAGCTTTCATAGTGATGTCGGTCAGCATTCCCAATCAAATAATCAAAGATGGCGGTGTCAATGATATCAAGGAGGCGGGGGCCTGAGTCATAAGGTGAGGTCTTCTTCACAGCATCGCAGTAGCTCTCGTCATACTCCCACCTGCAGGCAGACAAGGGGAATCAAAGCAATTCCATCCTGGTTGACAATCTACTCCAACCCCCAGGCATCCCTAAGAACAGACTTGAGCACTTTGCAACTGTTTTAGACAAACACATCAGCTGATCTTTCAAGTTTTGTTTATAGTTGTCTTTTTACTCACTTATCAAAAGATTGTGGTGTTTAAAAAGTGGATTTTTTAGGGCTGTCGATCAATCACACTTCATTTGTACAATTAACTAAAAAAAATTAATCACAATTAATCGCCATTTTAACCGCACTGTTAAACAATAGAATATTAATTGAAATTCATTAAATGTTTTTCTACATTTTCAAATATATTGATTTCAATTACAACACAATACAAAGAGTACAGTATTCACTATTACAAATATTTTCACTGTAAAAATTAAAAAAATGTATTTTTCAGTACACTATTCATACTGTCTCAATTTATTTTCCTCCATCCAATCCAACTTCTTTCTCTACTGAAAATGACCAAGCAACATTACCAGTGACCCCTGCCTGGCCAAGTCTAAAGGCCTCCTCTGTCTACTCATTCTCCTTTATAGCACACAGAAGGAAATATCAGGGTTAGAGTTACTGTGCCCTCTCCCTTTAAGGACTGAACATCTGCTGAGGGGGCTCAAAGGAGATAGTTCTGGTCACAGCAGCAGAATTTTGGTGTGCTATGAAAAGACTGAGCTGAAATGGGGTTGTGTAAGCTCTGCGTGTGTTTTTGGACACTAAGTTTAATAAAATCCAGTTTTAAAACAGTCCCTGGTCTGTGAGTGTAACACCTTCGACACAATGATCGTCCTTTATACTCTAAAAGCCTCACCTGCACGCATTTCCATGATACAATTTGTCTTCTACTTCTGTCTACTCCTTCAGAGTTTGTTTGTTTCTTCTCCACTGGCGAGCTTTCAGGGTAGAGCCCTGCATGGGATTTTTTTAATCCTGCCCCTGCTATTATAGCAGTGGGTGCTGCAGGACCTGCGGGACCCCAGTCCTGCTGCAGGGCTCTATTTCAGGGTTCTCTGTCTTCTCTCCTTTCTATATACTCATTCTCTATGCCTGGGGTCCTGAAACACTTTCATTCTGCAGACCACTCTACAGAAATCTCTCTTATGGAACAGCTCCAATCCCAATACCCAAACCCAGAGAACTTACTTCTCAAAGTATTTCAGTCTTTGGACCACCAGGAAGTGCTCCATGGATAACATTTTGAGAATTGTTGCCCATCCCCGCAGTTTCATGCTGATTTCACAATGAAAATTTATCTCCAGTGTCTACCCGCAATACTCCATCCTCAACATCCTGCCACTGTTTCAACCTCAAGTGGCAAAAGGGACAAAGTGGCTTTCCTCCCAAAGCTTTTCCTCCCCCTTCATTATCACAGTTAACAACTCCATTCTTTTCCTAGTTATCAAGCCTTGCAACATGGGTGTTATGTCCACCTCTCCACAGCCAGGCTCTTGCTAAGTCCTGTCATTTCTTCCTCTTTCTCAAATCCATTCTTCCTCTCCACACAATCTGCTAATACCCTGATTTATGCCCTACCCATCTTGATTAGTAATAAGTACAACTTCTACAGCACCTTCCATCCATGGATCTCAAAATTCTTCACAAAACATTAACTAAGACTAAAAACCCCTAAGAAGGTTTGTATTCCCATTTTACAAAATGGAGAGGTTATTAACTGATCTGCCCAAAGTCAGAGTGAGTCAGCAGCAGAGGCAGAAATAGAATTTAGCTGTTACAACCATTACCAATGCTGTCTCCCAGAGGATAAGAATAAGTTCTATGCTGGCCTCCCTGTATCTCACCTATCCTCCATCTATCCAAAATACTGTGGGCCAAAGTCTTCTCCTTTCATTGCTCCGACAGTCCTCAAATCCTTTCACTGGCTTCCTCCTTTTCTTCCTGCATCAAGCCCAAACTCCACATCTTCACCTTTAATATTCGGCACATCACTCCGACATCTCATCTTGTATTTCTTCCTTTGCCCCATGCACACTCTATGTGTTACTCATACCACTCTCCTAAATGCTCCCCTGCCGCCTCCTAGCAGTCTTTAATTCCTATTTTTTATGACAGCTCTTACTCCACTTGGAACAGCTTTCCCTTTCCCCTGCTCCATGCTACATTCCCCTTTCTAGCCACCATTTGTCAATCAAGTTACCACACTGATCTTTCTCCAGCACCATTTACCAGCTCCTACATTTACTTCTGATAATTTTTATTCTATTGAAGAGCTTAATTGTGACTCCGAAGGTCAGGGATCTTATCTAGTACATGGTTGTAGAACGCTATGTTCACTAATGGCACTAAATGAATAATGTTAAACAGAATTATTCAAGACAGAGCAGCAGCTTTGAGAAGAAAAACTCCTACACAAATATCTTCCATAATTAGGAGCAGCAGAAAGGACATTACATGCCATATGGAACATACGTATATTTCTTCCCCTACTCCTGAAGGCAGATTTCCAAAGAGTGAAAGCAGCAATACAGTTAAGTACATGACAAAAGAGCAATTTTATTTGATTCTATCTGCATGGGCAAGAACAAAGTACTTTATAACAAAGATTGTCACGTTAGACCTGGAGCTTGTCTACACAGTGGGGTAAGGCACTTTATGGAAGTGTGATTTCTGAAGCGCACTAAACTTGTTGTGCATTTATAGTCCACAGAGACCCTGCTGGTGTGCTTTAACATAATGGTATTTGAAATAGTACTATGCTAGAGCACACAAGGGAACTTATAGTGCACACCAACAGGGTTACAATTAATGCATAACACCTTAGTGTGCTTTAAAATCATGCCCTTATAGTGTGCATTACCCCATCATGCAGAAAAGCTCTAGCTCTGACTCCAACATGGTAAAACATAGCGTAAATGGGCCTCCTAAGTTGAGAAACAACTTCTTAACAGAAGCAAAATGTTTCCTGTTCTCTTTTCCACAAATACATCATCAAGTGATTCATCCCCTGTCACCCATTCCCAGCTTCTGGCAAACAGAGACTAGGGACACCATCCCTGCCCATCCTGGCTAATAGCCAATCGATGGACCTATCCCTCCATGAATGTATCTAGTTCTTTTTTGAACCCTATTATAGTCTTGGCCTTCACAACAACCTCTGGCAAGGAGTTCGACACAAAAAAAAAAAGTTCAGATTTTTTCTGTGAATAGCTAGCTAGTTCAGCAAACAAGATTTCAGGGGCTGAAAATGTTTTTCTGGTCACTTGTCCTGGATCAATGCTTGGAAAAATTTACTGAGCTTGAAATCATTTGGGCTAGTGTTCTGCCCTAATGAGTTTTTGAGATACCGTGTCTGTCTTATAACGATCAGGCCCACACTGGTCTCTGTCTAACAGTGCTCTTTGGACATGGGTCCAGATCCCTACATGTTGCTGGTATACAAACAAACAACTTTTCAGTTCTAAACTATTTAAGGTGAGATATACTTTGCAGAAAATAACACAAAAATTTGAACTTTAAAAAAAATAAGGAGCGAACTTCATCTCTTCCAAGCTGCACAGAATCTCCCTCAAACACACCGAAATTACTTTGGTATGAAAGCTTTTGACATAGGTCCACAACAACAACAACAAAACAAAAAACACAAAAATAGAACCAATAAAACCCCATGAAATTAGGCAAAAAGACTACTAACTCAGTGTCACAGAATTCTCTTGAGCCAAATAGGGGCACAGTATAAAAGAAAGCGAGAGGTAAGCAGCTAAGATTCCACAGTCAACTCGGGTATGGCTGAATCGCTCACTGACTTGTGTGGCAAGTTACTTTCCAGGGAAGAAGTCGGGGAAAAAATGACACTTAGCATTCCTGGATGTCGATAGGATTTTTTCCCTCTCACTCAAATTAATACTTGTCCCATCAGAGGCCTTCACTAGTAGTTCTGTTTCAAGAAAACTGGCTGAAAGTTCCTTTGGATCTTGTGAATACTGCTCTTTAAATAGCCCAAGTCATTGCAAAGATTGGTGTACTCTGAACTGCTGCAGTAGGCCTATGTGGTTCTTATACCTGGCCAATTTGCCTTCACGGTAAGTCCTTCCCCAAGGATGCCGGTGCTTCTGAAGAGGCCAGACATCCGGAAGCCATAGCGTGACTGACCCCTCCATGGTATCTCCATCAGCACAAGCTGGTTCTGTTTCTCGACAATAGTAGCACTTCCCATAGAAACAGGTACTATTACCTTCAAAAACAAAAAAACATATCACAAGAAGAGCAGTAACTCTATGGAAGCTCAAACAAAAGAGAGGAGCAGCCTGAAGGACCTTTAGAGAGATTTCCACAAAGAAGTCCTTTCAACAATTCACTTCATTTCGCCTTCCTCTTCCTTCTCTCAAGAGGAAACCAAAACTTCTCTTTTTCTTTTGGAAAGAAGTTCCAAATGGAGAGATAACCAACAGGAAATTATTCATCTTTGACAAGATGAAAAGCTCACTTTAAAAGGATCCACTGAATAGACAAGGGAAAACACACACACACAAAACTACATTAGAAGAACACTATTAAGTTTGCAAAGTCAAGCATTCAGACATTAGGAAATACAAAAATTTATTGTGCTCACATGCTCAGGGTCTAATGGATTGCATATGTGGGATTGGGTAGGAATCTTCCTCCAGGTCGCATTGGCAGTGACTGGGGGGGAGGTCGCGTAATTTGCCTTTCCCTGCAGCATGTTGGCAAGGGTCACTTGCCAGGATTATCTGGGTATCCTCCTTTAAACTTGTCCATGCCATTGCAAAGGACTCAGGCACTGGTTCATCTCTGCCCTTCCTAGTCTCTGCCTGTTACACATAATAGCCTGACTTAATTTTGGTTGCTGGGTTTAACAGGAGGGGGCTGGTGACCTGTGATATACTGGAGGCCAGACTATATGATCTGGGGGTCCTTTCTGGCCTTAAATTCTGTGACTATGATATTGATCAATGAAGAGAAAACAAAAAAAACAGTTACTTACCTTTGTAACTGTTGTTCTTCGAGATGTGTTGCTCATATCCATTCCAGTTAGGTGTGCGCGCGCCGCATGCACGTTCGTCGGAAGATTTTTACCCTAGGAACCCTCAGTGGGTCGGCTGAGCGCCCCCTGGAGTGGCGCCATAATGACACCAGATATATACCTCAGCCGACCCACCCGACCCTCAGTTCCTTCTTGCCGGTTACTCCGACAGTGGGGAAGGAGGGTGGGTGTGGAATGGATATGAGCAACACATCTCGAAGAACAACAGTTACAAAGGTAAGTAACTGTTTTTTCTTCTTCGAGTGCTTGCTCATATCCATTCCAGTTAGGTGATTCCCAAGCCTTACCTAGGCGGTGGGGTCGGAGAGAGATGTGGCGGAATGCAGGACCGCGGAGCCAAAGGCTGCATCGTCTCTAGATTGCTGGACCAGAGCATAGTGAGAGGCGAAGGTATGAACCAATGACCAGGTTGCCGCACGACACATTTCTTGTATTGGAACATGCGCCAGAAAGGCGGTGGATGAAGCCTGGGCTCTGGTAGAGTGGGCGGTGAGATGGCCCAAGGGAACATGAGCTAAGTCATAGCAGGTGCGTATGCACGCTGTCAGCCACGAGGAGATCCGCTGCAATGAAACGGGAAGATCTCGCATTCGGTTGGCAACTGCAACAAACAGTTAAGGGGATTTACGGAACGGTCTCGTCCGATCTATATAGAAGGCTAGCGCCCTATGAACATCGAGGGAGTGAAGCTGTTGCTCGCGTGAGGATGCATGCGGCTTTGGAAAGAAAACTGGAAGGAAGATGTCTTGATTGTTGTGGAACGCTGATACCACTTTCGGGAGGAAAGCTGGATGCGGACGCAGCTGTACCTTGTCCTTATGAAAGACAGTATAGGGCGGGTCTACTGTGAGCGATCGGAGCTCAGAGACTCGCCTAGCCGATGTGATGGCTACCAAAAAGACCGTCTTCCAGGACAGGTACAGCAGCGAGCAGGTGGCCAACGGCTCAAAGGGCGGAGACATGAGCCTGTTGAGGACCAGGTTTAGGTCCCAGGTAGGAGTCGGGTGACGTACTTGAGGGTAGAGACGCTCAAGGCCCTTCCGGAATCTAGCAGTCAGAGGGTATGGCTACACTTACGGTTTGCAGCGCTGGTAGTTTGCAGCACTGGTCATCCAGCTGTGTAGGAGCAGCGCTGCTGTGTGGCCACACTCACAGCTACCAGCGCTGGTGTGTGGCCACATTTGCAGCATTAGCAGCGCTGCTGGGAGTGATGCATTATGGGCAGCTATCCCAGCATTCAAGTGGCCGCAACGTGCTTTTCAAAAGAGGGGGGTGGAGTGGGGTCTAGTGTGACAGGGAGCAGGGGGAGAGAGAGAGGGGATTTTTGGAGCCAACACTGTGTGTTTAGCTTCCTGACTTGAAAAATCAGAACATGTTTCCAACCCCTTAATCTTAACTCTTAATTGCAAACAGCCTGCAGCCAACACGACTCCCCGCTGTTTCATTCGCTCCCTGCCTGCCTCTCATTTGATTGTTTACAGCCAGGTACAGATGATCACAGCAAACAGGAGCTCTGTTTGTTTTTTAGATAAGCGGCAACAGCAACAGAGCTCCCATCGGAGCTCGTTCACAACAAAACAAAGAGAGGCTGCATAACAAAACAAAGAGAGTAATTTATAAAAGCATTCTGGGATACACCTTATACCCTGGAGGCCAATCACAGCGCTGGTGTGTGGCCACACTTGATGACCAGCGCTGCAGCACCAGCGCTGGAATCCTTATTCCCCATGCTGAGTGAGGTGTACGGCCAGCGCTGCAGCCAGGGAGTTGCAGCACTGGAAGTGCCCTGCAGGTGTGGCCACTTACTAATTGCAGCGCTGGTGGAGGCTTTCCAGCGCTGCAAATCGCCAGTGTAGCCATACCAGAGGATGAGAGAAAACCGTATGTCCACCCTCTCCTGGGTGGAAAGCGGATATGGCCGCTAAGTGTACCTTTAGTGAGGATAATGCTAGGCCCTGCTGTTTCAGGGACCAGAGGTAGTCGAGGACAACTGGGATAGGGAGTTTCGAGGGGTCAGCATTGCGCGCCTGAGCCCAGTAAGCGAAGCGCGTCCATTTGGCTAGGTAGGTAGAGCGAGTGGAAGGCTTTCTGCTGCTCAACAGGACATGCTGCACAGGAGCAGAGCAGTGCAATTCCGACTCGTCTAGCCACGCAGGAGCCACGCTCTGAGGTGGAGGGCCGTCAAGTCTGGGTGACGGAGAGTGCCGTGATCTTGGGTTATAAGATCCGGGTGAAGTGGCAGAGGAATTGGGCTGGCTATGGAAAGACGGAGCAGCGTGGTGTACCAGTACTGCCTGGGCCACGCTGGCGCAATCAAGATGAGATGTGCTCTGTCTTGTCGGAGCTTCAGCAGGACCCTGTGGACTAGGGGGAACGGGGAAAATGCGTAGAGCAGATGATGAGTCCAGGGAAGGAGAAAAGCGTCCAACAGGGACCCCGGTGACAGGCCTTGAAAGGAGCAAAAGTCCTGGCATTTCCGGTTCGCTCGAGATGCGAACAGATCTATCCGGGGAAACCCCCACTGTTGGAAAATTGTGTGGATGACATCCAGTCTCAGCGACCATTTGTGGCAGAGAAAAGATCTGCTCAGGCGATCTGCTAAGGAGTTGTTCACGCCTGGGAGGAAAAACGCCACTAGGTCTATTGAGTGAGCTATGCAGAACTCCCACAGTTGTGTCGTCTCGTGGCAGAGTGGGGAAGAGCGAGTTCCCCCTTGCTTGTTGATATAATACATGGCCGTTGTGTTGTCCGTAAAGACTGAGACACAACGGCCGCTGAGTTGACTCTGGAACGTCTGGCAGGCGAGGCGCACTGCGCATAGTTCCCCGACGTTGATGTGCAGCTTCAACTCCTGCAATGACCAGAGGCCCTGCGTACGAAGGTGGCCGAGGTGAGCCCCCCATCCGAGGGATGAGGCGTCCGTCGTCAGGGAAAGTGAAGGCTGAGGCGGATGGAATAGGATCCCTGCACACACTTGGGATGGGGTCAGCCACCAGTGGAAACTAATAAAACAAGAAAAACTAAAACTAAGGTAATAACTATGTACAATTTTACAATAGAAGAACTATGAGGAAGCTAGGGAAGCGGAGGACAGGCAAGCTGCACTCCACTGTTCCAACGACCGACACGGGCGGTAAGAAGGAACTGAGGGTCGGGTGGGTCGGCTGAGGTATATATCCGCTGCCGTTATGGTGCCACTCCAGGGGGCGCTCAGCCGACCCACTGAGGGTTGCTAGGGTAAAAATCTTCCGACGAACGTGCACGCGGCGCGCGCACACCTAACTGGAATGGATATGAGCAAGCACTCGAAGAAGAATACTGAATTAGTTGCTCATTAAGTGAGCACTACCATCCAGTGCAGTGAATGAGAAGAGGGGTGTAGTGGGAAAAAATAGTATTTGATCATGCACAAAGGGGTCAAATTAAGGTTGCACAGGCAATCTTAATTCTGGCATTTCCTAACTTCTGAGTGCTTGGCTTTGCAATGTTAATTATATTAAGTTTGTGTGTTATATCTTAGGTTTAAAAAAAAAAAAAGCATAGGGGGGAGGAAAGAAATTCCACCATTCTGACATCCACTTGGGTCATCTGCAGGATTGGATCCTTTAAAATTCTATTGCAAAGACCTCTGCCATTCAAGCAAATGGAGTAGCTGATAGCAATAGTAGGTTGTCATCCTCCATGTTAGGGGTCCGCAACCTTTCAGAAGTGCTGTGCCGAGTCTTCATTTATTCACTCTAATTTAAGGTTTTGCGTGCCAATCATACATTTTAACAGTTTTAGAAGGTCTCTTTCTATAAGTGTATAATATATAACTAAACTATTGTTGTATGTAAAGTAAATAAGGTTTTAAAAATGTTTAAGAAACTTCATTTAAAATTAAATTAAAATGCAGTGCCCCCGGACCGGTGGCCAGGACCCAGGCAGTGAGAGTGCCACTGAAAATCAGCTCATGTGCCGCCTTCGGCACACGTGCCATAGGTTGCCTACCCCTGCTCTATGTGGACTAGTTCTGGGCGTGGCGGTGGATGGGACACTGCCAGAGGGTTTCACTGCTTCTGACAGCAGAGAAATGATGAGACTCAGGAATCTTATGTTCCATTCCAGGCTCTGGAGAGAAATGTGTTCTAATAGGCAAAGCCCCTTCTGCCTATCCCTCCCTGCCCCTGCCCCCTCACTTTCACCCCTGCTGCTACATCCTTCTAATCTGTTTCACCCCCATCTCCAAGTCCCTGTCTCTTGCCCAGCCAGCCCTAGTTCCTCTGCACCTTCTGGCTCCTCATTCCCAGTTTCCCCTCCCAGCTCCTCATTTAATCTGCTTCTTTCCTCCCAACCTCCAGTCACCCAACCACCTTGTCCCCAACCCTGGCTCCTCATCCAATCTCCCCACACACTGCCCCGGCTCTTTGTCCTGACCCACTCCTCTGCACCCCATCACCGTAGGCTTGGCACTTGTCCCCTTTGCTTTCAAATCAGACAGATTCCCCCTCCATGCTGCTTTGGCATCAGCAAAGGGAGCACTGACAGCAAAGGAGACACTGGCTCCATGTAACACTCCCAGCCACAGCAAAGACAACAGCTGTGACTAGAGAGAGAGTCCTCCTTCAGGGCCTGGCTGCAGCATGCCTAGTGGGGATGGAATCTTCAAATTTTTAAAAGGCTTATAACTTGGCAAAATTTAGTCAGATTTCATAGGGGTAGCAAAAGGCACATCCCTTGTCACAAAGGCCACCATGTTTCTAAATTTCAAGTCCCTATTCCACAGAATGGGGGCACAAGAGCTCCCCCCTTAAAAAAAAAAAGAGTTGCCTGAATTTTTGAACATAGGCGAAACAACAATTTTTCATTAGCCTCATTTTCTGAAACAGCTGAACCATTTTGACTGAAATTAAAAAAAAAAAAAAAAAAAACACAACCTCAGCATGAGGCAGAGACCTGGCATGGTATATTTCAGCCTGAACAGTTAAAGTTTGGCAGAGTTATAAACAACTGAAAATACAGTCTTATAACTGGAAGTGTCTGACAACCTTAATAATAAGTGCTACCAGCCCTGCCTACCATACATACATAAAAACAATACATTGTTAATGAACAATTGTCTCTAAATATGTTTTCTGACAAAGAAATATGATACTTTATAATCTGACTGAAGTACTAATGGTTGTAGCACAGGGCATTTTCTGAGGCATAATGACCACCTGACAGGACTCTGTCCTTGAGCCATTAACCCCCAGAAAATACCCCATCAGCATTACTACTATAAATTAAATGAATGAAATTGTTCTGGGACATCTAGTTATGAACATCTTATCCAGTTCTATAACCATGTTGCTATGCCAGGCACACTGTTGGTGCTATACAAACATCATCATCCATCAGCATCTGATATCTTAGCAAGCCACATCATTCCAACCATCCATTCAGTTTACTCAGAGTAAAATATAATTCAATTTTTTCAATTCAGGTCTATTCCTGAATTCTTCTGAATGCTTCTGACATTAGGAAGAAAATACTTATTCAAACAAATACCTGCAAAAGGAAACATACAAAAATTAAAGGCAAACCAAAGTATTTTTTGTTGAAAAATAATCCCACCCCTCTTTCCCCACCAAACAAGGTTATACCAGTGTTAAAAATCCTCCGAAGGGCTGGAAGCAGCTTATCAGGTTCCTATGTAGTAGTTAACTGTTCTATAGTTATGTCAGTTTCCCACTGCTTTTTTTTTTTAAATAAACATGCTTATTTTCAGTGGGCTGCACAATACCTAGAACCCACTTACCCAGCATCAGGAAGGTACTCAGCAGCTGCTCTGTTGCAACGGGTTTGATCTCTGTACGCAGATTCACAAACCTGCCAATAACCAGTGGAGCTCGCCGGAAACCCAGAATTCTGTTTCGGGGGGGAAAGAGGGGTGACAAAGTATGAGCATTTTAACAAGGATAGCAGTTTCAAATCTAAAAACCACATCAAATCTCCAAGCCACTGAGCAAATTCAAAGATGGTTGCCTTATAGCAGGTGCTAAGCTTGGAACCCCATTGGAAATTAACCCTTCACCATTTGTACCTTCTATCTTCTTTCAAGACTTTCCTTTAGCTAAGGAGGGCTGGATGTATGAGACTCCCTTTACAGCCCATCAGCAATGCTCCTATATTGGTCTGAGTGGTCACTGCAGAGCAGCATGAGATGCGCCTTTTCTTCAAGGGCCAAATACAGTGTCTTCAGAGAACTCAGCCCAGGAAATGAGACCTCATATCACAAAATATATTGTCTCTCATGTAGGAGCTCAAAGCAAACACCACAGGGCCTTGGGCTGGCCACATGGAAAGATAGTTTATACTAATTCCCAGAAACCACCTGATAAACTCTGTTGTACTTTAAACTCCAATTCAGTTAAACTTGAGAGCAGACAAGCTGGTTTGAGAGAACTGGGTGTCTTTGGAAAACACAAGGACATTTAGAAACACGAGAAAGGGGGGGAAAGATAGTTTAGCAGGTAAGCACAAGTCTCTCAGTGAGTTCTGTTCCTGTCTCTGTTAGACTTACTGTGTGACCACAGGCAACTTGGGTGTTTAGGGTGGGATTTTCAAAAGTGCCTAAGTGAGTTTGGAGCACAAGTATCAATACAATTTGCACTCTTAACTCACTTAGGCACGTCTGAAAGACTCACCCTAAATCTTTATGCCTCAGTTGTCCCCTCTGTAAAATGGAAATACTTATCTCACAGAGGTACTATGAAAGTTAGTTCTTTAACATTTGTAAACTGCTTTTAGATCGTCGGACAGAAAGCCCAAAAGAAGTGCAAAGTGTTATTCAAAATAGGCAAAGAAGAATGTTTGTCTTAACAAATCACACCTGAGATATACAGGATAGTAAAAGAGTCCAACAGATTTGGATGTGTGCAATTATCCAATTTGTATGAGCAAATGTGATAGCCATATGCGAAGGGGCACAGAATTAAGACTATTTAAAATAAGTATCCTTTGAAGTGTCAGCATCAGAGTTAAATATTGGCACCCTATTGTGATGAATGGGAAAGATGTCAGTTCACACCTCACCAGAACCATTGCTTAGGTATAAGACAGCACTACATGGAATCATATTCAAGAGGTCATCTTTGCAACATAACCACAAGAAACATACATAAAACAAAAAAAAAATAAAGCTTGCAATTTGCGCAATTTGAAGCTGTTGTATATGCCAGAAAAAAAATAGTACAAGTGGTCCAGATCCACCTCAGGTGTCAAACTCATACTCCAGAGACCCCTCCCACAGATCTAGGAACAACAATTTTCAGCTCTGAAAGAACTCCCATCAGACCTTCTTAACTGAAAGGAGGTAGCTGCCACACAAGTTCTGAGGAGGTTGTAAATTACAAGAAAAAGTTGGAAAATCTAATCTCTCACTGGACAGCTCTAGAGAAACAAGAACCCAATGGCGCTGGGGCAGTATCCCTTATAGAAATAGAAACTTTACTCTATTTAGTCCAATATAATTCTATTGTAGGAAAAAAGTGTGGCTGAGAAAGGACACACCGTGCCCTATGCAGGAAAATAGACCCTACTTTGTCTCCCTGATTGTGGAATATGAAAGAAAACTGGCATAAAGTTCAGAGCAACAATTCAACACAGGAATTGGAGCACAGCAACTGTCATGCTAGATCAGACCTATGGTCCAATGTCCAGTATCCTGTCTCTAACAGAGTCCAGCACCAGACAAGTCAGAGAAAGGTGCAAGAAACCACCCAGTTCCTAACAGTTCACAATCGGCTTAATATCTCTTCTAAAAAGCTACTGTAGTATTAACTATGTGACCAAATCCCTTTCTGAATCTTGCTCAGTTTTTGACCTCAATGATATCCTCTGGCAATAAATTCCACAGCTGAATTGCATGTTTGTGAAAATATATTTCCTTTTATCAGTTTTGAATTTGCCCTCTTCCAATTTCATTTCATCTCCCTTTGTTCTTGTGTTATGAGACAAGAGAACAGAACGTTCCAATCAACCTTCTCTAGATCATTCATTATTTTGTATACTTTTATCATGTCCCCTCTTATTCATCACCTCCTTTCTAAAGTAAGAGATTCCAACATTTTCACTTTTTCTTCATGAGAGGTTTTTTTCATTCCCCCAATTATTTTCTATACCCTTTTCTAAAACCCCTCCTCTTATGTAATAGCCTTTTTGAAATGGAGTGACTAATACCGCAAGCAGTATTCTAGATGAAGCTGCACCATTGATTCATATAATGGAATTATAATATATTCCATAGTATTTTCCACTCCTTACGTATCCTAACATCTTATTTGTTTTTTTAACAGCAGCTGCACATTGAGCTGAGGTCTTCACATTGAGCTGTCCACAATGATTCCCAGACCCCTTTCCCAAATTGATCATTAATTTAGACCCTTCTAAGGAATATGAGTAGTTGATTTTTTCCCTCCAGTGTGAATTACTCTGCATTTACCATCAATATGCTTCATTTGTCATCATGTTGCCCATTCACCAACCTTGGTTAGGTCCCTCTGATGTGCTTCACAGTCCTCTGTGGACTTGACTAACCTAAATAACACTATATCATCTGGAAAAAAAATTGCTCTCTCACTGCTCACCCCCCTTCCCAGATCACTGACAAATACTAAACACAAGACCTAGTACAGAATTTTAAGGCGCCCTCATTCTTCACTTTTTGCCAGGATGAAAATTGACTATTTATTCTCACTGTCTCTTGGTCAGTTTTTGATCCATGATAATACTTTACCTCTCACCCCCTGACTACTTAATTTCTTTAGAAGTCTCTCGTGAGGAACCTAATTAAAACTCTTTGAAAGTCTACGTAAACTGTGCCCATCTTGTTCTTTTTTTATCCATTACTTTGTTGACATGTGCAAAGCATTCTAATAAGTTAGGGTGATATTATTTCCTTTCGCAGAAACCCTGCTTATTGGACTCTATCATGTCATGATGTTTTAACAACATTTTTTGTTCTACTCAATGAGCAGGTTGGAGATTGATGTCTCAGGCACCCTCTCTGAAGTGAACTAGTGCAAAATAAAAACAAAACAAAATAAAAACAAGAGAATAATTAAACAGTTAACCCAATAGAGTTCCATACCTGTCCAAGTGAAAGGCTGCCACCTCTGCATTGTGTCTGTCATATCCAGCATATGGCTCTCCTTCTACTACATAGTCTCTGGCATATCTGTAAATGTAATGAATGATGGAAAAACAAAATGATTTATGGGGGATTCTCCTCAGTAAAGTTAAGAGTCACACAAGCAAGAATCATTGAAGTGGAATTGGCTCTGGGTCACCTCCAAAATGATTTCTTGTGGGAGAGGAGGAATAAGGTTAGTGAAATTAAAGAGTGTAAAAATTAGCAGAGAGGTACATAGTGAGAACAGGGTACTCACGAATTGATCTCAGTCACCTGGCAAGCTAGGATCAGTCAAACAAAATGAGTTTTAATACAACCAAAACGCAAGGTCATACACCTCAGAGCAAAGAATACAAGTCATATCTATAGAATTGGGGACTCTATCCTAGAAAGCAGTGACTCCGAAAAGGATTTAGTAATCATAGTGGACAAAACTCAATGTCAGCTCCTAGTGTGATGATGTGACCAAAAGTGCTAGTGCAATCCTTGCATGTATAAACAGGGTCAATAACAGACTGAGAGGTAACTTGATTACAGTGAATAAGTATCTTCCTAGGGCAAAAATACCAGGAGTTAACAGGCTCTTTAATCTAACAGAAAGAGACATAACAAGACTCAATGGCTGGAAGCTGAAGCCAGACAA
Organism: Mauremys mutica; assembly: GCF_020497125.1. Lineage (NCBI taxonomy): Eukaryota > Metazoa > Chordata > Testudines > Geoemydidae > Mauremys > Mauremys mutica. Next base: position 58,388,708 of record NC_059079.1, read on the forward strand.
ATTCACTTAAAATAAAAAAAAATAAAAAAAGTGCCTTCTAATTTGAAGATGACTAACCAATGTAACAAACTACCAAGGAGAATGGTGGATTCTACATCTCCTGATGTCTTCAAATCAAGACTGGATGCCTTTCTGTAAAATATGCTTTAGTCAAACACAAGTTACTGAGATCAATATGAGGGTAACAGAGTGAAATTTTATGGCATGAGATATACTAGATGATCTAATAATCCTTAAAATCTGCAGCTAGTTAGTGCAAGTTAGACAATTAATAGCCCTAGGGACTACCCAGAACAGGTACAGCAGCAGTGCATGTCTGCCACAATATCTGCTAGTGTGCTTTAATCCTGACCTATCTTTTGGTTGAGAGGATAGCTTATGATTAAGGCTAAAGATTTAATCATGGGTATTTTTAGTAGAAGTCATGGACGGGTCACGGGCAAGAAACAAAAAAATCACAGCCCATGACCTGTCCATTATGTATACCATAAATACCTGAAAGGGGGGGGGGGGCAGGAAGAACGCTCCCAGAGGGGGAGCCCGCAGCACCAGCGGCTGTGGGGGGAGTCCCAGGGGGCCAGCAGCTGCTCCAGCCACCACTGTGGGGGGAGCCCTGGGGCCAGCCGCTGCTCCAGCCACCCCAGGACCACTGCCAAGCTGCAGCTGCTCCCACTGCCCCAGGGACTGCTGCTCAGGTGGTCTCCAGAGCAAGCTGCCAGGGGCCGTCAGAGTAGCAGCTGGTCCCGAGGCCACTCCAGCAGTGGCTGGTGTGGCTGGCTGCAGAGCCACTACAGCAGTCAATGGGGCCAGCTGCTCAGGTGGCCCTGGGGTCAGCCACACTGGCCGTTGCAGAAGTCGTCAAAGTTGCAGGAAGTCATGGAATCCGTGACAAACACAGAGCCTTACTTATGACCCGGAGGAGAGGTCCAGTCAAATCATTGCTTTAGAACATAAAAATGGCCATACTACTTCAGACCAATGGTCTATCGAGCCCAGTACCCTGTCTCCCGACTGTGGCCAATGCCAGATGCTTCAGAGGGAAAGAACAGAACAGGGCAATTATCGAGTGATCCATCCCCTCTCATACAGTCCCAGCTTCTGGCAGTTAGAGGCTTAGGACACCCAGGGTTGTGTCCCTGATCATCTTGGCTAGTAGCCATTGATGGACCAAACCTCCATGAATTTATTAATTCTTTTTTTAACCAAGTTACAGTTGTGGCCTTCACAACATCCCCGGCAACAAGTTCCACAGGTTGACTGTACCTTGTATGAAGTAGTACTTCCTTATGTTTGTCCTGAACCTGCTGCCTATTAATTTCATTGAGTGACCCCTGGTTCTTGTGTTACGTGAAGGGATAAACACTTCCTTATTCATTTTCTCCATACCATTCATGATTTTATAGACTTCTGTCATATCTCCTCTTAGCTTTCTTTTCCAAGCTGAACAGTCTCAGTCTTTTTAATCATATGGAAGCTGTTCCATACTCCTAATTATTTTTGTAGCCCTTCTTTGTACCTTTACCAATATTCATATATCTTTTCAGATGGGGTGACCAGAATTGCATGCAGTATTCAAGATGGGGCATACCATGGATTTATATAGTGGCATTAAGATATTTTCAGTCTTATCATCTATCCCTTTCTTAATGGTTCATAACATTCCCAGGAGCCAGCGCCCCATGCCAGCAGCTCCTCCAGCATGGTTGTATCGCCCCCAGCCCTGCCCACAGCTGCTGGTGAGCATGGTACCCACCCCAGCTTCTCCTGGGAACAACAGCCTACCAGACTGCTGCTTTCACGACTGCAGTTCCCAGTAGAGCCCTGCAGCTCTGTGGATACCAATTTATATCCACAGATATAGATTTCGTATCCGCACAGGGCTCTACTTTTTTGACTGGCCACTCAGTCTGCTAATTCTCCAGACCTACCGGATTCAATCAGAAAGATGGTAAATAGGGAACCTGACTACCTGCTCTGGAGCTGAGTGTGGGCAATTGCTTAAAAACTTCCAGAATCCTATGAAAAAGAGGTAGGGATAAACTCCTACATCCTTGCCAAAAATTCCCCCCTGCATCCCCTCTTTTCTCACATGCACTGCATACCACCACAAATTGTCTGGCATTCCTTTAAAAACATTCTTGGTTGTACATGTCCTTGATGTGTACATTTTGCCTGCTTGCACACCGACATTCCATTACTGGAATGTAACTTAAGGCTTTGTGTACTTCTTTATGGCATTCAGTTATATAAAAAGCACTACAGAAATACAGTAACAAGACATGGTAATTACAATATGCATGCAGTATCCTGTGCAAGCTGTATCACCACCACTTCAGTGCAAAAAGTTCATAGTGTTTCAACACAGTACAGTCCATTGATGTAACTCCAAACCAGGTGTGCAAGTCGCCATTAGAGAAATGGTACTGAAAATTCCAGCAGTCCACCTTTTCCTCAAGGAAAGTTAGTTTAGAAAGCATTACAGGCATACACAAGTCAAATAATAAGCTTTATGGTGGAATGAGAAAATGTTCAATCAAGGCAGAAATGCAATTTCTATATTGACAAATACAAGGAAGAACATGAAATATTACATTCCACTGGTAGCACCACAACCTTCTAGGCCTAGTTTGAAGATGATCATCAATTTCCATTTCTTGACACCCCATGACTCTCACTGCCATAAGGCACCCAGATAATGACAACTAGCCTCTCACTGCAGAATGCTACATGACTCCTCTTCAGGTACCTGACATCTGGCCAGCAACACTGCTCAGAAGCCAGTGTTCAGCACTGCAAGGTTTGACCAACCTTGCTGATTATGTCTCTGAACTATAGAGAGGTTGGATTTGGAGGTCAATGCTGAACATCTCAGGTTCAGCTGGCAGACAAGCTGAATATTACCAAAGGATCAGCATGGCTCCATTCTACCTTCTGAATACTAGACTGCATCATATGCAATATGGACATATATCCGTTTATAAATTAATGAATCAACAGGGAGGAAAAACCCACACAGAGTGTTTTATCCAGTCACTGATGGGTATATTTACCTCTTAGGTTTGAAGACCACTTTCTGTCCCCCTTCAAGTATCAGCAAAGCTTTCAGCTGGGTCCCTTTGTAGCCCACATCAGCTTTTATAATTTTCTTGGTAGCCATGGCATGCATAACAGCCCCTAGCTCCGGTGTCTCCTCGGGATACACTTCCCGTGGTACCACCCACTGGGCGGCAATCTCCCAGGGGGACTGCAGCGTATGATCAAGTCGGGGGTCTAGCTCCACACGCAAGCTTGCCATCATGCGGTGAAAGGCCCGCTGGTCCTCCCGGTTGGCAGCTGAAGTGTCCAAGTTGTCAATGAGGAAAACTTTTGTGAAAATGAAGATGACAAGGAGGATGGCCAGCAGTACCACTCGCTGCTTTAGCTTCATGGTGACCTTCAACCCTTCTCTCCTGACCCTCTCTTCCAAGGGCTACAGGAAGTCTATTAGAGATCAGGGTCAGGAGGGGAATGTTAATGCATTTCATTCATCATTTTCACTCTTGTGGGTCTATCATCACTGAAGTATCTTCTAGTACCTCTACAAATTAACCACACAAAAAAAAAAGAAAAAATGTAAGTTTCACAGGTACCGATCCTCCGGTACCATCAACTCAAAATCTAGTCATTTTTGCTAAGCATGTTAAAGAGTGCTGCACTTGCACCCCAGCCCCAAACTTTCCTGCCAATTTTTGTGTTTTCACAATCCCACTTTCCTCTTTTGTAAATACCCTCCCCTGTTGCGGTGTGAACACTCCACACAAACAAGGGGAATGGACTGATACAGTTAAACGAACTATATACATAAAAGGCTGCCAAATATAGGAAACGTTTTCTATTATTGCACTTACAAGTAACAACTGAAATTATTGTAACTACAGTAGGGAAAACATTTGGAAAGAATTATTATTTAAGTTCTCTGCACTACCCCAAGAAAATCAAAAGTGTGTACTAAATTCTGGTGTACTAAATCCATCCTTCACAGCAGTTTGCAAAAGTGATAGCCAAAAACATCTCCAGAGCAAACAAATAGAGGAGAGATAATCAATAGACAATTAACAGCCTCACAGACACAAAGGAAATAAAAATAAAAAAAAAAAATCACCCTGTTCTGAAACCTCAGCCCGAGCAACTATGCTGTGACATATCTATGTCTTTGTATTTAAGACAGATGCAAGACATCTCCCTCTTCAATAAGTTTTGGCTGAAAAATCGTTATCAATTAAGGCCCATCTGATGAGCAGTTAATCAAATCTAGTTAAATTAAGTCAAGAAAAGAATAGTCAAACATTATTAAACATAACCAGAACGCAGATGAAAACTGACACTACATCACCACCACTGTAGGACACTCATGGAGCTGGTAGAGACTGCACATAGGAACATAAACAATTTTTTTCAAAATGGCCACAAACTGCACCTTGCGCTGTAGATGCTCACTGGGATGAGCAATAAATGGATGAGGCAGAAGTTACTTATTCAAGAAACAAGTAATACAAGTGCACTTGCTTAGTTATTTTACCATCAGTTTTACCATCTACAACACAAGGACAGCCAAAGTGCATCCCACTGGCCAAATACAGATCACAGCCATCCCCATCTTCAGCATGCAAGTTGCGGCCCGCGTTTTCAGATTAAGATGGACTACACCGCATGAAAGAATCAGTATGTGTCTGCAGGCCATACACCCTGCGCTGAAGACATAAGTGTAGCTGCAAATCTACTTTGTTTTAATGAGATAGATATCCTTGGGCTCCTAGCAAGTCACCACTGCTGTCCTCAGGGAGGCACAGTAGGAGCACTCCTGCATAAAATCTTAATGTTAGACTAAAACAATAAGATGGGGGACAGCCTGCTGACACACTTTTAAACCAAATTACAAGTTACAGCTAGGGACAAGCAGTTCCACACCCAATCAACAGATCTCCATATTTTGAAAATGACTCCTTGTTCAGCTAGCTAACAGTTTTAAATGTGCAGCATAACAGATAATAACTTTAGCCCCATCATTTTCATTTTGTCTCATTCGTGAGGTGACAGTTCAGATCAGATTGCTCATTTCCAGTCACACATCTTGCTTCTCAAACACTATTGATAACTCCAGTTTTCAGATATTAGTATGTAAACAATGTCATTGTAAAGGCAACTTGCATGCAGTTGACATGTGAATAAGTTATTTAATGTGATTAGTCACTCAACACACCAAATTCCATGAAGGGAAAAGGAAGAATTAAAAAGGAGGCCAAATGCCCGAGCTGTTTCAATCTAGCACTACAGACACCTTATCTATGTAATACTTATCTGATCTGCCAATTATAAAAAGAACCTCTCCTGGTATTGATCGGAAATGAGCCAGGAAATTCACATAAACTAAAATTCATCCTTCAGTTCTATCTAGACAGGGCAGAATTTCTCTGAACAGAATGTCTGTGGTATGCAGGTTGGCAACGGGAATCAGCAGTACTGATGGCAAACCTTCACCTGACCAAAAAGGCCATACTCCTGCAAGTGTAGGATAAGTGCAAGTGCTTATCTTCACTGCAACGGTTAGCTCAAATTAGTACTCTTGGGTTACTCCACTCAAGCTAGTTTGAGTGACCACACTGCAAAACACCACTAAAACTATACAGAAATAGATTAGCAGCTGATGAGTTATAATCAGTGTTGTATCACCACTGCATTACTTCCTAGAGTTTTAGCAGCATTTGAGCTCCAATCATCCTTCCATTTATGGTTAACTAGCTCAAACTTAAAGCACCACTTAACTTGAGCTAGAGATTTGTGGATGTGGATGGGAGTTGGGTTAGGAGCTCAGTCTAACATTGCAGTCAAAACACGCCCCCTAAGACATTAAACACTCATCTTGAGTGTAAGAAAAAGACCAAGCAGATTAATATGAACAGAATTTTATCTTCAACTCACTATATCTTTACTCTATTTATTTATTCATTCATTCACTTTATTTATTTCACTTTGTTATTTTAAATGTAACTAGTATAGGAACTTGCTTTCTTTTGTTTCCTTTTTTTAAATATCTCAGAGATTTATGAGAGTTAACACTGGATCATATAGCCCACTTCAGAACCACTACTATCTACAATGGAAACACCTATTAAGGCTTTATTTATCCCAATACTGAACAGATTAAAGCACTTAGTGAAAGACTGTCACACTTGGTACCTAAGTGGCCTGATTCTTAGGGCTTGGCTACACTTGAAAGTTGCAGCGCTGGTGGAGGCTTTCCAGCGCTGCAATTAGTAACTGTCCACACCTGCAAGGCACATCCAGCGCTGCAACTCCCTGGCTGCAGCGCTGGCTGTACACCTGGTCTGGTTGGGGTGTAGCAATTGCAGCGCAGGTGATCCAGCGCTGCTCGTCAAGTGTGGACACACACCAGCGCTGTTATTGGCCTCCAGGGTATTAGCAGATATCCCAGAATGCTTTTAACTAAATTACTCTCTTTGTTTTGTTATGCTGCCTCTCTTTGTTTTGTTGTGAACTCGGAGCTCCGGAGGAGCTCCATTGTCCCGGAGCTGCTTATCTAAAAAACAAACACAGCTCCTGTTTGCTGTGATCAATCTGTACCTGGTTGTGAACAATCAAATGAGATAATGAGGCAGTCAGGGAGTGAGTGTTTGCTTGACAGAAACGGGGCAGAGGGAGTCCATTGGCTGCAGGCTGTTTGCAGTTAAGAGTTAAGGGTAAGGGATCGGGAACATTTTCTGATTTTTCAAGGCAGGAAGGTAACACACAGTGTTGGCTCCAAAAATCCACTCTCTCTCTCTCGCCCGCTCCCTGTCACACTACGCTCCACCCCACCCCCCTCTTTTGAAAAGCATGTTGCTGCCACTTGAACGCTGGGATAGCTGCCCATAATGCATCACTCCCAACAGCGCTGCAAATGCTGCAAATGTGGCCACACACCAGCGCTGGTAGCTGTGAGTGTGGCCACACACCACCGCTGTTCCTACACAGCTGGATGACCAGCGCTGTAACTCCCAGCGCTGCAACTTTCAAGTGTAGCCAAGCCCTTAGAAACGCTGAGCAACCACAGATTCCTTTGATTTCAAAGGGAGCTATTGGTGTTAAACACTTCTGAAAAACAGACCACTTATATATACAGGCACCTACACTGCCCTTCATTGTTATCTCCCTTCCCACCAAGCCTTCTGTGTATGTTGTTAATTGATATTTAATAAAAAATATTCTGTGAAAGATAACCATTCTTTGTCTCCTACACATTGTGGTTGCTGCTTGAATTAATACACAGTGGCAATTTGATCATTTGCTGAGAACAAATCACAGTCAGGAATCATCAAAATTTTAATGAAAGGCAGCAAGTTAACAAAGCATGGCAGAGCGCTGTAATGACACATTACTGGATCTCATTGTCAAAATGGTGCCTAAAAGCCTCCCTGATTCGAACTGCCCCGCTCTGTACTCTCCTAATAGCCCTAGTATCTGGCTGCTCAAAATCAGCTGCCAGGCAATTCCCCTCCACACTCCACCCCAGGGGAAACTTTTAACCCTTAGCCTCACAGATACTATGGAGTACACAGCAGGCTGCTATGACCATGGGAATATTTTCCTCATTTAAGTCTAACCTGCCATAAAGACAGCCCCAGTGTGCTTTTAATCTGTCAAAGGCATATTCTACAGTCATTCTGCACCTGCTCAGATTAATGTTGAAGTGCTCCTTGCTGCTGTCCAGGTTTCCCACGTAAGGCTTCATGAGCCACGGAAGTAAGAGGTACACTGCGTCTCCCAGGTTCACTACGGTCATTTCAACATCCCCAATTTGAATCTTCTGGTCTGGAAAGAAAGTCCCTACTTGCAGCTTTCTGTAAAGTCCAGAGTTTCTGAAGATGCATGCATCATGTACCTTCCCGGACCACCTCGTGTTGATAGTGAGACAGCCACGGAGAGCCACAAGTGCCTGCAATACCATAGAGAAGTACCCCTTTCTATTGATTTACTCTGTCACAAGATGGTCCGAGGCCAAAATTAGGATATGCAAGCCATCTATCGCCTTGCTGCAGTTAGGGAATCCCATTGCTGCAAAGCCATCCACCATTTCATGCACATTACCAAGAGTCACAGTCCTTCATAGTAGTACGTGATTAATGGCCCTGCACGCTTGCATTAACGCAGCCCCAGTGATGGATCTCCATACTCCAAACTGATCTGCGACTGACCAATAGCAGTCTGGAGTAGCCAGCTTACACACAGCGATTGCCACAAGCTTCTCCACCGAGAGGGCAGCTCTCATTTTGGTGTCCTTGAGCTGCAGTGTTGAGGTGAGCTCTGCACACAGTTCCAGGAAGGTGGCTTTCATAGTGCTTGTTTCCCGAACCCAAAAGTGACAGTCCTCCGCATCCAACTGCTCCGTGAATGCCAAAAGTAATCTGGTGTTGTTTCTTTCCATGGCTCATAACAGGTTAGGCACCTCTGATTTATGTTCAGATTGGGTGTTCATGATATACTGCATGACCAGCCATAATGTGTTCATAACAGTGACAGTAGAGAACAGTGCAGGATCCATCCTTTCAGACAGAGATGGCACGTGCACAGTAAACAGGGACCGTTGAAAAATGCCACAAAATGCACTCGGAAGCCCATGGAACAATGGGATGGAAAAATGCATCATGAGACGTTGAGCCACTACCATGATGCACTGCAACCCATTCTGCCTTCCCACACCACCTAGCTGCAGAAGGTGGTGAGTTGCACAGTGCACTGCTCTCTCTGTCGATGCTAGAGCACCAACTGTGGACATGCTCTGCTGAGAGAAGGAGCGTTATGAGAACATGTACAAGCAATGTAATTATACTGGGTTTTAATCATCGGCATAACTTCTGTCGACAAAACCCTTAGTGTAGACAAGGCCTAAGAAAGTCCTCTCACGCAGTGTTCTTATCTCCAGCAACCTTGTTGATTAAACAAAAGGCACAGACCAAGAGGTTTATTACCTAAGTAAACTCCATGTACACACCCAGAGAAGAAAAGAATCACCCTTCACCCATGTTACCACATCCTCATGTCAGAGAAAAAACAAATCAGCATTTGAAAATAAAAACAATGACAGGTTTTTAATATTGCTATTGTTGCTTTTCACTAAGTTCCCACAGATATTTCCTAATAGATTTCAACTCTGATTCTGGACAGTTCTGTGTTATTTGCAAACACCAAGCCTTCCTAACCCCATTCCCTCATTACAGTATTTTAAACACCAAAGCACATTAATTATGCACACAAACGTCTCAACTAAAGCATGCCCACCCACTTATTAAATTAAAACATATCTCAGTACTTTCCTGCCAGTCTGGAAGGTTACTCATGCTATAGCCAAACAGCAGCTAAACCACTCCCTTCTCCAAACTGGCACTCTCAGTGGCAGCAACTCACCATAGTCAGCGCTCTGCTACTTGTTGAGGAAATGGAATCCATTTATATTCTTAAGACTTGGGGTCCTGCAACAGCCAACCACCTCTAAGCCAGCCCAGCACCACTTTCCAAAATCAAAAACAAACAGCAGGCACAGCACAAAACCAAAAGGGTGTATACTCTGGCACCTGAGAAATTAGAAAAGAACTGTACTTAGAGGGCAACGCCATTACAGGGACAGAATCAAAATTATCTAATAAGGTGCCTGTCACAATGTTGTCTGGACACAATTTACAAGAAAAAGCAGCAAAGAATCCTGTGGCACCTTATAGACTAACAGACGTTTTGGAGCATGAGCTTTCGTGGATGAATGCCCACTTCGTCGGATGCAAGTAGGCTTTACAAGACTTTCACTTGGTCATTAGGATTTTCAAATAAGACAGAACAGGGAGAGGCCTCATTAGTCAGATCTGGACCCAGAATTTCATAGTTCAGTCACCTGAAATAAGTCTGAATAAATACATCTTACAACTTTCTGTATGTACTCAAGTGCATGCTTAAATGGACCTTTGTCTCTCCGAAGAACATAAAAACATAAGAGCTGTCATACTCAGTCAGACCACGGTCCAGCTTGCCCAGTATCCTGTCTCTGACAGTGGCCAGTACCAGAGCTTCAGGGTGAGAGAACAGAACAGGGCAATTATGGAGTGATCCATCGATCTTCCACTCCCAGCTTCTGGTAGTCAGAGGTTTAGGGTCGTCCTGAACATGGGGTTGTGTCCCTGACCACCTTGGCTAACAGCCATCGATGGACCTAACCTCCGTGAACGTATCTGGTTCTTTTTCAAACCCAGTTATGCTTCCAGCCATCCAAAATACTACGATGCTACTAAATACTCATAGTTTCTTGTGTAACAACATCCTATGAAGAGGACTGTAAGGTTCATCATAGTAAATATTGGGAAATTTGCTGAACAAAGTTTCCAGTGCAATTTACTTCAGCCTTGAGAGACCAATTTCTACTGGCCTCCCCCCATTCCATTCTGGCAGATTCCTTGGTAGCTCACCCTCTCTCTCCCTACATAGATCTTATCAGCATAGAATTCTTTTATTCACATACTCCCCCAGACATTATCTTAGAATTTGCAGACACTCTTACCACCTCTCTTTCATTACCTGGTGATTGTTCTGTACTACCCTTATGATATAGTGCTTAAGGCTTCCTACAAGTTTACTGGTTGGTACAGCATCTCCCTGCTCCCTTAGTCTGTAACAACCTTCACCATACACCCTGCAGGCAGTTCTCTGAGGCTGGGCCTACCCTAGAATTTTTTCCTTAAGAAACAGCTTCCATTGCACCTTCACCAGTGGCAGCAGTAGCGAGAGCTCGAGCAAAGACAAGGTACTGGTTGGTCACCAGCATTTTAACACTATGTCATGGAAACCTGACATGAAGATAAAGTGTCAGTAAACACCAGCATTTTTTTTTTTTTTTTTTTTAAAGACACCGAATCTCCCCCTATTGCTACTACCGGTGGAGTGATAAGCAAAGGGGTAATTTAAGGAGACTAGTGTAGAAAAGGCCTTAAACTGATGGAAAATGACATGTATTTCCTTCTAGGTTTGGTGTCAATAATGCTAAGAACAAGTTTATTCAGCTGACAAATAAAAAGATGCACTACAATCTCAAACTGAGATCTGAAAATCTATCTGCAATCTTAAATAATAATAGGCCTAATCCTGCCAGGTGATGAGCCCACCCTATCTCCGCTGGCCTCAACAGAAGCTGAAGGTAATTAGCACCTCTACAGAACCAGAAGCATAGATTCTGGGATCAGATCTTAGCTGCCAATTTTGCCGACAACATGCACGGCAGTACAAAACCTATGTGGCTCTCCTGGGACCAGGGCCGGCTCCAGGCGCCAGCATCCCAAGCAGGTGCTTGGGGCGGCAATCTGCAAGGAGCGGGAGTCCCTGTGTTTTTGCCCCCAAGCAGCACACGAATTGCCGCAGCTGACGGCGAGAGCAGTCCGTGTGCCTTTAGGGCAGCACGTGCGTTTCCGCGGCGGCGGCAATTCAGCGGCAGCTTCTATGTTCAGCTGTCCTGGGCGACACAGCTTCTGTCTTCAGCTTCCATGGAAACGCGGGTGCCGCCCTAACAGCACACGGACTGCCCCTGCCTTCCACAGCAGCAATTCGGCGCGCTGCTTGGGGTGGCAAAAACAGTAGAGCCGGCCGTGCCTGGGATTTTGGTTTGCAAGTGGAAATAAATCGTGTTTTCTCACTGACTTATATCAGCCAATGGTCTGGTCTTGAATGTTGAGCCAGGCTCACTTTAATTTTTTTTTTTTTTTAAAGGGAGCCTGAATCCATGCTTCTTATGACTGCCACATCTAATCTGTATGCTCAATGGTAAAACTTGTTTCTTTTTTTTCCCATCATTTGACAATGTCATTTGCTGAATCACAGGTTTTACCTCCAAGCTTTCCCATAACCACAATCGCTGTTTGAAGTGGAACCAACTTACTGAAAAGGCAAAATTTTCCAATTATATAGGGTGGAGACGGTTTTTGTTTGTTTTGAGGTGTTTATTTTAGATCTAACTGCAAAGACCCTATAGAATGGAGGTAAGGTAAAACAGCAAAAAATTATTTGCTTTTGTTGTAAGATACACAGCGAAACATCTTGACTGATCACCCATGAGACTGGAAAAGTCAGCCAAATACAGACTGTGCTGCACTGAATGCTTAGAGATACTTTTAAGTAAAACGATCACTTAAGGCAGTTTTCCTGTTGTTGGAGGGGTGTCACTGTGCAGGTTTTACGGTACTGCTAGGTAGACTATGAGGTCTAATGACAGTATAAAAGCACTAACCTTCACTGTAGTGTATTAGAGTTTGAGTCCTGTGTCAGAAATGGCTAGAGTGCAAGACAGCACTCAAACAATCCCTTTTTACTGAAGATTGGGGGAGGGGGGGCAACATTTTTATCCACTACCCTTCAGCCACTGAGATGGTCCCAACAATTAAAGTGTACTGTTTAATAGTTAGAGCAAATAACTTTGAGTCAGGACTCCTGGGTTTTATTTGTGGCTGCCGCTGACTGGCAGTGTGACCATGGACAAGTCATTAAGCCATTCTGTGCCTCAGTTTCCCCATCTACAAAAGGGGGTTAATATTTTTCTAATTGCTAGGATATGTGGGTATAGCTTTTAATTGTTGTCTGTAAAGTGCTTTGAAATGCGAAGATGAAAGGGATCACAGAAGCATGAATTATTATTCAAATACTTTTCAAAATCAAGTAGAGGAGGCTTCTCGGGGGACTTCTCACAAGAGCAGGATCTTATTTGAATCCTATGCTTGGGAAAGGCTCACAACCAACCCAGGGACATCTGTGCTAAAGACCCGTCCCTACCATAGGCAGCCACTGTAAAGCCCTATCAAGGTTTCCAATGCAAGTTACTTCCACCCTTGCAGACCCAACTCTGGCGGGTGACTGATCCCCTCAGGGGGGGCCACTCTCCCTACCGCCCAACATACCAGCGTGGCTGCAGACGGGACCCCACGCCGCCCCAGCGAAGCGGGGATTCCCAGAGAAAAGACCCCGACGCCCCTCGGGGCTCGTTACCTGCCCCACAGGCGCCCGGGCACCGAACGAGGGGTCGCTGCTGCTCCCCCAACGGACCCGAGGGGGCGACCGCGGCGCGGGGAAGGGGCGTGTCGGGCGGGAGAGGGGCGCCCCCTGCCCGTAGGCGCGGGGCCCGTCCCCGCCGAGCCACGCAGGCAGCCCTGCCCACCGCAGCGGAGGGCCGCGGCCGCAGCGCTACGAGGCCCCCAGGCCGAAGGGGTCGAGCGCGGCGGGCCTGACGCTCCCGACCCCGCTCCCCCGCTCCGGCCCCGGGGCCCCTAGCGAGCCGCTCCCGGGAAGGCGCCACCCGGCGCCCCGTACTCACCCCCGCCGGCGCCCGCGCGCCATCCCCGGCCGGCGCTGCCAGTGCCAACAGCCCCGCGAGCTCTCCAACATGGTGGCGCCCGGCGCCGCAACCAATAGGGCCGCCTCATTCGCCGCCACCGACCAATGGGGCCACACTTTTCCCCGCTCCCTCACCGAAAGGACCAGAGGGGCTCCCGAATAGGGCAGCTCCTTTAACACGCCAGCCAATGGGACCGGCTCGTTGACCTCCACCCACTCCCACAACTATTCCCTGACAGCCAATAGGAGCGTGCCCAATTTAACTCCCTCCGCCCCAGCCAGACCCTCTGTCTAAGCCCCACCCAATTAACCCTTCCCTGGTTGAGGCCTAGGAGCAAACAGCAGCCAGTGGGAGGTGCTGCCCAAGGTTGGGGGCAGTACCTGCTGCGGGAGAGGGGTAGGAAGAAGTATCTTGGCCCCTCCCCTACAGATTAGGGTTTGTCTACAGTGGTCACTCAGGAAAAACAATCCACATTAAGAAAATGTGATTTTAAAGAGGATTAGCTACACCAAATTAAGGCCACTTTAAATCTGCATAAGTGTCCCCACCCAGGGGTTTAACTAAGCGACTTTAAATTCACAGTTAATTCACGTTCATGTTCGTGTCTCCATGTAAACACGCCCGAAGGTCAGAAGGGCCCAGACCATAGGTGCACTGGTGTCTCCCACTTTCTTCCTAGCAGTGAACCAGAAGCCACACCTACCGATCCCTCATCTCAGCCCCCGATCCACACAACCTGAATTCCCTCCCAGTATGTCTGCAGGTGAATTATTTTACTTTAGAAATAAAGGATCTAATGATAGTAATGGAAGGAGTCACTAACACTCAGACACTATAGCCTACAACATTTTAAGTTTCATGCATATATAATTTGCTCCAGGTCTGAACCATACCTCCACTGGGGCATGGCTGGTTGAGAAATATAGATACAGGCTCTGGGGCTTTCCCTCCTTTACCTGGGAAAGGGTGGAAGTGCTTTCTCCCATTAGAGGGTGGAATGGCACGCACTAGAAGGCAGCCAGATGCTGGACCTGGCTGACCCCTACAAGAGCTTGTTGCATAGATAAATCCTTTTACCCTAGATCAATCTGCTAGAAAACATGCTTAATTTACTTTTTAAAAAGAAGACTATAACGGACAGAGGTGGTAGCAGCACCCTTTTTAAGGCTGTCTGAAGCTTCCCATTATAATAATACCCAGTTTTCAGTTGCTTATAACTTTGACAACATTTACTTGTTCAGGCTGAAATCTTCCATGCCAGTTGCCTGATTTAGACTCATTTTTGGAAAATTTCAGCCAGAACAACTCAGCTATTTCTGAGAACTTGGAATGGCTGGCCAGGGAGACTGGAGACAAGGAAGTGGGAGGATTGGGACAGAGAGTTGGAAGGGGTGGGACTAGGATTTGCTGGGCCAGGAGAGAGACTGGGATGAGAAGGCAGAGGAAAGGAGACACACTGGCTATGTGGGGAGAATGGGATTGGGTTGAGGAGCTAGGGGTGGGGAAGAGATTAGACTAGGACAGGGAAAAGTTGGAAGGGACAGGTGTGGGGGAAATGGGCAGAAGAGTTTGTGCCTACTAGAGCACACTCACCTCCGAAGCCTGGAATGGATCCCAAGGTTCTTGAGCCTAATCATTCCTCTGCTGTCAGCAAATAGCTGTGAAACCATCTCATCCCCCTCTAGTGCTGGTCCCCATAGAGGAGGAGGATGACAACCTACTACTGTTATCAGTTACTCTGTTAACTTATGTCATAGGTGTCTGTTTGGTGATCTAAAGGTTCCAATCCTGTTGATCCATATAGGTGTCAATATGATGCCACATGATGGAATTTGGATTTTTTAGTTTGCTTATCTAAAAACCCAAGAAATTACACATACAAAAATCTATGTTCAAAGATCATTAAGGATCCAAAGTCAACCACTCAAGTTAAGAAATGCCAGAAATAATAAGCACCAAAGAAAAGCCCATAGAAATTAATAATTCTGTATTCAGAGCAGAGTTTGAATAGTGTGTAGTAAATAAGGCCTGGAGCAACCCATTGAACAATTAGGAGAAAGCAAAATATTGAACAGCTGCTCTTTTAGTGAGCACCATCCATCCTGTGTCCTGAATGAGGCCAGGGTCATATAGAAAAAAAAGTATGTGATCACATAATAAAAACTGCATCATAATGCATATGCACAAGGTTAATGAATTAAAGTTGCACAGGCAACTTTCATTTTGGCGTTTCCTAACATCTGAGTGCTTGACTCTGCAGCCTTAATAATGTTATTGTGTAGGTGAAGGTGTGGAGTTGTGGGGTGAGGATGTTTATGTTATAAGGGGGAGTGCATGGCCCTGCAGTTAAACAGACAAACAGGAGAGCTGGATTCTATTCTTTGCTCTTCCACCATCATTTACCCTTTCTGTACCTCAGTTTCCTCTCCTGTAAAATGGAGATGAATTATCCTCACCAAACAAACCTGTTACTAGGCTTATAGATCAACTATAGAAAGCTGTCAAAGAGATTCTGCTAACCGAGGGCAGAGCGGGTTAAATGGGTCCCATCCTTCCCAGCGGCGTATTATTGCCTAGGCCAACAAGGCCTAGGCCTAGGGCGGTAAATTTGCTCGTGACCCCTCCCCAACTCCACCCCTTCCCCAAATCCCCGGCCCGCTTCCTCCCCCAGGTGCGCCGTGCTTCCCTCCTTCCATCTCCCTCCCAGGCTTGCCGCGCGAAAGTGCTGGGAGGGAGAAGCGAGTAGCGGCACGCTTGGAGGAGGCAGAGCAGAGGTGAGCTGGGGCCCGGGGAGTAACCCAGGGGGGCCAGGAACCACTTCCCACCCCAGCTCACCTCCGCTCCACTGCTGCCATCCCCCGAGCATGCTGCAACTCCCCTTCTCCCACCTCCCTCCCAGGCTTGCCGCGTGAAAGGGCTGGGAGGGAGGGAGAAGCGAGTAGCGGCGCGATCAGAGGAGGCGGAGCAAAGGTGAGCTGGGGCCGGCGGGCACGGGAAGTGACTCTTGGGGGGAGGGGGAGACAGGGAACCACTCCCTGCCCCAGCTCACCTCCACTCCACCACTGCCATCCCCCGAGCACACCACGATTTCCCTTCTCTCCCCTCCTCCCAGGCTTACCGCGGGGGAGCAGAGGTGAGCTGGGGCGGGGAGGAGGGGAGCGGCGGCAATTTTTTGAGGGCCTAGGGGTGCCAAATATGTTAATCTACCACGGATCCTTCCTCTTGAGCCCTCCAGACCCAGAACTGTGCAGAAGACATCCCATTTGGGTCACTAGGACCCAGGTGCATGGGCGCCAACTTATATGGGCTCCTGGGGCTAAAGCCCCAGGAATATTCAAAGTCAGGGGCTCTGCTCCACCAATATTTGGAGACGCGGGAAGCCCGGAGCCCTTTAAATCTCAGCTGCGGCCAGGAGTCAGAGGGCTCTGGGTTGCCCGCAGCCGCGGGGAGCCCAGAGTTCTTTAAATCCCAGCCGCAGCCGGGAGTCAGAGGGCTCTGGGCTGTCCGCAGCCGCAGGAAGCCCGGAGCCCTTTAAATCTCAGCTGCGGCCAGGAGTCAGAGGGCTCTGGGTTGCCCGCAGCGGCGGGGAGCCCAGCGCCCTTTAAAGCTCAGCCGGGCCGGGAGTCAGAGGGCTCTGGGCTGCCCGCAGAGATTCCGAGCCCTGGCTGGGATTTAAAGGGTTCACGGCTCCCCGCGGCTGCCGGCAGCCCAGGGCTGTTTCAATCCCGGCATGCAGCCGCTGTTTGCCTCCTCCCCAGACCTCTGCCCCAACTGCCCCCCAGGACCGCCACCCCCTATCTAACACCACTGGTGGTCCTTATTCCCTGATACCCCTCTCCTGGGACTCCTGCCCCTAACTGCCCCCCAGGACCCCACCCCCTATCTAAATGCTGCTGCTCCTTGTCCCCCGATTGTTCCCTCCCTAGACCCCTGCTCCAACTGCCCCTTGGGACCCCATCCCCTATCTAAGCCTCCCTTCTCCTTGTCTCCAACTGCCCCCTCCTGAGACCCCCCCCAGCTTTCCCCCAGGACCCCACCCCTTACCTGTCCCCTGATAAACCCCTGGAACTCCCATGCCTATCCAACTGCTGACTGTCCCGACTGCCCCCCTGAACCTCTGTCCCATCCAACCACCCCTGCTCCCTGTCCCTTGACTGCCCCTTGGAACTCCCTACCCCTTCTCCAACCCCCAGCCCCCTTACTGTGCCACTCAGACCAGCGTGTCTGGCTCCATGCAGCTCCAGACACGCTGCTGCATACATCCTGCCGTGCTCCCCCACAGAGCCCACAGCCCCACCCCCACCCCAGCACCTGCCTTCCAGATTTGAACACCTCAAAATTCAGGAGTGCTCAAGCTCAGTTTGGGCAGCTGTTACTTCATTTCTCCCAAATCAAATATACTGATCCACTGTAACTTGCTGTAGAAAAAGCAGGATAAAATTGAGCAAGAAATGCTTATTAGCACTGGAATTGCTATTTTCAACAGCCATTGCCTTTTTGTTTGTTTAAGGAAGACAGTGATATTGCATTGGCAAATTCCCCATAGAAAGAAAGAGTGGAACAAAGGAATAATAAAGGCACCTCAACTTTTCCTCATTTGTGGAGGACAGTCTTATAATATGCATCCAGATATCCTCCAATCACACAAGCTGAAAATTGTTCCACTTTACTGCACCTCTGTAACCATATGGGAACCAATCCTGTCTGTGTTCTGTGCACATACAAAATTCCTGCTGAATGACCTGCCCTGGGAGCGTTACCAGTGACCCAGGACTGGGGAGACAGGAGATGTGTGTGTGGGGGGGAGACCAGGGCTGGGGCACTGGTGGGGAGGAAAGGGGGAAGCCCAGCGCTGGGGCAGCAGGAGGTGTGGGTCAGTGAGGGGAGAGCCCAGGATTGGGGCAGCAGGAGGGTACAGGGGGGAGCCCAGGGCTGGGACGGGGGGCAGACAATTTTTTTTTTGCTTGGGGCAGCAAAAAACCTAGAGCTGATACTGCCGGGTTCCCCCAGCCACCGGAGCCCCGAGCCCTTTAATTTGACCCTGAGTGCTCCCAGCCACCTCTTGAGCTGGGAGACCCCGGTTGATTTAAAATAAGGTATCACCCCCCACCCCCAACCTTCCTCTCTCCGAGCATACTGTCTCCAGGGAAAGAAGCTTACACCTTCCTGGGTCTGACCTCGGAGCATTCAGCATGCCCTTCCACATCATGGACTTTCCACAGCGAGTCTGCCCAGGCGGGTCCTGGGGCAACCAGAGGTCCCTGCACCCCAACTCCGCAGTCAGATGTGACTCTCAGCCGGACTGTAAAACAGAAGGTTTATTAGATGACGGGAACACAGTTTAAACAGAGCTTGTTGGTACAGAAAACAGAACCCCTCTGTCAGGTCCATCTTGGGGGGTGGGGAGCCCAGAACCAAGTTCTGGGTCTCTCCCCATTTCCCCAGCCAGCTCCAAACTGACACTCCCTCCTCTGGCCTCAGAGTCTCTTCCGGACAAGGAGGCCACCTGATCTCTTTGTCCCCAACACCTTCAGTTGGCATCTTGCAGGGGAAACTAAGGCACCCACACAGTATTCAGAGAAAATATTAAGAACATTCCCACTTCATCACAACAGGTGCAACAAAATATAATACTGTATATTGAAGTAGGCAAGTGCTGCTTCTGACTTTCCACTTTTAATTGACCCTTGTAATCTTGTGGCACTGACGCGTTGTAGCTTCATTTTATATCGGCTTACAGGGCAGGAGCGGGGGGGCACCACCATCTTGGGCCCCACCAAAAATTATACAAACCTGCCGCCTATGCCCAGGTGGCATTCCACTTCCTCCAACCATGATGATATCAACCTTTAGGAAAGAAACTGCAGGGAGGAGGCAGAGACTGAAGCCATAATAAACATTATTATTATTAATAATATAATAAGATTAGTACCCTTACCGCTGGTTCTGATCCACTTCCATTTTCTGCTTTGACATTCTTTGATGGATGGTGCTGCAGAATGGCAAAACTATTATTTTTATTAGTTTCAGACTTATGTGCCTCATAATATTGTACAACATGAGAACAGGAGACCGCATCGAATGACTCTGTACATCCTTCAAAATCTGTAATGCCTTACTCAAGCATAGGCTACAAATTTGCTTATAGAAAATTTACACACTAGACTCAACAATCAAGGTAGTTCTTACAAAAAAATTCTTTCCTTTCAGAAAAACTGTATACTTTTAAAAATGTTTTGTAAAGTCACATTTCTTTTATGTTACCTGTGCTATAGGTTGTGAAGCATCCTAACAGTTATAAATAAAATGTCTGCAAAATAGATTTTATTTTTTAAGAAACATGCCCTCGCCTCCCACTCCACCTGCTTCATTTAGTAACAGTGCCCTTTCCACTTCTTCTGCTCTGCTTCCCTTTACAGTATGCATGGCCTGACAGTTCTTTTCATGCTGGTCTCTCCTTTCCTGATCTGCTTGTTGTTTCTTTTTCATTTCAGTACCAGTATTTAGGTAGAAATGCTTCCCCCTAGCAATACTGCAGCTGTGGGTCCGTCCAAATTTAACCCTTCCCATCCTCAGGTCTGTCAGCGTGCAGCCCTGCTTTAACACTTTTGTTCCCAAATCACTGCTGAGTACATTGACGGATGTGAAAAACAAGCTTTTTAATATTACAACATGCAGAATTATTAAGTGTCTCAGTCATCTTAACCTCACTCCAAGAATATGGAACACAATATTTAATTATTCCATTTGTTAAAACTGCAACTTTTAGAATAAGACTACAAGATCTATGAAAATATAAGAGGATGGAAACAGGATCTCATATTTTTCTTAATGAGTTTTTAAAATACTTAGCTCTTACCTGTATAGTTCCTCTGGGAGCCCTTGAATAGATGATCTGATTTTATGGTATTCTAATGACTAGTTAGTGGAACTATTATTTCAACCTCATATATGGATTCCTGAGATAAAGCAATCTTATAAAAAACAAATGCTGAGATATTCAGAGGTATTTGGTTTCCTGTGAAAACCAAATGCACAACCATAGAAGATATATATCTATCCCTCTGAAAATATGTTTTCCATAGTTAATGATCAGCCAGGAATTGCAGCTCTGAATGCTCAGGAGCATTCAAGATTAACATACATATATAATACTCCTGCAAGTAATTATATAGACGTTTACTATTTTTCATGCTTATAATAGGTGTTCACCAGTCAATAAAAATATGTTCAAATTCCAACTTAATCTAGCAGGAGTCTCTGGAGCACTGTCTGTGAATAATACCTAGTTCCTATATAGCGCTTTTCATCAGAAGTTCTCAAAGCACTTTATTAAGGCAGTCAGTATCTTTAACCCCATTTTACAGATGGGAAATGCCTGAGATCACCCAGCAGGCCAATTGCAGAGCTGGAAATAGAACCTAGGCCTCCTGGGTCCCAGTCCAGTGCTCTGTCCACTAGGCAACACTGCCTTTACACTGTTGCAGTGCCAGGCTCTCCCAGCAGGAGTCACTCGTGAATGGTGTAGAAATATCTCTATACGATACTGCCCCAGTCTTTCCCAGAAGATATTATGGCAAGGAATGGTGGAGCAGTATGGTAGACTTTTCATAGCTATTGCAGTCAACAGAGAGAATAGCTTTATTCTACATAAATTCAAGCTACTCATTCCCTCACCTTGAAGACTCTACCCAACTTTGTCCCCGTCTCCTTTTACATCTCTCTGCTTCATTTGCTCTGCCCAAGTTTATCTCATAAGAACTGCTCTTTGCCTCCTCAACAACTTGCTTGACATTCTTCCTTCCTTAAAAAAAAAAAAAAAAAATCCTGAGAGGTGCATCTTTACAGAGAAGCTTTTGTGCTACAAGACCATGCCCACATCACACAGTTGCTCTGTTGTGTATTGCTTTGTACTGTACTCACTGGTGCCTTTAGATTGTAGGTGATTGGGGCCAGGATTTTCCTCCAAATCGCCCTGTCTCCTTGATGAGAACTGGGCAGATCTGGAGATGGGGGCACAGCAGGCGAGAATGCCAAGTCCAAGGTACCTAGATATTATAGTAATGAGTACAATATAAGAACCTACATAGATAGACTCTACCCTTCTGCTGACTCCTTCCATGGGGGGATCCCTCTGAGGAATGAGTTGCGTGGTTGGGACAGGGAGGGGGTGGAATGCTACTCAATCACAGTTTTTCTCCCCCTAGGTTAGTCAGTTTCTTCCTCTGTGCTCTGAAACACCCCGAGGGAGCATTCTGGGGTTAGCCACTAGGCAAGGGGATTCTTTGGCAAAACACAGCTCCTACAGAAGCCGTGTTATCAGGGAGCTGGAAAAGAGTCCAGAGGTTTGGGGCTTCCACACAGATCACCCTCGGCTCCAATGATGCCTTCAGGAGCCACATGTTTTGGTGGTTGAACTCCTTGGCCATTTCTCAAGGAAGATATCCCCCACTACAAGGGCCATCTGGAGAACTTGTAGAATTTCCCATCTTCTACACGGACATGGCATGCTCTACACACGATGGCCTGTCCATCTGTTATTTGTTTAACACATTGTATGGCGTCATGAACCTTTACAGTATTATTATAGAGGCACTGACTGACACTCCATAGAGATTTTTCTTTACAAACCCCATTTGTAACCCGCCTGTAATTTATGTCTGCAGCAACCAATTTTTTGTAAATTGGCATGTTTGAAATAGATGAGGAATAGAATTTTTCTAGAGACTTTTTTAAAATTTAGGAGTAAAGGCTTAAGTTGTTGGCTAATAAACCTTCCTGTGTTTGAAAAGTATTCCTTGTGATTCATGATTTATTGATCCATATGTTTCATCCCAGCAAGTATGTCACAAACATTTTCACACACACAAGCAGAGGCTATTATTCCTATCAATTGTAACTGATGGGAAACATTATTACAACTTCATTGTTGTCAAGTATCAGAGGGGTAGCCGTGTTAGTCTGGATCTGTAAAAGCAGCAAAGAATCCTGTGGCACCTTATAGACTAACAGACGTTTTGCAGCATGAGCTTTCGTGGGTGAATACCCACTTCTTCAGATGCAAGAAGTCTTGCATCCGAAGAAGTGGGTATTCACCCACGAAAGCTCATGCTGCAAAACGTCTGTTAGTCTATAAGGTGCCACAGGATTCTTTGCAACTTCATTGTTATGGACTGGATCTCTGTCAGCTGCGTGGTGATTAAAATTTTAAATATCCCACAATTAAAGTTTTCATTATCAAGGAATTAGAACTTAACATTTTAAGTGCTAGGCAATCAGCTGCTTTCCAGAACTGCTAGGAGTGGAGATGCCTGAGCTGGGTCATGGAGGATCACTGAGCTAGCAATGGAGGATGGAAAGGGGACCAGGGAGAGGCTCTAAGTTTTCATGTTCAGTCACCTTTGGCAGCTTGCAGACCTATTAAGGTCCAAGTAAGCGCAGCTCCATTCCTGCAGACCTTACAGCGGGAAGAGGGTAGACTCGGGATAGGGCACAGAGGGAACCAAGGAAAAGGGCTAGTGAAAGTGGAGTTGGCTGGGGAGTCTGGACTGGTATTGGGCCAGGGAACAAGGACTATCTAGGGAACCAAGAATGACGATTCTCAGGAGGTGGGGAGTTGGGCTGACTCGAGAGCACAACCGGAGAACCAGTAAAATAATTATATCAGTGCCAGTAAAATCTCTGCATGCCTAGGTGAGAAAACTTTCAATCAACACATAGGCTGTTGCCAGATGCTGCACAGATCTCACTTGAAGCAGTTGGATAAACATGGTAATATAATAAATCAGATGTTTACAAGAAACAAAAGAAATTTCAAAGTAAAAAACTCCACTCCATTACAGTTAATATTGCTAAGCGCAGTTCCATGAAAACCTCCACAAACATTGAAAAGATGGAAATTACAAACTAAGGTTATAAAAACAATTTTGACAATGCTGACACAAAGCTTTACACCCAGTTAACACACAGAGACTATTAAACTGGAACATTCTCAATTATCAGCAATCAAAAGGAAACAAAACATTTCGCTGAGCACACTTTCCCACTTGGGGAGAGGATGAGTGAGAGAATGAACCACACGTGACAGATGTCAGTTACATCATTTTATGCACAACTGGAAGGCATTCAGACACGATGGTGATGAGAGTGGTATAAGAACCTGCATGGAATAAAATAAAGCAAACAACTTTAACTTTGCCCCACAACAAAGCTCTTGCGATGATTACGAAGTGGCAAATGGTTCTTCAGTCTCTAGTCAACAAGGCCAGACCCTTGACAGTGTACTCAGTCAATAGGATGAAACCGTGGGCTTGGACAACAGTTCAGCCAAGCATAGCACCAGCGGATCTTGGTGAGCAGATCTCCAGAATGGATGCTGGACTTACACAGAAGGGAGGAAAGCCTCCCCTGTTAACAAGGGTTTGAGGTTGTTTACTCACTCTCTGCAGATCTGTCTATACAAAAGCCAGACACACATGCATCCTTTCCTTTCTTCTCTCATTTCTTTGTTTTAAAAAGAAAAGTTTTTTAATTAACTGATTCACCACAGGACTTCAACCACCAGCTAACAAAAACTGCCACCAAAGTGTCAGGAAAAAAAACCAACAGAATGAGGGACGCATAAGAGTGTCTGAATGAGCTCTGAGCTTGTTGCAGCTGGAGCTGTTCATAAGGAACTGAAGGGCAAACATGAAACCACTCCTCCTTTTATACCCACCGAACCTTGACCCAGAAGAAGGGACAAGGAGAGAGGATTGAGTCCAGAAACTCACGGAGATGTATATTGAACCCACAAGTAGGAAAACACAAAGGCCACCTTCTAACTAAAATAATAATACCACCTAGTTTTATATACCGCTTTTCATCAATAGTTCTTAAAATGATTCACACTCTTTAGGCTCCAATCTTGCAAAAAGACACACCAGTGCTTACAGGAACAATTGACACCAAGCTCAACACACAAATAGCATGCAGAGGCTATGAAAAGCAAACTATTCTCAAAGATGAGCACCTAGCCTTTCTAATTCTGCCCTGTAACAAATCGCTCACTATTATTACAATATCAGTGAACCAAATACTACTTGCCACATGGCTTTCTCTCAAAGCAGTACATAAGAACTTTAATAACTTGCTCTTATACATGGTGAAGTTATAAAAATGTTGAGCTTTCATGCAATACCATACGCAATTCTGGAAAATCAAGGATAGTTTAACAATCCAAGACTGCCTAAATATAATCTTCAGGTTTCTCTATAGCATTCATCAGTGTAGTATACAAACATGTAGCAATCTTTTCTTACTGAGAAAAATGATCTCATGTATTACTACTGTGATAAATATTGCTAGAGACAAAGCTGCTGTGAGGACATAGCCTATACATGACCCATACCAGTTCATAAAAATCCACCCACTACATTAAAGCAGGAGCCATTCATGTCAGAATGAAGCATCAAACTTTACACTTCACAAGAAACTATATACACATTACTCAAATGGACAATGTTAAAAAGGTATACAAAGGCCCAGTCCAACTCCCAGTAAAGTCAAAGGAAAGACTACCTACCATTAGTTTCAGTGGATGCCTGGATTGGGCTCTAAAATAGAAAAAACAAATCCAGAGTCAGAGTTGTGGTCGCTTGCTTGTGGGTCACTGAATTTGTTTCTGTTTAATGGTGGGAGCAAGACCAGGGTGTTAAAGCTGGTGTCAGAATTATGTATACAACTTTAGATTGTAGTTTCCATAGTTTAGCATTTGAGGCTTTTGCCCCCTCTTTTACAGATGTGTTTAATGGTTCATCTTTTCTTGAATTACCCTTAACTATAAATCAACATTTTTTGTTTGCATTATATAAATAAGAAACAGTGCAAACAGCCAGCCTCTCCACTCTCAGCAGTGTACTTTTAAGCAAAGAGCACAGCAGTTCTGGCTCACATTACATAAATCTACCTTGTATTTTCTGTTTCCTGCATCATGTGTTTGTATAGATGTATCCCTGACTAGCTCATCTCCTTCCCTTAACACACACACGGCCTTACCTCACTGGCACCATGATAGGAAAAATCTCTTCAACCTAATCCATGACACCAAACTGAACCCTGACAGCCCCCTTCCTGTCTGTCTTTTCCCTTGTGGGAGCTGTCAAATTCCAGCCCAATCACCCAGTGGAGCAGCAGCCAGCTGATCATAGATCAGACTAGACTAAACTTCCTTGTGGCAAGAGGGAATGAGTTCTGCTACCTTTGCTACATACCTTCCTGATCAAGACAAGAGGTATTCAGAGCAAAGAAATGAAAAGCAGTGAAGTCCATGACGGTTTCATGAAACCCAGATGTTAGTTTAGGTCGGTTTCCCATGAAACACATCCAGATCTTGCATCATTCAGCACCACAGGATGCGCCAGGATGAGAGGGAGAAAATAAGAGACATTAAATACACATCAGATCTGAACAAACACAGACTCTGTCTAAAAAGAATATCAAAGAAGGCCTCTTCAAGTTGGCCACTTCAGCCAGAGCAAAAACAAACTAATGGAGCTAATGTGATTAACATATTTTAAATGTATTCTTGTTTTGCTGCAGGGAAGTGAGAAATAACCTTACAAATTTGTTTAAAAAACACTTTCAAAATGTTTTCCACTGTTGCAAATCTGGACTAGGAAACATCAGTTGTTAAAACTGATAATTGTTGATTTTCTTAAGATAAAATCTGGTGATAAAAACCTCATGGATAATTATTCAAAAGGAGTTTAATGTCTCATGTAGGCTGGGAAAACAGACTGAAGGAAGAGTCTGTCTTATGCAGACTGGTAAGCTCGATGGAGCAGAGACACTGTCTTCTGCTACACATAGAACAGCACCAAGCACAATGTACAATATATACAGGACATATGGAGACTTATATCCTGCTCAGTAGTAATAATGGAAAGGTTGCTGACAGCGGTCAAACTGGATTAAAAATAGTAGCAGTCTCCCAAGCCCCTTCCACTTGCCACAACAGTTTTGGATAGGAAATTAAGAATTGAATTTCAACCAACTGAAAGTGCAAGAGGAATTTGAAGTAGGCAGAATGTTAGAAACCATACCGGAATTTGGCCACAATAATGGAGTTTACACATCCACTGTGATGAAAAGTGATATGGTGTCTTTAAATTACCATGAATAATCAAAATATTGGCTATCCCCAAGGATAGAAGGCACCGCACCTCAAACAATGCAGTGCTGAGAAACTGGTTCAGTGCTGACTCATGGGGAAGAGGAACACCTATTGAGGACCGTGTACACAATTAGTTTGCTGTAAACTGGGCGTCAATCTACTCTGCACTAGTCTGCTGAGGTGTAACATCTGTGTGCACCCTGCTGATGCATATTATAGTCCTGGGGAAATTCTGCACCCCTGTGGCATAGATTTCTTGGCTCCCCTGCAGAAAAATGGGGAAGCAAATAAATCTGTGGGGAACACATGCCCCTTCCCCAGTAGCCTGGGCAAATCTGCTGAGAGCAGCCAGCAGCAGAGAGCAGATCACTGTAGGGCAGAGGAGGGAGGCCGGGTGTGTGTGTGTGTCCGTGGAGAGATGTTAAGGGGGTGGGGCTGGGCTCATGCCTGCGTGTGAACAAGTGAGAAGACGAAGGCCCTGTCTACACGGGCAAGTTTCTGCGCAGTAAAGCAGCTTTCTGCACTGTAACTCCTGAGGTGTACACACTGCCATGCCACTTAGCGCACAGAAACTGCGCAGTTGCAGCACTTTAAAAAAACCCACCCCAACGAGAGGCATACAGCTTTCTGCGCAGGGGCTGCAGAGCCAGTGTAGACACTGTGGTTGATTACAGCACTGCAATTGGCCTCCAGGAGGTGTCCACAATGCCTGTTCTAGCCTCCCTGGTCATTGGTTTGAACTCTACTGTCCTGCCCTCAGGTGACCAACTGTCATCCCCACCCTGTAAATTCCTTTGGAATTTTGAAAAAGTCCCCTTCCTGTTTGTTTAGTGATGCATGCAGTGGTCTTAGTGCATATTTCCAGGTCGCCATGCCTGCTCCTCGCACCAGGCTACATCGTAGAATTCCAGACAGAAATAGCTGAGGTTGCATCTAATGCTAAACTTACTTTTGACCACTTCAACACCTAGGTGAGTTCTCTCATCAGTACAAAAGATTGGTGGTGGGTAGACAGTTGCTGTCTTTTCAACAGTTTTGATCTGTTATTGCTTAAACTGTGGAAGTGAGAACACTGCAGCATCTTTCGCTGGACACAGAAACTTTTAACATTAGATCTCTGTGACATTCCCCTGGTGTTATCTGGACCAGTGATCTGCTAGATCACTCCAATCCTTGACTCTGGGAGCAAGTCTTACCCTGCTCTGCTGTGAGAACTCCCACTCCTGGGCTGTTCACGCACAGCCTCTGGCGTGCAAGCTGCTCTTTGGATTGTGCAACTAAATGACATTAGCCAACACCCAGACACAACCCTAGGAACCTCCGTCTTGCAGTGTCCAGTTATGCCCGCTGGACACTGCAAGCTTATATGAGTTCATCAATTTAACAAAGAAACTGATCTGTACCAGCCTTGTTATCCCAAGGGGAGTCTCTGACATGCTTCAAACCAAACACACTTCTTCAGATAGAACAAACAAATTTATTAACTACAAAGATAGATTTTAAGTGATTATAAGTCAAAGCACAAGTCAGATTTGGTCAAACAAAATAAAAGCAAAACACATTCTAAGCTGATCTTAACACTTACAATGCCCTTACAAACTTAGATGCTTCTCACCACAACCTGGCTGGTTTCCCTTCAGCCAGGCTCTCCCCTTTGATCAGCGCTTCAGTTGCTTGGTGTGGTGTCTGTAGATGTAGGTGGAAGAGAGGACGAGCGTGGCAAACGTCTCTCCCTTTTATCATGTTCTTTCTTTCCTCTTGGCTTTGCCCCCCCCATTCAGAGTCAGGTGAGCATTACCTCACTGAAGTCCCAATCTGACCAAGGGAAGGGGGGTGACTCACTTGAGAGTCCAACAGATACTTTGTTGCTGCCTAGGCCAGTGTCCTGTGAGGCTGGTCTGGGTTTGTCCCATACATGCCCTGATGAGGTGTGAACTGTCCCTCTGCTCTTGGAGAGTTTTTGCCTGGGCTTGTTTTAAGCCATGAGGACACATTTTCAGCCTCATAACTATATACATGAAATTACAACCTATAACATTACTCAGAGAAGCAGCCGTGTTAGTCTGTATCCGCAAAAAGAACAGGAGTACTTGTGGCACCTTAGAGACTAACTGAAATAAATTTGTTAGTCTCTAAGGTGCCACAAGTACTCCTGTTCTTATAACATTACCATTACTATAACAACAATGCTCAGTGCATCATGAGCCTTCCAAAGACACCCGACAAACTTTGCACTGGATACCACACAATCATTTTATAAGGATGAACATGGGGGTGTAGGGTGTTCCCCTGAGGTACAGAACGTCAATCTCCCAGTGTATTGTGATAATAATACAAATCTTTAGACCCACATAAAAAAAATGGCAGATTATTTTTCTCACAACTGGAGATCCATAAAAAAATCCAGCCAGGCTGGTCAAATACCAGCCAAGGGTAACCCTGCCTATATACCCGGAAGGGTAAGCAGACCCATAGTCTCTCTGGGCACTGAGGAACCTGAGAGTGACTCTCAAGCTCTGCTGCAATGACGCTAACGTCCCCCAGTGAAAGTCCCTGCACTGAGGCCTGAGATGGTATAACCAGGGAAAGCTGCCTGCTGAGGCAAACGGAGGGACTAGGTATTGCCAAGGACACAATCACCCTTAAATACTGTGAGAGCATTGCAGCACAATTGGGCTGGCAGTGACAAGGGACCAGAGACTGAGGCATCAGTATTCCTTGGTGGCAAGGAGATTAGTGTCAGGGTATTACTAGCACTAGCCTCCTCCAATGCCACAAAGACAACAAAGGCTCAGCCTTGAGGAAACCAAGGCATTGATCTTCAGAGCTGAGCTGGTTGATATCTCCCTCAACGTCGAACTCTCCAGGCCCTTGACAATGGACTCATTTCAAATGGGCCCTAAAAGTTTTTCTATCTAATTAATTTCAGGCAGCTCTCCACTTCACTTACGGATCCAAAGGGTGAAAGCAATGCACAGACTGAACAACGGACAAAGCCGCATTCCCCTTGCCCAGGCATCTGAGGCACCAAACATGATCATCTGCGATGGATATATGCATGATGAGCAAGGCTTGAAGGTGGTCTCCTGACTGTCACATTGAACCTGAGGGAGGAGAAAGGAAAAACAGCACAACGGACCAAATCCTGACAGTCTGACCATGGGACTGGAAAGGAGCAATCCAGTGGGGGCCAAGTCTCAAACAATTCCCACAATGGTGCAGAGCGAGAAGCTGAACAAAGGGGCCAAATCCCCACTAAAACCCACAACAGTGTGGAACTAAGTACAATTATTTGTAGACACAATAAACCTAACTCAATGATTCCTAGCACCCTGATAGGGCAAGGCAGCTGAAGGACAGCAGCAGTGCCACTAACGCAGCCTGTCCTTTTTACTCCCACAGTGCTTAGATTCTTAGAAGGACCTGAGTGGCTGTTGGGCCCATCAGGCTTTTTTTTAATTATTATTATTATTATTATTATTTTAAAACTATCAGGTTCTAGCATGTGGCTTTTGGGAGGATGTGTGCCTACTCCCATCAAGCACTGCTATTCTATCTGCAAGTAGCACTATATTCTACTATCCTCCAACTGCGACCAAAAAATGTGATGGATTTCTCCTCAAAATATCTCACACATTCAAAAAAGCACAGTTTTTTCACTTTTTTATTGCCCCATAACAATATTAGGTCTTAAACCTATACAGTCTATGTAGACATCATACCCTATGCTGACTGGGTATGGACAGTGGAAGTTTTGGGTCCAGAGGTACAAACGCAGTTAATAATTTCCAATTAACCTCCAAGAAGCATTCAATAGTCCAAAACTTAGAATTTGCTGGTCTCACAAAACTTGTGAACAAGAACTGATCCATTATCTCCAGTTATTACAGCAGACACATGTTCTGTGCAAACAGTCAAACAAAAGGTATCAGGTTTGGGTCACATATGCCTATTACTGGTGTAACCCTTCTGCCCTCACAGTTGGCAGCAACAAGGGCTGGGTTCAGTATCTAGGGGTTCCATTTCAATAACGCAATGCAAAACCGGCTCAAGCCCCCACCCAGTGACCTGGGACAATTACATACCACCCCCAGGGCGCCTCTAGGAGGCAATACTTTCCCTCTCGCAAGCACGGAGTCTGAGTGTAGCAAAATCCTTTTAATAAAGGAGGAAAATGTTGTGTATTTGGTTGTCATGGTTTTTGGTTCCTATGGTAACTGAGTTAGATTATTAGGGGATAGCTCAGCCAGCTTCAGCCGGCTGGGTGAGTTCTCTGAGTCTGTAAATAAAATGGTGGTTTTGTTAGCTGTCTGGCCTCAAGTGATTTCTTCCTAAACCGGCTGCCCCCAAGGATATAACAGAAAACACTGCAGCATTATGTTGGGGAAACACCACAAACAGGATTCATAACACAAACCATGAGCAAAAGACCCACCCCCCAAGTAAGTCTGGCAGTATCCTTTTCCCCTCAGGGTCTTAAGTCCAACCACCCAAAAGATCACCCCAAAGTCCCAAAAGTCCAACACCCCAAAGTCTCTGTCCCTGGTCAGTGCAGCCCCAGAGTTCAAAAGTTTATCTGCAGAGTTTTACCCCCCCAGCTGAGTGGAAATTGGGGGGGGGAAGGGGCACACGAGGTGTTAAGGGGCACCTTACGTGGTCTGAGGCTGACTGCCCTGTCTCTCCGTGGAGCTCTGCTGCAGCCTTCACCACGAGCCACTCCACTCCACCAGCCGTCCCATGAGCCGCTCCAGCCATCCCACAAACTGCTCCACTCTGCTCCACTCGCAGTCCCATGGGCTGCTCCAACCATCCCACAAACTGTTCCGCTCTGCCAGCCGCTTAGCGATAGATCTTCAGGCTCCCCCACCAGTTAACACAGCACTCAGTGATCTCAGCTCTTAGTAATTTTGGCTCTTTAGTGATTTCAGCTTGTGGTAGGGGAGCCCCAGTGCTGGTGCACCATTGGCCCAAAGCGAATTCAGCACAGCAGCCTGTAACTAGACTCTTAATGGAATCAAAAGTAGCTCTGCTATTCAACAGTGGAGAGAGGAGGAGATGTAATTGGTATTTCAGGCCCTCAAAAGGGGCCCATACCATCAGGTACAAATACCTGTCCCCAGCCTCTCTCAATTAACTCGGTTTTGGAACCCACGTCCCTTGTCTAGCAAGTGCTACTTAGTTGATCGTGAGTCCCTCTGTCATAAACAGTTCCACTGGCCTTGATTCACAAAATCAGGATAACACTTTATTCTTGCTGCCCCAATAACAGACAAACTGGGGGTCCCACAGCAGCCAAAGTGACCATTTGGGCAGCTGTGGGCTCATGCTAGGTGTGCCTATGCAAACAAGACCAGCCTCTGACGTTCTTTTCCACAACTCACCACAATTCATCACCAGATGTCAGGGTAGAGCTCATCCTGACTCTGCTTACACTGGGATATACAGGACAATGTACATCCATCCAGCTTTGTGAAGGTTTGACACATCAGGGTGACATCATAGAATATCAGGGTTGGAAGGGACCTCAGGTCATCTAGTCCAACCCCCTGCTCAAAGCAGGACCAATCCCCACTAAATCATCTCAGCCAGGGCTTTGTCAAACCTGACCTTAAAAACCTCTAAGGAAGGAGATTCCACCACCTCCCTGGGTAATCCATTCCCATACTTCACCACTCTCCTAGTGAAATTTTTTTTCCTAATATCCAACCTAAACCTCTCCCACTGCAACTTGAGACCATTACTCCTTGTTCTGTCATCTGGTACCACTGAGAACAGTCTAGATCCATCCTCTTTGGAAACCCCTTTCAGGTAGTTGAAAACAGCTATCAAATCCCCCTTCATTTTTCTCTTCTGCAGACTACGTAATCCCAGTTCCCTCAGCCTCTCCTCGTAAGCCATGTGCTCCAGCCCTCTAATAATTTTTGTTGCCCTCCACTGGATTCTTTCCAATTTTTCCACATCCTTCTTGCAGTGTGGGGCTCAAAACTGGACACAGGCTCCAGATGAGGCCTCACCAATGCCGAATAGAGGGGAATGATCACATCCCTCGATCTGCTGGCAATACCCCTACTTATACAGCCCAAAATGCCGTTAGCCTTCTTGGCAACAATGGCGCATTGTTGACTCATATCCAGCTTCTCGTCCACTGTAACACCTGATCCTTTTCTGCAGAACTACTGCCTAGCCACTTGGTGCCAAGTCTGTAGAGTGCATGGAATTCTTCTGTCGTAAGTGTACCTGTCCTTGTTGAACCTCATCAGATTTCTTTTAGTCCAATCCTCTAATTTGTCTAGGTCCCTCTGTATCCTATCCCTACCCTTCAGCATATCTACCACTCCTCCCAGTTTAGTGTCATCTGCAAACTTGCTGAGAGTGCAGTCCACGCCATCCTCCAGATCATTAATGAAGATATTGAACAAAACGGGCCCCAGGTCCGACCCTTGGGGCACTCCGCTTGATACCGGCTGCCAACTAGACTTGGAGCCATTGATCATTACCCATTGAGCCCAATGATCTAGCCAGCTTTCTATCCATAGACATGCCATAGAAAGAGGCACATTTCAAAACATTGATCAAGAACTGTCCTTTTCTTATAACTGGACATGCACACCCCTTTTGCTTTTAGGTATTTATATTATACATCATATTTGGACTGAAATTTTTTTTTGGTATAAATTGATTGTTTATTTTTATTGGATTGCAATATTACTTTGTAGAAAGCAGAAATTTAAATAAAATGTAAGTAATTGGGATGTGAAGGAATCCATCACTAATATCAAGCCAAAACACATAATCAAGAGAACAATTGTCAGCATGATCTGTGGAATCTCTCTCCCTAAGTGTCCACAGGGTGTCAGTGTTATTTCATGCTATTCCATCTTATGCTGGAATCAGGCAAACTCTGTTCAGACTCGTTCTCCCCAAAACTATTCTTAACCTTTCACCTGATTATCTCAGAGAACTGCTGCCTTCACCACAAACTTCTCTCCTTTTCCAAGTCAGCAACAGTTCAGTATGATTAAAACAGACTTCTAAAAATGGGACACACACACACACACACGGTAGAGTAGGAAAAACAACTGGAAGATATGGGAAAGATTTCAGAAATGTGACATTCACTACTCATGTTTGCAGCTTGGGAACGTGGTTGGATTCCCAATTCTTGTTGGATGATCAGCTTTCAGCACTGGTCAAGATGGCTCTCTTTGGCCTGGTCTACATTACAGAATTAGGTCAAAGGAAGCTGCCTTAAGTCGACCTGTTAATGCATGTGTCTACACTACCAGGTCCTTTACGTCCGCCTAAGTCGCCTCTGATGTCGACTTCTGTAATCCACCTCTGCGAGAGGCATAGCGCTTAGTTCGATTTTCATGGGCCGACTGTGAGTTAGTGCAGATGCAGTGTTGTATAATTTGACTTAACTGCCCTCCAGGTGGTGTCCCACAATGCTCATGCGTGACCGCTCTGGAGATCACTCTCAACTCTACTGCACTGCAGCCAGGTACACAGGAACTAAAGCCCCAGGAACTTTTGAATTCCCATTTCCTATTTGATCAGCACTGGGAACATGCCAGCTTGAGCACAGCCGATCATGGAGACTACTCGCCCCAAACGTGCTCCAGCCTGATCTGCACAGGAGGTGGTGGATCTCATTGCTGTGTGGGGAGAACAGTCTGTGCAGGCAGAGCTCCGATCCAGCAGAAGAAATGCTGACATCTATGCAAAAATCGCTCATGGATGGGAGAGAAGGGCTACACGAGGGACACACAACAGTGCCGTGTGAAAATAAAAACTTCTCCAAGTGTACTAGAAGACAAGGGAGGTGGACAGTTACTGTGGTGCTGAACCCCACACATGCCGGTTCTACAACGAGCTGCATGTGATTCTCGGGGGTGACCCTACCAGCACCCCCACAAGCAATGTGGGCACCTTACAGGTGTGAGAGTCTAGGGACAACAAGGAGGATTATATGGTGGATGAGGAAGAGGAGGAGGATGATAATGGGAGACAGGCGAGCGGTGGATCCATTCTCCCGGAGAACCAGGAAATATTTTTAACCCTGGAGCCTTGTGGGTCGCAGGACATCATGGTGGCCGACTGTGATGCCAGAGAAGGCACCTCTAGTGAGTATACAGTTAAAATGAAAATCCAGTTAAACTTTAGCAGGCACACACATTCAGTAGTATTGCATGCTTACTGTGAAGAAAAAGCGAGGTGCTGTGGTTCTCTGCTTACAAGTGGCCGCTCCAGTTATGCAGAGGGTGACCCCTGGAAAAGACTGTTTATGCAAACTGGGATAGCCCTGGAATCCTCCATGGATAGCTCTAGGAAACTTTCATGGAGTATTCTGTAATCCTTTGCAGAAGGTTTCTGGGCAGAGCAGTCTTATTTCTTCCACCATGGTAGGACACTTTCCCATGCAACTCCCATGGCTGGATGGTGTAAGCTGACTCAGGCTTGTAAGGTTTAGGCTGCGGGACTGTAAAATTGTGGTGTAGATGCTCAGGCTGGAGCCTGTACTCTGGGATCCTCCCCTTCATGGGGTCCTAGAGCCTGGGCTCCAACCCAAGCCTGAACATCTACACCGCAGTTTTACAGCCCCGCAGCCTGAGTCCCGTGAGACCAGGTCAGCTGACACAGTCCAGCCGCAAGTGTTTAATTGCAGTGCAGACATAGTCCTGGTGTGGGAACTGAACCCACAAAATTCCAGCCCAAATGCAGGAGTGCTGCCAATTGAGCAACAGCAGCACACTTCACCATTATGTGAAGTATTTGGCAGATGGGGAGAGACTCCCCTGAGAAGCTGCAACTTTTCTCACCCGCCACCTACCAGATTCTGCCTTTTACTGGGAAAGGAAGAGTGACTTCATTTCTTTTACCTCCCCGTTCCCCATTTTCTTTGCCCCAAACAGGCAGATATGGCTTTGCAAGAGAATTAATTACAGCTGGAAGCTAAAATAGGAAAATAAAATTAAAAATACTAAACCACAAGGCTTCTTCTATTGCTTTTTCCTCTGCAGAGAAGAGGATGGATGAGGTGACCTGGGAAAACTGGCAGATGGAAAACCCATTACAGATGTGAGGTTTGGAAAAAAGGCAAAGGAACAATATGAGAGCTGTAAATTTCAAGTTTGGGGGGTAAAAATATATTGCCTAGCAACAAGAAACCAAATAGGAAACAAGTAGCCCCATGAGAGAAATGCTTTAGAATCCCTACCCAAGGTGAAGACTGCATTACCAGAGACCTGAGCGGCTGCTATTCTCCCAGCTAAAATTATAGCACAGGAGGGAGAGAGAGAGAGAGATTTAATCTCTCTTTTGCATTTACACACACATCTGTGTTCACCTTATTCTGTGAGAAAGTGTGAGCACACGTACACACACTAAACATGCACAACCAGAACAGAATCTGTTGTGCACCCAAATGAATTCAACTAAAAAAAGATGCCTCGTGACATGCTTAAATCTCTTCCAGTGTCAGCTGTACTGGGGCATAGAATCATTGCTTCCATATGCTTGACCCTCACTACATGGTCCAATGCATTTTTATACCATTTCATAAATCCTTTTCTAATACCCATGGCTTATCAAAGCATGGATGGCTTTACTCTGTTTCGACGGGGAAACTAGTCCAAATCTTATAGGAGCAAATGCTAAACTCTCTGCCCAATACTTCCACTACGGAAAGACAGTAACAAAGAGGAAGGGGAGAACAGAATTCGAAATGGAACTTAAAGGGACAATTGTCAGCTATGGGAAGTCAGAAAGCACCATCCTTTGAGAGTTTCTTCCTTTCTCTTGTTATTTAATATCTGATTCATTCTAACACTAGAAATGCAAAGAAAAGTAATGTGTTTACAACTTACAATCAAGCCAGCGCACGACTCAAGGCCTCTACTGTAACACACACAGAACTCATGCACCATCAAACAAAAACTTGCAACAAACAGAACTTTCCTTTTAAAAATAATTTCCCTTGAAAAGCTTGAAAACAACACTTCTTCCCCAGCTATTTTTGTCTCAGCAAAGAGTCAATCAGCTGTCAAGTAGTTCCTTGAGTAACATATCCTGATGGGTCAGGATGCAGTTGAGTCAGTTCAATCTTGTGTGTGGTGCATTGGCTGAGTGTGTCTTCTTGGTGAGGGAGTTGTCGTGGGACGTATTGTGGAATAAGCCAGAATTTCCCTTGTTCAGTTTTGCTCCTGTAGCTAAAGGGACAGTTTTAGGTTCACATTTTTGCTTTTGTAAAAAGCAAGATTTACAAAAGCTAAAATTAACAAAAATGTTCCTGTGAAGGTTAAAACAGCTGTTTGGACAGACTTATTCCTCTGCAGCACTTGTAACCAAAACACTGCAGCATTGTCGTACTGCCCAAGAGTCAGAAAGTGAACTTGATTAGAAACAGACTAAAAACTAAGTGAAAGGAGCAAGTCTAGTTCCACCATGGAGTGGAAATACAAAGAATGAACAAATAGTTTTTAGTTCTTCCTTTTTAATCTTCCTTCTCCCTCCTCTTCCCCCCCCTTTTTTTTTGGCAAAATTGAAACCAGAAGAATGGGGGATAAGAGGGGAAATGGAGGAAAACCTGAAGATTAAAATGAGTTGATAAAAATTTGGAAAAAAAAATCCATATAGATAAGGAATCATTTCTTCTTAAAACCTGCAGAACAAAATGTTCAAATTTTCTGAAATTCCTTTAACATTTTTCAACCAGCTCTAGTTAACACAGAAGATGCCTCCAAAAGGGAAGAGTTTTTGTTGTTGTATGGTGTGTGTGTGTGTGTGTGCGCGCGTATGTGTGTGTGTGTGGGGGTTAAAAATAAAATATGGAGAAATAGACTGACAAGGAGTTAGTTGCATACCATTGGGATTGCTACAGCAAACGCTTGGTGCCTTCTACTGATCTAAGGGTGTTGTCAGTGCAGATGCCTGTTAGGACAAACCTCAAAGAGCAGACTTCAAATGTGATTGGACTCTTCCTTCATTAAGATTCTTAAAAATCCAACAGGACCCACCCACTGCTTTATACATAACAGATACAAGACGAGTAGAAATTAACCTAGCTGTATTTGCTGCCTTCCTTGTTTGTGCACCAGCCTAAAATGTTAGGTCAAAGCAACCTTTGGGAATAGGAGTTTGTGAATAACCTGATGTGGCCAAAATATTTATCTAGCAGAAGACCACACAGAGAGATTTCAAATAGGCTGGTTTAGTTTTGGCTGAGGCAGAAGGGGAGAATGCAAGCCGGTTTATATAGAAAGCTAGTTACCATTGTAAATGTGACTAACGAGGACAAATACGTAGGTTTGTCTCCTTATTTTGCTTTTTGAGGGACATGGAACAGGCCTAAGAAAAGGGCTTTGTTTCTCTCTCTTTCTACTTAATTTTCTTACCTTAGAGTTATCAGGGATCCCAAGGGTTTTCTCTTCCCTACTTTTGCAGAAAGTTTTCCTTTGAAGATCAAGAAAAGTGATTGACAATTTTCTAAGACCTGAATCAAAGACCAGGTTGTTGAATCTTATACAGCTAGAAGAAAGCTCTGTTAGTTAAACAGGGTTCACAAAAACAAAACAAAACTTAAGAGTTTTAAACAGTTCAAATAAAAATAATTTCCTCTCTCAACTGCTCGGCTGTCACTTCCTTGGCATGTGATAGAACTCTACAAGTTTTCCAGTCACCACAGATTTTGCGTACAGCAGTAAATTTCAGGAAAATAATCCACACCAGTTCTACTGTTGCATCAACTATACTGGTGGGAGACCTACTGTATTCAAAGTCCAAGTGGCTTTCAGCATTTTATTTCCTCATTGCGGCAGCTGAATCTTTACTGATTTGATGAGAAAGATGCCGGAAGGTGACAGTCTTGTCTCCAGTAGGGCTCCCACTGGTACATCTGGCAGGAGTGTTTTGCTACAATTCCCTAGAATAGACAGGGCCTTACAACCTTCCAAGGAAGAAAAGGGCAGTCAAAACCTGAGTATTTTATGAAAAAACAAAAAAACAAAAAAACCCAGAATTTCTTTCTCCCCCCAAAACAATGTTCAGGTCTTCATTTGACGTCATCAAGAAGAAAAAAATAAAGCACAAACCCATTCTCTCCACCCCTTTGCCATCCCCTTTTAATTATCAAGAGGCTACTCTTTCCGTAATATCCCCCCTCATCCAACCGAGCACGGAAAGATTGGCCTGTGAATCCAGTTTGCACTTTTCTGGCACACAAGGCAGCATGGAAGGCATGGATAGAGAAGAGATCCTGACTGTACTGGGTAGCTTCTTGTAACCAGGAAGCCAATTTGCAGGCAGGAAAATATATACATTTGGGACCAAATTCATCCCCGTCAATGAGGTGACACTGGGGATGAATTTGACCCTTGGAGTTCAATTAAACTAAAATATTCCCAAGAGTTTATCTACACTGAGTGAAAACACACTGCTAAGAACTGCACTCGAGCTAAACAGCACTACAGTGTGGAAACTGAAATTCCATCAGATATTCAGAAGCATCAGCTTCTCCAAATGTAAAACAGCACTGCTGCTCTTGGATGGCGAAAAAGACTAAGCAGCCAGGGGCCCAAGTGAGTTTGTAAAGTCTGGGAAGGCTCCCCTTCTTGGTGTTGCTGAACCCCCGTGGATTCAACACACACTCCAAGCAGAGGAGTCAGATGGAGTGGGGGAGGAGAGGGAGATGGAGTATTTTTAAGATGTGCTTCTCTAAGATTTCTTCCTAGTGCAGTGGTTTTCAACCTATGGTCCCCAGACCCCTGGGGGTCCGCAGACTATGTCAAAGATTTCCAACGGGGCCTGCATCTCCATTCAACATTTTTTTAGGGGTCAGCAAATGAAAAAAGGTTGAAAACCACTGTCCTAGTGAAAAGGTACCTTCCGCTAGATGTGAGTCTCCATCTACCTTTTTGGATATATGCTGCCCTTTGAGTTTATTCATTTCTGCTGGAGGTTTTGCTTACAGAGAAACAGCAGGATATTTTGGCAGGAGTTAAAAAAAAATCTCTACCTCCTCGCGCACTTTAAACACATACAAAGCTACTACAGTAATGGCTGTATACATCCCAGAAGTTGGACCCACAGCAGAAAATGCTGAATATGGTAGTATTTATTTTAAATATGGCATGAGAACATACTATTCAGAGGGGAGCCTTGCATAACACTGAAATTGTCCCTTCGCATGCTTTGCCCATTGTCAGCTATTCAAAGTGCTCATCTAGCCTTCAACATCCTCTTGCCCCTCTTCGTGGAGTCTCAGGTCTCTTCCCTCATCCTCATTCCCATCCCTGTTATGTCTGTCCACTTAATTTGGTGGCAGATGAATGGGACTCTCACTGCTACCTGCTCTTCTCATGCAGAAGGTGGCTGCTTTCCTAGAGTTGGCTATGAGAAATGGAGAAGGGCAGCAGATAGACTGATGAGCAGGCAAGTGGCTTCAAAAGAGCCACTAAAGGCTTTCCCTGTTCCCCAGCACTAGCAGGAGCTTCCTGAAAGGGGGAGGGAAATTTGACAGCTTGCCCCATCTTTGTTAGTCTTCTACTGTCCCTTTAATGCACCTTGTTTCTTCAACTTCTCCCTCACAGGGCAAACAGACCGGGGCAAGACCTGACATCTCCCTGTGGGAGTAGTGGCTCTTGTGGGGTCTCTAGATTCAAGAGAGCCCAAGCTCCACTGCGGTAGGATTTATGA
This sequence comes from Mauremys mutica, assembly GCF_020497125.1. Taxonomy (NCBI): domain Eukaryota; kingdom Metazoa; phylum Chordata; order Testudines; family Geoemydidae; genus Mauremys; species Mauremys mutica. Next base: position 58,428,946 of record NC_059079.1, read on the forward strand.
TAATTGGTAAAGGACAGCCCAAGAGGTGCTTTATTACTTGCGGTAAGAGACTACCAAAGAAGCCACATAGTACTATGCTAGTGTGGAAGCCAGGAAATAATTAACAAGGATTTGAAGGGATCTTAATGAATGTCAGTTACTTAGCATGAGTTAGGCTAGCTGTGACCCTAATGACGTGAGATTTGTAGAAGCAAGATAATGTGAGACAGAATGAACTGTGTGAAAATTTATTACGACCTTGCAACAGTCTAACCAAATATGCAGGCTTGCTTTTTCTTAGGAGTGAGACAAATAAGATAGCAGAAAGGCTTATGTATAAACAAAATGTATTTGTTGCTTTTTACCGTCTGTATTATTGCTAGAAATTGTCTGTAACAAAGGTATAAAGCTTGCTGTAATTGTTTACCAGTTGAGAGACCTGTCCGGGACTGGGGTGACCCTGTGTCCTATGGCACTCTCTCCCTCCATTGTAATTACTGGAGAAATAATAAAGTATTTGATTTTGCTGCACCCAAACAAAAAGCGAGAACTGAGTTTTTCTCCGACACTAGCTTAGCTTAGCTTAGTTTCTTTAATTCTTGGGGCAGAAATCCTGGCTAATGCTATGTTTTTCTTTCCCCTCCCACTCATCTATCTTCCATCTTGCGGCCTCCATGGCTGCGTTAACTTCAATACACTATATGCTGGGGAATCATTCCACAAATGCTAAAGAAATTACAGCTGTTACCAAATGTAGTAGCCTGGCTGCTGACAAACATGAGTCAACAGGAGCAGAATAATGATACCTAGGTCTTACATAGCACTTTTCATCAATTGATCTCAAAGCATTTTACAGAGGCAGTATCATTATCCCCATTTCCCAGATGGGGAAACTGAGGCACAGAGAGGCGAAGTGACTTGTCCAAGGTCACCCAGTAGATCAGTGACAGAGCTGGGGACAGAACTCAGATCTGAATCTGAGTCCAGTGCTATTATCCTCTACACCAGTGTTTCTCAACCTTTTTTATACCAGGGACCGGCTTGCTGCCTTCCTAAACTGTGTCAGGGAGATCTCAGGGAGTGATGCCAGTTCACAGACTGTTCATTGAGAAACACTGCTCTACACTACGCTGACTCCTATCATTACACTAGCTACACAGCAAACAGAAGATGGAGCCTAGGCTCCTGGTCTTGAACGTTAAGGTTAAATGGTGTGGAGCCAAGCTTTCTCAGTAACACCGCTCCCTGGATCCAGACATTGAAGGTGTTGGATATGATAAGACTAATAGGAAACAGAACCTTTTCACTGGCCAGCCCACAGCTATGAAACTTCCCTATACAAGTGTCGAGGATGATCACAAACCCATTACCCATTTTCCTCCACTCTTTGACCTAGATTCTTACCATGTCAGATTCATCACTTCTGCATGCGTGAAGGGTGTCCAGTGTCTTTGTCCAAAGCCAACTCTGCAAGCCTGTAGTCAACAGGGGCAGAAAATCCTTCCACTCACGGACTTTGACTGTTTTTTGAATCATGATATCAAAGGATAAACAGCTTTTCCTCCAGTAAGTATACACATTTTATGATGCATTAAGCATTATGTGATTAGTGGTCATGTCTTTGTTTCCTGGCTTTTCCTGTGTGAAGAATGGAGTCAGATAACCAGTCAATAACCATATGGAAAGTATACATATTTATAATATTCTTACCCCTTTACCCTCTGTCAAGCACTGGTAAATAAAGAATTCTGCCCCAACTTGTGTTGTAAATGCCACTCACAAAAAGGTCACCTTCTCAAGGGCAATCTGATTTGCCCACTTACTTCAGAAACATATTCAGTTAAATATCCACTGTTGCTCATTTGAACTGAGGGCACATAAAGAAGGCCAAGGAAAGGGCAGTTGTGTTTTATTGCTTTTACAGCATCACAAATGCCATAGGAGATAGATTGGCTGCCAGTGTAATTTAAACAAAAAACAGGGAGAGAGGAGGGGGTGTAGGCTGTTAATCTGAGCTGGACGGTACAGAAGCAAATAAGCATCTATTAATCTTCTAGGACTTGTCTGTACAGATGTTTCATTCTTCGTAACACTTTTAGGTTTAACCCAGCTGTTGCGAATCAAGCTGTAATGTTTCTTTAAAAGAAAGCATCACCTACCCTGCCCACTGCAATGGTTTTAAAAGTCCACAGGGACAGAAGCATCCACCTTTCACACAAAGGACCAAATCCATCCTGGCAGTACAGACAGCAAACCTACAGCAGGCAGCAAGAGAGCACAGCAGAAGTTGGCTCTCTTTGCTGGTTTCCCTCCTAACTGCAACAAGGCCATGCCATAGGGTCTCAAAGAGGAAACCTGATTGTCATGTTAACATAAGAACATAAGAACGGCCGTACCGGGTCAGACCAAAGGTCCATCTAGCCCAATATCTGTCTACCGACAGTGGCCAATGCCAGGTGCCCCAGAGGGAGTGAACCTAACAGGCAATGATCAAGTGATCTCTCTCCTGCCATCCATCTCCATCCTCTGACGAACAGAGGCTAGGGACACCATTCTTACCCATCCTAGCTAATAGCCATTTATGGACTTAGCCACCATTAATTTATCCAGTCCCCTTTTAAACATTGTTATAGTCCTAGCCTTCACAACCTCCTCAGGTAAGGAGTTCCACAAGTTGACTGTGCGCTGCGTGAAGAACTTCCTTTTATTTGTTTTAAACCTGCTGCCTATTAATTTCATTTGGTGACCCCTAGTTCTTGTATTATGGGAATAAGTAAATAACTTTTCCTTATCCACTTTCTCAACATCACTCATGATTTTATATACCTCTATCATATCCCCCCTTAGTCTTCTCTTTTCCAAGCTGAAGAGTCCTAGCCTCTTTAATCTTTCCTCATAGGGGACCCTCTCCAAACCCCTAATCATTTTAGTTGCTCTTTTCTGAACCTTTTCTAGTGCTGGAATATCTTTTTTGAGGTGAGGAGACCACATCTGTACACAGTATTCGAGATGTGGGCGTACCATGGATTTATATAAGGGCAATAATATATTCTCAGTCTTATTTTCTATCCCCTTTTTAATGATTCCTAACATCCTGTTTGCTTTTTTGACCGCCTCTGCACACTGCGTGGACATCTTTAGAGAACTATCCACGATGACGCCAAGATCTTTTTCCTGACTCGTTGTTGCTAAATTAGCCCCCATCATGTTGTATGTATAGTTGGGGTTATTTTTTCCAATGTGCATTACTTTACATTTATCCACATTAAATTTCATTTGCCATTTTGTTGCCCAATCACTTAGTTTTGTGAGATCTTTTTGAAGTTCTTCACAATCTGATTTGGTCTTAACTATCTTGAGCAGTTTAGTATCATCTGCAAATTTTGCCACCTCACTGTTTACCCCTTTCTCCAGATCATTTATGAATAAATTGAATAGGATTGGTCCTAGGACTGACCCTTGGGGAACACCACTAGTTACCCCTCTCCATTCTGAGAATTTACCATTAATTCCTACCCTTTGTTCCCTGTCCTTTAACCAGTTCTCAATCCATGAAAGGACCTTCCCTTTTATCCCATGACAGCTTAATTTACGTAAGAGCCTTTGGTGAGAGACCTTGTCAAAGGCTTTCTGGAAATCTAAGTACACTATGTCCACCAGATCCCCCTTGTCCACATGTTTGTTGACCCCTTCAAAGAACTCTAATAGATTAGTAAGACACGATTTCCCTTTACAGAAACCATGTTGACTATTGCTCAACAGTTTATGTTTTTCTATGTGTCTGACAATTTTATTCTTTACTATTGTTTCGACTAATTTGCCCGGTACCGACATTAGACTTACCGGTCTGTAATTGCCAGGATCACCTCTAGAGCCTTTTTAAATATTGGCATTACATTAGTTAACTTCCAGTCATTGGGTACCGATGCTGATTTAAAGGACAGGTTACAAACCTTAGTTAATAGTTCCGCAACTTCACATTTGAGTTCTTTCAGAACTCTTGGGTGAATGCCATCTGGTCCCGGTGACTTGTTAATGTTGAGTTTATCAATTAATTCCAAAACCTCCTCTAGTGACACTTCAATCTGTGACAGTTCCTCAGATTTGTCACCTACAAAAGCCAGCTCAGGTTTGGGAATCTCCCTAACATCCTCAGCCGTGAAGACTGAAGCAAAGAATCCATTTAGTTTCTCCGCAATGACTTTATCGTCTTTAAGCGCTCCTTTTGTATTTCGATCGTCAAGGGGCCCCACTGGTTGTTTAGCAGGCTTCCTGCTTCTGATGTACTTAAAAAACATTTTGTTATTACCTTTGGAGTTTTTGGCTAGCCATTCTTCAAACTCCTCTTTGGCTTTTCTTATTACACTCTTGCACTTAAGTTGGCAGTGTTTGTGCTCCTTTCTATCTGCCTCACTAGGATTTGACTTCCACTTTTTAAAGGAAGTCTTTTTATCTGTGCATGCACTATTCTGAACTGACCATGTCTGCAGTTGCTCCTTCTTTTCCCCCACTTATATTATTCCAGCTTGTGTATGTGACTAGTTAGTGTCAGGAGTGAGCTTCCTCAGTTGACCCTGAAGTCTAGCCAGCCCAGCCTCCAAGCAGATTAACGAGGTTAGCTGGGTTGCAGTTGGACCACCCGATTGGCTGAAGGGAACAAGCAGGCCTGCTTTTCAGCTCACCAGCACGTTGCCGGCTGCTCAATGCTTACGCCCGCAGCTGCAATTACTCCTGTCCTACCTCATGCGGAGCCTTGCTTCAAACTTTATTTCTGTCCTGCCACAGTTCTTTCCAGACCTACTTCCCCTACTTGCTGCTGACTCTGGCCTCGACTCCTGGTTCCTGACCCTTGGCACCTGACTCCATCTCCGACTCCTGGCTTGACTCTGGCTCCAACCACTAGACCTGTCTATGACCTAGTTGTGACAGTTTGAGCAACTTGAAATAACTTGTTTTATCTGCTAGGATAGACTCCATGAAAGCCAGCATCTCCTTGGCAGAGCTCGTGGGCACCTTGCAGAATGTACAGACCTGGTCAATGCCCCGCAGGTGCAGAGTGCTGCCCTACAAGCACAAGCCGTACCACCTGTGTCCCAGATCTACTGATAGCCAATGAGACCCTTGCCTGATAAGTTCTATGGAGACAGGAAAATTCCGTGGGTTTCTAAACCAGGTGTCATCTCCTGTTTCTACTCTGCCCACAGACGTTTCCACCTACAAGACCAAGGTGGGGCTTGTCAGCTTGGTGACCACAGAGGCATTGGCTTGGGCCTCTCCACACCTTGGAAAGTCTAGCCCTCTCTTGAATCGGATTGAAGAATTTGTCCAAGACATGTCAGTGATTTTTGGCAACCCAAACCAAACATGCACAGCAGAGGCCACACGTCAGACCCTAATGCAGGGACACCAGTTGGCTGCTAACTACACTGCTAACTTCCAACGCCTAGTGGTGGTCACAGAATGGAACAAGGCACTCAGTGACTTTTTTTTCAGCACTCTCTCTTTATGATGACATTAAGGATGAGCACCGGCCTAAACGCTTTTATTGATCCGGCCATGAAAACTGACAATGCCTATCTGAATGCTGCCAAGAAAGGAGGGTGACATTCTGAGCCAGGCTCGCTTTGACGCCCCTGTCATGGGGTGCTCTACTCACTGCTAGGATGGTGCTTCCTCCTGGCTGTTCTGGGGATTAGCCTCATGAGGTCGAAGTCCCTTCCTGCGGTTGCAGGCTGCCTCTCTGCCTCTCTCTCTCTGTGTCTACAGCCCCTCTCGCTCCACGAGCTGCTGCTGCTGCCTCTTCGTGACTTGGCTCTCCAGCCAGGTCACTATACAAGTTTTCCCCTTTCGGGAAGTTTTTCTTCAGCAATCTTAGACAGTCTTCCCATTCGCTGGCCCATGGAGCCATGTCCTCTGTGGCTGGCAGGGGAACCCAGGCCTGCTCTCTACTCTGGGTTCTGGATCAGGGACCCTCTAGTCAGCAGCCAAGGTTGGTTCCTTTCTAGACTTTACTGCTTTCTCTGAGCCGTTTCCTTACCATCTGGCATTCCCCCACACCACTGTGGGTTTGCCCACTTCACAACTCCCTCATCCCAGGGAGTAACTGTAGGCTACTTGCCTTTCTCGCCCCAAACACACCTCCCTTCTCCCCGGGAGTGACTGCAGCCTATTTCCCAGCAGCCCCCTCTGCTTCCAATTTCCTGTCTTTATATTTCTAGTCCAGCTCTTTACTCCCTAGCTGCGCTCCCTCCCTGAGCCAGGGGATTGCTTTGCCACCTGATTCCTCTCACTTGTGGCCTGTCGGGTTAATTAACCCCCTTCTCAATCTACATTAACCCCTGCATGACCAGTGCAGGGTGAACACCCAATCAGAAGCAACCAATCTCCTGTCTCCACACTGCAGCCTGAATCCCTACAAGTTGATGGACCCCAGAACTGCCGCTCCAAAGGGAAGAAGACTCAACACTAGGCAGGCAGTCTCTGTCTGTATTGTGGACAGCTTGGGCATTTTGCTCTGTCCTGCCCAATGAAGACCTGACCCACATCTTGATTGGGAAACACCCCAGCTGCGATAGAGATACACGAGTTGGGTCGGTTTTCCTCCCCTTATTTTAGCACACAGAGCCTGCACCTGTCCACAGGGAATCTTGAGGCATCCATCCAGCGGCCAGCACCCCTCCAGCTTCTGCTTTGTTTGTGGCACCCTTCCACACAGAAGTTCAGTCTAGATCGGGGTGGGCAAGCTATGGATTGCCTCCCGTGGCGCCATGGGCCCGGTGCCGCTCTCAGAAGTGGCCCTCGGGCAGGGGGGCAGAGGGCTCCATGCACTGCCCTCACCTCCAGGCACCACCCCCCGCAGCTCCCATTGGCCGGGAACAGGGAACTGCAGCCAATGGGAGCTTCGGGGGAGATACCTGGAGGCAAAGCAAGGGCAGAGCATGCAGAGCCCTCCGCCTCCTCTCCCCCAGGGGCCGCAGCACTTCCTGGAGTGGCGCGGGGCCGGGGACAGGACAGGCATGCAAGGACCCTGCCCTGGCCCCGGTGTGCGCTGCTGCTACCCGGCCCCCCAACTCCCTGCCTGCACCTCACACCCCAACTCCCTGCCCTGAGCCCCCTCATAAACCCCACACCCCTCCTGCGCCACAACCCCCTGCCGCACCCCTCCTGCACCCCAACCCCCTGCCCTGAGCTCCCTGCTGCACCCTGTAGCCCTGTGTACCCCAACCCCTGCCCCCTACCACATCCCACACCCCTCCTGCACTCCAAGCCCCTGCCGCACCCCAACCCGAGCCCCCTACCGCAGTCCGCACCCTGCCCTGATCCCCCTTCCTGCATACTGCACCCTCTCCCACACCCTGCACTCCCTCCCTTGCACCCCAACCCCCTGCCCCGGCCCTGCATACAATTTCCCCACCCAGATGTGGCCCTTGGCCCAAAAAGTCTGCCCACTCCTGGTCTAGATGCACTGGTTGATTCTGGCACCTCTGGTAACTTTATGGTCTTGAAGTTTGCTTGGGTACATGGGATCCTGACATAATGCAAGGCCATTCCTGATCTTGTGGAATCTATTGACTGGTCTCTGCCCTCTCATTAGGCCTGGTCACATGAGACACTGCACACTTGGAAGTCACAACCCTTCAGGATCATTGCAAAACCCTGCAGTTTGGCCTGGTTCACACTGCATTTCCCAGTCATTCTTGATATCTCCTAGCTCACTAAGCATGAGCTGCATATTTGGTTGGGGCAGGCACAGGCTGTTTTTTGCTCACCATTTTGATGGCAGTCTTGTCTCACTGAACCCAGTTCCATGCCACAGCCCATCCATGGTTTAAACCTGAGGAACACCAGCCACCTCACCCCCCAGCCCCCAAAATCTGGAACAGATGGGATGCCAACACTTTGGAGGATACTGCAAAATTCAAAATTCAAAAAGAGAGGGAACAGGCCAGCAGAACCTTCATCAGCACCTGTAGCTCCCTCAGTAGCAGATGAAACACAGAGATCTGGCAGATGTATTCAATAAGAAGAAAGACAATATATTATTGCCTCATTGTCACTACAATTGCCCCATTGACCTCTAGACAGAAAATTAGGTTCCTTTTGGATGTATCTATTCCCTCTCAGAGAGAATCTGTAAATGGGTTCATCCACACATCCATGTCCCTGTCCGGAGCTCTGATTTTCTTTGTGGCCAAAAAGGATGGCTCCCTGCACCCTTGTGTAAACTATTAAGCCTTGAATAAGGTAACCATCTGGAATAGATACACTCTACCACTTATCAGTGAGCTCTTCAAGAGACTTTGCTCTGCTAAGATCATTACCTAGCTGGACCTTGGTGGAGCTTATAACCTGGTCTGTATTTGGGAAGGAGATGAATGGAAGACTGCCTTCCACATCTGATGTTTATACTGTGAGTACTTAAGTAATGCCTTTTGGCTTGTGCAATGCCTCCGTAATGTTTGAACATTTCATCATTGATACCTGTAGAGACAAATTGGATGGGTTCACCATGATCAATAATATCCTCATCCTCCCCAAGAACCAGGTCCTCCACAAACAACCGTGCCTTGGAAAGACACCACCAGAACCACCTTTATGCTAAGTTGGAGAAGTGTGAATTTGACCAGAGTACAATCGAGTTCCAAGATGCATCATTTTGCCCAAAGGGCTGACTATGGATCCACATAAGCTATCTGACATATTTGAATGGGCAGCTCTGAGGGACATGCAAGGGGTACAACAATTCCTCAGGTTTGCCAACTTTCACCAGCATTTTATCAATGTGTTTTCCTGCCTGGGAGTCCCTATGACAGCTCTTGGGAAGAGCGTCTGATTTGTCTGGTCTCCTGAAGCTCAATCCACCTTTGACCAACTAAAGAGAACTTTCACCATGGGTCCCATCCTTGTCCATCCAGACTCCACCAAGCTATTAACAGTGGAGGCCAATGTATCCTATTTCATCATCGGAACCATACTGTCACAACAAATGGGCCCATGTAATCAGCTCCAGCTATATGCCTTTTATTTGTGAAAGTTAACCCTGGCAGAAAGGAACTATGACATTTTTAATAAATTGCTACTGGAGATCAAGGCAGCCTTCGAAAGTGGTGTCACCTCCTGGAAAGAGCCTAGTTCTTAGTTCAGGTCCTCATTGACCACAAGAACTTGAAATCTCCCTTTATGGCCCAAAACTTAAATCAGCATCAGATCCTCTGGTCATGATTCTTCACCTGATTAGCATTTGTTGTGACTTACCTCCTGGGTGCTAGAAACAGAAAGGCAGATGCCTTATCCTACAAGGATAAGTACATCGAACCCTGCACAGAACCTCCTTCAACAGTTCTTAATTCATCCAATTTTCTCAGTGGGACTGTGGACAAGAGCCTAGTGTCTATCATTCAGTTCCTGCTGCTCGTGATCCATTCACTACTCAGATCCACCAGACCTAGGACAATGCAGATACCCAGCCAGCTTCAGGTTTCCAATTACAGAATAAGATCCTCTATCATGGTGAATGTTTATATACCCCTGATGGACCACCTCAGCTGCAAGTCCTGAAACTGCCATGAGATGCTGCTCACCAGTCACTTTGGGCAAACTAAAACATGGAGCTTGGTTTCACAGACCTTCTGTTGGCCAGGTATGGATTACTTTGTCAGGAAATATGTAAGCTCTTGAGACCTTTGTTCCTGAACTAAGAACCCATACATGAAGCTACTTAACCTCCTCCAGGCACTGCCAACCCTGTCCCAGCCCTGGTCCACCATGTTTCTGGACTTCATTGTGAATTTGCCTTGTTCCCACAGTTGCATGGCAATGCTGGTTGTGATCTATCTTTTGAGCAAGGTGGCAATTTTGTTCCATCCTATGCAGTCCCTACCAGCTTAGAGACAGCTTACCTCTTCTTAGAGCATTACTTCCCGCTCCACAAACTTCCAACTGGCATTGTCTGAAATTGAGGTCCATAATTTATTGCCTGCTTCTGGGCATGAGTTTTTAAGCTCCTAGATGCAGCACACTTCTTACCTCATTGGCATAGACCAAAGGAACTGATAGAAAAGGTAAATCAGATCATAGAGCAATACCCTCTGTTGCTTCTTAAATTATCAGCAGGACAGCAGATCTGGTCATACACCTACACTATATACAATGGGAGCTCATGGAACATCTGGAAACAATCAGAGACCTACAAGTGCTATGCTAATCAGGGACCTCTAACCTTACTGTGGGGGACAGGGTCTGATTTCAACCAGAACCTTCCAGTCAACCTGACCATCAGCCAAGTTAGACCATCAATACATAGGTTAAATCAAGATCATGGAGCAAATCAAGAATGGTGATTGTCAACCTGCGGCTTCTGGAGTCAATGAAAACCCACCTGGTAATTCCCCCCCCCCGCCCCCCAAAAAAACAACAAAAAAACATTTCTCAGTCAGTCAAACCTGCCACCTATAACAGGAATACTTACGCCAACAGATTCTGGACTCCACGCAAGGGAGGGGTTAGCTTTGATACCTAGTGGTTTGGGAATGCTATGGTCTTGATGACCAGTCATGGGAGGCAGCAGAGTATGTTTATGCATCACATCTACCTACTGAGCTCATCCCAAGAAGCCTGCGAAAAGGGCCCCTAGAACGTGCCCCTGGGAGTGTGTGTGTCGGGGGATATTGTCAGGAGTGAGCATCTCCATCTGAACGTGAGGACTAGACAGCCCAACCTCCAGGCAGATTAGTGAGCTCAGATGGGTTGTGGTAGGACAGTCTGATTGGCCAGCCCACCTGATTGGTTGAAGGGAGCCAGCAGGTCTGCTTTTAAGCTCAGCAGCAGCAGCAATTACTCCTGTGCCTGTCTTGTTCTTGTCCTGTTCCAGTCTGCTCCAGTCCTGCTTGCTCCTGGTTCTGATTTCTGGCCAGGTTAAACTCCTGGCTCTGGCTCCCAACTCTGGTTCTAACCCCTGCTCCTGGCTCCAACCCTGGCTCTGGGTCCTGGCTCCTGCACCGACCCCTGCTCCTGGCTCCCAGATCCAGCTCCTGGCTCCAACCAGCAGGCCTGACTGTCCATGCGCCAGTTGTGGCAGAACCAGAACATAAGTATTAAATTATTGCTGTTTTTACAGTGTGTGTGTCCCCCCACCTGTTTTGGAGGCCAATATACGAATTTCCAGAATTTAACCCATACAATTACACATTGCATTCCAAATTAAATAAATTCCATCCTCACCATAAATCCTCCATGTTTCTGCAAATCCCTTTTCACCTTCTCTGGGGATTAAATTTGTTTAGAATGACTGTTCAATTCTGTATGCGGACTGTTATATAAATGACTATTTAAACTTCAGAAAATAACCACCTTGATTTTTCAATTCTGCACTTATATGCACCAATCAGTTTTGTATTCTATCTTTTGTATTTTCTATTTTCTGCACCCTTTTCCTGGTCTTCCACCATCTTAAGTAGTTACTGCAATCCCTACTGAGACTGTTTACAAGAAGTGCCTACATTTTCTTATGTAATACAATAGAAACAAGAAATAGAGGGTAAGATACTGGAGCCAAATGTAAATCAGACTTCACATTGATAATAAACCAACCCTATCGTGTAAGATCCAGCAACAAATACTAATTCAAAACACCAAGTAATTTATCCTTATTCTTAGAAAGCCCTAAAATCAAATAACAGTCTCAGTGCATATGGAAAAGCTGTCAACGCTCCATACTTAAATGATCTCAGATGCTCTGGAAAAAGAAAAAAAAAGACTTTTTACCATGCTAATGGAACATACAGAGGCATAAAAGGATTGGCTTTCATTTAAATATTTTAGTGAGATTGGTCTAAGTATAGATTTAATATTCATTTTACTGTAGTTTGTGTAACTTAAAGTAACTGCCAGAGAAAAATAGTCCTCTGGGTGCATCAATTTTTGTTCTCTGCTTTATTGTAACACTGACCATAAATTGTACTTGTTTCACTAATAAAAAACGTATGCCAAAATTATACATTGTATCTGAGAAGTTCAAAATGGATTTGGACGGAAGAGTTAATGTTTTAAGGTAGTTAAAATATTTTTTTCAACATCACTGTAAAAAAAACCCAACTCCCCCCCCCCCCATTTTTGCGTGTTACTAAATTCCTTTTTGGTTCCATAGCCATTGTTCGAATAAAAAGGGAAAGGGGCTATCAGAGTGCCAATGCAAGAACAAACAGGAGGGGACATGGACCTTAATTAAAAAGAGGACATTGATCACTGTGCAATTATACATAGAAAAATCTGTGTGTAACTGATTTGCTGAGCATGCTCTTGTGCACCAATCCTCACTGAACTCAGTTTGGTGCCCAACTGGATACACTGGACTCCCTCTCTTCAATTTGTGTAAACTGTCACAGCTCAATTCAAATCAATGAAGCTATGACAATTTACCCCAGCTAAGAATCTGGCTGGCTAAGTTCCTGATTTCTAACTTGAAATAAGAAATGTAACATTCATTACAACATCTTTCTTCTTATGACCTCACACTTTAAACAAACTTGTAAACAGCCTATTAAATATGTATTGTTACACTCATCTTACAGGTGGAAAAGGCAGAAATGTTAAAGTTAAAATTTTCAAAAGTGACTACTAAATTTGGATGTCTCCTTTTCTCAACTCTAAACTTGATATACATGGGCCTGATTTCCAGATGTGCCATGCACCCAATCCTCCCACTGAAATCAATAGGCTCTATGAGTTCTCAGTATCTGTGTCAATCAGGTCCCTTAAAGAGTCAAGTTGGGCACCCAAAAACTCAGGGACCCAAAAAATCAGTCACTACTATTGAAAATTTGGGCTTAAGCGAGTTGCTTAAGGTCACACAGTGTGAGTCAGTGGCAGAACATGAAAAATTCAAGAATGAATATTACTGGCAGGTAACAGGAAATTTTTCAAAGAGATTCCTTTGGGCAAACCTCACACAGATACCCACAGAAAGAACTTGCTGAAGCGCAGAAATGTTAGAAAAGCAAGCTGACAACATTCGACACAAAAATAAATTCTGAGAATCTCTCTTTCAGTATTCCTCACTCAAGGTCTCAGCTTCTGTTCCCGGAAAGCAAAGCCTCACACATTTCACCAGCAAACATGGGATAGTACTGGAACAGCTGCACTTTTTTCATTTGAATCTATAGGATTTATTTCCAGTTTTCTCTGCTTACACTTGAGGACCAACTCATACAGTTGGGTTGTGCCAGGCTAATGCGCCCTGCTGCACAACTGCAGGTAGTTCACACTCAGCACACAGCTCTGGAATCTCTCTCCCTAACCCTCTCTGTATAAATCAAGCAGCAGGGAAGCTCGGAAACATGACGAATACGTTGGCTGGAATATCTCCTGCTTTAAAGATGGAAAGAGGATGGAGGAGTGGGGGATACTAAACTAACCAGACCTTGGATGGAAAGGCAGCTGAAATTTAGTGCTCCTGGAAGCCAGCCCTAGCTGTTCAGACAAGGATCTGCCAGGGAACTCCCCTGTGGGGGCACTGTTCACTCTCCAATGCTTAAATGCCCAGAGAAAGTATCAGAATTCATTAAGCACATTAGGTTTGTCCAAGAAACGTTGAAAAAACAGGAAAAAAAACAAAACAAAACAAATCTTCGAAGTTGATACAAAGCAGAAGGGGTTTCAGTGTAAATTCCAAGTGGGACTCTGCTCAAGCTTGCTGAGTTGAAGGGATGCCAGGCAGAGCTAGCCTTAAGCAGGGTGAACCACGGGAGACTGCCCTCGTCCTGCACTCAGAGACCATCAGGATGAATTCATAACCAGACAATCCCATCTGAGAACTTTACAACTTCGACTTGCACTTGATAGGCTGAGTGGCTGGATCTATTCTGAAATCTCACAACGGAGGGGGAGTTGTGGTGAAACAGAAGGCAGCGAGGAGAGCAGCTTTCTCTGGGGAAGGAGCAGCACAGAGCCCCACAAACCCGGGTATGCCTGTGTCCACCATTGGTCTCAGTGGTGCAAGCCACATTTGAAATTTGCCACCACTGCTGATCCCAGAGGTAGTGTTAAAGAGAGTAGTTTTGCCACCTCTTACAAAATACAGGGCTAGTAGCCAGGTTTTGTCAGTTTTATTCCTATGCAAATTTAAAGTGAAATTCTCATTGGGCATTTGAGGGAAAAGAATTTACTGGCTTATGTATTTCCAACTTTAATTCATTCCGGGGGATGAGTGGGGATGCCAAAGCCCCCTCAGCTAGCAGTATATCTTCCATACAGCATGACTGCCTGAAATATCTCCATCAAATGTTGGCTGCAGCTCATTACATAAGCACAGTGGTACTGATGATTCAGTAGATGTCTCTTGTTCTGTAGCCAGTACAGAACCAACACCTTGGTGTGATGATAGGGAAACTGTGCAATTGGAAGTGCCGCTTTTTAGATGAAATGTAATTAGAGGTCCTGACCACTCTGCAGTAATTAAAAATCCCACATGATTGGGGTAAATGCCATAGTATCCTAGCCAAATTATAAGTGGGCAGTTATATTCTGCTGACTTAACTACCTCCTGAAATTTTACTGGATAAGGTACTCTTTTCAGTTGCATCTCCTGAATTACGGTGTAACATTGCAAGCAGCTGGCCATGTTTCATCTCAGAGATGGCTGCAATTCAGTGGTTGTTGGAAGCAATTTCTCTATTTGTATAGAATTTGTACAATTCATACGGTGTCTGGGATCCATTTTGGAAGAAAGCCATTATATCAATGCAAGATCAGCATCAGTATCACTGCAGTGATACATACTGCAAAACTGTTAGGAAAGAATTCGGCATTACCAAAACATTATTTAAAATATAACTCATATTTAATATAGAGGTGTGTATACTCTCCCATGCTATTGAAAGATGGGGCAAATCCTGCTCTCACTTCCCTGGGTGCGGAGGGTTCCACATACCAGTGTTGTTACAATGTGTGCAGAAGGAGCAAGATTTCAGAAGGATATCTAGGTGAGCAACTCCTGTGCAACGTAAAGGGGCTCTTTAGAGGTGGCTTGGGATGGGTAGAGTATCAGTGATGTATCTTGTTTGATTAATTCAATAACCATTGCTCCTACATCAAGCTAGGGCACAAAAACTGTAGACTACCACCCAAGCCCTGAGAGTAGACTAGTGGCCAGGCACAAATCTGCTGCCTCTAGGGGGCCTGGTGAGAGGGCAAGAATATTCCTGTGTGCTAGAAAGAGGATTTGCCCTTTCGTATGCACACACGGAACAATGGGTATATTCAAGAGGGAGGGATAGGTGTATTTTTCAAATAAAAAAATAAATTTGAAATGCCCTTTGTGCACTGGGGTAAAACACCTTCTTCTAGAGTAGGCCTCTAACAGAAATCAGTCCACGTATATTCCAAGGTCTGGCAGCATATGTTGAAAAATTTATGGGCTAAAAAAAACTAAAGCCGCCCCCCTCCTCCCCCACTCTCACAAAACTGTCTGGAATAGCAATTTCCTTCTAAGGCAGAAACAGATCATAGAGACAAACTTATTCACAGGGATTTCCTGTCATGAAGCCACTCTAATACAAACATTTTTTATTAGGAAAAAATAAAACTCACAGTGACATCAGCAGAAAAATGTTCTTAGAACACGTTATTTCCATTTAAAACAGATTATGACAGCTTGAGAGTTTTAATGGAAAGGAAAGTCTGCTGGCACTGTCAAACTACTGTTAAACCAGCTGAGAATTTTGTTATTTTATTTTTTGGAAAACAAAATACGTTTGAATTAGATACACACTGTCAAGACATTTGGGGATCCAGTTTCAGCTTCCATATGTGCTGTTAATAGAACACTTAAGGTCCAAAATTCAACTGACTTTTAAAATTGTGTTATTACTATAAATGTGCTTGCTACAGCTTTTTCTCCTTAAGATAATCTTTTCAGAGCTGATTAAAATAACATCTTCCTTTCCCCTAATCTGCAAATACACTAGGTTCCACACAAAATATCAGAATGTATACTGTTTTTCTTATTTGTCTTCTAATAGTTAGAGCAGAGAATGGGGAATCAGAACTCTTGGATTCTGTTCCTGGCTGAGCCAATGACTTACTGTGTGACCTGTATAACACACAAGCAGAGTGAATAATGGGTTATGTTAGTGCCTTTTTTTGGAGGGGGGTGTTAGGTAGGAGGGGATCAGCTAAATGGAAAGGAAGGGGAGAAGAGGGTAAGATGGGCAGATGTGGAGTGGGACTGAGGTGAAGAGACTATGAAGGAGGGCAAGGGGGAGATTGAGGGAGGGAATTGGAGCAAACAGCCAATCAGCACATCACAAAGTCCAGTTATAACTATAGAAAGGTCTACATAAGAACGGCCACACTGAGTCAGACCAAAGGTCCATCCAGCCCAGTATCCTGTCTGCCCAATGCCAGGTGCCCCAGAGGGAGTGAACCTAACAGGTAATTATCAAGTGATCTCTCTCCTGCCATCCATCTCCACCCTCTGACAAACAGAGGCTAAGGACACCATTCTCTACCTAACCTGGCTAATAGCCATTAATGAACTTAACCCCCATGAATTTATCTAGTTCTCTTTTAAACCCTCTTATAGTCCTAGCTTTCACAACCTCCTCAGACAAGGAGTTCTACATGTTGACTGTGCATTGTGTGAAGAAGAACTTCCTTTTATTTGTTTTAAACCTGCTGCCCATTAAATTTCATTTGGTGGCCACTAGTTCTTATATTATGGGAATAAGTAAATAACTTTTCCTTATTCACTTTCTCCATACCACTCATGATTTTATATACACCTCTACCTTGCTATAACACTGTCCTCGGGAGCCAAAAAATCTTACCGTGTTATATCGAACTTGCTTTGATCCACCAGAGTGCGCGCCCCCCGGAGTGCAGCTTTACCATGTTATATCCGAATTCGTGTTATATCGAGTCATGTTATATTGAGGTAGAGGTGTACTTCTATCATATCCCCCCTTAGTCTTCTCTTTTCCAAGAGGAAAAGTCCTAGCTTCTTTAATCTCTTCGCATATGGGACCCATTCCAAACCCCTAATCATTTTAGTTGCCCTTCTCTGAATCTTTTCTAATGCCAGTATATCTTTTTGAGATGAGGAGACCACATTTGTATGCAGTATTCAAGATGTGGGCGTACCATGGATTTATATAAGGGCAATAAGATATTCTCTGTCTTATTCTCTATCCCTTTTTTAATGATTCCTAACATCCTGTTTGCTTTTTTGACTGCCACTGCACACTGTATGGACGTCTTCAGAGAACTATCCACAATGACTCCAAGATCTCTTTCCTGATTAGTTGTAGCTAAATTAGCCCCCATCATATTGTATGTATAGTTGGGATTATTTTTTCCAATGTGCATTACTTTACATTTATCCACATTAAATTTCATTTGCCATTTTGTTGCCCAATCACTTAGTTTTGTGAGATCTTTTTGAAGATCTTCACAGTCTGCTTTGGTCTTAACTATCTTGAGCAGTTTAGTATCATCTGCAAACTTTGCCACCTCACTGTTTATCCCTTTATCCAGATCATTTATGAATATGTTGAATAGGACTGGTCCTAGAACTGACCCTTGGGGAACACCACTAGTTAGCCCTCTCCATTCTGAAAATTTACCATTTATTCCTACCCTTTGTTTCCTGTCTTTTAACCAGTTTTCAATCCATGAAAGGATTTTCCCTCTTATCCCATGACAACTTAATTTACGTAAGAGCCTTTGGTGAGGGACTTTGTCAAAGGCTTTCTGGAAATCTAAGTACACTATATCCACTGGATCCCCCTTGTCCACATGTTTGTTGACACCTTCAAAGAACTCTAATAGATTAGTAAGACATGATTTCCCTTTACAGAAACCATGTTGACTTTTGCCCAACAATTTATGTTCTTCTGTGTGTCTGACAATTTCATTCTTTACTATTGTTTCAACTAATTTGCCCGGTACAGACGTTAGACTTACCGGTCTGTAATTGCCGGGATCATCTCTAGAGCCCTTTTTAAATACTGGCGTTACATTAGCTATCTTCCAGTCATTGGGTACAGAAGCTGATTTAAAGGACAGGTTACAAATCATAGTTAATAGTACTGCAATTTCACATTTGAGTTCTTTCAGAACTCTTGGGTGAATGCCATCTGGTCCCGGTGGCTTCTTAGTGTTAAGTTTATCAATTAATTCCAAAACCTCCTCTAATGACACTTCAATCCGTGACAATTCCTCAGATTTGTCACCTACAAAGGACGGCTCAGGTTTGGGAATCTCCCCAACATCCTCAGCTGTGAAGACTGAAGCAAAGAATTCATTTAGTTTCTTCGCAATGACTATCGTCTTTAAATGCTCCTTTTTTATCTCGATCATCCAGGGGCCCCACTGGTTGTTTAGAAGGCTTCTTGCTTCTGATGTACTTAAAAAACATTTTATTTCCTTTTGAGTTTTTGGCTAGTTGTTCTTCAAACTCCTTTTTGGCTTTTCTTACTACATTTTTGCACTTAATTTGGCAGTGTTTATGCTCCTTTCTATTTACCTCACTAGGATTTGACTTCCACTTTTTAAAAGATGCCTTTTTACCTCTCACTGCTTCTTTTACATGGTTGTTAAGCCATGGTGGCTCTTTTTTAGTTCTTTTACTGTTTTTTAATTTGGGGTATACATTTAAGTTGGGCCTCTTTATGGTGTTTTTGAAAAGCGTCCATGCAGCTTGCAGGGATTTCACTCTAGTCACTGTACCTTTTAATTTCTGTTTAACTAACCTCCTCATTTTTGCATAGTTCCCCTTTCTGAAATTAAATGCCACAGTGTTGGGCTGCTGAGGTGTGCTTCCCACCACAGGAATGTTAAATGTTGTTATATTATGGTCACTATTTCCAAGTGGTCCTGTTATAGTTACCGCTTGGACCAGATCCTGTGCTCCACTCAGGACTAAATCGAGAATTGTCTCTGCCCTTGTGGGTTCCTGTACCAACTGCTCCAAGAAGCAGTAATTTAAAGTATCAAGAAATTTTGTCTCTGCATTTCGTCCTGAGGTGACATGTACCCAGTCAATACAGGGATAATCGAAATCCGCCACTATTATTGAGTTCTTTATTTTGATAGCCTCTCTAATCTCCCTTAGCATTTCATAGTCACTATCACTGTCCTGGTGAGGTGGTCGATAATACATCCCTACTGGTATATTCTTATTAAAGCATGGAATTACTATCCGTAGAGATTCTATGGAACATGTGGATTCATTTAAGATTTTTACTTTATTTGATTCTACATTTTCTTTCACATATAGTGCCCCCTCTCCCGGACGACCTGTTCTGTCCTTCTAATATATTTTGTACCCCGGAATGATTGTGTCCCGTTGATTGTCCTCATTCCACCAGGTTTCAGTGATGCCTATTATATCAATATCCTCCTTATCACGAGGCACTCTAGTTCACCCGTCTTATTATTTAGACTTCTAGCATTTGTGTACAAGCACTTTAAAAACTTGTCACTGTTTATTTGCCTGCCCTTTTCTGATGTATCAGATTCTTTTTTATGTGCATGTTTCTCGTCTGATCTCGCCCATACTTTATCCTCTTCCATCCTCTCCTCCTGACTAAAACCTAGAGAATCTCTGTCAATAGACTCTCTTCTAAGAGAAGTCTCTGTCCGATCCACGTGCTCCTCTGCAGCAATCAGCTTTCCCCCATTTCTTAGTTTAAAAACTGCTCTGCAACCTTTTTAATGTTAAGTGCCAGCAGTCTGGATCCACTTTGGTTTAGGTGGAGCCCATCCTTCCTGTATAGGCTCCCCCATCCCAAAAGTTTCTGCAGTTTCTAATAAATCTAAACCCCTCCTCCCTACACCATCGTCTCATCCACGCATTGAGACTCTGAAGCTCTGCCTGCCTACCTGGCCCTGCGCGTGGAACTGGAAGCATTTCTGAGAATGCCATCATAGAGGTCCTGGATTTCACTCTCTTTCCTAGCCGCCTAAATTTGGCCTCCAGGACATCTCTCCTACCCTTCCCTATGTCATTGGTACCTACATGTACCATGACCACCAGCTCCTCCCCAGCACTACACATAAGTCTATCTAAATGCTTCAAGAGATCCGCAACCTTCGCACCAGGCGGCAAGTCACGATCTGGTTCTCCCGGTCATCACAAACCCAGCTATCTATGTTTCTAATGATCAAATCTCCCATTACTAACACCTGCCTTTTCCTAATGACTGGAGTTCCCTCCCCCAGAGTGTGCGAGAGGATACGTCAACATCACCTGGAAGGAGAGTCCCAACTATGGGAAGGTTTCCCTCTGCTCCCGTTGACTGCTCTACTTCCCTGGGCCTTTCATCCTCCTCAACAGCGCAGGGGCTGTCTGACCAGAGGTGGGACAAATCTACAGTGTCCCGGAAAGCCTCATCAACATACCTCTCTGCCTCCCTTAGCTCCTCCACCCTAGCCACCAAAGCCCGTACATGGTCTCTGAGGGCCAGGAGCTCCTTGCACCGAATGCACACACATGCCACTCACCCATAGGGCAGGTAATCATACATGCTACACTGCGTGCAATAAACAGGATAGTCCCCACTCTGCTGCTGGGCTTCTGCCTGCATTCTCCCCTACAGCTACGTAGGTTAATGATAGGGTTTTTGTTTAAAATCAAAGGTTTTAAAGAATGGCAAGTGTACCTCGCCCCCTTCCCACTCCCCTGCCAAACTCCCTCTTGAAATTCCCTGTTAGCGGCCCCTGTTCGCAAAGCTGAATGCCCACAAATCCCTGCTTTGGCTGCCTTTGCTCCTACCATTTGGAGTCTCTAGCTGGCTCCTCTCTGCAGTCCCTCCGCACCCCTCCCCGCAAGGCCACATGGCACAGGAGACGGGAGACACCATCCAGGTTCTATTGTACCCAGTATGTGCAGAGGGTCTCCTTGCACAGTTCTGTGTCCAGAGAGTGCTAGGAAGGGTGGTCCTGGCAAGGCTCCATATGCATATGCACTATAGTGGGAAAGCAGATAAAAAAAATTGTTTACTTTATATATAATATTAAAAACAACTATCAAGCACCAAATGATGTTTCATGGACCAAATGGGGATCCAAAGGCATTGTGCTACAAGCTATTAATAGGTTTTAGTTATAGAAAATGATATATTTACAGTTTAGATAAGATCTAAAAAAAAATTTCTTAGACTAATATTTTGGGAGGGAGAGAGGGGGTTTGGTCAAGAAATTTGTGGCCTTTCTTGCTGTACCTGGTCCTAATCCAAAGACTCAGGTGAGGCCCCTTAGTTTCCTCCCTTCCTATCCATGGGTGGTGGGTGGACCCCCCCCTTCGGAGAGGCTAGCCTCTTACCCCCTCCTCCACCCGCAGCCAGAGCCTTGAGCCCCCCTGCCCTCCACTCCTGTGGCCAGAGAAGCCCCGGGCCAGCTGGAACCCCTCCCACCCGACCCAAACAGTTCCAGCCATGCCGTCTGGCCCTGGGCAGCCCCAGCCCTGAGTCTCGCGACAGCAGTTGCAACCAGTGAAGGCAGAGTCTTCCCTGGCCTATTATACCCACCGCCCATGTAGCAATCTGTTATGAGGGCACAATTTTAACCATATTTGGCCAATCCCTTTTATATGAAAACAATGGCATGGAGGATGAAGAGTTATTCTCTCTTAGATTGATAATAATGCTGCTCCATGAAGAATCTGTGGAGGAGTTATAGAAGCAGATGGCCAGCTCACTCACACATACAACTGAAACTTGTCACCTTCACCATCTTCAGAAAGTAGATCCTGATGTGCAATTGGAAAATATTCATCTCAATAAACTTGGCCAGACTCTAGCCATTTTTGGGGGTGCCTTTGTATAAAAAAGGAATACTCTAGCTGCTAGAGTATTCCTTTTTTGTACAAAGGCACCTAAAAAAATGGTTACTAACCTTTCTGTAAATGTTGTTCTTCGAGATATGTTGTTCATGTCCATTGCACAGTTGCTGGAGATTTTTCCCTCAGTGGTATTCGTCGGGCTGGCTCTATCGCCCTCTGGTGCCACATGCTCATGTGCTGGTATAAGGGGCCCAGCCAGCCCCACACCCTCTCAGGTCCTTTTTGCTGGCTAACTCGGACAGAAGGGCGGGTCATGGAATATATATGAGCAAAACATCCTGAACAACAGTAACAGAAGGTAACTGTTTTTTTTCTTTGACTGCTTGCTCATGTCCGTTCCATGATAGGTGACTCCCAAGCAGTACCTGAGGTGGGCTTGGAGTGCATGGACATGTGGATTGCAACACTGCTCTACTAAACTTGGTGTCATTCCTAGCCTGCTGGGGATGGCATAGTGGGAGGAGAAAGTACATACTGATGACCAGGTCACTGCCCTGCAGATGTCTTGGATCGAGACCTGGGCCAGAAATGCCGCTGATGAAGCCTGAGCTCTCATCAAATGGGCTGTCAAGATGGCAGCTGGTGCTGCCGGAAGAACACTCTGCACTGATGCTGAGGTACTTGGTGCCAAGTCTGACCGGTTTGG
This sequence comes from Mauremys mutica, assembly GCF_020497125.1. Taxonomy (NCBI): domain Eukaryota; kingdom Metazoa; phylum Chordata; order Testudines; family Geoemydidae; genus Mauremys; species Mauremys mutica. The sequence continues at coordinate 58,451,409 of NC_059079.1, forward strand.
GTCAGACACCAGTCTGAGTGCAGCTTCCATCAGGATGGCCCTTAGGGTAGCCTCCCTGTCCCTTTTTTTCCTACGAGGCTTGAACTTGTGACAGATCTGGCAAGGCTCTTGCACATGGGCTTCCCCCAGACACTTCTGACAGCTGGACTGTGAGTAGCTCACTGGCATGGGCTTGCCACAGGAGGCACAGAGTTTGAAACTTGTTGTTCCAGTGACCATCACAGGTGGTAAGAAGGAATGGAGAGGGCGTGGGGCCAGCTTGGCCCCTTATACCACCACATAAGCATGCGGCACCAGAGGGCGATAGAGCCGGCATGCTGGATACCACTGAGGGAAAAATTCTGGTGACTCTGCACGTAGCAAGCAAGCAATTGAAGAACTGCAAGCTCTTCCGTACAAGACGACCCCTGTACCTTGAAATCAGTGGGGCTCCACTCTGATGCAGAGATTTGCCCTTATGTCTGCTATGAGCACCAAGTTCATGTCAGTAGATGTGCTCCTGGAAGTTCTTGTACAGTGTATAAGGCTATATCTACACTAGCACTTTGTCAGTAAAACTTTTGTTGGTTGAGTGAAAAAAACCACCCTCCTGACTGACATAAGTTTCACCAACAAAAGCGCTATGTTGGTATGGACAGTGCTATGCTGTTGGGAGACGCTCGCCCACCTATGTAGCTACTGCCACTCATTGGGCCATATACCGCCATCAGCATACAGCAGCTACATGGGAGACCTTATAGTGGCACGGTTGCAGTGGTACAGCTGTGCTGCTGTAAGGTCTGTAGTGCAGACATAGCCTGAGAGAGACAGAAGACTGATCCACAGGCTGGTTTCATGCAGCTCTTCACCAACGACTCATGGAGATTAAGAACTTGAATGGAATATATTGCCAGAGGCGTAAGGACCTGCTTCCCCACATTCTGAACTGATAACCAGCAAGTTATTTGACAGCTCTTGTACAGTTAAGGGCAAATGGAGGAACACCACAAAGATTTTGATTTAATCGAGACATTGTTTAGTAAATGTTTACTGGATACCATAGTAGCATGCATGCTAAGGCCATGCATAATGGGTAGCAGATATTCTCAGCTAATCAAATGATTAGCGTATTTATCCTCAAATATTTCTGTTATTCTAGACGCAGCAAAACCTAAAAGCAAAGTTGTAAGCAATACTCTTTTACCTGTTGTGTACGCATTGTGTAAAGTGCTTTGAAATCCTTAGAAAAAAGGTACAAGGTAAGTGCAAAGTATATTATTCATATATGGACTATACTTTAAAATAACTAAAGTATTTGATATACAGACATCTGTGGAAGAATATAAAATAAGATTTAAGGCACTATATTTAAGTCCAAAATATAAATCTATAGCTGATGTGGAAAGTAACTTTAAGCCCCATATGATTTCAATTTTTCTTCTTTTTACTGCACAATTTCATTCATTTTCTGAAAAACTGAATCTTTCTAAGTGTGAACTAAAAAAACACCAGAAAAGAATGAAAAAGAGGTCATTTTCGATTTATAATCAAAAGAACTTCATACAAAGAGCTTTGGGCTTAAATTGGTCTCCATTTATGGTCAGGAAGAAATTCTTCCATCACCATAGATTACTGCACAGTAAGCCAGATGCGTTAAGGGAGATTCACGTTCCTCTGTGACATGGGCTAGAAAGCTGCTGTTGGAAACACGGGACTGGAGTACGTAGAAAGCTGTCTGAGCATTCTGATGTGGTAATTTCTTATATTCTAACTGGTACCTTTGTTGGGGGTCTCAAACAGGATAAGGACTGAATGAGAAAGAAGCCGGAACAATCACTCTAGACAGTCCCTGCAGATCAATGCTGAGATGCATTGGTGGGGATGTATAAGGACACTTGCTCTTCTCCTGTACATATTCTGTAGATAAACTGCAGGTATCTAGGATGGACAGTGATGCTTTTCATTAGTGCTAGAATTAACTTATATTAACAAAAATCCATTCCCAAGAGGATAAGCTCCCTTCCCCCGGCTTTTGAAGTTCAATCCTCACCATTCTGTGGAAGAAATGGCAATTTCTTAAAATATACACATTTATAAAAAAGGATGAATTCCTATACATGTACAAAGGCTAGATCTTTTTGAAAGGACCAAGATTATTACAAAGCCATTCAGTAGCTAACTGGTGTCACTGTCTTTAAGGGCGAAGTACACTTTGCTATGAAGAGGCAAAAACTGACACCACTTGGGCTGTTTCTTGTGCTGTCAGCTAACTGCAATATGATGGCTGATGGGTCAGAGCAAGATTAAATGGTGTGGTTTGCTTTTTTCTTCAAAATGCACAACTAAAATGTGGAGCTCACTGTCAGAGGATATCAGCAAGGCCAAGAGGTTAGTAGAATTAAAAAAGAGATTAGACATTTGTATGGTTAGTGAGAACATCCACAGTTACATAAGTTTTAAAAAGAAGCAATATAAACCTCATGCTTTACGGCATAAAACAACCAATAAGTATCAGGATTTAGGAAGAAACTTCCCTTATGGGCAAGTCATTCTACAATTGTCCACCATGGGGTATCCGACACCTTCCTCTGAAGCTTCTGGTATTGGCCGCTATCAGACCGGATACTAGATTAAATGAGCCTTTGGTCTGATATGGAAGGGCAAGTCTCATGTTCCTATGAGTTTTTTATGGTTACTGTGGAGAAACAGCCTCATTAGTCCTGTCTACACTGAATGCCTTGGACATTTACAGTTCAGGTCCAAGCACATGGGCTGCTTGTAAAATATTTCATGTCCACATTCAAAAGCAATTGTAATAGTTCACAAATGTTCTAAGGAGCAGTTAAACTGATCTAGCTGTCAGCAAGCCTTATAATTCAGCCCGCACTTGTTCAGTGGGCCCTGTTTCAGCACTAGAGAAGACAGGAAGTGCAGGTTGTGCAGTTCAACTAATTCAAATGGTTTCCCTACAGAATCCTACAATGATATTCATGCCATCTTACAAATTCTTCCCCAAACCACTGCTTTGGGATAACTTCTACAACAGGTGGAGGGAGTGCTGTGCATGGACATGTTGAATCAGTTCATACTTAACCAGGAGGATTAGTGTCCACACCTTTTCAGGAACAAAGGGTTATGGTAAATGCTTAGCTGTTGACCTTGAAACTGTTTAGCTCCCTATGATTCTGCATAATATGGACACAGATAAGCTGACCATTAACTATGAATTAGTTAAAAATAATCATTTAGAACTGTTTAGTATTTTCCCACTTGGAGGAAAAATTCATAATTCATAGATTCCAAGGCCAGAAGGGACCATTGTGATCAACTACTCTGACCTGCTGTATAAAACAGACCTTAGAACTTCCTCAAAATAATCCCTAGAGCATATTTTAGAAAAACATCCTATCTTGATTTAAACATGGTCAGTGATGGAGAATCCACCATGACCCTTGGTAAATTGTTCCAATGGTTAATTAATTTCAGTTAAAAAATTATGCCTTATTTTCTGTCTGAATTTGTTTAACTTCAACTAGACTCAATCTGTCTAACTCAATACAGAAGAAACTGACAGGAGGCACTTTGCTGACAGCTGTATTTTTATATGAGATACTTCTCTCTTAAAGGTGACCAGCAAAAGAGTGTTTCTGCCTTTTTGTTTTTAATTATGCATAAAGAAAGAGGTTTTTTTTTTGTACACAAAGTACATTTTTTTCCTTTGCAGATCACCTTTGAACAAGACCTTTTTGAAAAAACCTGAAATTTATGGAAAGTTGCAGCATTTTACACATTGCAGCACACTGTAACAGTCAGTCACAATCTTAAGTTACATGTTTAGTTATGTGGTATACAGGGCCAGCTCCAGGCACCAGTGCAGCAAGCAGGTGTTTGGGGCAGCCAATCAGCAAGGGGTGGCAGGTCTGAGTCTTTGGCGGCGGGTCCCTCCGTCCCTCTCGGAGGGAAGGACCTGCCACCGAATTGCCGCCGAAAAATGAAGCAGCAGCAGTAGAGCTGCCGCCAATTGCGTTTTTTTTTCCTCCCGCCGCTTGGAGCAGCAAAAATTCTGGAACCGGCCCTGGTGGTATAAAGTAAGGGCTTGTCTTCACTACTGTGCTACGTCGATGGGAGAGCACTCTCCTGTTGATGTAATTACTCTCCATCTCAATGAGAGGCGGAAACTATGTTGGTGGGACAGTGTGTCCCACTGACATAAAGCAGTGTCTACATTGCACTAAGTCCATATAACTTATGTCGCTCAGGAGTGTAACCCCCCCGCCCTCGCGATGCAAGTTACATCAACTTAAGCAGTAGTGTAGACAAGCCATAGGTATGCTCATACAAGATCAGTTAAGCAAAGCAGCAGTCTCTGTAAACTAGCTCAGGCAGAAAAAAGTGGAAGACAAGTTTTGTTCTGGATTTCATTTTCAAGTCCCAAAGTTGACAAGAAATCGGGCATTCAAAAGGGATACTTGTTTAATGTCCAGGTGGAAATATAGATAGTGTTATAATATATAAATATACAGGTAGTATTAAGGTGTATTTAAATAATAATATTGTTCAATTTAAATGAAAATAGTAATACAACTTAAATTGATATTAACATGAATAAGTCAAAATAATGTTTAAATAAAATTCCCCTCAAATTCCATCTGCCTTAAACTCCATTTATTAAGAGCAGTATGAAACTACTGGCCACTTACCAATCAGAAGCACAAACTCTCTTTCATACTTTTGTGCAGTTTTTCTTTTGTTTATAAAATAGATACCTAGCCAATGTTTTAGGTGTAAACATTTTCACTTAAAGGGACACCATCTGCTTATAGATCATATGTCTGAATTTTTTTTAAACCTAATATTCTTACATGTAACACCTAAGATGACTATAAACATAGCTCAGTGGTTTGAGCATTGGCCTGCTAAACCCAGGGTTGTGAGTTCAATCCTTGAGGGGGCCACTTAGAGATCTGGGGTAAAAATCAGTACTTAGTCCTGCTAGCGAAGGCAGAGGGCTGGACTTGATGACCTTTTGAGGTCCCTTCCAGTTCTAGGAGATAATAATAATAATTGGAGATATACCTAAGAGAAAAAAAATGTCTTCAGGCTTGTTAAGTTTGTGCATTTGACAGCACTTTACTGTGGTGCTGGTTTCACTGTTTCTCCTATACACAGTCAGCTTGTCTGTTTCTCCTACAGTTTGTGCAGGTCCTTCATACAGCAACAGGGAAGCATAGAATTGTAAACAGAAAGTATGCAAAAACAAAACATTAGTACACCACACAATTTATAACGTTTCACAGGAAAAGCATTTAGTTGATGGATTCACTATGATATCTATGAAACAACATCACAACATGGTTCCTACTCATACTAGACCTGTAGGCTTCCAATGCAAGATATTGGAAGAGGTACCATATAAGCCATTAAGAGTGCTCCATGTGTAAAATGTGATCATGGGTCTCCTACTGTCTGATTTTACCTCTCCATTGAGGCCCTCTGCTGTAATAAGCAGTCCTCTGGATGAGGAAATTACCTTTGGAGCTCTATTAAGATGTTCAATAATTTGTGAAAATGGTTGCTAGGTACTCAAACTCCAGTCAACTGTGTCATGCAATCAGGAAGGATGTAATAGTCCATGGTACAATAGTACCATGCAGTACTGAAGATAAGAATGAGGACAGAAGAGCCATGAACAGACCAGTGACAACACACAGAAGGAGCGGAAGCCAGACTTTGAAAGAAGAAGTTACTCACCTTATCTAGTAACAATGGTTCTTTGTGATGTGCATCCCTAGGGTGCTCCACTTAGTTGTACTTGAGTCCCTGCACGGCTGATCAGAGAACTTCAGTCACAGTGTCCTTTAGGCCTGCACATGCACTGTCTCTCTTTGTTCTGTGCCACAAGGTTAGTCAGTGTGGGTGGGCTAACCTCCTCCAGATCTTTGTCAAGTTTTTGAAGTCATTGACAAAAACTTCAAAGTAGAGAGGAAGAGGATGGATTTGCAGAGCACCCATAGGGACACCTCTTGAAGAAGCATCATTACTGCACAAGGTAACTGTGGCAAGGCACCTTCTCAGTCTCCCCAGCCTCTGCTGCTTTTAGCCCTGGTGAGACAGGCTTGGGTAATTTGGTCCCCCTTGGGACACAGCGGAAGTCTGCTCCCCATATCTCCACCAGTCCTGTTTAGAGTCTTTTTACTCCCTTGTGGAAGAGAGTACTGCCTCTCCTCCTGGTGAGGCTCGCTGTCTTGCTGCTCCAACACTCCTGGCAGCAGGGCTCCTTCTCTCTCTGCTCTGCCCCCTCCTTCCTCCCAGGGAAGGGTTTAAAAAGGTCTCAGGCAGCCCTAAGTTGGAATCAGCTGATCCTAATTAACCACAGGTAGCTCCCCCTCAGCTGATTCTAAGTGCTACCTTGGTAACCCTTTCTCAGCTGAACCTGATTGACCTGTAGTTGCCTCCCAGTTGATAAGGAGGAGGGCCTTTTAACCCTCTGGGACTGATTCCTACCCCTCCCTTGCAGCTGTCTGTCCTGAGTTTATCACAGTAACTAATACTCCTCCTTTGAGAGGTGTCCCTATGGGTGCTCCCGATTGCATGACAGGAGGGCCAGGACTTTGGAGTCAGGTCAGTTACACAGGACAGCACTGTAGAGCTGAAGATGGCATCAGAAGCAAAGTCTCCAATGATCACATAGTGTTCTGCAAAAGTGTGGACTGACGCTCATGTTGCTGCTCTACAGATCTCTGAGGGTACGTCCATACTACCCGCCCGGGTCGGCGGGTAGCGATCGACTTCTCGGAGTTCGATATATCGCGTCTCATCTAGACGTGATATATCGAACTCCGAACGCGCTCCTGTCGACTCCGGAACTCCACCACCGCGAACGGCGGTGGCGGAGTCGACAGGGGAGCCGCGGACTTCGATCCTGCGCCGTGAGGACGGGTAAGTACTTCGAACTAAGGTACTTCGAGTAGCTGAACTTGCGTACCTTAGTTCGAACCCCCCACCCCAGTGTAGACCAGGCCTGAGATAGGGACATTCTTGAAGAAGGTGACAGATGAGGAGATCGAACTTGTGGAGTGTGTATGAATAGAGCCTAGAGGGGTCATGTTGCGAACTTGGTAACCCTGTCTGATGCAATTTGAAACCCACTTGGAGTGCCTTTGGGCTGATATTGCTGAGCCCTTGGATCTTTCCTAAATAGAGAGGAAAGGCCTAGGAGACTTCCTGAAGACCTTTGTCCTGTCCAGATAGAAGGCCAGAGCTATCCTGATATCTAGTGTATGTAATATAGCCTCCCTGTTGTCTTGGTGAAGCTTGGGGTAAAAGATTGGAAGGTGAATCAATTGATTCATATGGAATGGAGAGGTTACCTTAGGAATGAATTTTGGATACAGCCTGAGCATAACCTCTGGAAAAAATAGAGAGAGCTCTGGCCTGTAATGAGTCACGGTCAGCACCTATGGATGCCAGGTGTTTCACTGAAACTAGGGTTGACTTCTGGGCATTGATCTGTAGGCCCAGTTCCCAAGATCTTTTGGAGAGATCTTTAGGTACGGGTAAATCATGATCCATCGAGGGTACAAGAGAGCATCCATCACTGAGAGAATCTGGGAAAATACTCTCAGGGCCGATGGCAGTACGAAGGGGAGCACTGTATATTGGTAGTGGTCCTATCCCAGAGTGAATCTGAGAAATTGTCTGAGAGTCAGTAGGATTGAGATACGAAAATAGACGTCCTGAAAGTTGAGGGCCAAAAACCAGTCTCCCTGCTTCAATGCTGGAACGATCATTGATAAGGTAACCATCTTGAACTTTTGAGCCTTAAACTTGTTGAGAGCTCTGAGGTCTAGTATGGGTCTCCAACCTTCCTTCCTTTTGGGTATTAGGAAGTAACGAGAGTAGAATCCTTTGCCTGATGGATGTTGAGGTACCATTTCTATGACTCCTAACTGGAGAAGATGATTTATCTCCTGTCACAGTGAATTCTCATGAGACAGGTTCCTGAAGAGGGACGGGGAAGGGTGTTTTGGAGGGGGTAGGGAGATAAAATGGGTGGAGTACCCAGGTCGAACAATCTCTAGGACCCACCAGTCTGATGTTAGTCATTCCCAGGCACTGCAGAACGCTGCCAATTAGTGGCCAATTGGGTATACAGCAAGTGTCGGCTGTATCAGTTGGGGGAGAGTAGTCTAATGGCACCTCGACCTGCACGTCAGAACTTTTGTCTGGACACAGAGGGCTGGTCTGAAGAAGATTGCAGGCCAGATAGTTTGTGCTTGGGAAATTTGCCTCTCTCTATGCGGCTCATAGTGGCATTGAGCCAGATCATGGGATGTGTGTGGTCTTTGCTGGGACTGGGGACTGAACCAGCTTTTTTGTCCTGGCATTTAGATGCCCAGCGACCAGAGAGTGGCCCTAGAGTCCTTCAGAGTGTGAAGGGAGGTTTTGCCACGTCTCCAAAAAAGAGGTCTTCAACCGTAGACTGTACCTCCTTCAGTAAGCCTTTCAGATGGAGCCAAGATGCCTGTCGTATCACCATTGCTGTTGAGGGAGACCTAGCCGCTGTATCGAGGGCAGGCTGCAGCAACGTCTTTGCCACTACTGGCCCTCCTTAAATTGGACAAGATGTGACTCCAGCATCCATTCAATAAAGTCATTCAATTTTGAATAGTTTATATAGTCATATTTTGCCGTGAGGTCCTGATACTTGGTGATACAGATGTGAAAGTGGCCAAGCAGTATTGTCTTCACACCGAAAAGGTCCAGGTGCTTCCAGTCCCTATCATAGGGAGTGGCCCTTGATTAGTGTTGTCACCCACAGAGTTGATGGCACCCATCACAATCGAGTTGGGTGGTAGGTGGGAGAAGAGAAACTCAGATTCCTTGGCAGAGACATAGTATTTTTTGTCTGCCCACTTGCAGGTAAGGTGCTACCGATGCTGGGGTTTGCCCTACAGTTCTTGCCGGGTCTAAGATGACTTAATTAACAGAGAGGGCAATCTTAGAGGAGGAAGAATGGAGAATGTCAAGGAGTTGATGGTGTGTCCTTGACTTCTTCCAGTGGTATTTGGAGAATCTGTGCAACTCTCTTTGCCAATTCCTGGAAGAGACAAAAGTCATCTGCCAGAGTTGATGGGAAAGGCATGACAGCTTTATCTGGGGAGCAGGAGAATATGGTCCTCAGTGTCACTTCTTCCTTGGTTCCGCCCTCCTGTGCCTGTATGATGTCTTGTGGAACCTCCAAAGCTCTGGATGCTGTGTCCGAGGGGCTGTGTCTTGAGAGTTCTTGGACGAAGCTGGAAGCCCAAAGAGCATGCTGGTGGTATGCCACCCAAGGCTCCTAATAGGGTCATTGGAGTGGTGGTGGGACAGAGCCTGGCAGTGGTGCCCATGGGCGGCCATACCAGGATGGCAGTGGTGGGGCCATCTGTGGATACATGTTTGGGCTCTGTCAGTACTGAGCATCATATGGGGCCCGAGAGGAGTACTGTGACGCCACCTCCATTGGTTTGCAGTCTGAACTAGAGAGTGGGGAAATATGGCATGGCAGTGGAGATGATTCCTGTGCTAGGTAGAGGCTCAGTGAGGCATTCCTGGTACCGAGAAGGGACCCCAGTACATCTGGTATGCGGAGGTTCCTGGAGTGATGGGATTCCACTGGTACCAACTGTCCCAGTGATAGTGCTGAAAGGGGGTGGGGTGGGGGTGTCAGGGATCTTGTCCGTACTGGTCGCTCCGGTGCTTGTTGAGGCATCAATGGTGGTACCAATATAGACTTGTGTACTGGTAACATCTTTTTATTGGAGTTCTTATTCCTGTCCCCCAGTGCTGATAACTCAGTGCTCGTGCTCAGTGGTACTGGCTGCTGATGGTGTCCGTTAGCCACGGGTGCTGGACTGAGATGGTCTCGGTGCCAAACATACCGAGCAAGATGGAAATCGCTTATGGCCATCTCTGGGCTCACTATGGGGACTTCTCGCTCTCTTAGATGACTTGTGAGAAGGGTCAGCAGTTTATTTCCTCAACCTACAACCTTTAGATGTAGAGGGCTGTGGCTCATGTCTGCCAGCTGACTCCTGGCACAGGTCCTGAGGGGGCCTGAGAGTTGCTTCCATGAAGATGATCTTCTGTCAGAGCTCTCTGTCCTTACGAGGTCGTGGCTAAAGTTGCTGGCAGAGACCACACTTTTGTTAGAGGTGGCCTTCCCCAACGCAGCGAATACACTGGGACTGCTTGTTTGCAATCGGGATTGCCTCCTTGAAAGTGAGGCACTTCTTGAAGCCCAGCATACCCCATGGGGCGGGGGGGAGAGAAAGAGTCCCCAACAAAAGAAAAGTGGGAAAAATAAAGGTTTTTTCCCCCCAATTTTTTTTAAAACAGAAAAAAATGAGTAAAGAAGAAACCACAACTACACTATGCTACAAGGCTAATTAACTATCTAACTGCAAATAGAGCAATGATCTTAATGGACTGCAAGGAGCTCTGTCTCTAGCCAGGGGCAACTGAGAAGGAACTGAGGGGGTTTAGCAAGCATGTGCTGACTAGCCGCATGGTGCAGCATGAGGAGAGACAGTGCATGTGTGGGACTAACAGACACTGCTACTGAAGTTCTCCAATCAGCAGCACAGGGACGCAAGCACAGCTACAGTCAAGCACCCATAGGGACACTACTTCAAGAACAATTAAGGCTCTTGTGTGGAGAGAGGTGATTAGACAGGTGAGAAAAGACTTTTCCAAAAACTTGAGCCAAGAACACTGCTCTAGTCAGCATCGTTCAACTTCCAGTATAGCCATGTCACAGACTGCAGACTGTATCTGCAAGGATGGAATCAGTCCTCATCAGAAAATGCGCACACCAAAACTGTTGTGCTGAGCTCTAGTGAGCAGTTTATGAGAAACAAAAAGATTTGGAAAATGAGTGAGGAAATAAAACCGATGACAGATTAATTCCATATAATTTTTCACACTATTGAACACTTACAACAGTCTTAAAAGTTCCATAATTTTGAAATAATGAAGAGTAAAGTCTGCTCTGCCCTTTTTATTTTTTAATGCATCCAGACTAGAAGCAAATAGTTCCATCAAGGAAACCGGGTAGAAGGGGCCCTAGGTTCATAACCTGGCAAGCAATAATCCACATCATTTCACACCAAGAGCTACATAGGTCCTGTTCCAATGTGATGTAACACAGTGAAAAGGCACAGAACGCTGACATGCCATGCCAAAGACTAATAAAAAAGTACTTTGCACATTACCAACATTCTGTCCACATCCTCAGTTTTTACCTTTTTTGCAGTTTCTTATTGAAGTAATAGGAATAAAACATGTTAACTAATGGCTGTGTTTGCAATGAATTTAATTTATCTCATCTTTAAAGGAAAAGTCTACAGGCAAAGGAGGATGAGGAGGATGGAGAAATCAAGAGAAAAATCTGATAAAAACAGACAGCACATGTATGGAAATAGCATGGTGGGAAAGCATTTGCTCACTGGCAGCTAACAGAAGGAGCAGTAAAAATTAATAAAATAAAAGCTCTTTTCAGTTAACTGTCTTTCCTTGTTAGTTTACTGATTTCTTTATCATGTTCATTTGTTGTGGTATATTATTATTTTCATGCTGTTCTTCACAAGTCCATTGAAAAGAGCTTATAATACACAAATTCCAGCTGATCCCAGGCATCAATGTATCTGGAAAGAACCAAATTCTGTGCTCGAGAGTGGTTGCAGTATCAATATGATTATGAAAAATAAACTAATAGTTCACACAAATCCACATTTTAAATCATTTATTTCAGTAGGAAAGATTTCTGAAATCCGTACTTAAAGTAATTTTAAACTAGCTTATGCAAACACACAATTTCACACACGCCCACACTAAAGTATTTAAAAAAAAAAAGAAGAAAAAAGGCTAGAAGACAGTCTAACTGCACGTCACTCATAGAGGTCATAGTGCAATTACTATCACTATAGCATCTCAAGTCAACATGGAAGAATAACATTAAAAATGGCTTGTGTTTATCATATAAACAATCTTTGTTTTTTCTTCCTGGATTATTATAGATTGTATGATTTCCCCAGCCTCTGCACTACTACAGTAGGGCTTGAATAGGTGTATTTATCTGTATGCAAGGAGTCAAGGGCTCTGTAAACAGGTGAACCCTAAAGATCCTTTCTTTCCCTATTTAATTGGTCAACTTTTACTACTTTTGGACCATATTTGGGAGGAGTTTTGGAATGGCAAGAGCTTTGCTGGGGAATTGGAGGCCATATCCCTCTTCCACTAAGGTAAATTTGATGCTAATCAAGTGTACAGAAGAAACTGAATGTTTATGTTACTCCTGGCTGTTTGAGGAAAAGTTCCAGAAATTAGCTACCATGATGTGATATGCAAAAGCCTCCATCTCATTGTGGCACTTTTTTTATAGCAATAGTCCTTGAGAAAAATCCTCAACTCTGTTCTGTAACATGCATGGCTAGACTCAAAATTATGCTTTCTTCACCTTGGGCTAATCCTGTCAATTGTCACTGAAGAACCCTTTAAGGTTGATCATTTCTGTGCTAGGTTATGCTTTTCCTTTCAAACATCTGAAATTAAAAACACTGCAGAGGAAATGCTCTGTTTTCTACCATAATGTCTTAGAAGAAAATGAATATTCTATTGTATGTGGCTTTCATTGCAAAAAAACCCTCAACGTGTGAAAGTTTATTAATTAATTTCTCCCTCCAAAGCTATGTGCTTCAAAGCTTAATGCTTCAAAGCTCACACATCTCTTGTAGGGAAACTTAGTTTTCACTAGATGTTACACTAGAAATAGAACAACCCCTGCACAAATGAGCTTAAAGTATGTCAAGAAAAGCTACAATATACAGTTTGTCCAGTTTTTTTTTTTAAGGTTTCTCCTTGATATTTATTCTAAATTAACAAAAAGTTGGTAGGTATAGTCCTTTCACATTTGTACAGTATAGTGTTTCAAGGGAATAAAAAGGAAGAGAATCCTCATTTTTAGCTAGGAGAACTAAAGTTCACAAACACTAGAAATTACTCGGAATGCCCTCTGATCCTTATTTATTCTTGTTGCTTTTTCCCCCCTCTTATGCTTGACATTACAAATGTTTCATATTTTAAAGAAAAATTGTTACAAGATGGTTTAGACAGTTCTGATAAAAGCTGCAGACAAATCTGTCAATGGCTACTTCTGCTAAAAAAAATTACCAAACCTAGAAAAACAGTTTAGTAATTTAAACCATATCTATCTTACATAGACCAAAATTGACTAATTCCTTCTGTTAGAAAAGTAAAAATGTTGGGAAAGAGGGTACACACTACAGAAATCAGGGAAAGTAATTTGGTCCAGTGGCTGCTACTGTATTTTCAGCTCTAGAACAATAGAACTGGACTTCAAACTGACAATAAGGCACTGACCAGTCTCTCTCAGAACCAAGTGTCTGCCTCCCCACAAAAGTTTGGATGATGACCAGAAAGAAGTTCAGTTGTACCCATTTATACAGATTCCTTCAATTACAACTCTCCCAAACACCAAATCTGTTTACTTTAGACACAAGCCATTTTTAGGGAAAGGCAAAAGAAAAAAAGAAAGGGTTGGTATTTAAATAATGACATTTTTAAAAGTTGACCTCGTAGCAAGAACAAACAACTCATTGGTGTGATTTAGTACCAGGTCTAGTGTTTTGAAGCTTACAGCAGGCAGTATACTAAAATGGCTGGAAAAGATTAGGACTTCTACTGCTTGTGAATGAAAATACCAGAGGAGGAGAATGAAGAAAAATGCCACTGCAGGAGCCAGAAAAACATCACCACACAATTTTCCTTTTATCAAAAGGGACCCAACCACCCACAGTGCCTTAGCAGCACAAAGCTACATTTACTTCTGTTGGAAGGGAAAGCATCTTCCAGTTGACAACCTTCTTATGTTTCTCATTAACAGTGGAAGATTACGGTCTTCTAAAAATTTAATTGCAAATAAGCGCACTTAAAATGTGGCAAGGAAACTAGCATTAAACTACATAGTTAATGTCAATCAACAAAAATAAACTGATGTAACTGCGTTGCATTCTTTCATGTTTCCTTGATAGTTTGTTTCTTATATGTTTTCATTTTCAGTAGCAAATGTACTGCTAGCAGCAACAACGTTGCTGCAAATTCTTTGATAACACATCTGAGTTCCGAGAGGGAAAGTTAACAAATAGTCAATTCCCCAAAAGGACCACATGAGAGAGTGCAGAATTGAGGAAGTGAAGATCGCCCTGCCACGATTTTCAGCATAGTGACCTTTTTCCTTTTCAGATCTTACAGACCTGCTTGTTAGAATCTTTGAAAAGTTCCTTGTAGGAGAGGTTAAAAGTTGGATATTAAAACCAGGTGGCACATAGTTAACTCAAATGCACATTGAATCAGAGTAATTTGAGCAATGTTTCAACGGCATTTTCCACAAGAAATGGTTAGTAAAATGAAGCACATGCCTAGATTAACTCAAATAGTATAGATCCCATTTTGTAAAATCAATTGTGACTAACAATAGCTCTTTAAGAACACTAAAATGGAAGGCATTTGATTAAATGTAGCTGAAGTTATAAAGAAACAGCATTAAGTTAGAAAGCGAACATTAAGTTAGCATTTAGTACTTCAATTTACGATAGCCAGAGATGTATTAGAAGTGCACTACATTTAGTATCACCACAACTAATTCTCTAAACTGGGTGGATTCTCTGTTGGTATTTAAACTACTAAATCTTGTAGGAAGTGAACTGTGAAAAAAGTGCCTTTGTAGTATACCAGTCAGCAGATGATCAATATTTACATATAACCCAGCCAGGAAGATCTACTCTGAACTATTTTTGTCCACATTCCTGTAATAATGGATCTTTTGTTCCGCAAGACATCTCAAGAGACCTCTTTCAACTAAAGATATAAATACAACAAAATAAAGTTATGAATGTTAGCTGCAAAATTTCAACAGTTACTGAAAGTAAAAACTAAAGAAAAACATTGCAAGATAAACCAAAGACAAACACAATCAACTGGCTGACATTCTGGATAGTGCATCCTTACCTGTCTATATCTGGCTGCTGTATTGTTTTCCCATTACTACTTTAAACGTTTTGTTTAACTACTACTTTTTACAGAGAAGTGGATTACTGTGATCTTCATAGTTGATTTGAGTTGTCATTCTATTTAAGCTTCCTGTGACAGGTTTCCTCTCAGGGGAGAAAAAAAATCACTTTTCCCTAATAATCTTCCAATTCAAAAGATGTAAAGTCTTAATTCCAGTAATCCTTCAGATTGTCACAAACACTAATGGGATAAAACAGAACTAGATATTGAACTTCTGGTACTAAGTATCTAAAGATGTTTTCATTAATCATTCTCTCTCTTATTACTCTTGCTAAACATTTTAAGAGGCTTCTTTTTTCAACAGTTCTCCCATGAAAAATGAGATATTTGAGGCTAGAAAAATAAAGATCAAAATGATATATGATGTCTAAATAGGTAGAGAGTAGCTACAGGCAACAGTTCATCTAATGGTGACTATTGACAAGGGCTCAGCACTGCTTTCCCCATCTTACTCTATGTACCATAAAAACAAAAGAAAATACAGCTGGATAAATTCAAAGAACAAAAACAACACCTTCTGACCCGACTCTGTCTTTAGCAAAGCTGTGTGATGTCAGGCTGTGGCTCCCAGTTTCATGTTTCCTCTCACTAACATAAGAATAGATATAGTTAACGTGCGATGCATCTAAATTAGCTTATTAAAAAAATTCAAAATCCACAGGGTTACCATACACAATGCTTAAAAAAAGTACACACATTTTGTTAAAAAACACTTTTGAGAAGAAACACACACTAAGTAATTTAAAAAATGCAAAACAAAAACTAAAGCTGTGCAAAATCTATTACAGTAATACTGTTGGCTATTAAGATGTTGTCTCTGCTATACACCCAACATGGGTTAAGTGATGTTTGAACTGAAAAGTGATTCGTCACGAGCAACCTCCTTTCAGGATATACTACTTCAGGATCAGAACTGATTATTCACTCTCCACAGAAAAAGATATACAAAGTGACACCAAATAGTGTAAGTGTGACACAGAAGTGTGCATCTACTATATCCTCTTTATACTAAAAACAGATTTCACAGAGTAACATTTGGAAATGCCCCAACTTTCCACCTCTCTCTTCCCCCAGAATGGTTCTCTCTTTATGCTAGTTTGTTCTCTCAATAGGGACAGCAAGCTTCCTCCTCTGCCTCATCAGTCACAAACTAATGATTTCTGTTAAGAAAATGCGATATTGATTCTGGGAACTTTAATGTGTGAAATTCTATCCTCTTACCCTGATTTAGTAAATGAAATGTACATTACCAAACAAATTACCACCTCCGGAATTCCCCCTCCCTCCCCCCCAAGATTATCAAGAGAACTCATTACCTGAGACCACTGGATAGTTTTAGAAAATCTAGGGGTGCACCTGTAAACTTATTTACTGCTTTTAAATTACAATCTCAGTGGAATATCTACTATTTTTTCAAGAAGTTTTCCTGGACACTATTGGAATTTCTTCCATATTTATGAAGATCAATGTTCCGAATCTTAAATAGGGCTTTGTGTACAACAGACTATAATTAAGTAACTTAAAACAACCCAAAATAAGGCACGAATGAAAATCTAATGCATAGAACACAGCAAATTTGTCCTCCTGTTTGGGATTTTAAATTTTTTGAAGAAGTACATTTAGTGACAAAAAATTACTCATATATAGGAAAAAGGTTTTGATTATCTAGTCCACCCTATTTTTCTTTCCTAGATTAAACTTCTTTAGAAATTGCAAATATAGTTTGAGCTCCTAAATCTTGAACAATACAGATAATTAAAACCATTTTTTTCAAAATGAAAATATGGAAACTCTGACATTGTCTCTCTCAAACACTGTAAAAAAAGAGGTCTTATAAAACTGATTCTCTGAAGCATCTTATCCTGAGAGAGGGTCTTCTGCTTTTCCCTCCCTTTAACTGTACCTAGGGAAACATCCCTCCAGAGAAGTAAAACATCTCTGTGAGCTATATCCAGTGTTTGTTGTGTAGTGGAACCATCACATGGAGGAAAGTAACCAGTGTAGAAATACAATGGGAAGGAAACACTCAGTTCTGACCTGATGATACCTCACAGCTCCCACTTAAAAAACCCAAAACAGACTATTCTTCAACCAGGAACTAGACAAGCATGTATCACAATCCTGCTTACAAGAAAAAGCGTGCTGTACAAACACAAACACAGTGGCCTTTGTGCCACTGGCAGGAAGTAAGGTTCCTATACAGTACTAAGGTTACCAAGTTTAGTACTTAAAACAAACAAACAAAAAAAGTTGCATTTGTTACAGCTCTCATAGTCTAGGTCTGAGAAAATTAATGATGCTCCAGATCAAGTGAGCCTGAGAGAAGCTCCAGTTGAAGGCTGCTAGTATAGTCTAAACACCATCCCTAGAATGTGTAAGTACCGCTATATCCTTAGAGTAAAACCAGATGTTGATGCAACCCTTAAGAATATGGTTATACCCTTTTTAAAGAATACTAAAAAGGTGGAACCCCCCCCTCCCCCAAAAAAATTAGTATAAAGTTAAAAGAAATGCAGATTAGCTACAACCTATTTAACCCAAGCACAGCACCGCCATTAGTTTCACACACACTATTTGGTGTTTCATGTTGGTTTTCCTTTCACTCTTTAAGGCAGTGGTTTCCACAGGTCAGTTCAGAAAATATTAAGAAGCATGGTCCATGGCAGTTCATGTTGCGACTCCATTTTTCACTCAGGGGAATCCATTCCCCAAACTGTTAGCACTCCAGCGTTTAGAGATTGAGTCTTTAGGTTCTGTTCTGGCACAGAAATAAATTTATAGCTGGCACGCTTTCTTCAGGACGTCATGCTCAAATTATGAGACAAACAGTTCATCAAATTGTTCTCTTTCATGTTTTGAATTAGCTTTTTACTCAAAAGACATCAAGTTGGCAGGAACCTAAAACAAAAACACAAGTAACAGCTGATTTTTATTTTGAGAATTGGCTTTCCATATTTCATCTTTTCAGAACCCACCCCATGCAAGTTTAAAATGTTCAGTTTACCTCTCCCCTCTACAAGAAAAAAGGGTAAATACAACCAGTCAAGCAGCACTAGAGTAACTACAACTATAGGTTTCAGAGTAGCAGCCGTGTTAGTCTGTATCCGCAAAAAAAAAACAAAAAAAACAGGAGTACTTGTGGCACCTTAAAGACTAACAAATTTATTTTAGCTCACGAAAGCTCATGCTAAAATAAATTTGTTAGTCTTTAAGATGCCACAAGTACTCCTGTTTTTTTTTTTACAACTATAGGAAACATATATACAGAGAAGGCAGACATTAGATTGCAGTATGGTTTATAAAATGTGTTATAACATGATTTGGCTCTGGTCTATATCTATAGGTGAATTATGACAATGTGGTTTGGCCACAATTGAGAGTTTAACATTTATTAAAGTTAACAAGCCTACTGGAGACAGACGCAAGGCCTTTGCAGCTGAAGGTGCCAGTTTATGGAATTCCAATGAACAGAGACTAGGATAAGGCCAAGTCTTGCCATGTTCATGGAATATGCTAATCGCATATCTTTGTGAAGGCATTCCCTAAATAATGGAGAGGAAGAAGTGCCCAGCAGCGTTGTTCATCATTCTTTAATAGCTAGAAAATGGGAAGTGCTGATGACACTGCTCCTATAAAGGCAGAGGAAATGCTAATATACTCCAGGAGCAGATCTAGAACAAATCAGCTTGTTCTATCTGATGAAGTCATATTTTGCCAGCACTTTTAGAGAGCTGTCATTCCTCATCTGCACTGTGGCTGAGGAATAAATCTTATTCCCCAAGAGATCCAGCTGCTTAATGTCTTTACCCTTTGATATGATATGTATCTAGAAGCTTCAGCATAGTGAGATCTCACATCAGCTGGAGAGTCAATTTGAGAGCCCAAGGTCAGACAAGTAAAAATATTCAAAACCTTTTTCAATGACCTGATATAGAGGGATAGTTTGTCTATTTCAGAGTCGGAAGAATGAATCTGAGGATAAAAGTCGGTTACTCACCGTTGTAACTGTTGTTCTTCGAGATGTGTTGCTCATTTCCATTCCAATTAGGTGTGCGCGCGCCACGTGCACGCTCATCGGAAGATTTTTACCATAGCAACACTCGGTGGGTTGGCTGGGCGCTCCCTGGAGTGGCGCCGCCATGGCGCAGGATATATACCCCTGCCGACCCAACCGCCCCTCAGTTCCTTCTTGCTGGTTGCTCCGACAGTGGGGAAGGAGGGTGGGTTTGGAATGGATATGAGCAACACATCTCGAAGAACAGTTACAATGGTGAGTAACCGTCTTTTCTTCTTCGAGTGTGTAGCAGGGTGGACCCTGCTCCTGCCCTGAAGGGTTTAAAAGCGGCCTGGCAGGGCTTGAGAGCTGTGGCTCTAAAAGCTGGGCTGATTGGGGAAGTGGCTGCAGCTGGGCCACACCCCAATCAGGCCACAGCTGGCCCCTATAAAAGGATGGAGGCCAGAAGCCCAGACAGTCTCTCTTTGCCTTCAGAGAGAGAAGGGCCTGGCTGTAGGGAGCTATAGACTGGATACCTGAGTGAAGCAGGGCTGGGGAAAGGCTGGGGAAGCTCCAGCCTAGAAAACCCCAGGCTGCGGCCTAGCATAGGGCAACAGGTACTGGGGGTTGCAGAGGGCAGCCCAGGGATAGGCCAAAGCAGCAGGTCCAAACCCCTTTGCCTGTGATGAGTAGGCTGATACTGCAGCCTGCCCCAGAGTGTGGGGCTAGACAATGACTGGCAGTAGCCAATACTGAGGCAAGGTGGGGATAGAGGGTGGGGGTTCCCTTAGAGGGGAAACACTGAGAGAAAGGGGTTACTGCCAGGGGGCAGCACCCCCATGTAAAAGGGCACCGGGTCCAGGGAGGGACACGGGGGCTGAAGACAGGCGGATCACCGGCCTGCAGAGGGCGCTCCAGCACTGGAATAGAGCTAATTCCCGGAGTCACCAGCAGGAGGCGCCGCGGGGGTGAGTCCGACCCGTCTACAGAGTGCTTGCTCATATCGATTCCAATTAGGTGACTCCCAAGCCTTACCTAGGCGGTGGGGTCGGAGTGAGATGTTGCAGAGTGCAAGACTGCTGAGCCAAATGCTGCATCGTCTCTGGACTGTTGAACCAGTGCGTAATGCGAGGCAAAGGTGTGAACCGATGACCAAATAGCTGCTCGACATATATCCTAGATGGGAATGTGGGCCAGGAAGGCAGCAGATGAAGCCTGAGCCCGAGTAGAATGGGCGGTGAGGTGGCTAGCAGGAACATGAGCCAAATCATAACATGTACGGATGCAGGACATCACCCAAGATGAAATTCGTTGGGATGAGACCAGTAGGCCTTTCATCCGATCTGCCACAGCTACAAAGAGCTGAGGTAACCTTCGGAAGGGTTTTGTTCTCTCGATATAGAAAGCGAGAGCCCTGCGAACGTCTAGGGTGTGCAGCTGTTGTTCCCGTGGCGATGTGTGCGGCTTCGGGAAAAAGACTGGGAGGAAGATGTCTTGATTGACATGAAAGGCAGACACCACCTTAGGGAGGAAGGAGGGGTGTGGTCGCAGCTGTACCTTATCCTTATGGAATACCGTATACGGGGGATTCGCTGTCAAGGCCTGAAGCTCAGATACTCGTTGTGCCGAAGTAATAGCGACGAGGAAGGCTGTTTTCCAGGAAAGGTACAGTAGCGAGCAGGTGGCCAGGGGTTCGAAAGGGGCACCCATAAGTCTGGCTAAGACCAGGTTAAGATCCCAGGTAGGAGTCGGTCGTCTGACTTGAGGATACAGACGTTCTAAGCCCTTGAGGAACCTTGAGACTATGGGGTGAAAGAAGATCGAGCGGCCATTTTCCCCTGGGTGGAAGGCGGAGATGGCTGCCAGATGGACCTTTATGGACGAGACCGCTAGGCTCCGTTCTTTCAGGGACCAGAGGTAGTCCAGAATAGCAGGAACAGGTACATGCATGGGCACTAAGTCATGCTGGGTGCACCAGCAGGAGAAACGCTTCCACTTGGCTAGATATGTCATCCTAGTGGAAGGCTTCCGACTGCCCAAGAGAACCTGCTGAACTGAGGCAGAACAACGCAAC
Source organism: Mauremys mutica (assembly GCF_020497125.1). Classification (NCBI taxonomy): domain Eukaryota; kingdom Metazoa; phylum Chordata; order Testudines; family Geoemydidae; genus Mauremys; species Mauremys mutica. The sequence goes on from NC_059079.1 coordinate 58,472,588, forward strand.
TCAGACTGGCTCAACCATGCAGCAGCCACGCTGTGAGATGAAGAGACTGCAGGTCCAGATGGTGAAGCCTGCCGAAGTTCTGTGTTATCAGATCGGGCCAGAGCGGCAGAAGAATCGGGTCTGCCACTGCAAGGTCGAACAACATGGTGTACCAGTGCTGCCTCGGCCACGCTGGAGCAATCAGGATTATGCGGGCGCTGTCCCTGCGGAGCTTGAGAAGGACTCTATGGACGAGTGGGAATGGTGGGAAGGCATAGAACAGGTGTCTCTTCCACAGAATCAGGAACGCGTCTGAGAGGGAGCCCGGGGAGCAGCCCTGGAATGAGCAGAACACCTGGCATTTCCTGTTCTCTCGAGAGGCAAAGAGGTCAACGTGGTGAAACCCCCACTTCCGGAAAACCGAATGGATGACGTCTGGGTGGATCGACCACTCGTGAGACAGGAAGGATCTGCTGAGGTGATCCGCCAGAGTGTTCTGGACTCCGGGGAGAAAGTGCGCTACCAAGTCGATGGAGTGGGCTATACAAAAGTCCCAGAGGCGAACGGCTTCTTGACAAAGGGGGGGAAGAGCGTGCTCCGCCCCGCTTGTTTATGTAAAACATGGCTGCTATGTTTTCCGTAAACACTGATACACAACGGCCGTGGAGATGGTCTCGAAACACCTGGCATGCTAGACGGACTGCCCTCAGCTCCCGCACATTGACGTGCAAAACCAGCTCTTGAGATGACCAAAGACCCTGAGTGTGAAGGCCCTCGAGGTGGGCACCCCAACCCACAGATGATGCATCCGTGGTCAGAGCCATCGAGGGTTGCGGTGGGTGGAATGGTATCCCCGCGCAAACTGTGGTGGGGTTCAACCACCAGGTTAGGGAGACCAGGACCTCCTGGGGAATGGTGAGTAGGAGTCCAGGCTGTCTCTGCGTGGCCTGTATATTGAAGCTAGCCAATATTGGATGGGGCGGGGGCGGAGGCGTAGCCTCGCGTGCTTGGTTACGGAGCTGCAGGAAGCCATGTGCCCTGTCATGAACAGATAGTTAAGGGTTAAGGTCTCTTTTACCTGTAAAGGGTTAACAAGCAGTACCTGAGAAACACCTGACCAGAGGACCAATCAAGGGACAGGATAATTTCAAATCTCTGTGGAGGGAAGGCTTTGTCTGTGTTCCTTGTTTGCTCTGTGTGCTCTCTTTGGATCTAAGAGAGGCCAGACATGTCTCCAAGTTCTCCTGGAGTATTTCCTACTATCCAGTATAGTGAGTATTAGAAAGGCGAATTAGTCTTATAATTTGATTTCTACATTTGCAATTGTGTGTTTGCTGAAGAAAATTCTTTATTTCTGTTGCTGTTACTGATTATTCTGAGGAGGAAGGAGGGGGAAGTCTCTTCAGTTTTTATAAGTTAGACCCTGTATTTTTGCATCCTGGTAATACAGAGAGAGTGTACTTTTCTTTCTTTCTTTAATAAAATCTTTTCTTTTTAAAACTTGATTGATTTCTTCCCTTGTTTGGATTTTCAGGGGAAGGGGAGGGGGAAAAAGTGAATCCCTCTTTGTTTGATTCAAGAAGTTTGAATCAAGGTATCTCTCTCCAGGACTAGGGAAGGGGAGGGGGAGGTGAGTCCCTCTTTGTGTTGAGTCAAGGATTTGACTCGGTGTGTAATCTCTCCGGAGCAGGCTGGAGAGAGGGAAGGGCGGGGAGGGGAACTGGCTGTTTCTCTCTCTCTGGTGAGATTCAAGGGGTTTGAATCTGGGTTCCCCAGGGGAAGCTTGGGGGGACAGGCAGTGTGTTATCCACTTTAAACGTAACTGGTGGCAGCGAAAACCAGATCTAAACTAGGATTTTAGTTTAGAGGAGTCCATGCAGGTCCCCATCTTGGAACCCAACAGCTCCAAGTGGGGGAGAAGACCTATGACATGGTAGGCAGCGGTTGGGATGGTATTAAGAACCAGGAGCCATTGAGAGCTATTCTTTCCCTCTAGAGCAGGGAGGCAGCCTGAGAAGGGGCGGGGGGTAGAAGTATTCAGCTTCTAACAAGGTATTGTTAGGAGTTTTCCAGCTGGGCTAAGCTGGAGGGAAAAAAGTTTTCCAACAGGCTTTGTTGGAAGGAGTTTTTCTTTCTGGTTGCTTGGACAAGCAGCTTGAGGAAAAGGAGGTGTAAGGTTTTCTAACTGGCTTTGTTAGAAGGAGATTTTTTTTTCTTTTCTTTTTTTCTTTTTCTTTCTGCTTGCTTGGACAAGCAGCTTGAGGAAAAGGAGGTGTAAGGTTTTTCTAACAGGCTTTGTTAGGAAGGACCCCTACTGGGAGAGCATTAAAAATTGCTAGAGACAAGTTACCAAACCAGTTTTTCTAGTTTCTTGTGAGCCAGCAAGCAAACACCATTTGCAAATGAAAAGTTTTGTTTCTTTTTATTCAGTCGTGAATAGAAAGGGTAGGAATTTGTGAACCAAGAAATACAGTTCACTAACTGCAGAGGGGTGTGGCCAGCACCAGAAAGCACAAAGACATGAGTACCAGTCAAACAGCTGACCACAGAAGAGAGATGGAGAAGCAAAAGGCTGACCACAGGAGGGCGTTGGAGCTCCAGAGGGAGGCCCACCAGCAGGCCCTGGGATTAGCAAGAGCTAACCCACATGTTCCAGCCAACCCTAACAATCCTTCTCCAGGCACTGTTCCCCATCCCAAGAAATTTCCCACCTACATGGCAGGTGAGGACACTAAGGCCTTCTTGGAAAATTTTGAAAGAACCTGTCATGGGTACAACATCCCTGAAGACCAGTACAAGGACTGGTCAGGAAAGTAGACTTTTGCTGTCTATGACAATTATTCCATCCCCATGCTACTGGGGGAAGACTTGGCCAACCATGTGGAGCTGGCCAAGAGGGGGGGGAGTGGTCACCCGCAGTCAGGCCAAACAAGCTTCCACTCCCATCCCTGTTCCTGAGCCGTCCACCAGGGCCCCGTCAGTGTTACCAGAGACCCAGACAGAGGTGGTGGAACCGGATCCCATGCCAACAACTACAACAGCCGTAGTACACCCAGTCCCAGAACCGAAACTGGAAGAGCAACCAGCAGCAAAACCATTGCCAGCACTGACACCAGCGCTTGCAAACCCGTCTCCAACCTCATTGCCAGAGGGCGCCAGCAGGCCAAAACTGGCAGAAGCAGCAGACAACCCTACACAAGAGGCTCAGCCAGAGCCTGAAATATCACCTAGTGCACAAGCGGAGAGCGGTTCACAGTCAACGGAAACAACCTCATCACCTACATCGCTTCCAGAGGGACCAAGTCCAAGTCCACAGTCTACGGAGGAACTGGTGTCTCCAGCCTCAAGGGAACAGTTCCAGACTGAGCAGGAAGCCGATGACAGCCTTAAGAAAGATTGGGCGGCGGCACGAAGCAACCCACCGCCTCTCAGCTCTTCTAATCAATCCCAGTTTGTTGTAAAACAAGGACTTTTATATAAGAAGATTCTTTCTGGTCGACACCAGAAAGGCCAGCATCCTCAAAAACAGTTGGTAGTTCCAATTAAGTACCGGGACAAGCTCTTAAGCTTGGGCCATGACATCCCAGTGGTCATTCTGGGGTGAACAGAACCAAGGACAGGCTGGGGAAGTCCTTCCACTGGGAGGGGATGGGCAAGGACGTTGCCAAGTATATCCGGTCACATGGTTAAAAAGTGTTCTTAAATGTCAAATATCTTGTTGTTTACATACTTAGTAATATATGTAATAGTGCATGTGTTTTATTAATCTGTTTATTTTACAGTTCTAGGAGGAAATCACCGCCAGTGTGGGTCCCCCACTGTCTGCGATTTGGGGGGCGTGTTATAAACAGATAGTTAAGGGTTAAGGTCTCTTTTACCTGTAAAGGGTTAACAAGCAGTACCTGAGAAACACCTGACCGGAGGACCAATCAAGGGACAGGATAATTTCAAATCTCTGTGGAGGGAAGGCTTTGTCTGTGTTCCTTGTTTGCTCTGTGTGCTCTCTTTGGATCTAAGAGAGGCCAGACATGTCTCCAAGTTCTCCTGGAGTATTTCCTACTATCCAGTATAGTGAGTATTAGAAAGGCGAATTAGTCTTATAATTTGATTTCTACATTTGCAATTGTGTGTTTGCTGAAGAAAATTCTTTATTTCTGTTGCTGTTACTGATTATTCTGAGGAGGAAGGAGGGGGAAGTCTCTTCAGTTTTTATAAGTTAGACCCTGTATTTTTGCATCCTGGTAATACAGAGAGAGTGTACTTTTCTTTCTTTCTTTAATAAAATCTTTTCTTTTTAAAACTTGATTGATTTCTTCCCTTGTTTGGATTTTCAGGGGAAGGGGAGGGGGAAAAAGTGAATCCCTCTTTGTTTGATTCAAGAAGTTTGAATCAAGGTATCTCTCTCCAGGACTAGGGAAGGGGAGGGGGAGGTGAGTCCCTCTTTGTGTTGAGTCAAGGATTTGACTCGGTGTGTAATCTCTCCGGAGCAGGCTGGAGAGAGGGAAGGGCGGGGAGGGGAACTGGCTGTTTCTCTCTCTCTGGTGAGATTCAAGGGGTTTGAATCTGGGTTCCCCAGGGGAAGCTTGGGGGGACAGGCAGCGTGTTATCCACTTTAAATGTAACTGGTGGCAGCGAAAACCACATCTAAACTAGGATTTTAGTTTAGAGGAGTCCATGCAGGTCCCCATCTTGGAACCGAACAACTCCAAGTGGGGGAGAAGACCTATGACATGCCCCATCAGGCTGAGGCAGTTGCGTACCGACATTGTCGAGAAGGTTTGGAGACCTCGAATAATGGAAGCCATCGCTTGAAAACGCGACTGTGGAAGGCAGGCTCTGGCCAGATTGGAATCCAGAGTCGCTCCGATGAAGTCTAGTCTCTGTGTGGGTGTTAAAAGTAGACGTCTCTGTGTTGATCATGAGGCCGAGGCTCCCGAAGAGGTCTTTGACTATGCGCAGATGCTGCGACACTTGCGACTGGGAAGTCCCTCGAATGAACTAGTCGTCGAGGTACGGGTATACGTGTACCCGACGACAGCGGAGGGAGGCGGCGACTACGGCCATGCATTTTGTGAACACACGCGGAGCTGTAGAAAGGCCAAACGAGAGCGCAGTAAACTGAAAGTGTTGAAGGCCGACCACAAAACGGAGGTACCGTCTGTGCGGCGGGTAAATTGCAACGTGGAAATACGCGTCCTTCATATCGAGGGCGGCATACCAGTCTCCCGGATCCAGGGAGGGAATGATGGTCCCCAGGGTCACCATGCGGAACTTCAGCTTTATCATGAATTTGTTGAGTTCTCGCAGGTCTAAGATCGGTCGTAGACCCAGGGGCAGCTCTAGTAATTTCGCTGCCCCAAGCACGGCAGCACGGCAGCAGCATGCCGCAGGGGGCGCTCTGCCGGTTGCCGGTCCCGCGGCTCCGGTGGACCTCCCGCAGGCGTGCCTGCGGATGCTCCACCGAAGCCGCGGAACCAGTGGACCCTCCGCAGGCACGTCTGCAGGAGGTCCACCGGAGCCGCCTGCCACCCTCCTGGCGACCGGCAGAGCACCCCCCCGCGGCATGCCGCCCCAAGCATGCGCTTGGCGTGCTGGGGCCTGGAGCCGCACCTGCGTAGACCTCCCTTTGCCTTGGGGATTAGGAAGTAACGGGAGTAAAACCCCTTGCCCTTCATGTCTTTTGGTACCTCCTCTATGGCTCCTAGAGCTAGGAGCGACTGGACCTCTTGTAAGAGGAATTGCTCGTGAGAGGGGTCCCTGAAGATGGACGGGGAGGGAGGGAGGGTGGGAAGGTGGGGTTGAAACAAACTGGAGGTGGTATCCCAATTCCACCGTGCGCAGGACCCAGCGGTCGGAAGTGAGCTGAGACCAGGCAGGGAGGAAATGAGAGAGACGGTTGAGAAACAGAGGAAAAGGATCCGGGAAAGTAACTGGTGGGCCACCCTCAGGCGTCCCATCAAAAGTTTTGTTTGGGCCCTACTGGTGGTTTTGGGGGCGCCTGATTTTGGCCTTGTAAACGGGTCGGACTCACCCCTGCGGCACCTCCTGCTGGTTACTCTGGGAATTAGCTCTGTTCAGCACCGGAGCGCCCTCTGCAGGCTGGTGATCCACCTGTTCTCAGGCCCCCGTGTCCCTCCCTGGACCTGGTGCCCCTTTTCTCCGGGGTGCTGCCCCCTGACAGTAACCCCTTTTCACTCTGGGCTTCCCCCTTTGTCTCAGGGAACCCCCACCCTCTATCCCTACCTTGCCTCAGTATGTGGCTACTGTCAGTCATTGTCTAGCCCCACACCCTGGGGCAGACTGCAGTATCAGCCTATTCATCATTGGCAGGGTTGGGTTTTGACCTGCTGCTTTGGCCTACCCCTGGGCTGCCCTCTGCAACCCCCAGTACCCGTTGGCCTTGTGCTAGGCCGCAGCCTGGGGCTTTCCTGGCTAGAGCTCCTCAGCCTTTCCCCAGCCCTGCTTTACCCTAGGTACTTATCTCAGTTCCTAAGCAGCCAGGCCCATCTCCCTCTGAAGGCAGAGAGAGACTGTCTGCCTTTGGCTCCCTGGCCTTTTATAGGGGCCAGCTGTGGTTCAGTTTGGGGCGTGGCCTCACCTGCAGCCACTTCCTCCATTAGCCCAGTCTTGAGAACCGCCGCTCTCAAGCCCTGCCAGGCCACTTTTAAACCCCTCTGGGCCGAAGCAGGGGGTCACCCTGCTACAGGCCTCCTTGAGGGCCAGACTGCCTTTGGCGATTTCCTCTGCCACGCAGTCTGCTAAAGTCCTGACGCGGTCTAGGCGGGGCATAAGGGTGGTGTGGCTGTGGCCGGAAGGTCCTGCGTTGGGTCACTGGCGTGTGCATACCCAGCGAGCGCATTATAACACGGTTATCTTTCAGACTTTGCAGTCTGGGGTCAGTCTTATCTGAAAACAGGCCTTGGCCTTCGAAGGGCAAATCCTGAATGGTTTGTTGCAATTCAGGGGGAAGGCCTGATACTTGGAGCCAGGAGATGCGCCTCATCGTCACTCCTGATGCCAAGTTTCTAGCTGCCGAGTCTGCGGCATCCAGAGAATCCTGGAGGGAGGTCCTCGCCACCTTCTTACCCTCCTCGAGGAGAACGGTAAACTCCTGACGGGACTCCTGCGGAAGAAGCTCTGTGAATTTCCCCACGGAAACCCACGTGTTAAAGTTATACCGGCTTAGGAGGGCTTGCTGGTTTGCCACCCTAAGTTGGAGGCCCCCGGCAGAGTATATTTTACGGCCTAGGAGGTCCATGCGCATAGCCTCCTTTGACTTAGGTGCCGGGGCGTGTTGGCCATGACGCTCCCGCTCATTCACTGATTGGACCACTAAAGAGCAAGGAGGTGGATGAATGTAGAGATATTCATACCCTTTTGAGGGGACCATATATTTCCTCTCAACCCCCCTTGCTGTAGGTGGAATCGAGGCCGGGGACTGCCAGAGGGAGGGATAGCTCAGTGGTTTGAGCATTGGCCTGCTAAACCCAGGGTTGTGAGTTCAATCCTTGAGGAGGCCACTTAGGGATCTGGGGCAAAAAATTGGTCCTGCTAGTGAAGGCAGGGGGCTGGACTCGATGACCTTTCAAGGTCCCTTCCAGTTCTAGGAGATTGGTATATCTCCAATTATTACCTTATTACCTATTACCAGATGGTATCCGCATTGGATTGTATAGTGCGGATAAATGGCAGGGCCACTCTAGTGGGTGCCTCAGCCAAGAGGATATCCACAACAGGGTCCTCTACTTCAGGAACCTCCTCCACTTGTAGGTTCATATTCAGAGCCACTCGTCTCAGGAGGTCCTGATGGGCTCTGAGACCAATCAGTGGAGGGCCTGAGGATGATGTTCCCGCTACCGCCTCGTCAGGCGAGGAGGAAGAGGAGAGGCCCGGGACCAAGGGGTCTTGTGGGGGTTCCTGTATTTGCGGAACATCCTCTGTGTCAGGAGGAGTCTGGGTGTCCTCAGTTGGGATCGGAACCTCATCCGTATCCGTAGGAGGACGACGGCTTAGCGTCGCCTCTGGTGCCCGGTGTTCTGACGGGACCGACCGTGGAGCCACTGATGGAGCACCTTGGGATTGGTGGTATGCCCATGGTGTCCAGAAGGACCAGTGATGAGGTCCTTGGCTGGGGATGTCAGAGCCACGTTCCTGCTGGTAGGATGCACTACCAGCCTGAGAGGACGTTGATGTGTGTCTGGAAGGCCACGGCGGTGCCGAGAGCTCCTGGGAGGGCGCCACAGATCTGGATGTGCGCTCCTGGGTTGGTAGTGGAGAGCGGTACCGTGAGCCATAACGGTAGCGCGAGCGAGACCGGGACCTTCTACCGTAGCGGTGCCGGGAGGTCGACCGATAACTCGAGTCCCTTTGTCTAGAGCGACTGCGGGAAACACGGTGCTGAGAGCGGTGCCAAGAGTCGAATCGGTACCGGGAGTACCTGGCTGGTGACCGAGATGTTGACCGGTGCCGTGAGTGCGATCGGTACCGCAATGGAGAGCGGTACCGGGACTGCGAGTGGCGCCGGGAGCGGGAACGGCAAGATAGAGAGTGTCTGCGAGATCGTGATCTTGAACGACGACTCTCTGTTGCGGCCACGGAAGGTGGCCTTATCAGGGCTGGATTCCCAACAGACTGAATAACCCGCACCGGGGGTTGAGGCCAGGCCGACTCCGTCATGGCAATGAGCTCCTGTGCTGTGGAGAAGGTCTCCGGTGTAGAAGGCAGGGCAAGCTCAACCACAGCATGAGCCGGGGAGCTGTCAGGCACCGGACTCAACGGCCCTTGTGGGACCGGAATTGACGGTGCCGAGCTCAGTGGAGTCGCAACTGGCGGAGCCACGACTGGCGGTGCCGTGGCAGAGGACGGTGCCGGACGAGCGAACTTCAAAGAGCGCTCCTTCTGTTGAGCTGCAGCAGTTGGAGCGCTTTTGTTGGGTCTCGGGGACAGGGAGTGGTCCTGAGCAGATGTCGGTGCCGGTAAAGGTCGGTGCCGGGGCTCCTTCTCGGTTCCGGAGCGGTCCGGGGCCGAAGGGGCGATCCTTACCGAACCAGTCTGTTGGGCACTCGGTACCGACGCTGCAGGAGTAAGTGCCGACTCCATGAGGAGCTGCTTCAACCTAAAGTCCCGCTCCTTCTTTGTCCTCGGTTTAAAGGACTTGCAAATGCGGCACTTATCTGGAAGGTGGGCACTTGAGGCAGGAGTCGTGGGGATCCCCTATTGGCATCGGCTTTTGGCACACCGAGCACGGTTTGAATCCCGGTGCCTTGGGCATGGGCCCGTACCGGGGCGGGGGAAAGGGGGTAATCCCCAATCTCTCCTTTTAACTATATACACTAACAATAAATACAATAACGAATACTAACTATAACTACTAAACTCGAACTATGACACAATTAGCAGTATAGAACTACGAGTAGCTAGGGATGTGGAGATCAGCAAAGCCGCACTCCACAGTTCCAACGACCGTCACGGGCGGTTAGAAGGAACTGAGGGGCGGTTGGGTCAGCAGGGGTATATATCCTGCGCCATGGCGGCGCCAATCCAGGGGGCGCCCAGCCGACCCACCGAGTGTTGCTAGGGTAAAAATCTTCCGACGAGCGTGCACGCGGTGCATGCACACCTAATTGGAATCGATATGAGCAAGCACTCGAAGAAGAACCAGAGGCTCCTTGTCGGTTTCATGGTACCCTTGTTTAAAAGGGATCTCCACAAATCTGAGGTACTTGGTCTACAGCAGGGTTTCTCAAACAGGGGTCGCCGTTTGTGTAGGGAAAGCCCCTGGCGGGCCGGGTGCATTTATTTACCTGCCCCGTCCGCAGGTCTGGCTGATCGCGGCTCCCACTGGCCGTGGATCGCTGCTCTGGGCCAATGGGAGCTCTGGCCGCCACTTCCAGCAGCTCCCATTGGCCTGGAGCAGCGATCTGCGGCCAGTGGGAGCCGCGATCGGCCAGACCTGCGGACGGGGCAGGTACACAATCTGGCCCGGCCCGCCAGGGGCTTTCCCTACACAAGTGGCGACCCCTGTTTGAGAAACCCTGGTCTACAGAATAATGAAGAGCCTGTGAGCTTTATTGGGACCAGATTAAGTCCTAGGTTTAAGCTCTCTGCAAGGGGTCACAATAACTCCGGGAATGGAAATCAGTTCACGAAGAGATCATAGATTCACCTGGAAAAGGTGAGATTCAAAGTGTTGTTTCAAGGTCACTAGTCATCTCAAACTCACCTCTTCCATTACTGACGCCTCAAAATGAATGTGTTTACACAGCAAAAAGTTAGGACAGGCCTCCCACCACTGACAGTACCAAACTTTAAATACTGCACTTGGTTTACTGGACCTGAAAAGCCTTCTTCCTAAGTAAGTGTTTGAGGTGGCTGTCCTGATATTTATACGGGTGACTAGAGAAGACAAGGTAGATTGAACACCTGTCAGGATTGTGACCTTTTCCTAGGCACCAGTAGCACTGAATAAGAGTGTCTATAACAGACCTCACTGCATTATATGTAGCTTATGGCTCAAAGCTAAGCTCTCATCAGTGTGCCCTCCAGCTTGGGTAGGTAGACTTGTACTAGCTCAACTTGAGCAACCACACTAAAAATAGCGGCACAGACAGAGGCATGGGCTAGCCACCTAAGCTCAGACTCAGGTTCTTCTTTATGCTTTTTAGCAATATAAGCAACACAAAATTTGATTAAAGGTTATATTGTGTAGCCAATTAATCGCAATTGATTGTGCGATTAATCACACTGCTAAACAATAGAATACCATTTATTTAAATATTTTTGGATGTTTTTCTACATTTTCAAATATATTGGTTTCAATTACAACAAAATTTTAGAGTACGCAAGTCCACTCAGTTCTACTTATTGTTCAGCCAATCACTCAGAAAAACAAATCTGTTTACATTTGCATGAGATAATGCTGTCCGCTTCTTGTTTACAATGTCACCTGAAAGTGAGCACAAGAATTCTCATGGCACTGTTGTAGCAAGGTATTTACGTGCCAGATGTGCTCAAGGTTCATATGTCCCTTCATGCTTCAACCACCATTCCAGAGGACAAACATCCATGCTGATGACTGGTTCTGCTCAATAATGATTCAAAGCAGTATGGACTGACGCATGTTCATTTTAATTATCTGAGTCAGATACCACCAGCAGAATGTTGATTTTCTTTTTTGGTGGTTCTGTAGTTTCCGCGGAGTGTTGCTCTTTTAAAACTTCTGAAAGCATGCTCCACACCTCATCTCTCAGATTTTGGAAGGCACTTCAGATTCCTAAACCTTGGGTAGAGTGCTGTATCTTTAGAAATCTCGCACTGGTGCCTTCTTTGCGTTTTGTCAAATCTGCAGTGAAAGTGTTCTTAAAATGAACAACATGTGCTGGGTCATCATTTGAGACTGCTATAACATGAAATATATGGTAGAATGCAGGTAAAACAGAGCAGGGGCATACAATTCTCCCCCAGGGAGTTCAGTCACAAATTTAAACACTTTTTTTTTTTTTTTTTTTAAAGAAGCGTCATCAGCATGGAAGCATGTCCTCTGGAATGGTGGCCAAAGAATGAAGGGACATACGAATGTTTAGCATATCTAGGACAAAAATACCTTGCAATGCTGGCACAAAAGTGCCATGCAAATACGTGTTCTCACTTTCTGGTGACATTGTAAATAAGAAGAGGGCAGCATTATCTCCCATAAATGTAAACAAACTTGTTTGTCTAAGTGATTGGCTGAACAAGAAGTAGGACTGAGTATACACTTTGATTTCAATTACAACACAGAATACAATAAATATGAAAATGTAGAAAAACATCCAAAATATTTAATAAATTTCAATTGATATTCTATTGTTTAATAGTGCGATTAAAGCTGCGATTAATCGTGATTAATTTTTTTTAGTTAAACTGCGTGAGTTAACTGTAATTAATTGACAGCCCTAAATGACACTACAGAGAATTTTGCAGTACTGATTCGAAACACTACTACAGCTTACAATAGTGATACTACCAGTAAGGTTTTCTGAATTATTACTTTATAATAGCCTAGTATGTTGCCTTTAAAAAAATAAAGATATGAAAGGATATATTATGCGTAAAACCCTGTCAATATATTAAAAGTATTAAGATGTCCCTTCTCCCTCCAAATTGCCCAGCTGCTTCATTTGATCCTTATAAAGGCGTAAATCTTTGTTTGTGAACACAATCTTTATGTTACCTCCAAGTTGTATGTATTGATAGTTTTTAAGCAAAACAACATACTCCTGACTGACTAGTACTCCATTTTCTTTCAGAGCTAGTTACCAATGCCAAGTTCCAATCAGCAGCTCTCAGTTCCTTTTCTCACCTGTTGTCTGTTGCTTTGGCATGCAGCGCTCAGATGTTTGAACCATAGCATTGCATTCATTCTGTTACCAGCTTGAAACTTGTATGAATTTCCTAAAATATGAGAGGAAGGGAAAAAAAATTGATTAAAAAAATCAGACAAGAACAAATACAGTACTGTACTTCAATTCTACCGAAGTTCAAACAAACACATTAAATAAATAAATAAAACATTATTGAAGAGTGAAAAGACAGAATTCTATTCATATAACTTTAGACCTTGGGTGGTGTGGTTGCAATTTAAACAATATAATTTGACTTCATACCATAGATGTGCTATGCCAAAAGTTCACAGCCTCCAAACCAATTATTAAGATCAGTGTCAATAAAAAACAAAAGAAAATAAAAACAAAAATCCCCCCAAGACCCCGATCCCACCAAATTATTTAGAACGTTGTGACCAAAGTAGTTTTTGTCCATGGTACCTGTGACAGATGGGGCAATTTCCTGCAATATCCTGGACAAACCTTACTGAATTAAGTTTAAGTATCTTAGGTGTCCATTACATTAAAAATGCAAATGTTTATATATTACTATGAGGTTGTACATAACATCTCTGGGGAGAAGAGAAATGACTAATGTAAAACTGGGAGGCATTATGAGCTTTGAAGGACTATTTGAAACAATGAACTTTTAAAGCTAAGTGGGTTTCCCAAGAAACCTTTAGGGACAAGTATATGCAAATGTAACTCCTCTGATTATGCAAAAACCCAGCCTTTTGAAGCTACTAACTGAGAAGAGACCCATTGTCCACAAATGATCTATTTCCAGTTCAAAGATACTGGCTGTATAAAGGGGCGACTAAACTTTTCATGAGTGTGATTGTTCTGAGCCAACAGCTGTTATGAACTTGTGATCATAGAAAAACCTGTTGATGAGGTCTGAAGAATTGTTCACCTGCCAGAGCCCTTCATGGTATTGAGGTGATTGCTGGTATGCTTATTAGCATGTGTGTACATTCTTTTATTGTTTTTAATATGTACTCTGTAACGCTTTTACCTTAAGAATAAATGTGCTTTCTCTGAAGGAGCTATGTGGTACCTTAACTGCACAATTACACTGTTTATAGCTTCTGAGGAGAAGGCAATGCAGACCTGTTGAAGCAGTCTGACTTGCTGTGGAATTCACAGTGTAGGCAGGGAACTGTGCAGCTTGGAAATACCTTGGTCAGGAGGGAGAAAGACATGTCTCTGCCCAATAGAGGTGATGCTGGGGAGCTGAAAGCCTAAGAGTGGGTGCACTTGATGGACCCTGGAGGGGGAATATGGGTGCACTTGCCCTGAACTGTGACAGCCCCTCCTTCCAAACTGCTTAATAATTTATTTTTAAAATGTTGCCAAGAAAACCAGAGTGAAATGCAGGAGAGCATCCTGGAGTGCACACTGGAAAAGTTACCTATGAGAATACTTGTGAGCTGTTCCAAAAAGTGAGAACATATTTTAGATGAACTTTTTCAGTTCCCAGTTTTATACATTGCTTACTTGACTACAGACAGCCTAAGGAAAATTATGCAGTTAATTTTCAGTGAACATTTGAATATGCAAAAAGAACAGGAGTACTTGTGGCACACACAGACAGGGGGTATTTATACATACAGAGAACATGAAAAGGTGGAAGTACGCATACCAAGTATGCAGACAGGGGGTATTTATACATACAGAGAACATGAAAAGGTGGAAGTATGCATACCAACAGGCAGAGTCTAGACTCTGTTGGTATGCATACTTCCACCTTTTCATGTTCTCTGTATGTATAAATATCCCCTGTCTGTGTGTTCCATTCTATGCATCCGAAGAAGTGAGCTGCAGCTCACGAAAGCTCATGCTAAAATAAATTTGTTAGTCTTTAAGGTGCCACAAGTACTCCTGTTCTTTTTGCATATTCAAATGTTCACTGAAAATTAACTGCAGTTGTGGAGATACTACAAAGGAGTCAAAGCTATTAATTCTTCAATACTATTATATAGATATCAACAAGAAAAAGACCTAACAAGTCACTGGAAAACATGTTAGATAGGTTAGAACAGGGGTTCTCAAACTGGGGGTCAGGACCCCTCAGGGGGTCAAGGTTATTACATGGGGGGGGGTCACGAGCTGTCAACCTCCACCCCAAACCCCGCTTTGCCTCCAGCATTTATAATGGTGTTAAATATATAAAAAAAGTGTTTTTAATTTATAAGGGTGGGGGTCACACTCAGAGTCTTGCTATATGTAAGAGGTCACCAGTAAAAAAGTTTGAGAGCCACTGGGTTAGAATATGTTATCAAAACAACTTTTGATGCCTTTTCTGCATATTTTGAACTATTATGGAGAGTCAATAGTCTCTCCATAGTTAAGGCTGATGCTGGATTTTTTATTAGAAGCCCACTTTGTGAGATGGCTTTAATTTTTAATATTTTCCTAGTTGTTTGTTAATACATTGTATCTCCAAAACTGCTTGGTCTCGTAACACTAAACTTATGCTTGTGAGGAATAGTGCAGGGCTTCTCAACCTTTTTCTTTCTGAGCCCCCGCCCCCCAACACGCTATAAGAACTCCGTGGCCCACCTGTCCCACAACAACTAGTTTTCCCACATATAAAAGCCAGGGCTGGCATTAGGGGGTAGCAAGCAAGGCCACATGCCACAGGGGGCCCCATGAAGCTAAGCTGCTCAGGCTTCGTCTTCAGCCTTGAGTGGCAGGGCTCAGGGGCCTGGGTTCCAGCCCCAAGAGGTGGGGCTTCAGCTTTCTGCCCTGGGCCCAGCAAGTCTAACACTGGTCCTGGTTGGCGGCCCCCCTGAAACCTTCTGGCGGCCCCCCCAGGGGGCCCCAGACCCCTGGTTGAGAACTACTGGAATAGTGTGTCTGAATAGCCCCTTTTTGTTTTAGTTAGGTGAATGGTGTGGACTGGATGTTGAACTACTAGAGGTAGATGCAGTTTCATGTACATAATGTCTGCATGATTCAGGCATGATTTACAAACATGTATCAGGCAAAGCTGCTGCAAAACTTCTAAGTCAGGAAAGTAGGAGCTGCAGTCCTACAGAGTTCCTAAATTTGGCTTAAGCTCTGAGATTTAATATCCCTTCCAAAGTTGTTGTTATTAATTATGAGCACGCCTAACAAAGAGTTTTAAGTGATTGTAAAGTCAGGTGAATCTGATGATGTTACTCACCCTTCTCAGAATCAGTCAGCAAGAAGAGATCAGGATGTTCTGGGTCATCAGCCATCATCACCATCCATCCTACCACTGACACATTTTTACTTGGTGTAGATTTGAACTGAAAAAAACCCAGAGAGTATATACTAATGTTAAGCAAGAGGGTTCAGCCAGAATTAAAGCATCACATACTACAAAAATATGGAAATAAAGGGCCAATTCTGCTTTCCGCTAACCTGCCATAAATACAAAATAATGCTATTCTGGATCTCCATAAAGGAATAATAGGAAACAACACAGCCACAAAGTTGTGTGGTCATAAACATATGTATTATACAGTTTGACAAGACTCAGTATTTTCAGCACCATGATATTTTAACTGTATACCAGGGGTCAGCAACCTTTCAGAAGTGGTGTGCCGAATCTTCATTTATTTACTCTAATTTAAGGTTTTGCGTGCCGGTCATACATTTTAACGTTTTTAGAAGATCTCTTTCTATAAGTCTATAATATATAACTAAACTATTGTATGTAAAGTAAATAAGGTTTTTAAAATTTTTAAGAAACTTCATTTAAAATTAAATTAAAATGCAGAGCTCCCCAGACCTGTGGCCAGGACCCGGGCAGTGTGAGTGCCACTGAAAATCAGCTTGCGTGCCGCCTTCGGCACGTGTCCCATAGGTTGCCTACCCCTGCTGTATACTATACCGATTTCACTGGGAGACCAGCATTTCTCAAACTGGGGGTCCTGACCCAAAAGGGTGTTGCAAGGTTATTTTAGGGGGGTTGTGGTATTGCCACCTTTACTTCTGTGCTGCCTTCAGAGCTGGGGAACTGGAGAGTGGTGGCTGTTGGCTGGGCACTCAGCTCTGAAGGCAGCAATGTGCCAGCAGCAGTGCAGAAATAAGGGTAACAATACCATACTGTGCCACCCCTACTTCAGCCACCCAGCTCTGAAGGCAGCAGCATAGAAGAGTGGCGGCGGCTGACTGAAGGCCCAGCTCTGCAGGTAGCAGCTCTGCCTTCAGAGCTGGGTTCCTGACCAGAAGCCATCACTCTCCAGCTGCCCACCTTTGAACGCACCGCTACCGCCAGTAGCAACGCAGAAGTAAGGGTAGCAGTACTGCAACTCTCCCTTCAATAACCTTGTGCCCCCCCCATCCCTTTTTGGGTCAGGACCTCTACAAATTACAACACCGAGAATGTCAGATTTAAATAGCTGAAATCATAAAATGTACAATCTTAAAAATCTTATGACTGTGAAATTGACCAAAATGGACCATGAATTTGGTAGGGCCCTAATGATGTTACAAAGGCTTTTATCTGCATGAGTTTGTGATGGATGCGTTACAGCCAAGTGACAAACCCATTACTCAATTATACAGATTATACCAAATAAACCTTTATACTATACCACATCATTTCATATTCTGTTTATGCTATGTATATTAGAGAAAAAACTATTTTACAAATATTTCAGTTAAAAGTTGTATTGAGACTTTCACACTTCTCTCTCTCTGCAAAGCCAGGGCCTTAGCTACTCTCATTTCAACTGTCTAGGTCTCCAAATGAACCATAAAAATCTTTTAAAATTACTGAAAATATCCTTTTTATACCTAAAAATTAAACAACGTAACCGCCAGACCTAGAAACAAATGCCTGGGAAAATTGAAACTTGTCTTTTTCATAAGGATAAAACTCCTGCATCTATATCCCTTTGGAGTCATGAAATATCAGGTTACATTTTTGATATTTTTATGTCTAGAAAAGCTGTTACTGGGCCAGGACTAAAACATGCCTATCCTGGGCCTCAGGCTGGAGTTATTTGGGGTGGGGGGTGGGGCAATTTAATGGAAATTCTACTTTTTGGATGGGATGTTGAGTGGTGTGATATATGTGAAGAAAAACGTTTGCCATGTAGCAATTTTTTTTTTTTAAAGACAGTTATTTCAGAGGGTTGAAATAGCAAAATAAGTACTGGGTGAGGTAAATGAGCAGGCAGAGAACAAAAGTGGTCAAAAGTGTATGATAAATGCTTATCACAAGAATATCAACATATCACATATTTTGATATTCTTGTGACAAGCTGTAGAACAGTTTGATAATATGGGGTATACTTTAAGATCATTTTTAGAAGTTTTATAACTGTATTAATATTGTTTTTCCTCTCCCTCTTCTGTACAACTGGTCTCAAGATACTAACAAAATCTGGCTTATCGAGGCTGAGATATGAAAATTAGTCCCTATAAAATTAAAAGTAACATTTCTAAAATTAGATTTTTTTTGGAAAAACGTGGAATGAATAAAATACAAAATAGTGCAAAGTGGTATGAAGACTCATTAGGACCTATATAACTCACTTGTAGCACTGCCATTTGTAAATAGCGAGAACAATCCAAGCTCATGCCAATAAAATATTTATACCACCATACTCCATCATTATACATGTGATATACAAACCCACAAATAAATACTTTTTTGGGAGAGCACTGCCAGGATTATGCTTTCCTAACCATTACTCTAAAGGCTTGTGACCAAAACTTGGATTGTGTGTCCAGAACACTCATTTCTGGAATTGATAGGAGGCCTTTACACATCTGAACACATACCTTTCATAATATAATAATTATACCATCTTCTTTTCTGAAGGTATGCCATTTTAAAAACCATCAGTGAGTAAAGCAAACCTTTTTTTAAAATTACTTGTCATTAATATCACACAATGTGTTTCAGATTAATTGTGACAGATGCACAATATGAACTGCAACTGGAAATTTGCATGTTGTTTAAATTTACACAGGGTAATGATGCAATGCCCTTGATTTAGAATGAGTGGAAGTAGCTTGTAGAAATGACTCAAGTCTACCACAGCAGTTAGAATGTGGACTTTGCATCCCAAAAAGAAAAACTTGTTTTAGAAATCTTTTCAAACTTCTCCCTGTCAAAAAGCTGATTCTGAACTCTGCTTTAGGTATTAACAAGAGGAGCTTACTCACTTTATGCAGTAACTGACGTTCTTCGAGATGAGTGTCCCTGTGGGTGCTCCACTTTAGGTGTTGGTGTGTCCCTGCGCTTTTGATCGGAGATTTCTGCAGCAGTACTCGTACCGGCCACGCATGCTCAGAGCCTGCCCCCCGGCTCTGAGTATACCTCTAGTGAGCATGTGCGGCCGGTTCCCTCAGTTCCTTCTCTACAACGGAGGCTACCCCAACTCCGAAGTAGAGGGGAGGAGGGTGGGTAGTGGAGCACCCACAGGGACACTCATCTTGAAGAACGTCAGTTACTGCACAAGGGGAGTAACCTCCTCTTCTTCTTCGAGAGATGTCCCTGTGGGTGCTCCACTTTAGGTGACTTCGAAGCAGTGTATCTCAAGGAGGTAGGGACTTCGGATCTGGCAGGAATGCCGTAGTTAATACTGCCCTGCCTAATCGAGTGTCAGAGAGAGGGCCCTGAGTAAGGGCACAGTGTTTGACAAATGTGTGCTTGGAGGACCAAGTGGCTGCTTTACAGAAGTCAGTCAATGGCACTTTACGTAAGAAGGCTGTAGAGGCAGATACAGATCTAGTGGAATGTGTTCTGATCAATGCTGGCGGTGTAACGTTTTTTATCTGATAGCAGAGTCGTATGCAATCGGAGATCCAGTTTGACAGTCTCTGGGGAGAGATAGGCATGCCTTTGGAGCGCTCCGCGATGGAGACAAAGAGCCTAGGAGAGTTTCTGAAGGGTTTGGTTCTGTCCAAATAGAAGGATAAGGCCCTGCGCACATCAAGTGTGTGCATTGTGGCTTCGAAGGAGTTTGCATGTGGTTTCGGAAAGAAAGTTGGTAGATGTATTGGCTCATTGATGTGAAATGAAGTGTGAACTTTTGGAAGGAATTTCGGTTGTAGGCGTAGAGTAACTTTGTCCTTGAAGAAGAGCGTATATGGTGGATCTGCCCATAAGGGCTGCTATCTCTCCTGCCCGTCTGGCGGAGGTAATCGCCACCAAAAAGGCCGTTTTCATCGAGAGGTGCAAGAGGGAGCAGGTGGCTAAGGGCTCAAAGGGTTGATGAGTTAAACAGGACAATACTAGGTGAAGATCCCATGGAGGGGTAGGTGGCTTAATGTTTGGATATAAGGTTTGGAGTCCCTTCAGGAAACGCTTGGTGATGGGATGAGCAAAGACCGAGGTATTGTCAACTGTACCATGAAAGGTTGTGATGGCAGCTAAATGGACTCTGATGGAGCTGAAAGAAAGGCCGGATTGCTTAATGCTCAATAGGTAGTCAAGTATGCAGGGAAGAGGTGCCGAGGTAGGAGACAGTTGTTTAGTTGAACACCATTCTGTGAATCGTTTCCACTTTCGGAGATAGGTGGTATGGGTGGATTGTGTTCTGCTGTAGAAGCACCCTCTGAACTTGGTCAGAACAGTCTAGTTCTCGTTGGGAGAACCATGCAGGTACCAGGCTTTGAGATGAAGCATGGATAGATTCGGGTGAAGAAGCCGGCCGTGTTGCTGTGATAAAAGGTTCGGGATGAGAGGCAGTGAGATCGGTGGTCAAATTGACATTCTGGTGAGGAAAGGGAACCACGGTTGTCTCGGCCATGAAGATGCAATCAAGATCACCCTGGCAAGGTCCGTTCGTATCTTTATGAGGACCCTGTTGAGCAATGGTATTGGGGGAAATGCATAAAGCAAGTCCCGGTGGCACGGGATCATGAATGCATCTCCGAGGGAGTGTTTGCCCAGTCCCGCCCTGGAGCAAAAATTGAGGCATTTCGTGTTTTTTGCGGTTGCAAAGAGATCTATGGTTGGGTGACCCCAAGTGCGAAATATGTTGTAAATGATTCCCTCGTCTATCTCCCATTCGTGGTCTGAAGGGAAACGTCTGCTTAACTTGTCGGCAGTGGTGTTCATCACCCCTGGGAGATAAGCAGCTGATATGCGGATGTGGTTCGCAAGGCACCAATTCCAGAGTTTTATGGTCTCTGAGCAAAGAGTGGGAGCGAGCCCCTCCTTGTCTGTTTACGTAGAACATGCAGGCAATGTTGTCTGTCATTATGCGTACATGCTGATTCTTGATCAGTGGTAGGAAGTGGCGGCAGGCATTCCGTATAGCTCGAAGTTCTAGAACATTTATGTGCAGGGAGGTCTTGGAAGGAGACCATAGCCCGTGAACTGTTTGGTGAGAGATGTGGGCCCCCCAGACAGTGAGAGATGCATCGGTCGCCATTATGAGAGTTGGGGAAGTCTGGAGGAAGGGGACTCCAGAGCAGAGGTTGTAGGGACTGTCCACCATAGGAGAGAGTCTTTGACTCGGTAGGGTATGGCCAGGTGTTTGTTTAGTGAGTGCACATTTGGTTTGTAAACCGTGGCCAGCCAAGCTTGGAAGCACCTCATGTAGAGACGTGCATTCTGGACCACGAAGGTGCACAAGGCCATGTGCCCTAGTAGTTGGAGGCAGTCTCGGGCGTTGACCCGGGGGCTCTTGCGAAGTCTCGTAGCCAGTAGTTTTATGGTATTGAATCGGTTGGGTGGGAGAGATGTCAGCCCGGTTGTGGAGTTGAGGCTCGCTCCTATAAACTCCAGGTGCTGGGTAGGACTTAATGTGGATTTGCTTCTGTTTATTTGCAGGCCCAGGGATTGGAAGCAATCGATGGTGAGTTGCATGAAGCGGAGGGCCTCATCGAACGTGGAGGCCTTCAGGAGGCAATCGTCGAGGTAAGGGAATATTATGACCCCTTTTTTCCTGAGGTAGGCAGTGACTGCCACTAGGAGCTTGGAGAAAACTCGGGGGGCAGTGGAAAGGCCGAAGGGTAGAACTCTGTATTGGAAATGCGTTGAGCCGAGGGTAAAACGAAGGAAACGTCTGTGGGCCGGGTGGATAGTGACGTGAAAATAGGCATCTTGTAGGTCGAGGGCTGAAAACCAATCGCCCTGCTCCAGGGCTGGAATTATGGTGGTGAGAGTAACCATCTTGAACTTTTGCTTTTTGATAAATTTGTTGAGGCCCCTGAGGTCGAGGATCGGTTGCCATCCTCCAGTTTTCTTTTCTGTTAAGAAAATAATGGGAGTAGAACCCTTTTCCCTTGTGGCATTCTGGCATGAATTCGATAGCCCCCAGGTGAAGGAGATGTTGTACTTCTTGCTGGAGGTGTAGCTCGTGAGAGAGGTCCCTAAAGAGGGACGAGGAGGGTGGGTGGGTGGGAGGGAAGGAGAGGAAGGGGATAGAATACCCAGTTGTGATGACCTCTAGAACCCACTTGTCGGTGGTAATATTCTGCCATTGGTGCAAAAATGGCTGTAGGCGGTGTCCAAAGATAGTTGTAAGCAGTGCATACACTGAAGTTGGGGCGATGTTTACGAGACCCTCGACCAAAGGTTCAAATCTGCTTATTAGTTGGAGGAAGCTGGGGCATTCTGGAAGAATTGGGGCGACGCCTCTGGTATCTGGATCTCTGGCGTTGGTGTTGCTGTTGTTGATCCTGAGATCTTGGGAACTGCTGAGTATATGGGGGGTAGCGTGGACGGTGGTAAGTTTGATATCTGTACTGTTGCCTTCTGGTTGTAGGGGTTTGGATGCCTAAGGATCAAAGAGTTGCCCATGAGTCCTTCATTGAGTGAAGCACCTCGTTCGTGGTGGAAGCAAAGAGTTTATCACCATCAAAAGGGAGATCCTCTATGGTGCTGTGAACCTCGTGGGGAAAGAGGGAAGAGGAGAGCCATAAATCTCGGCGCATGACCACCGCAGTAGCGGTGGACCTTGCTGCGGTATTGGCTGCATCCAGAGCTGCTTGAAGAGCCATGCGTGATATGATTTGGCCCTCGGAAACTAAAGCTGTAAACTGTTGTTTCTTCTGGTCTGGAATGTGTTCAATAAAGTCCATGAACTTGTTATAGTTTCTATGGTCGTACTTTGCCAGAACTGTGGTATAACTGGCAATTCGAAATTGTAAGGTTGAAGAGGCATATACTTTGCGACCCAGCAGGTCTAAGCGTTTGCCTTCCTTGTTGGCTGGGGTATGGCGGGAATACTACTGTTTGTTCCTTTGATTGGCTGCGTCCACTACCAGTGAGTTTGGCGCAGGATGGGAGAAAAGGAATTCAGAGCCCTTAGAGGGAATGAAGTATTTACGGTCCACTTGTTTGCAGGTAGGCTGGCTTGTGGCTGGAGCCTGCCAGATGGACTTAGCAGGTTCCAGAAGGGCTGGATTGATTGGTAATGCCAGTCTGGATGAAGAAGGAAAGATGCCCATGGGGCCCAATACTGCCATGGTGGTGGGAAAGGCATAGGTGGAGCCATCCAGGGGTTAACGCACCAGGAGCCAGGGTCACGAGGATAGTCTGAGACAATTTTCCTGTGCCCGCGGTTGACAGGAATCCAAGGATGGAATTCTGATTGCATTGAAACATCACCCTGTAGTTCAGACTCCTCTTCACTGGAGGAAGGCTGTTCGGATCCTGAATCATTGGTAAGGGAGAAGCAATCTTTAAGGAAGGATGATTGCATTGTAGGTAACACTAAGAGGTCACTTGGCTGGGTAAACGGCAGCACTGAGGCAGCTGAAGGTGAAGGCTGATAGAATTACTGTGAGGGAACTCGGGCTTACACTGGAGTTCTAAGTCTTGGCTCCGTGCCAAGTAGCGCTGTTAATGCCGGTGCCAGAGCCGATGCTGCGCTATAATAGCAGGCTGCGGTGCCTCAGGGTGGTCCTGGAATGTCGGCACCACGTTCGTCGCGGTGCCGATAGGTGCCATAATTGAGGCAGGCAACTGAAAGCCTGTCGCCTCGGCACCGGAGCTTCGTGCTGCCGCCGAAAGCACAGGAGGGTTTAACGCGATGCCTGAGGAGCCCGGCTTGTCGAAAGTGCTCAGGCGGGGAAGCACTGGTAAGGAGACTGTGGATCTGACCGGAGAAGGTTTGTGTCTAAGGGCTTCTTTTGTACTTGACAGAAGGTGCCCTTGTTTTGCTGCTTTCTTCTGCTTTTTAGCAGTGGGAGAGCTGTGTCGGTGAGCGGAGGCAGAGTCTGCGCCAGGGTCTGAGGCGGACCCTAAGGATTTTTGAAGCAAAATAAGTTTAAGTTTTAGCTCCCTGTCCTTTCTCACTCTGGAGCTTAGTTTAGTGCAGTGAGCACATTTTTGGGGAATATGGGTCTCCCCCAAGCATTTTATGCACTGTGAATGTCCATTGGAGAGAGGAATAGCGTCCTTACAGGAGGAGCAGCGCTTAAAGCCTGTGGAGCCAGGCATGTCTGAAGCGGCTGAGAGAATTTTTTTTTTTTTTTGTAGAAAAAAGGGTAAGTAATACTAACTAACAAGAAACTGTCTAACTACAAGTTATTTTAGGATGCGGAAAGAAATTCTTTAAGGAGTCTGCTGAGCTCTGTCTCAAGCCGGGGACGGTAGAGAAGGAACTGAGGGAACCGGCTGCGCATGCTCACTAGAGGTATATCAGAGCGGGGGGCAGGCTCTGAGCACGCGTGGCTGGTATGAGTACTGCTGCAGAAATCTCCGATCAAAGGCGCAGGGAAGCACCGACACCTAAAGTGGAGCAACCACAGGGACATCTCTCGAAGAAGAACTGACCTTTGGAAATGATAAAGTGACAACAGTCTCAAAGTTTTTTAAGTTATTAAAACTAGTTTAAAAATGAGATTTCTATTTAAAATATCTATTTTTTACTATAATATTTTATAGCAGATTTGCAGAATGAAGTACCAAATGCATGTTCGAAATGTTTGTAAATAATGTGACTTAACCATTACATATCCAATAAAAAAGGAGCATTAGCACAAATAATTACCAAGGGTGATTATTCTGAGTTTATCAGGAGTAAAAGGAGATAGAGTTTACAGCAGAGATTCCCTAACAGGCAATTTAATTAATAGATAGATTAAAAATATTTCCATTCCAAAGTTCACATCAGTTATCCCAATGTTTGTCTTATATTAAGAGATTTTGTATCTCTGCACAACTATCTGGGGGCTGTCGAAGAAATAAACTGCCCTTTAGCCCTCTAACCTCTGTCCATAATTTAAATTAACAAATGCAATACCAGGTACTAGACTAAAAATAACATCCTAAATCCAAAGTCATCATCAACAGTTTAGCATCCCAGCATTCTTCAGTCTCCTTACAATGTGATATAAACAACAAGGAGTCCAGTGGCAACTCCTTTTATCTTGCTGTGTGTACTTTCCATAGCCAAGAGGCAGGGTTTGTGCAACCGTACTCTTTTACCAGCTCTGGGTCAGACACACATAAGCCCTCCTGGGCCACTGCTTAAGTTGCTCAGAACAACTACTTGCCTCCTCCTAGGGCCTCAAGGATTTTCCCCTCCTGGTTGGAAAAACTGGCCCTGCTTGAAATTGATCTTTGGAGGCTCTTTGATGGTGAGCCACTTGGGGAAAACTGAGCTAAGGAGGGCTAAGGCTGGAAGGAAGCAGAGAGCTGAGAAAGAGAAAAAAGGCAAAAAAGCAGAAAGCCCCCAAGTAGTGAAAATAGATAATGTCAGAGATACAGCACATGGGTTTGTGTCAGTGTGTATACTGGGGTGGACAAACTTTTTGGGTCGAGGGCCACATCTGGGTGGGGAAATTGTATGCAGGGTCAGGGCAGGGCATTGGGGTGCGGGAGAGAGTGTGGGGTGTGGGAGGGGGTGTGGTGTGGAGGAAGCGGCTCAGGGCAGGGGGTTGGGGTATAGGAGGGATGTGGGGTGTATGAGGGGGCTCGGAGCAGGGAGTTGGGGTACAGGAGGGGTTAGGGCTCCAGACTGGCACCGCTTACCTCAATAGGCTCTGGGATGGCAGCGGCGTGAACTGGGGCCAGTGCAGGCTACTTGCCTGTCTGCCGTGGCCCTGGCCCCGTGCCGCTCCCTCAAGCGCTGCGGCCCCTGGGGGAGAGGGGGTGGAGGGCTCTGCATGCACGGCCCTTGCTGCGCCTCCAGGTACCTCCCCCGAAGCTCCCATTGGCCGCGGTTCCCCATTCCCGGCCAATGGGAGCTGCGGGGGGCAGTGCCTGGAGGCAAGGGCAATGCATGGAGCCCTCTGTCCCCCGGGGCTGGATCCAAAGCTCTGAAGGGCCAGATTTGGCCTGCAGGCCATAATTTGCCCACCCCTGGTGTATACACTGCTTCCAGAAAAAAAAGGGGGAAAGGGCTACTGAAGCTTCCATGTAGGGGAGAGAAATACCCGCTCCACAACTCAGGAGGAAAGAACTGACATCTGGCCTCACTGGTGAAGCCATCCTTTTTTTTTTTTAAAGCAGCATTTGAGCTATAGGAGAGGACTTTCCTTCCAGAGTGGAACATACTCCAGCTGAACCCCAGGCCAAAAGGACCACCACACATAGTACTTAAGACAGAATGCCAATGTCTTCTGGGAAACAAAACAGGGTCTGGAATAAAACCCTTTTTAATATTTCACTGTGTAAACCTCTAAGGCAGCTGAATGTTGGGGCAGCTAGAGACTTGCCAGCCAGGCCAAAAGTAAAAAATAAGGGCTACTGATTACTTCAGCAAGAGTTCAAAGTACAATTGGTGCTTTTCTGCCCACAAGAGAACTTCTGGAGGTTTCCCCAAAGGATGAGACCCATGACATCCTCTCCTCTTGCAGCTCTGTACAACTGTCTCCATATTAACGTAAAGTATCAGGGAGTAGTCGTGTTAGTCTGTATCCACAAAAACAACAAGGAGTCCGGTGGCACCTTAAAGGCTAACAGATTTATTTGGGCATAAGCTTTCATGGGTAAAAAACCCACTTTTTCAGATGCACCTGAAGAAGTGGGTCTTTTTTACCCATGAAATCTTATGCCCAAATAAATCTGTTAATCTTTAAATTGCCACCGGACTCCTCGTTGTTCATATTGATGTAAAGCACTTAACATGCAAAGAGCTAAGTACCGTATTACTATTTATATTTTTCATATCAGACATGTATATGCCTTAAAAAAAGACCCCTCTCTCATGACCAGTTCATGTCCAGCCCCTTCCAACTATAAATAAACTTATCACCTCATAGTCTCAAGTGATCTCTCTACAATAAAAAGTAACCTGTTTTGTTCCCCTCAGTTGCCTGTTACCTCTCACCTCTCAGACCTCCCCTATCTTCCTAATACAGACTATGGATCTCATCTTATACTAGCAGATATGAGGAACCATTATGTGGTAGCTTTGACTAAATTTGAATAACTGATGTTTGTATTTTATATATTAATATCTACAAGACAATAAGTTGGGGTTTGTCTTACGAAAAGGACAAAGTTCAAACTTTTAACAAACTCATTTCCTGGATATGATTTTATTATGCAATTTTTATCACATGCACCACCTAACCTATGCAATAGAAGATATATCAATTCATGCCTCAGCTACCTTCTAAATACAAATGAAATTAACACAGCTGCAGACCATCTCCAATTTACCCTCAGATAGTTAAACTTCATTCCTGAATCATAACTAAACAAGTATGAGCTGTAACAGGCTCCCTGACAGCCCACAATCAGATAATTAGGACTTAAGGGGCAGGCTGAGGCCTACACTATTCTATTTCACAATAACCCTGCAATATAGGAGATGCCAAGCTAAATCACCACATGGGAGCATCAGAAGGCATTGCACTAATAAGGTCATCAGAAGTACAGATTAAATACCAAAGTCTTGCTATATCTCCATTAAAAGTGAAATTAATAGTTTTTCCTCCCTTTAAAGTTACTAATACATTTTCAGTCTTATCTCCAGTTTAAAGATTCTGATCTGGGAATTATATACTTACCTTTGGAGAAGTATTATTATATGTCCATTTAATGTATACTACTTATCCTCAATAAGACTTTTAAGATAAAAGATTGCTCCCCTTATAGTGTGATATTCATTATTGTATTTTTACTCTGAAATAAATTGTTAATCAACAAGCCATCTATAAATAGAAGTGAAACTATTTTTTTATTTAGAAACAGAATATAATAGCTAGCTATGTAACTCCCCTAGGTTTCCCACTGCCAAGAGTTACTCAGATTTTTTTTTTTAACAACATGTTTATTAAATCTGTTTTAAAATTACTTGTTGAGAAGTATATGCATGTTACAGGTATTATAGTAAAACCCTTTCTCATCCATGTTAGTATACTAGGGGGGAAAAATAGATCAGTGGTTTGAACAATGGCCTGCTAAACCTAGAGTTGTGAGTTCAATCCTTGAAGGGGCCACTTAGGGGATATGGGGTAAAATAAGTACTTAGTCCTGCTAGTGAAGACAGGGGGCTGAACTTGATGACCTTTCAGGGTCCCTTCCAGCTCTATGAGATAGTACTTAATTGATAATATATGGAGATATACTTATTTCCCCCTTTCTGAGTTATCATTTGATATTTTGAAATGGAGAAAACACCAGGCAAGAGAGATTTATAGAATGATGATTCTGTTCTTGGAAAAATACATTATTTGGAATAAAAGCTAAAGGCATCAAAAGTCAGCAACAGGAGCACAAAACATGACATACTGTCAGAAAGGAGGCTTTTTCAATTCTCAGTGCCTCCAGAAAGACAAGCAATACACTTTTGACAATATAATGCCAGCAACAAATTATTTTCTTAATATAATCATTTGTACAGTCTTGTTTCTTTCCATTATTTCCTGCTATTTCTACTCTTAATGAGGCAGATTTGAATATGTAAGTTTTTCATTAATATCACATAAATCTGTCAAAAAATGTACTTCACTAGTTTCAAACTAGGCAGTAACAATTGACAGATTAGATTAAGCAGGACCATTGCTCTCAGCTAAGCAAACTGAATGCCAATTTAAGTGGGGAGAAAAAATAATTAAGTCATGCAAACCTTTTTAGTGCACTAAGTTACTATTATTAAGCTACTGAAGATTTTATAATATTGGGTTTCCCAATGAAATTAACTAGTGTAAATAAATTTGGAAAACACCCAGCTTGTTATATAAATGACAAAAGACAATTTTTAGTGGATTCTTTTTACAGAAAGTAGAGCAGAACTTTCAGAGATTCAAGATCTTACCTTTGCCCTCTGCATGTAGGAAATTTTGTACCACAGACAAACAAGCTAGTCCCCTTTCCAGGATTCCAGAGCACAACTTCTAATTTTCTAAAATTATACAGCTTTATGCAAAGGTAATGACCTAATGTACAGTAACATCTGATAAAATTCACA
The DNA here is from genome assembly GCF_020497125.1 of Mauremys mutica. Lineage (NCBI taxonomy): Eukaryota > Metazoa > Chordata > Testudines > Geoemydidae > Mauremys > Mauremys mutica. The sequence goes on from NC_059079.1 coordinate 58,501,236, forward strand.
TGGCTAATGAAGACTTGAAACACTGGATAAAGTTACTGCCTAGAAGTGATAGTCACAGTATAGGCTCTACATAGACAACATCAGGGGTTCCCAATTTTCTTCTTCTCTTGACAGATGCATCCACTTCCCCTTTCATGACTACACAGACCACCCTTCTCCCCTTCCACTGGCTATGGCATAACATTCCTGGGGCAAGTACAGCAATTACTTACATAAAAAAGTAGTAATAAGGAAGTATTTAATGTAATTTTAGCTTCTTTCAATGTGATTTAGCAGCTGGAAACAAGACAGGAAAGCCAGCATCACGTGGCAAGCCAGCTCTCTGTATACCACCAGGAAGTGCTCTGCAGCCACTGGTGGTCCACAGACCACAGTTCAGGAATTACTGGATTAGACAGAATAGGCAGGAAGAGTAATCCACAAAAACTGGAGTTTAACACACTCTCCAGTTCTTTACACATTTAAATATTTATATTTGCCACTGTTTGCTTGATTGTTGGGAGGGGAGCAGTGATATATTCTAATCCAGAGGTGGGCAAACTACGGCCTGTGGGCCGGATCCAGCCCCTCAGGGCTTAGGATCCGGCTCGCTGCGCCATCGGAACCACGCCCCTGCAGCCCCCGGGGTGGGGGAGCAGAGGGCTCTATGCGTTGCCCTTGCCTCCAGGCACCGCCCCTTGCAGCTCCCATTGGCCGGGAATGGGAAAACGCGGCCAATGGGAGCTTCCAGGGAGGTACCTGGAAACGCAGCAAGGGCAGCGCACGCAGAGCCCTCCACCCCCCACCCCCAGGGGCCGCAGTGCTTACGGGAGCGGCACAGGGCTGGGGACAAGGCAGGCAGGCAGGGAGCCTGCCCTGGCGCGCACCACTGCCACCCTGGAGCCACTTGAGGTAAGCGGCGCCAGGCCGGAGCCCGAAACCTTCCTGTGCCTCACCCCCCAACTCCCTGCCCTAAGCATCCTGCCTGCACCTTGCACCCCTCCTGCATCCCAAGCCCCGGCCCTGAACCTCCTCGTACACCTGCACCGCTCCTACACCCCAACCGTCTGCGCCCCCTGCTGTACCCCACACCCCTCCTTCACCCCAATCCCCTGCCCTGAGCCCCTTCCTGCACACTGTACCCCCTCCCACACTCCGCACTGCCTCCCACACCCCAACCCGCTACCCCGGCCCTGCATACAAATTTCCCTACCCAGATGCGGCCCTCGGCCAAAAAAGTTTGCCCACTCCTGTTCAAATCAGATATTGTAGGAAGGTTTTTGTTTATAGGTGACAACACAAGATAACCATTAGCATTTTTCTCTCTTTCTTTCCAGGTCTTCTCTAATGTGTTTAATATACAATTTCACTGAGCCCAAATGACACATGAAAAGTAGATGTTCCCTGTATAGCCTATTACAGTGCCTACTTCTATTAAGTTGTATCCATAGAGATGAGACAGACTGACTGAAGGACAGGATAGTGCTCACTTGCAGGTCCTGGATTATTCTGTTGGTCTGTGTATCAGGAAAGGGCATTAACTTTTAAATTTTGGCAGGCAGTGTCGGGAGATGCACTATAATACATACATGTTTTCTCTCTGTAGCCTTCAGAGACTTTGCAGCATAGTAAAAAAGCTGGGTTCCACACAGTGCTGCCCAGTATTTTGTCCAAGATGCTACCTACAGAGAAAGAGAGAGAACAGATTAATGAAACAACATATTTTATGCTGTCTTGTTAAAAATGCATGTACGTTTACCTCATCATCCCACAAATTTCCCTAGGGGAGCAACTGCCCAGGACCTAGCCCAGCCAAAAACAGCTGCCTTTTCACTGATGCTATTTCTAGTTAGATTAAGAATACATGCCCGGGAACACAGTATGAATCAAGAAAGTAGTGCACAGAGGTCTTGATCACTCCTTAATGATCCAGGCATCAAACAAGGTAATATTTATTTCCACTACTTTACCAAGGCTTTTTATTCAATAGTGCACTGACTTTGGGTACAGAAATACCTTTTCTTTTTAATGATATATTTGCCATCAAGGGGCAGCATCAAGAATTAGAACAATTGACTTATTTGGAAATTACTGATTTATCACAAAATATTTGTAATAACACAACTATTAAGACCCATTTTAGCTGCTGTCATTTCAGCACTCATCCTCCATTGAGCAAGGTTGAAAACACAGTTACCGACTTTTCATAACTGTTGTTCTTTGAGATGTGTTGCTCATGTCCATTCCATTCTAGGTGTATGTGCGCAGTCAGAGATTTTTGCCTTAGTGGTATCTGTAGGGTCGGCATTGGTGCCCTCTGGAGTGCCGAGCTCATGCGTCGGTATATTAGGCACCACCAGCCCTATGCCCTCTCAGTTCCTTCTTGCCAACCACTCAAACAGAGGGGCAGGAGGACAGGTAATGGAATGGACAAGAGCAACACATCTCGAAGAAAGGTAGGTAACCATTTTTTCTTCGAGTGCTTGCTCATGTCGATTCCATTCTATGTAACTCACAAGCAGTATTCCTGAAAGTGGGATTGGAGTTCATGGTTATGTGTGTGGAGTGGGGGGCGCGGCAGCACGTGGCTCCATGCATTGCCCCTCTCTGCAAGCACTGACCCCACAGCTTCCACTGCAGTGCTTGCAGGCAAGAGCAGTGTGTGAAGGGAGACCCCTGCCCCCTGCGACCCCGGGGCCGCCCTGGCCGCTTCTGGGAGTGGCGTGGGGCCATGACAGGCAGGGAGCCTGTCTTAGCAGCAGCCCTGCTGGAGAGCACGATCAACTGGGAGATCCTCTAGGATCAACCAGTTGATCGCGCTTGATCAGTTGGTGACCACTGGTGTAGATTGTGTCTGTAGGGGATGTAGACCAATGCTAACCATGCTTGCAATGGCTAGAGATGGAGCTGGGCATGATGGACCACATACATACATGCTGCTATGTGGCCTAACAACCGCAGGCAGGTGCAAGCGTCGGTGAGCATGAGCATTCTCTCTTTACATGAGAAATTAAGTCCGACATGGCTTGGAAATGGGTGTCTGGAAGGAAAGCTCTGGCTCGCATAGAGTTGAGGATGGCCCCTGTGAACTATCCGTTGCACTGGTCTTAGGGTTGATTTCTTTTTCTTTTTATCAGGAGGCCCAGGTCATGGCAGGAGGAATGTACCAGATCGAGGCTCCTTTGCACCTGTTCCCAAGATCTGCCCTTGATGAGCCAATCGTCGAGATACAGATAGACCTTGACGTCTCAGGTAAGCGGCCACTGGTGCCAGGCATTTTGTGAACACTTGCGGGGCTGATGAGAGACCAAAGGGTAGCGCTGTGAATTGGAAATGGTGCAAGCCCACCATAAAGCAGAGGAATCGTCTGTGCCCTTGGAAGATGGAGATATGAAAATAAGTATTCTTCAAGTCAAGGGCAACGTACCAGTCTCCCGGATCCAAGGAGGGGATGATGGAGGCTAGGATGGATGCAAAACTTCACCTTCTTGAGAGACTTGTTGAAGTGCCGCAGGTCCAGAATGGGTCTTAGGCCCCCTTTTGCTTTCGGGATTAGGAAATAACAGGAGTAGAACCCTTTTCCCTCTCATTTCCTGAGGGAACTCTTCCACTGTCCTCATCTGCAGGAGGTTCTCAACCTCTTGAATGCGGAGTTGCTCATGAGAAGGGTCCCTGAAGAGGGACGGGGAAGGGGGGTGGGAAAGGGGCAGCCAAGAATTGTAGGGTGTAGCCCAGGGATATAAAGCACCCAGCGGTGCCAAGTCACCTGCGACCAGGCTGAACAGTAGGGACGTAGGTGGTTGAGGAAAGAATGAGGCAGATCCAGGAAGAAGACTAGGGCATCGCTCTTGAGCGCACCCTCAAAAAGAGCACTTCTAGCTCCTCATGATGTTTCACCAGGCCGGGCTGCACAGGTGAGAAGAAGAAGGGCGGCAACGACAAAAACTCATGTCTCTCTCCCTTCTCCTTGCAGATCCCTGCTGAGGCTGCCAAGACCTTGGAGGAGGGGGTGGCTGGAACTGCTTCCTCGCCAACTGCAGTGTATGAAGACCCAGCAAGCAGAGGGTTGCCCGAGTGTCTTTCAGTCCATGCAGTCTTGCATCCATTTGTTCTGCAAAGAGTCCATTCCCATCAAACAGGAGGTCCTGGATGGAGGACTGCATCTCTTGGGACAGGCCCACGGCCTGAAGCCAGGAACTGCGCCTCATGACCACTGCTGATGCGACCACCCTGACAGCCAAATCGGCCATGTCCCAGGCCATTTGGAGGGAGCATCTAGCCACCTGCCTGTAGTGGGGTGGTCTCCCCGCTTCTGCCCAGAGGGGTTAAAACCAGCCCTGGGAGAAGGCTGGAGCAGGAGAAAAACTGGGCTGATTCGGGGAAGCAGCCTCAGCTGGGGGTCACGCCCCAATCAAGCCAGGAGCAGACAGTCTCTCTCTGGCTGTAGGGGGAGACGGGCCTGGCTGCTGGGGAGCTAGATAAGGTATCTGAGCTGTAGCAGGGCTGGGGGAAGGCCCAGGGAGTGGCCTAGTATAAGGCCAAATAGGTACTGGGGTTGTACGGGACAGCCCAAGGCTAGGCCGAGGCAGCAGGTCCAAACTCCTCCTTGCCTGTGATGAGTGGCTTATACTGCAGTCTGCCCCAGGGAGCGGGGACTAGTTGGTGACTGGCAGTAGCCTACGACTGAGGTAAGGTGGGGATAAGGGGTGGAGGCTCCCTGGGGAGGGGAGACCCAGTGAGACTGCAGTCTGAAAGGGGCACCGGGGTCCAAGAGGGACTTGGAACCCAGCAGGAAGTGGGACACCGGCCTGCAGAGGGCACTCCAGAGTTGAAGAACTAATTCCCAGGACGACCGACAGGAGGCACCACAGGGGTGAGTCGCTGCCCCATTACACTGCCTCAATTAGGGCCCTGAATTCTTGGGCCAAGTCCTGGGGCAGGGAATCCTCGAATTTATGAAGGGAATCCCCAAAGTTTAAGTTATATCTCCCCAAAAGAATCTGGTGGTTTGCTACCCTGAACTGACGGCTGGCCGTTGAATAAATTTTTCTTCCAAAAAGTTCCAGCCTCTTGGCTTCTTTATTTTTGGGAGTAGAACTGGTTTGCCTGTCTTTCTCATTGGCCACAGAGGCGATCAGCAACCCTGAAGTGGGTGGGCATACAGGTATTCAAACACTTTAGGTGGGATGAAATACTTCTTTTCAGCCCTCTTGGAAGTGGGCAGGATGGAAAACGGGGTTTGCCAGAGGGCTTTAGTTATTTTTAAGACCCCATCGTGCACCGATAGTGCAACACACGAGGAGGTTGATGCCGAGAGCATAATAAACAAGGTGTCCAAGTGCTCCATCATCTCCTCCACCTCCAGGCCCAAGTTCATGGCCATCCTTCAAAGCAGGGCCTGGTGGCTCCTTAAAATTGTCCAGTAGGCTGGCAGGAGAGCACCCCGCAACACCCTCACTTGGAGACTGGGAGGGCCTAGGACATCATCGCCCATGGGGGAAGGGACTTTAGGAGTGGGCATTCGCTCCTCCCCCCAGCATCTGATTCTGGTTCACGCACTGAGCCTGGTGCCGCCAGTGCCGTCAGTTGCTTTTCCAAAGTGGCAATCGATGAGTGGTGTGAAAAGGGCATTGGCATAACCAGCATGCCCCATGCATTCAAGTAGGGCCACTGGTCCTGCTGCCAAGAAGGCATCGCGGAGGTTGAAACAGCCTCAGGTGCCCACTCGTGCTGGTGCTGCCTCGGCGAGGGGCTCAACTCCCTTTCAGAGCCCTTCGGTGACCATGGTGGGGCTGTCGACACCTGAGTTTGACGGCTAACTGTCACTGTAGGTGAAAGGTGCCTTGAGTAGGCAGATTGGTTCCAGGAGCGAGTAGACTGGTACCGCATCGGAGATCATTCCCGTGGTCTAGGTGATGGGGATTTATGTCGTGGAGACTACTGACGGGAAGACAACCAGTGCCGGCCATACTGTGACCAACATCTCCCTCTGGACAATCCATGTCAAGTAGGTGTACACCGCAAGTGCGGTGCCGGCAACCTAGGACATCTAACCGGCGACCTGGACTGTGGAGATGGAGAGTGCTGCTTCAGCATTGGGGACCAGTGTGTTTGCTTGCCCTCTGGGGTGGCTGGCTGGGCGGTTTACGGCTGGCTTGCCCTCATAGGGAGCCTTTGCTGGGTCCAGAATTGTGTGCAGTGCCAGCGGCACTGGAAGAGTCCTTTGCTCTCTGGACGCCAGTAGGGCCTGGGAAGACAACAGTCCTGCGATGAGTCAGGGTCCCCTACCACTCTTGGGAGTTGGTGGTGGATCCCTTGGGGGGACAGGGCGCTAGGGGGGTCTGATCAGGGAGGCACTCCCATATAGCTCTGGGGTGGGAGGGCAGCCCAAACTGGATCCTTTATCTGATGGCTGTTGGCCTTTATTGCTTGGTGCTGGGGAGTTGTGTTTTTTCAATTTCTTCTTGGGCATTGGCAAAGGGGAGCATTGCTTGGCAAAGCCCGGTGTTGGGGGTGCACTACACACAAGGCTGAAGTGCTGGGAGTAGAGTCCAGCTGGGAGGGCTCCAAAGCTGGGTGGAGAGCAGCCTCCATGAGGAGGGCCCTCAAACAGATGTTGTACTCCTTTTGTGTTCTCGAACGAAAGTTCCTACAGATGCGACACTTGTCCTTCACATGTGATTCCCCCAAGCACATTAGGCAGCTGATATGGCATAGGCCTGTACAGGCCAAACAGGGCTTAAAACCCGGAAACCAGGGCATACCCCGCCTGGGGCAAAGTCCCCACTGGGACTCTAACTTATTAGCTACACTACTTTACTACTACTTACTAATTAACTACTGTAAACAAACTATTTACAAGACACTAAAAGTTTGAAGGAAGGAGAGACTCGCTAATCAACTTGCTAGGCAAGGAGAAAAAGTCGCACCGACCAACTGTCACAGGCGGTAAGAAGCAACTGAGAGGGCATAGGGCTGGCGATGTCTTATATACCGACACATGAGTGTGGCACTCCACAGCTGACCCTATAGATACCGCTAAGGCAAAAATCTCCGATGACTGTGCACATGGGTGCACACACACACCTAGAATGGAACTGACATGAGCAAGCACTCAAAGAAGAACATGTCTTCTGTTCCAAAGTCACTATTAATCAGGTGATGCTTAGATAGTGGTATAATTGTCTTCCTCTCAATGGATTCTAAGTCTATCACAACGTGACCATCTCTATTAACTAGTGTAGTGGGAACAATAACATTGCTTCTAACCCACAGACAGCAAGCCAACTGAGCTACAATAACAGGCATTTGTGATGGCTTATAAAAAGCTATTGATTATTTTTGATGTGCTGCTCTTTGTCAGCAAATTGTCAGTTGAAATTACCATGTTTAAATAAAAATAAATTTCCAAACCAGCTGCTGATAGAAGCAATATTAACAAAAAGCAATATTATTTACTGTACAATATCAGCATTATAACACCTTCCTGCCAGGCATCATAACCCTCTAATTATTAAAGGACAGATGCTTTTCTTCTTCTTGTCGAACTATACATCAAGATGATTTTAAAAAAGTGCTGCAAGCATTTACTCTTTAATTTGCATACATTCATACTATATTTTAATAATTAATAATACATGAGTCTTTTTTTAAATGGTCAATTATCTTATTTCTCTAAATTTATTATGTACCAAAATATTGTAATATATGAAATATTTAAGCAGAATATGCTATTTGTTGACAAATCTGAGCAGTTTTAAAAGACCCATTATGATGCTCTGCACACACTTGTTAACATCAATAGATTTAGCAAACAAGGACATTTTGATATTTTTAATATATAAAATGAATAAACTCAGAGGAAATAAAGTTAAAGTATTTACATTACAATATCATTTGCAATACTTTTAGTTAGTTGAACACATGCATAAATTAATATATTAGAACAAGGACATTTAAGATAGACTGGGCTTGCAAATAAATGAGAAGTATAGAAATAGATATGATATTTGTGCTTGTGAAATCCAAGAAATCACATTTATAGACAAAATATTCAAAATACAGAAATAATCTATAAGGGACAGATTCTCAGCTGGTATACATTGGGATAGCTCCCTCAGTCAGTGGAACTATGCCAATTTACATCATCAAAGATCTAGCAATAAATGAGTAGGAATAATGACATTTTGTACTCCAGGTTGCTTAGTTTGTTCATTCTTCAGATCAGTTCAACAGTTAGGGAGGGAAAGGGAAACAAATGGTTAGCACTTCCACACTCCAGTTGGATATGAATGGCAGCAAAATTGACATTCTAGTTACTAAAAGGAAAGATAAAGACACCTTCCAACAACAGAACATTTTTTGGGAGATAAAGTTTGAAAAACCTACTTGGATTAAGGAGAAAAATATGTAGGTCTAAAAATGTAAATAAAATCCAAGGAATTTTGTGGTGTAAATCTACAATAATCTGATAGATATGTTACTTCTGGAGAAATACGTATTTGCTAAATCAAGAAAAATTAAGGTCCTAGATCTTGCAATTGTATCTGCATAGGCTGGCCCTTGAATCAATGGCACAGACACAAGGGTCTATCCACATGTATTCAACTGAAGCATGGGTTCCCTGTATTGTACCTTATCGTGCAGCATTCCAAGTGCTTTGACTTGGGGGTGTCTGGCAGTTATAAATATAATTATTACATACATAAATATAATTAATGGTGTGTTACCATTATAGTTTAAAGCAAAGAAGTTCAGAGAAGGATGCCATTTCCTCCTTAATATATCCAGTTTTATTTAATTCAGGCATTGTAGATTTCCCAGAATCGGATCTCGTGCCTAAGGGGGAGCGGGGGGGGGGGGGGGGGAAACCGCACCGGGTCTTTGGTGGCAGTGTGTGTGTGTGTCCGGGTCTTCGGCGGCATTTCGGTGGCGGGGGGGTCCTTCGGTGCCGCGGAAGCCCCCGAGCAGACCCCCCACCGCCAAAGTGCCGCCCAAGCCCCGGACCACTGCCGAGTATTCGAATTGGGCCCCGCCGTTCATAAAGACGGCCCTGGTAGAGCTGTCTCAACAATGTAATAAAACTGTACAGGCTGTAAATGTGAATTCTCTTGTGTCTATAGACATATCAACACTAATATTTTAACAATATTTCTGTTTAATATCAATAGTTGCCAGCCTCTTGCCCTCTAAAGGTATTTTGATTTGTTTTCTTGTAGTGGTGGATATGGATAGATAGTAAGTTATACTACCGTAAGTTAAATGTATTTATAAGTTATACAGTTTATGCAAGTGCAAAAATGTTAACAATTTAGGATTAATGGAATACTTCTGAAGGAACACAGAAGATCAACTTCCATAACAGTAATTCCCTGATTTAGACAAATCACATGAATTCCAGAAAATCAAATCTAGGAGCAGGAGCCTTTGTAAGTGGCAAATATATAAGGTACCAAATACTGAAGTCTCTACTCATTTTTTAGTCAGTTCCTACTTGATCATAATTCCTACTGATTTTAGCAAGAGTTCTGTTTCAGTAAGGACTGAGCAAAAAGTGAGCAAAGGCTTCCAGATTTTAACCAAGTAGCTTTGTTCTGTTTTAAAGATATCATTTTAAAATAGAGAAAGTGGAAAAATGGTTTAGCATATATTTGAAGTCTTACGGTAGGCTTTTTGCCTTCCTTCAATAAAGTCTTCCTCCTGAGAACACCTTGAATAGTAACTGCTCCTGGATACAAATGAACAGCCAAATCTTCAGATTCTGCAGAACTACAAGAAGCATGTGAGAAAACAGTATGAAAAAATATATAAATATCCTTTTCCCAAAGCAGTACTCCAGTCATTACCCAAACATAATGTAAACATCTGTACTTTAATTTAGAAATGCTGACATTTTATTTATTAGAATTCATCATGGAAAAAAGACTTTGGTGGCTATAAGGGACTGCTCTTAAGGAATTTACAGTCACAAGCAAAAGTAAATGATTACTCAGGCTATGGCTACATTAGAGAGCTTATAATGGCGCAGCTACATCAGTACAGCTGCGCCACTGTAAGCTCCAGTGTAGACACTCTAAGCTGACAGGAGAGCATTCTCCCATCAATTTAATTAATCCCCTAATGAGCAGTGGTAGCTATATTGATAGGAGAAACTCTCCTGCCAACATAGTACTGTCCACACCAACTCTTAGCTCAGTGTAACTTATGTCACTGGGGGGGGGGGAGTGGGGTGGCTTATTCACACCCCTGAGTGACATAAGGAGTAGTGTAGACATAACCTGTGACTCAGATTTTACAGTCAGAAGGGACCATCATGATCATCTAGTCTGACTCTTGCACATTGCAGGCCACAGACCCTCACCCACCCACTCCTGTAATAGACCCCAAGCTCTAGCTGAGTTAATTAAGTTCTTAAATCATGATTTAAAGACTTCAAGTTACAGAGAATCCACCATTTACTGTAGTTTAAACCTGCAAGTGATCCGTCGCCATGCTGCAGAGGAATAACAAACTAATGAGGCCAGAAGGTGGTTCATGATTTTAAAATGCACTTCCCAAAGCTTAGGATACAGTTGTACTTCAACTAAATCTAACTGGTAAATAATCATAGATTTGTCACTACCCCCTGAACAAGTAATGCTGTATCATTGTTGCAATATTTTATTAGAATCTTTTCCTAAGTGCTAGTGGGAAAAACTGGATTTTTTATTAGAATCATTTGAGTCAGTCAAATTACAAAAAATAAAATAAAAAATCCACAGCAAAATCTCAACAAAACATGCACAATTTAAATATAAGATATTTGAGAGCAGTAAAGGACATCAATAATAGAGAGCAGAAAACCTGGCCTACAGCAGTAAATTGTGTGTGTTACAATGCAGTTGGTGCACTATTAATTCCCTATCAATCTAAATTGTGCCCAAAAAGAATATGGCAAAAAAACAGATGCCTGGTATGGTGAAAAGGAAAACAAACTTTATTAAAAGTGAGCGACTGGCTTACAAATTATTTTAAAACAGGAAAGAGTCTTATTTTCAAAACAGGGATAATTTCAGTTTATATTAACCAGTTTACATAATTAAATTGGTGTATGCATCAGCTCTCTAGAAATATGCTGAGAAACTACAGATTTCTGACATGTCTGTTGAAGTAAACCAGAATTAATCCATTAACCCATCACAACAGTTATGCATATGCAAAATAACTCAGAAATCTGGCAAACATTTTTACTACACCTAATTGACAGTGATATACTGACAAATTCAGACACTGACACGAACATGAATTTAACTCAATTACACGCAATGCTTGCTACTCATTAATATATAAGAGTTATTCCCTTCTCTTTTACAATTCCAGTACCACACTGCTGCAGAGAGAGTTGTAATTTAATTAGACAGAATGAAAAGCTGAGTGAGCATGCAGTTTTATATATAGTGCTATTTAGAATGAGTCAGGCCACACAGAGGGCCAATTTTAATGCATGACTTGCAATTTAACCAAGTCAGCCATTTTTTAAAGGCAAGTTCAATGAAGAATTATTAACAAAAAAACACCTTGGACGCAGTCTCAAGCACAAGTCGTACGCTTTGTGGCCAACGTAGTTTCTACCACCACCACATAGTGTTGCTCTGTTAAAAAGCTACCTATAGTAAAGCATCTTTAAGTCTTGATGTAGAGATACAGTATTTAGAAACTGGATAGGCAGAACAGAATGAGCCAGAGCCTGTATGATGAAATAGATCAAATCACAGAAGAGAAATTTTCTGTTTTAAGGATAAGTCGCTACCTTAATTTTGCCTTGAAAGTTACAAAGATCAGAAATGTCAGAAGACACCCACTTAATTATCAAGCCAGTCACCAACACCAGAGGAAAAATCTGTGACCCCTGGACGCAGGGGATTATTGTACCTGCTGGCCTTCATGTGGCCTCGATAGCCATTTCGTGCCACTCTTGTCACCGGACCGAGAGAATGGTATAATCTGTTCCTGTTGGATTCCATTATAAATTGTATATATTACATATACTTTTATCCACACAAGCAGCATAATTTGCTAGAATAGTGTAATAAAGTCTCTCTTGTGCTACATAACTACCACTCCTACAATAAGCAGTAGTGGATGATTTCATTAGAAAAAAACATGCAGTTGTAGATTTCAAAATCTACATTTCTTATTCGAACAGATGTTCTTGATGTCAGTGCTCATAACACTGGGGTATTTTTATTGTCATCTCAATTAATGGGTTTTCAGAAAAGAAAAGATTCTTTTAACTCACAAAATAAAAATGAAAATACTATAACGAACTATGTTGCAAACTGCTGCCTTTAATGCTGACTACAGATACTGCTACAGACTCTGTGACGAGAAGCAAAGGGCAATAAGGCCCCTAAACTTAGAAATAGGCACACAAGCAACCGTGTGAGGAATACAAAGACTTCTTAACTCAGTCCTGAGTATTGGCACCATTTCCAAATCAATCACTGAAGCCAACAACTTACAAAGAAAATTACATACAGTCTGCTATGAGACAATATCTATTTAAAATGCTATACATTAAAAAAAACAGATACTTTGCTTGGATACCCCTTTATTGTCTGGGAAAAGTCAACAAAGCAAAATCTTGTGGCTTATTATATTATGGTTCCAAGATCAAATACAAATTATTTAAGCTCTAAGAGACAGCAAACCTGTAACATCTCAATGCGTCAGTTTAAAGGGAGTATAAACGTTACATAGGAAGTTTTAAATTTTTGAGCCCTTCGCTACTGCTGTTTTCAGTAGTCCTACCCAATTCCAGCACTTAGTTTCTAAACTTATCTTTTGAATATTATTCTGTGCCTGATTCAAAGCTGGTTATATAGGGTCAGATCCATAGCTAGTGTAAATTGATGTAGCTCCACTGAAGTCAATGGTGATATGTTGATTAATTAATAGCAGTACTGAAGAAAACACAGTAATATCAAAAAGGTTAAAACAAAATATAAAGTTTACACTCCCTTACCAACTCAAATAATTTAATATGCTGTAATAAGAATCCTCACCATAGATGTACTATAAGTATACATTTCCACTCTATTTTCCCTCCCAAGGAAACTGTGTTCTAAATAATTAATCTCTGCCCTTCAACAACTTAGGTATCTTTGAATTTGCAAAATTCGATCAGGTCAGATTTTTTTTAATTTCTAAAAAACCCTAATGATTTAGACAGCTAAACTTTTATACTTACAATTTTTAAAAATTAAATACAACTATTACATCAACAACATATATAGATGAGTGGTTTATGACTTGCATCCATCTTCCATGTAAATGATGGAAATAAGCTTTGTTCTAATCTTTAAATTTGTCTTTGCATAACAAGGAATCGATCAATCTGGATAAAAACTATATTTGGTAAATATGCCCACCAGCACTTGAGATGACAGACCATTGGTCTATCTACATGCTGGGATACAACCTCCCAGAGGAGGGAACACACTGACAAAATTTTGCTGACAGTATGATTGAGGAGAAATGATGATTAGATCTGGTTTATATCTGAACAGAATTTCAAGCGACACAGAAAAGGCACTTCTCTAGCATGAAGGCTTTCTCCCTGATGAGCTTCAAAAGCCTGCTTCAAACAAGAGGAGTGTTAGCGCTTCTCCAAAAAAAAAAAAAAAAAAGTCACAAGAACTTTTTATAATGGAAAGCCTTAGGCAACCTAAATATGGCTGTCACTACGAGGGAGAGAAAATCCAGACTGATCAATTCCCTGCCATAAAACAACAAATTGTAGGTAAGGACAAAATTGTCTCATTTTCATACACAAGAAATCATCAGTCTGGAAATGGAATATTAGGAATTAGAAAGCAACCAGGAACTCAGAACAGGAAGGGAGAGAAAGTCAAACAGAGATCAAGCGAGGATGGCAATCTGCAAGATACTACAACCAAAGCGAGCAGCTGAAGATGATGAACACATTCAACTGTGTTTTATAAATGAGTGAAAAGATGCCAGGTTGTCACTTTGCAGTGTTTCCCATAAAAAGCTGTATTTTCCCTCTTCCATGAAATAGAAAGATTTTACAGAATTAGTTCAAACTAAATAGAGGAGTTTCACCTGCTCATCTATACAATTTTACAAGCCCTGCTTAGACTTATTGAAAGATTGTGGCTTTTGATCTTGCTCTGCCTGAGTTGAATAATATCTTGGCAGACATCCAGACAATGCTACTTTATTTCATTAGGATGGGAAGGATTGGGGGAAATAAAGGGAGTCAAATATACCAATTTAAATGGTAAGGAGAAACAACCTTGAGTAAAAATCAAAATAAACAAAATAAATAAAGAAAAAATTATTAATGACAAGGCATTGAATTCACCGGCCCTCCTTGAAGAAGTAATGACAACAATGTAATGACAACTGACAAGAAAAGACAACAAGGTCATAGCCATTAGTTCAAAGGGCTGTTGCATCAACTGTCTCTGTACTAAGTTGAGCTCCCAGCTGGCTGCAGGAGCTTTAATTGAAAGATGTAATTCTGACCATGTTTTAGTTACTGAGGGCATTCTGTGCCAAAAAATTAAAAATTCTGCACCAAAAAAAAAATTCTGCACGCATTTTAAAATTCTGCTAATTTTATTTGTCAAATAAATATGGAGGCTCCAGCATGGCACTGGGGAGCACAGGACACTGGTTGCACAGAAGTGGGAGATCACTGTCCAACCCCCCCATTCCTCCAGACACGGACTCAGCAGTGAGGCTGCACTCAACCATGACACAGTGCAAGGTCCAGGTCTGCCCCAGAAACACCCCAGGGCCCTGACCCTCCATGCCAGGTACACCAGGTGTGGGCAGGCAGGCTCAGCAAGGCAGGATCCAAGTGTGGAAGGGCTTAGTTTGGGGGGACAGGTGTGGGTTCAGAGGGTTGTGTGTGGGGCAATCTGTGTGTGGGCAGCTCAGTGGAGGATCTGGATGCACAGGGGATTGTTGGGGGTTTCTGGATGCAATGGTAATGGGAGTCTGCAGGGGAGTCCAGGTGAAGGTGGCTAGGGGTGGGGGGTGGGTTTTCATCTGAGTGTGGTGGGGATAGAGCTCAGCAGGGAGGGCTGGGTGTGGGAAGGGCTGGGGGGGGCAGATGCTGAGAGAGTGGGGCTCAGTGGTGTGGGGATCCAGGTGCAGATGGTTGGGGCTTGGTGGGGTGGAGATCCGGGTGCAGGTGGCTCATTGGGGTGGTCTAGGTGTAGGGGGAGTGGGGCTCATTGTGGGGTGGGGGTTCTTAGTGCAGAGGGATGAGACTTGATTAGAGAGTCTGAGTATGAGGGGGCCTGGATGCATGGGAGTTGGGCAGATGCGGGAGCAGCTCCCTGTACAGGGATCCTTGCCCCTGCAGCTGAGGAGTGATGGGTGCAGGAAACGGAGGGAGGGAGTTTGCAGAGCTTCCTGCAGCTAGGGGAGAAATCTGGGAGTGGATCTGACCCAGCCCCAGATGCTGTGCAGGGGAAGAGGAAGTCCCATCCTTCACAGCCCAGCTGGGACTAGTAACTGAGCCTGGAGCAGGGTAGGAGCCACCAGCCAGGTCTTCCCCAGTTCTGCTCCCACCGGAGGGTCATACTGCTGGAGAGTTGCATGACCGCTCTCATGTCTTCCTTTTGCTTCCCTGTCACAAAGTTATTTTTCTGCGGGGAAGCAAAGAAATCTGAAGGGGACATAAATTCTGTATATGTGCAGTGTCATAGAATTCCCCCAGGAGTAATTTAGTGAATCAAGGGATAGGAGGGTAAAAAACTAACTTTTCCTCATAGATAAGCAGAGGGCTCTTACTGCAGTTACAAGTAAGATACCAAGGACGTTCCAAAAGTGCCTAAGGAAATTAGGCATCTAACACCCTTAGGCTAATTTTAGTGAATCTACCAAGTAAGTAGCTAAGACAGGTTTTGACTGACATTGATTCTGAAGTGAGACCGTGTTCAACATACAAACCTTTTAAAACACAGCAGATCCTTTCTGAACCACAAGAGGATCTTGACTAGCTGATCCAGATCCCAAAGTTTTTAAAGCTTACTATTAAGTTCCAGATTGCCAGTTTGAACTTCTGAGCCTTGAAACATATTAATCATTGCATTACCAAGTCTCTGGAAATAGGTAACCTCCACAGAGGGCATTTTTCAGGAAAAACAGCATTTGATAAGCAAACAAGGAAGAGGACTCAGGCCCCATCCCTTATGAATTTTCTGGTTACCTAAGCTAGGAAAGGAAAAAGAATGGGTGTACATAAGATGGTATGTCCACTTGAATTAGAATAATTTATCTTCCATATCCTGCTCTCCCACTGCCTCAGATAGAAAAAGTACAATTTCTTGTTGCTTGAAGCAAATACACTGATCTGCTGACTCCCCTCACTCTGTAAAATAAACTGAAGGGCACCGGCTTTCAGTTCCCTCTCCCTGGTTCTGAACCAGAATGGAGGTGGTAGTCATGAAGGGCATTTGGTGAGTCATGGTTTTGCTAATGGCTACAATTCCAACTAATTGATGCTTCTCCTTTATTCACAAAGGGACCTTTTTCCTTAACAAGAATGGAACTCTACTGTACAACTTTCCAACTTTGCAGGCAGGCACCACAGTGACCTTTAATTTTAGGCATGTCAGTCAAAGCATCTCCCATCAAGTTCCTAGCTTTGCTCCACCATCTCAGTGATTGAAAGACATAAGGCATAACTATGAAGGTCTCATACATGTTCCCAGTGTCCATAAAGAATCTATGCCCCTTTCCTGGGATGGGACAAGAGAAAATATCCTCAAAAAGAGTTTACATCAAATAGGGTCCAAAAAAGCTTGCTCTTTGGTCAGGACAAAGGGAAGCATCAAAAGGATGTGGAATTTGGTGATGAATGCAGGATGAAAAATTCTCTGAGGTAGTCATGATGCTCAGGCACAAACCCATTTGTCCTGGATAGTTCCAGCCCAAACCTGCAGCAAACTTTTCAACATGCTCCCAATTGGGCAAAGAGTCTGATCCATCCAATTCTCATTATTTATTGGGAGAGGGACTGGAGATAACCTGCTTTCTTCTGGATTCTTGAGATAAGGGCCATGAGAAGTACTCTTTTCCTTTGGAGACAAGAAAGATTCTAGCAAAACATCAGAACTAATCCTAAGTTTTTTGCCCTTGAGGAAGAAATGTGTCTTCCTTGGGCCAGAGGAAGCTTACTCAGATACATGGCTTCTTTCACCACTGTAGGCTTCCCCATATAATTTTTGGCCATCAAAGGGAACTCAAATCAAATGGACACTCAATATGATACCCACATCTCAGGACCTTGCTCCACTCTTGCCAGGAAGAATAAAGTAGGAAGAGCAGAAAGAAAACCTTGTGATATCACAAGCTGCATCACATATAGGAATGGGTTATATGCAAGTTCCAGATCCTCTTCTTTCTGACTTTGTTCTGTTTAAATATCAATATAGATGACTTGAGCACTTCAGGGAATCTCTAAATGATGCTGTACGCTATAGCTTCATGCAGGGTAGCCAAGGAGCAGTCTGCTTCTCTGAAGAGACTGTTCTAGCTTCTCATCCACTGGATGCTTAGGGGCTCCTTCCATGGAAATAACAGATTTTATAGGAAGCGATGGTATTGAAGAATTCACCTTTGGTACAAAGCACAACTTAAATCTCTCTCCATAAGGAACTTGTACAATCTGAACTGCTTCTACAAGACAAAGGCAGAATACTGGGAAGGGATACATTTCCTGGCTATAAACAGAAAGTCCTTAGGCCAAAATTTCTATCCATGTCTCCATGCATACAGGTGGGCATGGTTACCCCAGTCAGTTTCCAGATTGATGGGTTCCCTGAATATGAAAGAGAGAATTATAATCCATGTTACCAGCAGACTGTTCGGTGAATAGGTAGTGGGCTCAGTACACTTTATTCATGATTCAGCTTAATAGCTTGCAGGAAAACATTAAGTTTCCAATTTTTACTATTTTCAACTGTAATTGTTTAACACCTCATCTCACTTTTGAATACTTAGGGGGTTGGATTACAGTGGTCAATGACACCTGGACAGTGTTCATATACTATGGTAATGAGCATGATATAAAAAGTCTACATTAGATAGGATAGGCAGTGATAGCTGGGATTGCTTCAGGATTAGCAGACGGAGGAGTAATCAGGAGATAGAGTGGGGGAATAGGAGAGAGCAGGCAGCAGAGTAAGGAGCAGCCAGAGCAGCAGGACTTTGGTAGGAATGCAGGGAGCCAGGAATAGAAGAGATACATAGAGGAGGTCTGAGGGCTAGTGAAGATGTTGAAACAGGAGAGGCAAACGATGTTAAGGATATTCAACAGGAGATGCCGGTATTCATGAAAAGGAAATCTGTCGGGGTTTGGTGGTGGTCCAGTTAATTCAGGAGACAAAGTTGAGCAATAAGCCATTAAGGTGACAAAGCTCTCTGTTAGCTGATAACCAAAAGGTGCTGCTCCCTAAACTGGCTTGACAAGAACCAAAGGGTACACTGTACTCTAGAAGCAATGGCTGTTACCCAGTTTATTACATAATTAAGTCCTGCACATCACTAACATTACACTTCATTTGCAAGGAGTTGAGTGATAGGTTTAAACTAGTGAGGTCTGAATGGAGTTGAAGATATAGGTTTAGATGTAGCAGTTTTTCTTACCTTTCAAATGCTGGCCACGAAGTCTCTTCACTAAGTTCTGAACCATCACTGCTACCTAAAACCAGAAGGCATAATACTTTGAAATCAACTATTTTATTCCTCAGTTTGTACCATCTGTAGTCTAATTGTTCCAATTGTGACATTTTTTCCTTAGAATTTCTATGAGAGCAATTAGGCAGAAATAAATCTATAACAAACGCTACATAGAAGGTGCTCACTTTAGGAATGACTTAAGAGTTATGGATAAAAAATGTAGGAGATATGGATTTGGTAGGAGACTGGTTCTATGTATCTGCAATATCCGAAGTCTAAAGGGGAGAAGTGTTCTCAAAATTAATGCAACAATCCCAAATTTTCATCTGTCTATTTCATGCCCAACCTGATGAGCATTTAAAAGGATCTGCTTCTTTAGGAGCCATTACAACACAAAATGTGATAATTCACTGTCATGATGAACAGATGCAGCTTCGTTACAAACAAACACAGGAGTAGACTGGAACTTAATCCACTAGCTCCAGACTAACTTCACTGAGAGTCTCCAATATCTTAAAAGCCAATGCTGATTCAGAAACCCTTAATTAACTTTTTTAAGTTAACTGAATTTAACCCAGAGCCAGCACTAGGCATAAGCAGACTAAGCAACAGCTTAGGGCCTCAAGTAGCTTAAGGGGGCTCCATATTAATTATTAGTATGTGTTCTGTGTAATCAGGGGGAAATATTTCTGCTTAAGGCCCCCAATGGGCTAGCACCAGCAATGATTTAACTGAAATGCTTATTAAAATCATAGAAATATAGAGCTGGAAGGGACCTGAAGAGGTCATCTAGTTTATCCCCTACTCCCATGCTCAGGTAGGATTAAGTATACCTAGACTTAGGCAAACAATTAGGTTTCATTGTTTAAAAATAATTGTTCATGTTTCAGGGAAGTGAGGTGCATGGTCAGACTATTAGTGCATCTGTTTTGCTCCACAGAACATATGGGATGGAGATGACAGATTCTGTAAAGACTAATATATAAATGTGAACATATGGAGGTGTTGTTGGCAGCTCCATAGTACTGAGATCTGCAATTACAATGGTGACTAAATCCCGTAGTCAGGTCTGAAAATTAGATATATGATCAGAAAACTTATGCCAGTTTCTCCTATGGTTAATTTTCTGGTTATCACTTCTGGAATCTGAAGTCATTTCAAAAGACTTTCTTTTGAAATGTGCACCTACTCAATTTTTTTTCTCAGATCCCTCTAACTTACAAATTCCTTGGCCTTAACAGCTGAAACTAAGTATATGTACAAAAAATTCTGTATAAAAGGGAGTTTAAAAAATAAAAATAAAGTTATTTACATTACTTATAACTGCTTCTGTTTACACCAAGAGATACCTTCTTGTCATTAACCTCTCTCTCTCTGGTACTTATAATGGCCCCCATTACCATAGTATCTGAGCGCCACACAATCTTTAATATATTTATCCTCAGAACACCCCTCTGAGGTAGGGCAAGCACTATTCTCCCCATTTTACAGATGGGGAACTGAGGCACAGAGATAACAATAAAGGATTTGAACCCAGCTCTCCATAGTCCTAGGCCACTGCCCTAACCACTAGATCATCCTTCCTCTCTACTGGCTACAGCACAGCCATTTAAGAATTGAAGCATTTAAAATTGAAAATGCAAACTTCAGTTGCTTCACTGTCTGCAATATAAGGCCACTCTTCCCTGCTGGACTCTCTTTCTTGCTCTTTAACCTTCAGATGAGCCCTGCTTCCTGGCTACAGCTACCAGCCTTGCTCCATTCCTCCAGCTATCACCCAATCATAAGACTGGCCTTACTGGGTCAGACCAAAGGTCCATCTAACCCAGTATCATGTCTTTTGACAGTGGCCAATGCCAGGTGCCGCAGAGGGAATGAACAGGTAATCATCAAGTGATCCATTCCCTGTCACTCATTCCCAGCTTCTGGAAAACAGAGGCTAGGGACACCAGACCTGCCCATCCTGGCTAATAGCCATTGATGGACCTATCCTCCATTAATTTATCTAGTTCTTTTTTGAACCCTGTTATAGTCTTGGCCTTCACAACCTCCTCTGGCAAAGAGTTCCACAGGTTGACTAGCTCCAGCCTCCAAAAAAATCCCTGCTCCTTAGCTCCATCCCCATTCTACAACAACAGCCTCTAGCCAGTCCATCACACTGACTTCCTTAATGCTATCCAAGTCCACAAATTCCCTACTCTGCCTACTATTGACTTGCTATATACCAGGGGTCTCAAACATATGGCCTGCGGGGCTCTTCTGTATGGCCCGCCAAGCTCCCTGTGCCCCCATCCGCCCCTCTGCCTACCTCCAGGCCAGGGGTGGGCAAACTACAGCCCAGGGGCCACGAGCCCCGCACCGCTCCCTTAAGTGGCTGGCAGCACGTCCCTTCGGGCTGGAGGGGAGGAGGGAGGAGGCAGAGGGCTCCTGTGTTGCCTCGCTTCAAGGTACCACCCCCTGCAGCTCCTATTGGCCAGGAATAGGGAACCACGGCCAATGGGAGCTTCGTGGGAGGTACCTGGAGGAGCAGCAGCGGAGCCCTCTGCCCACACTCGCTCCCCCAGGGGCTATGGTTCCGGCTGCTTCCTGGAGCGGAGCGGGGCCAGGAGCCTGCCCTGGCCCCAATGCGCGCCGCTGCTGCCCCAGAGCCGCTCTAGGTAAGTAGCGCCGGGCTGGAGCTCGCACCCCGCATTCCTCCTGCACCCCAACTCCCTGCCCTGAGCCCCCTGCCGCACCCCACACCCCTCCTGCACCCCAACTCCCTGCCCTGAACCCCCTGCCGCACCCCACACCCCTCCTGCACCCCAACTCCCTGCCCTGAGCCCTCTGCTGCATCCCACACCCCTCCTGCACCTCAACTCTCTGCCCTGAGACCCTGCCACACCCTGCACCCCCTAGTGACAGGGAAGGGGCAGCATTGGGGTGGGGACTTTGGGAAAGGGGGTGGAAAGGGGCAGGGAAGGAGTAGGAAGAGGCGGGGCAGGGGCGGGGCCTCATGGAAGGGGTGGAGTGGGGGCAGGGCCTGGGGCAGTGAGGGTGGGGGTGTCAGTGATGCGGCCCTCGGGACAATGCACTAGACCTCATGTGGCCCTTGTGGTCATTTGAGTTTAAGACCTCTGCTATATACTATAACAGCAGGGGAGTCCCAGCTCTGAGAATGATTTTGGGGTAAGTATTTTAAAATCTTAGTAGGGAGGTAGCATTGTCCTTGAGGGTCATGGAAGGAGCCAGGGTGAAGGGCAGCTTAGAGCTGAGCTGGAGAGCAAGGCTGTCTGTGGCTTCAAGGCTGGAAAAATCAGCGAGGAACAGGGATGCCTTTGTGGATACAGCATGACTGTGCAGATGCAGAACTGGAGACTTGCTGAAAGACTACAGAATGGGGCTGGACCAGGGCATGGGGCTACTCTGAAAAACTTTTCACACCCAGCAGACATAGCTTTAAACTGAAGGTCCAGCTTTTTCCCCTTGACGTCAAAGGATTTCATGTGAACCTAATTAGAGCTTGGAGACAATGAAAATCTTCAAGCCCTGACTAGAGAAGGCTCTCTTCATTGAATACATAAAGTCTGAAAGAAAGCACAAATCTCTACTTCCCTATCTCTAGAGCCCTCCTCCTTGGCCAATCCAAACCCTAAGCTGAGGGGTCCCATCCTACAGCCACAATTCCAAGCCCCAGATTTGCTACCAAACAGATTTCAGCCAGCTTGGTCTCAGCTACCCTGATTTGTCCCTAAAAGAAGCTTTGACCTGGCTTACAACCAACACTATGGGAAATGAGTAGGAAGCTGTGGATTGGACCACAGAGTGTACAGAGCAGCCAGGAAAAAGGAGAAATGCATGAGAAGGTGCCTGTCTAATGAAGTCATTAATTCCTAACTCCACTAGGTGGACGTAAAAGTCCACAAAAAGGGGTCATCAGGATCAAGGGGAAAATACTGAATCTGTGGAGCTCCTAAACATTTTCTACTTCTACTAGCAAGCTAATTTCTAGCATTGCCATTTCAGTGAGCTTAATGCTTTTATGAGTTGAAAATTTTAAGTATTCAACTGCTTAAACGGCTACAGTAGAAGCTAGTTTGTTTGTAAAAACAGAACTAGATTCAAAATCTGTATTTTAAAACTAGGAAATTCTCATACAAAAAACTTTGTTTAAAAGTAAGGTATTAATGAATTTAAGACACCGACAAACATACAAATTCATCACTAAGATATGCACATCTTGGAATATAAAAATATATGATTAATTACATATATGCCAAGAATTCATAAATATATTTTGTACATCACAGTTAAATTGTTACTGTAAAATGGATTTTGAGATAGAAAAGTTACTCACTGTAGTTCTTTGAGAGTACCACCTTTGAATATTATTTATACTTGCTCAAGGAACTCTGTAGACTGAGCACCTGAATGCCTTTTTAACCACCAGAGAGTCAATACTGAACTAACACAGTGTTAGACTTAGGGCAGATCTACATGGGAAGGGTTACATCGATGCAGCTGTACTGCTGTAGTGCATCTGGTGAAGACGCTCTTTACTGATGGAAGAGTGCTCTCCCGTTGGCATAATTATTCCACCTCCGCAAGAGATGGAAGTTATGTCCACAAGGGAGCATCTCCCACTGACATAGCATCAGTGTGGACAGTGTTTAGGTCACTGAAACGTGCATCGCTCGGGGGGGGGGTATCTTTTTCACACTCCTGAGTGACGCAAGTTAGATTGATTTACGCAGTAGTGTAGACCTGCCCTTAGTTGACTGGGCCTAAAGAACTTCCCTTGTCAACCAAGATTTCAGAGGGCTCTCCCACACTCCAACGGCCCAGGCAATGCTCATGACGTATGAGCACCCTTGGCTTTCTTTTTAAACTGACTAGCTAACTAACAACAAAAATAATCCCCAAAAATGCAGAAGAACAAGAAGTGATGATGATGATGGAAGTATTTAGGGCACTGAGCGAATTCAAGCTTGTGTGTACATTCAGCAGACAAAAGGGACCCTCCCTTTCATACCCTTGGAATTCTGAACAAGCAGAGAGGGAGTAAAGGGGAGGGGTAATGGTCACAACAGTCATTGCTCTCTTGAATTTTTTGGAAGCACATGGCACAAGAACCTTGATATCACAAGTGAGAATATGCAGAAGGCACCTCAAAGTAATAATAAATATTGTCCTTAAATATTTGATAGTAAGGGTCATAGAATAGGCATATAAATAATATTTCCTTATCTTAAGGTTTAGGGGGATTTTTAATAATAAAAACTGGAATAAAAAAATCAGCTTATATGTGGAGGGAGCACACTGTATCATTCTTCAATAATCCCCTGAGGACAGCGGTTCCCAAACTACGGCCCACCAGAGCATTTCATAAGGCCAGTGGCCTGCTTCAACACAATATACTGATGGCTGTTTCATTAACATTTTGTCATCATGTTTACATCATTTTAGTTTACAAAAGTGTGTAAAGAGACAATACTGAACATAGAAACAACTTATCTAAATACATACGAAACAAGCTGAACTTAAAATATAAAGTCAATAGAGGTGACTTTAAACCTTATTAAAATATGTAAAATCCACAGGACTCCAAAGAACTGCATGCAGTCCTTCAGGGCTGGAAGGGATGGTTGGCACAAAACACAGGGCTCTTGAGGGAGGAAAGAATAAAAGAAAAGGGAAAAGAGTATACAGGGGAGGGGGAAAAAACATCCTACAGTTTCCAAGAGGGGTTTGGACAACCCTCTGTTATCCACTTTTCTCACTCTCACTATTTTTGTTTGGAGTGGGAAAACAATTTTCTTTTAAAGCTTTTTTAAATGTTGTTTTGCCTACTACTGAACACAAGTCAGTGCTTTAAAGATGCAAAGTGCTATATTAGTGCTATTATGTCACATATACAACATGCAGAATCTTAAAAAACAAAAAACCCTACAAAATAAAAGGCTTCACAAAATAAGACTCTCTCTGGGGTAGAAAATATATTACTAAAGATTTCCTTGCAGCTCCCTAAGGCTTGTCCCTATAAGCATTTATGCTGCTTAGTGGATGGAAACAAAAGTCTACTTAGCTTAGTTTATTTGTCTAAGGACACTGGAGTGTGTGCTTATTTCTTCTTATTTTGTTTCCCCACCAAACTTCCCTTCTTTGGGTATTTCTAACTTTTATTCTGCATCTTTTCCTCTTTTGTTTGATATGGTTCATTGCAATTTCTTTATTTGGGGTGGTGTGGCCATGTATTTTGTATAATTTAAACTGAACTTTTAATTACAGGTTAAAACAGGTCTTTGCAGACCCAATTGTAGGAGATATAAAAAGTGTTTTAAAATACCATGTGTTTAATTCAGAGGCAAGTCTAACGTTGATGGGAATCTAAATTTGTGCATTTTACACTTGATTCTGGGCCCCTTAGTGTACAAGTTACATTAATACAGAGTCCTTTAGTCTCATACTAATTTACCAATGTACAAATTACACCAATTACACAACACTTCTGAATTTGGCCCTATAATTTCTTACAATAGAATACTGAGGTGCTTTTCAGTGTCCACTCTATAGGATATAAGATTTCTTAGAGCTGCTTTTTATAATGCATCTTTTCTGCACTTTTTGCTTAGCCTAGACCACTGGGAAATTTTGGCTGATATAAACAGGATATTCCAGCTCTAAATAGTTCATATATGAAAGTCATGTTTCATCTAACTTATTTGGTTAGACTCATGATCAGTTTGTGAACTCTGGTATCCAACTATCATGGATTGCTCCTGCATCAGATAAAAGGTTATCAGTTTCTTAGTATTCAAAATAAATGTGTAAGCAATTAGATGTTGCAGTGGCTGTACAAAACTGAGGGGCAGTGACCTCCTTGTATAATCACAAGTCCAAACAGGTCCATGAGGAAGTATCCACACAATTCCAACGGCCAAAACTTTCTAGAAGACTCTGTCATAGGCACATCCCAAGAGTGATCTGTATAGACAATATTTTAAGAAGGTGTTTTGTTCACAGATCAGTACCATGCATTTTTCTAAGCACTAGCCTTTCCTTGAAACAAAGTCCTATCATGATGCCTACAGTTAATTACTAAATAATAACGTATAGGCAGGTGACCAGTAGAAATTTGTGGTATAATTAATATATTTATATATTAAAGACTCATGACATCAAATTGTACATTTAACTAGTCTACATAACTACATGTGCCTGTCACTGTTACTCCTAAACCTCCCTCTCTTGTTTGTTATCCTTACTTGTTGTATCTTGTCTTACCTTTGGAACTGACCCTACAATTGGAGCCATGCAGATAGCAGAGAGGAGGAGGGAGGGTAGTGGAGCACCCGCAGGGACTCACATTTCAAAGAACCTGTTAATGCATGAGGTGACTAATGGTCTCTTCTTTGAGTGATGTCCCTGTGGGTGCTCCACTTTAGGTGACTTCAGAGCAGTGCCCTCTGGTGGAAGGAGGTAGCTTTGGAGCGGAAGTCATAGCAGATGAAAGTACAGTATGTCCGAACAAAGTATCGAAAGATGCATGTTGTTGCAAAGTGTAATGTTGGGTAAATGTGTGTGGAGAGGCTAAGATTGCGGTCCTACAGATTTCAGTGATGAGAATATTATTAAGAAATGCTATGGAAGCTGATAGGCCTCTGGTAGAATGTGTGCAGATCCCCATAGGGTGTTGTCGTTCATGCTGGAGGTAACAGTTTTATGCAGTCTGATATCCATTTGGATAGACATCGTTTGGAAATGACGTTACCATTTGATTGTTCGATGATTGAAACAAACAGTTTTGGAGATTTGCGGAAAGATTTTGTTCTATCAGTGCAGAAGGTGATAGTCCTGCGAATATCCAGGGTGTGTAATCTGGACGGTCATTTGTCCACATGTGGTTTAGGAAAAAATGTTGGAAAGTATATTGTTTGGTTGAGGTGAAGGGATGAGACAACTTTAGGTAGAACCGTGGGATGTGATCTCAGGGATACTTTATCTTTGAAAAAGATCGTGTAAGGTGGGTTGGCAATGAGAGCTGCCAGTTCTCCCACCCTTCTGGCGGATGTAATGGCCACTAGGAATGCAACCTTCATGGAAAGATGTAGGAGGGAGCTTGTAGTCATGGGCTCAAAGGGAGGGCCAGTGAGGTCATGGAGGACTAAGTGAGGTCCCATGTGTGGTGGGATTCCAAATATCTGGGTAGGAACAGGAGAGGTCCTTAAGAAAGCGTTTAGCGAATGGATGCATAAAAGTAGGGAATCCATCTACTTTATGATGGAACGCCCTGACGGCTGATAGATGCACACGAATGGAACTCATGGAAATGCCAGTCAGTTTCAGTTCCAGCAAGTAGTCTAGAATGAGAGGTAAAGGGGCTGAGAGGGGTTTGGTCTGTTTGTGTCAGCACCATGAATTGAATTGCCTCCACTTATGTATGTGAGTCTAGTAGTTGTCCTACGACTGTTTAACAAGATGTTTTGTACGTCTGCAGAACATGTCATTTCAGGGTCTAAGAGCCATGCAGTAGCCACACTTTGAGATGGAGCCATTGAGAATCCGGATGGATGATGTGACCCACGTCTTGTGATAGTAGCCGAGGTAGGAGAAGCAGTGTGCGTGGTGGGCAGACTGCCATGTGGAGGAGATAAGGTACCATGTTTGTTGTGACCTTGTAGGGGCTATTAGAATCACTCTTGATCTGTCTTGTTTGATCTTGTGAAGCACGCAGCTAGGAGGGGAGTGGGAGGGAAGGTGTATA
Organism: Mauremys mutica; assembly: GCF_020497125.1. Classification (NCBI taxonomy): domain Eukaryota; kingdom Metazoa; phylum Chordata; order Testudines; family Geoemydidae; genus Mauremys; species Mauremys mutica. Next base: position 58,528,657 of record NC_059079.1, read on the forward strand.
GTAGGGGAGCATTCCATTTGATGAGAAAGACATCGCCCTGAGAGCATGGGCCAAGTTCTGGAGCAGAACTGGGGGTGTTTGGTGTTTTGCACAGTTGCAAAAAAAGATCTATAGTTGGAAAACCCCGCGTCTGGAAAATGTTTAAGAGTACTGGTGTGTTCAACTCCCACTCGTGGTCCTGGTAAAACTTCCTGCTTAGGGTATCTGCCCTGGTGTTCAGGCAGCCAGGTAGGTATGAAGCCATAATACATTGTGCTTGATCCACCAGTGCCAAAGCACATGGCTCCCACACAGAGGGAGTGTGATTGCGCTTCCCCTTGTCTGTTTATGTAGAACATACAAGCTACATTGTCCGTGAGAATCTGTACTGTCTTGTCTCTGATTAGCAGTAGGAAGTGGGAAAAAGTGTTCCGAATCGCTCCCAGTTCTAGTAGGTTTATATAAAGATGAGACTTTGTTGTGGACCATTGGCCAAGTATAGAGTGTGGTTGCAGATGCGCTCCTCATCCTAGGCGGGAAGCATCTGTGGTGATAGTGATGGACGGTAAGAAGGGCACCCCTCTGCAGACGTTGTCCAGGTTGGTCCACCACAAAAGAGAATCTTTGACTGTTTCTAGCATGGTGAAATACAAGTTTATACTGTGCTTGTGTGGGACTCAATTTGTTCGGAGCCAGGTTTCTATGCACCATATATGTAATCTTGCGTGTTGGACGACAAAGGTCATGGCAGCCATATGGCCTAGAATTTGTAGGCAAGTTCTGGAAGACACTTGTGGGCTGTTTTGTGCTGTGGAGATCAAATTGTTTCGAGTCAGATATTGTTTTGTTGGTAAGTGAGGCTGTTGCCTCAAGGGAGTTGAGGTCCGCTCCCATAAATTCCAGGTGTTGAACTGGTGTTAGAGTGGATTTTTGCATGTTTATCTGAAGGCCTAACCTGGTGAACACTGTTATTGTGCGTTTGGTGGATTTTAGGGCTACCTGTCTTGTTGGTGCTTTCAACAGAGAGTTGTCCAGGGTAGGGAAAATCAGTAGACAGGCAGCTACTACGACAAGTACCTTTGAGAATACCCAAGGCGCAGTGGAAAGGCCAAAGGGCAGCACTTTGTATTGGAAATGGTCCTACCCTATTGCAAATTGTAGGAATTTTCAATGTGAGGAATGGATGGATATATGAAAATATGCATCCTGGCAGTCAAGGGCCGAGAACCAGTTCCCTCTCTTTCCAACGCTGGGATAATGGTGCTCAGTGTGACCATTCTGAATTGCTGTGTTTTCACAAATTTGTTGAGTTGCCATAAGTCGAAGATAAGCCTCCAACCTCCTGTTTTTTTTCTGTGTGAGAAAAAAGTGTGAATAGAATCCCTTGCCTCTGTACTCGGATGGTATGGGTCTACTGCTCCTAGAGACATGAGGTGGGTTATCTCTTCTTGCAGTAGATGCTCATGAGGGGGTCCTTGAAGAGGGGTGGGTAGAAGGTTTGGAGATAAGGGGGATGGAGTAACCAGTTTTGATAATTTCTAATACCCATCTGTCTGATGTAATACTCCACCAGATTGGGTAAAATGGGTTCAGGCGATCTCCAAAGGTCTTGAAAGGTGTAGATGGTTCCAGCATTGAAAGAGATGGAGTTCTCAGGCTCTTGACCAAAGCCTCAAATTTGTTGTCTGGAAGTTGACGGTTGTGAAGTAGTATTCAAAGGAGCAGGTTGCCATCTCCTCGAGGTTTTTTACTTCTGACCCTGCTGGTCATAGTATCTATTGTGATGTGCATACGGCGGTGGTGAGGAGAAATCAGAATAACTGAGGGGCTTGATAAGTGCCGTGTCATTTTACATCTTTTGATCTTAGGTGTGTCGATGCCCAGAGATTGCAATGTCACTCTAGAGTCCTTCAGAGTGCGTAACAACTCATCAGTTTTATCCATGAAAAGTTTGGATCCCTCAAACGGTAAGTCCTCCACATCAACTGTGCTGGTTTTGGGAATCCAGATGGAGCCAGGAGGCTCGTCTCATAACAATTGCAGTTTCTATGGATCTCGCAGCTGAATCTGCTGAATCAAGGGCAGCTTATAACGTTGTCCTGGTTATGAGTTGACCTTTCGTGATGAGTGATTTGTATTGTTCTTATTTGTCATCTGGAATAAAGGCAGTAAATTCAGAGAGTCTTGCGTAATTATTGTGGTCATACTTTGCCAATGAGGCCATATAGTTGGCAATTCTCAATGTCACACAAGAATATGCTTTGGGGCCGAAAAGATTAAGTCATTTCCAGTCTTTGTCAGAACGAGTGTCTCTGTAGTATTGTTGCCTACCCCATTCATTGACAGCATTAACCACCAATGAATTCAGTGTTGGATGACAAAAAAGGAATTCAGAGCCATTTGTAGGCAATTAGTATTTTTTTTTTTAATCAGACCTCTTACAGGTAGGTGGAATCATTGCAGGGGTTAGCCAGAGCAACTTCACAGGGTCCATAATCGCATCATTCATGGGAAGGGCGATTTTAGATTAAATTGATGGGTGCAGTATGTCAACTATCAGAGGGGTAGCTGTGTTAGTCTGGATCTGTAAAAGCAGCAAAGAATCCCATGGCACCTTACAGATTAACAGACGTTTTGGAGCATGAGCTTTCGTGGGTGAATACCCACTTCGTCGGATGCAACTAGTTTGTGTTGCGATTCCTGGACTTCTTCCAGGGAGACGTCCAGTGAAGTGGACCTCTTGTAGAGGTCTTGAAATTGTTTAAAATTATCACCTGTAGTGAGAGGTGGGGGCATAACAGTGTCATCCGGTGAGAATGAGGAAAAGTGGACTTCAGGAGGATTAGCTGGATCAGAGAATTCCTCCTCCTCCTCTTGAGCTCCCTGGTCAGAGGTGCAGGGTGGGCCCTGTGGCATCAATAAAGGCACATGATGTGTGTCAGCTGTGGAAAGGCCAACAGGTATGCCCTGTTGTTGTTTTGGGTATGTAGCCCAAAGGCCATTGTGGTTGGAAGGGCATAGTGGACATCCAGGGCTGGTTGGGAATGTATACTGGGTAGCTCATGTACATAGGGGCACCGCGTGGTAGGAGCAGCCATAGAGGAGGAATGTAGTGGAGACTGCCCTGCATCCTCATCTCCATCCTCATCATCACTGGAGAACTGTGGAGCAGAGGTGGAGAACTGGGTTGACTAAGTGCTTCAGGTACCGAGGTACCGTTGGTGCCAAGGATGGGAGACTCTGGTACTGACAAAACAGAGAAATCCTTTGGGCGGAGGAAACTAAATGATTGGGCAACAAAATGGCAAATGAAATTTAATGTGGATAAATGTAAAGTAATGTACATTGGAAAAAATAACCCCAACTATACATACAATATGATGGGGGCTAATTTAGCTACAACGAATCAGGAAAAAGATCTTGGAGTCATCGTGGATAGTTCTCTGAAGACGTCTACACAGTGTGCAGAGGCAGTCAAAAAAGCAAACAAGATGTTAGGAATCAAAATAAAAAGGGGATAGAGAATAAGACAGAGAATATATTATTGCCCTTATATAAAATCAATGGTACGCCCACATCTTGAATACTGAGTACAGATGTGGTCTCCTCATCTCAAAAAAGATATACGGGCACTAGCAAAGGTTCAGAGAAGGGCAACTAAAATTATTAGGGGTTTGGAATGGGTCCCATATGAGGAGAGATTAAAGAGGCTAGGACTTTTCAGCTTGGAAAAGAGGAGACTAAGGGGGGGATATGATAGAGGTATATAAAATCATGAGTGATGTGGAGAAAGTAGGTAAGAAAAAGTTATTTACTTTTTCCTATAATACAAGAACTAGGGGCCACCAAATGAAATTAATGGGCAGCAGGTTTAAAACAAATAAAAAGAAGTAGTTCTTCACACAGCGCACAGTCAACTTGTGGAACTCCTTGCCTGAGGAGGTTGTGAAGGCTAGGACTATAACAGTGTTTAAAAGAGAACTGGATAAATTCATGGAGGTTAAGTCCATTAATGGCTATTAGCCAGGATGGGTAAGGAATGGTGTACCTAGCCTCTGTTTGTCGGAGGGTGGAGATGGATGGCAGGAGAGAGATCACTTGATCATTACCTGTTCCCTCTGGGGAACCTGGCATTTGCCACTGTCGGTAGACAGGATACTGGGCTAGATGGACCTTTGGTCTGACTCAGTATGGCCATTCTTATGTTCTTCTGTGCCCAGTATCAGTTTCTTGGCATCGACAGTGCCGAAGGGGCCCACTCTTTTGGCTGTTGACAAGGTTGGTGCAGTCGGTACCGGGAGCGTTTGCTCTTGGGTGGAGCACCTTTTCTTGGCCAACTCCAAAGTCTGGGACATGGTTCCCCATTTTTTTGCTGTCTTCTTGGAGGGTTGATCAGGAACCTGTGCAGTGGAGGAAGGACCTTTATCAGAGGCTGCTGATGGCGATTTCTGACCGCATGAGGTGCATACCTCAGGTTCAGATGCTTGCTGGAGAGACTTCTCCATGAGGAGAAGTTTCAGTTGGAGATCTCTTGCCTTTCTGGTGTGAACTTTCAGATTGTGACAATGCGAGCACTTCTGCAGTAAATGTGCCTGTCCAAGACACTGGACACACAGCATGTCCATCTGAAAGAGGTATAGAAAGCCTGTAGGTAAGCATTTGAACCCTGGGGAGCCAGGCATAACTTTCAGGTAGCATTCTCTCCCTGTAAAAAATAAAGGGAAGGAGGTACGCTAACCGTGTTGTTGCGGTAGAAAGGAAAACCTACAATCCTATGAGGAAAAATTAAAACAACTTTTTTTTTTTTTTTGGAGAGAAGAAGAAAAAGACGGGGATAAAATAGGAAGACTAATTATTCTGAGAACTAAAACTAAGGGAAAGCTAAGCTATTCCTAAGCTGTGAGGCGCTACTAAGTGCTCTGACTCGAGCCAAAGACGGTAGAGAAGGAACTTGGGGGGGGGGGGGTCGCACAGCACCACTTAACTGCCTGAAGTGGCACAAGACGGGGACCATGCATGTGCGACCTAACTGGGCACTGCTACCTTAAATCTCCGGCTACAGGCACAGGGGTGCACTGACACCTAAAGTGAAGCACCCACAGGGACATCACTCGAACAAGAATCAATGGGTATCCATACAATCACAAAGGTTTTCGCATACTGTTTTGATTGCAGGATCAGGGTCTTTGAATGTATATTCTTTGGGGGAAGAAACTGTCTCTTCCTATGTGTTTACACAATGCCCAGTACACTACGGCCACAATTTGACTGGGGTATCTGGGCCCTGCAATAATACAAATAAAGTCATCAGAACATACTAATTTCAGTTCCTGTAACTGACTGCTTTAAAAGCCAATCTGAAATAAAGAACAGCCGAACCATTTAATTAACAGTTAAAAAGACGAGTGAGCACATCTCCCACACCAAACAAAACCATTCAAAACAAAAACCATAATAGGAAAAGAACATGTTTCAGTTAAGGAACTTGGATACCCAAATGTTTGACTTCATCCTAGCATAAGTACTCCTTATTTAAAAATAAAATAGTTTTGAATCATTTATTTAAACTCTTGGGTAAAGCCTTTTTCAATTAAAGAATATGGCTCTTGGTATTTTCACTGTTTCAAATAGAGCTGTCATTGTGACCAAATACACCCCATATTCACACTGTACACACCATTATAATCATCTTTGTACAAAACACACTTTGTGGGCGGTGTTCCCTCTAATTTTTCCTACCCATGTGCAGAATGAATTTTGTTATATACCTCCATATTGGGGCACATAACAAAATTCATGTGGTGGTGATGGGGTCGAGGGTTCAGAGTGTGGGAGGGGGCTCAGGGCTGGGGCAGAGGGTTGGGGTGAGGGTGCGGGCTCTGGCGGGGGATGCGGGCTCTGGGGTGGGGCCGGGGATGAGGGGCTCAGGGCTGGGGCAAAGGGTTGGAGTCTGGGGGAGGGCTCCAGATGGGGGTGTGGGCTCTGGGGTGGAGCCAGGGATCAGGGGTTTGGGGTGCAGGCTGCCCCAGAGCTACGGCGGAGAGAGAGGACTCCCCCCAGCTCTCTCTCTCTCTGCAGCAGCACCTGGGCTGGGGGGGAGGGGCTCCTCTTCCCCACTGCAGCAGGTCCAGGGCCGGGATGTGGTTGGGGCCGCAACAGACATGCTTCTCCCACGGCCACAGCTGGTCCGTGCCGGGGCTGGGTTGGGATCGAGAGAGACACGCCTCTCTCACAAGCTGACACCTCTAGCCAGTTGTCATCCAAGTGGATGGGGAATCATCTATCAAGTGACCATTCTTTGGTAAAGAAGGGGAACAGGAACAAACAGCAAGGAATCTCTTTCACCACCAGACTTCTTGTCTCCATCCTCATAGCGTGAATAAACTTTAACTTGGGGTAACTCTCAGGAAAATGCATTTCAAAGGGTGACTGAGCTATAAAAGTGAGTGGCAAAAACACCCCAAGTGATCTTTCCCTATCCATATCTTGCTCTTTTATCTAAGAAGATAAAAGAAAGACTCTGGACTTTTGCAGCAGATCCTGGCCTGACAATTTGGTGAGCAATGTTGATGGGAACATGTGGTAAGGAACTTCACCTTGAACCAAGTCTAATTTGTTAAACTTTAGTACTAGGAAGCATTTTATTGTTTTATCTTGTGTAACCATTTCTGACTAATGACTTAGGTTGTAAGTGAACACAAGTATATCTCCTTGTAGTTAAATAAACTTGTTAAATCAAAGCTAATTCAGTGTTGTGAACTGTGTGGGTAACTCTGTTTAAGATAGTTGTATACTGATCCCCTTAGAGGGCCAATGGACCTAAAGGAACGCTCTAAGGAATACCTGCAAGGCCTTGAGTAATGGCTATGTGCACAGAAAAGGAGTTTGCTCGCACACACAGTATTCTCTGTATATGTCCTGAAAATACTGTTTGATATAGAGCTTTCTTTCCTTTAATGCCTTTGAACTCTATTTTTCAAATCACACTAATCCCTATATGTTTTGGCTTTGAAAAAAAAATTCTACAAGAAAAGGAGTGTTAAAATCAAATCCAATTAAGAACTCTAATCTTTAATGGTAGCTTTACTAAGCCGGTAACCTTGTTTCTCCCTACTTCTTTCCTTATTTTTACATCGATTTAATTTCATAAACAGCAATAAACACATCTTTAGTGTGATGGCTACATTATTTGAGTGACTGAAGTCCCTTACTCTTACAGTCCTATGCCTGATAACACCAGCTCAGAAATGAATATACCCTGTTGTATCTTTATATTTAAATTTGTAATGCATTAACCTATTTCTTCTTAAAAAACTTTTTGGTGAGGCTTCTCAGCCAGACAAACAGTGTTTCTCTACCTTTTTGATACCAGGGTCTGGAATGCTGCCTTCTTAAACTGTCCAGAGATCCCAGGGACTAGTGCCGCTCCACTGACTGGTCGTTGAGAAATGCTGCTTTAAAAGATTTACAAATTCCTCAACATCACGTGTATTAAAATTTTCTTTGCATTCCAGCAGTTTCCTCTTTTTCAGATAATTGAACATTTTTATCTGATCTTTTGCTTTAGATTTAACTGCAAGTTTCTGAAAATAAAAATAATCCTTGCTATAACACTATTATTGCAAAGGCTAAATTAATTTTTGGGGATTGTATAAGTAAGGTTTCATTTAAAAAATTTGATAAATTGTCCTATTAATAGCAATTTTTTATTTTATTTGTTTATTTATTTGTTTATTTATTAAGATATGATTTGCAGTTTAAGAGAGAAACAGGCCTTGGGTCATTGGTGGCTGGAATAGTTTGGTGCCTACATCTATTCATTTTTTTTTAAATTTCCTTGCCCCGCTTTTTTTCTCCTTTCTTTTTACGATGTATAAAGACTGTCTAAAAGGGGTTTCCCCACTTTTTTCTGCATTAGAAATTCAGATTTTGTCTACCCAGTATTTTCTGGAACAATCTATGGATAACTGGACAATCAGTAGGATCATGCCACCACAAGTACCAAAGTAGTGAAGCTTGATTAACTGAAAAGGGATTTTTAGTCACAATACTTATTATAACTGCTGTGTGTGTTTGATATGCCTCAAACACTTGAACAAATATGAAAAATGTCTTTATGAAAGATTCACATTTACAACCCCTTCAATTAAGGCATGAGAAAGCTTCAACTCTAGTTGTCTAGTCCTCCAAAGAGATCTCAAAAACGCATAAAGGAAGAAACAAGACTTTGTATGCCTTAGATATCTAAGATAAATCATTTAAATTTTTTTAAGCAGGCCACTTTTATACATCCTAAAGCAGTAAAAAAAAAGGGCACAAAACCCAACCTCCCCGCCACTGCACATCACCTTCAAATGTTGATTTTTAAACTTTTTGTGCAAAACACTCCAACAGAAAACCAACCTCCTCTCCCCTGTTCAAAAAAATAAAATGCCCAAAAACCGAAAAAAAAGCATAAGCAGAAAATATTTATCTCACATCCGCACTCCTTTGCACCCTGCTCAAAAGGAGCTCAGCTACAAAACTGAAACTCACTTTAACTTATTAAACTTTATATCGCTATCCAAGTTTTCTTTAAATACCCTAAATACACCATTTGACTATCAACTCAACAGGAAACCCACTTCACCCATTCAATACTTCCTGTAAAATACCATCTTCTTAAATTCTTCTTTTATGTGTCCTCAATATTTGGTCTTTCCAATGACCTCAAATGGATCCTTCTGGCAAAATTTTATAACTATTGTTAGCTTCTTCAAATACTTCATCTGAAAAATCTTTAAACATCCTTGCATCTATGCAACATACTGTGCTTGATACTAGTCAACATCCCATTAGCTTTCTTTACTGCTAATAACTACTAGGCTCAGAATTTAAATTTGACTTGTGCAGGCTTTTAAAAAAATGGGCTTCTGTACTTATTTGCTACTTTGTAATGCAGAAAGAAGGCCTGAAAAGTTTTCAACCTTCGAAATATCAGGAATGGCAAGTTTGGTGTTCACTGATTTAGCTGGATAACCTCAGAGATCTCAGGGTTGTTTACTGTGAGCTCTAATACCTTGACTGAAAGTATGAAGGTGCTGAATCTTTAATACAGGCTTTCTATATCCAGATGTTCATCACATAAGTTAAGTGGGTATTAATAAAAACAAACATGCAAACAAACCCGACAGTTTAAAAAAATATTCGGAGTAAAATTTTCCCCCTTTTTTTGACTCCTATGTCGTCGTCATTATTCTAGTGCTCCAATCACCATAGACCATCTCTAGCCTAGAGGGCACTTGAATTTTTAACCTAAAACACAAGTGGAAAGAGATCCCTTTCTCAGGAAAAACATTTCAGCCTTCTTTAGATATCATGAAGAAAAAAAGGACAAGCCCCATTTTTCTTTGGGGATCCTCTTGAATTGTTGGGCTGGATCCTCAGTTGCTGTAAACTAAACAGCTCTGCTGAAGTTCGGGATGGAGCCAATTTACCCCTGCTGAGTCTGTTATTAAAATCAGAACTTTTCCCTAAAATATTTTAAATAATTCAGGGCTACTTAAATTTTACTTATCTTGCACACTGTTTATACTCAAGCGCATCATTTTACCGAGAGATTTACCATGGGTCAAATTCATAATTTATGTAACTCCATTGACTAACAGCAGCAATAAATCTGGTCCATCATATTTCATATTCTACTTAAGTTTATAAGACCGCTATATCACTAAGTTCTAACACAACCTATTCTGGCATCTGTAAATTTTAATGCATATATTTGACAGCTTTGTCAAAATCATTAATAAAAGTGCACCAGTCCAATGCAAGTATCCTATGGGATAAGGCTACTCATCAACTTCTCAAAGACCAAGCTCCCAAAGTGATTCAGCTCTATCCTATCACAAGGACACCATAATGGGTTTTAGAATTTATTTTATAGTTGGAATACCAATTAAATTACAGACGGTTGCCTAACAAAAACAAAAATCTAGAATAAAGACTACCGACATCAAGAAGACAGAGCATGTCAACCAGTAGTATACATCTACTGCTCCCAATACTACTGTCAAAATGAGAAGGACAATGTGTCATACTGTCCATGAGAGATAAAACATACACACAACAGATTGGATAGTGACTGTATGCCCTGGATTTGTAGTAACAACCTAAAAATGAAATTTGTGTATTCACAGCCCTCAGTTGTTTCCTCAATTTATGCCCTTGCCATAAGCTCAGTTAACTTATATGTAGCTTTATGCAATACCAAGCATGAGACCGAGGTTTAGGAGAAAAGAAAGTCATTTATTTGCATGTTCAGAGGTGACTTTTTATCTTCCTGTTTCTAGGCCCCAGATTTGATTTCCCAAAGCAATTTGCTTGTGACTTAGAAGGATTCCAAACACCTGAACAGTGTACTCCAGGGGGCTGCATCACACAGCAGTTCTGTGGAGTTCTCTCCTACTGGATAGGGTCCCAAAAATAGAAAGCCAATGTATGTACTGTAACCTATCAACACACACCGCTTATTTATAAAAATATAATCTCATTTGGAATCCAAGTATTTCAGGAGTGTAACTTAATAGGAAAATTCATTAAAATGTTGATACTATGATACATATTTTTATTTCCAACATAAACCTGAAGACACTGTTCTTATGAAGAGACACTTTCTTGAATTAGTTCAGTTGAAGTTAAAGATCTTTCTCTGACACTGTAGAAGTACAGCTTCTGCCACCATAAGGATAAGGACTGGAGTTATACTTGAGAAACTGGAACACATTAGAGTGAAGACTGTTGTCTTTGTTTAAGGCAGGAATATACAGACACTAATGATTCTAAAATTTTTACCACTTTCCTCCAGGAGGAAAGGTCAGAGGAATTAGTCTGAAATTAGAAATGGATTTGGGCCCCAAAAGAATTTCTGCAAGACTGGATGGACTATAAACATATAGTATTGTTTGAATTTTAATGGACAAAAGCTATGTTTCTTATTGACTGGTTGAATCATTTGGATTTCACACTCAAGCATAGACTCCCAGGAGGTACACATCTAGGACTTCACCCCTTAAAAAAAAAAAACCCAAAACCCCTGCAAAACACATCAGTGACCACCCACTATAGTAAATGCGTGAGTGGGCAAGTGGACCAAACAGACAAATATAACAGAAGTCACATGGGGGAAAGGAGCAGAAAGAGACAGAGGAAAGTGAAAATTTTAAATTGTCCTTCTCAAAATGTGCCAGCTCCCTTTCAACAGCAACAGAAGTGACAGTGACTTTTAATGCAACTTTTATTTTATAAGATAAATTGAGAATTACATAGCTAAAACCTAATTCTGAGAGATGCTGAACAACTGCAATGCCTGAAGAAGTCAATGAAGGTCAGCTGAATATAGATGCTGGGGCATAAAATGCTACTTAAAAGGGTAGCCTTGGATAATAGGAGGAGGGGAAAAGGATCTAAGGATTAGTCTTCACTATAGTGCTACATTGGTGCAGCTGCATTGATGCTTGTGTGGACAGTGCTTAGGTCAATGTAACTTGCATCGCTCGAGGGTGGGGTGCAGGTGGGCTTTTTCACACACCTGAGAGACATAAGTTGCATTGACTTAAGCAGTAGGGTAGACAAGCCTTAAATGATGCAGGAAAGTTTAGAAACAAAAATTGGTAGAAAATTTTAACAAGGAACTGTCTCCTATTATTTTGAATATATTTATTTTTTTTAATCTTTTTTTTTTTTTAAATCACCACATATCCTACTAGGAGCTATTTCTCCCAGTAGAAGGATAAAGCTTAAACCCCCTTATCCTCCAAAATTACTACCTTCTCCAGTAAGAAAACTTACTAGATAGAGGTTTTCTTTTCCACAATTTAAATGTGTGTTGTTAATTCAGTATTACATTTTAAATAATGATCAGTGCCAGAAGGCAAAAAGTTTTAATTTGGCATGATTTGAACAAACGATTTGCTTGGAAAAATATCTGGAAAGAAAGTGGTAAAACAATTATTGTTTGGACGCATCACTGAATAGGTTTAAAAACAATCATCTAATAATGAGCTCTCAAGCTGCAGTTCAGGTCATGCCATTTATTCTGTCACTTTTCACATACAGTCCCCCCGCTGCACATTCCTGCCTACCTTTGTTCTAAAACGCTATTACAATTTTATAATAGTCCTGCTGGTACACACCATTGAGTCAACTGTACTAAAACACATTTTTACTAGCACAGCTAAATTTTAAAAATGTCTCACCTATTGAAATTCCACTAGAAAGGGTGGAGCTCTCTGCTTGCCCTCTGGATGGGGCATGAGGTTCCATGACACTGTCGTCCAATAGGTGCCTTGGTCCTGCGTTGGGGAATGTTGCACTTTTAAACTCTGCTGTATTCATTTTGTGTATGAAACTGGAACAAATGAGGATACAAATATTCTTAATACATTTCAACAGCCACTGCTCCAAGGTATTAAAGAATACTACATAGTTTGCTGTGCACCCCTTGATAATTTAATGGGCTCATTGACAAAGCTCTAGTGGTATAACTTGCGTGGGTTATTAGTACCAAAACTGCTCAATGCCCCTGAGGACCGAGGGATGACTGTTGCTTGAAATAACATTTATCTGAATGAAAATGAAAGTACTTTAATTTAATTATAAGAACTTTGAAAATTAACTGTATTTTATGCGCTAGGGACAAAATGAGGTCATGTTAGCCTCATACTTGCACAGATAAACATCATGTTTTTATTGTAGTTTATAAAGCTTTCACATGAAAGAGATGAATTAGAGAATAATCTCTAGAACGTGCTCCTTGAGGTGACCAGGGAACTGAGGAGACACTGACATAGTTTTTGGGTATACTTTCAAAAGAAGGGTAACGAGCGTTGCTCAGCCATGGAACAGATTTAATTATAGCTTAAAAGGAAGTTGACTGTCTGCCTCAGCAAAAGGTAAGTGGTATGTGAGATATAAAGCTGGTCTAGAAGTTTTTCTGCATGGGTTTTTAAAAGTAGCTAATATGAAAGAGCAAATAAAAACTCCATGATTTTTACTGGACTTTCAATTAAAAAAAATCAAATGCTTCATGAAGGAAAAATGAATCTGCTTCTCTAAAAGAATGATGTAAACAGGCCCAAAGGCCAGAGTGTCAATGATGCAATTGGACCATATCTAGCTCAGAGTGGAGCAGAAGGGGGTAACACCACATTGGAAAGTCAAAACTCAATAGGTATCTTGGTGGAAAATGCCTCTATTTAAAAAAATATCAAAATGTTTTAATTACAGAGACTGACTAGAGACCATAGCAAAGTGTACACTGGGAAACAGAAGTCAAAACTGAGAAACTTTATGCTGATATGTCACAAATGTTACTGATTAATGGGCTGCAGTGCCAGGGGAGCTCCTTCAATAGTCAATCACAGCTCATCAAAGCACTGGGGAGAGCAAACCAACACCAGTTAATTCTGACAGCTAGAACTTCTGAGTTCCTGCCAGCTCGTCCCACAGATGCAAGAGCCAATGTGTAGGAATCCACTGAGACTGGTATTCTCACTGTAGCGTAAAATTCCTTACCTGTATAACTACTGTTCTCTAAAAGTAACATTCTACACAGCTCCATATTTTAAATTCATGTGGAATTCAGAACTGTCTAAGGATACAGAAAAGTACAGCTCCTGTCCCATACAACTCTACACAGAAGTCTTGAGCTATAATGGGTACATGAACACATAGTAGCTAACTTCTCATTATAAGCCTCTGTTAGAACTACTGCCATGAATCTCAGAAGCTAACAGGACAAATCTTAGCTCTTCAATAACTATGAATACACAAAACTGTTCGAAGAAAAAATGAAATTAGCAGTTTATCATTTCTCTGTAGGTAAACATTGTTATTGCTAGAGACTACTGAGCTTGAAGAAGTTCTGAAACCAGTAAATCATTTGGGATAAATTTCCAGTGCAGTGCAGAGATTTGGCTCTGTGACTCGAGTTGCCATTAATGTGAGTCTTGGAGATACAGTGCTGTGTACCAATATTTGGTAAAGTATATATATATAATAAATTCTATCTGATTCCTTTAGAGTTCTGTTAGGACAGAACAAATCTGAGAATGGCTAACACAACTTTTAAATCGACAGTCCCACTAAAGTGTGTTTGCCTGTTACAAAATTAAGGGGCACAAAAGTCCAAAACAAAAGAAGTTTTTTCTCTCTCCATTCTTTTGGGATAGAGTGGACTTCATTGCATGTATAGGATGTTTTTCTTCTTTAAACAGCAATTGTAGAGGTTAAATTTCATGCGAGCAAGTTTACAGAGAAATAATTCAACATGTCTCACATACAATTGGAGATAATTAGTTCATCTCAAAACAATAAAAGCTGGATGCACTTTATTATGGCCTCAATTCCTTTCAGCTGTAATTTATGGAAGGCATAAGGGAAAGGAGAGAATATTAATTAGAAGGATAACTGATTAAAAAGGAACTAAACACCACTTGCTTAAAAATTATTAAAAATCTACTACTTGAAGTACCATACTAAATGAGCAACCTTGTGAGACAGAATTATTTTAGCTTCACATAGAGAAAGGTGCTCTGGTTCTAAGCAATCATATTGTACCTGCCAGATTTGGAATCTCATGGGATCTGCTCTTGCAAATTCAAAAAATAAAGGTAACCCAAATTGCTGCAGGTAACAAGACGCAATCCATGCAAGCTCTTAAATCACATAAGTATCAGGACCTTTTTTATTTTTACTTAAAAAGCAATTTTATGTTAAGTGTGCAATGAGGAAATCCAGGTCAGGTACTCTAACTGAGGAAGATCTGGTTCATCGTTTCCTGAGTCAGGCTCACTCACAGAAGGCGAGCTGTAAGGAATGCAGCTTTTCAGAGGCAAGCAGTAAGACATCATAATGCAAGTTAAAAAAAAACCTGATAAACTAATGGACAAACCCTGTTTCTTGCATAAATTCCTTCCAGAATATGAGCTGTGTTTTGTGGTCTTTATATAGAAAGATTGCTAATTAAATACTTCGATTTTTAAAGCAAAAGCTTTTGTTGTCAGAAGACGGTCCAATATGTAAATGCTCAAACTTGTAAAAGTAAATAAAATGCTGACTTGTATCCCAAGCTGTGACATTTCCTATGCCCATGTGGTATCAGGTTCCTAGGTGATGGAGGAGTTGGTGGGAGCAATGCTCCTTCAGCTGCAACATTTTTCCGTGCACTTTGTGGAGATGCTCCTACTTCAGAGCCTGTGAGCAAAGGAAAAATAGGAAATTCCAACTGAGCATGAGAAATACCAATGTGACTACTTCAAATGCTATTCATCAGACCTCCAAAAAAATACAAGGTTCATATCTTTTTAAAAATTGTACAAGATTCTTACTGAGAAAATACTGCAGGATCTTGCTAAAGTACAAAATTAAAATTCAGTTTAAGAGGAGCTGATAATTATTGTTAAAAAAGCAATAAGAATATAAACATTTGAGTCTTTTAAAAAAGTCAAACCATTATACTATACATTCCGATTAGATAAGTAATGTGTCTTTTGGTATACTCTGATACAAAGGAAGCATCTAAAAGGAATAAGAAAAAGGTTTCTTTTGATCTTAACCTTTTCATCTTTATAACATAGTTTTACCATTAAGTAGTTATTCCTCCTAACATCATTGTGAAATAAAAGGGCTTTTTCTCCATGTCACAGAGAGGGAAGCAATCATAAATTTTATTATTCTATGTCATTTTAAAATAGTATTTATTCTTATTAAAATAATAAATATGTTAAAAAACCTGGAGCATTACAAAGGCAAAGCAGAGCCAGGTCAAGTCTGTTGGGAATGGAGAAGCTGGCTGGAAAGGAATTGATGGGTATGTCTACACTGCAGTTAAAAACCTGCACCTGGCCCATGCCAGCTTCCTCAGGCTCGCAGGGCTTGTGCTGCAGGGCTGTTTAATTGAGGTATAGACGTTCAGGCTCGGGTCTGGGACCCTCCCACCTTGCAGGGTCCTACAGCCAGGACTGCAGACCAAGCCTGAATGTCTACACAACTCGTTAGCTCAAGCCCTGCAGCTCAAGCCCTTAAACAACCGCTTAACTCAAGCCCCGTGAGCATGAGCCAGCTGCAGGTTTTTAATTGCAGTGTAGACATACTGTATAGCACATTTACATATTGTTTGTTCTTTAGATAGTTGTCTTAAAGCCACAAATAAAACAGGAGAAGCAGATTCAACTTTAGCTTACTAGCAGGGCCGGCTCCAAGTTTTTTGCCGCCCCAAGCAAAAAAAATTTCCTGCGCCCCCCAGCCCCGCCCCTTCCCCACCCCATTCCAACCCCTTCCTCAAATCCCCAGCCCCACCTCCTCCCCTGGGCTTGCCGCATTTCTCCTCCTACAGCTCCCTCCCTCCCAGGCTTGCCTGGGAGGGAGGGGGGAAAGCAGAGTGGCAGCGCACTCGGGGGAGGAGGCAGAGGT
The DNA here is from genome assembly GCF_020497125.1 of Mauremys mutica. NCBI lineage: Eukaryota > Metazoa > Chordata > Testudines > Geoemydidae > Mauremys > Mauremys mutica. The sequence continues at coordinate 58,545,085 of NC_059079.1, forward strand.
GAGCTGGGGGGAGCGGTTCCTCTGTCGTCCCCTCGGGTTACTTCCTGCGGCCCTCCCCACGCCCCACACCGCCGCAGCTCACCTCCACTCCGCCTGCTTCCCTGAGTGCGCTGCCGCCGCTTCGCTTCTCCCCCCTCCCTCCCAGGCTTGCCCCAAAACAGCTGATATGCACAGAGAGAGGTGGGAGAAGCAGAGCAGCGGCATGCTCAGGGGAGCAGGCGGCAGTGGAGTGGAGGAGCAGTTCCTCCCCCCCGCCAGGGTTACTTCCTGTGGCCCTCCCTGCGCCCCCCCACCGCTGCAGCTGACCTCCACTCAGGGCCAGCTCCTGGCTTTTTGCGTCCCAAGCCAAAAACAAACAAACAAACAAAAAGAGTCAGAGTGCCGCTCCAAGCACATGCTTGGAGCGCTGGTGCCTAGAGCCAGCCCTGCTTACTAGTAGCCTTACTGGTTTTGGATGCAGTGGTCCCCAATCTGATTTCTTGTTAGATAAGATTCCTTACAAAATATTAACTTTGCTATTTCATTGCACAAAGATCAGGAAATTCAGATTCAAGATTCCAATCAACACCTTAATTCTGTTCCTTTGCTTGTATACACTAAAATAGCGTCTTTAAGGAAACTGTGGAAGATCATGTCAACTGATGTTGAGATGGAAATAGGAGACAGACTTGTTGAAAATCTCTGGGTAAGGATAAAAGGGGTAAAAAACAAGGGTGATGTCATGGTAGAGGGTCTACTACAGACCACCTAAGCAGGAAGAAGAGGTGGACAAGGCTTTTTTTTTTTTTTTTTTTTTTAGCAACTAACAAAATGATCCAAAGCTTAGGACTTGGTGGTGATGGGGGACTTCAATTACCCAGACATCTGTTGGGAAAACAACATAGCAGGGCACAGATTATCCAACAAGTTCTTGGAATGTATTGGAGACAGGTTTTTGTTTTTTTTTAAATTTCAGAAGGTGGCGAAATCTACTAGAGAAGAGGCTGTTCTAGATTTGATTTTGACAAATAGGGAGGAACTGGTTGAGAATTTCAAAGTGGAAGGCAGCTTAGGTGAATGTGATCATGAAATGGTAGAGTTCATGATTCTAAGGAATGGTAGGAGGGAAAACAGCACAATAAAGATAATGGATTTCAAGAAGGCAGATTCTGGCAAACTCAGGGAGTTGGTAGGTAAGATCCCATGGGAAGCAAGTCTAAGGGGAGAAACAGTTCAAGAGAGCTCCCAGGTGTTTCAAAGAGATATTATATTAGGAAACAAGAGCAAACTATCCCACTGCATAGGAAAGACAGGAAGCATGGCAAAAGACCACCCTGGCTTAACCAAGAGATCTTCAATGATCTGAAACTCAAAAAAAGAGTCCTACAAAAAGCAGAAACTAGGTCAAATTATAAAGGATGAATATAAACAAATGACACAAGAATGTAGGGACAAAATTAGAAAGACCAAGGCACAAAATGAGAGTAAAATAGCTAGAGACAAAGGGTAACAAGAAAACATTCTACAAATACATTAGAAGCAAGAGGAAGACCAAGAACAGGATAAGCCCGTTAGTCAATCAGTGGAGAAAAAGCAACAGAAAATGTAGAAATGGCGGAAGTGCTAGATAACGTTTTTGTTTAATTTTTCACCAAACAAGTTAGTAATGATTGGATGTCTAACATAGTGAATGCCAGTGAAAATGAGGTAGGATCAGAGGCTAAAATAGGAACGAAAAAATTAAAAACTACTTCTATAAGTTAGAGGTCTTCAAGCCACCAGGGCCTGACGAAATACATCCTAGATACTCAAGGAGCTGACTGAGGAGATATCTGAGCCATTAGCGATTATCTTCTAAAAGGCACAGAAGATGGGAGAGATTCCAGAGGACTGGAAAAGGGCAAATATAGTGCCCATCTATAAGAAAGAAAAATAAGAACAACTCGGGGAATTACAGACTAGTCAGCTTAACTTCTATACCCAGAAACATAATGAAGAAAATAATTAAAAAATCAATTTGCAAACACCTAGAAGATAATAAGGTGATAAGTAACAGCCAGCATGGATTTGTCAAGAACAAATTGTGTCAAAGCAACCTAATAGCTTTCTTTGGCAGGGTAATACGCCTTGTGGATGGGGGGAAGCGGTAGACGCAGTATATCTTGACTTCACTAAGGTTTCTGATACTGTCTTCTATGACCTTCCGATAAACAAACTAGGGAAATACAACCTAGATGGAGATAGGTTTCAGAGGGGTAGCCGTGTTAGTCTGTATCAGCAAAAACAATGAGGAATCCTTGTGGCACCTTAGAGCACAGGTGGGCAAACTGTGGCCCGCGGGCCACATCCAGCCTGCGGGACCGTTCTCTCCGGCCCCTGAGCTCCTGGCCCGGGAGGCTAGCTCCCGGCCCCTCCCCTGCTATTCCCCCTCCCCTGCAGCCTCAGCTCACTGCGCCACTGGTGCAATGCTCTGGGCACAAGCTCCTGGGGCAGCACAGCTGCAGAGCCCGGCCTGACCCAGTGTTCTGTGCTGCGTGGTGCATGGCTGGCTCCAATTGGGTGGCGTGGCTGCCTGTCATGGTGCTCCCGGTAGCGCAGTAAGGGGGCAGGGGGGGGAGTTGGATAGAGGGCAGGGGAGTTTGGGGGGTGGTCAGGGGTGTGGATAGGGGTCGGGGCGGTCAGAGTACAAGGAAGTTGAATGGGGGCGGTCAGAGAGAAGGGGTGGTTGGATGGGGCAGGGGTCCCTGGGGGGCAGTCAGGAAGGAGAGGGGGTTCATAGAATAGAATATAGAATATCAGGGATGGAAGGGACCTCAGGAGATCATTTAGTCCAACCCCCGGCTCAAAGCAGGGCAAATTCCCAGACAGTTTTTTTTTTTTTTAAACCCCAGTTCCCTAAATAGCCCCCTCAAGGATTGAACTCACAACCTTGGGTTTAGCAGGCCAAATGCTCAAACCACTGAGCTATCCCTCCCCCAAAGAGTGTTGGATGGGGCAGTGGGAAGTTAGGGGCAGGGGGGCCGGGGGCGGTCAGGGAGAAGGTGTGGTTGGATGGATCAGGGGTCAGTTAGGGGCAGAGGGTCCAGGGGTGGTCAGGGGGCTTGGATGGGGCAGGAGTCCCAGGGGGCCGTCAGGGGGCGAGAAGCAGGAAGGGATAGGGGGTGGGGGACCGGGCCACGCCTGCCTGTTTCGGGAGGCACAACTTCCCCTAACTGGCCTGCCATACAATTTCTGAAACCCAATGCAGCCCTCAGGCCAAAAAGTTTGCCTGCCCCTGCCTTAGAAACTAACAAATTTATTTGGGGATAAGCTTTCATGGGCTATAACCCACTTCATCAGATGCACGGAGTGAAAAATACAGTAGGCAGGTATAAATATACAGCACATGAAAAGATGGAGTTGCCTTACCAAGTGGGGGATCTACTATAAGGTGAGTCCTTATCTGGTTGGAAAAACATTCCCAGAGAGTAGTTATCAGTGGTTCACAGTAAAGCTGGAAGGGAATATCGAGGCGGGTCCTGCAGGGATCAGTTCTGGGCCCAGTTCTGTTCAATATCTTCATCAATGATTTAGATAATGGCATAGAGAGTACACTTAAAGTTTGCGGACGATGACAAGCTGGGAGGGTTGCAAGTATTTTGGAGGATGGGATTAAAATTCTAAATAATCTGGACAAACTAGAGAAATGGTTGAAAGTAAATAAGATGAAATTCAGTAAGAATGAATGCAAATTACTCTACTTAGGAAGGAACCATCAGTTGCACACATACAAAATGGAAATGACTGCTTATGAAAGAGTACTGCAGAAAGGGATCTGGGGTCACAGTTAGGACCCTGCAAAATTCACAGCTGTGAAAAATGTGTTACAGATCGTGAAATCTGGTCTCCCCTGTGAAATCTGGTCTTGTGTGTACGTTTACCCTATACTATACAGATTTCACAGGGAAGATCAGCGTTTCTCAAACAGGAGGTCCTGACCCAAAACAGGGTTGTGTGGGGGAGGGGTTCTCAAGGTTATTGTAGCGGCGTCATGGTATAGCATAGAAGTATGGGTGGCAGTCTTCAGAGCTTGGTGGCTGGAAAACGGTGGCTTGATTTCTAAAATTCTATGACTGTGAAATTGACCAACATGGACCGTGAATTTGGTAGAGCCCTAGTCTCAGTGGATCACGAGCTAAATATGAGTCAACAACGTAACACTATTGAAAAGAAAAATAATAATATTTAATTCCAGAATGAATTAGCAGAAGTGTTGTAACAGGACATGAAAAGTAATTCTTCTGCATTGATATGGCCTCAACTGGAACACTGTGTCCAGTTCTGGGCATCACATTTCAGGAAAGATCTGGACAAATAGGAAAAAGTCCAGAGAAGAGCAACAAAAATGATTAAAGGTCTATAAAACATGACCTATAAGGGAAGATTGAAAAAAATGGGTTTATTTAGTCTGGAGAAGAGAAGACTGAGGGGAGAACATAACAGTTTTCAAGTATAAAAAAGATTGTTACAAGGAGGAGGGAGAAAAATTGTTTTCCTTAACCTCTGAGGACAGGACAAGAAGCAACGGCCTTAAATTGCAGCAAGGGCAGTTTAGATTGGATATTAGGAAAAACTTCCTTACTCTCAGGGTAGTTAAGCATTGGAATAAATTGCCTAGGGAGGTTGTGGAAACTCTATAATTGGAGATTTTTAAGAGCAGGTTAGAAAAACACCTGTCAGGGATGGTCTAGATAATATTTAGTCCTGCCATGAGTTCAGGGGACTGGACTAGATGACCTCTCAAGGTCCCTTCTAGTCCTACATTTCTATGATTACCCAAATACAATTTTTTTTTAATGTATCCTGTAACCTTAGAGACACATATGCTAGTAATTATTTGGAGAACACATGGAGAATGCATGAGGTCCCAGAGAACTGAGAAGGGCAAACATAGTACCTATCTTTAAAATGGGGAACAAAGAGGACCCAGGAGACTATACACCAGTCAGCAATAATTTTCTAAGCATCTATAGGATAACAGGATTGTACGTAATAGCCAGCACCGATTTGTCAAAAACAAATCATGCCACGCCAACCTGATTTCCTTCTTTGACAGGGTTATTGGCCTAGTGGATAGAAGGAAAGATGTAGACAAGATATATCTTGATTTTAGCAAGGCTTTTGAGAAAGTCCCACATGACAGTCTTATATGCAAATTAGGAAAATGTGGTGTAGATGAAATTACTACAAGGTAGTTCCAAAACTGGTTGAAAGGTTGTATTCAGAGAGTCATTATCAATGGTTTGCTGCCAAACTGGGAGGATGTATCTAGTGGGATCTGGCAGGGGTCAGTCCTGGGTCCAGTACCATTCAATATTTTCATTAATGATTTAGATAATGGAGTGGAGAGTATCCTTCTAAAATTTTTGGATGACACCAGCTGGGAGGGGTTGCAAGAGCTTCAAAATGACTGAGACAAATTGGAGAATATCATCAACATGAAGATATTCAATAAAGTGCAATGTACTACACCCAGGAAGAAAAAAAACAAATGCACAACTACAAAATGGGCAATAATTGATTAGGCAGTAGTACTGCTGAAAAGGATTTGGGGGTTATAATGGATCATAAATTGAATACGAGTCAACAGTGTGATGCAGTTGGTAAAAAAGTTAATATTGTTCAGGTGTGTATTAACAGGAGTGTTATAAATAAGATATGGGAGGTAACTGTCCTGCCTACTTGGCACTGGTGAGGACTCAGCTGGAGTACTGTGTCCAGTTCTGAGCACCACATTTTAGGAAAGATATGGACTAACTGGAGAGTCCAGAGGAGAGCAACAAAAATGATAAAAGGTTTTAAAAAATGGGCATATTTAGTCTTGAGAAAAGAAGACTGAGGGGAAACCTGATAAGACTTCAAATATGTTAAGGGTTGTTATAAGACGGTGGTGATAAATTGTTTTCCATGTCCACTAAACATAGGACAATATGTAATGGGTTTAATCTGGAGATTTAGGTTAGCTAGCAAGGGAGATGTAGGTTAGATAGCATGAAAATCTTTCTAACTACAGTAGAACCTTGAAGTTTCAAACACACCAGTCAACCACACACCTCATTTGGAACTGGAAATACACAATCAGGCAGCAGAAGAGACGGGAAGAAAAAAAAAAAAAAAAGCAAATGCAATACAGTACTGTGTTAAATGTAAACGACTAAAAAAATCAAGGGAAAGCAGCATTTTTCTTTTGCATAGTAAAGTTTCAAAGATGTATTAAGTCACTGTTATAATAATATAATAATATAATTATTATATTATTATGTCACTGTTCAGTTATAAACTTTTGAAAGAACAACCGTAACATTTTGTTCAGTTATGAACATTTCAGAATTACGAACAACCTCCATTCCTGAAGTGTTTGTAACTTTAAGGTTCTACTGTATAAGGACAGCTAAACACTGGAACAGGCTACTAAGGGAGGTTGTGGAATAGCTGTCATTGGAGATCTTTAACAGGTTAGATAAACACCTGTCAGAGATAGTATAGGTATACTTGGTCCTGCTTCAGTGAAGGAGTCTGGATTAGATGATTTCTTAAGGTCCCTTCTAGCCCTACATTTCTGTGATTCTAAGATTCTATGTACCATAGCATTTTCCTCTTACTGCATACCCTGAAGCTAAATTTTAATAATCGTTTTCCTGTAAGAAAGTGTAACGTTGAAAAAGTTTATTTTTAAACTATGTGTGCATTATTTCGGAGGGTAAATTGGCTCACAGGCCCTGACCTGTGGTTACACCAGTTCCTTACATATGCTGAATCTTTTGCTAGTTAACCAGATGTCTTCTTTAATAGCATTTCTTTTATACTATATTAGGAGCAGTTCCTTAACATATTAAAATGTTTATTTTAAAGAAATAATTGTACTTTCAGTCTAAGAGTAGATTTTCAAAAGCACCCAAGTGAATTAGGAGCACGAGTCTCATTGAAAATATTTGAACTTGTGCTCCTAAGTCACATTGACTCTTGAAAATCCCACCATAAAACATTTTTAAATGTACATCTTGTATGCTGCAGATCAAACAAGATCTACACCTTTGACAGGTAATTGTTCCAAGAAAGAAAAGGCATTTAAGAGGAAAACAGCAAATATGAAGTTATTTAGTGTGACATGGCAGACAATGAATATTTAAATGTAAAGTTAAATTTCATATTTAAACCAAGGAACTGACTCAGTTTCCTATGACAACAAGAGTCTACTTACAGAACAAATTTAGAATTTTTATGACAAATACATTTTGTAAATCTTTTATCGCACTTCACTTTTAGGTAAATATTTTTTGTACTAGTAACTCAAAGGCAGTGGAGAATGGATTTCAGATTTTGATGCCTTCTGGTAAGTAAGCATTTACCTACTAAATCTTCTCTGGAAGCAGCAGAACGAGGGGTGCTGGTTCCTGGCTCTATCTTTAATGAAAGCCTGCATTAAAAAAGGAATAGAAGTTAAAGTGTTAATTTATCAGGAACCTGAAGTGTTTTAATGTAAAGCTTTGAAAGCTAAAATATTTGTTGGCTTATGCTGCAAGATGTTTTGCTATCACAAGTGTAAGAGAGGCTATGCACATACGAGAAATTTCAGATATGCATATCACTCATGTAGCAATTAAAAGGGGGCAACAACCAACCCACTTTTTTTTCCTTTTACTTAACCCAAGTTTATATTTATTGTACTTGATGTTCTGCTTTCCACAGCAGTGATGAAAATAAAAAGGCATATGCAGGAGTCACAGTAGGCAAAACCATTTATTATCCTCTGTTTTAATTTGTTCTGAAACCCCTATAACAGTGTCTCAAACTTTTTTTTTTTTTTTAAACTGGTGACCCCTTTCACATAGCATGTCTCTGAGTGTGATCCCCCGCCCTTATAAATTTAAAACATTTTTTTATATATTTAACACCATAATAAATGCTGGAGGCAAAGTGGGGTTTGGGATGGAGCTTGGCAGCTCGTGACCCCCCCCATGTAATAACATCGCAACACCCAGTTTGAGAACCCCTGCCTTATAGGTTTTAACCAATAAGAACATAAGAATGGCCACATTGGGTCAGATCAATGATCCCGTCTAGCCCAGTACCCTGTCTTCTGACAGTGGCCAGTGCCAGATGCTTCAAAGGGAGTGAACAGAAGACAACAAATTTATCAAGTGATCCACCTGATCTTCCGGTTCCAGCTTCTAGTAGTTAGAGGTGTAGACACACTCAAAGCATGGAGTTGCATCCCTGACCATCTTGGCTAATAGCCATTGAGAGACCTATCTTCCATGAACTTATCTAATTCTTTTTTTTGAATTAGATATATTTTTGGCCCTCACAACATCCTTTGGCAATGAGTTCCACAGGTCAACTGAGCGTTGTGGGAAGAAGTACTTCCACATGTTTGTTTTAAACTGCTACCTATTAATTTCACTGGATGACCCCTTGTTCATATGTTATGTGAAGGGGTAAACATCACCAGTGAAATGTGCTCTACTATTTTAAAAACAAATGAAATATCCTTCTGTAGATTTTTGATACAATATATAATCATATTGACTGGGTTAATAATTCAAGCTGTTTACTTTTCCATGATGTCTTCAATATTATTGGAAAGCTGCAAACTGCTTTTTGCTGAACATTTTGATGAATTGACCATTTTTAAATTAACACGAAGTTAGGAAGAACTTTTTAGAAAATAAAAGTTTAAAGGTTTGTTAGCCACAGGAATAATTTATACAATATTGTTAACATTTTAAAATTACCAGTTCAATACAGCTTCATGAAAAAGGAAACTGTTTAAGTACTTTTTCTTCTGAGACTTATTTTTAACTAACTATCTTAACTGCAGATAGTTACCTCTCTGACCCTTCACCTGTCAGAGAAAAGGGGTAGTTTTCCTTTGAAGAGAAAGAAAATGCTACAAGATTTAAGTATCAGTTGGTTTTCTCAAAGTAGTAATGGCCATCTCCTTTCACCTTGAAGAGACCAAAGTTATCTCCACAATTTTCTCAGTATACAAAGGCATATGCACTACTAAAATCATATTCCTCATTCAGTTAAACCGCATGACTCCATTGACTTCGCCTAGTCCATAAAATGAACATAGGAATCGCTACTTTGGACCAATTCACTATATCTTCTAGTCCAATATCTAATCTCTGACTGTGGTCAGAGCCAGATGGTTCACAAGAAGGTGCAAGAATCTCTAATGAACAATTATAGAATAGCTTCCTTGGAATTCCATGGAATTTTCTTTCTAGCTACCACCAATGATTGGCTTATGCACTGAAGCATGAGGATTTGTGTCTCTTATAATTTTTAATCTCTCTCATAAACCTATGGATGTTCTATAGTTACTTAGTTACATGTAGTTCTTTTTGGAATTCTGCTAAGGTCTTGGAGTCAATTATATCTTGTGGCAAATGAGTTACACACGTTAATTAAGTGTTGCATAAAATGTAATTTCTTTTTATCAAATGTAAATGTATTTCTTTTTATCAGATTCCCCTTAGTTCTTATATGAAAAAGTGTAAATAGGAGTGCCTAGTTTACCTTCGCTATACCATTCATTACTTTATATATCTTTATTACCTTATATCTCCTCTCCAAACAGTTCCATCTTTCCACACTCTCCTCATATGCAAGTCTCTCCGTGCCTCTTATTTTCATTGTCTACTTCTGTATCCCTTCTATTATGCTTAAAGGGTTTTCCAAATAAAAAAACATATTCCGCTCTGCATTTAATTCTTTCTATTGTTACACCACCTAAAATTACTGAAATAGAGTAATGAAAAAAAATCTCTACTCTGATCAGTTTGTTTACTTTCTGCCTTCAACAGCATTTTGCAGTTTTACAGCAGAGTAAAGATACTATACTGGATTTTTTCCAACTTTAATGTTTAATTTTCTTAAATATCTATCCCTCAAACAATAACAAAATAAAATGTTTAAAGGAAAAATTTAAGTCACGACTACTGTAGCTTATTTTCTAACTCCAGTTTCTTCTCAGTCTCCTTATAGTAAAGAGAGAGAGACTTATGGAAGTAAGAGAGTGGCAGTGTTGAGGTTAGATTTATTTACCTAAATGAAAGCAGGATCTCTTGCCTGCTCATTATTGTATTCAAGGTTTCTGTTACATAAAACTCACTTTTTTAAAAGGAAAAAGAAAAGGTTACCTAGTCAGTTGTAGAGTTTTATACTTACTTGTAATTGTCATCTTCCACAAACTTTTGTAGCTCTTCTATGTATTGAACTGAGTTCAAGTATTTTTGGACATGAGGCAACAGAGGAATATCTAGAGAAGAGGCAATATATCAGTTATCACTATGTCATTCATCGTTAGACAAAGGGAGTTTCTTGAAAACATTTGCATACAAGCAGATATTTCTCTTATTGTCTTTAGTTGGGGCCACAGAATACAATGATCCCTCACCACTGTTTTGCAGTTTTTTGTTCCCCCTCATCCATAACCATGCCTGGGCTGACCTCCCCTGCACCCAAGGAAGGCCAGATGTAAACATCTTCACAGCATGTATTTTGAAAATACAGAAGCGATAAGTAGAAGATAAGTAAGTTTCATTCTCTCTCTGCCTGCTGACAGGACAGGATAACCCAACAATTCCAGAATTTGGTTTTAATAGGATTTATGGTTATAGATGGGAATGGTACATTAATTGGTTAAGACTTATTAAATAACAGCATGGTAGAAGATTAACATTTTATTTTATCAGTTGCCCTCAGTAATACTGCAAAATAAATAAATGAGCTAGATTACCATATTCACAGGACTGCTGAAAATCTGAGATTATTCTAAGTATGTTGTTCATTAAATTTGATCTCTGCTCGCTTTCCAGAATGCTCCCTGTAGATGGGTAAGCGGAGTCAATATACGTCAAGTCGGAGAGATAAATACCTGAATGAATAAGATTAGAGTATTTCCTTTATTTAATGTTTCAAATTTAAAAGAAAAAGCAATTAATTGAATTTGAATGTACTTCTGCTCACACTTACTAATGTGTATAAGGATCCACTGTGGCATTTAATCTTTGTCTTGCTCCAGGAGCAATGGAGAAAAAGCCCTGTGCCTGCAAGAGCTCTTTGCTGGTTTGTGCCTCAAGGAGGCACAAATAATATTGCTTGGAAGTGCTGTGCCACCCCTTGGAGGAGTACTCCCCTTCATCACTTGTCCAGTGGTTTTGCCTCACTCCTTTCTCAGCCCTTTTTGCAGTGAACAGCTCCAGCAGCAATACTAGCCCAGTGAAATCTTTATGCTTTTTGAGTGTAAGGACTTGCGTTCTCCCCTGGGGTGAAAGTAACTTATAGGACTTACCGGTATGCTGGAGTCCTGAGTGGGGGCCTGGCCTCAACCGGAAGAGGCGTGGCCTCAACCAGAAGAGGTGAGGCCTTTAAATCAAGATTTAAAGGCCCCAGGGCTCCATCTGTGGCTGGGAGCCCCAGGGCCTTTAAATAACCTCCCGAGCTACCAGCTGCACAGGCAGCTGGAAGCCCGGGAGCTAAGGAGCGGTTTAAAGGGCTCAGGGCTCCTGCCACTGCAGGGATCCCTTTAAAGTGCTGCCGGAGCCCTGCCACCACTACCCCTACCCTGGGGCTCTGGCCGCCTGGAGCCCCAGGGTAGCAGCGGTGGGGCTCCGGCAGCGCTTTACAGGTCTCCCCGCAGCGGCAGGAGCCCCGGGCCCTTTAAAGTGCCGCCCAAGCCTCGCCGCCTGAGCCCCAGGGTAGCGGCAGAGGGGCTCCGGAGGCAATTTAAAAGGTCCAGGGCTTCGGCCACTGCAGGGAGCCCCAGGCCCTTTAAAGCACCAGCCTGGGGAAGCCGGTTTGGTCTGGTACGCCGTACCGGCTTACTTTCACCTCTGTTCTCTCCACAGAGGCCAGGCACAATGGAAGGTTGGAAGCTTTCCTTGTGTATTATACAGGGACCAGGCACAATCTGGCTTTTAGTCTTTGACAGTGGAAGCATATTAACATTTCAGAATCTTCAAAGTAAGTAAGTAAGTATCAAACTATGTGCAACTATGCCAGGTCTCAGCTTCTGTAATCCCAACAATTAATCATCATTCCCCTGACAAGCCTATAGTGGTATTCAACACAGAAGGTTAAAAAACATGAACTTTGTTAAACATTTTCAATGTGATACAATCTAATAAGGTATAAGTTTTTAATCAGAGGAGATTAACTAACCATTGGAACACTTTACCAAAGGTTGTGGTGATTCTTCATCACCAGCATTTATGAAACCAAGATTGGATGTTTTTCTAAAAGATATAATCTAGTTAAAACAGGAATTATTTGAAGGAAGTTCTATGCCTGTTATATACAGTTATCTGACTAGACAATTAGCTTCTGGCCTTAGAATCTCTGAATATTCAGTTCCTCCAACTCAGCTGTGTTGAAACAGACCAACAGAAAAATCTCCCCTTCTATCCCAGCGAAACGAACAAAAACTTCTCAAATTACAGCAACAGGAAAGCGTTTGCTAGACAAAGAGTATACGCAAATTGAAATCTGATTAGGACACTTGGATTAACACCCTTTCCCCATACGTGATGGAACTAGGGATAGTGGGGGTGGGGCTGCCACATCCCTGGGCTTGAAGTGGTTTCCATCATATACAGGGTTTACAGTTTGCTTCAATGGCTCTCAGCACCCCCACTATACAAACTGTTCCAGGACCCCTGCCTCTCCCCCACACTTTGTAAAAGCTCTATAGGATCTTTAATGATTTTGAGTGTTTAGTGTCTTAATTCCAAGTCTCATCTTTAAAGGTTCCATCTTCTTCCTTCACCACTGGCAACTTCGTTATTCTCTGTCCCAAAGGCTCACAACTTTGGAGTTAAAGCTAGCAGGATTTAACAGCAGCATTAGTGTGTGGAAAGGAGGAGAGGAAAAAAGGCAGTAAAAGAAGACATCAAAGTCCATGTATTCCTCTCCATTTCCACTTCCAAAGCCTTGTCCCAGTCCTGACCATTTATTGCTGCAACAAATGCGGGGGGAGGGATAGCTCAGTGGTTTGAGCATTGGCCTGCTAAACCCAGGGTTGTGAGTTCAATCCTTGAGGGGGCCACTTAGGGATCTGGGGCAAAAATTGGTCCTGCTAGTGAAGGCAGGGGGCTGGACTTGATGACCTTTCAAGGTCCCTTCCAGTTCTAGGAGATTGGTATATCTCCAATTATTTATTTTTATTTATTTATAAATGCAACACTATTCTCTCTCACCAACATGACACTTGCATCACATTTCCTTTAATCCCCTTGCATGTTGGAAGAGGGCCCTCACTATCTACAGATAAGGTGGGTGAGGAATGGACTGTAAGGAGTGGAAAAAAGGCTACTGAATTTCATCTCCATCACAAGGCTGGCTGAGTTATCAATGCAAAGTGTCATGCTATGTGTGGGGATGGGTGAATTTCATTCTAATATATACATGCCCCAATATAGCCACACAATTTTTAAATTCATTTCACTAATAGCTTATTTGTTACACAAGAATTCAAAAGTGCTGAAAAGGTAGAACCTTGAGTTTTTCTCTATCAGGGATAGATGTAATATCAAAAATCTGTCTAGGGTAAGGGCATGATGATTATGCATGGGTTTTATCCCCTTGCCATTTTGCCATTTTTTATTTATGATTTAACAGCAGGTTGCTATATATCATAACTATCCCTAATGCCTTTTCCCACTAAAAACCAGTAAGCAAAACTGTGCACAACTATGGGAAAACAGAAAATCTTTATTTCTGATAAGTTTGAAGACATTTCTCTCCAATTCCCTTAATTTTGGATTCTGCATTAGAAGATGTTTTTGTTTCAACTGCTCTTCTACCACACGGGTTGCATAGATCTCTTCTCTTGGTTGGAACTTTATGTCTTCTATTTACTACTTCTACATCTACTGCTGTTTCAGCATCTGGTAAGAGCTTCTCATGGTCTGCACATTTCACTGTAGGGATGCGCACACATACTTACACACACGCCCCCGCCTACATTCTGCTCGCTATTCTGACTTTCATGTGACAATGCTAACACTGTACATTTCTGAGCAGCTTGATGCTGCTACCACTTAAAAACAACCTGTTATAGAAATGATTTCCTTTCATCCCCAAGAGACAGTCTGAAGCGCAGGACAGGCAATATTCAGTCCTGTAACTGTTAAAAGGCCCAATATAACATGACCCTGCAGGGTGAGAAAAACCTCATAGATTACCCTTGGAATGGGGAAAATCTCAGTTTTCTAATGAGACAAAGCACTTGCTTCTAGCCCTGGAAGGTCTCAATATATGCAACCTTAAATTCAATACTTTGTACAACCTCCTCCCCACCCCCACCCCCGCTATTTTAGGTAATACTTATGGGACTTCTAAAATTAGTTCTATTTTTCTTTTTTCTGAGACCTGTATAATTAGAGTCAGAGTAACCCAAAAATGTTTGGCTTTACAGGTGGAAGAACATTTTAAAAAACACTTTGTTGGAGCAGTGATTGTGTTTGTACAGCTCCTAACACAGTGGCGCTCTCAGTCCTGAGTGGGGCCTCTGGGCATTGCTCCAATATTAATATACAAACACAGTCTGCATGCACACAGAAGCAAGTTAAAAGCCTTCTGGCTGAAAGGTGACAAAAAAGTTCATAGAAAGTTATTAAATAGAATCTGATATACAGTTTAATTTTATTTTCATCTAATTTTTAATTCAGGATTTTTTATTCTGCTAATACTAGAATATTAATTTATTAAAATGATAAATTAATAACGGTCAGCGATTATTATTTAATATTTATATTGTGGTGGTACCTAAAGGTTTTAACCATGTTGGGTCCCATTGTACTAGGCAGTGTCCAGAGATAGTCAATAAAAGTCCCTGATCTGAACAGTGTACTATCTAAAATAGAAAGAAGGGTGAATAATGTTTACTGGTTCAAACAACAGAGATTCATAAGGAAGAAAAGTGTAGTATTTGTTATAAATTTATGGATTAGTGAACAGATTATTTCTGGAAGGAGATATCTAAACAATTATTTCTTGCTCAAAGTTAAGTGAAAGCCTTTTTATCTTTAGGACAATTAAGAAGACCTTTCTAGAGAGCTCCTCTGCAAAATACAAGATCCTTGGACCTATTTATCAAATCTAAAACAATTTTAGAAGAAAAAAATAAACCATACAATTTAATTAATTAGTCATTTCTGACAATATTGACAACTACACTAAACAAAATCCCAAACTGAATCAACTCCTGTACACAAACTGTCAAGTGACAGAATTAAAAGCGGACGACGGTATCCTTCATTTCTTAAAAGCACGTAATACATGTGGCTTCTGCTTCTTCTAATACTAATCAGATGGCATCAAATATTCTAATACCTAACCCAACACCAAACATAGCTTTAACATTTTCCACATGTATCAGATTCTTTGTGAGTGTAACAGCTAAAACTGTTTCTTATTAAGTGAACTTCAAGAATTGAATGTGACATTCTGTTCAACATTCTTCTAGACTATAAATGGTTCATTTTTCCTGTTGTACCCAGTCAGTCTGCCTCTTTTATTCCTGGGAACACAAGTTGAGTTCATCAGTCTGAAAGAATCTTTCTTCTAAATGAAGCCCAGTACTGTAACAACTTGAAAGGCATCTTTAGGCTGTGAAATAAAATGTTAGTTTTGTAATTGCCTGCTGAACTCTTGCACAGACTGTTTCCATATAGTGCCCTCCCTCTAACCAGCAAACAATCTTTCCTTGTCCATAGCTCTTCAGCCTCCGCCTGCCCTTTCATAAAGGCAATGACAGGAAACCCTAAGGAGTTTTGTTTGCTCTTCAGTGAGTTCATAGTGACATCAGAGGTGGGCTGAACAGCTAAGTCTAGTGCATGTTTGTTTAAGAAAAGGAAAACTGTCCAAGCATACTGCATATGGAATCTGGGTCAGCTGTAGCTGGTTAGTGCATTTCTGCATGTGACAGTAAGACACAGCAGCTTCAAACACACTACTATCCCTTTTTCTGGAATAGAATACACTGGAACTTCAGTTATGTTTCTTAGAGAGATTTAGTTAGATTGATTTTTTTATTCTATTAAATCTGCAGGAAGACGACCAATTCCTTAATACAGTTTGGATCTAACAGGGCAAGAAAAAAAAGTTTTCACTAGAACTACAGATTAACAATAACACTGGTAACACAAAGAAGAAAAAAAACAAGTTGACTTCTGGATTTTCAATCTACTGTAGAAGCAAAAAGCAGCAGCAAAATTTGTTTTTGGTAAGTTTTCTATTTAAGCTTAATTGCAAATCCATACGTAAATTATTTGCAAGCAAGTCTGCATATGGATGTTGTATATATATGCACAATTCTGCATGAGATTGATACATTTATGTATATAATACTATCCTAAGAGTTATTTGACAACTCTCAAACATTAAACTAATTTCTGTAGCATCTGATAATAATCATTAAAAAACTCTACGACACTGGAACAGTTTAACATAGGGGAAAATCATGACAGCATGAACCAATTCATTTGTTTGAGTTGTTTTGAAATACATTCTAGTCAAATTTTTATTCTACTGCATCTGTACATTTTATTTTAGGTTAGCTTAATGACTTAGTGCACATATATAGTTATAGAAAACCAGCAGATAGCATAAAGAAAATTATTTAGTATATGCAGTTAGTGTATCTTGAACATAATGGGTAACACCATGGCCCCGAAGTTAATGGCAAAGTTCCCACTGACTTCAATAGAGCCAGGATTTCTCCCTTCACAGAGTGTACTGGTAGCTAGCACTACTAGAGCTAGAAAATGGATATCCAAGTAAAACCACTTTAGAAGAAAACAGGCCAGCTTAGTCAACAATTCAAACAGCTACTAATACGCCTCAATCCAACTAATATGTTTTATTAAGGGATTTTCTATCTAAGACTACTATTTGCATTTTCTCTATTAACAAACAATTATTCCAGTTGTACAAACTAACAAGAATGATATTAGTCATATATCAGTTCAAAATAACATTCAAACCTGTAACTTGACAATCAAGCTGTTTAAATCCAAATTCTCGTAGCCAAATAATCATCTTTTCCTTTCCTTTAAAAGCTTTAACTATGTGTAATAAAGGATAGCTGTATGTACATTTGGCTACTGGTGTGTTCCCAATGCATCCACAAAACTACAGGACTAAAATTTAAGAGAATGAAAGTTAATTACTGAATGACTGGTTAAAGTGCAAAGCCCCTGAAGTGTTTCATAAATAATATTGTGAATCCTAGTTTACAACTGCATTCATGCTAAATGGAGAAACACTTAAGGTTTTTATATTTGAAAAATCAAAATGGTTAAACTTGAAATCTAGTTATTATGACAGAAGAAAAAAGCAGAATTAAAAAATATCAACAGTTTAAACAAAGTTTACACTTTTCATCTCTCCCTATGCATTTTTCAGGACGGATAAATACAAAAATATATTAAACCATCTAGAACAATGGAAAAGATATAAAGTAACTATTTGTATTTACTAATCCTCAGGAATCACCTGCAGATTAAGAGACCACAGAAAAAAAACTAAAGTGAAATTTAAGTGTGGCAAAAAAAGTTTTTGGGGAAAAATAACTATGGCATAAAACAAAAGTCTTAGACATTCTTGAAAACCTGTTCAAATTCTTTAAAAGGTAAATGACTACTTTTTCTAACCCTCCTCTGGCTCCCATTACAATATGCTATGGGGTGTAACCAAGAAAGCGGAATGTCACTGGAAAATCTACATTTTGTGTTTTTGAAAGTAGTCTTTACTACGGACACATTTAGTTACTTAAGGTCTTTGCTATACACATTTTAGAACAGTTCCTAAAATCTTTCAACAGCTGAGTCAATAATTCTGGAGCAATATAAAGCTATATGTTTTTGGACCCTAAGCGCTAGTTTTTTGCTTCAAAGTGTTTATTTTAAATAATCAGTGGAATATCAATATTTATAGTCAGAATATTTTGGACCTTTTGGAACATGTAGCGTCTGCCAAAAATTACATAACTGTTACCAAGTTTATTCTGACAGCAATAACTGGTTTTAATTTGCTGTTCCTCAGATGTGCTGCTATTAATCTCGTCTGTGAGAGGTATATACTGATTAATGAACCAAAACTTCTCAGAGCTTACCTACTGCCAAGTGCAAAATGTTTTCAATATCAGTTCTGCAGGGAATTTCTAAACATGTGCAATGCTCACCAGTCTAGTATTTCTGCTTGTTAAAAAGTTACATGTAGGTAATGTAGTTGCAAACAAAAGCCAAAACTTCTGGCTACCAGGAACACAGTGGCTTTTGAATCTGAATAGCTTTAAAAAAGAAAAAAAAAAAGAGGATTTCATTGATGTTTTTGCTAAATTTTCATAATATATGGCATGATAATCTTTAAAATCCTCTTCTGGTGAGAGATTTTTTCAATTTTTAATTTTAAAAGCAATTGTCAAGTTTCCCTGCTGAAAAAAAAATATTTATTTTAAAACACACCTGAAGATTTTAGCCTACCTTGAAAATAGCCTTCTGTTTGTCCTAAGGAGTATTTTGAGTAGAAATGCTAAACATAATTCTGTTGTGCCACTATAGTGATCTGACACACAAAATACAACATTGTATTTTTACTGGATTCTACTGGACACAGATTTAAGTAATCCAGTTATACAGTCCAAAGTAGAGGCACTTGCTGAACAACAGCTTGCCTACATGGGGAAATTTACCAGCAGAACTATACGAATATAATTATACCACTATAACTGCCCATGTAGACACAGTTATTCCAGGATAAGAGTGGTTTTTTTTGGTCTAGTTTATGTCATTTTGAAAGCAACGTAAAATAAGCTCTCTCCCCCAAAGCCACTCTTATTCTGGAATAAGCATGTCCACATGGAGAATTATACCAGGATGGTTCTGTGAGTAAATTTCCCCACACAGACATTCCCTAAGAGATTTTTCACTTCTTTTAACAAGGACAAAGCTGTTCAGATGTGTACAACAATAAGATGAAAAACTCATAATGTGGAAAAATAATTTGCTTTGTTATAAAGCTGTGCTTCTTTTTCTTCTACTGTGTGTGTTCTTAAAGTATGTGCATGTGTGCACCTAAGAATAACTTCCTCTTATTATTTAGAATGTGTCTAGTATTTATGACTGTATCTTGTTTTAAATGTGAACTCTGGAGAAAGTAAAGAAATGCACTGATAATATGTTCTCCACTCAAACATAAAGTACAAAAGCCTGTCCTCAGATATGCATGTTAAATTTCCATCAGTTTCAATAGCAGTAGCCTATGCATCTCTGAGGGCAGAATCTGGTCCTAAAAAGTGAAATGAATTAGAAAAATCAATCATCCCTACTACGGAAATGAAATCTTTTAGATCTTCAAATTCTATCTTCAGACACAAAATACAAGATGTAATTAAAATATACAACGTAATTAGAAGGGATAGAAAAACAGGACTAATTTCATGCAATTGAAAGACCACAGTAAATCTTAAATCGACAAAACTTGGAAAATATGTAATCTGTTAGACAGATCACATTTAGCAAAATGACTTAAACCAATGTACATTACAGTTTCTTCCATGGTTTCAAAATTCTAGTATGCTCAGTATGAAAACCACATCAGCTCAAATCAGAACAAACAGCTAGCTTTCTTTGTATACAATTCAATTATACCAATTACAAAATTATACTCTCCACACCTACCCCCATTCTGCATACCTCTGCCGGCACTGACGTATTTAAAAGACATACAGTATTTGTTTTGGTAACATGTCATAACCAGGGAGAAACCAATGCTACACTGCAAACTAAAAACTAGGTTGGGTTTGGATTTTTTTTTAAGTTGGTAATAAAGAACATTATTCCTAATTGAATAGCAGCTTTGTAATAAATAAACCAGAAGAGGAATTTTGAAACAAAAATAATTAAAGGTGAATTGAAATGCCTTGTCCTGTATTTCCTTTTAAAATTGAGTCTGAAAAATGTAATGGTACTTTAACTCAAGCTCTATTCACAGTACCTGAATTTTTCTGCTAAAATGTTCAACTATATAACATACAGTGCAAGAGCTCTGTGTGGCTCGAAAGCTTGTCTCTCTCACCAACACAAGATGGTCCAGAAAAAGATATTATCTCACCCACAATATAATAGCTAATATTGAGACATTTTATTTGCTTGTCTGCAGACTCAGTAAGACACTACTGCACTAGTTTACATTCAGTATATTTTCTTCACAGTCGTAAGGGTTCAGAACTTAAAAAAAACAACCCAAAATAAATATGCTACAGAATCTGATAGGAACAGCAGAAAAGTGCTGGGTGAATATACAGCTGACTTCCAGCACTACCTGGCCCCTTGTTTGAGATCTTTAATCTCTAGCAGGATACACGGGCACATTGAAACGTTACAAATAAATGCATTTTAAATCAGCGGTGTTGCAAGCTCTCTCTCTTCACTTACTTGTCAAGACCTGAGTTCAAGCCCTTGGAGTTCTATATTGCCATTTAAAGTTGCAGGCATTTCTAGACTTAGATATGAAATACAGATCCTTGATCTGCTTAAAAAGTCTATTTTTTTCCTATAACAGTTAATGACACCACATAAATTCTTCAATCTATGACTGACTAGTAAAAAACCCTTTCATTTTATATCTTATTTTTAAAATGAATTTGTCATTTTTAGGTCATACATTTTATCATCAATTTTGGATTTTTAAAGTTTTTAAAATACAAGTGTTTGAAAACATTTCAGTTTATCTTTAAATAAAACCATCTGATCTATTTATTCAAGCAAGAGATGAAGGCTACTTAAGAACATAATGTAAGAATGCCCATACTGCAACAGACCAATGGTCCATCTAAGCCCAGTATCTTGCCTTCTGACAGTGGCCACTGCCAGATGCTTCAGAGGGAATGAACAGAACAGGGCAACTATTGAGTGATCCTAAATCTCTGACTGCCAGTTGCTGGGACTGGACCACAGGGGATGAGACACCCCTTACATGGGTACTTATGGGTATTGAGTTGCTTGGTGGTGTTTAATGGTAGAACATTCTCCAAGCAGTGCCTGTTAGAACGAATGTGCATCCCTCCTAACCCTCTTCTCACCATTTCCAAATGATCTGAGGGTGAAGCTATATAATGGGGCACTGCACCCACTACTGCCTCAGTTCCTTCCACCACTAAGCCAGCGGAACCACAATAGGACTCTGAGAAGAAGTATGAATATGCATAGTAATCTTGAAGAACTCAAGTTACAAATAACCTTCATTTCTCCAAGCAGCTCTGCATATTTCTACTTATGTGTAATTTGACAAATAGTGCTGAAAGCTCAGGATGCAGGACCAGAGAAAAGACAGTTACCTTTTCCGTAACTGGTGTTCTTTGAGTTGTGTTGCTCATGTCTATTCCACAGTAGGCGTGCATGCTTGCCACGTGCACTGGTGTTGGAAGTTTTTCCCCTAGCAGCACCTGTCGGGGAGTGCCCCTAGTAACCCCTGGCATCTCCATGGCGTGGTATAAGGGCCACTGCGCGCTCCCCCCACCCTCAGTTCCTTCTAGCCACACAACTCCGACAGAGGGGAAGGAGGGCGGGATGTGGAATAGACATGAGCAACACATCTCGAAGAACGTCAGTTATGGAAAAGGTAACTCTTTTCTTCTTCTAGTGATTGCTCATGTGTATTCCACAGTAGGTGATTCCAAGCTATATCTGTTGAAGGTGGTAAGAGTTCACAAATTCTTCAGATGGTTTGGGAGACCATCACATAATGTGAGGTGAAAGTGTGAACTGAAGACCACGTATCAGCCCTACAAATGTCCTGGATGGGGGCATAGGCCAAAAAGGCGGCCAACGAGGCCTGCGCTCTAGTCGAGTGTGCCCTCACAATTGATGGCCGGGGATTCCCACCAGGTCATAACAGGTATGGATACATAATGTGATCCAGTTGGAGATCAGCTGACCGGAGATCAGCTGACCCTTCATGCGTTCAGACAAGGCAATGAACAGCTGCAAGGACTTTCTGATTAGTTTTGTCCGCTCCAGGTAGAAAGCCAGAGCCCGTCACACATCCAGCGTGTGGAGGCGGCACTCCTCACTGGACGCATAGGGCTTGAGGCAGAGGACCGACAGGAAAATGTTCTGACCCATGTGGTAGGCGGAGACCACTTTCGGGAGGAATGAAGGATGTGGGCAGAGCTGGACCTTATCCTTATGGAACACCACGTACAGGGGGCTCGGAGGACAGGGCCCTGAGTTCTGAGACCCGTCTAGCTGAAATGATTGCCATCAGGAAGGCTACCTTCCACAAGAGGTTCAACCAGGAGCATGTAGCTAGCAGCTCAAACAGGGGGCCCATGAGGAGGGCCAGTGGCACCAGGTTCAGATCCCACTGTAGGACTGGGGGCCTGATGTATTGGACGAGACGATCCAATCCTTTAAGGAATCAGCCAGTCATAGCATGGGAGAATGGCCCTGCACCGGTGTGTGGAAGGCTGATATAGCCGCCAAGTGTACCTTGACGGACAAGGGCGCCAGGCCCTGGGCCCTAAGGTGAAGGAAGTAGTCCAAAATGAGCTGGATCAGGGCAGCCACAGGGGACCCACTCATCCGCCCATCGGGAGAACCGAGACCACTTTGCCAAGTAGGCTCGTCGCATGGAGGGTTGCTTGCTTTCCAAAAGGACGTACTGAACCCCTTCTGAGCATGTCCTCTTCTCCCGGCCTTACCGTTGAGGAGCCACGTTGTGAGGTGGAGTGCTGCTAGGTTGGAGTGGAGGCAGCGGCGCTGGTCCTGGGAGAGCAGGTCTGGGCGGGATGGCAACGGCGGGGCAACTTCCAGGCCCATGAGGGTCCCATACCAATGCTGCCTGGGCCATGCTGGGGCAATCAGTAGGACCCGGGCCTTGTCCATCTTTATCTTTTCCAGGACTTTGCCTATCAGTGGGAGTGGGGAGAAGGCATAGAGAAACCGGCATGACCAGGACAGGAGGAAGGCATCAGAGATAGCACCCCATCACAGCCCCCACCCAGAGCAGAACTGGGGACAGCGATGGTTCTGCCGAGTCGCAACAGGTCGACCTGGGGAGTTCCCCACCCATGGAAGTCTATACACCACCTATGGGTGAAGAGACCACTCATGTTGAGAGGGGAAGTCCCTAAATCAAGCGATCCGCCGCAAGTTCCAGGAGCCCGGTAGGTGGTAGGCCTGTAGGCAAATGTCATGGCTATACAGAAGTCCCACAGCCTGAGGGCTTCCTGGCAGAGGATCGGGCCCCGCCTTGCCTATTGATGTAAAACATCGAGGCCGTGTTGTCCGTGGGAACCCTGACCACCCGGCCTTCCACGTGCAACCAGAAGGCCAGGCACGCCAGCCACACCGCCCTGAGTTCCTTGACATTTATGTGGAGGGCCAGGTCCTGCGCAGACCACAGACCTTGGGTCTGAACATCCCCCACATGGGCTCCCCACCCTGGGTCTGATTTATCAGACACCAGTTCCATTGACAGTGGCCTGCCTGTGAACGGGACCCCCTGGAGCATGTTCCCCGGGGAGGAACACCATTGTAGGGAGACAATCACCAGTTCGCCACAGTGAGGACTTTGTCCATCCTAACTTTGGCCTGGGAGAATGCCGAGGCCAACCAGAGCTGGAGGGGCCTCATCCTGAGCCTGGCATGGTGGACCACATACATGCACATGTGACACAGGAGCTGGAGGCACGCTCTGGCTGTTGTCACTGGAAACCTTGTGACTGTGTCGATGAGCCCTTTCAGGGTCTCAAACCTGTCCTGAGGGAGGGAGGCTCTGGCCGACGTGGCATCAGGACGGCCCCAATAAACTATGTGGGGGGTGGTTGGGCAGGGTGGAGGTAAACTGTATAACCCTGGGAGATGGTGTTGAGGACTCATCAGTCCGAGGTCAGGCACGACCACTCCTGGAGGAAAGCACCAACCGGTTGGAGAACGGAAGCTTTATTGGGGGTGGATCCCTGATGAGAACTGGCAGGGCACCCCCGGGCATCCCATCAAAACTGCCGTTTCCCTGCCTGTTTGCCCCCTTGGAGGACCCAGGCTGGGGGGCAGGCCAAGACTGCCTCTGTGGGTGTGTCTTATAGTCCCACGCCTTTTTATAAGTGGGCTCGTATTTAGAGTGGGCAGTCTGGGCAGGAGCCTGCTGCGGCTTAAACTTAGGTTTAGCCGGAGCCAGAACACAGAGGCCCAGAGTCTGAAGTGTTGTGAGGGAGTCTTTCAGGCCATGCAGTTTTATATCCGTTTGGTCCACAAACAGCTTTGCCATCAAATGGGAGGTCCTGCAAGGTCTGCATCTCACTAGACAGCCCAGAGAGCAGGAGCCACAACACCTTTCTCATGGACACCGTGGAGGCCGTGGACCGTGCAGCCGTCTCCATCGCATTGGACACTGCCTGCATGGTTGCCCTGGCAGTCACTGTACCCTCCTCCACCAGCTCTTTGAACTCCTTCCTGTCATGCTCCTGGAGGGAGTCCTCGAACTTGAGCAAAGAGCCCCACAGGTTGAACTCATACCGGCCCAGGAGAGCCTGATGGTCTGCCACCTGTAACTGGAAGCTCGAGAATGAATAAATTTTCCCTCCAAGTGAGTCCAGCCACCTTGAATCTTTGTTTTTCGGAGTAGGGGCTGGTTGGCCCTGCTGCTCCCTGTGGTTGACTGACTCGACCACCAGGGAGTTAGGGGCAGAGTGGGTGTATAGGTATTCATGTCCCTTGGTGGGCACAAAATACTTGTGTTCCACTCTCTTAGAGATGGGGACCAATGAGGCTGGGGTTTGCCACAGGGCATTTGAAATTTTTGCCACCCCTTCGTGGAGAGGCAAGGCCACGCTGCCCGGTACTGAGAGGGACAGTACGTTAAACAGGGAATCCGAGGGCTCCTCCACCTCCTCTTCCTGGAGGTTGAGGCTTGATGCCACTCTTTTTAATAGTTCTTGGTGGGCCTTCGAGTCCTCCTGTGGGACGGAGGGGCCGCAATTGCCTCATCGTGGGAGGGCGAGGAGGCCAGCACCGTACTTTGCATGTCCACCAGCACTGGAGGATCCACCACCTGGTCGGTCTCTGGGCACGGTGTCAAGGATGTATGTCCCACTGACTCCTTCCTTGGAGGCCAGGAGAGGGAGGCCAATGGCCCTTCTGAGGCTCCGGATACCAAGCAAACCCCCACCGGGGGCTGCGTCGGGGGCCACAGTGCTCATTGGTACCGTTGCGCCGGCCACAGGGCCCAGCGCCACTGCACCTGCTGTGGCACCGGGGGAGTGGGCTATTTGGCCTGGCTGGTCTGACCCATCAATGGATGGCTACGAAGGTAGGCCGGGCTGACCTACAACCTGACACTGTCCCTGGACCGAGAGGAGCGGTGCTGACCCCGAGACCGCAACCTCTACGTGGAAGACCGGTAGCGTTCGTAACAGCTGCTTGGCAATCAGCTCTGAGGGGCAGATCCGCGATGGTGACTCACCGGCGATCTACTCCTGGGGCTGTGGGAACAGTGCCGTGGCAGGGTCCTGGAGCGAGACGATGAACGGGAATGGCGTTAACGTTTGTGTTGCGACTGGCTATGATAGCCCCTCCGAGATGAGGAGGACCTTCAGCGGCTCTGCCTCGGTCCCACTGGCGTTCGCTCCTCAACGCGGAGCAGTGCCTGGAGTCTCGGTTGGATGGAACCCAGCCTGACAACCAGGTGGGCGTCAATGGCGACCTATGTGGACTACGCATGGAACAGTCACTGAGCGGCAAATGGCATTCGGAACGTTCCCTCGACCGAGGGCGACTGCAGAGATCCCAGCAACAGCTTGCCTCTGGAGCGTGGGACCAACATTGGCAGCGCCCCAGTACTGGCATTGACATGATGTCCCGGGCCGCCTGCAGGGCCTCCGGACATCCGGGGAAGCCTGCTCCGACTGGGACAGGCTACTCCACTCAACTTGAGTCGGAGGCCTAGAGGCTGATAGGGATCAAGGACTGCCCAATACGGGTCTAGTCTTTGCCCCAGATTTACTCCGGTGCCACGGCAGAGAAGGCCTCTTCTTAGCCTTCTTGGTGTGCCCCACGGACGGGGAGTGGTGCCGACTAGTAGATGGTGTCAGGGGGTCGCTGGGCACCGACATCATGGTATCCGGTGGTGACTCGGAGTGGCGTGTCGGAGTTGGGGTCAATGCCAACTCAATGAAGATAGTCTGGAGCCTAATGTCTCTCTCTCTTGGTCCAAGGCTTAAACGACTTACAAATCTTACAGCGATTGCTGAGATGAGTTTCACCCAAACAACGTAAACTGTCTGTGTGCAGATCACTCACTGGCATCGGGCACCTACAAGTGTCTCACCACTTAAAACCCAGGGCACAGGGCATGCCCCAGCCCGGGCACACTAGCTAAATTAAACTAGAACTAATCGGGTACTAACTACAGGTCACATACACTGAACGAACAAGCACGCACACCTACTGTGGAATACACATGAGCAATCACTTGAAGAACTAATTAAATAATGACCGAGGCAATGCTCTGCCAAATTTGGCATCACCCTTCAAAGCTACATTGAGAGCACGTATGTATGTACTGACTTCCAAGTAGCAAGCTTGCAAATTTCTCCAATAGCAACATGTTTAACACAAACAAGAAATGCTCTAGTAGACTGAGGCCCTACAACAATAGGCACAGGAATTTCTGCTAACTTGTAACATTCAATGATGCATTGTTTAAACCATCTGGAAATAATCTGATCAGAGTGACTCTCATGATTCTTGACAGAAGAAACAAAACCAATGTAGATGATTTCCTAAAACTCTTAGTTCTATTTAAATAATATGCAAGAACCCTTCTAGAATCTGAAGCAGGTAACACATTTCCCTTTATTAGGACATGGATTTGGGAAAAATACTGGTAAATTTAGTTTTTTGATTAATATGAAATCATTTTGGGTAAAAATGTGGGATCAGGTCTAAGAACTGCCTTAACTTTATGAAAAATTGTAAATGGCTGATCAACCATTAGGACATGCAATTTGCTCACCCTTCTGGATGATGAATAATGAATATTGTTTTATAAATAAAAGAATGAATACTCTGCTAAGTGTTCAGAAGGGGATTTCATGTTAGATAACCCCTTCATAAACTTTTAAGTTATACTATGCACAAAAAGCAAGCTACCATCAACAAAAATATGGTTAAGTTGAGACAGCTGCCAGGTGAATTTTTAAAGAACAACTGGACAACTCTTCAGATTTTAAGTCCATTAAATACTCCAAAATACAGGGAATAAAGCTGGACTAGAGAATCATATTTTCCTGCATCCAAGCAACAAATCTAGACCATTTAAAAAGTAACACTGTCTAGCAGACACTTTTCTAGAACTGAGCAGTACATTCTGCACTAATGAACAGGGCTGTTCAAGATTAATCAAAGTCCAATAGCCAAATTAAGAGGCTGAGGATCTAGATAATGGAATTGGCCTTGTTGCTGGAACAAGAGATCTGGAGACAGAGGGAGATGTATGCAAACCCTGTCTGACAGCTGAAGCAAATCAATGTTGGCTTGGTCAAGCTGGACCAATCAGCAAAATTCATGCTGCTCTGACCCGACAAATCTTCTGTGCTGCTTTCTGAATTAATGGAAAGGGGCAGGGGAAAGTATACAGAAGGCCCCATTCCCTAATGCAGAAAGACAACATGCGAAGTGGAATGACTGTCTCTTTCTACCTTTAAACAGGAGAGAGAACAATTTTGGCTGAACCTTGTAGCAAACTGGTCTATGTAGGGGCAACCCCAGCTGGAGAAAATGTCTTGCACTATTTTGGACCTTTAGGGACCACTTGTGCATCTGAGAACTGTCCCTGCTGAGACTATCTACCAGCACATTGCCCTACCTTGCTAAATACAGGGCCACCAGATAGACCGGTCCCATAATTTGACTGCTTTGGCACATAATTGGAAAGCGTAAGCACCTCCTTGTTTGTTAGATGTAGCACATCACAGTTGCATTGTCCATCACTATACCTGAACAACCTTCCCCTCTATATGAGGAAGGAAATATTTGAGAGCCAATTGAAGGGTTGTTCACTCCAACACATTTATAAGCAAGCTGGTTTTCTGAAAAGTCCAGTATACATGAATTGTAAGAAGACCTAAATGTGCTCCCCATCTATTGTTTAAAGATCTGATGTTATGGTGACTACTGGTGAAGGGGGATTGAACAGATCATCTCTGAGAACATTTGATCTGTCCATCCACCTCCTCAACAAATTTAGAACATCTTGAGGCATGGTGACAAAATCCGAAGTCTGTCTAGATTGTGTTTCTAGGCTTGAGATATCCAGTGCTGCATCAACCTCATTCTGGGGTCAGCAAACAGAATTACATAAGTGGTAGTAGCCATGCCATGCAACCAATGAGACCCAGACAGATCACTTTCTGGGTTTGACAAGTTCATGTTTCCAAAACAGACTGCACTATTTTCAGAAAACTGTCCTCTGGGAGAAAAGCTTTCCCTACTACCAAGTCCAACACAGAACCTATTAAAAGAATTCTCTGGGTTGGACAGGGATTCAATTTTTTTGACATTCAGAAGCAGACCCAGATCCAAAAGGAGGGAGGTTATAACCCTGATGTAAAGAAAGAGACCCTTGCATGCAGCAGCCTTCAACAACCAATCAACCAAATATGAGTAAACAAAAATACTATATTTCCTAAGATGTGCTGCTACCAGAGTAAGGCACTTAGTAAAGATTCTTTGCACAGTGGACAGCTCAAAGGGAAGGACTTATTGGAAATACCATTGTGCTACTATGAAATGAAGATATTTTTGATGACTGTTGGACAGAAATCTGAAAATATGCATCCTTTAAATTGAGAGTTGAGAACCAATTCATAATTGCAAGTGAGGGTATAATGGAGGCTGAGTTAACATAAGAAATCAAATATTCTAAATGTATCTGTTCAATTTTCTTAAATCTAAAATTGGATGGAAACACCCCCCTTTCTTCTCTACTGGGAAGTACCTTGCATAAAACCCCTGACCCTACAGATGTTTGGGTATCTTCTTGATAGTTCACATCAGGAGCAACTTTTGTACTTCCAAAAGTAGAATAGCCTTGTGAGAAGGTTCCCTGAAAAGGATAGGAGAAGGGAAATTGAAAGGGGGTAATTTTTCTGAACTGAATGACACAGCCCTTCTCTATAATTTCTAGGACCCACTTGTCCTATGTAATAAGTCTCCATTTGTTGATGAATCAGGATAGCCTGTCTCCAAATAAAGGAAAGGATAGATGCTTGCTGATTGGTCCATAACTCTCAATCCTAACATCAAAACCAATGCCTGGCATTCAATTAAGACAAAGAGGAGGGAGCAGGTTGTTTCATCCTACGTCTGGATCTTCAGACCTCTTTTTTATGCCGACTCTGGGATGAAGATGTAGCTTGCTGACAGTACTGCTGACAGCTGTGACTTGAAGAGAATGAAGGTAAAACTGTCTGAGAGCAGAAAGAAGGCATAGAAGGACTCCTAACATAGGGCTAAAGACCCAGTGACTGTGCAGTGGATCTAGTTTCCTTCAGTTTTTCCAATAGTTCAGTTGTTTTGTTGCAGAAAAGACCATCGCCTTCAAAGGGGAGATCTTCCACTTTAATTCTTGTGTTCACAACAAGGGAAGAAGAATGCAGCCAAGCATGCTCCTCAAGGTAACTGTGGATGCCAATGCTTTGGTGGAAAAGTCCAAAGCATCAAACAAAGCCATTAGACCATACTTTGTCACATTGTCCTGCTGTGAAAATAGCATTCATGTGCCTTCTTTTATCATCTTGGACAAACACAGCCATCTTTTCTCATGGACAGAACTGATAATAGATCATCACCGCCTGATAACTAGCCATCCTAATACTTAGAGAACAGACAGGAAAAAAAATCTCCCCCAAGTGCATCAATCTTCTTTCCCTCTGTGTCAGCGGGAGTGGAGTGGGCTTGGCTGGACCTAAGCCTCTTAATTGGCAGCAGCCATCATCAGCAAATTAGACACAGGATATGTATGGAACTAAGAAAACCCCATCATAGGGTAGCTGATCCTCTTTCCAGAAAAGTGGACAAAGTGTATGGCAAAAAGCAGGAGTTGTTCAAACAGTCTTAGCAGGCTGTGAAGGACCAACCAGAATTGATATGACAGCCTATTTCTTGAGGTAGCCCAAAGAATGTTGAATACCATATGGGAGGTTTCCTCCACGGACACCAAAAGCAGGCTTAATGTGGATGCCATCTGATCCATCAGGTCACAGAACTGTAAAATGTGTTCAGAAGGGGAAGAAGCAGAAGCCACACTCACATGTTCGTCTGGTGATAAATTGGGGTCAAAGTCAGTATCCATTTGTTCTGGTTCAAAAAGAGGAGCTCTCTCCTCATCTTCCTCTTCAGATAGTGTATCAGGCACAACTTTCTGAGCTGAAGACAGTCCCAGTGCAATCGGATCCAGAGATTTCTGAGCTATTGGATCCTTATCAGATGAAACTTTGTCTCCCAGTCCATAAGAAGACTGATTAAAAAATTCCTTTGGTGGAACACAATAGGGCTGTGGAGTCCAGGACTGCCAGTCTTTACAAAAGGAAACATACCTTTAGGAGGGGCAACAAAGGAGTCGGGGAACCCTGGCTGAGTAAACATGAATTGGGATGAATCAGATCTCTTAATTCTTCTTCTAAATAAGGATCCAATCTTGGATCCACTGCAGACTGCACCAGCTACAGCATCAGACCTGGAACGCGAAGAGAAATAAAAGGTGAGAAAAAGATCTTCCTTGATGACTCTGTAGGAGTCTCAGGACAAGGTGGCATAGATAGATTCAGAGAAAAAACTAAATCTCCTCTGCTCTTCTCTTCATGAGAAATGGATACAGATTGCAGAGTAGGTGAAGCCTGTCTCTTCCTTATCAACTGCCCCTCAGTCAGATCAGAGAAATATTCAGACATGGAATGGTGCATATCAGCCATCACAGTAAAAGACCTCTTTGGATCAGAGGATGGTCTCTGAACAGGAGTGGAGGACAGAGCCAATCCCATAAACCTGGAGAGTACCAGATCTGGAGAAATACTCAGCTCCACATCTCTGGTCTTCAAAGCTAAACCCAGAACCAACTTGGATTTCAGAATTGGAACCGCAAAGGCCATGGAGTAGAATGGATTCTATAAGTCTGATGTATCGGGTCTGACACTGCTAACAGTGGCTGTCTTCTCTCTCACATTCTTCCTTGGAATCACTACAGCTGGAGCCGATGACATGGCTCTAAGATCCTTAGCAGGCAGATGGTCTTTTCCCACCAACAGTGCCTCTGAAGCCTTGACAGCTTTAACAGAAGGATCCTGAGCCAGAACCAGTGAAGATCAGAATGACCTGAAACCTTTAAGAAGCTTAGTCTTGCTAGAGGAAGCCACAGAAGCAGAAACTGGCCTGAGGACTTTGGATTGAACAATCATTCAAAACAAGGTTTAGCAGCTAGAACTTCCTTAAGTAGAAGCACTTGCAGTTCATTGTGCCTCTCTGGATGTGAAAGTCCTGAAAATAAACACCCAGAAGTATGACCTTCGCCCAGGCATGTCAGGTATCTAAAGTGGTCATCCTATGCAAGGAAGACAGTTGTGTATGAAGCACATCTCTGAAATCCCTGGCTTCTTCTTTGGCTCCACCATTACACAGAAGCAAGCCTACCCACTATACTAAACTGCCACTTATTGCTATACTTAAACTAAATTATACACTAACAACTAAAAGCTACCAAAAGCACTATCAATAAAGAAAATTCCCAAATCCAAACAGACTGAAGCAGTTCACTTCTGTCTGGTGCAGAGGTTGGAAGGAATTGAGGCAATAGACCAGGGATTAGCAACCTTTGTCATGTGGCCCGTCAGGGTAAGCACCCTGGTGGCCGGGCCAGTTTGTTTACCTGCTGCGTCCGCAGGTTTTGCCAATTGTGGCTCCCACCGGCTGTGGTTTGCCACTCCAGGCCAATGGGGGCTGCGGGAAGCGGTGCAGGCAGAGGGATGTGTTACAGGGTCCCCTTATATAGCCTCATCCTCAGAATGTTCAGAAAGGCTGAGGGGAGCAGAAAGGAGGGGGCGCACATGCACTCTAATGGGCACTGCTTGGACAAGGTTCTACCATTTGGCGAGTGAATATGCAGAGCCATATGAAGAACTTTTTATTACAACCTTATTAGGAACCCCAGCTGTGTCAGTCAACATCTGTATTGAATTGCTGAATACCACACACGTAGGGGAGCCAAAGTTTTCACAGTTGGAAGCTTCTGTGACAGCACACAAGTTAACAACGAAGTCTGTGTCTCAGAAGGAACTCATCTTTGCATGTCTATAGGCACATCTTAGTTTCAGACCAGCTGTCCACACAGCAGAAGGTTTAAACATTTGTTTAATTTAGAATTTTGGAGTTCTAAGACACAGCTTGAGCAACTGTTGTCATGGTTATTCCATTTTAGACCATTTAATTCCTCTTATGGTCAGACAGAATGTCTATGGCCCACTCCTAAAAACACTTAGGTATGTTTGTAACTTTACTCATATGATGAGTAATGTATATGTGTATACAGGATAGAGACATATATATATATATATATATATGACATATAAAGCACCTAGTCATTCAGATATTCTGCTGTAGTCTACTTTTGTACATTCTTTTAATGAACTAATTAATATATATATTATATTAATATAATATATATATTCTTTTAATGAACTAATATATATATTATATTAATATAATATATATATTAATTAGTTCATTAAAAGAATGTACAAAAGTAGACTACAGCAGAATATCTGAATGACTAGGTGCTTTATTGCAGCACATTTGCTTTTAAGAAATTATATTACTTGTATTTCAGAGAAAAGATACAGTATACCAATTTTATTTCCATTTGTTCAATAATTTTAAAACTGTTACTTAGGTTGTGTCTTTGTGACAACCATGGATTCCATAATATTAATATTTTAAAAAAGTATTTACAAGACTATTTTTGAAATGTCTGTGTGAAAACAAAGGACCAGAACATAGTTTTTTATTGAGTTCATATTTTTAAGGTCTCCTTCACCCCAGTTATAAACATTCATTTTTAAGGAGAGTTAGGAGAGCCAGGCTGGGATTACAAATTTAGTTTGATTAGTTCAATTGGTCAAGGGTCTGTTGAGAAGTACAGTATATTACAGAAAATGGCTCTGATTTCTGATATTTTTACCACGACTCACCTGAAAAAGTTTACCTCGAACTTCCAACACTAAGCATTGCACAATTGGCTAAGTAATTACACATGTGAGGGAGGGGATTATCTTCATATGGATTAGACTACACAAATGAGTGATTTATAGTGTAGCATAACTCTTCCTATCTGACTTTTTGTCCTTTTCACTAGGACTACCCCATAACTTGTCCTGAAATACGCCATGACAAAAAACGTTGCTGTTGTCTACTGACTTCACAGACAGTGTACCTTTAGCAGTTATTTATATATTTAACAAAACACCTACACAAGTTCCGCTTCTGGAAAAAGTATTTAAAATGGTGTATTTTCTGTTTAAATGTTATTGACAATCACTTGTTACTGTGTATAAATTGTGAAATATGCAGGAATATAAAAATTTACATTATTTCAATTAAATTTTCACTACAATTGTCTTTTAACAGTGGCTATTTGTTTGAAAAATAACATTTAGCTCTGGCAGTCTAGTGAGTCAATAAAAAAAGACTAGAAATATATGCCATAATACTTTCTTGCTGGCTAAAACAGAAAAACCATGTAAATATTCAACATTCTGGTTAAACACTGAAGGTCTTGATTGTTAAATCATATGAAAATGTTAAAAAATGTGAAATTTGCAAAATCAATTACTCACAAATTAGGAAATACCAGAATTAAGATGACTAAAGGCAACCTGAATTCTAACACCTTGTTCAAATACATTGTGACCTTTCAATTATATGACCACATATTATGTTTTCCTGCATAAGTCATCAATATTTTTTGAAACCAAGACCTTCAGATACATAGCACAGAGCTCTACAACTTAAGCTAAAAGAGTAATTGACAGAAGAAATAGACAACCTGTATATGGACCAGATCATAGAGGGAACCTGACAATTTACCAGTCGTTTACACAGCTATTTGCTAGACAACAACCCTAACATCAGTGAGTAGCATAAGACAGACAAGAACTTGTGGCCACCTGAATTCCAGCCCAGTGTCCTTCCTTTAGGCTAAAGGGCATTTTTTATAGGTGAGGAATTTCTGTCTCTTTCTCTCTCCGGACTTTGCCAGTCCTGTTGTGGGTGCGGAACAGTTGTTTCCATTTAGGGACTGCCCAGTGAAAATGGGGATGAGTGGGGTATCCATTGTACCAAGGGTTACCCACCCCTGTACCATAGGGTACTCACCAATTTCCCTCCTGAAGAGGATTGTGTCTGGGCTGATACTTCTGCACAAAGCGTTTGTGCAAAAGTGGCAAGTGCAGCATGAAACCAATGAACTTCTACTCAGTTTTACTCTGCTGCTCTTCGTAAGCCACACAGAGACCATTGTGCAGTATTGTGTACAATCTGCTAATATTAGGCTGAGGAAGAGAGAGAGAATAATTTCAGCTCCGCCCATAGCTGAGAGAGAGAGAGAGAGAGAAATCTCCCTGACAAAAGTGAATCAACTCCAAAGCCACCACCTTTCCACAAGTCAATTAGCCGAAGATAATGATAAAAAATAGTTAATTTATTCTGGGTCTGAATACCACTCGCTATTTATAACAAATACCAAAACAAGAGAAATGGGAAAATTTAATCAATAGTCCTCAGATTTTTCAATATATTCTTACTTCTCTACATAACAGTTTAAGCAAACGCATTATTTTAACGTGTCATATGTTTAAAAGAGTGTAACAGTTATAGCTGATAAAGCATGTTTGACATTTTTACAGATTAATGGGTTGCTTCTTTACAAGTTATCTGGAATAATGGCAAATTTATCATAAAGATGTTAGGAAAAAAGGACAGTTTATTAAAGACTTTTTTTTTAAATGATTGGTAATAAAAATCCCTTAATACTCTTTAGGACACCTAAAAGCATGCATAAAACTTTAACAAATACTCCTATTGCTTCTTCACTTCTACCAGAATGTAGTCCATTAACCACCATGTTTTGTGAAAGGTAAATATTAACCTGCTGAAGAAAATATAATTTGAAGTACAGAACAATTTGTGGGAAGTTGTTCTTTTCCCCTTCCGCCCCCCGCTTTTTACAATCATGATTTGTAGTTTTGAGGTGTGTTTGTTTTATTGTACCTCAGAGTAGAAATCAAACTTTTAGGAGAAAAAGTCACAAAAGGCAAACATTCTTTGCTAATTAACTGTTTAATCAGAATTGTCATTAAAATGATGGGCTTGTCCACAAGGTGCAGTAATGTGCACCAGAGGGGTATGAATTCTTAAGTGAACCAACATGTTGCACACTAACTGGCCCGTGTAGACCCTGCTCGCAGGCACTCAACGTTCCCTAGTGTGTAGTGGTCAGTATTAAACATCAAATGATCCCAGACACTACATTCTAAATATTTAGTTTCACAAAAACAAAGATCACTTACTTGTTTTCATTCATATATGAAAAAAGAATAACATTTTCATCAGGTCAGGGCATATGATCTCACAGCTAACCCTATCATTACCTTTGCTTACAAACCAAATTTACTTGAATACATTTTTTTCAAAGTAAAATTATGACAACCATGTTAGGGAGATCTCCAAAGCCACTAGTTGTAAATCTAGCTGTAGACATAACTATAAAAATATATAGAACTAAGGCTAATATTTTGCAAATTACAAAAATTGTTTCAACCTCAGATTTTCTGGAAAGCCCAAATCAAGATTTACATATTTTTTTGGCTACAAAAGTAATTACAATATTTTCCTATTTATTTTAATATTTATAAATGTATGTAGCCAGGCTTATGATCAAATAACTACTTTTATCTGAATACACTGGACCTTGTTTTCTGAAATTGTATTCAATCAAATTAATGCTAAAACATGTCTACTGTTTGACATCTTTCAGGTCTTGATGCTTCAAAAAAGGAGATAAGTTGTTCAATGCAGTGTAAGTCCAAATAAATATGTAATTTTGTGATAATTAAATTTAACATGGTAAGAAAATCTGAGTTTGGCCAACATCTAATGTCTCCGTTGTATTTGTGTCATAAGTAAAAATTTGTGCTCTTCCGTGATGTTGCATGATATAAAGTAAGGCCTTAAAACTGGATTCTGATTAATTAACTTTCTTTCTATTTATCCAATGATTAGTCTTCTGAAAGCCATCACATTCATCTTAAAATGAAGATATCTACATGGACTTTAGGTATGCTATTATTCCTACTACTGTCTACAGGACACTGCACAGAAAAGTCTAAACTCAATAAAATATCCCCGAAGAGGCACCCTCGTTCAACAGATGGTGGAGAGGAAGGAAAAAAATGTGGTTATACGTTCTTGGTTCCTGAACAAAAAATAACAGGGCCAATCTGTGTAAACACCAAAGGACTAGGAGCAGATAATAGAAAAGATGAAATTACAAGGATGGACATAGAGAACCTGAAGGAAGTATTGTCCAAGCAGAAGCGGGAGATTGATATCTTGCAGCTAGTGGTGGATGTGGATGGAAATATTGTGAATGAGGTAAAACTGCTGAGAAAAGAAAGTCGTAACATGAACTCCCGAGTCACTCAGCTCTACATGCAGCTTTTGCATGAGATAATCCGAAAGCGTGATAATTCACTTGAGCTTTCCCAACTGGAAAACAAAATCCTCAATGTTACAACAGAAATGTTGAAGATGGCAACACGATACAGGGAGCTTGAAATAAAATATGCAGCACTAACTGATCTTGTAAATAATCAGTCTGTGATTATCTCTTTATTGGAAGAGCAGTGCTTGCAGATACTGTCACGACAGGACACCGACGGATCTCCTCCTCTTGTTCAGGTGGTGCCACAGCACATTCCTAACAGCCAGCACTATACTCCCAGCCTTTTGGGAGGTAATGAGATACAGAGGGACCCAAGTTATCCTAGAGACAGAGACATAAGGCCACCACCTGATCCAGCTACTTCCCCTACAAAAAGTCCTTTCAGGATACCACCGCTAACTTTAATCAATGAAGGTGAGTTGATTAACATTATGTCCAAAATAAAGAGAATGTCATGTAAACAAATAGGCAACTCTCTTACAATGCTTACTTATAACTAGAGTGGAATGAATAATTAAAAATGAAAAATTTATTCAGCAAATTCAACCTCTTCTGATGATAAATAGGTTGACAGCAGCTGTAGATTCTCAAATTTATTTGTCAAATAATTTCTATGACTAATTCTTGACCTATAGATAACATGAGAACTTTGCTGCAAGTATTTAATATTTGAAATTGAACCTGTGTAGGTAAATCTCACTGGTTACAGGTTGTAGAGAACTACTTTTACTTCCAGACTGGATGAGCATAAGTTGGAAACAAAATTTGATTTCTGGAAACATTGTTTGATACTTACTTACTGCTTTTTCTATGAACATTATTGTCCCACAAGTTACATTAGAGTTTTGTGAACAGCAAAGAAAAGAGAAACTCCCTGGAAGTAAATGCAGCTAGCAATGTTTGCTGTACTCACCAGTTCTGCTTACACTCACTATGCATTATTGCACTGTTGTGTTTCCAGCCTTAATAAATTCTTAATACTTGGCAGATTTTGACTTTATGATAGCAGGACAATTTGATGTCACAACGATCCTCTAAACAACTTTTTATTCTTTAGGCTGGGAATTTCAAAGGAGCCTAGGATAGTAAGACAACCAGCTCCCACAAAAATTGAAGTTAGATGCCTAACTCATTTAGGCGCTTTTAAAAATCCCAATCATAGATATTTAAAATGAAAAAACAACATTTTTTCCAGCAAGGGAAAGATAATATTGCAATTGTTTTCTTTATGAAAATATCATGAGAACACATTTAGGAGATTCACTGAATGTTTTCAGTTCACTGTCCTACTTCACCCAATTATACAGATTCACAAAGTATTTAAAAAAACAGTGACAATGAAAGAAAAATGCATTTAATCTGGGGGTTACTGGAACTCCAGCATGATTCCTAGACATGTTATTAATAGGGTGGATGTGATTTAAATCAAATTGATTTAAATCATTAGTCAGGAAGACTCGATTTAATCATGGATTTCTACATAAAATGCATTCTTGTTGGTCGTTATAACCTTAATACATATTCTTCACAATTCAAGAGATAGATGTAGGTTTCATTTTTAGAAGGTATACACTATACATTTTTAAACAGTGATTTATTTTGAAAACTTTTCAGATTAGTTTTACAACTATATCAGAAAATGAATGATTATTTGGCTATTTCATTTACCAAAGGTAATTGAAGCAGATATTTATGAAGTCATTGGGAGGTGAACTATTTCCAATTCAACAGGTTAATCATTAATATTTGGAGGATTTTCTTGCTATGCTGTATCAGGAGGAGAACATCACCAGACAGACATTTAAATTGTTTTATTTAACTAAAACAACAACGTTAAGTATTTTGGATTTTTTTCTTCAACAGCAAACATTTAATATTTTAACAAAACAAGCATATGTCCCTCACATCTCACATTTATCTCCAGACTTCTTCTCCCTGTCCAGATCTATTCTGCCCCTCAACAATCTTCTATTCATTTAACTTTTTGAAACATTGCACTTTTATAGAGGGGTAAGGGATTGACTTTGTGTACACAAATTTGCAGAAGGACAACAGAGTTGAGGTCTGTTATTTCTCACCTCTACATATTTATTTAAACTTTTTTTTTGCTCTTACCAAGCATGTTACCTCTGGAGACACAAATCCACAGTTTGAGAACTGCAAAACTAAGCATCTCTGATGGTATCTTCTAGACTGAGCACTGAGCTCCATTGGGTAGATAGAAAGATTAACCTAAATCATCTATACAGAAGCCTGTGGAACCCCAAAAGATTGGGTCCCTAATCCATGAACTATTGGAACTCATTTACAAATCTTTTCTTAAACATTACATGAATATATTGTCTCATACTATAGAATTAGAATTTATAATACCTATTCCAAGATGAGATACCTTTGAGCTATAATGTATATTATTTAAAACTATCTTTAACTATATTTTTCCTCAAAAATCTGATTTAAATTAAAAAATCGTTGATTTTTATGCACGCTGGTTATTAAAAATACTTCATAGAATTAGTTCCAACTGCATCACAAACTGTCAATTTATTCTGCTCAATCCTGAAAGTTTAGATTATCTTTTTTTTTAATCCATGCTTTCCAAGTAACCATCTTTTTCCTTGCCTTTTATGAGCTCACATAGCATAATGTTCTGCATTGGGTTTTAGACTCAGCTGGACATTCAGTGTTTCTGAGGGTGAAAACACACATTTATCTTGGGGTATGTCTACACTACAAGAGTAGTTCGATTTAACTTAGGTCGAATTTGTGGATTCGACCTGATGAATTCGAATTTGTGTATCCACACTAAGGACACTAATTCGACTTTGTGAGTCCACACTAATGGGGCAAGCGTCGACATTGGAAGCGGTGCATTCTGGGCAGCTATCCCACAGTTCCCGCAGTCCCCGCTTCCCATTGGAATGCTGGGTAGAGCCCCCAATGCCTTCTGGGGGAAAAATGTGTCGAGGGTGGTTTTGGGTAACTGTCATCATTCAACCGTCACTCCCGCCCTCTCTCCTTGAAAGCGCCGGCGGGAACTCTGTTCGCGCACTTTTCTGGTCAGTGACAGTGCGGATGCCACAGCACTGCGAGCATGGAGCCCGCTGCGATCATCGCTGCACTTATGGCCGTTGTCAACTCTTCGCACCTTATCGAACACCTCTTCCAAAGTCAGCTGCTGAGAAATCGGGCGAAGAGGCTCCGGCAGCGCGGTGAGGACGTGAAGTGTGAGAGTGGCACAGACCTCTCACAAAGCACGGTACGCCGCGCCGTGGAGATTATGGTGGCAATGGGTCACGTTCATGCTATGGGACGGCGATTCTGGGCCCGGGAAACAAGCACGGACTGGTGGGACCGCATAGTGCTGCAGGTCTGGGATGAATCACAGTGGCTGCGAAACTTCAGGATGCGTAAGGGCACTTTCCTTGAACTGTGTGACTTGCTGGCCCCTGCCCTGAAGCGCCAGGACACCCGGATGCAAGCAGCCCTGAGTGTGCAGAAGCGAGTGGCCATAG
This sequence comes from Mauremys mutica, assembly GCF_020497125.1. NCBI lineage: Eukaryota > Metazoa > Chordata > Testudines > Geoemydidae > Mauremys > Mauremys mutica. Next base: position 58,585,401 of record NC_059079.1, read on the forward strand.
CCCTCTGGAAACTTGCAACGCCAGATAGCTACCGGTCAGTAGCGAACCACTTTGGCATGGGCAAATCTACCGTGGGGGTTGCTGTGATGCAAGTAGCCCACGCAATCGTTGACCTACTGCTCTCAAAGGTGGTGACCCTGGGAAACGTCCAGGTCGTCATAGATGGCTTCGCCGCGATGGGATTCCCAAACTGCGGTGGGGCTATAGATGGCACTAATCCCTATCCTGGGACCGGCCCACCAGGCCAGCCAGTATATTAACCGAAAGGGCTACTTTTCAATGGTGCTGCAAGCACTGGTGGACCATAGGGGACGTTTTACCAACATCTACGTCGGGTGGCCGGGCAAGGTTCATGACGCGCGTGTGTTCAGGAACTCTGGTCTGTTTAGATGCCTGCAGGAAGGTAGTTTCTTCCCGGACCACAAAGTAAGTGTTGGGGATGTGGAGATGCCTACAGTGATCCTCGGGGACCCAGCCTACCCGCTAATGCCCTGGCTCATGAAGCCCTATACAGGCGCCCTGGACAGTGACAAGGAGCTCTTCAACTACCGGCTGAGCAAGTGCAGAATGGTGGTGGAGTGTGCTTTCGGACGTCTCAAGGGGAGATGGAGGAGCTTACTCACTCGCTCGGATCTCAGCGAAACCAATATCCCCATTGTTATTGCAGCTTGCTGTGTGCTCCACAATCTCTGTGAGAGCAAGGGGGAGACCTTTATGGCGGGATGGGAGGTTGAGGCAAATCGCATGGCTGCTGATTACGCTCAGCCAGACACCCGTGCGATTAGAAGAGCCCAGCGGGAAGCGCTGTGCCATTGGAGGCTTTGAAAGCTAGGTTCCTCAGAGAGCAGGGTAACCTATGACTGTCCAGTCTCTTTACAGAGAAGTTGAACCTGCCCCTGTTTCAGTTACTATTGACTTTTTTCAGCGGTTACATACCCCGTTCACCAGGTTTCCCCCCTTCCAACAGACGTTTAAAAATAAAGTTATTGGAACATTTTTAATTAACAAAGTTTTCTTTACTAACGAATTCTCGTTCAAGGGTTCCAACAGGGACGCAGACTGTGGTGGATACGGTGTGCAGTGATGTACAGACCGCTTCTACACTCGAGGACTGACAGGCTCCTGCTCCTACAGCGGTCTCGGGGGGGAGGACGGTTACCAGAGGGTGTGCAGGAAGGGGTGGGTTTGCAGGAAGGGGTGAGGGGTATGTGGGAAGGGTGAGTAGGTGCAGGGGGATGATGGCTCTGGCTGGGGCTCAGGGCATCGGAGAGGTTCATGGCTAGGGTGGAAGGGCATGGTAAGGGCAGCCTGCCTTGCCATTTGTGGATGCCAGGCGCTCGGACCCTGGGGCAACATACACCTCCCAGACTGACCTGGGGCAGCAGACACCTCGCAGAGTGACCCGGGTGCCTAGTGACTGCACTCTGTGTGTGACCTGCTGTTGATCCTGCCCCCATGTCTGTACCCTGTTAATGGTGGCTGTCCTATGCAATTAACAAACCCCTCCCCCCCCCTTCACACAAAGTCTTCTGCAAAGAAACATGACGGAAACAGTAATGAACAGCAAACTATTTTTAATACTCAACTACACAGTTGGGGGATGAAACTGGGATTTGGGATCGGGTGAGCCAGGAAGGCAAGCAATTCTCATACTTTAGGGAATGAGAGCTGTTTGGTACATGAGCGCTCTGCTGGGGTGGAGTGACAGTTTTCACGGCCCCTAGCGCCCCTCCTTCTTGTGATTTTGGGTGAGGGGGGGACAGGACTTTGTGGCGGGGGAGGGCGGTTGCAGATACAGTTCAGGGGGGCTCTCTGCTCCTGCCTGCGGTCCTGCAGAACATCCACAAGGCGCCGGAGCGTGTCCGTTTGCTCCCTCATTAGTCCAAGCAGCGTTTGAGTCGCCTGCTGGTCTTCCTGCCGCCACCTGTCCTCCCGTTCGCTGTGTGAGCGCTGCTGCTGAGAGAGGGTCTCCCTCCACTGGCTCTGCTGGGCCGCCTTGGCTCTGGAGCAGGCCATCAGTTCAGCGAACATCTCGTCCCGAGTCTTTTTCTTTCGCCGCCTAATCTGCGCCAGCCTCTGTGAGGGGGATGCCGGGGCAGTTCGGGAAAGAGCCGCAGCTGTGTGATGGGAAAAAGGAAGTGATTTCCTTCCAAAGATACATGTTTGCGAACACTGAACACAGTCTACTCAGTTTCTGTGAACAAGACCATACAGGGCACCTAATCTCATGTGCTCTCAGGACAAGTTCGAATTTTCGGCATTCGCTTTCATTGCCTGGGGTCTTGCACTGGAGATCGGACAAGCGGGGCAGGACAGCAGAATCCGTGTAGCAGCCAGGCCTGGTAAGCCGTAAACTTAAGGCTGCTTAACAGTTAATGGATAGCAGTGCCCTCCTGCTGCAGGCAATCTGGAAAGCAAAGTCTGACCCTGTTCCAGCCCCTCGCGGCTGTCCCCGGGAAAGATCCCTGTATGCTTTTCCTCTGCAGCCTACAACACGTGGCTGTTAAACGACGGTCATTGTTATGCAAAGGAAAAGTCAAGCATTCACAATAGTAACATTAAAGTAATTCCCCTAATTAGATGCAGCAGTCGCCGAGCAAGATCACCCTGAGGCGGGTCTCCAGGAGAAACAGAGAGCGCATGCTGCGTGAATCCCTGCACAGACCAGGGCCCTATGCTGCCATGCTGGTCGAGGCGATGCTCCCATTATACCTCCTGATGGCCTGGCGCGGAAGAGTGTGCTTCCACGGAGCACCCAACAAGGCACCTCTCCCCAGGAACCTCCTGCGGAGGCTTTTCGAGTACCTCTCAGAGAGCTTCGTTGAACTGTCCCAAGAGGATTTTTGTTCGATCCCTATATGCATTGACCTTTTTATATAGTTTTTATTCCTGTTTTGTTAAGAAATACATGTTTACATGTTTATAGCACTTACCGACTGATCCTTCCCCTGATTCGGAGTCCGGGTTAACGGCCGGGGAGGCTTGGTAGGGGATCTCTGTGAGGGTGATGAAGAGATCCTGGCTGTCGGGGAAAGCAGTATTGTAACCGCTGTCGCCTGCCTCGTCCTCCACAAACCCTTCCTCATCTTCCCCATCGGCGAACATCGCCGAGAAACTGCCCCTCGACACTATCCCATCCTCAGAGTCCACGGTCACTGGTGGGGCAGTGGTGGCAGACCCACCGAGAATGGCATGCAGTGCCTCGTAGAAGCGGCATGTCTGGGGCTGGGCTCCGGAGCGTCCGTTTGCCGCTTTGATTTTTTGGTAGCCTTGTCTCAGGTCCTTGATTTTCACGCGGCACTGCGTTGCATCCCGGCTGTATCCTCTGAGTGCCATGGCTTTGGAGACCTTCTCGTAGGTCTTTGCATTCCGTTTTTTGGAGCGCAGCTCCGAAAGCACAGACTCATCGCCCTACACAGCGATCAGATCCAAGACTTCCCGGTCAGTCCATGCTGGGGCCCTCTTTCTACTCTGAGATTGCATGGACTCCTCTGCTGGAGAGCTCTGCATCGCTGCCAGTGCTGCTGAGCTCGCCACGACGTCCACACAGGAAATGAGATTCAAACTGGCCAGACAGGAAAAGGAATTCAAATTTTCCCGGTGCGTTTCCTGTATGGCTGATCAGAACATCTGACTCGGACTGCTGTCCAGAGCGTCAACAGAGTGGTGCAGTGTGGGATAGCTCCCGGAGCTAGTAAGTTCGATTTGCATCCACACCTAGCCTAATTCGACATAGCCATGTCGAATTTAGCGCTACTCCCCTCGTCGGAGTGGAGTACCGAATTCGAACTAAAGAGCCCTCTAGGTCGAATTAAATGGCTTCCTGGTGTGGACGGGTGCACGGTTAATTCGAATTAACGCTGCTAAATTCGAATTAAAGTCCTAGTGTGGACCAGGCCTTGGTTATTCTGCATACACTACAACCAACCTGCTGTTGATAGAAAGAGGGACTATTTGGGGATCTGGGGAGAAGTTAGCCCAGAGTACAACTGAAATGCCAGATGTCATGAGAACTTAATCACCTGTAAGTGGCAGAAAGGAAACACAGCTAATATGAAAAAAGCTATGTTAATGTCTAGTCAGACAGCAACAGCAGAATTCTCTTTAAAAAAAAAATCCCAACAAACTTTCAAACAAAGTACATATTAATTTATTGTTTCCCCAGATACCCATTCCCTCAGTTTTATAATTATAAACAGATAGGTATGTACATATGAGGAAAAACAAAAGCACAAACAAATGTTTTCTGTAAAACATTTATCAAAAAGTCTCCTCTTTCCTCTACACATTTCTGGAAACTAAGTTAAAGGAATCTCAGTCAACTTATTCTAACATTAATGGATTCATTTGCTGTGCGTTTCCTTTTAGTACTGAGGTCCTTGAATTTTAAGTATGTGCATTTTGTACAGAGGTGGGAGAAAAAGGATTGAGTAGTTCCAAAGCTGGTAAAATGTAGATTAAAAGTTAAAATAAAAACCAGTATACAATAAATTACAAAGCTATTTCTAGTTCTCTCTCTGTTTCCTGTAATTAAGGTACCATGTGATAAAGCAGTGTAAAAGAGAAACGGGCTGTAAAATAATAGGAAAAATGAAAAACAGCAAGAGGAGGATGTTAGTTTAGAAGATGATGCAGAAAATTTACAAACGGAGACTGCCAAATAAGACTAACAAAACCCAATAAGGCTGTCCTCACCAGATAAATGTTGTTAAAATGAAGAAAAGATTGTACATATGAAAGGTAAAACTGTCTTCTGGATATGTTATAGCATATTTTTTTCTCATTATATTTGAAACAACTGTTCTTCTCAAGTACTAATGAGTCACTAAGCTACAACTGCAGGAAACAGTTACACAAAACATGTATTAGTATATGTAATTGTGGGTCGGAAGGAAAATACATAGCACATTGGGAAAACTATTTTTTACACTGAGGTGAAAATATTAGAGAAATGAACCTCACAGAAGACAAGTTCCTAAAGGGGAAAAAAGTGTTTTCTATACAAATGCAAGATGTATATGTAAACACAAAATTATGAACACCGATAAATTACTTAAATAAACCTCAGTTGTATACTCAATTCCTAACACAAAAATAAGAAGCGATTTAAGCTTCATTGAAGAATCCTTCGAACTCAATGGGAGCAGGTCAGGCACTCAGGTGCCAATTAAGCAATATACTTAACGTTTAATTTTAAACTTCAGTGCAGCCACTTTCATTCTTAAGATGGGCACATGCTTAAGTAACTTTCTGAATCTGAACCTCAGTGAATAAGTTGGACTGCACAGCATGTAAGGAAATCATGCAACAGTTAATTTTAAATATCTTACTAAAGGGAAGAGGAAAGCTGAATGCAGGACAATTTAAAATAAAAAATAAAACTGTTCTGAATGGCAATTAAACTGAATATTTATATTTGCAACTACTTTATCAAAACAAATTAATACATTTGGTCCTAGTTCACAACTTGGTCTGGGTACAAAGATCCTTATGTCTGTGCAAAACAAACGTATTTTAAGTAATTAAGTTCTCTTATTTCCTTATTTTAAATACTTAGTGTAATTTATACAGAGAAAATATTTTTTCAAGTTATTGTTGGTTGAAAGTAATTAAAACCTACCACACATGTGTAAACTACAATCTTTAACTGCTCATAACCAATTATAACCAATTTTCAGTGGAATGTCAAAAGCATCTTTCCTCCTTAAGAACAGTCTCTCTGCCCAATTTCAACTGTCTACTCCCGAGTTTTGGAGTCAGTGCGATTTTAATAAAAGCCTCAAAACATTGAGTTTCATAGATTCTCTAAGGCCAGAAGGGACACGGTCATCATCTAGCCTGACCTCCTGTATAGGACAGGCCATAGAACTCTCCCAAAATAATTCCTAGAGCACATCTTTTAGACAAACACCCACTCTTGATTTAAAAATTGTAAGTGATGGAGAATCCATTATGACTCTTGGCAAATTGTTCCAATGATTAATTACTCTCATGGTTAAAAGTTTATGCCTTATTTCCAGGTTTGTTTGCTTGGTTTTTTTTAAGAGTATGAAGTGTTTTTCCCTACTGTTCTCCTGCTCAAAAATGGTTGAATCATTTTTGCTCAAACTCCACATTCCCCCCAAAAACAAAAAACAACCAACTAACCAAAAAGCTCCACTTCAGTTACAGACCAGACTTGGAAAAATTGAGAAAGGTGAAAAATTGAGAAAGTTATGAGCAAATGATAAATGTATTTAGTATGGAAATGTGTAGGCCAGGGGTCAGCAACCTATGGCATGCGTGCCAAAGATGGCACGCGAGCCAATTTTTAACGGCATGCTGCTGCCTGCCGGAGTCCCAAGGACACATAGCCAGTGAGGAGCAGAGCCCGCGCCCCCCAAGAGAGGAGCCACCTCAGCGGTCTGCCTGTGGGCTCCCGCGTCCCCTTACCCGGCGAGGAGACCTGCCCAGGGGTGCGGAGGGGCCCACTCACCTGGGCCGCTTTGGTATAGGTGGCCATGGTGGATTGGCAGCACGTCGGGGGAGCGGGTTCGCTGCGGGACCTGCTCCCGACTTCCAGCGGCACAACGCAGGGGTGTTGGAGGCGGGAGAGGCCAGCGGCGGCAGCAGTGCCAGCTGCTGAGCGTCCCCAGGAGGAGGCACCCGGCCGCAGCCAGGGACCGGTACCTGCTGTTCCTGAGTTGGGAGGAGCGGAGAGCCCCGCGGCCCGGCGGCACTGAGCGCGTAGAAGGTGCGGGCGAGCGGGAATCGGTGGTGGCCAGAGAGCCCTGAGGCGAAGAGCTTGCATACCGCGGGGTCATGCAGCGCCCGGAGCGGCTCCTCCAGACACAGCCAGAGGGCACTCTCTCGCTAGGGGGTGCTAGTTGCGCTCGTGCAGTGCGCCGCGGGGCCCCGAGTGGGTGAGCCAGCTGGGGGCCGCAGGAGTGGGGGGGTCTCTGCCCTGACCCCCCTACACACACACCCAGCCCTCTGTCCTGAGCCCTGACCCCCCCTACCCACACACCCAGCCCTCTGCCCTGAGCCCTGACACCCCCCACACACACCCAGCCCTCTGCCCTGAGTCCCGCAGCCCCGCACACCCACCAGGCCCCTACCCTGAACCCTGTACCCCCTCACACACACTCAGCCCTCTGCTTGACTCCTTCATCCCCCCCCCCACGACCCCAGCCCTGACTCTGGCACCCTCACACATACCCAGACACCTGCACCTCCCTCACATGCCCCCAGCCCTCTGCCCTGACTCTTGCTCCCCCTCACATACCCAGGCCCCCCAACCCAATGCACCCCAACCCTGAGCTCCCTCCCTCATTCTAGCTGCTGGCCAGACCCTTCACCCCCAGCCCTGTGCTCGGTCTACACTCCCATCCTCAGCTCAGTGCAGAGAGAGGAAGAGAATGGGCCAGAACCAGGGAGAAGGTAGGTACCCACTGTATGTAGGCAGGGCCGGGACCCCAGACCGGCAGCAGGGTGAGCGGGTCTGGCAGCCAGGATCCTGGCTGACAGGAGCCGGCGGATGGAACCCCTGAGCAGCAGTGGGCTGAGCAGTGGTCTGGGGTCCTAGCCACTGGCCCCGCATGGCCCGCTGCTGGTCTAGGATTCTGGCTGCCGGACCCTTGCCAGCCGGGTCACAGGCCCCGCTCAGCGCGCTGCTGGCCTAGGTAAACAGAACCCCAGACCAGCAGCGGCCTGAGCGGGCTGGCGGTGTAAGATATACATTTTAATTTAATTTTAAAAGAAGCTTCTTAAACATTTTGAAAACCTTGTTTATTTTACAATACAATAATAGTTTAGTTATATAATATATAGACTTATAGAGAGAGACCTAAAAAACATTAAAATGTATTACCGGCACGCGAAACCTTAAATTAGAGTCAATAAATGAAGACTCGGCACACCACTTCTGAAAGGTTGCCAACCCCTGGTGTAGGCACATTTAACTACAGTTGTCACTATTCACACAAGCGATAATACCTCATCAGTACTTCAGTGTTTCATACAAGACAAGTGAACATTAATGGCCTCTCACACATCTTTGTTCTATAATAATATTTTTTAGCTAGTTGGTTTTTATTTCTTTGATTTTTGGATTCTCCTTTAATGTCTCCAAAATACTTATGAAAGACATGAAAGTACAAATTGCAATCGCTCAGCAATAAAAGTCTCTGGACAATCCACATTAGGGCATCAGCCATCTGTTCCACTCAAATCAAGAATCAGGTTTGGGTTTTTTTTTTTTGTTATATTCCATCCTAAGAAAACAGTAATATCCCATCATCATTTTCCTTTTTCAGCACCTAACATATGTCAAAATGTCATGCACTAGAGATCAACCATCAGATTTGCTAAATCATCATATACATAGAATGCAATTTTGGTATTGTAATAGTAAAAAATTAGGACATGAACTCAAAAAGTGCACATTACTAACAGCACCCAAGCAAACAAATAAGACATGGGTCCTATGCTCTTCTCAAGGTCTTAAAATTTGAATGCATATGTTGTAAGTGCTAAAAGACTAGGTGTCATTTTGTGAAATAGATCTGCTCTCCTTTGTTCTCACATTTTTAACAAAATTCCAAAGCTATGGTCTCTGTTCATGTTAATATTTCATTCTTAAAAATCAAAAGCTGTTAAAGAAATTATGTGGTTGGCTTTCAAGAGGAAATAGTAAACATTTATTTCTGGCTATGACATCAACGATAGTAAGAATAGGTAATTAGAACTTAGTTAATTTTGTTGATGTGAAAATTTCTGTATTCGGGTCTTCAATGATAATGACAGTAAGTAGGCTTAAAACTTGGTTTTTCAGTAAACAGCTATGACTGTGAGACACAAGGGGCCATACCATGTTCTCAGTTACACCAGCATCTAACTTTAGTAACTGGACAGAATTTGGTGGAGAGAGAAAAATCTGTCAAGAAGGAAGATATAATTTATGTTCAGGCACTATCATTATCCCAACAAGACTTCAAGGACGACCATACAGATGAAGTCCTAATAGGAACACTGTGTATTTGATACGTTATTCCTTACATTAGCATAAAAACAACACCTCTTTACTTCAACACAGCGCAAACTATTTTATCAAGTTACAAGTCTCAGTATTTCCAATGACAACTACAAAAAAATGGATCATAGTTCCTATGCCATGATATATCAAAGGATTTATTTGTCCCAAGAAAGTGATGTAAGATAATTAATCAAAGCTAAAGGATTTGTTGGATTTATTCACTCCTTCATTCTAGAACATAACTTTGAAACCTCTTCTACCACTTCAACATTTTATATCAGCAGTGTCTACAATTCTAAGGATCAAAATTTAGACAAATTGCATCCTGTGAGACTAATGCCAGCTGAAATTTTAGCAATGGTCAAAAGCTACTATGTAAACAGACTATTGAGACCTTCCATTGCTTAGCAGCAAGACAAAACAGCACTACAATCTGCTTTGGTCTCTAATGGTCCTGGAAATAAGAGTCTTTGGGCTTGGCTACACTTGAAAGTTGCAGCACTGGGAGTTACAGCGCTGGTCATGCAGCTGTGCAGGAACAGCGCTGGTGTGTGGCCACATTTGCAGCGCTGTTGGGAGTGCTGCATTATGGGCAGCTATCCCAGCATTCAAGTGGCAACAACGTGCTTTTCAAAAGAGGGGGGTGGAGGGTGGTGTACTGTGACAGGGAGCGGGGAAGATAGAGAGAGTGGATTTTTGGAGCCAACACTGTGTGTTACCTTCCTGGATTGAAAAATCACAAAATGTTCGCGAACCCTTTCTGTCTTAATTGCAAACAGCCTGCATCCAACGCTGTTTCTCTGTCAAGCAAACATTCACTCCCTGCCTCTCATTTGATCGTTCACACCCAGGTACAGATAGCTCCTGTTTGCTGTGATCAGTGTTTGTTTTTTTAGATAAGCAGTTCAACGGAGCTCCGATCGGAGTTCACAACAAAACAAAGAGAGGCTGCATAACAAAACAAAGATAGTAATTTAGTTAAAAGCATTCTGGGATATCTCCTTATTCCCTGGAGGCCAATAAAAGCGCTGGTGTGTGTCCACACTTGATGAGCAGCGCTGGATCACCAGCGCTGCAATCGCTACACCCCAACCTGACCAGGTGTACAGCCAGCGCTGCAGCCAGGGAGTTGCAGCGCTGGATGTGCCTTGCAGGTGTGGACGGTTACTAATTGCAGCGCTGGAAAGCCTCTACCAGCGCTGCAACTTGCAAGTGTAGCCAAGCCCTTTGATTCCTTTCCTCTGCACAGAACATAGTATTACAGCCACAGTAGTAGGACTCATAGACTTTAAGGTCAGAAGGGACCATTATGATCATCTAGTCTGACCTCCTGCACAATGCAGGCCACAGAACCTTACCCACTCACTCCTGTAACAAACCCCTAACCTATGTCTGAGTTATTGAAGTCCTCAAATCGTGCTTTGAAGACCTCAAGATGCAGAGAATCCATGCTGTCCATGCCCCATGCTGCAGACGAAGGCGAAAAACCTCCAGGGCCTCTGCCAATCTTCCCTGGAGGAAAATTCCTTCCCGACCCCAAATATGGTGATCAGTTAAACCCTGAGCATGTGGGCAAGACTCACCAGCCAGCACCCAGGAAAGAATTCTTTGTAGTAACTTGGATCCCATCCCATCTAACATCCCATCACAGACCACTGGGCATACTTACCTGCTGATAATCAAAGATTAATTGCCAAAATTAGGCTATCCCATCATACCATCCCCTCCATAAACTTATCAAGCTTAGTCTTAAAGCCAGATATGTCTTTTGCCCCCACTACTCCCCTTGGAAGGCTGTTCCAGAACTTCACTCCTCTAATGGTTCGAAACCTTCATCTAATTTCAAGTCTAAGCTTCCTAGTGTCCAGTTTATATCCATTTGTTCTTGTGTCCACATTGGTACTAAGCTTAAATTATTCCTCTCCTTCCCTGATATTTATCCCTCTGATATATTTATAAAGAGCAATCATATCTCCCCTCAGCCTTCTTTTGGTTAGGCTAAACAAACCAAGCTCTTTGAGTCTCCTTTCATAAGACAGGTTTTCCATTCCTCGGATCATCTTAGTAGCCCTTCTCTGTACCTGTTCCAGTTTGAATTCATCCTTCGTAAACATGGGAGACCAGAACTGCACACAATATTCCAGATGACATCTCACCAGTGCCTTGTATAATGGTACTAACACCTCCTTATCTTTACTGGAAATACCTCGTCTGATGCATCTTAAAACCGCATTAGCTTTTTTAACGGCCATATCACATCGGTGGCTCATAGTCATCCTATGATCAACCAATACTCCGAGGTCCTTCTCTTCCTCTGTTACTTCCAACTGATATGTTCCCAATTTATAACCAAAATTCTTGTTATTAATCCCTAAATGCATGACCTTGCACTTTTCACTATTAAATTTCATCCTATTACCATTACTCCAGTTTACAAGGTCATCCAGATCTTCCTGTATGACATCCCGGTTCTTCTCTGTGTTAGCAATACCTCCCAGCTTTGTGTCATCCGCAAACTTTATTAGCACATTCCCACTTTTTGTGCCAAGGTCAGTAATAAAAAGATTAAATAAGATTGGTCCCAAAACCGATCCCTGAGGAACTCCACTAGTAACCTCCTTCCAGCCTGACAGTTCAACTGTTCTCAATAATTCAATCTACATTATAAAGTTCTGCTATTTTTCTGCTTTCACATCTTTTATAATCAAGAAATTGTTTTAGAACAACATTTATTATGGAGCCACACTGTTTTTTTAATACAGCATCAAATTGTGCTAGGCAATTTACAGAAAGCTCCCCATGCCCTGGGGAACTTTCACTCCAACTGGACACCTTCAGACAAAATACAAAAGAATAGAAAAAATTAAAACAGGCAAGGGACGGTATACAGAGCAAACAAAATTACTCAAATGTGGCAGAGGTGGTAAAAGCAGCATGCAAGGGAAATTACTTTGGCAGCAGCATTTTGTATACACTGAATGGGATGAAGTGGGTGTTGAAGGCAAGCAAAGAAAGCTACAGTACTCAAAATGGGAGATTATCAAGGCATGGCCAAAGGTTGGAAGTAACTATTGAAAGTTAGGGACAGCTTTGGATATGTTGGGAAGGAAGTAGCAATAATTTCGTTTCTATTACAGTTTCTATTATTAACCCTATTTTTCACCCATCCAGCTTTCCAAAACTCATTTTTAAATTTCTCATGAGTATTAAAACTGGGAAGGGAGAATTTGAGGAAGTTTCAAGAAAATCCTAAACAAGCCATCTTTCAGATACTGGAATTAACACTTCTCTGACACGTAAGCACCATTTTTTGTTCAAAAAACAATCCAATCTTTACACTTCAAAATCTAGTTTAGTTACCTAGGTCTCTGAGAATTCTGATAGACCCAGTTTTATAAACATGGGTTTTCAGATTTTAAAGTAAAAATTCCTTAATGTTAAAGTGCCATTAATTAGCTAGACACATTGTTGCTATGTGCCTTGCAAACTTCTTAATGTTGCCAATACACTGGCAGTGTTTCTGACTAGTAAATATGGATTATCAGCAGCTAGAAGTGCTGCTGATATGCCAATGGGGCTTTTTAATGGTACAAGTCCTTTACTGTGCCACGACCTGGTGTCTATATGCATCACTAGCTTGGACAAAAGGTCTAGTCAGTTACAAACATTGATAGTAAACCAAAACAATTTACAGAAATCATGACTCAATTCGCATAGCACTTCTTGTAGTTGTTAGTGCCATCAACATTTGCCAAAGGGCTCAGTCAGGATTGCCACCTATGTTCCAGTGGTGTTTCTAAGCACTCTGAGCTGTTACCAGGTTATTAAACTCCTCTAAACCCTTAAGTCATGACTTAAGATAGTTACAAGTATAACTGGGGGTAAGCTTTTAATAACCAGGACTCCTAAAATACATGACTCTAGAGAAGTACAGGCCCCAATGACTTGCTAATAAAGAATGAAATCTCTGAGAGACCTGTAATAAATAAGTCATGGTTCTATTTGCCTAGAACTTCACGCTGTATGGTGATTCAAGCTTTATATCACCTTGTAACAGCTGTGGACTAGTACTATGGATATCCTGGTTGATTACACATCTAATATCAGACTACTACTCACAAGTCTTTAAAGAAACAGATAAAGAACCTCCATTATGATGCAGTTAAGGGTGAAAATGGTTTTCACTAATCAACATTAAAGGGATTCCATCAACAAACTTCATTGTGCTTCTTTCCAGACTGCCCGCACACATGGAATATTCTCCCTGAATTTAGAAGGTGGGTTACCAAAGGACAGTCATTGCACATCCATCTTTTTGTTCTAAAATAGAGCAGAGATCAAATTAAGACAATTGTACCTAGTCCATCATCTTAGTAACTAAAGAGAACTGAAAAAAACACTTAAAATATTTTTTTAAATGATAATCCTTATATTGGTATTTGTTTAAATTGTTAATTGGGCAGGTTAGGTTTATTGTTTCAAATCAGTATCAGAATTGTACCCAATAATGGTTACTTTAGATGTAGCATAAACTTATATGGAGACAACTGCACCATTTATTGATATGTTTATATTTATAGTATAAACACAACAAAAAAGTAACCAAACTTTTATACAGACTGAAGTATACTGATTTTTCAAATCAGTTGAATTTAAGGGATTCATCACTAGCTAGCCATTATCAGAACATATCCAGTTCGTTATGAAAAAGCTGACTAAAAGATAGTCTAAAACCAGTCCAAAATCAATATAAATAGTGATGTAGTAACAGCATTAATTTTTTCGTGAGGGAAACGATGTAGTGGAGGTAGAAATTATAGCTGGATTTCTAATCTTTTAAGAGGGACACACCAACATAGCAAGAATCTCCAAAATGCAAGCTGACAGTGTTTCCTACTGAACGCTCACAGATCATCTTTCAGAAATGGAGAGCATGTTTTGTAAATATAGTACACCACTACCCCGATATAATACTGATTCGCATACAACGTGGTAAAGCAGCGCTCCAGCGGATCAGCACGTCAGCTCCCAGCCGCGGCGCTCCGCTTCCTGCCGTCAGTGAGTGCGGGGAGATTGGGGAAAGGATGATCCCCGTACTCACCTGCAGCAGGAAGCGGAGCACCGCGGCTGGGAACTGGTGGTGTGGAGCAGGCTGGGGCCAGGCTGCTCTGCTTCCACCGTTGCCGTGAACGCGGGACCTCTCCCCAACCCAGCGATACGGCTGGGGCCAGGGCGCTCCACTTCCCGATGCAGGTGAGTACGGGGGGCATCCTTTGCCCAACCTCCCCACACTCACCAGCGGCAGGAAGCAGAGCGCCGTGGCTGGGAGCTCGCGGAGTGGAGCGGGCTGGGGCTGGGCTGCTCTGCTTCCTGCCGCTGCCAGTGAGTGCCTGTCAGGGGGTAGATAGGGGTTGGGGCAGTCAGGGGACAGGGAGCAGGGGGGTTGGGTCCAGGGGGTGATTAGGAACAGGGGTCTCTAGAGGGGGCGGTCAGGGGAGAAGGAGCAGGGAGGCCAAAGCAAGTTCGATATAACACGGTCTCACCTATAGCGTGGTAAGATTTTTTGGCTCCAGAGGACCGGGTTACATCGGAGTAGAGGTGTACTCAGAGCCTGAAGAGAACTTTCAAGACCTACAGTCAGCAGCTGCATTTCTACATAACTGTAGGTTTGAAACTCAATAAATGAACACTATTATCTGCTCAAAAATATCCGGTCCACTGCTTGCATGCTATCCTGGCAACAGCCATGCACACATATAACTGTCAAGAAATGGAAGTACAAAAAATCATTAGATTTATAAAGGTTTCTGTCCTAGGGTTTGCAGAATTTGACAAAAGTTTTCTAATTAAATTCTAGTTCTGCTGCTATTCATGCATTCTAGTTTATTTTTTACTTTATGACCATTTCAAATGTATGCATTAGAGGGAAGAAGTAAGCCAGCATCTGACGTCTAGTAAGGCTATACAGGATAAAGTAGTTACGAAATGCAAGTTGCATTATTTGCCTATCTAGTATCAGGGTGTAATTTGTGATACACAAAGAAAAAAGTTACCAAAATAACAGGTGTAAAGAGTCAAAAAAATGCACCATCTGTTTAACAAAATAGTTATGTATTTGTAAGGTTGGTGGGGGAAAATAGGCAAAATTTATAAAATTAACCACAAACTGGAAAGGATGTTTTGCAGTGTTTACCATGGAAGTTTCTCATTTTAACTGCAAATTTAAAAGTAAATACTTTCTAGCAGGAAACAGCAAGAATAAAATAGGCTCTCAGATATTTACCACCTCTAAAATAAAGTCTTGCATTGCAATAAAGTCTTTTTGTACATACACTACTAACTACATGTTATATGTAACTTGTGTCCCACGTGTACATTTTTAAAAAATAAGCTTGAGCTTAAGGCAGTTCTTTTCAAACAGGTCCTTTCAAAGACTGTCAACAAGCCAAAGAAGCTGGGCATTCCAACAGTGGGATTTATATGATCAAACCTGAAAACAGCAATGAACCAGTACAGTTATGGTGTGAGAACAGTCTGGACCCTGGAGGCTGGGCAGTTATTCAGAAAAGGACAGATGGATCTGTCAATTTCTTCAGGAATTGGGACAGTTACAAGGTAAGTTTTAGAATTCAGAAAAGTAACAGCTTCATTTTGGTAGGCACAGTAACCACTAGAATCTGGTATCAGTATTCACAAGATGCCATTTTTCAATGCAATTCTTCTCCACTGCAGTTAATTTTGCTGCAAGATTTACAATTGAAAAAGAATCAGAAGTAAAATAGTTAGTTACCTAAGAACTAAGACTCAGCAAAAACAGGCGAATAAAAACAGAAAAAGTAAAAGCTAAAAGGGAGCTAAGCCACGAAGACTAATGTTCTTGTCTGTGAACTGGCATCATCATATATGGCTGGTCATATGTTGTAAATTTTACCTCTTAAATGTGCAGAGGAAGTGAATTAAAGTTACTATGAGAAGTTTAACTGTTGAATTTCTTGGCATCTGACTGTTAAAGCTGTATCCTTGATAACAAAATAACAAATGGTTTTTATTTTATCATCTCTTTTATAAAAGGAAAAAGGAGATTAAAATAATAAAGTACAAAACCAAACTTCTTTTACACACAATCTGAATAAAGTATTTACCTTCAATAGCCTCAAAGAGTATAACTCTGAACATTTCAGTATAAAGTGAAAGTTTTGTAGTGGGTGTACACAATTGGTTTTTCAGTTGCTTAACTTTTTTGGGAAAACTGGCCCACAAACTAGCTCTCACTTAGAGTGTTTTATGGAGGAAAAGAATTTGTAATCCTACTAAATACCACACATTTAAAAGAAAAACAATGAGTATTTTATTTACAACTCCAATCACTTTATACATTGATATTAAAGTGGATATTTTCTTAGGGAAAGGAAACAATGGGCTTGCAAATATTAGCAAAAAGATATCATACCAGCAGTCTGTGATTCAAGACCAATAGTCTTCACTGAATTTACTAGAACTGAAATCTAGAGTACACAGATGGATTGTCTGATTACATATATAGTGAAATGCCATTCTACCTTGTAAAAGGTACAAAAAAGTTATGCATCTTGAGTATTGGCTTACTCATCTATAATTATCTTTCGTGCCTCAAAGTACTTCATGTAATGGGTTACGCATACGATCTGAATGGACAACATTTGTTGTGCCACAGAAAATATTGTTCCAAAAAGCACATCATGGGAATCAAAGGTACAAAAGGATCAGATTCTGACACCTTCACTCATGTGGAGTAATACATTACACTGCCAGTAGTCCCATTGAGATCAGTGAGACTACTCATGGAGTGGAGTACTACTTAGACTGAGTAAAGGTGACAGAATCTAGCCCAAAGGAACTAATTGAAAGGGTGGAGCAGAAGTTTAAAAGCCTAAGCGTTTTTAGTTTAGATACACATATTCTACTGGGATATACTACTACTACTACTGGTAAATGTCTTCATTCAATAGATTCAGAAAAGCCAGTAGATTTAACCTCATATTCTGGTTTTCTTTGTACAGAAAGGATTTGGAAATGTTGATGGAGAGTACTGGCTGGGACTAGAAAATATTTACATGCTTACCAATCAGGACAATTATAGGCTACTGATTGAACTAGAAGATTGGAGTAATAAGAAAGTCTATGCAGAATACAGCAGTTTTCGCCTGGAGCCTGAAAGTGAATTCTATAGGCTGCGTCTGGGAACTTACCAGGGAAACGCAGGGGATTCCATGATATGGCACAATGGAAAACAATTTACAACACTGGACAGAGATAGAGATACATACACAGGTAAGGGAATTTTAATGTGGTTATACATAGGGAAAAGCTGCTCAATGCAACAGATTCCATTGGCAGAGCCACCTTTTGCATATATAACTGTTTCAAGAAATAATACAGTTCGTGCTCCAGAATAATTTAAAGACTCTTATGAAGATGAATTTTTCTTATACGCAATGAGTCAGTTAATCCACTCAGTTGTAAATGATCCCAGCATAGACCTCAATCCTGTAAATTATTCCATGTAGGCAGACCCATGCATCTGCATGGAGCCTGTTGCACAACTAGGGACTTAGTTATTTTAATTCAGTCAACTTCAGTAGGGGTAAAATGACTGAATAAGCTATGTGCTTCTTCTATTCCATATAAGACCTTTGCTGTTATTCTCAGAAATCATGTCATTTGTCTTTCTTGGTGAACCTTGATCCAGAGGGTTACCAGTAGGCCTTTACATAACTTACTACACATCTAAGCCTTCTTTTGAGGCATTAGTGGGATTTTAGTTGTGATTAGACCCAGTTCAATCCTGCAAAGGAGCAAACTTCTTGGGTTTTTACCAGCATGTGAGAAAATCAGACTCTTTCCTTTTTAATTATACATGTTAATAAAACACATTTTTACATAGCCATTATCTTACAGGGACACTTCTATCTGAAAATATTATAGTACTTATTATTACCAGTTAACATCTAATATTGCTACAACCAAAAGACAGAGAGAGAAGAAATATTTCTCTTTTTTGTGCATTTTGCAAGTCAGCTTTATTGAGTCTCCTGCACAGTCAGTTGTCTCTTTTTTTTGTGAGTTTTCCTACACTGAAATGGGGAGAAAAACACTTTTGAAATAGGAATGTTATTTGCATTAAAGTGGGGCCTAGATACCCCAATAAAGAGATTACAGCTTCACTGTGCTATGTGCTGTAATGCAATTATAAAGACTAAAAAATTGCCAGAGATACACTACTTTTAACTAGTGTTTTTAAAATAGACTAAATTTCAAATTGATTGTGTCTCTTTAAGCACTCTTTTGGTTAGCAATCTGGAAAATGCTATTTTTCTATGGATTAGCAGCTTTTGATGCTAGCATTATTTGCACTTCTCAAAGGGACATTGTTAACTTGGGTATTTTTAAACTGACTAGTTAAGAAATTCCCATTTCAGCTAATGTTACATTGTGTCCTTCTAAAAAATACCTTTAAAAACTTAAACAGTTTTTCTGTCCCCTTATATTTTTAAGGGTCCTTTTGGCAAGAGAGAAACCAACTGATTATATATGGGAAACAGTGAAACCAATATACAAAAAGTAAACAAAATGGAAAAAATAGAGAATACTATTTTCTCTCATCTGTTTCACTAACAGCAATGTTATGCCCCAATCCTGCAGAGATTTATACATGTGCTTAACTTGAATCACTGAGTAGTCCCATGATGGGACTATTTACAGGTGAATAAAATTAAATACATGAATAAGTCTTTGTGGGATCAGGGCCTTGCATGTTACTTGTATCTATAACAAGTACAACATTTTCAGACAAAATATGATTCTTTTTTATGATGCCCCTTTAATGATAAAAAACTCATACTAATATAAAATTGTTGGTTGATTAAAAACTGAAAATGACCCATAGAAAAACATACCATGTTATGGCACCACTCATTGTCCAGTTTTGGCCCTGAACGTAGGTAGCATCTTACAAATGACGACTTAAAATAATTATTACTTTGTTAACATTGTTACTTTTAAAACTTCAGAGAAGACTGACCACCATCTCTCTTCATAAGGTAAACTTCACCACAAATCACTGAAATTGAAACTTAAGGCATAAGTCACATTGCTCCCACCAAAGTACTTCTGACCAGTTTAAAGAGGATATTCTTAACAATTGCTTACATAAAGTATTTAATATGTTCTTAGTTTCTTTCAATATAATTAAGCAGCTGAAATCAAAGAGGAGAACCAGCCCTATGTGACCAGCCAGCTCTCCTCAGATTACCAGCAATCTTCTGTGAACTATCAGAGGGGTAGCCGTGTTAGTCTGGATCTGTAAAAGCAGCAAAGAATCCTGTGGCACCTTATAGACTAACAGACATTTTGCACCATGAGCTTTCGTGGGTGAATACCCACTTCGTCGGATGCAAGTGACTTGCATCCGACAAAGTGGGTATTCACCCACGAAAGCTCATGCTGCAAAACGTCTGTTAGTCTATAAGGTGCCACAGGATTCTTTGCTGCTTTCTGTGAATTGCAGTTTGTAGTTGCAACGGAGTTTAGAGAATTGTAAGTGGAAGGAGAAGTGATCCATCTGATCCCTAATGGGTGGCAAAGTGGCAAGCAAGACAAGCACTCTGTTAATATGTAGTCCATAGCATAAAAAAGTTTGAGAACCCCTGGTCTATCATTTCCCCTCTGAAGTGCTGAGGTTTCACTTATTTTATTCTCTCCCAACAGGAAATTGTGCCCATTTTCACAAAGGAGGCTGGTGGTACAATGCTTGCGCACATTCTAACCTTAACGGAGTGTGGTACAGAGGAGGCCATTACAGAAGCAAATATCAGGATGGGATTTTTTGGGCTGAGTACAGAGGAGGTTCATATTCCCTGAAAGCAGTTCAGATGATGATCAGACCCATTGACTGAAAAAAAACCCAAAACCATACCCCACTGTCTCAAGTGATCAAATATAAAACTTTTCAGTGCTTGAGCTCCAGGGGGAAAAAAAGTTACATTTAAACTCTTATTTTGCGCAATTTAGCCCTGCAAAATGCAGTGCTACAAGTGTTTTGGGTTTTTGTTTTTTAAACTCTCTCACTGTGATACAGTATGTGTTAAATATAAAACTTTTAATAATTCACAAAACACACAAGGGTTTAAACATTTGTAATAAATATTTATCTTCACTAAAGCCCTACACATTTTTCATTAATTGCAGCCATTAAAATGATTAAAATAGTTCTTAGGTTACAGTACAAGTTTCTCCAGATCAGTTCAACTTTTAAATGTAAATATGTAAAACAACTATTTGTCTTATTTTAATGTGAAAATTAATTCATTTTCAGTTATTTAATAGTTTTTTTAAAACTCATAAGATTACTTTCAATGTATATCTGATCTTACATTATTATTGTTTTAACATTTACACACACAATAAGTTTGCACCCCAAAATAGTAGATAGAAAATTGGAGAGACACTCTAGTTTTGCCAGCAGAAATATATCTGGTTGCAAATAAACGCTAAGAGTTATTTCCACATGAAGTTGTGAATTTAACATAAAATAGTTGCTAATAATGTAGACTGTTTCTTACAGGACATGCATATCCTGCTTCCCATCAAAGGATTTAGGAGAAATGTTTTCTTAGCACAATAAAAACAAAATACAATTCTTATAACACAAACTCTCTTATAAATGCATGAGTAAATTCCACAGTGCTCATGTCTTTTCTATGTGTCTTTGTACTCCACACATGTAGCAGGCAGGCAGTGCTATCTATGGTATGCATGTTACTGAATAGGAAAATCATTCTTGATCACATAAAAACTCAATCAGCAAAATAGGTAAAAATTAAAAAAAAAAATAAAAGTTTTACTAGAATATATGAAATACACATTTTCTCAACCTTTTGCAAATTGTGACCAAACAGGCATTTTGAAATAATTGAAAAAACTAATCTCAGTTTCCAAGAAGGCATTAAAATTCATTTTTCCCCATTTTTATTAGTTCACGACTTGAACAGATTTCAGCATGTTATAACATGTTGGCATTACATAGTAAATTCAGAAAATATGATGCAGTTAAAGAAATTAATGTTAATTACTATATTAATTTATTTCTAAACTTTGTATAAATGCAGCCTGGGGACATTTGTGCTTGCCTAGATGAGGAAAGGCAACCAATATACAGATGCAGATCAACTTCAAAAGCAAGAAAAGAATGGTATTTCTAAGGCAAATTTGGGCTGATACTCTTGTGGCCCAGATATAAATGGATGGAAGGGACTTTTACTACTTCACTCATACTTTCCAGGTACTAATTAGGTACACAAAAAACCAAGAATACAGTAAAGAGTTTATTGGTTTCACAGACTCAAGTTGACTTTGCCAAGTATTAATGAAGAACAGTCCCACATATAGCACTATTTACTAGTTTGCTCAACAAAATGGTTTAAAATCCAGTTCTTACAATAATCAGTCTCAAATATTAACATTCAAAAACTGCAAGGACCTGAAGTTGTGAGCTGATGTCTTTTTTAAATTGTAACATTTTACAATATAAAATATGCAGAATCATGTCAATATCTCAAATCTGTCATTTTGAACACTGTAAGAACAGAGTTTGTTTAGTTGGAGAAATATCATTTAAAGATCAGAAAGAATTTTCAAACTAAACAAGCTTACACCACAACTTAATAAGAGATCTGTGAAAATCCCATCTCCACACCTATAAAAGATTATACCAAAGAGAGAAAAGTTCTGCCTCAGTACAGGCATAGCAACTTATTCTGTAACACCTAGTAAGGGTGAGAGTTGTAGACTAAATTGCATCCTTGCATAACTGCTGTAAAGACACATTGTACCTCCACCTAACTGTCTTTCTAGCTGAATGACCTCATAGTCCTAAGGGACAAAATATATCCTGGGGAATTTATAAGGAACAGAAATTCACATTATCAACCACTTACACAAAAACAGTCTTGTACTTTACTTTTCTTGGGTTCTTCAAAATAAATATGGTATTTGCCAACTCTGAACTTATAATCATAGAAATGTAGGACTGGAAGGGACCTCAGTAGGTCATCTGGTCCAGTCCCCTGCACTGAGGCAGGACTAAGTATTATCTAGACCATTCCTGACAGATGTTTGTCTAACTTGTTTTTTAAAACCTCCAGTGATGGAGATTCTATAACCTCCCTAGGTAATTTCTTCCAGTGCTTAATTTCACTTACAGTTGGGAAGTTTTTCCTTATGTTGACCTAAATCTCCCTTGCTGCAATTTGAGCCCATTATTTCTTATCCTGTCCTCACGGGTTAAGGAGAATAATTTATCACCCTCTTCTTTATAGCAACTTTTTACATACTTGAAGACTGTTATAAGTTCTGGCAATAACATATTGCCATCATATATATAAAAACTCAGCCTCTTTGGCTACAGAGCTGCTGATCCAAAGCCCATTAAAGTCAGTGAGAGTCTTAACAGAAAGCCCCCACTGGATATTAGTGGCTTTGGGTCAGGTCTTAAGGAATTGCAGTTTTCTCTGAAGCACATTGCAGGTGAACATGACAGCAGGAAGTACCACCTTTAGATTCTACTGAAAAAAGAATAGGACACAAAGTATCACAAGGTGTAACAACTTTAATCTTATTGAAAACTAGATAAGGAGACTGATAGCTACCTGGACCTGAAACTGGGCAAACAAACAATACAAAGAAGAAACAGCATCTTATGGGCAGAGAGACTGTGGGGCCTAGAGGAATAAGCACAGGGTTGGGAGCTGGAATAGTAACTAAACTTGGAAAAATTAGTTAAAATTTTCAGTCTCAGATATCTGACCTGTAATATTGCCAACTATATCAAAGTTATTATAAGCTACTTACCAGGAGACTTCTAAAGTTTGAATTATCATTACCCTTCCCTAAAAATCTTGGAAGACTATTCCCAGGAAACAGTATAAAAATTCAGCTTCTGAAGAAGTCCAAGCTGATGGCCAGATATTACAAGATAGATGCTGTACAAATCACTGAAGTAGATTAGATTTAAATATAAACATAGAAACACAGATTTCTAAACTAAAGGCATTTACTAGAAGTACTCACTGATTTCCAGATAGCAATCTACCAAAGCTGATTCCCTAACAGTTTTTTCAGGGAAGTAAGTGATTCTCAGACAGCTAAAACCTGTTATTTAAAAAAAACAACTGATAAGTGTGCATTTCAAGTAGAAGTGCTAAGAGTGAATCAAACAGCAGCTAATTGTGAAAGCACAATGGCAGCAAGAAGTGCTGAGTGTGAAGTTCTAGGATAGTTGCTATGTATAACACTATTGTGGCTTGCAAACCAATAGCTGGTTCTTTCCATTAAAACTATATTCAGACTCAATCAATCAATACACTACAGTTCTGAAACACAATCTTTGTAGATTAATATGTATGATTAACCAGTGTTGGCTTTTGTAAATATTTTATTTTTATTCATTTCATGTTTAGTATCAATACATAGGTAAACTGAAAAGTTACTATCTATAATATAGCCAATTGCTTAGCTACACTTGTGGTTTGATATTTAAAATGTTCATGAGACCAAACACTGAAGCCTAGACAAGTTTATCAGCTAAAGACGATGCAGTTCAATGCAGAAAGAAAAGAATTATTACTTTACAGAATCTTTCAGGGAAGCTTGTTTCTCACAGCATGAAGTTCACCGTACACAGAAGAGTTGCTCACAATATACTCCCCGCCTCCAACCCTACCTAATATTTGTATCATGGTAGTTTACTAAGTAAAAGCATTCTGTACATCACCTAAGCATCAATTAGCTTTTTATCTTGTTTTTTTGGCACCATGATGTATACTTCTCTCTTAGTTTTGGATACTACATCTCAAACCAGTTTCCTGTGAATGTATCTCTCAACTTGTACCAGGACAGAGAACAAATGTATCTTGTCTTTGACATGTTTCACATTTTCCAGTGCCAAAGCTGACTTCAGCTTTGCAGGTATTGTGGCTATATATCTTGACATTAATGAATGGATGTCAACAGGATTGTGGGAAAGACATAATTCAGTTAACATAACTGCCCACATGTTGGATAAAACACAATATTAAGGCAATGTGCACTATGCCTAACATATATGTATTGACTAACAAAGTACATATAAACCAAACCCAACTCGTTTAATGAAGTGCTTTAGACATCTTCAGTTCATGAGAATAAGCCATAAGGAAAAACAAAAAATATTGCTACAAATATTGCAGATTGGCATATTATTTGCTTGAAAAATATAAAGTAACATCAGCTAACATTTATGTAACATTTATTCAGTCAGAAACAATGGGGTTTAATGATAATTCCTCTTTGAACAAACAGCGTTCCCCTGAAACAAATGTTTCCTTTAAAAAAAACCACCTGTGTTAATAAAAGAGAGCGCGCGCGCCATGGTAATCACAAAATTAAGTTTTTCTCCACCTGTTAATAACTGCAATTTCTTGGGAAATATTAATGAGTCCAAAAAAGAACTCAAAATCCTGCTCTCAGAAATAGGAGTTTATTTTTTCAAACTCTGGCTGCTGTCACGGTATCTTTGGAATATGCATTCCCCCATCCCCTGTATCAAAATATTTCCTGTGTAAGGGCCACTTCAGCCTGAATGGTCTTAGAACAGGGGTCTCAAACTCAAATGACCACAAGGGACACATGAGGACTAGTACATTGGCCCAAAGGCCACATTACTGATACCTCCCTCACATCGCCCTTGGCCCCACCCCCACTCCACCCCTTCCATGAAGCCCCGCCCCTTCCCACCCCTTCCAACCCCTTCCCTGAAATCCCCACACCAACTCCGTCCCCTCCCTGCCCCCAGGGGGTGCAGGAGGGGTGTGGCAGGGGCTCAGGGGCGGGAGTTGGGGTGTGGGGTGCAGGAGGGATGAGGGGTGCGGCAGGGGGTCAGGGCAGGGGGTTGGGGTGCCAGAGGGGTGCGGCAGGGGGCTCAGGGCAGTGGGTTGGGGTGTGGGGTGCAGGAGGGGTGAGGCAGGCGGTCAGGGCAGGGGATCAGGGTGCAGGAGGGGTGCGGAGTGCAGCGGGAGGTTAGGGTGCAGGGTACGGCAGGGGGTCGGGGTGCGGCAGGTGGCTCAGGGCAGTGCGTTGGGGTGCAGGAGGGGTGTGGCGGGGGTTGGGGCAGGGGGTTTGACTGCAGGAGGAGTTCAGGGGGGCGGGCTCTGGCCCGGCGCGCACCAGTGACAGGGCAGGCTCCCTGTCTGCCTGTTCCCCCTGCCCTTGCACCACTCCAGGAAGTGGCTGGAATGTGGAGAGCAGGGGCACAGCGTGTGTATGTTGCTGTTGCTTCAGGCACTGCCCCCAGCATCTCCCATTGGCCGGGAACAGGGAACCACAGCCAATGGGAGCTGCTGGAGGCGGTGCCTGAAGCAACAGCAACACACACACCCGTGCCTCTTCTCCCGCAGGTTCCGTCTGCTTCCTGGAGTGGCGCGGGGGCAGGGCAGGCAGGGATAAGACTGCCCTGCCCCGGGTGCGTGTCAGGCCGGAGCCACTCTAGGTAAACACTGGAGGAGGGCAGGGGGACTGCGAGGACCTTGCGGGCCACAGAAAATAACCTCGCAGGCCGCATGTGGCCCGCAGGCCACGTGTTTGAGACCCGTCTTAGAATATATACTAACTACTTATGCTAAACTATCTGTTTGATCTTTTATTTAGCTGTGACACTCCTAGTACCTTTCCCAGACCTGAAGTGCTCTGCATAGCTCCAAAGCTTGTCTCTCTCACCATCAGAAGTTGGTCCAATAAAAGATATTGGCTCATCCGCCTCGTCTCTCCATTTCCCTTTTGTCATTCAGAACTAGATACAGGTGTCACTTTCTCTGTCAGGCTTTTACTGTGGGATTCCATTGGATTTTAAGCAGTCTTCAGCTTTCCTTTTTTACCACTCTCCCAATGTCACCTCAGAGTTCATTTAAATATTTCATTAGAAAATACCTAGAGAATCTGCATTATCTAAATTACAGTTACATTTCTAATTAAGGCAGTTATTTCACAGCTGTACTAATCTAGACTTCATTCAATATAGTCTGATTTTCTAAGAAAATTAAGTAAATTTTATTGTAATTTCCAAAAACAATGCAGCAGTTTCTGAGAAAAGAGGTGAGTGAAAATTATGTTTTGCCCATGTTTAAAGCTTCTAGTGACCTTTTCTTTGAGACGCTGTGGTGTCCCCATGCTTTGGAGCAGGTATTTGAAATTCGACAGGGATGTGGCCTTTGTGTTAGGGATGTGCCTCCTTTTTGCTATTCCTGTGAAATTCCACCCGCAATTGGCAAAATTAGAAGCTTTTGAGAAAAAAATCACTTCACACATGCTTGATAAGACAGTTGCTTGATTGCAGTGAAATTCCCCAGAGTCCACCACCCTGAGCATGCTCCAGCCCAGGCTGCAGGGGCCAAGCAAGATATTCCCTTCAATTGCTGCTCCAGTTTGGGATACACAACTTCAACTACATGAATAACGTAGCTGACGTCGACGTGCTTAGATCTACTCAACGCAGTGTCTTCACTGCGGTGAGTCGACAGTTGACACTCCCCAGTTGACTCCGCCTGCACCTCTTGCTCTGGTGGAGGACCAGAGTTGACGGGAGAGCGCTCGGCGGTTGATTTATCGCATCTAGACTAGACGCAATAAATCGACCCCTGCCGGATCGATTGCTTCCTGTCGATCCTGCGGGCAATGTAGACAAGCCCTAAGAGGGAAAAAAAGGGCAGAAGTGTGAACATGCAGAGCTATCTCAAAGAACTATGGTTACAAGTATGTAACCTTAATTTCTTCTTTGAGGGACTCTACATATTCCACTTATGGGTGGTTTGACAAGCAGTTCTGAAAATAACCTGGAGGAAGGAACAGAGCTAACTGAATAGAGACTGAGGCACCACTCTACCAAAACAAGCATCAGCCCTTGAAGCCAAATCGAGGGCAGAATGTTTAAGTAAAAGTGTCTCAGCAACAGGGACTTGCGTAACGTGAACAAAAGACACAGCCACAGCTCTCGTGGAATGAGATAGTACCGTTGTAGGTACAGGAATTTCTGCTACCATGTAACATTCAACAATCCATTGTTTAAACTATCCGGAAATAGCTTGGGAATACACAGTCAGACCCATGTGATTATTGGAATAAATCACACAATTGTCTGACAGATGTGAAATTCAGAAACTACTTTTTGCAAAAACCTGGGATCAGCCATCAAGACATCTAATTCATTCACCTCTCTGGCTAATGTAGGTAATAACGAATGCCATCTTAATAGATAAGTAATACAGGTTCCAATTTCCAGGAATCTTTAAGCTGCTTTGACTTCCTGGAGAAAGACACAGGAGCAGAGACTGGGCTCCTTAGACCTTGGATCCAACAAATGCCAAAAACTTCAAAAGCCTCCTTAAGGTTAAGCACTTGCAATCTTTTTGGCCTCTCCTTTGAGATCTAGGCATGAAAGTCCAGCAGATGAAACACCGAGAAGGAGAGTGGTTCTCTGCCAAGTACTTCAGGCATCTAACAATTGTCCAACACCAGGAAAACAACTGGACACCATAACCCTGAACAGACCACTAACTTAACTAAGTATACTTATTACTAAACTATAACTATACTCAACAATTACAAAGGTAGCAAGAAATCAAGAAAAAACTCAGACTGAGTGGATCAGAGCAGTTCACTCCTACCTTGCACAATAGTTGGAAGGAACTGAGGTAGTAGAAGGCGCTGTACATTCTTTCCCTCAGCATGTTCAGAGATGCTGAGGGTAGGAACACAAGGGGCTATGCAAGCACTCTAACAGTGGTTTTCAAAAAAAATTTCTGGCAATACAGTTGAAGAAAATTGTTGATGCCTGCGACCCAAAGGAGCTGAGGATGAGGAGTTTGGGGTGTGGGAAGGGCTCAGGGCTGGAACAGAGGGTGTGGGGTGAAGGCTGTGCAATAGGGCCAGGAATAAGGGGTTCAGGATATGGGAGGGGGCTCAGGGTTGGGGTGCGGGAGGGGGTCAGGACTCTAGGCTGGGGATGCAGGATCTGGGGTGTGGCAGGGGATGAGGGGCTTGGGGTGCAGAAAGGGATTGGGGCACAGGGTTGAGGCATGGGCTTACCTTGGGCAGCTCCCGGTCAACAGCACAGCAGAGGTGCTAAAGCAGGCTGCCTGCCTTTCCTGGCACCGCAGACTGCACGGTGCCCTGGAAGCGGCCAGCAGCAGGTCCAGCTCCTAGGCAGGGATGAATAAGCAGCTCTGCGTTGCTCTCGCCCGCAGGCGCCTCCCCCTCCAGTTCCTATTGCCTGGGAGCCGGTGCTTGGGGCAGGAGCAGCATGCGGAGCCCCATAGCCCCCCCCCCACCTAGGAGCCAGACCTGCTGCTGGCCACTTCCTTAGCCAGACAACACTGCCAACGGGACTTTTAATGGCCCAGTAGGCAGTGCGGACCAGAGCAGCTGCGACCCAGTGCCTTACATTCTGTGACCCAGCACTAGGTCGCTGTCACACCCCAAGGGCCCCCTTCCTCAGGGAGTCCCCAGGGAAGGCAGATCAGCATTGTATGTGGCTAATGCTGTTGCAAGCATCGCAAAACATTTTGGGGAGGGTCAAAGGTGTGTGAGTGGGGAATGGACGATTCCTTTGCAGGAGTACAAGGCCGGGGTAGGGGGGAGAGAAAGAAAGAAGCAGAGAACGGGTTAACTCGGCACTTTAGCTAGCTCCGTGTAAAGATAAGACACTGGCCCAGGCCCAAGGTCATGGGCTCAACGAGAAATCTACAGACGAGAAATCTACAGCTGCCCAGTTGTGAGAAGAGAACTAAATGGACCAGAGCTGTAAGGATAGCAGCAAAAACAGAGCGAATGAGGCAGCGATGGTGAAGGCCAAGAGAAGGGAAAACAAATTCTCCAGAGCCGGTGTGTTTTGGGCAGCCGAGAAGGCCACAGCAAGCTGATTGGGACTGGTACAAAGAGCACCAGGCACAGAGGGCCCTGGATAACGATACTCCCAAAGGAACCCAGGACTTAAAACCCATCCCGAGAGCTGGAGGAATTCAGAGATCACACAGCGGATCCTGGACAACTTGTGCGCACAGGACAGATCTCCCATCCACCCTTCTCCCCCCCTCCCCCGCCCCTTTTCCGATGCTACACTCAGGCCTGGCCAGCCCCAGGCAGTAAGCGTGAGAGTATGAAAGTGGGTTAGGGCTTAGGGCACTAATGCTTTCTTTCTTCCTTCCTTTGAGTGACGTGGAAGCATTTCCAGCACTCTCCACTGTTATTTTATTATTTTATCAATAATGCTTTAAAATTCAGATGTGTGGTGTGCCTCGTCATCTCCTCCCCAAAAAGATCCTGTGGTCCCAGCCTGATCAACTGTGGGCCCAGGCAGATTGGTAACGAAAATCTGTCACATTGTGACCTGCACTTTGAAAAACACTGCTCTAACAGAGACTGCTTAGAGAAGATTCTACCATTAGGGGCCAAAAGGCGGTGCAGTATCTATAAAAAGGATTATGCAGAACCACTCAAAGAACTGTGCTTTAAATATATTAGCTGGGTTCTTTGCATATTAACCTGATCCTGAATAAGTAATGTACAATATAGTATGTTAATGTCTTATTGCAACTTTCCCTTAATAAAAAGTTTCAAAAATTCCCCCAAAACAGTAAGTGCTGTATAACGTTACACACTAAAGAAAAAAGAAAAAAGAAAAAAAATCCTAGGTGTTTCAAATTGGGCATTCAAAATTAGTGGATACTTTTGACCTTAATCTCTTAATCAATCTCTGTCCCTCCACTCCCCATCTATATAATGGGGATAATACCAATTCATCTCATAGGGGTGTTATGAAAATACATTCACTATTTGTGAAGCATTCAGATAATATAGTGATGAGCACCAAAGGAAAACCCAGGAGGAAATTAATAATTCTGTTTCCAGAGTAGAGTTTGAATAGCATGCAGTAAATAAAGCATAGGGCCACACAATGAACAAGGAGAAACATTATTAAACAGTAGCTCATTAAGTGAGCATAGTTCATCCAGTGCACTGAATGAAGCAGTATCCTTTAGGGGAAAAAAAAAGATCATGTAATTAAAGATGGTCATGCATACACATAAGGGAGCCAATTAAGGTTGCATAGGCAACCTTAATTCTGACATTTCCTAACTTCTAAATGCTTGACCTTGCAACCTTAATACTGTTCTTTTAATGTACATTTTTGCATGCAATACATACATGCTCGCACACCCATTAAATACATGTGTGTACACACACACACAAAATTATTTCCCCAAGAGAAGACTTACAAGACTGCAAAAAATCACTTCAAGGGAAACCATAAGCAGTGCACTTGGAAGATTTGCTCAATTTACTGACTTCAATTTTTGCCTGACTAAAGGTATTTTTCTGCATATTTTCTTTCCAAGAGTAACATCCTCAGTAGTATAAATTGTATTGCCTCCTCATTAGGAAAATGAAGTAGGCATGCCTACAAGAATTATACATGGAGAATATTTATCATGTTCCATACCCCTATGCAGCACACTGTTCTATTTTTCTCTCTCCTACAGAATGGGTGTTGTCAAAGTGCCAAACCCCCAGCACAACACTTAAGATTGTTCTGTAATTTAGGACAAGAACAAAAAAATATTTTTAATGATTTTCAGATTTAGAGCAGTAATTCACACAATTTTTTTTCCTTATGATTTGCCAGACTAGTACTCGCCAGACAAATGTTTACACCTTTACTCTGAGAACCTCTTCTTCTCCCCTTCC
Source organism: Mauremys mutica (assembly GCF_020497125.1). Classification (NCBI taxonomy): domain Eukaryota; kingdom Metazoa; phylum Chordata; order Testudines; family Geoemydidae; genus Mauremys; species Mauremys mutica. Next base: position 58,616,224 of record NC_059079.1, read on the forward strand.
CCAGCTCCAACAGCTTAGCACAACTGATGTCACCTTCAGTGAAACACAAATATAAAAGACTATTTCAAGGAGTAGTACATTTTAAGCTAAGAAAACATCTTTTATTTCTATCAGTATGACCCACTTGTTTCACTGTGAAGTCTGGCAGCACAACTATAACAAGGGCTTTGTCAGAATTTCCATTATAAACTTTTTTCAGAGAGGTTATATTTTGCGTAGAATAAAATAAACATGACTTATCCATTCTCAGTTTGCGTTGACCATTTAAATTGGCCATATAAGATATGTCTTCACTACAGAATTAACTTGGTGATTGGCATCTAGGTTTCAGCATCCAGGTTAGTCTATCCCGGGTGTGAATGGCCACACTGAAAAGCCACATTTGAGTTATTGGGTGCACATTGGTGCTGAACTCCCCTGTATGTCACTAGGAATTCTGGGGGCAAATCCCATGGTTCTTAGCACTGCAGTAAGTGGAGATGCTCTGATTCCTTCCCAGTGAACTGTGGAAGAATGTGTCTGACCTTCTTAACTCTCTGGGGAATTATCAGAAGGAACTGGAAGACTTTCACCACGATTGATTTAGCCTGCATGCTCACTTGTGCTTTAGCCTATAACCAGAGATGTACCAGCAAACTCCAGGTGAAAGCAACAAATTCAGGTTAGAGGTTTGTGTGTCTGTATAAGAGACAGTTTAGGGACAACATGCAAGTAAGAGCTTGAGTTAACTCTACAGTGAAAATTTGTCCATATTAATTTTGGAGACAAAACTGAACTCCTTTTAAACTTCTGAGAAAACACCACAGTTGTCCTCTTTTTGTCCTTCCTAACCCCACTACCAGCAGGGTCCTTCATGACCAGTGCCAATATAACTGTGTGTCTGTTAGCAGCAGGATTCTCAGACAGCATGTGGCAATCAATCTGCCTAGTAAGTCTAGAAAAGTTACCTTTATAAAGCAATACCATTCTCCCAGTTCCTGGAGTGTGATATCCAAAGTTGCTTTCCAAACTAAGTTGTCATGCCACAGCAGAGCCATTAAACCAGTTAATCGTTTAACAGCATTTTATATGTAATTTAACACAGAAGCAATACTCTTTCTGTACACGTTTTACATACCAAAGAACAGAAAACAAACAATAACCTTTAATAGATTATAGCCTACAAGTGGAAAATCAGAAACAGATTAGTGAATTGCTTTTATTGAATATTCTTCTACTCATTTCAGTAAAAATCCCTAGTTAACAACCTTTAGAGAGAATATTTTTTATAAATTCTCAACAGGCCTTACTACAAGTTAAATTTTTCGTTGCAGGAAGAGATTAACTGAATTGAACAGTTAAGCTTCCAAGACAGTTCCAGATTTACTAAAATTACTGTTCCAAACCATTTTCATTTGCTTTTCCAGCCATTTATCCATAAGAAGTTAAGTAACATTAGAGAAAGAACCTCTAACATTATAGAGAAAAGTATATCTAATTCACTATTCCTCTGGAGAATTAAAATGGAAGCATACGACATTCTTGTCACTAATAACAACTAATACTATACAAAGCCAGATGATAGACTAGTTTTTAAACTACAGCTGGTCCCAACAAGAAGCATTACAGACATCAACTAAACCAATTTTTCATTTCTAAGCAAAAAGGAAATACACATTAGACTTTAATAAACTGACATGTTATGTCCAAAGACTTGCTCTACAGCAGAATTTGGACAAAAAGTTGTTCATATGTCTAAAGGGAGATGTTTGCACTGGCACAAACTTGAAATAAAAGGAAGAACAATCATACAGTTTTCCAGTATTTTTCTGTTTTCCCTTGCCAATTTTGTATATATTTGTATTTTGTACACTTAAGGAGGGAACAGAAAAAATCCAAATCAGCTAGATAGAGAAAAACATCTATTTTATTTCTAAAACGTTAGATAACAAAAAGACTGTTTAAGCAAGAAGCAGAGAAGCCCAGGATATCTGGGATGCTGAAAGAAGCCCGGCCTACCTCGTAAATTGTTTCTGCTTGGTCTGATATCATCTCAAACCCATAACAGATAAAAGATAATGCTAAAAAACCTTTGAATAGCTGTAAGTTGGAGCTTTCCAATATTCAAGAGAAACATTTTCTAATTTTGGAGGTTTGGAAGAAGTCAAATCTTAAAATTCCACTCTGATTACGTTTTATGCCCCACCTCCCAGCCCCTCGCCCAGGTTCAGTTCTGATCTGATTGATTAATGAGATTTGTAGTCATTGCAATCTCCTATGCCATCTCTCTGAATACCTGAAAATCTGTTTTTAAAGTACATGAAACGTTAATCTCTCTATATAGGAGTTCATGAGCAGAGTCACTGCTAAAATCAAGCTGGAATTGCCAAAGAGGTAGAAAGTAGGTTCAATAAACTGATTCTAAAGAGTGGGTATCACTGAACAAAGTATTGCTCCTTCCCCACTGTTCTTTTTGATTGAGTGAAATTCATGAAACAATTTCACAACACCCAAATGTTAACATTTGTACCCTGAATGGGATTCTCCCAAAGTCTGAAGCTATTTGAGTCTTAGAGTGGGGGGGTCAGGTGGGGGCAGGAGCCGAGCCTCGCCTGGCTGTTTGGGGAGGCACATCCTCCCCTAACTGGCCCTCCATACAATTTCTGAAACCCAATGTGGCCCTCAGGCCAAAAAGTTTGCCCGCCCCTGTGCTATAAACAGAACATTTACAGCCAACCAAGTGCTTCTACATTCTTTGTAAAAACACTAAAATACTCTCAAATACAGCTTAAAAGATGGCTTTTAGTTTTTCTGCAAGTCACTGTGCAAGTACTATTGCCTTAACACTGCACATCAAACATATTAAGCTTACCTACCTAAATAAGGAATACAAGGAGTCATCTTCAAGCTGTTAATATAGTCTCTAAGTCGTTTGTAATTATCTTCTTTACTCATAACATACTCCAACTTCTCAAAGGTAGTTTTGTCTTTTCGGCTCAATAACTAGAAAAGAAAGACAAAGATAGAAGGGTTGCAGTTCATTTAGGGTTGAGATGAATTTTGCCCTTAAAACAGGATTCAACCAGTTTGCTATATATGAAAAATACTGAGTATCATCCCAAAAATTACAGCTCTTACTCTTCGAGTATAGAATACATTTTCTCAGAATTTACAAGAAAATTAGTTAGTTTACAAGTTAAAATTAATTTTTAAATTGATCCTTTAAGAAACTTAGCACCAGGTCAAATCATTTTTTTGGCCTTGAATTATCTCAATAATGGAATAATGCAGACTATTAAAACTTCTATATCAGTTAAAACTCAATGAACTCTCATGCACTGGTTACATTTTTTTAAAGGATTTTTTTTTTACTGTTATTCTCCATTATTTAAAGTTTCTTCTTCAGCAGGTACGCACAAATAATGTTCTAGTACAAAGAATTCCAAGATCTATCCTCTTTCAAAATGGCCACTTTCTTCCATTACTCTCAATAGGAGTGAAGCTAAAAGTCCCCTTAGAAGAAAATGCCCATTCGTCCCAATGGGAGTGACGCGAAGTTGATTGCAGGAAATATGGCTGCCCTAACACCATAGGTCCGTAACAAAGCCCTATTTCACAACCATGACATTTTGGTTGAGCTATTGATACTCTTATGGTTTCTTTATCTTGAAACTTCATGACCTGTAAACTGTGAACTTTCCCAATAAGTTTATTTTCCAGTGAAAGAAATAAGAGCATTAAAATCCAATGAAAATTTTAAAATACACTACAATTCTTTAAAAATCAATGTATTGCCTGATGCAGACATACTACTATTCACATACATAAATTCTGTTTAGTAAGAGAAAGATGCAATAGGGGCTTGGATCTGCTTTCTCCACAGAAAAGTACAATGGTTTGAGCGTGCGCACACACACACACTTCTACCTCGATATAAGGCTGTCTTCGGGAGCCAAAAAAATCTTACCGCATTATAGATGAAACCACGTTATATCGAACTTGCTTTGATCCACCGGAGTGCGCAGCCCCCCACCCCCGGAGCACTGCTTTACTGCATTATGTCCGAATTTATGTTATATCGGGTCGTGTTATACTGAGGTAGAGCTATATATATTACTGTAAATCTATACTGTGCTCAACAGAATTAACTATAGCTTAGTTATTGTGTGAGGAATGAGATGTCAAATTAGAAAACACTGCACTCGAGAGAGAATTTTAACAGAACTACCACTGAGTAGCCACATTAAAGGTTTTATTTCATTTTTGGGCCAAAATTTAAGGAAATGTAGAAAAATGTTTAGATTGACCATTTTGGCAGGAGACTAGGTGTTCTAATCTCGCGACCAAAGTTTTAGCTATATGCGAAGATGTACAGTAATTAGTAGTTAAAAATGTGCAATGAGGAGATATCCTAGGTGTGTAGGTACATAATCTTGAGATTTTACACTGCCACTACAACCAAAATCTACCTGGGTTTCCATGACAATGATGGAACAAATCTATGAACTTCTGCAAAAATATAATTGCATTTATTTTACACCTTTTGCCTTTCTTGCCTATATTTTCTGCCCACGAACTTCATTAGGATGCAGCAAATATTACATCAGCTTTCAGAGAGATGCCATTTTTAAAGAGAGAGAATTGTCAAACAGAAAATTGTGTTCCTTGAAGTTCTGGCCCTAAGCCCATCTATGAAACAGTTCTGTCTTACATCTACTATGATAGGTTGCTAGGCTTGGGATATTGCAGATTTCCAGGGAAAGATACAGAGCTGAGGACAGCCATGAGGATAATGGCTTGTTGGGAACTCATGCGATAGTTTAAACATCTCTGCACAGAGGAGACACTGTGGCAGAGCACAGAGGGAAAAACAGTTTCTGAGGTAGCTGGACAATTCAGATGCCATGATCACAGCCATGTTTTCAACATACTTCATTTTTCAAACCAGCATCATCTCCATCTTGTCCATATTTAGTTGGAGGTCCCACCATTTGTGTTAGCAGCACCTCATGCTCAATAATACTGAAGACTTCTCTATATTTTAAATGTATTTGGCTACTGTTAGAGCTCAAAGTATTAGCAAGGATGTCTGATTTTTCCACTATCATCAGGCTCCAATATTTGGGACATGAAGTTTACCTTTTAGGTTTGTCTTCTCAAAATGGGTATTTGCAGCATAATTAGTTTAGACGAATTCATGTCTTTTCACCATGTGTAAGGACCTGCATTTCTGGTTTATATTTTTTCTAACGTTTCCAGGAAATGCATCAGTATTTATTTCAAAAAATTTAAAAAGGGTGAAAAATCAGTACGGAAATTTACCTGGAAAACTGTGAAGTTAATATCAGGGTTAATATTGAAGGACAGAACAACGGGGGGGGGCGGGGGGGAATCAACAAATAGAAAAAAAAATTGTTTATGGAACAAACTGTTGGTGATTTGTGCAGTTATGCTTGATATAAGGGGCTTCATCAGTGTGAATTCCAAAACTCCAGGGTAGCAAAGGCTTGCAGCAGTTTTTTCAATATTCTCACATCGCAATATCGTCATCTTTCCTGTCTCAGAGGTGGGATACAGGGGCTAGGAGCCATGAGAGCAGATCCTAGTTCCTGAGACACAGTCACACCAGCAGCAAGGGTGCTGCCACTATCTTCCTTGCGGCAACATGCCCACTCCACTTATCTCCCTGGGGCTGCACAGGAATCAGAGTGACCTATTCCCAGCCTGGGGGCAAGAGGGTTCTCTGTCTGGTTGGTGAAGCAGACAGAGCTCTGTGCCCTGGGGTTCCTTTCCATGGAGTGTCACATCCCTGAGCTCAACTACTCACAGGTGTTATCATGGGGGTGGGGAAGAGGATGCCCAGAGGGAAGATGGTGTGCCTGACACAGTGACAGCAAGCAGGGGGTAGGGGGGATGATTGTTCCCAATGATTGTTCAGAACTGCCTTTTTTTTAAGGAGGAGTTTTGTCGGGAAGAGGAGACATAAGTAATGTTGCAGGGGGAGATCCTCAGAATCTATAAGGAGGGTCCCCACTCCACAATTTTAAGGCCCCATATGTTTGAAGAAATACCAGCACACATGAAGAAAAAAATTACTTACCTTACACTAACTTGTTCTTTGAGTGACTGTGAACATATACATTCCACTGTAGGTGATGCATCAGCAGTTCCCTTATAGGACCAGGAACTTTGGCTCATCCAAACAGAGACTGTAATACCCCATTTGCCAAAGCTCACTTCATTGTGAGAGGAATGAGTGATAGCATAAAGAGTGGAAAGTACATGCAGATGACCACATGTACAATATGCATGCATATTAGTTATTGGAACATTGCTCAGGAAAGCTGATGAGGTGAAGTAAGTTGCTATTCTTGATGGAGAAGAGACTTTAGAAAGGTTGTAAAAAAAATTTAAACAGACAGAAACCAGATGCATTGAGATGACACTGTTTGACCTTTAATTATTTCAGTATAGTTTACAAAGATTCGGGGGGAGGAAGACCTGAAGGATCTAGCGTGGTCCAAGTAAAATGCAATGGGCTCTATGAACATCCAAAGCATGGAGTGCTTCTTCAGGCTCAGATGAATGGAGGGTTTTTGTTTGTTTTGTTTTGTGTTTTGGGGGGGGCGGGGAGGGGAAATCACCAAAAATGAATCATTTGGCTTAGATGGAAGGCTGAGGTTGCTCCAGGCAGAAACTTGAATATAGCTTAACGGATACCTTGTCCAAGAAAGGGTGAAGCTCTGAAACCCTCCTTGCAGAATTTATATCTAGCAAAAACACCGTCTTCATTGACAATGAAGGTAATGAAGTTGTAGTCATAGGCTCTCAAACAGGGACCATCGATTTGGAGAGAACGAGATTTAAATACCATACAGGTACAGAAGCAGACAAGGGAGGGTAAACGTTGATTAGGCCTTTCAAAAACCAAGAAACGAGGGGATGAAAGAAGATGGAAAAAACATCTACTGGTGGATATAATGCATAAATAGAGGCTAGGTGAACTATCACAAAATTATTTGAAAGGCCTGATGATTTCAGGTGCAGAACATAGTCCAGCACATGTGTAACCTCTGTGAGATGGGACAATAAATTGTGGGATTGTACCCAAATGGAAAATCTCTTCCATGTAGCTGCATACCTGGCTCTAGTGGATTCCTTTCTGATGCTCACCAAGATGGTTTGAACCTCCCAACAGCAATTTCTTCCGAGTGTTCATGCAGTAAGGTGGAAAGATTTAAGGTTTGGATGTAGAGATTTACCCTGGTGCTGAGTTAGAAGTTCTGTGACTAGTAGCAGAGTTATCGGTGAGTGAATAGACAGTCGATGTAGAGCCATGAACCAATATTAGCTTGGCCATGCTGGTTCAATAAGGATTAACGACGCTCTTTGTTGTTTCAGTTTCCTCAGTACTCTTGGAATGAGAGGAACTGGAAGAAATGCAGATGGGGGTGTCCAGACCAGAGAAGAAAACCATTTATGATGGAACTTGGGCAGAGGCTTACCCTGGAGCAAAACCTCATGCATTTGCTGTTGAGGTTGGTCCCTAGCAAGTCTATTACTAGATATCCCTAGCAGTGGAAAATCTGAAGAAGGATGTCTTTCTTGATTGACCACTCATGTTGGTCTATGAAAACCCTGCTGAAGAAATCTGCTAACATGTTTCTTACTCCCAGAAGGTGAAAGGCCTTCAGGGAAACATTGTGAAGGATTCACAAATTCCATAGGAGGCCAGCCTCCTTGCACAGTTGGGAGATTCTTGCTCCTCTCTGCTTGTTCAAAAAACAAACACGGCAGTGGTGTTGTCCGTGAGAATTTGTACCATTGGTTCTCAACGGTGGGTATAAATATCTCACAGGCCTGATGAATAGCTCAGAGCTCCAACATGTTTATGTGGAAGGAAACCTCCTGAGGTGATCAAGAAGCTTGCACCTGAAATTGACTGGGATGCATCTACCAATGGCTGGGGGGCCCATCTGTTACCAGAGTAACAGTTGGTTCTCAGGACAGAAATGCAACTCCTCTATATACATTTTGTGGATCCAGCTACCAATCCAGGTACGCAAATACGCACGTCCAGAGGATTTCTGAATGATATACCAAATCATGTCAGGCCTGCAGAAAGTGAAAGTGAAGTCTGCCATGCGAAGTTACATATATGTATGAGACCATGTGACCCAGGAGCTGAAGGCAGGCAGGCACTGTTCTTCTTGTCCTGGATTTGAGGTTACGGATGGATATTGATAACAATCCCTTGGGAACTCAGCCATGGCTGTTCTGGCATAGAGGTCTACTTCTATGAGTCATGAGTTGAGTGGGTTTTTAACTGTGATTTCTACAAATTTAGTTTCAGCCCTAAATTGAAGAACATTAGTCTGATGGAGTAGAACATTGCTCTGGACCCAGTCGCTTGATAGTGCGCAAACTAGCCAATTATCCAGATAAGGAAATATTTGAATGCTCAAACAATGGAGGTAGTCTGCTACCACCAACATGCATCTGGTGAAGAACCTCAGGGATGAAGAGAAACTGAAGTAGAACACTATTTACTAGTAATGGTTGGTGCCTATAACAAATCAAAAATACTTTCTGTGGCAGGGATATATTGTGACCATCCTGAACTTTATTTTTTTTTTTTGACGAAATAGTTCAACTTTGGGATGAAAGCATTTCTTCAGGACCAGAAAGCACCAATAACAGAAACCTTTCCCTCTGTGTTGGCAAGGAACTTCTTCTATTGCTCCCAATTCTAGAAGAAACCATAGTTCTTGAAGTAACACAATCTCAGGAGAGGGATCCATGAAAAGGGATGGGGAGGTAAGAGTTGGATAGCATATCCCTCCCTTAAAGTGCTGAGTACCCACTTGTCCAACATGATGTTTTCCCAAGCACAGTAAAACAGAGACAGGCATAATCCAAATGAAGGAGATATCAGTATACATTTCTTGATCAAAAAATCAAAATAACTGCTTCGAGGTTGCAGATGTCTGGTGGGAAGGCCCTGCCACAGCCAAAGATAGCTGGTGACATCACAAAGAGATCTTGACCACTTCTTCGGGACATATCAAGGTCTCTGATGAAAAGAGGTTCTAGAGTAACACTGTGGCATAAACTCCTTCTTTTTCATAACTGGTCTATGTACTCCTAAAGAGCAAAGCATTGCACAACTATCTTTTAGTGTGCACACAGCATTATCTTTTTTGTTTGTTTTGGTCGAAAACAGTTTAGACCCCTGAAATGAAGTCTTCTATTGTATTCAGCAGCTCCTTTGTAATGTCAGATTCCTGCAACCAGGAACAACGTTACATGGAGACTTCAGTGCTCACAGAGTGCAAAGTGATATCAGCCTCATCTATTGCTGCCTGAAGGAAAATCTAGTTTGAGGGCCGCCTTACAGCACAAAGCTAGAAACTGGTCCCTAAATTCCTCTAGTAATTTATCAGCAGACTTAAAAAGAGAAGAGAAATTAATAAAATTACATTTTGAAGAAAGCCTGATAATTGTCAACTCTCAAGAGTGGCAGGAAAATAGTTTACAGCCACATAAATCCAGTTTCTTAAATTCCTTATCCTTTGGAGTGGACTTATTATGAGGCTGACAAAACTATTCATTAGCAGTCACTACCACCAGAGAATCAGGAATTGGAGGAATAAAAAAAAAATACTCAAAATCTTACTGAGGGACCTGGTATCATCTGCCCACTCGGTTGGCCACGAGGGATATAGAGGCTAGAGTATGCCAAAGATTCTTTGCTGGCTGTAGTAAGGCCTCATTGATAGGAAGGGCAAGCCTTCCTGAAGTAGGAGTCTGCAGTACATCAAGGAAGATATGTGTATTCTCCGGCACAGGTTCTGCCTGCACCCTTAGAGAAGCAGCTACTCTCATCATTAGATTCTGGAAAACTGCAGGATACTGAGAAGATGCCTCTTGTACTAAGGGAGGAGTATACCTCCTCCTAGAAAGTGAATGGAGACAGGTCTACAATCTCTTGGAGCAGCCCAAGACAAATAGGACCATGGAGAAATAGGGCCAGGGAAGATATTGAGGTGGCTGAAAAGCCAATTAATAGGTCAGTGCTGGGTATATCTTCAGTGCAAAGTGCGTCATCGGCACAAATACTAGAGCCAGCTGCAGCAGAGGAGAGTAAGGCAGGGAAAAACAAAGCAGATTTCTAATTGTCCATTCCCAGGGAGTAGAAGGCTCCCTGTGTAAGCATATTGATGCCAATAGTGTTGGTGAAGCTGAAGTATACTGGACAGTCTGAGAAGGACCGGCACAGCTGAGGACATCTGCCTCAATGGCTCTGATGGAATTGATGGTGTCACCTCAAATGGGACTGATGAACACTTCAATTTGTGAAACTTCTAACCAGTACCAGAGGACTTAACAGATGACTTTCTGGGAGAACAGACAGACTTAGAGGTCTTGTCATAGTCAGAATGATTTGACCTGAACAGAGAAGGAGGAAACAATGTTTACTATCAGACTTGTGTTTCAACTCAGAGTAGTTGGAGAGAGACTCCAAGTTAATCCAAAGTCCCCGGGATCACGATCAGGACCTGGCTCAGACACAGGTCACATTGCCACCTTCAGGAAGTGAATCTTAAGACGACAGTATCTCTGCTTTTCAGTTCGGGGAGGATGAAGGTACAAATAGGGCATTTGCCCCTCACATGGCCCTCACATAAACAAACCTAACAGCTCTTGTGCCTATTTGTGATATGGATATCAGCCCTACACATGACAGTTTAAAATCTGGGGATTTTTTCCATAATAAATCTTCCAGGTTCTAATACAAACTATAACTAATTATAGTATGCTAAATACTAAATGTATACACTAAAAGTTTTTTGAAAGCTCGCTAATCGAAGCTAACACTGGGGGAGCCCCAACTCTCACAACAGGAAAAGGAAGTGAGAGGCAGGCAGTGGGCACACCCCTTGCATGCCCTGACCTAAGAACATGGGGAGAGCAAGGGCACATGGGTCACCTAGTGGTACTGATGGCAAAAGTGTGTAATTTGTGTGCACTGGAACACAAATGCCTACAGTGGAACATGTATGTGCACAATCACTCAAAGGAGAAGTTTTCATTATTATTTGAACTGTAGTAGTGCACAGAGGGTCACAACTGTGGATCAAGGTTCCATTGTGCTAGGCACTATATACAACTACAAAAAAGTGTTCCTTCCCCTGAAGAACTGACTGTCTCCCTTCTAGGAGGGTCAATTCAAAGTGGGTCAATTAGGCATAATCTTGTTGATATTTGATCCAGCCCTCTAGGCTCTTTTTGAGGAATTCAACATGCAATTTCACCCCAAAGGTTCCTGTATGTAACTGCCTTGTGATGGTGGGATACATATCAGAAGTTCTGGGATACAAGTATAACTTTCTAAAGTATTTCAGAGGAGACATCTGCAGAGACTGTGGCAACATCACAGGTAGTGTCATAAGGAAAAGCAAAAGCCAATTTAATGGATTTTGGGTTTTTTGTTTTGTTTTTTTAAATCATTCCTCTCCAGTCCCTTTTCTTCATAGAATGCAGAGAGTAGGTGATAGATAAGGCTATGGTCAGACATGCGTGGTCAGTATGTTCCCTTTGTGAAGGGGTTTATGTTGACGACAACCACCTGCACCAATCTGGCCTATTGTCCTTGTAGCTGAAACAGCCAAAGTTTCTCTGCCACTGAGGTGAAAATGATCAATAGAACCTTGTAAAGGGCCATTCCAGTATCATGCATGTTGGTGGCAAAGATACAGTTATGTGAACAAAGACAACAGTGGACATGACTACCTGTAGTGCAGTGGGGAAGGATTTAGAACCTCACTTTAGAGAGCTTTCAGTCCTGCAACCCACTAATTCTTTCAGAATGCTTGCTCAGTCCACTTTAATTAGGATTTCCCTATGCTGAGAATAGTCTTGTTGAGATGTAAAAAGGAAGAGTTGATTTTAGAAGGAGACGTTTCGTGACAATGGGTTTGCTTACTGAACCCATTAATTTTTAAAGGAGACTCTGTTGATGACTCTTTTCCTCTCTGGATAGTGGGGAATGAGTCCACTATTTAGTCCAGGAATCTGGAATAGGTAAGGCAGACCAATTGCATCTATGTCTCATTTTCAGGTCTCTTTGTATGAACTGAGATGCTCAATCTGCCAATTTTAAATGGGAGTGCACAAGATCTACTTCATGCCCCATAGCTTCATTCAGGAAGAGAGGACTAGAGTCATAAGACTCAAAATGTTTCAAGAGGGAGTGGGAAATGTCAGCTTCTTCAGCTGAAGGTTTTGGGGATTGATTATATTGCCATGACCTACTCCACAGATGACAATGCTGAGTTGGTGCTTCCTATCTTTAGAAGACTTTCCTTCCTATTTATATATTGAGAACCAGAGGGAAATGTTATTTCCAAAAGAATTTACACAAACTGGATTTCAAGAGAGAAAAATATCTGAAGAGGTCTCCAGAATGCACCTCCAGGGGTTACCATGCGACTTGAATTTGCAAAGGGTGATGGAGTGCGTGGCTGAGCTCACCTCAGGAAAGTCTGAAGTGTTAAAAACACTTTTCCAGAAATGGGAGAAGAATCAGTTCTCCATGAAAATCAAAGATTTTTCAAAAACTGGATTACCTGAAATTTCAAAAATGGTCAGAGGAAAGGCTGAGCTGGCTTTAATTTGAGCATCCCCTGATGGAGGCCTGAGACACACCCTTGTGATATGGATGGTGATCCTGGCAAAGAGTGCAAAATGGAATAGGCAACGGGCTTTTGGTTAACCAAGTCAGATTGGGGGAACAGAAGGGAGGGAATTAAAAATAAATGGGAGGTTTGGGGGTTCTCTCCCAGAACTCCTTGAAACGCCAATTGAAATTTTCTGAATTTTTGACTATTTTAAGACATTCTGAAACAAAAAATGTTATACAAAAAATAAGGACCTGCATGGTGTTTACTTGGAATTCTCAACAAGCCTAACTTGCCTGAGGCGAATTATATTCAGCTGATTACTGAAGCTTATACCATCCTACAGGGTCATGAATAGTGTATGTTAACTGAAAAATACTACCCTTCACAATGCCTCCTGGCTTGCAGGAATACAGCAACTCTGGTAACATATAAGACAGTTACCTATTCCGTAACTGGTGTTCTTCGAGATGTGTTGCTCATGTCTATTCCACAATAGGTCTGCGTGCTCGCCACTTGCACCGGAGCCGTAAGTTTTTCCCCTAGCAGTACCCGTATGGGGGGAGTGCCCCTTGCAACCCCTGGAGTGGCGCCTGCCTGGCACAGTATAAGGGGAGCTGTGCGCTCCCCCCACCCTCAGTTCCTTCTTGCCAGCAACTCCGACAGAGGGGAAGGAGGGTGGGATGTGGAATAGACATGAGCAACACATCTCGAAGAACACTAGTTATGGAAAAGGTAATGGTCTTTTCTTCTTCGAGTGATTGCTCATGTGCATTCCACAATAGGTGAGTCCAAGCTGTATCTATTGGAGGTGGGTAGAAGTTCACAAGTTCCCAGGATGGAGGACAGCCCTGCCAAACCTAGCATCATCCCTGGTCTGGGGGACGATCGCACAGTGTGAGGTAAACGTGTGAACTGAAGACCATGTGGCAGCTCTACAAATGTCCTGGATGGGGACGTGGGCCACGAAGGCAGCCAACGAGGCCTGCGCCCAAGTCAAGTGTGCCCTCACAATGGGTGGCAGGGGAACACCTGCCAGTTCATAATAGGAACGGATGCACAAAGTGATCCAACTGAACAGCCTCTGAGTGAAAATCGGCTGGCCCTTCACGCGCTCAGCCGAGGCAACAAACAGTTGCGAGGACTTTCTGAACGGCTTAGTCTGCTTGAGGTAGAAAGCCAGAGCCCGCAGCACATTGAGTGTGTGGAGACGGCACTCCCAACTGGACACGTGAGGCTTGGGGCAGAAGACCGGTAGAAAAATGTCCTGACCCATGTGGTAGATGGAGACCACCTTCGGGAGGAATGCAGGCTGTGGGTGGAGCTGGATCTTGTCCTTATGAAAGACCAGGTAGGGCGGCTCGGAGGTCAGGGCCCTTGAGACTCACCTGGCCAATATGATTGCAACGAGGAAGGCCACCTTCCACGAGAGGTGAGACGAAGAGCACGTGGCCAGTGGTTCAAACGGGGGCCCCATGAGACGAGCCAACACCAGGTTTAGGTCCCACTGTGGGACTGAGGATCTAGAATACAAAAAAGACGGTCCAAACCCTTAAAGAATTGGCCAGTCATAGCATGGGAAAAATACCGTGTGCCCTTGCACTGGCGGATGGAAGGCTGATATGGCTGCCAGGTGCACCCTGACTGATGAGGGCACCAGGCCCTGGGTCCTCAGGTGAAGGAGGTAATCAAGGATAAGCTGGATCGAGGCGGTCACCGGGGAGATGTCCTGGTCCACTACCCACCTAGAAAATCAGGACCACTTCGCCAAATAAGCACGGCGAATGGAGGGCCATCTACTTTCGAGAAGGATGCGCTGAACCTGGTCCGAGCATGTCCATTCCTCTCTACCTAACCACTGAGCAGCCACACCGTGAGGTGAAGAGCCACTAGGTTGAGGAGGAGGAGGCAGCCCTGGTCCTGAGAGAGCAGGTCTAGGCAAAGCGGCAACGGCAGAGCTACTGTCAGGCCCATGAGGGACCCTCCCGTACACCAATGCTGCCTGGGCCACTCCGGGGCAAAGAGGACCTGGACCTTGTCCAGCTTTATCTTCTCCAGGACCCTGCTGATTAGAGGGAACGGGGGAAAGGTGTACAGAAGCTGGCCTGACCATGACAGGAGAAAGGCTTTGGCGATAGCGCCCCTCCCCAGGCTCCTCCCCCCCGCCCTGGGCAGAACCGGGGGCATCGCCAGTTCTGCTCAAGCGATCCACCCTCTTGTTCTGGGCGCCCGGTACGTGGAAGGCCTTCAGTTGGATGTCGTGGGCTTTACAGAAGTCCCACAGACTGAGGGCTTCGCTGCAGAGGATCGGGCTCTGCCTTGCCTGTTGCTATAGAACATCAAGGCCGTGTTGTCCGTGAGGACCCTGACTACCTTGCCTTCTAGGTGTGAGCGGAAGGCCATATATGCCAGCCGCACCGCCCTGAGCTCCTTGACGTTTATATGTAAGGTCAGGTCTTGGGTCTGAAAGTTCCCCACATGGGCCCCCCAACGCAGGTCCAATGCATCGGACACCAGCTCCAACGACAGGGCCCTGTCCCTGAACGGAACCCCCAGAGCATGTTGTTTGGGGCAGACCACCACCATAGGTAGGCGATCACAGAGTCCGGCAGGGTGAGGACCTTGCCCATCCTGTCCGTGGCCTGGGAGAATTTCGAGGTCAACCAGAGCTGGAAGGGTCTCATCCTGAGTCTGGTGTGACGGACCACATATGTGCACACCAACATGTGACCCAAGAGTTGCAGGCAAACCCTGGCTGTTGTCACCGGGAACCTTATGACTGAGTGACATCTTTCAGGGTCTTGAACCTGTCTGGCGGGAGAGAGGCCCTGGCCGATTCTACGTCCAGGAGCACACCGATAAACTCTATGCGTTGGACCAGGATTAACATGGACTTGGTGTTGTTTACCAACTGTCCCAAGGTGGTGCATGTGGACAGAAGGAGCGCCACATGATCCCTCACCTGCGACCAGGAGCTGCCCTTGACAAGCCAATCGTCCAGATAGGGGAATATCTGGACCGTCCGCCATCTGAGGTAGGCCACTACCACTGACATGCATTTTGTAAACACCCTGGGGGCAGTGGACAGAACAACGGAAGGACCATGAATTGGTAATGATTCTGTCCCACCACGAAACGGATGAAACGTCTGTGCCCCTCGAATACGTGGATGTGGAAGTACGTATCCTGTAGATCGAGGGCAGTGTACCAGTCCCCGGGATCCAGGGAGGGGATGATGGAGGCCAGGGAGACCATGCGGAACTTGAGCTTCACCATGTACTGGTTCAGACCTTGGAGGTCCAGGATGGGCCTGAGCCCCCCTTTGGCCTTCAGGATAAGGAAATAACGGGAATAATACTCCTCGGGCACCACCTCTATCGCTCCTAGTCGTAGGTGCTGCCCCACCTCCAGCTCGAGCAGAGCTTTGTGCGAGGGGTCCCTCAAGAAGAACGGGGGCAGGGGGTGGTTGGGCAGGAGGAAGTAAACTAGAGGGTGTAACCCCGGGAAACGGTGTTGAGGACCCATCCGTCTGAGGTTAGCCGCGACCATTCTGGGAGGAAAGCACACAACCAATTGGAGAAGGGAAGCTTTATTGGGGGTGGATCCCTGATGAGGATTGGCTCCTGAGCGTCCCATCAAAGATGCCTTTTCCCCTCCTGCTTGCCCTCGGAGGACCCAGGCTGGGGGGCAGGCCGAGACTGTCTCTGAGGGCATCTCTTACAGTCCCACTGCTTCTTATGGGCAGCCTCGTACTTCGGGAGGGTGGCCTGGACAGGAGTCTGCCGCGGCTTGAATTTAGGTTTTGCCGGAGCCGGGACATAGAGTCCCAGAGTCTGAAGGGTCGTGCGGGAGTCTTTCATGCCATGCAGCCTTGTATCTGTTTCCTCCGCAAACAGAGCTTTCCTATCAAACGGGAGATCCTGCATGGAAGACTGCGCCTTGCTGGACAGCCCAGAGAGTAGCAGCCACGACACTCGTCTCATGAACACCGCGGAGGCCATTGATCGTGCGGCCATGTCCGCGGCATCCAAGGCTGCCTGCAGGGACACCCTAGCAGCCACTGTCCCTTCCTCCACTAGTGCCTTAAACTCCTTCCTATTGAGCTCCAGGAGGGAGTCCTCAAACTTAGGCAGGGAGCCCCACAGATTGAATTCGTACTGGCCCAGGAGAGCCTGATGGATTGCCACTTGTAACTGGAAGCTCGAAGATTAATACATTTTCCTTCCGAAAGAGTCTCGTCTCCGAGAGTCTTTGTTCTTTGGGGTCGGGGCTGGCTGACCCTGCTGTCCCTATGGTTAACCGACTCGACCACCAAGGAGTTGGGTGGGTATACAAGTACTCGTGCCCTTTAGTGGGTACAAAGTACTTACGTTTTGCCTTTTTAGAGATGGGGGCCAAAGAGGCCGGTGTCTGCCACAGGGCATTTGAAATCAAAGCCACCCCTTCATGGAGAGGCAAGGCCACCCCACCCGGTGCCGATGGGGACAACATGTTACACAGGGAGTCCAATGGCTCCTCCATCTCCTCTGCCTGGAGGTGTAGGCTCACTGCCACCCTCTTTAAGAATTCTTGGTGGGCCCTAGAGTCCTCCTCTGGGACACAGGGAGGCAGGGCCGCTATCACCTCCTCCAGGCGGGTGAAGAGACAGGTGTGGTGCTCTGGGTGTCTGACGCCCCCGGAGGGTCCACCACCTGGTCAGACTCCAGGCACAGTGCCGAGGACTTCCGTCCCACCGACTCCTTCCTTGGGGATCTGGAGAAGGAGGCCGATGGTGCTTCCGAAGCTCTGGCCACCAAGCGAGCTCCCACCGGGGGCTGCGCTATAGGCCACAGTGCCCACTGGTACCATTCGGCTGGCCACGATGCTTGGTGCCATCGAGGGACAGCTACGGATGGAGACCAGGCTGGCGTAAGATCTGCTGCTGTCCCTGGACTGGGAGGAGCGGCGGGGTCAGGAACTATGATGGTCACAGGACCACAATCTTGACATGGAGGACTGGTACCGACGGTAATAGCTGCTCCACGAACAGCCTCAGTGGGTGGACCTGCAACGGCAAGATGCCGGCAATCGACGCCCGGGGCTGCAACATCTTGACGGAGACTTGGAGCGGGAGTCCGAGCGGGAACTGCATCGATCGTGTCATGACTGACTGCGGTACCCTCTCCGAGACAAGGACAGACGGCGACGCCCACCATGGTCCCGTCGATATTCGCTCCTTGAGGACAAGCAAGTCCCTGCCAGAGGGAACCCAGCCAGACAGTCTGGTCTGTGTCGAGGGCAATCCACCTGGACTCTGCCCCGAGTGGTCACCGGGTGGTGATCGGCATCGGGAACGTCCCCTCGACCGAGACCGGTACGGAGGCTTAAACGACTTGCAAATCTTGCACCTTTTGCTGATATGGGTTTCTCCCAAGCAGCGCAAACAATCTGTGTGCGGGTCTCTCCTTGGCATAGAACGCCTGCAAGAGCCTCACAACTTAAACCGCGTGGCCTGGGGCATGCCCTGGCCCAGGCTCACTGACTGACTAAACTAACTAAACAGCTAACTAACTACAGGTACTAACGTTGAACGAATGAACAATTCTGGGGACAAGCTACAGCAGAGCAGGAGCAGAGCAGTTCTGACACACCTTCACTGGCAGCAAGAAGGAACTAAGGGTGAGGGGAGCGCACAGCTCCCCTTACACCGCGCCAAGCAGGCACTACTCCAGGGGTTGCGGGGGGCACTCCCCCGCTATGGGTACTGCTAGGGGAAAAACTTCCAGCACCAGTGCACATGGCGAGCAAGCACACCTATTGTGGAATACACATGAGCAATCACTCGAAGAAGAAGAGAAAGTTCTGTCCACTAATATGCCCTCGCTGAGAGCTGTCAGCCATCATTTTACAAGTCAATTCATGTATATGCCTTACACACAAGTATTTCAATTGCTGATTAAACTTTACCGTGTTTGAATACATTGCAAAAGATGAAGCCCATCTGTCTGGCTATGCAGGCATATAATTTATGGCAAAATCAGACACTATTTTTCTTGGATCTGCAGCAGCAATTAGCAAAAGCTATTCCCAAAATTGTGCTGACCAGTGAAACTTGTACAGAAAAATCATCTTACTTTCTATTTTAGCCAAATATAGTGTAGCAGAGAGAAAAAACTGCCAAACAAAAAACTTCACACTTTCAAAATTTGATATTAAAAAATGAGACATGCAAATATACTGTTCAATACATTTACTACAACTGAAAAAAGATCAAATTTGGTTATCAGTGATAGAAACAAGAATATTATTTATGGAATCTGAGCAAGTAATTTTTGGACATTTATTCTCTATAGCTAAAAATACTCCAACAATATGATCCCTTGCATGATTAAAATACAACTCTCTTGGCCTTCATAATATTCCAACAACTAATACAAAATAGCATTTGGCCAAATTAGGAACCATTGTATTTAACAGAATCTGCAGGGAAAAATTTTTCAAAGGAAAATATTTCAATGTCAAAATGGAAAAAGACTTAAGAGGAGAATGGAGACTTAAGTGACTAAAAACACATTGTACACAGTACAATAGGATTCAAAAGTATCTTTAATAATAATTGGATCCTTGAAGCAAGCTACAAAAGGTTATAATAAATCTATTTTTCAAGAAGGAATAAACAAAATCACAAATTACCCTACTGAGCTTACTTACCGCCCAAGTTTTAGTCAGCCTGAAGATGGGGGCACTTTGCAATCCAGACACCACTGCCATAAGGGCATGCAGGTTATTCAGCTCATAAAGTTTCTGTAGATGAAAACACATACAACTGAAAAAATACTCCAACTGCAGTAAAGTGATGAATGTACAGTGGTTAAAAATACTGATCAAACATTTTAAGATTACACAGAAGGCAAGTTAGGCTCATACGTAAAAAACAAACCATACTGTATAACAGTGTAAAAATGGTATCTTAATTAAATCTTTACAGTATATAACTGGTGAATCCTTGGATGACTGTAGCTATTATCTTTAGGGCACTGAGTTTCATGGAAACTTTATTCTACGTGATTCTGCACAGATTATCACCATATGTGAACCTCTCTCACTACACACTTTAATAGATTCCCTATTTATGTTGAAATTAATAGTTAAGATTTTTTTTTATCCCCATCCTTTCATTTTTAATTAAAAAAGCAAAAGCCATACCGAAGTGATTTGTACAAATATTTTCCAAGCTTATTAAGTAGATCTCACTATGACTAGGAAATAGGTATTTTTTTGGTCTTTATAGCCCTTACTAGATTTGGTTTTGTTTTGTTTTTAGTTCTCTACTTCTATTGCATTCAGGATATATGAATGTCTTACACGACCCTCTACATTCTTACACCATCCTATATATAATGCAATAAATGATAAACATACTGGCAAATTAACTGTCTTCCCTACATTGCAAAATTAGTGAATTCGAACCCTGTAGAGTTGAAACACTATTAGAAATACTTCACATCTTTTGTTCTCTAAGCCCTACATGGAGAAGAGCAGAATAAGCTGAAGTGTGATTTTAAAGGGCAGTAGCAGAAAGTAATAGTGAATACTGATATTTGGCTATGATTAACATCCCTACCATTAATGAACGCGGCCAGCTCAAACACCACTACTCTTGCAAAAACTTCCATAGGTGTTTAGTTACAAGTGTTACATTTAAAACTGTAATTTTATGTCTCATTCAAAAGATAAATACCTCCAACAGTACTTTGTCCCAATATTCAGCAGCATGCTGAAGCATTGGTTAAGTGCTGACTAATGGGTTAGAATGTCACCTGCTGAAATACTGCTTCTTGCAGGACTCTAAGCTTACCTTGTCACAGGCCCAAGGACTCCCTCCCTCCGGGGGGTCCCATAGGGAGGCAAATCAGCGCTGTATGTTGCTAATGCGGTGGCAAGCAACGCAAGGCATTTCAGGGGAGAGCCAAAGGTGTGAATATGGAATGGAAGATTCCTTGCAGGGTGCAAGAGGCCAAGAGAGGGAAAGAAGGAAGAGAGCAGAGAATGGGTTAACTCGGCACTTCAGCTAGCAATGTGTGGAGATAAGATGCTGCCAAAGTCATGGGCTAGACAAGAAATCTACAGCTGCACAACCATGAGAAGAGGAGAACTAAGTTGAGCAGAGCTGCAGAAATAGCAGCGAAAACGGTGAGAGCGAATGAGGCAGTGACAGTGAAGGCCAATAGGAGGGAAAACAATGTCTCCAGAGCCGGTGTGCTTTGGGCAGCCGAGAAGGCCACAGCAAGCCAATTGAGCACCAGGCACAGAAGGCCCTGGATGACAACACCCCCAAAGGAACCCAGGACTTAAACCCTCCCGAGAGCCCAAGCAAGGCAGAGATTACAGTAGACCCCAGATGACCTGGGCCCAGGACAGAACTCCCATCCACTCTTCCCCCTCGTCTTCTTACATTACACCCAGACTTGGCCAGCCGTGGGTAGAGTGTGTGTATGAAAGTGGGTTAGGGCTTGGAGCACCAACGCTTTCTTCCTTCCTCTGAGTAATGTGGGGAGCACCCACCACTCTCCGCTGTTATTTTATTATTTTAATTAATAAATCTTTAAAATTTCAACCCTTGGTGTGTTTCATCATCTCCTCCCCAAACGATCCTGTGGCCTCAGCCTGATCACCTGACACCTCAGGCAGATTAGTAACTGAAATCTGTCATAACCTTAGAGGTCTCCTACCCAAATATCAATCAAGCCTGATTCTTCTTAGCTAATGAGATCATAGCCAAAAGTAGTATGGATTCAGGAAAAACAAAACTACGTAGGAAACAGCCCTTTATCCATAAGAGGTGTGATCTTAAAAACTAGACTGCAGAACAGACATTTTGGTAATTGCAGTTTTGTTGTAGCCTTGTTGGTCCCATGACAGAGACAATAGGTGGGTGAAGTAATATCTTTTATTGGACCATCTTCTGTTGGTGAAAGAAAAGCTTTTGAGATACACAAAGTTATTCTTCAGGTCTGGGAAGGGTACTAAATGTCACAGCTAAATACAAGATAGAACAGATTAAACAAGAAAATTTTTTTTGGGGAAAAAAAAACAATCTTATTAGATGATCAGAATCAAACACACATTAAAAAATGCTGCTATGAACGGATGATGCTGTGCTGTCAATATTCCTGTGGTGGGAAAAGCCTCAAATAAAACTTCTATATCACAATCAATAAGTGTTATTCTGTTCAGACAGGACAGACAGACAGATTGATATTACCCATAACATTATTACTAGAAGAAAAGAGGTCTCAGGCCCTTTCCTTCCAAGCAGCAAAAATAAACAATGTATTTTAAAGAGCATCAGCAAGAGCAAAGTAAAATATTCAGAGCCTGCAAATAGCAACAAGTGCTTAATTCAGATTATCCAACAAAACGGGTAATAAATTATACTGATAGAAAAATAAAATTAGTAAACATTAAAATTAGAAAATATTAATTAGTAAATTATTTGAAATACAGCATCTGAAAGCATTTTCTTAAACCAAGTAAATTTTTGTTTAGGCATATAACTCCAGTTCTGGAGCTTTGGTCTGTCACCCTTTCTGCTGATGTTGTCACACTGATGAGGTCAAACACTACCACATGTTAACAGACACCACTACAGCCAAATGGAGAGTTAAACAAATATTTATCCACATGCATTTTTGAAAGAGTGAACTTGCATATAAAAGTTACAGCATATTGAGTCCCAAAACAAAAAGTCTTACCTTAGCAGTTTTAATATAGTGGCTCAAAACTTCAGCTCTTATTTTTAAAGTTTGTGCATGAAGAATCTCTCTAACGACCCAGAAGCTTACCTGAAAAAGAAAATTCACCTAGTTTTAAAACACATAAAAGGCAATTAAAGCAAGTAAGTTTCATATATGAAGTGAAAAAATTAAATACATTAAAAATATCATACTTACAGCAACTTTATAAGTTAGGAAATGCAAAAGTTAACATTGCTATAAAAATCTTAACTGACCCAAACTGCACGCAATACTTATTAAATAAATTAACTTAAAAGCCTTAATAATTCAAAACACTTCCCTATATGCAAAATGTGACTACATTAATATTGCTGAGATCCTTAACTTTTGAATTTCCTGACTTTAATATTTGAAGTTTACAACTTTAAGTTGCATTAATGTAGATACTTGCATTTAATTACATTAGATTTTAAAAAAAATTATAGCTATCCTACAATATGAAGTTTAGAATTCTATTATATAAACTCAATAAACTGCAAGACCTACAACAGATAAACAAAAATTCTGCTTATGAAGTTATGCAATTGTGTTTTTCTGTGATGCCAGAGAATTTAAACTACACTATTCTGAATTTAGAGGGAAAATATCATTTTGATACTATAGAATTATGAATTTAACCACTATGAAATTATATAACTCCACAGTACTTCAGGCAATAACGTAACTAAAAACTTGCAGTAAAAAAAAAAAAGTGTGTTGCATGCATATGCCGATTTCTAATGCTTATTTCCTCATTTGAAAGTTGTTCCTAAACCTTTCCTCCTCCACCAAAAAAAGCTAGCCTTGCCTCATAGATTTCTTCACTGAAGGCTAACCATGTATGAAGGTAAGCTTTAAAGTTCTGCTGTTTGAGGTAAGTGTATGAAGAAAGCCTATTTTTAAATGGAGAAAGTATTTTTCCACAAATCATCCATCTCAAAAACAACTGAATATGTTGTGTGTAAACTTCCCCAAAACATTGACTTTTGAGCTGAGACCTGGCTTGAGTTAAGTTTCGGCTCTGCTGAAATCAATGGCAAAACTCCTACTCTCTTAAATGGGGCCACGATTTCATTCCGAGAGTGGAAAGTTTCAGTTCCAACGCAAAAAGAAAATCTGAGACAGTTATGAATGGACCTAAGTGGATACAATAAAAGTTGAACTGCAACCTTTTTACAAGTTTACATTACTACAAAGTGATATGATCTGATTTTCAAAGGTGCTGAGCACTAGCAGCTTACATTAACTTCAATGGGATTTGTGGATGCTCAGTACTTCTGAAAATCTGACCAATAATATTTAAACTAAATTAAGACCTAAAATAGGAAGGCCTTCCTATATTCTAGATTCCACAGTTTGATGTCTTGTCATTGCTAGATAAACTGATATTTATAAGTAATTTATACTATAAAATTTCCTTGTTAAAGTCTTATAAGATTCACAAATGTTATATTTTTAATATACTGCAGTAGAACCTCAGAGTTATAAACACCAGTTACGAACTGACCAATCAACCACATACCTCATTTGGAACTAGAAGTACACAATCAGGCAGCAACAGACACACACAAAAAAAGCAAATACAGTACAGTAGTGTGTTAAATGTAAACTACTAAAAAAAATAAAGGGAAAGCAACATTTTTCTTCGGCATAGTAAAGTTTCAAAGCTGTATTAAGTCAATGTTCAGTTGTAAACTTTTGAAAGAACCACCATAACATTTTATTTAGTTACGAACATTTCAGAGTTATGAACAACCTCCATTCCCAAAGTGTTCGTAACTCTGAGGTTCTACTGTAGTATGATTATGTACACTATATGGCAGGGGTGGGCAAACTTTTTAGCCCGGAGGCCACATCTGGGTATAGAAATTGTATAGTGGGCCATGAATGCTCATGAAATTGGGGCTGGGGTATGGGAAGGGGTGAGGGCTCTAGCTGGGGGTGCAGGCGGGTGCTCCAGGCTGGAACTGAGGGGTTTGGTGGGTGGGAGGGGGAATCAGGGCTGGGGCAGGGGGTTGGGGCTGGGGCGGGGATCAGGGTGCATGCTACGGGCAGCACTTACCTCAAGCCATGGTTCCCAGCCAACAGGAGCTGCAGGGGGCGGTGCTTGGGATGGGGGTAGCATGCAGAGTGGAGCCCCCTGGCTGCCCCTGGGTGGACATGTCGCTGCTTCCAGGAGCCGCGTGGAGCGGCCCCCAACCCTGCTCCCTGGCTAGAGTGCCGGAGAGCAGCAAGCCCCAGATCCTGCTCCCCAGTGGTAGCTCAAGGGCTGGATTAAAACGGCTGGCGGGCCAGATGCAGCCCTCGGGCCGTAGTTTGTCCACCCCTACTATATAGTGTGAAGTCTACAGAAAATGTTGTACTGGAACATTCTTTTTTTAAAGTGTGGCTGCTACCAAATACAACATATCTCAAATTGCATTAACATTTCAAGCTTTCACTTTAAATATTTAAAAATTATATTAAAACTTTGTCAATTTTATTTTAAAAAATAAAAATACTTTCTAGTTATGATGAATTAGCAAGTGAACACTGATGTACCTTATCTTGCAACTTTTTCTTTGTTACACTGTTAAAAATGCTGAAAAAATATCAGGGTTTGGCAGGATGTAATGCAACTGCTGTTTACAGAGTTCTAAAAAATAAACACTATAGACGCATTCTCTGCTGCATTACTCCTCCCATCCCCAAACTTATACTGCTTCTTCAACTTCTGAGAAACTAATAAATTATTTCTTGCAGACTCTGGCTGGATGTATAACCAGACACTATCCCTGTGTCTACTTCCAGTAAGAAAAAGCCTTGTTTATACTATCTAACCTCACACTGTGCAGTTTTACAGTTCCATATTTATTTATACAGAACAGCACCAGGAGAGAGTCAAGTCCCTAAAGTACTGTATTCTTGTTGAAGTCACAGAAATTTGGTTAGAACTAAATGCACTATCATGAAGCAAAACAGCTCTTTAACATCATTCTGGTATCAAATGAAGGTTCAGAATCAGACATTTATATTCCAAATACTTCAAAACTGTGTAATACCTAGAAGAGCATTACATACAGAGCTCAGTTTTTTTTAATTTTTAAGCAAACTGATTACTGATAATTGGAGGTGGGAAACAGCAGCGGTTTCAAACCAGTCCCACCAAGTGAGTGCGGATAAGCTTGCTGATGAAGGGGAAGGGAGCTCGTTAAGAGCATACATGCAATTTATATATATTTTTTTGCCTTTTGTTACCCAAAACGTCATCTTCCTAACTAAACCCCCTTCCACCATCATTCCCCATTTTAAAATGGTGCCCATCTCATCTGCGGATTTACAGAACAAAGGCATTGACTTTTGATTACTTTAGTAGTATAATGTCAGAAAATAAAACATTAGGGAATAAATTCAAATAAATTAGTATGGCAATCTGATCTCACAGTCCACATCAGATTAGTGTCAGAAAGTAGACTCAATGTCCACTTTTCAATTCTTTGGTTTACTGGGCTAGGTGGGGGGAGGGGTAGAGGGGAGGATGCAGTGTACTTTGTTTATCTGAATAAGGGCATCCCTTTTATCCTCTTGAGAGATCTAAATGAAGCTTTCGTGGAGATACTCTGCGAACCTTTCAAAGATTTCTAGTTATGTCAGCCTTGTTTCTTCCCCTGTGACAGGAGACTTTCCTATGCTACTCTGGGATGAGTTTGATTAGCTCTATTGCAGTAAACAGGCCTGCAGCATATGGGCCCAGGCAGTTTTGGGACACCACCAGCAGCTGGGTTCTCTGCACCTGTGTCAATCAGGGTCCAAACATGCCAAGGGGAGAATAGGGAGTTTGAACCCCCAAAGAATAAGCACTTGAATCAACAGATTATATACAACTTTATTATATTATAAAAGGCGAGTAAGATTTTTTTATGAAAGCTTGTAATGTACTAAACTTAATGGTCATTAGAAGATATGTATGAAGAGTGTGGTTATGAATGTATGTATTAGTGTACATAGAAAACCATGCTCACAATTTGTGGTGCAGTCAGGCAAAGAGAAGATGCCTCCCCAACCAGACGATACTAGCTAAAAGCACCTAGAAAAATTGTACAACCCAGGAAAAGACATCCTGGCTAAAATTTATCTACCCTGAATATCCGTGCAGAGAGGAAGACCTTTTAAAAAAAGAGACTTGAAATTGAGGTCTTCTTACAGATAGAGAGCTGCGGGGATATAAAAATTTGGATCCGCATCCACAATAAATAACTTGTATCTGACCCGCGATCCGCACCCCACTTTTATATGTATCCGCATCTGCTCATGCGCCGGCACCCTATCTCACTGTACCTCTCAGGAGGAGCAGCAATGTGCATGCATCAATACTGTATAAGGAAGCTATATGGCTTCATAAATGCACACACTTGCTATATTATTATTTTAAACATCCTATTATACAACAGGCATCAGAACAAATAGCATTTTACATACAAAAATAGTAAAATAAATGTCTCAAGTCAATAATACTCAAAATCACAAACTGAACTATAAAATAAAAAGTTGGGCACCTGTTTAGCTTGTGCTTATACCAGCCCTGAATTGCGGGACTTTGTCTTAGATGTCTCTCAGAACTGTTGATTTTCTTTGAAATATTACTGTGTAAAACCATTAAATCATCCACAGGTCCTGGCTAAAGTGAAGTTTGATTCTCATTAACTGTGTAATCAGAGACTGAGATGGCTCTCTTGGAGGGTACACTAGATGCAGGGACGGTGGAATGCACGAACCGTGCAACTCGACTGAAAAAAAGAGGAAAGTTGTGCTTCTGTTGTCTCCACCACTCCAGCAGCTGCACATCTTCATTCTTTGGCAGCATCAGGGTGACATACTTTGATACTTCATCATCATCATTTCCACACTTGTTATTCAAATCCTCAAACTCTGTATGTGAAATGTTGTCTCCTTTGTCTATGTAGCTGACAAAAGAAGCATAAGATTCATTGCAGCAATATTTTTCCTCATGCAATGAGACAAGCTTCTTGGTTTCTTGATAATCTTCCTGTCTCTCTTCTTCAGTGAAAACATTTCATTCCCTTCGTCCGTAGGTGTAGGAAAACCGCTACTCTATGCATAGGCCTAATTTCAAACTTTTCCATGAGACATTGCAAAGCTTTGACTTAGACTATCTTCATCAGTGGTACAAGGATGGAGATGTTTTTTCAGCCTTTTGTACCAAATGGGCACTAAGTGGAGACTGGGCTGCGATGACTGCTCTAGATGACCACTCTAGTGCATCTGACACTTCTTTGAAGGGCTGAAGGAACTCTATTAAGATGATCAAGGTATTGTGGTCAATGCTATCAATGAGCTGAGTATCCCCATTTTCTGTCAAAATTGCATATAGTCTGTCCCACTGCTCCTTGATTGTCTTAAACATGAGTAGTTTGCTGCTCCATCACGTTTCTACATCTCCTTTCAGAGATTTTTACAACCCGCTTTGAAGTAATGAGATTGTCTTTGTTTATTAGCACTTTAATTTTGTTGTCTGTTTCTTTATTGTGTGCAAAATTCTATTTTGGAAAATGAGTATCTCTGTTGGTTTACACCAAGCAGTACAGAATTCATATGGGTGGATTATTGCCTCCTGCTATTTAATCTTCAATGTCACAAGAGACATTACTTTATAAAAGCGTCAGCCATACTATTGTAGTAGACTGTTAAAATGGTCTTTTAAGGCCTCCCTCAGCTGTATTGTTCCATGGTTGGCTCAAATTCAGCGGCTAATCTGTCCACCTTGACCCTCCATCGTCACGGTAGCTCTCCCCTCTTCACCTGACACATCATGCAATACACAACATGCAGCTATACCAAGGGGATATTTGCATCACTGAGATCCAATCTAGTGAATAAACAGCACCAGTGTCCCTTCAAATTTACCAGAAACATATTCTCATCAGTCACTCTGCATCTGCTGGGCCAGAAGATGGATCTTTCTTTCGTGCTACCCAGGTGGCCAGTGTAAGGCTTCATGAGCCAGGGAAACAAGGGGTAGGTTGAGTCCCCCAGAATCACTATTGGCATTCAACATCCTCAAGGGTAATCCGCTGGCCTGGGAAGAACATCCCTCCTTACAGCTCTTTGAGAAGTCGTGTGTTCTTAAAGATGTGAGCATCATGTACTTTCACCAGCCATCCCACAAGTATTACTGAAGTGCCCCAGTGAAACACTAGAACGTCCACAACCATGGAAAAGTATCTCTTCCTGTTGATGTACTGGTGCCAGAATAGGATATGCATGCTATCGCCCCACAGCAGTTTGGGCAACCTCCATTGTTACAAATTCAGCCACCATTTCCTGTATATTACCCAGAGTCACAGACCTGTGCAGCAGTAGACACTTAATGATCGCAATTGGAAAATCTACAGTGGGGGCATTTGTTCATCCAACTGATTGCCCATTGACCAATAGCAATCCAACACTGCACATTTCCAAAGTGTGACCACCACTTGCTTCTCCACTATAAGTGCAGTTCTCCCTACAGTGCCCGAGCTAGGGGTCTGGGTCAAGCTTGGCACACAGATCCAAAATATGGCTTTTCACATCCGCAAGTTCTGCAGTCACTGCTCGTCATCCCAAACCCGCATTATAATGTGATCCCACCAATCAGTCCTTGTTTCTTGGGCCCAGAAGTAGCAATGCACCATATGGTGCTGCTATATGAATGCTAGCGGCAGCCTGGCAATTTTTTCAGCATCAGCCGCTTCCAGCCACTGCACTTGAACATCTCTGCATCTTCCTCATTGCAATCCTGGTTGTAGTAATATTCATTCAAGTTCTGCAAATACAGGAGGATAATGCATCCTGTGTTTGCATCACTCAGGATTTGTGATGAGCTGTGCAGGGTCCATGCTTCTGCTAGAAAGATGGTGGATACCAAAAAGAAGTGCACAGGACTGTGGGAGTTGTAAGAAGTGACAAGCAAATTATGGGCTGTGGAAAGCCTTATAAGATGGAGAAAGTGGCATGGTGGGAACTTGATCCCTATCTCCCTGAACAACCTGGGCAAATCGATGGCATTCCATAAAGCATTGAGAAAATGTCCCACAAAACACTGATCTACACAGCAGCAAGGGGTAAACTGCGATACCTACTCGTCTTGCACTGTATTTTATATCGATGCAAGCAACTGGGGTGAGTATGCTCAGAGCCAGCACAAACACCCAAATGTGCATGCACTGGAGTGATAAATAAAAATCGGCGTTGTGACCGGTTTTCCCCAGGGTGCCACTTGGAACTCTGGTACCACTGAGCCCGTCTGACCAACCAGCCTGGGCTTCCTTTACACTCTATTCCTGAAGCAAGGTGGATAAGGAACTGGTTAAAGGGGAGACTACAATGGGTCATACTGAAAGGTGAACTGTCAGACTGGAAGGAGGTTACTAGTGGAGTTCCTCAGGGATCAGTTTTGGGACCAATCTTATTTAATCTTTTTATTACTGACCTTGGCACAAAAAGTGGGAATGTGCTAATAAAGTTTGCGGATGACACAAAGCTGGGAGGTATTGCTAACACAGAGGACTAGGATATCCTACAGGAAGATCTGGATGACCTTGTAAACTGGAGTAATAGTAATAGGATGAAATTTAATAGTAAAAAGTGCAAGGTCATGCATTTAGGGATTATTAACAAGAATTTTAGTTATAAACTGGGGACACATCAGCTGGAAGTAACAGAGGAGGAGAAGGACCTCGGAGTATTGGTTGATCACAGGATAACTATGAGCCACCAATGTGATATGGCCGTTAAAAAAGCTAATGCGGTTTTAAGATGCATCAGGCGAGGTATTTCCAGCAAAGATAAGGAGGTGTTAGTACCATTATACAAGGCACTGGTGAGACCTCATCTGGAATACTGTGTGCAGTTCTGGTCTCCCATGTTTAAGAAGGATGAATTCAAACTGGAACAGGTACAGAGAAGGGCTACTAGGATGATCCGAGGAATGGAAAACCTGTCTTATGAAAGGAGACTCAAAGAGCTTGGCTTGTTTAGCCTAACCAAAAGAAGGTTATGGGGGGATATGATTGCTCTTTATAAATATTTCAGAGGGATAAATATTAGGGAGGGAGAGGAATTATTTAAGCTTAGTACCAATGTGGACACAAGAACAAATGGATATAAACTGGACACTAGGAAGTTTAGACTTGAAATTAGATGAAGGTTTTGAACCATTAGAGGAGTGAAGTTCTGGAATAGCCTTCCAAGGGGAGTAGTGGGGGGCAAAAGACATATCTGGCTTTAAGACTAAGCTTGATAAGTTTATGGAGGGGATGGTATGATGGAATAGCCTAATTTTGGCAATTAATCTTTGATTATCAGCAGGTAAGTATGCCCAGTGGTCTGTGATGGGATGTTAGATGGGATGGGATCCAAGTTACTATATAGAATTCTTTCCTGGGTGCTGGCTGGTGAGTATTGCCCACATGCTCAGGGTTTAACTGATCGCCATATTTGGGGTCGGGAAGGAATTTTCCTCCAGGGAAGATTGGCAGAGGCCCTGGAGGTTTTTCACCTTCGTCTGCAGCATGGGGCACGGGTCACTTGCTGGAGGATTCTCTGTACCTTGAGGTCTTTAAACCACAATTTGAGGACTTCAATAACTCAGACATAGGTTAGGGGTTTGTTACAGGAGTGGATGGGTGAGATTCTGTGGCCTGCATTGTGCAGGAAGTCAGACTAGATGATCATAATGGTCCCTTCTGACCTTAAAGTCTATGAGTCTATGAGACTGCACTTAACCAGCACACATATAGGTAGGGACACACCCAGCTACAGTTTTACACACACATGCTGAGATCAGCTAAGGAACTGCCCAGTACTCAAGTGCACACCCAAAATTATACTGTCTTGTGCTGTACAGAGAACTGCACAGCGCAAGTTCATTTACACTTTAACCTCAGGTGTCCTCGTCCTCTTGCAAGGGTTTAACATTCGCTTCTGTGATGGTGACTCTCAGGTAGACTTCAATGCAGACCTATTTTCCATGAATCTCCCCTCACATTGTCTCATCTTCAATTCATTGAGGCCAAAGCCGAGCTCCAAACTTTTCCTCTCTAATATTCTCTGTTTAAAAAAAATCCTCACTCTCATGTAGGCCTTCAAACCGCAGACTAATTTTCTCTTCCTCTCCTTCTTTCCCCACATTGCAGATGTGACCAATTCCTGTGAATCTTCACACTATTTAAAATATCCTCCCTTGGCCATGCAAAAGGCTCAATTGCTTGTCCATGAAAGGGGTTTGAACATTTAGCATGCTTCACCCTAACTCCCAATCTAAAATGCCATTCCCAACATGATTTCATTCTGACCACACTGCCCATATCCTTGAATACCTCCTTTCCAATACATTGCTTACCACACTGACATCTTCTTGACCTCATTTTCAAGATTCTCCATCACTCAGCCTGACCTATATTTCCCCTACTCCTTCTGCTACACCAATGAGTCCAATCCTTGATGCTCCTTTGTTTTCTTCTCATTCTCCTGTTGCTGTATCCTCTTTCATGCTGCCCCTTATGCCTGGAATACCCTTGTAAACCCAATTAACCAAGGCAATAACTCCTCCTCATTAAGGTCTATTCTAAAAATGCTCTTTTGCTGAGTTGCCTATGATGGGTTCTCAAATATTTTCATAGTGTGTAGACTGTATGTTGATAGTGTATCTCATGAAACATCTCACTATTCCTTTGTGCTCACATACGATTCCTTTGTCAACGTGTTGCTTTCTGGGCAAGTGAGCCCTTTATAAAGTGTGCTTTAATCCACTGGCTACTGTAAAGAAATGAATTTCAGGAAGGGAATTTTCTGCCATTTTATTCTGTTCTGTCCTTTGATGTGTGTACACATGCATGTGTTGGTCTACGCACAAATAAAAGGAAATGCAAGGAATGAGAAGTAACACCTATCAAGCCAGGGTAATGATTATTTGAGTGTTCAAATTTGCTAGCTGTTTATTAGAAAAGTTAAAAAAACACCACCACCACCCCCGCCAAAAAAAAGAAGAAAAAACAAACCTGGTGCTCCTGACTCTCAAAACGTATAAAATTCAAACATAACACAACAAGAATCATGAGGGTTAGACATAGCATAAGGATTACAATAATAAATTTATGTGGTTATTGTGAAGTATGTAGAATTTCTATATAATCTAAGAGGACTGAGATGTAATAATTTTATGAACTCTAGGTGACCTGGTCAGTGAAGTTATCGTAAACTGGGTTATAAAAGACTTTTCTGTATGAGCGTAATAGGGACCTATGGGTAAAAAAACAAGCAAGGAAGCAACCGTTGAACAAATACTTGTGGGACAATTAAAGACAATGGAGGAAAGTAATAGCTTTGAGGAAGATTCTATGTCATGTCTCCACCAAAGTGACACAGCTGATCTTCCAGTTATGGAAATGAAGAGATCAAAAGAACATTACAAAGTTTTCTTCATGCACACAAATATATGGCTTTATTAACCTGTGGGTTCATGGCTGTGTAGTCTGTTATTTCTGTTAATTCCCTCTGTGTAACTCATCCTTAGTAGAATGGCTGGAATAATTTATGGTCTTTGCCAGGAGATTATTTTCTACTGTCCTGTGATGTCTCCTCTTTTACCAGGCTCTTATTATTTCCATTACACCAAATATCTTAACTTGTGATTCATACTGGTTATATGCTTCAACAAGCTTAATTATCTGCATTCCACAGCAGAATCTAGCACCATTGTTTGCAGGGAACTATTATCCTTTGCTGAAAAGACTAGCCCTATTCAGGAAGGCTTCTCGGGAAACAGATCTCACTGACCTGCAAAGTCCAATGTGCTGTCTTTGTTCTTTGAGTTAAGCCCATTTACACTACATGGTCTTTTAGATGTACTGAAGGATACATGACTCACTAACTGTAAATCAGATCTTTGCCCTTCCTGGATGGTAAAGGAGAGTAATTGGGCCCTGAAACAGGGTGATTGAGAGGCTGCCATGGGTTTTTGTTGTATTTACTTTCTTCTCCCACTTGGACACCACATGTCAAAGGGCACAAAAAGGCAGATTGGCTTATAACACTTGTGCTGTAGTCAGTCAGATAAAGACAAATTCCTCTAATGATTCTTCTCTTCTCTAACTTGAGGGGTGCGGGACAGGGGTGGGGGGAAGATCCAGAACATCACCAACCAAAATGCATCTCTGGGGGTGTCACCATTAGTACTTTGAATAGGCAAGTCCCAGACAACTTACTGGCTCACTCCCATCTTCTTACTGATTCTATTCCCCTCTTTATTATCCCATTTTATACAATTTCCTGTTGCTGCAGCAGTTAGTGGCCTTGATGATGATACCTTGTTTCCAGAGATGTGTATTTCGCTTATAATCCCCCAGACCTATAAACTAAACCCTGAGGAAGAGGATTAAAAATTAACTCAATAAAAATCCAGACAGACTCTTAAGGTGCTTGGTCACCCTGTTGGAGGATTACTTCTGACTTACCACTGCAGAATCCCAAAGGGGGAGTCTTCCCTTTCACCTTAAAAAACTACCAGATTTCTCACTTGTGGGGACTCTCCAGGCTTAGTTCAGTCTCTTGGCCTACTCAACATGTACTTGCAGCTACTAGAACACATGATAGGGCTAACATGGAGTGAGTGAGTGGACTGTTTATGTGGACGGCCAGGAGAGAATAGGGGAAGGAAGTTGTGACTGAAGGGTAAGAAGCATGGGGGTGGGGGGGAACAAGTGACCCCCTTCCTCTTTTCATGACAGTTCTAGCTCTAGCTCCTCTAAACCCCACATCAGACCCCATTCAACAGAGAATAGCTCCCATTTGGCATCCGCCCCATTGAACTGGTGTAGTCTTTTTGAGGAGCTTTGTCATCCTAACTCAGCTAGGCTAAAATTAAATGACCTATACAATTACTGCCTTTCTGCTAGTTTGTCTTTATCAGGTATAATGCATCTCATTAAACTTTCTCTAACCTTTGAATTTACACTGAAATTGTGAGATACAAGTATGACACTCTGTACCCCAAAGCGACACTCTGGCACTCCCAAATTTACCATGGTGATATAATTATGGTGTGTTTGTACAAAGTATGTCTTGTGAGGTGGTATTTTAAAAGTCTTAATCTGTTAAACATTAATGTCCTGTTGGATTGTATGTGCTACCATTGTGCATTAGGTTATATATATTGTGAGGTTGGGAACACTCACAACCAGCCTTTTAGGTACAAAAATGGGGATGCTAGTCAGCATTGACGGCCCATTAAGGGGAATGCACATACCAACAAGGATTACCTCAGGAACTGAGATAGCACATGCACAAGGGAAGCTGTTTGACTCAGATCACCACAAAAGATCTTCCCAGCATGAGGGAAGAAGCTATAAAAGAGGTAATTGACATCACTTGTTCTCACTCCCCCCACAACTCGAAACCTGAAAACACGTTTGGAGAACGAAGAATGAACTGGGGAAGTGGTCCCAGACCGAAGGGATTTCTAGCCTGTATGTGAAAGATCTGCGACCTGCTTGTATTGTCTATCAGGGTGAGATTCAAATCCTGTCTGTCTATAGAACCTAGAATGCGTTCTTATTTTTATTTCGTAGGTAATCAACTTTGATCTGTGCGCTATTCTTTATAATCACTTAAAAAATCTCTCTCTCTCTCTCTCTCTCTCTCTCTCTATATATATATATATATATATATAAAAACCCTAAAACAGTGTGTTGTTTAAAGTATAAAAAAATCTGCTCAGGAACAGGGGCTGGTGGATTGTCCTCTCTGCACTGAGGGAGGGGCGGACTGGGTAATGAACTTACACTGATCAGGCTTCTGATAAGGGCAAGACGGTACAGCTCTGGAGTCCTAGGCTGGGAAGCTGGGGGGAACTGGCTGGAGTCTCTCTATTGTTGGTTCCTGGGTGGCTCGTGAAAGCATTCATGTAACTCAACTGGGTGTGTCCCTGCTTGTGAATGTTTGTGTGAGCACAAGACCTGGAGGGACTTGCAGTTTGTCACATCATCACAAGTGAGAGGGAGCCCTGGTTAGTAAGACAGAGGGCTCAGCGGTACCCCAGTTTCAGGTTGCACCCCGGGGACCCCGTCACAACAGTACACAAGTCTTAGTCTTCCTCCGTCTTCCCCCAAGCCTTCAAAAGAAAGCCAGCTTTCATATCGTGGCAGAGAAGGGAGTATTAAATCACTTACAGATGCTTTTCAGCAGTATTGGTCTGCTGATAGTATTTTGGAAGCAACAATGATCATGTGCAATAGACTAAAGTTCATCAGAGAACTTTACACTATGTTTACACTGCAAAGTTTGGTCGACAAAAGTTAAGTTGACATAGAACTGCCTGTGCACGCCCCTATATTCTTCACAGAGATATTGTTATTTGTACATAATTCTACATTTGTAAGTTAAACTTTCATGATAAAGAGGTTGCGCTACAGTACTTGTATTAGGTGAACTGAAAAATACTACTACTTTTGTTTTTTTACAATGCAAATACTTGTAATCAAAAATAAATATAAAGTGAGCATTGTACACTTTAAATTCTGTGTTGTAATTGAAAGAAATACATTTGAAAAATGTAGAAAACATCCAAAATATTTAAATAAATGGAATTCTATTATTAACAGTGCAATTAATCGCACGATTAATCACGATTTTTTTTTAATCGCTTGATAGCCCTAATTTCAAGTAATTGTTGAGACAACTAAATTATTTAACATGGTATCAGGGACATATTTTAAAATGCAACTTTTTATATAACTGAATAAAGAAGACAAACTGACTTTCATAAGCTTGAGCAAATGGAGACATTTTGGCTGAGACAAGGTGGGTGAGGTAATATGTTTCACTGGACCAACTTCTGTTGATGAAAGACAAGTTTTTGAGCTACACAGAGCTCTTCTTCAGGTCATTCTGGCTGATAAATTATGTCAAACAGGAGACTCATTGGCAAGTCAGTTTAGCACAATCAGACAGGCTGTTTGCGATTTGTAACAAGCTTTAGCCAAATGCTTTCAGTGGTCGGATTTCCACTGCCTTTCATAACTTGGGATTAGCAGCGGTATATAGCCATCTAGCCACATTGTCAACAGTCTTCTCAGAAGCACAGTAAAAATGTAACCATACTGACGGAATTCAACACCACGTTTTTTGGGACAAGAACTGCTACACAAATAAAAGACACTAAATATTCTTATAAAATGTTTCTATTGCATCAGGAACCCTTTTTACACTAAACCCTTCACCCAGACCACCTTATGAAAGGAAACGTACAGCAAACATCCAGGAGAAAACCTACTTAATATCTTTTCCTTCTCTTAATCATCAAAATTTGTTATTTAACAAAAAAGCTTAATAGAAACAAACAGGACTAAAGTAATCACACTGTTGCACCTAAGCAAGCCGTTTACATCACAGGCATGTCAATCCCCAAATATTTAGCAATGAATGACAAAAATATACAGATTAAACATTCCACTGGGATGATTCTTAACACTGATACATACAATCATGTTGCCATTACTATAATAAGAACTCACATGGTTGAATCTTCTTGTGAAGGCAACTGCATTTGGAGCAGAACTGTACTTCTCTTTCTTATTCCACCCACAACTTGACAATTCCTAGAATATGAGGATGACAATTAGTTTATAATATTTATAGTTTATTGAGTGCCATCAGCATAGTTGATACAAAACAAAGACAGACATGATTATATACCAGGGGTCGTCAACCTATGGCACGAGCCGATTTTTGATGGCACGCAGTGGTGGGCTGAGCTGATCAGCCCGCCGCTGGCTCCTGCCAGCCCATGTCCCAGCGCCAGTCCCACTCAGCGCCTGCTGCTGGCCTGGGGGAAGGAACCCCAGGCTGGCAGCGGGCTGAGAACCCGGCTGGCAGGAGCCGGTGGCCGAAACCCCAGAATGGCAGCGGGCTGGAGGCAGAAGCTTGGTCCTGCCAGCAGCCAAGCTCCCACCTTCCCCGCTTCTTCCCCCAGCATGCAGCTTTCCTGCCCCTCCTCCTCTCCTTCCCTGTGCGGATCAGCTGATCGCCCTTGCAAGGGGGAGGGGGAGCCGCAGTGTGCTTGCTGCTCCAAGGAGAAGGCACACATACCCAGCCATCCCACACCCTGACTCCTGCATCCCCTCACACACCTCCAGCCCATTCTGACTGCTGCACTCCCACACCTTATGCCCTGACTCTTGCACACGCACACCCACATCCCCACCCCCACCCTCAGCACCAAACGGGAGCTCCTGCACACACACCCACATTCCCACCTGCACCCCCCACACCAAATGGGAGCTGTCCCAGGTAAGCGCTCCACACCCAAACCTCCTGCCCCAATCCTGAGCCCCCTCCCTCATTCTAGCTCCTGGACAGACCCTGCACCCCAACCCCCAGCCTGCTCCTTCACCCCCAACCCTGTGGTCAGTGTACTCCCACCCTCAGCTCAGTGCAGAGAGGGAGGAAGAGAATGGGCTCAAACCAGGGAGAAGATGTGAGCAGGGCCAGGACCCCAGACCGGCAGCAGGCTGAGCGGGGTTGTCAGCCAGGACCCCGGCTGGCAGGAGCTGGCGGACAGAACCCCAGACCAGCAGCGGGCTGAGTGGGCCGGCGGCATAAGATCAGCATTTTAATTTAAATTTTAAATGAAGCTTCTTAAACATTTTGAAAATCTTGTTTACTTTACATACAACAATCATTTAGTTATATAATATAGACATAGAGAAACCTTCTAAAAAACTTTAAAATGTATTACCGGCACACCAAACCTTAAGTTAAAATTAATAACTGAAGACTCGGCACACCACTTCTGAAAGGTTGCCGACCCCTGTTATATACATTTCAAGGTACTCAAATCTTCATTTTCTTTAATTTTGGCAATGAAATGCAATAATGCACTGAGGTAACAAATATGAAGAGTTAAACTTTTTCTAGACTGATTTGGTATGTTTGCATCTATTGGGTTGGATGCAAATAAGACATAAATGGAAAAAAAATCTCACTGTTTACTAAGTAAATACTATTCCTAAATTTTCAAAATCTGAGATTAGGGTTTGATTTTGGTTGAATTCAGGGTTTGGGGTATTTTTTTGTTTTGTTGTGTTTTTAAAAGGATGAAATAACACAATAGCAATTTGGTGGGTTTCAGACAAAGTTCTATTTTTAGATTTACATGTGGCCTGGAAAAGCATGGAGGGATGACATGTTTAGAGGGTTGGTTTAAGGTAATTTATTCAAGATGCTTATTGAAAAAAAATATCTAACTCATATGCATCGACAGTTGCATCTTATATACATAATCCAGTATGTTTGATTAAACTGTACACTAAATTTAAAAAAAAGTTTACAAACAAAACAGAGGGCCATCATCTACTCCAGTGGTTGCAGTGGCAGAAACTAGAATGGCCCCTTTGTTGTGTTAGTTGTTTATCCACAATACCCAGTCTTATTTAAAAGACTGCTTGAGTGCCAGCATTGAAAATGTGAACCACTGGCCTTGTAATTAGCTCAGAATGTCATGTCATCAAACAACCAAGGTAACATGGCAGTAAGTCATGAGAGAAAAACAGGTGATTTCTCATTTCTCATTTAAACCTAAAAATAGAGCCCCTAATAATTCATTTACTTCTAAATTCTAACAAATTATTTCTAATTTCTAGTATCTGAAAAAAAGATTTTCAGAACTATCAAATTATGATTCCTTCCCTAATACCTCCACCCCAACTACCACCAGGATTTTATATGGAACATGTTGCTCTCCATTGCTATTTATTTACAATTAATTCTGAAGGAGCAGATCTAGTTAAAATTTCTTACTTCCAAATTGTATAGGTACATGCACCAACAACAATTATACACTTGCCTCGTCTACATCACAACATTCACACAGCACATAAAATCTACCTCACATAAAGTAATGCAAAATCCTACACAGGATGGCTCAGATTTTCAGTATGCACAGTTTTGCATCTGCTCAATCCTTTATCTACATGCACAAATCTGGGGTTAAGTGCATGCAACAGAGTTTGCATGAATACTTGTATTTTGACAATCTGGTCCAATTATTATTATTTGACAATCTGCCAATTATTAAATGGCCAAATAGCAAAGTATCTTCATTTGTTTCAATTTATTACTGTCTCTCTCAAGCCCTTTAAACATTTACACAATTTTAACACCACAGACATAGTACCATAACTTATCAAAACCAAGCACTACTCCATGCTTCCAGTAGGCTTCCACTTTATTGGTACAACAAAATTAACACAACTGTTGTATTCAACTGATAAGGTGTTTAATCACAATCACACTGAGAAGGCCTCCTCAGCCCCAGTAACCTCCTCCCATCCCAGGAACCAACTCACATGACTAACAGATGTGGGTACATCAGAGAGGCAGGAGGTCTCTCAAATAGTGAGGACCTAAACCATTTAGGGCTTCAAATAGAAGAACACACATTCTTTAATTTCATATCAATATGATATACAATACACTGTATACTATTAACATAGTACCAACAAGAGACCACATGTATTTCCAAAGTGGATCTTTAAGATTACAGCCTTTAATTTGTCAGACTGATTGCTAATAGATACATGATGCCTTTGGAAGTATAAACGATTTCTCCCAGCTGTAGAATTGAGTGGAAAGTAGGATGCTTTTCTAATTATTGATGAAAAATCTTTGTTCCTGCAGTGTCCTCAAAGCTTTCTCTGTGGTTCTCATTCATATTACAAATGAGCAAGTGATCCAGGAATGCATTACATTCACATTCCCCAGAGAAAAGTTTGGCAATGAGTGACTAGAACCTTTAGGAAATACTTTTGGTCAAAATATAGGGCCTCTAATGATAATATGAGTGAGAGAAGGCAAATCTTGAGACACATCCATGCACTCAACTGGAATGAGAAAATCACTTTTGGTAAATACTCAGTGTGAAAGAGTCTCCATTTGGAATCCTCTGTACTTGAGGATCTTTGATGTCCAATAAGGGCCTGATCACTCCAGATCTTTTCTGTATAGTAAAAGAGAAGTTGGATAACTTCTTTGGGGAACTGGTTCTACAGTCCCAATGGAAAATAGTGGTTCTACTGCCAAGAACAACCCAGTTTGTTTTGAAGATTTTTTTTTTAAATGTCTGTAATGCAGCAATCTTTTGGGAAGTTTTCAGACTGAAATACCCTTGCTTTTCTATCATAAGAACCCATCTGTCTACAATGGAGTTCTTTCACATGGGAGAGGGGGAAAAGAGAGAGAAAAAGTGAGAGATCTGCTAGTCAGACAGGGATCTGCTGCTTCTCCCAAGTGGAGAGCCTGGGTATTTGTTGCGTTTAAGGATTGCACACGCTCCTGCCAGGACTTTCCTCCCATTAAATTCCTGTTTCCATATCTTCCACTGTTTGGTGTCTGACCTCTTCTGTTGATCCTGGAGTGATCATAGTAGAAAACAAATGGAACTGTCTGAAATCCCTTTTATGGCACCCTACAGCAGAAAGATTTCCTTTTCTGAATTTCTACCACACACCTTGCCTAGTCTCTACCACCTTTTCAGCTGCAAAAAGAAATGGAAGCCACAATTTGTTTTGCTTGTTTGTCTGCTCTCCAGACAGGATTCATGGGTGTCCTAGTAATTGCACTCTATGCGTTTGACCAGGTGGACAATGTGATTGAATCCACAGTGGTATTTTCCTTGAAGGATGAGGTGACCAATTTCATGTTAAGAAAGGCTGTCTTTGTCCTTCAGTGGGAGCAGTCCTCTAAACCATGTTACATATATTCAAGCAAAATAAATGGCCAGACAGAAGAGATTCATCTGTGGCTTAATTATTCCTACACAATGAGAATTCTATTTTCAGTCCACTTTGTCAGTGAGGAAGGGGAAGAATCTTTCAATGGGCATGACCATTTCTTTTGCCTCAGCAGTCACAGCCACATCCCTGGTATCTGCACCAAACAGTAGGTAGGTTTTTTTATCCTGGAATTTATAATATTTCATGAGATGTCTATTAAAGCACTTCTTTCAATGGCTATTTTCATTCTGAACTGATCACTTCCTCAACAACTGCACTGATGGGAAATATGTTTCAATTTTTGA
Source organism: Mauremys mutica (assembly GCF_020497125.1). Taxonomy (NCBI): domain Eukaryota; kingdom Metazoa; phylum Chordata; order Testudines; family Geoemydidae; genus Mauremys; species Mauremys mutica. The sequence continues at coordinate 58,657,749 of NC_059079.1, forward strand.
GCTGGAGGGAAAATATTTCCCCTATAAAGAGACTGGATTTCTGCTTGGTTTATTCTGGAGGTACAACTAAGATCAGTGTCTCCTTACTGTGGTTTTAAAATATTCATGAGGAAATAGACTGTTCTGTGAGGGAATCTGATTCTTCAGAGTCAGATTCTAATAAATCTCCTTCCTACAGTAGAATCTGAGGTGTCATAGTGAAGATGGCTATACTGCCTTCTTTGTCTTTTTCTTGTAGCATTTTGATTCGTCAACCCTGTTGATTAATTCTGTGAGAATGGGTGCAGCGAATCAAGCCCAGCTATGTTTATTTTATTTCATTTTACTTTGAGGGAAGATTTTGGCTTTTATAAAGATAGTCACTTGAAGTTCTCTGGGATGACTGTCACTGGGCTGTGTGGGCTTAGGATCTGGGGAGACTGCAGAAGGAAAGAAGCCAGTCTAACACACCAATGCCATCACTGTTCAGCAAAGGGAGGTGACTACAGAAGTAAAATAAAAGAGAAGGGGAGAAAAATGTCTGGGTATTCCTTCAAGGAAAAGAAAAATCAAATTAAAAGGGAAAGCCTGCCATGCTGCACTGCAGAGACAGACACACCAGGCAGTAATATGGTGGATAAATCCTTTTCTCACCTAACTTGTCCTGAACAAAACATTAGATGCCTCATGGAATAGGGAATATAAATTCTAATTCTATAGTATGAGACAATATATTCATGTAATGATTAAGAATAGTTTTGTAAATGAGTTCCAATAGTTCATGGATTAGGGACCCAATTTTATGGAGTTCCAGGGGCTTCTGTACAGATTATTTAGGTTAATCTTTCTATCTATGCAATGGGACTCAGTGTTCAGTCTAGAAGATACCATCAGAGATGCTTAGTTTTCCAGTTCTCAAACTGTGGATTTGTGTCTCCAGAGATGTCAAATATAAAGGGAAGGGTAACATAAAATCCCTCCTGGCCAGAGGTACAGAATCACTTACCTGTACGGGGTTAAATCAGTGCAATTAACCTAGTTGGCACCAGACCAGAAGGACCAATGGGGAAAGAAGATACGATGCGGGGGGGCGGGGGGGGGGGAGAAGAGAAGAGCGGGAAGGTTTTGTTTGTGCTCTCTTTGTTGGTTCCCTCTTGGGACGAAGAAAGAGACCAAGCAGGTAAACCAGCTCCTAAAAAGATCCTAAAATGATACATCTAAAATTACAGAAATTAATCATAAGCCAGTTCGTTTATAAGCTAACCCTCCCTCCCAAGACCGAGAAGTAAAAATGGAAAATTTTTATAACCCATTCATAAGCCGACCCTATAATTCAGGGGTCAGCAAACTTTGGCTCCCGGGCCATCAGGATAAGCCGCTGGCTGGGTGAGATGGTTTGTTTACCTCAAGCATCTGCTGGCACAGAGGTAAACCTAAGTAAACAAAATGTCCTGGCACGCCAGCTGCTTACCCTGACGGGCCGGGACAGCAACTGGTGGGAAAATTTTTGTTTGGGGGGGCAGCGCGCAGGTGGGGAGAAGCTGGGAGTCAGGGAAGTAATCCCTGTGATCACCTCCCAGGGGCCAGGAGAGGATGTCTCTGACCTGGCTGGAGCTGCTCCGGTAGGCTGGGCAGTGCGGCCGCAGCGTGCTCCGAGGGGCCAGACTGGGCGGCACGGCCGCAGCATGCTCCAGCAGCGTGTCCACAGCCTGCTCTGGAGGGGCAGGGCCAAGCAGCACAGCTGCAGCCTGCCAGCCCCAGAGCTGCAGCTGCTTCGGAGGCTGGTAGGAGAGCAGCGTGGCCAGAAGTGGAGAGACTCTGGCCCTGCCTTTTCCCTTCTGACTGTGCTGCCTCTCCTTGCTCCCTCTGTTGGGGGGAGGGACTGTGTCCCACCTCTCCCTCTCTATACCCGTTCATAAGCCAACACCCCCTTCTCTGGTGCTTCCCTTTTTTACTAAAAAAAAAATCAGCTTTTGAACGAGTATGTACGATAATAGCAAGGAAATGCATTAGATCATATTTAGTTTTAGCTTGTGAATTTTCCCTATGCTAAGAGGGAGGTTTATTCCTGTTTTTTTGTAACTTTAAAAATAAGCCTAGAGGGGAATCCTCTATGTTTTAAATCCTTTTATTACCCTGTAAAAAGTAGCTTCCATCCTGATTTTTGCAAGTGTGATTCTTTTACTATTTAAAAAAATCAAATTCTTCTTTTAAAAACCTGATTGATTTTTAGTGTCCTAAAAACCAAAGGGGTTGATTTGTGCTCACTTTGTTAAGCTATTGGTTGGTATATTATTCTCAAGTCACCCCAGGAAAGGGAGTGAAGGGGCTTAGGGGGATATTTGAGGAGGATAGGGCTCCAAGTGGCCCCTCCCTGAATATTTGTTTAAATCACTTGGTGGTGGCAGCAATACTGTCCAAGGAAAAGGAAAGGAATGTGTGCCTTGGGGAAGTTTTTAACCTAAGCTAGTGAAATATAAGCTTAGGGGGTCTTTCATGCGAGTCCCCACATCTGTACCCCAGAGTTCAGAGTGGAGAGGGAATCCTGACATGGTGGCAGCGTGGTGGAATCATTTTGAACCAGAAGCACAGACCACAGGATTTTAAAAGGACACTTTTTAGCTGAGAGCAGCTGGAGGTTTTTCTCTCTGCCTGAGAGCAGAGTAAAGTTCCTGCAAGGGAATTCACAAGCTGGTTTTGTTTTGGTTTTTTTCCCCTTTCTTTCTAGCTCTCGGGTTAGGCTAGGCTAAGTGGAGGAAGGCTAGGATGATGGAAAGTGAGGTCCAAAAGAAACCAGAATTAGTCAGATTGGAAGCTGAAGACAGACAGAAAGAACATGAAAGACAAATAGCCTTAAAGCACTTGGAGTTGGAGATGGAGGAGAAGAAGGAGGCAAAATGCTTGGAGGCAGAGGCAGCCAGGGAGGAGGCTGCCCATAAAAGAGCCTTGGAGTTAAAATATGGAGAAATACAGGCCCAAATTGAGGCCCAGATTTTGCCCCAGAAGCATGAACTGGCTGTTAAGGAGTTGAAAAGACGGAACCCTTCAGCAGCTGGCTCCATTTCCCCAAAAATCCACAAATGGGAGCGACTATGTGGCCCCTCCCTAAATGTTTGTTTAAATCACTTGGTGGTGGCAGCAATAACGTCCAAGGACAAGGAAAGGAATTTGTGCCTTGGGGAAATTTTTAACTTAAGCTGGTTATGTAAGGGCTGGAATATAAACTTAGGGGGTCTTTCATGTGGGTCCCCACATCTGTACCCCAGAGTTCAGAGTGGGGAGGGAACCCTGACAAGAGATATGCTTCTTAACAGCAAAAAATGTTTTTAAATAAATATAAATAAATAAATTAGAGGTGAGAAATAACAGACCTCAACCCTATTGTCCCTCTGCAAATTTGTGTATACACAGAGTCAATCCCTTATCTCTCTCTAAAAGTGCAAAGTTTCAAAAAGTTCAGTGAATAGAAAAGATTGTAGGGGGCAGAACAGATCTGGACAAGGAGAAATTTGGAGATAAATGTGAGAAGAGTGCGACGGGCAGTAGAAACAAATGGGAAACTGTTTGAGCAGCATATTCCAGAAGTCTTGGGGTCTTTCTAAGTGTAGCCTTCATTGATTTGAGATCTACCATACCATTCTCTCACTAGAAGGGAAAACCTATCATGGCAGCAGGCCATAAAAGAGACCCAGTTTGGGAATAAGAACTATTCAAGAAATACATGGTTACTGATGATGTTTTAAAGAAAGTCACACCAGTGAACTGGTGGAAGTCACTTAAGCACTTGGATTGAGAGACTGTTGAAGTGATCATTTCACTTTTAACAGCAGTAGCTCCTTCTGCCAGTGTAGATAGAATATTTTCTTCCTTTGGACTACTTCATTCCAAATTGAGAAATCATTTGGGACCTCAAAAAGCAGGAAAGCCTGTTTTTGTTTTCCAGATTATGAACAAACAGTAAAATGAGGGTGAAGATGACTGAGTTAGCTGCAGAAGCCAATATTTTAAGTTTCCCACGTTGACCTGGCTAACATAGTCAATTAATATTTTTTTAATATATATTTCATTTTAACAAAAACAAGCCTGATTTTTAAAAAAAACTTGCATGTTTAACTAAATCCCAGAATTCATATGCTTGTTTTGTTAAAAAATTATGTTTGCTGTTGAAGAAAAAAATCCAGAATACAAAACGTTGTTGTTTCAGTTAAATAAAACAATTTAAATGTCTGTCTGGTGATGTTCTCCTCCTAATACAGCACGGCAAGAAAATCCTCCAAGTATTAATGATTAACCTGTTGAATTGGAGATAGTTCACCTCCCAATGACTTCATAAATATCTGCATCAATTACCTTTGGTAAATGAAATAACCAAACAATCATTCATTTTCTGATATAGGTATAAAACTAATCTGAAAAGTTTTCAAAATAAATCACTGTTTAAAAATGTATAGTGTGTACCTTCTAAAAATGAAACCTATATCTATCTATCTCTGAGCTGTGAAGAGTATGTATTAAGCTTATAACAACCAACAAAAATACACTTATGTAGAAATCCATGATTAAATTGAGTCTTCCTGACTAGTGATTTCAATCAATTTGATTTAAAACATGGTTTAAATCAATTTGATTTAAATCGAATCCACCCTGAGCCTAAAGAAGTACAATTATCAAAATTGGGCAAGTCACCAAGTATATTTTGAACATCTTATATTTTTCTTATTTTAAATACTGCCTATCTACAATAATGTATTTGCTAGGCTTACTCATCTGGACTACAGTAATGGTCTTTCAATATTAGCATAAAAGCAACATTCACCTATCTATAATTAAAGATTTTTTACAGTTTCTATATTAACCTTTTTTAAAGCAGTGCCTTGCTCAGCCATAAATCTGCTTTGAGGCATTTTTGTGTTTGTTTTTAAACATACAACATTTAATTTCCCATACCACAAGCATTGCAATACCCAGCTACAAGGTGAATTAAGGACAGTCAGAGCCTTCAAATGGAATTTCTTTGATTTTCATAGATTCACAACCTTTTCCTTTTTTTAAAAAATAATTAACTTTAATTCATTGTTCTATTTCCTCAAAGTTTACAAGATTAAAAAAAGCTGCTAATTGAGTAAATTCTAAATTATACAGTGTGACAGGGTCAGGCCAGATGGCTACAGGAGAGTGATACAAGGCAGATATATTAGCCCCAAGTTAAGTAGGTCCCCTTTCCCTGGGTAAGGTAACAGGGAAGGTTCCAGAACAAGCAGGAGCTGTCTGGAAACAATTAAGGCAGACAGGCTGATTAGAACACCTGCAGCCAATCAAGAAACTGCTAGAATCAATTAAGGCAGGCTAATCAGGGCACCTGGGTTTAAAAAGGAGCTCACTTCAGTTTGTAGTGCACGTGTGAGGAGCTGGGAGCAAGAGGCGCAAGGAGCTGAGAGTGAGAGGGTGTGCTGCTGGAGGACTGAGGAGTACAAGCGTTATCAGACACCAGGAGGAAGGTCCTGTGGTGAGGATAAAGAAAGTGTTTGGAGGAGGCCATGGGGAAGTAGCCCAGGGAGTTGTAGCTATCATGCAGCTGTTACAGGAGGCACTCTAGACAGCTGCAATCCACAGGGCCCTGAGCTGGAACCCGGAGTAGAGGGCGGGTCCGGGTTCCCCCCAAACCTCTCAACTCCTGATCAGACACAGGAGGAGTTGACCCAGACTGTGGGTTCCACCAGAAGGGAAGATCTCTGAGGTGAGCAAATCCGCCAATAAGGTAGAGGACCCACCAAGGTAGAGGAGAAACTTTGTCACAACAGGTATCCAGTACAACTGCAGAAGTAAGGACTAAAGCAATACTTTTTCCTGACTTTAAAAATAGTATCTTAGAAGAACAGAAAAATACATTTTTATAGGAATATTTGGATTTGCCAGTTGAAGAGACTGAACCTTTAATTTCAAGATTATAATCCAGACAAGAGCTGCATACCATTCATATAACTGCATGTATGATGATATGGCATTTCTTATATAATCAGTGAGTACATTTTTCTTGCCGCAATAAAATTCAAACTGTAAACTATTTATTAAGATTAATATCATAGGGCAGCACCATTCTAGCGTTGCCTAACTAATATTTTGTTTCAGCTGATTTTAGCAACAGATCCCTCACCGAGCCATTTATTCAGATGCAAAGTACAAGTTTCAAAAGGATTAAAGACAAACAAAAATCTCAGAAACTAAACAGAAAGCCAGTCACTGTGGTCCCCATTAAAATATTTAAAGTTCTGCCTTTGCCAAGCAAGTAACATGACATGTCCTCCTGACATTGTCAGCCTAAAAATTTTTTCCTGAAATTTATCCCATTATTCCTTGTTATATTCTTTTTTCCATCCTATCTAAATCATCCCTATCCTGACATGCATAAAATATATCACATGGACGCTGTGACTTTGGCAGAGAAGGTTTCAAGACTTGGTGAGGGCACCTAAACAGATGGGAAAGGAAAGGGAGAGGAATCTTAGGCAAATGGAAAAACGAAGGTGAAGAGGGTGGGGAGGGAGGTGAGATGAAGACAGGGCAAGGCTGGTTTGTTTTTGACATTGGTATATTTGAAGTCTGAAGAAAACGTGCCAAATGAGTAGAGTGGTGAATGAGAAGCATGCATGGAAGATAAGATAGGAGCAAAGAAGATCAGCTGGGGAATGTCGTCGAGGGAGCAGTTTGAAGGAATAGCTGATGGCAGCAGAAGAAAGACTTCCAAGTCCAAGAAAGGTGAGGGAGAGGAGAAGAGTCAGGGTTCATGAAAAAGCACCATTTTACATGCATTAAGAATCAAATGGTACCACCTTTTTAAATGTGTACCTCAGACTTGCATGGACAGTACTAGCATGGAGTCTCAGCACTTTGAAATCTGACTGAATCAGGTTTTACTTGAAGAAATAATTCTTAGAAGCATTCCAAGCCAGCCTTTGTACCAGACTTAAGAAGTCTTCTTGAAATGCCTCAAGAAGGATCAAAGGCATTACCCACATCTTTTTAAGAGCACAGAATACCATCTGATCATTAAGGGCACATATACATTGGCAAAGTTACAGCGCCAGCAGTTACAGCACCACTCAGCAGGAAAACCGCTGTTGTGTGTTCACACTGACAGCTGCCCGCACAATAGCGTGTTCACACTTGTGGCACTTGCAGCGGTATTCGGAGCAGTGCACTCTGGGCAGCTATCCCACAGAGCACCTCTTCCTCTTCTGCTGCTAAGAGTTGTGGGAAGGCGGAGGGGATCGCAGGGCATCCTGGGTCCTGTCCCAATGCCCCGTGATGCAATGCTTCGTATCCCAGCAATCCTTGTGCTTGTCTGTATTTGGCACCATCTTTCAACTGTTTGTGTACTGCACGTCCTGCTTCTTTAGTCTGCAGGAATGGATCCCAAACTGTTGACCAGTATGCTGCTCGCTCTGACCAACACGTCACGAGTGGCAGTGGAGTTATTCCTTAAACTGCAAAGGCAAGAGGAGTGCGACATTGATCTCACCACATGAAGTAGCTATGACATGAGATTGCTTGTGGCATTCACGGAGGTGCTGACCACGGTGGAACGCCACTTTTGGGCTTGGGAAACAAGCACTGAGTGGTGGGATCACATCGTGATGCACGTCTGGGATGACGAGCATTGGCTGCAGAACTTTCGCATGAGGAAAGCCACATTCATGGGACTGTGTGATGAGCTCACCTCAGCCCTGCGGCGCAAGGACATGAGAATGAGAGCTGCCCCATCGCTGGAGAAGTGCATGGCAATTGCACTGTGGAAGCTGGCTACTCCAGACTGCTACCGATCGGTCACTAACCAGTTCGGAGTGGGAAAATCGACCATTGGAGTCATGTTGATGGAAGTGTGAAGAGCCATTAATTGCATCCTGCTCTGAAAGACTATGACTCTGGGCAACGTGCGTAACACTGTGGATGGCTTTGCACAAATGGTCTAACTGCGGAGGGGCGATAGATGGCACGCAGATTCCAACTCTGGCACCAGACCACTTAGCCACCAAGTACATTAATCACAAGGGGTATTTCTCAATGGTTCTCCAGGCGCTTGCGGATCACCGTGGGCATTTCACAGACATGAACGTAGGCTGGTCCGGAAAGGTGCATGACACGCATCTTTCAGAACACTGGCCTGTTCAAGAAGCTGAAAGCAGGGACTTTCTTCCCGGACCAGAAGATCACTGTAAGGGAAGTCGAAATGCCTATTGCGATCCTGGGAAACCCCGCCTACCCCTTAATGCCGTGGCTTATGAAAACATATACAGGGCAACTTGACAGCAGCAAGGAGTGGTTCAACAACAGGCTGAGTAAGTGCGGAATGACTGTGGAGTGTGCATTTGGCCGTTTAAAAGCCCGCTGGCGATTCCTGTATGGGAAGCTGGACATGGCAGATGACAATATTCCTATGCTTATAGTCCCGTGCTGTACACGCCATAATATTTGCGAAGGGAAGGGTGAAAGCTTCGCTCAGGGCTGGATCGCAGAGGCTCAGCGCCTGGAGGCTGAGTTTGAACAGCCAGAAACCAGGGTTATTAGAGAGGCACAGCGTGGGGCCATAAGGATCAGGGATGCCTTGAGGCAGCAATTTGAAGCTGAAAGCCACTAATATTTGGTGCTATGCTCGGGATTGCAGGGCTTGTAATGCTAGGAGGTAACTGGTGCACATGATGCAATAAGGGGGTTGAACATAACTGCATGGTGCTTTGCAGTGCTCTTTTTGCTTTCACTTAATAGAATAAAGATTGCTTTCAAACCAACACAATTCTTTTATTAAAAGACAGCAACCAGAGGAGAGAGTCAAATGACAAAAGTACATCAGCAGGGAGAGGGATGGAGGAAGGGAAGGTGTCCAGAGAAGGAGGGGTCTTGAGATGGCTACAGGTTTGCGTATGGCCAGGGATCATATCCAACCTTCTCCTTTGGAGTACAATGCAGCGGGTACTGTATTTCAGCAGGGCCAAACTGCAGAGGAATGGGTGTTGAGTGCAGTGGGTAGTGGGAGTCCACACTGCTGGACTGGGAGGAGTGGAATGCTGCAGGTAGAGGGTGGAGCAAGGAGGTTGATAACAGTGTGTTGGCGGTTGTGGGGGGGAGGGGTACTTGGGAAAGAGTTTTGTGACAGCAGCTGCAGGGACAGGTGGGCGCGGAGCTGCTCCGTTTGAAGAGCTAGTATCGCCTGGAGTGTCCCCGCTTGGTGCTCCATAACCTTTAAGAGCCGCTCCGTGGCTTCTTTCTGGTATGCCATGTTCTCCTTTCAGTCCCTCTTCTCACTGTCCCGTCACTCCTTCAATTCCTGTTTCTCGGCAGCAGAGTGCATCGTAACTTAATGGAGAAAGTCCTCCTTAGTTCTTTGTGGCCGCTTTCTAACTCTGTGTGGCCGCTTTCTAACTCTGTGCAGCCGTTCTGCCCCCCGATAACAAAGAGGAAGGCTGGGCTCTCAAGGTCATCTCTGTGAAGTTTAAATGCAACATTTTACAGAAGCAGTATTGTTTGCAACACAGACAAACTGATTCAGTGCTTTAAAACACAGCCAGTACTCACACACCTGTCACTAACTGGCTGACCCCAAGCAAGCACACGAGCCACAAGACCCCCAAAATGGTGACTAGCCACAGGGGCAGGGTAAAATCACTCTTCCCAGACCCTGCTGTACACTGGGCACATGGCTCTTGGGGAGAGCCAGCACTGTAGGGGGGACCTGATAATCATTCCTGTCCCCACACTTTCCACAGGATGTGATTATGGAAGATATCTCGCTGTTGAGGGCAAGCAGGGAATCAAGGGAGGGTCTCCTCCAAGACCGCAGCTTCCGCCCTGGCCCCTATGCAGCTCGCCTGTGTGCAGCAATGGTCCCCCGGCCGGGACCGCACAGTGGCATGGGAAAGTTACCATTAATGGGGCAAGAAACACAGCAGCTCTGCCGAGGAACCTGTGGCAGCAGATTGCCCAGTATCTCCATAAGAGGTTCCTGGAGACCTGAGGAAGATTCCCGTGAAGTGAGGGAGTCTATCAACAGCCTGTTCCGCCGCTCAGACTAGGCATGCGGTGGGAGACAAGCCTGCTTTCTGCAACCCTCCTGCCCCCAATAAATCCCTTCAGCAATTCCCAAAATCAGATCCACTTACCAGGGCCCTCCTCTCCTGTTTGCGCATCGCCAAGATCTGACTGCTGTGACTGGCTAGGCTCCTCCAGGGTAGAAAAGAGCACCTGACTGCCTGCATCTCTGGTCTCTGAGCCATCCTGTGCCTCTGGTTCCCCCTCCCCATCCAAGATTTCCTCCTCCTGGCTCAATCCACTCTCGACTGGCACGCAAGCCAACGAAGTATCCACAAGGGCCTTTGCAGTGGAGGTGGGGTCGCCACCGAGTATCACGTCCAGCTCTTTGTAGAACCAGCAGCTCGTGGGCACAGGACCGGAGCAGCAGTTTGCTTCCGATGTCTTGTGGTAGGCATTCTGCAGCTCCTTCACTTTTACCCTACACTGCAATGTGTCCCGGTCATGGCCCCTTTCTATCATGCATCGTGAAATCTGTCCATAGGTATCAATTTCTACAGCTGGAGTGCAGCTGGGACTGCACAGCCTCCTCTCCCAAAATTCTGATGAAGTCCAGCAGCTCAGCATTGCTCCAAGCGGGGGATTGCCTGGTGCATAGAGCAGGCATTGCCACCTGGAAAGATGTGCTGAGACCACTGCACACATCACCGAGCAAAGAGGAAGAGGATTTTCAAATTTGCAAAGGAATGTATGGGGTGGGGATGACGGTTGGTCACCTAAGGGCGGGGTAGTAGAGTTCAAACCAATCACCAGAGAGGTGAGAACAGGCATTGTGGGACACCTCCCAGAGGCCAATCACAGCGCTGTAATCGCCACGGTGTCTACACTGGCACCGCGGTGCTGTAGCCCCAGCGCAGAAAGCTCTACGCCTCTCATTGGGGTGGGTTTTTTTGTTTGTTTGGGTTGTTGGTTTTTTGTTTTGTTTTGTTTTTTGAGTGCTACAACTTTGCAGTTTCTGTGCAGTAAGTGGCTTAGCAGTGTGTACACCTCGGGAGTTACAGCACAGAAATCTGCTTTACTGCGCAGAAACTTGCCAGTGTAGATAGGGCCAAGTCTCAATGCTCCCCTCCCTACCGCTATGTGATAGGTGAGCCTAAACAGACAATACATGTGGCTGTCAACTACATATCGGTCATATGAACAAGCCTTCAGGAGCGTAAATTCCCTCCCTTCCTCCTTGGAATACATACCTGTTAAAAACAAACAAAGGTGACACCATAAACAGTAACAGGAAACACAATGAATTAACACTAGAAAAGATCTAGCAAAGATTGCACGGTGTCAAGAAAAAAAGAAGAACCAATGCCAATGCGGCACACAGGCAAAAGGTGTGGAGGCAAAAGTTTTGGAAAATAACTGGAATGTGGGAATTGAAAAGACATGTAGGGCTAGAGACAGAATGTAGTAACACTAGAAACACATTCACCATCTATGGATAAGAAGGATTGGGCTTGAATTCTGGAGATGCAGTATTTATAGCCTGTGGATAGTGGCATGTGATGTTTGATGCTAGAAGTGTTCCTATTACTGCCCTGAAAGGTCAAAATTCTAGGCCTCAGATTTTCACAAGCCTTGCAATAAAAAGCTCAGATCCAGGAAAGACTCTGGGTGAAATGGTGGCTTTAGTGAATGATAATTTTTCATTGTTCATTATCTTGCAATGGATACTTGGAAATCTACATGTTTATCCACCTTTCTTAGAACATTAATTCCAGTGTGCATATTTAGATGTCCAGTCCAGGATCTGTACGGTTCTGTCTCATTACAATTTGTTTTACTTCATCGATAGCGGCAGATGTGATTGACTAGTTTTTCCCCTGAAATTAGGTAGTTTTCATTTAAGCATATTCCATTCAAGTCTATTTATATAATGTTTATCTAACAACTGTGGCTTAATGAGTTTTGACAGAGGAACTGTGGGAAGAGGGCGTGAAACCGTTAAGAGGTGCCTGTGGACCGTGTGAGACCGGTAGCGGACCCTGGCGCACTGAGACTGGGTCTTCTTGCAGTCGGATTGCTTGGGAATGTGGGAAGATAGTCATTTATAGTTCCATGGATTTTGTTCTTCATGCAAGTCATTTTATTTTTATTAGGAGGCACATGATATTACTATGTCTCGAGACTTTTCTCATGGGTGGACATATTGGTCTCTGTGGCAGGGAATGTTGCAATTGTTATATTTGCATTTCTCTCACCCTCTCCTTTTCTTTCATTCCTTTCTAAATATTTTTACATAACTATGGACTACTTTTTCTTCTTCATTAAATTTCTGGAATTTTGATTTGTCCTACTGTTCTCTGGTTAACTCACTCTTGGATTGTAGTTTCAGTGTTATTTTGGTGAGAGAGTGTTTAATGACCATTTCATCCAGATGTTCCAGTGCTCTTCACTTTTTTGGATGTATTTTCCTTGAATTCTGTAAGCAGTTTCTAGTAAGGCAATGGATTCTTTGACCATTTGAGGTGTTTCTGAAGTTCAGTTGTGGTAGGAAATTTGGAATTCTTTGTTTTTAGTGGAGTTTATGACAGTGATCTTTAATTTTCTCCTGTTCCTTTGTATCAATTTCTTTTCATTTAATGAGTTTGTGCTATTGCTGTTCACTTATATTTAGTGTTTCTCTATCAGGTCTCAAAGTGATTCCACAAGATAGATAGTTGAAATACAGGGAAACAAAAAAGTCATCTTCATAAGAGTTTTATGCTGTGTGGCTTGCATTTCTGTTCGTTCCTGTATGATAATCTGTATTATTCCATATACTTATTTTATGTACATCAACATGGTTGTTCTAGTTTTAATGCCCTTTCTGTAGCTAAAGATTGGGAACAGTGCTGTGTGCTCTTTCTTGGCCAGATTCTCATCTGGTGTAAATCAGCATAGCTCTGCTGAAGCCAAGATAAGAATATGGCTCTCAGTATCTCTCTTATAATCCCTCTTTCCTGAGGCAGTATTGGGGATTTTGATTCCATGTGTTCAAATGAATCCAGTGGCACAGAGACAAATGTAATTTTAGGAAAACTTTCTGGAGTGCTTCCCCTTAGCCTTTTGACCTTCGGAGTAGAGTATAAGCTCATTAGAGTCCAAGCCAGGATGGTTCTAGAGAAGCAGAAAAACTGAGCCAAGGATCTCAAGGCTTACAAGAGGTTTTGTTGCTCCACCTCAAAGATAATCATTCATTTACCCTACTGATAAGGGACACTTAGGAAGAAACTCTCTCTCTCTTTGATGGGGAAATCACATATCCTGAACAAGAGAAGGCAGTGGATCTTCTTTGGTCAAAGTTCAATCTTCATCTTCAGGCAGAGGCTAGAGCTTCTAGATTTACCTGTAATCTGTTTTGCTATTTTTAAAAAATGGCAAGTATTTGCAGGCTGCTTGCTTGTCATACTCAGATTCCCTTTCCCCTGCAGCTTCATACTGAATTTCCAAGGTTTTGAATAGCTGTGGAAGCAAAGGTGTCCCCTGTGCCATTTCCTCTGCTTCACCTGGGTTGGATGAAGAAACTTTCCTCTTTTTCTACTGAAAAGTCATATGAAGATGGAAACAGCCTAAATTTTCCTCAATTTTTATTTCTTCCACTTCAATGTGCAAGTCTGATCATCAGGGCAAGGAAGAGAATGATAAAGGTGAAGAAGCTTTTTATGTTCTTGATCTTTTTCATTTTTTCTTCTGCAGTACACGTGCTTATTGGTGCTGACAGATCAAGGCTGAACTGGGAATTCAAGCTCAGAATACCATTGGACTTTTTGTCTTTGGTTTGTTGTTCTTTTTCCTTTGGGGCTGGTATAGGAGAAGGGAGGAGACTGACCGATACCAGGAGTTTCTTTTGCTTACACAGTTTTCGCACAGTCTGAGGATGGCATCCTACATTGCAGAGCTCTCAAGAAGACTGCCAATCCCCTATGTTTTAAGAGGGTTGAACTGACGGTCCACTAGGAGGGTTATCATATTTATGAGGGCAGAGAACTGTCCCATGCATAATTTAGATGTGGGAAGGAGGACAGTTTACCACTCCAGTGACATTAATCCACATATCCTGGGAGACTTTTGCTGGGAGTCAAGGAACAGAATTGCCAGTAAGAAGGTGAAATATTTAATTACCTACTGGATGAGTGAGGTTGGGATATGCTGAATGAATGGGAGTGCTAAGGACATGATGCTTATTAGATGTCCCATAGTACTTGTCCCCAATTGCAATGGAGGGGAGGGGCATGAAAATCAGCTCAGCTACTGAATTAAGTGCTGTCTGGGCATGCTATCAATGATTGCTCTAGTTGAGGATACAGGAAATGTGAGAGCCTTCTTGGCTTCTGCCTACTCTTCCACTGGACAGAGTCCCAGTTGACATGCCAACCAAAGGGCTGGACTCCTGAGAGGTGTGTCTGTTGGAATCTAGCCTGTACCCAGGTACCAGGGGAATCTGGTCCTGTTCACTGTATTTGTTAGATCCATCATCTTGATGCTTAAGCAAAGAGAGCAAGGAGCAAATTAGTGCCACCTAAAAAGCTCTCAGTTCAAATTAAAATAAAATCAATTTGGGGCAGGAGTGACAAAGCCAAACTGAAGAAAAAAAACGGTTACTCACCTTTTAGTAACGGTTGTTCATCGAGATGTGTTGTTCATGTCCATTCAAAGTAGATTTTCCCCTAGCAGCGCCCATAGGGTTGGCCCTGGCGCCCCCTGGAGTGGCGCCACTACAGCGCCGTATAAAGGGGCCCGCCGACCCTCCAACTCCTCAGTTCCTTCTTGCTGGCACTCCGACAGAGGGGCAGGAGGGTGGGTGGGTATTGGAATGGACATGAACACCACATCTCGAAGAGCAACAGTTACTAAAAGGTGGGTAACCGTTTTTTCTTCTTCAAGTGGTTGTTCATGTCCATTCAAAGTAGGTGACTCACAAGCCTAACCTTAGGTGGTGGGGTCACAGGTCACTGCCGACTGAAGCACTGTACGACCGAAGGAGGCATCATCCCTAGCCTGGTGCGTGATGGCATAGTGCGACGTGAACGTGTGGATGGAGGACCATGTGGCAGCTCTACAAATCTCCTGAGTCGGGATCTGAGCCAGGAGCGCCGCGGAGGACACCTGCACCCTGATAGAGTGGGCCGTAACCGGAGGAATAGGGGTTTTGGCTATACGATAGCACTCCCATATGCAGGCCACAATCCACGAAGAGATCTTTGGAGAGGAGACCGGGAGCCCCTTCATTCTATATGCCACCGCAATGAAGAGCTGGGTCGACCGTCTAAACGGCTTTGTCCGTTCAACATAAAAGGCTAGGGCCCTGCAGACATCCAGGGAATGCAGCCTCCGCTCCTTACCGGAAGAGTGCGGCTTTGGATAAAACACCGGTAGGAAGATATCTTGTCCCATGTGGAATTGGGAGACGACCTTGGGAAGGAAAGCCGGGTGAGGTCTAAGTTGGACCTTGTCCTTACAATAGACAGTGTATGGGGGTTTGGATGTCAGTGCCCTTAGCTCTGATACCCTCCTTGCCGAGGTGATCGCTACAAGAAAAGTGACCTTGTATGACAGGTACAGCAGAGAGCATGAAGCCAGGGGCTCGAAGGGAGGACCCGTGAGGGCAGAGAGGACCAGGTTCAGGACCCAGGTAGGAGCTGGTTGATGGACATGTGGAAATAGCCTGTCCATGCCCTTAAGGAAACGACTAACCAGCGGGTTTGCGAACACCGAGGTGCCCCCTTCTCCCGGGTGGAAAGCCGAGATGGCCGCTAAGTGAACTCGAACTGAGGAGAGGGAAAGGCCCAACTGTCTCAAGTGGAGCAGATAGTCTAAGATAACGGGAATTGGGGCCCGCAACGGTTCCTGCCCTCGCTGACCGGACCAGATGGAGAAGCGTTTCCATTTGGCCAGGTAGGTGGCCCTGGTCGAGGGTTTTCTGCTACCGAGCAGCACTTGCCTGACCTGTTGGGAACATTGCATCTCCACCGGGTTCAACCATGGAGCAACCAGGCTGTGAGGTGGAGAGATTGCAAGTTCGGGTGGCGGAGGCAGCCCTGGTCCTGCGTGATCAGGTCCGGCAGCAGGGGCAGTGTCAGGGGCGCTCGGGTGGACATGTGCAGGAGCGATGTGTACCAATGTTGGCGCAGCCACGCCAGTGCTATCAGGATTACATGGGCGTGATCCCTGCGAATCTTGATCTTTTCCCTTGATACACAGGGTAATTGAGGAAAAGCGTAGAGCAGCCCTTCCTTCCACGACAGGAGGAAGGCGTCCGACAGAGACCCCGGGCTGTGGCCCCGGAGGGAGCAAAACCGCCAACACTTCCTGTTTTCCTTTGAAGCAAACAGGTCTAACTGGGGACGACCCCAGAGCCGGAAGATTGAGCGCACTACATCCCGACGAAGGGACCACTCGTGGCCCCGGAAAGAGCAGCTGAGGGCATCCGCCAGGCCGTTCTGTTCCCCCGGGAGGTAGAACACCATCAGGTGGGTAGCATTCTGAACGCAAAAGTCCCACAGCGCGAGGGCTTCCCTGCACAGGGGAGAGGAGCGTGCACCCCTGTTTGTTGATATAGAAGACCACTGACATGTTGTCCATGAGGACTGAGACACATCTGCCGGCCAGGTGGGATTGGAAGGTAAGACAAGCCAGGCGAACAGCTCTCAGCTCCCTGACATTGATATGTAACTTGAGGTCCTCCTGCGACCACAAGCCCTGTGTCCTGAGATCCCCCAAGTGCGTTCCCCATCCCCGATCCGAGGCATCCGTCACCAGGGAGAGGGAGGATTGAGGGGTGGCGAAGGGAACACCCAAGCACACCTTCTGTGGGTCGAGCCACCATTGGAGAGAGCTCAGCACCACCTGGGGAAGAGTCACCACTGAGTCCAGGGGATCCCTGGCCAGGTGGTATACCGTCACTAGCCAGGATTGTAGTGGGCGGAGCCGGAGTCTGGCATGGCTCACCACATAGGTGAACGCCTCCATGTGGCCCAACAGCTTGAGGCAGTTTCTTGCCGTGGTGGTCGGGGTGCAGTGCAGACTGAGAATGATCTCGGACATGGACTGAAACCTGGACTCTGGAAGATGCGCTCTGGCGTGCACTGAGTCCAGAACCGTTCCTATAAATTCTATCCTTTGGGTAGGAGACAGGGTGGACTTGGCCTCGTTTAAGAGGAGGCCGAGCTCGAGGAACATCCGCCTGATGAAAAGCACCTGAGCTTCCACCTGCTCCTTGGAGCGGCCCTTTATAATCCGATCGTCCAAGTAGGGGGAATACCTGGATACCCCGCTTGCGCAGAAAGGCCGCCACGACTGCCATGCACTTCGTGAAGACCCTGGGTGCCACCGATAGGCCAAATGGGAACACTGTAAACTGCAGATGGGCGTCGGCCACGACAAACCTGAGGTACCGACGGTGTCGGGGGATTATGGCAATATGGAAATATGCGTCCTTTAAGTCGAGGGTGGCATACCAATCTCCTGGATCCGAGGAGGGAATGATCGAAGACAGAGAGACCATGCGGAACCTGAGCTTTTTCACAAACTTGTTCAGCCGCCGCAAGTCCAGGATGGGTCTGAGGCCCCCTTTTGCCTTCAGTATTAGAAAATACCGGGAGTAGAAGCCTCTGCCCCTGAGGAACTTCCTCCACCACCCCCGCTGTGAGGAGGGACCGCACTTCCTGAATTAGAAGTTGCTCTTGAGAGGGGTCCCTGAAGAGGGACGGGGAGGGGGGCTGGTGGGGCGGGAGGGAGGAGAACTGGATAGAATATCCCCTCTCTACCGTGCGAAGCACCTAACTGTCCGACGTGATTCGGGACCAGGCATGGTAGAAGGGGGGACAGACATGACCCAAAGGTAGGGAAAGAAGGATCTGGAGTCCTGATCGGTAGGCCGTCCTCGACCGTACCATCAAATAGCGGGCCTAGGACCCGACGACGGTCTTGGTTGGCCGGATGCCTGGCCGGAGGGGTGATGCTGGTGGCGCCTCCACCCATTCCTGCCCCGTCTGCGCCCAACCTCTGAACGATTCTGAGGCTGGTAAGGGCGCGGGGCCGCTTGCGTCCTAAACTGCCTACGTTGGGTTGCCAGGGTATGCAGGCTCAGTGAGCAAAGCATAGCCCTCGAGTCCTTTAGACTGTGCAGACGCTTATCCGTTTTGTCCGAAAACAGCGTCTGCCCTTCGAAAGGGAGGTCCTGGATAGTCTGCTGGACCTCAGAGGGGAGGTCCGAGACCTGGAGCCAGGCTCCTCGCCCCATGACCAGACCTGTTCCAATAGAGCATGAGGCCGAGTCCGCTGCATCTAGGGCAGCCTGCAGGGAGGCTCGGGAGATTAGCTTTCCCTCTTCCACCAAGGCCGAAAACTCTGCCCTCGAGTCCTGGGGAAGGAGCTCGGCAAACTTCGACATGGCCAAACGTGTTATGACCATATTGGCTTACGACAGCCTGTTGGTTGGCTATTCATAGTTGAAGGCCTGCCGTGGAGTACACCTTTCTACCAAAGAGGTCGAGCCTTTTGGCGTCCCTGTTCTTTGGCGTCGACCCTCGAAACCCTTGACGCTCCCTTTGGTTGGCCGCGTCTACCACCAGGGAGTCCGGGGAAGGGTGGGTGTACAAATGCTCATGCCCCTTCGAGGGCACAAAATAACGACTCTGTTTTCTTGGCAGTGGGGGCCAATGAGGCTGGCGTTTGCCATAAGGTGCAGGACATGTCCTCTATGGTCTTGATCAACAGTAGGACCATCCTGGATGGTCTCGATGGAGCCAGGATGTCCACTACCGGATCTACGTCCACCTCAATTTCCTCAGCCTGGATTGCGAGGCTCTGAGCCGCTTGCCTGAGCGGTTACTGAAGGATCCTAGTGTCTTCCAGGGCCGGTGCCGTGGCCGTGCCCGCGACCGCCTCATCCAGAGAAGAAGAGGAGGAAATCACTTGGATCGGCCCGTCCTCCGGTGCTTCCAGCCCTTCGGGGTCCAGCAGCACGCAGTACCGAGGTTGCGGGGCCAGTGCCGGTTCCAAATGCGGCACCGCAGCCAGTACCGGGGTCACCAATGAATGGCTTGGCGTGTCTGGTGGCACCTGTTGAGCACGAACCTTGGTTGCCGCCGGTGCTGATGCCTAGCTACGGGGTGCTGAACTCCGATGCGGCACATCCCTGCCCGGCGACAGTGCCGGTGGAGGAGGCAACTGGCCGGGGCCATCAATGCCGAGGAGACCGAGGCCGACCTGGAGCGAGGACCAAACGCCTGGCCCACCGACTAGTGGTAGGCCCAGGGGGTCCAAAACTGCCACTGAGAGGGCGGTTGCCATTGCTGCTGCCACTGTGGTGGGTGCCGCTGGTGGCTCACCCCCAAAGTCGATCTCCTGCTCCGCGACTGGCTGGAGCGATAGGAGTCCGCCTCTGAGTCTGAGGTCTCTGAATAAGAGGACCTTGGGGGAGCGGCACCCGTCGTCGCTGGGGAGCAGCGCGGAGGTGGGGAGCTGTCTCTCTGGTCCGGTGCCGCCCGGGTGGTGCGGGACGGAGAGGGAGGTGACAGCATGGCCGGCTTGCCCCTAGACTGTACTGGGGGACGAGCTATGGTCAGCAACTCCCTGCCACGATGCGGGGAGGCCGGTACCGGGAATCTCAGCAGGTCTGAGGCCGCCTTGAATGCCTCCAGCGTCGAAGGGGGACGCACGTCTCCACTAAGGCCCGGGGATGATGGTCGCTCCAGACTCGACCGCCCTCTCTCCGGTGCGGGAGTCGACGGAGCAGCCGGGGGCTGTAGCCCAGCCTGTCCACTTGTACCAGCGGACGGTGTCGGCTTGTGGAGGTCCTGGCGGGGCGATCGCTCCCTCACCGACCTCTTCTTTTTAGCTGGCACCAGGGAGGGCGAGCGGTGCCGCACTGAGGCCAACTTTTTATGACCCGACTCCCTCCGGTGCCGGGTTTTAGAGGATTTGGGCTGGGCCCTAAGTCCTGATGCCAGTGCCGGGGCGCTCCGCACTGACGATGATGTGTTGGGCACCGCCTCGGCCGGCTCCGGGTCCAAAGGTGGCCGCAAGGCAGCCTCCATCAGAAGAACTCTAAGTCTTTGTGCTCTGTCTTTGAGAGTTCTGGGACGGAAGCCCCTGCAAATAGTGCACTGGTCCCTTTGGTGGCTCTCCCCGAGGCACCGCAGACAAGCAGAGTGTGGGTCACTCTTTGGCATGAACTTTCCGCAGTCCTTGCAGAGTTTAAACCCGGGAGACCCGGGCATGCCCCGGCAGGGCAACCAGTAGATGGGGGGGAACCCCCAACAGCAAAGAACCATGTACAACTAATCTAGATAAACTAACTATATACATGAGATTTATGGACACTGCTAAACTTGCTATCAGCAAGCGAAGTTCCAGCTAGCCGTCACCGGCGGTAAGAAGGAACTGAGGGGGTGGAGGGTCGGCGGGCCCCTTTATAGGGCGCCGTAATGGCGCCACTCCAGGGGGCGCCAGGACCGACCCTACGGGTGCTGTTAGGCGAAAATCTTCCGGCTGGCGTGCACGCAGCGCATGCACACCTACTTTCAATGGACATGAACAACCACTCGAAGAAGAACTGTAGATTTGGAGAAGTAATGAATCCCCACCCCTAAATTGGTTGAAAAAGATGTGCATCAAAGGAGGACTGTGTGCCACTGTTTGTGCTATATGAAGACAGAATTTTGAGAAGGCTCCAAAAGGAGTGGTCCTAACCCTCAGACCAACTGTAAAGCATGATCTGTCTCAAAGTTCTTAAAGAACAGGAAATATCCATCACAGTTTGGTGGACACGAAGAGGACAAAGATATACAGCTTTCAACAACAGCCAAATGCAAAACATTAATTGATGCAAATGCTGTAATATCATGAAAAATGTCCCTTATAAGGGGTTACACTCTCCAGCGTGACAGCAAACTTCCTAAAATTCAATAAATCAGTAACGTATGTCTTATTTACCTGGAAAGTGAGAAAAAATTGAGAATCATGGATATAAAATTACTTCCTATGACTGGCTTGTGATGGTTTAAAAGGACATCTCAAAACAGTAAGAATCTTGTGCATCAAAAGTTGGAACCAGAACAGTCCTGTTGTGTTCAAGTACTGGCCTCACTGAATACCTACAAACTGAGTTAAAATTTAAAAAAAAAAAAAAATGGATGATCCCATTTTATCAGTTCCACTCACATTATTAGACCTAGCCAAAGCAGTTCAGGCCAAATATCCAGCTATGCTGCATCAAACATACAGTTCCAACTCAAATAACACTAAATCTTCATTCTAAAAGGCACCAGGGTACTCCAATATCTGTAGGAAAGGATCACAATTTTTGTCAATATCAATTCCTGCTAGTCACGTGGAAATCTTCCAACACTGGAGTAGGGAACCTGATTCAACCTTGAAATAAACCAAGTTGTCCGGAGAATCTACAGCTCAGTCTACATTAAGAAATGAAGCCATTACAGAAAATGTTTTTAAGCAAGATGTCCTTCTGAACTGGTAGCAAAAGCTGTTTAAGTACCATTTCAATCCCATTGTCAACAATATTTTATAAGAATGACTGAGACTTCTTGAATGGTATTGAAAACTCTCTGCTCTACACTGGCATTTAAATTGTTTTCTATACCAGTTCAATGGAATCTATAACATTAACTATTTTTAACAAATGTTCAGTTTTCTAGTACAATCAAGGTTTAAGGTAGGGAAAGACTGGGGAAGAGACCAAGTATGAAAAATATTTCAGCTGGAAAGGTGAAAGTTTTAGTGAATCAGAGTGAGTTAAAATAAGTGTTAATAATGGAAATTGTTACGCAACTTTATAGCTAGTGGTAACCCACACCCAACTATAATCCCTCCTGCACTGTCTCATCCAAATGATTCAAAACTTTATTATCTAACTTAGTCAGAATCCAGCTAAAGGAACTAAACACATTACAAAAAGTTAAACTCACTGGTGTGGATATTGGTAGCAGTAGTTATCTTGATAATTTATAATTCATTATATTGAATAACTGAAGTGAAAAGGACCCGAAGTTTCAATGAAAAGCAGTGAATACATTCTCAGATGTGTCTTCTGGAACTCAGGGCAGGTCTACACTTAAACTACAGCAGCACAGCTGCACCACCATAGCACTTCAGTGAAGACGCTGCTATGCTTCTTCTGTCAGCGTAGTTAATCCACCCCCATGAGATGCAGTAGCTATGTTGACAGGAAAAGCTGCCTTATCGATATAGCACTGTCTCCATCAGGGTTAGGTCGGTATCATTGCATTGCTCATGGGGTGTGGATTTTTCACACCCGAGTGATGTAGTTATACGGATGTAAGTTTGTATTGTAGACCTGGCCCCAGTTGAAAAGCATAATATAACTAGCTACAGTACAACTGATTAAATCAGTGATAAGGTTTTTGCTCTGGAATCACTGCACTCTAGAGCAGTGGTTTTCAAACTTTTTTTTTCTGGTGACCCAGTTGAAGAAAATTGTTGAAGTCCACAACCCAACAGAGCTGGGGATGAGGGGATTGGTGTGTGGGAGGAACTCATGGCTAGGGTAGAGGGTTTGGGGGTGAGGGCTGTGGGGTGGGACTGGGAATGAGGGGTTCAGGGTGTAGGAGGGGGCTCTGGGCTGGGGTTTGGGCTGCGGGAATTGGTCAGGGCTCTGGGCTGGGGGTGCAGGCTCTGGAGTGGGGCTGGGGGATGAGAGGTTTGGGGTGCAGGAAGGGGCTCTGGGCTTGGGGTATGGGCTTACCTCAGGTGGCTCCCAGTCAGCAGCGCAGCAGGGGTGCAGAGGCAGGCTGCCTGCCTGTCCTGGCTCTGCGGACCACACTGCGCCCTGGAAGCGGTCAGCAGCAGGTCTGGCTCCTAGACAGACGTGCGCAAGTGGCTCTCACCCACAGGCAACCCCCCCACCCCAAGCTTCCATTGGCCAGAGTGCGGAGCCGGTGTTCAGGGCTGCACGCGGAGCCTTTGCCACCCTTCCTCCCGCCGCCTAGGAGACAAACCTGCTACTAGCAACTTCCGAGGCACAGCGCAGTGTCGGAACAGGTAGGGACTAGCCTGCCTTTGCCAGGCAGCACCACCAACAGGACTTTTAACAGCCTGGTCGGTGGTGCTGACCAGAGCAGCTGCAACCCAGTCCCTTCTATTCCACGACCCAATTCTGAATCGTGACCCACGGTTTGAAAACCACTGCTCCAGAGAGTAAAAAGCACTAAAGAGGAAAGTACTCAGCCATGTGTTTATTCAAGAAAAGTAGGATTGACTTGGGGAATTCTACCTTCTATTGTTATCCAAGCAATTAAAATCCAGATTGATTGCTTTCATAAGAGTGAAATTTTCTGCAACAGATGTATGTTAATACATTATCTTGATTCCCTCCACCCCTTAAGGAAAGAAAAATTACTTATTAGAAAATGTATAATAATCCCATCTATTCAAACTTTCTCAGGGCAGATCTACCCTATCACTTAAGTCGATCTAACTTACATTGCTCAGGGGTGTGAAAAAGACACCACCCTGAGCGACACAAGTTATAGTGACCTAAGCACTATCCACACTGGCACTATGTCAGCAGAAGATGGAGTAATACTTGTGGAAGCAGAGTAATTATGCCAACAGGAGAGCACTCTCCCATCGGCAAAGAGCATCTTCACCAGACACTCTACATTGCAGCCGATGTAGTGCTTCTAGTGGAGAACCGTCCTCAGTATTTTACTCACTGGCAAAGACATCTTGTATGGTAAATAAAAGTAGTAAAAAAGACTGCTCTTTATAAATAGAGATCATGAGGAACGGTCATTCCCACCCATTGATGCATATACAAATCAGGGTGGGAAAGGGTACCTATATCAGTAAGATGTGATCCAAATTACTGAATCACAACCCTAGCTGATCTTTCTGGCTACACTAGATAGGAGGGGAAAGGCATGACCCTGGAGGCTCAGACAGAGAATAATTGGGCACCCACTCTTCTGGCCTATGGGCGCCATGGCCAAGAGCAGAATGTGATTATCTTTTGATTGGAATTGGATGCAAACAGTCTATTTACATATGAAATCACTTACATAGAATCTGATCAATGGTGTGCTAGTCCTGCTCCTTTATTCCTGCATTTAGCTTGCAAGTGAACCTGAATGCTGGTTTTGCCATAGAAGTATATGGCGCTGAAGAAAAGAGACAGGTGTTTCAGGTAAAGAATCTGATCTCTGTTTAGGCTCTTACTTTTTATTCCATCTTGGCACTTGAGTTAAGTCATAATGGTTTTGTCGTCACTCTCCTAATGGATATCTGCAATTTGCAGGGGGACCCTTGGAAGAAAGCTGGTTAATACATTCCCCACACCTCCAGGAGTTTGATTCCTGAGGTCGCCACTTGCCCTGTGCCATGCAAGGTTACATGAGCTTTCCAATGCGACAGTGAGTGACAGTTATTTGAATTGCCCAAGGTTTGTCCTTAAAGAGATGAGACTACCACTGAAGAGACAGACTAATATCTAGGATTTTCAATAAGAATACATATTCTAAGTCTGTTACCACCAGTGCCTGATTAGAAAGTTCTGAAGGGGAAAGAGGTGGAGTACTGCCCCAAAAATCATTTCCACAAACTACCATCTTGTCAACTAGCTGCAAACTGTGAAGGGCTTGAATTTTGTTGAATTTTTCCTTAAGCGCTGGCACAAGACTTAGGTTGGTTCAGAGATCCCAGATTTAAGAATTCCTGAGATAAGTCAAAAAGTTCTGCTGCTTCACTTTGAGTCCATGATGTGCCAGGAATTGGATGGTTTAGTGACCGTGGAGAGATGTCAAGCCATCACCTCATTTAACTGCACCTTCATCAGTAGATGGTTCAAGTAGCAGTATGTGCAGCTGTGCTTGTCTCAAGTTGGCTACCCGGACTATCATCAACTTTTTTAACACATTGCACTGAGAGGTGAAGATAGAGATGTCCAGATCTGGACAAAGATCTTTTTACTGATGCAAAGAACCTGAAGTAGAAAACAGAGCATCTCTCTTTTCTGGAACTGGGATTATTGTTCCAATAGAAGAAAATTAGCTACATACTTTTAAAAACACTTATCAAAGAGTGCTTAAACTAGCTTCTTTCTGGATATGGTGTTTGCATTTAAAGCCTAAAACACATTCTTCAAGTCAGTGTTTTGCAAAGAAGAGACGTAGCAAAGAATGATGTGACAGCATAGGAGGCATCAGAGGATATCTAGTGTTACTTTAATAGACACTAGCTTTTCTTATCTTCCTATATGTTTCAAAAGAGGACCTCCATCTCCGAGGGAGAAGGTGATACACAGTGTTGTGCTAGCCAAAGCCATACACTCTGAAGTGGCTGGGGAACTGCACTACTGTTTATAACCTCCTTTCCGAATGTTTGGTGTTGTGAGGGGCTTACAGTGCAATCCAAACAAAAAATACTTCATTATAAGGCTCCTGAAATTCATAAACACCAGACAGCAACGTCTCACAAACAGGAATAATCAGAATCAGCTGAGGGGACGAAACTAATGTTCTGTAATGCATTCCACCCAAAAAGAAGGGACTAAAGCAGTATGAAGAAAGGTTAAGATATTTTGGGTACCATAAGTGCACGTTTTTTCACTTTGACTTATTGTTGTCAAGAAAGAAATCAAATATTTAATAGGGGAAACAGCCCCCCGCCCATACTGTTGCCACCCAGGTCTTTGGAGGAGATGCTTGAGAGTGATATGCCTTCTACACGTCTATCCAAGAGCTTAAAATTCTCTTAATTTAGAAAAGTACACTTTCAAACGGTTGCTTGTTAGAATATACCTGCTACTAGGAGAAAAATGTTGACATGAGCCAGCCCTCAAAAGTTACCTCATCTAAAACTTATGTTTCACTGTGGACTATATAATTATGGTAAATATTTGAATATAAACAGGAAGAATTAGCTCTGAGATATATTTACAATGCTATAGGTCCAGGCAAAAGGCTCAAGATGTGTTTAAGTATGTCGACTGAGTTTTTCCATTGATTTTGATACCAAAAGATAACCATAAAAATGTAGATATTCAGCTCTGGATTTTGTTAGATAATTAAGCTTATGTGAGAGAAATCAAATTCTGATGTCACTTAAACAGCAAGCATTTAGAACTTAATTAAAAATATTTCAACACAGTAAAGAATATCCAGAAATTTAGATTTAATCTGTGCTAAGAGAAACAAAATGATTAAATGAGAAGAGCAACAAAAATTATGAAATGTCTAGAAAATATGACTTATGAGGGAAGATTAGACTAAAGAAACCCAATTTTTTCAAAGAGAAGAGACAACTGAGAGGGGACAGGATAACAGATTTCAAGTACATAACAGGTTGTTAGGAGGAGGAGGAAGAAAAACTGTTGTTCTTAACCTCTGAAGATAGGACAAGAAGCAATGGGCTTAAATTGCAGCAAGGAAAAGCTTCCTGTCAGGGTAGTTAAGCACTGGAATAAATTGCCTAAGGAGGCTGTGGACTCTCCATCATTGTCTAACCTGCTCTTAAAAATATTCAAACACCTGTCAGGGATGGTCTAGATAATACTTAGTCCTGCCCTGAGTACAGGGGACTGGATTAGATGATTAAGGCTACAATTTAGTCACGGGTATTTTTAGTTAAAGTCTTGCATAGGTCACAGGCAATAAACAAAACTTAACCGCCTGTGACCTGTCCATTACTTTTAATCACAGGTATCTTTAGTATAACGGGGGGGAGGGGAGAGGATGTGTCAGGGGGGCTGCTGCCGGGGCCAGCAGCACCAGCTGCCAGGGGCTGCTGACGGCAGCTGCTCCAACTGGCCACCTGGGGACCACTGCCTAGGCCCAGTGGACAGCAGCAGCTTTGCCCAGCCACCCAGCCAGAGACAGACACCTGCGGCGATCCAGTGGACTATGGCTGCTGTGGCTGGGGACCACTGCCTGGGGCCACTGGAGCAGCAGCTGATGTTGCTGTCCCCTGAACTGCTCCAGCAGTGACTGGTGTGGCTGTCCTTGGGGCAACCTGAGCAGCTGGCCCTGGAGCCAGCCACACTGGCCACTGCAGAAGACATGGAAGTCGGGGAAAGTCATGGAATCCATGACTTCCGCAACCTCCGTGACAGACACAGAGCTCTACAGATCACCCCTCAAGGTCCCTTCCAGTCCTACGATTCTATGATTCTCAGGGCTTGTCTACACAGTCCGTGGCAGGTTAGTGCAGGGTATGTTCACGCTCTAGCTTGCCACAAACTGTTAGTGCAGACAAGTTGTAAGAAAAAAAATAAAATAGTTTTAAAAATTATGGCTGTTGATTAATTGCAGTTAACTCACGTGATTTAACTCAAAAAAATTAATCGAGATTTTAAAAATGTATCGCGATTAATCGCAGTTTTAATCGCACTGTTAAACAACAGAATACCAATTGAAATTTATTAAATATTTTGGATGTTTTTCTACATTTTCATATATATTGTATTCTGTGTTTTAACTGAAATCGGAGTGTACATTTTGATGATCATTTTTACAGTGCAAATATTTGTAAACAAAAGAAAAAATGTTTCAATTCACCTCATACATGAACTGTAGTGAAATCTCTATCGTGAAAGTTCAACTTACAAATGTAGATTGTTACATAACTGCACTCAAAAAAAACCAACGTAAAACTTCAGAGCCTACGAGTCCACTCAGTCCTACTTCTTGTTCAGTCAACAGCTAAGACAAACAAGTTTGTTTACATTTACGGGAGATAATGCTGCCCGTTTCTTATTTACAATGTCACCTGAAAGTGAGAACAGGAGTTCGGATGGTACTTTTGTAGCCGGCATTGCTAGGTATTTATATGCCAGATATGCTAAACATTCATATGCCCCCCTCATGCTTTGGCCACCATTCCAGAGGACATGCAGATGACGCTCATTAAAAAAATGCTTTAATTACATTTGTGACTGAACTCCTTGAGGGAGAATTGTATGCCTCCTGCTCTATTTTACCTGCATTCTGCCATATATTTCATGTTATAGCGGATAGTCTCTGATGATGACCCAGCTCATGTTCATTTTAGAAACACTTTCACTGCAGATTTGACAAAATGCAAAGAAGGTACCAATGTAAGAAAGGGGAGGAAGGGGGATTTATGTCATGGCCGCACTGGGTGGGTAGGGAGTTGCAGAGTGAGCCTGCTCCACAGAAATGGCTTCTACCGTTCCTGTCCCAAGTGATGCCTGAGTTCAGCTGCCTGCTCCAGGCACTGTGATCTGGCCCCGGTGTGTGGGGTTACAGTACTGCTCAGCCCTCACTTCTAACAGGACAGGGGATTTTGTGAGTCAAAGCATAACAGTCCCACAAAACCCAGGACTTTGAGAACTGTGTATTCAGCTGTAACTGCAATTAATCTAGTGTAAATTAGCCACAATTCCCATAGACAGAAATGAAACACACCACTAATCAGAATATTAGACAAATTATATAAAGTGGCCCAGAAGTTAGGTCAAGTTAAAAGAAGACAAGTTAGGTGATGGAGTAACTGCATGATACAGCACTGGCACAAACATCAACAGCTAAAAATAGTACCAACAATGGACCAAGCTATATTAAATGCAGAGCTAAACAGCTAACACTGGAATGGCCAGTGGCAGAAGAATTCTGTTGACGCTCTAGCTTGCCACAAACTGTTAGTGCAGACAAGTTGTAAGAAAAAAAATAAAATAGTTTTAAAAATTATGGCTGTTGATTAATTGCAGTTAATCTGCAATCTAAGACTCAGATAGTTTTAGACATAAAAGCTCCTTATGCTCACATGCTGCATCTGTAGTGGAAATGGTAAAATCACTCAGTCTCTTCCCATCACCTATTTTTGGGCCACATCCCAGTTGATCCAGGAAGACCTTTTTCAGAACCACAAAGTGGGTTTATGGGAGAGAGAAAGGGATTCACCATAGGGAAGGCATCCCATTATTCTACACTTCTATCAGAAAGGGTAGAACAATACTATAATCCTCTCTGTTTATGTGCTTTGGGTAGAAAAAAGAATGAAGCACTCAACTGCTGATGTATGTTTTTGGGTATGATTAATACTTGTATCCACTGTTTCCTTTTCATCACCTACTTCATTAACATTCAGGTGTATGGGTATTCTATGTAAATTAGAGAACTAGCAATAAGACAAGCAATGTAGTCAAGGCCGGTGCAAGGATGTTTCGAGCCCATGGCGAAACTTCCACCTTGCGCCCTCTCTCCCCCGCACCCTCCCTCCGCGGCAGCTCCCCACCCTCCGCCCTGAGGCGCTCCCCCACCCCCCTCCCCCGCGGCAGCTCCCCACCCTCAGGCACCCCCCTGCCCCAGCTCACCCCTCCCCGAGCACGCCGTGGCTGCTTCACTTCTCCCACCTCCCAGGCTTGCGGAGCCAATCAGCTTAGGCGCCGCAAGCCTGGGAGGCGGGAGAAGTGAAGCAGCCACGGCGTGCTCGGGGAGGAGGCGGGGCAGGGGTGAGCTGGGGCGGGGAGTTCCCCTGCGTGCGGCCCCCCTCCAACTTGCTGCAGGCAGCCCTCCCCGCGCCCCCCCGCCCCAGCTCCCTCTGCCTAAATGCCGGCGGCAACCGGGGCGGCCGAAGATCCGGCCGCCACGGTCACTGCTGAAGAAAATGGTGCCCCCCAAATCCTAGCACCCTAGACGATCGCCTAGGTCGCCTAAATGGTTGCACTGGCCCTGAATGTAGTTCACTTGTTATATGGAAAATTTAACCAGACACTAAAAAGTCAAACGGGCCTATCAGTATACAATCAATGTACAAAAAGCGTATTATGATCATATTTATTGTCATTTAGGTCCAAAGACAATACACCACCAATATAACAATGTGTCTTTCAATTAGTAAGAAAAGTTTGAACTTTTAAAGTATCAGGATATATATTCAACCACAGATGTTTAACATTCAGAAACACTGCAAAAGAAACATTCAGACAGACACTTCGTTTTATCATTATTACTTGACTGTGTTTAAATTCCAACAGTTTTCCCAAAACACACCATTATTAGATCCAGATATCCTCATGATATTTTAAAGCCATCTGCTTCAAAGCTATAAGAAATGGAAACTCAGGATAACTGAGCATACATATTCTCCAGTTCCAGAATTTATGTTTGTTGGTTGACATCGCAAGATCTTGACCCTTTTCATTTAAAATTGAAAACAAAACCTGTGAACTACTCACCTCTGGCTGAATAGCTTTAAATACTGGGACATCCATTAGTGTTATCTGACCCTGAAATACAAAGTCATACATTATATTAAAAATTAATTTTCTGTCTGTTTAAAATCCTACATGGTTATAAGGTGCCAACTGTACATGTTTTACTCTGTTATATTTTGTTGTTTCACTATAATCATGCTGGAAATATCAGATATTATGAATCTGTTACCAACAAGTATCTTTGCTATTACCATTAAGACATGCTGCATATCCAAAGTATAAACCAATGGTCAGTATTTTACATTTATTCAAATAAACAAAATCCTATCCACAAGCAAGTATGATATTTTTATGAACCAAATCCTGCATTTGTTTATGAGAGTCCTGATTTAAAACGTATAAGCTATCAGGTCAAATACAGAAAGACTTCTAAAAATCGCCAAGAAAGCACTTTCAATTCCTCACAAACCCAGTTTCTCTCAATGCTCCAAACAGCCATCTCTTATTATGTGTGTATCTTTTGAAACATTTCTGCATCTAAGTAATCAATGTGTCATTTCTCATGTTTGTAGCATGTGAACCACAAAGTTGAGTGGTTCCACTGTCCCAAGGACACACGAGACAGAAGTTCATTTTTCCTGTTTCTATAGGTTCTTATATGGCATCCCTCACTATAGTATCAGTTTATATGCCAAAAATTAAACACAAAAGAATTGTCTTCCTTCCCACCAGCTAGAATTAATAAACAGTGGTTTGCTTTTTCCTTTGTGTTTTTAGCAAAGGTGACAAGAGGAGCTGTGTTTCTGTGTGAGAAGAACTACTGACAGAGATGGGTTTTGTATTTAGTTTTCTAAACTAAGGGAAATCAGACAAACCTAGCCTCACAAGTTAATTTAAGAGGCAACAAATAATAGAACAAAGTTGTGAATTTCAGTTAGTTGTTATTCCATACTCACCCTTTATGTAAGAGTTTTTCTGCAATCCTCTCACCCATACCAACCACAATAGTCTACATTATGTGTTTATGCTAAAAACAGAAGAGCTGCTTTTTAATTTAAAAACAAACCTGGGTGACTGAAACCATCTCTTCTAAAATACACTGATTTTGTTTGTTTTTGTAAGACAAGGAAAAGGTGAATTATTCTAGAATAAAAGACTTTTCACCACACCATTAAAAAACTGCCTATAATTCTTAACTTGCTGGGAATATTAAGTACAAGCATGATGTCTGTGTATAAACTGTTAACTTTTGTCATCAATATCTCCTCATATTTTGATTTTATTTCCAATCACAACTATAGTGTCTGCTAGGGTGTTTACTTCTTGTCATTTTCATCATTGACCACTACAATTATTTTTACCTCCTTGCAGCTATCAATCCAAACAGGCTTTACAATGGATTTTACAGTTGGCAGTTCAAATACATGGGGGGTGAGGGGTGATGTTTACTTTGTTTTTTCAGGTCAACCCAAAATGATATTTTTCAATTGGGTAAATTATCGAGTCGAAAATGTTTTGAGTGAGGTCAAAACAAAACATTTTGTTTCCACCCACTTCAAAGTCTTTTCTTTTAGATTTCAAGCATTTTGACACAAACAGAGGAGAACTAGACTGATAAAATGGCCAGGAGAGCAAAAAGGGAATAGTGAAGAGGCAGGGGCAGCCTCCCCTATAATCTTTAGGTCAGTGGTTAGGGAACTCACCTGGGATGTGGGAGACCCCAATTCAATCTCCCCCCTCTCCCCAAATCACCTGATGTGGAGTAGGGATTTAAACTTTTATCTCCTACATTGCAGGAGAATGTCCTAGCCACAGGGTTACAGGATAGTCCAGTGTGGATTTTTTCCTCAATCTCTCCTGTTGAAACTGTGCCACTTTTTATAAATAAATAATCCTTGGAGCACAGATTTGAACTTGGGTCTCACATGCTAGGGGAATGCCCGAACTACCTGGCTATACAGTCACTCTCACTCTATTTCCCTGGGTCAATCACTATTCATTGTCTCAGAGAGATTAGAGAGGCTATAAAAATAAAAAACTCAATAATAATGGGGGATTTCAACTATCCCCATACTGACTGGGTACATGTCACCTCAGGACGGGATGCAAAGATAAAGTTTCTTGACACCTTAAATGACTGCTTCTTGGAGCACCTAGTCCTGGAACCCACAAAAGGAAAGACAATTCTTGATTTAGTCCTAAGTGGAGGCCAGGATCTGGTCCAAGAGGTGACTATAGCTGGACCGCTTGATCACAGTGACGATACTATAATTAAATTTAACATCCTTGTGGGGGAGAAAATGCCACAGCAGCCCAACATGGTAGCATTTAATTTCAGAAAGGGGAACTACACAGAAATGAGGAAGTTAGTTAAATGAAAATTAAAAGGTACAGTGCGAAAAGTGAAATCCCTGCAAACTGCATGGAAACTTTAAGACACCATTATAGAGGCTCAACTTAAATGTATACCCCGAATTAAAAAACCCTAGTAAGAGAAACAAAAAAGTGCCACCATGGCTAAACAAAGTAAAAGAAGCAGTCAGAGGTAAAAAGGCATCCTTTATCCCCAATAGGATTTAACGTCCACTTTTAATTGAAAGGAGCATAAACTCTGCCAAAAGAAGTGTAAAAATATAATTTAGAAGAACAGCTAGACCAAGACTCCAAAAATAATAGCAAAAACAATTTTAATTACATCAGATGCAGGAAAACTGCTAAACAACCAGTACAGAGCAAACTGGTTGAAACTATAGTAAAGAACAAAATTGTCAGAGACAGAGCAGAACATGATTTGTCGGGAAGAGTCAACATGCTTTATGTCAAGGGAAACCATGCCTCATTAATCTCCTAGAATTTTTTTGAGGGGGTCAACAAGGGGGAGCCAGTGGATATAGTGTACTTAAGAAAAGCCTTTGCCAAGGTCACTCACTAAAGGCTCTTAAAGCAAAAGTAAGCTGTCATAGGATAAGAGGGAAAGTCCTCTAATGAATCAGTAACTAGTTAAAAAGATAGGAAACAAAGGGTAGGTTCTCAGAAAGCAGAGGGGTAAATAGTGGTGTCCCGCAGTGGTCTGTACTTGGACCAGTACTATTCAACATATTTACAAATGATCTGGAAAAAGGGGTAAACAGTGAGGTGGCAAATTTTGCAG
Source organism: Mauremys mutica (assembly GCF_020497125.1). Classification (NCBI taxonomy): domain Eukaryota; kingdom Metazoa; phylum Chordata; order Testudines; family Geoemydidae; genus Mauremys; species Mauremys mutica. The sequence continues at coordinate 58,691,093 of NC_059079.1, forward strand.
ATGATACAAAACTACTCAAGTTAGCTAAGTCCCAGGCAGACTGCAAAGAGCTACAAAAGGATCTCTCAAAACTAGCTGACTTGGCAACAAAATGGCAGATGAAGTTCAATGTTGATAAATGCAAAGTAACGCACATTGGAAAACATAATCCCAACTATACATATAAAAAGATGGGGTCTAAATTAGCTGTTACTACTTAAGAAAGATCTTGGAGTCATTGTGGATGGTTCTCTGAAAACATCCACTCAATGTGCAGTGGCAATCAAACAAGCTAACAAAATGTTGGGAATCATTAAGAAAGGGATACATAAGACAGAAAATATTGTATTGCCTCTATATAAATCCATCATATGTCCACATCTTGAATACTGCGTGCAGATGTAGTTGCCCCATCTCAAAAAAGATATATTGGAATTGGAAAAGGTCCAGAAAAGGGCAATAAAAATGGTTAGAGGTATGGAATGACCATGGGCGCCAACTTATATGGGCTCCTGGTGCTAAAGCCCCAGGAATATTCACAGTCAGGGGCTCTGCTCCACCAATATTTGGAGCTAGGTTTCGCCACTTTAAATCCCAGCCGCGGCCGGGAATCAGAGGGCTCTGGGTTGCCCGCAGCAGCGGGGAGCCCAGAGCCCTTTAAATCCCAGCAGCGGCCGGGAATTAAAAGGCTCTGGGCTGCCTGCTGCGGCGGGGAGCGTAGAGCCCTTTAAATCCCAGCCGCGGCCGGGAATTAAAAGGCTCTGGGCTGCCTGCTGCGGCGGGGAGCGTAGAGCCCTTTAAATCCCAGCCGTGGCAGGGAATTAAAAGGCTCTGGGTTGCCCGCAGCCGCGGGGAGCCCAGAGCCCTTTAAATCTCAGCCGTGGCGGGAATCAGAGGGCTGTGCTTGGCAGCCCTCCCCTCCCCTGCCGCTACCTGGAGGAGACACGAAGGGGACTTCCGGCCAGGAGACGGACATCACTCACCTTAGCAGCTGCTGGGGCTTCCGTGAGTGTTTGACCCTATGATTCCCCCGCCTGCCCCAGCCCCAGCCCCCACTCCTGCCCAATGCTGGGGAAGGGGCAGCCCCATGCCATCCCCTCCTATCGTCTCCCAGTGAAGCTATGGTGAGGGGCAGCAGGAAGCCACATGTGAAGGCAATGCCCTCTCCCCCAGCACCCACCAACCCACCCGCCACAGGAGGGATGGGAGAGGGAGGCTTCCTAGACCTGAGCAGCTAGGGCTTGGGTGAATTTTATGACACCCTGCTCCGCCGCCCCATAGCCACCACCCTGCAGACCCCACTTCTGCCCCATGCTGGGCAAGGGGCAGCCCCATCCCCCATCCACAGTGAAGTTATGGTGAGGGGCAGCAACATGGAAGGCCACCTGTGATGGCAACCCCCCCCCCCACCCAGTACCCATCATAGGGGAGGTGAGTGAGCTTTCTGGACCTGAGAGGGGCCCTAGGAGCATGTGCAGTGACTGTGGTGCAGAGTGAGTGTGCTGTGGGGGGCAGGGGTGAGAGGACTGGAGGGGTCTCTCCCCTGGAGCTTGCTGCTGCCAGTGGTGGTGATGGGGAGTCCTCTCTGGCCCTAGCCCTGGGGCAGCCTGTCTGCACCCCAAGTGCCTCATCCTCAGCCCTGCCCCACCACAAAGCCGGCACCCCCAGCACCGAGCATGCTCCTGCACTGTGAACCCCTCATCCCCAGCCCCACCCCAGAACCCTCACCTGAGGGGAAAAATGTGCAACTTAAATTTGGTGGTCAGTTTGGAGTATCATTTTGTTTAGCACGATACTTGACTATTTTACACCCCTTTAAAGTATATAACTAGTCGTATACAGGTGTTACAAAGTGGGAATGTTCTTAATGTTTTCTCTGAATACTGTGTGGGTGCCTCAGTTTCCTCTCTGCATTTCTCAAGGATCTAGATGGTGGGATAAGGGGGTGTGATTGTTGTAGAGCCCTAGAGGGACAGTGTGAGCTGTTTGCACAGAGAATGGCTGAAACCCTGTCTCCTGGTAACTGATGGCCTGGGCCACTCTCCTGCAAGGTGCCAACTGAAGGTGTTGGAGAACAGAGAGATCGGGTGGCCTCCTAATGCCTGGAAAAGAGACAGGCCAGAGGAGGGAGTGTCAGTGCCTGTGCGGACTTCTGGGAAGTGCCTGGTGTGGAAGGGGATGCTGTGATGCTTTGGAACAACTCCATACAAAGACAGTCAGGACTCTGGGGGAGCCTCCTCTCTCCGAGCATACTGTCTCCAGGGAAAGAAGCGTACACCTTCCTGGGTCTGACCTCGGAGCATTCAGCATGCCCTTCCACATCATGCACTTTCCACAGCGAGTCTGCCCAGGCGGGTCCTGGGGCAACCAGAGGTCCCTGCACCCCAACTCCGCAGTCAGATGCGACTCTCAGCCAGACAGTAAAACAGAAGGTTTATTAGATGACGGGAACACAGTTTAAACAGAGCTTGTTGGTACAGAAAACAGAACCCCTCTGTCAGGTCCATCTTGGGGGGTGGGGAGCCCAGAACCAAGTTCTGGGTCTCTCCCCATTTCCCTAGCCAGCTCCAAACTGACACTCCCTCCTCTGGCCTCTGTGTCTCTTCCGGACAAGGAGGCCACCTGATCTCTTTGTCCCCAACACCTTCAGTTGGCATCTTGCAGGGGAAACTGAGGCACCCACACAGTATTCAGAGAAAATATTAAGAACATTCCCACTTCATCACAACAGGTGCAACAAAATATAATACTGTATATTGAAGTAGGCTAGTGCTGCTTCTGACTTTCCACTTTTAATTGACCCTTGTAATCTTGTGGCACTGACGCGTTGTAGCTTCATTTTATATTGGCTTACAGGGCGGGAGCGGGGGGGGGGGGGGCACCACCATTTTGGGCCCCACCAAAAATTATACAAACCTGCCGCCTATGGGAATGGCTTCTGTATGAGGAGAGATTAATAAGACTGGGACTTTTCAGCTTGGAAAAAAGAGACGACTAAGGGGGGATATGATAGAGGTCTCTAAAATAATGACTGGTGTGGAGAAAGTAAATAAGCAAGTGTTATTTACTCCTTCTCATAACACAAGAGCTAGAAGTCACCAAATGAAATTAATAGGAAGCAGGTTTAAAAAACAAACAAAAGGAAGTATTTCTTCACACAAAGCACAGTCAACCTGTGGAACTCTTTGCCAGAGGATGTTATGAAGGCCAAGACTATAACAGGGTTAAAAAAAAGAGCTAGATAAATTCATGGATGATAGGTCCATCAGTGGCTCTTAGCCAGGATGGGCAGGATGGTGTCACTAGCCTCTGTTTGCCAGAAGCTGGGAATGGACGACGACAAGGGATGGATCACTTGATGATTACCTGTTCTGTTCATTCCTTCTAGAGCACTTGGCATTGGCCACTGCACTAATATTAGGGTTTTTTGCTGCCCAATTTGACTGCCCAATTCTTAGGAGAAAAATATCAATCTCCATCAGCTCCACCCAGCAGAGATTGTAAATTGCTTGAGCAGTAGGTATGTGCTAAATACCTCCCACCCCAGCCTAGAGGCTTTCCCCTGGAAAGTTTACAATCTCTGTTAGAGCCCCATGAACCTGCAGAGTAGTCCACAACCCGAAGGCATCCCAGTACTGAATTTACACATTCCTTGATATAGAACCATTTGAATTGCAGAGCTTACAATCTCCTTTGCAACTTTATAATAAATATATTTTACATTGTATTAAAAAAGAACCTTAAAACACACAAGCAAAACTGCAGATTTCACACATTTAAAACTAATTAACTATTTTCCCCCCAAAACCTGACTTGCTTTTTAAGTCTCAATGATATATACAAAACAAGCCAAACTGAAGTGTCTCACTTGAGCTGATTAAGTTAGAGGACAACATTTCAGCTCAGAATATGTGGGAAATGTATTTTATGATGATTACGTTATGAAAACAACTCAATCAATTTTGCTCAGGCTTCCTGAAAAAAATGACTTCTTTTAAAACCAAGCAAGGAAAGATTCAGCCCAAATGGAATATGAGGAAGTTAAATTAAAAACATGCCTATTAATTTGATTTTGGTAGTGCAGACCCAGAGTAAAATTTCTTTCCCAAGTCCTTAGCACTCACAAATCCATGGAAGATTTTGGTGCTTTCTGGCCAACTTCATCTTCTCTGGGTGGCTCAGTTTTTTTGATACTTCAAGAAGAGTTCTGAAATGCTCATCTTGACTTGAATTGATCAAATGAAACAAGTTTACCACAATCATTTTTCTTTGTCAAGTTACCAGTATCCTTCAAGAAAAAATTTGTAAGTACGAGACAACTGTAAATTTGCAATATCTCTTTGCTCTGTCCTCCAGGCAGGTCTTTATGAATAAGTATTTTGACTACAAAAATTAACAATATGGGGAAATTCATTCTTCTATATTCCAGAAAGAGAATATGTCTAGCAATCTTATACATAAATTAAAGAATGTCTCCACAGCTTAGAATGAAAGAGAGGAAGGACAGATAAAACAGATTCTAGAAAGATTTCAGAAGACCAACCAACCTACAGCAGAGACAGCCAAAGAGAAATATATTTGGTTATGCATTCCAGGTAATAGTTCTAGAATGTGTCAGGAAGAAGCATTACTTTCTATATGAGAATGTTGGCTTTCTTGGATCCCAAAAAACTGAAGAATCCTTCAAGAGGAATGCTCATTTTTCAAGGAATTTATGTAATTTGTGAAGTTAACATCTGAAAAGGCAAACAATTTTGTGGTTAAGGCACTGTACTGCGAGTTGGAAAATCCGGGTTCAATTCCCAACTCTGCCACAGTGTTCTTTATTGGACAAGGTGCTGCAATGCTTCAGCTCCCCATCTATGCAGTGATAATACTACTTTAACTCACATGGGTGTGGAGGGGATAAATTCATTATTTCTGAGGTATTCAAAAACCACCACAGTTTTTCCTGGGGGGCGGGAGGGGGGGGAGGAGGAGAAAAAAAATATATAAAGCAAAGATTCTCAGACAGGCTAAACTAGAAAATTTACAGCCAGTAGGATAAGGACCAGCATATTCAGTTCCCCCTCAAGGATTACAGGATCCTTCTACAATTTATAAATTGTTTATTGGGGATTTAGCTGGACTGCTTTAGGGAAAAATGCAAGTAAGAGGGGCCATATCATTCAGTTTAAAAATCTTCCAGAGCTCAGGCTCTGTAGGCATATGATCCTCCTCAAGGATGACTGTAGTGGTGTTAGGACTATATGCTTCTGGGTGCAGAGCTGTTAAACTGCAATCAGTTGCATAGTGTAGGTAGTGTTCTTTTCTTCCATGGCTGAGACATGCCTTGGGTTTAAGAGATCATGTGTACAGGAACTCTGTCCACTTAATGTTTCTCTGTAAAGGTGGCTGAAGACGACTAGGATCCTTTTTTACTGTGATGAAGCCAGCCCAAAATATCCTACTTGGTCAAATATCTCTATTTCAGACTAGTTCAACTGCTTGCAGGCAAAGCAGATTTATTCCAGAATAGTGAAAAGCAGCATAGCTACAGATTTTATATAATTTCTGTTCTTGCTGGTAAACCTCTCAGCTGGTGTTGAAGAGAAATTCTGATAATGTGGACCCGGTTTTATGTTCAGAGGTATTTACTGAGTTCATTTAATTGTTTTCATCAGTTCTGGCACTGACTGAACCAGGAGTGTTATAAATCTCAACAGATCTTCTTGAATACAATATCATTCTGCCCTTTTCTCATTAACATCAATGTGCCCAGTTGAAAATCGTATAGCTATTGCTTCATTATATAGCCTTCCTGTAATAATGTGGGAAGCAGATAGGATAAATGGAAACCCAAATGGAATTGGACAATTAAAAGAAAAGTACTAAGAGAGCCGAGGATGGACTTCCCTACAGGAATAAAAATAAAGGTTTGTTTTTGAGGGTTTTTTTTTTTTTGGTGAATTTATCTGTTTTTATCTTGTATCAGCAAGAATGAGCAGAATAGGATATCATACAAATAAACTAACACCAGAAGAGAAGTTACATCCAGTTAATGCCTCCACCAGTAAGCAGATATGCCACCTCCTGGTCGCTCAGTTAACAGTGTAGAACGTCAGCTATGGAGTAGTTCAAGCCTATTCACACAAACATGAACCCTAAAGTAAAGATTTGTCTCATTAGAAAAAAAAATGAATGCATATTCAAACCTTGTTGGCAAAAAAGGAAAGTCATTCGCTGGACAGTGTAAACTGCACTACAATTGCAGAACAGTTAACCTCAATTTAGAAACTCTAGCAAAAACTCCATTTAACAAAATGAACATCTGTCCAGTTTGGGGAATAATTTGAGTAATGGAAAAAGACTGTAATAAGGATTTTTATGCAATGTTAAGATTCTGACTCAATAGATAACATATTAAAACCTTAATGCAAATTAATGGTTTCTCTTACTAGAGCTGACTTGGTGACTTTGAAGTGCTGTGAAATATGAAACAGGGCAAATAATATCTTTGTATCTTGCTCTCTAATTGTAATCTAAATTCTGCAGACGGGCTAAATCGACATATCTCATTGCTGCTCAACATCATCCTCTACTGGCTGAATAGGAATTAGTCAATGGAGCTCCATTCAGCCTTGCCAGCTAACCTGAATATGTAAGCGTAATGACCATTCATGTTCCAGACCCCAGATTCCAAAACCAAACCATTATTTCCTTCATATAGAGGTACCACAGGTTAGGGAAGGCACTGTGGTATTGTATATAGCTGGGCTTGGAATGCCAAACAGCATAGTGTATAGGATTGAGAAAAATATAGCACTGAGGGACATTTTTTTTAAAAAACTATTTTGCTGAGAGTTTTTTTTAAATTTAAAGAGACTTTTCTAAGGCACTCATCAGCCTAGTATCTGAATGCCTCACAAACAAATGAATTTATTTTCATAACACACCTGTGAAGTGAAGGGTAAATTAATTCCCTGTAGTTCAGTTTCTGTAAAGATATCTCTTGTGCAGAATTTTCAACTCCTGGGTCTTAGCTCAAGGGTAACAGTTCTCCCTGAGCCATTAAGATTTAATGATCCATCACATTCCACCCACTGCTAAATACAGATATTTTCCCCTCCAAATGTTCTAGTTATTTTGATTACACAGGAAGTGATGCTTCCATGATGATAGCCCATGCAAAATCATCAACACAATCAAAAATACCGTTAACAAAAAAATGAAAGCTAGGTGTAAGAATGAAGATAATTCTAAAAGAACCTCCAAATACCATGGGGAACTAGGGAGGCCAGTGAGATTCTAGGAATATAATAAAATATTGAGAAGCATAATTATAAGTAATTTACCTTTTTCTAAAGATATTATTTGTGAACAATTCTTACTCCTGAAGAGTAAAAAAAAGTCAATAAATCTGCTCCTGCAACAATCAAGGCCAATGTGTTGAAAGGTTTTTTTAATTTTTTTCTAATTCATAAATACAAAAGAGGAGTAAGGTTCTTCTTGAACATCCAACAGTGCACAAAACAGTCAAGTCTACAAGAGACAACAATGAAATAAACTTCCAGTAAAGTAAATAAAACATCCAAGTGAAAAAAAGGGACATCTGGAAAAATGAAGTGGATGGGAGAGTTTAGTCTCTCCTTACCTTGGAAACAAGCTCTGGAACAGAGAGCCACATACAGGATTCCCCCTTGAGGCTAAATTCAAACAATAATGTTTTGCACATGTGTATTATACAGATATCTCCAATGGAAACATCTGAAGAGACATTGGCAGCAACCCTCGATATAGCCTTCCATCTGCCAGTCAGTCAGGCCAAAGCAATAAGAGAGATACCAGATTCATTTATATACAGTCCTTTTGGTCACAGTATGGCCCAGCAAATTGGTGTAAAAATACCCTCAAAGTTGGGTTACTCCTGAGGGAATTCTGTGCATCTGCAGACATGCAGAATTCATCTCTCTCGCATCATTTTTATCTTCCTCACATAAAAAACATTTTGCCTAAGAGGTGCTGGCTGTTTTAGCACCACAGCAGCCTCAGGTGGGAAAAACGCAGAACTGCAACACTTAGGCAAAATGTATTTTATGCAGGAAAATACAAAATTCTATGTCCATTGCCGCAGAATTCCCCCAGGAGTAAAGTTCATCACAGCACCCTGCCTGCAGAGCCAGGTTAGGACAGAGTGGGGCACACAGGGCTGCTGGGAGGGAGGGGGGGGGGAAGAGTCCACAGACTTGGATTCAGAATGGCTAGTGGGGGGGAACAGATTGGAGCATGGGCTCAGGAGCTAGTGGGCTGATAGTGGTGAGCCTGGGGATGGGGACTGCAGAGACCCAAGGAGAATAAGGGGTGTGTGGAGAGGGGCAGACATGCCTGCCTGAATGGGAGAGGCTTGGGGTCAGACAGGGTCTGCATGGGGTAGGCTTCCCAACATCCTAACAATTCCCCACCGACCCCCAAAAGAAAAACCTCCCACCCACACCCAGCACCCTCTAGGTTTACTCTCAGGCTCCTTCCCTCTTCCTCAGCTCTTCCATTACCCTTTATTCCCCCAAGCCTTTGCACTGCTTCTGACAGGTGCAGGAAATACAGTTCTGTATTGTAATTTAAATTAATGAAACAAAAGTTCTGTATTAATATGCCTTGTAAGTAATCTATTTGTCAAAAAACAATTACCAGAATCTTTTTTTTTTTGGTCTATATTGTGACAGACATACTTGGTGACAGATATTTTGAAATAAATTACCAAAATAATAGAGTAATGTGTAGAGTCTCTATTTATCCAAGTGCATATGAAAGCTGGGAAAGAATACTGGTAGAGCAACTGACTGTTTGAGGGAAGTTAGTTACCGCTTTGGGCTGAAATATAGGATGTGATGAAGGATCATTTTGTGTTTATGGAAAACTGTGAATGGTGAATCTACCATCAAAGCCCGCAGTTCCCTTACTCTTCTGGGAAAACGTACTGCTATGATGAATACTGTTTAATAGATTAAGAGAGAGCACTCACTCATAGGTTCAAAGATTGGTTTTATGAATTGAGTGAGGACTATCAGGGGTTCTCACAATAAAATTTTTTGGTGGCCTCAGAGTGTGGCCACTGACTCTTGCGCTGGCTGCTCTTAAAATAATATTTTAGGAAAAATTGTATTAACTTTAGGAAAAACAAATATGCACATATACATACCCAAATCATTGTAATTTATTTATGTAGGATTTTTTTTTGCAGACAATAATAAAAATGTACTGCTGTCTATTCTTTACTGGAACTAAAGAAAATAGAAACACAAATAAGGTGCTTTGCACATTGTCTTTTTTATTGTTTCTTTTGCTTTTTTGGTTGTTTTGTTTCTTAAGACTTGCTAGCTTACTAAAAATCTGCTGTGAAATGTTATATTAACAAAACGTACAAATATTAGTTTTCACAGCAGACTTACTTAGCCCTGACAAGCCCAGGGACAAATTAAGCCTTGGATGGAGAGATAGGTACGGAGGGAGTGCGGGCCAGGGATGTTGGGGGCACTGGGGGAGGCAGTGGGAGCCAAGGGTGATGGGGGGTGAGCTCAGGGCCAGAGCCCACCACCACGCAGCCGGAGAACAGAGCCAGAAGCCCCATGGCTGGAACCTGCCACCCACCATCCCAGGGCTGGAACCTGACTTCACCACTCCCAGGAAGGCGGAGAACTGACTGGCTGCCTGCTCCTCCAGATTGTGTCTCTCCAGAGGGAAAACGCTATCCCACACCAATACCAAGATTTCGAAGAGGGTTTGGAGGTATCGTGCACAGTTTCTCAGTGCATAAGATGATATCCACAGGAAATCTGACATCCCTGAGTATCCTATTAGGCTACAAGACTGAAAATACAATAAAAACATTTCCATTCCTACTGGACATAGTTCTACTATGATTTGAAGCCATTAAAGTCAATACTTCCTTCTTCAAAAACATATCTGAAAGACAGGTACAAAGCATTAAAAACCGCATCAGACTGTCAGTGAGACTGATAAAAGATCCTCCCAATGCTCAGAACACCAAGTAGCCTCAATATGTTAAGAAACCTGAAATCCCCAAAACCAATATGCTGGACCACCCCAAGTCACACACTGGAGAAAAATACTGTGCCTCACTTCCAGGACAGACGCTGAAGTCTCAGCAACCAAACCACACCACACCACATCTAAATAGGGTCTGGCATATCAAAGCAGAAACTGACATGTCAGGGTAGGAACCAGAGCACTGTGAAAAAGCACCACAACCTCCTCCCTCAAAAAGAAGTACTGAAGCACTGCAGAGTATGTTGGAGCATTCAAGGCAATGTTCTCAAAAGGAATTTAGGCATTTGTACTAGACAGATAGACCTCAGTTCCTTAGTGTAAGACTGGAAAAGTACAGATAAGTGTTATAAGGATACATGAGCATCTCCAGAAGAACTGAAGTAATACAGATGCACAGTCTAACAGGGAGTTGCTGCATCAATTATAGATCAAGAAGGAACTAACTGAAGCATTCAGAGAAAAGGCTATTATAAAAAGAGGACAGCCAGCTTACACTCTACATCAGTGTTTTTCAAACTGCAGGTCACGACCCAGTACTGGGTGGCAGAATGTAAGGCACTGGGTCGCAAAGGCTCTGGTCAGCACTGCCGACTGGGCCATTAGAAGTCCTGTCAGCGGTGCTGCCCGGCTAAGGCAGGCTAGTCCCTACTTGTTCTGACACCGTGCTGCACCCCGGAAGTGGCTAGCAGCAGGTCCAGTTTCTAGGCACAGGGGCCACGGGGCTCCACACTCTCATTGGCCATGAACTGGCCAATGGGAGCTGGGGGGGGGGAGGAGGACTGCCTGCAGGCGAGAGCTGCGCAGAGCCACTTGTGCACCTCCGCCTAGAAGCTGGACCTGCCGCTGGCCACTTCCGGGGCACAGTGCAGTCCGCGGTGCCAGGACAGGCAGGAAGCCTGTCTTAGCACCCCCATTGCACCACTGACCAAGAGCCTCCCGAGGTAAACCAGTGCCCCAATCGCCTACCCCAGTCCTCATCTGCCCCCCCCCAAAAAAACTCAGAGCTCCTTCCTGCACCTCAAACTCCTCATCCCCGGCTCCATCCCAGAGCCTGTACTCCCAAGCCCAGAGCCCTGACCCCCTCCCACACCCCCAACCCCCTGCCACAGACCTGAGCCCCCCCCCCACAAACCCCTCATCCCCAGCCCCACCCCTGCATCCCAATCTTCTGCCCCAGCCCAAGGCCCTCCCACACCCCAACCCCTCATCCCCAGCTCCGTTGGGTTGTGGACATCAATTTTCTTCAACTAGGTCACCAGAAAAAAAGTTTGAAAACCACTGTTCTACACCACTACTGCTGCCCTTAAAGGTTACCAATCCTCATGAACTAAGGGAATTCTACCAGTTTCACGCTGAGGGGCTAATACCTGGAGCTAATCTTGCTCAAATGATATTATAATTCAAGTACAGTTAAACCCTGTTATCTCGACGGCCTAGGGGTTTGCCAAAAGCCATCGAGATAACCAATGATCGAGATAAACCCCTATCCACCCCCCCACCCCCTCCCTGCCCCCTTACCGCGCTGCCTGCACGTGGCTGGATCCGGCAAAGCGGAGCCGGGCGGACGGACGAACGGACGGACGGACGGGCGGGGAAGCGGAGCCGGCGGGCGGGCGGCAGGCGAAGCCGGGACCAGGTATGTGGGGCGGGGACGGGCAGGGACCAGGTATGCGGGCCGGGTGGGCGGGGACAGGCAGGGACCGGGTATGCGGGGCGGGGAAGCGGGGACCGGCGGGCGGGGAAGCGGAGCCGGCGGGCGGGCGGCAGGAGAAGCCGGGACCAGGTCTGTGGGGCGGGGACGGGCAGGGACCAGGTATGCGGGCCGGGCGGGAAGCGGAGCCGGGCGGGGAAGGAACCGCGGGGCTGGGGAGCCGGGACACGGTGGGTCGGGGACGCGGGGAGCCGGGCGGCTGGGGACGCGGGAAGCGGGCGGCTGGGGAACCGCGCGGCTGGAGAGCCGGGGAGCCGGCGGCTGGGGACGCGGGAAGCGGGCGGCTGGGGAACCGCGCGGCTGGAGAGCCGGGGAGCCGGCGGCTGGGGACACGGTGGGTCGGGGACGGGCTCGAGATATTAGGGTTCTGCAAATCGACATAAGGGATGAGAAACTCATAAGCCAAAGAGGGAGTCTGGCGGTTCCACTTGTAAACCGTCGACTTAACAGGATTGGCAAGTTAACCGAGGTCGACATAAATGGGTTCGACTGTATTATAAACCATATTTTACAGATGAGGAACTGAGGCAAAGTAAAAGTGACTTGCCCAAGGGCAACAAAAATGATTAGGCCTATGGAACAGCTTCCATATGAGGAGAGATTAAAAAGACTGGGACTGTTCAATTTAGAAAAGATGGCTAAAGGCAGTTCTACACTACCACTTAAATCAATCTAAGTTGCATCACTCAAGGGTGTGAAAAAGACACCCGGCTGTGCAATGCAACCTAAGCGCTGTCTGCACTGGCACTACATCAGCAGGAGACACTCCTGTCGGCACAGAGCATCTTTACCAGACATGCTACAGTGGCACAGCTGCACCGATGTAGTGCTTCTAGTGCAGACCTGCCGTAAGGGAGGATATAACAAGAGGTCTCTATACCATTCATGTTTAATAGAAAGTTAATAAGGAATGTTATTTACACCTTCACATAACACAAGAACTACGGGTCACCTGATGAAATTAATAGGCAGCAGGTTTAAAATAAACAAAAGGAAGTACTTCTTCACACAACACACAATCAACTTGTGCAACTCAATGCCATAGGATGATGTTAAGGCCAAAAATGTAACAGGATTAAAAAAAAAGAACTAGATAAGTTCATGGAGGATAGGTCCATCAATGACTATTAGCCAAGATGGTCAGGGACACAACCCCATGCCCCAGGTGTCCTACACCTCCAATTGCCAGAAGGTGGGACTGAACCACTCAACACTGCCCCTTTTCTGTTCATTCTCTCCGAAGCAGCTAGTATTGGCCACCGTCAGAAGATAGGAAACTGGTCTATACGGACCATTGATCGGACCCAGTATGGCCATTCTTATGTTCATAACACAACACAGATCTTGAGTCCAATGCTGTAAATCATAAAACCACCTTTCTGTAACATACCAGGGTACAATCCAGACTAATGAGAAGCTGTTACCCCTGCCCTGCAACTTTGGTTGCTTTACAATGCCTTGCTGAAGGAATTTCTACTTGGGCTGCTCAAAAACAACTTTCCAGCATGCAAGCCACAACCTGAGCGTTTGTATGTAACTGCAGCCTGCCAGCCATAGTTGGATTACTCTCAGGCTCTTATCAGTCTTGGTTATACTGCAGGGTGACCCCAAAACACTCCCAGTCTTAGATTTCCCCCCCCAGAAATGTATGTCCTGTACTGTCCAGCCTGGAGCCTGGAGGAAGTCAGCCCCTGTGACCAAAGGAACCACAGAGGGCCTCTTTTTGAAGCCCTGTGGGTGGGAGGTGGGGAGAAATAGGGTTGTTAAGAGGGGAAAAGAAACAGCACCAAAAGTATAAGTATTCCCACAAAAAGATAACTTGTTGATTGCTTACGGCGTATTCTTCTGGTGTAACCTTGAGAACGTCGAATACCACTGCATCAAAGCTTTTCTTCAGTTCAGCAGAACCTTTGTCACTTAAGGATTCAGAGCTGCTACTCTTCTGTCAAAATAAAAAAAAAAAAGAACAGATATAGTTCTCTTTTCAAAACAAGAAGAAAATGTTTATTTTCAAGTGTCTCTTTGTTGCAAGAAACATTTCTATACTGCAAATTACCCTTGTGCACGTAGCATATTAGCACATGTAGCATATTAGGGCCTGACCGAAACCCCATTGAAACCAGAGAACCTCAGTTGACTTCAGTGGGCTCTAGAAGATGCTCATAATGCACAACATTTACACAGAGAGAATTGGCATTTAATCTTGCTTACTCAAGGCAAAAAATGATTTCTACTAGTCTTAGATTTAAAAAAAAAGTCACTGAAAAGGGCGAATAGATACAAAGATTGGTCAGGAAAGAGCTAACATTGAAATAAAATGGTAGTTGCAGGTAAGTACTGAGATGATATGTCAGCTATCCTACCTCCTTTCTTAAGCACTAAAATCACTGCAATTACAAAATAAATTTGATTTTTGTTTAGACCTTTTGTATTGATTGGGTTAGCAGACAACATGAAAGTAATAATTAATGCCGGGCTGACAGCTCGAGCCATCAGCACTGGAGGGGGAGGCAGCTGTAAGCCCTGCGCCTGGTTGACAGCTCAGGCTGTCAGTGCAGGGGCAGAGCTTCAGCTGTCAGCCCTACACAAGGCTGACAGTCAGACAATGTAAGTAACACGGTGTAGACATGGAGACTGTGTTGCCCTAACTACATCGACCTAAGCATTATGCCTCTCACGGAGGTGGAGTTAAGTTAATGTAGTGGGCAACGTATATTGGCAAGAGCACCACTGTAGTGTAGACACTAACAGAGTTAGGTCAATGTAAGCTGCCTTGCGTCGACATAACTCTATAGTGCAGACTGAGCCCAAGTTAGTTTTCCAGATCTGAAGAAGAGCTCGAGGTAAGCTTGCCCCTCTCACCAACAGAAACTGGTCCAATAAAAGACATTACCTCACCCACCTTGATTCTCTATTATCCTGGGACCAACACAGCTACAACAACGCTGCATATAGCAAAACAATGAGAATAGATCTGACAGCGGAAAAGACGTGGGTATAGACAAAGAAAGTTGTCTTAAAACTGTGGTGAACTCAATTTTACAGTTTTTTGTGTTGTCTTTTTTAATTCTGACCCACAAACATCCTTTGGTTTTTAGTATATTAAAATAAATGGCAAGCAGTATCCACTTTAAAACACCTCTTCTCTCATCTACATTTGCCAGCTTAAAAAAAAAAATATGCAGCATAATCTTAAAGAACATGAAAAAGACAAGGTTACTCACCCTATGCAGTAACTGTGGTTCTTCAAGATGTGTCCCCCTATGGGTGCTCTACTCTAGGTTGGTGCTCCATGCACCTCAGATTGGAGATTTTAGGTAGCAGTGTGCATTGGGCCCACACATGCACCCTCCACACCCTGCAGCCTTGTGCCTTACAATGAGGCTGAATAGAGCTGCATGGGTGAACTGCCCTCAGTTCCTTCTCTGCTATGGAACCAGTTGTAAAGAACTATGAAGCAGAGGGGAGGAGGGCGAGTAGTGGAAAACCCATAGGGGGACACATCTTGAAAAACCACAATTATTGCACAGGGTGAGTAACCTTCCCTTCTTCGAGTAAGGACTATGGGTGCTCCACTCTAGGCGACTATCGAGCAGTACTCTCTACAGAGGGATGGGGTTTTGGAGCTGAGTCTAGGATCGAAGATAGAACTGTAGAGCTAAATATGGCATCAGAAGCTCAGGCATGAATGTCAGCAGAGTGTTCAGCAAACATATGAATGGATGTCCAAGTCATGGCTCTACATATTTCTGCAAGCCAGATATCCACCTAGAGAGTCTTTGCTTGGAAATCAGAGATCCCTTAGTTCCCTGCAATGGAGAGAAATAATCTGAGGGTAGGTCCATACTTGCCGCGCGGGTCGACGCGGTGAGTTCGACTTCTCGGAGTTCGAACTATCGCGTCTAATCAAGACGCGATAGTTCGAACTCCCCACGCACTCCGGTCGACTCTGGAACTCCACCACCGCGAATGGCGGTGGTGGAGTCGACCTTGGAGCCACGGAGTTCAACCCCGCCGCGTCTGGACAGGTAAGTCAGTCGAACTAAGGTAGTTCGACTTCAGCTACGCTATTCGCATAGCTGAAGTTGCATACCTTAGTTCGACACCCCCCCCCGTAGTGTAGACCAGACCTGAGAGATTTCCTACAGGGCTTAGTCCTGTCTAAATCAGGAGGGCATTAGACTTTTATATCAAGTGTATGTAATGTATTATCTCCTTTACAAAAACCAGTGTGACTTAGGGAAGAAAACTGGAAGGTGGATAGGTTGACATGTGGAAGTCCGAAGATACCTTGGGCAGGAACTTGGGATATAGTCACTGCGTGACCTTATTTTTAAAGATGACTGTGAAGGAGGTGGGGGAGGGGGGGAAGTGATGCTATTAGACACCCTACCTCACCCACTCTTTGAGAAGTACTCATGGCTACTACAAATGCAGATTTCATAAACAATTGTAAGAGGACCAAGACTCATTGAATGAGAAACCTCAAAAAATAAGTGAGCAACTTCCAGATGGAAGTCAATCTCTAGTTCTCAGTGGAAGCACATGGGGTTTGTTATTTCTACTCACAACATCCATCTCTGAAGAAGTATATTTATGGAGAACCCTATGATTCATCCTGATCATCCAGGAAGCAACAGACATTGTCTTGTCACCCTCACATCCTAAGGTCTCTTCAAGATAAAGACAGGGTACTGAATAAGATATAACAAGCTCCTACCCTTAAACCAAAACCCACTACAAAGGTAGGAGCCCATTTCCCAAGCACATAGCTCAGCAGCATCCATGTCCTATGGCTTATCCACATTAAAAGTACCTCTTGTCTCTTTATAACTGCTGTTAAATGAGAAAGGGCAGTCAAGTAACCCACCATAGGATCTGCTGTCTGTGTAACATACTGCCTATAAGCAAAGGACCTAGGAAACAAGAGTCTATTTGAAGACTCTGAAAAGCCCAAGGTGGGGGCACCAAGAGGATTGAGACAAGCAACAGAAAGAGAGATGCTCCACCATAAGCAAGACTACAGTGTGTGCTTCAGAGAGGCTCTAACATGCCACCTGAGGCATCCAGGAGGTGACACAAAGTTTTGGCGAAGGCAACTGATATGAGGCGCATCATCAACAAAAATGTGCCAAAACCTTATCCATTTACTGAGCTTGAAATTATTTTCAAAAGTTAAGTATAAAATAAAAATTGGAACTGCATAAGAGTTTTCAATAAGACTCCTTTTACACACCAGGCACAGTGCGATAGAATAATCAGACACAACAAGAGCTGAAAAGCTTCTACCACATCCATAGAAACTGAGGAGAGGCACTTATTGCCTATGGCAAATCCACACAGGCTGAATCATGCTCCTGGCTGGTAAGCATTCTAAAAACTCAAAATTTTGAACTAAATTAAATATGAACCGTCAAATGTCAGAGACAAGATCCACAGAATAAGACCCTGCTTCACAACGTATCTTTGTAGAAAGAAAAAAGTCACTGTTTCAATTGGGGGGCGGCGGGACAATGCGGTTTGTAACCCTCTACATTTTATGGATTTAAATATCTGACTAATTAATAAGGGGCTGTAGGTTTGTAATCCTTACCTCTGAAGCAGTAGCGGCAATATTAACATTGCTCGACTGCCCGTTCATTAGCTCCATACTGCCCACACCACTGATCTTCTGCCCTACATTTACAGCAGCAGGGTAGTCACTTCATTTCCAAGGCAATAGAGTAATCATTCCTACGAGAAAATTAAAAGAAGTCAGAAACTGTATTCTTATAATAATGCTGCTTGTTTTTTTCATTTCTGCACAGAAAAACTGTTTGGTAACGAGAAATATTTTGGGACTGTCAAAGCAATAAAATTTATTTATATATGAATGTTACTGATACAATAAAGGTTTGTTTTGTTTTCAATTTCATGAAATATTAGTGCCCCCTAGTGTTGAGAAACAGATCCTAGCTTAGCTTTTATTAGTATCTACATCTGTAGATAATCAGAGTACAGATTAAATACATTTCCTGAATTTGCTATTTATGAATTATGACTTTAAAATATAAAAGTCAAGTCAGAACTGTGTCAGGGCTGCAATTAACTGGAAAACAAACGGTTTAACGTAACTATAAACAATCCGATAGGACTTTAAAATGTTTAAAATTAAAACTGCAATAAAAGGTCACAAGACAGACACAAAATAAAGTTAATTCATTCCATGGAATTTTTTCCAAAAAACACACTCAAACATGTATAGATAAGTTTTAAATTACTTGCAGTAATCTTCATTAGTACATCTGACAAATATGTAATCCTAAAGAGCAAGAAACTGCAAGAACTAAAATTTAAGTAATTCAACATGCCCAGGAGTAATCTGATAATTAAAAGGTCATTGCAGGAAAGAAAAAAAAATGAGGAGGATTTGAAATACAGGCCCACATCCTGAGGCTTTCAAGATCTCTCTGCTCTCCACCAATCCTTGCCTGATCTATGCTGAGCTGGTCCACTGATGCAATTTAGAGCAGCCATGCAACTGCAAGTCGTTTAGACAGCAGCAACCCATCAATAATGTTTACATGCCAACTCTGTTCACACATCAGTTGCACAAAAGCAGTCAATGATGTACTTGGATGGTCTCAACTCTGTCCAGTATAAACCCAACCACAGTAGCTACAATCCACAGAGCAATAATGAGAGACAAAAGATATGTTTAATAAACATTTTATCAGCTTTTACAAAAAACTTTAAATACAAAAAAAAGTTTAGTTTAAATATATTCTTGTTTAGTTTTCTCCTCCAGAGGCTTTACATGAAATACAAAACAAAAAAGGGACAAATTAAGCAGCCACTACACAATTACAACCTGTGAATGTGCTTGTCTTACTACTTGCTGGCACAATAATCCAGTAGCTTCTTTGATGCACCTCTCCCACATTCCTGAATTCTGAAAAGGAAAACAGAGGGGCATTAGTGAAGAGATACAGTCAGGCAATTCCCCAATCCTCATGATCCCCAGATTAATCTCAGATCTCAAATTACCTCCTCATGGTGCTCCAGCACCCAGTGATTTCCCCATTTCCATCGCCTGAAGACTGGTACATCCCTTGGACCCCACTAATCAGATGAGATGTAAGACAGAAGTGTCGGGGAGCAAGTCTTCAATCTGGACATGAACCACTCCTGTTCTCTGAATCCTAGAAGAAACCATGAGAGAAGAAAACTATTAGCTCAGCTTCAAAAAACCCACTCACAACAAAACAGGAAAACAAAATGCAACTTAAAAATGAATTACAGTAATAAACAAGTTCCTTACCTCCTTAACCACCACCATTCAAAAGTAGCAGTGCTCAAAGTTGACTCTGACCTCAGGCCAAGAGTTAATCGGTAGAGGGTGCAGCAGGAGGCGATAGCTTTCTGCCATAGTATCTGCACGCAGTCATGCAAGGAAGCAGCCCCTGCCTCTCACAATGCATGCATGGATCCACCAGAAGGATAGGACTATTTAAAGCAGTAAGTTTAATGAACTAAAAACAAACAGTTGGACACATGTTTCAGGGAGCTGTGACTGCAATTGTCGGATAAGGGCTTTCTATTGAAAAATGTGTGACTTCCCTCACACAACTTCAGGGATCATTTGTCTTTTTTAAAAAGTTATGTGAGACAACAAATACAATACTATAATCAGATAGCTTTTCTGTACAAGAGCCAGGAATCAACTAAAAAGTTTTCTATTCATGACCTTAGTCCACAAAAGTTTGGGTTTCTAAAAGGCCTCTCATTTTTTCAGGATTACCCACCAGCTTATTTGATTTCTACATACCTTCTGTTTTGTGATTCTTTGTGAAGGGGTTACGTTTAAAAAATGTATTTTATTTTACTGCCTTAGCTATTATTTTTCAATTAAACAAGAACAGACTGAAACCATGATTTAGTATCTTCTTCTCTCGTTCACTCTATCTTCTATATAAGCACTAGAGAAATAAAACTAATTAAAAACATTTAAGGAACCTTGCTGAGCCCTGGTCTACACTACAACTTGTGTCAGTATAACTACGCTGCTCAGGGGTGTAGAAAATCCACACCCGTGAGCGACATAGTTATAGTGACTTAACCTCCAACATCGACAGCGCTGGGTTAAAGGGAGGGCTTCTCCTGTCAACACAGCTACCACCTCTTGGGGAGGTGGAGTACCTACACTGATGGGAGAAGCTCTCCTTTTGGCATGGAGTGTCTTCAGTAACCGGTGCCACTGTGCCACTGCACCAGGACAGTGGCAAGCGTAGAGAAGCTCTGAGTTTATTATAGCTGACTGTCAGGCTAAGGGCAAGACCAGCTAAGGACAAGACCAGCTTTCTGTTTAAAGCTCAACTCTTCTACATCATGCTCCCGCATGGTTACTCAGATTGCCTTGAAATTTGGTGTGCCTCGTATGGGCACAGGGTGCAGTTAGAGAGCCAAATTTGAGATATTTTGACTCAGGGGTTCCCAAGATACAGCAATCTGAAAAAAAAAAAAACAGTTCTCTTAAGGCTGATGGTATTTTTTGCCCAGACATGGGGATCAAACCAGTGCTCCGATCCTGTAACAGAGTCTTAATCGCTCAAGAGTTACCCTCAACTAGTGTCTGCCCCACTGCCCCTTTAGGGGAGCAAAATTCAGAACTATATTCACCAAAGAATTTAGCTTTCATTTCAGGTGCATGCCTAATGGTCACAAGGTACACAGAGCATGCAAGCATGCATGAACAGAGGAGCCAAGAGCCCATATTTGGGGGACCTTGACCGTCTGAAGGGGTCTATGCCAGTCTCTCCCTGCTCTATGCATGAGCTGACATCTGGGGTTCAAGCTCTGTGGCCCTGCTGCTTGAGGTGAGGAGCTGAGAATAGACATGTTAGGAGCATGCACCAAGAACACATTGCTTACTGGAGCGAGGTGGTGAGAATCAGGTATGATTTATACACATCACAGGTTTCTCAAACACTGGGGAAGGGGGATGGAACACCCACTGAGATGAATGGAGCAGTTCACATGTCAGAGCTATTGTTTCAGGCTGTACTCATCTCTAAGGGGTGCTCTCATTAGCTGAGACCATCATATTGAGATGAATGGCCCACTTCACACCTCTTAGAGCCTCCTGTATTTCAGGATTATCCTGTGCTGGGAATCAGGATATAGCAAAGCAGTTGCTGATGATTAACTTCATACAGTATTAAAGCAGAGAGCTAGCTCTACTACAGCTGAGGTTGACAAGACTTTTCTATTTAAAGAACAATTATTCTAAGTGTTCTAGAATTGTAGAGGCATGGAACAGCATTAGTGATCCAAATCATGTGGCCTAGAGGAAAGAACAGCAGACTGGAATTTGTCTACACTTTGGACCTTACAGCAGCACAGCCATTGGCGCTGATTTCCCCACTTTTCCCTGGGTGCTTGACCCACCTCCCACACCCCGCCCCCAGCCCTGCCCCCACTCCACCCCTTCCATAAGGCCCCACCTCTTCCCACCCCTATTCCAACCCCTTCCCCAAATCCCCACCACGGCCTTGCCTCTTCCCCTGAGTGTGCCATGTTCCTGCTCCTCCCCCCCCCACCCCCAAGCTTGTTAACACCTCCGAACAGCAGAGCACACACTAATTTTTCCCCATGGGTGCTCCAGCCCTGGAGCACCCACGCAGTCAGCACCTATCAACACAGCTGCACCGCTGAAAGCTCTCCTGTGTAGCTGCTGTATGCCAGCGGGAGAGCTCTCCGGGTGGCATATTTAAATGACCCCCAATGAGAGCAGTAGCTATACTGACAGAAAAGCATCTCCCACCGATACAGCACTGTCCCTACCAGCACTTTTGTCAGTGAAGGGCACGAGATATCTTAACTCTGCATTATTGAAGGTTGGTTTTTTTGGGTCAGTGAATACTTAAGTGTGACTAGATTATTTATTTAAAAAAAAAAACCCTTTAACTCTTGGCTATGTCCACACTAGTACTTCTTTGGTAAAACTTGTGTCAGTCAGGGGTGTTAAAAAACCACACTCCTGACTGACATAATTTGCACCAACAGAAGCACAAGTGTGGATAGTGCTATGTCAGCAGGAGGTGCTCTTCCATTGACACAACTACTGCCTCTCATTGGGGGTGGTTTAATTATGCCAGTGGGAGAGCTCTCTCCTAGCGGCATAGAGAGTCTACATGGGAGACCTTGCAGTGGCTCAGCTGCAGCGGTACAGCTGTGCCGTTGTAAGATTTCTAGTGCAGACATAGCCAGAATCTGGGAGGTTCTTTGGAAATGAGTTTTGTCTTATTTTTCAAGCTTATGAACTGGAGAAGGATTTACCACCAGCTGCCCCATGGTGAATAAAAAAGTTGATCTAAAAAAAAAAATTGGACTTCTATTAAAACCCGATTTTTAAAAAAATATAAACCTGTATTTATTTAAAACAAACCTATTTATAATTAAAATGACAATTTATTTTAAAGTCTAAATTTATTATGACCTATTAAAATAATTTAAATTAAGAAAATTTTAAAAAGTAATATTAAGCAGTACATGTTTGCTGCCAAGTGTTAAAGGAAGTTATATCACTGAACTGGTTACAGACACTGGCAAACACCTGGAACCAGGCTTTTTTGGTATGCTAAACCAGCTTTGGATAGCAGCAGTTTCTTCTGCAGATGCAGACAACGTTTTCTTTATTTCAGTTTATTCAACCATTCAGCTCACTGACTAGTTCAGGGGTCAGCAACCTTTCAGAAGTGGTGTGCCGAGTCTTCATTATACACTCTAATTTAAGGCTTCACGTGCCAGTAATACATTTTAACGTTTTTGAGAAGGTCTCTCTGTAAGTCTATATATTATATAACCAGACTACTGTTATATGTAAAGTAAACAAGGTTTTCAAAATGTTTCAGAAGCTTTATTTAAAATTAAATTAAAATGCAGATCTTATCAGTTTAGTGTGATCCTTGCCCTTGCTTTTCCTTGCTGAGTTTTCCAATGTCTGGCACGTATTTGGATACTTTAAGCTGCACACAGGCTTCTGAGTGATCACCTGTTAACTGGCTCCGAGAGGGACAGAGGACAGATTTAATGTGTGAAAATACCTGTTCACACAGGTATGTGGATCCAAATGCTGAAAGCATTGCAAATGCAATTTTCTTTAAACAGTTAAATTTCACTGGCAGGGACGTCCAGCAGGTCAGAATAGAGGCCCCATGATCTCTCTCAGTAGCTTCAAGTGCGTCCACAGATCCACAAACATTGACGCCCACAATTCTGAGCATTTTAACTCTGAATGAGTTGCATTTCGAAACCTTCAAACACCCATCCACTGAAATACAGACAAATCCAAGTCGCTTTCATTGAACTTTTCAGGTTTAATTAGAAAAGAAAGCATTGGGCCAAATCGCTGGGAATCTTGAAATCTATCAAAAAATTCTAATTCCAGTTCTTGCCTGTTCTTTCCAATCTCATCAACATTGACAGCGCAACGTGTCGATAGTTCTTTTATGAGTTAGAAGTAGCAGAAAGTAGAAGTTTGAATATCCCTGGAAAAATCTGTTAGTTTCACAACAAATGCTTTCCAGGCTTCATAAAGATCCAGAACTGTTTGCCCTGCACCCTGGAGACAGAGGCTGTGGCTACACTTAGCGCTTCAAAGCGCTGCCGCGGCAGCGCTTTGAAGCGCTAAGTGTAGCCAAAGCGCCAGCGCTGGGAGAGAGCTCTCCCAGCGCTGTCCGTACTCCACCTCCCTGTGGGGAATAACGGACAACAGCCGCGCTCCCAGCGCTGGGGCTTTGACCACACTGGCGCTTTGCAGCGCCGCAATTTGCAGCGCTGGAGAGGGTGTGTTTTCACACCCTGCTGCAGCGCTGCAAATTTGTAAGTGTAGCCAAGCCCAGAGGTTGAGTTCGTTTAGGTGAGAGGTGATATCAGTTAGAAACATGAGCTTACACAGCCATTTGTCATCATCCAGTTCAGGGTAGTTTTGTTCTTTTTCCGACAAAAAAGGCCTCGATTGCACCAAAACAGTTTACAAAGTGCACCAAAACCTTGCCATGACTTAGCCACCGAATGTTGCTGTGAAGTGGGATGTCGTTATAAGCACTGTCCACCTCTTCTAGCAGTGCTTGAAGTTGTCTGTGAGTCAAAGCAGATCGAGCAACAAGGAAATTCACAATTCGCACCACTGTATCCATCACATTATTAAGCTCTGAATTAGAAATTTTAGCACACAGGTTTTCTTGATGGATGATACAGTCAAATTTGACTGTCGGACGGACAATTTGATCTTCAAGTAACTTTACAAATCCCTGTTTTCCGACCATGGCAGGAGCACCATCTGTTGTCACACAAAATATTTTTCTGATGTCAACTCCTCATTCTTCAAAATGGTTTACAAAACTTTCCAGTATATCTTCCCCCTTTGTTGTGACATGCAGGGGTTTTAGGCAACAAAGTTCTTTTGGATTTCAATGGAAGCACAATATCTTGCAACAACTGCCAAACGTGGAACGTCGTTTATATCCACGCTCTCATCAACTGCAACACTAAACACTGCTGTGTCTTTCAATGCAGTCGTCTGCTTTTCCTTAATGTTTTCTGCCATTTCACTTATGCGTGTCTCAACTGTTCTGGCAGAAATGGGCAGTTCTTTTATTCTAGATATGATTGTATCTTTATTTGGCAAATCATAGAACAAAATCTCCAAACTGCTGAGAAAAACTTCTTTTATATATTCCCCATCTGTAAATGGCTTTCCTTTTTTGCAATGCACTGTGCAATCTTATAACTTCCTTCTGTAGCTTGATTTTTACTTACACTTAAGCTTTTAAAACACTGATTTGCTTCTCATAGGCTCCTACTGCCTTTTTGATTGATTCAGTCTTGTCTGCTTCGTCAAGAAATGTTGTTGAACACTTGACGTGCAACAAACAACACTTTCATAACAGAAAGCACAAATAGCATGGTCCTTCTTTTCAATAAATCCAAATGCATCTGTCCAAGCAGGCTGAAATGATCGGACATCTAGCTTTGCTTTCTTAGGAGCTGCTATTTTGTCAAATGTTCCCTTCAACTCTCAGTGGGGAAAAAAAAAATGGCGATAGAAGGCAGGCACAAGGTTAAACGCAGCGTGGTCTGATACGAGCAATTTTAAGATGGGGGTGCTGAGCTGCACCCCCCTCTTGCCTCGTGTCCAACCCTCACTGTCCCAGGCTGGGGACAGTGGGCCACAGTGAGGAGGCTGCAGAACACTGATCCAAGGCCAGGAGCAGAGCCCAGGGTGGCCTGCTGGGACTCCAGGCCAGAAAGCAGGCTGAGCAAGGCTGGAGATCCAGACCCCGGCTGGCAGGAGATCAGCAGCTGGAACCCCCAGATCGGCAGCTGAGGTGAGTGGAACTGGCAGCTGGTAGGGCTGAGCTGGTCCGGAGGCCTGGACCCTGTCTGGCAGGGGGCTTGTGCTGGAACTCCAACCGGAAGCAAGGTGAGTGGGGCTGCGGCAGGGACCTTGGCTGGCAAGGGGCCAGCAGCCAGAACCCCAGAACAGCAACTGAGCAGCTCAGCCCGCCGCCACTCTGAGGTTCCGGCCGCCAGCTCCTGCCAGCAGCCAGGGTCTCAGACCGCTGCCAGCCTGGGGTTCCTTCACCCAGGCCAGCAGCGGGTGCTGAGTGGGGCTAGCGGCGGGATCCCGGCTGGCAGGAGCCGGCGGCAGAAACCCCAGAGCAGCGGCAAGCTGAGTGGCTCAGCCCGCAGCCGCGTGCCATCAAAAATTGGCTCGCATGCCGTAGGTTGCCAACCCCTGGATTAGTTCATTCAAAGATAAGAGACCAATCGGGAGTTGAAAAAGCAAGAAAAAAAAAAAACAGCTACTAATCTTCCATAACTGTTGTTTGAGATGTGTTGCACATGTCCATTCCACTCGGTGTTTGTGCATGCCACACTCAGTCACTGGAAAAATTTCCCTCAGTGTTACCCATCAGTGCGGCTCAAACACCCTCTGCCACTGCATGCCACCAGCTTCCCCAAAACCTGCCTTCCCCCTTTCCTTTTCTCCATACAACTTGTGGAATGGACATGTGCAACGGATCTTGAAGAACAATTATAGAAGGTTAGTAACTGTTTTATCCTCTTTGAGTGATTGCATATGTCCATGCCACTCTTGGCAGCTCACAAGCTACAAAGCAGAAGTCATGGGAATCTATGTACACGCACAATTCATCCAAACTTAAAAGGAGTCTCCATAATGGGGATGTGAAGGTGGGGACTTACAATTACTGCTTTACAAGCATCCTAGATAGGGACTTGTGCAAGAAACACTGACAAGGCTCACTGCGATCTCCTGGAATGCCATGTTACTTTGCTCGCTGTGGAAATGCCAGCCAGATCATAACATACACAAATACAGGAGGCTATTCATGATCAAATTCTCTGTGATGATATAGGGAAAGCCTTCGTCCTGTTTGTTATGGCCATGAACAGTTGGGTTGATAAATGGAATTGTTTAGTCCTACCTATATAGAATGCCCAAGGTCTTCTAACATCTAGCATGCACAGGTGTTGCTCCTCTCTATTGGCATGAGGTTTTGTGTAAAACATAAGTAAGCAAATTGACTGGCTAACATGAAAATTAGATACCACTTTAGAGAGAAATCTTGGATAAGGGTGTAGATGCACTTTGTCCTTGAAGAAAATTGTATAAGGAGATTCAGATGTCAGAGCACACCGCTCAGCCACCCTTCTGGCTGAAGTGATTGCTACTAAAAAAGCCAACTTCCAGTAATAGATGTAGTAAGCAGCACATTGCTAAAGCCTCAAATGGAAATATCATAAACTTTGACAAAATTAAAGTTCAAGTCCTGCGAGGAACCGGTTTCCTTATCTGAGGATACAACTTTTCCAGACCTTTAAAAAAATCTGATTGTGATATTGTTGGAAAAAGTAGAACAGTTGTTCACATGAAGATGGAGAGCTGATGTTGCTGCTAAGTGGACCTGGATAGAACTAATCACCAACCCTAGATGTTTTAGGTGCAATAGATAGTCCAGGCTATGCTGGATTGAGGAAACCTCGAATTGATGAGATAACATGAAAAAATGCTTCCCATTTCAAAATTTAAGTAGTCCTGGTGGAAGCCTACCTACTATTTAACAAGACATGGTGAACTTGCTCCAATCAAGACTCCTCTGTAGGATTTAGCCATGGAGCCTCCAAGCTGTTAAATGAAGTGCCCACAGGTTTGGATGGAGCAGCCAACCATGATCCTGCAAAATTATGTCTGGGTCCAACAAGAAGTGAAAAAGACGGTTACTCACCGTAGTAACTGTTGTCCTTCGAGATGTGTTGCTCCTATCCATTCCATGTAGGTGTGCGCGCCGCGCGTGCACGGCTCTTCGGAACATTTTTACCCTAGCAACTCCGGCGGGCCGGCTGGGCGCCCCCTGGAGTGGCGCCGCCATGGCGCTGAATATATACCCCAGCCGGCCCGTCCGCTCCTCAGTTCCTTCTTGCCGGCTACTCCGACAGTGGGGAAGGAGGGCAGGTCTGGAATGGATAGGAGCAACACATCTCGAAGAACAACAGTTACTACGGTGAGTAACCATCTTTTCTTCGAGTGACTGCTCCTATATGCATTCCATGTAGGTGATTCCCAAGCCTTACCTAGGCGGTGGGGTCGGAGTGAGACGTGGCAGAGTGTAAGACTGCGGAGCTGAAGGCTGCATCGTCTCTGGATTGCTGCACCAACGCGTAGTGGGAAGCGAAGGTGTGAACAGAAGACCAGGTGGCCGCTCTACAGATGTCCTGGATGGGGACATGGGCCAGGAAGGCGGTAGACGAGGCTTGCGCTCTTGTCGAGTGAGCGGTGAGGCGGCATGGTGGCACACGAGCAAGCTCGTAGCAAGTCCGGATACATGCCGTCACCCAGGAGGAAATCCGCTGCGAGGAGACCGGCTCGCCTTTCATGCGGTCGGCAACCGCCACAAACAGCTGTGGCGAACGCCGGAAGGGCTTCGTCCGCTCGATATAAAAAGCGAGGGCCCTGCGGACGTCCAGGGTGTGAAGCTGTTGCTCACAAGGTGAGGCGTGCGGCTTCGGGAAGAAGACCGGAAGGAAGATCTCCTGATTGAGGTGAAAGGCCGACACCACCTCAGGGAGGAAGGCCGGGTCTGGTCGAAGCTGCACCTTGTCTCCGTGGAAGACAGTGTATGGTGGACTAACCGTTTGTGCCCGGAGCTCAGAAACTCGTCTTGCCGATGTAATTGCGACTAGGAAGGCTGTCTTCCAGGAGAGGTAGAGTAGAGAGCACGTGGCCAGGGGCTCGAAGGGTGGTCCCATAAACTTGGCCAGAACGAGATTTAAATCCCAGGTCGGGGTAGGACGCCGCACCGGCGGGTACAAGCGGTCCAGGCCTTTAAGGAAGCGGGAAACCATCTGGTTGGAGAAGATGGACCGACCTCCCATGGATGGGCGAAAGGCGGACACGGCTGCCAGGTGCACCTTCAAGGAGGAGACCGCGAGTCCTTGTTCTTTAAGGTACCAGAGGTAGTCCAGGATTGTAGGGATAGGGACTAGGAAGGGATTAAGGCCGCGCTCATCGCACCAGAGCGCGAAACGCTTCCATTTTGCGAGGTAGGTGGAGTGAGTGGAAGGCTTCCTGCTTTCAAGTAGGACTTGCTGTACTGCCGCTGAACAGTCCCTCTCTGCGTGGGTCAACCACGCAGGTACCAAGCTGTAAGATGGAGGGACTGTAGATTCGGGTGGCAGAGTCTGCCAAAGTCCTGAGTGATGAGGTCCGGCCATAACGGAAGGGGAATGGGATCCCGAACGGAGAGCTCGAGCAGCAGGGTGTACCAGTGCTGCCTCGGCCAGGCCAGAGCGACGAGTATTACGTGGGCCCTGTCCCTCCGAAGCTTGAGTAGCACCCGGTGTATGAGCGGGAACGGAGGGAAGGCATAGAGGAGGTGATCCATCCAGGAGCAAAGGAATGCGTCCGACAGGGAGCCTGGGGAGCGACCCTGGTACGAACAAAACAGGTGGCCCTTCCTGTTCTCCTTGGAGGCAAACAGATCTATCTAGGGAAACCCCCACCTCCGGAAAATTGTGTGCACCACATCCGGACGGAGAGACCACTCGTGGGAGAGGAACGATCTGCTGAGATGGTCGGCCAGCATGTTCTGCACTCCTGGAAGAAAGGACGCTTCCAGGCGAATCGAGTGGGTCACGCAGAAGTCCCACAGGAGCATCGCTTCCTTGCAGAGCAGGGAGGAGCGAGCTCCGCCCTGCTTGTTCACATAGAACATTGCCGTCGTGTTGTCCGTGAATACTGCCATGCAGCGGCCTTGCAGACGGGCGCGGAAGGCGAGACACGCCAAGCGGATCGCTCGCAGCTCCCGGACGTTGATATGGAGGGAGAGCTCTTGGGGCGACCAGAGACCCTGCGTGTGAAGGTCGCCCAGGTGAGCCCCCCATCCCAACGCCGAGGCATCCGTGGTGAGGGTGACAGATGGGCGAGGAGGGCGGAACGGGACTCCTGCACACACGACCTCTGGGTCCAGCCACCAGCTGAGCGAATCGAGGGTAGGCTTCGTGACCGTGACCACCATATCTATGGGGTCGCGATGCGGGCGGTACACCAACGCCAGCCAAGATTGAAATGGGCGAAGGCGCAGCCTGGCGTGCGTGGTCACGAATGTGCAGGACGCCATGTGGCCTAGCAGGCGTAAGCAGGTCCGAACCGTCGTCGTGGGAAAGGTGTGTAGGTCCCGGATGATGGAGACCATTGTCTGGTGCCGAGATCGAGGG
This sequence comes from Mauremys mutica, assembly GCF_020497125.1. Taxonomy (NCBI): domain Eukaryota; kingdom Metazoa; phylum Chordata; order Testudines; family Geoemydidae; genus Mauremys; species Mauremys mutica. Next base: position 58,720,611 of record NC_059079.1, read on the forward strand.
AGGCAGGCCCTGGCCAAACTGGAGTCGAGGACCGCTCCGATGAACTCCACTCGTTGCGATGGAGTTAAAGTGGACTTCTCGGCATTGATGAGAAGGCCCAGGAACCGAAATAGGGACAGTATTTCTGTCATCTGGTCCATTACCAGCTGTCGGGATGTCCCGCGAACCAGCCAGTCGTCGAGATACGGGTAGACATGTATGCGACGACGGCGGAGGGCTGCGGCAACCACTGCCATGCACTTGGTAAAGACCCTTGGCGCGGTGGACAGGCCGAAGGGTAGCACCGCAAACTGGTAGTGCGTGCTGTTGACCACGAAGCGCAGGTAGCGTCGATGGGGAGGGTAAATCGCGACATGGAAGTAAGCGTCCTTCATATCGAGGGCGGCAAACCAGTCTCCCAGATCCAGGGAGGGAATGATGGTCCCCAGGGTGACCATGCGAAACTTGAGCTTGAGCAGGTACCTGTTGAGCTCCCGGAGGTCTAGTATGGGTCGGAGACCTCCTTTCGCCTTGGGGATTAGAAAATATCGGGAATAAAATCCCCTGCCCCGCATGTCGTGCGGCACCTCCTCTATGGCACCCAAGCTCAACAGAGTCTCGACCTCTTGTAGGAGGAATTGCTCGTGAGAGGGGTCCCTGAAGAGGGACGGGGAAGGTGGGTGGGAAGGAGGGGGCGAAACAAACTGAAGGCGGTAACCATACTGGATAGTACGAAGGACCCAGTTGTCCGATGTTATTTGGGACCACGCCGGAAGGAAGTGGGAAAGGCGGTTGTAAAATAATGGGGTAGGATCCGGGAAAGAGACTGATGGGCCGTCCTCGGGCGTCCCATCAAAAGGCCTGTTTGGGCCCTTGAGGGGCCTTGGAAGGGGCCTGGGCCTGGTTGCGTCTGTTGCCCGATGGTCTACGGCGGTTTAAGTTAGCACACCGACTATTATATGGCCTTGACCTGGCCTGGGCAAAGGGCCGGTAGGGCTGCTGCCGAAATGACCTCCTCTGAGTAGCCGGTGTGTGCATACCCAAGGTGCGGATGGCAATTCGACCATCTTTGAGGGTCTGAATTCTGGAGTCCGTTTTCTCCAAGAAGAGACCCTGAGTGTCGAACGGGAAGTCTTGAAGGGTGTACTGCACCTCAAGCGGCAAGGTGGAGGACTGCAGCCAGGAGATACGCCTCATGGTCACACCGGAGGCCAGGGTTCTGGCTCCTGAGTCCGCCAAGTCCAGAGCGGCCTGGATGGAGGACCGAGAGGCTTTTCTGCCTTCTTCCAAGAGGGCTGAGAACTCTTGACATGAGGCCGTTGGGAGCAGCTCCGAAAATTTCGCCAGGGACACCAAGATGTCAAAGGTGTAACGAGCGAGAAGAGCCATCTGGTTGGCAATCCGGAGCTGGAGGCCACCCGCCGAATAGACCTTCCGGCCCAACAGGTCCATGCGCCGTGCGTCTTTGGATTTTGGCGCCGGAGCGGGCTGCTCATGCCTCTCCTGGTCATTTACGGACTGTACCACGAGGGAGTCCGGAGTCGGGTGAGTATAGAGGTACTCGTATCCGGTGGGCGGGACCGAGTACTTGCACTCCACGCCACGCGCGGTGGGAGGGACGGACGCCGGTGACTGCCAGATGGTAGTGGCATTCCGCTGAATGGTGCGGATGAAGGGCAGGGCCACCCGCAGCGGGGCCTCAGCTCCAATGACGTTGGTCACCGGGAGGTCGATAGCCTTCGCCACCCAGCGAAGGTGGTCTTGGTGGGCCTGCAAGTCAATAGGAGGGGGGTCTGCGGTAGAAGCCCCCGCCACCGCCTCATCCGGTGAGGATGATGAGGACAGACCTTGGACCACCGCTTCTGGAGCTGGTTCTTCCAGGGGGTGTGAAGCCGCCACAGACCCTGGATGCTGTGCGGGACCAGGTGGCGACGGGGCCTCGCCCGGTGGTGATGGGGGAGGTCTGCTCACCGTGGCTTCAGGCACCCTATGTTCAGCGCCCACGTGCCTCGGGGGAAAGGGGAGTCCTTGAGGCTCGTGGTAGGCCCAAGGGACCCAAAAACCCCACTGCTGCGGTCCGTGGTCTTGGCCTTGGGGGTCAGCCCGGAGATCTCTCCCGCTGCCCGCCTGAGAGGCGACTGAGGGCTGACGAGGAGGCCAAGGCGGGGCAGAGGCGCTGAAAGATTGCGCCGTGGATGCCGGCAGTAGGTCCCTGGGCGGTGCCGAGGATCGGTGCCGGTCATCACGATGCCGGGATGGAGAGCGGGACCAGCGACTGTTGCGGTGCCGGGAGCTCGACCGGTGCCGGGAGCTCGACCGTGACCTCGACCAACGGCGTCGGGAGCGGCTTCGGGAGTCGCGGTGCCGGGAACGGTACCGGGATCCGGACCTCCCTCGGTACCGACGATCGGGTGACCGGGAGCGTCTCCGGGAGTGCGACCGGTACCGCGATGTTGAGCGGTACCGGGACTGCGACCGGTGCCGAGACGGGGAGCGGTACCGCGATGGTGAACGGTGCCGAGATCTGGATCGGCGTGGCGGTGACCGTCTGTGGGACCGGGAGCGGGACCGGGACCGACGTCTACCTCGTCCGTCAGGGGGAGGCGGCCGCATCATCGCCGGCTTGCCCGCTGACTGAACGGCCCACACCGGCGGTGCCGGGGGCCGGAGGCTCGGTGCCTCTGTGAGCTCGATGAGCTCTCTCGCCGTCGAGAATGTCTCGGGCGTGGACGGGAGCTGCAGCTCAACCGCGGTTGGCACCGGGGAGCAGAGTGGTACCGGACTCAACGGCTCTTGCGGCGCCGGAGTCGACGGTACCGTGAACGATTTGTGCACCGCCGCAGCCGGTACCGGAGGCGCCGGTGGTGGCTGGGCAAGCGGTCCCGTAGCATGTGGCTTAGAGGCCGTCTGCGCCATCTTCCGTTTCCTCGCTGGAGAGAGGGAACGGTGCCGGGACGCCGGTGCCGGCTGCGGAGCTCGAGCAGTCTCGGTACCGGAGCAGCTCGGGGCTGCCGGTACGCTGCGCGCCGATGACGATTTCGGTGCCGCCGGGGTCGGCGCAGGAGGTTGAAGTGTCGCCTCCATAAGGAGCTGCTTCAGGCGAGTGTCCCGCTCCTTTCTAGTTCTCGGCTTAAACGCCGTGCAGATGGGATACTTATCTGGACGATGGGTCTCCCCGAGGCAGCGCAGGCAGGAGTCGTGCGGGTCCCCGACAGGCATGTGCCGCTGGCAAGCCGCACAGGGCTTAAACCCCGGTGCCTTGGGCATGAGCCCGCACTGGTTGTGGAAGAAGAGGGGCTAAACCCCCCTAATTCCCTTACTATACTATATCTAACTAAACTTATTCAACTAATCTAACAACTAAACTAACTTAACCAACTATGAACACGTAGGAAATGGAGAAACGCTAGGGCTGTGGAGGTAAAGGAGCACTCCACTGTTCCAACTGGCCGTCACGGGCGGTAAGAAGGAACTGAGGAGCGGACGGGCCAGCTGGGGTATATATTCAGCGCCATGGCGGCGCCACTCCAGGGGGCGCCCAGCCGGCCCGCCGGAGTTGCTAGGGTAAAAATGTTCCGAAGAGCCGTGCACGCGCGGCGCGCACACCTACATGGAATGGATAGGAGCAATCACTCGAAGAAGAATCAGAGCCTCCACCAACAGATTGGAGAACCAGTGCTGCCGGGGCCAGGCTGGGGCTACTTGTATAACCCAGGGAGGTCTCATTTTATGGTTAGCAACAACTTGGAGTAGCAGTGGACTTTGAGGAAAAAGCATAGCAGAGCTTGTTCAACCAGGATAGTAGGAAAGTGTCTGTGATGGAAACAGGACTGCGACCTTGTAGGGAACAAAACTGGCGGCATTTCCTGTTGGCTTTGGTTGTGAATAGATCTATTTGGGGATTCCCCCACTGATAGAAAATACCCCTAACTACATCCAGGTGGAGAGATCACTCATAGTGACTCGAACAATCTGCAAGCTTGTTTTGCATCTCTGGAAGGTAAGAGGCTTTGAGACTGATTTAATCGGCAACGCAAAAGTTCCATTAGCGAATTGCCTCATGACAAAGCACAAAAGAGCGGGCTCCTCACTGCCTGTTGAGGCAGAACATTGTTCTCACAGATGACACAGTGAGAAACAGGCTTCTTCCCTTTACCTAAGATAGGAAAGCCTGACAGGCTAGGTGGACAGCCCTTAGCTCCCGGATATTAATAAGCAGAGACAGGTCCCACAAGGACCATGAAGTCTGAGTTTGGAATGGACCCACGTAAGCTCCCACCTCTGGACAGACATATCCATCACTAATGTGAGCAAACTACTAACTGTGGTATGTAACCTACCACTTAAATCAGCTTCTGCACCAGATGATTGGAGGATAACTAATGTGACACTGACTTTAAGAAAAAGGTTCCAAAGGTGATCCTGGCAATTACAGGCCAATAGGCCTAACTTCAAGTATCTGACAAATTGGTTGAAACTGTATTTTAAAAAAAAAAAACCAACAGATTTATCAGACACATAGATTAACATAATTTGTTGGGGGGGGGGGGGAGGAAGAGAGTCAACATGGCTTTTGTAATGGGCAGCGAGTTCTATTCTTTTGTGGTGCCTGGGCTCCAGGAATATTCAGGGCTGGGGGCCCTGCTCCACCAATATCTGGAGCTGGGTCTCTCCCCCGGCCCCTGCTTGCCATCACCACCCCCCGGCACATCCCCCGCCCTGCCCTGGACCGTCCCTCCCTTGCCTACTTGTGCTGCCGATGTAGCACATTCCTACATTAAGCAGTATCCTACACTACACCGGCAGCTGTTGCTGCTGCCGCCACCTAAGGGCTATAGCACAAGAGCAGTGCCAGCAGGCTGGCTGCTGCAGCACCTCAGAGGGGGAGGCACACACATGCTTGACAGCCCTCCCCGTCCCCTCCCCTCCCTTCCCCTTCCCTCTCCCGGCACCCACTTGGAGGAGATGCCAAGGGGGCTTCCAGCCAGGAGACATCTGGAGTGGACCTCACTCTCTGAGCAGCTGCTGCGCCTTCAGTGAGTGTTTGACCCTGTGATCCACGCCCCCGTCCACAGCCCCCACTCCTGCCCAATGCTGGGCAAGGGGCAGCCCCATCCCCAATGAGGCTACGGTAAGGGGCAGCAGGTTGTAACAGGGGAGGAAGGAAGCCACATGTGATGACAGTCCCCTAACCCCTCAGCACTCTCCCTCCCTCAGGGGAGATAGGGAGGGGGGCATCCTAGATCCGAGCAGCTGGGACTTGAGTGAATTTTGTGACTACCTGACCCCCACACACAGCCCTCACTCCTGCCCCGTGCTGGGCAAGGAGCAGCCCCATCCCCCACCCTCAGTAAGGCTATGGTGAGGGGCAGCAGGCTGCAGCAGGGGAGGAAGGAAGCCACATGTGATGGCAGTCCCCACCCCCCAGCACCCACCCACCAAAGGGGAGATGGGGAGTGGGGGGCTTCCTAGACCTGAGCAGCTGGGACTTGAGTGAATTTTGTGACACCCCGCCACCCCCGCCACCATCCTGCAGCCCCCGCTCCTGCCCCACACTGGGTAAGGGGCAGCCCCATCTCCCACCCCAAGTGAGGCTATGGTGAGGGGCAGCAGCAGGGGAGACCACACGTGATGGCAACCCCACCCCGGTACCCACCATAGAGGAGGTGAGGGGGCTTCCTCGACCTGAAAGGAGCCCTAGGAGCATGTGCAGTGACAGTGGTGCAGACTGATTGTGCTGCGGGAAGGGTGGGGTGAGGGGGGGGGATCCTCTCTGGCCCTAGCCCTGGGGCAGCCTGTCTGCACCCCAAGCCCCTCATCCCTGGCCCTGCCCCACCCCAGAGCCCCAGCCCTGAGCCCCCTCCTGCACTGTGAACCCCTCATCCCCAGCCCCATCCCAGAGCCCTCGCCTGAGGGGAAAAACACACAACTTAAATTTGGCGGTCAGTTTGGGGTATCATTGTGTTTAGCACAATACTTGATTATTTTACACCCTTTAAAGTATATAATTGGTTGTATATAGGTGTTATGAAGTGGGAATGTTCTTAACATTTTCTCTGAATACTGTGTGTGTGCCTCAGTTTCCCCTATGCATTTCTTCGGGATCTAGATGGTGGGGGTAAGGGGTGTGATTGTTGTAGAGCCCTAGAGGGCCAGCATGATGCTGTCTGCACAGAGAATGGCCAACACCCTGTCTCCTGGCAACTGATGGCCTGGGCCACCCTCCTGCAAGGTGCCAACTGAAGATGTTGGAGACAAAGATCAGGTGGCCTCCTAATGCCTGGAAAAGAGACAAAGGCCAGAGGAGGGGGTGGAGGGAATGTCAGTGCCTGTGCAGACTCCCGGGAAGCACACAGTGTGGAAGGGGATGCTGGGATGCTCTGAAACTACTCCACACAAAGCCAGTCAGGACTCTGGGGGAGCCTCCTCTCTCTGAGCATACTGTCTCCAGGGCAAGAAGCTTACACCTTCCTGGGTCTGACCTCAGAGCATTCAGCATGCCCATCCACACCGTGAGCTTCCTGCGAGTCCACACAGGCGAGGCACCTGGGAAAGCCAGAGGGTCCTGCACCCCAACTCCACAGTCAGACGCGACTCTCAGCCAGCCGGTAAAACAGAAGGTTTATTAGACAACAGGAACACAATCTAAAACAGAGCTTCTAGGTACAGAAAACAGGACCCCTCAGTCAGGTCCATCTTGGGGGGTGGGGAGCCCAGACCGAAGTTCTGGGTCTCTCCCCGTTTCCCCAGCTAGCTCCAAACTGACACTCTCTCCAGCCCCTCCTCTGGCCTTTGTCTCTTTTCCGGACAAAGAGGCCACCTGATCTCTTTGTTCTCCAACACCTTCAGTTGGCACCTTGCAGGGGAAACAGAGGCAGCCACACAATATTCAGAGAAAACATTAAGAACATTCCGACTTCGTCACAACAGGTACAACAAAATATAATATATTGAAGCAGGCGAGTGCTGCTTCTGACTTTCCACTTTTAATTGACCCTTGTAATCTTGTGGCGCCGACGCATTGTAGCTTCGTTTTATCCCAGCAACAAATTCTTGATTTTAGGACCACTAATAAGCAACAATGGATAAATTCTTAATAAATTACCCAGAGAAAAAGAAGAAAAGGGTAATTCATCAAGTGATGGCCTGAGTTCGACACCCAGCTGTCAAGCTGAAGTTCTACAAAAGAAAGATGCGGCAAATCTACAAGATAAGAAAAGGAGTTTTCAGCAATCTTGGCTATCAAGATTTAAGTGGCTGGAGTACAATAGCAAATTAAACCGAGCTTTTTGCTCAGTCTGCAAAAACTGTTCTGAAAAAGAAGATCTTAATATTTTCTATGAAGGCCAAACCAACATTCATTTCATCTGGATTTCAAGATTGGAGACACACATTGTGTGGTTTTACATCGCACGAAAATCCTCCTGTCAAAAGGAAGCAGTAATGAAGTATGCTGCTCTGCAATCACAGGCAAATGTTTCTGCACTAATGTCAGCCAATTCCAGAAAAGAATCACAATCAGCTAGGATTGCACTGCACAACATTTTTACCAGTGTTCAGTACCTAGCTCAACAAGGAATAGCATTACATGGACATAATGAGAGTGATTCAAATTTGATGCAGCTCTTGTTGCTACGCAGTACAGATTCTGAGGAACTGAGACTGTGGCTTAAATCACACAAAATACAAGTGGCTGTCACATGAGGTTGTTAACGAAATAATCAAAATGGTGGCAATGATGGTGCTAAGAAAAATTGTGCAAAAGATAAAGGCTTCTAAGTTTTATGCCATTGTAATGGATGACACTACCGATTTGTCAAGAAAAGAACAAATACGTTTTTCTTTAAGGTTCTTTTCTAGTGAAGACTGGGAGATTTATGAGGAGTTTATTGGGTTTTACCACAACTACAAGGCTATGATGAACTGCCTCGATGAACTTAGTTACTCTTCCAATGAATTTGGCTTAAAATGTAGTGGATTCTCAAAGCAACTTTAATCTTTTTCAATGTACTTTACACTAACAGTTCTTGTGAAAGCCATGGGTCCTGTAGAAGAAGCTAATGCAAAAATTCAAAGCCCAAACATGTCATTGACAACCGTTATGAAGAAAGTTGGCCTGTTGCAAGAGGTGTTGAGTGGGATGTGCACCGACTTATCATACAATCACTTCTGGGAAACAACAGTAGAGAAGGCAAGAAATCTTTATTTAGATGATCCTACACTCCCAAGAAAACACGGGTCACCGAGATGGCTCGACCATGGAAGCTTTCCTCACACCTTCAGTGATCCCAAAGAGTATTTTCATCAAATATATGATGAGATCATTGATGCTTGCAAAGTTGCCATTAAATAGAGGTTTTCAACAGAAAGCTTTAATTTGCAGTAAAATTGGAGAAGCTTATAACTGAGGCAGTAAATGGCTCGAAACAGGACATTATCCCAATAAGTGAAGCTTTCCATGGTGACATTAACACGGAGAAACTATTTCTTCATTTAGAAATGTTGAGTGATATTTGCAGATCGAGAAACTGCCAGCTTAATTCAGTCAGTAAAGTGAAGCAATTTCTAAAACAAAACGAAGGCTTGAGTGACATGTTGTCAGACATTACAATTCTCCTGAAATTATTCTGCACAATTCCGACTACAACCTGCACCGCTGAACAATCATTCAGGTGCTTGCTCCAACTGAAAAATTATTTGCGAACGACAATAGGCCAAGAACGTCTAAATCACTTGGCATTTATGCATGCTCATAAGAACTCTACCTCTGAATTGGACACTGCAAGTCTCCTGGATGACTTCATTTCAAGAACCAAACAACGACGAAAAGTGTTTGCTGCCTCCTGAAAAACATCGCAAAAGAAGGAGCTATATTTGTTTTAATTTAGAAAGTATTTGCTTTTGAGGGTTATTGATCAAAGAGTGTATGGTCGTTTCGGTATTCAAAAGAGTATTAATAACATTGATATTCTTAGTTAAATCATTTTTTCTTACAATAGTGATAACTGTGCAATAAAGAAACAAACGCTTACAGTTTCCAGTCCATTTTTACACTATTTAATAAAATATATATCAGCTTACAAGGCGGGAGTGCGGGGGTGGGAGGGGGATTAGACCCATTCTGGGCACCACCAAAAATTATACAAACCCACCACCTAATTCATGCCTCATTAATCTATAAAAATTCTTTGAGGTCAACAAACTTAGACAAGGGGGATACAGTGGATATCATGTAAAGCCCCAGACATCACTGAACACTTACAGATGCATAGCTGGAAGCCAGGTCAATTCACTTGTGTATTAGTACATGTCAAAAGTGATTGTTTAAACTTCATAAAAACTGAATACATTCTTGTACATTTAAACACCAATGGTGTGCCACATGCATTGTTTTCACTTATCTGTATCCTATTATAATGTAATAGCAAACATTTGGCTGTTTTTTTGATGACAGAGAGTGAGAAATGCATTTAGACTCTTTGATCACTGATCATCCCACACAGTGAGCATTTGCTTTGAAATTAGCACTTTCCTGATAGTTCTTCTTTTGCATTACAGGAGGCTTCTCTCTCATTTGATGGGTTATTTAGTTACAGGAGTATACACGATGTACCACATGGGTAGTGATCCTGTCAGCATTTTTTCCTGAGAGAAACTTTAAGAATTTACGCAAGGAAAAAATCTTTATCTCTGAACTGTTTGGATTTTAACACGGCAGAATAACTGAACAAGAAAAAAAACGGAGATCCCCAAAGTTATCCTGGGTAGCCCTGGGAGACTTTTGGAAAACTACATTTCTGCTACCACTTGGAATTATAGACAGACTCACCTGTACACCTATTTTACCTGATTTAAACGCTCAATAACTCATTTTTTCCCCAGCTAATAAACCTTTAGTTAATTACAGAATTGGCTACCAGTATTTTCTTTGCTCTGACATCTAGGATGCAAATAGACCAGGGTGAGTGACTGGTCTCTTGGGACAGAGTGTAAGGGACCATTATCACATAGTGCAGCTTGCCTGGGTTGCAAGATAGACTCGAGTGTCTAACGGACTGTCTGTAGCATTTCAGGAGTTTACACTTGTTACTGGCTTGGTGAAATCTAAATATAGAAAAATACCACCATGTTTGGAGTGTCTGCCCTGCTTTTTTGAAGTAGGCACTCACAGTCATGAGCCACTCCATACAGCATGACATACATTCATAAGTGATCTTGAAAAAGGGGTAAACAGTAAGGCGGCAAAACTTGCAGACAATACAAAATTAAGATTGCAGTCTGCTTTGGACTTATCAGAGTTAGAAAGGGATATCACAAAACTGGGTGACTGGGCAACAAAATGGCAGATGACATTCATACTGATAAATGCAAAGTAATGCACATTGGAAATCCATCACAACTATACATACAAAATGATGGGGCAGTTGCTACCACTCAAGAAAGATCTTGGAGTCATTGTGGATAATTCTCTGAAAACATCCGCACAATGTGCCACAGCAGTTTAAAACAAACAAACAAAAAAACGCTAACAGAACAATGGAAATCATTAGGAAAGAGATAGATAATACGACAAAATATCATAATGCTGCTATATAAATCCATGATACGCCCACACCTTGAATCCTGAGTGCAGTTCTGGTCGCCCCATCTCAAACAAAGATATATTAGAAATGGAAAAGGTACAGAGAAGGGCAAAAGAGATTAAGAACGTGGAATAGCTTCCACATGAGGAGAGATTAAAAAGACTGGGACTGTTCCGCTTGGAAAAGAGATGACTTAGGGGGATATGACAGAGGTCTCATGAAACCATGAATGGTGTGGAGAAAGTGCATAAGGAAGTGTTATTTATCCCTTCACATAAACCAAGAACCGGGGTGACCCAATTAAACTAATAGGCCACATATTTAAAAACACACACACACACACAAGCAAGTACTTCTTCGCACAACACACTGCCAACAGGTGCAACTCATTACCAGGAAATGTCAATGCCAAAGTATATCTGGGTTCAAAAAAGAAAGTAGGTAGGTTTATGGAGGCTAGGTCCACCAATAGCTATTAGTCAAGATGACCAGGGATGCAACCTCATGCTCTGGGTGTCCCTAAGCCTCTGATTGCAAGATTTTGGGATTGGATGACAGGGGCTAGATCAGTTGAGAATTGCCCTGCTCTGTTCATTCCCTCTGAAGCATCTGGCACCAGCCAATGTGAGAAGAGTGGTTACTGGGCTAGACAGACCATTAGTCTGACCCAGTATAGCCATTCTTATGAAGGTTGAGAGGAAACAGAATGCCTACCCATACACTGAACGGGTCTGTCCACCTATCAAGAGAAGTGAATATGTGAGAGAACTTGTTCAGCACAGAGCTCAAATAGAGATGACCTGGAGAATAAACGGAGGCTAGCCAACTTTAAAGAAATCCGAGATATAGTCTGGCATGCCGGACTACCTATGTGCATGTGGCCATATGCCCCAGGAGCCTCATGCAGTTTCAAGCTATTCGGACTGGGTAGGCCTGGAGATCTATAGCAAGAAATCAAATTATTTGGGACCTTGTGTCCGGAAGGAAAGCTCTGGTCTCAGTAGAGTCCAAGACTGCTCCTATAAACTCTATCCTCTGAACTGGATGTGGGATATATTTTTTTTCTAAATTGATCAGTAGATCCAGTGCTTTGAGTGTTGACTGGATGATAGACAAACTGGACAGTACCTGAGCCCTGGACCAGCCTCTGACTAGCCAGTCATCCAAATAAAGGTAGATTTGCACCCATAGCATCCTCAGTAAACCTGCTATTACTGTTATATATTTTGTGAAAACCTAAGGAGATGCTGACAGGCCGAATGGCAGCACAGTGAACTGGCAATAAGCATGCTTCATTATGAATCTGAGATACTTTGTGACCCTGATAAAGCCCCTCTCCTCTGTGACACTGAAGAACCTCCTCTACGGTTTCTACCTCAAGGAAAGCATGAGCCTGGAAAAGGAGCTCCTCATGAGGATGGTCCCTGAAGAAGGGAGGCAGTATGGAAGGGAGGAGGAGAAACAAATTGGAGGGTATATACCACTTTCACAGTGCTTAAGACCCATCAGTCTGAAGTAATCCAGGAGCAAGCACGGAGAAAGTGGCACAAACTGTTTGCGAACAGGGGGAGATGGACTCTGGCATCCTGGAAACTGGTAAAGCATCCTCAATCAACCCATCAAATCACCTGTTTAGCAATCTCTGGGTATCTAGATGGAGGAGGCATTAATGTAGAAGCAGGAGGAAGAGATGGCCGCGTCTGTAACTTCTACTTTTCTTTCTTTGCAGATCCTGGCAAGGAGCAGGGGCAGAGTACCAATGGGTCTGCTGTAGGTGAAAATGTGTTTCCTGGATGGGGCAGGAGTATACAATCCCAGAAAGTTTAAAGTTGCCTTAGACTCCTTCAACCCATGGAGTTTAGAAGCTGTTCGCCCTCAAAGGGCGAGTCAAATTGTTTGTTGAACCTCATCCAGAAGCCCTGAGCTCCTCCACATGGAAATCACAGAAGCCATGGTCCTAGCAGCTGAGTCCTCCACATCTGGTCCAGCCTGCAGCCAAGTTCTCGCTACCCATTTCCTCATATCAACTAAAGTGAAGAACTCCTGCGTAGTGCCCTCCAGCAACATGTCCTTAAGCTTTAACAAGGATCCCAAATGTTACAATCATAACATTCAAAAGAGTTTGTTGGTTGGCAATCCTGAGTTCCAATCCCACAGTAGAATAAACTTTTCTACTAAGTTAATTTTTTAGCATCCTTTGATTTTGGAGACCTGTTGGCTCTGTTATTTCCTTTCACTGGTCACTGACACCTTCAAAAAACCGAGGGTGAAAACAGGAATATAGATAGTCAATCCCTGGGTACAGGCAGTGAGTGACTCCTCCATTTGGAGAGGTTGGGCACGCCCAGACTGTGGCCCTGCCCCGAGGCTCACCCCCACTCGGCTTCCTCCCCCTTGCCTGCCACTCACCACCCCCATGTGCCTCTTCGCCCCCTCCCCCGAGACTCCCATGCGGGCAGAATGGGGACAAGAAGAGGCAGAGCGGGGCCTCAGGCAGGAAGAGGACAAGTGGGTGGGGCCTCGGGGCAGAGCACAGGCAGGGTCACGGCACCCTTTCGGTGGCAGTACGCTCCAAAGGTGGCAAGCCAGCTGTTCGGGGAGGCTTAGCCTCCCCTGGCCTCTTATACCTACTGCCCCTGCCCCTGAGAGGGAACACAATATTTACATTCAGAACTTTTTGAGATGGGAGGAAGGGACAAAGACGTCTACTAGAGCAACTTATTAGTGAGAAGATTTTGCAGCCCATTAAGTAAGGCATCCCAATGGTGGCCAAAATATCAGAAAGGTGATGGAAGCACTCCTTAACCTCCTCCACCTGGATCTTCAAACCTGAGGCAACCCTCTTCAATAACTCTTGGTGAGCTCTATAATAATTGGGAGTGAGTGAGGTGCCTCTGAAGGGAGGAGGATGCCAGCACAGGGTTGAGGCTGCCATTCCTCCACTAGCTGTCCAACAGACTTCTCCCGAACCACCTTTTCCTGCTTGGTACCGGGCCCAATACCAGACTTGAGAAAAGGCAGCGCCTGGCGAGTAGATTCTCCATGCCTCTCTGATGATACAGAGAAGGAATGCTTTGAGTAAGACCTAGAAACCAGGGGAAATCCCCAGGTGTTTTTAAAGGACCACTGAACTGGTCATGGCCATATGCCCAATCCCATTCCAGCCGGAGGATCCCAAAGCAACTCAGGGTAATAACACCTAGGTGAGCAGTAGCATAACCAGCTCCAAGGTAAGGAAACATAGGAGCCAATCTCTGATTCAGGGGAGGATGAATCACCCTCCGCTAAGCAAGGGTATGTGGCACACCATGCTTCAAAGCAGCACATTGGAAACCCTATATTCACCACTGTCATATAATTAGGATATGTTTTGTAGAAAGCATGCCTTGTGAGGTATCATTTTAAAAGTTGATTTGTTGAACATTAATATCTTGTTGGATTGTATGTGATATCACTGTATGGAAAGTTATGAAGTTTTGCTATGTGGGTGTTACTAAAATATGTTGTAAGGTTGGGAACACCCACAAACAGCCTTTTAGGTGCAACAATGGAGGAGCCTGACTGCTGATGGCCCATTAAAGGAATCCACATTCCCAAGAACCATATATAATGGAGACTTCTCAGAGATAGCATGTAGACAATGGAGACTGCTTGACCCAAGCACAAGCATAGATGTTTCCAGCAAGCTGAAAGAAACTATAAAAGAGGGGAAGTGACATCATCACTGGCCCTCTTCCCCCTCCCTCTCCCCAAGTCAACACCTGGAAACAGTCTGGAGAACAAAGACTGAACTGAGGAGGTGGTCTCAGGCTGGAAAGGAGAATTCTAGCTTGTGTATTATACCATCAGGGTGAGACACTGCTTGATTTAAATCTTGTCTAGTTTATAGAACTCAGGTTGCGATTTTACTCTTATTTCTTAGGTAACCAACTTTGATCTGTACACTTACTACTTATAATCATGTAAAATCTTTCTGTAGTTAATAAATCTGTTTTATATTTTACCTTAAACAGTATTTTGGTCCCCCCTACAACCTCTCCTTAAGGGCTGAGGCCCAGATGCAAGTAGAGGCCAGAAGGTTCCCAACTTAAGGTCAGGAACCAGGCACCTCAGCCAGGGAAGCAAGGGACCAGAAGTCAGGTATGCTCACTGCTAGGCCACCCAGCCCTCCAAACACCCTATCGGGACCTAGACTCAACAGTGCCAGTTTCAGTGCTACCAGAGAAAAGGAGTGCTTGAGTTTTGGCTGCACTCTACTTTTAACCCAAGCTTACAGAGGATCACTGCCAGCAACTGGCCTGTCTAGAGGTCTTATGCTTCTTCTTAGGCACTGGGGAAGGCGAGCAGGCAGGGCAGACTAGGAGGCATACTCCTAACCAATGTCAAAGCACTCAGCCAAAAGTGCCAAGTCAGGATGGCTAGGCTCTGACAGAGGTCTCAAGGCCACCTTGACGGTGGTCTACTAGTTCTAAAATCCTGATAGTGAATTGAGCTGATTGTTTCTGGACACCATGCCTAACTACAGATAATACTTCATTTGTTTAATAATTGAGTTAGCTTTAAATGCAAAACATATTTTGTTAAACTTTATGTATCCAGCATTAGGTACCATAGTTTTATTTAACTAATACAAAAATAAAATGCTGTTTTTGTGCACTTTTAATTGCATTTTTAGCTTCTATCCAAATAGAGCTTAACACAAATTGCAAGTAAAAAAATTAATCTAGTAAATAAATGCATCATTCACAATTTCCTAATAAAAATGTAAAAATTAAGAAGCTGAATAAATGTGAGTTGAGCTACATAACTGCCTAAATAATGTGTATAGATACAGTATATCCTCCTGGTTAGCAAAAAGAAGCAAAATTTATTGTAAAGGGATATTCAGTTGCAAACCAAAATGTTACCAGTCAACAAGAATAAACCTTTCATTAGGAAAACAGTTAAAAAGTACAAATGCAATAGATCAGTGATTTAAATCAAGGTTTCCTGCTGGCTGATTTAAATCAATTCACCTTGTGCTGCCCCTCCTTCAGGAAGGGAAACCAGTCCCTGGAGAGGCTGGCAAAGATAGGAGCCAAAGGCATATTTGTTTGCATGGGCAAGAAGCTGAAAAGAAGGGGATGATGACATATAGGGGACATTTATAAATTGAACTGGGATATGCTACAGCTCCACTTTAGAACTTCCCCACAGTTAGTGGTGCTTCCCTATGGTTCTTAGATACGACCAATTATAAACAAAGAAATCACAAATTTAAAACTCACAAACCCGAACAAGAGATGAGGTAAAGAACAATGTTTGTATTATATATAAAATTCTGCACTACCATCTGTCCTCTGGATGGGTTGTGATGAGTCTGTCTAGAGACAAGAAGTTAGCGTATTTTTAGGCACTTAAACTTGTGGTGTGGAGTGTGGCATGTGTGGGAGGTGAGGCACAGTGGACAGAGGAGGGTGTGCAAACTATGAATAACCCATACCCTAGTCTTTAATGCACACAGCAGAGGCTACGAATGGATCCTTGAAGAGGAGTGGCATATTTGTATTTAGATAGGAAAGTCAACAATTAGTTTTCATCAGTTTGTAAATAGATATTTCTCTCTCTAAATTGGGAGTAATCCAACAGAATTAATCATCCTTGGCCAGATCATTCCCTCCAAAGTTTGGAGGGAGGAAGGGAGAAGGAAGAGATTTTTGTGCCAAACTTCCAGACGGAATCCCTTGCAGTGGGTGCAGGCTTTGCAATGTTTCTTTGTCATATGTTTATGCCCTATATGGAAGCTAGCTCACATGCAGGAACTTTCCTTAGGGCACGGCTACACTTGCAGATGTAGAGAGCTATGAGTTAAACCTGCCTTTGGAGAACACAGTAGGGAAAGCGCTGCAGTCTGTCCACACTGACAGCTGCTTGCGCATTGGTGCGGCCACATTTGCGATACTTGCAGCGGCATTGGGAGTGGTGCATTATGGGCAGCTATCCTAGCATGCAAGTGACTGCAATGTGCTTTTCAAATGGGGGGCTGGAGTGTGACAGGAAGTGTGTTGTGTATGTGAAGGGAGAGAGAGTGGGTTTTTGGGGGGCTGAGAGCATGTCAGCATTCTGTCTTGTGAGTTCAGACAGCAGCAGACCCTCCCCCACCCACCCACCCAGCATTCCACACTAATCTGTCTCAGAGCAGATAAGCAGCCGGCTGTCAGAAACGGAGCATCCAAAAGGCATATCTGCATTCCTACAGAGTTCAAAACAATGAGAAGAGTGGCCACTTGACTTAAGGGGATTATGGGATGTTTCTGGAGGCTCATCAGAGCGCAGTAATGCAACACCTCGTCCACACTGGTCCCACTGTGCTCCAGCAAACGTTATTCCACTTGCCGAGGAGTCAGAGCACTCTACAGCCTTGCCAGTGTGGATGGATAGTGAGCTAGTGCGCCCGGGACTCCTTTATTGCGCTGCAACTCACAAGTGTAGCCAAGCCATTAGCTTGTATACAGGGCATAAACACAAGACCAAAGATTCACCCTATTTTCACCACTGAAGAATTTCGCATCCACATCAAGTCTCATGATGAACCAAGGGAAAAGCAACAGACATTGCAAACCAACACAAGATTATTCTATCAGGGCATTGGATTAGAGTGAGCCATTGATCTACCAGTTTTAGTCAAAGGTCTCTAATTTTCACAGAGGTACATATCTCAATGTATAATTTCAATCATTATACTGAACTCTGGCATCACACAGTGAAAAATGAAAGACTAGAACAGAACTGAAAATAAAAGAAGTAACAAAAGACAGGAGGGATTTTCCAAGTAGCTGGTGGTAAACTTTGCTTCTGAGAGATGGCAATGTTCTTTTCCATTTGGAAAAAGAGTTTATTGCCATGTTTCCAACAGAGTTTAAAATTTTATATTTGCATCACAATCATTCATGTCAGCACATCTGTGGTAATAAGATAAGATGTGTTAGTTTGTGTTCCTTCA
Source organism: Mauremys mutica (assembly GCF_020497125.1). Classification (NCBI taxonomy): domain Eukaryota; kingdom Metazoa; phylum Chordata; order Testudines; family Geoemydidae; genus Mauremys; species Mauremys mutica. Next base: position 58,738,155 of record NC_059079.1, read on the forward strand.
GCTGATTCTAAACACAACTTTGCCTTGGTCATATAAGGAAAATAGCTATTGATGTTTTATTATTTAATGGTGAAAGAATGTTGGAGAGAGATATTTAAGGGTGTTAATTTCATTTTTGTCAGTAAGGGAATTCTTTCCCCAAAACCATCATTCTTAAATGGGCAGTGTGCAAAAGTAATAAAGACAAGAGATTGGAGGTGAAGCATGAAGTTTTATTCCTTTCTGCCACCAATCCAAGTATTCAGCTACAACTTCCTCCAGTTTCCTCTTTTTGTCTGCGTATTCTTTTTCATTTCTGTCAAACTCACCCCATCCTGAATTTCTGCACCTTTGATCAAGCGTCTTCCAAAAACAAAACAAAACCCCACACCATTTCCCCTACCTATTTAACTTTCTCCTCCTATCAAAGGCTCTTACCAAAGTGTTAGACTGTTTCTAGAGCTTACCAAGATTGATATTTTCTGTGGCAGACTGAAATCTCTACATACAAGAAGTGTACCCTTCACCCCATCAACTGGTTGTGCTCATTTTAGCCTAGAAAAAACAAACTAAAAAAAGATACTGGCACCAGACCACCAGGTCAACACATCACCATTGACTAGAAAGGAATGAGGCAAACTACTCATCTGTTCCCTCAGCAATCTCTTCTCTTGCAATTAGTCTCTTCTGCTTCCTGCCTCTTTTCTCCTTCTAAGCACTTCAATCATTTTGCTGCTGATACACATAGTGCTTCCACATAGGGGAAAAAAAAATTGTGTACAGGAACAGCACAGTTACAATCCTCTGCTGTGGAGGATCTCTCAGTAATTTAAATATCACAACAGGATGGGCATGTGGGAACAACTAAGGGCTTGTCTGCACTACCCGCTGGATCAACGGGCAGCGATCGATCCAGCAGGGGTTGATTTATTGTGTCTAGTCTAGACACAATAAATCCATCACCGAGAACCAGGGGCGGCTCTAGACATTTCGCCGCCCCAAGCACGGCGGCATGCCGGGGGGACGCTCTGCCGGTCGCCGGTCCCGCGGCTCTGGTGGACCTCCCGCAGGCGTGCCTGCGGAGGGTCCACCGGAGCCGCGGGACCAGCGGACCCTCCGCAGGCATGCCACCGAAGGCAGCCTGCCTGCCGCCCTCCCGGTGACCAGCAGAGCGCCCCCCGCGGCATGCCGCCCCAAGCACGTGCTTGGCGTGCTGGGGCCTGGAGCCGCCCCTGCGGAGAACTCTCCCGTACTCCAGGGTGAGAGGCACAGGCAGGGTGGACGGGAGAGCATCAGCCATCAACTTACCACAGCAAAGACAGTAAGCAGATCTAAGTACGTCAACTTCAGTTACATTATTCACATAGCTGAAGTTGCATAACTTAGATCGATTCTCCCCGCACCCCCCACCCCCGGTGTAGACCAGGCCTAAGATTCCCACTACACTGCCTCAAATTTGACCTCAATATTTAGTATCCAGAGTCTACCTGTTTAGTAGAAATTTTATACACCCTAAAAATATTAACCCAAGTTAATCGTGCCTTAAAATATTCACAAGGAAGATTAAGGCTACATGCCTCCTGACAAACAGGACTGCTTTCTGGGGGAGTATTCTGGTTGGAGACAGTGAAGGATGGCATCCTCTGCCTTTGTTGAAGCTGGTACTGAATGGTTTTAAGTATGGTGCTGGTATTCTTGATTACCTCAGCATCTGCCTGGAATCCTTGAGAGAATAGAGCACTGCCTCCATTCAGATAAGAGCTCCATTCCCTTGAAGGTAAGTTCTCTGCTGTTGCCAGAAATATTCTAGTAAGTGACTTTAGTTCACTCACAGGAATGTTTGCCCTAACAGCAGATTTCAAGAAGATATTGAATAGAATCCACAGAGAGCAAGTTTAAAACTGCAACTATCCACATCAGAAAGTTAATTCTAAGAATTATGTTTATTCTCTCTGGGAACAGAAAAAACACACATACATACAATATTCACACCTATGTTGCCAACTCACAATTTTATCAGGAAAATCAGATTTTTTTTCTTAAAGCTTCAGCTCCTAGCTACTTGACATTACATGAGAATCTCAGCTTTCATTAAAAATAACTTTCTAGCCCTCACAGTTGTGGAGAAAGACTTGAAAACACAAACCCTAAAGGATCAAAAGCCAAAAGGCAAATAAAAAGAACCCAAAAATAGTTTAACTTTTAAGCTAACCTAATGAAGTTTTGGGGCAGTCATGATTTTTGACTGTGTGGATTTGGCAATAGAGCCAATCAAAGCAGCCCAAATTCTGAATGTCATATACTCAAGCTGCTCACCAACAAGCTGCAGACCAGAAATTTGCACAAATCATTTGACAAGTAATTTCAAACAAATTCAAGAAAACTGTGATCCATTAGATAAACAGAAATAAGAGGCAAATTTTACATCTTCATAGCTCCCAAAACTACAAAGGATAAAAACAGATATCTTTGGAACATTTGGTGTTGTCTCAAACCAAGCAGACCCACTTGGGGAAACCCACATGATAAGAATGGTGAACAAGTCATATACATTTTTAGAAACCATTCTCTTCCCCCCCCCCCCAATCTTATATTATCCACCAATGAGTCTCCTCTTATCTGCTAGATGTACAGCTGAGGGAAAGACCTGGTCTAATCTACTTCACTCTCTACAGACAGCAGCACAAGCAGGCTGTTTTATCTCTAAGGATCTGCACAACCTTTCTTTTTATTATCAGGAGAAATAGCTCAAGTGTTTGTCAAACTGTCTGAATATTGGTGTGGAGTATGAATATATGGGCTTCCACAGGTCTTCAGCCCTTAGATGGCCTAAAGGCAATCCCAAGCCAAGCACCAAATGCAGAAGTTCCTTGCAGTGAGAGTCATGGGAATAAAAGTTCTGGTTTTTCTCAGGGGCCCTTACCTAGTGACTATACTCCTGGCTTCCTCCCTCTCCCAGCACAATTCCTGTCTCCAGTTTACACAATCCCTTGGAAACCGGCCACTCAGCAAAGCACAATATATCTCAGGATTAGCCAGTTTCCTAAGGGTTATAGTAAACAGCTTCATGTTCAAATAGATGGGTTGGGAAAATAGGGGGTTGTTTTTTATAAGTATTTTGTTTGTTTGTTTTGTTTTTTAAGAGGGTTGATTTGGCCATCTTTAGACAGTAAAAGATTATTATTATCTCTATTAAGAGTGGCTCCCAAAAAATGGGTTGTTTTCCACAAACAGATGTTTTCATTAGGTGATAGTCTAGAACAGTGGCTATCAACTGTTCCTGACTACTGTACCCCTTTCAGGAGTCTGATTTGTCTTGTGTACTTCCAAGTTATACCTCACTTGGAAACTACTTGCTTGCAAAATCAGACATAAAAATACAAAAAAGTGTCACAGGACATATAATTATAAAATAAATCAATTGGAATTAGGGCTGTCAAGCAATTAAAAAAATTAATCATGCTGTTAAACAACAATAGAATACTATTTATTTATATATTTTGGGGTGTTTTCTACATTTTCAAATATATTGATTTCAATTACAACACAGAATACAAAATGTACAGTACTCACTTTATTTTTATTACAAATACTTGCACTGTAAAAAAAAATAGTATTTTTCAATTACCCCATTACAAGTACTGTAGTGCAATCTCTTTATCACGAAAGTTGAACTTACACATGTAGAATTATGTACAAAAACCCTGCATTCAAAAACAAAAAACACTATAAAACTTTAGAGCCTACAAGTCCAGTCAGTCCTACTTCTTATTCAGCCAATCGCTCAAACAAGTTTGTTTACATTTGCAGGAGATAATGCTGTCCTCTTCTTGTTTACGTCACCTGAAAGCGAAAACAGGCGTTCGCATGGCACTGTTGTAGCCAGCATCATAAGATATTTACATGCCAGATGCACTAATGATTCATATGTCCCTTTATACTTCAACACCCTTCCAGGGGACGTGCTTCCCATGTCGATGACGGGTTCTGCTCGATAACAATCCAAAGCAGCGCAGTCTGACACACATTCATTTTCATCATCTGAGTCAGATACCACCAGCAGAAAGACTGATTTTCTTTTTTGGTGGTTCGGGTTTTGTAGTTTCTGCATTGGAGTGTTGCTCTTTTAAGACTTCTGTAAGCATACTCCACACCTAGGCCTGGTCTACACTAGGCGTTTAAATCGGTTTTAGGAGCGTAAAACCGATTTAACGCCAAAACCGTCCACACTAGGAGGCACCTTATATCGATTTTAATGGCTCTTTAAACCGGTTTCTGTACTCCTCCCTAACGAGAGGAGTAACGCTAGTATCGGTATTAACATATCGGATTAGGGTTAGTGTGGACGCTGATCGACGGTATTGGCCTCCGGGAGCTATCCCACAGTGCACCAGTGACCGCTCTGGACCGCAATCTGAACTCGGATGCAGTGGTCAGGTAAACAGGAAAAGCCCCGCGAACTTTTGAATATTTCCTGTTTGCCCAGCGTGGAGCTCCGATCAGCACGGGTGGCGATGCAGTCCGAAATCAAAATAAAAAAAAGAGCTCCCGCATGGACCATGCGGATGTGATCGCTGTAAGGGCAGGCAAATCCGTTCTATCCGTTCTATCAGCGCTCCGTTACAGAAGATGAAATTCAGAATCCTTTTTTTAAAATCTCCAGACAGACGCCATAGCAGGGACTCAGCGCACTGCAGCGTGACAAGCGTAACGGAAAGCCAAAGAATCAAATGGATGCGCATGGACTGGAGGACTGAAGCTATCCCACAGTTCCTGCAGCCTCCTAAAATTATTTGCATTCTTGGCTGAGCTCCAAATGCTTCTAGGGTCAAACACAGTGCCCGCGGGTCAGGGCATAGCTTGGCAATCTACTCACCCACCCCCACCCACCCCCAGAAGCGAAAGGTAAAACAATCCTCTGACTCTTTTACATGTCACCCTATCTTTACTGAATGCTGCAGATAGACGCGATAGTGCAGCACTCAACACCAACATCCTTGCTCCCCCCCCCCCGCCATGGGCGGCTGATGGTACAAAAGGATGGAAATCCATCCTCATCATCAGCATAAGCTGATCGTACAAAATGATGGAAATCCATCCTCATCATCAGCCTCAGCTGATGGTACAAAAGGACTGGTAACCGTCCTCGTCATCAGCCTATTGGCCCTAATTTTTTCTGGTGGATGGATGGTGCAATATGGCTGGTAACCATCCTGATCATAGCAACAGGGGGCTGAGCTCCATCAGCCCCCACCCTTCATGTGTAAAGAAAAGATTCAGTTGCCCCTGGACTAGCAGTGGGATGCTGGGCTTCTCTCCTACACACTGCTTAATGTCCTGTCTGGACTATCATAGCAGCTGGAGGCTGCCTTCCACTCATTTCTCACTAACAAGTCAGTGTGTCTTATTCCTGCATTCTTTATTAATTCATCACACAAGTGGGGGGACAATGCTACGGTAGCCAAGAAAGGCTGGGGGAAGAACGGAATCAACAGGTGGGGTTGTTACAGGAGCACCCCCTGTGAATAGCATACAGATAATAATTTCTGCGGGCTCTGACACAGAGCAGGTGGTTCTCTAGCACACTTGCCTATATTAGGCAGCACTGATTCTATTTTTAGATACCAAAAAGGAGGGATTGACTCAGGGAGTCATTCCCAATTTTTGCTTTTGCGCCCCTGGCTGATCGGCCAGGGGCACTTATGACAGCAACCAATGGTACAAAACGATGGAAGGTGCAATATGGCTAGTAACCACTCTTGGCTTTTGCGCCCCTGGCTGATTGACCAGGGGCACTAGCAGCAAATGGTACAAAAGGACTGGTAGCCATGATCATCCTCAGTTCCAATTTATGGAAGGGTTTGGATGGTGCAATATGGCTAGTAACCATCTCTGCTGTCATGCAAAAGCAAAAGCATGCTTCTGTGTAGCGCTGCTGAATCGCCTCTGTGAGCGGCATCTAGTACACATACGGTGAGAGTCACAAACGGCAAAAAAAGCTCCATGATTGCCATGCTATGGCATCTGCCAGGGCAATCCAGGGGAAAAAGGCGCGAAATGCTTGTCTGCCGTTGCTTTCCCAGACGAAGGAGTGACTGACGACATTTACCCAGAACCACCCGCGACAATGATTTTTGCCCCATCAGGCACTGGGATCTCAACCCGGAAGTTCCAAGGGGCGGGGGAGGCTGCAGGAACTATGGGATAGCTAGGGAATAGCTACCCACAGTGCAACGCTCCAGAAATCGACGCTAGCCACGGACCATGGACGCACACCACCGATTTAATGTGCTTAGTATGGCCGCGCTCCACCCGATTTTATAAATTCTGTTTTACAAAACCGGTTTATGCAAATTCGGAATAATCCCGTAGTGTAGACGTACCCCTAGTCCCTTTCAGATTTTGGAAGGCACTTCAGATTCTTAAAACCTTGGGTCAAGGGCTGTAGCTATCCTCAAAAATCTCACATTGGTACCTTCTTTGCGTTTTGTCAAATCTACAGTGAAAGTGTTCTTAAAACGAACAACATGTGCTGAGTCATCATCCGAGACTGCTATAACATGAAATATATGGCAGAATGTGGGTAAAACAAAGCAGGGGACATACACATTTAATTAACACCATTATTTTTTTTAAACAAGCAGCATCAGCATGTCCTCTGGAATGGTGGCCAAAGCACGAAGGGGCATATGAATGTTTAGAACATCAGGCACATAAATACCTTGCAATGCTGGCTACAAAAGTGCCATGCGAACGCCTGTTCTCACTTTCAGGTGACATTGTAAATAAGAAGCAGGCAGCATTATATCCTGTAAATGTACACAAATTTGTTTGTCTTAGTGGTTGGATGAAACAAGAAGGAGGACTGAGTGGACTTGTAGGCTCTAAAGTTTTACAGTTTTGTTTCTGAGTGCAGTTTTGTAACAAAAAAAAAATCTACATTTGTAAGTTGCACTTTCATGATAAAGAGATTGCATTACAGTACTTGTATGAGGTGAACTGAAAAACACTATTATCATTTTTACAGAGCAAATATTTATATTATTTGCAATTACAAAGTGAGCACAGTATACTTTGTATTCTGTGTTGTAATTGAAGCCAATATATTTGAAAATGCAGAAAAACATCCAAAAATATTTAACACATTTTTCAACTGGGATTCTATTGTTTAACAGTGTGATTAAAATCATGATTTATTGTGATTAATTTTTTATCATGATTATTTTTGAGTTAATCGCATGAGTTAACTGCAATTAATCGACAGCCCTAATTGGAATATAATTATTGTACTCACATTTCAGTGTATAGTATATAGAGCAGTATAAACAAGTCATCTGTATGAAATTTTAGTTTGCACTGCCTTTGCTAGTGCTTTTTGTGTAGCCTGTTGTAAAACTAGTCAAATATCTAGATGAGCTGATGTATCCCCTGGAAGACCTCTGCGTATACCCCTGTTGAGAACCACTGGTCTACAACTCCACTGTACTGTGCCATGTCAATCTCTGAAATTGTCACTATTGTAAAAAGCTAAAATAGACTGCATGACTACTACACTACATCCTCTTAGGGAAAATTGATGTGGAGGCAGTGGGGGTAAAACCCATCTCTTATTGACAAGTCATTCTTTGTTTTGAGTTAAGCAGCTAGCTCTTTCAAATACATTAGACCAATAAGGTAAACCCTTAAGGACACCAGTCCACTCTCCTTTCCATTAATGTATGGAACTTCCATTAGTACTGCAAGATGTATGCACGAGTGCATGGGTGTCGAGGGTTTAGACACCTTCCCCTCCTCATTTATGAAAAACAACAAAAAATTCATTACCGTTCACATAAAGCCATGCTGTTAAAAAAAACAAAAACACACACATGTACAATACACAGATATTTGGCATTTCTCTCAAGTCATACTGGCTAGTTCTCCACAAGATCATGGAGATGCCCTACTGACCTAGAAGTAATAGACATCTGACCTCATTACTCTCATGCAACGTAGTAGGGAAAGAGGACACCAGAGCTGGAGAAAAACACCAGCAACTAAAATTTGCAGTTGCTCAGGCTCACCCTGTCTCCCTCTCAAGGAGCAAAGCCAGCTAGACATCTGTCCCATTCAGCAGAAGTCAGCCCTGAAGTCTAACACCTAGAAGGAGCATAGAGTTAACCGGGTATGTCTATGCTGCAAATTAAAACCTGTGGCAGTGAGCCTTAGAGTCCCCATCAATTGACTGGGGCTTGCAGAGCTTGAAATAGCAGAGCAGATGTTGGGGTTTGGGCTGGAGCCCAGGCTCTGAAACCCAGAGAGGAGTGGAGAGTCTTGGAGCCTGGGCTCCAACCCAAGCAGGAACATCTGTACTACTATTTTTAGCTCCACAGCCCAAGTTCTGACAGCCCAAGTCAACTGACCTGGGCGCACAGATTCAGACACAAGCTTCTCTTTGTCATGTAGAGATATCCACAGCGTCTCCAGGGAGTAAGGCAAGTCCGCCCTCTTCTTTCATTCCCACAAAAAGGTAAAGGGAAAGAGGCTAGTAACCTTACATGCCTTCTAATTCCATTCCTGCCCATTTCCTTTTTGACTAAAAACTATAGTTTTAGGGAGAGACTGGGAAAGCCAGAGTCTGTAAAACTGTAGAAATTGGACAGGATAAAAAAAATAATGAAAAATAAAATACCAGCTGGCTCAGAGAGCATATGCAGTATACAAAACTCTTGAGTAAGAAGTACTTTTAGTTGTACATACAACCCTCAGCCTTTGAACATATTCAGCAATTTTTTTTACGACTTCCCTCAGATGTATTTGTAATATGATGATTGTATACAATAGGTTAGAGAGACAAATCAGTTGCATCAAAAATATGAATCATCCCAAACACTGAATGCGAACAGACTTACCCTGATTAGTTTTACAATTCCAAGAAGGCTAAATATGTCTCCTAGTATCACACTGATGCCACACATCCAAATTATTGTTACATGGCAGTGATACCCGTTCAAGGTTGATCAATTCACACAGATTCCATCCCACAGTGGATTTCCCATTCTATAAGCAGTCTCACTTTTCCTTACAATTGCACTTGGCGGAAAGTTTTTAGCATTAATAGCATGATTTAATAGTTTTTTATACCAAGAATAAAAAAGTGTCAAAACTGAGGTATAAAAAATGATTACTAACCTTCCATAAGTGTTGTTCTTTGAGATGTGTTGCTCATGTCCATTCCACGTTAGGTGTATGTGCGCTGCTGCTAGAGATTTTCCTCACAGTGGTATCTGTAAGGGCCAGCTCTAGCACCCCCTGGAGCCCCATCTCGGGGACCAGAACTTGCCCTGTCCCAGCGATGGTGTCCTCTGAGGGGACCGTTATCTAACTCTGCTAACTATACATGACTAACACTAACTATGTACAAAAACAATCAAATTCAACCACTGGAGAAGTCTTGCAAACACAAGGGAGAGAAAGTCATTCCAGCAACTGTCACAGGCGGTAAGAAGGACCTGGGGCCAGCAGCATCCCTTATGCCAGCATATTTGGGTGGGACTCCAAGGGTCACTAGAGCCGGCCCTATGGATACTAGTGGGGGAAAGTATCTCTAGCCTGCTTCTTGCTTGCATATATATATATATATATATATATATACCTGCCCCTGGAAATTTCCACTACATGCATCCAAAGAAGTGGGTATTCACCCAAGAAAGCTCATGCTCCAATACGTCTGTTAGTCTATAAGGTGCCACAGGACTCTTTGCTGCTTTTACTGGGGGGAAAATATCTCTGGCAACACCGCATGAGGCACGCACACACCTAAAATGGAATGGATATGAGCAAGCACTCGAAGAAGAATGTTTAGGACTAATACTTCAACATTACCAAAACAGGTTAAACAGTGGGTCTCTCAAAACACAATACACAATATGTTCTCAGAGTCTAATATAATCTGGGATTCTTTTGTTGAATTAATTTGAGTCTTAAATCCTAAGTATAAGATGTAACCTCAATATATATTTTGCTCCAAACATTCATGGCTATTTCCAAAATTTTCTCCCCAGAGTCTTATCTACTCTGGATTTCAAAGTTACATAAGTTAGCCACACTGTTTCATTAGACATATAGGAGCATTTTTTGTTGAGTTTACCTGAGATGCATCATCGTAATATGATCCTATTTCTTCAATTCATATTTAAATACCACCACATAATGTAGAATAGAAATTGTGAATTATTTTGTTGCCATTATTTCAGTTTCTTTCTTTCCCTCTCCAGATCATTCGATTCGCCTTTTTGATAACGCACAAGACAAGTTCTGTTGCACTTGTGATTGTACCATAAATATAAATCTGAAAAAATCCGTTATGCGCATCCTATTTCTACAAACTGAAGTCTCATATACATTAATGACTATACACAATTGCAGTTTCTCCTGGAAAGAGTACTTGTGAATTAGTTTTTATTTTGAAATATTAATTAGGTTCCTCAAAGAAAACGTCAAATAAATTTGCCTTTTTCCTGGAGCTGTCATATTAATAAAATACTAATAAAAACACAAGTTGTAGCATATAATGCAACTTGGAGTGTATGCATAAGTTATTCACTCAGAGCCAAGTTTCATAAATGCACTGTTAGCATTTTGTTTTAAAAAACAAGCAGAAGACACTACATGCAATTAGACATTCAATAAAGAACAATCTGCAAGCACACTTTCTAAAGAAGATTGGTAATTCCTTCATATTTATCAGCACAGACTTTCCTCAAAAGCATAAAAAGACTGTACTCTTGCTTTATACTTCAAAAATGCTTAATTATCCAGCCTTTTAATATCCCTGACAGAATATACCTTCTCTTTACAACTGAACTTACATCCATTTCATATCTGATATTCGCTTCACAGAAGACTGAGCAGAAACAAGGAGAGTATCGACTTGCCATTTGGATTTGTTTTAGATTAGTTTTGCTCTCCTTCACAAGCTCCCTCACATTGTATTTTAACTAGGTATTTGTAAAACGCCAACCAGGATGGTGTCTAGGCACCAGAAGAGCAATTCAAGGGCATAAGAAAATCCCAAACAGGAATTCTGCACAGGCTGCTGTTACTTCGGGCAGGTCTACACTACGGGACTAATTCAACCTAAGTTACGCAACTCCAGCTATGTGAAAAATGTAGCCGGAGTTGACGTACCTTAGGTCGACTTATTGTGACGTTTACACCACATTGGGTCAACGGGAGAAACTCTCCCGTCAACATACCTTATGCTTCTCGTTCCGGTGGAATACCAGAGTTGACGGGAGAGTGATCAGTAGTCGATTTAGCGGGTCTAGACCTGCTAAATCGACCCCCAGTGGACCGATCACCACGCATCAATCCTCTGGTAAGTGGAGACAAGCCCTTAGAAGGTGAGCATTTCTTTTTCCTTTTGTATTTGTAAAAACTGTGTGGACAAAAGTGACTGACTGCGATTCATGGGGACGACCAAGGCCTTATCTACATTAGAAAAGGTTTGTTAGCTATACCGGCAAATCACATCCCATCTCCTGAACACGAGGGGGAGGGGGGGACAGCTTATACTAACGCTTTTCCCAGTATAGCTTACGTCAGTTCCCCAAATGAAATAAATTACACTGGCAAACGGACTTTTTTGCCAGAATAACTGAGCCTACTCTGACTTTTTGCTGGTATAAAAATATTATAAAGAAGAACACTCCTAACCAATATTATTATACCAGCTAAAAAACCTACTGTAGATATGGCCAAAACCTGCTTTTGACTTTGTCTGAAGTGCTGACAGCTACCTTACAATAAAATCCATCCAGTTCACACGCATTCCTTAGTGTGAATGTAGTTGAATAAAGATGCCTTACAGCTTATTCCCCTATACCAGTATAAATCACCTTTATATTGGTATAACTGCATTCACAAGAGTGGTATATTGCTTAACTATTCTGGCATACATTTTATTTAGATTTAAAATATTAAAGACACCTACCTCTGGCTCTAAGAGCCTTAATTATAAAATAAATGCATTTAAATTAAATCTCATCATCACTGAAATCACTTCTCCAGGAACAAGGCTAGCCAGCCAGTCACAATCTAGGAAGCAAACCCTCAGCCTTTTCCAAAGACCCTATCAAAGAAGGATCTTTAGCAGCATGCACAGGGAGTCCCCAAATTCAGGCCAAGAAGGGGGAGCAAGTTTCAGAGACAGAGCCCTCATAGGAGAATGCTCTAACAGCCAGCCCCTTTCTTTTATAAGAAGGGGGATCCAATTTGAGAACCCCTGCTAATCAAAGCAGTAGCAATACAGCATAGGGAGCCAGGTAGTCTCAGGACACAACCAACACATTAAACTCCATCTGGAACTAAATGGGCAACCAGTGCACATCCCAGAGCACTGATGTCATGTGCTCCTAGTGAAATGACCCCACTCAATAAGCGAGCCATTATATTCTACACCAACTTCAGTCTCTAAATGGTTTTAAGATGTAGTCCCCATGCAGAGCGCATTTCAGTAGTCTAATATTAGAGGTGACAAAAGCATAGATAATAGTAGGAAGCATCACAGCTCAAAGGAAAGATTGCAACTTCCAGGCCAGATGCATTGAAAAGCTGACTGGGACACTGCTGTAATATGACTTGCAAACAACAACAACTGGGGATCTAAATAGCACCTCTCAGTCGCAAACTCAATTAACTAATGGCAGATGTGCTCCTTTAATCATGGAGGCTGATTATATACCTTCAATGTCTCTTCCAGTTGCTTACTCCAACCCATCATCATCACATCAGTCTTATCTGAGTGGAGCCTCAGCCAGCTTACTCTCACCCATGCTCCACTCTCAATTAGACACTGACTGAGGAGCTGAATTGCATCATCCCAGACAGATGAGAGAGAAGCCTACAGTAGGGTGTCATCAGCACACTGAAAAAGCTTAACCCTCCTAATGGCTCCATATACACGTTGAACAAGAGGGGTGAAAAATGGTACCATGCAGCACCCCACACGACAGCTCTCCAAGAAGAGGGGCAATTGCCCACAACTACCATTGAGATCTGTCCAAGAGGGAAAAAAACAAAGCCATTGAAGAGCAGTCCCATCCACCCCGTAAGGGTTCACAGGTGAGTCAGCATCACCTTATCAAAGATAGTAGATCTATCATGGACACCTGGTCTTCATCTATTGTCAGGAGATGGACCAATGCAATGTCTGTGCAACAGGCAGGACTATATCAGATTGATAAAGGTCAAAGAAATAAAAGGCATCTAGGTACCATGGGAGTTGTCCCACCACAATCTTACTTAAGTGACAGGGAATCTGCCCCCTTCTAATCATAATATATTTCTATACCAATCCAAAGTAGTCCTCCTCTCTTCATAATTTACCAACTTTATTTTACTGTGTCTAATGAGCTATAAAAACATAACGGGAATTTTATTTAGCAATTAAAGTACACTGTATACTCTTAGGGTACGTCTACACTATGGGATTATTCCGATGTTACATAAACCGGTTTAGTAAAACAGATTGTATAAAATCGAGTGCACGCGGCCCCACTAAGCACGTTAATTCGGCGGTGTGCGTCCACGGTCCGAGGCTAGCATCGATTTCTGGAGCGTTGCACTGTGGATAGCTATTCCGTAGCTATCCCATAGTTCCCGCAGTCTCCCCCGCCCCTTGGAATTCTGGGTTGAGATCCCAGTGCCTGATGGGGCAAAAATCATTGTCGCGGGTGGTTCTGGGTAAATGTCGTCAGTCACTCCTTCCTCTGGGAAAGCAACGGCAGAGAATCATTTTGCACCCTTTTTCCCTGGATTGCTCTGGCAGACGCCATTAGCATGGCAACCACGGAGCCTGTTTTGCCTTTTGTCACTGTCACCGTCACTGTATGTGTACTAGATGCCGCTGACATAGGTAATTCAGCAGCGCTACACAGCAGCATTCATTTGCTTTTGCATGATAGCAGAGATGGTTATCAGCCGTTCTGTACCATCTACCATGCCATTGTAAATTGGCAATGAGATGACGGTTACCAGTTCTTCTGTGCTGTACCATCTGCTGCTGTCATAGGTGCCCCTGGCTGAGATCGGCCGGGGGCGCAAAAGACAAAAATGGGAATGACTCCCTGAGTCAATTCCTTCTTTATGGTATCTAAAAAAAGAATCAGTCTTGCCTAAAATATGGGGCAAGTGTACTAGAGAACCAGTGTATCAGAGAACCAGAGAGCACAGCCGCTCCGTGTCAGATCCTGCAGAAATGATGAGCTGTATGCCATTCACAGGGGGTGCCCCTGCAACAACCCCATCTGTTGATTCCCTCCTCCCTCAGCCTTCCTGGGCTACCGTTGCAGTGTCCCCCCATTTGTGTGATGAAGTTATAAAGAATGCAGGAATAAGAAACAGTGACTTGTTAGTGAGATAAAATGAGTGGAAGGCAGCCTCCAGCTGCTGTGATAGTCCAGACAGGACATTAAGCAGTGTGGGGGAGAGGAGCCCAGCATCCCGCTGCTATGATAGTCCAGGCAGAACAGAATCTTTTCTTTACACATGAAGGGCGGGGGCTGATGGAGCTCAGGCCCCTGTTGCTACGATGAAGACAGTTACCAGCCGTTCTGTACCATCTACTGGGAAGTAGTAGCACTCATGGGCTGATGATGAGGACGGATACCAGTCCTTCTGTATTATACCATCTGCCACAAGGCTGATGATGACGATGGATATCAGTCATATTGTACCATCAGCCACCAAGGAGGGGGGGCAAGGATGCTACAGTTCAGTGCCGCAGCATCGCGTCTACCAGCAGCATTCAGTAGACATAGGGTGACATTTAAAAGAGTCAAGAGACTATTTTTTTCCCTTTTCCTTCTGGGGGTGGGTGGGGGGGGGGGAGGTAAATTGACGAGCTATGCCCTGAACCACCGCGGACAATGTGTTTGACCCTACAGGCATTGGGAGCTCAGCCAAGAATGCAAATGCTTTTCGGAGACTGCAGGAACTGTGGGATAGCTTGAGTCCTCAGTCCCCCTTCCCTCCCTCCATGAGCGTCCATTTGATTCTTTGGCTTTCCGTTACGCTTATCACGCAGCAGTGTGCCGAGTCCCTGCTGTGCCCTCTGTCTGGAGATTTTTTTAAAATGCTTTGGAATTTCGTCATCTGTAACGGAGCTCTGATAGAACAGATTTGTCTGCCCATACAGCGATCACATCCGTACGGTCCATGCTGGAGCTCTTTTTGGATTTGGGACTGCATCGCCACCCGTGCAGATCAGAGCTCCACGCTGGGCAAGCAGGAAATGATATTCAAAAGTTCGCGGGGCTTTTCCTGTCTACCTGGCCACTGCATCCGAGTTCTGATTGCTGTCCAGAGCGGTCAGTGGTGCACTGTGGGATACCGCCCGGAGGCCAATACCGTCGATTTGCGGCCACACTAACCCTAATCCGATATGGTAATACCGATATTAGCGCTACTCCTCTCATTGGGGAGGAGTACAGAAACCGGTTTAAAGAGCCCTTTATATCAATATAAAGGGCCTCTTAGTTGGACGGGTGTGGCGTTAAATCGGTTTAACGCTCCTAAAACCGGTTTAAACGCGTAGTGTAGACCAGGCCTTAGAAACAGATTCTCTGCTCTACATCTTATTCAATTATACAACCTTACAAAAATACTCAAGTGTTGTCAGTTATTATTCATGTGTGCAAGAGAACTGTGATGAATTTCATCTTAATACATTACTGATACTCCTACTTAAGTTTACCTTTATATTTTTAACTTTTGTATCAAAATTCAAATTACAAGAGGCAGTAAATGGGGAAGAAGCTCAACTGAAACTTTATCCTCATTTAAGAATAAAAATTAAATATTTTTAATCCTATTCATTCTTCACAGTACATAGACATTTCTCATTTGAAGCACCTTATTAATTTTAACTTTAGAACATCTGGTAAATAGCAAGCAAACGTGTTACTGGCAACGACTGAGTGGGGAATAACCAGTCCTCATATGGGTATATTTATACAGAGCGCTTTTATTTACACCAAATAATCTTTTTACTGCATAATGGATCTAAATTATAACAGTCCCTATGACATTCTCCTTATAACAATTTATTAAATTCACTGGACAGGCATCATACGAAAAGTAATGTGCTTAAACAAAATTAATGTCCTCTTTGTGATAAGAATACTTATTACAAAAATAAGAGTGAGATCCCACATACACACACACACACTCTCAGCTGATGTAATCACACTGAGCTTTCAAGCACTGCTTGGGACACTGATCTTAGAATATACTGCCTTAACCCATCACATTTCTCAATTCCGTAACTTTCATTGGGGATCTGATAAGCACTGCATGGATTAAGCCAACTGGAAGGAAATGCAGATCAAGGACCATACGCTCAGTTGCATCTGAGGAGAGGAATGAGAGTGTGGAGCTAGGGAAATATGAGGACCACCATTCAGTGCATGTATTATTTTGTACTGAAGCCTAATGTCTGCAGGAGTAAATCTCTACTTCTTCAATCCACTGACATACAAAGGCTTCCTAACACAAAGGGCTCACACAAAGTATTTCACATCAGATTTGATGACAAAATCATCATTTTTTTCATTCCACTAGCTACAACAAAGATTCATGTATTTTTTCTGAAAATCCTAACAAAATACTGTATATTTGTTTCCTTTGCTTGAAAACTGACCTACTCATGGGATTATTATAAAAACTATCAAGTGATTCCAAAATTTAATTGGACTTTCCCACCCAATATATAAGGGCAGACACTTAACAAAAATTTCAGAATGGCCAGTTTAAAATCACTTCCTTTGTAAAGGTATGTTTAATTTCCTTCAGGTTAAAAAAAAAAAAAAAAAAAGGTTCTTTTCTTTACCCTGACAGTTAACCTTAAAATTTTGAAAACAAAGATGTTTTGAGGATCTTTTTTCTTATTAGTTAAATGAAGAGCAAAAAAGATCAGCCTTCTGATGACAGCCCTGTTGCAAATATAACTATGGATAAAATATTGGTCTCTCCCTAACAACATTGCTCTCCATCAGAACCAACACATTACATTTGTCTGATTCTGCTTTTGGGACACAAACCTGCTGTCAGAGGAGTCTAAAATTTTTATTTATACAACTTAGTTTGTACAATTTCCAAATAGTTTCAGGAGGCATTTTTAAGTATCTTCTTAAAATTTTCTTGCTCATTTTCTTTTATAAACACTGTGAAATACAGGACTGTAAGGGCTTGGCTACACTTGAAAGTGTACTTTCAAGTGTACACATCGCTGCAATTAGTAACCGTCCACACCTGCAAGGCACATCCAGCGCTGCAACTCCCTGGCTGTACACCTGGTCTGGTTGGGGTGTAGCGATTGCAGCGCTGGTGATCCAGCGCTGCTCATCAAGTGTGGACACACACCAGCGCTGTTATTGGCCTCCAGGGTATTAGCAGATATCCCAGAATGCTTTTAACTAAATTACTCTGTTTTGTTGTGCTGCCTCTCTTTGTTTTGTTGTGAACTCGGAGCTCCGTTGCTCCCGGAGCTGCTTATCTAAAAAACAAACACAGCTCCTGTTTGCTGTGATCAATCTGTACCTGGCTGTGAACAATCAAATGAGATAATGAGGCAGGCAGGGAAACAGCGGGGAGTCCATGGGATGCAGGCTGTTTGCAATTAAGAGTTAAGACTAAGGGGTCGGGAACATTTTCTGATTTTTCAAGGCAGGAAGCTAACACGCAGTGTTGGCTCCAAAAATCCACTCTCTCCCCCCCCCCCCGCTCCCTGTCACACCACCCTCCACCCCTCTTTTGAAAAGCACGTTGCTGCCACTTGAACGCTGGGATAGCTGCCCATAATGCATCACTCCCAACAGCGCTGCAAATGCTGCAAATGTGGCCACACACCAGCACTGGTAGCTGTGAGTGTGGCCACACACCAGCGCTGTCCCTACACAGCTGCACGACCAGCGCTGTAACTCCCAGCGCTGCAACTTTCAAGTGTAGCCAAGCCCTAAGAGACTCTCAAAACAGAAACATGTCATGATGTGTTTGTAGTGAAATATAGTGCATGCATGCCTTAGTTCACACAAAAGCCAAGTAATTAGATTACACCACCTAGCCCTAAAGCAAAGTTTTCAATACAAATGGAAAGCAGGAGTTCAATTGGCTCAAAGTTTTGAGTAGGTAAAAACCAATCAAGAACCAAATCTTAGTCACACTGAAATCAGTGGCAAAATTCTCATAAACTTCAGCGGGACAGAGATTTGGTCCCAACCAATTCTTTAAAAAATACAATTTGCAGGGTTGGTAATTTCATGAGAAAAACTAGTTTAGGACAGGGCACTGGTAAATACCTGTTTAAGCCAGGAAAAATAAAATTATTATTAGACGATAGTAATGAAAATTACTGAAAAATACTTAATTTGATAATAGTTTTGCAGTAATATAGTCTGTTTAATTTTAATTAATGGAAATAAAACCAGAAACCTCATCCTAAAGCTGTATGCCATTGCCTGAGCTATCTCAAATAGAAACTGAAACTTCTGAAATCTGGGATTTCCCCTTTTTTATTTTGGGGAAATAATGGTTTTAGAAAGAGATGAATCAGGTATCAATTCCAAATACTGATGAAAGATCTAGAGTATGTCAAGAGAAACGTTTAACTAAGATACCTAGATTTTTTTAAAGTCCTAAAACTACATTTTAATAAAGACAAAAATAAAATTTAAAAGAACAGGTTACTTACTGGTAACCAGGGTGGATAAAAAAAAAAATCAATGATTTAAAAAAAAAATCAAAACATAGTTAAAGATAGTTTTAATTAAGATATCTTCGAGCTATAAAGTATCTCATCATGGAATAGGGATTAAAAATTCTAATTCTATAGTATGCGACAATATATTCATGTAATGTTTAAGAAAAGTTTTGTGAATGAGTTCCAATAGTTCATGGATTAGGGACACAATTTTATAGAGTTCCAAGGGCTTCTGTATAGAAAGGTTAACCTAAATAATCTATCTACCCAACGGGACTCAGTGCTCAGTCTAGAAGAGTGGTTCTCAAAGCCAGTCTGCCGCTTGTTCAGGGAAAGCCCCTGGCGGGCCGGGCTGGTCTGTTTACCTGCCGCGTCAGCAGGTTCAGCCGAGCACGGCTCCCACTTGCTGCGGTTCGCCGCTCCAGGCCAATGGGGGCTGTGGGAAGGATGGCCAGCAAATCCCTCGGCCCGCGCAACTTCCCGCAGCCCCCATTGGCCTGGAGCGGTGAACCGCGGCCAATGGGACCCGCAATCAGCCAAACCTGCAGACGCGGCAGGTAAACAAACCGGCCCGGCCCACCAGGGGCTTTCCCTGAACAAGCGGCGAACCAACTCTGAGAACCACTGGTCTAGAAGATACCACCAGAGATGCTTAATTTTGCAGTTCTCAAACTGTGGATTTGTGTCTCCAAAGATACCATGCTTCTTAACAGCAAAAATGTTTTTAAATAAATAAATAAATATAGAGAAGTGAGAAATAACAGATCTCAACCCTATTATCCCTCTGCAAATTTGTCTACACAGAGTCAATCCCTTACCATGGGCGCCAACTTATATGGGCTCCTGGGGCTAAAGCCCCAGGAATATTCACAGTCAGGGGCTCTGCTCCACCAATATTTGGAGCTAGGTTTCTCCCCTGCTTGGAGCGCCCCCCCCACCCCCGCTTCGCCCCCCCCCCGCCGCCAGGGCTGGAGCTTCCCCCCCCACCCCGGAGCTTCCCTGCCTGAACGTAAAGAGCGCGCAGCGCGCGTCTCTCTCCCTTGCTGCTGCTGCTGCCGCCGCCTAAGGGCTACAGCATAACAGCAGTGCAAGCTGCTGGTGCTGTAGCACCTCAGGAGGGGGAGGGGAGTGGAGGGGGCCATGCCGTGCTTGGCAGCCCTCCCCTCCCCTCCCCCTACCTGGAGGAGACGTGAAGGGGACTTCCAGCCAGGAGACGGACATCACTCACCTTAGCAGCTGCTGGGGCTTCCGTGAGTGTTTGACCCTATGATTCCCCCCCTGCCCCAGCCCCAGCCCCCACTCCTGCCCCATGCTGGGCAAGGGGCAGCCCCATCCCCCATCCACAGTGAAGTTATGGTGAGGGGCAGCAACATGGAAGGCCACCTGTGATGGCAAACCCCCCCCCCGCCCCAGTACCCATCATAGGGGAGGTGAGTGAGCTTTCTGGACCTGAGAGGGGCCCTAGGAGCATGTGCAGTGACTGTGGTGCAGAGTGAGTGTGCTGTGGGGGGCAGGGGGTGAGAGGACTGGAGGGGTCTCTCCCCTGGAGCTTGCTGCTGCCAGTGGTGGTGATGGGGAGTCCTCTCTGGCCCTAGCCCTGGGGCAGCCTGTCTGCACCCCAAGTTCCTCATCCTCAGCCCTGCCCCACCCCAAAGCCTGCACCCCCAGCACCGAGCATGCTCCTGCACTGTGAACCCCTCATCCCCAGCCCCACCCCAGAACCCTCACCTGAGGGGAAAAACATGCAACTTAAATTTGGTGGTCTGTTTGGAGTATCATTGTATTTAGCACAATATTTGATTATTTTACACCCTTCAAAGTATGTAACTGGTCATATACAGGTGTTACGAAGTGGGAATGTGCTTAATGTTTTCTCTGAATACTGTCTGTGTGCCTCAGTTTCCCCAATGCATTTCTTAAGGCTCTAGATGGTGGGATAAGGGGGTGTGATTGTTGTAAAGCCCTAGAGGGCCAGTGTGATGCTGTCTGCACAGAGAATGGCCGACACCCTGTCTCCAGGCAACTGATGGCCTGGGCCCCTCCCCTGCAAAGGTGCCAGCTGAAGGTGTTGGAGACAAAGATTAGGTGACCTCCTGGCCCGGGAAAGGAACTGAGCAGAGAGGAGTGGGGGCTGGAGGGGGTTTGGGAGTCTGGAGCTGGCTGGGGACCAGGCGTGAAGTGCAGACAAGGGGGGGTCTGGCTCACTGCCCCCAGAATGGACCTGGCCGAGGGGTCCGGTTCACTGTACCTACAAGCTCTGTTTTAGACCCTGTTCCTGTCATCGAATGAACCTCTGTGTTACTGGCTGGCTGAGAGTCACATCTGACTGCAAAGTGGGGGGGCAGGACCCTGTGGCTTCCCCAGGACCCTGCGGGGGCGGTCTCACTGTGGGAAGGGCATGGAGGGGCAGAGGATGCTGAATGCTCCAAGGAGAGACCCAGGAGGTGAAGCCGTGTGAGCTTCTTGCCCTGAAAAAGTCTGCTCCAAGGGAGAGGAGGCTCCCCAAAGTCCTGACTGGCTTTGTGAGGAGCAGTTCCAGAGCAGCGCCCAGGGACTCCGTGACACCTGGTACCCACCACAGGGGAGGCGAGTGGGCTTTCTGGACCTGAGAGAGTCCCTAGGAGCATGTGCAGTGACTGTGGTGCAGAGTGAGTGTGCGGGGGGGGTGGGGGGGGAACAGGTCCCTCCCCTGGAGCTTGCGGCTGCCAGTAACGGGGGGGTGGGGGGGGAGTCCTCTCTGGCCATAGCCCTCGGGCAGCCTGTCTGCATCCCAAGTTCCTTATCCCCAGCCCTGCCCCACCCCAGTCCCTGCGCCCCCAGCCCTGAGCACCCTCCTGCACTGTGAACCCCTCATCCCCAGCCCAACCCCAGGGGAAAAACGTGCAACTTAAATTTGGTGGTCAGTTTGGAGTATCATTTTGTTTAGCACGATACTTGACTATTTTACACCCCTTTAAAGTATATAACTAGTCGTATACAGGTGTTACAAAGTGGGAATGTTCTTAATGTTTTCTCTGAATACTGTGTGGGTGCCTCAGTTTCCTCTCTGCATTTCTCAAGGATCTAGATGGTGGGATAAGGGGGTGTGATTGTTGTAGAGCCCTAAAGGGACAGTGTGAGCTGTCTGCACAGAGAATGGCTGAAACTCTGTCTCCTGGTAACTGATGGCCTGGGCCACTCTCCTGCAAGGTGCCAACTGAAGGTGTTGGAGAACAGAGAGATCGGGTGGCCTCCTAATGCCTGGAAAATAGACAAAGGCCAGAGGAGGGAGTGTCAGTGCCTGTGCGGACTTCTGGGAAGTGCATAGTGTGGAAGGGGATGCTGTGATGCTTTGGAACAACTCCATACAAAGACAGTCAGGACTCTGGGGGAGCCTCCTCTCTCCGAGCATACTGTCTCCAGGGAAAGAAGCTTACACCTTCCTGGGTCTGACCTCGGAGCATTCAGCATGCCCTTCCACATCATGCACTTTCCACAGCGAGTCTGCCCAGGCGGGTCCTGGGGCAACCAGAGGTCCCTGCACCCCAACTCCGCAGTCAGATGTGACTCTCAGCCAGACAGTAAAACAGAAGGTTTATTAGATGACGGGAACACAGTTTAAACAGAGCTTGTTGGTACAGAAAACAGAACCCCTCTGTCAGGTCCATCTTGGGGGTGGGGAGCCCAGAACCAAGTTCTGGGTCTCTCCCCATTTCCCCAGCCAGCTCCAAACTGACACTCCCTCCTCTGGCCTCAGAGTCTCTTCCGGACAAGGAGGCCACCTGATCTCTTTGTCCCCAACACCTTCAGTTGGCATCTTGCAGGGGAAACTAAGGCACCCACACAGTATTCAGAGAAAATATTAAGAACATTCCCACTTCATCACAACAGGCGCAACAAAATATAATACTGTATATTGAAGTAGGCAAGTGCTGCTTCTGACTTTCCACTTTTAATTGACCCTTGTAATCTTGTGGCACTGACGCGTTGTAGCTTCATTTTATACCGGCTTACAGGGCGGGAGCGGGGGGGCACCACCATTTTGGGCCCCACCAAAAATTATACAAACCTGCCACCTATGTCCCTTACCTCTCTCTAAAAGTGCAAAGTTTCAAAAAGTTCAATGAATAGAAGATTGTTGGGGGCGGAACAGATCTAGACAAGAAGAAATCTGGAGATAAATGTGAGAAGGGAGGGACGGGCAGTAGAAACAAAAGGGAAACTGTTTGAGCAGCATATTCCAGAACTCTTGAGGTCTTTCTGAGTGTAGCCTTCATTGATTTGAGATCTAACATACCATTCTCTCACTAGAAGGGAAAACCTATCATGGCAGCAGGTTGTAAAAGAGACCCAGTGTGGGAATAAGAACCATTCAAGAAATATATGTTTGCTGATGATGTTTTAAAGAAAGTTACACCAGTGAACTGGTGGAAGTCACTTAAGTACTTGGATTCAGAGACTGTTGAAGTGATAATCTCACTTTTAACAGCAGCTTTTTATGGTGGAGTAGAAAGAATATTTTCTTCCTTTGGACTAATTTGTTCCAAATTGAGAAATCGTTTGGGACCTGAAAAAGCAAGAAAGCTTGTTTTGTTTTGCTTTTCCAGATTATGAGCAAACAAGAAAATGAAGGTGAAGATAACTGAGTTAGCTGCAGAAGCCAATATTTTAAGTTTCTCATGTTGACCTGGCTAGCAGAGATGACTTAATTTGGTTTTTTTTAAATATTTCATTCAATTATTTTAGTTAAAAACGATTAACAAAAACAAACTTGATTTTAAAAACGTGAATGTTTAACTACATTCAAAAATTCATATGCTTGGTCTGTTAAAATTTTGTATGTTTGCCGCTGAAGAAAAAAATCCAGAATACATAATATTGTTGTTTTAGTTAACTAAAACAATTTAAATGTCTGTCTGGTGGTGTTCTCCTCCTAATACAGCATGGCAAGAAAATCCTCCAAATATTAATGATTAACCTGTTGAATTGGAGATAGTTCACCTCCCAATGACTTCATAAATATGTGCTTCAATTATCTTTGGTAAATGAAATAACCAAACAATCATATATTGTCTGATATAGGTATAAAACTAATCTGAAAAGTTTTCAGAATAAATCACTTTTAAAATGTATAGTGTGTACCTTCTAAAAATGAAACATACCCTCTATCTCTGAGTTGTGAAGAATACGTATTAAGGTTATAACAACCAACAAGAATGCACTTCTATGTAGAAATCCATGATTAAATCAAGTCTTCCTAACTAGTGACTTAAATCATTATTTAAATCAAATTGATTTAAATCAAATCCATCCTGCTGGTAACTGATATTCTTTGAGAGTTACCTCTGTGTATTCCCACTTGGGGGTTGGCGCCCATTGGCATCAAGTTCTTGGAATCCCTAGCAAAGCAGTGTTCTTTGGGACTACATGGTCACCCTCTATTGACATCAGATGGCCACCAAACACCTCAGTTCCTTCTTATGGAGCCAAATAGTATGTTAAGAATCCCAAGGCAAAGGGAAAGTGTGAATGCACAGAGGCAGCTCTCATACAACAATTACCAGAAAGTAGCCTCTCCTTTTGTGAGGGCCTCTTTGTACAGTATTCTGGCTTGTGGAAGAGTAGCAAGCAACACCACATAGAACAGACGATGGACTGAGGAGTTCTTTAGGTAAACAAGTACTGAACCACTGCTTGCTGAAATCTAGCATCAGAGCGGGAATCAAGATCTAACACATAGTATTTAGGGAAGATGTGAACTGAACTCCTAGTGGCGGCTTAACATCTCTCTCCTATAGGTATTTGTCTCAGACATGCTACCCAGGCAACAGCAGCATTGCAGTATTTGAGGGCTTGTCTACACTTGTAACACTACAGCGGCACTGTACCACTTCAGTGTAGACACTACCTATGCCTATGGGAGTGGTTCTCCTATTAGCATAGGTAATCCATCTCCACAAGAGGCAGTAGCTACGTCAACAGAAGAATTCTAATTCTTCCCATTCTGATTCTTCCGTTGACCTAGTAATGTCTACACCAGGGGTTGTCAGCTTAACTACAACGCTCAGAAGTGTGGATTTTTCACACCCCTGAGCAACATAGCTGGGTCAACCCTAACTTTTTAGTGTGGACCTAGCCTCAGTGTGCAATGAGACTTTATCCCTGTTGGGAAAGAAACTTGAACCTTAGAACTGCAAAAACCTCTGAGCAGAAATACCCTGTTTTTTACAGCTCTCCCCAGTGACACAAATGTTAAGATTTACAGAAGGTCTTAGTCCTTTCTTCACATGAAAGAGCGGTTCCTAACCCTCTTCACTGGCAAAGAAAAAAAAGTGAGTTAGGTAGGGGGCTAAAAAAATGCAAATATTTTTGCATTTGTAAATGATTCACCTTAAGAAAGTGGTATAGTGTTATTAAATACAATTTTCAGATAAATGCAACATTTTCCCATAGAAATTACAAATCTTCAAAACAAGGGGCAGTACTTCTGAAAAAGACCAAGAAATACCAACTCCAGGACTACTATTTGTCCACTAGACCCTGATGCTACAATTTGATCTATACAAGCAGCTTCTTGCACCAGCATGGAGCCCCATTAACTTAAATGGATACTCCTGGGGGAATTCTGCACCACTGCACACATACAGAATTCATGTCCCCTGCAGATTTTTTTTGCTTCCCAGTGGAAAAATGACTTCTGACTGGGAAGAAAGGGAAGCTGCAAGAGTGGTCACGCGCTCCTCCCCAGCAGCGCAGGCACATCAGTTCTGGCACCCGGAGCAGCCAGCAGAGACATCAATTATCCCCAGGGGGTGGGGGGCCAGGACTGGGCGGGTGTGGGAAGACATCAATCACCACTGGGTGGGGCAGGGCATGCATGCCAGTGACAGACACTCTGCCCCTCTTGCTCACTATTGCAGTATGCCTGATGTGGCGGGGCAAGGCTTCAGGGTGTTTCTGAGGAGGCAGGCCTGGGGCAGAGCAGAATGTAGTAGCCTGCTTGCTTAATTGTTCCCAATGTTCTTAGCGAATTCCCCGAGTATAAAATGGGTGCACAAGTTTTAAGGTTCCTTTACATTGCCAGAGTAGTGTAAAGGAGCCTTTTGTAAATAACTGTATGGCCTTATAAATGCTTATGGTGCTTTAGTGATTAGAACTGATCTAAATTTGGGGGCTGAAAAAACTTCCTATCAATGTGATCCATAAACTGTTTACTACTGGCCTTTCTGGAGATGATCAGTAGCCAATATAAATTGTGAGTTTGATGCCCCAACCTTCACTTGCTCTTCAGTTGCCTAGGGTGTAACACTGACGTTACGGCTGCATATACTTGTTGACTAATAACTAGAAATAAAGGGTAAAACCTAGCTACATTACTATTAGACAAAGGGGGCATGGAGATTTCCTCCAATGCTCCTCACTCCCATTCTCCATCCATTGTATTGTAGTTTAAATAAATTATGAAAATAATTGAAACTGGCATAATTATATTGCATTATTTTTACAAATAATGTATGCAGAATTTTGCAGAATTTTAAAATATTGTGTGCAGAACTTTAAATTTTTTGGCACAGAATTCCCCCAGGAGTAAATGAAGCTCTACACAGAAGTTATGGTACACATGTAGACCGTATGATATAATCAGGGTCCAAGTCAGTACAGTTTGTGTTGAAATGGTGGTGTACATAGAATCATAGAATATCAGGGTTGGAAGGGACCTCAGGAGATCATCTAGTCCAACCCTCTGAAAGTCCTACTATTTTTAAGAGTTCTAAAGCTTGTAGTATCTATTTAACATAGTTCAAAAGAAAATGAGGGGAGAAGACATTTTTTAATTTTACCATTTGTTTCCTTATTATGAGTTTACAACACTGTAGAGTTAAAAAAAAGGCACAGTTACAACTGGCATGATGGTAATAGCTTACATTAATGGACTGAAAAATGTGCCAATTTTATTTAAAAAAATAAAACATAGAACTGGTACAGATAAGATAGTTACAGCTAGAAAGAACTTAAAACTTTTTATAAAAAAGTTAACTCCATTAAAATAGTTCCCTATAGCAACTGCCAATCTTGAAATGAACCCAGTAAACAGTATAACTGCAAGAGTTTATGAATTCTCTATTATCCGGATATTTGTTTTTCGCACTTTATTTTCTCTTCGATTGGAATCCAGTGTCTCATCTGCCTCTTTTCCATCTATATTAGCACAGAGTTTTCCCTTCACCCTACCATCCCAAACAAAGTAACAGCTGTGCTAAATTGCCTCCTCTGAGAATGCAGCTCTCTGAATATACTGGACTGTCTGTGTGAAACAGTAACTGAAGGAGTCTCCAACTGCTCATTTAAGAGCAAATGGTTGTCTGTCACTAGTCTGCCTGAGACAGTTACATCTAATTCTTTGCTTAGCCTACACATCCCTACCAGAACCACCATGTCCAAAAAGAACTAGTGTCTATGACCCAACACCTATTTCTGTTCTACTGCAGTGGTTTCCAGGTGCAGGCCCGTGGCATCAGGAGTGTTTAACTTCAGGATTCTGTCACCCAAACTTTCCCTCTTCCTTATAAAAGTCTCCATGATAGTGCAGCACTCCAAACCCACCGCAACCCATCCTAATTCAAAGAGTGCATGCTATAATCCATCTTGCAACCCAAACTGCTCCATAACCCCATCTCACGATCACAAAGACCCATTCAAACCCTGGGTGCTTTAACTCATCAACAGGGCTACCTTAGTTACCCTGTACCTACACCTCACAACTAATGCATTCAAACCACAAAAGCTCTAATTGTCTTAACACATATATAGACCATTCCATACTGCTGTCAATAAGCAAAAGCTTCATTCAAACCATGCAGGCTCTTACTCGCACCCGGTTTGAGCTATTGTGTATCCCCATCTAGTGATCACACACACAGACCGATTCGGAACACCGGCGCATTAACTTAGCCAAGACTCAGGCCCTTTCAAACTGTGGGTCCTCTAGTCTGGCATGGGGGGCGGGCCAAGGTAGCCCACCTTCCAAACACGTGCCTTTTGATCCATATTCCCTATTCCCATCTAGCAGGGAGCCAGTCTCACGCTCTCCAACCCATCCTAGGCTAGGGCTTAGGCCGCTTCGCATACCCCTCTCGCCGTCGTGCAGCCCCATTCAAACGGCGGGCGGGCGGGCTGAGTCGGGGACGCTCCCTACGCCCAGCTCACAAGCTCTCAGCCCCATCCCACCCTAGGAGATGGTCGGTCCCCCCGGCATGTTCACACACGGGCGGGAATTGGGCGCTCCAGCCCCATTCACACAGCGCACGCTTTGCCCTGGCCTGGCGGGGCTTACGCCGTAACTACCCCGGTTTCACCCACCGCGCGCCCCATGCCAGCACGGCCCAGGGCCGGAGTCCAACTCCCCCGTCGCCCAGGCGTGTCTCTGGGGTGAGGGGGACCACACGCGTGGGTGTGGGTGGAGGGTGGCGTCAGTGATCCCGTCCCCGACTGCAGGGGGCCCGGGTTGGGGGGTCCGGACCCTCCCCGGATCTGGGAGGGGACCGTGCGCCTCCAATCCCCGCCCGGCAACCCTGCGGCCCGAAATCCAAGCGGAGGTTTATCCACCTCCTAGGGCTGCGGAGAACGGAGGAGCTGGACAATACCCAGCCGCAACTCCCCGAAGAGGCGGCACCGGCCCGGCGGCCTCCCTCACGTCGGGGAAGTGTGTGTGTGTGGCGGGGGTGCATCCCCTGGCTTACCTGCGAAGGAGACGGAGCGGGGAAGGAGCCACTCCGTCCGCCAGGCGGGCTCCCGCGCTCGGGGCCGCTGCTGCTGCTGCTCACCCGGTCTGGATTACTGTCATTCAGTAGCGGCTACCTGACCCGAGGAGGGGGGGAAGGAACAACAGGCACCACCACAAACAGAGAAGGAAGGGAGAAAACGCATGCGCATAAGTTCCTCTATCCGTGAGGGGGGGTGAGCCCATCTGCGCAGGCGCTGGGTGATGAACGACCGCGCGCGCCCGCCTACGATTGAACCGTCTGCGGCGCAAGTGACTAGGCGCGCGCCCGGCCTGACCGACCCAACGATCTCAACTGCCTAACCGCCGGTAGCGGTGGGGACAGCTCGCGCTCAGCTGCGGGGGTCGAAGGTTTGAAGCGCGCGCACCCCTTTGCTGCGGTTGGTCACCACAGAGAAAAAGGAAGGAGCGGGGGGGATGTAGCAAATCATACCCCTCGCCTGTGATTGTTTCCCCATCGCTCGAGTTCAGTGGGGCTGGTTCCAGTCCACAATACATTAAACACGTGGAACATCTCGAAGGGCCATCCCTGGATGCTACCTCAGACTGCTTTTAGGGCCCGTTTCCACTCACGCCGCTTGGGGAGCCTGCCTACTCTGTTCCAGACCACCTGAGTGCCTCTAATAATTCATCGTTCGTATTTATACATCTTCAGGGGTACTGCAATTTTTATAGTGGGGGTGCTGATGATGGAAATCATGTATTTGGTTTTTGTTACTACTAGTGGGTGCAGCAGCACTCCCAGAACCTCTAGTGCCAGCACCACTGTTCATCTTCGGCCTGCTTTACAAACATTGATCTCTCTCCTTAATTAACTGGCTGTTTTTTCTCCTCTGCCTCACTGAAGTCAGTTACTGCTTTGTTCACAGCTCATTTCAGAGATGTGTCAGCAATGTGTACATACACCAGCAAATCCATGAACTACCATCCAAACCCTGACCCGCCTGCTATACATACATCATTTCTAAAAGAGAAAGGTAGTGCCTGTAGTGATGACAGGTCCCAGGATGAAAAGTTCTGTCTGAGCAGACCACAGTAAATCAAGATGGAGCATGGAATGATTTTTATGAGGTTGTGTGCGCTGTTTTTTAAAATCTATAGCAGGAAACCAGGCAGAAGGGATTTGGGAAGATTCCACACAGAAGCCCCCCATTTCCACCTCTTAAAGCAGAAAATGAGAGGGAATGATGTTAGGGATTGCACCATAACAAGCAAATACTGTTTTCCTGATACTAATAAAAGTTCTGTGTTTGGTGTTACAAGAAAGCAATCCTTCCTGTTGTCACATGGCACAGTGTCAGAAGTTGACTCATTTTGAACCAGCATAAATTAAAGGAAAATTAAATACCAAATTTCAACTCTCCACCAGGCTTTCAGTTTGATAGGCCAGTAGAGTGACCTGAGTGGAAAGAAGGGTTTGCCAGATTTCTAACTGCAACAAAGTTTAGCAGTGATTAAATATTCCATATTTAATCCAAGGGGAAGCAAAGCTGAAAATAATCATAAATCATTTTCCTTCACTGAGGGAAGAGATAACTATTTTGCCTCACTATGCATTTATAATTCTTAGAACGAGCTAGTTAAATAGTGGATAAGGAGAACTGGTTGACAATTTATTTAGACTTTCAAATGACCTTTGGCAAAGTCTCTCGCAAGAGGCCAGTGAGGAAACTAAGTCTGAAGTGAGAGGTAAAGTATTGTCATGCATCAAAAATTGGCTAAGAGACAGGAAACAGTATAGGAATGAATGGTCAAATTCCATCATGACAAAAGGTTAGCAGCAGAATGTAATTCAATTCTGTACTAGAACCAATATTGGTTAATATATTTATTAATTATCTGAAAATGGAGGTAAGCAATGAGATGTCAATATTTGCAGATGACATAACATTATTCAGGTTAGTCAAGACCATGGAAGACTGAAATCTACCTACCCAAACTAGATGAACGGGCAACATGAAGGAAAATTAAGTTAACCTTTGATTATTACTTTGCATTTATAAATATTAATGTTCATTAGAGGGAAAAATCAAACTAGTTATACATGATGACCTCTCGAGGTCCCTTACAGTCCTATGATTCTATGTAATGGGATTTAAATTAATTGTGTCAGTTTAGGAAAATGACATGGGCATTATTGTCAACAGCTCAATAAAGATCTTTGATCAATGTGCAGGTAGAGTTAAAAAAAAGCAAACAAAATGTTAGGCTGCATAAGGAATAGGGTGAAGAATAATACAGAAAATATGCCATTGTATATATGGTGCAGCCTCATCAGGACCATTATCGCCCATTTCACAAAGGATTTTGAAGAATAAGAAGAGATACATAGGGGGGTCAATAAGAACAATTAGAGGCATGGACAAACTCTTGAGTAGCCTAGGACTGTTTATATTAGCAAAGATGAATAACAGGCAGGGCCTGCTCCAAGGGTTTTGCCGCCCCAAGCAGCCAAAAAAAAAAAAAAAAAGCTGTGATCGCGATCTGCGGCAATTCAGCGGGAGGTCCTTCGCTCCGACCGGGAGTGAGGGACCCTCCGCCGAATTGCCGGACGTGACGCCCCTCTCCAGAGCGGCTGCCCCAAGCACCTGCTTGCTAAGCTGGTGCCTGGAGCCGGCCCTGATAGCAGGGGACATGACAAAAATATACAAAATAATTTATGATCTGGCCAAGGTAGACTGGGAGATTCTGTCTCCCTGTCTCAAGAATAGAAGGGGATATTCAATTAAATTGAAAGGTGGTAAATCCAAAAGTGATAAAAGGAGAAACTTTTTCACACAAGACATAATTAGGCTGTGGAACACAGTCAGAAGATGACAATCTGGACAAGTGTTGAAGCTGGTGAAAATTGGATCTATAATCTAATGTTAATTCTTGTTAAATATATTTTATAGGACAAAAGTGGGTTAGGAGTTAATATGAGACTAGGTGACTGGTACTTAAACAATTACAGGGGCCATTTGAGGAAGGCTCTAGATAGAAGCTGAACAGTGAAGCAGAGAAAGTGTGTAGCATTAAATTACTACTTTTTTCTGGTTGAGTCTTTAGTAAGGAATCGCAGAAAGAATCGTTTTCTTCATTCTCACATCACAGGCCACTTCTCTATATGAACTTGTAGCTGCAGCAATCAGCTTCATTTTATGCAATTTGGGTGTGGCATTCAGGTCCCTGCCAAATTATCAACATTATTCCTAGCTAACAAAGACCAATTGTTAAAGATCTGAAGAAAAACTTTTTTTTAAAGTTTCCCTCTTAAATTAAAATTACATTAAGCAGTGTACACTAGACAATTAATTTTCTCTTTGTTATATTAAATTTTCCATACAAAAATCTACCTTAGCAGAACATTACAA
Source organism: Mauremys mutica (assembly GCF_020497125.1). Taxonomy (NCBI): domain Eukaryota; kingdom Metazoa; phylum Chordata; order Testudines; family Geoemydidae; genus Mauremys; species Mauremys mutica. The sequence goes on from NC_059079.1 coordinate 58,769,986, forward strand.
GTTGCACTGTTAACATTCAGAATGATAGGAAATGTCAGAGAGGACACAGCTACATGAAAGTATAGTGTGACAAAGGTTTACTGTTATGAATTTGATGTAACCACATTACTCTCATTCACGACTGGCAAAGCCACAAGTGAGTTATGCCACTCATTTCAAATTAGAGTGACTAAAACATTTATAGTACACCACCATCACATCATATTCTGTATATTCCACATCTCACAGAAAAAATATTTTTTTATAAATCTAATCTATTTATCTATCTGGCAGCCAGATATTCTTCTGGATAGGAATTTATTATTGTAGCATCTCAGAAGCTGTTTCTCAGACATATGCATATCCTGAATAATATCAAAAGTGTGTATTTCTAGGATTTCTTGTTTGGTTTGCATTTTGTGCAGAAGTATAACTATTCTGCATTTTTCATGTATCATCATCCTGGCAAATCCCAAAGGGACATGGCCTCCTTGCAAACTGAGTGCTGCATTATTCTTACAATTTATCTTCAAAACTGCCAAAGCGCAAATATTACTTTATCCAACTAATTAATATACTTTAAAATATTTCAAAACTGTTTCTCTAAGGACTGAGAATTTATATCCATAGCCTGTTGAGTTGGAAGTTATCAATATATCTGTAATTGAACATGATCAAATACATTGAAAATTAAATGTTTCCATTAGCGGACATAAAATGTGCGTGTGTTTCCAGGTGCAAGATACAGAGTACTTGCAGTAAGAAATGTAAATGGAATGTTATTCAGAGTGCTATGGAAAGATAAATAGTCACTGACTTTTAGTCTTACACATTCCTACTTCCCTTCCAGTACATGATTCTCATTGGTGGCCTTGTCTGTGTTTTAGTTAAAATAGCAACCAGACCCAGAGCAATCCATGAGTTATTGCTATCATCAGAATCTTCCTCTTTTCTTTTTGAGTATGTTTAAGTTCAATACAATACACATCGATGGTAGTCCTTAGTAAAAACTGGAAGACATTCTTCCTTCATTAATCACAGTACAGTTTTAATTCAATTCAGTTAAATATGAAGCTAATAATAAAGATTATCCCAATGGTTAACGTCTGCTAAGGCTTACACAATACAGTAGTTGCCAGTCAGCCACAGACTAGTACAAATGAACTGTGTGCACCATGCTACTATTTCCAGGTCTCCCAGTTAGAAGTGAGAATGCTATATAGGTTTTTATAATGCATTCATCAATGTAGTATCTGAGCATCTTCCAACAGTGCATTAAGCAACATGACTACAAATCTGTCACACACTGTTTGTTCTCTCATCCTCTCCACAGAGGAAGAAGAGTGTTCAGTAGAGTGTCTTGTTTTGGTAGTGTATTTTTAAAAAATAGAAATCTATCTGTTGCTATGGGTTTATAGTAGAGAAGTCAAGGTCAAAGAAATGTGCCGTGCACTTGTAGTGGAAAGCAATGCGGTTCATGATGGTTCTTAGTTCCTGGAGGAGTTCATTCCACAGTCTTAGTCCGCCCCGGAGAAAGTTCTGTCTTCTGCACAGACAAGCTTTACTCTTATTGTTAAGAGTTCCATTAAGCCACAGGATGGTAGTTGTCAACCGTGGTCTTCATTCCAAATCGTGAGACGATCTTTAGATATCCAGAGCCCAGCTCATGGAGCATTCAAAAATAAGGACTAAGAATTTTATTTGAAATTCTATGAGAAGCCATGGTAGAGGGCAGAGGACAGGTTTGATATGTTTGTGGTAGTCTTTGTTGCTAATCCTTAGCACTTCTATGTTTTCCATTGAAGGGTTTCAAAGCACTTCATAAACAGGGCCGCCCAGAGGGGGGGGCAAGAGGGGCAATTTGCCCCAGGCCCCGAGCCCCACGGGGGCCCCCACCAGAGTTTTTCGGGGTCCCTGGAGCGGGGTCCCTCACTCGCTTCGGGGTGCCTGGCAAACTCTTGGGCGGCCGGGCGCAGGAGCTTCTGCCGCTCCCGGTCTTCGCCGGCGGCGGGTCCTTCCGCTCCGGGGCGGAAGGACCCCCCGCTGGCGAATTACCGCCGAAGACGGAGCGGGACCCGCCGCTGAAGTTCAGCCCGGTCTTCGGCGGTAATTCGGTGGCGGGGGGCCCTTCCGTTCCGGGACCCGCCACCGAAGTGCCCCGAAGACCCGCGGCGGGGCCCCCCTCCGCCGAATTACCGCCGAAGACCGGGCTGCGCTTCGGCGGCGGGTCCCGCTTCGGCGGTAATTCGGCGGCGGGGGGGTCCCCGCCGCAGGTCTTCGGGGCACTTCGGCGGCGGGTCCAGGAACGGAAGGGCCCCCCGCCGCCGAAGACCCTGGGCCCCGGGAATCCTCTGGGCGGCCCTGTTCATAAACACTAATGGCTGGGCTGCAGTTGACCCTTATGTGACTACACAATAGAGGAAAGGAAATAAGGAGCTTTCCTAATTTATGTGGCCCGCATTAGGGCCAGACAGAACTGTTCATGCAATATGTTGTAATGTACAGTGGAAATGTGGACTATCCCTGATAGAAAAACATACCAGCTCAGAACTGCAAAGAGTAGGGTGACCAGATGTACCGATTTTATAGGGACAGTCCTGATTTTTGGGTCTTTTTCTTATATAGGCTCCTATTACCTCCCACCCCCGTCCTGATTTTTCACATTTGCTGTCTGGTCACCCTAGCTAAGAGTCATGTGAATAATGAGAACATACCCTTAGATACATGTTCAATTATTTCTCAGCCCTTCTGTTGTAAGATTGGGCTAGAACTTTGGTTATACAACAGTAGTTAAATTTCATTCTCGTTTTTATCTTCCTCATATTGCATGCACCCCCACCCACCCCCGCTTTTAAGGACATGTTTAAAAAGCTAGTTCTAAAGTCAGCTTTCTCCATATTTTTGAGAGGGTCTTCCATCAGACATTTCCACAGCATTGTTTCCCCAGCCTTTGTAGAGGCTTTCGTGTGCAGCTGTGGGTCCAATTACACATCCTTACCATAAACAATGCGGACACTGGCATCCCCAAAATCATGTGCCCTATGGAAAAAAGGACTCTATTTGTAATAGGATTTAGTGATCATCCAAGGGAGCAATATCCCAAACATACACAACAGCAGTTGCTAATTGTTGTAACTAGTCATGCTTCACCACCTAGTTAAACAAAGTGAATTCCTGTAGCAGACATGATTATCAAGAGATTTATCTTCCAAGCTCCCTAATGTGGATGCATCTGTCCCTTGCTTAAATCCTGTCTTCCTGCCATCTGTTCCTATACATTCTTTTTAATCACAAGTAGTGATGAATCAGTTACTTGGAAAAACACCTTTTCTTTTAATTTATGATCTAAGTTAGCTAATAAATTAAAAATGTTACATCTCAGAAAAAAAGCATAAATTAAGCACAAATCTACATTGTACCTGTGATAGGATTTCTTGTTAGTACTGCAGGATTGTTGAGAGGCCTAATTCATTAGGGCTAAATTATGCTAATAGCATTTAGCTCATCATAAGGGTTGGTGCAGAGATACGTTTTCAGTAGGAGCATCAGGAACCCTTCTCCCTCAGAGAGGGAGAAGGGTTCCCAGAGCCCCTCACTTGCACAGTCGGAAGATCAGTTTGCCTCACCCTTTAAGAGGTGCAATGCTCTCTCCTCTATATGACCAGCATGTGGGGGTGAGGAAAGCGTGTTGGGTCTGGCTACTCCCCACTCCTTTTTTGGATGAATAGTTCCTAGGAGACAGAACAATTCAGTAGAAGTCCCTCAAGGCAGGAGTGCAGTTCTTTCTTGTCCTGGGAAAGCTCCTTATTCCCTTTCCACCATTGTGCAGTCACATAAAGGGTCAACCACAGTCCAGCCTTTAGTATTTATGAAGTGCTTTGAAATCTTTGGATTGCAGACATTATAGAAGTGCTAAGGATTATTACTTGCAACTGCACTATAAATAATGTTATGAACACAAGAATAGTAGGAGTCTCACTCTCCCCTGCATGGCAGTAATCCTCCATGAAGTTCCTCCAAATAATTGTTCCCTTCCCCTGCCAGAAGAAATCTAGGATTCTACCTCAAGCCACTGTTCCTTGAGAGACACAAGAGGCAAGCACACTCAATTTAGATGCTTCTCGCCTCTGCTCTTCTGCCCTGCCCTGAGTTTGATTCCTGAATGGGACTACTTGCATGAATACGGCAAGCACAATTTTTCCCTTAACTTGCAAAACACTGAGAGCTTTCAGGAAGAATGGTGCAAAACAAATCTAAAATAATTTCTTATCCATAATTAATAATCTTCCTCTGAAAAATGTAGGTCCAAATTAGCTTGACTCCACTGAAGGCCCCTGCCACATGTTACTGAGTGGCTTTGCCGTGTAGGATGCAGATGGTCTGTTTGGTCAGATTTAAATCAAATAAATACCTTGGTCAATTTCTATACATTTAACCTTTTTTTACAATTTTACCTCCAAAGGCCTTCAGGGATAATCAGGGGAGCAGTTTCTGTAGCCTGTATGTCCAGAGGCCACTCAAGAAGACAGTTTGCCACCCTAGGCAAACCTTCAGTATGTTGCCTTCATCACCACCACCACTGAACAGAGTTTCTCAACCAGGGGGATGCACATCCCAGAGGGGCACATCAGATTCTGGGGCAATACATTGAGCCTATTGATACTTCAGTGGTTATGGCAGAAGGGGAGGGAGGAGCAAGCACCAGGTCACAGTACCACTCAATCAGGTTTGTCACAGCCACCCCTCCATCGTGATCGAGGCTCAGCCAGATCAAATCTGAGTGAGTAGCGTTGTGACCTGGTGCATGGGGTTGCAATGCCACTCAGATTTGGCCCAACGCCCTGTTTCCCTAGGCAGAATTGGCCACCCTAGGCAGCTGCCTTGTTTGCCTATACAGTAACTCCTCACTTAATGTTGTTGTTATGTTCCTGAAAAATGCAACTTTAAGTGAAATGATGTTAAATGAATCCAATTTTCCCATAAGATTTAATGTAAATGCGGGGGGTTAGGTTCCAAGGACATTTCTGGGGGGCAGACAAAAGGCATTATATACTGTACAGTAGTGTACTGTGGTTGGGAGGTGCCCCGGCTTACCCTGGGGGCTCAGGGCTGGGGGTGCAGGCTCTGGGAAGCAGTTAGGGTGTGGGAGGGTGCTCAGGGTGGGGGTACAGGGTCTGGGAGGGAGTTAGGGTGTGGGAGGGCGCTCAGGGTGGAGGTGTGGGAGGAGGTTCAGAACTGGGGCAAGCCAGAGGTTCAGAGCACTCACCTGGGGCAGCTCCTGTTTGGTGCGGGGGGTGTGCAGGTGACTCTGTGCAGCACAGCACCGCCCCCATGGCCGCAATTCTGGGAGCCGCAATTCTGGGAGCCGCAATTCCGGGAGCTCTCCCCTCCCCCACCCCCCAGGCAGGCAGAGCCACTCGGAAAGCAGGGGCTGCAGGGCCCTGGGCTAAGCTTCTGTCTGGCCACTAGCTGTGCGGCTGCCCCTGCTCCTCCTGAATCCTCTGGCCCGTGCTCACAGGGCCACATTCCAAAAGGGACTTTAGAGCTGCAGGCCAGGGCCCCCTTAGCCCAGGGCCCTGCAGCCCCTAAAGCCCCTGCATTCCGGGTGGCCCTGCCTGCCGGGGGGGGAGGGCAGCTTCCCTGCCACTTTCTTCCTCCCTCCCTCCCAGAAAGTTCTAAGCGCCGGGAGGGAGGGAGGAAGGGAGGGGGAGGAGGCGGAGAAGAGGAACTTGTGCAATGCTCCCTTGTAAAGTCAGCCAAACGATGTTATAAGGGAGCATTGCACAACTTTAAACGAGTATGTTCCCTAATGGAGCAGCGACGTAACTTCGAAACAACATTCCGCAGGAGGATGTTAAGTGAGGAATTACTGTATGTAGAGCAGTCCCTGGGAACATCTTGGTCCACAGCCCTGAGTAAAAGCCTGGGGGCCATCTTCCTTGATGCCATTGCACTCTGTGTAGAGAAGAGTTTATGAGGAGCTGGGGCTGAAGAGAGTAACTACTCTGAGGCTATGTTCCCACTTTGCTCCTCATGAGTTAGGTTATAACATATTCTTTACATACAAACATGCAAAAAAGATTGCTAAACATGAAGTTAAGGTTCCAGGTGCTCTATAGTCCCCAGTGCCCCTCATGCCTTTCCTGAATATGGAATTTCAATTAAAAACACTAAAATGCTGGAAAGCTAGGAAATGTAATTAAGGTCTCCTTACACACTCACTACAAGACCGTTAGCATTACAAGAACTAACAAAATACAACCCTTAGCAATCCAAAAAATGCAAAGTTAAGATGATAGCTCTGATGGATATGGGGGTTTCTCAGAAACCCCTTGACCAAATGACCTCATATTTCCAGCCCAAACTGTACCCTCAGTCGGCGTAAAGATTGCTATGTATGTGGAATTTAGGGAGGTTTGAACATTCGACTTTAGGTAGGAATGCTCTTGCTTGGCTACTCATCACCCCATAGGATCTTACATCAGTGTTTGCCAGTGTTTCCTGTATTAAATAAGAAAACTTCAACAAAATGGTTTAAAAAGATATCATAAGAAGCCACTGTTTATGTGAGTGAGGCCCATTTCATGAGAAAATCATCTGACAGAGCAGCTGGCCTGAAAGTTTTAGTGTCCATAACTGTGTCTCAGCTGGAGACAGCTGCTGAACTTTCTACATGGAATAGATTCTTCCTGTATATTTTGGAAAGACTTCAAAACATTCTCAGCAAGCAGATTCCACAAATATAATGTGCCTATTTCTAGCCTGCTATCTTTTACTCTCTTCTGATCCAGGCTGGGGCCAAAATTGACATTTATAAAGCAATTTTATTTGGTCTGATCCTCTTCCATTGACATGCATGGGAATTTATCATTTGAAGAATGTGAAATCCAAGTTCTAAATAATGTAAAGTAGACAGATGTTGAAAACATGAAGGGGTAGAATCTTACATTGTTTCCATAAGGTCTTGTTTGTCCGTCTCAACCCCTCCTCCCCTGAGAATATGGCCATATATAGTGAGGGTGTGGAACAACAGTGCTTTAACATTATTTATATAATGATAGCCACTGATTATTAGGGGAAAAGTTTCTGATTAATGCTTTATACAAATATGTACTAATAAAAATCTATCAAGTTAAAAACATTACCAATAAATATTTAATACCTCCAAAATGCTGAACGTTTGCCTCCTTTGACCCCTGTTTCTAGCTGCCAGATTTATCCCATTCAATTTACTACTAGAAAAAGACACATATTTGAAAACTAGGAGAAATGTTACATGAGGAAAACCTCCAATATATTTTTAGCTCTATCTTTTAGATTTGAACCAGGAAAATCATTCACAAAGGAGTCCACTAATTATAGATTCTAGGCTATTCTATTTTTATAGGTTCTTAAACCACTCCCATCACCTTAATATCTGAGGACCTTCCAATAGTGCATTAAGAAACATGACTAACATCTGTCTTATCTGGTTCATTCTCTGTCATGCTCATTCTCTTTCACGCACCCAGGGAAGAACTGTGTATGAACCACTGTAATTTGTTAGGTTTTTTTTTAATGTACACTGTATTCTGTGACAAAATTGACAAGTGTGCCTTGCACTTGGACAGATGTTGGTAAAGTGTATGATAGTTGTAGAATCATAGAATGTCAGGGTTGGAAGGGACCTCAGGAGGTCATCTAGTCCAACCACCTGCTCAAAGCAGGTCCAATTCCCAATTTTTTTTTAATTCCCCCTGTCTGATCCCTAAATGGCCCCCTCAAGGATTGAGCTCACAAGCCTGGGTTTAAGTGGGCCAATGCTCAAACCACTGAGCTATCCCTCCCCTCTCCTTTGTTTCCATGAGAGTTCTTTCCATAGTCTCATAAATAAATATCTATCTTCTGCCCAGATGAGCTTTACCCTTATGGCAGAAAGTTTCACTGTGCCTGAGAAGCAAAGTTGTCATCCACAGTCTTCATCCTAGAGCTTTAGGTGGTCTTTTAAATATGCTGGAGTGAGGCCACTCAACACTTTGAAGATAAGGACCAAGAGCTGGGACTTGACTCAATATTCTGTGGGAAGCCTGTCTAGAGAGTAGAGGACAAGCCTGATGTGCTCTCAGTAGCTTGGTGTTGCAGAATTCTGTACTAGTTGGAGTTTCTTAAGGACTGCTGCTCTTCATTAAGTTGTTGCAGGTTGCTTCAACTCCTAGCTGATTACTAACAACAGGCCTCACTATCTCAGCCTGAATAAAGAGGCTTAACCTGAAATGAAACAAACACTAACCTAAAAAAAATAAAAAAATTAAGAACTCGGAAACATGCTTCTAGATAAAACCACCATAGTAGCATACATTAAAACAAGGGTAGGGCTGTCAGAGCTGTAGTTTGCTTTGCAGAAAGTTAATTTACAAGGTAATATTAAAATCTCCCTTTCTGTGAGGAGCTCACCAGTCTGGAATATGGGCTGTACTTAGTAGCACCTCAGGTAGGCTTACTGCAACAGGAAGTTTAGAGGACATGGATATTTTTGTGATTTAAGAAGAGGGGCTAAAAATAAAGCTACAATTGAAATGCAAATATGGTTTTAATTATGGAGGGGCAACTTGTGCTCCATAATTAGGAAGGGCATAAAGGATAATACAGAAAATACTACAATGCCATTAATGGTATGTCATTACCTTAAATACTGTTTTGAGTTTTGGTTATCTTACCTCAAAGGACAGAGCAGAAATAGAAGAGGATCAGAAAAGGGCAACCAGAAGGATCTAAGGCTTAAGGGGACAGGAGAAGGCTTCCAAACAAGGAGAAATTTAAAAAAAGAGTAAGGAATAATAGGCGATAATAATAAATTATATTATCCAGTAGCACCTAGAACCCAACCAGATCAGAGTCCCATTATGTTAAGTCCTGTACAAACATATGGAAAGTGATAGTTCCTGCCCCAAAGAGATAAACATATACAAAATATTGAATGATACATCATAGAGGAAGCCAGTGAAACACTGCTTCTGACTTGAACACATAATATGAGAAAAAGGGAACTCTTGGTGAATGAAAAGACAGAAAAAGTTTAAAGGAAATTTTTTCCTTCCCCCCTCCACCCATACACTGTAACACCCCAGAACTCCCTGCTGCAGCAGAAATAGTTTAGTAAATGAGAATTTTCTGAGTAAGATGTTTTAAAAGGATTAGACATATATGGATAACAGCATTTGCACAATAACAGGGATAATAACTACAAGAGCTAGCAACTCTGAGACTTCACTTAATAACCTGATAACTGGCTAGAGTTAAAAAGGAACTTCTCTACTTAATATATTTTTATACAATTGTTTGGGTGTATTATGGCAATGCTTTACCTTCTGAATAGGCTGTTGTCAGAGGCAGGATACTGGTGTAGCTGGACCATTGCTTTGCTCTGGTATGGAAGGTCCTACTTTTTTTGTTTTGTTCCAAGCCGTTTATAATAATTTAAAAAATACTTACTATACCAGTATTGCTTTGGGGCATCATACATGCAGTAGCTTTAATCCAATGTGTAACTGAAAGATAGACCCAGAAACAAGTTTCCTTATGTAACATTATTCATGTATGTATGCTTTCTCAGACTGTTCTTAAATGGCTTTAAGGCAGCCAAAAAGACCCTCTATATTTCTTTGTATCCCAGTCTCCTCTAATACCATTTGGATTCAATCCTCATGACTTTAATTCACACAGGCATTTTCCTTCAAGATATTTCCATTCTGAATTCATCTGTTTTCCCCAGTGGCTTCTTTCCATTGTTTTAGACAATTGAAGACTTGTAATTTAAATCAATGCTGGGAAAAGCCATGTAAAAATGCAGACATTTGTATGAATGCTTTAAGAGACAGGCTTTGAATAGATTGGTAAATATTAAGTAATCCAACATGAGAAGTAGTATAGTACTTATTTGTCAACAGCAGCAGAATGCAATGAGGACAACAAGACTTACTCAGACAGGCTACTGACCCATCAGTATCATGTGAATAAAAATGCCAACATGGAAAAAAGCGATCAACATTACAAAATAACAACATGCAAAACAGTCCCAAGAGAAGTCTCAGAAAAGCTTCTAACTCCTCCCTCTGCCTTGCACTTGAAAATGTACAGAAAGAAGCATCAATTGCGATGCAAAAATATACAGCTATTTAAGAAAATACACAGGGCCAACTCGTACCCCCTACATCCACACACATTATCTGCCCTCCAGACCATGGACATTACCAAGGGGAAAAAAATACTGTACTATCCCCTCTGCATAACCACCATCTAGGAATGCAGGGAAAGCCCATTCTGCCAGGGAACCAGCAGAGGGACCTGGCCGTGGGAGCCAAAGTTAGTGCAGATGCCCTGGCCTCCCACAGATCCCAGGGAACATGCCTGTTTTAAGTGGGGCTCTGTCTTTTGTGTCAGTGGGGCAAACCCTGACCTCACATGAGATGATTTGGGGAATTTTGTCACTGAGATTTCCTTCTTTCCATGGGAGGGGGTTATCTGGACCCCAGGAATTTTACATGCCCTGACACTGTATCTTCAAGTGCTGAGATACTGCAGATCTCCCAAACTAAGAAGTGTTAGAACATAAGAACGGCCATACTGGGTCAGACCAAAGGTCCATCTAGCCCAGTATCCTGTCTTCTGACAGTGGCCAATGCCAGGTGCCCCACAGGGAATGAACAGAAAAGGTAATCATCAATTGATCCATTCCCTGTTGCCCCCTTTCCAGCTTCTGGCAAACAGAGGCTAGGGACACCATCCCTGCCCATCCTGGCTAATAGCCATTGATGAACTTATCCTCCATGAATTTATCTAGTTTGTTGTGAATCCTGCTATAGTCTTGGCCTTCACAACATCCTCTGGCAAGGCGTTCCACAGGTTGACTGTGCGCTGCGTGAGAAAATACTTCCTTTTGTTTGTTTTAAACCTGCTGCCTATTAATTTCATTTGGTGGTCCCTAGTTCTTGTGTTATGAGACTGGTCAGTATTTGAATGGAAGAGCGCTAAGTCTGTTGCTATCCCAGAGGTTCTCTCTATGCAGAGTGGGGCCTTGGAAAAGGGGCCAGGGGCTCTGTTAGATCTTGACCTACCCTACCCACTCCCCATCACTTTCCTGCCCAGTTACTATTCCTTCTTCTGTGCAGTTCCTAAACCCATAGAAAGCCTTCCTTGAGTCCCCAAGAAGGGTGTGTGGAAAATTGCCGGCACTATTATGATGGGTTTTGCGCTTTCTCTTCTTTGGGGGGGGGGGTTCAGGGCACCATTTCTTGCTCCTAAATTGGAATATTAATTGCCCCACTAGTATCCTAGAGGAGGGGAGTGGAGAGGGAGGGATCTGGGCCCGCCCTCTTCTCCAGGTCCCAGCCCAGGGGCCCTGAGGATAGTGGTGAACCACTTGAACTGACGGTTCCTTCCCCTGGGCTACTTCCCTCTCCTGCCCTTCAGCTTGTGGGGGGCTTCCTGTCCTCCCTCTGCACAAGCCAGGTGCCCCTTACCTAGGGTCTAGGACTTCTTAGCCCACTGCAGCACTTCTCCAAACTGTCCTCTGCTTCCCTTCAAACTGTTCTCTGCTCCAACACCAATTCTTTTTGCTCCAACTCCTCCAAACTGTTCTCTGCTCCAACACCAATTCCTCTCTGCTCCTACTCCCACACTGTCTGATTGAAGCATGGGTTTTTATCGTGTGACTGACTGCAGGTGCTCTAATTGGCTTCAGGTGCTCTAATTGGCATCAGGTGCTCTAGTTAATCTATAGCAAACTTTCTTCCCCTTACAGGGAATAAGGCTCCCTTCTAACCCTCTCCTGCTGCCCTCTGGCCATGCTGTATCACATATCCCCCTCCCCCCCCTCAACACCATGGGGTTGGGCTACTTGGGATGAGAGGCAGTGTTGTCGTGATAGGCAATCAGCGTTGCCATGTTGGCTTCCAGCCCTATGCTGTACCTGGAAATGGAAGGGCTGCAGGGATAGGAACCACCTAGTCACTCTTGCGTTCTTCTCCTTGTTTCTGTGCATCCACTGGAGAGGGGCGTGGTCTGTCACAAGGGTAAACCACCACCTCAGCAGATGGGCTATGGAGACTCTCCGCTACTATTTTACCGCCAGACATTTCTTTTCAACGACAGCGTACTTTTGTTCCCTGGGGAGGAGTTTCCGGCTGAGGTACAAGATTGGGCGTTCCTCCTCCCCTACCATCTGTGAAAGGACGGCTCCTAGCCCTACCTCCGAGGCATCTGTTTGTAGGATGAATTCCTTCTAGAAGTTTGGGGCTGTGAGTACTGGATGGCAGCATAGGGCTGTCCTTAAATCTGCAAATACTTCTTCTGTCTTATCAGTCCACTTTACTATCTCGGGGCCCCAAGCTTTTATCAGATATGTCAATGGCCCTGCTCTTGTGGCGAAATGAGGGATGAATCTCCGATAGTATCCTACTATCCCTAGAAATGCTCTGACTTGCTTTTTGCGGACTGGTCGAGGCCAACCTTGTATTGCCTCCATTTTGTTCCATTGGGGTTTCACCAAACCTCTCCCTACTACATACCCAAGGTATCTGGCCTCAGCTAGTCCTATCACGCACTTGAGAGGGTTAGCAGTGAGGCCGGCCTTCCGCATGGCATCTAGCACTGCTTCTACTTTTCCTAGGTGCGTTTCCCAGTCAGGGCTATGGATGACTATGTCGTCTAGATAGGCGGCGGCATACTTGGTATGGGGTCGCAGTAACTTATTCATAAGTCGTTGGAATGTTGCAGGGGCCCCATGGAGTCCGAAAGGGAGGACAGTGTATTGAAACAGGCCATCGGGTGTAGAGAAAGCAGTCTTTTCCTTGGCATTCTTGGCCAGGGGAATTTGCCAATATCCTTTGGTCAGATCCAGAGTGGTTAGGTATCAGGCCTTGCCTAACTGATCAACTAGCTCGTCAATGCATGTTATCAGATAGGCATCGAATTGGGATACTTCATTCAATTTCCGGAAGTTGTTGCAAAACCTCAGGATGCCATCAGGCTTGGGGACTAGGATGATAGGGCTGGACCACTAACTGTGGGATTCTTCAATAAACCCGAGTTCCAGCATCTTCTTCACTTCCATCCTAATTTCTTCCCTTTTAGCTTACAGTATTCGGTATGGTCTTATCGTCACTCTTACTCCGGGGCTGGTGACAATATGATGTTGGACCAGTGTTGTATGGCCCAGTTGTGTACAGAACACGTCCTGGTTCCGGTGGATCATCTCAATGACCTCTGTTCATTGTTCTGGGGTTAATTTAGGAGATATCTTTACCTGCCCCTGTGGGTCGTCTGTCTGGGGTGGAGCTCCTCGAATGACCAGACACGTCTCTCGGTCACGCCAGGGCTTCAGTAAGTTGACATAGTAGATTTGCTCTGGCTTTCGGCGGTCTGGTTGTCTGACCTTATAGTCCACCTCCCCAATGGCTTCCACTATCTCATATGGTCCATGCCAGCTGGCTAGGAGTTTGCTTTCTGCTGTTGGCACTAGCACCATCACCCGTTCCCCCGGCTGAAATCTCCGTACTTTCGCCCGACGGTTGTAATGTGTCCGCTGGGCCTCTTGTGCTTTTTCCAAATGTTCTCGTACTATAGGGGTTACTCGAGTTATTCGCTCTCTCATCTGTGTCACGTGCTCAATGACATTCTTTCCTGAGTTGGGTTGTTCTTCCCAATCTTCCTTGGCGATATCTAATATCCCGCGTGGGTGGCGTCCGTATAGTAGTTCAAAGGGAGAGAAACCAGTGGACGCCTGGGGGACTTCCCATATAGCAAACATTAGATACGGTAGAAGGGTATCCCAGTCTTTTCCGTCCTGTGCTACCACCTTCCGGATCATACTTTTAAGGGTACGATTAAACCGCTCGACCAGTCCATCTGTTTGTGGATGGTAGATTGAGGTCCGTATGGCCTGGATGCGGAGTAGGGCACATAAGTCCTTCATTAATTTTGACATGAACGGGGTTCCTTGGTCTGTCAGGATCTCCTTAAGGATGCCCACTCTGGCATAAACCTGTAGTAGTTCTTTTGCTATTGCCTTGGATGTGGGGTTTCTTAAAGGAATGGCTTCTGGATATCGCATGGTGTAGTCAAGGATGACTAGTACATTTCGGTGGCCCTGTGCCGATCTTTCCAGTGGGCCCACTATGTCCATGGCTATCCTCTCGAAAGGGACTTCAATAATAGGCAAAGGTACTAATGGGGCCCGCAAGTAAGGTCGGGGGCTATGCAACTGGCATTCAGGGCAGGAGGCACAATAGCACTGGACTTCTGCGCATATCCCTGGCCAATAAAACCTTCTTAGGACTCTATCCAGTATCTTGTCTACTCCTAGATGTCCCCCAAATAGATGAGTGTGAGCTAACTCTAATACTGCCCTTGTGTGTTTCCGTGGGACTAAGAGTTGCTCTACTTCTTCCCCTCGTATTTGCTCTATCCTGTACAAGAGATCGTGTTTGAGCACATAATATGGCCTAGGGCCTTTGATCTTTCCTTCCACAGGTACGCCATTTACTTCCACTACCTCCTCCCTCACATTCGCATATAGCAGATCATTGGCCTGGTCCTGCCCGAAATTCTCACGTGCGGTACTGATCTGACCTAATTCTAGGGAGCCTATTTCTACTCTTCCCCCTGGGTTGCTCCTACTTGGGCTAGGAACCGCCTCCGAGTCCTCCCTGGCCTGAATTATCTCCTGGCCTCCTGACAGTCTGGGGCCTTGGGTTTGGGGTTGGCTTCCTGGATTGCCGTGTCTCCCCACCTGGGGTCTGGAACAGTTCACGGGCTGCCAGCTGTCTTTCCACCAGGGAGACCAACTCATCATAGGTGGAGGGGTCATTCTGGCCAACCCAAGCCCGGAGGCCTGGTGGTAGCCCCCTCATATACCAGTCCAGTACCAGGACCTCCATCATCTTCTCAGAGCTGAGGGCCTCAGGGCGCAGCCATTTCCGGGACAGGTGGATCAGGTCAAACAATTGTGATCGGGGTGTCTTGTCCTCTGTATACTGCCACTCATGGAACCTCTGGGCTCGCAATGCTGTCGTTACTCCGGATCTGGCCAGGATCTCTGCCTTCAGCTGGGGGTAATCTGCTGCAGTCTCTGCGGCCATATCATAGTAGACCTTCTGGGCCTCCCCACACAGAAATGGGGCGAGGATACCAGACCACTGATTTCAGGGCCAGGCCTCCCGCAGGGCTGCTCTTTCAAAAGCCAGGAGGTATGCCTCCACATCATCCTCCCGTGTCATTTTCTGTAGGCAATGGCTGGCCCGTATGGTCCGGGTCCCTTCACAGTTGCGGTTCAGTTCCATCAGGGCCTTCATCTGGTTCACCAGGTCTTTCAGCAGGGCCCGGTCCTGGGCAGCCTGACTCATCAACAGATGATTAGTCTCCTGCTGCATCCGAGTCGCCTCCTGTTGGGCGGTTGCTTGGACCCGGGTAGCCTCCTGCTGGGCCGCGGTGGCTTGTATTAGGGCCTTGACCATGTCGTCCATCTTAAGGATGGGAGGGTTTTGGCTAACCCTGGTTTAAGTCCCCTGCGCGCAAATCCCACCCCTGACACCACATGTGGCAAATTGCCGGCACTATTATGATGGGTCTCGTGCTTTCTCTTCTTTGCGGGGGGTTCAGGGCACCATTTCTTGCTCCTAAATTGGAATATTAATTGCCCCACTAGTATTCTAGAGGAGGGGAGTGGAGATGGAGGGACCTGGGCCCGCCCTCTACTCCAGGTCCCAGCCCAGGGAGCCTGAGGATAGTGGTGAGCCACTTGAACTGACGGCTCCTTCCCCTGGGCTACTTCCCTCTCCTGCCCTTCAGCTTGTGGGGGCTTCCTGCCCTCCCTCTGCACAAGCCAAGTGCCCCTTACCTAGGGTCTAGGACTTCTTAGCCCACCGCAGCACTTCTCCAAACTGTCCTCTGCTTCCCTTCAAACTGTTCTTTGCTCCAACACCAATTCTTTCTGCTCCAACTCCTCCAAACTGTTCTCTGCTTCAACATCAATCCTTTCTGCTCCTACTCCCACACTGTCTGATTGAAGCATGGGTTTTTATCATGTATCTGACTGCAGGTGCTCTAATTGGCTTCAGGTGCTCTAATTGGCATCAGGTGCTCTAGTTAATCTATAGCAAACTTTCTTCCCCTTACAGGGAAAAGGATCCCTTCTAACCCGCTCCTGCTGCCCTCTGGTGGATAGTGCTCCAGATGTAGCTGATCCCCCACTTTTATAGAGTAGGTCTTTCAACAAGCAAATCTCAACAACAACACAGTTTTTAATATGGGAATATTTAATAAATCCCTTTTTCCATTTTCCACTGTTAGTCCATATCCTGCTGCTTCCATGGAAAAATCCGTAAGCTGGAAAAAAACATTCTGAAGTTCACTTTGAGCTACTGATGATTCTTCTGTTCGGATGAAAGGGTCTGCAGAGGCTTTGGAATGGACAGGACCTTCAAACTCCTTAGCTCCTTGAGCTCTGTGGGGGAAATCAGGCACTAGCTGTTTGTATCCTGCATCATTCCCATACCGTGTCACCCCTTCCCTGTCTCCTCCCAGTTCCCTTACCTAGTAATGCTGCTCACTGAGAAACCATGCTGTCATTGGCTCCCTCCAACATAGCTATGCACTAATTCCCCATCTCACACACACGGAAAAGAGGTACTGTAAAAGCCATGGAGGTGCAGGACATGCTGCATGGAGCAGCATTAGCTGCTGTGTAGATTACCATGAACCCATTGCAACCTAGCATTTTCCCAGATAGTAAACAGAGTTGCTGCTCCCAAGCTCTCCCTCCTCATTCCCCATCCTCCAATACCCTTCTAAATTCTGCAGAAACCCAAGTATACACAAAGAAGAGCTAGCAGAGACTTATGAAAGTGGGGGTGCATCCACCCCTTCCCTCCTTTCTGCTCAGGTGAGGAAAGAATCTAGGCTAGGATTGTCAAAGGAGATAGGCAGAGAACTTCCTTTGGATTTTGGAGCCTAACTCACTAGGCTCTTAGGCTATGTCTACAATAGAAATGCTACAGTGGGACAGTTGCAGTGCTACAGCTGCACAGCAGTATCGCTTCACTGTAGGCACTAAGGGCTTGTGTACACTTGAAACGGTGCAGCAGCATAGCTGCAGCCATGCCACTGTAGTACTTCAGTTTAAACACTACCTGCACTGGACAGGAGAGGTTCTCCTATCATTGTAGGTAATACACCTTCCTGAGAGACTGTAGCTAGGTGCTGCCTACACCAGGAGCTAGGTCAGTCATATCCCTGAGCAATGTAGCTATGCCACGTAGACCAGGCCTTACACAGGCACTGACTTTCCAAAATGCCAGAGGGTGCTCAAAAAAAATAGTCCAGCCTACAAGTATTTCCCAGTGTATTAGCTGTAGTAACAGCAACAGATTTACATTGGATTTTCTTCTAGGTAGAAGCTCAGGGTCAGAGTAGCATGAACATCATATTGCCAGAAATTTCAGCAGGTAGTTTATAACTTTCAGTTGGCAGTGTGGTTTAATGGATGGAGCAAGAGTCTGGCCTACTAGTTAGAATGGAACTCAGACAGGGCCGGTCCTGAACAAGAGCCAAGCATTGAAGCCAGGAGTCAGAAGCCAACACCTAAGCCAAAAGGTAAACTGGAGTCACAGTCAGAAGGCATAGCTGAGGGTGGGAGTCAGGAGTCCAAAGCCAGGACAAAGGTGGGGTAGGAACAGGAGCAAGCTGGAATTGGGGAAGGGCTACAGACAGCAGGGGACAGGCCAAGAACAGCAGCAGACAAGGAGTACATTAAGCAACCAGTTCACTGCTCTTGCTACTGGGTTTATAAACCAGGCTGCTGGCCCTGCAGCCAATCAGGTGCTGCAATTAATCAGGCAGTCCCAGGGCAGTGCATCTGGACCTATTAGTTGCCTAGCAGTGAAGTTAGTAGGGAAGCAGGTCAGTAGCTGGTCCTAGCTGGCATGACCCCTGACAGGTAACTAACTCGTCACTGGCTTTTGGAATCCAAGGACAAGCATACTGCTCACCATTCACAGATTTAAGTCCCCATGCTCCTCTAACATCATATGAGCTGAGTTGGCAGTCTCAGACTACTTCTCAGTATTACAAGTACCAGGCCCACATTACAAGTGTACCAGGAAGAGCCAGAGGAAGTGTGGCTCTGAAAACCATAACACTGAAAACCAGGCCATTAACACTAATGAGAGTTCAACACATAAATCCTCTTTGTATTATTGGAGGAGGATGAGATGCCTCAAAATAATGAAATGGGACAATATATCTCAAAATCAGATATTAACTGCTTCATTAAAATGGAATCAATCACTTAATCTTTCTCTTTGATTCAATGAGCTGTCAAATAGTCACTGTTTTTTGGCTCACATTTAGCATTACAAAAGAAGCAGCATGTTGAAATGCCATTTTTATGAGAGTGTTCCCTTCAATTTAGCTTGATGTCCCTCAAGAAGTTTCCAATAAGAACCATAATACTGTTGGAACTGTGGAACTCACAGGATTTGATGACTAGGCATATTAGAGGCTTTTTGCACTCTCCGCTCTATATTGCTCTATCCAGCAGTCTCATTATCCCATGCATTTAAAACCATCTGCCTAGACCAAGAGAATTATTGTACTTAAATGGGGGTGGTTATGCTTACTTCTGATTTTGTCATGCATTTTAAAGAAAACCTTGTATCAGTCAGAATTTATATACTGTTTATTTTATTGCCTAATTTCGAGTGTAGGACTTCTAATTTTAGATTTAAATAAATATTTACTAATAGATTCCTGTCAAAATGTATTAACAAGCAAATACATATAAATAATGTGTGAGTGTATACAGAGTATGCATTGTAGTGTATGTGTGTAACACACACATCAAAGAACTCTTGCTCCCCACACTGCCCAGCCATGAGCAGCACATTCCCCTTAATCAGCTTCATTCTAAAGCCAGGATGGGGTAAGCACAGGTGACTCAAATATTCAGAGCTCTGAAAATGAATGCTGAAAAACTGCTGAGGAAAATGTGTAATTGTTCACCAGAAAATAAAGAAAGATAATGCCTGAACTATAAACAACAGATCTGTCTTGCTGATATGTCATCACAAAACTGAACCAATTAGTCTTTTGGTTCCACTAAAGTGGATATTTATTTGTGTTCCTTAAAGTTAAAGGGACACTTCAAAGTCAGTAAATCTAAATTTAAACCCAGCAGCTGTGTTTCAGTCTACCGTACTTACTCTTGCCCAACATGCTATCCCTTCAGTCTTCCTCTCTGCATTGATCATATGAGCAGGCCTGATGATGAAGAAGAATTTTAAGAATTTTCCTCTTCAAACTCAAACAGCTGGTCCTTGTGCACTGCAGTACTCTACCTGTCAGCAAAAATGGAGACGAGAAAGTAGAAAAGTAGAAAAACAGGCCTGTAGATACTCAAGGCCAGATACTTGGAAACAACCATGTGGCAATCAGGGACTGGGATAGAAAAGTAACTGTTAGCCACATACAGGGCCGGCTCCATGGGTTTTGCTGCCCCAAGCAGCCAAAAAAAAAAAAAAGACACGATTGCGATCTGCAGCAATTCAGCGAAAGGTCCTTCACTCCGAGTGGGAGTGAGGGACCCTCCGCCGAATTGCCGCCGAATACCTTAAAGTGCCGCCCCGCTCCGGAGTTTCCGCCCCAAGCACCTGCTTGATAAGCTGGTGCTTGGAGCCGGCCCTGGCCACATATGTGGCTCCATGATTCTTGGGCTGCTGGTCCCAAAGAGCAAATTAAAGCACCTGCAGCTGCAACACCCCCTAAGAGATTTCTGGAATGCAGCAGCCCTCCAACCATGCCCCCTTTCTCTGCTCACATTTCCCTACACTGGAGTGAGAAGTGAGGGTGACACACAGCCGACTACACCAGTTCCGTGCCATTTGGGGATCTCTGTAAACCCTTATACAGAATGACATGCAGCCTTAGCAGAGGCCAGGATCTGGCCCTCAAGATTGCAAATAAATCCCAGAGCCCAGGTTTGTTATTTTAGAGTGACCAAAAAGAAGTACAAATTGTGCTTCAGCTCTTGTTCTGGGAGGCTGCTCATTTTCCGGAATTTCCCAAAATGGTCTCAGATCCATGAAAAGTGAATTCAAATGGATCCTTCCATATCCCAGAGGATCCATAGGGACTAAACTCACGTCTCATTCTATATGGGGTGGGAGGTGAATTTCATCCTCCTCTATTCACTATTGTGGGTTTCCCTGTGGGAATGGATTACCTGGCTCTCATTTCTTGCTACAGTTCCTTACAATACACATAAAAAGATGAATAAAATACATTAATAAAAAGACCCTTCATTTAACTGCTTAAATGTTTCTAAATTGTAATAAAATCTTAATTCAAGTCAGACTCAATGCAGTTGAAATCTAACCTGGAGAGAAAAACTGATCAAGTGTTTACTCAGCCAGATGCAGAGATATATTTCCTTGCAGTTTTGTTTACTATTGGATGCTCTCAAAATAATGGAAGGTATTAAATTTGAGATTCTGATATGGGACCATCTTTAGTTAGTAGCAATTAATTTTGTATTGCATAATTTTTATTTGAATAACAAACTCAATGATTTAAACAAAAGTTAGATAAACCAGAAGAAACAAATCTGAGTTACATGTACAGGCTGTTACAAAAGAAAGATTAAGTCTGCAGATGATTTTAAAGTTGTCAGGTTAAAACTCTTGTAATACCAATCTGTATCCTAACAACCTCTTTTAGACTATGCTAAATACGTGCAACTGCCATTAACATTATGAAGTGTCTAGAGCCTCAAGGAATTTAAATATTTTGATTCATATAAAAGGATTTTAATATATTGTTAGTTTATTTGCTGAATTTTCCAGTCTGATTACACCCCTCTTGGTCTTGCACAACAGCATTTCAGATAAAAACTGCATGATAGAATGAATTACATTTATGTAATCAGCATAAACAATGTTTCTACAGCAAAATTAGCAGTTCACAAATGTGTAATGAAGTGAACAATTTCTTATTAACTATAAGAAATTTTACAATTTAGATTGCATCCATAGCTGGTATTATAGTTCAATACAGTTTCCCTTAATAAAATGTAAACAAACCAACCTTAACAGAACACTTGCTGATCACTCACTTTCACTGGGCTGGGGCAGGGGTTTGGGCAGGGCCACCCAGGGGCGGGGGCAAGTGGATCAATTTGCCCCAGGCCCCGGGCTCTGCAGGGGCCTCCACGAGAATGGCTGAGGCTCCCTCCCCGGCCCGACCCCATCTCCGCCCCTCTCCCAGAGCCTCAGCGTATCCAGCAGCGTTCCTGGACAGCTGCAGCGTGGCTCCGGCAGGGCCCCTGAGCTCCGCCCCGCTCAGAGCCGTGTGGTAAGGGGGCGGGGCTGCGAGCTCCAGCGGGCCCTCCGCTCAGCCTGGAGCTCGCAGCCCCGTCCCCTTACCACACGGCTCTGAGCGAGGAGGAGCTCAGGGGTCCCTCTGGAGCCACGCTGCAGCTGTCGAGGGTCACTCCTGGATGTGCTGAGGCTCCGGGTGAGGGGGGAGCAGGGGGTAAGGGGCCGGGGGCGTTGGCTAAGGGGCAGGAAGTCCGAGGGACAGTCAGGGGACAGGGAGGGGGCAGAGGTTGGGGGGGGCGGTCAGGGGACAGGGAATGGGGGGTTGGATTGTGGGCGTTCTGGGGGTCTGTCAGGACTCAGCAGGGGGGTGGATAGTGGTCGGGGCAGTCAGGGGACAGGGAGCAGGGGTGGGGTCCCGGGGGGGTGGGGGTCTCTGGGGAACGGTGAGGGGACAAGGAGCAGGATGGGTCGGGGATTCTGAGGGGGCGTGGGCAGTCGGGGGGCAGGAAGTGGGTGGGGGTCGGATAGGGGGCAGGGCCAGGCTGTTCGGGAGGCACAGCCTTCCCTACCCTAAAGCTCATTCAGCAGTTTGAGGCTTGCAGAAGAGCCAAGCTGTTAGCTTTTCCATTAGGGCTACCATCCCTTTCACTTCTCAAATGCCAAATGATAGTCTATATTTAATTTCAGTGCCATAGGGAGATTCATGTCAGGGGAGGGTAGCTTCATTTAAAATTAGCCACTGGGGGAGGGATCACATGAGAAGAGCAATATCCTTCCCAACCCTACCAAGGGAGACCCCCCTCCCCTGCATTCCCTGAGGCTTCAGAGGGGTTAATTCAGTGGTTCTCAAACTTTTATGCTGGTGACCTCTTTCACGTAGCAAACCTCTGAGTGTGCCCCCCCTATAAATTAAAAACACTTTTTTATATATTTAACACTATTATAAATGCTGGAGGCAAAGCTGGGTTTGAGGTGAAGGCTGACAGCTTGCAATCCCCAGTAATAACCTCGTGACCCCCTGAAGGGTCCTGACCCCCAGTTTGAGAACCCCTAGATTAATTTAATTTTAGCACCCTGTGTCCATTCACATGCGTGTGCTATTTTGAGCATTTCAGTTTTCACAACATAGGCTCATCTCAGATTCTGGAACAAGCTCAAATGCTCAGTTCGTGGAGTATGTACATAAGCTATACTAAAGACAAACCCACAGTCACCGTCTCCAGTTTGTGAGGGACCCCATGGAGCCAGTCTCTAGGAAACAGATAAATGCATGGAGGTTAAGTCCACTAATGGCTATTAGCCAGGATGGGTAAGGAATGGTGTCCCTACCCTCTGTTTGTCAGAGGGTGGAGATGGATGGCAGGAGAGAGATCATTTGATCATTACCTGTTAGGTTTACTCCCTCTGGGCATTGGCCATTGTTGGTAGACAGGATACTGGGCTGGATGGACCTTTGGTTTGACCCAGTATGGCTGTTCTTATGTTCTAACCTAAATGAACCCAAAGTTATGGAGACAGATATGAGTCAAGGAAGCCAGCAGAGTATCAGAAACCTGGAAAAATCTCTTACTGGATGGGCTCAGGCGTTTGGTCACAAGCTGAGGTGGTTCAACAGTTTTGGATTTTTAAGCAGAATTTTTTTATTGTTTCTTTAAACAATCAAACACAGCAAGCAGCAAATATTTGGCCACACACTTCTGAAACCCCAAACCATATTCAGGTTTTGGCAGACTAATTTCAGCTTTTCAATTAAAAAAAACACAACAAATTTTGAAGGAAAGCAGACATTGTCCGTGATTTTTTTCTGCTTTTTAAAACCCCTAGTTTTCAATCCAGAAAAAGTTTTGACGGAAAATATTTGTCCAACCCTTTTAATGAGCTTTAGTGCCTTTTAGCACTAGCTGATGCTGAGAACCAGTGATACCTTATAAAGAAGTTTTCTCAAAACTGGGTTTGTGCCGAAATGCAGAAGGTTTATTCCTCCCAGGGCTGCCCATGGGTGCAGAGCAAGTGGGGCAATTTGCGCCGGGCCCCGCAGCGGCCCCCACGAGAATATAGTATTGCAATTTTTTTTATGGAAGGGGCCCCCGAAATTGCTTTGCCCCAGGCCCCCTGAATCCTCTGGGCGGCCCTGGGTTTGGGGTGCGGGAGAGGGTGTGGGCTCCGGCTGGGGGTGTGGGCTCTGGAGTGGCATCCAGGATGAGGGGTTTGGGATGCAGGAGGGGGTTCGGGGCTGGGGCCGGGGGCTGGAGTGCAGGAGGGGGGACGGGCTCCGTGAGGCAGTTTGGGTGTGGGAGGGAGTCCAGGTTGGGGCAGGGCGTGATGGGTGCAGGCTCTGGGAGAGAGTTAGGGTGCGGGAGGGGTTCCAACCTGGGGCAGGGGGTTGGGGTGTGGGAGGGGGTTTGAGGGGTGGGCTCCAGCTGGGCAACGCTTACCTCAGGTGGCTCCCAGTCAGCGGAGCAGCAGGGCTAAGGCAGGCTCCCTGCATGCCCTACCTCCGCGTGGCTCCTAGAAAGAGGAGCCAGGGGGCTGTGTGTGCTGCCCATGCCCCCAGGCCAATAGAAGCTGCGCAGCTAGTGCTTGGGGTGGGGGCAGCACGCAGAGCCCCCGTGGCCTCCCCTGTTCCTAGGAGTCGGCCATGCCAGCTGCTTCCAGGAGCTACATGTAGTCAGGGCAGGCAAGAAGCATGCCTTAGCCCCGCTCCACCACCAACCAGACTTTTGCTGGCCCAGTCAGCAGTGCTGACCAGAACCACCAGGATCCCTTTTTGACTGGGCATTCCAGTCAAAAACCGGACACCTGGCAACCCTACCTCTGATCTGGTCAGGAGGTGGGGCCTCTTAGAGGCTGGAGAAGAGAAGGAGGTGGGGGGATGGTGTGGAGTTGCCCCCAGGACTGCCCCACTCTGGGTAAGACACTTCAGTTTGTGAGGGGGAGTAATGCCCCCTGTGCTCACGGCTTTAGCCCTCCAGGGAGCACCAGGGCTTGGGTCTTTCACCCTGTGGGGGGCACTGGAACTCAGGGCTTTATCCCTGTGGCTCTGCTCCTGGCTTCAGCCCTGTGAGAGTCACTGGGGCTCCCGGCTTTAGCCCCGTGGGAGGCAACAGTTTGGTTTCAGCCCCGCAGCTTCCAGCTTTAACCCCACGCGGGGTACAGGGCTCAGGGCTTCAGCCATAGGTACTGGGGCTCAGGACTCCAGGTTTTACCCCGCAGCGCCAGGCTTTAGCCCAACAGGGGGCACCAGGGCTCAGGGCTCCAGTCTTCAGCTGCAGGGTCCTGCAGCTGCCCTGAAACAGCTTTCGGCCTCCTGTGGGGCTATGGAACCCCAGTTGAGAGCTTCTGCTATAGGCCATATTTTAAAAGAGATCCTTCTTTGGCTGAAATGGTAAGGTCTGTGCTTTTTGGAGCAGGAAGTCCTGACTTCTATGATCTCTAGTACTGAGAAATCCCAAATGACTATGCCATGCAGTGACAACCATAACTTCCTGGTTGGCTACCAGTATTGTTAAATATAAACAATAATAAAGTCAAAACAGTTTTATAGACCCATGATCAACATAGTTTCAAGGAAGCAGAGGGAATCAAAACAGAAAGAGGTAAACATTCCAATAATAAAGTGAAGATTACATTATAATGGGAAGCAAAAGGAGCACAGCATTCAAACAGAAACCTATCTACAGTTAAATCTGTTTAAGCCTATTTGATATTTTATCAGCGCAAACTTCCTTTAAGGGTAACATGCCCTTGTGTCTCTCATGGAAAAAAGGTATTATTAAAGAAAAACATGTTTTCTTCAGTGCAGCAGCCAAATTAAGTAATTTTAAAAGAATTTGTTTTAGGGTGAATCCGAATTTGTTTTCACAGAAAGATTAGGACCAGAAACAAAGACAAATTTGTATCTGAAATCCAGCACCCCACAGAATTACGCTAATCCTTTACCAAAAAGACAAAATGAAAGTTAGTCTCCACACAAATGCAGGTATACTTCTAATGTAGCTCCTCACAGACAACGTGGTCCCTTTTCAGTGATCTGTCAGGTCTTAGGCAATCATGTGCAATAAAGATCATCTGTTAAATCTACGTGTGTGACTTAGCAAGACAAAGAAAGCATTCTCTTGTTGCTAAAAGTATGTAATTCCTCTCCCTAAAATGAGAAAAGTATAGCTCTATTTGACCAAGTTTTTGTCCTTTGGAATTCTTGCAAGGTTGATGCCCAATTTCCAGATGCTGTGATTTAGTTTCTTAAGTTATTAATATCAGTGTAATAACTATCTAATTTTAATATCATGTATCTCATGGGGTTGGTGGAGGCTGGATGCTGGAATTGTAATTGCACCCATCATTTTTGTATTTCAGCATATTTACAATATTAAAAATATTGTCCATCTGTTTGGAATTTCTTTCCAAAACAAAAATCTATTTGCCTTACATCTCTCTCAACTGTACCACATTACAAAGTATTAAAATTTGCTGTCTTGTCTTAGACCCATACTCATACTTATCTTCCTTTGTTTTCACTCTTAAATCATATAGAGCAGAAAAACTGAATCAGGAAACAGTGAAATGTTGTATATTGTAAAGATATGAATTCCACATAAATATATGTTTCTTGCTGTCTTATTTTTCTGTCACTCATTTCAGGTCACAGTCCCATATTTAGCCCTTGGCTGATGTATAACAGGTATTTCAAGAAAACAGGATAAAATAAAGCTCTGTATAAGCTACATTCCCCCCTCCGCCCCCATCTCCCAAGCATTAATTGATGCTAGGCTTTGGCACTTCAGTCTTCTTCTGAGATTTAGGTCTCAGCAGCTGCATATTGTTGGAGACAAAGAAAAAACACACGTGCAATATGTGAACGTCCAGAAGAATTAGATCATTGATATAATGAGCTCTGCTTATTGATCTCCAAACAGCTCTGAGTTACAATTTTCCCTCTTAAAAAGAAGTTACTGAAGTGAGTTCAGCAGCTGCTAACCAAAAATGACTCTAGCCCCATCCAGTGGTAATCAAAATAATTTCAGGTTTCAGAGTAGCGGCCATGTTAGTCTGTATCCGCAAAAAGAACAGGAGTACTTGTGGCACCTTAGAGACTAACAAATTTATTTGAGCATAAGCTTTCATGGGCTACAGCCCACTTCATCAGATGCATAGAATGGAACATACACTAAGAAGATGGAAGTTGCCATACCAACCCTAAGAGGCTAATTAATTAAGATGAGCTAGTATCAGCAGGAGAAAAAAACGTTTGCAGTGATAATCAAGATGGCCCATTTCAGACAGGTGACAAGAAGGTGTGAGGATACTTAACATGGGGAAATAGATGCAATTTGTGTAATGACCCAGCCACTCCCGGTCTCTATTCAAGCCCAAGTTAATGTTATCTAGTTTGCAAATTAATTCCAATTCAGCAGTTTCTCATTGGATTCTGTTTTTGAAGCTTTTCTGTTGCAAAATTGCCACCTTTAAGTCTGTTACTGAGTGACCAGAGAGGTTGAAGTGTTCTCTTACTGGTTTTTGAATGTTATGATTCCTGATGCCAGATTTGTGTCCATTTATTCTTTTGCGTAGAGACTGTCCAGTTTGGCCAATGTACATGGCAGAGGGGCATTGCTGGAACATGATGGCATATATCACACTGGTAGATGTGCAGGTGAACGAGCCCCTGATGGCGAGACTGATGTGATTAGATCCTATGATGGTGTCACTTGAATAGATATGTGGACAGAGTTGGCATCAGGCTTTGTTGCAAGGATAGTTTCCTAATAATAATTTCAGTCCACCCTAACCCTCATATTTGCTGACTGGTTCAAGGATAAATATTGTATGTATAAGAGAGAGACGTGCATCCAATATCTATTTAAAAAAAAAAAGCTGATGCTCTAGGGAGTTCTGATTATATAGTGATATGTGAGAGTCTGAATGATCAGAACTACTGTAGATCAAAATGGTGCTATTTCCTTATTAGTCTGTGTCCTTGTCCTGGGGTATTACTTTGAGGAGATTATCTACATCAACCTACCATATCCTCTTTAGCACTTTGAAAACTTTTATCATGTCTGTTCCTTAGCCATGTTTATCCTGCAGCCTTTCCACATAATTAACTTGGTGTATCTCTTTGGGATGTCTATTGCCTCCTTCTGGACCTTTTCTATCTCAGCAATATTTGTTTTAAAATGAGGAGGGGAAAATATATTTTTATACCATACTTTGCTACTGATCAGTCTTCTTTCCATGATATGGTACCTACATCTGGCACAAAACAGTTGTCAAATTATTTTAAAAATTGGGAATATTTTTAAAGAGGGGTTTTGCTTGTCCAAATAGTCAAGCGGAAAATTACTTGCAGTGAGCAAAATTAACCTTGTGAACTGATTGATGTCAGACTGAAGGCATTTTAAATCACTTCAAACACTGTTACTGGGCTAATAATCATATAGCTTATTACATCTGACCTCATGAATGCTGAGATAACCAACTCATGTGGCAAGGCATAAACTGATAACCTATGGGAGTCAGAAAGATCATATCACCTCACCCCCTTCCTAAGTACTGATTGAACAATAAGTTGGGTACATTATTCTTTTGTGTGAGTTTCCAAAGCATCAGCTCATGGGACACTCCTAGAGGCAGGATATTGGACTAAATGAACCAAAATCTGATCCATGAAACCCATCTCCTTCTTTGTTCTTCTCCCTAAGTACTGTAGGTTTTGTCACATTTCCACTTCTTAGTGTCAGATTTGTAACATTTTTTCATGGTTTTTGGATGCTAAGTAGATGCAATGCCTCATTTCTAGCTAAATAGTTTAACACATATGTAAAGTCTGACATACTTTTTAAATCAATATGTGCTGCACGTTTATCTGAGCTGTTCTCATTTCCCATCTGAAAAAGCTTCCAACCCTACTCACCTAATTCATTCTCTTGTTCTCTAGCTCTCATCTAATTCCAAATTCCTATTATTCTTTTTATTTTTAATAACATTTTCCACCATAAAAGTGTAGAAGTGTAGAAAGCCTGGTTTCTTGCATCAATCTCTTTTGTTATTGAACTATATCACATTTGTCAATTTAGATATGAAAATGGTATCAGAACCAAATGAAAACGATTCCTTGATTTTTTTCTTCTCATGCAAAATCTATCTTATAAATTCTGTCTTTCAGAGTATTTTATAAAAGCAGTTCCGTTTCTCAGCCTATCAGTAACATAACCAGATAAAGCTAGTTTTATATGGAATAGCAACTTGTATGATGCTCTGAGTAAAGAATTACGGCAACATTACTTACAGATGAAAGGAAGGCGTCAAATTCACATCCTCCAGAGCAAACATATTAACTTTGAAACTACAGTGTTTCAAATGGAAGAAATATGTGGAAGGGGTGGATTTTGCTGAATCCAAGCAAACTGAGCATCAGTCCAGCCAATCCCTGCCACTTCACAAGTCCTGTTTAATTAATGCCCATTCGGAACAAAAACAACCAAACTAGACACTCAGTTAGGAACTTGCTGGGGACAATCCAGTAAATACCACCACTAGATCCTGCTGGAGCCAGATGCATTTATGATGAAATTCTGCACTCAAATACTTTAGCATGATTCCCAGTGGTTTCAATTAAAGCAGCATGCAAAATACTATGAAGCCACCCCACGGAGACCACTTCAATCCTTTAGCTGAAATAGCCTTCACAGTCCTCCATGTCCCACTGTGGCCTGGTCTACACTTAAAACATAGGTTGACATAGCTATGGGACTTAGGGATACGAAAAATCTACATCCCTGAGTGCCACAGCTATACCAACCTAACCCCCAGAGTTGCAGTAGCTATGTCAATGGAAAAATGCTTCAGTTGACCTAACTACTGTCACTTGGGGAGGTGGTATTCCTAAAGCAATGGAAAAAAACCCTCTTCTGTCGTCATAGTCTGCATCTACACCACAGGGTTACAGTGGCATAGCGATGGAGCTGTAGCTATGCTACTGCAGCACCCTGGATAGTGTAGTCATGTTCAGTGGGAGAGAAAAAAAGGGATTATGTCTTCTGGCCCTGCCCCTCCCCAACACAGCCCCTGCGTACTGCACAGAGGGGTGCCTGTGGATGGAGTCAGGCTGTGACTGCAGCTTTTGTGCAATCCCCAGAATCCTACCCTGCAGAGCAGTACCACATCACTTCTATTGCATCTGCTGCCACTGAAGTGAAGTGGGATTTACTCAGTCTGAACTCACTAGGAGTGTTACCTCATATTTACCTCAGGATTTGGCCCCTCTTTAATATATTTCACTAATAGAAAAGTGAATAAAACGTATTAGAGTATTCAACGTTATTTCAAACTATTGTGTTCATCTTATGTATCTAAATACCAGTTTGGATGACATATTTATAGGCTCACATTTGAAAGCCGAGTCCACGGAATGTAACACACATGCGTGTCAATACTATACCCTGTCCTTGCAGTATAATGAATTTATGACGGGCTCACTAACAACTACAGTCATATAGCCAATGAAGCCAGAAGTAGCCAATGAAGCTGAAAAGTACCACCCATGGGCTATTCAGGATGGCTCAGATGTTGATGTTCCTTGGAGTACCCAGACTCCTGAGTCACTTTGTTACCCCACCCCCCAACCTCTACAGTAAGTGGTTTCAATTGGTGGAAGTGGTCTCTGATGATTTTTCCATTGGAAGTGTTAGGATGAAGAAAGGCTAACCTTGCATTACATACCGGCTAATCAGAGCGGGGTGACAATTCCCTCCTGCTAGAATGGGTCATCACTAAGACATATTATCCCCTGGGGACTAACTTCTACTCTAAGTCCATAAAGCAAATTTTCCATATAGTTACATTATACTTAAGGTTCAGATTTTGTCATGGTTCTTTTTAGTAAAAGTCACAGACAGGTTGCGGGCAATAAACAAAAATTCATGGAAGCCTGAGACCTGTCCGTGATGTTACTAACAATAATGGGGAGGTGCTGACAGGGGGACTGAAGTCCGAGCCCCACAGAGATGGAGATGGGGACTGAGAGCCCAAGCCTTGGCGGGGGGAGGGAGGCTCCAGCTCTTGCCACTGCTCCAGCGGCTCAGTACACCAGGGGTTCTGCCGCTGGCAGCTGACAGCTCCGGAACCAGGAATGGGGCTGAAGCTGAAAACGTCATGGAGGTCCCTGAAAGTCACGGAACCTGTGACTTCTGTGACCTCCGTGACAAAATCTTATCTTTGTTATTCCTTTTATATTACCCAGATATACATCTCACAGTGATTATGAGTAAGGCTCCATGTTAGTCACAGAGGTCACGGAAGTCATGGATTCCATGACTTTTCGTGACCTCTGCAGTGGCTGGTGTGCCTGGCCTGGGGCCACCTAAGCAGCTCGGGCAGGCCGGGGCCAGGCGCACCAGCTGCTGCTGTGGCAGTCTCGGGGCCCCCCATCCCTCCAGCAGCAGGAATTTGGGTGGGGGGGGCTCAGGGCTGGGGATTAGGGTGTGGGGTGGTGCTTACCTGGAGGGAGTGACTCCCCTCCCTCAGCTCCTAGCTCCATGTGCTGCCTCTGCCAGCAGGCATTGCCCCCGCAGTTCCTATTGGTCGCAGTTCCCAGCGAATGGGAGCTGCAGAACTGGGGCTTGGGGTGGAGCGGAGGCAGCACGTGGAGCTCAGGAGCTGGGTGGGGAGCCTGCCCAAGCCCCGCCAAACCACCATCTGAGTACCCATGGTACCCCCCCCGGTCACACAACCCCAAGCACCTGTGGTGCCCCCCCCCGCAGGCCAGGCCCCCTGCAGCACCTGTGGCGCCCCCTGGGCCATCCCCCCCACCAAATTTTAGTCAGGATATATAGTAAAAGTTATGGACAGGTCACGGGCCATGAATTTCCGTTTACTGCCTGTGACCTGTCCATGACTTTTACTAAAATACCCGTGACTAAAACTTAGCCTTAATTGAGTCTTGTTAAGTCACAAGCTTTCTGCAGATACCTTATATGTTATGCTTTATGGGTAAATATGGGCAAGACATGTTTGGTGTAGTGAGTTTGTCAGGTCTGAGGTGAGAGTTGTTTGCAAAGAACAGGAGACCCTTTGTAAAGAGGCATTGGTGTCACATTCAGGTTGAATTTCTTCTCTCACACGCTCAAAGTACCAGATTCATGCTCTTTGTGACTTCCAGCTCCAAACTGACCTGGGGGAAATTGAACTAAAAAAGATGGATGGAGTGGGCATTGGAAAGTTGTGGAGATTTGACATGGTTATCATGTTCTACAGTACCTAGCTGCCCACTTCAACATACATTTGGAGGTGTGGGTGGTGGAGGGACGACTTACAATACAGTAACTTTTCTTTTGGCGGACTATTCAGTTACTCATCAGCTTTGGGAAAAAGAATACCATTACTTCTGTGCATTAATCATATGTGGTGAGTGAGCTAGGTCACAAGCCAGCCACAAGATTTGATGAAATACTGTATAAACCCTGTCTCCTTCAGTCTGTCACCATCTTCCTGCAGTCCCTTTAATGCTGTCAAAACCTCCTGAGGTTCTGGTTCCCATTTAGAACATTTTTAAAATTCATGGGTTTGATGGGAATTTTTAAGAACTCAGACTCTGTGTGTTGGCTTGGGAAGAAAACTAGAAGATGCTCTGAAAATTTAAAAGCCAAATTTCTGAGTGAAAGAGAGAGAGATTCTCTTCACAACCAGAAATATGATTATTTAAATCTTCCAATCCTAAATCATATAGTGAAGTCATTTGTTTGTTTTATTTTCTACTTCCCTGTCAAGTGTGAGGCTCTTTACAGACTTCTTATTGGGTCTGATGTAATTTGATGGCACATCGAGAGATATTTACTTTAACATTGATGGGAGGTTTCCTGGAGCAGAAAAAACATAACTCCTGACCTAGGGAATTACCAAAACAATATCCATTGTTCCATTAGTTCCAGCAGATAAATTAAATACTGGATATAAATGAGTGTTGGGATGTCAAGCAGATTATAACTACACAAAAAAAGAAACCACCACTGTTACCAAAGCCAGCAGGGAAGCTGAAGAGGCAAAAATACTTTGATATATGCATGAAATTTTGACCTTGAAACATGATTATGACAAGCATTTGCACTGCATTATGGGATTGTATCCATAGGCAGAATTGCTACAAAACATGGCTCTGGGGCAAGAATATGGCAGGTAAACAAAAATAATCTGTGTGAAGATAATTGGAGGGCACAGCATTGAAGGCACAGCTTCAGGGAATTTAAGTGCCATTACTGAAAGCAGACCTCACCACTTTCTGCAGACCCACAAAGATGGTGGCAACTTACTTGGCATAGAATCAGTAGTAATTTTTACACATAGTCCAAACTGGACCATGGGTAAACTGTAAAGGGAAGTATAACAACCCACCTCCCCGAGAACTTTGTTCCCCTTCTAATACTGAAACCATTTTGGTTTAAGGTCTGAAAATGTTCAATTAGATTTATCCTCAACAGTTTTACCCACCTGAACTCCACTTGTTACAAGTAGCACCCAAATGCACTGTAAATGAAAGCGATTAGATGGAAAAGAGTCTACTTTGAGTATGCTTTTCGAAAGCACCTAAGTGATTTAGGAGCTTGTCCTATTGAAAGGCAATGGGATTTGTGCTCTTAATCTCACACTTTGGGCAGAACCACTTTCACTGTTCCCCCTTTCTAGACAGACAGTTTCCCTGCTTGCTGGGGTGAGTCTTTTACACAGAAAAAAGGAGCAAAACCATTGAAAATATAGGAGACTGTATAACCACAAAATGGGCATGAAACCTCAGAGGCAGATGTAGTACACAAAACTACTTTAAATGTTTTTTTTAAACTGACCAGATTTCTGACCTCTGGTGTCCCTTTAAATCTGGGTTTTCATTTACTGCATGAGATCTCTGCTTCTCTGTGAAAGAAATGAAAGTAATTCTTCCTGAAGCTCCTTCAGGCACTAATAGCGAGACAGCTGTAGCTCTCGCTCTCTTTCTGGGTGTCAGTGTACATTGCTGCCTGGTTTTGTGCAGCTCCATGTGTGACATTTCTCTGCAGCAAGAGCTCATCAGTGATTCCCCTCAGAATGCAGTAGGAGTAGGTGAGAGGGAGAGAAGGTTGGAGCCTATCCCTTGCAGTATGCAGAAGTGGGAAGGCAGAAGAAAGCAGAGGTGTCTGGGAAGCCTGAAGGAGTCAGTGGCGACTAGGGTATTAGATGGAATTGAAGCAACATATGCTTGAGGGAGCCCTGGAGCTTGTGGTGGTGCAGGGCAGGCGACCCTAGGGCAGCCTGAGGGGGTGATGGCAGGAGACTGGCAATGTGGGGAACTAGTAGGTGAGAATCCTGGCACAGTCTCCCTACTCCATCTTTGCTTCTTTTACTGCCTGTGAGCTCCTTCAAGCCTGTGCACTCCTGAGCCCATTCCCCCTCATGATTCCCTCAGTTCCCCACTGCCAAGGCCATGAATCAGCCAACAGCTGCCAACTCCTCCTCCTCCCTGGATGCTCCACACTAGCTGGGTGCCAGCAGAGGCAAAATGACAGTCTCCCTGCTCTCAGTACCTGTGCCTGCAGGAGCAGAAAGGAGTCGCTGCAATACAATCCCTGCTCAGTTACTGCAGCCCTGCATGAGGGGAAATGTGCGTGTGAAGCTTGGTAGCTCCGAATCCCCTGGCTTTGTGTGCATGTGTGACAATGCCCTCTAGCAACTAGTCCACAGAGAGATTAAGGGACCTCCTAGTACCTTCAGTTAAACCATCTCGAGTGGCACAAGCCTGTGTTTTGAGCTGAAGAACAGTTTGACTCCCCAGGAACATATGTTCAGGAGAAGTTGGGATTGATCTAGTAATTGTTCCTGTTGCCTGCCACACATGAGTTGGTTACGCTGGCTCCATGCCTATATAAGAGACCTTCAGAGACAGTTGCAGCCACATGGCTGCCTCATTACAGCAAGTAAGCGGGTTAGAAAAGAGTTTGCAACTTCTGTCCCTGGGTTTCCCCAGCCTGGGGATGTCACAGGAAAGATGGTGGCCACCAGCAGGAAACTCCATGATGACCATTTTAACTCAGACCATTATATCCAAACACAATTCTCAGTTCATTCAGAGGAGCTTCTCCTGCTGAGTCCTATGCTGAAGGAAGTTCCGGATGCTTTCCACGTTAAAGGCATGTGCATTTTGTGGAGAAACCTTTTGTTGCCTTAAGGCATGATTCCTCTGTCTGCACAGGAATCTCTTGGCAACATTACAGGAATACAATGTCTCCGTGACTCCCTCAGTAACTGCCATGCATAGCCCAGGGTCCATGGCTCCCATGAGGTTGTTTTCTGCAAATGAACTTGCCACCTGTTGATGGAAACTTTCCATTGTCTTTTGTGCAAACCTGACTTGTACACACAATATCAAGCGAAAGAATCAACAAGAAACCTGATTACACACATATATGCTAATGCACTGTAGCTTGTTTGACAGCTACAGCCACTCAGTGAACATCTCCTCAAGAGGCTGAGAAGTTGGTGCCTTCTAATCAGATAAATTTAACTGGCTCCTGTTTCAGGCAGAGATTTTTGAAGTCGTATTTAGAGTGGAGATTGTTAGGATTTGTCAGGCCGCAGCTGGACATGGGGGGACGGACCACTAAGGCAACATGTGCTGATCCTTCCAAATTGTTGCAAGTCTCCTGATTTATTTTCCATCCCCATACACTTGTCAGTGAATTGACAATCTCTGGGTTTTAGAGTCCCTGAAACGTTTTTAATATTGCACTTATTCCCGCTTGATCAGATGACAACTAAACATAGGCCGTGTGTACAGCAACACCAGTTAATGATCGGCTGCAGAACCTTTTGTTTCTGAACGTTAGTCAAATGCAGCAACTGATTTACCAGCAACAAACTGTACATTACAAAGCTCTCCGGAGTTATCATCAGAGACAGCATCACATTCTAACTTCACTGGATACTCTTCCCACTGTGGTACACTGCAGACTCCAATACTAGGGCTGCCCCTTTAATGAGGAGGAATTAGGGAACATTTGGTGGGAATATGAAGATTAAGATCAGATGCAATGTGGTGTAGAGGAATGAGCACAGGGTTGGGAGTCAGGAAGTACTGACTTACTATGTTATTAGGATAAGTCATTTCACCCCTCTGCATCACTTCCCCATCTGTAAAGTAGGGATAATCATGTACAGTAATTTACCTCCTTGGATTCACTAGCACAGGGGTTCTCAACCTTTTTCATTCTGAGTCCCCCCTCCCCTCCCCCACCCACAGCAACATGCTATAAAAACTCCAGGGCCTGCCTAGTCCACAACAACTCTTTTTCTGCATATCCATGAGATTAAAAGCCAGGGCTGGCATTAGAGGGTAGCAAGTAGGGCAATTGCCTGGGGCCCCACAACATGGGGCCCGCAAAGCTAAGTTGATCGAGCTTTGGCTTCAGCCCATGGCAGTGGGGCTCAGGCTTCAGCTTCAGCCCCAGGCCGCCGTGAGTCTAACACCGGCCCTACTCTCTGGTTTATTTTGGCAGACCCCCTGAAGCTGCTCACAGCCCCTCCAGTGGGTACCAGACCCCTGGTTGAGAACCACTGAACTAGTGAATATTTATGCAGTAATTTATACATAGGAAGCACTATATAAATGCACAGAGCTGGGCTGGCCTTAGCATTTTTGAGATAGGCCTGTGAAAACAATGTTCCCCTGCACCTCCTAACTCAAATATCATAGAAGATTAGGGTTGGAAGAGACTCAGGAGGTCATCTAGTCCAACCCCCTGCTCAAAGCAGGACCAACCCCAACTAAATTATCCCAGCCAGGGCTTGGTCAAGATAGGCCTTAAAAACCTCTTAGAATGGAGATTCCACCACCTCCCTAGGTAACCCATTGCAGTGCTTCACCACCCTCCTAGTGAAATAGTTTTTCCTAATATCCAACCTAGACCTCCCCCACTGCAACTTGAGACCATTGCTCCTTGTTCTGTCATCTGCCACCACTGAGAACAGCCTAGCTCCATCCTCTTTGGAACACCCCTTCAGGTAGTTGAAGGCTGCTATCAAATCCCCCCCACTCTTCTCTTCTGCAGACTAAATAAACCCAGTTCCCTCAGCCTCTCCTCATAAGTCATGTGCTCCAGTCCCCTAATCATTTTTGTTGCCCTCCACTGGACTCTCTCCAATTTGTCCACATCCTTTCTGTAGTGGGGTGCCCAAAACTGGACACAATACTCCAGATGTGGCCTCACCAGTGCTGAATAGAGGGGAATAATCACGTCCCTCGATCTGCTGGCAATGCTCCTACTAATGCAGCCCCATATGCCATTAGCCTTCTTGGCAACAAGGGCACATTGCTGACTCATATCCAGCTTCTCATCCACTGTAATCCCCAGGTCCCTTTCTGCAGAACTGCCGCTTAGCCAGTCGGTCCCCAACCCGTAGTAGTGCATGAGATTCTTCCATCCTAAATGCAGGACTCTGCACTTGTCCATGTTGAACCTCATCAGATTTCTTTTGGCTCAATCCTCCAATTTGTCTAGGTCACTCTGGACCCTACCCTACTTGCTGAGGGTGCAATCCATCTCATCATCCAGATCATTAATGAAGATGTTGAACAAAACCAGCCCCAGGACCAACCATTGGGGCACTCTGCTTGATACTGGCTGCCAACTAGACATCGAGCCATTGATCACTACCCATTGAGCCAGACAATCTAGCCAGCTTTCTATCCACCTTATAGTCCATTCATCCAATCCATACTTTTTTAACTTGCTGGCAAGAATACTGTGGGAGACCATATCAAAAGCTTTGCTGAAGTCAAGATATATCATGTCCACCGTTTTCCCCATATCCACAGAGCCAGTTATCTCATCATAGAAGGCAATCAGGTTGGTCAGGCATGCCTTGCCCTTGGTGAATCCATGGTGAATATAATGGACTCTTGCCCCCTGTGATCACATCTCTATGAACATAACTGGGAGGGCGAGTGAGGTAGTTCTTTGGGATATACCCTAAACTCAGCAGACTCATTTTATATAAAGTATGGGTGTGTCTGGGTTGGTAACTCCTCACCTCCTGCTGCAGGATAAGAGAAGCCCAGTGACTTAGAATAATAGGGTTAGAAGGGATCACAAGGATCTAGATGAGCTTGTGCTGGGGTTGTCTGAATAAGAGCTGTAGGTGGGAGAGATGGGGCTGTTCAGAAGGTTCTGGTGAATATTATAATGTTGTGCTTTACAAACATTAACTCTCCAGTCATGGCACCATCCCTTCCTTCATTCAACCCTGCAGGGGGCTCTCCCTGGGCCCAGAGATCCGTGCATGAGGACGAAGGGGTCAGCAGGGGAAAGGTTGGGACTAAGGATGTACTTCTTTCAACGTTGTTCACCATACGTGTAGAGAATCTGCTCAATTTGAGGCCATAATAAGTCCTGAGCAGAGTCACCTCTATATGTTGAGCCTTCCATTCCTTGCAAACAGTATACTCAACTGAGTAGATGGCTAGTATATCAAACACCTAATCAGGTGTCATTGATTGATATCAATCAGCATTAGTTTAGGGCAAAGCAAAGCAAGAGTATCAGAAGTTTAAAAAAAAAGATGGTTACTCACCGTTGTAACTGTTGTTCTTCGAGATGTGTTGCTCATATCCATTCCAGTTAGGTGTGTGCGCACCGCGTGCACGTTCGTCGGAAGATTTTTACCCTAGCAACACTCGGTGGGTCGGCTGGGCGCCCCCTGGACTGGCGCCGCTATAGCGCCGAATATATACCCCTGCCGACCCATCCGCTCCTCAGTTCTTTCTTGCCGGCTACTCCGACGGTGGGGAAGGAGGGCGGGTCTGGAATGGATATGAGCAACACATCTCGAAGAACAACAGTTACAATGGTGAGTAACCGTCTTTTCTTCTTCGAGTGATTGCTCATATGCATTCCAGTTAGGTGATTCCCAACCCTTACGTAGACAGTGGGGTCGGAGTGAGAAGTTGCAGAATGCAAAACTGCTGAGCCAAAGGCTGCATCATCTCTGGACTGTTGAACCAATGAGGAAAAGGTGTCGACCGAGGACCAGGTAGTTGCACGACATATCCCCTGGAAGGGTAAGTGAGCCAGGAAGGCATCAGAAGAAGCCTGAGCCCTGGTGGAATGTGCAGTAAGGTGGCTCGATGGAACATGGACCAAGTCAGAGGAGGTGCGGATGCACGACGTCACCCAAGATGAAATCCTCTGGGAGGAGACAGGTAGGCCCTTCGTCTGGTCTGCCAGTACGACGAAGAATTGGGGCGTTACGAAAGCGCTTTATCCGCTCGAGATAGAATGCGAGCGCCCTACGGACGTCTAGGGAGGGCAAATGTGCTCCCCTCGCGATGAGTGTAGCTTCGGAAAGAAGACCGGAAGGAAGATATCCTGGTTGATATGAAAGGTCGACAGCACCTTGGGGAGGAAGGCCGGACATGGTCACAACTGCACCGTGCCCTTGAGAAACACAGTATACAGTGGGTCCACCGTGAGAGCCTGAAGCTCGGAGACTCGTCTGGCCGATGCAAAGGCTACAAGGAAAAAACTGTCTTTCAGGACAGGTATATTAGCGAGCATGTTGTCAGTGGCTTGAATGGGGCAGTCATAAGACTGGTTAGAACCAGGTTGAAGACCCAGGTTTTGGCGGGGCGGCGAACTTGGGGGTATAAACGCTCCAAGCCCTTGAGGAACCTAGAAACCACAGGGTGTGAGAATACGGTGCGGCCACTCTCCCCTGGGTGGAAGGTAGAGATGGCTGCGAAGTGTACCCTTAATGATGACCACGCCAGGCGCTGCTGTTTGAGAGACCAGAGGTAGTCCAAGATGGAATGGATCGGAACCTCGGTGAGAGAAACATTGTGCGTTTCGTAGCTGCAGGAGAAACGCTTCCACTTGGTCAGATATGTTAACAGAGTGGAAGGTTTCCTACCACTCAGTAGAATCCTGTAGAACCGAGGCAGAACAACGTAACTCGGATCGGTTTAGCCACGCAGCAGCCAAGCTGTGAGGTGCAGGGATTGCAGGTCTGGGTGGTGAAGTTTGCCGTGATCCTGCGTTATGAGGTCTGGGCAAAGAGGCAGGGGAATCGGGTTGGGTACCGACAGGTCTAGCAACATGGTGTGCCAGTGCTGCCTGGGTCACGCTGGAGCGATCATGATCAGGTGCGCTCTGTCCCTGCGGAGGACAAGGCAAACTGCTCTCAGCTCCCGGACATCGATGTGCAAGGCCAGCTCTTGAGCCGACCGAAGGCCTTGAGTGCGAAACTGACCCAGGTGAGCTCCCCAGCCGAGAGATGGGGCATCCGTCATGAGGGACACCGAGGGGTGAGGTGGATGGAACAGCATCCCTGCACACACCAGGGAGGGCATCGACCCCCAGTCGGGGGAGCCTAGGACGCTCGGGGGGATCGAGGCGACCATGACTATGCTGTCTCTGGCTGGGTGGTACACCGAGGTGAGCCACGATTGAAATGGACGGAGGCGAAGCCTGGCATGATTGGTTACGAACGTGCAGGCAGCCATGAGACCCAGGAAACCTAGGCAAGTGCGAGCCAAAGTTGTCGGACAGGTCCGTAGACCTTGTATAATTGTTACCATCGCGTGAAACCGAGGCTGAGGTAAGCAGGCTCTGGTGAGACTGGAGTCCAGGATGGCCCCAATGAATTCTATTCCCTGTGAGGGAATCAGAGTGGATTTCTCTATATGGATCATCAGGCCTAGACGCAGGAATAGATCCTTGTCGATGCCCACATGACTGTAACTTGGGCCCTGGTGGTCCCTCGAATGAGCCAATCGTCTAGATACGGAGAACGTGTATCCGACGGTGGCGGAGAGAGGCGGCGACTACAGCCATGCACTTTGAATACACTTGGGGCTGTATAGAGGCCAACCGGCAGGACCGTAAACTGGAAATGATGACGGTTGGCCACAAACCGTAGGTACCTTCTGTGTGGAGGATAAATGGCGACGTGAAAATACGCACCCTTCATATCGAGGGCGGCATACCAGTCTCCGGGATCTAAGGATGGGATGACAGTCCCCATGGATACCATGCGGAACTTCAGGTGTATCATGAACTTGAGTTCCCGCAGGTCTAGGATAGGTCTGAGACCTCCCTTCGCCTTGGGGATTAGGAATTAGTGGGAGTAGAACCGTTTGACCCTTTCGTCCTTTGGTACCTCCTCTATAGCTCTGATGGTGAGGAGCGTCCGCCCCTCTTGCAAGAGGAATTGCTTTGGGGTCCTGACTGACGCCTACGACTGCCTCAGCTACGCCTGCTGGCAAAGTCCTGTCTTTGTCTAGGCACAGGGTAAGGGCGGTGAGGCTGGGGACGGAAAGGTCGGCGCGGAGTTACCGGCGTGTGCATGCCGAGAGGGAGCGCACAGTGACCTTGCTGTCCTTTAGGCTTTGCAGCCTAGGGTCAGTTTTTTTTTTTTGGGAGAACAGGCCCTTGCCATTGAAGGGCCAGTCCTGTATAGTGTGCAGCAGCTGTGAGGGAAGGCTCGATAACTGGAGCCATGAAATGCGCCTCGTGGCAACACCCGAGGCCAGAGTCGTGGCTGCGGAGTCATCTACATCCAACGAGGCCTGGAGGGAAGCTCTCGCCACCTTCTTCCCTTTTTCCAGGAGGGCAGCAAACTCTTAACGGGAGTTCTGAGGAACCGACTCCATGAATTTGCCCACCGCCGCCCATAGTAGCGGCTAAGCAGGGCTTGCTGGTTTGCTACGCGAAGTTGCAGGGCCCCTGCCGAGTACATCTTATGGCCCAGTAAGTCCATTCGCCTAGCCTCCTTGGATTTAGGGGCTAGTGCCAGCGGGCCATGGCGGTCCGTCTCATTG
The DNA here is from genome assembly GCF_020497125.1 of Mauremys mutica. NCBI lineage: Eukaryota > Metazoa > Chordata > Testudines > Geoemydidae > Mauremys > Mauremys mutica. The sequence goes on from NC_059079.1 coordinate 58,811,149, forward strand.
ACGGACTGGACGACAAGGGAGCGGGGGGAGGGTGTACATATAGGTACCCGTAGCCCCTGGAGGATACCATGTACATGCGTTCGACTCCCGTGCCTGCAGGCGGGATAGTAGCTTGAGACTGTCAGATGGTATCTGCATTGGCCTTGATCGTCGGAATGAACGGTAGGGCCACTCTATTGGGGGCGTCAGCCGACAGAATGTCTACGACAGAATGTCTACGACCGGATACCGTATCTCCGAGACTTCTGCCACTTGGAGATTCATATTGAGTGCCACCCGTCTCAGGAGGTCCTGATGGCCCCCTCAAGTCGATTAGAGGAGGGCCCGAGGAATACGCTCCTGCCACAGCCTCATCTGGGGAGGAGGAAGAAGAAAGGCCGGGGACAAGCAGGTCCTGTGTGGGCTTGCGCTCCTGGACGACCTCCTGATTCAGTGGGATGTGGGAGTCCGGTGGCTGAACCGGGGCTTCCTCCGTACCGGTCGGAGGGGGGCGGCTAACTGTCGCTTCTGGCACCCAGTGCTGACGGAACAGAGCGAGATGGGATCACAGGTAGGCCTTTGGCCTGATGGCACGCCCAAGATGTACAGGGTGACCACTGATGGGGTCAGGGCCCTGGGCCTGGGGCACCTGGAAGATTCTGGTGTGCACATCCGAATCACAGTCCTGTGTGTGTAAATTGCCTGCGCAGGACGACAGTGATGCATGTTTGGATGGCCATGGAGGAGCTAAAAAGCCCTGGGCAGAGTGTCCCTCTCTAGCTGACGTCGCTCGACGCGGCACCGGGGATCGGTACCGGGAGCGAGAACGGGACCTGCGACCAGAGCGGTGCCGGGAGGTCGATCGAGATCTCGAGGCTCGACGTCGGGAGTGGCGACGGGCGTCCAGTGCCTGGAGCGGTGCCGGGAGCTGGATTGGTGCCGAATGTACCGGGCCGGCGAACGGGATGCTGATCGGTGCCGCGACTGCGAGCGGCGTCGGCACCTGGATTGGTGACAGGACCGAGAACATCTGCGGGACCGCGATCGTGAACGGTGCCGCTCTGCGGTGCCGACGCTGGGTGGTCTGATCAAGGCAGGCTTGCCGATCGACTATATAACCCGCACCGGAGGTGCCGGGGGTTGAGGCAGCGCAGGCTCTGTCATTGCAATCAACTCCCTCGACGTGGAAATGTCTCCAGCGTGGAGGGAATAGTGAGTTCAACCATGGCTCGCACCAGGGAGCGTTCAGGTACCAGACTCGACGGCTCTTGCGTGGCTGGAGTCGACGGTGCCGATATTGTCAGTGCCATGGCAGGTATCGGTGCCGGGCGGTCCGACTTAGTATAGCGCTCGGGCTGCAGAGCAGGCGGCTCGGACGCAGCAGGAGTCCTGTGCCTCTTCATCCTCCAGGAGAGGGATCCATGCCGAGCGGACGTCGGTGCTGGCGACGGCCGGTGCCGAGAGGCCTTGGCGGTACCGGCGATCCGGTGCTGAGGGAGCGCTTCTTGAAGACTGACCAGCGCTCGGTGCCGAGAGCGGAGGAGTAAGAGCTGCCTCCCTCAGGAGCTGCTTGAGAGGAAAGTCTTGCTCCCCTATTGTTCTCGGCTTAAAGGCCTTACAAATGCGGCACTTATCTGTTAGGTGAGATTCCTCGAGGCACTTAGGAGAGGATCTCTTGTCGGCATCGGCTAGTGGCCGGCCGAGCACGGTTTGAAACCCCGTGAACCAGGAATAGTACCCGGCACCGGGTGCGGGGAAGGGGATAATCCCCGAACCCCTGTAAACTAAATACACTAACTATACTACAAACGAAGAAAGTTAACTACAACTATATAAATCTGAACTATATATACAAGAATTAACGAGAGAAACTACGAGTAGCTAGGGAAGTGGAGGTCAGCTAAGCCGCGCTCCACTGTTCCAACGACCAACACGGGCGGTAAGAAGGAACTGAGGAGCGGATGGGTCAGCAGGGGTATATATTTGGCGCTATAGCGGCGCCAGTCCAGGGGGCGCCCAGCCGACCCACCGAGTGTTGCTAGGGTAAAAATCTTCCGATGAACGTGCACGCGGCGCGCACACACCTAACTGGAATGCATATGAGCAATCACTCGAAGAAGAAACAGACTTGCACAGAAACATTTGATTTATAATTTCCTATTAAAATCCTCTGAATGCAGATTAACTTCCTTTGCTCAATATTTATTGTTGTTTCACCTGCCTTTGACCTGTGCACGGAGTGAAGATTTTAGACTGCTACGGAAGCAAGTCCTCAAAGGATGCTGCTTGGTTTGAATACCTCCCTTGTTCAAATTTGCAGATGCTTTCCCTAGAGCAGCTGACACCCTCAAAAAATGTTAGCTTAAATGGCAGAGAGGCAGATTCCCTTTTCAGTGCTGTCTGGAGTCAGGTCCACAGATGCAAATAACAGCTCCAAAGAGATTGCTAAACTCTCACTCTCCCTGTGACATCCATCAATTTTCATTACACAAACAATGCCTGATTTGGATAACAAACCATTTCTCTCCATTTCATCAACAGCTCAAACTAAAAACTTGTTTCTTAGCAAATTAAGCAGAACTCTTGTTAGAGTGGGTGAGCACAGAGACAAACCCAGGCCAACATCTAGGCCTGGGTGGTGATCTAGTTGTTATTCCATCATTCATTTTCACATAGTAAACAATATTAATTAACACACAGATACAAACATCACAGTGTCACTGTATCTGTTCTCAGCACCTCTTCCATCCCCGTCCCTTGCCTAAAATTGGGCCAGACTCCAAAATATGGATCCACTCCCATACTTCTGTTCTTCCAATAACTGCCCACAGATATTTCCCTCCACTGATGATCCTGCAGCTGCTGGATCTTTTGCTTTACCATGGCTGCCTCTCTGGCTCAGCACACCAATTGTTTTCTTCCCAGTGTTTCCAATCGGGGGGGGCTCCTGCCTGATCCATCTCCAAACATCTGGTTCATGGCTTGTTAACTGGATTGAGAATGGGTAGTGGGAAAGCAGGTCACATGTGGAGTGCATGCTAGGGATCAGAGTAAGTTTCTAGATCGGAGTGGGCAAACTATGGCCTGAGGGCCAAATCTGGCCTGCCAGCCATTTTAATCCGGCCTTTGAGCTCCTGCTGGGGAGCAGAGTCTGGAGCTTGTCCTGCTTCGGAGCTCCAGCTGGGGAGCAGGGTCGGGGGGCCTATCCACACGGCTCCCGGAAGCAATGGCATAGCCCCACTCCGGCACTCCAGCCAGGGAGCAGGGTCGGAGGCTGCTCCACGCCATTCCTGGAAGCAGCGGCATGGCCCCTCTCTGACTCCTATGCGTAGAGGCAGCCAGGGCCTCCGCTCTGCATGCTGCCCCCGCAGCTCCCATTGGCCAGGAATCACAGCCAATGGGAGTTGCAGGGGCAATGCCTGCAGATGGGGCAGTGTGCAGAGACACCTGGCTGTGCCTCTGCATAGGAGCCGGAGAATGGACATGCCGCTGCTTCCAGGAGCCACTTGAGGTAAGCGCCACCGGGATCCTGCACCCCTAAGCCTCTCCCCACACCCCAACCTTCTGCCCCAGCTCTGATCCCCTCCCACCCTTTGAACCCCTTGATCCCAGCCCGGAGTACCCTCCTGAACCCCAAGACCCTCATCCCTAGCCCCACCCCAGAGCCCGCACCCCCAACCAGAGCTCACACCCCCTCCCACAACCCAGCCCCAATTTTGTGAGCATTCATGGCCCGCCATACAATTTCTATTCCCAGATATGGCCCTGGGGCCAAAAAATTTGTCCACCTCTGTTCTAGATGTGTGGCAGGTTAACACTTTGTCCAGCCAAAAGTCCCAATTTTCTCCACTTGCAAATGCTGGGAATCCTCCCTCATCTCCAAGATAAGGGAATAAATAAAAAAAAGCCTATAGATTAACCTGAGCTGTGAATGTTCCCCGAGTTTAACTTTGTTTTTGTGACTTTATCCAGTTATAGCTTGGTCTCAGGCTTCTATATCTATAGACTTTCTCAGAACAAAAGAGGGGGCTTGAGTCCAGACTCCTGGTTTGGGTCTATGTCTAGAAACAATAACAATTGATTTGCTCAGACCAGCAGCCTCAAACTGTGAAGGGTCAGGAGCACTTCTCAATGGAGAAACTGCAATGTAGTCTGAAAGGTATATTTTTCAAAAGTACAGTGTAATGATGCTAAGCACTTATTAGAGCACCTCACATATGCAAAGCTCTTCATAAGCACTAAATCAGTGGTCCCCAACGTGGTGCCCACGGATGCCATGGCGCCCACCGGGGCATCTATGTGCACCCGTGTACTGGCCGGCGGACAAGCATCCACCGAAATGCCACCGAAAAGCGGCATCATCAAGAGTTGTTGCCACCGAAAAGCAGCAGCATCAAGAGGCGGTGATTTTCAGCGGTGACGCCTCTTGACGTTGCCGCTTCTCGGCGCATTTCGGCGGATGCTTGTCTGCCGGCCACGGTCCCGGAAAAGGTTGGGGACCACTGCACTAAATAATGACACCTTGCAGCTCCCATTGTTAACATGCAGCTACCTTTGGGGTGGAACAAAGTAGTTGTCTACTAGTGCACAGCAGCACTACATGTGTATGTGTACGGGTGGTGTTGGTGGCAAAATGTTTCACAGGCTGAGCCCTGGCAATAGGTCCTCAGAGGTTAGTGCAACTGCAATGGTCTAGTATAGTTTAAGTAAGGGCATGGGACAAAACTGTACCTGAACCAACATGACTTGTGTGAGTACACTGTACTATTGGTAATAATGGTGCTATTCCAATGGTTAAGGTCTCTAGTGCAGCAGTAGGTGTGACTGCAGTTAGGCAAATCATCCCAGTACTATTTAACAGAGGTCTCCAGACGCCCTCATCTTTCTCCCCTACGGACCGTACAGCATAGACCACAGGATGCTGCTGTTCTTCTTCCTGCTTGCAATAGGTATGGTACTTTACTGCTGTCTTAGATTTGGACTTCAGCACAAAGATTGGGAACAGGATCTCACCTTTTAACTAGACAAGTGCAGGATTTTCCAAGGTTGGGGGTGGGAGGAGGAGAATCTTCTTATTTGGGTGCCCAAATTTTGACATTTACTTGCCCCATCCCAAAAATAATTATCTGGAGGTAGGTTTTTGGCAAGCAAACATTACACTGAAAAGTTCCATCCACTTTCAAACCAATAATTTTGTAGAATTCCTGGTCAAATACTGCCATACTTCCCCCCCCCCCCCCCGCTTTCCCTTTCCTGCTAATTGTTGAGAAGTATCAAGTATCAGTACATAGCCAGGGGTGTAGAAGTCTGGTTGAGGTAGAGGATTGGGAGAAGTGAGGTGAATTGAGATATCAACATATTCTTATTGACCTCCAAATTATCTGTTTGAATCTGTCCCAAATTCACGGTGACTGAATGTTTGCACCATCACTGCCTGATGGCTGCTCAGCAGACCATGTGAAATTGACTGCTGGTCTCAGTCAAATGCCTCATGAGTAGGCTGCCTCATCACAAAAACAACCACCACATATGGCTGCCTTGTTGGCCCCAAAGCCAAGGATTTGATGGGCTGGAGATTGAACTACGCTTTCATCCTAGACATGGTTCCTCCAAGTCAGACATGAGCCACTTTGGCAAGACTGTTAACGGGGGAAGCTCGCACAGTAGCAGCATGTTCTGTGGCAGATTTTGAGCTACAGAACCATCTGTCTGGCTGTTTTCACCAATACTACCTCTCCTTTTTATTTCTCCATCACTACTTATTTACTGCATCACAATATACTAATTTATCTTCAGCTGGCTTTTACTGGTAAATGCCAGTTCCAAAAGATGTATGTGTTTCTGTTCAATCTGGCTGGGGAGGAGTGTGCATGGGGGAGCTATTTGCTATTTTGCTAAGTGATTTACTTCTGCTTTGCCCAGTACTTTGCCTATGTCCCCAGTCCAGTGAGTGAGATATAAATTATTTGAAAGGAAACAAGTCCCACATGGAAAGATAGGAAGAAACAAATTAGCTCTATTCATCTTTTGTTACAGTAATGTGTCTTTATACAGTGGGGGAGATGGAATAGTTACCAATTGAGAGAGATTTTTCACTAGTGACGAGCATTTCACCTCTAGTGACAGCAATTCAGCATACAGCAAATTGCAATGTGTCTATAAGCCAATGTGCACATAATACTTGTAACATCTGGACATGTGTATTTGTCTCCAGGGTTCCCAAGATATTTATTTTTCATGCTGATAATGGAGTGGTGGTTAGAGAGGCAATTGTAGCAATATATTCATATCATGGCTGCATGGAATTCATTTATCAACTTCATTCCAGGCTCATTCACTCTAGTGGGGATTTGCTAGTTGAAACAGATGTAGTTTTGTACTAATCCTTTGACCCCCATACAGCACAGCATAAAGGTCAGTCCAAAAATGCTTATCCTGAAAATAGAGGTAACGAAGACAGAGTAGTAATCATACAGACTGGTTGCAACCTAGCATGTATTCCAACCTGCACTGAACAGTCACTCATAAATGTAATCAGCTGATGTAAAACTGTAAGTCTAAAATGAACTAAAGTTATTTCAAATGCTGTGTCAACCATGGGAGTCCTGCCAACATGGCTCAGGTCTGACCTGAGGGACGACATCTAGGATGAAACGATAGCTCAGTCTCCAACCCAACTGTCTTGGAGGCCAACAAGACAGCTAGTTGTGGTGGTGGTTTTTGTGATGAGAAAACCTGTCCATGAGGCACTGGACTGAGACCACCAATTAATTTCACAAGGTCTGCTGAGCAGCCATCAGACAGTATTTGTTTTTGACCAGACATAGCTAAGGACCCATGGATTACTGAATCAGATCTATGGTATGTTCTCTCTAGATCAAAATCCTCCTGTCTCTAACAGCAGACAAGGACAGATGCTTCAGTGGAAGGTGTAAAATCTTCACCATGGCTCTTAAGTGTGCAATATTATTTAATTACATTCTAACCCAGTTGATGAGGGAGGGGGTGTTTCCTTACCCCAATTGCTGATCTGTTTATGCCCCAAAATATGAGAAAAAAATAACCTTTGTCATTTTTATGCTGTCTGGTGTAACTGCATATGTTGGGCCAACTGTAATTCTTGGGTAAGTAAGTGCAACTCCATTGACTTAGGTGGAATCGCACCCACTCACACCAGAGCTTAACTTAGTTTGTTCTTATCAATAAAAGCATCCAACCATATTTCTGTATATATTTTTGTTTATTGATACAAGGCCAGACATGTGCTAGACCAGGGGTCGGCAACCTTTACTATCAAAAGAGCCATTTTGCCCCCTCTTCCACTAAAGAAAAATAGTCTGGAGCCGCAAAACATAACACTGCTTAAAAACTTTTAAAAGTTTTAATCTTTTTTTAATTTTACCTGTTACAACAACAGAATACAACAAACAGAAGTGCAATGTGCATGTGTAGGCCTACTTTGAAATAAATTAAACACTGAACTATGCAGGCCTTTTTGAGTCCTTCCCGTATTTGTGTAAAATTAAAATAAAACATAGCCCACTTTAATATAAAAAAACATATAGTTGCAGCTTAGCAGTTTTAAAAAAGTAAACATAAAATTAGGAACGTTTTTTGACAAGTCCATTTCAGTGTGCTCTCATCCTCTTCGCGTTTCTTTCTTGGCCAGCAATCAACCGAAGCACCTGAACATACAATAAAAAACTACATCAGCTCCGGGTCTGAAATAAATGTTTTTTTCTGAATAATAATAGCCTATTAAATGCTAGTGTTCTCACCTGTTTAATGTGACTTCTGTTTCTGAAGCTCGATGCTGATCTTCCCTATGTCGGGGCTGTAAGATGTGACTTTGATCTTCACACAGGACTGTAGGCTCTCATTTGTGAGGCAGGAGCAATATTTGGACTTTATGAAGTTCATGCTCGAGAAAACTTGCTCGCATAAGTATGTTGATCCAAAGATGGACAGGACTCCAAATGCATACTTTTTCATGTTCATATACGTGTCAGGAATGGCACTCCATATTTCAAAAACAAGTTTGTCGGGTTTGGGGAGGTTTTCAATATCATTCCATTTGTGCTCTTTAACGAGAGTGGCCTTCTGACGGGCGACTTCTTCGAGATCCGCTGTCAGGCTTTTGAACTTGGACACCCATAAGTCTTTATCCGCTATGTCGGCCAGTTCAATTTCAAGATCGGTCTGACTTATCCCTGTGAATGCGGATATGTTCAGCAGGGATGGGTCGATGTCCAGCGGTGTGACAGGGAAGGACAGAGTGTTTTTTTCCTTTCTGAACTCGCTGAATCTTTCTCCAAATGCAGCTTGCATTGCCATAATTGCACGGTGTAAATAATCACAATTTATGTGATTGTTCTCTTCTTTGAACTCTCTCAGGGAGGGGAAGTGAGAGAGCGTACCTCTCTGTACATCTCTGGCAAACACTGTCATCTTGCGCTCAAACGCCAGAACATCCTCCAGCAACTGCAGGGCCGTGCTTCCCTTTCCCTGGAGATTTTTATTCAGTGTGTTTAAGTGACTTGTCATATCCACCATGAAATAAAACTTTTCCAGCCAATCGAGGTCTCCCAGTTCGGGATAGCTGAGGCCTTTGCTTTCCAAGAAGGTTTTCACATGTTCCAGTCAAGCAGCGAAGCGTTTCAGCACATCTCCCCTTGACAGCCACCGAACTGTGTTGTGCAGCAGGAGATCCAAATATGCGCTCTCGACTTCATCTAACCATGAACAAAACTGTCGGTGGTTTAACCCGTTTGCAATTATTTTGTTCACTATCTTAATAACGAGGTTCATCACTTCCACACATTCAGGGGGGAATGTTTGAGTGTACAGTGCTTCTTGGTGCAAGATGCAGTGAAACGTCATCAGCTCTCAATCCAGCGACTTTTGAAGTAAATTCACAAAGCCCTTCTGTGCTCCTCTCATACTGGGTGCACCATCAGTAGACACTGACACCAGGTGAGTGGTGTTTATTCCTTTGGCTTTTAGACAACTCAAAACAGCCTCTCAAATGTCCTGTCCCCGCGTTTGGCCCTTTAGCGGTATGAGTTCAATCAGTTCTTCCTGCGGCCCATCAGAGTTCACATATCTGCATAACAGTGCTGTCTGCTCAATATCGTTTACATCACTTGACTCATCACAGGCAATTGAATATGCTTGAGCTGAATTGATGTCATCAATTTGCTTACTGGTGATGTTTGTTGCCATTTTAATGGTCCTGTCCTTGACGGTCTTTGCAGAGAGAGGCATTTCTTTAATTTTCTGAATAATTTCCTGTTTGTTTTTGAATTCGGAGAATAGATGCTCTGATATTTTTATGAATGATTCTTTCATGTATTCTCCGTCTGTGAACAGCTTCCCCCTCCTTACGATCTCATGAGCTGCCACAAAACTAGCAGTTGTAGTTGAGTTTGGAGAGTTGATCCACTTCTTGAAAGTATGTTTGCTCTGCTCAACTTTCCGTAGTAGTTCCGAAATCGCTCTCTTTCGCCCATCTTCAGTTGGGTACTTTTCAGAAAATGCTGAGTGCTTGTTTTGAAAATGTCTTTCAACGTTACATTTTTTGTTGTTTGCTAATTTCTCGCCACATATCAAGCACACAGGTAAGCCAGCGTTGTTGGCAGTGAAGGCAAAGGAATCTGTCCATGCAGAATTAAACTCTCTATTTTCTTCTGAGATTTTTCTTTTTGGGGATGTATTCATGGTTAGCTTACCGCGGGGGTCACACACTCAAGAAGCCGCCTGCAGGTAAAGGCGAGGGCTATAGACGTGGATGTGACGCATATTTTAATTGACAAATTATAAAAACTTTTTAAAAATTCGATGTTAAAGTATCACCTCGAACTCCAAGATAACTGTGCAACAAAATAAACAAAAATAAAATAATATATAAATAAAAATTAAATTAATAAATAACCATTATTCTTTTTTTTTCTTTTTTTTTTTCTTTTGTCAAGGCCGAAGGGAGCCACAACAAGGAGGCTGAAGAGCCGCATGCGGCTCCGGAGCCGCGGGTTGCAGACCCCTGCTCTACACTATGGGTTCTCAATCTGGGATCACAACTCGTGGGGGTGGAGGGGAGCATCCACCCTGCCATTTCCATATTGCTGAGTGGCCTGCTGATCTAGAAAAGGGAGTTACAGCATGGAACAGGATGAGAACCACTGTGCCATGCTCTGCATGTGTCACCATAGTCTCCTGGTAGCATAGATGATGTTCTCAGTTCAGAATCTTATGGGGCCAAGTGATAGAGCTTTGTGCTGCTACACAGGAGGCTTCCATGAGTTTCTTGATTTCCCTCACTCCCAAGGTGAAGGGGTTTGTGGAAGCAGCACTCCCAACCCAAGCAATGCTGACCCTGGGCTTGACTTAAAGGGCCTGGGGCTCCAGCCACTTTTAAACTGCCAGGCCCCAGGGCAGCTCCCCTTTTTGCCCTCCCCCACCCCTCTCGGCAGCCCTGGGTGTGGCAAAACGGGCAGCGATGTTAAAGGGTCCTTAAAGCGCTGCTGTGGCAGCGCTTTAACATTGTCTGTGTACAGGCCCATACTGGTGGCCACTTCTTACCAGTATGCCGTACCAGCCCATACCAGCCCACTTTCACCTGTGGGCCCCAGGCAACTGCCTTGCTTGCTACCCCCTTATGCCAGCCCTGACTTTTATATGCAGAAAACTAGTCGTGGCACAGGTGGGCCATGGAGTTCTTATAGCACGGGGGGCTCAGAAAGAAAAAGTTTGAGAACCCCTGTTCTAGTGGACGAGCCACTTTAATTCTTCTGAAGTGGTGAGCAAACCTCTCAATACTTTGGTGAGGCTTTGGCTACACTTGCATTTCAAAGCGCTGCCGCGGCAGCGCTTTGAAGCGCTAAGTGTAATCAAAGCGCCAGCGCTGGGAGAAAACTCTCCCAGCGCTGTCCGTACTCCACTTCCCTGTGGGGAATAACGGACAGCGCTGGGAGCGCGGGGCTTTGACTACACTGGCGCTTTGTAGCGCCGCAATTTGCAGCGCTGCAGAGGGTGTGTTTTCACACCCTGCTGCAGCGCTGCAAATTTGTAAGTGTAGCCAAGCCCTGAGATAAGCAGCCAAACAGTTATGTTTATCTCAGCATCTTTGATCCCAAAACAGCCAATTTTCTCCTATGATTTCCTGTCCCTTGTGGCTTTGGCCAATAGAGAAACATTGTGAGAACAGGCTTTCTAAGCTGCTCTACTGTGCCAATAGCAGCCAGATGAAGGGCCTTGAATTGTTTAAGGTGAAATTTTTATTGTAGCCTAAATCAATTCGCCCATCCTACTTTTAGGGAGGCTCAGTCTGACCATCCCAAGCAACCAGCTGCACTAATCCTAACAGCCCCACCTTTCTGCCTTTGTCCGTGGGGCTGTGATAGTTGTGGAAGTAGCCTGTGTAGCACCTACCGGGTTTATACAGCCTCCTTCTCTCCAATGTGTCTGCGAAGGGGGCCACTCATCTCTCATGAGCACCTCCTGTTGTCCCGATGCGAACCGGCACTCTCTCTGTTCACAGTGCCCTTTGGCTGTTGCTCTTGTCAGGTGGGTCTTCAGCCCTCCGACTAAGTCACACAGTAAATATGCATCACCGAACAAACCCCTCCCAAGATAAAAGGTCCAACAGGGCCTGTCCTTGTGCCCTTGTTACTGTCTTTAGCCTTGTCTCTGGGGCTAAGTTTTCAGCCCCTTCTGGGCTAGCTTTCAATCTGTCCCTGCCCTGTTATACAGCAGTGCTCCCAGAACCTTCTGCTTGGAGACTGAGTTCTTCCCTTCACTCGGGCCTCTAAACAACACTTGTCCCCTTCTCAGGGCTTTGCCCACTCTGCCAGCAGGGGGGATCCAGGCCCACCCACTACTTCAGGTCCTGACCCAGGACCTACAAATAACAGCCCCATGCAGCTTCCTTTAACTCCATTGTGGCTACTGTTCCCTGGGCCACTTCCCATGGAGCCCCTTCCCCGGCACCCTTACCTCAGGGCTGAAGTTCTCTGTCTCTCTCAGGCCTCCTTGCCTGGCGTCTCACAGCCTTCCAGCCCTTCCTTACCCGTCTGGTTCCAACCAACAGCAAAACTGTTCAGGCGCAGCCCCGACAGCTCCTTTTAACTGGGCCTGCTGTGCTCTGACTGGCTGCTTCTCTGCAGCCTTTCTAGGCAGGCCTGGAGGGAGGACCCACCTTTAGTGCTCCTTTTTGGGGGCAGCATGTGGTAGGACTGCAAGCCCTCCAGTAGCGGGCTTCAAAGGCCTTGGGCCACCCCGTCACAGCACAGTCTTTGAGCAAAGACTGCCAAATTTGCAGGCTTCTATACATATGTGAGTAGATTGCACAGGTGTGATACATCTGCCTCCCCCAGCACTGCCATGGGTGCCGAACCCCCCCCCCCAGTTGCAGGGTTTGGTGGTGAAGTTTTTGCTTTATTATGCTGCATACAGGTTCCGGGATGGCTGATGAGACACATACTGCCTCCTCAGCCGCCCTGGAACCTGCATGGGGCATATCAAAAGTGTCTTGTAACAGACGCTTTTCCAGGGGCAGGTTGGGTCCAGGGAGGGGAGGCACGGCACGGCTTTGGACAGCCCAGGGCTCCTCCGGGCATGGGGAGCAAGGGGCAGAGCTCGGGGGCTAGCCTCCCCAAAGGGGGCTCTACCTGCCCCCCTTGCTTCTACATTTGTGGTTATATAGCTATAAATATCCACTTGGACGCAGGTTAATTTTCTTGCTTTAGGTCCAGCAGTTTTCCAGCAGTGAAAGGTTAATGTATTCATTTATATTATTGTGATTATAACTAATGGTCTCTTGAAGAGTCAGTGTTAGATCACTGCAGAAATCTAAAATCATGTGTAAAATTAGCACTATGTTCTCTCTTCACAGCTGACGCTGATTCTGACATAGACGATAGCGCAGAATCTCCAGCTACCACTCAGCTACTGCCCTCCATCGTCACAGGAAGTGCCCCTATAGAGGGGTCTCAAGATACAGGTGGGGACTCTAATGCTGCTTCTATCTTTTGTACCATAATATTTATTTCTTTGCACCTAGAGGAATCTGTAACTTTCTATTCCTCAAGAGAGCCAGAATAGGTGTGAATGTCGGCACATGGCAACTGTGGGTATGAGTGTTGTGACTTCAACCCAGAGCAGTCCTACAGGAAAAGCTTCCAGACAGACCTGCTAGGCCAATTATAGGCCAGCTCCTAAGGGTGCTGATAGAAATGCCATTGAGAACATTTCATACTACATAGGCACAACACTAGTTAAGTGTCCAATGGGGAACTGTCAGGGGAATGGACTAGATGACCTCATACGTGTTTTCAATCTCTGACTTCTAGGAATATGGATTATTCTTAATTCACAGTTGTCAGGTTAAATGTGTGGTAAATGATGTTTCCTTTGAGGAGCTATTAATGAGACTGGGACTTTTCAGCTTGGAAAAGAGACAACTAAGAGGGGGGATATGATAGAGGTCTATAAAATCATGACTGGTGTTGAGAAAGTAAATAAGGAACTGTTATTTACTCCTCATAACACAAGAACTAGGGGGTCACCAAATAAAATTAATGGGCAGCAAGTTTAAAACAAACAAAAGGAAGTATTTTTTCACACAATGCATAGTTAACCTGTGAAATGCCTTGCCAGGGGATGTTGTGAAGGCCAAGACTATAGCAGGGTTAAAAAAAGAACTAGAAAAGTTCATGGCGGATAGGTCCATTGATGGCTATTAGCCAGGATGGGCAGGGATGGCGTCCCTAGCCTCTGTTTGCCAGAAGCTGGGAATGGTCGACAGAGGATGGATCACTTGATGATTAACCGTTCTGTTCATTCCCTCTGGGGCACCTGGCACTGGCCACTGTCGGAAGACAGGACACTGGGCTAAATGGACCTTTGGTCTGACACAGTCTGGCTGTTCTTATGTTCTTTATAAGTTCCATGCTTCATGGGTTGGAACTTTGCAAAAACCACAAACTGGAATTTGGCTGTAGGGAGCTCAGCCTTGGACAAACATTCCCTTTGAATTCAGGAGAGAAGGGAAGACAAAACAAGTCTCCACGGAGATCACAAATGTTGGTTGTGCTCTGCATCTGCAAGCTTCGGAAGAGAAGTATTTTGCAATCACTTATTCTTTAATATACACAGCATAGGGCAGTCAACTAAAAGGCACTAGAGCTCTACAGGGCAGTCTGCTGGATATTCCTTCTTATGGTGTAGCCCATTCATCCAGCAAAGCAAACCCCAGCACAGCAGGGCCAGTTGGCATTTCCCATCCTTTATTCAGCCCCTGCCACTATACAGTAACTCCTTACTTAAAGTTGCCCCAATTAACATTGTTACGTTCCTGATCAATTAGGGAACATGCTCGTTTAAAGTTGCACAATGCTCCCTTATAACGTTGTTTGGCAGCCACCTGCTTTGTCCACTGCTTGCAGAAAGAGCAGCCCTTTGGCGCTAACTGGTGGGGGCTTGGAACCAGGGTGGACCGGCAGCTCCCGTATCAGCTCCCCGCTCCCCACATGCCCAGCAGGCTCTCAATTGCCGGGCAGTTCACCTGTCCCTCCCCCCCACAGCCGTGTGCTTCTCCTGTCCTCTGCCTTGGAGCTGCTCCCGAAAGCATCCTGCTTGCTGCGGGGGTGGGGTGGGGGATAAAGAGGGGTGCTAATGTCAGGGTGTCCCCCCCACTCCTTTACCCTATCAGGCTATATCCACAGAGCAGGGAACTCAGGATGGAGGGAGCTTGCTGGCAGCAACTGCTGTTTCAACTTGCTGATCTACTTAAAAAGGCAGTGTACAGTACGTAGAGTGGGGTCAGCGTACTTAAAGGGACAATGCACGTCTCTCTTTCTCACACACAGTGTGTGTCTGTCTCTCTCTGCCTTCCTCCATTCGTGCTGCATTGTAGAGTGTGAGGCTACATTAACAACAATGTGTTAACCCTTGAGGGCTCAGTCGAGTGCTAGTTCATAATTTAGCAGTAAGGCATTCCCTGAGAAATATGCCACCCTCTTCCACCCTCTGACTCCACCACCTCAACCAAGTCACAGTCATCATTGCTGTGTATAGTATTAAATTGTTTAAAATGTATACGTGTGTGTGTGTGTGTGTGTGTGTGTGTAAAAAATATAGTCTTTTGTCTGGTGAAAAAACTTTCCCTGGAACCTAACACCCCCACTCCCATTTACATTAATTCTTATGGGGAAATTGGATTTGCTTAACATTGTTTCGCTTAAATTATCATTTTTCAAGACCATAACTACAACGTTAAGCGAGGAGTTACTGTATTACCTGTACTACACCTGCATTTGGGGGACTTCAACCGTCCAGCTTCTCTTTGATATTACAGTATTTTAATTGTTATTAATGGTCACTTGAAGAGTCAGTGTCAGTGCTAAGGAAGTGTATAGCTCCTTTTACCCATGATTTTAGATTTCTACAGTGATCTATGTTCTCTCTTCACAGATATCACTGATTCTGACACAGCTACCACAGAATCTCCAGCTACCACTCAGCTACTGCCCTCCATCATCACAGGAAGTGCCCCTACAGAGGGCTCTCAAGATACAGGTGGGGACTCTAATGCTGCTTCTATATTTTGTACCATAATATTTATTTCTTTGCACTTAGAGGAAGCTGTAACTTTCTATTCCTCAAGAGAGCCAGAACAGGTGTGAATGCCGGCACATGGCAACTATGGGTATGAGTGTTGTGACTTCAACCCAGAGCAGTCCTACAGGACTTATTCTTTAACATACACGGCATAGGGCAGTCAACTGAAAGGCACTGGAGCCCTACAGGGCAGTCTGCTGGAAAATCATTCTTATGGTGTAGCCCTTTCATCCAGCAAAGCAAACCCCAGCACAGCAGGGCCAGTGGGCATTTCCCATCCTTTATTCAGGCCTTGCCACTATATTATCTGTACTGTACCTGCATTTGGAGATGTAGTGAGGAGGTGTGGCCTCCCTCAGAGGCGGATGGGGAGGGAACTCCACAAGTTGCCTGGTGCGCGGAGCCAGAGGACCACGCCCTGCACACTGGAAGCAGAAGAGTGGGACAGGAAAGGGAAATATAAAACACCAGTCCAGCAGCTCAATTGGGAGGGAGTCGCTGAGGGAGAGAGACATGTCTTCCCTGCTGCTGGAGTGGGATGTTGAGGAGAACCGTGGCTGCCCTGAGGGCCCTGCCACTCCTCATGCTGAGGAGCTGCTATCGCCACCCTTGGCAGTATATCCTGAAGAGACTGAGGCTGATCCCTAGACATAGGTATGCCTGAGAGGGAGAGTAGGAAGAAGTCCAGGGAAACTAGACAAGTTTCCCTGGACAATGTTGCGGGCGGATCCTGGCTGACCTAGTGGCGGACCACTCTGCCACTGTTAGGACCCTGGGCTAGGATGTAGTGGAGTTGGGTGGGCCCACGTCCCCCCTGCCACCTCACTCCTGGGGTGGCAGCACTCCCCCTCCCTAGGCCAGGAGGCCTGCATCAGTCTGGAGTCTGCTGAGCTAGGACACTAGACTCTGTGAATCTGGCCAAGCCCCCTACACTGTGTTTGGGTGCTCAACTAGGGTTGCCAACTGTCTGGGAGGGAGTTTAGATGTGGGAGGGGGCTCAGGGCTGGGGCAGGGTGTGGGAGGGGGTGAGGGGTTGGGGCAGGGTGTGGGCTCCAGCCTGGTGGCACATACCTCAGGTGGCTCCTGGTCTGCGACGCAGGGGGGAGCTAAGGCAGGCTCCTTGCCTGCCCTGGTCCCATTCTGCTCCTGGAAGCAGCCAGCATGTTCCTGTAGCCCCTGGTGGCACCGTCTCCACAGGTCCCAGCTGCAGCCAATGGGAGCTGCTGAGTCAGCGTTTGGGGCTGAGGCAGTGTGTGGATACCCCCTGCCCCCAGCCAGGGACATGCCGGCTGCTTCTGGGAGCAGCGCGGGGCAGAGAGCCAGCGTTAGTCCCCCTGCGCCGCCGGACTTTTAGCAGCCCAAAATCTTCCGGTTTGGTTTCAGTAGCCTCTGGGAGATAGTGCCCGATTCCAGGAGACTCCCAGCAAAACCAGGAGGGTTGGCAACTCTGTGCTCAACCCTGGTCCAAGCCCCAATGACTTGCTGCTCCGCCCTGACCGAGAGCTTGGGACCATAGACTCTGGGCGCTTTGCCCTAACTGTAGGTCAGAGCCCTGCCGGTTTGCTGCCCTACCCTACTTAAAAGCTGCACAGATAAACTGATTCAGCTCTGCCTGACTGTAGGCCAGAGCCCTGCTTGTTTACTGCCCCACCCTGCCATGGGTGGCAAGTTTGTAGAAATTTTGGTGGTGCCCAGAACCCACCCCCCAACTCCGCCCCCACCTGCCTAAGGGGGGGAGGTCTGGGGTGAAGATCCTGGGGCTGGGGATTAGGGTGCAGGAGGGGGTGAAGGGTGCAGGCTTTGGGACGGAGTTTGGGGTTGGGAAGGGGTGTATGGGAAGGGGGAGGGGGTGCACCTTCTGGGGAGGGAGTTTGGGGATAGGAGGGAGTACAGGGGTGAGGGCTGTGGGGCTGAGGATGAGGGATTCATGATGCAGGAGAGGGCTCAGGGCTGGGGCAGAGGATTAAGGTGCAGGGGGATGAGGGCTCTGGCTGGGGCTGAGGGTTTGGAGCGTTGGAGAGGCTCAGGGCTAGGGCAGGGTAAAGGCAGTCTGCCTTGCCATTAGTGGAGGGCAGGCACTAGGACCCTGGGGCAGCAGACAGCTGTTCTGCTGGGAGCCGATTTCTGCCAGCGGAAGCAGGCAGGGGAGAGGCGGGCGCTGCTTTCTGTCAGGCAGGGACGCGGCGCGGCAGAGGGTGGGGGGACACGCGGAGGGGGTGTGTGGCAGGCGGGGGCTGGGACCTGCTCCAGGCAGGGATGCGGCGGAGGGGGTGCGAGGGGGGAGGCCCGCGGGGGCCAGGGCCAGATCCAGGCAGGGCTGGGGGAGAGACCCAGCTCCAAATATTCCTGGAGCCCAGGCACCGCAGATGTATATAACCTGCCGCCCATGCACCCTGCTTACGTCCCCCCCACCCCACCTGCTTGAGGGCTGGGCTTATACTTGCTACATCTCTGCCTGACTGCAGGCCAGAGGCCTGATTGTTTACTGCCCCACCCTGCATGAGGGCTGGGCTTATAACTTGGTACTGCTCTGTCCTGACTGCTAGCCAGAGCCCAGACTGTTTGGGGCCCTTTCCTGCTTAAAGGCTGGGGCCCCTCGAGTACTGCTAATTCCCCCTCTCTTTGTTTTGAGCATACTCCGGCAGATCAGACTGCGAAGAGGCAGGGCCTCCCTGAAAGGCGGATGCAGAGGGGCGGCCACGACTGCTTACAGGGGACATCTGCCATCTAGCTTCTCTTTGATACCTGTGGCTATTTCCCCAAGTGGCATCCTTTAACCTTGTCAGTGTGTGGACATAGCTGAGAAAAAAAAAATTGTGTGGGATGCTGTCACCCATTGTATAGTCTAATCTCATCTTATTAAGTTTTACATGCTGAGGGCATGTGCACTCTGTGATAAGTTCTCTCCCCCTAAGATAAGAACATACCCTCTTCCTTTCAGTCTCTGCTTGGAGTGGTAACTCTCATTCAGGGATAGCCAGTAAGTGGCACTAGCGGGGACAGTAGTGATGGAATTAACAATGGCATCGGAAGCAGCATTCAGCTCAGACCTGACAGTTTTGCATAGGCAGGGGCACTCACTTCATGCTCAGGCACCCATTCAAGCTTTTCTTAGTTCAACTGCCTTCCCCAACGTGTGTGTACTTCCAAGAAAATAGAAGCCCAACAATCTTGAGGAGATGGACTGCAGCCCTTCTGCAAGCACCATGCACCTCAACTCTTTAAGTAGTGAGTAGATTGCACAGCTGTGATACATGGTAACTTATTATTAGGGGACATTACCGTTGTACAATAGATGAGAAAAAGCAACATTTGCTTAGCACTGGACTACACCTCCATTCACGCGATGCTTTTCTCCTGTGTAGATACTGGGTACATGATTCTGAAAGTGGATTTTCTCTTACCTGCCCTGGTAGACCTTGAGAATATAAAACAGCAGCTCCTGAATGAGGTGAGATGCAGTCCTTCTAAAAGAGGGTCTCCCCTTAATAGCAGTTTGCAAACACAGAGTTTCTGGTGGGCTTCAGCGTGGTACCTGCTTGTAAACCAACCTAAGTTACACACAGGAAAAATGAGCTGATGGGAGAGGGAAAGGGAGTTGCGTACAAGTGTGAGCCAGAGCAGTCTGTTCATTGGGGCCTGAAATTTTGTTCCGGTTGGGCACACCTCATGGGTATGAGACATCCCTTTTCCCATGCAACTACAGCTGCTACTTACACATTATTCCCTCTGCAATCTAAGGCCTGGGCAACAGGAAGGAAAGAATGATAGAGGCTTTACCAGACAGCTCCATGATAATAGTGTTTCAATCCATATTCCTGTCCATTCCTCCTCACCTCCCTTCACTTCCAGTATCTCATTACTGGGATGTTCCTCTCCCACAAGGCCCCTTCTGTAACCATCAGCACAAACTCTGGGTCTATAGTTGGCAGATATCAATGGTGGAACGATGTAGCGGTCATTGTTCTGTGGCTCCAGCCCTGCTAACTGCTGTGACAGAATTCTGGACTCAGATGGCAGCCCCCTCCCTGGTCAGACAAAGCTGCACTGCTCTGACACTGGGCTAAGTATTAAGGGGGATTTCCTGCAAGTAGTGGAAAGCTGGTTTGAGTCACAGAACCCGGTGTTCTGCTGCATCAGGATAGTTACAGGTTCCCACCAGACATGCCAAACCCATGAAAAAAAACACAGAAATTAGGCTTGTTTTTGGCTTAAGTGGCTTGTGAGTTGCTTGTTGGCTAGTTTTTGGCTTGTTGCTTCTTCTTTGTTTTTGGATCAGCTCCCAGCAAGCAGGGGCAAGGAGGGGGAGAGTCACATGCACAGCAGGCCCACAACCGTCCCAGACTGCACACCAGGGGGATCTAGTCACTGGCTTGTTTTGGCCTTGTTTTGAAATGGGATTAGCTTGATTTTTGGCTTATTGTGAAAGTTGGGGTGCTTATTTATCATGTGAAAACTGGCAACTGTGGTTCCCACTGATCTTATAAAGGACAGCAGAGAACTGATCCTTACTCTGGCTCCATGGAAACAAACCAAAGTATTCATTACTTGATACTGGAAGAACTGAGAGGGAAACAACATTTTGTGTCTACAGCCATGATATTCAATCTACACCACTGCACTGAAAAGCAGTAATTGAATACACCTTATAAGGATACAGGGATATTTAATGTGCATGGCTAGGAGAGAAGGTGAAGGACAGGAATGTACAGTGTTCTAGAGCCAGTGAGAATTCTCTTTTCAGGAGGATATTGCTTAAGTGTAAGCAAGCTTGTATCTCAGAGATTTAGAGAGTGGCAGCTTTTCTGTCAAGTAGAAACATGTGCCCTAGTATCAATATAACCATAAAACTTTTATTCTTACATTCTTCAGGTAGAAGAAATACTAAAGGGGAGTTTTCCCATAGGGTCATTCCAGCTGAAATGGGTCAGCTATGAACTGTGACGAGACCAAACCAAACCACCTAGCACTAACATGGAGTTCTCTGAAGATGGGAAAAATGCTCCTTTTGGTACAAATAATTTTGGACAGTGGAACCAGAATGTGTATGGGCAGATCATAGATAAAAAAGAAAGTTAACATTTTAGGCAGGGAGACAGGGATGTAGAATAAATGTAGGTAATTGCTGAAGAAAGGTGCAAGGAAATTAGATAGTCTCTTTTGTGGAGGACAAGGACGAGGGAATTCTCAACCACTGTATCACCAGAACATTATTTGTTTTGCCCCAGTGCCCAGAATCCCCACTCAGGATTAGGCCCCACCTTGTGTTGGGCAATGTAGAGGTATATTAAGGCAGGCTCAAGCCCAGAGAGCTTCCAGTCTAAATAAGGACAAGACACCATTTACAAGAGAGGTAAATGTAGAACAGAACAGAGATGGTAGCATCAAGGTGGTGACAAGAAATAGGAGAACAAAGTTGCATACATTCACTGCATGTATAGTTTGAAGGCTTCAAGGCCTTTAAAACCCTGTATATAAAAATTACAGTTTTAAAAATAAACTTTTACCAAATCTATGCCCAAGACAAAGTTTTCCATGACACAAATCCAGAGTGGGAGGGATTTTCCACTTTTTATGTTCTCTTGTAATTCATATCTATGGAATGATAAATATAACATTACCAAGAAGCCACTATTCTGTGTGCATCTATGAATAAACATTCCCTTGAAGTGGCTGCAGCTCAAAGGATGTAGCTTTGTGTTAGGCTAGTGCAAGAGAACCTGCAAATTAGAAATTTACTACAAACAAGGGAAACTGAGGTTGCCTTCATGGTCCGCAATTATAGAAATGCACAAAGTGTCCAAAATAACTAATGCAAAGAAAATCGGATAGTTGAGAGTGTTTTCATTACTTCCGGTGTTATTAGTAACATAGATAAAGGAATTTTTTTAAAAGAGAATTTCTGTCCTACAGTGTCCCTTTAACTTTGAGAAAGGGTAAAATTTAGAAAGATGGTTGGAGTGGATCTCCTGTTTCACCACACGGTGTCACCCTCTCCCTCTATACAGGTTTCAGAGTGGTGGCTGTGTTAGTCTGTATCAGCAAAAAGAATGAGGAGTCCTTGTGGCACCTTAGAGACTAACACATTTATTTGGGCATAAGCTTTCATGCATCCGATGAAGTGGGGTTTAGCCCACAAAAGCTTATGCCCAAATAAATGTGTTAGTCTCTAAGGTGCCACAAGGACTCCTCATTCTTTTCTCTCTATACGGTTTAGCTGGACTATTCCGTGTGGGCAAGAAGATTCAAAAACAGAGAGAATTACTGCATAGGGAAGGGGAGCTCAGCAAAGGGGACAAACTTTAGAACTGAGGCAAAGCACAGCACCAGAATTCCAAACCCAGATCAGTGAATAGAATTCTGGTTCCACGCATCTCTAAGGGAGAGCAGTGTGAGAGAGAAATGACAAACCATATTGTGCTCACCAACAAGGTGCAATTTCAAAGCCCAATCTCTGATGAGCTCTTCAGCCACAGACCATCTCTGTTTCCTGCTCAATCCCCCCCCACCCCGTTGCTTGCTTTCCCCCACTCTTACTCACTCGCTCATTTTCACCGGGCTGGGGCAAGGGGTTGGGGTATGGGGAGGGGGTGAGGGCTCCAGCACGGGGTGTGGGTTCTGGAATGGGGCCAGAAATAAGGGGTTCAGGGTACAGGAGGGGGCTCCGGGCTGGGGTAGGGGTTCGGTCTCTGGGGTCGGGCCAGGGATGAGGTGTTTGGGGTGCAGGAGGGGGCTGCGGGGTGGAGTCGAGGGGTTTGGAATGTGTGTGAGAGAGACACTGGGCTGAGGCAGGAGGTTGGGGTGTGGGAGACGGTATGGGATCTGGGCTGGGAGTGCAGGCTCCACAGTGGGGCCAGAAATGAGGGGATCAGGGTGCAGGAGGGGGTTCTGGGCTGGGGCAGGAGTATGGGGTGCCATCTCCGAGAGGGAGTTTGAGTGTGGGAGGCAGCTCAGGAGTGGGTCAGGGGGTCAGGGTGTAGATGCGGGATGGGGCCTTGGGTGTGGGAGGGAGCTCAGGGCTGGGGCAGAGGGTTGAGGTGTGGGAGGGGGTGCGGGCTCCAAGCGGGGCTTACTGTGGGGGCTCCCTGGAAGCCGCAATATGTCCCTTGATTCTTAGGTGGAGGTGCAGCCAGGTGTCTCTGCGCGCTGCCTCGGCCCGCAGGTGCCACCCCTGCAGCTCCCATTGGCCACGATTCCTGCCTTAGCCCCGCCAATCAGACTTTTAATGGCTCGGTCAGCAGTGCTGACTGGAGCCACCAGGGTCCCTTTTTGACCAGGCATTCTGGTCGAAAACTGGATATCTGGTAACCCTACTTGGATAGCTCAAGGAGTTGCAATGCAAACTGTCCCAGATGTTCAGTTATACTGTTCCCTTGCAAATTTCCTCCCACTAGTTTTTTTTTTAAATTGCCCCAACACACATGTACGATCACCCAGCAGTGAGAGCAGTAGGATTTTAATCAATGCAGGCAGACTGAGTCCAAACTGTTTAAAGTTAAAGTTTATTTGTATTCTTTGTAGGAATATCAATAAAAGACCTCAAATGTATCTATATCTGTACATATATAAGAACCTTGGAAAAATTATTCACAGAACAAAAATAAATCTTCTTTAGAACAAACCCAGACAATGAAATGCAGAGATGGAGCTCAGAGACCGAACTGTCCAGTGCTACTAGCATAAAAATATGGTTTTGAAAACCAACTTTATTACTTTTTTTAAGGTGTAATTTGTTGAACTAAAAAATAAATTATTTAGAGCTATCATTGTAAAATAGTCCTGTGTAGTAACACTCTCATTAAGGCCCTTGAGATAGAAAATCTATTTTTGTACAGGTAGGATTCCTGGCAGGAGTGATTCACAATGACATTCTCTCTCTCATGGGAGCTAATTTAATGTAGGGAAGGAAGTGTCTAAAAGCATCAACCTACATTTAATCCTTTAAATCTATCACACACACTGTTGGAGAATAGTGGTTGACCAGTTAATATCCTATTTGGTTAATGTTAATCAACAATATAAATATACATGTAATGGTTTAACATAGACATGAATTGTTCCCCAAGAGTGATGTAGACATTTTTACAGAACACATAAATAGGATTTGTACATACATCACATTGGTGACTCGGCAAATGAATATGGCTAACATACACTGCATACACAACTGTTAAATCACTGACCCATTGGTTAGTTAAAAGCTGGTGGTTTGAACTTGCATTAGAATATGAAATTAATGCAAAAGGTAAAAAAAAATGCCAAAGCATTTGCAACAATGTAAAAGAAAAACATTTCTGGGATGGCCGAATATAGAGGTTATCCAACCACAGAACACAACCTATGTCCACTAGCTAGGAAATATGCACATCTCTCTCCACCCTACTCAGGGTTTTCTCATGATATGAGAGGGTTTCTAAGAGAGAATGTTTGAAATGTGCAGCTATATGCAGCTGTGTATGTATTTACATATATGAATACCCATTTCTATACACTGAAGAAAAAACAGTAGATGCTTAGTGACTAACTCCCACCCCTTTTCCTTCTTTAGGACCTGAATTCCCTGTGTTGCAAAGAAGGGTCCTTTAGATTAGGCCACGTTTAGGCCATTCACTCACCCTTAGCATCTCCTCCTCTCCTGAGATATTTACTGCTTCTCTTGCAAGTGTGATTACTTTCATCCCTCATCAATGCAGCATATAGCATTCAGAATTTGACAAAGTGCCAGAGCACAACACATGCTATTGTGCTTAACTATACCACCACAAGCAGGTCAAGAGTTTTTATTTAAAATTCAGAAATCCAACTGGCTGGTATAGGAAAGGGTCTCTTAGTTAATTTTTCTTTGAGGGACCATCATAAAACAAGAGTCATGGATGTGGCCAACAAGCACCTAATCCCCGAGGTCACAGTTAGCCCCATCATACTGGGATACAAGTAGTGCTTCCACACTCTCTCTCTCAAGGAGCTGGGCCAAGAAATAGCACCACGAGCACACAGTCAATGGCTGGCCACAGAGATGTCTGTTGGCCTGAGGCCTGTGTGTCACTGTGATAACTGTTGAGAATGCAAAGGTATATTGTAAACTCCCTCTCTCACTCAGCACAGCTCAGATGAAGGGTGAGGAAATTAGATTTAGTGATAATCACAGACAGTGGAAAGCTACAGTTTTAGGTTGAGGCTTGGAGAATCAGTTGGCAAATAATGTTTAACCACAAACTGTGATGCTTAATAGAAACCAATGGCACCAGAGAGCTTGGGACAAGGAATCCTCGCCTTCCTTTTCCATTAGCAGCCCTGTCCCAATGCCTCTACAACACAGACACACTCATGGAGGCAGCCCAAAGTTGGGAACTTCACTCTATGATGCAAGGTACGATGCCATCAGCTCTGGTGGTGCAATGGTCCTCAGCAGGCTATGTGTATTTGATGATGATTTGATATGATACGCATCGAAAGATGCTGTCCCTATTGAATTTCTCGGCAGAAGCCTGTGTGAACCTTACACAAAGGCAAGTGCACAATACATTCCCAAGAGCCTTCACCAGCTAATCACACATCTCAAATAGTGACTGTTTGTGGATTACCATAAGGCTAGAGTGGGCTCTGGTCAGCTCCATCTCCCTCAGTAGCGTTAGCCTAGCACCACTAGAATGACATTTCGACTGGAGTCTGTATGTCCTTGTAAACCTTCTTCTAGCCCCCCACAAAATAATGCATAGACAAAGCATTCAATTGCTCCTTAATCTTGAACTTCAGAGAAAAAACCCACCCACACCACATGCTTTATATACTATATGATTAAAGTACACACCCATCTACAAGGCTGCTTTTGGGAAAAAGATTTTGCATAGCACAGCTGGGTGAATATAATCTAGGGTAATTATATAGTGAACTTCACTGAATTTGGGTGCAGCTATATAACGCAGGGGGAGACGTGTGGTAGCTGCTTGCAAGCCACACAAAAATGCTGAGCTAAAGGGGGTTTCACGGGACAACAGCTTCTCGCAAAAATGAGAGCGCTACTCACAACAGACAAATGGATCCACTGCTGTTACTATGACTGCAGCCTTGGTACATGGTTAGGAGGAGAGGGTGAAAGGCACAGCTCCCAAGGGCGAATATAGCAGGGGTCACATTGACCCAGAGTTGGAAAACATCGTTTGGAAAGTTTAAAAAAAAATCACTACTGTGCAGATCCAGTACATGGCCCCATTAGCACAGAAGCCTCCACAAACTTGTCAGTGCTGCTTCAAGAACATTAAGCAGGACCTCTCCTTGCTCTTTAGTACCTATCATGTTTGAGAAGTAGGCGGAGGAAGCAGCTTTGAGCTGAAAGAACATTAAAAATAAATTCTTACTCACTTCAGGTAAGTTTTCTACCTCTCAATGGAAGTAACTACCAAGGTCTTACTAAGAGAGATTCATACACTTTTACTTTATATGTCTTACAGTACAGGAGATATGGTCTCTCTGTTTTTGTGCATAGTTATATATGTACATATATGTGTGGGTATGTTTAATGGAAGTAACTTAACTCGCACTGTTAACATATTGCGCTTTACAACAAAGAAATAGAATCGGCCTAAAGAGTTAGGCTAATTCATTTCTAAACAGCAAACAAACTTGGACAAACACTCTGAATTAAGGTCATTGTCAACATTGCCAACCCCGAGCAGTCAGAGAATTCAAATCAGTCCCCCAAAAGTCATGAGATTGGCTTAGAAATCCCAAGATTTTTAAAATAGTAAGTTTTCATAGATTCATAGTTCTTAAGGCCAGAACAGACCATCAGATCACTTAGTCAGACCTCCTGCATAACACAGGCCCTCAAATTTCACCCAGTTTCCTGGATTGAGCCCAATAACTGGTGTCTGACTAACACAAATCTTCCAAAGTGGTATCCAATCTTGATTTAAAGACATGAAGAGATGGACAATCCACCACTTCTCTTGGTAGCTTGTTCCAATAGTTCATTACCCTCACTGCTGGAAATTTGTACCTAATTTCTAATTTGAATTTGTCTAGTTTGGGGTCCTTTTTACTTACTTTGTGTTGAGTTTTTAGGATTCACACGTTCATGCTTTTCTCTGCAATAACGAGCTAAAAACGTACCTTTTCACAAACTGAAAGTGGAGATTCTCACAATCATTTGACTCCAGAAGCTGGGGCTTTAAAAAAAACAACACACTAAGTATTCCAAGACCTCTAGTAAAACCATGAGAGTTGGTAATACTGTGTAATTCCTGTTAATCTAGTGTGGCATGTGATATTACAGAATCTTCCTTCCCACAAGGTCATTTTTAATTTCAGGATGAGTGTTCATGTACATCCTGCAAAAGTTTACTCCTGTGGGAAGCAAGTGCGACATTACGGGGGACATTGAGGTTCAGCTGTAAACTCACCTAGGCAAAAAGCTGGATATGTACAGAACTCAAAAAACATTAACAGAAAGGCAAATTTAATTTGGGTGGGGTGGAGATGTTAAAAAATCATGCGTAGTCTGGAGAAAGCATCTCTGGATGTTGTGATATCTGATAACCCAATGGGTGAAATGGTGAAAGTGAAACTGAACAAGACAAAGTTAAAAATAAACAAAGTAGGCAAGTTTTATTTTACGTTCACTGATCTATTGCACAGAGCCTGGATGCCCTTTGGTTAGCCCTTTCCTTAGGGTACTAAGCTGATTATTTCCAATGGAGAGTGGAGCCCAGATTTGGATAGCTATTGCATTGAGACAATGGACTGTGTGCACACTGGGAATTGGACTGAAGGTCAAAAAAACACAGGTATTTACAGTTCTGTAAACTCTAAAAAGGAAAAGTCAAACCTTACTATAACTGGGGTAAAAATATCCCACCTTTAAAACTGCAAATTCCCTTTGTCTGTTAGGTGAAAAGCCTGGCTTTGGGCAGACCACAAGGAGATGAGCTTACTGCTCCAAAGAGTTCCTACCCAGTATGCTCAGAGAGACTGGAATAGCCTTTTGCCTATATCCCAGCAATAGCACATACAGAAGCCTGTGTGAAGATTGGATGTGGAGTTCGTTTTCAGTTAAAGAACTGGGGAAGAGAAGGTTAAAATTGGCAGACGGGTCGCTTTTATAATTAATTTAACTAATATTTCACTTCACTCCATGTGCTTGTATCAATCACCCTGATATGTGCAGCTTCTAAGTAACCAACTGCTTCTGTCTCTCGCGCTCACGCCCTCACCCACACCGGACATGTGCACACACACTCCTCTCTCTCCCTCTTCAAGGACTGCAGTGCTTTGAGCAAGAGGAAAAAATAATAATAAAAATAGCAATAATTAAAAAAAAATCTACATGGTTGACTTCCTTTTGGTATATTACAGTGGCATTTTCTGTACATGGCCCACAACAGGTTCCCTATATATATATATACACACACAGCAATATGGAGGGCCCTTGCCCTTATTATCCTGGTCTGAATGGTGGGCTCTATGGCCCCACTCCAGAGTTTTTCTTTTAGCAGCATTCTGTAAACCTGTAAGGAGTCTGTGTTTGGCTTTCTTGAGTCTGCTTCCTTCCGCCCTGCCCCTGGGAAGATGGCCAGCAGCATCTAACCTGTTAGCAGCTGCTGTTTTTGAATTCACCATTCTCCGTGATGGAAAGCTTGGTGGGGTTGGTGGGGGAGATGCCATTGCGGACCTGCATGCTGTAGCGCTCCTTCACCTGTGTCAGGGCACTCATCAGCCGAGTGTTGGCTGAGTCCAGAGACACGATCCGCTTCTCCTGAAACACAGACACACAATAAATCAAAGCCACTCCAGCCAGTACAGCACTGCCTTAAACCCTTTCTTTGCCAGGAACTTCCATTGCCTGCGCTGTGATCAAGTCTTCAGATGCTTTCTAGGCAGATACATCCTTACCAGCTTTCCCTGTGGAATGGGGATGTCTCTGCCTCTTTCTGTTTTTTGGAGGTACTATGGCCCCCGTTTGCCATAGGCTCTGCACACCCCAGTTTGGTCTCCCTGGTTTCTTTACATGATGGAAGCTGCCAATAAGTCATTGCTATACTTAGTTAATTAATCCAGCCATGGCGGTTACGTATTTCAGGTTTTTGACCCTACGGCCCATTCACAAGGCACATGAAGGCGCAAAAGCCTTCCTGGATTTAGAATTTTTTCTCTTATTGGAAAATTTGGAAAACAGAAACAGGCAGCAGCAAAACAAAGGGTGGGAGGTTGCAAAGAAAAGTGCAGGTGGTATGTAAGGGTCATTGTCTCTAAAGACTGCATGGAGAGTGCGCAGTATAAACCCACGGTATGTTTGAAATTAAAACAGCAGATAATGGCAGCCTGCAGTCACCAGCAACGGTGAGGGTGCAACAGCAACACAGGAGAAAAGCAGCCAAAAGCTAAAACTAAGGGGTTATTTGGTGGGGGCGGGGAGGGGTAAGAGGGAAGTGTGGGTGGTGGGGGAGATGGCATCAACAAACACAACAAACAAACAAAACACACTGTTCCTAGACCCATTCCAGCTCGGAGTTGCTCCAGGACTCTACAAAATCAAAGGTTCTCTCGTTCTGGTTTTAATTCTTCTGGCACAGAAAGTGCTAGCCTCCACTTCAAGCAATAAAGTATTTGGAAACTAAAGGGTAGTGGAATGCACTAAATACATAAAAAAATAAATCAACTGTGCTATCTGAGGTGGGACACTGAGAAGGGGGATTCAAACCAAGGAGACTGATGTACAAGGAAGCTTGCAATTTTTGTCTTGCTTTTAAAAAAATGCAACCACACAAAGCAGCAATGGACACTGCAGCAGGTAAACATGCTCTCTGTGCTACCAGCCAATTGACTTATTTTATATTCTTATTTTTAAAAAAGCTGCATGCAGTCTCTGCCCAGTCCAGCCCCAGCCCATTGAGAAACAAAGGGAAGGAAAAATGATATACGGAAGGCACAAACATTAAGGGATAATTCAGACATGTTGCTCAGGAGACGTAAGTTTTACAGCAGCCCCATGAGGTTCACATCCCAGCATGTCAGCTGTATGGTACATGTGCAATCAGGGAGAATGTTTGTTCTTCCCAAAGGGTTTCCCCAAGTGAATAAAGGTGGGGGACCCAAAACAAAACAGAGTTTAGGTGCTGCTTGTTTGACTGCCCTTTGCAGACGGAGTTGTGTGTATATAACAGAGCTGATGTAGGTAACAGGGTCAGTAGAGATCAATAGCAAGATCAGGCCATGACCACTCATTGTCCTACCATTTCACTGCTCCTGGTCCAGAAAGGGGAAAAAAGAAGGGGCAAGATCTGAGAGGTAAAGCATCAGCCTTCCCTCCCACACCAGAGTGAGCAGATAGGTTTAAAGGAAGAAAGAAAAATACCTGACTTAGCAGAGATCTGTTTCCTCTGCAAGTTGAAGTCCCTCCCTCCCCCGACTCAATCTTCATTTTTAAAAGAGAACTTTCTATTAAAAAAATGTGACCTTACAAAGAATTAAAAATGGAAGGCTGGGGTGTTTTCTGGCACTGATTGAGCATGCTCAGTACATGAGGTAATTGCAAACTCAGACCAAACGTGGATAGAACAACTGAAAAGCTTTAACCAGAATGTTAATCTTGAAGGCATGAGCTTGGTGAGCAAAAGGAGATGCACCCTGCTGATACTGCCTCACTCAAAGGAAAATGCAATCTAACCAAACACGTTCCTAATGCACATGAATTAGGTGCAGGGAGTGGTAGGAGCTGGAATGTGTAGGAGGTCAGTGCACCAGGCCAGGGCTGGGTACTGCTCAGCTAGAGAACTGATGGGTTTACTTGCCTGTTTGAATTATCTCATCCCCATTTATGACCTGTAATTTAACACAGTGGAGATGTCACTTGCAATAGCAATTGGGCTATTTCATAGAATCACAGAATCACAGGGTTAGAAGGGACCCCAAGGGTCATCTAGTCTAACCCCCTGCCAAGATGCAGGATTTGTTGTGTCAATTTGCAGCTCTGCTATTCTCTGGGGAGGTTACCATCACCCAGACCTCTCTTCTCAATCTGGGAAGCACAGAGAGGACCTCTGGATTCACAACACCTACAAACATTGTGCAATAAAGTTGCGAGTAATATATATAGTCAGTTTAACAATAAGACTGTTGTGCATAGCTTAATAATGGATTCCACACCCTGAACACAAGACAAGAGGCAATTCCTGCGAAGCATTCTGTGGTGAAGAAAGAGACAAGAAGCCAATGTCCTTCACTGCTATGTCCTAGCATTTTCATCTTTAAAATGAGAAACCAGGATCCAGTTCTGTTCCAAGTATCTCTAAAGAGAATGAGCTCCCTACCTCTCTATCCTGATGTCTTAAACCCCACTGGCCAACGAATCATGGTCTAAGAACAATCTTCCTTCTAAGTGTACTTTGAAGCAGATCAATTAACAGTAAAAGATATCTGGTTCTTCAGACAGTTGTGTCCTCTGCAACCAGGTGTTGAGTTCCCTGCCAACATCCCTTTTCTGCTCGAGGACCCACAAAAGGCCTTGCATCATGGCCATGGAACTCTATCCAATTGCAGACTGGACTACTGGTATTGTGTTTCTATGGGTTCACTGATGCACTCGCCTTTCCAAACCCGATTTGGGCTTTTTTCTGGGCACTCCCCCACAGCTTTTGTTGGTTTGGTGAGTGAGAGGTGAGGTCCAGAAATCAACCCGAAGTTTCCCATATGGAGGGGGTGAGGGCACTGGGCTGGGAGAAAGAAATTCGATTAAAAGGGAAAACTTCTCTCTCCATTTTAAAAAGGTTACTTTTCCTAGCCGTTGAAACATCAGAGTTACTGTATGGGATGTGTACAGAACTCTGTCTCACACGGCTGATCCCTTCAAGCAATTTGCACTGCCGGTGATCATGCCACAAACATCTAGCCGTCATGTCGGGGCATTGCACCCCTTCAGCATGGAGGGGTTAACCAACAACCCTCCCTTCTGCATACTGACACTGAGGGACCAGACTTCTCTGGCATGCAACATCCCCATCATGTTGCTCCTGGAACAGTCACAGTATCGCACAGAGGAGGAGAGGCTATTGGCATAGACTGGTAAAAAAAAAAAGGGGGGGGGGAGGGAAGTTCCTCTCTGCTCAAACATGATCATTCTAGGCTGATTATTGGCTGCATGACCCCCGCCCATCAATTTCTCTGTATCTATTACAGTGCTCCTCCATGCCCCCATCTCAGCGCTCGCACTCCCCCAATGCAGCTGGCCAACCCCTGAAAGCAAGTTCACAGTCCAGATGGGATTCACCATTGTGACATTATTGACATGAACTGTGACCATATAGATCATTGTTGCAATCAGGGTCCTATGGTTACACCAGGTATTGTACAGAGGAGGTCAAGTGGGGTGTCTATGGAAAGGTTGTAGTTCGCTGGTTATGATTATGCTCTCTGTATGTGTATCATTTTTGTATTTGAAGTTATAAATATTGGCTATGTACTTGTATCTCAATGTGTTTGATTCTAAGTAGCCTCAGTGAAGCATTTGGTCAGCTGCTTGAGAAAGGTCTATTCTCAGTAAGTGCCCAATCAAGAAACACTTAACTCACAATGGACTCTGGGAGATGCCAATCCACATCTGACTTTCCTGGGAACATTCAAACTAGCATGTAAACAATGGTGGTGGCCTGCAAAAAGCTGAATCATTCATGGACATGTGACTTGCCCAGGTGGCTACAAACTCCATCTTGTTGCTGTGACTTTGCACAGGAGAACAAAGGGGTTTCCACCCACAAGAGAAAGAATATAAAAGGCCCTGGAACCCCCCCCCCCCATTTTATCTTTAGCTGGCTCAAGAGATGGCCTCTCCACGCCAAAGAGATGCCTGAAAGAAACTGGAACAAAGGACAGTAACTACAGGTGTGTGAGTGATTGCTGGACCCAGACTAAGAAGGAGTTTAGTCTGTGAAAGAAGCTTATTGGAACATCTCTGAGAGTGAGTTTTACCTGTATTCAGTTTCTTAATGTATTGGGCTTAGACTTGCGTGTTTTATTTTATTTTGCTTGGTAATTTACTTTGTTCTGTCTGTTATTACTTAGAACCACTTAAATCCTACTTTTTATACTTAATAAAATCACTTTTGTTCATTATTGAACCCAGAGTAAGTAATTAGTAACTGGGGGAGCAAACAGCTGTGCATATCTCTATCAGTGTTATAGAGGGCAGACAATTTATGAGTTTACCATGTATAAGCTTTATACAGAGTAAAACTGATTTTGGGGGGGGTTTGGATCCCATTGGGAGCTAGGTGTCTGAGTACTAAAGACA
Source organism: Mauremys mutica (assembly GCF_020497125.1). Lineage (NCBI taxonomy): Eukaryota > Metazoa > Chordata > Testudines > Geoemydidae > Mauremys > Mauremys mutica. The sequence goes on from NC_059079.1 coordinate 58,844,027, forward strand.
GGAGCACTTGCTAAGCCGTTTTCAGTTAACTCTGCAGTTTTGGGGGTGTGGGTCAGACCCTGGGTCTGTGTTGGAGCAGACTGGTGTGTCTGGCTCAACAAGGCAGGGTTCTAGAGGCCCAAACTGGCAGAGAAAACGGGCTCAGAGATAGTCTCAGCACATCGGGTGACAATCCCAAGGGGGGTTCTGTGATCAAACCCGTCACAACCATCGTCTTCAAGGCCCACCTATAGAAGCCTTTTATACCCCTTTGTATGCCACTGATCACATCCCTTTACTTTAGGTTGGAGACAGCAGATGAATGGCCCACTCAGAGGAGGATGCCCAGGCCCCTCTGTTAGACAGTTGGCGTGGGCATGGTCAGAGAAGAGGTATCCACCTTCCTCCCCGAAGTCTAATAGGTTGTTGCTTTTTGGACATGCCTGAGCTCCATCAGTTTGGGACAATGAGACCCTGAGACTGTACCTAAGTAGGAAAATTGGCTTGTTTCATTCATGTCCCCTCCCAACCATCAGCTTACCTCAAAAGCAACACCAATCCATCTGCATGAAGAAAGGGTCTGCTATTCTGCTTTCTTCACAGGAGTCAAAAATGAAATATAAGCCCCCTGTATTCAGCTCTCTCATCGTAGGTTTTGAGTGTCAGTGAACACAGAAAGCCTTTCATTCTCCTGTTCACTTAAGTTATATCACAAGAGGATGACCTATTCTGGCATCCTCAGTTAGAACATCCTGCAGGGTGGATGGGAAGCAGGTATGGTGTAATTCCAGCACGATTATATTCTTAGCCTAGAAGTCTAAATATTTTTGAGCTGAACATAATGCAAGGGCCAAGATACCGTACTCAAGTGATTTTGTTCATATTAGACGGCATAGGTCCAAATCCTCTAGTTTTCAAGTCTAGCATCACTGAAGGAGTTGCTACAGGAAAATTTGCTGGGGGACAGCACACACAAGTGTTCCTCCTCAGAGGCTAAAACTTTCCCGGATTCCAAAATAGAACCTCCTGAAGAATACGTTTTTGCTACCACAAAGTCTTTGAGATCTCTTTCCATTGTATATTTTCCCTAGTGACACATTCAGAGCTCATACGTTTCACAGGTCTCATTACTGTTGGCTATCCATAATGGAAACAAATGGCTAACACGTATCCTTTCCTGCTTGCTCACACTTCTGCTCTAATATACCAATAGCATCTTTGGCTAGATTAATATATAACCCCACTTATGTCGAGGGAGAGAAATTCCAAGTGCAGCTCAGTGGTTCTGGCACTTCCTGCCTGCATGGTGAGATGACTTTCTGAAACCACCTGGGATACTGTTGTTGTTACATGCATCTTTGGAAAAGTTAAATATTTTTAAATTGTAACTAGGAAGTGACACTAATAATTAAAAAGCACAAAAGCTGGAGAGATTTCTACACTCTTGAGCATGAGAGGCACTTGACAAACAGTCTCACAAGCATAATGCAGCAGGCAGAGATCAAACTGGTTGTATATTTTGTTTATCAACTTCGTTTCTATCGGGGTGAGCATTGATAAAGAAGGTAAGCCAAACAGATTTGAAGCAATACTTCCAAACACTGGAAGAGCAGAACTGCATTATTTACACCTACGTGCCTCATGCACTAGTTTCCTTTCCCACAGCTAACCTGTATCAGCCAAGGCAAGCACTGGAGATTCATGCCACAGTAGGCATTATTCCAAGATTGACGATAGACAGTCAGCTGAAGTCAAATACAACACTCTAGCAGAATATTGTGCAGTGCTACACAGCAAGTGCTCACTTCTTTCTTAGAGGCTTCAGTAAACCCCATAATGCACTGCATCACACTGGTGTTAAATGCTGTAGTCTTTGTTGAGTGAAAGCAGAATTCTCTCCATGAAGGAGGCAAGTAGTATGTTCAATGCCATGGACTGATGCTGGTTTGGGAGTGAGACAATAATGCTGAGAGCTATCTAATAGATTTTGACATGGCAGCTGCATCGGACACAAGGATGGGGCCTATGGTTTCTGTACAAGAAATGCTTTGTTCTTGGAGATCCAAAACTCCTTACCTGTGCATCAATAATTTTCTGCTTTGCATCAATGACTGCTTGCATCTCAGCATGATCCTTCTTCAGCTCCTCTTCGACCGCCATTAGCCTGGGACATTGAAAGGGATCAGGAAATCTTAATGCAATTCTAGAGTGTTTCAGACAAAGCTGTAGCTCAAACAAGTCAGCCCAACAACTGGCTCTCTTCCTTTTAAGAGGAATATTCTGCAGTCGATTTGCCCCTCTGTCAACTTCAATTGGCTAAACTCAATCCTTACACAGAGAACAATGCCAAAATTCAACAGCTCTGAACAGTGTCAGGACCACTGATTCCAGTGTTTGGAGCCCACACTTCAAGAGGCGCTCCTTCCCTCTTTCAAAGAAGTGTGGTCTACCTAATGAGTAGAGAGAGCAGAGACTTGAGAGTTAAGGTCTTGGATCCTTTCCTCAGCTCTGCGTGCAAGTCACTTAACTTCTGTGTCTCAGTTTCTCCATCTGTAAAATGGGGATGAGACCACTTCCGAAGTGTTGTGGGGTTTAACTGAGGACAAGAGTTACCTGCCTGCAAAATATCATGCTCTTCTTGTCACAAAGTAATAAGTTAATCAACTGGGTTTCTTCAGTCTCTACAGAGTTTCCATGCTTTCCAACAAAGCTTTTCAAAAAGGCACTCTCCTCTCACCTGCTAATGATGCTTTTCATCTGACTGTCCTTCTCCTCCTGCTGCCTGCGCAGTCGTTCCTCACTATCTTCCAGCCTCGTCTTGTATTCCATCAGCAGCTTCTGCATTTGCTGCTCCTGCACCAGAAGGCGCTGCTCATACTCCTCCAATCGACGGCTTGACACTTTCAGACGGTCCTTCAGCTTTGCTATCTCTTGCTCGTACTGCAGGCAGGAGTGGAAGGGACAGAATCAGAAACAAAAGGGCTAGTTAGATAGAGAAGTTCGGATATTTTTGGTGAGGTGTGCATTTCTCTCTTTAACAACACAGAAAATGAAGGAAATGACAGGAAGGGCTAGAACCAGTCACTATAACAACTATGGACTAGCATAACGTAAGATCCTACCCATATAACTCGAACATTTTCTAATATTGCCCTACATCACCCCCGCTACGCCACACAGCCTGCCGCTCTGCCTCAGTCCTGACTGTACAGCCCCTAGCTACTCCGAATAAGCTCTCTAAGAGGTGAGACTAACAGCATCTAATATATTTAAATGACATGATTTATACAAGAATGGCCATACTGGGTCAGACCAAAGGTCCATCTAGCCCAGTATCCTGTCTTCCGACAGCGGCCAATATCAGGGGACCCAGAGGGAGTGACCAGAACAGGTAATCATCAAGTGATCCATCCCGTCACCCATTCCCAGCTTCTGGCAAAACAGAGGCTAGGGACCCCATCCCTGCCCACCCTGGTTCATAGCCATCGATGGACCTATTCTCCATGAATGAATCTAGTCCTTTTTTGAACGCTGTTATAGTCTTGGCCTTCACAACATCTTCTGGCAGGTTGACTGTGCGTTGTGTGACAAAATACTTCCTTTTGTTTGTTTTAAACCTGCTGCCTATTAATTTCATTTGGTGACCCCGAGTTCTTGTGTTATGAGGAGTAAATAACACTTCCTTATTTACTTTCTCCACACCAGTCATGATTTTATAGACCTCAATCATATATCCCCTTAGTTGTTTCTTTTCCAAGCTGAAAGGTCCCAGTCTTATTAATTGCTCCTCATATGGAAGCTGTTCCATACCACTAATCATTTTTGTTGCCCTTTTCTGAACCTTTTCCAATTCCAATATATCTTTTTTGAGATGGGGCGACCATATTTGCATGCAGTATTCAAGATGTGGGCGTACCATGGATTTAAATAGAGGCAATATGATATTTTCAGTCTTAAAATATGATGGAGGTAAACAGCAAGGTGTTGTAGGCTCTGCCGATGCCTATGCTGTTTTAGTCTATAGATGTGTTTGACAATGGTTTCAAACAAAGCTTGCAACCGTCCCAACATGCTTATGAACCGTATTAAATCTGTGGTCAGAAACCATGCAATGTACTAGCTGTGGGGTAGCCTCTACAGGATGGGGATACAAAAAATCCCTCTTCACATTGGAAGGGAAAACTGTGCTAGTAACAGCTGCATTTGAAAGCATGATTTTGGCACAACAGGGTATGCCATCATTCTGAACAGTTCAGCCTGCTGCTGTGGATAGGAGCTCAGTGGAAGCCTCAGGTCTAAGAGCTCAGGCTGGTGAATGCACACTGCAATTACCTTCTCAGCATGCTTGACTTCATCTTGATGCTGCTCTGTATCCACCTCTTCCTCTTCATACTGCCCGTTATTCAGAACCCATGCAGCTGTCCTTTCCACTGGTGACATTGTGGCTGAGTCCACAGGTGACTGAACCTGGAGCAGAGAGGACTGTAAGCATTTGTCAAAGAAATCACATACTGCCTGGCTCTACAGTCAAAGTTACTCAGAGGAGAAAAATGGAGGGAGAAGGCCATTGTGAGTCCAGCTGTATCAAAGGCTCCTCACCGCTACTTTCTTCCAGAGATACTCCAGACACATACTATACTTCAGTCCCTCTAACATCAGTGCATCCAGGAAAAGTTTAATGCAGAAAGACCCCTCTCTGCATTAAACCCATGCACACAGCTTCCCTTTCCCCTCAAAGTCATTTTTCTAAAACAATTCCATACTCCTTAAGGACAAGAAAGGGGAGTGAAGGCATGCACATGACAGAATCAGACAACACACCCCAGAGTCCAGAAGTACTGTGGTTTAGATCTCTTATAAGGAAGATTAAAGACAGTACAAGACACTTCAGAAAGGAGATGGGCTTACATTTGAAGAGATGACTGTTTGGTGCTTGCTGATATGCTATGTGTTTGCAGATGCACTTTCCTTTTTATGGAAAAAAATCTTGTTCCTGATTGGGTCCTGGCCATGTTCACCTTCCGCTAGCTAGCTTCCTGCTAAGGCTGTCTCAGTCCCCCTCTCACAGCACAAAAGACGAGGAAGTTTTTATTTGTAGCTTGCTTGTGAATGGCAGGTTTGTTACTTTGAAGAAGTGAGGTGCTTAACTTGAGATGCAATTTTTCTTTAATACTTCTGTGGTTCATTGTATTAAAAATGCAATTGTGTGTGTGTTACTGTGGAACTGTATGTAACTCCTCTAGGAGGAGGGAGATGCTAATGTAATTCCTATGGTTATCAGCCCTTGAAACTCCAAGAAAACCCCTTAGGTGAGGTGTTAAGGCCTGCTCCTGCCAGAGCCCATGGTAGGGTTGGGGTGATTTCAGGCAAGCTTATTAATAATCATGTAGGTTCTTGTATGGTATTTAATGTGTTTTCTCTGTAGTGCTTTTATCTTAAGAATGAAATACGCGTGCACCAAAAGAGCTGTGCGGTACCTATACATGGGGGCAGGCACACTGTTAACCTGCTATGAAGTGAAGATAAGCAGGTCAGCTTGTCTTTGCTAGGAACCAAACAGTGAAGGCAGGGAACTGTCCAGCCTGGAGATACCCCAGTCAGAAGGGAAAGATGGGTGCCCTTGTTGGACCATAGGGGAGAATATGGGCACAGATGCCCTGAAGTGAGAGACCAGAATTTCTAAATTCTGGGAAATACTGCTGTTGGGAGAGCAACATTGCTTTATTTCCCCAGCTTCCCTTTTGTGAAACTTGAAAATAAAGTTTCTTTCCCGGCCTGCTTTCCTTTTTCTGTTAACATGGCAATTTGATGCCTCTTTTCGGCAGCAGCATTAAGGACAATACCAGCACATTGCTGGGGATAAGGCAATTTTGTTCTTCTCTATAAATATACCTTCTTATTACCAAGGGTCATTGGTCCTGAGCAGAGAGGCTATGGATAACTATGGCAGCTCTGCTGAAATTTTGGCACTCAAACTCTTCCCTATAAAATGGGCCTAGAGTTACACCACAGAGCGGGCATACTCAGCCAGCACTGATGGAGAGCTGAGGGTGAGGGATCATACTGTATGGTGAAGTGGCTAGCTGTTAATGCGGAGGGGCTTACTCTAGGAAGGAGGCAGTCCTGAGTCAAAGTCTGACCAACCACACGACCTACATCTCATGTGTTACTGCTTTAGACAGACAAGAAAAGAGGACCATTGTGGGCTGGGCTGGGCGCTTTGAGGTGTGTGTGTGGGGGGGTGGAGGCTACTGTAGTCTCTTCCCCACTGGAGCCGTTGCCGATACAGTAGAACCCCTGGAAACCACTCTCACCACTCTCCAGATCAGCAGCTACGTGTGATCCCTTTCGAGCAGCTGAGTGTACTTTCCCACTAGGGCCAGCTATGCGCTGAGAGGTGGTGCTGCTATTGAGGCACAGTGAGCAACTGTTAGGGCCCAGCTGCTCTGACCAGTCTCTATCAAGGTTCCCAGCCAAAGTCCACAAGCCTGCCACAGGGAAGAGAAGACAAACGGGGGCATAATGTAGTGAGGCTCCAGAAGACTATGCCTTGCAAAAGCTGAGGGTACTCAGCAAACTGCCGCTGTGCAACAGGGGCAGAACACGGGGATCTAGAACAAAGCTCTGGGACCTTTATGTGGAGGGCTTTGGATGCCAAAATCTCCCCATGAATGCAAAAGGGGGTGTCCGACTACACAGATGGACACAGGTGTATGAGAACAGTGTTTATTAGTCACCTTGCCTGGACGGCAACAGAGCACTGAGTGATGTAGTTATCCAGGTCTGATATGAGCAATGGCCACTGGCTTTGCTGGAGGAGTGTAGGTTTTTTTGTTTTAATGGTAAACTAAAAATATGGGTATCTGAGGAGCAGAGGACATTCCCCAACACATTATAACCATTTAAAATCAGCTAAATTATGAGTCCAAATGGGTCAGTGTCCTCCTTTTCATTTTTACCCCTCCTTCTCAAATGCATATAGGCACTTAACTAGCTTCACATACTAAGTAATGGTCTGTAGAATTTCAGATTGTTGCCTCATTTAGTATTTTAAAAAGTGAGTGAGCTGCTGGGGTGAGATCTTGCTTGCTAGGTTTCAGGGAAGCATATTTTATAGGGGAGTTATAATATTTTACAATAAGAGCTTGCTCAGCCTCATAACAGGTCAGACATCCAGGTATGATTTCCAGTTCCAGTCTCTCTTAGGTCTTGTCTACATTGGCAGTTTACAGTGCTGCAACTTTCTCGCTCAGGGGTGTGAAAAAATACCCTCCTGAGCACAGCAAGTTTCAGCGCTGTAAAGCTCCAGTGTAGACAGTGCACCAGCGCTGGGAGCTACGCCCCTCATGGAAGTGTTTTTTTGTTTTTGTTTTTTTTAAGAGTGCTAAGAGTGACGTGACCACACAAGCCACGTTAAAGCACAGCAGCAGCACTGCTTTAGAGTTGCCAGTGTAGACTAGCCCTTAGTCACATGCTCAGGGGCTGAGAGTGCTGCCGACACAGTGACTCAGCCATTGGTCTAGGGGATGCCTTAGGTTTGCCAACAATGATATCCTGATTCTAGCAACAGGGAGCCCTGGTAGTGATGGGTGTAGAGATGGGTCAGAGAGAATTTCAGGGCTTTGACAGATGGAGGCCCTCTGCCTGGAAAGAGAGAAATTTGTGGTGGAAAGGTTAATAACACTCTCGGTGGCAGCATGACTGATATTGCTATTTGTAGTGACCCTACTTTATACATATGCTCCTGCAGTTAGACTCTTCTCTTGACAGTATTTGCTGTGAGACAGAGACAGCAGAGAGAACTTGGACGATGGGCAGCTCTGCCACCAATCAGCACCTCTCAGGAGTAAATACTGTTGTAGCCACTGGCAACTGCTAGAAGGCTTGAAGGATTTTGATCCTTAAAAACAAAATTGCTTTTTATTTTGGTTCTGGAGGGATAAGATCGCACAAGGGTCAGGACAAACTGCATTAACGACCTCCTTCTAGACCTCTGGCTCACCAGCATATCCTTTCAGTTAACCTTTAAATTGAAGAATGGAATATTTTTAGAAATCAAATTCAAAAGCATGAACAGTTAGGACACCCACAAAGAAACAGGCGGCAAAGGGTAAGATGCAATTTGAAAACACTAACATGAGTCCCAAGAGACAATATTGCAGAAAAGAGGCCAGAGAGGGAAATTTATTGAATACTAAAATATCTCTGAAAATTCTATCCCCCACCTCCTCACTAAATGGAAATGAAAGACAGAAGCTAAGGCCTCCCAGACAAGCAAACAGCCCTGCTCTGTGCTCAAAAACATATGAAACTTGCAAAGAGGTTGATAATTACAAATACCCACAAAGCAACACTCAGAGAGAACTCACCCAACTTTTTTTTAAGCCATAAAAAGAATTCCACAGTGATATTTGCAATTAAAAATATGCGGTGGAATTTGCTTCAAGAACAGGCTGGCCACGTAAGTCAGAACAGCTCAAGAAGCTTCTCAGTTGTCTGGGATACCAATCAACAGACCAGATTGATATCTGTGACTGAACTGGGAGCAAGGAAACTAACTGTGCTGGTGAAAAGAGTCAGTGTAGAAAAGGAAGGGTGGAAATCTGGGCAGACACATATAACTCAACTTTTATAATCTACAGGGCCAGTGGAAATGTAGTCTGTTGAAGCTGACCATAGCTATAGGCATCAACATGGCTGAAGGATAAAAGGAGATGGTAGATAGAGGAGGAAAGTTTGTGACATCACTTTGACTCTGTTATTGCTAAGCAAGTGGAGGAAACTGCTTTACTTCATAGGAATATGGCGATCAGTACCTCAAGATGAAACAGACTCGAAAGGAGATTATCCAAGGAGTTGTAAACAGCCAACTGGGGATTTCTCAAACATGCAAAGGGCAGTGGCTGTAGGTTTTCCCATGCACGCCCATATGCATGTGTATGTGCTGGAGAAAAGGGTCAGTAATATTTTTTAAAAGGCTGCTTTAAAAACAGCCTATATGGTTCCCCGCACCACTGCCTTCAAGCAAGTGTGTTTATTTTTCTAGCCATTTCCAGTAAAAGGCCTTAAGGAAACTAACTATTTCCAGAGGGAATTCTGATAAAGCACTACTTGCAGTACAAAATGAAGCTACCAGAAGAACGCACACACTGTTTCACCTGGCAGCTGAAGCATTAGAAGAGCAGTTAGTGGATTTCCAAGTACAGCTCCTATTATACTGGGCTGAAGATTCCCCCCACCCCAGCAGTGGTTTAAACATCTAATATATGGTACCATCCAACATACTGTATCTATCAACCCGCCTATACCCACATACAAGACAAGCACCCAAAATGAGGGATATGCACACAAACTATATAAAAAAACTTTAACATTATGGGATTCATTTCTTTGGTATAAATATCATTGCCTAATAAGCTTGGCTTTGTGATTCAATATTTCTGATTTCAGTTACAGTAGCAAAAACCAGACACCATATGGTAGTTTTCAAGCACTGATTGTTCTCGGGTTCCCAGATACCAGTATGGGTTGTCCTGCTTTTTCTCCCATACATTGCTAAAGGCCTTGTCTACATTTAAAAGGGTTTGTTGGTGTAGATACATACTGCTAGAGCGATACCAACAGGCTCTCCAGGTGGAGGTGCAGTTAATACCAGCAAGCCAGAATAGCTCTACCAGCAAAAGGAGTTTTTGCTGTGCTGGTATAAGTGGAGTCTGCACTACCAGCTACCATAGCTGTCAGTTAGGGGTGCACTTTTTTTTCCATACTCTGAATCAATACAGCTCTGCTGACAACATTTCTAAGTGTAAACCAAGCCTAAGCGGTTGTAGCTTTTTCCCTTGCCACAAGTCCTCACTCGCACCTTTGTGACTTCCAGGATGGGACACTGCAGTGCCCTTTACTTGGACCTACCCGCAAAGACCACCTGGAAGATTCAGCTAGTGCAGAATGCAGCCACCTGGCTCGAGTATTGTGTCAGCATGAGCACATAATTGCTGTTGTCAGAGAACTGCAGTGGCTTCCTTTCTGCTTCCCTGTGCAATTCAAGCTGCTGGTTTTAATATATCCCAGAGCCTCATTTCAAAGCCAGATAAGGTCACTGAATGACAACAATATACTTAGTTTTCATGTAAACTACAAAACTCAAGTACTGAAAAACAAGGAGATTAACAGTTAGGACATCATAAACCTTAAACTGCCTAGAAACGTACTGTTCTAACCTGAGCAGAGAAATGAATACAGGACATCTTCATAAATCAGAGTTAAGGTGGTTGTGCTATGAACTGTTGGGCATCTGTATGGACTATCTAGCTCAATTTCAGTATTTAAGTATTTCATTTTATGGGATACCATTACATTGTACACATCAGTTAAAATATCAGACACTTTTTTGTTCAATACTATATAATTGCTGTTTGTTAAGAACAAAATTGTGTAAGATGAAACATGCGTGATGTTTATTGACTTCTGGTAAAATTAAGTATGTGGATTTGCATATGAGGCCAATCAATATGCATTAGACATAGGTAAATATATATTTCTATTAAGTGTTTCCATTTCGTTCATATTTTGATATTACTGATGACAGAGTAGTGGAGGTTGGAGCTAAGGCTGTTGGGTTGTGACGAAATATACATTTCTTTATACTTGATGAGAATATTGCATTTGCTTAGCAGTTGGGCGACATGGATTCTATGCTATTCTTATCGATTCATTTCCCTCCTCTTCAGTAGGCAAATATACTGTAACTCAGCCATCTGAACTGGCTTTTGAAACAAAGCTTTTTGTTCTTGGAATTCTTCAGTTTTTGTTTCTTTGAACAAATTTGTCACTTTTCCTATTGTGAAGGTAAACTGAAAACACAGTTTTTTAAAATCTTAATTTGATTATCTTGTGCTCATTTTATTTAACAAGTGAGAGTTGCTGGCCAAGGTAATAATGGTAGCAAGGCAAACCACAACCTGTGCCTGCTGCTCCTACCCATTCCAGCCTCTCCTCCCATAATACTAGAATCAGTTCACATTTCTTGTTTCACATTTAAATAAAGTAAGTGGAAAATGTTGAAGTGGGCAGTTTACCTTTGAGAGAGTTACAAATACAGAGAATGGACAAAATCTGGGAGAAGGACTTTGTTCCTACCTGCTGCGTCTGCTGCCGCTGAATTGCCCTCACTTTGGGGACAGGGCTTTCTCTGGAGGACGAGGACTGCTGCCGCGACCGGCTCCCATTCTGAACTGGCTCTGTCACCATTGCACCTGAAGCTGCTGAGAGGCTCCCTGTGCTCCGCAAGGAAGCGCTATGGGGCAGGGACTGTGGTGCTTTGGCCCTGGCGCCCAACCCAACCTGGTCCATTTTACGGATCTGTGCCTGCCCAGTGCTGTTCTGCCGGGGCAGAGCCATAGGTACATGCTTGTCCGGCACAGTGTGCCGTCTGGTAAAGTCCTCACTCTGTGTGCTGCGTTTGGTGAAGTCCTCCATGCTGCTGTTGCTGGGTCCACTGAGTTTGAAGTCTTCACTGTTACTTTGGCTCCGGGAGCTGGCAGTGCTTAAGTTCTCCAAGCTGGAGTCCACAGAGGCCTTTGGCATTGGTGGAGGAGGGTTGTTGAGCTGGTAAACCGGATTCTGGAAGGCGAGGGGCTGGAGGCTGCCCTGCTGATTCAAGGCTGGGTGCAGTGGTCTCCTTACTTGGGGAGCGCTCTGTGGCGTGCTCTGAGTCTCCCGCAGTTGTTTGATGTTGGCCACCTGTGTTATAGAGAGCTGGCTGCCTGCCAGACGCAAAGGCACATCGTGCAGGATGGATGCGTGATCACTGTGAGTTGCATGGGGGTCCTGCAGGTCCATGAGGGAGATGCTACGTCCATTGGGCAGTATGCTCTCCCTCTCGTCCTTGTCTGAGTAAGTCATGCTCTGGGTGGATGCCTGCTGAACCAACAGTAAGGTTTTCCCTTGAAAATACCCATCTATATTTTCCTGGGTTGGAGATTTCAGTTTATGTGAGTCACTGTGGAGCAGATAGGCATTTGGTTAATTTTTAACCAGCTACAACCCCAGTCAATCTGTCCCAAAGAGGCCTTTCTTCCTCAATTAACCCCCTTCCCTCTCTCTAAAAAAGCCTCAGGGAACTAGATTATTTCCTTTTGTGAAGCTTTTTACTTTTCTCAAGTCACAATACACACGTCTCCAATTAGTTTAGCTTGAAGAATAAAGCTTTACTTAAGAACTGCCTGACTATCTTCTCACAGGTAAAACTCAAACCATTCCCACTGATTTCTGCCCCCTCGGACATTATTATTTTCCAGTTAGATTCTAAACCAGTCCAGACTTCATCTCACTCTTCCTCAGCCTCCCAGAACTTTAGGCTATACCTGTTCAATCTGTCTGAACAAGTAATTCCAGGAGTTGCTGAAGGCCCAGAAAGTAGACACATTGAGACACAAAACAAAGCCTTACACTTGGCAGCACAAAGCATGGACAGATAAACCACTAGGTTGCAAGTTCTCATGCATTTCAGCCATCACCAGGCTTTTTGCTGGAGCTCTCCAGAATTGTAACAATTACAAGGTGAGAAATGTAACACTAAATACAGAACAGATTATTTTTGCTATTCTAATATTTTCATTCTCTCTCAGCCTAACTATAACATGCATTTCTCAATGCTATTGGAAAGGTAATATAATCTCTAGAGTGAGATATTTCAGTCAGCTTTACAGGATTTATATTGAGCTACGCATTTTGTTTGTATCTTTCCATCTCCTTGTACTTCACCCAGGTTGGCCAGTGGTATAAGGTTTGGTTTTCAATATCCTAAGTCATTGACTTTAGGCAAACCCCAGCATCCTGGCTAAGTGAAAAGTTTACATGTCTTAGCACTAGTCCTTGCATATCTCAGTGGGATCCTATCCTCCCTACTACAGATAGCAATTCTGAGTCCTAGCATGTACCTAGTTATAAATTTGGGGGGACTATGCTTGGACAGGGGTTCTCTTAACACAATCTTACAACCTGCCTGATCCTACATCCGTTCTGCTTCATATCTTCTCTTGAACCCTGGCTGTTACATACCCGTCAGTGGGGTCCTCGAATATCTTCTGAAGCCCTGAGGAGAGACTGCCACTGACATTTGGACTAGAGCTGTGCTCGGTGAAACGCCGCAGCTGCTGCTGTATTGGCGTAGGATTGGTCATTGACTTGGTGATATCAGCAAGAATGCGAGGGAGGGGTCCAAGTTTTGCCACGGTCGCCTGTAGGAAGGAATTTTCACCCTGATTGGACAATAAGCACCGCGACATCCGCCATTTTTTGATAACGATGCAGAGGGGTGGAGGTTGGAAGGAAGGAGGGTGGGTGTTTGTGTGTGGGTGTGGCAGGACCATAATGCATTGTTACGGAGCAGCGTAACCACGGCGACGAGATGAATGAAGGAGACGAAACAGGGTGCAGCAGACATTGAGGAAAGAAAAGGAAATAGAAAAGAAATTAGGATTGACTCCCAAAAATAAAATTCATGCTCAATAAAACCAAACTATTGCCATTCCAACACAAAACTGTCATGCAAAGCAAAACTAAATCCAGGGTGGAGTCAAGTTAAAAACTATAGTAACTACTAATTAATGGGAATTCAGAGACTACAGAATCAGCTAACGGGAGGGAACTTTCCAGGCAAAAGGGGTCATGTGGTAAAAAGAAATGCATGCCAACAGAGAATGGGGGGGGGGGGGCTGGGCTGCATTCAGGGGATCCAGGAGAGAATTGAAAGGGTTTGGGGGAGGGAGGTTTCCATTTCATCAGCCTTCTCCTTTTGGCATTCTACACTGATGCCATCTTTTGTACCAAAGTGCTATCAAAAGCTGGGAGCTAACATGGCTTTCACCACTTCAAATGAAATTAAAATTAATGGCATGGAAACTCCAGTAACATTCACTCCAGTGCATGGAAACTCCAGTAACATCCAACCCAATATTTTCATTTCAGCCAGTGACTAGCACCTAGTTATCACCTTGCATCATTACACTTAGGTCTGGCAAGGCCTCACACAACAGCAACTGACCATAAAGCAGAGTTCTACCAACACTATATCCCTGTAGTGGAGGCTGCTGTTCAGATTTTCTGTTCTTCTCTGGAAATCTGCCCCGAGTTTATAAGGTGACTTTGGCATCTACACATTGCCACTGGTAGGGGTGCGAGTAGAGGGTAAGGGAGGTATTGTCACACAGTAAAGCTCATTACAAAGACTACCTTCCTGTGAAAGACAGGTTCCACCCCCCCCAGAAACAGGCATCCAATCAGTTGTCTACAGTGGAAAGTTACTTTACACCTGCTTGTTTCTCCCAATTATTTCTCCTTTATTAAAACCTCCAGCTTTTCCTGGTAACTTAATTTATTCCCTTTCCTAGTCCCTGTAATCATTGCCCATAGTGAAGCAACATGGCAGTGTAACATTAACCCTTAATTCCCATTTTAGCACAAACAAAACCCCTTTCCCCAAACCTGTTAGGATACACTGATACAGCTGCACTGGAAAAGAGCACAGTATACGCTGGCTTAATACTGTATCTGCTTCCTGCCTCCAGTCCCAAGCCATGTACCACTTATCTGCATTTTGAGAGCAGTTCCGCAGCCCCCAGTAACTATGAGATAAGATCTGATACTGCCAAATTCATAAGTCCAGTCCAGTTCTAAAGAGGGCTTTTCCCTTCTTTTTCCTTCTGACAGTGCCAGAAACTTTCAGTCTTTGGGCCAGATCTTCAGTTGAGGTAAACTGGCAATGGCCTGATGTACATGAACTCAGGATCTGCCCATGTCTGTTCAGGTAGTCATTCCAGTGGCCTCAGGAAAGCAATCTTTGTAGGAGAGATTTTACTGCATACGACATTTAAAGTGCAAAAATGTATGAGTATAGATGGGAAACTGACAAACAAATCCAAAAATCCTTATCAAACTAAAATGTGTGTTTTTATCTTCATGCATCAAGGGCATTTAGATTTACTCTACTACACCAACACAAATAATTTTATACTGTACCAGTAGGAAATAAATCTTTGAATAAATCATTATTTCTCCAAAACTTGCTAGTAACAAATTATTATTAGCAGTTCTCTGCAGACAACTCATCTCCAATTTGAAAAGAAAAGATCTGACAAGTACGGTGCAAATGGAATCTGGGACTGCAGACAACATAATGCGGATTTGAAACTCTGCAGCGTGATGGGAATAGCTAAATGCTTGTAAACATGTAAAAATGGCAAACTCTGATTCAAGAACTCTGTTCCTTGTATCCGAGTCCTTTCTCTACTTACCAGTTTTTAATTCTATTAGCTCTGAAGAGCCCACATGGCTAGGGAAAAGCAAGCTGGAATCTGTTCTGTCTCATGCATCAGCCAATTTGCCAGCTAAAGGCTGACAACAGAATGTCCATTACCCGTGATGATGTAGGTAGCAGAATAGACACAGCCTGGTTTTCAGATCTCAGGAGCTTGCAGTGTTGGCTCTTAGAGAATCAGCTTCACCATGCACAATGTGGGGCATGTAAAAGTACGAATGGGACAGGGCATACATGGGGAACCTGATCTTATGTTAATCTGATCCAAAGCCTGTTGAAATCAGCAGGAAGATTCCCAGAGACTGCAATGGTCTTTGGCTCAGGCCCTTAATGAAAACACTGCTGTTAAACTACTCCAATCTGGGAGGAGGAGGAAAGCCTAAGAAGGGAATGTGCAGCAATGAGTTGTCTCCACTGATATTCCCATTCTCCATCCATGCCGTGCCCTTTTTACCCTGCACAGGTGTGAGTAAGGGAGTGGGTGTTCAGGGAGGCTTCATATCACTGTGCAGAGAACAACACTGAACTCCCAGCCTCTGCAAAGCATTTACACTTGTGCTGGAGCACAACTACCTTGCACATCCTGTTCAAGGCCTCACAGGTCTTGCAGGAGCTAGGCCTTGATCTGGAATCATTTAAAGGATAAATGCCACAGTCACATACTTTTCTAAAGAGTTACTGAATTTTAGAAAGTTCCCCCTAAAATAGGACTTGGCTGCTCCTTGGGCATTTCCTGGTGTTGACAGTTGCTATGGTACCATTGCAGAATCCACCCTCCCAGCCCTTGGGCCTGCTTTACCTTATCAAGTTGGGACACAACCTCCCATAATAGCGAGTGCAAAACTGAGAGCTCCCTGCCCAAGTCAATGTAGCCTTCAAACCCAGGGGTGTTTGAGATGGTGTCCGGGTTAGAGATCTCCAGCAGAAAGCGCTTCATTCCCCCCCATTCATGTTCCAGGAAATCATTCATGAAGGCCATGTACTCCTCTTTATTACCAAACCTAGAGAGAGAGAGAGAGAGAGAGAGAGAGAGAGAGAGAGAGAGAGAATGAATGACCACCACACAGAATACAACAGATAAGTGTTCAGAGAATTATTCTAATGCTTTCCCCTTCATCTTTCTTCCTGGGGTAGGAGAAGAGAGGCAAGTGATTGAAGAATCCCACTGCTTTGCTTGACTCATCTGGGTACTAACTATCCACTGTTCATATCACTGGGTGACAGGCACCACCACCGCCCCCCACATACACTACCCATTTTGGAGACTCTGGGCATATGTCCTTTGCATCATTCCTTTGGCTGGGAGTTTGGATAAAAGGAGTTACCACCTTCAAGTAACTTGTATTGAATTCTACTTGTATTCTTTATATGAGATCAAATGAAAACCAAAGTGTGTATGTACCTACACAGAAAACACCTGACTCTGTTCTCAGTTACAACAGTTTATACCAGTGTCATTTTACTGACTTCAGTGACTACTCCTGAAAACAGAATCAGGCCGACAGTGTACACGTCAGTACTCTTCTTGGTTTATGTAGCCACGCAGTATGTGGGTGGAAAAGCATCCTCCCCATTCCAAGTTTCACACAGTATTCCTAGGATTTAGTTTTAGAATTGCATTTGCACAGAGCTCTCCTTTCCTTTCCTCAATAATATGCAATGAGACAGAGACCCCTGAACATTTTGTTGTTTCAGGGCTAATATGCTACTGCCACCTACTTAGCAAAATTGGCGAGGTTCTGAATGACTTTAGCAATGAGTGTCAGAGTGCGAGATGTCCGGTCGTCAGGATACTCCTGCATGAGACTGAAGAGACTAGGGGACATGATAGCCGGGCACAGGAAACGGAGGAAGAGTGAGGCACTGATCAGGCGTTCACTGATGTCCTGCTTGCCCCGACTGAGGCACTTCTGCTTCCAGGATGCAAACACCTCCTTCAGCTCACGAGGAAACACACTGCAAACAATTAAATCAATCAATAAAATGACAAAGGTGTGAAATGTAACAGGTTGAACTGACAGCCTGTCACAGGAAATGCAAAACCACGCAAAACAGAAACGCTGGCTATTCTGTTATTTCAGCCCAGCAAACGTTATTAGGTTTCTAGTCTTAGCTCCCAGATCACCATTTTAGTTGGTACACTTAAGTATTATTCAAAGCATTCCTCTAGAAGATATAAAACTAAATCCTTTTCAATCACTTTGATTTACAGGTTAAGAAATGTTCATCCCTAGTTTGAAGTGAATGGCAAATTGGTTTGTAAAAATTCAGACACACTGAACTGTTGCTCATTTCTATAATTGGACTTAAAATTTTGAATGCTTTAACCTTTTTTTTTTATTGCTTTTCATTAGATCTGGCCTGAAGCAAAAAAGCCAGTATTTCAACATTTCCAACTTGATCAGAAGTAAACACTAATAGAAATCTCCTGTGAAGCGTTTTCCCTACAATATAATTTCCAGACCACTTTTGCAGATCTAAGAGGTCTGAAAAACATTTCATATAAGCATCCAAGCTATCAGCTGCTTATTCAAATAGAACTTCTGAAGTTTAGTCTTCAAGTTACCCCATTGATTCAATCATCATTAACTATATCTCCTTTGCCACAGTAAATATTTCAAGGGACATTCCCATACGATACAGTACTTAGGACTGAGTATGGTGTCAGTACTGCTTGTTTGGACGGAACTTCTCTCTGTGATGTTGTGTAGAGAGTGGTTAGCCACAGGAACCCAAGCTCCTATAATATATGGAAGTATATTTGTCCTCGGTCACAACTACTGCTGCTTTCCCATATTTTGGAGAGAGAGGGATACTATTTTTGCCTTTCCTAACCAAATGGTCAAACCAAGTGGCCAATGAGTGAGAGGCACGTGCTCACCAGTAGGAGTTGATAATCTTGCAGAAGGCCAGCTCACAACACATTTTCAGGTTGCTCTGATGATCAGTTAATTCACTGGATGAACATTTGCTGGGATCGACTTCACAGTTCTCATCTGACTCATACAAAGCCTTGATGAATTCTCCTGTAAGGGAAGAGGGTTACAAACAGTGGCAATTATAGAAAAGTCTTCTTGATGTATCTTTAAATCCTGTTTATGCCTCTCCTCGGCAACTGCATTTTCTGCACCCAGCATCTGCAGTGAGGTAGTCTCCAAACACCAGATGTGGAGTGCATGACTCCTCATAACTGTTTTCAAACACAGGATTTGCCATACCAGATCAGGCCATTGGTGCTCTAACCAACAGCCGAGGCTTCAGAGGAAGGCAAATCCCGCTCGTCTCCCCTCCCAAAATAATGAATCTAGCCAGCTGTGCAACTGCTGTACATTGGGGGGCAGGGAAGATGAGAGGGAGAATTCCTTTCTGACCTCTGCAAGATATCAGCTTACACCCTGAAGAATGATTATCCTTACCTCTTTTTGCATAAATACAAATGTTATTAGCGATCATAAAATTATCCATCCCTTTAAAATGCAAAGCCAGGCGACTTGTCTTTGTGACCTTCTCTGGCAATGAATCTGACAATACTTTTTATTTTTATTAGTTCTAAATTTACTGTATTTTAATTTCATTGAGTGTCACCTGGTTCTTGCATTATGAGACATGGTAAAAAAGGAGGATTTACCAGGTTTCACTCTGTTCTTTGCAACTGTGAATAATTCAATCCAGGTTAACTAATCCTGGTTTATGCAGTCTATTGTCAACCTTACATCTTGCGGAATCTTTGCTGCCTATTTCTAGAGCTTTTAAATTTCTACCCTCTCTTTCTTAAGGTGAGGCAATTGAAATTGGACACAACTTCAGACTGGGCATGGTGGGGCCCTCCATTGGTTGATATTCTGTAATGTCAGTGTATTTTCTACTCTCTCTCTCATATGGACTCCAGCATACTCATTACTTTTTAAACTGCTGCTGTGCACTGGGTATCTTCCCTTATCTGCTTAATGATTTAGTGACTCCTGAGTTGTGTCTTCAGAAGATGTTCCCAGTTTGGAGTTTATGCCAGAAGGACTGTCTGTGCAAAAACTGTTGTTTAACAAACAAACAAAAAACCTCAAAACCAAACCACCAATGGCTTTGCACGCAGGACAGGTAGTACATTTACCCAAATCTTTTCACCTCCACAAATTTTTGTTCATGTGCTTGAGTATATAACCTTACAGCCAACACCTGGTCATGCTATAATTATTCTGAACAAGTATTCATAGTTCATGGGAAAATCCAATTTAGAAAATTTTGCTGGTGCCTGAACCCTGGGAAGAAACGGAACCTACAACTTCCTGAAATGAGTCTGTTCACAGTGTACTTTGCCACAAGGGGTTGAAATTGGGCCATTAAAGGATTGATTAATTAGTGGGCAACTTCAACAGCACAGAGTAAAGCTGTTAGGAGCATTATTCTCTTCCAATAGGAGAAGTGAAGTATCAGAAAGCAGCATTTCATAGCAGAAGGAAGGAGATTCAATCTAGTAAACAGCAATACTATAGTATAATCAGAACAAGTACGTTTGGCTGATGAACAACAATTTGATAAAAAACGAATTGGTTATTTTTAAGATAATCTGGGCTCCACTACAGAAAAATTATGCGGAGGGAAGGCAGTTTAGTATTATTTGCTAAGTTAAGCGCTCAGCACCACTTCTGGGTAAGCAAACTCTGGTTGGAACAATAGTTTCCCAAATCATTTTTTATGCACTTGTAACTTGCTCTCAGTAGTCCATAGCCAGATCCTAATCATGTATTAAAATGTGCTTCTAGGTATACTATACACTTAATACTGAATTCAGCGTCATTAATTTGTTTCGCACAATATGGAATCTAACTGAATGTATTGTGTGACGCATTTAAAACTAGATAAATATATCTTCAAGAGCCATCTTGGCCTAGGCTGACGTAACAGGTCTTTTTCCATCTCTAACTTCTATGATTCACAATCTTATCGCTTAGCACTAGTGTCCAAAACAATGTATAAATAGTCATTAATTTAAAAGTATCCATGTAGTTACTGCACATTAATGGACTCTCAGTCAAATGTAACATATTGAACCAAAAGGTGATAATTAAATCTGCTGGAAGACAAGGCATCAAGTAAAATGCTGTTTGCCTCCATGTACTGGGCTAGACTCTGCCACCCTTACTCGTGTTGAGTAGTGCCTTAAGGTTCTACCCAGTGAGTAAAGCTGGCAGAATTAGAAAAGATATACACAATACACTCAAATATACATAATCACATCTCAGATTCTGACTTGAGACACTGACTAATCTGGCCAACCACTTAACACCTGGATGACTGGCCAGTTTCCAGGCCACTAGGGAGGAGGGCTGGGTCTCTTGGAAGGAGTCAGTTCTGACATGATTTAATCTGGCCTGCATCAATTTCCAATCTCTCCCTAAGCCAAGAAACAAGAGGGGAAAAGTGGCTCATCTTGGGCAGGAGAAGAACCAGAATACAGCTGGCAGTGCCTCCTTGTAGAGAGGCTGTCCATTTACTGGGAGCTGTGCACAATCTAAGTTGCAATGGGTATGTCTACACAGCAGAAGAAAAACCCACAGCTGGCCCGTGCCAGCTGACTCGGGCTTGCTGGGTTCAGGCTAAGGGACTGTTTCATTGCTATATAGATTTCTGGGCTCAGCTGGAGCCCAATTTGGGACCCTTCCACGTCTACACGGCAGTGAAATAGCCCTGCAGCCCGAGTCGGCTGGCATGGACCAGCTACAGGCGTCTAGTCGCTGTGTAGACATACCCAATGTTGGGATAGCACTTGTGGCTGGGATTACTTGTTTGGCAGTAGCATGTGGGGGGGGGGGGGGGGAGAGAAGGGAGGAACGGCACAGAGCCACCAGTGTCTCTGTGCAGGTAAGACAGGTAGACAAGCAGGATGAGTCTGCTAGGCTTGCTGGGAGGGGTAAGCTAGGAAGGCAGGAAGTTGAGGGGGCTGGGGTGAGTGCTGCTGTGGGGATGCAGGTGGTCTGGCCTAGTAGAGCAGGAGTCAGGTCTAGTGGGCAGAGCAGGTGTCCAAGTTGGGGAATGGCACCAAGGGTCAGCACCAGAGTCAATTTCTAATTACCAGAGTCAGGGGTCGAGCCAGAGTCAGCAGCAAGAATTGATGCTGAGGGTCAGGGCTGAGGTCAGATACCAAAAGTCAGAGCCAAGGGTCAAACCAAAGTCAGTGTCGGAGGCCGGGGTCGGAGCCAGGACTGGTCACTGATGGTTGGAAGTGAGGTGTAAGGGCAGGAACTAGAGGAGAGGCAAGGATCAAGCACAGGGATGGAGCACAGTGGGAACAGGAGTGAAGACATGAGTGAGACAGGAATGGAGCAGGAATCAGGAACAGGGTTGGGTGCAAGAACAAGCAAGGTCCAATGTAGCCACAAGAAGAAATCATCTTGTTGCTTGGGCAAGCTTTCTGTGCCACCTTCTTGCTTAAATAGCATGGTTGGAACAACTGGCAGAGCTGGACAATCCTCCAGTCAGGGCTCCCGTGGATGGTGCCTTGACTGAGGCTATAGTCCTACTAGTGTCTTGGCCCACCAGGTTTCAGCAGACCTTGGGTGGAGGACAGGATGCAGTTGCTGTCTGTGGACTCCTAGGTCTGGATTTGAGACCTGGGACATCACAAGAGCAAGAGCTAAGCATGTAGGCTGAGATGAGCAACTGGAGAACAACTGATTCTGTTCTTTTCCTGAGTAAAGAGCACTTCAAACAAGCATCCTCAAGGGGTCCCCGGAACAGCTTGAAGCAGGTTCTCCTGGTTTGTGATGCTCACTAGCCTCACAACCTCATTCTCTCCAGCTGGCCACATGTAACCCTAAATATTTCTGTTTGCATCTGGTGCAGGATTAGAAGGTTAGGGTGGGATTAAGAGAAATATGACTATCAGGGTATTGAATTAATTGCTTAAAAGCAGAGGTCATGACCAAAGCTTGTGACTCAGAAGGCCATGCTGGAAATTTGCCAGTAGCTCAATGCTGCACCTAATGTGTATGCAAATTGTCAAATCTTTATTATAATACATACATGCACCCAACCCTAATACCGGCTTGGACTTGTACCTTCCTTGACAAATGAACAGGAACAGCTTGGTTGGAGGTTCCCCAGCAATAAAATCCAGTGGAAGATCAGCTTTGCCCTCAGCCTCACACCCCTACGTGCATATCAGTTTTCAGGTGGGACTTTGGGCTGCCCTGCTGTATGGAACATCTTCAACATTATGGTTCCTTTCCCCCACCAAAGGGGCTATGCAAGTTTACGCAGAACGCTACTGATCCTTTCTTGAAATTTCCATTTAGCTTCTTTCATCTGGGATTATACGTGATACTGGATTCACCAGCAATGTCCAGATGCAAAGCTTATACAATGCAAAGGCACTGAACTTCATCTATGTTGTCAGTATCTTTCCTAGTTGTTAGATTATCAAAATCACCTTTATCCCTATTCACATACTCCATAATCATAAGGAAGAGATATGACATTTAAATCAATAAGGAGAATCAAGGAAAAAGATGGTACCTAGAAAAATGTAGAGCACTGGTATGAGATAACCATTAAATGGGACACCTTAATCCACACAGAAGTGAGTGTGAACTTTTTCCAGCTGCTGCAAATCTTAGGAGCCAAATCTTGTTTCTGCGCTCCATAAACACATAGGGCCCAGATGCAGCAGAACCAGTGAGGTTCTACTGCACATGGTGAGAAAGCAGCATTTCAGGAGTACATGCAAGGGACATGTCACAAGTCCCCTAGCTAAAAGATCCCTGTGCTGCTGTATGCACTGGCTGAGGCCAGTGGATCTGGTGCTATGTGGTAAGGGGCCTGGATCTCAGTACACGGGGTTCCAAGAGCCACAGAACCAACTCCAGCCTTGAGGCTGGAGTAGCAGTCAATGCATTTCCCACCAGGATACTCAAAGCACAGCCAAGTTACTTGGCGGATTGCTCTGACAGTATTTGGCTCTAGGTTCTGTGAAAGAGAGAGAGAGAGAGAGAGAGAGAGAGACTGGAACTTTCTTACCTAGTGCATCATGAAGATACTTCTGTCCTACCAGCTTTAGGTACTCCTCAATGGCTTTGGTGGCAAGCGTATTCTCCCTGAAGATCAAAACATCATGCTCCCCACAGCGATCTACCTCAGACATCACCAGATCGGTCAAGAAGTCCTGAGGGAAAAAGTCCAGCAGGAATAAGGTTTATTAACCAAACCGAATCATGCTATGCTCTTTAAACGACTTTAGAACCCAGATGGGAAGAGTAAAAGGAGCCCTGCACTCATCAAAACAGGATGAGAGGATAATTGAACTGAAGTGCCTGGCCTCGGGGAAGGCATGCAAATATTACAGCACTGGGGACTATACAGATTAGCTAGAATAGCAGCTGGGACTGGTGGGTAAAATTACAAAGGTGGAAGCAAGCCTCTAAATAAAAAATCCCTACAACCAAGCTTTTTTTTTGACATTTTATGATACACTCACTCCTCCATGGCTGACATGTTATAATCATGCTTTACTGATGCATGTTAGAGATAACTACCTGTGTGATTCCCTGCTATCCAAACTCAAATATCAGGAGGAAAGCAAATCCAACTTTTTACTGAATACAGGAATTTTATTAAGAAGGATTTAGACCAAGGAAATTAATTAGCATAAAATGGGCTGGGGATTTGGGAGACAAAGTTAGCACTCTTACTATGCCTTGATTTAGCATTGTGTTGAACTGCATTCAGGCTATCAGGCAGGCCAGACAGAACAAAGGGCAAGAAACAAAGCAGACTGCAAGCTCCTAATACAGGACCCCATCCTGCAGTGGTGATTAAATTCCTCAGCTGCTTACTCCAGCAGGAACTGAGGGTACTCAGCATCCCACAGGAAGCAACCAGTCCCTTCCATAATCCAGCCTCAGACACTGTAAGGCTCCTGGGGGCAGAGACCAAATTTTTGTTTGTTTTCTACATATTTTAACACCCCATCAAGCCTCCGTGAATAATACAACAGAAGCTTGCTAATCTGCAGAAAAAAAAGGGGCAGCCTCTCACACATCCCTAAAATGCTACTTCACAAAATTTACTGAAGCACATTACTAGTATACTAGGAAGTCTCCAATAACTACAATCAAACTACATTACCCTTGCTTTATTGTTATTTACTTACCTTTTATTTTCTCTAAAAATTGGAAACAGTTTTCCCAATCAGTGTAAATTAGTGAGATTCAAGTGTAACAACAATATAACAAAATCCTGGATCGCTCACTTGAGAGCTCCAGGTTGTAATATCCTACATCGTAAGATTTCACCAGTACGTTAGAATCCAAAATACAAGCACTACAAAGGTAGAGCTTTAACACGCTAATTTATTGATCTGTTGCAAGGAACGCTGAAGGAATCTGGAGATGGCTTGCCAGAATTACTACAGTTCAATGCTACAGGAGCTACTCTAGCTGTAAACTGCTCTAGATCACACAAGCAAATGATATTGTATGAATTCTCATCACGCTTGGTCATAAAGGACATTCTATCGAGAGGGACATGTGCCATGGAAGATGGTAAATATAGTGTATAAAAGTTAAAGGATTATGTAAACATTCTCGTCCACACACAACACCTGGCTCATCCAAGTTTGGCTGTGCTTTAAAAACTCAGGGTAGCTGGTACAGCTGGGGGTCATAGAGGCTAGAGCTCGGGCACCACTTTCACTCAGGCTGGTAATCTACCTGCTTTGCAGTGACAAAGTGACCCCTTGAGCGGGATAGTCCTCTAATGTCTTCCCACAATGCCCCGCGTACCCAGAAGGACAGACAAGTTGGGATACAATCATAGAGCAGCTCAGCTTATTGCACATGAAGAACCATGGGATATGCCCGAGAAGTCTGAGCGACACACACAAGTGAGTGCAGCACCAGTGTGAGGATGCAGCAATGCGGGTATGGCTTTTCAGGGTGGCTACTCACAATCCAGCTAGGCTAATCCAAGTGCTAATCACCCATGTTAACTGTGGTGAATCCTTGCTGTGTTCACTGTTTATAAGACACATTGACAAAATTTTATTTGCAAGCCTCTTGATGCTACAGTGTTCATGGTGCATCACCTATCCAGCAATGCAGGAAACAGTTCTATGTACTCAAGGTACAAACGTAACATTCTGTGATGATAGGATGCTAGGAAGTCCTTCCACCTACATGGCTAATGTTTTAACCCTGCAATAATTATCTCCTCTAAGTGTCTACATCTAGCTCTTTGAAATATATTCGTACTTACAGATTCTACTTCTGCCTTTGGTAATGTGTTGCACACCTATATTGCCTTCCTTTTATAAAGGATTTGCCCACGCTCATTCTGCTTTGCTTTACTTCGCTTCCCCTCTACAGCCTCTCCCCTTTGGTAGTGTTCCCCTCCTCTAACTCCCATTCCCAGGGCTGTACATCCCTCATACTAGTTCCATCTTAATCTCTATTTAAATTTATGCAAACCCAGCCTTCCTAGTCTGTGAATTTTTTTTTTTTAAACCCACGAGAAATGCTTATGAGCCTCAGGAATCTTTGTGACATGTTCCTTCTGTTCTTACCTTGGCTCTGCCAGTGCTTTGAAGAATGTGCACCAAAGCACAGGCCATCTCCTCCTTGTTCCTCACGCTGATCACAGGCTCCAGCACTGAGCACAGCATGGTGTAGTTGTTAGTAACAAACTCTGCAAATTCTTTGTACTGTTCCATGGGGAGGATGGTGATGGTCTGGTATCGGGACTTGATCCGAATGGAAGGCCCCCCTGATTTCCCTTTATTGGGGGTAGGTGTGCTGACTGGGTACCACTTTTCCACAAACTGACGGCCAGTCACACTGGCCATGGGGATGTTGACCAGTCCTACATAGTTATTCTTGTCTTTTTTCTTCTTCTTCTCCACATCCTTATAGATGTGAACTGTGATGCTATGGAGGGGCGGGAGGCCATAGAACTCAAAGTGTTCGCCCCAGAAGATGTTGTCTGCTTTTGTTTTGCTGGTGGTGCGGGCAAACAGAGTGTCGTCAAGGCACAGCTCACAGAAGTATTTCTTCTTGGGGGCCAAGTCCTTGGCCTCAATGATCCAGAGACGGAGCACATTCTCGGCTCGACGGCAGTTGTCCTGTGCAGAACAAAGAGCTCAGTGTTGATTTAGAGAAAGTGATGAGGAAAAAGAGCATTTTCTTTTCAAACAGAAAACACTGATCACGCTATAAGTGTATTTTATACATCGCTACTTGATCACCTTTGAATCAATTTGATCAAATTGGTTCAGAACACAAACTTGCTCTTCGCTTCTGCCATTAAGAAGCTGGCAGATTCATAAAATTTCTGGTAACTCAGTAAAAAAAAATGTTTTTGTTTAAAAACACAGACAGAAATCACTCTGTTACCAAGAGCTATCCCCTCTATTGGGCTATGACGCTCTGCATCCTTGCTCCTGGGTCACACTTTAGAAGGAACTCAATCTAAAGCCTAGCAACCAGACGCTTCGCCTGACTGACAATGGTAGTTCCTTGATCAGTCTCATTGAACAGAAGTTCTGAGAGATGAGGATCAGGAGGCAAGGTAACAGGAATATATTAGTTAAAGGTTTAGCCTATTGCACTTAATATAAAAGTGGTGCCTGCAAGGTTTTGGTACACCAAGAGTGGCCTCCTTCCTCAGTAGCTACTTTGGTGTGATCAACCTAATTAAATAGGCGAGCACCTCTGTGATGGTTTGATATATCATCTGGAGAAGAATCCAATCATGTCATGTACATTTTACTGGTGTTAATGTTCTTGCAGCTTCCTCTTCTGTTACCTTGTTAGGCTGCACTGTCCTGCGTAGGTTTTCCATCCACTTGTCTCTCTCTGCTGCAGAGGAACAACTGAAACATTTACTGCCGCTGGAGTAGGTTACCTGAAACACAAACAATAGGTCCAGTTCTGGTAAGACAGCAAAGCAGAAAAAGGAGCAAAAGTCATAGGTGATTTTCAAGCATTGAGAGCAAATATGAAAGAGGCAGCAAAATATGGGAGCGGGGAAGGAACAAGCCTGAAAAGGACACAGAGTGCAGAGAAAAAAAAACCCTCAGCTCAGATGGGTATAAAACTGAAGGGAAATACACTGTTCTACCCAAATGTTCTGAGAGACTGTAAAATAAGGATGTAGTCAGCAACTTGAAATTTGTGCACATGCTAACTGAACTGCAGCCTCTAGATACTTGCAATATCCCCTTAAGTCCCCAAGGCAGACAATCTGATCATTAACAGAGCAGGTGTAGCGAGAGAGAGAGTCACATGTTGATGAAAGGTCTGATGCCCAAAAATCCCTGCTGGATGTCACTGGAAATACTGTCTTCAGGAAGCTAAGAAGTGCACACTCTGGGTACTATACACATCAATGGGCTGAAACAGCCAAAATGTTTGACTCTGCTTTTGGAAGAGACACCACCACTTGGAGCAAAACTGATGCTAGCTCTGTTTGTGCATATTAGGAGACAGTTGCATTTTGCTTCCATTTTTATTTGGCCTTGCCAGCTTTCCCTATTCTTCCCATTCAGATATATGAGCATGGGCAAACCACTTTAAGACTAAATTTTAGCACTAAATTTTGCATTTGTTTTGCCAGCTGTCTTCCATCTACCCAGGAAGATTGAAGCAGAATAGGAAATGCTTTCAGCCAATGGGCTATGTTGTGACTATTGAGCCTACAAAGTATACTTCTATTGTGAGCTCAGATGTAAAAAGTATGTGAAAGTTCATAAGATGTTACAAAAGCCATGAAAAATAGGTCAAGTTGTTTATAATTCGGAATGCTGTAACAAGTGCAAAAGAACCAGACAAAGAAGATTGATTAATCTAAACCAAAAAGGCCATGTTGATATAATCCAAAAATAGTTGAAATTATGCTTGCTAAAAACGGAAGATGTGGAACCAGACTTAATAGACCAAAATTGGTGTGACGGATATGAAGCCTAACTGGTGGACAAAATAATGAGGGAGATGAACTATGACACCCGCTTTTACCCTTTCTTAAAGAGACTGAAAAAAGACATGATCAGCTCAGCTCAGTTCTCCCTCTCATATCCCATCCCACCTGGAGTCCCAGCTTATCCCCCGAACTGCCAGCACTGCAACTCATCCCAGCTCACCTTGACTCATCTAAAGGACTTTCTTCCTGAGAGGAAGGCCTGCTGGCCTTAATCTTGTTCAAGGTACTTTATTTTCACCTGTGAGTGCTGAAAGTCATCACATGATTGTGACATCCAGTCCTCAAGCCCATTAGCAGGGATATATAATTGCCAGCATTGCAGGGGCATGTAAGATCCTGCATCATTTCCCCTTCCTTTGTTGCAGCGATTCTCAATCTTTTTTACTGGTGACCCCTTTCACATAGCAAGCCTCTGAGTGCGACCCCCACTCCCAATCAATTAAAAATGTTTTAAAATATATTTAACACCATTATAAATGCTGGAGGCAAAGCAGGGTTTGGGGTAGAGGCTGGCAGCTCCACCCCATGTAAGAACCTTGCAACCCCCTGAGGGGTCCCGACCCCCAGTTTGAGAACTCCGGCTTTGTGGTATTATTTTATGCCCTCCCTTCTTTTCTCCTATTCTCTCTCTCACCCTCTTGGCTTTTCATCGAATCCTGAAGTCAGCTATGTTGTATTCATCCAAGCCTGCCTTGTCTATGAAGAAAATATCCAGTAAAATGATGTCCCTGACCAGATCGTAAATTGGGATCCAAGTAGCAGGTGTCATGTTTGACTTGCCAGCCAAAAGCACCCTCTTGTAACTAATCAGCAAAAGCTTATTTCACCCATCTTTTCTCCTCTGCCTTGTGTCTATCTGTTAAGCCCAGGATAAGTAAATGCACTCTACACATCAAGGCTGGAGTAAAATTAACCCTTTCCTTTTCATCAAAGAAAAGTTGTTCTGAAAATAAGAGACTGATCTTTTGCCTCCAAAAGGAGAAAGGCTTTAAAGGTTTTGACTAAGTTTGTTTTTGCATAATCACTCAACCTGAGTTTCAATACAAATGCTTGCTTTGATTTCTTGTTCCTTCTTCTGTTTAATCACTAAACTTTTCATTTGAATAAATGCTTTTGGGTGTTTGTCAAGTTACTGAGTAAAACCAAAGCCTCTGTTTAAAATAACCCCAAACCTACCTATCTCTGTTTAATGTTGGACAGTGAAAGAGATTATAGATACCTTTAACTCTTTGGGCCTTTGAGATCAATATCCACACAACAGATACTACTCTGAAATGAGTTGGAACAGCTTTTGAACATGTTCCCTTAAGGAAAAGGGATGAGACTGATATATTTGGAGTTCTGATAGAGCAGTTTTCAAGGTAGCAAACAGATCTTTGTGTCAGGGATTTAGACACCTGGGGCCATATTCATCCTAGGCATAATTCCACTGAAGACCAAGTGGGCCCATGACGTGGTGTTGAGCGTGATGGCCTTGAAGTAGGACTTGATAATATGTTGTTCATTCTGTCAACTTTAGACAGGTGTTTTAGGTAGGGTTTATCCAATTTAAAAGCACACTTATGTAATATAACTTTAGTATCCTTCCACTAACTTTACAGATCTTTCTAACTTAGAGGCCACTTTCTTCACATGGTATGTTGGTAACCAAGATCAGCCGCGGTGCTGTTGCTAACAGCCCCATAATATGAATGGAGGGAAGCGAGGGAGAAGGCCAGTGGGCAGCAGAAGCCCTGAGCCACAGAATTTAATCCCTTGATTGCCTGACAAAGTTCAAGTTTGTTGACCTTCCGGACACCTGCAAGGCCTCTGTTTACTCAAGCTTTTCCTCAATAACTTGCCAGAACAGGGCTTTTGGAGCAGAGCTCTTATCAGCTGACTTCTCAATTTGGTCATATTTAACTGTTTTTTTAAAATGTACTGTAAAAGAATTCAGATTATGAGGAGTGAAACAAGCAAGCTTAAGCCATATATCTGCATGCACATTACAAATGCTTAGATATGTATCAGATACACAGACATTCAATTAGAAGAGTACAGTCACTTAAAAGATTTCTTCCCATTGACTGATAGATGTCATTAGCCCCAAGGACTTTAGAATCTTACGATGATGGTCTACATCATAACCTCAAATGTCTGAGAAAACGGATTTATTCACTCACTTAGGAAATCACAAAACAGTGCACACTGGGGATGCATACTGACTGACCACACCATGCAATCTGTACTTTTATGGGGTGGAGTTTCTTTACCTCAAAGCAGAAGTCTTGTCCAAGGATACTGCTGTGAAGTGGTTTGACAAAGACTTTCTCCTCAATCCCAAGATCCAATGCCTCCACTGCGCTGCCCGGGCTAAGCAAAGACTCATGTGAACGAGATTCTTTCAGCTTTGGCAGTCCACGAGACCTGAAAACGAGAACAAATGGGGAAAAATAAGAGGGGGTCAGGGAGACCTCTCCTGAACAAGATTTGGCAAGATCCAGAAATAAAAGGAAGATTGAGACTGATGAGTTAACCAGTCTGTACAATTTTACAAGTACTTTATAACCCTAAAGAAAATAAATTCCGTCAGTCCCCTTTTGGCTCTTGCTGACTTCTCAAAGACACACACCTCCAGCTAACTTGTCACCTTTAGAGTTTTGGGAGCAGTTTTGCATGTCAAATGGTTTACAGTATTTTCAGAATTAAGTTTCCATGTGATACTTGTATGTTAGTGCTTGTTTATTCAAAAACTTAGTTTGTGACAAGCTGGAGTGTAAATCTACCCTGCCAGGCACCAAGTGTCCATGTTGACCCTGATGCCATGCACTACAAACTTGTCAGTGCACTTTAATCTACTGTTTCAAAGCAGGGTAGATTGAAGTGCACTACAGTAATTTGGGTGTGCAGCAGAGGGTCCACACATGCACTTGTGCTGCAGGCTAGTGCAGAGTAGACTCTCACCCCAGCTTGCTGTGACCTAAGTGTTTGTGTAGACAAGGCCTGCGTGAAATAAAGTAGATCTAGTGCAGTCTACTGTCAAAGTGGCACTGTGAAGTACCAGGTTTCTGACTCCAGAATAAATGTTATCACCTCAGGTTCCTTCCTCCTTGTGCATCACTACCTGGAATAAAAGGTTCTGCAGGTAAAATTGTGCTTTCAATGGCACTACTTTGGTGGGGCTACTCATGTCTAACTGATCATCCCTGTAACTGGAACTTAGTAAATGAAATGACTGATAGTAAACATGGAATAGAATCCAGGTCTCTCTCTTACTGCATTTGATTCTGCAGCGTGAACAAGGATAAGAACAGTAAAAACATATTTGCTACTCTAGGCCTCGATTCAGCAAAGCACTTAAGCACATGCTTAACCCTATATCACTATTCAGCAATTCACAGCAAATAAGACTAAGCATAAGGAGGAGCAGATGCGTGAGTAGTAGTGCACACATTTTTCAGAGTAGAGCTGCACTTTAAAGCAATACTTTCTCACCACGGTTTCCCATCATAGTTGGGCCACAATGTAGGCCTGGTCTATACTAGAAAATTAGGTCGGTTTAACTACATCGGTCAAGGGTGTGAAAAATCCACCCCTCTGAGCAGCATTGTTAAGCTGACCTAAATCCCCATGCAGACTATGCTAGAATTCTTCCGTCAACCTAGCTACTGCCTCCCAGGGAGGTGGATTACCTACGCTGATGGGTGATCCCCTCCTGTTGGCATAGGTAGTGTCTACACTGAAGCGCTACACCGGCGCAGCTGTATCACTGTAGCGTTTTAAGTGTAAACAAGCCCTTAGTTTCAAAGCAAAAACATTTACCAATGGCTATTCAAAGAAGGATTGGGAAGGTTTTGTTAGCTGTGCTGGCAGCTTTATTCTCTGAAAAATTGTACTTCCCCTTGAAACTCTTTTTTATGAAAACCCAATACTTCATAATATTAAAGAAATCTTAAACTCTCAATACCATAGCAGCAGCTTTATTGAGGGATATTTGAAAATAGGAAGCCTTCTCTAAATGCATTTTTGTTTGCATCTTCACCAGTTCTAAGGCAGCTTACCAAGACATGGATACCATGAAGGATAAATATATTAAGAAGCAAGCAGAGTTCACCTCATTTTAGTTTTGCACAAGATAAGCTACTTCTGGCATGCCGGTTGATTCACATGGGATCTTTAGACATTCTCAGAGAAAATGTAGGTTACATTAAATATATTAAAATGATCTAAACAGAGGGAACAGCTGCATTCTGATAAGATGGATGCTACAAAAAGATTTCAAATACAAATTGACAACATTAGTATGAGCACTTTGTCTGCACTGTGATTTTTTATAATAGGTTACAGCAGCAGCTTGTACCAAGGAAAACCTAAAACCTCAGTCATGTATAATTGAACACTTGCTGCAATTAGGTAGGGCAAGTCTAAAATAAACACACCACAATGCACCACTTTAATATTGTTCTATGCAAAATCCTCTCTCTAATTTAAATTTCTCCTCTAAAGAAAGAACTGTTGAGGTCACTTGGCTACCCAAGTGGCAACTCTCCCAAATTCTCAGCAAATTCAGTTCCAAAAGAAGGTCCTTTAGTGAATGATGCCAGGGAACTGGCTGAGAGCGCCCACAGCTAATTCCAGCCCCAACAGCTCACAGCAGAAGAAAATGGGGTGGTCAGAAGTGAGGAGAAGACAGACGACTCCTTCCAAAACAAGGCAACTTTTCACAAATCCTGATTAAGCCATCACATTTGTAGCATCCTAGGGTTAAATGGCCAACACATTCTAATTTACATCAATCAAGCGCACCTACATGAAGCAATTGTACAGCCATCTGGCAGTGCACCCCCAAATCATAGCGGTGCCACATCACAGCCTCTCCAAATCTTTTTCTGGGCTACATCTCAGAAAAGAAATCCAGGTGTGCAGAGGAAGAAATGCACAAAATCCAGCAGTAGTTTTATCTCAAGCCTTTGGTTAAAAGTTTCAGATGAATTTTAAGCCAGGCAGGAACATTGGTAGGAAGAAAAGCTACTCCATCCATACACGTTTAGTAATATCCCTTCTCCTCGTCCTTCATGCTGGATCTTGCCCCTCAGGTGACACAAACAAGGTTCCTGGCGGTGCGCAGCCTGCTCAACACTGGGCCTGTTTCCATGGTGCTGCATCTATAAGGAGGTTAGAGCTGGAAGACAGCAGGGAGAAGCAGCAGCCAGCAGGGCTCAGGGAGCATGCTCTGCAACAAGGCAAAGGTGACCTTTCAAGCAAGGAGGGAATTGCTCTTTCTTGGATTTAACAAGTTAACTAGATCCTAGATAGTAAAGAATGGCAAGGAGGGAAAAATATCTTTAAAAAACCGCTAGCCAGTGGCCTACTAGGAATGGGGCGGGGGCTGAAGAAAAATACATCACAGAAGTTCTATTTATCTTTCTTCACATATGATCTTCCCCCACTGGGAGACATTTACCATATCCCACCTCACAAGCTAAATTTTTTACTAACACATCTGTTTTGTTTCCTCTGCAGCATTCTCTTTAGCCTACTAATTTTGAACGTGGTTTTATCTCAGATCAACTTGAATATAAAATGGTCTTGTCTGGTCAGGGGAGAGGGGCTGTGAATAAGTTTTAGCAATTCCTGGAAGTGACTCTATTTTCCTGCACAGATTTCTTTTTGGTGATTGGTTCCTTTCAGCACTGCCAGGCAAACAACTATCAACTGATTAAAACTCAACCTCATTCTGACACCACAGTGATACTGGAGAGTTGCTTGTTGGGTTAAAAGTGAATGAATGCATCTGCAATTGCCACAATGTATTTTTCATTTATTAGTAAAACTGTTTAGTAATCTATGATACTGCTGCTCGGGACATAGTTTAGTCAGAGGCAATTGCAATAGAAATAAATTTTATTTCTACTAAAATAGTTTTCTGTTTCTGTTAAAAAAGTCTCATCCAACATTCTGTTGTTGTAATTAATAAAATAGACAATTTGCCCACCCCGTTACCTCTCTGGCCTAGACACACAGTTAATAACTCAAAGCCACTCACTTATTTTTCTAATGTCCAGTGATGATGCCAGATTAAAAGAGCCTTTCCCGTATTAGATGGAAAGCTATTGGAAAAATGAGTACTACTTAGAGTGTCTGTGAAGAGAGAGGTAATCCCAGAGAAGCAGGATTACTATAAACAGGAAGATCAAGCAGGCCCAGCGTGGGGGAAGGGTTGTTTGCACAAATCTGTTTCTATTAAACAGCTCCATTAACAACTCAAATCCTGATTTCAATTACACTGAACCTTACATGATTAACCTTTTCCCTACTATTTCTTCTATCTACTGCACATGGTAAAAACTCGACATAAGGGAACACATGGTTAAAATGCATCATCACCAACCAACCATTTCTATCATGAGAAGTAGCGGTAGGAGGAGTGTGAGGGAAAACATTTCAACTTCTCACCTCTTTCCAAATGCGAATGGGGAGTGGTCCTCATAGTGAAGTATGCATGTTCCTCAATCAGAGCTTTGACAATGCCCCAAACTACTGACCCAGCCGACGAATCCCACCACTACTGACAAGGTATCTCCAGCAACAATACCATACAACTCCAACCCCAATCTGACCCTGTCTCCTTGCACATCATGATTCAGTAGTTCTCCTTTTCAGGAGGATTTCAGTTGTGAGTAGAGGAGACTGGGAACTGAAAACCTCAGGCTTCCAATGGCAGCATCTGACACACAATAATCGATTAATGAGCCACTACTGTATTCTAGCAAGCATAAGGGGGAAAAGGGTTAAAAACCTAATTGCTTTGGTAATGAAGCTGTCCTGCTGATTTTGACCTATTTAAAAGCCACGCTACAAAGTACAAAAGGCTTTCAATTACTCAGCATACTAGGGAGAGCATTATATTGTTCCAAAAGCCAACACGGGAATATCAATAATCGAAAAACCAAACATTAAATAAGTACAGCACTGAAGGAACAAAATCCCATAATATTTTTTCTTCATCAACAAATGAAGGTAAAGCTCAAGAACATTGATTAGAATTATATTAGTAAGGAGAGCTGAATTCTGCTCAGCCCAGTCACCCAACTAAAACCCATTTGTCTCAACTGTCCTCAAATTAAAAAATTGTCCAGAAAGTTATGCCTGTATGCTTCAGAAAAATCCACAACACAACACCGATGCAGTAATAGAGATACTTCCGAAGATCAAAAGGATTAATTCAATACTTATCCACAAAATCAAGAGAGAACCTGGATTCCTGTGTGGTGGAGTTTCTGCTCAACATTGCAATTAGGAATCCCAGGTCCGCTGAACTGAACCCTAAAGTTGGCAACAGCATCTCAGTCCGGAAGTACAGGTGCACTCAACCAGGGCTGAAGCAGTGGATTCCCATGGCAAGCATTCATTCTATAGGCACCACACCCTGCTTGGTTTTCCAACCATCAATTAGCAAAATGTCCCACTACTTGGTCAACAATTCTACGAGTCTAACCAGTTTTATTATATATTTGTTTATTCACTATTGGAAACTGTAGTTTATTTGTTGACAATGAACAGAACTCAAATGTAAACAAGAGCCTCTGCTCTTTCTGAGCACAGAGATTCAGATCTTGTTTAATTGCAGGGCCCTACCCAAAGCCCTAAACTCATTGTTTGAACCATGTATGTTTAATTTCAAAGCCCTTCGAGCTCTCTCTCCGTACAGATCACAGCTTGTCTAACATAAATCTCATATGGTGCCAAGGAACATCCTGCAGAATTTCACAATCATAACATTATCTTTCCTCTGACAATCATAGTCCCTACTGCTAACATTTCAGACTCCTTTATTTTGCTGAAGCAGATACTTAACTATAATGTTTCATTTAAATGCTATTTATGGAAATGTACTATGTAGGGTGGAGCCTCCCTTCTGCATGCCTGAGAGTGCGCTGTGGGTTACAGAAATGCATCTGCCATGAAGGGGGATGTTTATAAAGGGGCCAACTGAACTGGCAGCCAGGGTAGAGTCTGTATCCACAAAGGGAAGGTTTATGACAGGAAGCTTAACATTGTGGGCTTGTTCAATTTTTCCTGAAAAACAAAGCAGCTACATAAGACCTGAAAGCAGTGGCTGAGAGAAACACTCACTAGAACATGACCAATGAGACATTTCCGTAGAGACAACCTGCTTCATCCCCTCCTCCCCCACCTGGCACTCTCCAACATGTAGACAGAAATGACATATGTTGAATGAGTGCTCCTGAGTGAGTCACTCCTTAATAGCGAATTGCGTAATACAGATTTTATTCTCAAATCTCAAACAGGGTAAAATCACCCACTTTTTTTAAAACAAGGATTAAGTAGAATGAGTGAATGAGAAAGTGAAAACACTGCATGATTTGTTTCCATTTATCTCATCTTTTTTCCACCTTCGTACTACAAAGAATCGAGGGGAAAAAATGAGGACCTACCGATAGTAGAAAGAGCTGGTCTGAGAGCAGCGATAGCGCTTCACCACGAATCCCAAAGCCATGGCTACTAGCTGCCCTGGTGCCTGGCAGGGTCCATTCTTAGCAAGCACAGAAAGGAACGTTTGGCAAACTACGACTATCTGATAATGCCATAACATCACTTTTACTAAATCAGGAGGATTCCCACGTGGCAGTAAATCCCAGCAGGGCAAAACCCTCCCAGCTGTTCTAAGAGCTTTAATGCCGTTGCCGAGAGCATATGCAACCAGGCTCAACCATCTTTACTCTCCACACAAACAAACCGAAGGGAAGAATTATGAGGCTGGTTGGAGATGCTCTCAGACTCCCAGCCACAAACTGACTATATTAATTTGGTCTCCTTGCCCCATCTCCTATCCAAAGCATGTTATCCATGAACCTTTTATGCTGTTTTACCTTTAGATTCAGTAGACATGTTTTTATGCTTTAGGAAGACACTCTCAACACATGTAAGATGCAAGTGTGTGAGATGAATGCAATGGGAACCAGCCTAGGAAAAATGTGAAAGTGAACACAGTAAATGGTGCCAAATGCTCTTGCAACATGAGATACATACATCCAATACAGTATCTCTCTGGGATGCAGTGTCTGGACAACTCCATTCAAATCTGGCTTCGGTCACAAATGAGAAGGGAGTCTGGAAGTTTCAAGCTAGAGCACTGTGAGATCCGAAACAATTTTGCAAGCACAGCAGGCTCTGCTCAGGAGATAGCCAGAAGCTGGAATAGCTGAAGTGAGGTAAGTCAGTGACAAAACAGTGCTGTGGAAGATGCAGGCCCAGACTGGGT
Source organism: Mauremys mutica (assembly GCF_020497125.1). Taxonomy (NCBI): domain Eukaryota; kingdom Metazoa; phylum Chordata; order Testudines; family Geoemydidae; genus Mauremys; species Mauremys mutica. The sequence continues at coordinate 58,881,556 of NC_059079.1, forward strand.
GCACAGGTATTGTGCTGTTAACATCCCAATTTTGAAGAGCTGGCCTGATATGCCAGCCAGCTATACTGAAACCTAGTTTTGAATCCAGTTTCAGTATATTTAAGCTGGATGATCAATTGCTTCCCCACTGCAGCAGTCCCAGCTGCATCCTGTATGGCAGTTCTCATTCTCAAATCCCCTTCCCTACAACGCTCCTGGGTCATCTCTCTACCTCAAAACAATTCTGCTCACAGGGCACTACCTGCCAACATCCTGAATGAGATACAAGTCTGCAATACCAAATCCTGAAACACACCAGAATAGGTAAATCTCCTGGCATCTATAGGTATTTATCTATAAATTGCACCTCTATCACTATAGAACCTGAACATCTTGGAACCATTAGAAAAATGAAACTGCAATATCCATCTCTCTCCATACCCACCTGGTAGGAAGGAGCTTATTTTTGTGAATGATTTTGGGGTAAGCTAATGACATTGTGTATTTTACTACTACTACTACTAATAATGCTGCTTTTTTTGTGAAATGGGATGAAGTAAGTCTCCTGCCTATCTAGCCCTATAAACTTGCATAACGCCATGAAATCCTGTGTGAATATCTCCTCAGATATGGGTGGTATGATTCACTACGGATTAGGCACGGAAAGTTCTTATATGTAATAAACCAATAATAATAAAGGGGCAGTGATGACACAGGAGGTTGGGAAGAATGCTAATTCATTCATATTAAATAAACACAATTATAGAAAAACAAATGCTAATTTTTCACCTTTCTTTGTTCACAAGCTATTTTTAATGGTTGCATCTTCCTCTTTTGTCCTTTGAATAAATAAACTCAATATTGTTTTAAAGAGGCTGAGAATATATTTTTAAATTCCTCTTCCTCCTCCCACCCCACCACCCTCTCTGGTACTTAGCTATCTCCTTCTATCTTCACTGTCTCATTCATACGTGAATTCTCAGTTGCCTTTTCATACCATACCAGACAACTGTGTTTTCTGAGACCTTCAGCTTCAAAGTGAAACTTACTAAAAATCATTGGTAAGATTTACTGTACAACGGGGTTTAGCTTCCTTTGTGGTTGTACTTATAAAGTAAAGTAAGGTATACAATTACACACGTTCAAAGATGCTGTATTCGAGTGGTGCATTTCCGGATAGGAGGCCACTAATGCAAACACAACTCCATTAAACATTCAGTCTCTTCCACGTAAGGTGCCCAGGAGGTTAGTACTGCTACAAATGCTCATCAATTTCTTTCCAAAGAGATTGAGGCAGTATTCTTTTCCCTCATTGTCCTGTAGCACAACACTTTACAAATGCATTGGCAGAGCATCTGTGATGTCAAAAGAAATTGCTACACACTTCAAGCAAAAGAGTAATACTCTCTTACAGAACAGTTAATTTATTGATAGCAATAAAGATGCTGGGGTAAATTTTATTATTGGTAGATGAAGCCTAACTATTCTCTCCTGGCTCGCTGCTTCACCTTGGGCCTTTATCTACCCAACTTAGTCCCTTCTCCAAATGAACAAGGATTTGTCCTCATTGTTTATATTTCTTGGCTGCCTGTGATAGCTCCTGCTGAGTCCTTTAGAATTCCTGTGCAAATATATTAAAAATTCAATGTTCCTGTCATAGGGCCAAGGGCCGGCAAAGTCACAAATGCCAACAACGCCCTCTGGCCACTTCCCAGAAAAAGGATTGCTATGCTCAGAGAGTGCAGCAAGCCTGGTATTAGAAAGCAGAGCAGCTTAATCCCCAACTATCTTAGCAACTCCTGTCTGGCCCCCTCCTAGCAGCATCTCTAGTGCAGGCACAAGGCGGGGGAGGTGTTGGAGTAGAAGCTGCATAGTTGATAGGAGAATGGGGAAAGGTGACAAAGATGTGTGGGAGGTACAGACTGCTGGGGCAAGAGGCTTACATGTGCGAGTTCTGAGGACAGCGCTGTAAGAGGGAAAGTTGGTGTGGGAGCCCGGGGAGAGGAGAGATAGGGAAAGCAACAGCTTTCCATCACTCCAGCCAGCCTCCCTTTCAGGCTGCCATGCTTTGCATCTACCTTTCCAGCTCCCTGTTTCCTCACCTCCTACACTGGGCCCTATTACTGGAACACCTCAATTCATTTGCCCACTGAGCCATTATTTTTAAATCCAGCCCTAGGCGTCTTAAGAGGATCATGGCACACTGACACAACAGACTGATGGTGCCAACTGCCATTAGGGCCTGAAATAGAATGTACAGTTTGCAAATCATTGCCAAGACAGCCCAGGAGTCCCTTAGATCTATCTGATCATTCATGTTTGCATGCTAAAAACCCGCATGCTGTTTTCTAGGATTAAAAATAGGGTGTGTACAGTAGCCAGCTTCTACACCAAAGTAACTGGTGTTAAATACAATTACCCACTTTCATCCCCCAGAAAACAGTGCTTCCCTTATGCAGTAAGAGCAAATGTCCATCAATTCACATGTAGCAAGACAGCATTCTCAGCTGAAACCAAGGGTAGCCAGAGGAACACAAATACAGGCTGTGACGGTGCACCCCCTAAGGCTTTATGGAAATATGCTTATGAATGTATATATGACATAACTGGAATATGTTTTATGCTACATGTGCCATGTAACATATCTTTGTAAAGGTTATGATCTACCGAATATATTCATCCTATTTGTATGCATGTGTCATTATTGTATTCGATGTTATGAATATTGGCTGTGTATTTGTTTGATTTTAAATAGCCTTAGTAAGGCATTTGGACAGATTCTTTAGAAAGGAATTTGCAAGTTAAGTGCCCAATCAAGAAGCACTTAATGGACAATGGATTTTGGAAGGCTCGGATCCACATAAGAAGTCTACATGAGGATGTTCAAGGTAGCATGTGAACCGTGGCTGCTACCTGTAAATTCTGAGTCATGCATGGACATGTGAATTGCCCATGTGACTCCAAAACTCCATCTTGTAGCTGGTATTCTACACGGGGAGGGAGGGGTATCCATCCACAAGAAAAAGTCTATTTAAACCCCTGGGAGACCCCTCATTTGGTCTTCAACTGGCTCAAGAAATGGCAGCTCCAACCCCAAAGGATACCTGAAAGAAACTGGAACAAAGGACAGTAACCACAGGGGGTATGAGTGATTGCTGCACCCAGACTAGAAGGAGACTAGGCTGTAAAAGGAAGCTTCCTGGAACACCTCTGAGGGTGAGGTTTTATTTGTATTCAGTTTTCTTACTGTATTAGGCATAGACTTGTGTGTTTTATTTTATTTTACTTGGTAATTCACTTTGTTCAGTCTGTTACTACTTGCAACCACTTAAATCCTACTTTCTGTATTTAATAAAATCACTTTTTACTCATTATTTAACCCAGAGTATGCATTGAGACCTGGGGGAGGCGGGGGGGGGGGGGGAGTGCGCAAGCAGCTGTGCATCTCTATCGGTGTTATAGAGGGCGAACGATTTTTGAGTTTACCCTGTATAAGCTTTATACAAGGTAAAATGGATTTATTTGGGGTTTGGACCCTGTTGGGAGCTGGGCATCTGAGTGTTAAAGACAGGAACACTTCTTAAGCTGCTTTCAGTTAAGCTTGCAATTTGTGGGATGTGCTTCAGACCTGGGTCTGTGTTTGTGGCTTGCAAGCGTGTCTGGCACAGCCAGGCAGGGCTCTGGAGTCCCAAACTGGCAGGGAAAGAAGTAGTCTGGGCACATCAGTTGGCAGCCCCAAGGGGGTTTCTGTGATCCAACCCATCACACGCATGGGTGTGAGATTTTATATCAGAAAACTTTGTTTAAAGTTTTTAAAATCCCCCATTAAAAATAACAGGATATCACCAGGTGGTGACCTTATTTACCACACTTAAGCCTATAGGAGTAAATTTTCATAGCTGAAGTGTCTGATAATATGAGTTTATGACAGACCTTTAGCCACAACAGCATGGGTGACACGGCCATGACTGAAGGAGCAGCACATTGTCCACTTTGTTGGCTACATCCTGTGAGCAGTTTCTCCATAACTCACAAAGCTAACAAGGCCTCTAACACCTGAAGCCTTGCTGTCTCCACTATTTTATGCGCTGCTTTTTAGACAGAGAAGGCAGCGCTATCGATTGAAGCAGCACAGCATGACAGACGCAAATAATGAATTCAGCCCAGCAGAGAGAGTGAAAATGCATTAAACACACAATAATGTTGTAAAGTCAAAGAAGCCTGTCAGGGTCCTAAGTACGGGGAAGCCCATTTACCACTCAATCCAACTCTACCACTGGGCTTCATGGAGTAAAAAATAACCTGTCTGGCTTCCAATTAAGACAATCATGACACTTTACAAAAGCGAAAAATGCAGCTGAGGCAGGTAAAAACAAAATATAATTGCCCCTCCCCAAGCCACCAGCAAAACATAAGCAAGCCTAGATATACCGACTGAGCGCGCTAAGGTGGGTCTAATCAAACTAGCTTCTGAATTTTGGGAGCTGTAGCCCCGACTTCTAGTTTTCTGAAGAATAGGCCCTGCTTCCATTAGAGAAATTCACACTGCGGTAACTACATGACTGTATTTGACAACAGTATGAATCCCCAATAGTGATGCTCTGCAGTACAGTATATGTTAGGGATTTGCATGGTAACTACATCACACAACCCCTAATGAAGATGCACTGCATCAGGATATTTGTGTTTGCGGTTGTGTAAATATACTGGTGCAAATTTCTCTAATGCAGACAGGGCCACAGTATTGTATTGTGAAACTTAATGCTTATAAGGTGTTTGGAGACCTGGGAGGAGAAGTGCTAAAAAAAAGAACAAGATATTTTAGTGCAGACACTTAAGCAAACCCCTTTTCACCAGCCATCTTTAGGACTAGTGACAATCTCATCTGATGTAAGCACGTGCAACATTTAACAATTTAACAGGCTAACAGATATATTTCTGCTAGTTTAAAAAACAAAACCACTCTAGTTGCCCCTCATTTCTGTCAGTTTGCAGGCATGCTTACACAGACTAACATGTTTTGTCAGGCACTTTTGGAAGAGTTGAGCTGAAACTACCAGCCTCCTTCCGAGGAAGTGCAGAGACTCCTACCTGTCATCAGCGTTGCGGATAGATGGAAGACGGAAACTTGTATTCCTGTCCAGCTTTGACTGGCTCTTTGTCCTCTTGATGGAGCCTTTCAGACGTTTGCTGAAGAAGCCCTAAAATGAAGTGTCATAGCAAGTGAAACAGGGAAATGCTTATGCAAGTAATGACTAAACAAATGGGCCTATCTCTACTTTATAAACCAAAAATGCTTCAGTCTGCAACAAAACTCAAACTGATCATAATCCCATTAAGGTACAATAAAAATTATTGCATGACAAGAGGAGAAGTTATAGTACAAAGAGTAGTAACGTGACATTTCCAAATTTTGACTGCATGACATACAGATTGCATTACAAGACCATCAGTTAAAGCACAGCTGTGTTAATGAGTGAGCAATGGAAGCCACACCCAAGTATTTTGTTAAGAGAAAACACATTGAATTTTTTGAGTTCAGCATTGCTTTCTTATCTCATCTTCTGACCTGTAAATCACTGAGTACATGGCATGCATTTTAAGCCATACCGTGCCAAATTATTTCCAAGGTTTGCCAACACAAGCATTCCTGGCCCAATCAATGCAAATTTAGAAATTCTTAATACAATAGGATTAAGCAACATTTTATTTGCTGAAACACCTCTCTCTCTTCTTTTTGACGAAAGAGTCAGACACAGATTTTTCACTTCAACTCAGCATAGCTGCCATGGGATATATCAAATGCATCTAAGTTAAATTTTATTTCTTGATGGAAAAGCATAGCATGGTAAGAGATATTTGCCTAACTTCATAGGCTGTTTCTCTATAAGCAAAGTCAAGGGAGTTTTATAGGAGATGTCAAACACAGTTCCACCCTCACTGATGTTGAAAATTCACTTGTCGCCTTCCTCCTCTCTCTTCAATTTCTAACTCAAATTGGTTCCCCTCTTCCCTCCTTCTCTAACTACCTCTTGAGGTGGAGGACTGAGTGTAGGCTCTGTTCAATTTTCGAATGCAGAGGAGCATTTCAGAGGCCAAGCGTTTCACAGGCCAAAATTTACAGAAAATTCTGAGAAAACTCCTCTCCCTCACCACCCACAAATTCTTAATTTAGCACTACATGCCAATATCCTCACCCTCATTCAGCCTTCTTTAAGGGAAATGTGAGGAGGGCAGCTGATTAATAAAAGCCTCTCCCACCCTCATCTCCTAAAATTGGTAAAAAGATCTTCTGAGCAGAAGGAGATCGCCTCCTCCCCAAACACAATACCAGCTGAAACAGGAAAGAACTTGCACCAATGCAGCTGCTTGAGAAGTGCTCCCCAAACCTTTGCACAGCCGCATGACCCAGTGAAATGATTACTATGCTGAAAGAAGTCTGTTTCCTGCATCTGCCGCTACATCTGGGGCTGGCTATCCCCCAGATTAGGGGTGATCCTTACCAGGCAGCACCCTACAAAGTTGGTTAATGGATAGGCAACAGCTACCTAATGCTCCTTGACAAACCTTGGGAGAGAAGAAAGCTTTTCCCCTTCCCAGAAACTGGAAGAGGCTGAGAAGGGAATGCAGCCACTCCTCCCTCAATGCCCTCAACCCAGAAAATATCAAAGTACAGGATACATGTAGTCCATTAAGGGGAAAATATATCTGAAAAAGGGAATGAGTGTTTGTGGCTATGCACGTCACTGAAACTCTAACCAGGTTCCTGGACCTTTTGGGCCAGATCTTGAAAAAGTGCCTTTAAAAATGTTGGAATTGATCCAGAAGAATGAAGGCACTTTCATTTAGTCTGACTTCCCATCACAAGAGGTAACAAGACCCAGCTACTGGGACTTGGCCCTGGTGGACCCAGGCCGCATTCCACGGCATGCTCAAAGTGCAGACGCTGAGAAGCAGAACACTTCTGCTGCGCTGTGCCATGCCCTGCACACTGCCTCTGCCTTCCAAGCAACAAACTAGACAGGCCTCCTGACCTGACAAGAGTCAGAATGGGGCCCCCAAATGTTTTAAAAGTGAATTGACTCCATTCCCAGCAGAGATGGACCCTGACTGTTAACTCTTTTAGTGTTTCTAATCATTTCAGCATCAGATCATACATTTAGAGGGACAACGGACTTTTTTTTACTGAGAAAAAGGTATAATAGGTTAACTGGTCAAATACAGCTATCCAAATGTTGGTTATAAATGACAGCTTTCGGGATAGCCAGATGTGTAGTGCTAACAATCTGACAAAATAAAATAAAATAAAAAGACGCAAGCTTACTGGGAATTATTTTTTTTTTGTTTCTGAAAACACATTACATTGTTTGCCTCTTAGTTGCTCTCTGTACTTTGCTACAGGATCACATAGGGCTGATGATTGGAGATGAATAAATTGGGAGCAGCAGGAAAATTCACACATGCTAGAAAAAACAAGATGAGCTTTTTGACCTTTATATTTCTTTGCTAAAAGAAATCTCTCGAAATGTGGAATGCAAACATCAAGGGGAGGTGGCATCCAGCATTTATTTGCAGCAAACACTATCCAACTAAGAAAAAGAAGAAATCTTTTTAAACACTGCCTGAACAAATTTTTCTTTCCCTGAGTTCAACACTATTATTTAAAGAGACATTGTCCAGTTAAAGTAATTTTTAGGAAAAAAATTCCTTGTCAATGCTATTAGTAATACCTTAGCGGGTAGGTCTCCCCCCGCCCCATTTTTTTTGTTGCTATTTATGCTACTTATATTTATAGCATTTACCTGAGCACAGACAGTTGAAAATAGACACTTTTTGGTTCTCATTTCCTAACATGATGAAATGTCTGGGTTTCAAATAGTACAGAGGAATGTTTCTTTTTAAAAACAGTTTACATTTCATAGAAACATTTCCATTGGTGGTTTAAAAAAAAAAAGCTTGTTACTTCAATTATAAAAAAACAGGTATACAAATACTTTATTAACAACACACCAGGGTGTTTATGAGGATTAACTAGATGCAAAGCACTCTGAAGATGAACAGCACTATATGAATGCGGACATTTAAGTAGTTAAACACTAAGGGTACATATACACTACCCGCCGGATCAGCGGGTAGTGATCGATCTATCGGGGAGCAATTTATTGCATGTAGCGTAGACACAATAAATCGATCCCCGATCACTCTCCCATCAACTGCTGTACTCCAGCTCAGCGAGAGGCGAAAGCAAAGTCGATGGGGGAGCGGCGGCCGTCGATCCCGCGAGGACATGAAGTAAGTGATTCTAAGTCGATCTAAGATACGTCGACTTCAGCTACGCTATTCTCGTAGCTGAAGTTGAGTATCTTAGATCGGACCTCCCCCGTGTAGACCATGCCTAAGAGAATAACTGTACAAGTGTTCTGCCCTAATCAGGCTCTCTAGATATTGCTTCAACAGTCCACTCCTAATGAGACAAATGGCAAATTCAATACAAACCAACTTTACCCCTCAAAACCACACCAGCAGAATCTCACATGTGACTTCTTATCTTCACGTCACTTGAAAACTCAGCAGCAGATTAAGAGTCTCACTACTTTCTGTCCAGACGATGTTGCCAACCAAGGGTATGTCTACACTACAGTCACTACAGGAGCACAGCTACAGGGCTGCAGCTGTGCCACTGTAGCACTGTAGCGTAGACACTTCCTAAATCGACAGAAAAGGGGTTTCCACCTATGCAGATAACCCACCTTTTTGAGAGGCAGTAGCCAGACTGATGGAAAAATTATTTCATCAACCTACCTGTCTCTACAGTGGGGGTTAGGTCAACTAACTATGTCATGCAAGGCACAAAATTTTTCACAGCCCTGAGTGATGTTGCTAGGTTGATCTAATTTTTAGGTGTAGACCAGGGCTCAGAAGAGGTGAATCAAGTGGGACTTTACAAATGCAGCTGTCAGTGGCAAAGAGAAGGAAGGGGACTATAATCCCTGACAGCAGATATTAAGTGTGATGGGGTGGTAACTGTAAAATGCAACTATGCATTACTTATAGCGACATCAGTACTGCAAAACAGGACACTGGCTCTCCTGTATCTCAGTACAACAGGGAACAATCACCAGGGGAGGAGGATATAAATGCCCAAACAACCAGCTTCACAGACAACACGGTATGAACGAAAATACTTAACCACTGCATACTACAGACATAAGAATTTTTCACTTTGGGGAGAAGAGTCTGTGCATAACAAATAATGCTTCTCTTAGCAACTTCCACAGCAACCAACAAGCTAATAATAATAATGTGAGTTATCCAGTAAAACACAACATTATCAGCAGAGAGCTAGGAGCGGTAAAGTCAGGGTGGAATGGGTGACTGGAAGACTCAGCACCTATGCAACGTTTTTGCATGTAAAATTCAACCTAAATTATAATGTCTTAGAGACGGGGACATTGTCTTTGATGTGTTGGGAAAGCGCCATGTTAATTTATGGTATTGTATTAGTAGCAGTAGTAATACATTATTATTAGCCAGAACAATCGCAACAGCAGCATATGGGAAACTGGACTTTAGGAGTGACTCCTTGACTCTTCCCTATCTCAGGTTAAAGGGATTACAGATTGGATGAATTATGGAGATGGCCATCATCTCACTGGAGATAGCAATAGTTGTAGCTATTGCTGCCTCACTAGAGATGCTTTGAAGCTGTTACTGAATGTGCTGAAGAGTAGAACTTTTTTTCTGAAGTTCCTCACAAGAGGCTATTGAGAAAGCTTAGAAACCAAGGTGAAAAGTTGTGTCATATGTTAAAAATCCAGTGAAGAGACAGAAAGCAAAAGGTCTGGGAAATCTGCCTGATCTCAGCGCGGAAGGAAGTTAATAGTGGGAGTACTCTCCAAGAATGAGTACTGGGAACAGTGAGGTTCACCTTTCTTCATAGAACATTAATAAATGTAACAAAACAGAAAGATGGAGAAGTTTGCTGTCAGATAAATGATTCAGGTTACTAAAATATTAGAGAACTATGAGGGACTCTAGAAAGGCCTAATAAAAACTAATTGATCAGGCAACAGAAAGACAGATAAATCTCACCATGCATGGTAGCGTATTGGGCAACCCCCCCACAAAGTACGACAGATTATGAATGAGCTATAAACTCATAAAAAAAAGATCTGGCAGTACAAATCACTGTGGACACCTCAGTGAAGATGCCTTCTTAACATATAGCATTAAAAATAAAACAAAAGAGTTTCTATGTATTGAGAAAGGATAAAATGTAATAAGAAAACATAAAATAGTATTATATAAATGCACTGGACTTCCTCACTCTAAATATGGCATTCTAGTCTGGTTATCTCATCTCAGTAATGGACAACGCCAAAAAATAAATAAAATAAGAAAGAGCTGAGGTAAGAAAAACAAAATTGATTAGAGGCAGAGAGTAAAAGGATTCACATATATAGATAGATTTTAAAGACTACGATTATTTGGTTTAGAAATAAAAATAAAATGGGATCAGAGGTATACAAAAACATTAATAAAAGCTAATTTGGCTCCCCTATTCATTCTGCTGCAAAACACACACAAAAAAGGTAAAACTGAAATCTGAGAGGCATCAAATTTAAAAATGTGTAAGAGGAGATTTTTTTTTCATGCTCTCTATAATCAGCCTGAGAATTCACTGACAAGATATTAGAGAGACAAATGTTTCAGCAAGATTAAAAAAGGATTACTCATTTATGTAAGTAGGAATAACATTTGCAGTTGCATCAGACAGGTTTAAAAATAACAAGAGACTCAGCAATCCTCATGCTTCAGGGTGCAAGCTGACTGCCAGCTAGGTTCAGGAAGGAATTTTTCTCCAGTGGCACAGTGCTGCACACTTGACCAGGTGCTTTATTTTAAACCTTCCTCTGAATTATTTGGTATTGGCCATTATCAAAGGAAGGATTGAGAATAAGATGGAGAAATCATCTGTTTTGGTTTATCAATTCCAATATTTCTAGGAGTAAAGTGTAATTAATAAAGTGTAGAAAGGAACGGGTCCAGAGAACACAGCAGTACATGCGTAAGAGCATTACATTTCATGGAAGAAATTTTGTGGAAATGAAAGGAACACTGAGCATGGCACAGAGGAAGGCTGTATTAAAGTGTGAGTGTAGAGAAAGACTAGAGAATACTAAGCTACCATAATCAAGGTTCAGCAGTTCAATTATCCTGCAAAATTAAAATACAAGGAACAAGTGGGCAGCCTCTGTAACTTCACCATTATAGGCTCAAAGAGAGAGTGAAAAGTCTTCAGTGGAAACAGAGAATGTGAAGGGTACCAAACAAGGCTAGAGTCACACTTCAGGTTTGTGACGGAAGATCAGGGAAGCAAAGAAGCAGAACGAGTTAGTGCTATCCAAAAAGGTGAAGGGGAGTTGGAAGGGCTTTTATAAATATACCAAGGGAAAGAAGTCCTGGCAAGAAGCTAGGTCCACCAATAAACATGAAAACAAGCAGCTATGGGGAAAAAAATTAAAAACTAGTTTTTAACAAGACAAATAGAGAGGTATGAGAAATTAGGCAACAACAAGGACTTTGAAAAAAATTAATACAAACTAATACAGGAAAACACAACAGGAGAGGCACGTGATATGAATTCCAGGGTCCTAAATGAATTAAGTTAACAAACCACTGTGAATTATTTTGGAAAATACACTGAGAAACAAGTAGGCACCTGATGCCTAGGGAGAGTTAGGAGAGGAGCAGTACTGCACTTTCAGGCCCCAGTTCCACAAGTTACTTCAGCACATGTGTAACTAAACCCAAGAGCAGTCTTACTAACTTCAGTAGGATGGTGCACATACTTAAGCACCTTGCTGAAGAATGTCCTAAAACCAGGAAAGAGCAATCCTGGTAACTAACATCCAGTGACTCTAACTTTAATCCCAAATCAAGGAATAAATATTAGCAGAAAGAGGTCTAGTCATCTGGACAATGACAAAAATATGGGTGATAAATATCAGGGCTTTATGAAAAACAAATCACATACGACTCTCTTATTATTGTTGAATCAAGCAGCAAAATTTGCAATGATGGGACGGCCGCAGATGTAAAGGCTTTAGAGCCAAAATTATGGCTCAAGGCTAGGGAAGCACCTCTGCACAGACAGACACTCTTTGGGCTGTGCAGCATACCCATGCCTCCAAAACTGTGCAGAAGGAGTGCAAACAGCCAGATCTTGTTTATTCCATGTGCTGGGGAGGGGGAAACAAGTTTCTTGCCCCTCTATTCCTCCATCACACTTGCACACAGCTTGCCATAATGTGCACCTATACTACTGTAAAGTGCTTCACAATGTAGCATATAGGCTTATTTGAAAAATTAATTCAAATGGGCTTTTTTAAATTTACTGTCACGGCTTGCACACTGGCTGAAGGACTATCTAAAAAGGGTAATTATGATAAATGACAATTAACAAGTTGTGAGAGGTTAACCAATGGGGTGCTGCAAGGATTGGTGGCAGAACTGGTTTTGTTTAACATCTTTATTAATGACCTGGAAGTTAAACAGCACATTAATGACATTCAGAGATTATATGAAATTAGGAGGTACAGTGAGTGCCAGTGAGGACAGAAAAATAACACTAAGGGATCTGCAGAGGTTAAAAATAGAGAACACCTGGGCAAGGTGATAGGAGAAATATGCCAGTGAATTGGAGAGAATTCAGCGAGGAGCAAGAAAAATGATAAAGGGGCTGGGAAAGCCTGATTTATGGAGGACACATTAAAAATAAGGTGATATTGTATAGCTTGGCTAAACCATGCTTTAAAGGTAGGGGATACAATATCAGTACTTGTTTGGACAATGTGAAACCAAAGCGGGAATGGAATGTTACCATGTGTCTTAAAGGGATATAAATTAATAGTAATGGGATTAAATGAAACAAAGAAAAATTTGGGCTAAATACAATGAAAAATTTCATGTTGAAGTCCATTAGACTCTGCCACGGTAGCAGAATTACTATCTTTTCACCAAGCACTGGAGAATTTACTGTAAAGAACAATTCTGTATTGTATGGGGATATATATCTCTAATTCCTGTGAGTCTATAAATAACAGCAACCCAGAATAAAGGGAAAGGTGAAAGCTCTATGAGCCTCTTGGAAGTAACTAATAACTCAAGTCCTTCCCACTATACAAAATGCTTGGAAAAATGGGTGAGAGTCCAAAGTCTCAAATCTTATATGAAATAAAATAAATATCAAGGGTAAATGTAAAGAATAGGTGTTATGGTGTGAGAGCAGAACAAAAAGCAAAAGAATATTAAAATAGGGAGGAAAAAGTTCAAGCACAGCCAGATGATTTTTCATTAAGAATATTGGGGCACAGAAATATTGTGCTGCCTTGATACACTAATGGTAGCTCAACAACTCAAACTCCTGCATTGGCACTACTGCAGAATTAAAAATGTGTACTTATGGTCACATGGCCAAAAAAGATCAGAGATTTGTTCTAGCTTCGCAACCTGATTGTAACGGAGCAGTGCTCCTGAGACAACCATTGGTCTCGTTGACTGCATAAGATATGAGTCTGGCAGCAGTGAGATCTCATCACGCTTTGACCTTCAGTTAGGCTGGCTGCATTGTCTTTTGTTCTATTTAGCAGGACTCTTAAAAAGCAAAAGAGGCAGATACTATTCCTGTATATCCAGTTATATTCTGAACTAGAGGCCAACCAAAGAAGACAGTCCTTACGAATCAGCCTTTCCGTCACTATTTGCACAGGGTTCCCATACAAATCATTTCATTTACTTCAGAGCCTACACCCTGAACTTTTTAGTTCATTTTTATGTGTTTCATCAAGTCTGTTTCTTTCCTCTATTTTTTTTAAGTGCCCACGTATGTCATTAAGTCACGTAATATCGGTATTGATTTTAATAAATCAACAAAACTAGCCAAAAAAGGTGAGGTGGTGGTTAAGGACCTGTTGTTTTTTTTTACAATAGGTTACTAACGCCTTTGTTCTGTCACTTCTGGAGGTTCCGTATTTTGGAATTCTCATGTTTTAGCCTAATCCCCAATTCAAATGGAATAGCAAGGAGGGGACTGTGTTGTTCTGTCAGAGTTGTACAGTGGCTCAATAATGAAATAGCAGGAGATGTGATACTGTAAGACTGAGTTTACTGACAAAGCACAGTGTGTGTGTAGGAGGGGAAAGCTGGTATTTCGCCTACTCATCTACCACCAGGCCCGGTGGCGGATGAGTTCTATCAGCCTTTCTAACTTCTCAGCACTAATGTTCAATAAATTTTTTTTTTTTAAGTTGTGGGGTTTTTTTCCAATGTTTTGTGCCCCAAAAAATATATTTGGCAATTGCGGAGTGAGAAGTAACACTACTGAATCTAGGGGGAAACCGAAGTAACCTAACACTAATGTAGCTGGGGGGCTGGGGAATGAAGAAAAGGCCAAGCACTAACAGTTCTTATCTCTACACTCAAGCCTTTCCTTATCCCTTCTGCAGTGCACTGCCAATATCAGCAGAATCCTACTTCACTCCCTTTTGTGGGAGATAAACAAGAC